>NC_052027.1:6444148-9072284 GCF_015832195.1 Motacilla alba alba
TGTAGATTTTGTAGACCAGGCTTCATCTCTGCCCCAGTGTCATCTATGTCCACTCTTATATTTTCTTTCTTTCATTTGCATTTGCAAGAAATTTCAGTCTTCAGGTTTTCTGTGTGTCACTGGCTGTTCAGGCTCATGTGACATCACCTCACATCTGCTGTGGGCTAAGGGCATGTGTGTGCATACATTTGGATGTATGGCTGAGCTTATCTGCATCAATTTGTTGAGTCAGGAAAACGGGATGGTGAGACTGTCCCTGCAAGCCTGGTGGCTCCTGTTCATATGAATGAGATTTTGAATTAGCTGCCTTGCTTCTTTCTAAGGATAGTCAGAAATAGGAATGTCTGGAGGAGGAAGTTGGCTGAGGCACATTCCATATGTGCTAAAGAAAATATTGATTGGATGTGGAAGCAGCTTGGAGAGCTTCTTGAGGACTCAGGCTTTTGTTCAGTATAAATGAGCAGGGTTTTTTTCTCATTGTTTCTCAGTAAATTCTTCTGGATCCTGTTTTTTCTTCTGAGACTCCAGTTTGCTTCAGGGACCCACAGGCAACTTCTTTCCTCTCTGTTTGATCCAACAATTGTTGCCACAGCTTTGAAGTGTGGAGTCTGCTGGTAAAGCCTTTGCCTTTGTAACCTCTGAACTGCAGTTGTGTAACACAGGGCTGACTTCCAAGAACAAGAGGCAGTTCCTGTGCTGTACACTACAGCAGACATGGTCAGCACGTCCTGCTTCTACTCTTCTGTGGAAGCAGAGGTCCTGACCACAGGCATGGAGAGCTGAGGAAAAGCCAAGAGTTACCCTCTGAAGGTGCACCCAAGTACCATGTCCTACTGGTTTCCAGATGTGGCATAAAAACTAAAAGAAGTCATTAAATTTTGGGGGCTGATTCACAGTACTTGAATTCATTATTCTGTGAAAGGATTTACTGAATGGTTAGAAGATGTTTAAAGATTACTGTGCACATTATTTGCATGGTAACAACAGTAAGAGAAAAAGAAAAGACCATAAAAATATTCATGGCATATGTTTTCTTGTTTCTTGCTGAGGATGCATCAGACATCTGTTTCCTTCTCCAATCCCTTCTGTAGTTGAAATGATAACCTGATGAGACAGGTGTTTTTAAACAAAATGCTGGTGATGTCAACATGAAATCGTTTTGCTGGAACCTCAGAGAAAAAGTCTAAACCAGTTCTTCACTGGTCTTTGAAAAGTATTGTTTTATAAAAGTGGTACTTCATGTCACTTAATATCCATTTGCTAACCTGAAAAAGGTTTAATTCTTTATATGAGAAACAAAGAAACTACTGACTGTGTCTTCCTAACATGCCTGACTCACATGGGCCCAGTTTGTTTTTTAAACCTCTGACTGATTGCCCAGTTTGAAAGTTGACTGCCACTGGATTTCCATGTGCTCTTGGGACAGCTTGGTCAGAAGTCTTCAGCTAAATTGTGCAATAACAATGCAAAAATATGCAAATATGCAAACTATAAACAGCACTCAAGTGCTTCAAGTGACAACGCACATGGTTTTGATGTTGGGAACATGGCACAAGCCTGTGTGAGGGACCCTGTACCTGCTGGGCACATCCCTGCCTGGTGCCTTCCAGCTGCCCGCAAAGCTGGAGCATCTGGGCCTTGGGGGCTGCTGGGCTGTATTTATTCCAGCTCTCAGCAGTTTGGGCTGGTAGGCACACAGCTTTGCTTCACTCCTGAGTGCATCCCAAACCAGAAGGGAGTTTCCTCCCAAAAACCTCCACGTGAGGACTGCTTCCTTTTGCTGAGAGTAATGGTTAACACTGCCATCACCTGTGACAGTGCATCAACTCAAGTATTTTACACTGAAATTCTGCCTGTCCTAGAGATTAATCTTGGTTTGTAAGTAATATTAATGACTGTAGCTTCTGCTATTGCATTGTAGCTTCTGTTATTGCATTGCTTCAGCATATTGTGAAAATCCATATCCCTCTGCTTACTGAGGATTTCATTCATCTGCCTGACTCTTCTTATTCCAATTATGACTTAATAAAGAGAGAGCCTTCTAACACAACTTCATGGCAGTTACAGATTATTAATCCTTTCTATGACTGACATGTTTCACAGCAATGAAGGCTCTTTTTTTTTTTTTTAAATCAGAATTTCTTTTTAAAAAGGATGCATTCTAATTCATTGAGCAAAAATAGACACATGCTGTCTTCAGGTTTAGGTGTACTTTACTCCCTCTTCATTGTGGAAAATGATCCATAAGGATAGCTGTTCAGAAAGAAAAATCAAATTAATTTCAAAGTGTATAAGTAATTAGACAAGTAGACTGGTGAGCTTATTAGAAAATGTCCATCTGCTTGCTTGCAGTTCTCTGCAAAATGAGGTTTGGTTTGCAGTATTTTTTATACATATGCTTTTTCTACTTTGTGTTACTCAGTTTGCCTCCCTACCTGAAATCTCCTATAGCTGCTAAAGCCTGATGATTTATATCACTGTCTTGTTGTATCTCTTTTGATAAAGTGGCATCAAGTTGATTCCTTTATTTTCGGCATGTTCCTTTATTTCCAGCATGCTCTTTGTCTTTATCATTTTTTACTGCAAAGCAGAACAATTCATTCTTTCTCAGTCTCTGGTTCCTACAAGGTCTTTTGCTAAAGGCAGGATGTTGTGAGGTTTTGGGCTTCATTTATCACAGCAGAATTGCATCAACAGTTTTGCAGCAAAATGGAGAAGATGGGTAAACAGTGAAAAGCTGAAGCAGCAGATTTCATACACCAGGCTATTAGCAAAAACTGATTTTCCAATTTTGCACAAAAACAGAGCAACTTTTGTTTGTGTGTAGTCCTGCCAAACCCACATTAACTGTATTTAATTTGATTGCTTGGAGTCCAGATGAAAATGCTTTTCAAATAATTAGTTGAGTGTAATCATGGAGATCCTGATTCCCAAAAATGCCTTGCCGAGGAAAGCAGAGAGGCAGACGCCTGAGACTTGCAGAAGTCAAGGGACATAATCATTTAATTAAGAGCCTTCCTGAGCAAGGTCAGGAATGTTCATAGGAGTTAATGATCAGCATTCTCTCAACCTATGCCAGAAACAACACCACTTGCAGTCTACTGATTAATGGTTTTCGTGGCTTCCTGTCCTTGCCTTTTTTTCTTGAGCACTCTGACAAGGATCTGCATGTCTGGGACTTGTTTCACATGTGCTATCAAGTGGCAGTACCCCTCAGGAGCACATTCAAAATGTGGTTGTGGCTTTGTGTCCCATTGCTGTCCTCTTGCTCCACAGGAAATTCCTCTCCAGGAAGCTTTCCTCACATTTCTTTTCTTGTTCTGCTTTGTGGTGCTCGAGTTCTCCAGAGCAGAAAATGGCACTACACTGAGGATATCCATTCATCTAGCCGTGTTGGATGAGAAGAGCATCTCTTTTCTCTCATGCAGCAAGTATTTAGAGGATTTCTGTTTTGCCACAAGTTCTTACAGTCCCTATTCCAGGCAATGCTCCCATTCCTGCCATGGTGGAACTTCATAGCTCAGCCTCAGGTGTGTTCTCAGAGTCAGGGGACACATTAACATCTTGGGTATCACCAGATCCCGGCTGAGGGGCTTCAGTACCATCTGAAGGACATAGACCAGGATGCTGTGCTGCCCTTACCCTCAGTAAAGCCCTTTGCACTGTCAGTGAACATATTGACATTCAGATACAATAAACAGAAATACCCAGAAAAGTGTGGGTGATTCAAATAAAATAGTGTTTCCATAGCAAAGAAGTACTTACGGACTACATAATGGTCTAGAGTTAATAATCAAGAGAAGCTGAAGTTTGAGTATTTTCTATGGTGGAAGTGAACCAGCAATGGTAAGGGAAAGGAGGATGTTGAAACAAAGATAAAGCCAAGTGCACAAAAATCTGTTTTCTTAAAATGAGCACAACAACAAAAAGTCCTGTCAGAATGATAGTCAGGCTAGCATTTAGCTCTTGATGACTAAGTTAAAAACAAAAAGACTGAAAAAAAACAAGCAAAAAGAAAAGGTAAGCAACTTAAAAGAGATTTCCACTCAAAAATGTTTTCCATTTCTTTTTTAAATTTTGTCAAAATGTTAATCTTTGAAAAAATCACATTTTCCTATAAGCACGTGAAAAAACAAAAAACAAAAAAACCACCCTAAGCATCCCACCTTTCAAGTGTTACCATGTTTTTCCTCTCTTCATACACCCATAAGAAGATCTGGCAGTGGACATGTTCCAATGTAGTGTGAGTATTAAAGATAAAGTAGCAGAGAATACTGAGGCAGTAGGGAAATCCTCAGAGTGCTTTCCCCCACACGCTGTCGTGTTCTTTCTTTGCATATTTAGCAGGGTTAAAACTAGGTCAGAGTCGCCGTGCCATGTGCTGAGGCTGTGGCTGTGACATTAGCCCAGAGCTGCCTCTGGCTGCTGTCAGTTTGCAGGGCTGGTGGAGCCAGCCAGCCTGAGCGTCCTCTTACAGACCATGGCACAAAGCACAGGGACTCTGCAGAGGCAGCAGGAAGATCTGGGGAGGGATGGAGAATGCCTGGGCCAAGTACTTGCAGATGCCTCAAGGAGCAGCAGAACATTGATGGTGAAGCCATGGCCAGGGAGGAGCAGAGGGCTCTGTTGGAGGAACAATGTGCTCCCTCAGGGCGCAGGGCCTGGATGGCAGCAGGGCTCATGGCTGTGGAAAAGGGAGGATTTCATGCAGCCAAAGGCTTTGTTATTGACATGGATGGGGTGGGGGACAAAATGTGTGGGCAGGGACACTTGGGCTGGGTTAAAAGCAGCTCTGCCGGTCAAGCACCTCATCTACCCTTGCTGAAGGGAAAGCAGGACAGTTTTCTTCCCCACATGATACCAAGAGCACATCAGCACACAGCTGCTTGCCACCATTTGCTGCCCTTTTTGCTTGAGCAAGGGACTGAGCCCTGAGCCAAATGTCAGCATCAGAGGGGATGAAATGGATTGTGCTAGAAGTGACAATGCCTCAGAGAAGTTGGGCTCCAGCAGTCAGGGAAGGGCTCTTGCCACCAATGGTGCAGGCAGCCCAGTTCCAGTGGAGCCTATGGACCAGAGGGTCCCAGTGGAGGTTCTGAAGGCAGAAGGAGACAGGACCAGCCTTTCTGGGAGCAGCCCTCATCTCTTTTGCTGCTATTATCCTTGGACAGGCAGAATATTTCACTGGGAATATTGGAACCACTCTGGTTTTGTTGTATAAATGGGCTCTTAGGCTTGGTATCCAGTCAGCCCCCAGGTGCAGCAGGGGCTGGCTCTGACAGTCCCCCTGGGTGACACACCCCATGCTGGGGAGAATTCACTGTCCCCAGCCCTGCAGCACCCATGTCCCCTGGGGCAGTCAGGGTGGGCACCCACTGGGAGAACTGGTGGTGAACCTGGGGCCAGGGTCAAGCTGAGCAGGAGCTTTCCGAGACCTTCCAGCTGGGAGCTGGGAAATAGCTTCCAAAAACTGAGGATGCAAATCTCAGTGCCCTCCCAGCCAGCTGCAATGTGTGGTGCAGCTCAGGACTAATGAGATTTGGAGGAGAGGATTTTCCACCAGAGCAGATGTACCTGGCAGCAGTAGATGTGACAGTCCTGGGCAGATTCTCACTTTGAATGTGCTGCTTGCTGTCTCAGGAAACAGCTGCAGTTTGTTTTGTGTGCATGCACACATGTAGGTGGTCCCCAGGTTCCCTCCAGGATTTCCTGCATGCTAAACATGGCCAAAGACTGTTAGGGTTTTTTCCACCACCAAACAAGTGAATCTAATGGGTTCCTTGAATCAAGGTTTGAATGCATCAGATAACCTGCCCTCATCTAAATGCAGTCTGTTGGGTTCTCCTGGCTCTTGGCAGCAGCTCAACCCTAGGGTGCCCTTCTCACCCCTGCAGCCCCTCCTGATAAAGGCTGCTTGTCCGATAAATCCACTGGGGCCTTGGGGTGAAGGGGGAGATGGCTCTTCCAAACTCTGGACTCCTTTGGCTGAGGGTGGTTTTCCTACACCATTTGTGGCAGTCCAGCATTTGAAGAGGGTTTTTCAGGCTGGGATTTGGCCACGGGAAGTAGGAGTGAAGTCGAGCAGGAGCCCTTTAGTCACTGGGCATAGAAGAGGGGAAGACAAATGGGCTGCCAAAAGCCATGGTGAGTTCAGTGTGCAGCAAGGCCTTTGGGCGTTCCTGTCACAGGCACTGGTGGCCAGCACAATTCAACCCCTCAGAGATCCTGCTGGGGATGGGGGCACTGGAGGATGCCAGGGGGAGTTGTGAAAGTCAGAGACCCATCTGCACAGGAGACAGACTTCCAGAAGCACAAGAGACTTCTGGTCCTTCTGGAGCTGACCTGCAGACCATGTCCCTGGGGTGGTGGTGGGGAAATCTCCCGTTGTGTTGGGGGTGGGGGTGGCATGCTGGATGCTCCAAGGAATATTATAACTGAAATTTTAATCAAGCACCCACATGTTTATCTTGGAGAAGTTGAAAGAGTTGTGAATCTGCTGAGTGTGGGTCAGGCTGGGGTGGAGAGCACAAGAACAATGATTGCTGTGGCAGGCAATATATTATGGCTGGCTTGCCAGCTTGGAAAGTGAATGCAATTATTCTTTGTGTTTGCTTTAGCAAAGGGATAAGAGTCTGTTTTGCTTTCTCAGGTGTTTTGAGTCTTTTAACTCTGCCTTTGTCTTGCTGGGTTTGGGAATTAGCTTCTAAGTGTTTGTGCATTCCTCCTTCTCAAGCTGGAGGTTATTTGTGTGTTTGTGTGGAATGAAGCAGGTTTTCTGTATGGGATATTACCTCATGCTCCCTTAATTGCTTTGCTGCTGCTGCAGTTTTGGAGGGAAAGTGGCACAAAGAAGATGAAGCAGCATTTCTGTTTGAGAGGAGCAAAACCCAGAAGTGTGCTGTTTATTTAAGAAGCTGTTGCCAGGCTTGTGAAATCAGCCTTGGTTTGTATAGTTCCCCTTCTGCAAGAGAGAAGAATAAAAAGAAAGCATTCCAGTTCGAGTTAAAGGACTAAAGGGCAAGACAGGCACCTGAAAATGAGAAAAATATGTCCAAACAGTGGCATTCAGAAAAACATGGTGGCGAAAATTTTGTCCTTTCTTCTTGCGTAAGCTGTCACCCTGCTAATGTGGCTCTCTGCTTCTAGAGTAGAATTGCTTTGCATCTGGCCAGCTCAGAGCTGGGGCATGGAGCATAAGCCTGTCAGTCCTCATCCATGCAGCCATGCCCTTAGTGTGACATTATTGCCACATGTGCAGCTGGTAATAATTTTTTGGGGGAGCATTATTGAGTTTGACATTGACATAGCAAGGATTTGGTTGGATATCTCCAGATTTTGTTCCTGCGGGGAAGAGGAACCATGCTGTAATAATTCACCATCTGATTTACCTAGAGATGTCACATAATATTCCCTCTAAATGGCCTGCATGAGTAGAGATGGGTAGAGAGCGTTATTTTTTGTTTCTTAATTCACTGGGAATAATTCATCTGCTGACAGCTGTGCTGGTGACATGAGTAGGTGCATCCCTCCAAAACAAGCCCTGACAATCCACTCAGCACCCACTTTGGCTTCACAGCATCTGTGCACTTGTAGTGTCTCTGTTATGCAACCTCTGGGCCTCTACCCACAGTCTGTTGACATTCATTTATTCATTTGATTTCATCTTCACAAGCAGAGACCGCTGTCATTTCCACATTACGGAAGGAGGCTGGGAACATGTTGACACAAGGCTTGGGCTCATGTCTATGCTCAGAGAGCAGATGGGGAAAGCTCTGTACTCATCAAGGAGAAGAGGGTATTTAAGGACATCTTCCCTTGGTATACAGGCTGTGTTGGAAGATCAGAAGTGGGACTTGGTTTCCTTGAGACAGGTCGGAATAAACACTTTGTCCTGTTTTTGCAAAATGAAATTCCAGTTTATTCGGGTGGGAAGAGGCGATAATTTTGCAATGTTCAGTACAAACAACCCAAATGCTCTGAATAGCTGAAACAAAAATGAACCTGAAAGGCCAAGCCAGAAGAAAATTGCTCTGGATCCTCCAAAGGATCTGGGATCCAGTCTCCTTCGGTGAAAATTAGTAAAAACACTGGAGCATTTGAAAATGGCACTCCTAGCTCTGCAAAAGAGTGAGGAAGCTCCAAAGTCCTCAGAAAAGGCAAATTGTCCAGCCTCTTTTCCCTATAGCTTTGTGCCTAGAAGCACCTTTGTTGTGTGAGGAATGGACAGCTTGCAGTGGGCACACAAAAGAGATTTAAAAGTGGTTTTTGGACTGGATGGTTTCATGTTTGTCCAGGACTCTTGGGAGTGGACTGGATAGCTCTCATTTAAATTCTTCCTGTCCTCATGTGTCCAGCTAATGCTCTTCTATTCAGTCCACATCCCCCACAAGTGTCTCCCCCATTCCCAATTTAATCTGTCAGTTTGACGCAAGAAATATGGTGTGGATAAATTTCTCATTTGTGTTACAGAATAAAACCTGCTTTTTTAATTCTGCCATTTGGAGAGGAGAGTAATGGTGAATAAAACTCTCCATAAAAAGGTGAGACCAGCAGTTGCCATTTCATTTTCTGTGGTTGTCTGCTGGTTCTGGAGAAAATGGATCTTGGCTGGGAGACAAAACCAAGGAATTGGTTTTTCACCTATGGAATTCACTCATTGAATTATATTCTACAGGTGAGAAAGGTTGCAGTGATAAGGGAAAAGAGGCACTTTCTTGAGGCAAAATGCAGGTCACCTGGAAGCCCTGACTTTAACCTTAGAATATCTTCCTTTGACCTCCTGTCAGAAACCAACCAAGGCTCTGAAATGATCCACTTTATCTCCTCACAGGTAATAATCCTGCCTCCCTGTAATTTTTATCCAAAGTAGTTATGCTATAAAAATGTGATGACTGCCTCTGCAGCACTCACCTGCTTCTATAACAGGATAATTGCAGCTAAAGCTAATGTGGCTTTAATTTCATGCTATTATTGGGTTGCTGGTAGGTAAATATACAGGAGATGGTCTAATAAGGCAATTTGAAATCTCCCACAGTGAGCTGTTGGAAGGACTTATCAAGCACGAGCGAACAGCACAGTCTTAATCAATATTTGCAGATTGCTAGAGAGGAGATGAAGAGGGGAGCTAAAATGGGATGGCTTGTCCCTCACTCTGGTGCTTTGACAAAAGCTCAGGGCTTGGGCTTAGCCTGGGGCCAGCACTTCTGCTATGCTGCTGATGCAAGACCCAGGAACTGTGGCTCCCAGTCCTCAGTCTGCCAGAGATGGCTGTTTCTGAAGCCAAGTGACTCTTGTGTCACTACAAGTGAGGCCAAAATCATTCCCTTTCTTCCTGCTCTGGAAAGGCATTGATAAGAAATGTTCTTTGAGCACCTGTGAGTGTTGGATGCTGCCGAACTCCCTGTTGACATCTCCTGGGCTGACTGAGGACCAAATCGAGTGCTCAGCAAGACTGGACTTTGATATCCTCTTCCACTAATGGAGAAAAATACCTATTGCTTGATCTGCCTTGCATGGTTTGACATAAAAGCTGAGCTGCTGTGTTCCTGCCCTGTGCTTCCAGGCATGAGGGCTGGTGAGGAGCAGCACCTGCTCTCTCCTCTGAGGGGTAACTCATCAGGGCAATCAGAGGAGCTGTCTCCACACAGGTAAGGCACTGCAGTAAGAAATGGACTCTTAGTCCTTCACTGGGTGTGTTTTCTCCGTGGCCTTTTCTTTCTGCACAAGGATTTTTTTTCCGCCACTGAAGGAACAAGCTTTTTTTTTTCCCCTATTATTCAATTTCTGCTTCACTCCCCTTATTTGGAACGGAGGGGATGCAGAACAATGCTGGATCTTCAGCTCCCTGGCATCTTTTGATTTCCCATATTGTCCAAAAACTCTGTCATCTCAGTCAATAGCCTACTCAGCCCTTCAGCCATGCAGGGAGCATCAGCTCTCTTGTTAGTCTTCAGATACTCAGTTCTTCACACTGTTTTTGCTTTTCATTTTTATATCTGGCTTACAGCCATATTTTTCACCTTATGGAAATCCTACTCGGTGTGTTCAGGTCTTAGTGGAGATACATGCTGTTTGTCAAGCAGCCTCTCCAGCTGCTTTCCTTCAATTCATCTCTGCTTAGAATTCAGTCCCTGACTTTCATACCAGCTAGGATTGCAGCAGCCAAATCCTGCCAGATTCACATGTTAAAATTCCGTATCCCATGTACGTGGAAATAATTTAATAGCCCTGAATATGGAGGAAGTACAGATTCTTCTGCAGGGGATGGAATTTTGACTCTGATTAAGCTCCTAAAAGATAGTGTTACTATACTTTGGTAATGAATTTTTGGATAAAAAAATTATTTTAGACTAATATTTGTGAAGAAAGAAGTTCCTTTATTTATGTTTATGCTTTGTGCCTCAAGTATAGGATAACCAATTTTATCTATCCGTTTAATTAATGCTCACAGGGCAGCACCTAGAGATGCCCAGCAATAGGGAATATGACATTTGACTCAGCGAACTGAAAAGTCATGGTAAAAAAGTGATTAATGTTATTTAAAAATGCAATTACTATTTGGCCCAAGGCAGGTTTGAATCTCCTATGACTGCTGAGGAGATGCAGGCTGGACATAAAAGGCTGCCTGTTCTGGGTAATGTAAATGTTTTGTGACTTCTCTCACCTTAGCAAAAGTGCAGCGCCAACCTGTTACAGGAGCACTTTTAATTGCTGTGTAACAACAGCTCCATTGTTGCCTGAATATGCACTGTGGCCCTGCCTTCACCCCACCCCTGCCCTCAGAGCTCTTGACATTAAAAGCTATTGATGGACGAGCTGGTTTTGACTTGTTTTGAATCCACTTGAACATTTTGAGAGTTCAGTGCTGATGTGCTTGAGTTCACGTGCTGAGGGAGAGGAGGATGCTGGAAAAAGGGAAGGAATTCCAATGGAAAAAACAGTTGGAAGGGAGAGAAAGGTGGTGAGGAGAGACATCAAGACCCAGCTGGTGGGAAAGAATCAGAAGCAGAGCTGGGAATGGAAATGTATTACAGATGGGGATGGGAGGGAGGCACGTATTTGGCTTATTCCTGAAGCTGTACTTAGCAGTGGATTTTCTTGTCTGAAAATTAACTTAGTTAAGAAAGTGAAATCTATCTTGCAAAGAAAAATATCTGTTGTACATGTGATGGGCTGAAAAAGATTAAGAACTTGATCTTATGTTTCAGACCATGGAAACTTAGGGATTTGACTTTTTAAAGAAATCATGTTGTCCCTCCCCACCTTTCCCACTCTGCTCTCTCAGCTCAGGCATATGGAAGAACAGGATTAGCACAGACACACAATTCTGACTGACATGGAAAAGGCAGTTTTCACCTCAAGGGAAATGAAAAATATCATCAGACACACGTTGGATTATATAAGGTCAGGTGCTGTGTAAGACTGCACTGATCACTGCCACGTGCTGAGGCACCATCCACTCCCCCAAAGGGCTGGGGAGATCAGCAGAGGGGGCTTAGGAGAAGTTAAGATGACATAAATTAATCTCATATTGCTTTCAGCATGTCTTTCAGCATATCAGCTCCCTCTCAGCACCATTCAGTAGTATTAATACCTGCTCCACTCCTCGCATCACATCTGGATGGCTGGCAGGATATAACAGAGGACAGGAAGGATTTCTCTGTCTCCACTCCACTGGTCAGGAGCTGCATGCTGTGTTTGAGCCATGCTTGCTTTGATGGCAATTTGTAAGCCTTTGCTTGAAGCACTGCCACCAAGTCAGTTGTACAAGCAAAGCTGATCTGAAATCCAAGTCCCTGATAAATCACTTCAATGCTGACCTAATGAGTTCTTCATGACAAGAAGATTTCTGCTGTGGCTCATTCAACAAGCTATTTTTTATTTTCTATACCAGTGGTGAGGACTGAAGAAATGGTTTCACGCAGAAAAATGAGGAGCAATGGCACTTTGTGAGATTAATTGGTGACTCGATTGGTCTCACTGCCAAACACCAGATGTTCTGGCTTTTGTAAAAAAAAAAAAGTGGCTTAATTTAGATTTACTTCATTAGCTGCTGATGTCACTGCATTCCACCCTATTCAAATAATTGATAAGATTCCTGTCTTTCCTTCCCAAGAGACTCATTTTCCTCTTTGAATTAATTATAAAAGGTTGATTTGAGGAGGAGTGGGACAAAAATCTCTAACCCTGCTTTCCTTCTTTCCTCCTTGTAGAGGAGAGTGTATCAGGGAAGGTCTGGATGCACATGACTCGTGGATAGGGGAACAATGCCAGCCCTGTGGGGCTCCTCAGCCCCTGCCCTGTGCAGAAAACCTCCCTCCTAAAGCAGACCTGAGGTGAGGGACCAGCACAGCCTGCAGTGATGCTGCCACTCCCCACTCAGCACAGGGGAGTGAGTCTGCAGCAGCACACCAGGAGTGCTGAAAACAATTTTTTTAGCACTGTGCCTAGGGCTTGAAGCACCAGCAAAACTTGTCAATGTCTCTTTTCCCTCATTATGGGAGGACTGAGGTGGGGAGGTAAAAGGGCTGTGCAGCTGCCAACTCTGTCCTGTTCTTTCCTCCTGGGTTCCCAGCCTGGGATCCTGTTCTCTTGCACTGAGCTTCAAGACCTCACTGTAAGATGCAGATGGAGCTATTTGAGGTCTTTAAAAAATGGTGTCTTAGATGACTAATTATCGTGAGCTGACTAATAGCTAATGCTTCTGGGCACAGCTGTACCTACAATAGCCAAACATCTTTATATTTGCTAAAAATGGGGAGGAAAAAAAAGATAAATTTTGCCTAAGCTGGAGCTTTTTTCCAGGTCAAGTCTCTTCTTATTTAACTGTTAATCTTGAAGTATTACATAAAGTTTAGGGCTGTGAAAAACTTTTGCGAAGTCAGGTCTGAGTTAATTAAAAGGAAATCTTTTCTCTCTGGAGGAGCTGTGTCAATGTGGGCAGCACAGGGCCATCCCATGGGATCTTCCCAAGGAGACATCTCACACACCTGCTGCTGTGTGTGCAGGCTTTGGGTCTCTTTGGGGGAGGATGCAACGACCTCCCTCTAAAATCTCCACAAAGCCCCAGCAGGCTCTGCTGAAGTAGAAGGTAAAAAGCACTTCTTTAAACCAACCACACAATTTTGTACTGACACCAGCCCTCTACAGTGAAATTTAAAGTTGCTGTTCAAGGTGAGTGCCCAGGGTGCCCAGAGAATCAAGGCTGAATTGTCCAGCAGTGCAGGAGTGGCCACATTTTTTACTGAGGTGTTTGGCTTTGCAGCAGTGAAAGCTTTTTTCATATCCACCACATCCTGACTTGGACTACTGACCCCACAGTCTCACCCAAAACCAGATATTTCAATGCCCTTTTGAGCCATATTTTTGTGGGTTATTTTTTCCCTTTCTTCCCAAGGAAGTTCCCGTGTTGGTCACACTGGTCAAGATTGGGTTTCTCATGAGCATTTTTGTTTCCCCTTTTCTTATGGGAATTTCCTTCCACAAAGACCTTGAATTCTGTGTGGGAGCCTTTGGCAGCCTCCTTCAGGGCTCAGAGAAAGAAAGATGAGGCCACATCCACGTGCATTATCCAGCATCCCCCTGTGCCAGCAGTCACCTCTATTTCTGTAGCACCTATAGGAGCTACAGACCATGCAGTGTGTAAAAGCTGCAGAGGATGGAGGAGGAAAACCCTCCTGGCTGCTGTAATTCAGCATTGCTCTGTTGGCTTGTGACCCCAGGCATGCTAGCAAATTGTGTGTGTCAGAGGCAATAAGTGATGTGAAAACAGAAGATCACTGTGTGTCATTTAAAATCACAAAAGGTTTAAAGTATTTGCCAGGCTTCAGTCAGTTTGCACAGGATGACTTTTTACTTTTATGTGTGGTAATGGGCATGTGCTTGGATGTAAAAGCTTCCTGATAGCCACCATTTCAGGAAGCTAATTCCACAAAGGAGTCTCAAAACCAGACTCATTTTGCCACACTGGCATTCTACTGGCACATGAACTGTGAGCTTTAAATGATGATTTAAAGAAAACTTTATGGATGTTTCAAGCAAATTCAGGCTGCTGGATGTTTTGGGTTTTTTTGTTGTTTTTTTTTTTAATGGCAAAATCCTGGTGTATCTCTGCTACACCAGCAGAGATAGATTTAATTCAGTTATTTGTTTTACTTTCTTTCTGGGCTGACTTCACCTTCCCCCCATTCAACCTTTTGCTGACTCAAGCAGTGGTAATCAAGGTTTGACACCTGCATGTCTTTAATTGTAGGCTGGCATCTGATTGTAGGAGCAGTGCATTCATTGTAATAACCAGGAGAAGAAAGATGTGTGACATTTTTGGGAGGGAAGGTGCGTGCATGGTAAAAAATTAGGCAACTACTTCAATTCCCCATTGACAGTCACGACGTGCCTTATCAGCCATCTCATCGTGCCTGTGTTGAGCTATCAACAGCTGTGATATCACAGCTGTCAGCTCCTACAACCTTGAGACTTATGATTAACAGGATTTCCTCTTCAGTTATTAAAGTAATAACAAGATATGCTCTGTGGGAAGCAGCAGAATCTGTGACAATTGAATGTGCTGTTTCCCTGAGATACATCTCCACTTATTTGCTGGCAAAAGGCCTTAAGCAGTGCACTTTTAATACCTGTAGGCAGGCAGGGCTTTATGGGCTGCAGCTCACCAAAGGTGGACAGGGTGAGCTCCCTTGACTTCAATATCAATGTCAGACCAATACTGAGGCTTTGGCTCTGTTTTAGCTCTTCAGTGTTTTGTCTCTGGTGGGACCTAGAGACAGCCAGGGCTCTGGGGTGGACGTGCTGGGACTTTCCTGTGAACTGACTACACTAAGGACATCAAAGGGATTTTGAATTATTAAAAGTGGCCTAACACTGGGTGTCTAGAACATGCACTAAATAAGACAACTTTTGAAAAGGATAAATTTAGATCTGATGAATAAATAAAAGGGTTCAGAAACCAATTTCTCCTCAACCTTATATACCCTCAGCAGGACAGACTGTGCCCTTATGTTGGACTTTGACTACCACCTTCCTGTGGAGTCCAGACAGATCCCTCTGGGTTCCTGATACACCATCCTTCCCATTAGCCATGGAAGGATCTGGCCTCAGCTCCCCACTGCTCCCGGAGCTGCCCCAATCCTGCCTGCCACATCCAGCCCCTCTACTGAGGTTGTTTGTGCTGGTGGCTGGCAGGCAGCACACACTTTCTCCCCACCCATCACCTGGGGTATGACAGCTGTCACAACTCTTTTTAGGAGGGCATGGATCCCATCATAAGTACTGGGATTACTCCTGAATGTCCTAAATTTGGCAATTCCCATTGAACTTGTCAGCAATCTGTATTTCCCTGTGTGTGCTGAACTTGTTTATGGCAGCAGTCATTGCCAAGAACACCTCTGCCTTCTGCTTTTATTCTCTCTATGTAGCAACCAAAAAGCCAACCAATTCTTTCTCAGCCATTCTTTGGTGTCAACTCCAAAACAAGCCCTTGCTGTTCAGCCAGGAGCTCAGAAACACAGTGGAGGTCAGGAAACACAGAACACAGGTTCTGTGTCATGGCTGCAAGTTCGGGAGTTCCTCAACATGGGAAGTTCTTTGTCTGGTCCCAGTGGGCTTGTAAGGTCTGTAGCTATTCCTTTTCTTCTGTGTCCTCTCTGGGAAATTAAACTACTGCTCTGCCTTTTCTAGAAAGGTTCAGGGTGAGCTGGGCCAGAATCTCTGCTAAAGCCAGCTGGGCCTTCTAGAAATGATCAAGGAAACTGAAATCTGGCATTTTGTGGTCCAGCTCCAGTATGGAGGGCTGCCTGTCTATCCATTGATGTACATGTATGTATTAGTCTGTCTTTCTGCCTTGTCCTGTAGTCAACTACTACACACATATATAAAATTGTATTTCAGTCCTGATTCACAGAAGTATTTAGAGCCTCATAAATCCCTCTGCAATTCTGGACATTTCATCTTTTCCCCCTGATATTTTTGGCGTAAATCTGACAAATAAACAGAAAAGTCTTTCATTTACTGGCTGCTGTAATCAACCAGCTGTAAGACGAGGTGGCAAAGTTATTTATATTTTGTTCAGAGAGAGTAATTCTTTTCTCTCCTTCCACGTGGCAGAAAAAAATGCTTTGGTAATGTCGAAGCTTAGATTTTTCCTTTGAAAGTGCCTCTAGTTGGCTTACAAGAAAAATGAATGTGGTTCACTTGCATTAAAAAAATGTTTCATAACCTTTCTATACAATGAAAATGATGTGTGACATGTAAATAATACAGAGTAAAACTTGCATCCATTAACATTTGTGAAAGGAATAACAAAGGAAAATGATGCTTGGAGCGATTTCTTGCCTGACCTGGGGCTTTGCAGTTCATCAGCTCAGTGGTCCTCTGCTGCTTTCCAGCTCCAGCTTATTTCAGGCCAGCATGCCTCAGTGCACAGTGCACTGTGGATTCTTAGACTAACACTAAATGGGGAGTTTCCACTGGAGCTAAACTTGCCTAAGCACCAAGGTCAGAATTCTTCAATAACTGAGATGCCACTTGAGGGATGTTGATATGCCTGTGCTCACATCCTCAGGCAGCCTGGAAGGTCCTCTTGGAAATCAAGGAACTCATATCCACTCTTCAGGAAATGTTTCTTAATCTTTCTAGGCTAGAATTTACTGCCAAGTTGATTCCTTGAATGTTGGGTATTTTGGACCTCATATATATATATATATATATTTCTACACTTATTTTTTCCTAAAAATTGCTTTCCCATTAAGAATGAACATTTCTCACAAATGCTTTGTCTTTTGTCCATTTTCTCTTACCTTGAGAAAGACTCATCTTTGTGCGCTTGTTTACTCCTAAGATGAAAAAGTACCTTTTCTTCCTAGTCCCCATGTACGAATCTACAATAAAAATGAAGTGCATAAGCCATCAGAGACATAGCTACAGGCAAGAAGCAAAGTGGGCTTAGTGACCTTGATGTGCACGCTGGAGTTGTTATGGCAACAGGCGAGTGAAATGACTGTTGCTAAGGCTCAGAGAAATAAAGCAATCTCAGTCACTTAGTGGTCATTATTCTCTAGTAACTTCATTTTGAGTTTGCTGCAAGCTAAACTGCGAAGTGAATCAGCAAACCACCCTAAATACTTCGGAGAAATATGAATGAGAGGGGCTCTCTTTGCATTCCTCTTCCCCTGAGCCCCTCGAGTGACACAGTCAGGAGCAGCCACAGAGGTTTTAGAACGCTGGGTGAAACAGGGAGATGATTCCCAGTGGCTCTTGGGAGCTGGGTTGTGTCAGAGTTCAGGAGCAGTGGATGGTGCATGCTGACCTCCTGAAAGAGCAGGAGGCATCATTTTTTTTCATTGAAAAGTAGTAATTTCCAGCTTATATTTACAAGCAATAAATTATAGTACTATCCCAAGAAATACTAGAAAGTTTGGCTGTTTTCTTCCTTTCCTCTAATTGACTTATTTGCTTGATGGAAAAGTAGGGAGATGTTCTTGCTTGGCCAGAGCTGGTTTGGCTATTGCTCTTAGATGTGTGAGGACTGGACTAAAGTGTAGTGAAACTGGGTGAAAAATAATTAATTTTAGTGGTGATTTTAACAGATGAAAATAAAGATACCCTTTAAGCAAGTTAAATGTTGGAAACCAATCTTTTGGCATGAATTTTGTAAACCTTAAGGAGGTTTAGGGGTTTCAGCAGAATAGAATATTGTCAGACTTCAGGAGAACAGCGAGTGTACAAATACCAATGCCAGTTTTCATTGAAGATGGCAAAATAAAAGAGCCATGAAAAATCTTAATCCCAGTAACATTCATGGAAATTGAATGCACAGTGGGAAAGCGTAGTCAAATTGCATTTTGCTGAGAAAATATATTTGGAAAATCACTGTTCCTGAATTCTTTCATAGACCAAAGCCAAAAACGAGGAGAGCCTTTCCCTAAAATAAATCCACAACCCCCCATATTACACACACACACACCACCAAATCCCTCTGAAATGTCTCTTAGGGCTCTGGTGTCCTGTTCCCTGCTTGTGAACTAGTGAAGATTTTTCCAAAGGCTAATTGCTAACCCTTTTCCATTCACAGTTAATTTCCAACAAAGCCAGATGTGAATTTGTAGTTCAGGCCTGGGTATTGTCCCAGAAAAAGCAGTGGCATTAGCAGCTGAGAGCAGTCATTAGGCGTTTGTTCCTGATTGCTCATCAAGGGAGCAGAGCCTGCACAGGCTGAGCTGGATGCAGAGCTATACATATGTATTCCCTCTTGAAAATGGACACAATCAGGCCATTCATGCATCCTGCCAAGATGCCTCCTGGTTGCAGATGCCCTGGGTGATTGCAGGAAAGATTTTCTTCTGCGTCTGTATAAGCTGGCATTTATCGGGATGGTCTCTGTTGAAATCAGAAGTATTTTACTGAAATGTAGATGGCATTGGAATCCATCCTCACGATGGAAGCCAGTCCTGTGGAGGGCATTGGAACTGGTGCCCCTGAATTCGTGGGGTTTGAAATTGTGCCTGGCCCATCTCAGTGATGCCAGGATGGAGGGGAGGGCTGGGGGCGCTGTCCTTGGGCTCTGCTGCTGCCTCAGCACTGCTCAGGGGCTTTGGCTGCACAGCTGCAGGCACTTCAGGCTGCTCTGCCATAGCAGAGATGCTGCAGAGTTGCTCTTCCTGGGGTAGTTCTGTCACAGCTGCATGTCTGGCATGAAGCCACTTCTGTCTCAGCCCCAGGAGAGCTGGCCAGGGTGGGGGAGAGCTCTGGGGCTAATCGACCTGCTGCCCCTGTGAGCCCTGTGCCAGGACCTCCCCCAGCATCCCCCTGGCTGGGAAACCCCAAGGCCACACTGCTCAAATTCAAGGAGGGCACATTTGGAGTGGAGAGAGTTTGTGAGGTGGCACAGGCACTATTTGAGAAGCTGATGGCATACAGAAGAATAAGGGCACCAGTGCTACCATTTTCTTTCAGAGCTTTACATCTTACTTGATGTAACTTCTAACTTCCAAAGTTTGCAGAACAGAGCCTTTCTCTGCTGTGCTAAGGGCTCTGCTGCAGCCTGATGTAGGGGTTTCAGTGCCTCACTGACCATTCCATATCAGTGATTTTAGTAATTCCCTTTATTTGCTAAGGCTCCTCTTGTACCCAGTACTCTTTCATGTGCTTTTTTAAAAACTCAGACCAACAGAATGTTGGTGGGCCTTCAGCAACTAAGTGTAATGAAAATATTCATTAAAATTTTTTTGATGATTAATTTAAATTGTTATTGAGAATGTTGCTGCTCAACAGCCAAGCTGATGATGAAGCAAAGCTTTTGCATGAATATCCAGAATAGCAAAAGCAATGGTGGAAATTGCCATTGTCCTTGACATGAACTGCAGTGCATTCCCACTCACATGGGAGATTTCAGTTGTATCAGCAGAAGAGGAAGAGCTGCAAGAGATCTGCCCCATCAGTGTGTCACCAAGGGGTTAAACATCACACACTTGTGATGCCTTGGTGTGACATGGGCACCTTTCCATTGACTCTAGAATTATGTGTGAAAATAGGAGGGTTTGAAATGGCCCATGAAGGTGTCAGTTCTGAAAGAAACCTGTTTTTTTTTCTTTTTGATGGAATGAAATGTATTTCAGCTGAACCCTCAACTAGCTGAATTTTCTGTCTTATTCTTTTCACCTTTGAAAAACTCTTTGCCTCTTACTCTCCTATGCATCCTTCAGCAAGATATCCCCAGCCAATGCATCTGTCTGTAGCAGGGACTTTATTTTAGTGATCAATGACATCAAAACTGCAGCATTTGAAGTTTTATGGCATTCTCTGATTTAGTGGGGCTTTTAATAATATATTGTGCTTGAGACCTATCTCTGTGATTGAAATGTCACTTGGAGTCAACGTGGCCTCTTCTTGGGAGAGCAGGAGCAAGAAAGGTCAAACTTGAAAAAAAGAAAGATGGAAAGAAACAAAAAAGCTGGTGATGTCCAACTGCTTGGGAAGAGCTGGAAGTGTCTATGAGCAGTTGTTGGGAACATCCACACCCTGCCATCATCTTTCCTGATGCATTGCCATCTTTTGCAGCTCAAAGCCAGTAGCAATTTTTACCTTACTGTTCCAAACATTGTGATGCACAGAGGGTGCCATTATTTTTTTGCATGCTCATAATAAGAGATGGCTATTGTTTGAAAAACCTTCTTCTCAATATAAAAGGAAAAAAAAATCAAAAGGTAGCAAAAAGGGCTTATCTTTTCCCTGTTAGATAGTGTGAGTATAACAACATCACACATCCCAACTGTGAGGAAAGCCAGTGGAAGTAGTGGGAGCTCATCCCCAGCCTTCTGGATACATTTGGCTCTTGCAAGGTGTTTGGGTTCATTCCTTGAAAAATACAGTTTGATTGCAACAATGCAGTTTCCTTTTTAAAATATTTGGCAACAGCTACTGAAGCTGCTGTGCCCATAGCTGACACAGCAAAGTGGCTGGAGTAGAAGTTGGTGTTGTTACTTGTGCACTGTCTGTTCCTGCACATTTAATCAACACTCAATTCCTCGCTGCTTTGGTTCTTAGCATTGTTATTGCTGTGTCAGGTGCTGCAAAGGGCAGCAGAGGCAAATAGAGATTTAATTTTAAAACTGGACATTGTCTTGAGGTAGTGGAAGAATCCATATAAATCAAGCTGGTTGTGTTTTCTGGTCATCAGTAGCTGCCAACACTTTTTTTCTCCATTCTTAATTAATAGTGTCCTGTAAAAGGAAAGCTTGGGGCACCAGAGAGTAGTTTGACTGTCTTGTCTATGCCATTTGCCAGAAATTCACTGGGTTCTTTCATTTGTTTGCCAGGATTTTAGATTGCAGGCGTGAAACACAAAAATAGCCTACAATAGTTTTGTTATTTATTTGGTGTATTTGATTAGGGAAAAATGATCCTTTTGTTCCCAAAAGCAGCACTTTGGGAGAAAATGCTCAGTTTATTGATTTAATACCAAGCATGCTCTGGCTTCACCTCTTCCTGAAAGCAACTCTGACTGGGGAGGGAGATGTGGTGTATCCCTCTGCATCATTCAGCTTAAGGCTTGAAATAGTCATGAAGGCTGTCAGTTCATACCAACCATCACAGCTCCTGGAGGGGAACTTGTCTCTCTCCGTTCATAAATAAGTGCAGATTTTACAAGAGAGATTAAAGAAAGATGTTTTCTTCTATTTGCAAATTAAATAGCAAAATTAATTTAGGAAGAAGTTCTTTACTGTGAGGGTGGTGAGGCACTGGAACAGAGAAGCTGTGGCTGCCCCATCCCTGGCAGTGTTCAAGGACAGGCTGGACAGGCTCCTCAGCAATGTGATCTGGTGGAAGGAGTCCCTGCCCATAGCAGGGGGTGAAATGAGATGATCTTTAAGGTCTCTTCCAACTCAAACCATTCTATTACTCAATAATAGATGATGGAGAATGATGGAGAGGTCCTGGGTATCTGTAGAACCAGTAAGATTTGCACCATAAGCAAGGTTCTGTGGAATGCTTTTGATGGGAAGGTTTAAACCAAGAAAGAAGGGGAAATTGCCTCTTGTGGCCTCAGCTAGGGTGAGAATAAGACAGCAAACCCTCTCTCCCTCCTCACAAAACACATGGGCAGGATGTCCCTGGAGATGTTGTGTGGAAGGAAGGGATGGTTTGTTTTCCCCACTGAAGGAGTGGTGCCTTGGCCATGAGACCTTGGTTGAAGCTCACAGCACACAAAAGCTCTGGGGGTCTCCAGAGCCTCAGACCACTTGAACATTGCAGTCAGGATGTTAACCTGAACATCCTAAAAGCAGCTGATCTGCTGCTATATCCTTCTCTTGGTGCTTGTTAGCCTCACAACCCAGCTGCCTTGGAGAGCTGTCCAGAGAAAAATGTTTGCAGCATGGGCAATCATGTTGGCAGTCAGCAATCAATCAGCTCCCTTGTGCAAACACAGAGCCAGCCATTGATTGCTTGCAGCTCTGCCAGTGATTGCTGCACCAACGGGCCCCAGGGCTTTCAATGGACTAAAAATTCATAGTTGCTATTTGGATCCAGCCACCTTTCATCCGACGCAGAAAGTTAAAAATAAATTAGTTTTTTGGTACCAGGATGCTTATAAAATCAACCTGCTTTAGTGCAATCCATAAGCTCTCTCTGGTGAATAACTTGCTGAGTGGGAAGGAGAGCTTCTGATGCTGTTTTCATGTTCCTCTGCTGCTGCCTTCTGCATCTGTGCCAAATCTGGCCAGGAGTAAATGCTGCAAAGTGGGGAGAGAGCAGATTTATGCCTGTGTAATTGGTGTCAGGTTTGACTGGGGAGGGAGATGCTAATGGCACCCTGAAACCACAGTCTGTGCTCTTGGGTGGTTTGTGCCAGCTTTGTGCATAGCATGGTTACACTGGAAGCACTTTGGAAAGTTCAAGGGAAAAGATCAGGAAGTTTTTGTTGAAGGTGTGAAAATGCAATCTTCCCAATTTCCTTCTTGCATAGCCATCCCGTGGAATGGTGACATACTGAGCTGCAAGAGAAGGGAATACACTCAGTTCCCCTCAGTGAGGAGAATGAAGCCTTCAAGGCACCAAAATACATTCACTTTGTTCTATTTGTCAATTTGCTGGCAGTTTTTCAAACAGTTCTAATGTAGCTCTGCCTGCTCTGTGTGGCAATAGCAATATGGAGATAAAGCAGCTTTACAGGGTGGCATGTACCTTCCTGAACAGTGAGATTACTTGCTTTTTAAATAGTTTCCAGTATGTAAAATGACACAACTGGATTGGAGACAAACATGAAATGGATCTCTCCACTTCTACTAGCTTTCATTCTCAATCGAGTGCCTGCTCAAAGCAGACACATCTTCACTGCACACTAGTCTGGAAAATGTATCTAATCTCTTCCTCCTCCACATGTAAAATATTCCCCTCTGTAACTCAGGTACTGTCCTGCAGGATGGTTACTCACCCTGGGAAATCCCCCCTCCAGAGGGCTCATACTGGAAAACCCCAGTGGGGCAGGAGCTTTGAGATCAGCAAGATACCTCTGTGCATTACCAGGGACCTAAAGACACCCTCTCCCTGACACCTTTCTCTCCCCTCCCCACAAATTCCTGGTTCCTTTCCCCCACCGTGGCTGTTTTGACTTGTGGCCTCTTTGTAGCTAGCATCATTTTTCAGAATGACCCTTAAATTCACTTTTGCAGTGTGAATGTGTTGCCTGTTGGTTACAGCTAAGCTGATGTATCTTTTGCTAAGTTAAATCAAAATACTCCTCAGTGTTGCTTCAATTTCCAAGGTGTGTTAGCACTGACATCTCAGTGACTAAGCACAGTCAGAGTTTAACTGATTCAATTGAAATGTCATAAAGCAAAGGAATTATGCAGGGTAAAGCCAAACCCTGTCACTTTGACCAATGCTTTATTGGTTTTGAATGTAAAATTAACTTATCAGAGAACTGGCCATCATCCAGACAATTTAACATCTTTAGATCCTTTAATATTTTTGAAACATTTCATTAGTGAAACAAATGTGCAAGGAGTATCACAAGTCCTCTATCAAATGGGACTTCAATTCTACAAGCTCAGGGAGCAGTTCTGCCCTTCTTATCAAGGCTGGATAACAACTAATTCCTCTAAGATTACTATGCTACTCAGCCAGACAAAAGGAGCAAAAATCAGGTCCAGAAGCAGAGTGAAAATAATAGCCTCTTCTGCACCTTGAATTAAGCCAGAGATTTAGGAAACAGTTGTTGTTATGCTTCATGTCTCTGGATTTTCAATGCAAAAGGTTTCACTGTGTTAATGCTGGGTTTTAAATGTAAGTCATCCTCAGAACAGACTGTAATTATGCACAGGAATGATGTAAGAGGATGCATTAGAGAAAAATACAATTAAACACCAAATATGTGAAAATGCACTTGAGGTAATAAACAAAATGCTGGAGTGAGGACTTAGGGCTGGGGGCACAGGGACCACTGGTGTCCTCCTCTGGTGCTGCCTAAGGGATTTTTCAGCTTTGTGCTGTGTTAGAGTTTGGTACCTCAGATTTGTGGACTCCAAGGTGGCGGGTGTGCATATCTGGGACATGTCTGGCTTTGGTTTCTCTGTTGGGTTGAAACACTTCTCAGAGTGGACTGTTTCAGATAAGATCTCGTGGCTGAAGCAGATCTCAGGGCTTTGTGCACCTGAGAGTCAATCTGCATTTTCCTGCTGGTTCAGCTCTTCTAGCAAGAGCTGCTTCCTCTCCCTGTGGAACTTGTGTCCCTTTTTTTTAAAAAAAGAAAGCATGTTTCTGTTGGGTGTTAACTTGCAAGAGTTTGCTGTCCTGTTGTGTAGCTGTGACAAGGCAGTGCAGTTCTCCAGTGAGATAAAGCAGTGAATGTCAGCAGTCCATGTGTGTGGTGGAGGAGACAAAGAGACTGATCACACTCACCGTCTCTAAAAACTACTCACACCTTGTCTCAGGTAGTGAGGGAATAGTTACATCACTGTGCCAGGAAGGAGAAAACCCCGTGCAGATATTGCAGTTGTATTTCACAGCACACTCTCCCCAGGGTTCGTACATTCACCTTCTAAAGGGGCTTTGCTCCTTGGCTGCTTCTCCCCAGGGCAGGAGAGGAGTGTAACACCTTATCAAGAAATTATCCATATGGCAGGAATGAGGATGGCTTCTTTTGGGATCAGCACACCTCTGCTGCAGCTCTGGAACAAAAGAGCAGCTATAATTTTGCCTGTGAATCTCTCTGGATTTGGGTGAACAGGAGACACCCAGTGTTGCATGTGAGCTCTCACCACCTGAAGCAGCTTGCCCTAAGACAGCACCAAAATCAAGGTGGGCACTGCTGCCAACAGTCAATTTATTCCTTACTGATGGAGGGAATTGTTGGTGAAGGCCAAAAATCTGACAATTATAATCATTCTTTAGTTGTAATTCCAGCTGTATTCTCAAAAGGTTAGTCTGGTAGTTTATGGCTGGCTATTTTATCTTTTAATTAAATGCCCATCAAACCTCTTTGATCTGAGGAACAAGAGCTCATAAAATGCAGAGTCACTGCTCTGCCCAGGTAACTCTCAGTAATCCAGATTGTCTCATCCTGCAGCCTGGAGGTAATTTGAATTGAGCTGTGGCTTGCTGTTGGGCTCCTGTCAGTGCTGGACTTGTTGATTTGCATTCTGAGAGGATCTTCCAGAAGATAATGGGATTTGTGAGGAAAGTTGATTTTACCTTGTTATCCAGTGAGGGAATAACGTCATCCTTTGAGCGAGAGGCAATGCAGGATGGTAATTACTCAGATAACAGGGAACCAGGGAGGCACAGCTGCTTAGCCTGACCAGCTCAGGATTGTCCCCTGTTATAAAAATGCTATCACAGAGTTTCCTTGAGCAATTCCCTGAGGCTAGGACATGAGAGAAAATAAACCTCCAGTCCTCGGTTGCAGAAATGATGACACAAATGCAGGAAATCATGAAAAGCTGAGACTTCATGAGATAAAATTTATATGGCTTTGGTTTTCTTTTGAATGCATTCTACAAAGATTTTGGGCTCCTAGATCTGAATTTAAAGCTCCTTCTGACTCCTTAAGAAGCAGGAATTTTATTTTTCCTTGAAGTTAAGTGTTTTTCTCATGATGACCTGAACTGTAAAGTGCAAGAACCCCAAATAACTCATGGTTCATAACAAAATGTTTGTGAGAACCTGTGATCACAGGTGTCCCAGCTCTGCTCAGTGCCACTCTCACTGCTTTGGGTGCTGTGTCTCACTGCAATAGTCCCTGCTTTGAGGGCCCTGGGCCTCACATAAATGCACCTTGAGGGGTCTTTGCTCTGAGCCTCCCTCCCCTCACACGCATGTGCCTGCTCTGTGCATCTCAGTGGGGTGCTCCTGGGAAGCCCATGAACCCTGGGGGAGCCCCTGGGGACTAGGCAAAGAGCCAGAAAGGAAGAGTGGTGTGACGAGAGGATGTGAGTAGGAAGAAAGCAGTAAGAGAAGGCAGGCCACTGCTCAGCAGGGTCCTGAGCAGCAGGCATCAGGGCTGAGAGGCTCCAGGAGCCATGGTTTCTGCTCAGTCTGTCCCATCCTTTCTCCTCCTCGTGACCAGATGTTTCCAGCCCTGGTACTACACTGGTCACCCCCACTTCACCTCCTGGGTTTCTTCAGGCACACCCTTGACTGTGCTCTAGCAGTTCCCAGGAAATGCCCTCCCTTTCTCCTCACCTTTCACATCTTCCCAGCTTGGGAGCTGCTTCATAAAAATTCATATGAGATAGCAGAGCCCAGAACAAGCTTAGGCAGTGGCTATTTACACACATAAATATGTGAGTCTGCGTGCCAAGCTTTTCTCCCCACCCAAGCTCTTCACCCCCAAGCTCTCTCCTGGAGGAGTCCCTCCAAGAGCCCTTCAGTAGGAGCACTGGAGCACCTACCAAACCTCAGTCCATGCCATTTAATGTTTATCCCAAGTTGTTTTGTAGTGAGGCTTCACCCCTCCTCTGAGTGCAGGCCTGGGAGGTGTATGATGGGCTACAGAAGAATTCTGACTTGATAAAAGTCTGATCAGTGGATAATGTCACCCCACCCATACAGCACCATACAAATGTGCTGGTGATCACTGTCATGTTTGACTCCCCCTGCAGTATTAAACCCTTTTTTTTTTTTTTTGCACTATTTGTAACATCCTTTACCATGAAACCTGATGCGTTGTTTTAAGGAATCAAGTGGAGTATCTTCACCACAAAATGAATTAACAATCAAGTTTGCTCATTCTGAAACCACTGGAGCTCCCTGTGGGTCTCCTGCTTTCATTTGTGTGCAGTGGCTCCTGGATCTCTCTCGTCCTCTCAGGGGTAAAACCATATTTTTCCTGTCCTCAAGAGCTCCCTGGGTTTTTGCTCCAGGTCAATAGGGCAGGACAACAGCTGCAGTTACATGAGGAGCAGACTGATGTTATCCACGTAAGCATTTGCAAAGCACACAGTATATCACAGAAAGTATTCCTTGTATGATAGTTAAACCACTTCACTACACCACTTAATCTTGCTGCTAAATCATTCATACAGGGCTCCATCACCAGAGGCTGTCAGAGGTCAGCTCTTTCCTGCTATCTTGAAAGCCAGAGTTTGAGTTCACTAATGTCTTACAAGGAGACAAGATGCTAAAACATCATTTTTTGTATATTTCAGATGTATTTCAAACTTGACTCCTTTCAAATATAATATTCCTTATTTCTCTATGAACAGGAACTTTATGCCCTTTTTTGCATGAAAGTAAATCATAGTGTAACTCTCAAATGAGATTTTTACTGGCTTCTACCCCACAAAATATTCCCATATATTTTGTAGAAACAAGCGAATTTTTGATTAGACATAAAAAACCACACTGGTTTTTGTTTCTGTTTGTAGACTTTGATTAGATACCACTGGCAAATATAAACATTTGGATTTACTCCCCACTTTGAGCAAAGACTTACTAATACTTCTTTCAATGCGCAGTGGGAATAAAAGTTCTCCTAAAGTTTTAAAACTTGTAGCTAATCTGGAAAAGCCCATAATTGATGTTGTCCCTGACCTTTCTCATCTTTCCATTTCAGAAAAGGGAAACTGAGCCTTGAAGAGCTTTATGGCAGTGGGGGTGCAGATATTCTTTGTGCTGTAGCTATGCATTGTGAACTCCAATAGTAAAAACTGGTATTAAATGTTAGAGTGACTATCTAGAATCACTTAAGTTTGTCCCCTAGATATAAACTTTAAAGGTATTCTCTTCCAAACTCCATGTACAGACTTTGACCTGTCAATTAGCCACCACGATGCAGCCACACGAAAAATGTGCAGCATAAACAAAATCAATTCTATTGATTTCTAAGGGTAAGTTCACTTGAGGGACGTCTCACAAAGCCCTAAAAAAGCATGATTTCAGTGCTAAACATTTCTACAGTCAGGGCTCTTTTTTCATCAATGCACTGTATGTTGTTACTCTCATTTGAGCTGAATCCTTTCACGACTAATGGGTTTAACCACCACCCTTCACATGGCAGCTCTAAGAGACAGTGAACACCTGCTCCTGCCCTGTGCCCCTCCCTATCCCTCCCCCTCTCACACACAGACAAAAAAACAAAACCAAAAACCCCCACAAATTAGTCTTATTTGGGCTTTTGAAAGCCCCAAGCTTGGATGGATGCTCTTTTCCAAAGTATTGTATGAATCAATTTGCAGAAGAGAGAAAGAGGCGCTGGACTTGGAAATGATGTATGTGAAGGGGAGCTTAGAAAGAGCTTTGGAGTCATGAGGAAGGGGCCATTTTCAGTGGTTTGGTCTCCTTGTTTTGATCTACAAAATATGGACCTCATGCAGTGGTCACTGCAGTGGAACCACCAAACCCATCAACTTCCCCTAAAGGGCAGAACTTCCCAGGGTCTGAGCTGTGACTAATTACCCAGGTCAGCAGTACAAGCATTACCAGTGCCTTCTGTGTTGGTATCTGCTCATCACACTGCCTGTTCAAACACCAAGGCCTCCGACACTGTGGAGAGATATTAAAACCCAAGGGGACAGCAAATGTCATCACTTATTTTCCCATGCAGGTGGGGAATAGCAGCACCAGCTGCTGGGGCATACAAGGGAAGGCTCTGTGTCCACATGCACCTGCAAAGAGCAGGCACTGGAGTCAAGAGGAGCTCAGGATGGGCCCTGGGAGAAAAAACCCATCCCCCACAGAACCTCTGTGAATCATACCCCTCATGAACTGTTTGGAGCTGTTAACCACCTTTGGTGTTATGGATTTTGCCTTATAAAAAATTTTCTTGTTACCATGAGTATTACAGCTATAACTCACTGTACAGCTTTTCTCAACTTCTTCCTCTCATAAATGTCATGTCCACTAGCACGACTGGAGGGGGCTCCCAGGGTGGTAGAAACAAAACCTCTTTGAGAACAGCTGCCTTTATCTGTAGGTGGCAGAAGAAGCCTTTTGATTACCTACTAAGGCCTTCCATGACTGACTTTGAGGTGCCCAAAGGAAGGTTTAATCCCCTTCCTCATCTGCTGCAAAGGAGCTCTTCAGCTGAGTAATGTGTCCCCAGGAACAGGCACATCAGTTCTTCACTGCATGATCAACACAGCCCTATCCAAGGGACAGCTTTCCCAGGATGGAGATCACTTTGCAGATTTAACTAGTTAAGGTTGGCTGGTTGCTTTAAGAGGTTGGCTTATCATTGTGCACAGGAACACTTTTTTTTTTTTTTTAATTAAGAAAAACCTCCAAGTTGTAGATATTAATGATTTATAAGTGCCCTGACCTCAGAGGAGGAGTGGCTTCTGTTTCTTTTTGGAAACATCTTGATAAATGTAATGTAATTCAAAAGGTCTCAAATCCCCAAAATCAGACCCTGCCTGAAAGGCCTGATTGGAAAGGGATGCTCACATCCTCAGTTTCTCAGGAGCCTGCTGAATTCTTCGTGAGCTTCCCTATGAAAATAACATGATAACACAACACCATTTCTATTTAAAAGATGCATTTTGGAATGAAGCCTGGGAAACCCCCATGCTTCCCTCTTCAAATGCTTGTCCACTTTTTCACAGATCCTGTGCTCTGTGAAAACACCTGCAATTTTATTGTTGTTTATCTTGACACCTTCTTCTCCTAATTAGGGCTGCACTGTGCAGCTTTCAGTCTGTCACGTGAGACACAGCAGAGATGGTGCCTTGCACTGCACAGGCAGTGGCTGCAGCAGGCTGAGACAGGTGATGGAATTGCTTTAGAGGCTCTGCCTTGATTAGCAGTGAGGTTTTAATTAGCTGGCATGGTACCTGCTGCAATTTGACCCATTCTAAGCAGAGCAGCCAGCATGGTGTCAGCTAACCCAGCTCTTCATACATGACCACATGTGAATGAAGATCAAAACTTTGGTAGAATTCTGTCATGGAATGTTCCATCCTTCTCCTCTCTCTTCATGCTGTGGTGGACAAAAGCAGGACAATAGATATTTGCTTACTGGTCTGGCCTTTCCAAGGCCCAGGGCTCTTGAGCTGAACTTGGAAACTTGAGGAGAAATGGGAAGGATGGGTCAAGCTTTGAACAGGACTCCATACCCAGTGAGGATGGGATTACTTCTCCTCCCTAGTTATTTCCAGTTCTGGAGCATGTTCCATCAAATATGGCTAAAAATGAGGAGATCCCTGTTGGCCTGGGGTGCAGTATTCCTCTGGATTGCCCTAGCAGCCTGGGTAGTGAGCACGCAGCCCTACAAACTGCCGTGGCTGTTTGCTCACTTTGTCCTTCATGACAGAAAGTGACTCTTTAGTAATTCACATTAGGTGAGGGATTTGTCACCAAAACATCCTGCTTTAAGATGTCAATGATGCCTCTCTCTGGTTTTTAGAAAACAGATATGCTACTATGCTGCTTTCTCTCCTCCCCCTCCTATTTTTTGTTTCTGTATTTTATGTAGGTGTCTGCTCCTGAACTCAACAGTCTACAGGGCCACGTTTGTAAAGGTAAATAGACATTGAAAAAAATTGGTTGAAATTTGTGCCTTTTGAAAGTACTGCGACACTTCTGTCTTTTTCTGCAAGCTTTTAATTACTGATACACATTTGGCCCTTAAATTGTTTTTCTGAAACCAGATTGAGTTCAGATGTTTCTATTATCTAAAGCCTGTGCCCCACATTTTGGCAAATCAATCATTGCTATTCCTGCTTCGGAGCTGTGGAACAGGCTGTCAACTGATATTAATCAATCTTTGTCATTGCCCGTTTCCAAAAGTCATTAGCATGCTCAGCCTCACATTATATTTTCCAGCAGAAAAATAACACATTGTCAACTGTTCTTTGTTATGAGTTACTACACAAGTGACCTTATTGACTGCACATATGTAATAGAGGTCTGTATTTACTGAGAACCTTGAAGTCTTTGTGTTCATCTTTATCATACTTCCAGTTCCTCTTTTCTATTTTTTATGTTACTTTTTTTTCCTTAACAGGCAAAACAGCTGTTCCCAAGAAAAGGAAGATAGCTGAGGAGCTGGTAGGAATGTTACAAGTAAATGAAGATATGAAGTAAGTACATCTGACTGTTGGAGATGACTAAGAAATGATTAATGACCCTTTAACATGTTAAAAAAGGTCTGTCAACAAAGAGCTATTTTTGTTGTCACATAGTAACACTTTAAATTCCTATAAATGTGTCCACTATCTAGTTGGCATGTGTGAAAATCCTTCTTCTCACCCATCAAGGCTTTACAGATGGATTTCTCTTGCTAGTTATTCCTCACAATACTTGATGAAGGCTGAACATAGGGAGAGACCTCTTTTTTTTTATTTTCCTCCTCTTCTTTTTGAGAGAACAATTCAATCTAGAAAAAAAATCTTTGCAGCGTATTACTGATCTGGCTTAGTTGTTGGGGTTTTTTTATGTGCCAAAGGAAAGAAGTGATGTGTTCTCCCTGGGCTGTTCCATGATCCCCATTGGATGCTGTGGTTCCCAAAGGGAGGTGCTGGATGGACACCACCCTGCAGTGCAGTGAGGGGCTGATCCCCACAGCAGCTGCAGCATCATCTCAGCTTCCCCAGTTCCTACTAAACCAAAGGGGGCCCAAACCCACACTCTCTGTCTACACATTTGATAAGGAAAACCTTTCCAGGCACCTGAGCACAAAACAAATCCAGTTCTGACAGCAGGTCCAGGACCTGAGAAGGTAAAGCTGAAGAATATCTGTGAGAACTGATGATAGGTGATTCATGTGGGGTTCTTCCCCAACAAGTGAACATAAAAACTATAATAGTGTAGAAAGATGGATTACTGCACCCAGGGTCCATTTTAGGCCCTGGACACCTGGCAGAAATTGATAGCTCTTTTCCATAGGAAGGAAAACTGTCCTCTACCCTTCCCAACTGACCCAATCATGACCATCAACAGGACCCTAAACACTACCCCTGCCACTACAGGTGCAGCTAGCAATATCCCTAAACTCAGGAAGATGTAGGAGCAGCAATGTTGGAGCCCTTGTGGATCACCTGAACATTCCTTTTACTGTCCATTCCCTGTCCCTAGATCTGTAAGTTCTATAACTCTCTCAGCCCTAACCCTAACCCTAACCCTTACTCTAGCCCATTTCCAGCCCAGCACCTGCCTGCCAACCATGGCTCTTTTCCACAGCAAGAAAGATTTCCACCCCAGTGTTGTGGGAGCAGTGGACAGATAGCATCCAGCAGTCCAAAGCCAGCCACAGCCCTCGTTCCTGGCAGCTTTTGTCTGGGAGAAATCCTCCGACATTCGCAATTTTAGGAGGCAGAACCATTTTGCAGCCACAGGGCAGGGTCAGGGCTCAGCAAGTCCCATCCCCTACCCCAATGGCAAACACACTGTAAACACATTTTTAAGTGAAACAGTTAAATATAAAGTAACTTCCTTGCAAAGCAGAAAGAAGTTCCAGCCCAGGATGCTTATAAACCTATTTATCATTTCCACAATAAATCCACTCAGGGCAATAATAACAATTTTTGCCCTTTGTCCTGCCTTCTCAATGTTTCCCCACTGTTGGCCAAGAGTGCATTTGGGAAAAATTCAAGCACTTGGTATAGGCAGTGAAGCACACACTGGTTTTGGGAGAGATAGTTTTTTTAAACTTCCTTGAATAAATAAGTCCTACCATACTTAATAAGTAGGCATCCTCACTCCCTACCATTTCTAGAGTGCCTTAAGGTGTAGCCTCGGGAAAAATACATTACAGACTCCAGTCCTGACCAGATGAATACTACTCTGGTGAACAAATTCTTTCCAGTTCTCACAAGCTGAAGTCAGCAGCAAGTAATGGGAAGCATTGCAGGGCATTGCTGTTGAAGAACCCTTTCCATCAGCTGAGGATCCACAAACCCCCACAGTGCAGCTTGTGACATCAAATCATCCTCCAAAGGAAAATACAATATTAGTCAGGGCTTCAACAGCCCTTCAATATGTCATCAGCTTTATTAGGACTAAATCTCAGGCAGGCAGGTCACTCTGCTCTGTTCTCATCCAATGCTGTGTTTTGCTTTAACTGGTTTATCAGAAGAATCAATCTTGCTGGTATAATAAGGGTTCTGGTAACTCTGGAAGAAATTCCTGCTCCTGTCTGTCAGAAAAACAAGAATGCAGAAGTTCTAAATCAGTTCACACTAGGACACCTTAAACTCTGCCCAGTAAAAGCTTCACAAAATAGTTTGTGGGTCTTTTCCCAGGAAGTTTTATTATTAATACTTAGTAGGAAATGCCAACTCTGAAATGTCAAGTTTCCTGGTCAAAAAAGTTATGTCATCTTTTCTTCTCTAGGTTTTATTTAGAAAAATGAATGCAGGATTTTCTGACATACCAGATCCTGCCTGAGTCTATGACAATAGTAGATAATTGCCAGCAAACCACTTAGTGCATTTTAATAATGCCTGAAGAGCTTCCCAAATCCTCAGCCACATCTCTCCCTAACAGAAACATTTTCAATACTTAATTTGGGAGATGCCAGGGAAGACTGCTCTCCACTTCCTGCCAGCCAGAAAAACTGTGAGCAGGTCTCACAAACTGGGGGCAAACAGCAAAATTGACCTGCCTTGATGATGTGATCATCCACTGCCAGCTCTGCTATCACAGCAAGAGGGGAGCAAAGAGCTGGATTTTAAATCCAATTTAGAAGGTTCTTTTTTCCCCCTACAGCTTTGTACTGCAGCAAATGATCTTCATCATGTTTTACCCAGCACAAGGTTCAGTGATTACATATTTCATAGGCCATTGATTGAAGAGCTCTTACAGTCCTTTCCCCTTGTGAATGAATGTTTATCCTGCTTCTTCAAAGGACCCAGGGACAAAGGTCTCAGCTTAAGGAAACATTTGTAAGTCCTCATGGGCAGCCTTGCCCTGCATAGCAGGTGAGCACATCAGAGCTTATGTCGTGACAACCCAGCCAGCCCACGCCTGAGTGTGCAGCTGGAGAGGGACAGGCTGCTCTAAAATCAATTAGGAAATGGTGCAGGATCTCTGTGTCTGTATCTTGGCACCTGTTTTATTTTCTCTCTGGTTTTTTCCCCTTCTGCTTATGTAAGTAATCCATTAAATAGCAATACCCGGGAATGAATCAGTGTTGTGTCAGAAAGGTCCTTCTTCCTTAGAATGAGGAAACATTGTCAGGTTTTCTTTCTCCTCTGTGAGCATCACTCCTTCCTCCTCCAGTGAGTTTCTAATGTCTTTCTGCTCCAGTGCTGGCTAGTGCACAGCATGCACAGATTTCTGAAAATAAGTTTTTAAAGTGACCATTTCTGTCAGGTATAAGTTCTGTCCAAGGCAGGTCTGATAAATACTGAAATAAAATCACACCTGATCTATGTCCCCTCTGCAGAAGACACAGGTGAAATTTGCAGCCACTTGAAAGGAGCTGTGAGAGCACAGGGAGAGATCCTGCAGGGTAGAGAGAGAGACAGTGCACAATCCTGTGCTTTTACATTTCTGCAGCCTCTCTCCATGGGTTGTCCCATCCAGTCCAGTCCTGCTCCCAAAGACCAGGAGGAAGGACAGTGGGTGGTGTGGGGTACCACCATCCTTCAGGAGGGTGAGGCAGAAGATGACTCCAAGGGTGGCACTTCTTCATCTCAAGGGTGTGGCAGTACTACTGAGATCTTTATCCCCACAAAACACTGTGCTACCCATCAGGCCTCCTGGGATAATAGACAGGATAAATGCGTGTCTTGAGAACTCCCTCCCTGAAATCTGCTGGAGACTGGAGGGAGAGCTCCAGACATCCTATTGCCCATGACTATTGAGCTGGTTGTAGCTCTTTCTAGGCAAAACATTAATCATGATGGATTTTTTTTTTTTATGCTTGGGTTATGTGACTCTACAGAACTAAATTTCAACAGAGTATTAATTAAATGCTGATTTCTGCAATTAACCAATGCATTAAGAATTTTAACACAGCCTGTATGAGGCAAAGTGCTTTCATAACTGTGCAGTTTTCTATTTTTTTCTCTTTTCCATTGTTCAGATGCTTTGAAATGTGGTTATAGTGTTCTTTTTCCTTTGATTTTATTACTTTCACCCATCATTTTAATCTCCCTGGAGTGAGTGAATGGGTAGCCTAAGCAGTGCAGGACCCCCATGATTTTAGAATGACAAGAGGTGATCTGGCCTCTTGGGATAAAATTGTTCCTGCTTTACAAACAAGGGGGTAAAACAGATTTCATAGATTGCCCCTCCCTCTAATTAAAATACGAACCAGTCACCTCCCAGCAAAGGCCCCTCGTGTGTTGCAGCACAAGAGGGCAGTGTTAGGTTGGATTGAGCTGCACAAAGGTGGGATTAACACGGGAACAGTTCATGGCTCATAAATTTTGCCTATCGGTGAGGACGTGTGGGGTGAGAGCAGCTCCCACAGGGGCTGGGCAGTGGAAGAGGTGGCCAAGCTCCTGAAGGACCTTTCTTGCCTGGATCAGCATCAGCTGCCAGGTAACACTGCTGGGTATGGCATTTGGGGACACCAGCGCTACTCCAGGGTGCCAACAGCCACCCTGACCCCCACGGGGCTCTGCTGTGACTTTTCCATCCTGGGATTTTCCATCCTGCCTTGGCCACAGGGTCCCATTGATGGCACTTGCTGCAGCAGAGCTGCTGCTTCTTCCCCTGTTCAGCAGGGCAGGAGTGGCAGAACTTTACCAAATCCTTTCCCTGGCATGGCTGGGGTGAGATGTCCCAGCTCCCTTGTCTCTGATGGGACTGCTGGAGTCTCTGAGCCTTGTAACATCACCCGGCACCTGCAGGAACAAACCCACCAGTCCAGCTCAGGGTCTGGCCAGCCTCAACAGCAAACAACAAGCTCATTGTCAGCCAGTGCCCTTTGTGGGGCAATAAACGAGAAAAGGCTGAAAAAGAAATATTATGCATGGAAGCAGCTGTGAGGGTATGAAACTGATGATGTCCTCCCAAGGAGAGGCAGGATGGGAAGAGGAACCTCTCCACAAAACAAGCATCGCATCCCCTGCAGGACACTGGTACCTGATCTTTAACAGCATGGTCCTGTTTTACCCAGAGCACTCTGGCCTCTGAGGCTCCTTTGTCAGCCTCTGGTTTTTTGTGAATGATCTGAGAGTGTGGGCTATCTGTAACTTTTCCCTGTTTTCAAGGGAGCATGATGTTAAAAAGCAAATGTTTTATGTGCAGCTGTGGTGGCTCATCTCGAAACGTGTATTGCTGCACATGCAAAATAAGGGTTGAGCATAGTCATACATAATTTATTTGTGCCTGAAGGCTGGTTGCTTTTGTGCTCTCTGGTTTTCTGGTCATTGTATCATGCTTGGGAATGATCTTGAGCCACAGACATGAGCATAGTGCTCCAACCCCAAAATGGAGGCCACTGAAGGATTCTTCTGTGCTTCATCCTCTTAGCCAAGGCTGTCAGGCTCAGCTGGTGCAGAGTCCTCGGAGATCCCACTGCAGGCTCAAAGCCTCAGGCACCATTTTTTGATGTACACAAAAGACCTTGTTTTAATAGGAATTAATTAGCAGTTTAAGTACTTGCAGGGTAGGAAATCCCCCACAGGGTATACTCGTTAAGGTTTCTTTACACATTACCTCCCAGGAGGATTGCAGACTTTCCCTTGGTTTCCTGCATCACTCTCTGTTTCAGCAGTAACTCAAATAATTGTACTACAGCCCCAAATACTGCAACTGCAACCATAAATTCCTTCCAGTGCTCATCTGTTCCCCTGTGTTAGACAGGATGGTGATGGGCAATAATTTATCAAAGAGCCTGAGGTTATAGTGTCACATATTCATGCCCAGGGTGCAATGATGATGTGATAATGTCAGTGTAACCACACATCCTGTTTGCATTATTTATTGCTCTCATGAATGACAAATTTGTATTTTAAAATGACTGAGACATTTATCTGCTGTCCCAAAAAGCCAAATTATGAAGGTGGCATAATCTTATCTCTAGGGCAGACATTCCCCTTTATTATTGGCATTTAATAAGAGAATGTGTAATTAAAGGAAAGTAATTAACCTATTTCTAGGAAGTTTGTATCTTGAATAAACAGGCAGCTGTAAGTGTGCTGCCAGGAGTCCTGTCTGCCCAGGCTGTGCTCTGAGGGAAGCATTCTGCATTCCAGGGGTGAGGAGAGTGGATGGATTTCTCCAGCATGGTACCGCAACACTGCATTTTCTTTAGGAGTGGTTTAAATTTTGGAGGTATTTTGCATAGGGGTGACTCTTCCCTTGGATGTTCAGACAGTTGGGGCAGAGCCTGAGGTGAGATGAATCCTGGCTGAGCCCTGGCATGGCTTTGCCACAGATATGGCAGCCCTGGCAGTTTGGGGGACTCCCACAAGTGGGGTGACTGAATGGGACAAAGATCCCACTGCTTTCTCTCTCTAGTGGCACTCACCAGAGACTCGGGATGGCCACGTAGTAGAAGCAGGTAAATAGTTAAGTAGTGCTGAGTTACCCATCAGCAGGAATCAGTGCTTGCCTCCTGGGCTGGCTCTCTCTGTGCTCTGTGGGGTGTGTGACTCTTCTGTGCCACACCTGCTGCAGTGTGCAATGCTTGGCTGGAAGCTGCTTTGCCACGAGCAGCAGGAGAGGACAATCACAAAAAAATCCTGTGAGTCCTCTGTCACTGTTCTACATTTCATCCTTTTTGAAAAATGTGACAAGTTCCTATCATTTTAAAAGCTTTCCTGATAGACCATTTCATCTTTCAATAGGAGAATATATTGTGGAGGTTAAGAGTGTATCCAGAAAGACAATGGGCATGAGTGGCAGCAAGAGAAATTGCAAGTAGACAAATGGCAAAGCAGTTTCACAATGGATGTGAAAAGCTAGCAAGGGAAACTGGGATCCTGGAAATATTCAGATATTGTGCAGGAGGCCCTGAACAACCCAATCCCCCTTTGAAGTGAGTCCTGCTTGGAGCAGGGGTCGGGTCAGTGACTTCCAGTGATGCCTCCCAAGCCAAACTACTCTGGATCTGGAAGGTGCTCAGCTCCCCAACCACCTGAATGCCAGAGAGTGCTTGTCTGGCTGCCTGGGCAGCCCCTGGGGAAGCTGAGGATGGGGAGCAGTGGCTGAGGCTCAGCCTGTCTCAGACACAGGAGCTTGGTGTGCTTTTGGTGCTGCCAGGCAGAGCAGCCCTTGGTGCAGTTTAACACAGGGATTCAAAGAAATGCTGTTCAGAGCTTGTGCAAATCACGCAGATGCTGGGGAGCTGTTCTGACACCTAATGAGCCACTGTTGTTCTGCTCTAAAAGTGCTCTGTATCTGCTTATCCTCTGCAAAGTGACACCAGTATGAATATGTCTGATTTTGTAAAGTGTGTTTTTTCTGTAGGCATTCAAACAGCTCTGAGCTGCATGATTATGAGAGCTGAGCCTCAGCTCCCACTTTGCTGTCATCGTCAGCATTCATAAGCAGTGCTGAGAGGCGTTGGTGGTGAGAATCAAGCCCTGGTGCAGCTCCAGGTGACTGCTGCCTTCTCCCAGAGCCTCAGCACACACTGCATGAGTGTCACCATGCAGTGGCTGCCATCACTCTGCTGGATAACCAGGTAAGAAAAGCTGTGCCTATCATTTAAATGAGATGCTGGCTCATCTGAGATTCACAGTCCTGCCATGAGGTTAATTAATTTTCTTTAAATAAATATGGTAGTGAAGTCATCCATTCTTTTCTTTGGAATGCTGAAAGAAATTTAAAGAAAAGGAAAACTGATATGAATTTACATTTCACAATTGCACTGCTGAGGCTGTAAAATATTTGCCCTAGTGCAGATGCAGGTACACTGGAGTCACAGATGAAGCAATCATATGGAGAGTAAAAGAGAATCAGCTTGAACATTTCTCACATAACCAAATCCCAACCAAAGCCCTTCAAACTGGAGAGGTGGCCGTGGCAGGATGAAGGTGCATAAAGGCAAGTGACCATAACCACCCAGAGGTTTTGGTATTTGCTGTGGCTGATCTAAGCTGGGTGTGTGTGGAACAAGGTGTGCAGCACCTTCCTCAGACCCCCAGCTGCTGCTGCATGGCATGTCAGCTGGCTGGAGATTTGCAGTTGCAAAATGGGTTGAAGCATAAATCTAAGTCTTGATATTATCTCTAGAGACGGTGTCAGAACTATTTGACACCTTATCAATTCATAACACATCTGCTTCAAAGCTCTCTGCTTGCACCAGGAGCTGTGCATGTGGAACTGTGCTGAGCAGGGGGCTCAGGGCAGCTGTCACACACTGCAGATGTCGGATGCTGTGCCTGCTGCCCAAGGCAGAGTGAGGCTGTCCCCGCTGGGGCTGCGTTTTTGGCAATTTGTTCTGATGTTTCCTAAATGAGGGAATCACTACAGTGGCTCCTCAGCCCTGGCTCTTGAGACCCTCTGCCCCTTCCACCTCTGTCCAAGGGTCCCTGAGCTGGAAGCCAGCCCCTGAGCTAGTGGCTGGTGCTCCAGCACAGCTGCAGGAACAACCTCCTGCCTTGCCAAGGAATAAAAGGGGAGGGAGATTCGTTTTCAGCAGTGAGCTCACATTCAGAGAATGGGCCATGGCAGCTCATTACTAACACATGCAGTGCTAGACTGTCCACAGGCAGTGGGGGGGCTGCCGGGGACTGCCTGCAATGCCAAACAACAAAGCAGGAGAGGTTTGGGCAGGGGGTGACGATGGCAGTTGCACCTCTTCGTGATACAGAGATCAGACACCAACTGGCCAGGTATTAACACTGTTTTAAGCAGCCATGGAGCTTTGAAGTGTTTTTCTGAGCTCTGAGTGTATTTTCTTGAAGGCTAAAATACACTTTGAGTGCTGTGCTGTCGCTGCAGCAAAGGATGGGTGGCTGTCTCAGAATAGAAGGCAGATATATATTTTTGTAGAGATTTAGTTGCTGAATTGGTGAAGCATCAAGCAATTGCCATAAAGCTTTTCTCTGAGTAATACTCTTGTCCTTCTAGATTTGGGTGGCTATCTGACACACTCCGTTGGCTGAAGATCAAAGGGTAGAGGGAGCCTGTTTGTCTGGCTGCAGTTTCCTTCCACCCTCTGGCAAAACAAAGCCAAGGCTAACGTGACATCCCACCCTGTGAGCTGGGTCTGGGGGTGGTTTGGGGGCTCAAGGCAGGAGGGCTGAGGGTGCTGGGCTGTGCTGCCATGGCTGATGGAGCCATGCTGGGTTCATCCTCCCTGGCCACAGTGCATGGAGAAGGAGAGCACAGTGGGAATTGAGCCATGTCACACTAGGTGCCACAGGGATCCTGGTGGAAAGGCTGGCAAAGTGTCCTGAGACTTTTCTGGGAAAGACCATACAGCCTTTGGAAAGCTTTTAGGACATGTTGGGCTAACATGCATCGAGAGAGTTGAGGCAGAGCTGATTCCTGGGACAAGGGGGTGCTACAGTGCAGAAGTGCTCAGCTGAAGTCCTTCCCTTCTTGCCCCATGATCCATGATCTCCTTCCTCTTGATGGGACTGGTTCCAAGCCCACAAAGAAGCTGTGTTCTTCAATGCCTCAAATTCTGTTTTGCAGAGGTGTTACCAGGCTCGACACCTTCCACATTGTCATCTCCCAGTGACAGCACTGCTTTACTGAGCCTTTGCTCTGAGCTTCTCAGGGAAAGGCACCTCAGGCAGAGGGATGCTGTGGATTTTAGAGCTGCGAGTGTATCCCAGGAGCCACATCCCCGAGCCCTTCAGAAGGTAGGTGGCCCAAAACTTCACTCCAAGGTCTTTCCTGGCCAGGAGTTTCTCTGCTGAGATGCCCTTCAGGGCTGATATCCCTGTGGTAGCCTTGCTCATGAGACCACGACCTTTGGAGTGGTGGGAAGAACAGGCCAGGAGGGACAGGGACAAGGCACCTCCTTTTCATGTTCCCTTTCCTTCCACTGATTGCCTGGCACCATCCTGCACTGCATCTCACCTTTGCTTTTGCAGTGAATTATGGAATCTGGGGGGAGAAGCACTTGTTTTATACCTCAAAGGGAGAACAGCACTTGGAGCTAGCTCTAAGGCCAAATCCAAAATGTACCAATCTGGCCTGAGACTTTTCCAGCCTGCACCAGAAAGCTGCTGCAAAGAATCCCATCCCCTCCAGGATGCAGGGAAAGCTGTGCATCCTTCTGCAAGAGAGGGATGGCAAATGGGAGTCATTAGTGGTGCCCCAGCCCCACTGGCAGCCCGGCTCTGAGCACTGAGGTGCAGCCCCCTCCAGAGTTGAGGTTTGCAGTGAATGGTCCATCTGGGTTCCCTGGCAATGGGATGGAGAGAGGCTGAGCCCACCCACAAGCTCCTGCCTCCTGCTCTCCCTGCCACCACGCTTCACAGGGCTCCAGTGAGAAGTCAGGTCTAGGGCCACGATGAGGGTGCTTGATTTTCCCCAAAATCCCAACACCCCCACGTGAGCCCTGGCCCTGAGACCTCAGCAAGATGCCTTTGGGACAGGCCCCTTGGCCTGGTGGGAGAAGCTGGTCTCTCCACAGGCCTCAAAGTGTGCCAGTGCTTGATAAATTTAATTTGGCCCAAATTTACTTCCAGAGATGCTCTCTTCAGAAAAGCCTGTTTACTCTCCTCCTGGCAGTGACCCAGCCACGTGATGCTCTGGTTGCACAGAATTGTAAGAGCTGTGTATTAAATTATTGCTGCTCCTTCGACTGACATGCAGAATGGAAGTTACAACTGATCTGGTTTTCCATGAAAAATTTATTGCGTTTAAGTGTATCTAATTGAGTAAATTTTGTTTGCACGCAGGGACTGCTTGTCCTATTGCCTCTCTATCACTCTGGAATTGTATTAAACTCTCCCATCGTGCCCAGGGTCTGTAGCCTTATAGATCCTTGTGTGTATCCCCCTTCCAGCCACATTTCTCTCATCTTTTCTGCCAACCTCCTCCAGGCTATGCCTACCAAGAAAATAAACCCTCCAGCCTCCATCAGCTCTCAGGCCTTAGTGTAGGCCCCTGAAAACCCAGCTTTTTACCTCTTATTCCAGGCAGGCACTGGTCGGTTGATTGCTTTCTGCATAGAGCAGTCTCTTCTCCCAATTACTGCGACTGTTGGAGCTTTAAAGTTGATGATTGTGTGTTGTTGGAATACAAATTGATCATTAGAAACATTAATAATGGCTGCTTGACTTTATAATTAGCCACGTATCTGTATTGCATTCAGGAGCTATTAGTCTTCAATGAGCACATTCCAAATAATCCATTTATATTTAAATAAATTGACACACAATAGCTATCTTAATCAATCTAAATATAATTCCTATTTAGGAGCCTCTGCTTTGCCACTTAAGTTTTTTTCTTAGGATAGCAGCAGCTGGGTTTGGTGGGGTTTGGAGCTCCAGGAGGGTTGATCTGGAGAACAGGTAATGGTCTGCTCCCCTGCAGCTTCCCAGTCCATCAGCTACAGGCAAGTTCAGATCATGATAGTGGAATGGGACAGGGGTTTGGATCTTCCATCACTTGAGTGGATTATTGGATGTATCCAGCAGTGTCATGGTTTCACCCCAGGCAGCAGCCAAGCCCCAGGCAGCTGCTCACTCACTCCCCCACCAGCAGGAGAGGGGAGAGAATGGGAAGGCTAAAAGCCAGAAAACTTGTGGGTTGAGATAAAGACAGTTTAATATAGAGAGCAAAACCCAAGCACGCAGGCAAAGTAAAACAAAGAATTAATTCACTGCTTCCCCTGAGCCAGCAGGTGTTCCAGGAGAGCCCCAGCACATGTAGCAGTGACTTGAGAAGATAAATGCCATCCCTCCAAACATGTCCCCTCCCTTCCTCCTTCTTCCCCCAGCTTTACATATGTCACATGGCATGATGTCACATGGCATGGAATATCACTTTGCTCACTGTGGGGCACCTGTCCTGGCTGTGTCTCCTCCCAAGCACCCCAACTTCCTCACCAGTGTGGCAGTACAAAAAAAGAGAAAAGGCCTTGACTCAGTGTAAGTCCTGCTCAGCAGCAGCAAAAGTATCTCTGTATTGTCAGCCCTGTGTTGTCCCAAACAGAGCCCTGCACCAGCCACTGTGAAGAAAATTAACTCTACCCCAGCTGAAACCAGCACAAGCAGTAGGTTTCCTTGGATCTGGGATCATTAAAAATTAGCTTCCATTTTTCCATCCACAAAATTTTGAAACATTTTTTTAAAATTGTTTATTTAAAACAGCTTGATTCAATTTTGTTGGTCGCTTTATAGATTTGATAAGGTTCTGGCTTATTGTTATGCCTGAACAAATTCCAGGTAATAGGCATGTGAGGGAGGTCCCAGTAATCACCAGTGATGTGCAGATGAGATGATGGCATACAGCTGGGAACTTCAAGTTGAGTTAGCACTGAAAATTTGGATCCTACCAGTCCCAGACAGGTGGGTTTTGTGATTCAATCTTCCACCCATGATGTGAAGGTTTTAATTTTCTGGACCCTGAATCATCTAATTTACCTGTTTGGTGCAAATATTTGAATATGGCTGAGCAAGGAACCACATATCATGCCTGCTAAAAATAATTTATCAGATTTTACTGGGAGGTGGAATTGCATTTTTATGTCTTTTTGGACAGTCAGCATTAATCGTCCCTTGCTCATCAGTGAGGGTATTTAAGACTGTATTGGTTTTGAGATGACAGGACCATTCCTCAGCTGGTGGACACTCCTGTGACTTTGCTTAAGCCACATGAGCACGCAGGGAGTGAGGATCACAGCGGTGCCTTTTTTTTTCTTTTGGGGAATTGTTTGCTTTCACTAGCAAAAAAGAGGTGTCTTTTTTATTGAGCACAAGCAAACCCTGAGGAAATTATCCCTCCTTAGAGGACCAGAGGAGATGTGGATACCTGAGCAGTGAGCAGACTCTTACACCCCACCAGGGAGTCCCTGAAGGTGATGCAAACACTCTTTTCCACTGTTTTGCAGTATGCTTTTATCCCCGTGCAGCTCCTATGGAAACAATCACACAAAACCCCCACGTGTTACTGCAGACTGATCTTATTTCTCTGTCTTGTCTTCTTAGTGAGAATAGACAAACAAAATAATAACAGCAAAAAAAACCACCAAACCCCAGCCTATGATGCCAATGGAGATTCTTAAGCCCTGCAGTGCCTGGGGTGGTCTGAGTGTGTTGCACATCGTATGGGGTGTCTGTCACCCTGTCCCCAGCCCTGAGCACTCACAGCAAGACAGGTCAGGTGAAGGAAAGAAGAGTAGTGGTGTCCACATGGGTATGGCTGGTAGGTCACCCCTAGCTGAGATGTGGGTTAGCTGGGATGGTAGGAGACCTGGGGGACATTCTTCTGCTGATTACAGGTGTTTGGCTGCAGAGGTTTGTGTGGCTGTGATGTCCTGGCCAGAGACTCTTGTTCAGGGACACCCCACCAGATGGACAGAGCTCTGTCCTTCCCAAAATAAGGGAGTGGCCTTGCTGGGCAAGGCTGCCAGCTCCCAGGAAGTCCTTAGCACGAGCAGTGCTGGGGTTGCCAGGAAGGAGCTGAAAACCTGCCAGACCTCAGCTGGGATGAGGAGAGAGCCCGCGTGGGGCTCTGCTAATGGGGAGCTGTTAGGGACTGCTGAACAAAAGGACTTGTCCTGCAACAGTACAGTAGGCAGGGAGAGCTTTTGTTTATTTGACTGTGTTTCATCCAGGTCTGATGGGGTTTTTTCCACTTTGAAAATTCCTTTATTCTCTTTTGTGTTTCCACAGAACAGCTGCAGCGTTTCAGGGCTCCTGGGGTGGTTTTGTGCACACAGTGGAGAGGGGTCCAGAGCAGTGCTGCAATGGGTTCACACCACATGCCAGAAAACTTCCCCTGGCCCCATCCAGTGAACTTTAAGCCTCCTACAGCCCAGATCAACACCTAAAATCACTGCAAGATTCCACAGTAGGAGAGCAGGAAGGACAAAGTTCAGAAACAGTTTGGTAAGGCTTTACAGGTAGAGAGGATTCATTAGGTGAGAATGGCCATGTGGAAAACCCCCAGAGGCTCTGCCAAATTTAACCCTGGCATGAGAGTGGCCTAGGAATAATACATGTTTTATACTAGCTTCCGTTGTTAGCTTTTCCCAGAAAGATGCTTTATCTGGTGGGGTTTTGTTCAGCTGAAGCTCTTTGATGCTGCCTTTCATTTCCCCCCATAATTCTTCCTTTCCAATGGCTCATTGTTGTCCATCCTTATTACCTGGAGTCATTTGGATGACATCCATTTTCACTTCTTCACAAAAATTCCACTATTTTTGCTAAAGGCTGCATCACACCCTATTTAAAATCAACTGAAAGATTTCAAAGAGCCCCAAACTGGACCTGAAATTGTTTCTTCCTTTCAGATTTCTGAACATGATATTTGCCTCCTAGCAACCACCATCCACAGGCAGGGGTATAGCAATATTCAGCTTTCAGCTGAGTGCCACAACTGGCATCCCAGGGCACCCTGCAGAGCCTTACAAAGCCCTCAGTAGTGTCAACTCACTCCCCTTGCTGTAAGCATCATTTCCACACAAGGTTATGCAACAGTCTGAAAAGCAAAGGGAAGTTCTGCCCTGCAGGGGCTGTGAAAGGAGGATGGGGAGTGCTGCAGGCTTGATTTATACTCCAGGTGTGACGGAAGCACCCAGAGGATGTTTGGGGAACTCCTGTGCTTTTACTGCCTGGAGTATCCCAAGCTCTAACCCTGTGCATCATCTCATCCTAGGTACGCTTTTGCAGTCCTCCTCTTTGACAGCTAATTTGGTGCCTTTTTCTTTCTTTAATTACAGCAATTTATCACATTCCCTCCCAGCTCATCTTCTCTAATATATACTGTGATGGTGAATGTCACTTGTTCAGGAAGGACAAGGTGAAGTTTGCCTGCTGGGAGCAGTGATTTTTCCTTGAGGGCCTGGAAAATGCTCTCAGCAGAACAAAGTCTTTGGCTATTTTGGCTTCCTTGTGCTTCTTTTCCTCCTATTTTTGCACTTCCATTCCATAAATTCAGTTTTTCTGATTAGCTCAGTTGAATCAATTGTGGATCTGTTTGGGGAAGCTCAAGATTCTTTTTTTACCTTCAACTCTTTAGGAGGAAAGTTGTGAGTTATTCCAGTGGGGCTGGAGAACCAGTCATGTTCATGCAGCTCCATCAGCAGGACATTCCAAGGGCTTTTGTGGCTCAGAACAGCCTGACTTCCTCAGCTCTTCCCTAAGAAACAGTAACAGACATCTCAAAGGGTTTGGGTGAATAATGTGAATAACCTCTGGTGTATCCTATTTGAAACTTGCCAGTGTCTCCTCCACGTTTGTTAGTCACTAATTTAACATCTAAAGGACTTTTTGCTCTTGGTATTGGTGAGGTGATATGAGGCTATTTAGTTGTGATGTTTCATGAGAATCTCAGCTTTCATTAAGGGACAGGAAAGGAGTAAATATTTAGTGCACTAACAGACTCCAAAAAGAAAGCTGAACATGCAAAGCTGCAGGGCCAAAATTTAGAAGGCAATTTAAGAGTCTGCCACCTTCAAAACTCTCATTTAGTAATTATTTTTAGATGTCATGATGTTTTTAATGAACTGAATTTTTAGATCCTGGAGCAATTCAGCTGGGAGGAATTATATTTTAAAGCTGCAGCACACCTTTGGAATCTTCCCTGGTTTAGCTGAGAGGGATGAGGATGCATGAGGGATCTGTGTATGCCTGTGGGGTTTTGTGCATATAAACTTATTATCCCATCCATTTTACTTTAATTGTATCTATCTTGCTAACTGGACAGTTTGCAAGGACCACACCAATAATCCAGGAAGATAAAAAGTTTAAGAGCAATGGCATAAATATACTGTGCATTTTACTGGTTCAACAGTCATAATATGTGGATCATATAAAAATAGCTATTTAACAACAACTGTTTCTCCCACAGCAATTAAGAACCTATGAAAGTTGAAAGATGATGAGCATCATATAATTGGTTTCTGCAGAGCCTAATGAGACTCTGTTTTCTCAGTAAAGAGACTATTCTCTTTCTTGAGAATAGGAAAAATAACTGATGATAAATATTTATAAGTGACTCTTATCTTTCTCCTGCCATGAAGTTTTCATCAACAAACTACATGAAAAAAAAAAAAAAAGGAAAAAAAAGATGCTCCCATTAGAAATGCAGCTAATTTATTACAGTTTAGTATTTGTACTGCAGTGGTGCCCAGAAGACCATGGGGATTCTGGGCTCCAGGCACCACCTCCCCACCCTGCTGCCCTCAGGGTGTCCCCATGACAGCCTTATGGTTTTGGGGAGGATTTGGGAAACTGGAACCATCCTAAATAATGCACCCTCCAGTTGCTGCCTTATGCTGTGGGTGCAACTCCACTTAAGGTTCCTTGGATAAGTTTGGGGGATGCATTTTCTGTAGTAACTCCAGGCACTACTGGGGGCACGCCTAGAGAGCTGTTCTGGCTGTGGTGTGAGCTGTGCATGTGCAGTTTTGCAACATGGATTGTTCAGTGCACTTCTGTAAGATCTCTTGGCCAGCTCAGTTGACAGTACTGCAATAATGGTCTGGCTGCAAGTAAAATAATGTGAAGATATATATTGATGTTTCAATTACCTTTTAAATTGTACTTGCTGAGATCCCTGTGCCTGGCTTGGGTGTTAAAGCATGGATGGTACCTGGTTCTGTGAACGCATTGTTTTGTCAATGCATATAACAGCTTATATTTCCATCCTTGAGTAATCACCTCTGCTTTAAAGAGTGACCCTAAATTGTATTTACACAATAAATTCATGCTCGGTTCTTGCAAAAAAAAAAAATTGCTTCAAGGAATCTAAGTGCAATTTTCTCTGCTCTTCTTCCATGATCTCCATCATAAATAAGTAGCTATGAGTGCTCATGGGACAGTGCAAGAGCTTTTTGCAAGCAGTTGCTTTTACAGCTATTTTATGGCCGGTGTGTTGAGGAACTAACAGTTTGAAATTAAACCAATAGTCGTTATAAATACATCTCTTGACGTGGCTATGTCTTCATTTTTTTCCCCAAGAATGAGATAATGGCAGAACACAGATTCCTGAAGAGCCTCTTTTTGAAGGCAAAGGTGACCTCTTTTTAGCTGCTGTGACTGCAAGGCAAGCTTCCTTATGGGGAGAAAATTCTTACTTGTCACCAGGGAAAATTTTGAATGCACAAGAAGTGCTCATGTAGTACTCTTTGCTGAGGAAAGAGTGCACTCTTTCCTGAGGCATATGCCTACATAGGATTTCTCTAAAAAAAAAAAAAAATGAGGGGTGAACATCATGTGCCAGATGCCTTCTTAAACATACTTGCTAGCCAAGGTCATGTTAATTCTTCTGGGTTCAAAACAACTTCATTTACTGGATCAGACATTAATATTTAATGGGCACACAATAAAAGGTTCAGGTCTTAAGAGCAGAAGATGATTTTATTTTTTTTACTGGTATTCTGAATGGAAATTGTGTTCTCTTCTTCAAGGAAATAAAATGAAATAAAGCATCAGGACCTGTACATCTGCTGAGACCAGGGACATGAGAGAACAGGGAATGAATGGTTTAACCTTCTCCAACTCTGTTGTTATGGTGAGCCTGGAATAGCAAATGCAATTCCGCCTCCCACATCTGAGAAAAGAGGTTGCAAAACTTGGAAAGGACACTGCAAGGAGCCATAGTAAAGGGCAGGAAAGTGTGTCTTATGGTGTGAGATTTACAAGCTCAGTCTGTTTGGCTAATCAGAAAGATTGTGGCCTTCATTTGCTTACAGGGCTTACATATGTTCATGAGGAATAAATATTCTAAAAGTAGTATTCCAGCTATGCCTATAGGTGTGGCAAGTGCCAATGTCTGAGAGTTAAATGAAGAACTGTTTATGTTTTAAATAGCACGCACAGTTTCACTGATGGCACGGTTAGCCACCAAGCAAAGAGGGGGAAAGTCAGAAGAGGTAGCAGTAGTTTGTTTTGATGCCAAAAACCATGATAATGTGTGTCTAGAAAGAATTAAACGGGACTTTTGCAGCCAGTGGAGAAGCCAGACATGGGTGTCCCTGCACAATGCAGCTCTGAGCACTCAGCTGAGCCGTGTGTGTCCATGCCAGTGTCTGTGTCCAGGTGTCCGTGTCCAGGTGTCCGTTCCCATGTCCAGGTGTCCATGTCCAGGTGTCTGTGCCCATGTCCAGGTATCCATTCCTCTGTCCAGGTGTCCATTCCCATGTCCCGGATGTCTGTGCCCATGTCAGGGTGTCCATGCCCAGGTGTCTGTTCCCGTGTCTGAGTGTCCATATCCAGGTGTCCGTTCCCATGTCCAGGTGTCTGTGTCCAGGTGTCCAGTCCCATGTTCAGGGATCCATTCCTATGTCCAGGTGTCCATGTCCAGGTGTCCGCTCCCATGCCCGGGTGTCCGTGCCCGTGTCCGTGTGTCCATGCCAGTGTCCAGGTGTCTGGTCCCATGCCCAGGTGCCAGTGTCCAGGTGTCCGTTCCCATGTCCGGGTGTCGGTGCCCGTGTCCAGGTGCCAGTGTCCAGGTGTCCATTCCCATGCCCGGGTGTTGGTGCCCGTGTCCAGGTGCCAGTGTCCAGGTGTCCATTCCCATTCCTGGGTGTTGGTGCCCGTGTCCAGGTGCCAGTGTCCAGGTGTCCATTCCCATTCCTGGGTGTTGGTGCCCGTGTCCAGGTGCCAGTGTCCAGGTGTCCATTCCCATGCCCGGGTGTCGGTGCCCGTGTCCAGGTGCCAGTGTCCAGGTGTCCGTTCCCGTGCCCGGGTGTCCGTGCCCGTGTCCAGGTGTCCATGCCAGTGTCCAGGTGTCCGTGCCCGGGTGTCCGTGCCCGTGTCCAGGTGTCAGTGTCCAGGTGTCCATTCCCATGCTCGGGTGTCCGTGCCCGTGTCCAGGTGCCAGTGTCCAGGTGTCCGCTCCCATGCCCGGGTGTCCGTGCCCGTGTCCGTGTGTCCGTCCCGTCCGGCAGAGCTACAGCAGAGGGTGCTGTGATGCCGCCGTGCGGGGCTGCCCCGCTCCCGGTGCGCGTCCCGGGCCCAGCCTGGCGCGGCTGCTGCGGGCTCTCCGGGCGGGCGCTTCAATCCCTGCGCCGATTCCGGGGCCTCGGGAGCTGTCCCTGCCCGGTTTCTTGGCTGGGAAGCTGGAGCAGCGCCGTGTGTGCGATTCCCACCGAGGGTGGTTATGTAAATACCGCTCTCACGACAGTTCTCTAACAGAATTAACTCGGCTGGGAGGCACAAGCGACGCTCCTCTAATTTGTCCTCCACGGTCCTTTCCCCACCACAATGTTGGGAAAAAGACCTTCTTTTATCAAAGCTCTGGCAGGACTTTTAATCAAAATAATCCATTTTAGAATAATGTCTCATCTATGCTTCTTTCCATCTCTATCTTTCTCTCTCTCTCTTTTTTTTTTTTTTTTTTTTTTTTTTAATTTTTCTCACTGAAGAAAAAGGAAAAAGGGCAGTCAGGAACATGGAAAAAATGCACTAGTAATTTCCCAGTTTTGTTTTTTAAAAGTTTCAAAATCTCTGAAGTAGTGCTTATGAAAATTTCCTATTTCAAAATCAGGGCATTACTGGGGCCTGGGAGAGAAGCCCTCCAGCCCAATCCAGCCAGTTCTCATATAATTTTAAAGGACTGTTAATATTCAAGCTGAGGGTGGAACAGCACCTCCTTCCTGAAGACTTGGGTGGCATGGCAGAGGAGCACGTGGGAAGCAAATCACTGCTTATTTTCTCTTCCAGAGGACCCACCCTGCAATGTGGGTTTGGGGATGGAGGAAGGAGAAGGGATCCTTGCCCCAGATGCTGCAGAAAAAATAATGGTTTGGGAAGGGAGAAAGCCATAGCTGGGCTTTGGGGGTGCTCTCTGATGGCACGAGGCTGCCACGTGGAGAGGCCAAAGCCCCTGGGGGAGCAGTGCCATGGACGTGCTCCTTGGCATTTGAAGTGTGGCACGCTGTCAGCTGTGGTTTGTTACTCATGCTGGGTTCCCTGCCCCTCCAAATCTTCAAGGAAAGGCCTGGTATTTACTCTCTGACAATTTATTTACCAGAGAACTCTTCTTAAGATATTGTGGTTTATGTTCAAAATATTGTTTATCCATAAAATAGCACTGAGGCTTGGTTGGGTCCTGAGTTGACCTCTGTCCAACTTGCAGATCCTGCAGCTTCTCATTTCAGTGTCTCATGTAAGGGATGCTGCTGCCCCTCTCCCATCCACACAAAGCTGCCTTCCCAGTGCACATACCTAATTTGTAGCTAATACTCTCATTGTGGCTACTTCAATAACAGTACAGATTTTTTTTTTCCAAATGAAATACACATGTGGCTCCCAAGCCAGCATTTTTCTGTTTCAAATTAAGCATTTTTTTTTTCCTCAAGAATGCCACATCATACATAATTTTCTATAATTTTTTTCTATTGATTTTATTCTTAGCCTTCATCAAAACTGTGGTGGAGCAATCGAGGAGCAGATTGGGACCTACCTTGCAGAGAAGAAAGGGGGATGAGGAATCTACTTACACCATTATATTGACCTTCTGCTTTGTGAGTAACAGCCCTGGGTCAGAGGAATAGTGTTACTGAAGGATGCTGCTCCCAAGGTGGGAGTCCTGGCTGTTTTCTCCCCTGCTGAGGCTCCTAGAAAGTCTGTCTCACCTATGGGACACAGAGCTTCTTGTGGTACCATTTCCTTCCAGGACAGGCTGGAAATCCACAAAATGCCTGTGACATTCTTGCAAGACCACAAGCAATGAGCACAAAAAGGCCAAGCCTGAGTCTCAAATGGGAACAAAGCTATAACTCAACCAGCTGGAGTTGAAAAAGGTCACTGGCTCAGCTCTAGAAAGACTCGCATGTTTTGATGTTTGTGGAATATCCTCAGGTTCCTTAGCAGGACACACTGCTGGGACAAGATCATGCCAGAGCAAGTTTATGATGCTGAGGCATCTCCTGGGTTTGACTGCAGCAGAAATACCTTGTGGTTTCTCTACATCTGCGTGAAATTAGTAAGTCTTGGAACACATGAAAATTAGTAATAAAAATAAAAGCTTTCCTTCCACCCCCCGTCACCTCCTCCCACTGACACAATTTAAAGATTTAGAATCAGTTTGTATCGTGGCCAGAGATTGAAGTTACGATTGTAATGTTTCCACTTAGGACAAGGAAATTGAAGTAGAGCAATTAATCAATAGCAATATGGGAAAGTAAAGACTGAGACAGTCACTTAGAGCTTGCATGCTTAGCTGCATAAGGGGAATTTTAGAAAACTTCTGTCTTTTACTGCCCTTTTAAGTTTTATATTACCAACTTTCAAGTACAGAGAGAAGTCATGCTTTGTGCTGCCCTACTTCACCCAACATTATAAACCCATTCATTTGCAGGGAGCGGATATTTAATTATGAATAATCCCAAAGTGTTTCACTGAGTGTTGTACAAACTGTGCACTCAGGCCCATTTCATACAGTCATGAAATGCCATCATCCCTCAGGTGAAACAAAGCAACTCTTCAGCAGCACAAAGCAAAGCTGCACAGCAATTTGGGGAAGGAAGTGAGCAATAATGGATTCATTTGAAACTGCAGGGGGATTTTAACTATGCAGAATGCAATTACCAGAACTGGAGTTTATCCAGGACACTGGGGTTAAGACCCTATCTATTACAAAAGATGCCACAGAACTTCCAGCATCCTTCCCCTCATTTCCTATGTGTTACTCACTGGGCTTCCAAATACACACTGAGAGAGGCCAGTCCTGTTTGGATTGTGAAAAATGATGGGACCTCAGGGCAAGGTGCACAGGAAAAACTAGTATTTCTTCCTGACCTGAGCTTTCTCTTTGCACATAATGCAAAGTGGTTTGTACTGGAGAGAGAAATGAAAAGCTTTTGGATGTGTGGCTCTGTCCAGAGCCACCTAACCAGGGCAGCTGCTGGTCTGTGCTGTGAGCCAAGGGCTGCTGGAAGGGCAGGGTGGCTTTGCAGCCTAATTTTGTCATCAGCACCTTAAGTCAAAAATGGACCATTTCCTGACCAAGTTTATGTAAGTTAGGCTGAATTCATTTAAATATCTAAGTACTTCTTAATTGGGATTGGAAACCCCGTATTTCCATGGGGGCAATAAAACAAGGACAGTATCTCTAACATCCTGGTGAGGAGCACAGAACAGTAGCACAGCACAGAAGAAGGACTTAAACTTCATCTACGTGGTGCCTGTTAGGAGCTTTCCTGGACTGTTTTGGTTTTGGGGAGTTGCCTGACCTGCTGAGCCCAGCTCCCTTCAGAACCTCTGCCACCTCTCCATTGTAAACACACAATCCCCTGAAAAATAACCAGACACCTTTCTCTTGGAGCATTTACACCCCAGAATAAAATCAGCTGCCACAAGCTGGTTTATAAAGAATAGAGGAGCAGGGAGGAGCAGAGCAGTAAAGCCTGGCCTAGGCAGGGCTTGAGGGGCAGAGATGTGGCTGCTCCACAGAGTCCCAGGGCTGTCCCTGCCTCCCCTCTCACCACAGGCAAACTAGCAGCATCTAGTCTGCATGGGAGGAGGAGTGGAAATATTTATTCAAATATGTATATATGTATTTTTAACTCCCACAAAAATACCAGTTGTGAAACTCCAGGAGCAGCACTTTTTATATTGGCACGAAAGCTGGAGTATATCTGGAAAGCTTTCAGCTGATTTGTGAGGTACAAAAGTCAGTATTCAACACTTGTGTTTCTGGATATTTAACTGATTGCATTAAAAGTCAATGTCTTTTGCCTAAAGATCCAGGTATTAGATGTGCTCAGTGCTGGAAACACCTGTCTTACCTCCTCTCCATTTACTGAGTGTGTTTTGGTCTTATTTAAGTGTATGTAGTTTAATACCCAGAACAACTGTTATTCTCATGTGGCCGTTGAAAATAGACAAGTAAATAAAACAAGTAATCATCCCAGAAAATGCCTAACAGAATCCCCTTGCCCACTCACAGGTGCTGGTGGAAAAATTACCAATTACCAGTGAAGCCCCAATAAATAATGCTTCAGTCTTGTAACTGCAAATCTTTCTAATAGAACCTGGTTATTTCATGCCTTGCATCATAAATCAGTGCCCTCGATGAGTGGGCTCTGAATGGCTGGACAAAAATAATTAATCAAGATTAAATCAAAAGCAGCATGATGCATGCAAAGGCAGTCTTAGCCAGGATGCATTCATAGGAATAAATTCACTCAGGAATGGCTTATAAATCTGGAGCATGGCTGAGCTGAATGTGAGGAAATGTGACTGGTATGGATTTTCAGGTTTTATGCTGCATAGATATTGCATATGATTGACTTCTCTGCTGCTACAACAGCATCAGATTTCAGGCCTTGTACCTTTACCAAAGGCAATAGGTGACCATAGTGGGCTGGAGAACCACTCTCATACCCCTCCTCAAGTCATACAATCAGAAACACAGAATATTCTGAGCTGGAAGGGACCCATCAGGATCCTCAAGTCCAGCTCCTGGCCTGCAGCAGTGTCTGACTGATAGCAGCAGAAATACAGGAGGGCCACAAACAGAAAAAACCTCGTGAGATCAGACACTACTGATGGTTTTACTGAGTAGATGAAGGACATGCAAAATCTAGAAAAATAAGCCTTCCTGGGATAATTTTATATCATTATCTGGTGCTCTCCCTTGTGGTGTCTGAGCTTGGTCTTGTGTATACTCTCAAGCAGATTGGAAGTGACAGTGTTCTGATAGCTGCAGTGCTGACAACTGGCCCAATCATTCAGGCCTTATCCAGTTTTTCTCTTGTATTTATTGACCATTCATGAATCAGGATTTATTCCTCAGAGAGACAGAGCTAAAGCTTCATCTCTGATAAAACCAGGAGTAATACTCAGAATACAAGAATATCAACAGGAAAATTAAACAGGCATCAAAGATGGTCTAAGTACCTAATGCTAAATAATGCCCTATTTCAAATACATCCTTAATAGCCTCTCTTAAACCACTCTAATATATTTTTAACATGTAACATTCCTGTCTGGAATATTTTCTTTCTTATTTCTCCAACTCTTCTCCAGGGGAGCAAAGGTTTACATAACATTAGGTCAAAAGCCAGTTGAGGATATACTACATGGAAATTTTGTAAAAGAGACTCGTCCCCTGTCTGTGGAGGGGAACCAGGCTCTGAGCAGCTTTACAAAGGCACCAAAAGCCAGACAATACCCAGAGGTTCTGCTTGATACCAACAGTGCCTGGCAGGAAATGTGAAGGCACTGAATAGTTAATAGACCCATCACTGTGGTACATAAAGCAGGCAGTGCCAGGGCAATATAAAACCTCCCCAGAAGAATGATAAGGTGGTTACTGAAAAGTGATTATGATTTATAAGGTCACAGAAAGGACAGGGCTGGTGCTAAATGTCCCAACATGGCTGAGTCACTTTTAATGTAGTAGCTGTACACCTACTACTCAGTAACAGGGCACACCTTGTTATCCACAATTCCCATCTCTCAGCATGGATAAAAGTTTCTGTTTGGGATAATTTTTAACTTTTAAACATTGAATAATATATATTTTCTTGTAACTACAACTTTCAGCAAAAGAACAATAACTTCAAAATTTTTAATAGCCTTCATCATTCAGCAATCATGCCAAGAAGATTAGTAGTAACAGCCATATTTTATTATTTTTATAACAGGTTGTAGAGGAAATGCTTTTTGGTTTCCGTGTCAAGTGAAGGTCACTCTGACCACCACTTGTTCTAGGGCAACTTCTGTGCAACTGGTTCTATAGCCCAAGTTTAGAAAACATCATTACTGAAGAAGGGAAAAAAGCCAGCCCTAAAAATTCAGTGCACAAAAAAAAAAATCTGCAGTGCCCAAACAAAATCAATAGCACAGTATGAAAAACAGCACAGGAAGTAAAATAGCTGATGTGCTGGCTGTTTGAGAAATGCTTCACTTTGACCTGAAGTTTCAGCTAAAAAGATTGTAATTTTTGCACCTAATGTGCAATATATGTAGGGTTAGGGTTGTGTTCATATTTTAATGAACACATAATTCATATTTACTTGACCAAAAAGGGCCCATTTCTGGGCCTCATTTTGAGGCAGTTGCTCACACTAAATGTCTGTGAAAGCCTTTGGCATGGAATAAAATAATTTAGGTGGGACAAGACCCCTAAGATCATAAGTCCAGCCATTAAGCCAGCACAGCCAAGCCACCACTAAACCATGTCCCCAGGTGCCACATCTATGTATCTTTTAAATCCCTCCAGGCAGGGTGACTCCATCATTTCCCTGGGCAGACTACTGTGTTTTTTGTCTTGGTTTGCTCTGGAAATGTGTGGTTTTGCAGCCTGAGTCAACCTGGCTCCTCAGCTGAGGACAAGCTGCTTAATTCCTCTCCCAAAGCCATCAGGTGCTGATAAGAAAAGGGGCCACAGGAGATTCTCCTGAGTGCCCAACGAGCACCTGTTCTGCCCAGCCTGATCAATAGGCTTTAAAAAGAACAAGAAAGAAGGGAGGTGGATGTAATCCCCTCACTCTGAGGAAGCTCTGGATGAGGTGAGGACATATGTGGCACTGCCAGCATCATTTTTTTTGCAGGATGGTGAGTGGAGGCTGCTGCTTGTGTGGCCCTTCCTTTGTACATGATCAGCTTGAATTGTGTGGAGCATAGTCTGGGATTAAACTGGGGAAGTTTGTGGAACTGTGTGGAGCATAGTCTGGGATTAAACCAGGGAAGTTTGTGGTTCTCAGCTTTGGGTTGTGTTCCAAACACCATGCCTTCCCTTATCAAGTATGGTTTGTCTCTCCTGCTAACTAGCATTGTTATAATGGGCCCTGCTGGATCATAGGCAATATAAAAACAATGTTGTGGGTGTGCAAGAATAGAAATGATCCTTAAAATATGTTGGGGTGAAGTGAGGGTTGGAAGGGGATAGCAGTTGTCTCTTTATGTGTAAGAGCTCTCCCCACTCAGAATCAGAATCCTGCTTTTTTTTTTTTTCAAAAAGAAAGTCTCTCTTCTATTCAAAACACTTCAGACTTATTTCATCTCCTGTTTAACTCCTGCCTAATAATTTCATCTTTCATTTCCTCCTATTGTTCACCCTGGCACGTATCCCATCTATTATAAGCCCCAGATACCAGAAAGTAATTTTTTAGGGAGAGAAAAGTAAGAGTCAGCTGGTTTGAAGTAAGGTTTTTATAGCAGCACAAGTTCTGGAAGCATTGTGCAGAGACTGGTATTAAAGAAATAGCTCCATGGGAGGAAACTGGATTGAGGAGACAAAGGTTTCTGTAAGAGCTGTATTACAGTCAAAGCAAGGGTAATTGCTCCTGTTTAGGGCTCTAATACAGAATGGTATTTTGCAGGCACTGAGGAGAGATATGAAGCTTTCACAGGCATGAAGTAGTCACTAGATAAACACTCCTGGGAGCTGGCCTTTTCTGAAAATCTCCAGCTAATTATTTTATTGAAGTAGTTGGCTGTAAAGCAGCCTTTTAAGAAAATTAAAATGTCTGTAAATATGGCTTTTGCCTCTGTGTCTGTGCACATGTGGACACAAAAAGCAGAGTCTATCAGCTGGCCTAGAGTACGTGTCTCACATCAGGGACTGGGCTCAGCCACTGGCTCAGCTCTGGGGCTGGGCTACTCCCACACCTTCCTTCTTCCCACTGACAGAGGCTGCTCTAAGACTTTATGTTCCTTTTGTCTGGTGAAAATGGGTCAGACTCCCAAAAATATCAGTAAAGCCTGGGCTAGAAGTCCTGTCTGAGAGTGCTGGGTGGAGCCTTGCAGCTCTGCTAATGAACCATCTGCATCCCTTTTCCCTCCTACACCTGTACCAGAATGCTTCACCTACCAGGATGCACAAAGGTGTGTGAGTGCTCTTTGGCCATTTAGGCAGGGCAGGTTTATGGGGCTCTCTGGACACTTAAAACTGATCCTTCTGGTAAATCGATAGAGGAAGTGGGTGAAGGAACAGAAAGTGCGAATATTGGAGGTTTTTTTGCACTAGTGGTCCTTGTTCAATTAAGAAACAAAATATATGGCATGTAGGGGTTGGGATAGTGCATCACAAAATTGTTCAAGGAGTCCTAAATTGTAAGAGAGACTCTACAGATTAGATTAGGAGCAGGATGTCTGGTTGCTCTCCTGGACTAGCAGACCTGTCTCATTCACGGTGAGTTTTCTTTCCTTGCCATGAGGTGTGAGGAAGACCTTATAATCTGTAATGCTCATTTCTGGTTATGCTTTGATGTGTAGCACTCGAGGTTAATGTTCCTCTAAATCACAGCTTTTCACTAAACTCTTCATCTCCTCTACCTCAGGTTCCTGAGCCAGAAGGAAGGACTGATGCTTTGCAGGCATCTCCTGCTGTTGTAGGTTTGACCATTATAAGAGCAATTCTGCCAGCCTCAGGGAGCCTGATGTTGTTTTTAAGGGTGTCTCTCACAGGTCACCCCACCTCCTGCACCACAGGCAGCCCTGGCAGGAGCTGAAGGTCAAAAAATTGTCAAAAAGTTTGCCTTTCCTGAAGACTTTTCCATGGAAAGGCTGTAGGAGAGCTATTAGGTTTCCAAAGAGAATAAGGACAAAAAGAATGAGCAGTGGCTCTACCAGGTCAGTCCAAGATCCAGCTCATTTGAATGTGGGATATCAGTACCAGAGGTAAAGATGAAGGTATCAGAAAAAGATGCAAGGTGCCTCAGAATAATAAACAACCCATGATGTGTGTTTGCCAGTAGCTAGTCCACAACACAAATCTTTCTCTCATCTGTCCAAAATACTGACAATTGAACCCTGCTGCAACTTGGTTTGAATGTATATTTTCATAAAAAACTACCACGGGGATAAATGTTCTCTTCTCCCTGAAGGATTATTAGGGCTAATAACAAAGGAGCTGTGACAACTCTGTTTTGCACCAGTTTTCTGAACCTCTTTGAGGGATACAGAGATAAGTTTTCTTGTGACACGTGCTGTGGCAAGTTGCAGAATGATGGTTCATTGTGATAATGGACTGTGTTATTAATGACCTCCATTTCCAGCAGCTCCCTGGGACTTGCACTCACTGCACTGTTCAGGTGTGATCCAAAGACTCTTGAATCCTCCAGCACTTCCAGTGACTCTGGTGTGCCAAAGATTAGTGTGCTAGGACAAAGGTCTGATCCCACAGATGTCAGTTTTTAAATACCATACTGTTCTGGATTAATTACCGTTCACCTGTAGCTGTGTTCTGGATTTGATGAACAGTTATGATGATAACCAGGTTCTCACCCTTTATGGAAAGGCAGCACTTTATAAATGGCAGTAATTCAGTAATTGTGCTCTTTCTATGTCAGTGCTGGTTTCCTACAAACCTAGAAATGGAATTACATGGCTGCTGTCTTAATAGTGTAACCATTGAACAGCTATTGCTGAGAGGTCATTCCAAAATACATAAATAAGGAAAGGAATTCCATATGGTCCAGAAAAACAAATAATTGCCACATGGTGTTTCTGAAGAGGCAGAAAGAGTGTGTTTGCTTTTTTTCTTGCAGTGTAAAGACAGAGCAGTACCTGGTGAGAGAAGCAAGAATTGTGGTTTATCTCCAACCAGAGCTCCCTAAAGATGCTGGGGTCAGAGAATATATGGATATGCTGAAAGTTCACTGAAGCTGTTACATGGCTCTAAATGGTAATGGGAAGAAGTCACTGCTAATCATGCAAAAACCCAGAAAGGTGACTAGAAGTCAGCATTTTCCTTTAATTCTTCTGTTAGTAGTCTGTTATAAAGAAGTGGCTGGTATGAGGCAGCAAAGAGCTAAAAGCTACAAAAAACCCCTCTAGATTAAACATTAAATTATTCTGCCACTCATTATATTAAACAGTTAATTATTTACTAGTAGTACTAGGGAGAGTACTCATGAATTCTCTAGATTGGAACAAATGCAGTGATGCAGTCCAGGCTATTTTTAAGAGCAGAGCTTTGGACACAGTGTGCTGAATCTGCTGTGTCCCGTCACTGTGTGCATCATTTAAAGCTTTTATAAACAGCCATGTTTTTTCAGGAGTCAGACATTAGTCAAGCACTCGGGCAGCATCACGGAGGAGTGACATAGCAGTGTCATAAACATTCACAGAGATCCAAGCAGGGCCTTGAGATGGCTAAATGTTTGGGAAAACAGATTATCTGGGGAGGATGAGTTGTTATGGGACTTGGAAGGCTGCACTGGCTGTGCCAGCAATGTGTAGAAAGCAAATTCTCTCGAGCTTCCAAATTCCCGGAATCCTTCTGAGGTCTGTGCCATTCAAAATAGCAGCAATTTGCTGGAGAACTCTTTCAGCAAAGGGTAATGTATTTCTTCTGCTCCTCTGCTAGCTCATAGCAGAGGAAACTGCTGTGAACAGCAGGAGGCCACTTCCTCCTCCTCTGTCCGAAGCTGGCTGTGTGGAGATGAGGGCAACTTCCAAGTGCATGGACTTGCTCTCTCCTGCAAGGCTGCTGCGTTCGAGTTGTGCATGCAGGAGTGATGGCATGAAAATCTTGTCAGAGTTGTAGAGGGAGTGATTTTAATGTACAGAACGTTCCAGTGTATGTAATCCTGCTTTTTAAGTAGGGCTACATACACTAGAGGTGCTGCTGCACCTCCTGTGTAACAGCAGTGCAGCCCACAACCCATTTCCTTGGAAATACTTCATTCCAGCAGCTGCCTGTTGCTTTCCTGGTGTAGAAGGGGTTGTGGGTATTTGGGAAGTATGGTAGTGGTTTAGGTTCCCTGGGTTTTTATCTTAAATGTGAGTTCAGGAACTGACCTGCAATACAATACAAAGGTGAGCTGTAAGGAACTAGTGCAGCTGATGTGGGACCCTGTAAACTATAGTGACCTGCTTTTTGGGAATCTAATTGCTATGGATCCTTGGAGGAGAGGAGCTGGTGTGTCCTGTAGGGAGGCAGTGAATCAAAAGAGGGAAGAGTATTTTGTGTATGAATGGGACATAACTACTCCATTACCTCTGTGCAAGCTGAAAATCCTTTACAGCTGGGATGGGCTTTTGGTTGTTTGAATGGAGTGGACCCATATCCCTACTTGAATTAGAGAGAAAAATTGGAGATGAGTGACATCAGAAAATGTGTTATCTAACTGACCTTCAAATAATATTATTTAACAGCAGTGACAAATGCACTGAAAAATTTTTGGGAAAAACCCCTAAAACGTAAGCAGTAACCATATTACTTAAACACAGAAGGGAAATGCAGAACTGATGTTCAGAGTCTGTTCCCTGAGCTGTACACCCATCCAACTGATGCAATTCCCATGGATGTCTTGGCAGTACTTGTTACATCCTACCCCAAGGGAGGTGACCCTTGCTTCACTGAGAGGGGAAAAAAAAAATCCCTTCCAGATTCAACAGCACAGTTCCAGTTTGACTATGTCCTTTACATGACTTGCTGAGCTCTTACACGTTTACTTACCCAATTCCTGCGTAATGAAAATTGGCAAAAACTTCTTTGGAGAGAGCCCATGACTCTGCACTTACTGAGCACCATCAGACTGCTGAGCGGTGCCTCTTCTTTTGGCAGCTCACAGGATGCTGTGACTTATTTCCATATGCTGGAGCAAAGAGAGACCTAAAGCAGAGAGGCCCAAATGGAACAGGGAGAAGCTGCCATCTCTTGCCATGAAAAAGACATCCTAAACAATTTGTCTGAGATTAGAAAGGTCACACTGTGCAGTAAGAGGAGTCCTCACTGACAGCAGTTCTTTTCTAGCAGTGTGAAGGAAGAGAGCATGTGTTCTTGAAGCTTGTGTCATCACTAGTAAGGGACTGGTTGGTGGAAATGGGGTTTATAACTGTTGCCTTAAATATGTAAAGGTCAAAACTATGGAGGGAGAGAGAGTGAGAGTTTGTTGTTGCTATCCCAATCTATTGGGAACACTGATGATAATGGAGTAAGGAGAAGGAAAAAAAAAATAACTCTGCATATTAGCACAGCAATCAGAACTTCTAAAAAATTTCTTGGTATTTTTACCAGATGAAAGTTATGGAGAACTTTAAGTGAAAACAACTGAAATATGGTGTAACTAAAATTTCTTTCATGTACTGCTCCCCAAAGAGAGCATTGCACAATGTCACAGGGCCATACCTCTATCTTCTTTCTAATGACTTTGTAAGCATATAGTAATGTGAAACACCTCTACAAAAGTCAAAATGTGAATGCTGTGCACCCATCATGGTTTTGTTTACACACAAGGAAATAGGAGCTTATACTGAGAGCTTTGCTACTGCCCTCAGTCCTAAGCAGGTTTCCTTTCAGCTGACATCTCTTGATGCTGCTTGTTGAATCACATCAGGTCCATTAGCAGAGAAACTTTTGCAAAAGTATTACAGATATGGAGAGGGAAATGGATAATATGGTAGGCACAGAGCACCTGAGGAGGCTGGCTTAGTTTTAGGAGCCACCCAAATATTTGCACCTCATAGGGATTTAAAAAATGTGTCTTTTCTATGGTGCCATGGAATGTGTGGCAGCATTTCAGGGGGATCCAGCTGAAGGAGGAGTCCTCAGGACTGGGGTCACTGAGGGTGTGGCAGTGGGATCTGCTGGCTGCCCCAATGCAGGGTGCAGGGGGGCTGGTCCATCACAGGGTGCTGTCACCTCAGTGTAGAAGTGCCAAATGACAAAAGGGGTCTTGCAGCCTCCAGCAAAAGGAGAGGACAGGAGAATGATGGAGTAGTGAGGCAGAAAAGGGAAAACACAGAAGGCCCATAGGAAAAGCAAGTGAGGTATTTTCTGTCTGGATATACACTGTGGTAATTGGCAGCAGCCCTTTTGAGATTGAACAAATCCAAATACTGAGCGTGATAGAGGTTTTGAGATCTCTCTTGACTTAAAATAAAACTGTTGTTTTTTTGGTTTTTTTAAAAATTAAACCCTCTATTATAAAAACAGATTTTGCTTGCCCTGACTCTGGGATAACTGCTGATATACTAAACCTGGGACAAAGCAAAGGACTTGCATTTCATTTAAAAAAACTGCTAGATAGGAGATGAGCTTAACAGAACCCAGGTTTGCTCAAAACCCAGAGCACTCAAAAATGCAGCATGTCCTCTGCTTGCCTATCCTCCCTGTATTGGTATTCATCCACAGCTCTATATTCCCTACAGGTTTCATTTTGCCAAATTTAAAAGCTTTGGCATTGCAAGACTACCAATGATGCAGTAGGACTCTAAAATGAATCGTTATTTTTTGACTGCTCTGAATAGACCATAAACTAAACTTGACTCTTTCTCCATATATTAAGCTCAGCTGCTGCTTCCCTTTCTGATCTAATCTGCAATAGGTGGTTGTCATATCCTGAATACTTTTCCACCTGGATCTCTGTGGTTTCCATAAAAAGTCAAGCTTTCTTACAGGAGAAATGCAATATGCACATAAATCCAGCATACCATTTTTTACAGAAGGCTGAGTCTTTTATCATCAGTCCCATGAAAAATCCTGAGTGGTTGCAGCAATGTTCCCTCAGAGATCAAGCACCGCAAACTTTGCACTTCCTGGAATAAACACCACAGTTAAAATGTGAATATATCTCTGCAGCTGCTGCAGTGTCACTGCAGTGAAGAACAAGCAGTGTTACTGATTCAGCTGAAATGCTTCTTGCAGAGCAAGCATCAAAGCAAGGCTGTTTTATCAGTTTACATACTTTGAGCAGAGAGTTTATTTCTTGTGTAATCCTCCCTGAGGTGCTCCAGTGGCTGAGCAGAACCCTTGCAGAAACGTCTGCTTCCTGCTTTGTAAATGTAATTTCTGCTCTCTTCCCTCTGTTTTTGGGCTGACTTCTGTGAGTTCTTTGTATGTGCTGTTGCTGAATCTGAGAGAGATCTGTTTTATGAAGAAAACATGGATTTGGGTTTTTAAAGGATTCCTGGCTTTAGACAGAAATGGCTTATTTGCTTTGAGATCAGCTTCATCTCACTGTGAAAGTGAGCTGAAACAAACAGGCTGGAACAAGGGGTGATTTTTTCCATGTGCAGGCATCACACCAGGACTGAAAGCTACTGCGTGCTGCTCAGCTGCAGGTCTGCAGCCCTGCACTTGAGCCATCTGTTCCTCAGGCCCTGTGGCTGTGAGAGAGCCTTGGTCAAATCCATGAGCTGTGAGACAGCTTGGTTTCTACCAGCCACAACTGACTTTAGAAAGTGCACTTTAATGCAAAGCTCCTGCAGCACCATGCTCTTGGAGAACTCTCTCCTCCTGGTATTAAGATGGATATGTTACAAAGGTAACTTACACTTTGAACCAATAGTGAGGACTGTAAAAAGCAAGCAAGTAAAAAGTAAAAGTAAAGCAAGTAAAAAGCAGCTTATTAGTTGTATCTTTTCATTGATTCCAGCTCAGGCAATCTTCCATGTATGAACTTCATGGGAGACTTACCAAGGGAAAGGCAAAACTGTTTTAGGGTATGGATGAGGTGGGTTCATTGCTTTTAAGGGTGATATAGCTGCCTTGGATGGGAAGCCCACTGCAGCTCCAGCCAAGCAGGTGTTTAGTGTGTAAGGCTTTTCCCCTGGTAATATTCAGAGGCCACTGAATGGCTGGATGTTTCTGCTGCTTAGAGCAAAACCTGGGCAGTGCAGATCAAGTCGTGCTAAGAGGTGAGCTTCAACACCAAGCAGTGTCTATCTCCTGTTGTTTCCTATCCCCATGCCCTGCTTCCAAAACCAGGTTGAGGTTCTCCTTGGATGCTTTGGTTTACGCACAATTAATGTAGTGGCTCCCAGGTAACAATGATGCTGCCTAAACTGAGAAATAATGTGAGGCCCACTATTGACTTGTTTTCCTACTCGTGTTGAAGCAGGACTTGTGTTTGATGGTTGGACTTGCTGATTTTAAAGGTCTTTTCCTACTTAAAAAATTCTAAGAAACCCAAGCCTTTGGCTGCTTTGGGTCTCCAACCTCTGTCTCTGCTGATGATGCACTCAGGAGGTGGGAAGGGTCCTTCATCTCCCTTCTTGGTCTGGCGTCTGTTTTCACCTCTGCTATTCTTCTCACCCCTACTGCCGCCTGTGCTGTTTCTCCTCCAAATGAAGCTGCCAGCATCAGCTTGCGTTGTGCTGGCTAAGCCCAGGTGGCAGTTTTGAGGCAGGAGAACAGGTACAACAATTCTTTTTTTGAGAGTTTGTTCCTAAGCACAGGAAGTTGTAAAATTGCTGATACTGAGTTAGTTCATTCATAGCTGATGCTAGAATTTACTGTCTTATGTCAAGGCAATCCTTAGTGAAAAGGACCAGTGATTGAGTAAAGCAGGGAGTTGTCAGTTCTCTTTCAGTTCAGTGGATTTTTTTTTCCTAGAAGTTGGTTATCTTTGACCATTTCTATTAGAAGATTAGCCAGTCTTTATCAATATTGGACTCTGTTATTTTTAGTAATTAACAATCTTCTCCAGTGCCATTTCTCTCTTGTGGTTTCTCCTGACCAAATGCCAAAGATTATTTTCTGAGCTGTTGTAAATTGTTGACATTTCAGCTCCTGTATTGTTACTGAGACCTTCTTGAGAATTATTTTCTAAATGCATTTCCCAAGTTCACACTAATGATATATTTACTTCTTGAGATGTTAGAAGGTATGTTAGTCCATGGGAGAAAACATCCCAAGACTGAAATATGATTCCTGGAACTAAATAGCCATGCTGCTTTTATGTTTATAGTTTAAATCAGATGAAGTTATGGACAAGTGATGGGATGTCTCCTGTTTCAGTGAAAACTCATTTTGTTTTGGTTTTGTTTTTTTTTTGCTTTCAGCATAGAAAGACAAAGATTAATTTTGTAGAAGAGTTTCCTATTTCATGTTCTTAGCATACTTGTGGAAAAACAAATGATCCTAGGCGGTCAGTTTTGGTGTTAATTCTATTTTCCTGTGTTTAGTACTACCCAATATCTCTGAAACATCAGGAGATACGTCATGACTGCAGGGAGGACAGTTCATGGCTGTTTCTTCATGACAGTTCATGGTTGCAGTCATGTCTAGGAATCCAAACAATATTACAGGACATGCTGGAGCACAGATTATTTGCAACAAGGTCACATTGACCCAAACATTGGGTTTTGTTACGACTTTTAATCTTTGTGGGCATTTTTTAGGTGTGACCTTGGCCATAAAATGGTGCTAGTTCATTCCCCCTCAGTTTGTGGCTTTCCTCCTGAGGCTTGCACTGGGGGTTATAATTACATTGGCTGTAAGACTAAGAAAGGGCAGAGGTTGTAAGGAAGTGGTTCTGCAAGTCAGTCTCTTACCCAGTGTCCTGTGTCCTCTCTCCACAAGGTATTAGCCAAAGTTTCGTGGAAGCAGGTGGAAGCAGGAAGCAACTTGTGAAATGCATAACCATGACTCTAAATGCTACTGCTTTTCTATTCACCTAGATCTGTTGGGAAAGAGGGCTTGGGTGACTTGAGGGCAAAATCATTCCACACACTCATTCTGGTAGTCTCCTTGCTACCTAAAAGAGCCCTGGATAAGCTGTGAGAGAAGTGACACTCATTGTGGCTGTCCCCTAAATCTTGTCCCCTCAATCTTTCTACCGTTGATTTTAGAGTGATAAAGAATTTTTCTTCAAGGCAGATATCCCAAATAAAGGTTTTTCAGCCAGAGCCAAAAAACATTAGTCTTTCCAACCAGGCTAAGGTTTTTGCTGCCCCAGATTTGTTGTTGCAGTTCTATTTGCCATTCTGCCTTTGGGATGATAAGTGGCAGTGAAATTGTAATGCCTACTTTAAGTCATGCTGTGTTGATTTGGTAATCACAATGTATTCAACTCTACCCAGGATGATACTTGATGGGATACAGTCTATGAATTCAGTGTTTAGACATCATAGTATGTTGGCTTTTTTGTTCTTACTCCTTTTTATTTAAGCAGGAGCTTTAGAAGACAATTCTTAAAATAAATATCTGTGGCTCTTTGTGTTACTGAGATAAAAGGGTTAGAAGAGTTCTTAGATTTAAAAGAAGTCGTAGCATTCTTGGCTGCTGTGAGGTGTCTCAAGCTGGGTTCTGCTCTAGTTATCTCCTTTTCAGTGTGTTGCAGTAGAAGTAGAGGCAGAACAGCCAGCCACTGGGGGAGAGGGAAATCTGCTGTCACTCCAGTGAACTCTGAGAAACTCTGGGTCCTCCTACGAGCTCTTACTGGGTCCCTGAAGTTGGTTTATACTTCCAAACAGACATATCCAGCTATGTTGCAAGAAGTGAATGGTTCTTCACCCTTAACAGTCTGCACAGATAAGGACTGTTTGCTACCAGAGAACCTGTTCTTCCAAGTAATGAAGTGAAGCCAACTGGATTGGTGATAAGGGCTTACTTTCCCTAGACAGGATTCATCCCAGCAGAGTGTGGTGGAAAATAATCAACAGCCCTAACACTGCTGCAGGAGAATAACCCTTCATCTGGGGTGCTTCCTGGCCTGTGAGTACTACAGAGATTTTTTTTTGGAGCCTCTAGGAATGGCTTTTTAGATGGAGCCATTAGATGTGGTGCAAGTAATTTAATGGTAAAATTTTAGTAGCGTGTGTGCATGCTATACTCTGGTTGAAAAGGGATACAGGGAGTTGAAATCCTCCTAAATGTGCCTTGCATATGTCTTTAGGAGAATTAAATTGCAGGACTGGATTATCCCATGGAGAATATGTCTCTGCTCAGAAAACAAATCGGGGTGTAATGTTACACATACTGTAGGTCTTGAGCGTGTAGAGTTTGTGCCTCTCGTGACAAGCCTGTTCAGTTATGGGCAGCTTTCTGAATAAATCTCATTATGTGTGCCACCAGAGCCACATGCTTCTGTGGTTACATTTGCTGGGTTGTGCTGATATAAATTTAAGCAGGATTTGTCAGTGTAAAAAGAAAATGTGTTTGTATCTAATCAAATTCCACCTTGTTTTATACTCCTGTTCAGCTCCAGTGATTCCTGCAAAGATATGACTAACATCAGCTTTGGCTTTGCTGCATAGTTTTGCAGGAGGTTTCAGCAGAGCAAGAATCTGCCATTATTCAATGCAGAATTTCTGTCACTGGTAAAAGTTGTTATATTCATGAAGGAAAAGGCTTCAGTTAGAAGCTGGTTATGTTTCTGTTGGTTTTATGTTGTCCGTGATGTTCAGAGCAACGCAGTTCACAGAATTAACTGTCCCCCTTTAATGGAATGTGAGTGTGAAGCTGCTGAAAGCAGCTGAAGGACCAGGATAGCTGGGAAATCTGCAGCCTATTGGCTGTACTAACAATGCTGAGAAACATCTGCTCTGCCAGTCTCTCAGTTCTGCTGGTTCCACTTCATTATTTAGAGCAGAGAGCACACTTGAGTCTGGCTTTTTTCTTCCTCAGAGAGTGGATGCAGTAACGTTTTTCCTGATTGTTTGTACAGATAAGATTCCAAGTGTGGATTCTAAGTGTGTCTCATGATGCAAGAATTGCTTTTGGAGACTTTCAGATAATTAAGTGAAGAACACAAAATTGTCTTGCTCTTTCATCAATCAGTGTAAAATGCTGCCTGTGATTAACATCTCCATTAAAAGTACTCTCTTGAACTGCTCAAAAAAATGTTTCAAGTGTGACATATTGGTACATTAAAAAGAAAATACTGAGCAGTGCAATGTAGTGCCACAGTCAGTTTGCAGGTTTGATAGTTGCAGTGTAGATCAGGCTGGGCATAGCACTGGACACCAGAACAATTTTTTTTTTTTTTTTTTTCTGTAAAGAAGCAAGCATGTGGAAAACAGTGTATTTTTCTGGTTGTAACAACTTCTATATTTATAGACTTTGTGCAGTGGAAACTAAAGCTGTTTGTCAGACTGAATGAAGAATAATGAAATGCATAAATCTGAGTAACATGACATCTTATAGTAATTTATTAAATATTTCCAATAAGCCATAGACAGATGCATAACATCCATTAGAGGGCAGGAGCTCAGGGCTTTCATTCCCTGGCTGGGCAGTAATCTTTTTGCTTGGAATAAATATTTTGAATTTTCTGTTGTGTTATTGGCTCTAGGGGTGGCTTTCTTCCCCGATGCTACTGTTGTAAAGACCACTCAGTCTGTAGAGATAATTAAAGAACAAAACTACTACAGAAGACAGGAGTCAGACAAGAGTTTATATCTTGTATATCTGAAGCACATGCACCAAGTAGGGCTCTTCAGACAATAAAATGTGCTGAAGTGACATCAGTCACACAACTTTGCGCATCTCCCAGAATGGCACTTGGAGGTCAGCCTGTATTGCTCTGGGGAAGCACTGACGTGAGCAGGTTACAAATACAATCTGCTCAAAGTGAGCCATGTGACAAGAAACATGGCCATGGCTAGAAATGACAGCATAAAAATGAAAGTTTGTACTCAATTGCTCTGATTTCATCTTTGAGAGGAATCAGCTGTAGATTCTTGCCAGTGTGCTCTCCTGCTCTTCTTCAAAGCAGCAGCTGTCCTGTGTTGATGTGCTCTAGCTGGAGGATGTGACAAGTCGATATTTTCTGGAGTGTGGGATGAGGAAACCCTTAGGATTGTTGCATCTTCCCATTAAATCAAAGTACCACACTCCTGACTGACTCCTCTGAAGTCACCCATGCCCTAGGCTGGTTCTTCAACAGTTGAACAAGCTCTTCATGCTCCTGAAGCATTCATACTGGACAAAATGCTGATAGTTTGGAAGATTTAGCACAGGATGACAAAATAAGTGGTGAGTCTAGTTGTCTTGAGCATCATGAAAGGTTTGTCTCATCTGAAGGCCTAGTTCAGAGCCTGATACCAGGCTCTTATTGGTTCATAAAATTGTGCTGAATCTTAGCTGAATCACAGCTGAGGAGCTCTGTCACCCCTTGGATTTGTCAATCTAATCCAGCACGAGGTTTGTTTTACAAAGAAAATGCAGGTGAGGCCTTGTGTAACTGGCTTGGATAATTGAAAGTTGGAGGGAACATCACTGTCTGGAGGGTCCCCCTGAGGTCTCAATGAGAGAAAACATAACATATTTCATAAAAAAAGCTCTGGTGAAAAATAACCATGGCAACAGTATCATTTGAGCCTGCCAGGTGGTGCTAGTAGGGCCTTCCCCCCATCTTGCATTATCACAGCCCCTGTGTGGTGGGGGGAAAGCAGGGGACCAGGGCACCTGCAGGGTGTGGAACAGCTCAGTTTTGTGAAGGAAAGGAAAGGTTTCATGGCATTGCTGCTCCTTCTGCACCCAGACTGTGGAATGGGCCATGCCCAGAGGATCAAGGCCATTTTTCCAGCAGCAGCAGAGAAGGGGGCTGATTGCATCACTCAGGGATGTTCATTACCATCCAGGCTTGCAGGGATGGCTTATCCAAAACCTATGTATGGGAGCAAGTGCTGGGGAGAAAGAAACCAATTTTAATGTCCTGAGCATTATTAGATTAGTACAAAGGACTCCATTCCTCATTTGCATGGTCATGTTAATAAAGTGTATTATCAGGGAACCCGAGCATCTCCTAACCCATTCACTGGCAAAAGGGCTCTCATTAAAGCTGCAATCAATTACAGAAGTACCATGGAGGTTGAAAATTAATTTCATTGGGAATTGACCTTTAAATTTTCTTCTTTGCCCAGAAGGAGAATGTTTCTTTTCTATAATTACCCTCCTCTTCTCTGATACAATCATGAATTAAATAATTCAGGTACAGATCTCCTCAGATACAGGACAGCTGACCAATTCAATGGGAAAAACACACACAGGACTGAAGGTGTGCCAGCCATGAAACCATCAGGAGAACTGGAGAGTAGGATACTTCAGAGGGTGAACATCAAAGATGCAGGGAGGTGTCTTCAGGAAGGTATATAACTCAGGAGAAGAGCCTAGATGGGATACATTAGGGAACCACTCAGGTTTCAGGCAAGACACCAAGAGCAGCTACTGGTGTGGTAGCTTAAGATGCCACCAGTGAGAAGATGTGGTATGAAATGTCTACCACGAGGAAGAGTTCTGCTACTCACCCAGCTCTCTTCTAAGCAACAAATCTAGTGAAATTTAGTTATAAATTTAGTTGCTTGGTTTCCAGGTAAATTTTTGTGTTTGAATTTGGGAAAAAGAACAGAGTTGGTTACAGTCTCTATTTTCTCCCCTGCCAGTCTTCCATGCACACATTTCCTCCTGCCTTCAGTAAGTGAAGGCTTTGGAAGGCTTTCTCCTAATGTCCATAGAGCTTTTGGTCTTCTCTGTACTTTAAGAGCTTGTCCTGTGCAAAGCACATCAGCCTTTGCAGCGTTAAGCCAATGGCTCCAGATCAAGCTCAAGTGTCCCACTGCATTGGATCCAAATATTGCAAGATGCTGACTCCAAAGTGCTTAAAAAGGGCAAATTTATAAATAGTTGGACCTGGGAAAGACCTACAGGGACAGAAGGGAGAAAGGCATTTAAAGAAAGAGCTGTTCAAGACTTCAATTTCTTTTTTTAGAAGAAGCCAAAATTTCAAGAGGGAATTGGTCTCAAGTTGTTTTGGATTAGATATTGTTTCTGATTAATTTGTTCCTTGGTATCTATGTCCAGGAAAAAAAAAATTAAATCTTTTGAGTGATATTAGAAAATAAACATTTCAATTTGATTTGAAGGAGTTAAACAATGTGGTCACACTTGAAAACACTATATTAAAGTGCTGACAGATGTCCAGGTCCACTTTCCTCCATAATGAAAGCCCTACTTGAATAAAACCTGAAAGGTTGTTGCCAGATCTCTTGTTTCAGCCTTCTTTCATTACATTGGAGGTTCAGGTTTTGTATAAATCTTGGCAGAAACTTGAACCACAGTGAAATCCAGGCTATATATGACAAATAGAAATGAGCATGGCTGAGCACTTGTGGCCAAGTGCATTTTGAATTTTTATGACTCTTTGCAATGGAGACTTCCTTCATCAGTTGTGGTGTTCTTTGAAAACTAGTTTGTCTCTCTTTTTGTCCCCAGAATCAGGATATTTGCAATCTAAAATTCAAATATTTTTATTTCTGTTGCAATATTGTACCCAAAGCTTTCAACACAAATATTTTACTTCTCATTCCTTTGTTTCTCACTCAAAGTGGAAAGTTTTTGCTATATTTGCTTCAAAGCAGTGGTTTTAAAGTAAAATCTTGATTATTTTGTTATGGATGCTCATTCTAACAGCATGGTTAAGCTGATATGCTTTGTTCATGACTACACAGGATCCCACAGAGAAATCTATATCTTCTACTATAACCAGAAACTCTCACACTTTTTCTGCTGTATGGCTTTATAGCAAGATCTTATCAGCCAAAGCTGTGCTCTTTTCTGCCTATTATCTTCCATGAAATCCCTCACTGAGGTTTATTGATCCTTGACTCCTGTTCCAGCCCTGTCAAAGAGCAGGGCTTCCATTTCTTTGGAGTGCTCCTAGCTGTGGAAGAGGCAGGTCTGGAGAACTGTTCCTAAGCAGTTACAATGCTGTCTGTTCAATTATCTACCACATCCTAAGTTTTTGCACTGAGTGAAAAGTATTTGCAACACCTCTTTCTGCAAATGTGGATTAGGTACCTCATCCATGCCCCGTTCCTTGGGGAATGCAGATGACATGTCCTCTTTGAAAGGCAAGGTAATAATCAGTGAAGTCAGGTAGAAAGCTTGTTTTATCTGCTGAACAGAAAGGTGTCTCAGTGACTTTGTAACTGCTAAATACCCCAAGGACAAGAAACACAGGCAGAATTCTGTGGCAAGGTAGGTAAAGCAGCTGAGAACAAGCCTAGCCTTTTCCACTGATCTGAAAAAATCTTCAGGTATTTGTGATCTGTCTCAGAGTACACAGTTCTAAAAATATTGCTGGGATGGACTGGGGGCCCTTGCTGTGATACTGCACCAAATCACTGTGGGATGCCTGCAGTATGTCATTATCTCTGTGCCACCTTTTATTAAGACTGCAGAGTCTCTGCTCTTCTGAGATGAAATTTTCCCTTGGCTGTCTCAAAAGGCTTAAGCACAAAGCAGGCTGGGTTGAACACTTTATCCTGAGGTGAACTGTGCTCTCAGGAAACGCCCTGTGATTGTACCCAGCCCGTGCTGGTTTTTGTCCTGCTGCAGTGATGTGTGTCTATGCTTTAGTGTAACTGGGTGGGCTGTAAGATGTGTAAAAGTTGGTAATGGAACACTTACAAGGGAGGTGGGAGTGCAATTATTTAGCAGTTTCAAGAATCTTGAGTTGCTTGCTCTCAAGTATTCACCTGCTAGTTTTGAAAGACAACTATTTCTGCTAGAAATTGTTCTGTTATATAGTTATTTTAATGCCTGTGCATTCTTAGAACTCTTAAAGAGAAGGGACATAGTATTGTCTTACTTTTCATTCATTACAATCTTACTTCTAATTGTGGAAGAGTGGTTGAATCATGAACAGGTTGGGGCTACTCCAGTACAGCTGAATATCCACAAGTCTACACGTTTTCTGCAAATCCATCCACAGGAGTCCTGATAAACGAGACTAAAAACTCTGATTCCTGACTGTAAAGGGAACAAACCCAACTATCAGTCAACAGACATAGAAAATGAATATTGACAAAAGCAGGGCATTGAGCAGAAGCGAATTTCAGAATTTGTCCTGTAGAGGAATGTGGATGCTCATGTGAGGAAAGGGGTTTCCAGCTCAGTGAGGCTGATGGCATGAGGGGGTACACATGCCTTGGAAAAAGAGCATGCAGACATCTAGAACCCAGAAATGGGATTCAAACTGGGGAAAGAACTGAGTCTAAATGAGTTTTGATACCTCAATACTTGGGGCTATGGACTGGTGCTGGTAGGGAGAACTGGCAGGCATTTATGTAAGAAGCTGTTATGCTGAGTAATTAAATAAAAACTCAGTGTTTATTCCTAACACATTTCAGTTAGACTTTATCTCATACTGTTATTTTGGAAATACTGTAATGCTAAACCATGCTTGAAGTTGTTTTAAACTTAAAAACACAACCCCCCACAAAATACTTGATGGCAGTGCATTACCTAAATTTACTCTTGTGTTGAGCATTTTAAATTTGCTTTATTGCAGCTTCACTGCAGTTTTATTTTTAGTTAGTTCCTAGTGAGAATAAATAAATAGAAGGCCATATCCAAGATTTCTACATAGGTTATTTTAGACTTTTTTTTTCCTTTGCTGCATGTAATAACTCCTAAGTAATGTTGTAGGTACTGCAGAAATAAATAGTGCATGTTTAATTTTAGAGGAACTATGTAAATATGGCAAAATAACTAGAAAGCGGCAGTGGAAAAAAGGTTGCTGGTTCAGATGTTGAAGGCAGAGTAGGTGAGACACTGGGGCTGAGCAGGGAGGCAAAGCCCAACAGCTCACCAAAACAGGGCTTGTAGGGCATGCTTTTAAACCATTTTTTTGGACCTAGGTTGTCCAGGCAGAAGGCAGGCTGAGCCTGATTGCCTGCTCTGGAGGAATGCTGAGCTGCTGCAGGGCATCCTGCAGGCTGCTCTGGTAATCCTGCTTTCTGAGAGGAGCAAACATTTTGTAGACATGCCAAACTTAGCTATGTAAATCTCCTCTCAGGAAAGCAAATACCCACAGCAACCACGTATTTAAATTCCCAATCTGAAACCTCCAACACCACTCTTTTTTTTTTTTAAATTTCATTTTAATTTAGGCAATCATCATGTTGCAAATGGAAGCTATTAAATCTTTGCACAACAGGAGCATGTAAGATTGAAATTTCTTCTGATCTGTCCCAGCTGCAGACAAAAAGCCAATCCTTACTGAAGATCATTTTCTAAGCTCCTGTCAGTGAAGCAAATAATGCAAAGAGTTGAGTAACCCTGTCTGAGGAAGTCCTAGAGGAAATATTGGGAAGCTGTAGAGCCTCGCTTGCTTTAAAATGGTCATTTCACTGCACAGACCTCCTGGCATGTGTGGAGTAGTATCAGCTTGAAGTGTAGTGTCAGAATTTTCCAGGCTTTCTTTTTTTGTGTGCTCTGCTTTTGTGTCACTCCTATATAATATTTTTGCTTGGTACCATGTGGTTTTTATACTGCTGCAAATGCTTTGTGAATGTCTGTTCTCAGTGCTTCTTTTGACATTTTTTTCTTTTAATTAACTAACATCTGCATGCCAAAGCTCGGTTTTTGAGGTCAAACCTATTCTACTGGTCACTTTATGGGAATTTGTGAAAGAATCTGTTGTAAATCAAAGAATTTGTTTCCTGGTGCTGTGATTATGTTCTTGTTCAAAAACTTTTGCAACTTTCTTGATGACACTGGTCTGAATTTTCTCTGCAGATGACTCAGGGCTTTGCTGTAAAACTTGTACAGATCTAATTGGATAATTTACAAACTGTTCTTCTGGAATAAGCTGGAGTCACTTGGCCTTTGGGGGTTTATGCTGGGGAAATGATTTACATTTTTGTTTGCAGGGCTTCAGATTAGAGGGCGTGCTGAACTTTAGTAGATGTGGAAACAGTTTTTTGAATGCTTTACTATGTGTTACAATACTGCAGCGGGAAGCTACTCACAGCTTCTGTAAGAAATGAAAGAAAGAGGTTTTTCCGTAGTGAGATTCATTGTCTTTTATAAACCCATGAGCTGAAAATTTCTCTCTCTGCAGTGCCCTGACTGGAGCAGGGGCACAGATTGCCATTTCACACTAAAAGACTTGCATTTAGATGGCTGAGGGTGGGGGGGATTCCTCTCTGCCTCTGCTGTTCCTGGGTGGAAGGAGGATTTCAATTGAAAAGAAAGAATGATGCTCAACAGGATGAAGAAGGGTAGCATTAGGGTCTAGAGTATATTCTGGACTGATTATTGAAAGCCACAGGGATAAAATTCTGGTGATTTTACTAAGGTAATGTTCCCCTTTTAAGGCTAACTTCAGCAGAGCCTAAGGAGGTCACCTTCCAGCTAGAAGATGTCTGTGGAAGGGAAATGGTGCCCTGAAGTGGAGGGAAAAGATTGTTACCTTGAATAAAAGTGCAGTGAGTAGGACTAGGAATGCCCCACAACTGACTCCAGACTTTGATCTGTGCAGCAGACAGAAGAAGCTGAGCCAAGGTTTGCTCAGGGCAGGCACAGATTTGAGAGGTAAACCAGGATTTAACAATGATGAAGATGGAACACCAGTGCCCCTCACTTTCTTCTGTCACAGTATGATGAAGTCTGCACTTCTATAGTCTGCTCTTTCTGTGATTTAAAATCAGCTTCCTCCACCTCCCCTCCCTCCTCTCTGCTGTCAGCAGTGGCATTTTCCAGATCTCTTCCCAGGGCTTAAATCACATTCTGAGCCTGAGCAGTCCTGGCTCTCGGGCCCTGGATGGAGATGCTGTACAGTAGTCTGTTTTATTTACAGGAATGTGTCTGTAATGAGAAATGCCCTCTAGAATTTCCCTCAAAGAATAGTCTGGCTGTTGATGTGTCCTGTTCTCTGGGAGACCCACAGACAGGGCATATGGATTTTTCACTGCCTTGAGAGAAAAATATTCCTGTGAATGTAAATTTTCTTCTGAAGTTCTTAGGTATATTGGGATGTGTGGTCATTTTGTGTGGTTTGGAGTGCTGCTCTGCTCTTTGCCCTCTGGAAGAGGGGGTTGTGATTCATAGTGGTTCTCTGGGAAGAACAGTAATGTGTGATTTATAATGGTATTCAGCACACAACAATTATTTCCCAAGTACTCATTTAAGAAAAAAACCCCTAGAAGTGCAGGGGGATGCTCATGCTGCCTGATGGGTTCAAGACAGCCTCCATCATGCCCAAAATACTCTGTGGATACTGGTGGGAAGTTCTGGAAGAGCCACATGTCTTTTTACTGCAAAATTTGACAGAGGTACCCTATAAGCAGTGCAAGTATCCTTGGGAAAAGTCTGCCACCCTTTATGCACCCTCCTGAAAGGACTGGACAGGCTGTTGGGTTTCCCCTGCCTTGCCCTCCCTAACTGTGGGGAGTGCCTGTGAAATTCTGACCTGAATCACAGCATCTGTGCTCTAGCAGTGGGTTTGGGTTGGCCTTTGCTTGTGGAAACTGCAGCTCTTGCTCAGGTGAGACAAAACCAGTGGAGGAGCTGGCCCATAACTCCTGAGCACTCTGAATGCATTATCTACTGCGAGTTCAGAATCTATCTCCTCCTGCATTTGGGTAAAACCAAGTGTATTCTCAGGTCCATGAGTGGTCTTGGGATAGCTTTGCATCTGACTGCCAGATCAAATGGTTTGGAGCCTCTGGACACTGCTTGGGTGTAGGAAGAGCTGTTGCACCCTGATGTCTTGGTGTTGATCAGTAATTCCCTTCATCTTGCATTTCTGATAAGATCTCTTTCTCTCTTCACTTAATCCCCTTCCCTTGATGTGTGAGCTGGTGTCAGAAATGAAATGTATAGGTGCCCTTTACTCTGCCTCCTTCCTGTAAGCTCAGTTGGTGCCAATGCCTTGTCTGAGAGAAACAGACTCCTTGGGGTGAATAAATACCTTTTTAATAAAGAGGAAAAAATGCTTTGCTCTCCCTGGTGCCAAAAGGCTTTGTTGCAACAGCAGCAGGCAGTCCCTGCCTGATTCTCTGCCAGCACCTCCTTAGCCCAGGGTTTCCTAGAGGGGAGCTTTTGGCTTCAGTGATGTATTACTTGCAAAAATAAGGAATTGTGGCCTTTACTGAGTAGGCGTAGCAAGTTTCTCTTGTTAAGAATATTTCATTAAAACTTTATCCCTGTGTGCTGCAAACTGCTCCTGTCATAACAGTGTCCAGATGTGCATTTAAAGTTGTCTGTATCCATTGGTTTTGATAACCTCCTTTGGCAGCTTACCCTCTGTGCTGAACACTATTCATTATCATGAGAAGTTCTGCTTGAGTGCCTGGGTCTCTCCTGGTTTTTCCTTTTTTTTTTGGAATGGATTTTTTTTGTAGTGAGAGGCTCAATAAACTCAAACTTATTCCATGTTGGCGAAGGCTTTAGAGTTACAGTTCTCTGGTTGCAAACAAGTTAAAACAAACCCCAGTCGTTTTGCCTTATCTCCCTGGTGAAACTCTGTCTGCAGGAGCTGAATTCATCCTCTTGTTTCTGCTGCTTTAGCATTATTCCTCCTGCCTTTTCCATTCAATGCATCCCAGCCTCCCAGCACAGCACAGTTCTTTCCCATGCTTTGATTGAAACTTCCTCCCATTTCAGTTGTGCTTTACCAAGGGTACTTTGTCCTGGGCAGTGAAGGAAAGACGCAGCTCCTCGATGCCGCCCTGTGGAGCCCATGCTGGGAATTCTTGTTCCCATACAATACCAGCCTTCCCAAGGCAGGCAGTGGGAATGACACACGCATGTCATCCCCACCCTGGCAGGCAGTGGCATCGCTAGGGCTGGGATGATTGTTCCTGCACCCTCTGGACCTATTTGCATTCATACATACACTGGGAAATTGTAAGGATTTCATGAGAGCTATAACTAACGGCGCTTCTCAGGAGGAGGTTCCGGGAGCAGCAATGTTCTTTCCGATTTGGGAGGTTTGCATTCTGTCTTTTTGCTTGCAAATACCTTACATCAGTCTTGCATTTTTGTGTTTTTTGTTCTGTTGAGAAGGCATATTTTGAATTCTCAGCAGGATTTTTCTTTATGGCATTCTAGAGTCACAGCCGCAGATAAAATAAACGTTGAATCTTCAGTTTTCAAGTTATCGGCAATCTTTGCTATCTTATTTTCCTTTTCTCTCTAATGATGTACAAATCTATAAAAGGGACTTTTCCTGATTTTTTGCTTACACTCTTTCACCAGTAGCTGCTGCTACTTTTGACTGCTTGCTTCATCTTTGCATGTGAGAGTTTTCTGTGAGGGTATTGGTTTGAATGACCTGGATGTTGACATCCCTCTGGTACTGACAGAGCTGAGTGTACAACCACAATCTGTCTCGGTAATGACACGTATCAGTTTCAGGGGAGTCCTTAAATTGGGCAATTTTTGCATCTTCCTGTCACCTCACATTTGTGGCTTGCAGCTGTGCCAAGGGGAGTTAAGTTCAGCAAACCACATGCTTTTCTCCATCCTTGTGTATTTGTAGAAGTGGTTTCTGGATGTTCTTGTGTCTTACTCTTCTTCTCTGATTAAGTTTTCCTCTCGAAAATCTATTTCTAATGCAAGTGATACCCTCATGCATGTGTTCTTGAATATTTTTCCATCATTAATTTTCAGTTTTATCCAATACCAGGCCTATTGCTGAAAATTCAATGCCTAGAGATGTAAAATAAGTGAATGTGAAGATTTCAATAGTAATTTATAGCATAAATCCATGAATTGACCTTTTTTTATCTTCCCTGGCAAAAAAAGATGACATTAGATAGGAGTAGAATGCAGGAGTTACGCTTCTGGCTTACTTGATGCATGGAAGATAAGAATTTCAGAACTTCACAGATTTCGTTATTCTCTGGTCTATCATTTGTCATTTCAAATGGATCAGCATCCTGTCAATGATGCAGTTTTGCTTCGTTATTGCAGGAACAGCATGAGTCAGTATGAGTTCAAGTAGATAAGCAGCACTTGAGTCATGTCAGCAGGCAGAAACAGCAAGTGTTGCTTGTGCCAGTCCAAGGCTTGGCTGAAGACTTGCTCAGTGCTGCTGGTTCCAGCCTCTTGCTGTCCTGAAAGCCAGACTGACCCTTTTCATGGGTTCTTGACATGCTGCCAATGTCCAAAAATGACCAAAGTACTAACTTCTATCAAAATTTTGTCATCACCAGAAAAGAACTGTTTTGTTAGCAATGGAAATATTATAAGTTAAACAGTGGACTACCCTTAGTTGTGGCTATGTGAAGTAATTTCCTAGTTTCTTGTAGTTTTATTTCCTTTATTTTCATCTGCAGTGGAATTAAAGTGGGTTTAAAAAAAGGGCATTTTTGTTTTCTGATTATTTCAGTATAACCGTTGCAAAATACTGTAAAATTTCCCCTGGAGTAAATGGTGCTGTTGCTGTGAGGCAAATGTCTTGTACTCTTGAGTGAACCTTTGAGTATCCAGTACAGGAGAGCCCCAAAAACCTCATGGAGCAGGGAGGAGGAAAACTGTGAAGGGATCCTTGGGTTGCCCATGCTAATGGCCTCTACCTTCTGCATTCCTTACAAAATGGTAAACTCTGTGCATCCTTTTTTTTTAAATGACAAAAGAATCTGACCCTTTAATCCTCTTTCTCTAATTGCCTTATATCTGTACCTTGCTTGATTTCAGTCTTAATGTAGCAAAGATTTTTAAGCATGTTAAATAGTTTTCCTTAACCAAATCCTTGGGTTCTAATTCAAATACTCCCAGAGGCCTTCCTTTTCTGGTTTGGACTGTGTTTCCACATTTCCAGACAGAAGAAGCAAAACATGGTAACATTTTTGCCTCCTTGGAGTGACTCACAGAAACCTCTTATCAGTGTTTGAAAGCAGTTGGGCTCTTTTTCTCTGAGTACTGGCAATAAAATTTGTCTGATATGTAGGTACAGTCAGGACAGAGCTTTCCATAGGGCTTGGGTGCTGCTGCTCACACTGCTGAGCACGTTCCAGGGTGAGAAGCTGTGTCCCCCTGCCCACCCTCACTGCTGGGGGACTTCCCAGGGCTCTCCACATCCTACTGCCTAGGAACTGGCACTCCCTTGCTTATGAAACCTCCTCCCTTTCTTCCTCTTCCAAGGCAAAGGACTTGAAATCTGGCTATGTGCTTTTAGGTTTTTTTCATGCCACTTCAAATCTACTGCAGGAAGCTGATGTGCTGTTTTACCACCCAAAGTTTCTTCCCACCATCCTCCTGTGACTGTGCCAGAAAGTGGCTGCTCCCCTCCTGCTCTGCAGCACCTCCACTTATATTTGGTGCCAGCCTGGGTTCTGGTAAACTTTGTGTGGTACAGTTAGTTCTCTCTGCAGGCAAGTGTCAAGCATATTTACCTTTTTTGCCCAGGTATGACCCTCCCACACCCCTGCCCTTCCTCATCCATTCCTTCCCTGGTCTGCTTCTCCAGCTAATTTGCTCCTAAGACTTGCACCCATCCATACACAACAATCCCAGACAGGAAGCACAGGACTCCTGGCATTTGCAAACAGTTCTTGTATTGTCTCTGCACTAAGCAACATTTCCCTCATCCTTATCTCTGTCTTTGCTGAGGCTGCCGGGCAGAGATCCCTTCTCTCTTTTCAAAGATGATTGTGGTTTTGGCTGAGCCCTGCAGGCTTCTGCACAATACAGAATAATATTTGGTCTAATTTAGTTAACTGTTAGTATCCTCTTGATCTGATGCAGTCTATGCTGAAATTTTTGTGTTGCTATTGCCAAAAAACCCAGTGGTACTGAAGAGCAGCCCCATACCTATGAAGAGGGGCAGTTCAGGCAATGTTGAAGAGTGTGTCATGATGTGCAGCATATTCCTTCTAAGGTAAAGCTGGATCAGTTATATGCCTATAGAACTCCCTCCATGAGAGTCTGTGTGCTTTTAAAGGGAGATTTATCATTCTGCTCAAGTTTTATAGAATTGTATGGGTGTTTTCCAGGTTTAAAATTTTATTGGTCATCTTCATTGTGACAGAAGATTGAGTTTTGCTTTTATTGGTTTATAATGGTGGCTGGTATATGTCATACCACTCACAGTAAAAAAAAAAAAAAAAAAAAAAAAAGACCAACCAAAAAACAAAGTCTTCTTTAAAGCAGGAGACTCTGTATTTCATATTTCCACTGCCCCAAGGAAATAGCTTAACATTGCTCTACTGCTTTTGAGAGAAAAATGTTCTGGCTGGATTTGGAACAGAGGTGGACTGTTGTATACCTATTTCACATTAAAGAAGCTAAACTGTAGGGAAGACCTTCTTCTGTGCTTGTCACAAATCTGTGGCAGAGAGGGTTATGAAGTGCAGATGAATACTGAGAAAGTTTCTCTAATAAAGAGTGTGGAACCAATTTCACCACCTCTCTGTCCTTGAAATGGCCTGTGGGCATACAAGACAAAAGGCACCCTGAGATAATTGATACAGGTGAAAAGAGCACCAGGAGTGGCAATGGCATGGAAGACATGTCCCACATCTGAGAGATGTGGTGCATACCCAGATTTGCAGGCTGCAGCTCCAGAAAGTAATTCTTATTTTTCCCCTCATCTTCAGATTCCCTTGTTCACCTTGGGTCCTGTTTCACCTTGTGCTGATTGAGAGCAAAGTCCTGGCTGCAGGCCACAGGGCAGGTTTCATCCTTCACCTCCCCAGCCATTGGCCTCTGGGGTTGAAAGAAAGGGGTGGCTTTTTCCCACTAGTATCTCTTTTCTAGAATGCAGCAGGCACTCTGGAAGCCAGGCAGGCTTGGGTTATCCATATCTTTATGGTATTTAATGTGTCAGCTCTGCATCTCAGCTGGAAATTTGAAGTGTAACTGTGTTATTATCATAATCATCACAGGTAAATGGGCAAAGGATTCTTGGCTCAGTAGAGGTTTCCTCTTCAGTTTGGCCACTGCCATCCCCTGTGTGTATTCTGTTGCCATAATCTTGCCTGAGCACGTCACAAGTGCCCAGAGTTTATTTTTGAGATTCATCAAACACATCATTAAATTACTTTGGCAGGTTAACTGAAGGAGCTACAGGAGTTCAGGCAATGAACATGAGTTAGGATGAGCTGAGTGCTAATCCCCTTGGTGTGTTCTGAAAGCTCCTCTCAAAATCAATAAGTACGCAAGTATTTCCCCTTTTAAATAAATATTGCCACAAGGAGCCCTGTCCCTGCAGGTGCAGGCAGTGCTTCTTGGGCAGTTGTGTGAAGATATCTTTTGGAGGAGGACACAAAAGGGCAAACAATAAACCCAAAGAAAAACACTTTTTATAGAGCAAATCAGATTAAAATCAAGTAGGTTGTGGAGGAAGTGATGCCTGGTTTAGTGTACTTTAATTAATCTTCTTTAGGTTTGCATCACTAATTAATCTCTTTTTATGGTCCACATTACTGCATGCAACTGCATATTTCCAATGTGATAGCTTGTCCTAACTGCTAGCATATCCTTGTAAAATGTTCTCTGTGGATTTCCAACCTGCCAGTGCCTCCCCTGAAAAGCAGAGTAGCTGTGGTGGGAAACAGGAGCCTCTGCATGCTCAGAAATAACTTTTAAGAGCAATAATTGGAGCTTCTGGCTATTTGAAGGATGTGATCCAGTAACATCCCTGAACAAAAGACTTGCTTTTGGGAATTTGAACTCTTTTTAAAATCACCCCTCTCTGATGACTAATATTTGTCAGAGTCAGTGTAAGATGACCAGGGCAGAGGATGTGTGATGGCTGTCACCATGGATGGAGACACCATGATGCAAGTGAGAGTGAGCATGGAAATGCCAGAACTGACTCTTCTCCTGGATGTTGCTATGATAAAATCCATCTCTGTGCAGTCAAGTGTTTGCACAGCCCTAGAAGAATCCAGGGTTGGACAAAGTGCTTTTAAAGTTAATTCATTTGCTTTGAAAACAAAACCCTTTGGAGGTCTTGCTACAGCTGCAAATCTATTGGGTGTCTCTTCTTCCACTCCCAGCTGTGGTGTCTGGTGTGAGGTGCAGGACCAGGCTCAGGCTGTAAGCACTGCAATAATCTAGTCCAAAAGTAAAGGCATTGATGATCAGACATCACTTTAAATCTACTCTGTATCCATGCCAGCAGATGAAGGGGACTGTGGCTGGCCAGTTGTTGGATTAAAGGACTTTGACACCCAATATTTTATCAAGAGGGAAGGAATGAGATTGATCGGTCTGGGTAATCTGAATGCAGAGGCTGTGTTTAACTGAGCAGTAGGAAAAAGAAGGCTTCCATGTTTCTGACAGGGTCTTAAAGAGGCTTTGCAGATCCTGAGGAATCATTGATGTCTGGCTGGAGAGAAGCTGAGAAAAATTAATTGCTGCTATGTGAAGGGAGGCCCTTTCACTGCCAGCAGTGTGCGGCATGCTGCCTCTGAGAAAGAGAGAGTGAAGAGGGAAACAAAGCATGAGAGTGAGATGCATGACAAATTAAACCTCTGGATAACCCCATGTCAGTAAATCACTTGCCTCAAACACCAGTACTTCATTCCTCAACATGCCATGAAATCGTGTAAAAGCAGGGCTTCACATCCTGTGTGTTTGAAGCTGAGGCTTTACATAAATGCAGGAAATAGTGGATCTTGGGAAAACTGTGCATGTCCATTCCATACTACAGGGTGTACCTGAAAGTGGTGTTGGAGTCAAAACATCTCATGGTCAAGGTGGAAGTGGGGAAATGCCTATGCTATGATATTTGGGTACGTGGAAATTCAGGAATGATTTCTTGAATCTCCACAGAAAATCAAACCAAGCTTCATCAATGTGGTACCGGCCTCAGTTCTGTACATTTGTGGCAAGTTGGGACCTTTCTGTGCAATGTAAGGTCCCTTTCCAGACCCTCATACATGGAAAAAATTGTTTAATTGTACAAAAGTCTCTTTAGTTACTAAATAACCAAGATAACTCTTGCTACACAGGGACTAAGGGTCATGCAGAATTCCCAATTAAATTATATATGTGCTGGAATGGGGCCAGAAAGAGCACTTTGGGCAATCCTTTCTCTGCCTCCTTGTGCTGTCCCCACTGCACAGCCGCCCAGAGACCTCAGGCCAGATGCAGCCCATGTGTTTGGACAGATTTGCTCCTTTGCATTTCCTTTGGTAGGCAGGGCAGAAGTGGAGAGGATCTCTGTGTGCCTGTGTATTTTCAGGCACGTGAAGGAATTCAGTGTCTTTGTTAATGCTGTTTTATTAGGAGACTTAAAACACAATGATGAGCTCTCAAATGAGCTAAAAAATGCAAATTATTCTGCCTCTTGCATCTCTTTGTGACAGTGGTTACTCCCAAGTCCTGTGACTAAGGCAGTAAAACGTGGCTCCCAGCTGAAGCTGAATTGTGGTGTAATACTGCTGCAGACTCCCGGGTGTTGCAGCATGGCAACACAGTTCCAGGTGCCTGTGCTTCCCAAATGGTGTTAAATTTCAAATCCAGATGCAAATTCTGGTAATGCCCACTGTCCTTCAGGCTCCAATAGATCCACCAATTGTGGCCACACGTAAAATCGTGGAAATAGCTGTGTTATGTATCTCCTCTTGTATGAAATGTTGATGTGTGGGTGTGCTGGTGATGCAGGGATGCTGCCAGGAGGGAGAAGTGCATGGGCAGAGTGTTGGGCAGCTGCCCCTGCATGACTGACTGCACTCAAGTGTGACCCACTGTAGGCAAGGGGAGTTGAGCAGAGGGACATCCCCATCCTGAGTGCAAGGAAACTGTGATTTGGGTTTGCTTTACTTCAGAATGAAAGTTTGGTTGTAATCTGGATAAAGTCCACTTTGTGCTTTACCAGTAGCATCCCTGAATCTGCGGGGACAAGGTAAATGGGGGGAAAATGAGAATACAGAGGGCTCTTTCTTAAGAGAGGTTTTAGACCTTTAGTAAATAAGTGCAGGTTGTTTTGGACGGTTTGGTTTTGTGCACCAGAGGCAAGCTCTCGTCCCTGGCTGTCCCTGCCAGGCTGTGAGCTGAGAGCTCAGAGCGGCTTCTCCAGAGGGTCCTCGAGCACCCTTCCACCAGGAGTAGCTGGTTGGGGCTGTGCCTGGAGAGCTCTGAGACTCCTGACCTTCAGCTCAGCTCTAGGGTTTGATCTTCTCTCTGTTGTGGAAGAAGCTCTGTCTGGTTTGTTTTACTCAGTCAGCATGGAAATGTGCACATCTCTTTTTTCCAGCCTGAGACTGTTCTCCTCTTTAAGTCCTGCTGAACAAATGAGATATTGTTCACTAGTTCTGAGAGCTGTTTGTTAGTTAAGAAAAAAAAATTCCTTTTTCTCTTGTAGCAGAGAAAGTTAGTTTTAGTAACAACTGGTTTACACTATCTTGTTTAAAAAAATTCTAATAAATGTTTAACACATTAACAAAGTCAATACACGCTCCAGCAGCAGTGCATTTGTGTTTCCTGTACTCCTTTTTTTAAGCTTGGCATACAAAGTACCATTTAAATATTATGGTGAAAAGGGCACGCATTCAATTTAATGCCTTTGAAATAATTCTGGAATTAAATCCTGGGCAATATATCTCAGTCGAGCAGTGTTGCATGTAGCCACATGCAGCTAATGAGCCATCAAAGGCAATGCTTTAAATCCCCATGCATACAGGACACAGATCCTTTATTTCTGCTGTCATAACACAAATCATGAACCTTGATTCTAAATCAAACACAGGTAAAAGACAAAAAAGGGGGAAATAGAACAAGAGGGAAAAGGAGGGAGTAGCTTTGTGGCTAATTGGAAAGAAATTTGAAACAATGGGGGTTTCTTTCAACACCATTAATCACCTCTGCTGGAACATCCTTCCCAACCCAAGCTTTTCTTGTCCCCGATGCTATTTTCCCTCTTTAACATGGTACAGAATGTACATAATCATTGTTCTTGAAAGCCATTTCTCTCATGCTGTGGTGGAAGGGCTCAGAGTACAGGCCTGTCACAGATCCCTTTGGGCTTGGTGGGGCTGGAGGTTTTCTGCCTTCATCTGCTGCTCTGAACTCACCAGTGAGGACATGGCTGCTCCTCCTGCCCCGTGGGCTGTGGGGGAAGGATTCTGATGTTTTCTACCCAGTGCACAGCTGAGACACCAAGGATGTAATGCAGTGAATGCAAGAATCTGGGATGGGAAGTGGGGGGAGGAGGATATTTGAGTTCAGAGTCAAGACATGGGTTCTGCCAGCACTTCCCCTACTTTGTTTTCCCCCAGGCAAGGTAAACATGTGCAGCAGCTTAAGATCCATGCTGGTTGCCTCCAGGCTGCTTAATGGCCAGTGTCAAATGAGTGATGGCTGCTAGCCAGCTCCATAACCATGAGCACTCACCTTCCTAAATCCTTGAGATACCTGGAAGAAGGAGGAGGCTCTGCTGAGGGCTGCCCAGGGCTCCTGCTGCCCTCGAGCAGATGATCAGCACTGGCAATGTATGGAAACCCACAGCAGTGACCTTGGCTACCTTGATTTCCACAGGGACTTTGGGGACATCAGAGTAGATTATTCCCACCCTGTTTTCCATTTGGTTAAGCTACTTGCCAGCAAAACAGCTGAATGGCACTCAATGTGTATAATTACCACTACTGCTATTAATATTATATTCTTATTATTTTAAAGGTGAGAAGGTTAGTAGCTGTGAAGTGAGGGGCTGTGAACTCCACATGCATCATTCCCATTGTCTTTTCTTGGCTGGTTAATGTTTTGAACAGCTTCATGGGGAGAGGTTTTAATGACTTATGGCAGAGATCCTTTAATTGCATGATGCTGATGGAAGCTGGAAAATGAGCAGCTGTAAGAAGCACCATTGTGTTGGGTGAAAGGGGTTTGAAGTCTCACAGGTAGCGCTTGCCTTAAAATGCCCAGGGTAAAAAAAGGGGGAGGAGGGAAAGGTTATTATTGCTGGTACAGCTGCAGCAGTGTGCCACAGAGGAATTAACCTGTGCTGAGATGTCAGGGAGGGGATCAGCCTGGAGTTGTGTTGGAATGCTGTGGCTCAGTGTCCCCGTGCTGCTCCCACCTGCACTAAGCCACATGCACATGTGGATCACATTCATGTGTGGAAAGGTGTTCCTTTGCAGTATTCTCAAGTGGTGAGTGAAGAAGCCTGAGTGGGAATTTGTAACTACAATAATCCTTTCAAAAATAATTAATAATCTAGTAAGCAATGATGAAAAATACTTAGGAGCATGCAGGAGAGATTTGTATAAGTCCTTCAGCCTGTTGTGTTAACCAGGGTAGTCCCAAGCTCTTGCTGTTTATATTTGTAATGCAATTTTTGAATAAAATAAGGTTTTTACTTTCTTATTTAAATATTATCACCAGCTCTCACTAATGGAGTGGTTAAGAGGTTATAACATTTTAGCAAGCTTTGAGTTTTCTCTGGTTTTGATCCTCAGGCAATATGACTCAGATTTTTGTGAGATGCTTAACTTTCTGGCAAAAGAGGTATAGAAAATAAATCAAGCTTTACCATTATAATTAAAATAGCATTTCCTACGTTAAAGCATTTTTGTCTATGTGTTTATATAGCACATACAAATTCTGCAAGTTTCTTTCCTATAGTGGAAATTCTATGCATGTCTTAAAGACTGGTCCTCTGTATCCAGCATACATTAATGTGATCAATACAGATATTTTCCACATTCCATTGCAAACATTTATAAACTATACACCAATGCAATTTGCTCTAAAATGTATTTTCTCTCACAAGGGTTTCCTGTTCGTCACAGTATTTATCCAACTGGAAAACAGTGAAAAATAGGGATGTGTTAGCAGAACAAGTTAGAAGGATACAAATCATCCTCTTTCTTCCCCTCTGTGGGGAATAACGTGAATATTTATAGATCTGGAAACTTACAGGAGTCTGTAATGAGTAAGAGCTGAGCCATTCTTTGTACTGATGCCATTTCTTGCTTTGACCTGAACATCCATCAGTTAGGAGCTGTAGCACCAAGGAGACTGATTTGATTCAGTCATCTGTACTTAAACCAAATTTCTGGGCGTGTTTTCCATTAAAATTGCAGTAGAACAGGGATGAAGTTGCAGAGACCCACAAGGATTAATGCTGTTTGCAGCACATGGCAAAAAAGACACTTGAATGCCGTGGTCCTGGGGAGGGGGAAGAAGGTGGCTGCTTGTTTTTAGACATTGCTGTGGAGTTGCCTAGGTCAAACACAAGACCTATTTGATAGGCTTGTCTGGGGCAACCAGCGGTGCTCCTACGTGGAATTTAGCAGTGTTCCCAGGCCTTGGAGGCCGTCATCTTTCTCCAAACTGTTTTATGTGGAAGGTGGGTAGGGTTTTATGAGAAGTGAAAGCATGCTGATAACACAAAAGAGGAGGTTCCAGTGAGCTCCTCTGGCTTATTGAAGCCAACTGATGGAGCGGGGAAAGGAGGAGGGTTAACACAATCCAGTGGGAAAGCAGAGAGCAGAAAAAGCACTTCAAAGCAAAGGCTGAGCAGGGGTCAGGAGCAGTGTCAGGTCCAAAGAGAAATGGAGATGGGAAAACCTGAACTCCCTGCGACTTCCCTGACAAAGAGAGCAGTCTGGGGTACTAGAGGGAAGAGGGGAGGCTGGCTAAAATGGACACACCATAGGGAAAAGATTAGAGAAGTCTGGAAGAAAGCAAGCTCATTGTGATTTTAAAAGTAGGGAAAGGAAAAAAATAGTCAAGCAGGGTATGAAAAAAACAGTGAAAGCTGTCATGTTTTCTTGTCTGTTCTGGGTTTCCAGGAAGCAGGTAGGAGCAGAGCTCCAAAACCAAGTGGGAATGTGCACATGTCTTGTGAGAGGAGATGAAAGGTTGGTTTAGCCTAGCTCATTCTTCATGCAAGTCTGTCATGCAAAGGTCACATTGGAGTTTGTTGTTGTTGGCTTTAGGACTGAAGGCCTAATTCTGACTGGGACAAAAGTCACTGTAATATGCAAACAGCCTAAGCTAAAGCTGCAGGATAGATCCTCAATTCCTTGTTCATATATAGCCAAAACTAATCAAACATATTTAAAGACTCACTTGGGATCATAGATCTTATAATACCCTTCTACAATGTTTAGCTTTTACCAAAGTGTTTCGGCTGAGGATGTTGCATGGGCACAAAGCAACTGCATCCCACAGCAATAAATGGTCATAGAGGAACTGGGAAGATATCTGTTATAAAATGTCCTGAGTAAAATTGTGCTGTCTCAGGATGGAGGCAAAGCAGCCTCAAGCAAAGAACATAAGGCAGGAAGAATGGATTGTGTTAAATCTGGCTTTGGAAGGAGAGGAAATAAGTGTCAAGTGTGACACAAGATGCGCTGCTGTGTCCTCATGCAAGGGCTGGTAGGAAGTGGGGTGTAGGGCCACACATGCAGCTTCCCAGCAGGAATGACAAGCATTCCCTTCAGGAGAAGTCTGACTAGCTGATAGCAAAGCAGAGAGGAGGCTCCTACTGATTTGTGCTGAAGCACTGACCCTTTGCCTGGCTGCTGGCGAGCTGCTTGGCAAGCTCTCAGGGAGTCTGGGTTTCCAGGGCCTGCTGACTCAGCCATTCATGCTGTTCCTGGCTCCAGCATCCACAGGTTTAGGATAGATGCGTCCCAGCAGCTGCCTGGGTTGAGGGTACCCAGCTCCATGGTTTCCATTTGGAGAAGCCAGCAATTTGGCAACCTCTGCTGTGCCCTTCGGACAGCCTGGGAATGGGCTTGGGGACACCTGGCTCCCTCTCGGGTTACTGGAAAGAAAAGATGAGTGCCTGGCAGCTCAAGGGACTGAAAAATGGGAATCTCAGCTGTTGTCTAATTTGGAAAAACTTAATATTGTTTTGATGGGTTTTCTTTCTCATTTCCTGCCTGAAAAGAACACTCCAATTTCTGTTCTGGTCTTCTCTCTGAAACAGAATGATGATAATTTTATTCCAAACTTCCCATGGCCTAAATTTCAGTCATTCTACCCTCCAGATTAATCAGATTTTCTCTTGCCTGTCTGTTGTCCAGACCACAGTCTCTGTTTTCCTGTGCTTGTCCAACTGATCCCTCTGGCCTAGAACACTCCCCTTTTCATTTTCATGTTGTACCTGTAAAAAAAGCTTTTGAAACATATTGAGTTTGTTCATGTTAGAGGAAATCTGGGGATTGGTGGATTGTCCGAGGGATGGATACAAACACAAGCAAACAAGGGCTGTGGGAAGCTGGAAGAGAAGTAGTAAAATTATGAGAAAGAGAGCTGGGCTGGTCTTCTATCCCCACGAGAAAGAACAGTTCTCTAGTCCCTACTGCTACTGCACCTAAAATCATGGCTGAATAGTCTCAGAGAAACTAGGAGAAGAAGTCAGAAGTGTAAATTACCACAGCTTCAAAAATCTACAGTTCTAGAAAGAATAGCATGTCCTACAGAGAATGGCAGCACTGAGAACAACTCTTTTTCTTTTGTGCAGCATAACTACACAAGGGATGATTTTTGTGCTGTAGGATTTTGAGTCACATGCTGAAGACTGAGATGTCCAAAAGTGAGTGGGGTTTATGCCTCTGATTTCAGGATTAGGATTTTGCATTCCCTGAGGTCAAACATTCATTTCAGTAATGGTTACTCAGGGAAAGTATGATTGCACACCTTGTACTTGCAGAAGTTTTAGTTGCATGCCTTCATCAATTAAAACTTTCAGAATGCAAATACAGCTTTGGGGTAGCCAGCTGGGAGCTCTGTGTGTCTTGACACACAGGGAGATGTTAAGTCTATTTCTGATGGCCCCTAAGAACTGTGTGCCTGCTTGCAACAGCTTCCTACAATGCCATTACAGAGATGTTTCAGGAGTCTTCCCTGTTCTTCTGAGGCACTGGATAACAAAAATGCCTCTTACAATGGTCTTACTCTAAATACCCTTGAGCTCACTGCTTTGCAATTCAAAAACAGGCAGTAATAAAACACTCCTGGGATGTAGAGGATCTTTCTCCACCCTACCAATAAACTCTTGAATTATTTGCACATTGCATTTAATTTTTTTATTGTACCAAAAAAGAAAGTTCAGCTGATGGGCTCATTTAAGCAAGATGTTAATGTCACTCTTTTCTACTCTGTGGTGCTGCATCCATTCTTAGTCTGCAGGATTGTGCTTCTCGATGCAATTGGGATTGGGTTGCTTGCTGGTTGGTTTTTATGACCTTCCTTCCATTCCAGCAATTAGGTTCCTGGGGGCAGCAGAAGGTTTCCTCTGGAGATGGGTCATTGTGACATTCTGTCTGTTCCCTTCTCCCTTCTGTCATTGCCTTCTGCTTCCTCTTCTGTTTCTTCTTCCTCTGCAATGGCTGTTTAAGGGGGAAGGGGCCATTGGTGCTTCCAGTACACTGGACCCTCAGCTCTGATTGTTGCTCTTCACTTTCTAGAATTGCTGTGTAGTGCTGAAAGAATGTGAGCAATATTTATGGTATTGTGTATTACAATAGCAGCCAGAGGCCCCAAGCAAACACAAGGGCCTTTGTGCTTCCCAACCTGCAAACAGAAGTCCTACACCATGAAACAGCAAAATGCACAAGACAGGCATTGAGCTGAGGAATGTCCAGTCATTGGGACTTCCCCCACTTCTTAAGCAGTTGCATGTTGAGATTGGGATTCTCTCTGTAGAGCTGGAATAACAATTTCCTCTATCCATGTTATGTTTCAATCTGTTATATGTTAAAAGTTTGTCTATTCTTGTGTTGAGCAACCATAAACAACATTTCATTTTACTTTTTATATCCCCTTTTCTCTGAAACTGTGTTTCCATACATTCGCTTTCTCCTCACCTCCCTCTCTTTTGTTTAAGCACAGACTCACAGCAAATCCATCAATCCCAAACCAGCCATTATACATTGTTTTCCTCTCGAGGGATGCATTTATGTGTGTAGCAAGGTCACCAAGCTCACTAAAGACTGCTTGTTTAAAAATCTGTGTGATTGCTCACATTTACATAACCAGATGTAAAACTGGCTGAAACACCTTTCAAAACATCTTTGGAAACCTATGCTTTACCTTCTGTTTTGTTTAGGGAAACCATACTTAAAAGAGTGTGTTGTCTTCCTTTGGAAAGGTTTTGGCTTTTAGGTTGATCTAAGCTGAGGTGTACTTTTCTTGAGGGTAGGTTAATGCATTGCAGGACTTGCAACAGCCCAAAGCTCTGGGAGTCTGGAAAAGTCAACCATGGACTCATTAATTTTACATCTACAAAAAGCTGCTTAATGCTCAACAGATTCAAATAAGAAGTATTTTGATACTGCAGAACTTAGGCCACAGGAGCAGAGAGTGAAAGAATAAGGGTTGTTTTAGTCTCGGAGAGACTGTTCTAAGCAGGCAAAGACAGGAGATCACAGAAATTAAAGGATGGCTCTAATGGGGTGATAGTCAGCCTCCCTTGCACATTCTGAATCTTAAGCTGCCCAAAGCTCAGGAAGCTGAGAGTGTACCCATCCTGAGGAACTGAATTGTAGTGCAGAAAAATCACCATCCTTAACAGAGAAATTCACCACTCGTTGATTGTTTTCTGTATGTTATGAGGCTTTTACATCTCTCAGCTGTATTGGGGTGACCACAATGAAACAGTTGAAGTGAAATGACATGCAGATATTGAGATCATCTGCTGCCCTGTGTGAAACAAGGACCCTCTTGCCCTGAGAATTGGGCAAAGCCTGCCAATAATGTATATTTGACCTTTATCTTTCTGGAGACCTTTAATGACAAGGGGCACTCAGAGTTCCCATTCCAAGCACAGCCTTGTTCAAGACTCTGTGGGTGAACATGAGCCATAATTGGTGGTCTTAGCTGTAAAATAGCTCAGCTGAATAGAATAGAGCAGATTCTTGGCTTGGCTTTTTCCCAGCCTATGGGGTACAGTTCACTTGAGGTAAAGAACATCAGTCATTGCTCTCTGCCAGCAGAGTGCCTGGGAGATAGGGTACACCTGGTCACCAGAAATCTTTGCTAGATCTTTTCCATCAGTTAAAGACTTTGTGAAGACCTGCATTTTTCTAAATCTGGTGTAGAAAGTGTATGAAAAACATTTGGAAAAGGCTACCAGGCAGTTAATGCTGGTAAACTTTATTTTAAAGCCTTTGGTAAAGGCTCCAATGTTGCATTAGTTACAGATGTCATGAGGACAAAACCAAATGTCAACAGGCTCTTAGGGTAAGGCAGTAAAGCCTTATGTACATTCTGTTACCTTAAGATGGATTTTTGGTTTTGTGGCCCTCTTGCACAAACCGGAAAGTCAGATTTTGGGTAGGATGTGATGCTTATATTAAAAAGAAAAAAGAAGGAGCTGGCATCTACAGCAGATATAACAAGTGAAATGTTCTTCCCTTTCTGCATTTTTGTTGCTGAAACAAAATGCTGTGGGGGTTTTTTTTGTTGTGGTTTTTTGTTTTTTGTTTTTTGTTTGGGTTTTTTTGGCAATAGTAAGAGAATGTTTGGCACAAAATGAAGAAGTTTTCTACCCCAAACATATATGATGTGCTCCAATAAGTTGTAGTTGTATTTGACTGGGAGTAAAGTTGCAGGGTGTGCCCCACATTAAGCAAGCAACATAATGTGCAAATTAAGAAAAGCAATATTTAGAACTGGAACTTTCAAGGTCCTTCTGAGATTTCAAATCTCTTTGCCTCTGACAGGTGTGTTGACACAGAACATGCTTATTGAGATCTTGCAAGGTGTAACAATATTAATATTTGTTCTGTAGAATATTACAGAATTATTATAGAATTATTTAATGTATGTAGAATTAAAATATTTAGAGTATGTATATATTTCAAGTACGTAGAATTATTAATAGGGTTTTGTAGAAAAATAATATATTGCTGCCTGACAATTGGTATGGAAATATTTATTCCTTATATAGTAACATGACTAAAAATGGCACTTCAGGAAATTACGAAAGCTCCACCTTACCGTGTTTTTCCATAGCTGCTGTTTCATTTCAGATTGGACATAGGAAAAACCCACGACCATGCTTACCTGATGGTGCCAGAAGAGCACAATCCTCTCTCACCTTTTCTTGCCCTGTTAATGGTAAGGTATGAATCACAGTTACTGCTGGCTACGCCTTCATGATGATGTATGGTGGTGGGACGTGCGTATCTGTAATTAATGAGAGGGAGTTGCATGGCTAATTCCCTGTGCACTGCTGACATCCTGTCTTGCAGTTTTGGCCCTGATCTTTTACTTACGTGCCTCCAACAGCCGGTTATTGCATTACATCCTTGTATTATATAAATAAAGCCTTGACCTTTGTCCTTTGCAATATTGGTTCAGTACAGGTTCTTAATTCAATTTAGAACAGAAGCCTGAGCATTAAAACTATTTGAATCTCCTTAAACACCTCAAACGTTGATGGGACTATTTCTGCTTAAGAGAAAGAACTGAGGCTAAGAAATTGCCTTCTAGCTTTTTGTCATTGATAAATGAGTGCGTGCTCCTTCACATTGAAACTATGCAGGAAGCCCTCTCTGGGCAGGGAGTACACATCCTCCTCTGCATTGCAAGGCAGAATGGGTCTACAGAAACTATTAGCAGTGCAGTATTTTGTTTATTATTTCATCAAACAATTCTGAAACAATAACCCTTCTGATGCAAATAACCCACTCCCTGCTGCAGGAAAATCTCCAGTACTTTTCTTATTTTTCTCCACTACTACAGTATATAGCTTTTTTAAGGCCTGTGTTTCTGCATCCTCCCTGATAAAGCCAGGCTGACACTAGAAATATTGCAGTGCATTAAGACAGACACCAGTTTGTGGGTGTTGGAAGTTCAGATCCTTTCCAGGAAAGATCTGATCTCTTTTCCCTGTCACCATCCATGTGGCTGTGTTGGGGTTTTTTGCAATGTGTGTGTTGAAAGTGAAGGTAAGGAGGGTGCTTATGTTTCTGAGTGTCTAAACCCTGTTACTGCTGAGCTTCAGTTCCCCACTGATTGAAAATGGGCATAAAGGTGCTCAGTTTTATTCTGTGGATATTGTGGGATAAATTCATTAAAGATTTGCAGTATTAGAGCTAGACACAATCTGGCTTTTATTAAAATCATCATGACTGTAATGCTGTTAGTACCTCTGTGCAAATCCTAGCAAAAGTAATTTTTTTATAATGATGGAGACACAGAACCTCTAATTACCCAGGACAACTAAAATTAGCACCACAAATATCTGCTGTAAGTTGAGACTGCATGATGTGAAGTATAATTGATTTTTAATATGGTAGGGCACAACTGCTGTTAAGTTATATACAATGTCATTTTCTCCTGTTGGATGTTTAGCAGTGTTTTGAAGAAACCTGCATGTGATTTATACCATTGCTAGAGATTTGGACTTTAAATCAATTTTATATTATTTGTAGATTCTAAACTGGATGCAGTTAAAAAATCAGAACTAAGAATTTTTATTTTTACACTTTATTCCTAATTTCAGTTTGTTTTTTGTTTTTTTTTAGTAGAGGCAAAAAGGATTCCTAGCAAATCTGTGCTTCTCCTCTTTTGGGAGAAGTAAAATAAACTTTGAGCACTGATAAGCTGATTAACTCCCCCTGCCCCTCATTTTTGGGACAATTATGTGTAATCAGTGATTACATGAAGCTGCCTGGATTCCATGTAAATGATATGTCTTTGGCATATGGGAGTTTCTGTAAATCATTTAAAGCAAGGCATTCTTCTATGCTTGGCAGAGGAAGGATACAGAGAGCTTTTGTACTTCAGTTGCACCAAATTGAATATTTCTTTAACCACCCTGGAGAGGAATGCACTTGATTGCATTCTGTGAGTTGTGAATTATTGTTTTTGGGTAGACCTGGTGGGTAATGAATGACCTGACTCCTCACTGCCAGTACCCAGCCACCCCCTCAAATCCACCAGCTCCTCTCCCTTGGGCAGGACCTGCTCCACAGTGGTAGCAATAGTCCAGAGAAAAGAATGTGAGGGGATAGCCATTAATAACAGAGCTGGCAGCCCCCTGTGAGGAGAGCAATTTTCACATGAAAATCTTCTCCAAAGTAATGAGGCCTTGCTTCATTTGAAGTCTTAACAGGTAACTGCACAGAAGGTGATTTCCAGGTGAAGATTTTTTTCCCCTGAATGAAGGGTGAATACTCTATTTAAACACAGACAAAAAGCCCAAACTGTCAAAGAATTAGCACCTAGTGCAGAAGTTTAAAGCTTGAGGGTTTTCCCTAATAAGATGGTAAAAAGACAGTAACTCTTGTATGACAGATTATTAATACTCTGGAAGAGGGAAACTGATGAAAGCCTGTGCCTGTTTCTGCATATGGCCATGTGGTAACATATTTAATTTTGAAATCTATCAAATATGAACCTTTTCTTCCCCTTTTTCATTTACAGAAAACAATGAAGGTGAGGCCAGACCTAAAAAAGAGATGTTGTGCTGTCATCAGTTTAGACATTTTCCTGGGAAATACTGTGAAAATATTTAGGGGGAAAACATTTTTCTCATTTTTTTATTATCAGTTTTCACTCATAAACTCCAAGATTAAAGTAGTCACTTTAATTAATCTTGTCTCAATCCTCAGACACAAACAGTGGAGAGAAGCCCTGTTCTGCTGGGGTATTAAACTGACAGAGTCAGAGTGAGTACCAGAAAGCTCAGAGGAATCACAGTCCTTGGCCCCAGTTTATGAGCTACTTACCAATTTAACAAATATAATGCCAATTTGACAAATGTAACTTTTTCAGTGAAGGGCTCATTCAGATGCAATTGTGTTTTCTGACAGCGGGGAGAAAGGAGTTAAACTGCAGCTGCTGCTTTCCCTCTGAAGAGAGAGCAGTGATGCTCTGCAGCCAGCCTTTCCCTGGTGCTCAGCACAGAAGGGATAAGCCACTCCCAGGAGGCAGACAGGGTAATGCCATCAGTGAGGAGCAAGAAATGCTCATCCCATGTTTGGAGCAGCTCCTATAAAGTGATGCATGACATCCTAAACCAGCATGGGCACATCTCGTTCCTACTGAGCTCTACAAGCATGTGGGGGCTGATTTTTGCCTACCCTGTTTTCATTGAATCCATGTGTTGGAGGTTTTATTTTCACAGTGGTCAGCAAAACCTCTGGATATCCATGTTTGCACAACACAGGTGCAAGCCTTTGGTTTATGATCCTCATCTGGAAGAGAGGCAGGCCGGGCTGGGAGCTGTGCTTTGTGTGCTGAGGAGTGGAACTCGGGCTGGGTGACGCAAACAAAAAGGGATTTCCCAGCTGCAAACCCTTCGCATCTGATGGGACCCAAGCATGTGCATGGCTGCCTCTGTCCATATGTGCAGATATATCAAATGTAAACATGATTCCAGTTAATTTTCACACACTTGTTACAGCTTCCCCAGGCTCAGCAGAGGCCTTTGAGAGCCCTCCTCCTTCTTGATCTTGCTGGGAAAGCCTGGATTTATGACAGCTTAGGCTGTTCCTTGGATGCACGCTGGGGTGCCAGGCATGGGACAGTGGCTTCATCGCAACATCAAGGAGAGAGATGAGCCAGGCTGGGGGCAGATTCAGCCTCATCAATCCATATTGTCATCTTAATTTATCAGCCAGTGGCACAGAGGAGACGGAGACAAACTGATAGAAGGGAAAGGCTTCTTTAAAGAAAGACCCAGGAGGTCATAAAATGTCTTAAATTGGGAGGAAGGGCTTAGTTGTCAATCAGTGCTTTCCTGCTCAGTGTTCCTGCATGGCTTTCCAGATAAGCACATCACTAAATTCAGTATCTGGGATGGGAAGTGATTTTTCTCCCTGGTTTGATGCTTGCTCTTTTAACCAGAACCACGGAAGAGGAAAACGTCAATGATTTCTCATATGTGTACTAAACACGTGGGTTGTGATTATTTATGTTGGTTTTTTTTTTTTTCCTGTGAGTGTCTGGGGTCCATTGGAAGCAGCAGCTCAGTGCTCTGCTAGTGCAGCAGGCAGTCAAACATCAGGAGAGGAAAGCAAAGAAGGGGCAAGTTGCTTGGCTGTGCACAGAGATCTGTGAATTCCACCAAGGTTTGGGGTGCCAGGGTGTGGGGCTGTGCCAGGGTGGTGGCCCCAGGGTACTGGGACCGGGCTCTCCTTCCTGTGCATGGGTGTGTGGGACAATGGCCCCGACCTGGCCAGTGAATCAGAGCCCGGACTCGCCCTGCAATTAGCGTTGTAGAGCTCGGGAAATGAGGCACCTGCCCTGCTTCCTCTCATTTAAAATAAACCCTCTCATGGGTTTATTTTTAAGGCTCTGAGATTTGTTCCTTTTTCTCAGGGACTTCACGTCCTCTGGAGATCCCTGAAGGATGAGGTATGAGCAGCGTCAGGGACCTTCCTTTGGGAGCCACGTCCTGGTATCTTCACTCAGCACCAGGCACCAAAGCTGAGGCTGTTCATGGGATACACATGAACCAATCTACTGCCAGCATGGCAGAATCTCCTGATGCTGTCTGAGCTTCCTTCCACCATGTTCCCAAAGTGGAAACTGTTGCTGAACAAAAAAAAAAAAAAACCAACCCAAGTCCTGGCTCTGCTGAGCCTGTGTTTTCCACATCTGCATCTGGTGACTGTCACTGTGGTCCTGGTGAGTAGTGAGGCTCTCAGGCTGGGAGGCAGCACCATTGCAGTTAGTTTGGTCTGGGCTTTTGCTGAGATCTACAGAAATTTAGATGGTAAGCCTGCCTCACTGCCCATTTGTGACCATCACACCACTTCTACTGGACAATCTGTGTAAGGAGACTGAAACTGAGGTTTGTTTGTGGAGCAGTGGATCTTCCTCCATGGGGGTTATTCCTCTCACGGGCAGTATTTGAGGTGTTCACAGACTGTCAGCTGGCACAAAATAATCCATGTCAGACACTGTGAATCTGATTTTCAAGAGTATTCCTTTGTAAAACAGGCCCAGAAACAACAAGGCAATGTAACGTGGTAGATGTTTATTTCCCATGTTTTGAAGAAATGTGTTCTGTTTGTGCTCTTCTGTTCAGTGACTTATCTGTGTCTATCCCACACTGTTTCTCTGTGGGAAGACATCAATCTTCATGCAGCCAGGGTGCTGCAGGTCTGGATCTGGTGCTGTACCCAAGTGACATGTCTCTATGAGGTGATGCTCTTTTGGGCACCTGAAGTGGTTTGTCTGTGGCCCAGCACTGCTCTGTGCAGACGTGCTGGTTTCCTCATCCAGCTGCCTTGGGGATCTCCAGCACACCTCTGCATCACCTGGTGCAGGCATGCCTATGTTTGCAAAACACCAGCAGTAATTAATGATTAAGTAGGAAACAAAGGAATGTATCTAAGAACCTTTCTTCGAGCAGTTCAAGGTCTATCCATGCTTACAGCCCCCTTCTTTCATTCTACTCTTCTCTCTAGATATACTAATTTACTTTAGCACCAATTAACCCATGTGTTTCAACCTGCCTGCCCATCCTCTTTTTTTTCTTTTCTCCAAGTTAGAATAGCTTTTGGGAGGTGGTTGTTTAACTCTCACTGGGCTTTTGCCAAATCAGAAGTGTTCTCAGAGGAATGTCAAGTGCTTACCTACAATTAATTTTAGTCAGAAAGCGAATAAATAGCACACTACCACATGAGTCAGAACACAACCTGTCTGTGTGGAGTTTGGGTAGGTTTTAACCATAGCTCCACTTAAAGGATTATACTGCTTTCTGTGGGGAAGGGGAGGAAAAGGGGGCTCTCGCAAATCTGGAAATGATGCACACAATTTCATTTCACCTCTACACAGGTGTGAGTGTAGGTAACTGGAGAAATTGGTCTTACCTGCATGTTCTTCACTTTTACCTGGTTAGTACCATTTGCAAAGAAAAGCTCTGCAGATATGGAAGTAAAGACAGACTAGACTGAACCTAAAAAAACCAAACATTTTCACTTCTGTGATCTCGGAAGCATAGAAGGGTTTGGGTTGGAAGGGACCTGAAGATCATCTCATTCCAACCCCCTGCCATGGGCAGGGCCATCTTCCACTGGACCAGGTTGCTCAAAGCCCCATCCAAGCTGGCTTTGAACACTTCCAGGGATGGGAAATCCACAGGTTTTTGTGGTTTCTGGGCAATCTGTGCCAGTGCCTCACTATCTTCCCAGTGAAGAATTCCCTATCTGCTGTGACTAAAATCTTGGTGGGGTTTTGTTACATTTGAATCCTTTTACAAGGCCTGAAGTTTTCACCAATGAACAAGGCAGAGATCTGTAGACACCCATCTAAACTCAAGTTTTTCTGGATATCTGATCTTTCCTGTCTATTTCCACCTTTCCACCTTATTTTTAAATATCCTAATAAAGCTTTATTTCAGCCATTGTTCAGGAAGTAACTAACAATATTAACATAAACTATGTAAACAAGGCAGCATTACACGACAATGTTCATTGATATTTCTAGCTATGATAGTTTCCTTCTCCTTTCTTGAATTTTATTTTGTTTGGACTGTGTACCCATTCTTTCCTTTCTAGTGTTTGGTTTTTTTTTTTTTCCAGTTGATAAATATAGGGTTTAATTCTCTTTCTTACAGAAGATGAACCAGCCTGGCTTTTCTCATTAACTTCCTTATTAGCATAAGCACCACCACCTGTAACATTCATCATGTGAGCAGCAGTGTGATGCTGGGAGCTGGATATATTCGATAACCCATATTCCCTCTCAGAGTTAAATGCCAGGATGAAAAGATATTGCAAGTTCAGCTTTCAGAACAAGTTTAAGGGCCTTTTTTCTTCAATTATTTTGCAGGAGTGTAATAAAAAATCTGGAGGAGATCAAACTCTGACTCATTTGGCACAGGAAAGCCAAGCAACCATGCAGGACTGGAAACTTCTAGTTGGTAAGACTAGAGTTAAATCAAAGAGAAAAGTTTTTTACTCAAAGTCATGCAATTTATTACTCCACTATAGGTTCTCCAGAAGACTGTAATACCTTGCTGTAATGGTAACTAGGAAAATACTTTGAGGTTTTAAAGCAGGATGTGCAGCTCATGCTGGTTACTGAGTGATAAATGATACAGGCTGCACAGAAAAACTATACAAACACATTATTTCAGCTAGCACAGCAAAGCACTTCAGATATAAATTAAAAATAACTACAGTCTTGTGGTCCTTGTCAGTTATTTACAAGCCTCATGAAATATTTCCTTATCTGCCTTTCTCATAAGAAATTAGGCAATTATAGTATAGGTCTGAAGCCAGAGAACATCAAATAATGAATCATTATGGTATTATTACATGGGAAGTAGGAACAAGGGGAAGGCCAAAAGAAAACCCAAAGGTTTTTCATCTTCAGGAAATCTATTTTAAATTAAATTGAAATGAAAGCCTTAAATAAGTTTAACGTAATTCTGGAGGAAAAGGCAGTTGCACAATGAAGAGGTATTTGCAGTCTGAAATTCAACTTCAGGAAAAAAATTTTCCTGTCATTGAGCTAGTCACAAATCCTTGTATAGGGGAATCTTTCATGTAAGAGAAAGATAAATGTGGTCTGGAAGTCCAGTGACTCAGGAGTTTCTTAAAGATGGGGGGAAAAGGAAACACATCAGTGTATCTGCATTCCTTATTAACTCTTAATAGCATTGAAAATGCATGATCTATATTTATCTATCTATGAAAATATATTGTTGTGTAACAACTGTCATAAGAAAGACTTTCAGGACCAATAGAGTTGGAATTTTGGGTGTTGTGGGTATTCTCGTTTTGGTTTGTTTTTTTCATTATTTTAATATTGACTTAATTTCTTCTCTTCTGATACAGCATTAGAGCACATTTCAAGGTAATTATCAAGAGTTTTGGTTTTCTTTTCTGGGTCAAAATTCCAGCTTGGTTAAAAAGGCATTACATTCCCTACAAATCAAATCAGATATTTAAAATATGTCCAGCTCCCCTGAGCATCAAAAGGAGGAGGGATCAGCAAGTCTCAGGCTTCATCTTAGTTTGACAATTTAGAGGTAACATTTTTTGACATTGTCCACAGCAGATGCAGGTAAAATGAGCCAGTGGTCTCCAGTAAAGAGGTTGTTGATATCTGCTTGTTGTTGATATTCTGCTTGTGCTCTATGAAAGATGAAATCAGGAAACTGATCCCCAAACTCACCAGAAACTGCAGTCTGATCACAACAGGCAGGACTGATGGCTTTGATTGCTGAAGTCTTCTCACAACCCTCTGCTCAGCTGCACTGCTATTCACTGGAGCAATGAGCCATCATAATTGGGCAATATTCTGTTGTGTAAAAAAAATAATTTCCATTTAACTTTTTAATTCGATCATTTTTTCTTTTAAATGAATTGTGTCAAGGCAGGGCGAATTGTGTGGAAAAGACACTATTTGAACAGAATCAGATTTGCTAAAACCCAGTGACTCTTTAAATGACACCTTTGCATCCTGTATTTAGTATTGGTCAGTCCTAAGAATGTGATTATACTGGAGTTTGCACCCGAGTACCCACCTGAAGAATGAGAACCTCATATTTTTTCCTGACCTCAAATGTGCTGTAAAGCAACAAATGGCTAAAATTTCATTTTGTGAAGGATGAGAATGCTCTGAGGTAGTTAATGTAGTTCAGGATATGTCATTCCTGATTTGGGAAATGGCAGAGCTGAGAACTGAATATTTTGGGTAAATGGGGTACTGGGTCACCAGGTCTACATGAAATACAGCTGAGAAATATATAGGCAATAATTTCAGCTGGCTCTGGCATGCCACTGTTCACAAAGGACAAGCTATAGCAAACTGAGTCAAGAAAAGGAAATCCTTGATGTTACTCTGAAAGAAATTATTAAAAGCAATTTTAGAATATTTAGCTTGGATTCAGAGCAAATCATATTCTTCTTCTAAGGATGCGATAACATATCCTAATAAGGATGTGAACATTGTAACATCAGTATTTAACCCACCCTTTGCATGGACTCACACCACTTAGTAAAATGGTGAGGAGCATCTCACCATCCTATTGAGAGGTGAAGGACACAGAGATCCTGAGCAAGAGGACTTGCTGAGCAAGCTCATTTTCCAGTTTAGAAACACCTAACAGCCTCTCAGAACAAGTGTTAGTTATGTTCTTTCTTGTGTTGAGCCTGTCTTTGGATCCTTTCCTCTCAATAAACACACAGGCTTCACTGTTTGTTGTCAGGAAAAGTCCAAGTCATGAAATGTGAATAACACTGACTTACACGTTTCTAAGGGCCTGAGAGAGAACGAGGATCTATCATGCAAGGTGCTGTCTAAACATGTAGCCAGTACTTAGAGACTGAGTAAATAAAACAGGAACAGAAAAGTTCAGTGACTTGCAACAAGCCATGAGAAGAAACAACAGCCTGGAGTCAGTCCAGCTGCTCTGACATCTCGTCCGTTGCCTTTTCCACTGGATATTGCTGAACTGACATCTTGGATGGTGCAAAAAGTATTGCATGATATATACCAAATGGGAGGCTTATCACAGTTATCTCTGCAATGTCTGGCACCAGAAGGATTTAAAAAACAGACATCAAATTATAGAGGCATAGATCTATCCCGAGCGTGTCTGTTCAGTGCAGTAATGCATAACTGCTTGATTATCGTCAATGAAATCCTCATGCTGCTACTCATCTCTACCTGTCTCCAAATACGTTGAGATCAGTGCCTAGGATTTATTTCTTGCTCTTGGTCTCAGGTGTAGCAATTAAAGAAATGTTCTGTATTGCTGAGAGCACCAGATGTGTGCAGTGGAGCATCCTATCCTGACAAGCATTTTGCTTTTAATAGTTCCTTTGGGTGCACATTGGCGTCTGGTTTTATTTTCCTGTTTATACTTTGTTTTTCTGTTTTATGGCACTATTTTCTTGATGGGGTTTTTCTGTTTCTTGCCTTGGAGAATGGTTTGGGGTAGCATGGATTATGGTACGGCAGCATTAAGAGTTGTCACCTGTTCCTGTTTTCAGTTTTTTAAGGTCATTCTAAATCTTCCATTTGACTGGTCCTGTATGGAATAAACAAAGAAAAATATTCACTGATTCTGAAACTGAATTATGAATCATGCTGATGTCTTGTCTTCCTGGGCCTGGGACCAGATTTAACATATATACAAGATTTCTTTGGGAGCAAGGTTGAGGAACAAGGCTGTTTAGTCACAGAAGTTACAAACTTTCTTTCACCTGCACCCTAGAAATGGTGGGCACATAGAAGGTGGCAGGGGATTTTCCCTTGAAGTCTGTTTGCAGATTTTGTCCTCCAGTCTGACTTTCAGGTGGTTCTTCACTGCAGAGTGGAACAAGATGCTGAACTGCAATCTCAGTGCTAGGGTGCAGCAGCAGGCGTGTTCTGATTTAGAGAAATCTGATCTATTTTTCTGTGAAATACTTTGTAGCAAATTAAGAGTGCCATGACGGATGTGACTAGTTGACAAGAGCTACAGACGATGTTCATTCCTACAAGTAGAGAAGAAAGTCTCTCCTGACTTCTGCAAGTCCTCTGCACTCTTCCTAAGAGTGGAATTTGACTACAGTATGAGCAGTGTTAAATGTTACTCCGTGTGGTGAGTGCTATTTCTTCAAACTAATACAGGCAGTCAAAAAAAATAGATCTTCACACATTTATTATTTATAAGGAATGTCTGGTGTATCATGACACCATGACCAATGGTATCAGGGTCTAATACTGGAACTTCTTATCTCACCAAAACCTAATTTATTTAGTTTTTAGAACAACAGTTCAGGTGAAACCACAATAAGCAAAAGATTAAAGCTCTGTCAGATAAAAAGCAATCCTGTACCATTTCAACTATCCTAGTTTTCAAAAGAGAATGAAATCTGCAGTAATTCATACAAACATAAATATTGAATTACCATTGCAATGGATTGGATTAATAGATACATAAGATGAATAAAAACTTATTTGATTTAGTCCTCTGCTGCTGGTGCCAGCAGATTACAAGGACTAACCTGTCTACTGCAATGTTACCTATCAAATAGCTATAATTCAAATCTTTCCTCTTTTTCTTTTTGCCTTCTCAGAAAAACAGCATAGCCAGGATAAATAAGAGCCTTTACATGGTTTTGTTTCTCTGGAGATTAATCCTGATCTGACCCATCCAATTTCATGCACATTAATATTCCTGTTGATTAGGGTAGGAAAGTTTTTCACATCCACAAATCATTTTGGAATTTGGGGCCATAATGTGTCCAATTAATTCCTGAGCTCAGTCAGCTACCTGTGCATCCACTTGGCCTGACGCCACATGACAGAATTTGAGCATAAATTTGGTGTGAGAAGTACTGAAGCACAAACAGGAGCCAGGCTCCCACTGACGGTCCCTTGGGATCGAGTCCCATTTCGCCCTCTCTCCTCCTGTCTTGTAGGGATGAGCATTTCAAGGGTGGAGGTTAACAGGCTTTCCTAACTATGCATGGCATCCTACTTCTTAATGCTGACACAAATGGACTGTTTCCTAGGAGATAGCTCAAAATCAAATAAATTATTTGAGAGATATTCATGTTAAAAGATTCCATGGAGCTCATCTTTACATAAAACTCCTGTTACCAATTAGCTGGCTCTAGATCAGGGCTACAAGATGGGGCAGATATCATCTACTTCCCTCTTCACTGTGTGACAAAAGCTGTGTGTGGCCAGACCCGCAGACCCCTTTTCCTGTGTCATGCTGCCAGCTGAGTGCTCCAGAGCCCCTGCGTTCCTGCCCTTGCCTGTGGGGGCCTCTCTTTCCTCCTTGTGCCCTCACAGTGACGTCTCCCACAGTCTGAGAGTGTGAGTGAAGTTAGCTGGAGGATTCCTCTTTCTGTCCTCATAGATACAGGGTGCTGCAGTGCTTCAGGGCCCAAAGCCTTGAGGCTGCAGTTTGTTATCCCCCCACCCTGCATTTCAGAAGTGATAAATCAGACATTCTGCTTTGTTTTTCTCCACCTTCAGTGGCTTTTCAGATTGCATCTAGTTAAAGAATTGCCCATGAGCTGGCATTAAAGGTGTACCTCTAGGAAATATATTACCTGAATAAAAATGTTCTAATTCAGAAATATCTTTCCCACCTTTTTGTTGCCCTTGTTAGGGAAAAATGTTCCTCTTTAACCTCCAGCTAACTGATTACCTGCCAGTTCTGATGCTGTGCTTGGAATTAATGTGCTCCAAAAGCCAACAGAGATGACTTGTGTTTGGGCACCTCATGGGAAAACAGGGAGATGAAAAGCCTTAGGAAAACTTTGACAAATAACTTGGAGTGTTTGACCAGCTATGCACACCTGCTGCTGAATGGAGAATGCAAGTAATGTGCCAAACAGAGACAAAAGGGGATCAGCAGGGAAGGCAGCTTTGGTATCAGCCCTGGACATTTTACTCTCGGGAAAGGAGAGGAAATATGCTGAATTACCTGTAGGAGGTGTGCCTGCTTTTGCTAATAGATGTGCACGGTTAATATGCACCTTAATATGATTGATAGCATCTCACCCATCTAAACACGCCTCAAAGACTTGTTTGCAGAGCCACAATCTCTCTGCCCCCTCCAATTCCCTATTTGAGGTGATAATGTCTCCTCATAAATCCTGGATGTGATAGCACCAGCACGACCCATCACTTCATTACACCAGGGCTGTGTAGTGCACTGAGGAGGAGTTTATCTGGACAGAATGGATCTGGTCCAGGAGCAAATAAAGGAGTGAGGAATCTGATTATTTCTGGGCCAAATCTGTACGAGTTACAGCTTCTCAATTTTCCTGATGTCAGCTAGTTTTACTTGTTTTGTTTTCCTTCCTCACACAGGAGGTGAAATATCTAGCTAGCACAGACATCTTGATGAGCTGTTGGTGTCATGAAAGCCAACCTGAAATTTGGATCTGGTTAGGATTCAATGTTCCATGAGCAGTGTCATTTGAGCATTGGCTGTTTTGGTGCATGCCAGGCTTGTTCCAAAATCAGGGATCACCTCACTGTCAGCAGCAGGAGTGTGGTGGCTCCTCAGACACCCCTGTGTCTTATCCAGTGCTGTCTGGGAGGAGCAGACTAATTTCCTCAGCTTTGTACAAAGGAGGAATCCTTGTACAGAGGCAATTCCTTGATGACCAGGTACAGTGGACACAGTGCAGCATCTTTCACTGTCAGCGTGAAGGGATTAAAGGAGAATGATATGTCCAGCTCTAGGCTGCTCTGCACTGCTTCAGACATGAGTGGTAGGGGAAAAGAACTATTTCTTCTATTTTATTTGTTATTTCAAGTGTTTCTTTATGATTGCTTCCTAGTGATTTCAGAGATAGCTGCTCTATCTTGGCCTTGCACTTGCTTGTTTAGTCTGATGCCACATATCACTTGTTTGTTTCTTCCTAGGAACTGCTTTTTCCATGTATTTACTTGGTGGTTTATATTTGCTTAATGCACATCTTTCAACGAGACATTCAGACTTCATTCAACGATTGCTGGAATTTCCTATGTGTTCCAAAGCATAAAAATTACATCTGTGTGTTGAGCCTTCCCTGCAAAATTCCTCTGTGATTCTCCTGTGCAAGTTTTGCAGACTTGATGGGCTTAGTGGACATAACTCTTGCAGGTACTCACTGAGGTTTTAAAGTATTTAATTGGTCTTGAATGCACAGTGCAGCTCTCCAAATATAGGACTCAGGTATTTACTGATCCCTTTTTTCTGTTCTGCACATTTGAGTTGTCAGTTCTAGGTAGGCTGGCACTTGCACAGAGGAATTGTGAACTGTGGTGGTTTTCAGTAGATGTTGCTAAGGGGAACTTGTGGGTGTATGTCCTTAACTGCAGCACAGAGACAGCTCCCCAGTCACTGCTTTTGGCACCTCTTTTTAGCCTGTGCCTATTCTGAAGTTTAGAGTAAGCAAAAAATCTTACTCAACAGAAACACTTTTACCCTTTTGCAAAATTTTTGTCTACTAATCAAATTTTTATTTTAATTTCTTTTTTTTTCACTCAGGTTTTCATTTGATTGGGAAGTACTTTTGCAAGGCTTTATGGAAAAGTCAGCTGGGTGTTTTGTCCTGCTCCCTCCCAGGTGAGTGCCTGCCTATTCCCAGTGCTCCCACATCTTTTGGTGAGCATATTCCTGTGCTGCACACTCAGAACTGGTGAAAAGATAACTCGCTTGCTTATTTAATTTAATTTCAAATTCTTACCATACTGGGGAATTCTTACCATACTGGGGAAATCATTTTTTCTAGGACCTAAGCACCAACACAGAATTCTTCCTGGTTATTGGTTAACACCAGTAACTAAGTACCAGATGGCATCTTCAGCACCTCATGCAGAAATTAAAACAAACATCTCTTATTTCAGAATACTGATTTAAAATGAATATAAGGCTGCATGTTCTGGGGGCTGACTAGGCTATGAAGGACTTAATGTAAACCCCATTGCAGACTGCAGTCTGGTGTCTCTTGTGTGATCTCTGTTACCCCACAGATTTTTGGCCCAGAGAACACAATTTCCTAGTGCCAAACAGCAAGAATAGCCCAGAGGAAAATTATTACCTAGCTCCAAAGGACATTGAGTGCTGTGGTGCTGCTGCCCAGAGACAGAGGTGTGTAAACCCCAGCCCTGCCCTCCTGCCTGAGCAGCCAGTGTTCATGCCCTGTCCTGCTGCTGGGGATGGGATTCATAGAATCATTAAGGTTGGAAAACACTTCCAAAATAGTAGTGTCCAACCTTTAGACTGAGTCCACTGAAACAAAGCATTGCCCTAAGAAACTGTGCTGCAAACTTGCATCAAGCACTTGAGTGGGAAAGCTCTTACCCAGCAGCCATTTGCTAACTAACATAGTTAACTAACTTAGTTAACTAATCTCTACTCAGGTAGAGGTTTAGATAGAATCAAGAATAAGCATTTGGATTAAGAAACAACACTTTGATATTAGAGCTGTGCCTTTTCTTTCATGTTGTGTGAGAATTATGCTGTGGGGATTCATTGCCCAGAGTTTTCCTTGTGGGGAGGGAAGAATCCCCATCCAGGTGAAAGTGGTAAAAATCATACTTTGTCAGTTGAGGGCAGGAGAAAAATCTTCTAGAAAATAAAAATTGCCAGTATTTTTGTTGTTTCCTTAAGAAATAGATGGCAATTAGTCCATTCACATTCTCATCCTTTATCTGTGGCTCCTTAGTGCCAAGAAATCTGTGTGTGTTTTTACAACACACATTCATTCACCTCTGAATTTTTAAATTAATATTTTTGTCTTCTGAAAATAAAACTTGAAGTCATGCGTTCTGAAACGATGACAGCCTAAATTTGTTATGAATGCCCAAAATAAAATTTTATTTTCTTATTAATAACCTCTTTCATAAAAATAACAACTGAGTAGATATTCATTGCCATAATTCTGAAGAATGTCATATCACTAAAGGGAAGAAATTACTAACTAGACACCTGGAATTGGAATTTTTTGAGTAATAAACTAGCTTTTGACAGCTGCAGCCCTTTTTTTTGCAGGTGCAAAAAGAACATTTTCTTCTTTTTGTTTTATCTGCTTTACATCACTTAATGACTAGAGTATTCCAAGTTGAGAAAACAACTGGTAGTTGAAAAAACAGGGGAATTTGCTTATCCTTTCCCATTTTGTGAGTAAAAGGTGGGGTGGGGGGAGGGAAGATCTGAGCTCAACCAGTTCTAATCTTGAAGAATAGGGAAGCAAGGAAAAAATAGCTCAGCTGATTTATTGCTGTTGATATTTGCAGTGTTCAGTGCAAATACCTCAGCTGCCTTGAAATGCAAGGAATATTTTGATAATATTTCCTAAAATATGCAGGACACAATGTAGTTCCACTTAAACAATTATGTTCTTCTGGATATTTTTGTTCAGAAGCAGCATGACACAAAGCACACATGAAAAAGTGAATCAGGTGACTAAAAACTCCATGTCCTGTTTTCTCATAAATCAAACATAAAAATCAAACCCCAAAAGAAATGCTTAGATATATAGTGACGTGTGATACTAGTGTGCTATTTGTTTTTGTTAACTAAGAGTTAACAAAAACAAATACCAAATGCCAGCTCAGAGCTACCTTTCTTTGCAATCAAGCATTTATTATTAGGTGTCAGTCTGTGAGAATAACCCTTTGTCACGAATATCTGCTAGAAAGCACAACTGCAATGCAAATTGAATTATTTAAATGTGATTTAAATCACAATTAACAAAACTGATTTAAATCAAAGTGATATAAATTGGTCCCTCCTGCTTTAAAATTAATTGAGGATGTGCTTTGAAAGCATGCTCCTATCAGTGCTCTGACTCAGTGGGTTCTCTATATCACTCAAGTTTTAATAAATCAGAGCAAGGGATAGAATTTTTATTTAGTTCAACAGTCTCGGTCTCTGAATTTAAGGCCGCTGAAGAATAGATTAACATTTATAATTGCTAGGTTGATCAGCAATGCAAATTTAAAATGGGGATTTCAAAACAAATTAACCTTTGCAGTACATCTTGTGGAGACAGACAGACAATGGTATCGTTGAAAAGGTTCCCCTCATCCTTGAAGTCACAAATCACTGTATTCTTCATGGTGCCTTGCTGCTCCACAGCCTCTGGAGTCTCAATGTCCAAAAAATAAACTGTGATAGCTGAAAGAACAACATGGGCTCTTTGAGGCTGGAAGTCCCTGCACGGGCTATCGCTGCTTTGTGTCGCTCCAGGCAGACTTGTGTATTTTGGGCTAAGATTAGGATGTTTAGGCTAGGGGTAAATGGGTTTATAATTAGATCTGTCCCAGCCCCTGACCTGTTAATTGAGGTTCATACTTCCCTCCATTTACCCTCCACCTGTAATGAGATTGTGATTTAAAGCAGTTGAGGGAAAATGGGCTTTCTGTACCCACACACTTTTCTGCTTCAATGTGCCCATCCTGTGCTCTGCTGAGAGCCTTTCTGTCCCTCTTTGAGATAGCTCATGAATAGAACAAGACACTGTATCAATAAGGTCTGGGCTGTATTTATTTATTTATTAAATTAAGAGCTTAGATTCCATCTGGAGAAAACCACCCAGCACCTCTGCATTTGCAATGTTTCTCCTCAGGCAGAAAAGCAGTCATAACTGGGGAAGATGGAGTGGATTTTGATGGCACCATACAGAGTCTGAGGAGGTCCAGGACTGTTCCTTCCATGCTGACACATCTGTGGAGCTGGGAGATGCAGACCCCTGTGGGGAGTTGTGTAGGGAAAGAGTGGGGCAGGCTAAGGATGACCATGGATGGAATGGAAAGAGTAATCACCTATGAGAGCAAACAGCTTTGGTGTCTCCTGCCCCTGGGAAATTTTTGCCAATCAATGCATCTGATGCAGGAGCTCCAAGCTTTCTGTGTGGTGGTGTCCCAAGGAGCAGAAGACAAGCTAACCCCACTTGCGGTGCAGGCATGTATGATGCGTTTCTGACATGGCTCATAGACTCCCAGAAAATTGCTGTTTTCACATCTGCAGTGCCTTGCCCAATATTTAGGTTTTCATGGGCAACCTTTCATACCTTCAATGCACATCACAGAATATGCTGATTTGGAAGGAATGCACAAGGATCATCAAGTCCAGCTCTTAGCCCTCCACAGGACACCCCAAGAGACACATCAGAGAGCTCTCAGAGTGCCTGACAGAATTGTCCAAACACTTCTTGAACTCTGCCAGGCTTGGGGCTGTGCCCACTTCCCTGGGGTGCAACCACTAATAAGTGAAGTTGAATGAGAAGAAATATTCCCTTTTTCTCATAATTTGTGTGCTTCCACAGTCCTTACCAAAACTGAGCCATTAGAAACAATTGCAGAGTATATGACCCATTAGTCTGACCCTGTGGAAAATATTAGCTTGTGCAGATGTTGATGCACATCCTTTGTGTAATGGTAGAGCTATTGTGTAACTTGCCTTTTTTTCTATGAACAAACTTACACCAGGGGAAGCTGGTAGTACTATCTTCTGATCACAGAGCTCCAGAAGGATATAAATAGGGAGTGAAGAATGAACAGTGGTATTAAAAGCTTGCTCTGAATGGATTTTTTTTTTTTTTTTGCTAAGCTTATAAATAGAAATAAAACCTAAACAACCTAAACTAAATAGACCGGAATAAACACAGAACTGTGGCAGGTATTATCATCACTGCTCACACCAGTGAATGGTTTTTTGGTTAATGAGAAAGCAAAGCCAGGAAGGAACCTTAAAGATGTCCAAGTCTGAGCAGTGGAAATGCAGAAGGTCTTTCCAGGAGGTAGAGCACAGATGAGGAGCCTAACCCCTGGTCTGGTGGAACAGGGTGTCCATGGTAGGTAGGGCTTGGTGGTGCCCACATCACACGTGGGACGTGGGGACAGCCCTCCCCTTCCTACCAGGGCCACACCAGCCTCTTCCAGCTGAGTTGCTCCTGCCTTCTGTCATCCAGAGGATGGCAAAATCCGGGTGGTAGGTGAAGAAATGCTGATGAAGGGGATATTGATGAAGCTACTGAATAGTCTGCCAAATACTTGGAATATTTTTCAAAACTTTTGGCAGTCGGAACAGGATTGCAGTCTGGAAGAAAAAGTCCTGTGTGTGTTGTTCAGTAGACGTTTCCAGCTGCTGGTAATGGTATTGGCAATAGGAGTTAATTAATAACTGGAAAGTTATTGCTTTTTAATCCATGAAAATGTTGCAACTGCCATTGACATTCAGCTAAACATGCCCTGCTTCGTATATCTCATTTTTTGTCATCTAAATAAATTGCAGCCTGTTGAAAAATCTCTTCTTTTCCCAACACTATATTATTTGCTAAACAATTTTGGGGGATTTTGAGGGGTTTTTTTTTTTATTTTTGTTTGGTTTTTTTCCCCTCTAAGAATAAAATATTGCACATGGCCCTTTTCCAAAATCAAAGCTCTTTAGTATGGTTAGCCTTTCTGGTCTATCTTATTACTGATATTTATACAGATTACTGGCAAACACAAATTTATTGCAATATTTATTGGGCTGAATTTGAGGTTACTTATAATGTGGTTAGATGGCTATTTATTAGACATGTCACAGTAGCTATTTAACACTTCTATAGCTGTCTAGCTGGAATTAGGACATAAAACAGAATTTATTGTATTTTATCCAGAAAATGTTACAGGAAGAGTAAATTCTAGGAAAGACACAACTGTCAGAATAATGAAGGGACCAGGAAGAAGAAAGTAGTTTAAAACAGCAATTCTCAGCCAAACTGAAGGAGGAAAATATTCAGGATGTGAAGAAGTCCAGGTGCAGATTTTAGGTTCTCTAAAATGCACCAGCACTCTGCCTAACAGCTGACCTTTCCCTTGTGAAGTGGACATTTTTCATTTAGAAAAGGAAATGAGAGTCATCTTCTTTGATTAGTTTTGTGCTGATTAAGTAGAGTTAAACAGTTCTATGGGACCATTTTCTCAAGGAACAATTTCATAAGAATCAAGCCTTTCACGGGCAGGTGGTACTTTGGTGTTTTTTAATGTGTTGTGTTAAGGTGGTAGTGATAGTGTATTTCACTGTGATGGATTCAAATTACTTTTTTTTTTTCCACATTAGTGTGTTTTAACTCTGCGTTTCACTGTTTTGAAAGCTTTTTGCAGCATCAGGACAAAAAGCTTTCTTTTCTATTAACATCTGTGGGGTTTGGATCTTCTTCTTATTTGAAACAGAAAATGAATGCACATGTTGAATGTCTCATGAAGAAATGGGGATGAGACTTCCCTGCAAGGAAGAGGCTGTAAGTGCAAAAGAAATTTCAAAAATACTTATGAATTTCCTTTAAAAATAGTTTCATGTAACCTATAGAAAATGTAGATTATTTAGGAAATAAGTCCCCATTTTCATATACAGACACAGACTATCTTAAAATACTTCACCAAAAGAAGTCAGTCTTTCTGTTTAACAAATAAACCCATTTCTGTGGGAGGATGTGGAGGAGGGAGGAAATGAGGCCATGGAAAGGTTTGCAGGTGTGAGGGTGAAGCTGGGCAGCCACTGCTTCCCACTGCTGGTGAAGATGGAGTGGAGGCAGGACAGAGTGAAGGGAGCAGTTCTCCTTTTCCTTGTGCCTCCTTTTGGCATTTTCTCATGGCAAAGGAGTGTTTGTGCCAGTGCCACTGCTGTGCAGAAGCAGCAGACCCCATCCCAGCCTTCACCTTTCCAGGCTAAATCAAATTGTTCACCCCAAGTCCCATGGGAATTCCCTCCCTGCATATGCCTAATTATCTCATCACAGGATGGCAGCTGTTGTGGACCAATAAATACATATTTATCCCTTGATTCTTGCAGGTGGAGAAGCTCAAATACTCCAGCCTTCAGCTACTACAGCCTTGAATGGCACAGGATGAGATGTTGAGCAACACAGAGGCAGGAGATCATGGGAGGAAAAAACCTCTTTGTCCAGATTACACCTGCATTGAGATAAGTTTTAATGATGATTTTTTAGAGTGTAGATGCCAGCTAAGTTCAAGCTAATGCTGGTGAGAAACTACAGTAGGCAATTCAAGGAGGCTATAAATTTTCCTAAATTCATTAGCTGCCTATTGAGGGTGGAAGAGAACATAACTAAAAATAATTACATATAAATTATGAAATTCAAATGGAATGTGTTACTTTGCTCACGCAAAACTTCAAGGGAGACAAATCAGAGAGGTTTATTAGCATATTCTACTTTTCTAACAAACCTTACAATGAAGGGAAAATATAATAATGTAAAGGAGTTGAAGATTCATGTTTCCATAATAGCTGTATCTGCACAATCCTACCTGTGAAATTCATTCTCTGTGGGTGGTGATGCTGCTGAATAGTTTTTTATTTCACAGCCATCTTTGTTTTTTCCCCTGTAAGTAGCTCTTTTGTTTATATCTATTAACATGCAATCCTCTCCTGCCCAGAACTTTCTTCAGCTGCATTACACCTGAGCCAGGGGTTTGGCGGGGAGCAAAGGGCAGCACGCAAAACTGATCATAAATACACTCCCAAAAAATTCATTTTTATTTGAGCTCATTCATTCTAATTGTTCTCTTGAGGCTTGATTTGGAGCACAGAGAAATCCAAAGGGGACTCACTGGGCTGTGGGTCAGGTTTTCGGGTCACCTGTACATGGCAAGTGGTGAATAATGAGCAGCACAGTGCCAGCCCCTTAGGCCTGACCCTGAGGATGGAGTAGGAATTCGGCCACGGATCTCATCAAGTGCAGTCTCAGGGATGGAGGAGAGCACTGCTTCTGCAGCAAAAGGCAGTCACAGACCTGAATGACCAGCAGGCTGCTGTGTCCCAGTAATGCAGTTGACCGTGCCCTGATTAACTGGTGCAAACTATGCCCCTGAACATTTTCTCTGTGGAATTAGTGCTTTTGTTTATGGCAATGGTCCAAGAAGTTGTTAGAGTCACTGCTGGGACTTGATATGATTACAGATACATTTCCATGTTCAACTACAAATACTGTGATGGCTGGTTTGTCCCTTCCACTAGTGTAAACAGGTTAGGATTAATACACATATTTTGCAAACCAATCTACATGCAGTAAAAACTGTTTAGGTTGGATTTTTTTTTCCTTTTTTTATTTTTTGGGGTTTTTTTTAATTGTTGTTGTTGTGGGGTTTTTGTTTTGTTTTGTTTTTTTTGGGGGGTGGAGGGTTTGGGGTTTTTTTTGTCTGTTTGGGTTTTTTTTGGGGGGGCGGCTGTTGAGGTTTTTTTTCCTAAACAGAATCCTTTAAGCCAGTTTAAAAAGTTTGTTCTTGCAGACAGAAATTCTTCTTTCCTTTAGTCTAGATTAGGCATTTGGATGGGAAATGGAATGTGGAGGTCCTGGCCCAACTTTCTGTGCAACCACATGTGAATCACTTCATGCTGTGGCCCCTTGTTGCTGTACCAAACTTTACCCTCCTTTGCTTGATTTAAAGCCTGTGGGAAGCAGTTGTCATCTTTTGTCTTTTTTAGGGACATCAGCATGTATGATGCAAGGCTGGGGATTCTGGACATCACCACAGTAATCATTATAAAGGTCTGAGAGCCTTTTGGTCAATTCCAAAACTCCCATCTCTTTCCACAATGTTAGAAACAGATCCTCGTTGAGCTGCTTTTAGCTTTTATGATCTTTGATAAAGCTTTTAGCACTTATCATCTCTGTCTCCATGGATGCCCCTTCTTGGTGTCCTGTTGCTTTCCATACATTGAGTTCTACTGTTGTCACAAATGATCTGGAAACAGCTATATAATTACAAAGTGTAACACAGATAGCTGCATGGCACAGAAAGGAGTGTTCAAGCCTGGAAATAAAGGAGTTAAAATAAAATTAATTTCTCTTACCCACTTTCCAAAGATGCCAGCCTTTCTATATAAACTCCTCTGTCATTAATCTAATAGAGCTCTACTTCGTTCATAATTTACTACACTCTTGAATAAGCCATTCTAATATTTGTGCAGGGCAAGAACATAAATCATTGTTGCCCTTCTCTACTTTTTTTTACTTATCTGGTTCTCTCAAGGTCAATAACCTACCTTACAACTTTCATCTGGTTTAACTATTCAGCTCTTGCCTTTTACACCTCTCTTCTTTGTTCACGTCCATTTGGGTATCTGCAGCTGTATCTTCTCCAGTAGCTATTGATCATGTCTCCTTGCTAAAGGTTGCTAACTTCATCAGCAGTAATGGTACAAATTACATCTGTTAGGGTTCACTCATGCCTCTCTTTTAGCAGGAGAGACTGCCTTCTGACTTTGTTGTTATTGGCCATCTTTTCTGCCTAGGATATCTAAAACTCAATGAGAAAAATTTTATGCTGGGAAATATCCTCATTCTGACACATGTAGGCTTTCAGTGCCCAGGTCATGCAGAGAAGCTAATCAATCCCCACTGACCTCCAGGAGCCTGGAATATAGCTGGGTAAGGCCCCAATCCAGCAATGCACTTAAGGATATGCTTATGTAAACATAGGATCCATCCCATTTTCAGTGCAATTTGGTGAGAAGTGCATTTCAGAGCAGAGCATCTCCAGGGATGCTCCTTTTTGCAGGGGCTGTGCAGGATGAGGCTGTACCAGTTGCCAACACGAGCACACCCCAAGGTATGTGGTGATCTTGCACAGAGCAAAGTAACTCTTTGTCTTATTTGTGGGGAGGCTGCTGAGGTGCCACTGCTTTGGAATCAGTGTGTGTTTGTGAGTGTGAGCCCTTGTCCTCTGCAGACCTGATGAGCTCTAAGGAGCTTGAGTTTCTCTTGCTGACTGTTTAAGAGAAAAATCAATTATTTAGGATTAGGCAGAATAATTGGGTGCTGCAGTTATGCCTGTTGTGTGCTGAGGGATCATCCTGTCTTCTGGCTTCATCAGATCCTTGACCCAATTGTGTTGCTGCCACAAGATTGCCAACTTGTTCCAAAAAACACAGGAGTGGAGTTTTGTCGTGGTTGTCTGCCAAGGAGTGAGGCTGGAATAGTTACCACCATGGTATAGAAGAAAACAGGGCTAGAAAGGACCTGAACAGGTCACCTCATCCACCCCCACACAAACCACTCCTGACCCATTTGTCTGAAGTGTTTTTTTAACCCTGTCAGCCGTGGAGATCCCCCAGCCTGCCCAGGCAGTCCCCTCCAGTGCCCAGTGACCCTTGCAGCAGGAAAGTTATTCTAGTTCTGAACTCAGGTCTCCCTGGCTGCATTTAAACCCATTACTTTTTTTTTGTGCTTTCCCTGTGGATGTGGATAACAATTTATTGCCTTCTTCTTTGCATAAGCCATTTGTATAATTGAAGACTGTTATCATGTCTCCTCTCTGTCTTCCCTGCTCTAGACTAAATAGCCCAGATAGGATGAAAGCTGGAATGGGGTGTCAGGGAGAAGGAGTTAGAGGAAGAAATCAGAGAGGGATTAATCCTGCTTTCAGTCCCTGTAGAAACAGACTGTGCCTTCTGAAGGATGGGGATGTGGGAGAGGGAAACAGGATTCTCCGTGCTGCTGCCTCACTAATGCAGCTCTGGGAAATGTGTATCTGATTGATGGGTCACTGCCTCACAGACTGAGGAAGAGGGGCTTGGACTGACTGACTGCTGAGCTGTGACCCTGCTCTCCAGCCTCTGTGCTTGGAAATGAAGGCTTTAATTTCTTACACTGGTGAGGAACATTTCCAGCTCACACGTCAGCTCCTGTGAGATGTATCTGGTTGAGCTTCTGGGCATCCCAAGAGCTGCTTCCAGGTGCTGTGTGTGTTATACAATCAGACAACATGATGATGTAGAGCCACCACCATCCAGACTGCCCATCACGAGCCCTGCCAGGGAGCAGGAGTCCTCTCCTCTGATGGCAAAACCTTGTTTCTGCTGCCCTGACCTCAGCTCTGTGCTTCCCACCCATGGCCAGCATAGGAAGCCACTCACCACACACGCTGCCTACATGTGTTTCAACTGCCTACATGTTCACAGCTTGATTGCTGTTCATAAAACCAGCACGTGGAACAGGCAAACTCTGTCTGCTCCAGAAAGCCCTGGGGTGTATTATGTCAATGTCACACACATCAGGAAAGTACAGTGAGCGCCCAGAGTGACTTCTCGTGCTCAGAACCCTTTTCCATTATTCACATCTGCTGTCAGACCTGCAGTAAGTGTGCAACCATTGCTGTCACAACCTGAAACAAAAATACCTCCCAGCCTGGAGACTTCCAAAAGCACAAGGTGGGGGAAAGAATGTTTCCTTGCTACTTAATGCTCCCAAACAGCTTTTGGTGACAGTTGTGCCTTGCTCCAAGGACAGCACGTAAGGTGGAGCTGTTTTCCCTAGGCTCCTGGTGACATGGGATCACAGGATTATTTACATCAGAAAAGGGCTGGCCTTGAAGAAAGCAAAATATGAGATGCTGTATGAAACACCAAGACAGTTCATTGCATTTCAAGAGCACTGCAGCCTAACTCCAGCACTCCAGCACTCCCAGCCTCTCTTCCTCCCCCACTGGCTCATCAGTCAGCTGTTAAGACTTTCCAGTTCAATTTCACAGTTAAAAAAATCTTGACAAATTGCAATCCAATTGTTTGGTTAGGGTTTTTGGGTTTTTTTGTTTAATTTTTTTCTCTCCCTTTCCCCCACCCTTCCTTCTCAGAGTGACTTTGAAGATGACATTTGTATTTCTGAATTAAAACCACATTTGCCCAATACTGCAGAGGGGGGAGGCAGGGGCAGAAGAGAGGAAAAAAAGCTTTTGTTCTCCTCCTCACAGTGACCCCTCACCTGCCAGGGCCAAGCTCCACAATAATTTCTAACAGCTGAGGTTAGTCAGGGACACCTAATCCCAGAAAGCTGGCTCTGAATTCCAGCACCAGCACACAGTGTTGGAGTTCCATCCCCAGCCATTTACATCCAATTCTCCCAAACCTCTGAGGTGTGAGGATATGTACAGGTGTGTGCTGATTTATTCAGAAATAATTTTTTTTCATAAATCTGAGCCCAAATGGCATCAGCAGCAGTGACAATATTTTTTTTAAAGCCAAGCAAGCTCAGGAACTGTTTTGAGGATGTCCTGGGATCTTTTGAGCATACCCCAAACAGCAGTGTCTATAGAATGCACAAGAATTGTGATTCTCAGCCAAAGGGAGGGCTGAGTCCCCATTCCCTGATTTCCTGTAATGGAAAATGTGTGCTCAGTGCAAATGGAACTGAAAGCATCTTGCTGAGTGTGCTGAGACCTGTCCTGTGTGTCTCCAGAAGGGGCTAAGGAGCATCCTGGCAGCACAACACAGAGAAACCTCCCAGGGTTCAGCTGATGGGAGGATGTGACAGCAACGGGCTCACTCTGAAAGGAATGCACCTTCCCAGGCGTGAACAGGGATCAGATGAGATGTGGTGGGTAAAATTACAGTTTTTTCTTCTTTGGAGTCAGTCAGAAGGAATAATGGGTTATTTTTCTCAGGAGAGTTTTAATTTTTTTGAAGATAGTCCCCTGCTTGACCCTAAGTATCGGTGACCCAAGGATGAAACTCCAGTTCTGTTGCATCTCTTCCCACAAAGGAAATTTCCAGCAACTTTTCTCTTTGTGGTGTTTGCTTTAAGACCATTCTCTTTTCATTAAGAAAAAAACTTTGGTTTTGCTGTTTAGCCAGTTGAAATGAGTAATGAAAATGTTATTTACATGGGACAAATGAAATGTTTTCTTTGAAATTATTTCATCTTACTAATTGATTACAATGGGACTGCTTGGATGTGTGTAGCATACAGCATCCAGTCCCTCTCTTGGAGCAGGTCCTCAGCCAACCCGATATAAACCAGCCCATGGGAGAAAACAAGAGTAAGAGGTGTCAGGTATTTAAGGCTGACCATCCCATGAATCCAGTTCAGTCTCCACAAGGAAACAATTAGACTGTCTGTAAAGATGTCCTAAAAATATTGGAAGTTTCTGTGGAAGATGAAACACTAGAGAATACTGATAATTAAAAACACAGACTAGAAATAAAAAAATTATCTAGAGAAAACTCCTCCAAGGAATAGGTATTTTCTCTTGTTCAGTGCAGACAACCACTGAGATCCTGCTAGCATGGGAAGTACTTGCTAGTGATGAAAAGTACTAATATAAATCCATAGTATGTCTAAATTTAAATCAGAAAGGGAAAAATTAATATAAAGGATTTAAGTGTTACAGCACAATTCCCTCAAGAAGAAAAAGAATCTCATATTTGGAACTGATTTAAGTATAATAATCTTCAAATATTCATGGCTGAAAATGTTTCCTAAATGCAGTTTCCAAAATGTTGCGAGACAACAACTGTGTCCTGAGCTGATTTCAAAACCATGGAAAATAATATTGTTTCACATAAACACAGAAGAAAATGTGATATCAACAGAAATTAAGGGGGGAAAAAATTGTCCAAGTCTGTGTGTCAAGATTGGTGAAAAACAGAGAGAAAAGGCTTTAGCAGGAAAGCTGGGAAAGCCAGCATGGAGAGGCAATGTCATTCCCAGCTCACCAACACATCCATGTGATTTGTGTGGTTAAGATCTATTCCCCCTTGGCTCCAGCAGCCACTCTCAATGCTGCCTGCTGCCAAGAAGTAGGTCAGAAACCTATTTTTGTCCTTATTCTTCTGTGGCCATGTCGTGGTCCCTGCACCAGTGAGGAGGAGGGAAGGTGTGGCTGCAGCCCAGGGTCTGTCCTGGGCTGGGCTGGGCTGGGCAGCCCTGGGCCCCAGCTCCCCCTGTGCTCCCAGACTAGAGAGAATGATCCCTCCAACAGCAGGGATTGCCTCTGGGAGTGCCCACCTCTCTGCTTGCTGGGGAAGGATTTTAAGGGAATTAGAGACTTAGTCTGTGGTTGAATGCCTAAACTGAACAGGATGAATCTGAGCCAAAACACATGTGAAGTGCCAGCCCCATCCAGTGATGCTGCACCCAAGCAGTGCAGGAGGTTTTGTGTTAACTCAGGTCTTGGTGGTCTGGCTCAGAGGGGCCTTGCACACCCTCATGCTGATGTGGCTGAGGTGGGGATGGAGGGGACTCAGGCTGAAGCAGGAAGCTGAGGATGAAGCAGAAGGAATTGTGTTGTGACAGAACATTTAGTGCTATGGAGCTAAAAGCTGCCTGCTTTTCCTGCTGTCCCCCAGGGCTAGTGATTTTATCACTTCTGCTTCTTAACATCCTTCTTTTCTTTCCATATATCAGCTGCCCTTTGCCCCCCCGGTCCCCTCCTCTAAATTTATCAAGTTGATTAACATAATTCAATAAAATTTGGTAATTGTTTTGAACTTCTACTTCCCTTTGAAGCTAGCTAGAAGACATGTCAGGAAGCTGCTCTGATTCTCCCACAATATAATCTAGAAATTATAAAAACTACAATAACCTGAAGATACTGTCTCTCCTTATGGAGTTGCCTTATTTGTATATCCGTGTCGTAAGTGCCAAAATCTGCTTGTTCCTCACTCCTCTCTTGTCAATGGCAGGCAAAGACTGCTGGGGACAATGGTTTTGCCACCCTGGTGTCCTGTGACCTTTGGAGGATGAGTGATCCATCTCCCTGTGGGAGATTTGGTGTTTTGCCACTGGTCAACAAAATGCTGTCCTCAAGTGAGTAGTTTTACAAGTGGCAGACACAGTCAATGCTGCTGCCTCAGGGCCTGGCACAGCCCCAAAACTCAAGGGTTTGTCAGCACTGAGGTGATTGCAGGAGAGGCCAAGCAGGAGCTTTAATTCTGATGTGTCCCTCTCGTGACATTTCCTTAAAATATCTGCAGCTTTCAGTCCAGTGCTGCACTACTTCATCTCAGCCAATTGTGTTCCCTCTGACATGAAACAAACTGCAAAGCAGTTGTCTCATCATTCTGCCTCTAGCAGGTCTTGAGTCCAGCTTTTCAAACTGATTTTTCCCTTTTCACAGTGCACCTGTCAAGATCCACTCTGGAACAGAAGATCAGAGCAAACGGGGGCTGAGGAGAACAAAAGCTGCCCCAAACCTTTGACCTAAATTTAACATAAAGCCAAATGAAACCTTAGAGGTTTGTAAATGTTCATGAAACATTTCCACCTCCTGCTCCTCTCTCCTTTATCTTTGGTTTCTTTATACTTCTACATTTAACTGTTTCTAATTGAAAGTCTAATGTAAAGCTCTCCTGAATTAATGGAAAGGCTCTCACTGATTTTAGTGCCTTCTGATTCAGCCTCCCAAAGAAAGGAAATAATTTATTTAATGAAAGTGTCTTTAAACTTAAGAGAAAAGAAAGCCTGAAAAGAGATAAGGAAAAGCAGAGATCAAATGCAATTTTCCAGTTAGCAGTACACGTCCTTGATGTGAACCCCGCCCATAAAATTGCTATGGATACTGTTATCCCAGGGAAAAAACATCACTGAGCAGAAACAGAGAATTTCTGAGACAATGGTGAATTGGTTTAATAAGCTTTAATGTCTTCTTATAAGAATGGCAAAATTTCAAGTTTTTTGCAACCAGGTTGTGCTTTAAAAGCTAACTGCTGGTAATCAGCTGGCATTTGTCACCTGAAACTTCTGTTTGTATATGTGAGAGTTTCCTTTGTACCAATATTGCAAAAATGAAACACATGAGAACTTTATTAGTAATATAACTCTGCTACTCATACAATACTTAGCTTGCTAGGTGACTCTTTTGAGAAGGAGGCAATGATAGCTTATGGGGCTTAGTTACTCCTAAATTTCCCTAAACAGTGCATTAAATGGTTAGAATAAGCATGTTCTTGGCCAAGTTATATTCAGGATTCACAGACAAGGGCCTTGAGGAAGCCTGGTGAGACTAGCCCAAACAAAAATTAAGATGTGGCTGATGTTGAAATGTTCTTACACTGTCTTTTGGCAGTGACAGGTCCTGATGGATTGCTGTTGCCAGTTCAGAGCTTGGTCTCTGTAGTACTGACCTGCCTTGAGCTGCTGTTTTGCTCTTACAAATTTAGTGTTTTCTGGGTGCACACTGGTGTGGCTGCATGTTTTACTCGTGAGCACATGCACAGCTTATCTAGGGAACTATTCCCCAATATCTGTGTAACAGACAGTTTTGGTGTTCACAGTCACAGGGCAGATGCACACAGAACACGTGCTCCAGAGGCTGCTACTTGGTGCTAATGGGAAGCACAGATGTGCAAAGTGGCCCTAGAATGATGTTGTTAATAACCAGCGCTGCTTGTTCATAATGTGCCTATAAGTAAGCATTATTTTAATATTATTCATATGCAAATTTTACACTGCATAGGGTTTTTTCATCCTCTCATTTTCTTTTTGTCTCCTATTTGTGTTTTTTCCCCTTACTCCTCCAAGATTTTCTGCTTCTGAGCTCCTCTGAAATCCTCCCCAGTGTCAAGGCTGGACCGAATGGTGTGTGCCAGCAGTGCATGTCCCTGTCCCAGTGCCTGACTGCAGTGATGGCACCTTGTTCAGACACCCCTGAAATGCCTTCAGAGTTCCTGCTGTGTGCCTTTGTCTTTGGAGGTTTGGATAGTTCGGTCCATGCACTGACCAGTATTCAACTGCTGAAAGAAAATAAGGACTGTGACAAAAGGGTCTGGCTGAGCTCCATGGACCATCCAGAGTAGGGACAGCAGTGGTGGAGTGAATCCACTGGACAGAGAAATCAGACAGAAGAAATGATCCTATTTGCTTATTTCAGCCCAAGTTAGAAGGGAAAAGTTCTATGTGTTGGCCTAGTGACAAATCTATTTTGACTGTCAAAACTTAGAAAACTTTTATTTTTCTCACAACTTCTCTGGGATCCAGTGGTGTGGGTTTTGTAAATCCTTCATCTATCTGTTTCTAGAAACATACAGAGCATGAATTACTGGAAATGAAGCAAAATCTACCAGACATAAACTCAGCCCATCCTCTATAGCTCATATTCTCTGAAGACTCATTTGTCCTTTTCCTCTTTTCAGGTATTTCCTCTCTTCTCTCTGGTCTGTTCTTGTTATTTGTTTCATCAGCCATTTGTTATACAACTCTTGGCAAAATATCAGGGAAATCTTCCTGACTGTGAACAGGGAAGTGCTTTCTTAAGGGAACAACAACAGTTTCTTTACTTGGGCGAGCAGAAAACAAGTCAAGCCCAAGTATTGTCTTTGCTGAGACAAATTTCATGAGGACAGTGATGTGCTTTGTTGGACTCAGTGGTGCAGCTGATCAAGCTTGTCCTCTTGGGATTTTCTTTGGATTTTTAAAGGGTTTAAGGTGTTATTTCTCCATGTGAAACTTGCCTCACTGCTGTGCCAGGGGCCAAGTAGGCAGTGAGGGAGGGATGGACTCAGCTTGTGTCTGGTGGGAGCTGAGCTCCCTGTGTGTGGCTCCACGGGGGTGGTGGGTCTTCTCATCTAGGGGTGGCGATGCCTTTCTGGCCACAGGCACCCCAGCAGTCATTAAAACAAGCAAACTGCATGCTTTCATCTCTCCTGGGTCCACAGCTTCCTCCTCTCAGATGAGATGGCCTTAGACCCAGTCTGAGCCTCAATAAACTTTTCACTTTTGCAGTTTCACCCAAGGCTTGACTTTGCACTGGGATTATCCTGAGATTCGTCTGCTTCAGGTCAGCTGGGTTCCTCTCTGTCTCCTCTCCAGCTAAAAGATTATAGCAGAGCTGCACAAGCATGTCCTAAACTCAGAGCAAACTGAAGGAAAGGCAGCTCCAGCTGCAGCTCACAGCCTGCCAGAGAGACTCCCCTGGCAGGTCTCCGACGAGCCTGTTACTACAAGTTCACTCCAAGCGGCAATTCCGGACAAAGCAGAACTTTGCATGAAGTTCATATTAGTTCATATTAGCTCACGCTGCCAGCAATTCAGTAGCTCCTTCTCAGTGCTTGAATCTCAGTTGAAAGATTTATGTGGGCTTGCCATGCAGCCTCTCTGAGGAAGTCATGAAGGTGGGCATGCATTTAGTTTTCCCAAATATCATGGAGCAAGTGAGTTGTGTAATATCTTCTGGAAGGACTGAAGATTTTAAGTCCTAATACAGAGCTGTCATCTCTGCAAGATGTAATAGCACCTAGATTAACTTCCAAAGCAGGAAAGGACACAGTAGAAGTAGTTTTATGTAGTAATTTTTATTTCCATTCACTGAATAAGTGAGGTCTTACATCTATTGAATAACCCAATATTTATAAAGCTTTTCTGTTAAAAGAGTTTCTAATGCTTTGACTGCATGCATTAAAACTCATTTTGTGTGTTTTAAATGAATTATAACCTATTCAAAAGCACTTCCTCACCCTAAAGCACTCTGTGCCTTATGTCTCTGTAATACCTTCAGCTGCTACAGAGATCTCACAAAGATGAGGATGTTCATGATAAATAGATTTGAGGGGTTTTTTTAACGTTCACTTCATTTTGTACATTTTCCAAAAGATTTAAAAAAAAATAAATCCATGTTATTCAAATTTTGGAGAAGGGTTGGTTGAAAAATCTCTAATTTAGTTCCTTTTGAGTCACATTTCAGTGATGGTTTTTAATGAATATGCACATATTAGCCACATAGCTAACATTTTCTGTCCTCTTCTGACGTATTGTAGGTTAACAAGGACAAATTATTGTCTCACCCCTTGTGAACACTCTGTGATCTCTGCTAAGTCTAATGAGCCAAACCCAGGCCTCAACTGGACCTGGAGTGAGGCAGTGGCTTCTCAGCTCCCAGCAATTACAGCAGTGCAAAAGGCAGTTCTGTACCCGGTGACCTGCTCTGGTACCTGCTCACACACTGCTGGGGATGCATCCTCAGCTCCTGGAGCAAAGCCCACTTCCATCCTGCTGGAAAGAGCTTTGCAAAGAGGAAGCAAAACCCTGCCCAGTGCTGTGAAGAACAGACAGAGGCTTTTTGGGGGTGTCTGTGGGAAGGGGAGCTTGCTATCCCCAGGAATGGGAGGCACGTCCGCAGTGGGAGGCAGCGCTCACAGGGCTCCCCACTCTCACCATTGAGCATTGTTCAGAACAAACATAGATGCTGCGTATGGATGCAAAGCTTGATCTGTGGTTTTTACACCCACCACATTTCTTGGAGTTGACAATTCTAAAACTTTGGGACTTTTCATCTCCAGGCTGTTGTTTTCTTCGGGGTTTTTTCTTCATTTCATAGGAAGCTAGCATGCAAACAAACCAACCCACGCTTTGGCCTAAGCAGCTGTGTAATGCTGTCCTCCCCTCAAAAGTGTACAAATCTGCAGTGGGGACACAAGTTGGGTTGGTATAACACAGTACAGCTGCACCGTGACATTGCTTGGGTGGATGCTGAGAAATCTATAGGAATTCCCTGGGGAAACGTGGAGTTGGGGGGAAAAAAAAGCCTGCTTTACCCACTGTTCCACTTTGCTGGAAAATCCACTGCCCAACAGTGAGAATAGAGTGATTTATTTTTCAGAAATGCCTTGGGCCAGCTGTGACTGAATGGTTGTTTCTTGCTCCTTATAGTTCCCAAAATGTTCAGGGCATTTTCCAGGTGGAAGTTAGAGCTAAAGAGACACAGAAGAAAGAAGGAGAAGATTCAACTCAGCAGTTGTTTAGTATGAATGGAATCTCATTCATTCTAAAATTCCAGCCCTTTCTGATGACTTCACAGTTTTAAAGAAAAGAATATTTTTGAGCTCTCCTGGGCTTGCTGAAAAGCTCCTTGTTCCTCCTGCTCTGTGGCAGAAGATGCTGCATTAGGATTTGTACAAGGCATTGACACAAGGTATGTAATGCCCATCTCTGAAAATAAAACCAATATTTTCTCTGAGGAAGGAAAAAGGATGGGCCAGTTACCCTTTCTCTGGGAATTTCCAGCTAAAGGGAGTAGTTATGTACTTCAATTCATTGGTGAGTGGGAAGCAATGTGGATTTTTGGATCCTCTTGTTGGGCATGGAGCGAGATGTGAAGATGGCATGGCTGCTGTCACCTTGTGCTCTGCCATCATCAGGCGTGTGGCTTTGGCAGGCATCGTGAATCAAAACCCTGAGGGGTCTTTTCAAACCCTAATGCACCCTGACCTACCACAGTCCTCTCAAAGCTGTCCCTTCCTCCTTTACCAGCCAGAATGGTGGATTTGAGTACACAAAGAAATGAAATCAGACAGAACTGGCTGGAAAATAACCTGTAGCCCCAGGTGGGTGTTGATGGACATTCTCCATTGGCTGAAAGTTTCCTATCTTGTTTCAAGGACACTTTTATTTTTAAATCTCTTTTCCATTGGACACGTACATGTGAAGTCAGGTAGCAGATACAGAGGCTGGCTCAAGAATAGCCACAAGCTGCCTGATTTCTATTGTATACCATAATTACAGTAGCATACACTTTGGACTGACAGCAATTCTCAGCAACAGAGTACTTTAGAAATATTAATCTCACATCAGCTATTTGTGTTGAATATTGGCTTATTCAGCAGGTGATGTGAGCCAATATTATCATACTTTATTATAGACAGCAAAACAGAGAGAAAGAAAGATTTAGTGACTCACCTAAGGTCAAGCAGTATGTCCAAGAGAAAACCTAGTTAGGCTTGGGGATTACTGCCTCCCAGTGATCAAGAAATATCTGCAATATTTCTGAGAAGCTAGCATATATACATCTACAATAAATTAGAAATTCTACTGCCTTAGGTTAGTCCTTCACTAGTATGAGGGACATTTTCATTGCATGGTATTGGAAAAGCCAACAGACTTGGTGCTTTAGACAGCAACAGCCAGATCCTCCAAAATGTCACCGTGTTCCTCCATGTGCAAGTCCCACAAACTGCAGTTTCTTAAAGGAGAGCTGAATCTTCAGCTGGTGATTAATATAACCTGTGATTAGCTTGTGATTTGGCAAAAATGGCCAAAGGTTTGACTCATTTAATCTTGTCTTCTCACTATTCAGCATTTCCCATTCCGTGAGCTGAGAGGGACTCGTGCAGATGGGACTGTTCCCCAGCTAGGGGGATGGGCTACATGATGAGCAACAGGAGTTCTGTGCCCAGGCAACTCGTACAACATCAATCTCAAAGTAACAGCATCTCTTAAATTGAACACTGATGTTGTAGGGATTTTAGGAAACTAATTATCCCATGAGCAGTTGAGTAAACTTCAGAAGAAAAAGGTTTACATTGAGAAATTGGCTAATAATAGGGATAAGATAATTATACATAGGGAGGAAAAAAAGCCAAACCTTTTGTTCCTGGACTTTCTTCTCTTACATCACATTATGGATGCCATTCAAGGAAACAAGCTCTGCAGAATAATTCTAAGTATTAACTAATCATGTTCCAACAAAAATGAGCAGGGTCTCAGATTTTACTTGGCTTGGATGTCTAAAGGCGAATTATAAGTTACGTAATAAAACAACAGAATCATTCAACATTGATTTACTTGTTTGTTTTGCTATAAGAAATGAAATTTTTATTGGAACGAAATTAAACAAAGGTTTATGTGCTTGTGTTCCCCATAGACTTTTATACTGTACTAATATAGTAATATTCATAAATCATATCAGAGTTTTCAAATTTCCTCAGCAGTGACCTAGACAACAAATGCTTAACAACTTGCTGAGAGACTTTGAAATTAAATTCAGCTGTAATATCATCATAACTAATTTATGGCAAGTTTGGTTGCTACAAAGATACACTTAAAGAAACTGAAGTACATGGTGAGGATGAGATAAAACATGGGTTTAGTATCATGTAGTTATTCCACTAGAAAGATTTATTCTACATTTCATTACTTTACTGAACATGGCAAACCAGTCTGTTCCTTGGGAGGGAGGAAATCTTAGATAATTAAACATGTAAATACTAGGCCTTCAACCAAGTAAAACATGGAATGTACTAGATAAGAAATTAAACCTTTATAGCTATTGGAGGAGTCTTGTCCTTGACATTTGTTAATGTGAACATTCATGTAGACACATGGACTCTATATTAATGTGTATCTATAAATATGTACATGCTTATACATGAATACAGGCTCCACTTCACAACAGGCACAATAGTAAAATATTATTTAGGGTAACGCAGACATTATCTGGTGCAATTAGAATCATGTTTCTGAATTGCCCAACATCCCTTAAGCTCATTTCTGTCCCACTGCAACTTTTGAACTTCCTGCAAGGCTCATTATGGCAAATTGAGATTGATGACAAAGTGCAGCATTTTTAAATTATTAGTAACAGAAACAAGATTTTTCTTTTATCATTGCTGCTGCTTGGGAAAAGCCTCAGAATTGCTTGGCTTTTGAAGGTCCTCTGCCTGTCCTTTCTAACCCATTCTAAGCAGCTAGCTGGCCAATTAAAACAATCTCTCCTTTGGAAAGCAAGCATTTGTCAGAGTTAAGAATGAAGGCTTTCTTCTACTACATCTATTGTCCCATTCATTCATTTACATAACTACTCCAGTGTTAATCAAATGCCTGTAGGCATATCTCTAGAAAAGTGTAAGGCCATAAAAATAAAGGCAGGCATATCTGGTTATAGATGAACCTTCCATATGCTGCAGATCTTTTCTCACGCACTTATCTTGGTTTATCTCCACCTCTTTAAATTGGAAAACTCACAAAAATCCATCTCCTGTGAGATTTCCAAGGTTTCTTGATTTCATTTGGGTCAGAACTGACACAAAAAGATGCATGTCTCAGAGCATTTCTGAGCTGCTGCCAGGAACAGGGAGTGCTGGACTGTGGCACTAAAAAAGAAAAAAAAAAAGTTTTTTTGAAAAGTCACCAAATTTTTTAACCTTTAAAAAATCAGCCTAGTTCAGTCTTGGGTATGATTAAAAGAGCTGCCCTGATTTATTGGTGTCAAACAAAGTATGTTAGGGTAGAACATTACTTTGTAATGGAAAAAGTGTCAGTGGAAGCCCTGCCCACCAGCACTGCTTGGGCTGGGTGAGGCCTGAGCCTTACACTGAGTCTCCAACACTGGAGAAAAAGACTAGTAAAAAAAAAGGAAGAACGCTTTACCTGGAAGGCCATCTCCTATTCTCTCAGATAAAGCTGGCTCTGAAGTCAACCTCAGCATCTGGGGTTCTGCTGATTAAATTACCACAGAAATCATGAAATATACTCAGTTGGAAGGGACTCATCAGGATCATCTGATATTTGCTTTGTGCCTCACCCTGGCCCTGCAAAGTAAAAGGAAACAAGTTTCTCATTCCCCATCCTACCAGGAATGCTAAGCCACGAATATGGAGTGATGGTTTGGGGAATGTTTCACAGAATAAGCTTTCCATACACACAAATTTAATAAAAAAATCATATTCTCCAGTTGGTAATATAGTTGCTTCCTGCTGTCCTTTAATTTTGCACTTTTTCTTTTCTCTTGTAAATGACAAATTAATTTTATTTTGACTGTTTCTTGTTCTTGCTCATTGTCTTACCCAGAGCAATGCTCTCTTAGAGCACTGTCACAAGGACATGCCAGAACTGCCCAGAAACAAATGGGAAATGCAATGTAAGAGATGCAGGGGAGCCAAGCCTGCTGTTAATAACCCAGCCAGTTTCAGACATACTTGTCCCACCATCATCCTTCTGAAGTATTTTTAATAGAACCCCTGTGCAAAGGGAGACCTTAATAAGACTCCTACTCCTGCCCTTCCTGGAACCACCACGTTCATTTTTCTTGAAAACATTCAACTGTGGTAACTTTTGGCTTTTAATCTGATTTATGACCCTTTGAGATGCCATTGAGGTTATAGCTGAGGCCCTTAAACTGGACAAAATTAGTAGAAAACATAAATTTAATTTGGTAAACTTATGATAAAAATTATATCGAAAAATCAGCTGTGACTGGAAAACTCTTACATGAAAAATTATACTGGAATTAGCAGAGTCCTCTTCACCTATGCACATTTCTTCTAGGAAATATTCTGCCTGTCCTACTTTTGGGCAACTACTTTTGATCAAAATACTGCAAACTAAAAAAGGTGGTCCTCATTTTGCAGTCCTTGTTTTGGGTGAACAAAATGGTCCTCTGTCTTTAGATGTTTAATGATTATTTGAAAGCAACTTGATGAATAGTAGACCGTGTACGCCCACTTGGGGCAAATGTATTTTTTGATTGATTCATAATAATCAATCTTTGTCTAAGTGGAATGCATTAATTTCTCCTACTGGTGGTGACTGTACTTCTGTTTCTTTTCCTAAGTTAGATGGTTGTGCTCCAGAGGCATATTTGCTGATTAAATTGGACTGCAACTGGGTATTTAGGTTATGTCACTGTTACCCAAATGATCTTTTAAAGAACACAGAGTACTTGTTTTTGCTGCTCTTACGTGCTCCACATTTAATCACAGATCTTTGTAGCTTGTTTTTTCTAAAATTCAGATTACTGTGACTTAAAAGCCTCTCTGTCCTTGCCAGTGCTCGGTGACATAAAATAAACCCACATATTAAGAAAAGAACCACAAAATTTGTCAAGTTGCACTGAGGGATAGAAAGAAAAAGCAAGAATGCTTTAGAGTGATTTGAAAATGCCGTCTGCAGCACAGCTATAAAGGGAAATGCTATAATAAGTTGATATTATCCATGTAGCCAGAACAGCTTTTGAGAGTGCTGTTACACAGCAGCAGCCCTGGGGTAGGGGTCCCTGTTGAGTGTGGTGTCCCAGGGCATGGGTGAGACACAGACACGCAGCAGGAGTGGGTTCATGCCCTGGGGAACATGCAAGCACCGCCGGGCAGCAGGACTGGGGAGGGGAAAACAGAGGGAGAGATTCCCCACCAGTGTCCTGCTGCTCCTTGGCAGGAGCAGCCCCCAAACCCCCGTTTGCTTCTCCCCACCCTTCTGTGGGCTGGCAGGGACCCTCGGGCTCACTTGTGGCTGGCCCTGAGCCGCCAGTGCAGAGCAGAGTGTCTGCTGCCATTTTCCTCCCACTGCCTCCTCCTCCTCCTCCTCCTGGTCGCCAGGGACTGAGCGGGATGGAGACAGAGCTGGCACGGCCTCCTGCTTGATGGACTGAAGTGCTCCAAGTTCCTTTTTTAGTAAAATTGCTTTGTCTCAAAAGTGCTGCAGAGCAAACCCGCTCACCCCGTGCCTCCCTCCTTGCTCTCAGCCTGCTGGAGGTGCCAGGATGATGTGCCAGGAATACTCTTCATCCCCAGAGATGGAACATCCTGGGGTCCTGCAGCCTGTGTCCCATACCCCAGTTCAGTGCTAGGTTTCCCCAGGACAAGTGGCCTGTCCTCCAGCCCTCCAGCCCCAGTACGTCCCTCTCTGGTGAGGCCTGGTGGCAGCATTGCTCCTTTGTTCTTTTAAGACATGGCATCTAAGGAATGGAGAGAAACCAACAAGTCCTTTTTATTTTTTTTTTCTTTTTGGCCTGGAATAACAAATAGCTTGTGTGCAGCTGTAAAACACAGCACTTGGGCAGGGTTTCACTGGCTGCAGGATGAAGGGCTCTGCACAGCTTCATTAGTTCCTTCCACACTCGGTTTTGCCTTTTCCTCGCTGCTCCTCCACAGCCCACGATGGTGCTGCTGGGGCATGGCCAGGGTGCCAGGGAGGAAAACTATACCAAGGGATGATGGGGGCCACTATCTATCTCTGTTGTGCTCCATTCCCAGTTCTGATGCCTTCCAAATTCAGACAGGGCTTTGAGCCTGAGTCTTTGCCAGCATTTCACCACATGAACTATTTCCTTGTCCAGACAAACACCTCTTCTAGGTCAGATGGTAGTTTGGGATGGGGATGAATGACAACAAGCTGGCCTCAGTGGACATGCCCAAGGGAGGCAGTTTGCACAAGAGTTGTGAGGAGTGCTTGGGTGGACAGGGACCAGAACCAGGTAAAGGGAGCTTTGGTTAGAACATGGGGGTCAGGGAGATTCTGGGAGGTAATGAGCTGCTAACAAGGCTGATAAAGAAAGTGTGGGGATAAATACAGCAAGAATTAAGCTGGAGAGATTGTTGGAGACTGGGTGTGGACATAAACAATGAATATAAAACAGAAATGGAATTAAGGTGAAGAGGACAAACTTACCTAAGGGGTGAGGTTGCAATGACAGCAGGACATCTGGAGCTGCAGGTAAGAAGGGGCAGACTTACATTCAAACATTTAACGAACTGCTGTTTCCTATCAGGATGTTGTTTTCTCCAGTATCTGTTTGGAGCTCAGTGCTCCTGGTTCAGCTCTGAGCTCTGGTAAAGGATCCCTGCCTCTCCCATTCCAGAGGCCACCTGCATCTCTGACACAATACAGAGCAGGTGCCTGCACATGCCCTGTCTGTGTGGCTGCATGAGAAATGGTTGAGAGTGGCGGTGGCTTGGGGAAACAATGTGCTGCACAGTGATGCCATCCTTCGTGGCATGACAGGGTACTTCTGGGAGGTGAGGCAGGTTTTATTTTTTTATTCATATTTTATTTATTTATTTCTAAATAAATGGTCTCCTGCCATGCTGGGTGGCTCTGCTCTAGTGTCAGATTTTGGAAGTAGCATGTTATCTTTCAGATTCATCTTCCTAGGTGATGGGAGGTGGGTGTGAGACTTCAGGGCAAGGCAAGATGGTCCCATGATTATGGTCTCATGCCCTCCCAATGAACTGGGTTCAGTTTCCTCAGTTACCCAAACTAAAATCTTTCAGGATGATTGCTTCTGTGGTTTTGGCCAGGGACTGGGGTTTTTTTGCAGATGTTGCATATTCCCAGTTGAAATAGATATTAATGAGAGCTGAGTCTTACATGTACAGTGTAAAGGCCCTTTTAAAGTTTTTTTGACAGTTTGGACACCTCAAAATTTCTGAAACGTTTTTATTTTTATTATTTCTCATCCCTCCCTGTTCTCACAATGTGTGATTTAGCTGCAAGAATACTTTTGTTGGTTTTGGATGATCCACTAATGAGCAGTACAGAAAACCCATGAGGATATGAACGATTTTCTCTTGTGTGCTCAAGCAACAGGCAGCAAGTAAGGCTTGGTGCAGTATACAGCAAGTAGAAAACCAAAAGTAAAATCATTAAATGTATCTTCCATACTGTGCAAAAGCAGGACAGAAAACTCCTAGGAAAATCTTTGGGAATTCAGCTGCACTTGCATAACTCCAGTGAGTGTGAAGAGAGTGTGCATGTAAGTCCTTGTACTTCTGTGAGGTAAGGTCCCATTTGAACTCCTCATTTGACAGTGGATCGTATTTATTCTGACACAAAGTGTTATGTTGCACTGTGACTAAAACAATCAGTTACTGACAGAGTAACTTCTATGTGCCTTGAGGGATGGTGATGTTACTGGCCCGTGCACTAGAGGCTGTAGATGGCTGTTCAGTTTCTACATCTCTGAACCCTGTTGGGAACCTGAACTGTTCACCCGAATGCTCATTTTTTATGTATTTTCTACTAAAACAGTTTTAAGGCATCTCTGAATTCTTGCTTGTTTGTCATAAAGGAGGAAAAAACCACCAAATGATAATTAAAGAAAGGATTTTCTTTGTGACTTCAGCTCCTCATTAGGAGATTTATGATCAGGCTTAGGGAAAGCTTTCCTTGAATTATTTTAAGGTTCTAATGGTAAAAACCTTGGGGAGGTCATGCACATGAGGGATTTAATACCCATTCAGAACCATCTGGCATTAGATTACATGCAGGGAAAGAACAAAACCTGGCAGTAGTACTTATCTCCATTAACCCAGAGAACAGGCTGATATGATTGTAGCAGAGAAAATACCCTCACTCTTTCACCAGGAAGAATTCTTAATAGACCTGGGCTTAATTGGCTTATAAAACCAAAGACCTATTGAAGCATGGATCTGCCATCCCATTGAGTGCATTTGCTTTGGCTTTTAATATGTAATTCATATCTCTTTAACCTTGACAACTAATACGTTAAGGTATAAAATATTGCTGGGATGAAGGACCCAGTGTTTGCAGCTCCTAACTTACTCTGTGGGAGTTAGTAATGTAATCATCATGCTGAAGTAGAGCCAATGTTGCTCCTGCCTCTTCTCTAGAGCATCACAGAGTGCACGGTCCCAGTGACATCCTCAGCAACACTCCTGCTAATGTCAGTTGTGACAGGAAACCTTCCCTCCAAGACTCTGGACCACCTACGTGCTAAAGCACATGCTTGGCCTGAAGCAAACTGAGTGAGTGGTTTGGTCCAAGCCCAGTTGAGAGAGTGAACAATGCCAGGGTGATTCTTTCTCATCCAGATTAACTGCCTTTCACCCCACCTGCTGGGCAGGCTCTCTTCAGGCTCCTGAGCCGCTCATTTTCATCTTGTCATATTCCATCAGGATCCTCCATGAAGGGTTTCTCCCTGCCCTCCGAATTTTTCTCTCCTCTTCCCTGCTTTCCCAGCTTGGTGCAGTCTGATAGCTGCTCTCTTTCAGCCAATGTTATTATTCACTTACGACATGGAAAGCAAAACCATATGGAAGACAAGATAAAGGCCATTTATCTTGAAGTCTACTGAGATGTGAACATCTCACATTAAGGCTGCAGTTCAGCCAGGCTGTCTCACACATGTTGCTGTCATCTCTTTCCACCAGAACAGAGATGGACTCCTGCGTCAGCCAAACAATCTTCTTAGCTTGTCATCTGCTTTGTACTTAACACAGCCTTGCATGCAAAACATTCAAAGAAAAAAAGAAAAAGCTATTATTGTTACGTCTTTTCCTTTATTCTGAGAAGCCACCTGTGCCAGCTCTCCCTTTGAAAACTGCTGTCTGGTGAAGGAAATTGCTACCATCCTGAGATAGGGCTGAGTTTGGTACGTGCCTCAAGCTTGCAAAGGGAAAGTTTGTTCTATATTCATTAATGAATGCCTCTCCCTGAGTGGCTGAAAGAGGATCATAGAACCACTTGTGTTGGAAGGAACCTAAAGATCATCATGTTCCACCTCCCCCCTGCCTTGGGTAGGGACACCTTCCACTCAGGAGCCACATCCCTCGTCTCACAGCCCTGGTGACAGTTCATTTTCTCTTCATTCCTGCACAACTACAACCAACAAACCTGTCTACTGATTCTGGACTGAGCTCAGGGTAAATGTCTTCCCTATCCTGTCAGCCACAGCCATGCTGAAGCAGTCAGGGTACTTCACTTGCGTAAGCAATGCCATTGGCATCTTTCAATCACTGCTCTGGGGGAGCTGCTCAAACTCTCACACTTTGAATGATTCCAGCTGTTCTCCACTCCCTCAGAGATAGCATGAGAAAGCAGTCCCTTACACTGAGATTACTTTAGTGATATCAAAGGGTGTGGAAGAAGGCTGCTAATTAGTAAGCCCTCAAGATATGATGATATAAATAGCCCTGAAGCAGGGAGAATAGATCCAAATCTGCAGAGTAATGTTATCTTGGGATGAAAGCATTACATTTAGGCTGATTCCACTAGAGAAGAGTAACTGAACATTCCTGTTGAGGGCTTGTTTTCATTGATAAAGCTCCTTGTTGGGTTGTGCAGCATATTATCAATTTATTGAGCCACCTGCCAAGGCTGAGCCAGGAGGAGTGGTAGCAAGAACTTAGTCTGGGATGAGCAATCATGAGGGAAATTTCTGGCTTGTACTTTTACTTATATAAATAAATAAAGATGTATCTCAATTCCCTTTGCCAAAGGTAAAAAATGCTTTGGGGGTCCAGCTAAAAGGTAAAAAAATTGTGATAAACAGCTGACATTCATCCACTAAGCATTTGCTAAAAAAGTGAGCTTATCCTGCCCAGTGTGCTTGTGGAAGTGGGGAAATGTCAGGGCTGGGAGAGATGGAAATCACACAATTGACTCTTCTGGATCCCTTTGCATACTCAGGAGCCACATCCCTCATCTCATAGCCCTGGTGACAGTTCATTCTCTCTTCATTCCAGCACAACTACAGCCAACAAACCAGTCAGCTGTTCTTAAATGGCCCTCCTGCATTTTGACATAAAATACTGCACTCCTCCACACTTTCCATAGGGATTACTTATGGGGGTTTTTATTCTCCTACACTGAGTCTCTTGAACATTACACAAAGCAGCCACTTGCCTGACAGCGCTGTCCCCCTGTGCTAAATGTAGAGATTGTGGGTTTAAAGTGAAGGCTGTCTTAAGGGAAAAGGAGGAAAAAAAACATAAACTAAACCAAGCTTCCCTTCAAAATACCAGCCCAGCCATAAGTGTGGACTTGCACAGCTGTTCCCAAGGGCAGGATCAGAGCACTGTGCATCAGGAGCACTTCTGCAGGACCACACAAGTTTACTGCTGTTCTTAAATCCCAGCCTCACAACTGGTAAATTCCTGCCAAGTTGTTTGAGATGGGGGTACCTGGGAAATATTAGATGAGTCTGCATTGCATCATGAGAACACTATTTGCACTTAATTATGCGTATCCCTCCTCTCCCAGCAGACAGATGCTGCATCCACAAAGTGAGAAAGAAACAGTTTTCAAGTGGAATCTGACAGCAAGAAGCCTGAGAGCAGACTTCAGACAGTCCCAGCAATGGAGATTCTCATGGTATTGCACAGTTCAGACCAGCTGGTTTTCTCTGGAGCAACAATTCCCATCTATCCCAGTCCAGTTAACATCCTAATTCAAAGAGGTTGTCTTGCACTTCTGCCTCCTTGTGCTGGAATGCTGGTGGAGAGGTCCTGACCTCCCTTCTCTCCCTTGGGCCCTCTCTGTGAGTCCATCTTTCAGCCAAAAGTCTGGATGTTATCTCCTGCCAGGTGTTCTGGATGGTGCTCATCATAACAGCCTTACCCAAAGCGTGTTAAGTTCCCTCTCCAGGATTACCCTGCCTCTGTGTCTGAGGCAGAAGCTTAATGCACCAACTGGGCTATTTAATCTTCTAAAGCAGACTGGTCTTCCAGGGGTGGATGATGGGCAGGCAGGAAAACCTCCCATCAGTTATGCTGGCCCACAGCACAAACTGCAGCATCACCCTGCCATGTCTGAGCAGAGCAGATGCCCTGTAAACAGACACAGCTGGTAAGTGAACACAGATCCATCACCAGCCAACACCTGCCTGAACTAAATCCCAGCCTGTTCATTCCTTGGAACGGCTGGAACACAAGGTGCTTCTCCGTCATAGGGCAATCCCAGGGTGTACTCATAACAAATGTGCAAACCAGGCTTTTGGAAGCAATTCCTTGGAAGTGTGAGTCTCCAGTGGCATTTCTAAGTTGGGCCTGTTGTTGTGTGTACTCAGGGGCTTTACCCTTTCATCCTCCCCTCCTTTGCATGTTAAATCCCTCATCCCCTGATTCAAGACAGGAAATTTCTGTTTACATCAAGCCATGGTGATGCAGACACTAATCTGGCACAAGCCTGGGCTGCTGTATGGGGGTGATGCTTTTCTCACCATCTCCTCACACTGGCTCTACAATTCATGGGTTTGGGCTTTAATTCTGTAGGTACCTTAAAGAAGTCCCAGAAGGCATGGTGGAAAAGGGTTTCTCAGATGTGATATAGCTGAGTGAATAAAGGGAATGGTCCTCTATTCATGAAATGCCAATTAATAGGGGAAACTTTCAGTTTACCTTGTTCAACAATTTTGCAGATGGGGATTATTGCCTTGGGAAGGGAATTCCTCCAGATTTTGTCCTGACTGTTCATCTGCATGGAGCCCCTTGACACAAAATTTGAGTTCCTGCAGCTGCCTCAGCCCTGCTTTTCTGTAGGATGGCTTTCTGTACAAAACAGGGTTGCTGCTGCACTTTCACTTTAAAACTTAGTCTAACTGATTCTGTCACTTATTTAGGCACATTCTGGATTTATAAGCAGGAGAAGGAAAATAATATGTGAGCAAAGTGGCATTTTGACACTCTTCAAAATTTCCAGTGTCTTTTCAGGTGGGTGTGTAAATTCATTCTGTAGATGAAGCAACACTTTTCCCATATATATCGATTTTAATATGTATTAGGACTCCAGTAAAACATTGGAATGCTTAATAATTGTCAACAAAACCCAAAAAAAACCCCAAAACACATCCCAACCAATAGTTTCGTGTTTCTGTTTACTTTGACATGTGGTTTAAACACATTCTTCTCAATATACCAAGACTAGTTGTTGTCTTGCTTATTTGACACATTCGGAAAACATATGTGTCTAGCTTTGCAGCTGAAATGTGAGACATCATTGCAATTAAATGTTTATATGCTGAGAAACACAGTGTCTTTATACAACACAAGGCACTGTGTTCAATGCATATTAAATACTAGATATTCAATGCATACTGAATAATGTTAGGTGGAAAATGTTTCTTTTGCTACAATCATAATTGTTTTCTTTATAGTTCTAGGAAGTTATCCCACACTCTGTTTTAAATGTGTTTCCAAATTTAATGAAGTGTCTGGTTTACTGATGTGTCTGTTTTAATGACTTAGGAATCCCAGTCAGAAAGCTTCATTATGTGAAGATGAAAAGAGGGGGGGTTTTCTCCCAAATCCTGTTCCCCTATGAGGCAACAGCTCAGGTTTCCTTCTGTTCTGGAAAAAATACCATGAAGATGATCTCATGGATATCACAGCTTTTCAGCTTTCTCTAGAATATGGTAAACTGAGCAGTAAGTGGACATTTTCCTGATTAAACTCCTTTCAGAATTGGGAAACAGATATTCATTCACATTCAAGGCTTCTGAATCTGATTGTGTGTAATCTGGCCATTTAATTATTCAATAAGCAGTGCTGGCCAAGGAATGTAAACTGAAATTGCTGTAAATTAGCTCTGGTATGACACAGACCCCATAATTGATGTTGCTTTTGCACAAACTTTCTTGCAACTTTTTGGCATTGAATTAATTCTGTTTTTCTCATTAGTAGCCAGGTAATATTCAGTAGTGCAAGATCTCTTACCTGTATTGGGGTATTTTTTGTTGTAGTGGGGAGGACATGCTGTACTTCAAAGTGAGTTTAATTCAGCTGCTATATAGGCAGTGACTTGCCAGAATGAAAGCTATTTTTGTGGCTGGAACAAAAGAAAAGCAATTGAGATTTCGTGGAAAACTGTTTGGATCCTGCTGCAGCTGAGAGTCTGAAGTGTCTGTCTCTGCAGGACTCCTTCTGGACGTCCCTTCTGGTTACACATGTGCCTAAGTATTCTGTGGAACTGAGCCCTCAAAGCAAGCAGAAACACCCACACACTTCCACAGACTATCCAGGGACACAAACACTTTCCAATATTCCCCCAGAAAAACTCGCCTTGTCCTTGCCCTGCTGAGGAGCTCAACCTCAGCAGCAAAGACAGCTCTGCCCAGATCACCCAGCACTGCTGGTGTGGGAGGAGCAGATCCCCCTGCATCTCTCAGGGAGCAGCTGAGGTGCTGGGTTTTCCTCTGGCTGCAGAATATCCTTCCTGATGCAACTGAAGGATTTCTGGATTCTTGTTTTATTAGTTTGTTGGTTTTTTTTATTAACCAGAATCTGGAGCCATCTCATCCCAAACCAGCTGCACGCAGCCAGAGCAATGCAAGGGTATACTTAGAGGGTATAATCTTTTCTTAAAGCAAGAATAAATGTCAGTCTTCTCTGAGCTAGAAGAAATATTTATTAGATGTGCTTAAGCATGTGTGCTGCTCTAGGATCAGGCAAGAAAATGAACAGTGACTCTTACCTCATGTTGTAGGTATGGGGAAGGATGGACAGCAGCTGGCCCCTGCCTGGATACTCTGAGTGAACAACAAAATGAGTTAGGTCAGGGTTTTCCTCACTCACACTCTTGTTGGGTCACTCAGAGCTGGCCTGCTGCCCTGCTCTCTCCACTGCAGCATCGAGGATGGAAGTGGAGGTTTTGCTGCTCTGTGAGGCTCAGCAAGCTGGGGCTGTTCTGCCTGGCCAGCAGGACAGGAAACCTCCTGTACCTGCTGAAAATCTCATAATGAAGCCATAAGCTTAAAGGATATTCTTTATTTCCTTGCTGAATTTGCTCTCAGAAAGGCAGACTGTGCCTGCAGGGCACGAGGGGATGCCTGGGAGGAGGGATGTGCCTCTGACTGCCCAAAGCCCAGGTTTTCTCCATGTGCAGCACCTTCACTTCTGCGTGGCACTGAAAGGATGCTGCACTTCCAGCCTGGCCTGGAACCCCTGGTCTCCACTGCTGGCTGGTTGTGAGTGTGGTTCTGCTGAAGCAGACTGGGGGACAAGGTCTCCCTGAGTGCCAGGGCAGTGGTGCAGCCCCAGGGCTGCAGTGCAGCTGCAGCAGAGGCACCGTGCTGTGCCAGCCCCAACACTGGCCCCACCGAGCAGGAGAACCTGGACTGGCCAAAATCTACCTGGCTTTGAGCCTTTTCAGGAGTCTGTGCACACACTGAGCTTCTGCCTGCCTGCCTGCTAGCTTCTGCCTGTGTAACCTGAAGGTTGATGAATCCAGTTACATTGACTTGGATGGCTTTTTGTTTAAAATTTGTCAATTTTTTGAGAATACCTGGTTGACATTTCCTTTTTTCATTTGAAAGAAAAGAAAAATGTGCACATTGAAAGATGCAAAAGGCATTCAAGAAATGTACAGATCATCATTTCAGGCATTCTGAGCAGTGGGATTGAGTGAAATCTTTTATAGCATCTGTTTTGATATTAGAAGGGTTTTAAATTGTAGAGTTTCACTAAACAATTTTGAGTAAATAAATCTTTCCTAGGTAACTTTTAATCTGTTCCATTGTTTTCTCAGTCAGTATTGCTGTGCTCTGCCAAAGATCAGTTGTGTAACTACAGCAAGACACTTTCAGCTAGATACACCAACTGCAAAAAAGAAATATATACAAATAAATAGATTCAGGGACAATTTGTCCAAAAATAATCTATAGCACAGAGGGGATTCTGGAGTCATCTTCAAAGTATATGTTGATGTTCTTAAAATGACCTATGAACATCTCTCTAGTCTGCAAGGAGTCCAGAGGGATTTTTTGATATAATAGATTTAGGTTATTAAATTACTCTTGGAAATGTGGAGCTGACCTCCAGTGGCAAATGTTTCTGTGAAAATATTGGCAAACATTTCATTTGGTAAATTTTCCTCTAGTGTTTCTTTCCTAAAATCAAAATAAACAATAAAAATATATTGGATAGGGCAAAAAAAAACCCACAATAAGCCAATTTTGTTGCATTTTCTGATACATGATACGGTCTAACTGCTAATAAATAATGGACACACCTACTTTTAGCAGATACTCCGAGTTCAAGATGCCTTTGAGCTTGCATGTAAAATGGGATGAAGTTAGCATGCCTTTTGTGCTGGTTTAGCCCAGAGCTGGTGAGAAACCTCAGCTCTCCATTGCTCCGTGCAGATGCAGGAATGCGCTGGGTTCGGCGGTGCTGGGATGGGAGGCGATTCCTGGGGACAGATTTTTGGCTCACAGGGACAGGGAACGGTGGGGGGTGACACGGCAGAGGAGCACTCAGAGCCCTGACACTCCCCTGGAATGAGCCTGGTTTGGAGACATGCAGGGGGTTTTCCACCTCACAGCTGCCACCCCAACAACCAGATTAGACTGGCAGGAGCTCTCATCTGATGAATGCTTCACTTTTTATACAAATTAAGCAATTCCAGCAGGAGGGAGAAAAAAACCCCAAACCTGTAATGAGCAGAAAAAGGACTTGAACCTGAGCCTCTTGCACTGAGATGAGTACTTGCATGTGTATTTTTTAAATTAAAGAGACTGGTTTGATTTTGATGATTAATAAGCCCAGCTTGAGGAGTTCAGGTGATGGATTTCTTGGTGCTTTCGGACTCTTTGCAGAGAATTTTGATTAAGTCCTTCAGTAATGGCCTGAAAAATTAAGGCATTTTCCTTATGACCTTTTAAATTTCCAGACTGAGCGTGCTATAATAAAATCTTTGCAGAATCTCTTGCCCTACTGTATGTAACACTTGTTTGACATGAATACCCCAAGAGCAGTTTCCCATCTGACAAACTGAGTTTCTCCAGCATTGCCCAGCTTGTCCAACAGCTTCTGCTGGAGAAACCCAGTTTGGTAACTGATGCTGTTACCATCTCTGGATCCCCTGGGTACCCTTTAAGGTAAAATCCTGCATTTGGCTTTTTTCCTGGGCAGAAGGGCCCCAAGGTCCTGTTCTTAAACCCAAACTTCATGCTAGAGTAGTTACATGCCTCCAGGCATTTTGTGAGAGCTCATTAACCAGGGGGAAAAAAAAAAAGGAAAAGAAAAAAAGAGTGATAAAAAACCATGAGACACAGGAATAGCAGAGATATGTTTTAAGCACAGGAAATGTTATTTTTAAACAGCTTGGGAGGGTTAAATCAACAAAATTCTAAGCTCTCCCCAGCAGACCCTGTTCCCATCTCCTGAAAAGCAGAAGGTCTGGACAGCATCCCCAGGCCAGATCTCCAATCCTGCTTTCTGAGCCCTGCCTCCTCAGCCTGTGGAGGGGCTGTTGGCACACTGGCCCCTTTTCACACTCAGTTTCTGGTGTTCTGGCTAGGTCCAAGTCATCCAGCAGTAGTCACAGAATAGAATCGTAGATTCATTAAGGTTTGAACAGACCTCTCAGATCACTGAGTTGAACCATAACTCTTACTGCTGTAGTTTGCTAGTCTTTCCACTTGGTATCAAATTCTTCCAAAAAAAAAAACCCCTCCTTGATATTTCATGACAACTCAGTGTAAAAAAGCCAGAATTATGAATTATAATGCAAAATAACAATGTAAAATAAAGGGGGAGAGGGTGTAACATTAAGGTCTACAAGGCAAAGCTAAGATCATTGTTATTTGTATCATGATTCCTAGTGGTAAATGTTGAGATAATTCTAAAAACAAAATAGTAGCACATGACCCAGATCAGATCCCAGAATCCTGAAGTTCCTGATGTGTGGGAAACAGAACTGCATCTCTGCCACGCACCCCAGAGCCCTTTTCCTTGCAGCAAGGTAATCAGCAGCACTGCTGCAGAGGTAAGCACAATGTATTGGCACATCTGTGTGCTGTGTTTTACAGTCACTTCACTGCTTTCTGCTCACCTCAGGAAAACATGCCATTTGCTCATTGTTTTGCCATGTGCTCCATAGCATTAAGGGGAGTGATCATTGATAAAATGATAATAACTAAGCAGGGAGTGCAACTCCAGTTTCTCGCTTCAGCTTGCCAAGACTGGGGAGCTGACTAAGCAGCGTCCAGGCTGGGAGTGGACAGAGAGCAGATCTGGTTATTTTATATACTGAGTGGAAACACCCCGGGGGAAACTGCAACCTGAAACTAGCTCAAGTGGTTTGGCACACAATGTGATAGAACCTTCACATCAATAGCATCACCTATGAGATGCAAGACAAAGGCCATGCTATTGTAAGGAGTCTTTCTTCCCCCTGGGCAGAAATGGATCCTGCTTCCTCAGTGCTTGCCAGCTACCCAAGTTGTTCAGTAATTGTTTAACTTCACGCTGATGAATGAATGGTAAAACTGAACCAGAGCTGCAGAACACAGTTCAAAGGGTTCAACTCTTCAGCAAGATGAAAAGGATGGATAATTCATGGGTAGCAGTGTCCAGAAATGAAATATGAAAACGCTGATAAATGATAACTGGGTTTCTAAGTTTCAAGAAAGGAACACATGGAATGGATAAAAATTGAAGCATAAGGCATTAGCATTACGTGGCCTTGCTTGTTACATGATGCTGATTTCCTGGACATTTGAGGTGAAATTTTTGGCTTTGCCAATCTGCACCACTGGTGAAAGCATTACCCTTTTTGCTCCAGAGCCTGCCTACAGCTCTGACTCTTCAAAAGACCAAGCCATGCAAGGCCCCTCTTTTCTGCAGCATCCTTCTGGGAAATACATGACACACAGTCCCTGCCCCTCACTGTCTGCATTGGGTTTGACCATGGAATAACTCATTTCATCTCACCAAAGCAAACAATCCATGTGTCAGCAGCTTCATGCCTAACATGCTGTGAATTCTCACTTTGTACCCTGATGTTATCGGTGATACATTTTACCTCTAATCAGAAGTTTCTAATCAGCTTCCTCACATTTTTTATTTTTTTTAACCAGGGGCTGCAGCACAACAATATGCTCTTGTATGTTCTAAAAATATTTTTTTTTTTAGTAAGAGGAAAGAACTTGAAAACCTTGAGCCAAGGGAGTTCTTTGTATTCTTTCTTATAGTTTTGCCCTTATTTTGACAGTTACATCTCTATCTGCTCCACAGGCTGCTGCACAGGGAGCAGCTCCGCCCTGATCCAGAGGTGGTTCCGAGGTTATGAAAATTTACTCACCGATTCACTCCATGCACCGTGGCTCTTGTGAAATGAATTCATTTAGAAGTTTAATTACTGGAGATTAAATATATGACAGTGGAGGTAGACTGGAACATAATACTGATGCTCAGCCAACCTTGAACTTGCACGTTTGACTTGCTCAGCAAAACCCCATCAGATTTGTTGAAGCATCAGATTTGCCTTCGTATATTTTCAGGCTGCTGTTTGCAGGGGCTGGCATTTTCTTCTGTGATTTTTGTGATGCTGGAGAATTATGCTAAAAGTACTGAAGTCTGCATCTTTTTTTCTTGGCTTGGAAAAAGTACTCAGCTCTGGATTAAAGAAAGTTAGTACTGTATACATAGTGGCCCTTTATACAATCTCTTTGAAAGATGCTTTTCCAGTTTTATTTTGCCAACAAAGGCATAACATCCATGGGTCAAAGCCCACTTTTAGCTTTACTGTGTCATTAAAAAAAAAAGTGATAGTTGATGGAGAGGGACAGAAATATGTAATGAAAATAATAAAAAAAAAGAGAGCTGAGCCAATAAAATCCCAGAAGGCAGAAATGGGAGCTGTAAAAAAAAAGTTCAAAATTATTTTAATTAAATTTTGTTATAAGCTCAAGAAATGACCCATTTTGACTATGAGGAAACAATCTGTGACAACCCAGGCACTTCTTATTTTTTAACCCAGAGAGCTAGTGACTGTGGATGGACCTCACTCATCCATTCTCTTGACCACTTGCTTGCTCTGATTATGTCCCAGTCCCTGGCCAGTTCCCACCTGGGAATATTTTGCACAGACCAAACTTCTCCCCTGGGATGTGCATGGGGTGCATGAGTGGGTGTACAAACCAATGTCCACCTGCATCTGCTGCAGAGGCTGGGAAGTGGGAGTGTGACCAACACTCCTCCCCTGGGGCACAGAAAGGAGGGGCAGCTCCTTGCCCCTGTGCATTTCTTGCACCCAGGGGAGCTGGAAGGGCTCCAAAGGAAATTTGGAAACACCTCCTCCCCGAGACCATAGAGTGACACTGAGACAGGGCCTGGCTCATTCTCTAGGAGAGACCAGCTGCGTCTAGGCTGCACCCTACAGATTCCCATCCAAGCTGAACCCAATTACTGAGGTGTCTCACCTGCCCAAAGAGTATAAATTACTGCAGGGGAGAAGCCCCCCAGCTCACCCAAGTGAGGTGGAGCATTAGGAGGATGATCTGGCTACATGAAGCTCCTTAAAAGCAGCCACAGTTCAGCCTCTGCTGTTTGTTGGATGAGCAGTCTTCTGAGAGGCAGCATGGGCTGCAGAGATGCCATCCTCCCATCCTGTCTGTGGTGTTCCACAGGGAGTCCAGCCCCCTCTGAGCACCAGCATGGTCACTCATGGGAAGGGAGAGGAAGTAAGTAAACTTTGGCTGAGCTGTACTGATTGTTTCCCTGCTGTCAGTGTGGGTTTGTCCTGGTTTCCTTGGCATGGATGGTTTGTTACCCTCTCAGACCAAAGCTGGCTCTTTTATCTGCTCCTGGACATGCAAGGCTGTGCTCTCCTACTGATACTGATACTGCTCAGGCCAAACATTAAGCAGGCAGGAGGGTTGCCTATTATTAATTATTGCCATACTATATTAATTATTACGCTATTATTACAGTGTATTTAGCTATTCCTCTATTTCCTAACATGGTTTTAGTTGGCTGTCTTTGCCATTCTTTCTTGCTTCATCTGAAAATACAGGTCTGGCAGTTGGTGCAGACACATGTTGTTATACCCTCACCAAATTCATTAGCCTGAACTGATTTAAATCAATACAGGATTGTAGGGCTTAAAAAAGAAAAAAAAAAAAAAAAGGTCAGAATAGACTTAGCAGGCTGTGGAAAGTAACCTGCTGTGACACACATCAGTGCTGGTATCATGTTGGATCAGGAGTTGAAAGGACTGTCAGGCCCCTCATCTTAATGCTGGTTCATGTGCCACCACCATGGGGACACTTATGTCCCTTGTGCTCTGCTTGTGTGTTATGTACCCTCTGAACACCAATGCATGGCCTTCTGGGTGTGTAATTACAAAATCACTATTTCTTCTGATGCTTTCCATCAAGCAAGTCAAGCTAGTCAAGTTAATCAAGCTAGCAGCAAATTTTGAGAAATGTGGAGTCAACTGCTGCACCTCTGGATCCCAGAACATCTCTCCGGGATGCACTTCTGGGAAGAGCACCATACCATAACTTTGCAAGGAATAACAACAGCAGGACCCTGCTTGTGCATCAGGGAGAGCTCTCTCCTGTGTGAAGTTGGCACCAACCCCAGTGCCCAACGGGAGATGGCACATCACTTATGAAGCATCAAATTTGTGAAAGGAACTGGGGGCTTTTTAATACCCAGCTCATCAGGGCTGGGCAGGCAAGACAGTCCCCAGCCCCCTGCCTGGGGGCCTCCCAGCAAGCTGAACCCCAACTGCAGACATGACTCTTGGGGTTATTTTTAGTGCATTTCAGCTTCTCAGTGTAGGTTTTGGCACACACAGCTCCTTCAGGCTCCTGCGTGCTGCTGGGTCCAGGACAGATTGCTGCGTTGTGACCTCTCTTGCTGGGGTGGCCCCTGCTCACACACAGAGCCTGTGCAGAGGACGTGGGTCTCACCAGCACTCATCCTGCTTAAGGAGAGCATGAACTTGAGGCATACTAAGGACAGCTGAAAATAAATAATTTTTAACTGGTCTGGTGGAGACTAGCCCTTAGAAACTATTTGATTTGTATGAATGAATTTCCCAGGAACTACGCTCAAATGTTCATGTGATGAAAAATAACACTTCTTTCCATAGTTCTGAGGTCTTTATGTTGGCATATTTAGAGCTAATTTTTTTTAAATTCACATTGATGTGCCAAGGAAAACTTCCTCAATAAACATAGTTCTTGCATCTGTGCAGTAGTTGGTTTTCAAAGTTAAACATCCCTGCTGTTTCACATTTTGTTAGATGCCAGCAGTGATTAGACATTACCATGGGCTAATTGCTTGTACAATTTCAGTTCTTACCTTGCAGCCGCCTTGAAATTTCCAGCTGCAACAACAGGAACAAACCCCATGCTCTCAGCAAATATAAATTAGTCAAAAGCAAAACAAAACTGGTTTTTCTTGTGTTTCCATTGCAGCTGTTTATCCAAAAATTGGAGAGCTGCTTACCTCTTCTCCATCTGAACCTTATAAACAGACATTACCCTGGTCTGAGGCAACACATATTCCATTTCAGCCAGAACTCAGCAAAGGCACCTTCTCTGCTCAGACAGAAATACTCACATTCATGATTAATATGGTGGGTCTTGAGGATTTTCTTTTAATGCAAGGGATGCTGAACTCTCTGGTTTAAGGATTTGTGCAATTTGTCTTTTTTCATGTCTTAGTTTGAACAACAGTATCTATGTTTATGCAAACAGGGCTCTGCTCCTGCTGCAATTATTGCAGGTATGCCTGGGCATTGACAGACAGGATTGCAAACATGTCAGTGGGGAGCAGCAGAATCCTAAAGCTCATCGTGCTGCAAGCACTGCTCCTCAGCCCCTAACTGGGGCATGGAAACCACTGTTTGGAAATGATATATATTTCATATGCAGTGTTTAAAAAATAAAAAGGTCTCAAAACACAAAAGGCATGCAGAATGATGCCTCTTTGGGGCATTGGGTCAATGGATTTCTGTATTAAGGAACATGTCTGTCCTTAGGATAGGGATGCCTGGACAGGATGTGGGACATCCCTTCAGTAGAGCAGCTGTAGCCGACACCACAAATGTTTCTAGCCTGCCCTGGCTTCAAACAGCTCTCCTGACCCAGGCCCTGACACCTGAAAGAGCAAGGAATCATCTCACTACCTTTCCCAAATTTTGAAATGCAGTTATTAGATTCAGATGCTGGAACACATGCTGGTGCTGGAGAGCCAACATCAGGCCTGCGGATGTTTGCTAATCCCAAATTTCAGCGCCTTCCTGGCCTCGCCAGAACATCAAAGCCTGGTGGAACGTTGCAGCACAGATGAGGAAATTACAGCAGGTCATTTCATGGCAGGTAATGGATTAGGGACTTCTAGAGGAGTGAATGTTTGGCCCAGGAAAATGAGAGGTAATTATGAACAGTGTAGGAGTTGAGACGGTTCCAGGATTCTTTTCTATCTAGCTGCTTATTCTGTAGTCAGCATTCCCTCTGCCTGTCCCCTGTATTCCCTACAGGCAGCAGTACAAGAGGGTGAGTGGCTGTCCTGGAGGAAACCTTCCTCCCATCTCCTCTTCCTCCCATTCTGCCTCCAGGATCTACCAGCTCAGACCCCACACTAGCTCCAGAGGTTGTCTGCTCTGTTGTTAGCAATTCTTCTTGCCTGTTACAGAAACATATGGCCAATCCATCCTTCTGCCCTGTTTTATGGGGTCAGATCCCCAAGCAGGAGCTCTGACACATGCAAACTCCCACGAATGCTGGTGAATGCCAAAACAAAAATAGGAATAATAACGAAATCTGAAGCCACCCTTGTAAACTGTTTTAAAGGCATTTATTTGAGTAATTGTAAAAAAAAATGTTTTAAGACCTGGGCTACTTTCAGTTCCTCATTCTAGGAATGGCCTTGAAACAAAATACTAAGCTCCAGTTTACTGGGCACGGATGAAGTGGGAGCAGCTTGGTGAGGAAGGGGTGTGGATGGTTAGACTGTGTGGCTTGGGGGGCCAGAACTTGGCCTTTCTCTCTCCAGCTATACCCAGAGACAACAATATGCCACTTAAAAGCTGTTTGAAGTGTCCAAGTGCTGGTGAAAGCAGGTTGGGCTGCAGTGAGGATGCTCCTTGCCTCCTGGCTCTGCAGGTGTGTTTTGGGCCACTCAGGGGCAAAAGTACTTGCAAGCAGAAGGTCATCCTTGCAGTGTACAAATCTGCAATGGCTATTGAGCCCAGAGCAGTCTCTGGGCTGTTGGAGTTAAGGCACAGTGTGATATTTATTGTTGCATTTTCCATCTAGTACAGCTTCTAACAACCACCAAAGTAAGCCTACTACTTTCTGCTCTCTTATCTCCACTTGCCTTAAGCGACCTCTGCTCCCACCTCTCCAAAACACCTTGCCCTTTGTGGGCTCTTAAAAATTAACAGGGCCTTCAGAGCCATGGAATTTACCTACAAACACCTTCAGCAGAACTTCTCCCGCCCTGGTACTGGGATGTGACACAAATACTGTAAATGCTACGTGGAAGGCTCCAATCTACTTCCCCGTGGGAATTCCTTGGCTCTATAAAGATTTAGGATTTGCTGTCTAGTCCAGGTGCCTTTGGATTTCTGTTGTGGCTGCATTAGTCCCACAGGAGAGGAGGTAACATATTTCACTGGAGCTGCTGGGAATAGACTGTGGCCAGGAAATGAGAAAATGTGGCCGTCCCTCACCTGCATTTTCATTGCTTTCCTCCCTTCATGCTCCAGTCTCTCCTAACACATCAGGAGGCACTCAGCACTTTTGGGAAAGCATTTGTGTATGTGTTGTGCTCTCACTGGAGTCTGGGTAATACCTCACTACTGTTATTAGCAAGTAAATTTATTTCCTTAGCAGAAATGGGAAGGCTGATAGTGCAGTACTGATGACTCTAAAGCTTTGACCAGTAGGTCATTCCATTATCTGCACCCCACAGAATCATCTACTCTGTTTATTGCTTTTCTTCCTCTCTCTTTTTTTTCATGAGCAAGAAATAAGACGCTGTCCTTTTCCCTACTTATCTCATTAGGACTTTATTAACAGAAAGCACATTTTTGGCAATTAGATTTAGCAGTCATCAGCATTTCTTTTTTTTTTTTTTTCCTTTAAACAAGTCTGTACCTTTGCAGCAGCCTCAACCCCAAAAAAAAAAAAAAAAAAGTTTCCTCCCCCGCTTTCTTTTTTTTTTTTTTCTTGGAACCTTCAAAAAAGAAAGTCTGTGACTGTGCAATGTTCTTTAGTGGAACAACTAACTTTCTATACACTTAGCAAAACTGAGGAGTTTACAGTTTTTCCAGCTGTTCTGTGATGCAACATAAACAGTAAGAATGATAGCCTGTCTTGGAAGTGTTCTGTGCAAGCCATACAATTGGATTCCAGCATGATTGGTTAGGTTATGCTGTCTGCTACTTCTTGTTGTTGTTCTCAAATTTGAGTCAGCAAAAGCAGTGAGGAGAAAACATGCAGATATCTTGCCATCACCCACTTTCATTCCTTCCCCATGCCAGGAAGAATGCAATAAAATTGATGTAGGACACAGGGAGTTACCAAGGAAGTTTTTGTGGTTTCTAGAGGAGATGCCTCTTTTGATTGTGAGGGGGAAAAAACCAGAAAAATTCTTGTGGCATTTCCAGAAATAAAAACTTGCTTATTAAGGGCACTTTCATGACTGTGTATAAGGTGAGCTGGGCAAAGCAGGGTCGTATCCATCAGCACCGTGGCCACAGGGTGCTTGGATTTGCCTTTGCTGTGAAATGCTCTGTGGATGGATGCAGCCGTGGTGCTCTGCCCAGGCTGTGGCCAGACATCAGGCAGCCCTGGTCTCAGCTGAGGCTGGGTTTTACCAATCTGCACAAATCATTTGGTGCAGAAGACACAAAACTTGTGATTCCCTCCCCATCATGTGGAAGCAGGCACAGGGTGAGGGAAGTGGAAGGAGGCTGTGTCCCACCAGGGCTGGTTTGATGTGCTGACCCACTGGCCTGGAGTTGAGTTGGAGCAAGTACAGCAGCATAAAGCTAAATAGCATCCAGAAATAGCCCTCAAATGGTAAGAAAACACCAGATTTGGGTGGTAAGCACAAGATTTGAGAATCTGAGCTAATACCTGCTCAGAGACTGATCCATGCTGTCCGTGTGGGAGTCAGCCAGTGGAAAGCTCAATCAATCATGTCTGTGAGTGCTGTGATTGCATGTGCTGATGAAGCACGAATGCAGCCAAGGACTTGAGCTGAAACACCCTCTGAAAACGGATAAACCCTTCTAGAGCTCAGAATCCACTTGAGAGCGTGCTGCCTGGGGAAGATCAATCAACAAAGTGAATATCTCTTTTGTCCCAGGGCTGAGCTTTCCAAAACAACCATGACCCTTCATTAAAAGCAAGGGAAAGCTGTGGTTATTCTGCACCTACAGCTCCCATGGCAACCCGCAGGCACAAGATGTCTTTACAGGTCCAGACATCACATATCTCCAGTCACTGCAGCTGGAAAGGCACATTTCTTGTGAATATTATTTTATGATTGAACTTCAAGTGGAAAATCAAGTGAGAAATGGCAAAAAAGCTGCAAGCATCTGAATCCATTTCTGGGGTACACCTTATCCTTCCAAGACTTCTTCAACTGGTGAGAAATGACTGGGTCTGATGCTGGTTTTGTGCCAAGGAAAATCATCTGAATCTGAACACAGCCTTCCAAAGAGATTGTAGTGAATTACAAAGTTGTTTTATTCCCCTCTGCTGTGGAACAAGACCTCTCCTGCCCTCCCTGTGCCTCTCTCTTTCTGTGGCCATGAGGTCTGGTCATGTCCTGATCCATGGAGAAGAAGCCAGCCATGTCAGGAGTGTTCATAGCTGTCCTTGCCAAGGTACAGGGAGAGGCTCCCCAGTCCCTGTGCCAAGCTGTGAGCTACTGAGAGCCCTCTGTGAGGTGCAGACTGACTGGCCCCTTGTTAATGAGATGGCTGGTGGCAACAAGCAGCATTTTCTGAGAAATTTTGGGTCGATCCTTTAGGCAGACTAAACTGGAAAACAGAATAATCTGTCCTTTGATCTGCGTGGGATACTGGCATTGATCAATGTTCACAAACAAATTGTGAAGAAGAGGATTCAGCAATGATGTTCTTTGCAGTCTTTCCCTCAGAAATCGCCAATTCTTGTTGAATCAATGACTTCAGGAAAAAAAGAGCTGGGGGAGAAACAGGCTTTTGATGCCCAAAGATTTTTTTAAAGTTCAGAGATTTTTCTGTTCTTCATCAACACAAACTCAAGGCCTCTCAAAAGTTTCTGTAGGAAAAAAGATTTAAAGGGCCTATTCAGGAATAACAGCCTGGGGGCAAGGCCAGTTGCGTGGGCTTTGGAAGGTGCCTCTTGCTCTGAGTCACTACCCAGCCTCTTGAATTGGATTGTCTCACGTTCCTGAGGAGGTGCTCAGTGAGTAGGCAATTCCTTACTCCACAGTGACTGTCTCCTGGCCTTTGCTGAGGAAACCTTTCCTGGTGAAAGTCTCATCAGCATCATTACAGTCTCACCAAGCCTTTTGGTGAGCTGACATCTTACAGTGCAGAGATGCCCTGGCAGAGTCCCAGCCTCCCCTAAATGAACATACTATTATAAATATGAATATACTGCATAAATAGCACAACAGACTTAGCAGCAGGGAAACATCAGCTTCAGTGAAAGATGTTCAAACAAATATTCTACTATTCTTTCTCACACTTTAGTGGTACTTCCATGGCATCATCTTGTAGGGAAATAGAGCAGTTTCCTACCAGACTGCTCAAGCTTTCCAGCAGCCACAGCTACTGCCTGGAGCACAGAGTTTGGTAGCTAATTGAGAGGTGCATTCAGACAGAAACCCCCTAATTGTTCAAATACCTTTATTCACCTCAGCCTCACGTCCCTGTTCCGCACACAGTGCATCAGATTTATTTAGCCTGGCTAACATCTATACAGGAAAAACTCCTGTAGAAAAGTTTCTTAGAGAAACTTCTTCAGCCCTTTCAGAAATGCATAGTTATAGGTGCTCTGCCACTGAACCTTTTCAAGTAAGTATGAAATAAACTCCATTATAAATTAATGATTCTTGCAGTGTTATTGTAACAGTGTTCTTAACATGCCACTTTATTGCTGTTCTGCTCATAACTTCAAGCCTCTTAAAGTGTTCATGCTTACCTAGAGACCTCTGCATATCTTTTTTAATATATAATTTTTAATCTTCATGGTTGGCTTAATCCTGGGTTTAAACATGACCTTCAAGGCTCTAAATCCAAAAAGTTAAATAAAAAAATCCTTGATGCATTTTGTTCATTCTCTTGATTTATTTTTTTGTGAAGAAAATTGGTGGATTCTAAATGCCAGACTGTTATGAAAGACTAATAGTGACCAAGGTTGCATTGCTTGTATCACCTTTCTATCACAATGAAGCATGCACTGCATTAAAAACCATGGTGTTTAAAATGAAAATATTGTTACCATGGAAAATAAAGAGGGAAGCATTATTGCAAATACAATGCACCAGGAGAAATACTTAACATTTGAAGTCTCCCATGATATTGCTGCACAGGTTGATAATAAAATTATTAATACAGAGATTAAAAAAAAAGTGCAGAGCATTAGATGGGATGCAAAGAAAAAATCTTCAGGCTAGAAAGCAGTTAATAGTTTTAAGCATATTCTTCTGAGACAATGTGAGAGGATCTAAGAATGGAAAACCTCACCCATTGATGCTTTGAATGGATGTGGGTGGAGGAAACAGAGCTTGCCAATGCTGGGATATTCTTAGGAGCCATTAAGGGGGCACATCATTGGTGTATCACCCTGGGACTGTGAGCAAGGGCTGCGCCCCACTGGGGACAATGGCAAGTGTCTCTCTGAGTGAGAGCAGGGTCATACTCTGGCAGAACAAGTTTTGGCAATTGAACTGTTCCTTTTTCCTTTCTGGAATATTAGTTGTTAATCTCCTTCCTGCAGAGGCCCCTGGACTTTGGCTCAGCTGGCAAAAGGGGGGTTTGTATATCAATTTCTTTACTAAGCAGAACCTGGGGCCTCTTTGCTGTTGCTGTCATAAAGTCTTGCATAAACTGCTACCAACTCTGCTAACCAAAGTCTGATCTCTCCTTCCACAAGGAGTAGCTGAGCTTTGAGTCAATTTGTTAGCTTTGGCAAGCTTAAATTCCTTTAATCTTCCAATAAGTACTTTTTCCTGCTCCAAAGACTGGATCCTTTACCAGAAGGATGTTTCAAACCACTCCAGAAGCAGAGGGGAAGGAAGTAAAGACACTCATCCAACTACTCAGCACGTATCTGAAACACTTCTTTTGCATAACCAGTATCAAGGATGTTTTCTCAAATTACATTCCATGTTTTTAGGAAATGGGCACGGATTTAATGGCTTCCTTAATACTGTTTTGTTTTACTCTCTCACACTGGTGCATGTGTTCCTCCACTCTGTACGTGGTGTGGCAGCTCAGAGTTGACTGTAACTGTGTGGACACCTGTAGAAAATTGGCCTTGAATGTATTGGGAGTTTCTTGGCAGCCTTTCTCCAGGTTACCTGGGACTGAAACAGCAGTCATTGACTTTCAGGAAAGGAGTAGTAATTTCCCTTTCCAAACCTAGTGCTAGATTCTGACAGGACACAAATGCCTGTGCTGGAAGGAGAGCAAGGCTCAAACTCGTCTGTCATCTAGAACTGCACTGTGAGAGAGACATGTGGGACAGGACATTTCTGTGTGCCTGGCTCCTGGTGGAGTTCTGTCTAAAGTTTTGCCCTTTCCTCTGCCTGGAGCATGCTGGTCCAGGCTCCATTTGCTCCAAAAGTAGAACACAAGGGCTGAAGCTCTGGCAGCAGCACTTGCACCCGAGGACCAAAGGCAGCACCAGCCCTTTGTGCTGGCTAATGCCTGATTCCACAGGAGAGATGGGCCTTGCACCCCTTCATGCCAGCAGGAGAGGATTAGGCTGCTCAGCTGTAAAATGCTCTCCAGTGTCTGCTCTAGCTGCAGGTGGTGGTGAGAAACAGCTCCCTGGCTGTGCATTAAACCCAGCACCCCTCTTTGTGCTATTAAGTGTATTCTTCTGGGCTGAGTAAATTACCACTGGACATCTGTAAAACACATTTATGTGTCTAGAAGGTTTCTGTAGACAAAGAGGGGTTAGCTCTAGCTACCCTCCCAGTTTAGCCCCAGGGTAGGTTTCTGCTGTGGATGTCTCCAGTGAGGAGCAGCATTCAATTGCTAACAAAAGGCAAGACAAGCATTTTTGGTCTGTGTTATCCATTAGTGTCTGGGAGCTTGTGCCAAACCAATTCTTATTGTTACATTTGATTTGTGTGTAGATATCAATGGATATACTTCTAAGAGCAATGGAATTCTGTATACAGGAACCCCTCTCCAATGGCTCATGTTTTTATGGCTTTCCATGCACTGCACTGGGTATTGCACATTATTAATACATGTGCTCTCTGATTGCTAAAACCCAGGGGAATACATTGCTTTTCCTCATTCTTCTGACTTGAAAAAGTACATTCATATGTTCCAATTTTTCTTGGTTTCTGTCTTTATTGACTTCGTTGGACTAATCACAACATTGCATTAGGCATACATGTTTTTTGGAAGGATCAGAATCTCATTCCAACCTCTTTTAAAAAAAACCAAGACAAATGTTAACTTTGAGACATACAATTCTGTTGCTCTATGTCTCTATGGTGCCTAGCTGTGGATTCCTCAGCCACAAATCCTATAGCTGTGTACTGTAAATATTTAAGGAACATCTACAAAAGAGCTATATGGCAAAGCAATGGAGCAGCCAGGGACACACTCTGTCCCTCTGCACACAGATATAGACTAAGAGCTCTTCTAGACAGGTGACATTGCTCACAGCACAGAAGTTGTGCATCACTTACACCTAAATGAATACACTGGAAAATTTGATAACCATTAATAAATTTCACAAGTTCTTCAAGGTGCAAGCAATTTTTCTAATTTTTCAAAGTAATTCAAAGAAAATCAAGCACCAAAACCTTTTCCATTGCCAATGGCCTCTAAACTCTGGGAATCAAAATTACCTTCTAGCAACAGGTAATACTTGGCAAGCAAATGTCTACTGAGCCCATGTGCTGGAACTTTTTATGCCTTGCTCTCAGTCTGTATGGGAAGTATATTGCTAGCATAGCACTCATCTAATTTAAAGCTGGGAGTGAAGCCATTGTGTACAGCAGAAGGTATGAGTGGGGAAATCCAAAGGTATTATTTTCCAGGCCATATTTGTTTTTAAATCCAAGACATGTTGCAGTGTAGTTTTTCCAAAGGGGGACAGGAAAAGGGAAATTTCTCCAGGAGTATTTTTATGAACCATGAAGATAAATCACTTTTTTCAGAGCTGAGCTAGCAGTAGTCAAAGAAGCCATAATTTTCAAACAGGGAAGGAACTCGGTGTAACCCCAGTTCTCTGTGTGCTGCACCCACAGAGTGCTTGTTGAAAAGCCCAGGTCCTCCAAAACCCAGGGAATCCTGGTGAAAGGGAGTACTAAAGATATCTGAAGTTTCTAACTGCTATTAAAAGCAAGCCTGCAGTTTAAAGCTGGCAGTGCATGAATCTTTTCTGATTAGAGGAAGCGCAGCTGATAACAAGATAGAGATATCTCCCAGGGCTGGCTCAGAATCTTTGCAGAGCACAGAGGAAAAAATGGGGAAGGGTGCTGTTGTGAAAAAAGCTCATTTCATCTGCTCCCTAACATTTCTGCTGAGGGATGTCCCTCCTTTACATGTGCAATTTAGGCACCAAAGGGCCAAGCAGAAGCTGTGCTCACCTCTATGCATCCAGCTGGGCTGAATTTGATGCCTGTAGGAGCCAAATGACAGCAGCCCTCTGAGAGCAGCTTCCAGAGACATCTTAGACTGCAAGAGTTGTTTGCCCCTGATGCCCCAGAGCTGCAGAGCTCCAGGAAGATGCTGAGCCTTCGGGAGTGGATGCATGAGGGTCTGAACCTTTCTCAGTCCTCACAGCCACCCCAGTCTGCTGTGGGACAGCCTTTGAATGGACACATTATCTTTTACAACTGAGCACAGGGGCCCCTTTCCTGGAAGGGATCTCCTGGGGAGGTATTTCATCTGCCATCCAGTCCCTTCCTGCTGGCTAAACTCAGTCAAAAGGCACCGTGGGATTAACCCTTGGAGGTGTGAGATTCTGTGACTTTGGTTAGGGATGGCTTTGCAGATTTTAGGCATAAGCAAGCACAAGATCATGTCTTTGATTTTGTTCTCTGGTGTCCACAGCTGAAAATGGGATTTTAAGTGCCAAAAAAAAAAAAAAATCAGGGCAAAAATAGAGAACAGAAATGTGTAACTCATCTAAGGTACTAGACAGTGACAGACTATATAAAATGTTATTGTTCAACAAACACTGTCTCTAATAAACTCCATTTACTAGTGTTAGCAGCTTGGCAACTTGGAAACCCCAAACTCCAGTTAAGTAAGGAAACAAAAAGCAGAGCCATATGATGATACCCATAAACTACGCAGCTGGTTTCTGTTTTAAAAGATATTCTACTTTCCATATTAAATAAAGCTGCTTAGAGTGCAAAAAAATCCCATATGGCCTTCTGGAAAATGAGAACCAACTTCCAAACTAAAAAATCCCTGGCCATGTACCACCATTAAAAATAAAAGTGTGCTTTCTCTCTAACCAGCTACTGTAGCACCAGAGATGAACCCACCTGGGTAGAGTGAGGAGTGGGAGAAACTGCTACTCTGATCTCAGGAGACACTTGGAGCTCAGGAGACCCTGAAGTGGAGCAGCAGACCCTGTGGTGCTCACTATCACAATGGTATTCATGTAAGACCAGGTCCTGCGTCCCTACCTGCCACAGGTTTCAGTAGGAATTGAAAGATCTCTGGGGTTTGCATGAAAAATATAAGTTTTTTATAAGAAGCTGACCTTCTCTACCATCCTTATCAGTGCAGTTTGACCTCATATACTCATTTCTGGCTATGCCCTAAGGCTTCTGACTAAAGATGATTTTCTAAGCCATTAAAATATTGCTTTACTTTACCAATCTTGTATACATCTGTGAAATGAAGATATATGAAGTACTGCTAATTTGTTTGAAAATATTTAAAACACCCCCTAATTAAATCTTCAGCTACTGATGGCAGCAGAAGAGATGACTGCTAATTTTGCCTTTGGTTTGGCCAGTCTCCTCAAGTATTTCACTTGCAGTGCTTGTCTGCTTTTTGAGAATTCTGCTACATGAAAAATCCTGGAAAGCACCCAGTTCTCTGTCTTGCAATCAACAGGCTAGACAGCCTCTGACAAAATAAAACTGTGGCATTGGCCTATCACCATTGCCATGAGCTGCTTCTGCCTGTGCATACTGGTTCTGTGTACTTGTGGCCAGATAAAAGTAATTTAAGTCCTCTTTGCATGGCTTTGTTTTTTAATATCTATTTATAAGTGTATTTATAACTCTGCCATGGGCTGGTAACCCCTGTTGTGCTGGACTCTGTACAGACACAAGTCATGGAGCCAGGGACACTTACAGGGGCATTCCAGTGTCTTTGACTTCTCAGCTAGAATAGTGAGGTCATGTGGAAATACTTGTCTAAATCCACAGATGTCTCATTCTTCTGTGGAGGCTGGAAGAATCACCTGAAAAATTCTCATCCAAGTTTAGTTTGGATTTTGAACACTTCTAGTCTTCCTATGCTGTTTCCATCTGAAATTTCAGGTTTCAAGTCACCTTTCCTGGTAGTACCAGGGCTCACAAAGGAAATGTGATGTGTGACATCCCAGTCATTGCTTTTCTGGTGGGGAATTTGTTCTATAAACAGCTGTTCCTTTGAAATCTGTCAGCAATTTAAAAAGCATCCAAATGATGTTTTACTGAGGGTTTTATAAAAGAATTTTGAACCCAGAGCATAATTTTCTTCTATCATACAATTTCATAAATAGCCTTTGAAGAATAACAAAACTATTTAAGCTGCAGTATTTAAATTTGGGAAGGAGTTTTGGCAGACTGAGTAACTTTAGGAAGCAAATCTTTCCATAGGCATGCATGTAAGTAATAAAACGTTCATACACATGTAGAATAATATGGCAGAGATTAAAAAAACAAAGTTCAGAGAAATTTGTTGACATTGGTCATCAGAATTGGAGACTTTAGGTGAACTTCCACGCCACTCTGCCCTCTGCCTTGGACAGCACAGCTCTGCAAAGTGTTTGCACAACTGTGGCATCATTCAGACTGTGCTCCCAAAATATGAGGGGAGAACAAAGCTGTAGGGGAGGTGGTGAGGAGACTGTGGCTGCAGGATTCAGCCCATGGATGGCCCAGCTGAGTGCTGGAGGGTGGCTGAAGCAAATCTGTGGATGGTTTCCAGGGTGGAGGGCTGGTTTGGGTTAACAGACCTGACACCCCTCTCATCCACCCAGTACATGGGCTAAGGTGGAGAGCACAGAGCAGCATCTGGAGGGCTGGAAAGAGGAAAAAGCAGGAGGGACAGACAAGCAGCCTGCAGGGATTCAGCCTCCCAGGACAACTGGATAAAAAGCTGTACACAAACTTTGTAGTAAGAGGCAAGTCTGGGTTCAGAATTGGCAGCAGGGTTGGGGGAGATAAAGATGAAACATCCTTTCTTTATCTCATGGTGAGGAGATAAGGACAAGGTGAGCTGCTGTTCTCAGAAGGAGAGCCCCATTTTCTGGATTTGCTTCCCAGGGGTCACATGAGCACATCAGTCTCAAAGAGGAGTTGAATGATGTTTTCAACTTCACTAAAGAAGAAATGAGGAGGGATTCACTGGAGTGTGCAGGACTAGAACAAGTCTGGAGACAGAAAATCTTGCTAATTACAGATCAGGTTATTTATGAAGTGTGGGACTGCATCTTGCAGGAGCCAGTGGTGAGACACTCAGCTCTAATCCTAGAGAAATGCCTCCTGAGAGCCAGCAGCCTGGGAGATAAGCAGAGAGAGATCCCAAGAAAGGAAGAACATGAGTTAAACAGAGGAACCAAAAGGCAAACAGAAGCTGTCTGGGGTCATGAGCATCCTGGGTCTCAGTACGTGCTGGTCCATCCCTGAGCTATGAGGCAAAGGTTGAGAGAGGAGCTTTGCCTCATTTCAAAGCTTCAGTGACTGCAAGAACTAAAAGAAGAAGAAGAAAAAGAAAAGTGAAAAGGAAGAGACTTGCAGTGTGAAGTTTTCAGAACCAGACTCAATAAATCCGGGAGACAGGAGAGGACTGCCAGCCACTTGGCTCTGTTCTCATGTACATTATTGAATCAACAGCCTCTTCCCTGCCAACTGGACTGTCACCTGATAAGCAGAAAAAATTAGGCTGGAGAAATATAATAAAACCATTCTGAGCACAGAGGGGAAATGCAGGCTAGTGATAAGAAGCCTCCAGAGCAGAGATGTCACCTTCTGGGTGCACGAGAGCTGCTGGCACAGGGCAGTGCCACCTCCAGCAGTGCAGGAGGAGGCGTTGATGTGGCTGCAACACAACACTGTGATACCCCCAGCGAAAGCACAGGACAATAGCCCTGTGCAGCTTATTTGGGGCACAAGGTTTTGTCAGGCCTTATTCTGAAGAGATGGATGGATTCAGAGAGAATTCTGTTTAGTCTTGATGGAGCCATTAAATAATGAACTGGCAAACTTTCACAGCAGATTCATTAATGCACCCATAAAAGCCAGCATAGTCTGGATCAGCAGCCACACAAAGGAAAGGAAAACCTCGAGGAAAAGTAAAGAGCAGCTTATCTGAGTGGAGAAACCACTTAGCCAAAGCTTTTCACCACTATCAGTGCTTCAGGACAGGCCAGCTCATCTGCTCAAGCAAAGCATTCTGCAGCTGGGAGACCAAGAGCAGCTGCTGGCACTCTCAGCCAGGCAGGAGCAACATCACAACCATTTCAGGGCAGCTGGCTTTCTGAAAGATGAGCAGGGAAGAGCTGTGCCCAAAAGACAAATTTTCCACAGATTCAGAACCCTCCATCAGCTTCCTGCTTTAGTTTTTGGGATTGATGTATGAACCAGCTTCAGATGAAGAGATGTTAAAAGATACATAAAATATCTTAAAGTATTAAGACTATAACAAATCAAAAGGGATCAAAGCAGGGAGCTTCTGGATGTAACAGAGACTACTGCAGTGCCAATTCAAAGATTAATTTTGCTCTTATTCAGCCCTGCACTTGCCCTGTCCCTGGCCACCCCTATTATCTCTTGGCTTCCCTCTGACATCCAGGTCTCTTCTGCGAGTCCATTGACGGTCCTGGCACATTGAAGGTTCTCTCCTCGAGCAAGTGGCTTCAACAACCACTCAAGAAGCCCCTCTGAGGAATATGAAATGTGTCTCTTCAGGCCTCTCTGTTTCTGCCTCCTCAAGAATGACACATGGCATTCACATTTTGGACAAGCCCCTTTTTCTATCATGCTGGCTCCAAATGTAACTGAAGATAAAAAGTCCTTCTTCTGCTCTTCAACACACAAGGAATAATTTTTATCCACAGTGTGATGGTACAATACATCTCAGATATTAACCAGTCCAAAAGATTATGTCTTTATGATGGAGACCTACAAAAAACATACACAAGTTGCAGCTCATTTGCAAAGGAAGAAATGTTAGACATATGATTAATGTTTTTAAAGAAAACTGTATGTATGTTCCCTGGCAAAAGGAGAACCTGATCAGAAAGGAAATGGGAAGTGACTCCCGGGGTTCACATAGCTCCAAACCCAAAATTGCCGATGCAACCCAGCAGAGACTTCACCTTTCTCCTGAACTCCATTTAAATCAGAACGTGGATGTTCTCTTTGAACCTCCCAAGTTTCTCTCAGCCCAGGGAAAAGGTGATATATTTGAGACACGGTTTATTCAGAGAAGCTCAAGAGATTGTGAGCCTTGGAAGCAACACAGCAGGAAAAGGACCAGACCTTTGGAGACAGCCAAGTGTGGCATAACCCCATGGAACAGCACTGCCAGGCACCAGGGAGTCTGACAGGGAAGAAAGACTTTGGCAAGGGGGAAAAGTAGGCAAGTAATGAATATACAGGTCTGGTAGGAAGGAAAGGAACAGATTGAACTGAGAGGCTTCAGTGTATAGTGGGTAACAGGAGAGCTTTGGGGAGAGCTCAACGCATATTGGAAGCATTGTCACAGACTGAGTGACCCCATAAGGCAGCTGGCATCTTTGGTAGGATCCAATGGTAATGCTGTTTGAAAAGAAAAGAGCAGTGGCCAAGTTTCAGAGGTGTGGGTTCACAGAGTGCCTGCACCTGCAGCCTGCTATATAACACACGCTGCCCCTGCAAGCACATCAGCAGATTAATTGCAGACCTTAGGTGGGCTCTTGGCTCGTGCACTTCCAGGGAAATGCTCGGCACTGCTTTAAAGACATTGCAATGTGTTGTAAGTACACAGCCTTGCTTTCATCATGCCTTCAACCACATCTTTTTCATAAAGAGTTCATTTCATTACTTGACTGACATCTAACACAATCCTTGTGACAGAAGGGGTGCAGGTTGTAAATGACTGTACTGACCATAATGACCTTGCTCCATTACCCCTCATTTGCACAGCCCTTCCTGTCACAGCTGTGATATTACCAGGCTGGGACTTCACAATCTCAATTTTCACTCTGAGCATGCCAAGATGGTTTTTCAATCCTGTGCTTTAATCAGGTTACATCCTTTAGCATGAGTGGAACCATGGCTGTAAATCCCTGGCCCACTATACTTCAGGATTAAAGGACCACCTTACCACTATTCTTCTAAGATAGGTTCACTCTGAACTGGGACAGATGTTGGAGATCTCACTTCTGGAAAGCACATCTGAGCATCTGAGTTCTACAAGATACTGTTAGGCCTTTGTATCCTTGCTTACTTTGTTTGCTCTTTTCAGCACGCATTCCCTACTGCATTAATGCTATGATGCTGGTTAAAATTGCTTCATCATTTGTCTATTAAATTAAAAGATCATCAAGGCATTAAAGTGTTACTTAGTAGCTGCTGTTTACACAGATTGGTCATTAAAGATTCCAAGCCCCATTTAGCTCAGAGCTTGCAAAGCAACTCATTAAGCTAAGATCGCAAGGCCCCCATTCAGCAAAACAACTACCATGTGCTCACCTACAATTAAATTCAGTGAGTTTTAGGCTCACCATTTTGACTTTTGCCATTCTGTTCATTGGACATTGCAACTGTTTCTAGTGGTTATCTGAAATTATATCTTTTCTGATGCCACAAAATATCCTTTAAACGTCACCAGACTGTTGAAGGCTGTTTTAGAAACCAAATGTACACTGATGTACCATGAATATTTATTTATGGTATTTGTATGTACAAGCTTTATACTCGAGAGTGGAGCTCAGAGCATGGTCTGTTGCCATTGGAGAGGAGGCAGCCAAGAGACAATGGCTGGGAGATACCTTGACCAAGGTGACTCAAGTGTTAACTTTCTGCAAGGCTGAAAAAATTAAACCCAGTCACAGAACACCTGCATCACTCATTTATTATGTTATTCAATAGAGCTTTTTGTGTCGGCCTCTTTGTTTCTCTGTCTCCATTGATGCTATCGTGGATTAATTGGCACCACTGCAAACGTTCACAGCTGTCTACAAGATGTTGGTGAGTGCATCGTGTCAGTCAAGCATGCTATCACCAAGGAGATGATTTCAGTCTTCAGGAAGACAGTTCTGTAATGTGACCTAATAAAATAAAATCTTTCAGCAAGTGTTGGGAGAATATCCATCAGTCTTCAAGTTAAACCAGAAAAGCTAAGCTTGTGCTGATGCTTTATGGTTTTAACAGTTAGGCATTGAAATTTTAATAAAGTGGTCAGGAGACAAGTCATGTTAGATTATATAAGAAAGATTCCTATTTAACTTGGGATGTACAAAGCATGTCTCCAATCTGGCCAGAAAGGAGATGAGTTTCCCTGTTTTATCTATGTATGCACACACAGAGGTGTGATTCCTAAGGATTATAAAGTAGCGTTATGTCTGGCTGGTGAGGTGATGATTATTCACGTAAACATTTCAGCCCAAGTAACACCATGTAGTGCTTGTGTTCACTGCTGTGCTTTTGTACCTTATACAGGCTGAAGCTGTTGCCTACAGTCACTCAAGATTCAGACCTTTTGTGTATTTGTATTTATATACTGACTCAGTAAAACTACAGCTCAAACTTAGGTTGCCCCTACTCATAAAGAAGAAGTGCTGGGGAGGGGGAGCAGGGCCAGCAGACAATGCCACCCACCTGTAACCCCTCAGTGCCCTTTGCTAACCAACTCTAACAAGCAAGACTGAAAGCAGATAAAGGTGCTTTCAATCTGTGACTAACATGAGTTCAGGTATTTCCTCTGAGAGGAGAGATTTAGGAAAGTAGCTGATGGGTATGGGGGTTCTTCTTGGTTGGAAGGTGCCCTATTGTCACACTAGGTGGGGGTGAAAGAGGTACTCCTACATTCCCAGGAGAAAGTTCAGCCTAGGCTACCTCACACCCATTTTTGCATGAAGACAGAAGATTCTGCATGTGCATCTTCACCCAAGGTAATGAATTTGTGTGTATATTTTAACCTAAAATGTTGGTAGAATTGGAATACTCAGCCTTATTTTGTTTTTTTAATGAGTACTTGCAGAAAGTCTTGGTCTATGCTTTCTGAAAAATTGTGTTTGTCTTTTTGCTATTGGCCTTTTATAACAAAGGCAGTATAATACATCCTGTTTAATGTTATATTGACTTACCGTACCAGACTGCCTGTTAAGTGCAGCTAGAATGGAGTCATTGCACCTCTATTAAAGTAGTAACCTTCAGTTATGTCTATAGAGACTTGTTTTTCTGATGACAAAATAATTTACCTAAGAACACTAACCAGATTTATTTTTATTTAGTTCTACTATCAGAAACAACTTATTTACCCAGAGCAAAAGCATTTGACGACCTGTGAGATTTTTACTTTTTAAAGTCCAGCCTAAAATGTCTTTAAAGCATTTATTCTGTGAGACCCCTGCTTAAAAGTGTGTTACAGGGTGATTGTTGTAATATTTCTCTTGAAGGATGAGCATTATTTGAAATTACAGTGCATCTGTGTCAAGTGCTGGTATGCCCTCAGCATTTCTAATTTTTTAGGGAAATAAAGTAATCAAAACTTAGGCAGTATGTGTATGTTGGGGATGTATGAAAGGGGAAAAGGAAATTGGTTCATAAAAACTATTTTACATTACAAGTCTGAAGAATGACTCCTTCAAAACAGTGGTTTCCTGAAGGCTGTAAATCTTTCTGCTTTGGCAGCCTGTCTTAATTGTTCCTAGCTCTGAGCTGTTCATTCAAAATATGTGCTGTTAATGATATTCAGTTGTGATTTTTAGCCCTCAAAAGAGAGAGGTGTGCACTTGTGCTAGCAGCCTGTGCTCAGCAGAGAGGGCCACAGGTATTACTTTGGTGGTAGCCACGATTCACACACCCAGGGCTGTTTGACAGCCCACCCAAGCAAGCTCTGCTCATGCACTGGGATACCAGAAGCTGAGTGTGTACTGGAGATAGAGATTTATGGGACAGTTTCCATTCAAAAGAAATGAGATGATCTGGAAGTATGCCCCTCCCATTAGAACTGTGACTGCTGCAAAAGCAATTGAATCCAAATAACTTGTGTATATGTTTCTGTGCTTTGCACAGGAAAAGCACTGCAGGGAGATGTTTTGATGGTTCAACTAGAGAAGCAGCAGAACTTGTGCTACAAAAGGCCCTTGGGAGCAAGACTGCAGGGCTATGTTTGTACCACAACACAGCACAGTTTTCCCAAAGATGCGTGAAGGTATTTCAGGAATCGCACAATTTCTGGGTTGTAAGGAAAAAGTTGTTACCCTGCCTGCATGGGCTCTCCTCTCCTGCAATTGTGGTGCCAACAGTGTGTGTGGAGGGGTAGCCCTTTCCTTCTCTTTTGAAGTGATTGTTTTATCCTGTGGGTAGGGAAGCAGCTGAACATCTCACCAAGGCTGTGGACAGACAGGTCCCATCCCTTAGGTGATGTTCTTCCCTGTGTTGTTCTTCTGCTCCTGCAGCTGTCTGCTCTGCCCAGGCAGAAGGCCTGAAGTGCCACTTGGATCATGTCAACTTCCCCTTGTTCATGCACTTCCATCCTTTTAAGCTCTTTTGAGAGAGAGCAATCTGCTGTCCCATTTTTCAACGTGTGACAAATGCTGAAATCAGGTATAGGTTCTGTAATGCACAATTCAAGTCAGGAGTTTGTTATGGTGTAGCAGTTAAGGCAATGTGCTTGGCAGGGAGTTAAAGGAAAATTAAAATGAACAGAACCAAATAAAGATATTTCACTATTCCAACTTTAGGCTGCAAACTACATATAGTTTACAAATATATGAGGTGAGAGAAGAATGCTCCTCAGCACAGCTGGTGAATAATTATCAGTTAGGAGTGTTATAATTTCTACAGTTATACCAGGGACAGTATTTCACTAGAGTGGAAATAAATCTCCTGGCAGAACAATGGTTTTGTTTCTTGTCTCTGCAGTAGAAATGAAATTGAACAAATGGCTTAATACACACTGAACAAGCATATTTCAAGTTCAGACATTTGTACAGCTATCGCATGTAATTATTGCTTATGGTATTGACTTTTTTGAAGGTCTTTTAGTGAGAGTTAACAGTCCTCTAGTACTGACCTACTTAAATCTTTGGTTTAGATTCTGCTGCCATGCAGCAGCTGATGTGCCATCTGAAATTCTATCTGCTTTCTTCACAGACCCTATAGACTAATAGCAGAAAGGTCCCTAATTCTCAATTACATTGGCACTCCTTCTCATGGTTTAAAGAGAAAGGGTTGAGGAAAGCAGGGTATTTGGTGTTCTGAGCCTGTCTTCTTTTATCATTGAAAGCAGGGGAGTTTGAGTCCCCACCCCCTTGGGACTTCATTAATACTTCTCCCAGGTGAACTTAGCCCTGCACAAAAGGGTTCTTTGTATTTTGTCTAACCAGCTCTTTGTTCGGGCAGATATCCAGGGCAGTAGGGAAAAGTCAATATTCTCTATTGAATCAGTGGCTTTTTCCTGCTATGTTTCAAAAGAGCATTTCAGGGACAAATTGGTTATAATTTGCCACAGAAATAAATTCACAGGTGTATGTGTGTGTGTATATATATCTAAAAACAAGGGAAAAATACACTATTTACATTGAAAATTTTTCCTTGAAGAGGAAAACTAGGCATTAGGGTCATTGTTTCATTTTTTAAAAATACAACAAAAAACTCCCAAAGCACACCAAAAGAGCCTCAAGGGCTTTGCCGAGATGGATATGGGCCTTGCACAGCTGAACAGTTGCAATTCTTATTTACAGTACATGGTAAGATGAAAATAGCCAGAAGTTGCCCTCATGCCCCCTGACCTGACACCAGCATTTTTGCTATGTGCATGTAGCTATGGATGAAGGGAGAAGTGCAGAACTCTCTTAATCCAGGCTCGTTTTCCAGAGGATAGACATTAATGGTGTGTTTGGGAGCATCTGTACCTGTGAAGTGCTGTTGGCAGAATGCACTGCTTGTTCTGCAGGATTCCTGGGACAGCCCACAGCAGCTTTGTGTGCAGCAGGAGCTTTCCTGCTCCCCAGAACCACTGTGTGGAGGTTGTGTTTGAAGCCTCAAGTGGCTCAATCCTGTTCATCTTTCTTCTTGCTGATAATTAATGTCCTGAAGAGCCTTGCACTGGTAATAACTTCTGCAGAGAGACTGAAACCAGGCAGCTTTAATATGAGCTTCTCTTAAGGCTTGCACGCATGGGTCCTCTACCACGCAAAGCTGTCTTGAGCACTGTGGGTTCAATAGAGTTCTTCTCCCAGTACAGAAGGTAGAGAAGTGCCCATCCTCATTCTAAAAGTGTGGCATTCAAGCGTGGGAGTCGCATCTAGTTTCATCAAAATATTTCAATGCCTAATTAAGGACAGAAAAATAATATGTTTTGGGCTGGAAGGGATCTTTATAATCTTTAAGGGATCTAAGATTATCTTATCAGTTTCAACTTCGTTGCAGTGGACAAGGACATCTTCCACTGGAGCAGGTCTCTCAAAATCCTGTTCAGTATGGCCTTGGGCACATCCAGGGATGGGATCCACAGCTTCGGAGGCAACCTGTGTGACAGGCTGTCATTGTCTACAGGGCAGCCTGTGTGACAGTGAATACAGCAGTTTAATTATGAGACTAGTATCCTAACTGCCAGACCAGATTTCTTTCTCTAAACCAATTCATAAGTGATTGTCTCACCATATGAGTGTTGCAGTGAGGATCTTCCTCAATGCAGAATCATTTCTAAATAAGTTTGTTTCCCCCTGGTAAACTTGTGTCATCTGACGTCATGCAAGTGGAAGGAAGAAAAAAGTGGAATTGCTAGGCTAATTTTAATTTCTGAGTTTGAATAGACTGAGCTCTTCCTAGGAAGACCCTCTACACTTGAGGATGGGAAATTTTAAAATATTTTTTCCTTCCCCCCCATGGAGAAAATGTGAGACAACCTTCATAGACAGCCATCACACTTTCCTGTGCTAATCCAGCACTGAACTGAGACTCATCAATGGCACGTCCTTTTCTAAAGAAAGAAGAGGAGGAAAAATAAATGTTAAAAAGACCCAAACAAATTGCTTTTACATCATCTCACCAGAATGTAAACTAAAGTGAATCTTTGATGTTACATGCACAGATGTTGTAGCTGACATATCTCATGGCAGGCACCAAGCAAGAAGTGACAGAACAGCAGGAAGTTGAGGAGACCACAAACATCCAACGCTACAGGGATGGCCTGGAGCAGCAACTACACAAACACAACAGTCTAACTGCATTGCTAATTAAAGCACTGCTTTCCAGGGTACAACAGAAAGTTGGTGCTGTTCTTGGGATTCTGATTTTCAGCTGTGGTTGTTGACACTAAGGAAAGATTTGGGAACAGAAGTCAATGTGTAGGCACCTGCCAAAAGAGAGATGCATTTATTGTAGACTGTCTGCGTGCAATAAGTTGTGATATCTGGATGCTTGTTAAACAGTTAACATATGACAGCTGTTTGCCCATGGATTAAACCATATTTTATCAGCTAGACAGATACTCCTATTTCAAAAATTATTATGCTTCTTTCTTGGAGTATCAGACATCAGAGTCAGGAGGATGTCTTCCTCTTGTCACACAAATTCTTGCAAAAATTATTTTAAAGGATATTTAAACTTAGTCACAAACTTCTGACTCCACATATTTTTTGCTCAGTCTTAACATGGAGTTTAAATCAGTTTAGTTAGTTCTCATCAGTTGCATTCAAATTTCAGGTCTGGGATTTGAAAGTGCAGTGTTATAGAATCGACTGCATTGTAAAGGGGTCACAGTAGGAAACTACACAGAAGTTTAAAGGGCAGTGTTGCATGAGAAATAAACTGTGAATGTCTGTATTGAGTAAAAATACACCAAAAAGAGCTAACAAACCAACAATACCCGACACCATTCCTATATGGGCTAGTAGAGCTTGGATTTTCTTTTGCTGCAAAATGCCTGCATGTGTTTGCACAGTCATCACATGAAAATGTGTTTCACCTTCATGTCTTCATTTAATTCCCCTTTTGAATCCCGAGTGGCTTTGGGAGCAGCAGCTTGTACCATGTTAGCAGCAGTGATCCATCCTCTGAGTGGCTTCTGGGGGCAATGCTTGAAGTTACCAGCTTAAAATTCCTTATTGCGCTCGCTGATGCAGCAAACAACAGTGGAAAAGCCTAGCTGGAGCAAATTCATTCCAAATGCAATAATAATGCTCACAGGTGATTTTTATTTTTCTCCTGTTCTTCTCTCCTCTGCCTCTTTGCTTCCCAGTGTACTGCTGTGATGAGATGCATAAAGAAAATCCAGTGTTGGAGCCATGCAAGGAGAAGTTGTTTATTTGATGTATGTAGTAGTGTTCAATTGAGAGCATCCATAACAGTCCTGTCATTTCCTGATCCTGTCCTTTAGCTTTTGTTGGGTTTGGTGTTGACAATGGATTGCTCTGATTTCTCTGGACATTTTATTTAAAGTTCAAGATGGTAGGAGAATGCCCAGTGTATTTGGATCTAAATATTACGAAAATGTGTATGAGAAGATCTGTGCAATCTGTCACGAAATGTAGCACAATAGCTGTTAAATGTTACCAGTTTATCACCAATATTAGTATCCCTGTGTGAGAGAATATGTTTTATATCTGTACTACTGGGAGTGTTCCCAGTGGGGAGTTGGAAGGGACGTGCTTGGGACAATGCACTGTTTCTAATCAGCTATGCAAGCGTTGGTGAATGGCAGCAGATTTATCATCTGAAATTATTCTCTTCAAGTAGTTTTTATTGTAATACCAGGAAACTAGTCTCTTTTTTTAAAGTGATTTATTGAAATCATCTGGCTATACTCTACCTAATAAAACGTAGTCTATGGCTGCTGGACTTCCTGCAGGAAAGAAGAATTAATCAGATATGCACAGATGCTATAAAGAGGAATGGAAGTTCTATCAGTTGCTGTAGCATAATGGAAAATATGTAGGATCCAGGCTCAGTGGGTGTAAGAGGGTTAAGCACAGGGCAGGTCACTGGAGCCATATCCATTTTCCCCAGCTGAAGATGGCGCGTTAGTGTTGCAGTTGCTCGTGCGCTCAGGACAAACCAAACAGGATCACTGGTGAAAATATTTTAGGAGTTATTTTACTTCCCTTTCAGTCATCAAAAGCAATGTTTGGGAGCTGTTCTGGGTGGAAACCATTCCACATGAGACTTGAACACGAGCAGCCCATTGTCTGCTGTTTATGCAGAGCATTCTGCAAAGAAAAACTTGGTCATCAATGGGCTCATCAGCCATGTGCAGGTTGAGCCATCTGTGATGGTGGTGAGAGCTCTCTTTCTAGAGCCACTCATATAATTTAGGTCTTTCTTAGGAAAGAACCTGGCTTCTTGTTTGCTCTGCATGTGCTGCTGCAGTTGTCCCAGACTGTAATATTTAACAGCTCACTAATCATGCTCTAAGTGACGTGGCTAATACAGACCCTGTGTGCTTATCCAAGGGCAAATCTCTACTGTTTTGATTTTAGAGAGGGTGTTTTTCCCTCTGAAATTCATTCCTCTGCCTCTTGCAGAAAAGAGATCTGGTTAAAAATGCCTTAATTTTCTCTAAGAGAGCTTATTTGCAATTAATAAGTAGGAAAGTCAGTAAAATAATTTTGTTAATGTTTTTTATGAAGATTATTTCTTTCTTTACCCCCTGAAGAGAACTGGGGAAAAACTATTTGTTTTTCCAAGAGCCAGCAAGTTAATTTTAAAAAATATGGGCTTGATCTATCTGAACATTCTCCTCTCCCTGTTACCTGGTGGATCAAGTGAAAATTCTCGCAAGAAGGAAAGAAATCAACAAGAAGACCAAAATGATGAAGACTGTGAGACCATGAGGAGACCAGGCTGCAAGGCAGACTGATATGGGAAAATGTAGTGTCTGGCAGCAAGATAACAGGACTTGTGGTGTCTGTGGCTAGATTGGTTTTGATGAATGACCAGCTTAGTTTTCTTGCCTCTGTGACTCACTTCTTAGTTATCTGAGAAGGCTGAGGTCCCAGGTAAACTGAGCTTGCTATTTCACACTCAACAGTTTTCTCTCTCCCACTGTGAATTCATGGCTGAAAAGAGCTTCAGTTGCCTCTGACCAGGCTAAAACTTTGGTTTGTGAGACTTATTTTATATCAAAAATATATTTTTCTTGTTTGAAAGGAAATAATTTCCAGAAGTCTTTTGGAGAAAAAAGAAATGTTTCTCACCATGCATTCTTTGGAATATGATTGATATTCTATGTCCCAATTCTACACTAGAATCCTTATGTCAGTCCTTTTTTCATGGATTGAGAATACATTAATTCTGGAGACATCCTTGTAGATTTCATGATGCAGTTGACTCTTGTAGCATGGAGGATTGTACAGGATCTGAGCTAAGTGGCTGATCTGGGAAGTGGCATGGCAGAAGAGGAAAGCTGGTCCCTCAGGCAGGAGAGATATCCTTTCATATCTCTATTTATTGAAGGTGGGTCTGACTTTAAACATGCAGAAACCTCGTGAGCCCTCAGGATGAGGATGTGAAATTACTTGTAGCTGAGCCTTTTCTTTCCCCAATTTTTGTTCATTAGTTCCAGCTCCCACATTGATTTTTTTTTTTTTTTTTTTTTTTTTTGCCTGAAAAGCTCCTTTTGTACTACTGCAAAGTCCAGTGTGGGTGGCTTCAGAAAGCAATGGTCCCAAGTCAGGCAGGGATGTGAGGAAGCAGTAGTAGTAAATGTCTGACATCCTTGGTATAGTTGCTATCCTTGTTACTCTTTTAATTGTGGGTGAACAACACAAACCCAACAAAAATGTGTCATACAACCAAGGAATATTCTGCAACATACTTTCAACCATTGAATCCAATACTTGAAAACTGTTGGTGTTTCATTGTTTCTCTTGGGAATTATACAACAAAGTGTTCTCCACTGGGCTGCCTCGAGTAAGTTGGTGAATGGAATTGCCCTGAGGAGGCAGTCACCATCCTTGGGGTGAGCTGCCCTGCAAAGTGGTGGAGCTGCTGCCTGGGGCACAGTGACCAGAAGGTGCTGGGCTGGCTCTGCTCCAGTCCCCTCCAAGGGAAAGGGCACTTTCAGTGGGATGCCATGTGTGGTAGGATCAGCTGGCAATGATCCCATCCCCCTACTGCCCTGGGAACCTGTGTGACACAAAGGTGGGGAAGAATCACCTTTGCTTCCTCTGCCCGAGTTTTGCACCACCCTGACCTTCACCACTGCCCCAGCTTTACTTCATGAGCTTGTTTTGTTCTCTTTGACATTTTCCCAAGTACATTTTAATTGATTCTGCTGCCTTCTCTTCTTCAGTCTCCTGGCTACTGTTCATCTATTCTTCATGTACAAACAGAAATAAACAGTGGAAAAGTGGTACAACTCCAGGTCAGAGCTCAGTTAATGCCTTCATCTTCAAAGGCTTCAGCTGTCTGGACAAGGAGCTGCTAGTCATGCTTACCTTGAGATGCCTTTGGCACCAAGGCAAGCATTTTTCTCTACTGGCCAGGATTCTAGGTTTTCACCCTTGGGTTCAAAGGCAGGGATGTTACCTCCAGAGCCACTCACCACTTGGAAATTATTTGAAGTGAATGATTTCCCTCTGTGCAAGATCTTTGTTGCTAGAATGAAATTATCAACTTTGTCTGGGTTTCTTCTGCCTTCCAAGAAGAGGGTAGTTGTCTGGGTGTTATATGCACATTTGGTGGGAGGCCATCCCCTTTGTTGTTTCAAAGGGGTAATTGCAATCATACCTTATAAATCATTGGGAAAGTACAGGACTGTCCCCTCCCAATGCAGCCTTTTTGCATATGAGTGAAGATTATTTGTTGATGATGGTGTAGTTGTATCTGGTCTGACCTTACCATTTGGATTTCATATTGCTCTGATCCTGGATTTGCCTCTCTGAGGCTGCCAGGGAAGCATGTGTGAGCTGACCCCTAGCAGAGGCCCTGCAATTGTTGTTTCTGACTCCTTAATTCCATTCCCAAACTGTGGTGTTGTTAAGGCAAAGTTTACCACCTGAACTACCTCAGCAGGACAGAGGACAGCTGTGCTGGAGTGAAATTTATCCTGGGGAAGGATATTTCAGTTGGTTTGTTTGTGTGACAGTGACATTGTGAGGGGAGTCACAAGGTTGTAGCCAAAATACAGTGGCTTAAGAGCTGTATTAATAGACCCATAATTACTAATGATATTTTAAGAATTAGACACACCATCAGTCAAGTTTGAACTTGAGATGTGGGAGCAAGCTGGCAGAGGTTGGTTCTTACTGTAAAATATCTGCAACTGTTAGAGTACCATAAAAGGGGCTGACTGCAAAGCTAAATGATGGTTGCTTACACAAAGGAGGTAGCACCAAGGGAAAAGCTGAAGTTTTGTTTGTAATACTTCCTCCCTTTACAAACAGAGGAAGCAGTGGCTTTGGAGTTAAAAAGCCTAGTGCAACAACAATGCTACCTACACTTTTAGCTGGGAAAATAATTTATTGCTCCCTGTGAAATTTGCAGAGAAGGCAACCTTGAGCCAGGTTTTGTTAAACTCACTGAGTAGTTCCCACCTCTGCCCATTAGGCTCATGTTCCCATCCCATGTTCCTAATCGATTTGGCTATGAAGGTCTCTTTGGCTAAAATTGTTCTGAATTTCACTGAATAATTTAACAAAGGATGAAAGGCATCCTGGAGTGTATTGGTTAGAATACCCACCTGGAAGTTGTGTACCGGGATTCAGGCCAGTAGAAATTACATGGTATTGTTTAAAAGCAGAATAAATATGTAGTTGAGGCTGAAGGTCAGATCCCGTTGTGATATCAAGATACATAAATGTACCAAAGTACTTGGTTATCTAAATAGATGTTCATCTATCTAAATCTGGTATGTTCCTAGTGAGATTCTTCCAAAGGATCCAGGACACTTGAAACACCAGCTGTATATGGGAATTTTAGATATTTTCCTTACCTTTGCATATCTTTATTTTTCTCAGCATTATGTGTTATTCAGGAAGGAAACCTTTCCATCTGGAGAAGTGGTACATTCAACCTTACCTATATTAAAAAAAAATAATAAAAAAAAACCAACCTGCTATGGTGCAGAAAAATTTTCCATGTTTCTAGATGTCAGGAAGAGAGCAGGGGAGTACACACCCTAAAAACACCTGCATCTGTTAGATGTCTATTACAGTGAGAATGCAATTTTCAAACAATTCTGGTAGTTTTGTTGCACATCCAACTATCCTGGCTCTCCAAAAATTGTTGCAAATTCAAGTGAGCCGGTAATCATCCTCCAAGTATCCCTCAGAGCTCCAAGGAGCACTGGAACAGGCCTTGCTGGCTCATACACAGCCTGTGCCTCTCAACATGATGCCATGGGCTTTGCTGTTGTTATGGTACATCTTCATGTGTCAGTAAGCACTGGAATCTGGAGACAGATAAATCTTTCTTTAAAATGCATAGCAAGCCTGAGAGAAATGGAGCAGGACAAGCAATTCATAAGCTGTTATTGTAACTTTTCCTATTCATATTCTGAGCTAGAGGACAGAAAAAAGGAAAGGTGTTTTGGGATACGTTAAGATCATGGTTATGGTGTAACCATAGCTGATCAACTAATTCTGATCTATCAAGTAATGTTGTTCTTCAAAAAATCACACTCTTTTTACTCTTTTTCTGTCTCCAATTTTGCCCCTTAACCAAGGGGGAATCCTTGCTTTTGTGCCCCATACACCTCCTGCCAATGGCCCGGCTCTGCTGCCACAGCCTTCTGGTTTGGGGTGAAGGTTTCTCTAAAGATGGGCTCCCACAGAGTCAGCTGTGGGTACCTCATCTCCTACTCCACTGGCTTGGGGTGATATTGTTGTGGCTGGATTAGAAAATTCACTAGTGTACCTAATGATGCCTAAAAGAGAGCTTTTGGGACACACTGCATCTTTCAGAATTGGTTTCTTTTCATGTGTGACTGGAAGGGAACCAAGTTCCTCTCAAAAAAGCAGAGCAAAACAAAATCCCACTTAACCTCCTAGGAAAGATTTAGCTCCTTGACTTTAAGCAGAAAAAAGGAAAGTTTTATATAAATACATCCTGAACTTCACTCAGATTTGTTAACCTTTAAAACTTATCTCTAAGCTTGCAATTGCAGAATCTGATGTTGCAAGCATGGTAGAACCACATAGCACATACTTAAAAGCAATTTACAGTACTGAGAATCTAATAAAGGTAGCTGACAAGATAATTGCCAAATTATAGGAATGCACTGCCACCACTCGCACACAAATGCTCTTTAATTATTTTTTGGCATCCAAGGAAAGAAAGAGGAATGCTGAGTTAACAGGCAACATGTAATCCATCTGTGTTTGTTTTGGTGCATCCTGGATTTGTGGAAGACACCAAAATGAGATGTTGTCTGGGGTACAATGACCTTTGTGTGCAGGAGAAAAATTGCCACTTGCTAGACCAACAGTGTAGAACAAGAGAGTTGCTTGTCTTTGGATTATGACCTGGTCACCAAAAGCATGTGGGAAAAATGTGTTCAGATAAAGGCTACAAAATTGTTAACACTTTGAATTACGTTTAGATTACAGAGCTTTACACAACTAGCAGTCTCTGTGTTATTGAAAACCTTATCAGCTGCCATTCAGTGAATGCACTCGCTAATAAAGTGCTTCGTGGAATTTGTGCATGTGTTTGTGCCTGGTGTTTGTCCAGCCACATCTTGGGGATTTCCTTCTCAGGCATCCATCTGATCCTAATCCCAGCCAACAATAGCCATTTTATTCCATTATAGTCTATCACACAGTAATTAAAGAAATTATTTCCATGCTATTGTTGCTATTGTCTGTGTATACATCACAGACGAAAATAGGAAAAATATTTCTTGTTAAGACAGTCATCTGGGGCATTATTCAGCCACTTGTCTGTTATGATTTCTTGATCCATTTAGAAAATGACATCAAATTACAATGATATGGAACTCTCTAATAGCATCATTGTCTGATTTCATTCTTTCAGTTTTCTTTTAATTAAGTCAGGAGTCTATTCTATGAGGGGTAAATGGTCTTCATTTATAATACCCCATTCAAAGCTTGCTGCTTCAGATAGTAGAAACAAAAGGCCTAATGAAAACTGACATAAACTAGAATAGGAAATCTTGGTCAGGCATTTCTTATGGATAAGACAGATAAACAGATCATTCTTCTTGTTAAATACAGCTCACTGGCAGCACAGAATACCAGGATTATGTGAGCATACACCTCTTGCTGATTGTGTTCACCATCCCCAAATTGTGTTCACCATCCTCTGTGGAAGGAAATGTGAAACCCTGATTTGGAGGCTTGGCTCTGCAGAAGCCCTGGATGGGCTGGGGGTCAGTGCCAGGATCCAGCATTGTCACTCTGGTGTGCTGGGGAAGGAAATGCAGCAATAGCAGTGGGAAGGTGTGGAGAGGAGCCTGAAGGAGAGGGAGTTAATGCTGTGACTGTGCCATGGCCTCACCCAGAGCACATTTTCCTTGTCTGTGAGGAAAGGCTGAGAGCCTGAACACATGGGGCTGGAGATACCTGGCACAGCCTTGTTGGATATTTTCTCATACCAGACACAACCAAGTTCTTGGGGACAATAAAAGAGGGAACCCTCTGCAATAGGTGCACAGAGCAGAGAAGTGATGACAGATGGTAGATATCAGCTCTCTGAGAGTTGGTTGCAAATCCTTTCCTTTCAGAATCCAAAAGCTTGGACTGTTTCATGACCCAAACCCATTAGTCTAGTTTTCCAAATGGAGTCTTCCAAGAAAAATAAAGGCTTGTCCTGAGGTGTTATGAGAAAGACCTGATTTTGTCTTGTGGGAATGGAAATATGCTTGGAAAAAACTTTTGGGTGGGGATTATTGTTCAATACCAGTCAAGAGAATGCAATTCTTTTTTTTTTTTTTTTCCACCTTCAGTATTTTTTTTCTCTTCAGAACTTCTTGTTTTTTTCCAGCAGTGCAAAGAAATTATAGTCACCAGGGTCATGCTCTTTAGACACATGAAGAATTTGAGATGAGCAAAAAGAATGGTAGGATTTCATATCATTGCAATACCTGGACGAAAATTAAAACCTAATCAGAGGATTTGTGTTCACCACCCCAGCAGCTGGTAACTCCTGAAGCCAGCATAGCCTTAAAGCATGTCTGCTACCACCCTGCTCTCCCTGGGACAAGCTCCCAGCAGCTGTCCTCAGTGGGCATATGGATCCACTGCTTTTGGCTACCTGAGTGCAGACATTCCTATCCCACAGAGGTTGTCTGACTTGGTGTGGGTACAAGAGCACTGGAGTGGAACAGCTGGATCAGCTTAGAGTGCTCAGGGGCCAAGGTACCCCTCAGCCTAGTCCCAGGTGAGGTTAGCACAACCAAGAGACTCCATACAAGGAAGCTCTCAATGACAATGTAACTGTTTTGGCTAGAAATATTTCTTTTTGAAGCTTTGGAACTCCCAAGCAGGTCTTGCATTTGTTGTCTGAGTCAGGCTGTGGTTACAGCTGTGGACATCACATCTGTTCTCGTTAGTTACTCATGCTCAGCCCTGCCTCTGATCTGACCTCCCTGGCTCAAGCACATGGTGAAATTGCAAGGTAATTGGCTACCAAGGTGATTTCCTGGATAGGAATTTTGAGACCAGCTTCCTACTCAGTTTTGCTATTTCCTACTCAATCCAATTTTCACTGCCAGTGTTGGCATAAATGGGAAATCTTCCTCCATGTGTTTGTCAAAATCAGAACAAAGCCTACAGCTCTCAAAGCAGCATACATCTTTTGGGGGGATGATGAAGGGATATTTTTAAAAATCTAATTTTCAAAAAACAAAAATCTCCAGCATAGAATTACTCTCTCTACATTAACTTTTTGTGCTCAAAAATGCATATCTGAGGTGTATAAGCTGGTTTTCCCACAATATTGATCCTCTAGGGTACTTAAACATGTGCATTCCATGGGCACCAATACATAATGAATAATAGAACTGTAGAAGCTTTACCAGAACATGGGTGCTGAAGTGGTCCTGCCTTCTGTGATCAATCAGCTTTGCAGGTTCATCAGACTGACCTGTACGTGGCTGATGTGGAACACTAAAAGCATGTGATCACCCTTATAAAGAACTCAATCCTATTAATTTTCTTTATTTCTCTGCATTTTTAGTCAATCAAAAACTGGGCAAGACAAACATTCTTGGTATGCAGAAATCTCTGAGAGGTGGGAACACAGAAAAAAAAAAATCTTCATTTGCTTTAAAGATCTCTTATTTCTCCACACACAGGGTTTCTACTTTCAGAAATCCTCCAAGTATCTTTTCATTTATGCTTTGAATAATCTATACTTGTAACCAAATTTTGTTTGAATTTTTCTTTCTGTTTTCAACTAAGAAATAGGGTAAAATCAACAGAGTATGTTTGCACTCAGGAATTTTGTCTATCGCTAGTCTTAAACAACTTTCCCATTATAAATTATTTCTCGCGTTTTATCTAATTTATCTTATCTAATGGCATCTCTGAATTAGGATTCACCTCTGTGCAGTTAAGAATGTAAAAACAGTTTAATAAGACCTAAACAGGTGCTTAAAGCTGAGGGTGTAAGCCAAGGTTTCTCAGATGTAAACAACTGGAAGTTCACGCTGCTGTTGTTTTCTGAAGGGTCTTGTCTAAGTCACTTTTTTCCAGCACTGCAGTGGTCCTGAGATCTGTAAAGTCCCTTGTGCACTTAAAGTTAACCTTGAATAATTGGTTGTGGCATCTGGGCTTGGATTTTGAGAATATATTTTGTAAATGTAAATATTGTCTCTCATTAGTATGCTCCAATATTTGCTTACAATGTTGTTTGTGTGAATTTCCTAGCAGAGAGATTTGCTGACAAATTATAGCTGGAGAACAGCAAAACTGAAGCCAACTCATTTGCAGGATAGAAAAATTAAAGTACACAAGGTACTACAGACAGCAGCCAGTCAGTTTTTAGTGACAGCATTCGCATTTCCACACATTTGTGATAAAAAAACCATCACAGGGGCACAGTAAGAGCTGGGCAAGGGTCTCTCCTGGTCTTCAAGAAAAGTAGGAAGATTCCCTTACTTTCAACATTTAGTTTTCTATTTACCATCCATGATACTTTCAGTAGTTGCACTGCTAGCAGGTAGTGAAATAACTGATAAAAGCTGTTTCTTAACTATTTCTGCTTTGCTGTAACTAATTGACATAAATATTTATGTTGTAGTTATCAGTAAAATATATTTTTCTGTAAGTACCAATAAGAAACCAATCCTTTAATTATGATATAGAACAGCTGGTGGCATTCACAGAAACATTTCCTTTTTACAGATAACTCAGAGAACAGGGAACAGTGCTATTTTCACTTGGACCCTTTCAAAGAAACAGGAAAATAGGAAGGGAGTTTTAATATTTTATTCTACATGAACATTAACTCCCACATTGTTCTCTGTCCAAGATTATAAACAATGTTCATTTGAGAGGCTTTAGATTCATTCCTATTTTAAATACTGTAGGGAATGATTAAAGATACTGAGCATTAATCTTGTGAGGATACATCAGAGGCACTTCCAGCTTGTGCCCTGCAAGCTAAACCCTGTGCAGGCACCACAGTCTGTAACCTTTCTGCTGCTCCCAGATCATCTGGTAAAATTTTCATCAAATACTCAGCCCTTTTTGATGTCTGCCTATGTGATACTTGTCAAGAGCTGGAGAGACAGATTGGTGCTGGATAACTACTGTTTGGACCCAAAAGTCATTTAATATCTGTTACAATCCCTAGAAACTGCTCAGGGATTCTTTACCAGCAGTTAATGAATGTGCTTTAGTGATGAAAACAAAATAGAGTGAGCTGAGCTCTTCCTAATGGTTTGTAAATCCTAAATACAAGATGGATTCTGCTCCTAACTCCATCCAGCAGTTTATAAGTTGATATGAGAGTGAGGATGATAGGAAGATATGGCTTAAGGCAGCTGTTGTCTCATGGTTTTTGAGAACCAGCAGACTCAAATTCAAAGCATCTGTTGCAAAACTAAATGAATTCTAGTTGAAATTTATTTCTACAAAAGTTGTCCACTGGGACATTCCTACAGTAAGTTGAATATTTATTTCTGCTGTGAGACATAATTGCATCTGCTGTGTGTTTTTGATTTCTGAACGTCTGGGGGCAAAATTTCAGTTGCTCTAAATGGGTAAAGCTGTCCTCCCTGCTTTTGTTATGGAAAATTCTGCTTGAGATATCAAGCTGTGGGAAAGTTGTTTTGTTTTGGATTGTTGTAAGGAGATGACTTTGGATAGGTTCATTTTTTGGTGGGTTTTGGGTCTTTTTTCCTTGTGGAGATAGGGTCAAACTACAAGTAGAATACTTGCAGAAATGTTGTTCTCCTGTGTCCAGTAAAAAGCCTAATTTAAATAGTTTCCTAAATTAAAAAAAAAAAAAATTACTGTCCTAGTAAAAGTTATTGTTTTGCTCAAGTTTTTATTTCCTATGAGCACAATAATATATCATTAACAACCTAAATATTTTCATTCAAAATGGTGCCATTTGTCTAGTTGGGAGTATGAAACTTCATCCTTTCATCCTTCACTGTGGGCCAGGTTCTAAGGCTGAACTGTCATCTATTATGGGGAGGAACATAAACTCCTCCTCTGGCTGGTTTCCAGTGACAGAGATTTGGGGCTTGGGAGGTCTTTTGTAGGTGTTTTGGAGTTTTGTGTTGTTGGATTTGTTGGTTGGTTGTTTTTTGGTTTTTTCTTTTAGTAAGAAAATATTTTATTTTTAACATTTCTAGCTTTGATGTGTTTTTAAACAAATTCCACAGCAAGGTTTTTTTTTGCTCAGTAATCATTTTGCCCTTATTAGAGTTTTATGTATGATCTCCCAAAATATCTCCCCAAAGCTTCTCCAGAGTCATTTACTGCATGTTGGACAAGGTTTTTATGGAAAGAGGGGCATGCAGGCAGAGTAGGTACACATCTCTTTATATACCCAATTGCTATTGTCCCATGCTCAGTGGATCTCAACATGAGAATCACGAGATACCTTTATAATGTCATTGTTTTAATACAGAGGTCTGGGGGTTTTCTTCAGGATTTTCAGCTGTTGTTTCTTAGCTCTTTGTCTAGCTACTTTGTGCATGAAATAATTCATGTGGTTTGGACACCTATTCAGGAGAAGGCTCTAAGTTCAACTTTTAAACTGTTGAGTTTGTGTATGAGAAATTTTTTCCCACTAGCTTTACTTTGGACTATTAGCCATAGCTGTATCTGGGCCAAGATTTTCATGAAGCATCAAGAATTTACTGAGTACATATTTTCATTCTGTTTTTCCCCCTTGAGACTACCTTTCTCCTGCAATCCAGCCTGGAAAAGAAACTTACCACTGACACAGCCTTGACACTTTGCACAACACTTCCTATCCTTCATGTACTTCTCATCTTGGGTTTTTCAGGAAACCGCTGGGGCAGTGTATAAAACTGCAAATGAAATGCAAGTTTACGATTATACCACTCATGGATAAAAATCACAGTTTAAAGAAATAATTAATAATAAATAATAAATATTGGACATGTGGCAGAAGACAGAACAGATTAGCATTTAGTTGATATGCAGAATTTTTTCCTGCTTTATTAGAGTTGATATCATGTGCTAGTCTGTACTTTAGGAACTTGAAAATAAATTTCTAATCACAGAGAGTCAAAACTGTTAGCAGGGTGCTTAAACCTCTTGCTTTGAGCTGTGGACCTGCTTCATGTTGATTTTTAATTTTTTTTTAACGAGACCAACTCAACAAGTTTCAACTTTCAGCAGAAGATGGTGACCCAGAAAGAATAGTCCTTATCCTCCCTGATTTTTCTGACTTCATCCTCCAAAATCTTATCCTTTCCTACTAAGTTTCCCAGGAAATGCAGCTTTGCAACAGACCCAGTTTTATTATTTACACTATTTAAGATTGCCCAGCTTGAAGCAGATTTTCCAGCAAGGGTGAAGGGCTCCAGCTGCTTGGGTCTTTTAAGCAGCCTTAAACTTGACAACCAAAAATCATGTAAGCAATTTACGTACCACACCTGAAACTCTGGGCTGTTGTTTAGTTATATTCAATAACTGAAGATTCTCACCAGATTCTTGTTTCTGTTCAAGCTGTGCATGCCTTCAGCAGAGGGACAGAAACTCTGCTACTAGTCCTGCAGAGCCATTTTTCTGGGTGCTCACAGTGTGGGGTTTGCACAGCTCTTGGTTGTCATCTGCTCTCTCTTTCCTAAGTAAAAACTCTACAAGTTTTCTGCCTGTTTTATGCTAGCGATAGCAGAAAGGAGGTTGCTGGAGAATGTGGATGCGAAGCAAAAGTTTTCATGGGTTTGGATTTTATCACAGTTGGCTAGAGTGAACTACAGTTGGCAGAAGTGAACTTTACCTTTAAAATATCACTTTTTCTGTAGCTGTTGTCTGTATTCTCTTTGCCCTGGATCTCCGGGGGCTCTTGTGTTTTGGTTCCCAGTCGCTGAGTGTGACTGGCCAAGGACTGAGAAGGACAGGTCAGAATTACCAGAGTCATTTTACCTTCTCCTCTGACTGACTGCCAGGCAGGACACAGATGTTTTCAGATTCTCCTGCTTGATGATATCAGGACATCAGTTTGTGGTTTATTGCCTGAGGCAAATTCTCCTCATGTGCATGATTGCAAATGCTACATAAGCATTATGTATGATAGAATGTAAGAATGTGATAGATTAAGTAGAATAAGTAACTGCACTTTGCAGAGTTCATATTTGATGTTCAGCTTGCAGCAAGAATAAGAAATTAAATTGTTTAGCCCACTATTTTTTGAGGACTATCACTAACAGTGATAAAAATGACAGGATGACAAGACCACATGTGCACTTAAGACAGAAAAAATAAAAGCATGGGATAATTCAATCCGTAGATTTAATTTTCATGCTCTTGCAGTCTCTAAGGACATTAGTGACTGACAACTTTAATAGCAAAAATCTGGATCTGAGGGTCTTCCTCCACTGACCCAGCAAACCTTTGCCAAGTCATGATGGCTGCCTGATGCACAGCCTGAGTGTCAGCTGAAGAAAGAGAAACACCTGGGATTCACGGGCTGAAAAAGACATTCAAAAAGGAAATAGAAGATGAAGTGGAAGAAGGTCACAGGCAAAGAGCAAAGACTGGAGTAGCTAAAACTGATGGAATGGACATTGCTGGGGATGAGACAGTTCCTGCTTCATGGATCATAGGGATTTCCAGCCTTGGTTTTGTCACTGGCAGCACTGTGCTGCTGTGATATTACTAGTTTGAGAGTGGATTTTCTCTAAACATCCCTCATGTGGCAATGCTCTGAGCAATGGGCAGTTCTATTCCTCTGAGCAGAGTATCAGCTACACCTGGGTGTAAGAGAGGTGAAGGATACACCAGGGAGCAGTGGGCTGCAAGGAGAAGCTCTGCTACCAACCGGGAATGCCACAGAGCTCATCTGCAGATGTGAGCTCCTATTTAATGTGATTTCCAGCAAATCTTTAATCGGGCTCATGACCAGCCTTCTTATGTCACTTTTATCTGGATCTCTCTCGTCTCACCCCATAAAAAAGTGGCTTTTATGAAGATGTGGAGTAGCCTACTGCACAAATGACACATCACCTCCTGAAATCTAATAGAGCTGTCATCCTCGTGCTGCTGTTGTATCTGTTAAAGCCATCAGCTGAACATCTGTCCCTCTGTATTTTATACATTACAAACCACTTTGCCAACTGCCTCCACCCAGCTAGGTTGCCGGAAACACTGCATTTTAAATGCTTTTAGAGTGGGAGGAAAGAGGGAGTGTTTTTTTCATTTTTCAGTCAGCTGCATCTGATAAAAGAACACTTTGTAGTGCTGGGTAACCCTAAACATTTAAAAGCTGGTTTGCAAGCCATGCTGCAGTATTATAAAAAGGACTGGAGCTCTTCAAAACTCATTCGATTGGAATCACACTGGACCCAAATTTGGCAAGAAAACCACCTAATTTCAGTGCTGAAATCTGTAACAAACTGGAAGTAATTCTCCATTAGCATGGAGTTCATATAAATCAAGGCTTCTGCTTCCAAAACTGAATTACCCACAACAGCACAAGCTATTGTTGCTTTTAGGAGCAGACATCCAGACCCAAGCATGTCCAGTTCCAGGTGTTCGATGCTGTAATGGGGGCCAAGATTTTTTGAGATATTTGAATAAGTTAAACAGCATGTAGAGCTTTCCTGAAAAAAATGGTCTCTTTTTAGAAGGGATTTTGACCCCTTCCAAAAACAAACAAAAAAAAATCTGTTTTTTCTGATTCTGAATATTTTTAGAAATATTCTAGATTTCTACAGAAATATTCTAATTTTCTGGCAGGATCTTTGTGTTTGGCTTGATGATGCCCACAGGAAAGAGCTGCAAAGAGCTCATGAGCCTGGACCAGCAGCAGAAGGCTGGAGAAAGCAGTGATGAAACAGGGAGCAGAAGCAGACTGGAGGGGATGGCCAGAGGAGCTTCCTTGGCAAGTCCCTCTTCCCACACAGAGTTGGGTAACACAATTTCATCACATGCACCTCAAACAGAATTTGATCTCCTTGTAAAGAGTGAGGAGCTGAGCAGATTGCTATTAAAATCAACCAGATTTCGTAGAATTAACTGTAGGGTGGCAAACATGAAATAGCCAACTGCTATTTCTTTTTTACCCTTGTTTTAATGCTTTTTTGCCTAAACAGCAGCAGGTGTTCTGGGCTGCCCTGTCAGCATTTCCATATGGGTCAGAAACTAAATCAGCTACCAAATATGGATGCAGAGTAATTAATTACTCCTGCAGTACTTCTCTCTCTTTGCTGATATTGCATTTATATTCGTTTTGTGCTGTGTGGCAGTTCCCAAGGCAGTGTCTGATTTTGTTTGTAACTTGGTGTAGTGAAAAGAACATCATTTGCTATCCCTAATTCTAAATGTTACTATTGTGTTGTGGGGTTTTTTTTTGCCTGACACTCCTTTGCTCAGACAATGCTGGAGAGTCAAACCATATATAAAGATGCTGTAGGTTTAATGCCTTGTGATTGGGATTGATATGGAATATGGTGTATTTGAGAGTTCATCTTGAGGGAAAAGTCACAGTACAGCAAATTTATTAGCCGTGATGCTTCTTAATATCTTGAGAAGCTCACCCTGTTGCACCTGCCAAGAAAGGCTGTCTCCTGGAACAGCTCAGGCAGTTTATCTCAATAGATACTTGGATACAGCATAAAGGACACTTGCTGGCTCTGTACCTGCATTTAAAATGGGTTAAGACTAAACTGTGTGTGTCTGCAGCCTGAGTATGTGCTACTGATAAACTCATAATCAAAGAAGTGAAACCCTTTTGAAGATCAAAGGAGCCGTTGTTATGTGTATCTGATTACAAGCCATGGTCTACAGTGTCTTGCAGCAGCAAATACAATCAGTGACACAAACAGGAGTGGTTGGGATGGAGACATGGGGATTTAGGACTCTTCCTTCGTCTTGGGCACTCTGACCCAGTGTTAGGAGCAAAATACACATCGTTGCTGCCACGTACTTCCAGTTTCTCCTACAAGCTGAGTTTTCAGTCAACTGAAGAGACCTGGGAGGATCAGTGAAACTGTCAGATGTATTTTGTCATGGAAAGATATCCTGACTTCTAGACACAAAGAAAAGCTGTACTTTTTCCCCTGCTTCTCCTTTTCCACGTCAGACATGTCCAAGAATGAGGGGGAAAAAAAAAAAAATCACACTTAACTATGACATGTCTCATCCTTGCATTTTCCAATGTTATGAATTCATGTTGCATGGTTTAGGCTTTGTTCTAGTCCTAAAATACTTTCTAGTGCATTAATAATCATATAACCATAACCTTGTCTGGCTCCTGAGGTTTGAGGGATGAGGGGAATTTTTGTAGACTCAGGGCACACAGACTAAAGTAGCCATGTGCCAAGATCAGCGCTGATGGGGTGTGGAGGAGTTTGATTAATATGCTGAAACTTAAGCTGTATCTGCCAGAGACTGGTACTAAAATACCAAAAAAAAAAAGAATTCTAACAAGATAGATGTTTGAGAAATGCTGTAGATGCCTCACGTTGTCAGGGGCACAAGGAGGAGAAACTTTGCCTTCTTGTACTTCTGCACAGACCAGATATTATTTTGTTGGTAGATATCAAGAAGCATGTGAGAAAGGATAAATGGAATATCTGGAGACAGTGATTTCCATCAAAACCACCTCAGTGGCAGCCCCAGAGCAGGTTTTTCAGTCTGAAGCAGATCACATGCACTGTAACTAATCCTTCCCTCCCATCCTCCATTCTAGGCAAAATCATTTGTGCTTGGCAGCAATTGCAGGAGTTGTGGTGTGAAGGGGTCTGTGCAGTGATTCCAGTCTCATCTAAGATATAAAGTGATCGTGCTCTCTTCCTCTCACTTCCTCCCCCTTCCATATATCCCAGCAATGGATTTCCCAGAGCACTTCTGTCCCATAAATAAGGCATGGTGTCACTCTTGTTTGCCTGCCAGAGAAACTGGGTAACACCTGAAAATCTGAAGAGGAAGGAAAGGAATATTTCATTATAAGTGATTTCTAAAAAAAGAATTTTAGAACAAGCAAGTCAAAAGTTTATCTTGAGGAGAAAGGAGGTTCAGTAAGGCACTGTGTGTTGGAAATGCCAGCTGTTGTTTATAAGAAATGCTGCATGGAGTCATAGCACAGCCCAGGTTGAAAGGAATCTTGAAAGATCATCTGGTTCAACCTTGTCAAGAAGAAAAAAAATGTGATTAAGAAAATGTCCTGGTCTTGCTATTTCCAGACATGTTGGATTGTGCCTTGCTTTTGCCAAGGGCCAAGGTCAGACGGTGTCACTCTGATAAGGCAGAGTGGGAAATGGGGCTGGTAGGACACTTCTATTAGTTTCCACATGCTCTATGTAACCAAAAACTGAAGCACAATCTGTTGGCACAAGATTGTCTGTGTATCCTTAGTTCAGTCAAAGAACTTTTCTGAATACTTGACGTTTTAGTCTCAACCATGGTTTACATCTGAACTAATTTGAAGGTTTATTATGATTAGAATCTCAAAAGTCATTTTTGATTAGCAGTCTGCATAGATCAGAAATGATATTGTGAATCTGAAGCCCTGCTGATTGCCAAAGGTAACACATTCTCTGTGCTTACTCAGGTTTTCAGTGCTGAACTTTTTTGAAGTTGAGCTGAACCATGGAATATTTGTTTGCTTTGCAACTGTTGTCTAGCCATCTGCTTTAGGTTTTGCTTGATTTCAAGAAGGGTTGGATTGTTTTGGCTTTTTGTTTTTTATTAAAGATGTTGGATGCATTAATCCTCTGAAAAATCAAAACGCCCTCAAGATTAATTACAGATATGGGTCAGCTATTTGTTGCATTCTACCCATATGAAACAGGTGTTTGGGTTGGCAAGTCATCCAGGGGCAAAGGAAGGACTTCATAGAGTTTTTTTTTTTCCTTTGAGTTTATGGTGAAACTGAGCTTTACACGTTCTCCAGGAGTCAATTACTTCAAATGTTGTGTTCTGCAAACAATCCTTACTGGAACGCTTTCATAGAATCACAGAAAAACTGAGGCTGGAAAGAAAATGTACAGGTCATTTCGACCAATCCCTACACAAAGCAAGAACATCTGCCTTTGTCTTTCTCATAGCCATCCATGAGGTAGCTGGGGAAAACAATTAGATGCACCTATCCTCAGCTTGTTCCTTTCCATGCTGAAAAATTGCCATTCGTGGTCTGTCCTGCGCTCCAGTCCTTGCTGACTTGGTTACAGCATTTTCATGTCTTTCTTGACTGAACTACTTCCTATGGAAATACAGGGCAATCTCTTCCCCTTACCGGTGTCTCCACACATAGCCTGAAAGGTTGGATTGGGTTAGAGAACAGTGCAGGAAGGTCTGGGGAGATAAACGGGAAGGCAGTAAATTCACAGCTGAGACAGGCGCCTGTGGCTGGCAGCTTTCAGTGGGAGGTGCTGAGCTCACGGTGTTTTCCTGGGGGGAATTCTCCAGTAGCATATTTTGGTGTTGGAACCCAGGTTTGTTTTCCTTAGATCTATTTGGCAAATGAATAGTGCTTCCAGCAGCCAACAGCACTTCAAGTTTGATCCAGCAGGGAGCCCCCTCCTCAGGTAGAAGGGATTCAGACTGCAGAGGTTAAACTCAAATGCTGGAGTCCCATCTCAGCACCCCACTCATAAGAGCTTGCTTGCCATATGCTGACAGATGACTGTCTTTTCCTCAACAACTAAACTCTTGTTTAGCTTTATTTCAAATGTTTACTTTTCTGCTGGGGTTTCAATAAAAGCCCCTTGTCCTGCAGCAGCAGCAGCAAGTCATCCAGGACAAGAATGGGGTCTGTAAAACTGTCCTGGTTTTGTGCTTGTAAAGCTCTTTGAGGGAGACTACACTACCCATCCTGTGTTTTGCTTTTGGAAGGAAGTTAAACATACATTATTTAAGTTATTTTTGTTATTGTTAGATCATGGGGACAAAGGGACTGACTGGTAACAAGCATAAAATAGTTGAAATTTATGCCCCTATGATTCTTTTTCTTAAAAACTAAACAAAACAAACTTCCAAAACAGGAAAGGAAGAGGTGGGGGGAAGTGAGGATCAGTTGTTATGTTTTGAGTTGCTTTGGTTTACGTGTTGCGTTTTTTCTCTTTGAGCTCCTGTTAGCCTACTGCATCTCAGGCTGTCTCTGGTCCCCAGAAATAAGGCCACTTATTCAGTTTCTCTAACAGAAGAGTTGCCTTTGAAAATTAAATTCTAGACCACTGGTGTATTGGTCCACTGAGGAGAAGTGCTTCCAGCACAGTACTGTGCACTTGCCTCTGTTTCCTGGCGGCTTTTCCCCTCTGTTACTGCACAGTGATCAACTCCCTGCCACAGAACAACTGCTACAGCAGCTCTGGACAGGAGCAGAAAGTGTATTTTAAATTTCTCTTTGCCTTTTCTGTTTCCAGCTTTAAATGGTGCTGAGTAGTGGGAAAAAATCAAGCCTTAAGAGCAGCAGCAGCAGCTCTTGAGCCTGCAGTAGCTTTGGGTGCGCTCAGTGTTGATTGTGCAGCTCCCACAGCATCCAGCCCCAGTGCTGTGCTGGATTCAGCCCTCCTCCCAACTTCTGGAGAGGAGGGAGCCAAACCTTCGAGTCCTTCTCCCCTACTGGTGTTGACTAAATCATGTGAGAGGGATTAAGGAGAGCAGTGAAGCATTTTAACCCTGCTCTCTCCACAAGAGCACTGGGAAACCGGAGTGTTCTCTGAACAACTGAACAACTGGGCATGTGCATCAAAGGAGCTCAGACATGAGAGAGGGAGAGAGGTGGAGTTTGACAAAGAGCCCCTAATCCAGTTAGCTCTTGCTGCTGCTGATGGGGCCACAACATGGAACTAAGGAGTGTTTGCTCTGGGATTTCCTCCCTCTGGACGCTGAGCACTAAGGATCTTCTGGGTTTCAGGAAGGCAGAAGGGCCATAGCAGATTTGTGTGGTGCTTCCACAGGCGTTCCCACTCCTCCCTGGAGCTTTCTGAAATCACTCTGCCTTTTGATAGTGGCCCAGCTCCCCAGTTCAGTGCCTCCTCTTTGTGCAGGCACCATGGAGTCCAGGCTGGAGGGAGATAATACTTCCTGAAGTGCTCATTTATCCCAGCGGGAGAGAGGCGGCTCGCAGCATCCACACGGGTTATTAAGCTGAACTGAAAAGAAAGAGCAAACTGCAGAGTTGTATTAGTTTATGTATTATCAGCGTTTGTAAGGTACCTGTTGCCCTAGTAACGAGGAACAATGTATATAGGTTCAACCAGGCAAAATCACCCTCTGGTCAGGGAAATAAAAATTCATGGCCTTTCCTCTGGAGCCACTCCTCCAGTGCTTGGGGAGGAGGGCTTAGGAGACAGAAGAAACTGAGCTGGTTGTTATGATCATACAATCCCAGTTTCTGTTCATTCACTGCTCCTGGGAACCCTGCAGAGCTGCTAACAAGCTGAGTGCATATTGAGAGCACGTAGGGATATGCTGGAGGCAGGGGGACAGAGGGGTGGGCAGGTTCACATAATTCGAAGCCTGCACAGTGCCTGCCAGTGCAGTGGGCTTGGGGATATCTGGAGCTGCCCTTTCCGTGTTCCTCTTGCTCTCATCTCCAAAGGACTGGCTGGGGAACTCACCAGTGGGGCTTCTCCTGACCCCATTCACCTTGGGAACTAGGCTGTCTTGGCATGAGAGCAGTGACAGGCTCTGCTGTTTGTGTGACAAGTGTATGTGCTGCCCTGTCCTCACTTCTCAAGGCTTGGTGTTTAATCATTAAATGGGAATCACAGCATTGCCAAACCTGAAAAGCTACCACTCACAGTCTCACTCACAGTAGCAGCTGCTCTTCTACTGAGGGCTGAATGAGTGAGTGAATGTGGTGCTGTTGCTGTTTGTGTCACAGGATGGTCTGAAGACCATCACACTGGGCACTGGGAGCTCACCATGGCTCACTGGTTGCCCCCTCTCTGGAGCAGGGACCCTGGCTGAGTACATGGTCCTCTGGACTTTCAGATGCTTGACACTTGATGTTTTCCTTACAGAAAAATAGATTGCTCTGTATAAACAGTATAACAAGATAAACATTGTGCTCAGTATGACAACCAAGAAAAATACTGCAAGGATACCTTAAAGGCTGAGATGGGTTCAGAAGACAATGCTGACTTTGTGTCAATGTCAGGGGGAGAGTCATTGCTCAGGTCCTGGCAGCTGTAGGAGATAAAACAGCACTTTCTATTGCATGTGGGTCAGCTAGCATGGACTTGTTTCTAGCATTGATTCTGTATGCTGGCTAATGACAATACAGTTATTGTTCTTACACCTGTTTGCAAAGGGAAATGAGTTGATGACAGAATTTTAGTGCCTCTCCATGAGGCAAATGGGTCAGGTTTCTTTATTTTTGCCATTTAGTGACAATGGCAAAAATAGTCTTTCAAATCCAAGCTGCAACCCAAGATATATATAGGCAATTCAGCCCCTTGTTTTATCATCTCCTAAAACACAATAAAGTAAGTCATTAAAATCTCCACCAGAGTGAAACAGGAGGTGAGATTCTGATAGCTGTAAACTAGGCAGCCAGCTAAGGGGGATCCAATTATTTGTGGCACTGCAGGGTTTTGCTGCAGGATCACATCACAACTGGTAGCCAGCAGCACAAAACTTACTTCATTTTGGCTTGATTCTTGTCACAATTGCTACACAAACAGTAAAAATTCATCATCTGTCACTGTTCTGTGTACCTATCAATCTCTTTGTTGCATCAGAAGAGATTTGTCTTCGCTCTCTATCAGCCACCACAGTGATTGCCTCACTGTGACTTTGACTATAATTTTAATTGTCTATAGATCCTGCACTGATCTTTCTGACACTGAAAGATTTAAGAGTAGAGTTAAGCCCCAGAATCGATGTTAACAAGTCTTTACTTGGGACCCTTATTTAATAAACTCTCATAGCCTCTAGGGGTGATTTACAAAACTGACCTTCACTGACTGACTGTAAAACCAGAAAATCAGTAAATACAGTTCTTCAGAAAGTAATGGATGCTTCCTTATTGGGAATCATCATGGCACCTGAGCCATGGCCACAGCTTTACCTGCCCCAAAGCATTACTGCTCTAACTTTTGAGTAGAAGATTTATGCCCTGCAAAGGGCAGAATAAACCCAAACTCCTGGTTCAATGCACATTAAAATGTTGTAGCAGAGGTAAAAGTAGCTGATTACTTGCAGTGTGGAGCCTCTTCCCATGTCTAGCAGAACTGACAGTGTAGTTTTAAATGGTCCAAGTTATAGGAGTCTGAACCAAATGTGGTAAAAGATACAGTATGGAAATGCAGGCTTTGATGAGGACATGGCTGGATAACCTAGCAGGCATTCCTTGGCTTAACAACCCTGCAACAAAGTGCAATGACTTGTGTGGCTTTGAGTTCACTATGAAGGTTTCTGCTTTAAAAATTAAAGGGGGACAAAAGTAATTGTGTTGGGATTCTGTTCTGGCAGACAACGTGCGGCTGGGACCATGCCCCCAGTGAAAATGCCATGGAGAAAATGTGTCTGCTCCTACCCATCACATCGCTTTCCAGTGCTTTCCATGCCAGTGCCTGGCTTCAATCCATACACAAAACCCAGGCTGCTGGCTGCAGTGGTATTTGCAAAGGTGAAATCATGCAACTGTTACTGAAGCCGGCTCGTTCCTGATCAGAAAAGTCGATAAACATTTTACAGATGATGGGTTTGGGCAGCGGGTCTAAAGTGACTCTGCTCTGCCTCCTTTTGCCCTCTGGTTTGACTGCTGGAGATGCTGTGTGCAAATGGGTATCAAAGGTTTATTAAGCGATACAAGTCTGTAAAGAGGTGCTATCCACAAATCTGTATAAAGTATTCCAGGCTATTGTAAGGCCTTATTACAAGAAAATGGAAGGATTTTGCATCAGTTGATTAACCAGTTAGGAAACTGTGCCTCTCATTAAACTTTTATATGACATATTAAATGTACAGTTGTAAATGAAAGGTGACTAGGCCATTTATTGCAAAACAAATGGATTGATATGATTAAAAGGGGGCTGTGCTTTTGTGTGGGGATACTGTCAAGAGGAATAGGAAGAGCACTCGCAAAAATGAGAATGCCACGATGTGCTTTTACTTCAAAACAGAGTCCTGAATCTGCCCTGTTAGAAAAATCTATCACTGAGACTTGAGTGAAGTATTATCTAACCATCTGAGACACAGCCCTATAATTCATGGGTCATTGACACAGTAGAGAAGATCAGTTCTGGCTATTGTAGCAGCAGAGGGACTCTTAATCCATGGATTATTAACGTGGAAAATTGAAGGGGCTGTTACAGGCTTGTGGTTTATTAGACTATTGTGGATTTAGGGAGCTTTAATTTGAAGATTATGGACACAATGGAGTGCAACAGATCCCTTGACAATGTCAGTGGCAAGGCTTTTGTACAGGAGAAAGCTTCTGCCTGAATTCTGTCCTTCTCCATCCCACAGGATACTGCTTAAGAAAACACTTATGGGGCTGCAATCACCTTTGAAGCTCATTTGATCAAAGTAACTCAGAAACACACTTCTCTGAAGATAATGTTCCCTCAGCTCTCCAATCTGGAAATTATTTTGTTCTAGCAAGGCTTTTCTTGCCAGCACTTGATTTTCATCCCCTATTGCTGTTTTGTCTTGCAAAAATTTGATGCTACATTGTGTTTGTATAACATCATTAGGTCCATGGGATGCTTTGCAGGACAAGTGAGCTGAATGTGTTATGTTTTGGAGAAGGACTAAGGAATGAAACCTTGGACCTTCACTAGCAACAGCTTTTTGAAATACCCTTCTGCCTCTGGTCACCATCTCAAATGCCTGGGTGAGCTTATCTCTGCTCCCCATCCACCTTGAAGGACTAATAGAGATGTGAGGAGTTTGTGGGTATGGAGAGGCACAATGAGGCTTGAACCCATAGTTCCAAAGACAACCAGCCAGCTCTGAAAGCACACCAGGGAAAATTTCTCCCCTGCCGAAGAATGTTGTATGTTTTCCTTTCGCCCTTCTCTGCTCCAGAAGAAGGGAAGGAAAATGGAAATTGTTACAGGAAACACTGTGGGAAGGGTTGAGGGAGACTCAGAACTGGCATTGGGTAAGCTCTGTAACTGCAGTGGTTCCACTGCCCAGCATGGGCATGAACTGGAAACCTTCCTTCTCCATTCTCTGATTTATGTTTGCAATACAAGAGGAGCTGTGAGCAGGCCAGCACGGAGTGGCTGGTTGGATCAAGGCTCGTGGCATGTCTTCTGTGCCCGTGCTCAGCTCGAGGTGTCTGTGCTTCACACGTTGTTTTGCATCTCTTCCATGGCTGTCTGCAGCTGGGGAGGGGACTGAGGAGAGCAGGGAGGAAAGCCAGAACGCCATCTGTGCGGGCAATGTTTGTTTTGTTGTGTTTTTGTCCAGATAAAGCACAATTTTTCATGGAGCTTCTTGCTGCTGGAAGCTGAGGAAGCCAAAGCATGAATGGGATCAAGAGGAACTGCACAAGCCCATGGTTGGTGGCTCATGAATGGCTTTTGAATGGTGTCTCAGACACAACATTGACACCAAGATTTCGAGCAAGAGGGAGGACAACAGGAAGAACAGCCACATTGCCCTCTTGTCCAGGTAATTTTCCTAAGTTGGATACTTCCTACTTCTTCTATTGGATTTCGTTTTAGGGCTAGACAAAACCTTAAAAGCTTTCCCAACAGGGGAAGGAAGAAGGTAGCTACACAAAATAAACTACAGTGTGTGTGAATTTGGGGAATGGAAAGCAAAAAGGATACAGGGAGTTCTCTCAGGCCAAGACAGGTGAAATGAATGCTCCAGTTTCCTGGCCAAAATCAGTAACATAGAGTCACTGTCACTATGTGATAAGAGAAAGCATGTGCAGGACTTCAGAAGGCAACTCAAGAATTTCTAGGAACAGTCCTGGGCACCGGGACAATCCCCACCCTCTGATGCTCCAGTGTGTACCAAAGGCTTGGTATATACAAAAAATCTCAGCAGTCATGCAGAGTCTTGATCAAATTGTAAAATTGGTTGAGTGATTATTTTAATTGAAAAATATATATTTACTTGAAATAGATTCCTGTTTCTCAACTATGCTTATGTTACACAGATAGTTTGGTTTATATTTGAATAGAAAATGTTTAATATTCAGCCTGGGAATAGTAATTTAGCGCAAATAACTATTTCTTCAATATTAATTTCCACTTCAAGTATTTACATTTTCTTGCTTTCCCTCTTTGCCCTCTTCCATTCCTCTCCCCATCAAAATTTACTTATATTTCCCAGGGAATATATGTGGTTTAGAGTAATGCAAAACAAATGATGGATTGAGTGTATTTGCAATGCCCTTTGAAAACTGTCCCAGTGTTCAAATACTGTTCAGTTTTATTCCTCTAAGTGTTCTACAGCTTACTGCTGCAACATGTCATCTACACAGCCAGGAAGTTGTACAAGATACACAAGATTCAAGCCAACAGGATAAAATCCAAGTGATCTTTTAGCTAGCTTTTGAAATGAGTAGAATTTTGTGACCCAGAACTCCAGAAATTAATATTATCTGAGCAGTCAAACACAGATGGTCCACATGAAGTTTTCTGTGTAACTTCTAATTTGACATGTGAAATATTTTATATAATTTTTTTAAATATACTGTGATTTTGAGCCCTATGCTATTTAATAGAGCACATATTGTTGGAAAGGAGCAAAGACCTGAGAAGTGTTTGGTTCATGAACATTGCAGGTTTAAGCAATTTTTAGAATTTGTGTAGCTAAAGATGCCTGATTTTTGACAAGCATTGTACATGCAACTCCATGAAACGGGAGCACACCTTTTAATGCTGATGTGCTGGACACCTGCAAGGAGTTCTGAAAAGTTCAGTCGCTCTGACACACTAAACTCTCAAATAGTGGGAAATTTTCCTTTGATTTCAGCAGATGTCTCCCACAAGTACGCAAGAAAATGTTTGTCTTTATATTATCAGCAGTTTTTATATTACAAAATAGCCAAAGGTCAGAATTTCATTTTCTCTCGGGCATGGTGCTGAATGAACAATAGCTGAATAACTGTATTTGGATTCAGTCACTGATTGCACTCCCTCAAGATATTCTCACAATCACTTATTTTTCCATTTCTGCCCAATAAAGTGGCTGGAGTTTGGTAAACAGCTGGAGTCACAGGGGTGTGGGAGGTAAAAATACAACTGAGGTAGGTGAGAGGTTCTGCTGGTGAGAATATGAAGGAAGGAAAGACTCTGAGTTCCTGGAGCTTCGGGCATCACCCTCCCTGTGAGAGGATTGGGAAACAATGCATATTTTGGTCATTTGGTTGCTAATATTCAGAGCAGAATTACATCCTAATTTCAAGTGTTTTGCTAGCAGATGAAGCTTTTCTACTGCAGCCTAGGAAACAGAATGGTTGTGCTTGACAGTCACGTTCACAGGGGATACCTGGGGCTGCTGAAACACTCCATGCTGTATGTGGTGAATAGGAGCTCCCATTGCCATGTGAAACACTGTGACTTGCCCCCAAGGGTGCAGGGGAATAACACTGTCTGGGCAACAACATGGAATTACTCCTACTCAGGTTACTGCTCTTCTCTGTCTCACGGCCTTCCTGTACAGCAAGGTCACATGGGGAGCCATCAGGAGGCTGCTGACACTGACTCAGAGCAAGCCTGGCCACTTCTCCTCCTCAGCTTTGCCAAGATAACCATCTCTGCTGGGAAGAGCCAAGGTGGGGATCTCTTTCTTTACTTGATCAAAGCAAATCAATTACCTCCTTTTAGAGCTTTATATATTAGCATCACATCTCTTTTCACTTAACTGCTTCAGCCATTCATTATCCATTCAAATGGAACCTGGCAGAGCTTCCCATATTCAAGTTTTTTTGGATCACTAATTATATCTGTTATTGGTCCAGAAAACATCAGATTTCAGCTGACCTCTCCCTCGCATGGAGCTTTTCCTTTCAAACCAAATTTTTTTTTGTTTAAATATTTAAACATTTATTTATTTAAGTAGCAAACCCATGCATCCTCTACTCTTGTCAAATTTCACTAGACTGCATTTCTCTGGCTTTGCTTGTTGTCTTATGGCTCAGCAGATAATGTATTAATGACCTGTACAAAGCCCCAGCAGGATATATCCCAGGGAGAAAATGGACAATGTCTGGGTTTCTCAGTGGTCCTTCTTTTGGAAATGTTACTCAGAAAGGTGTTACAACTCTGATGAAACAAATTCAGCTGCTCCTTTGCAGATACTACATGCACAATGAAAGATTTTCCATCTTCATTTGCCTCGATTCAAAAGTTGCTGGTGTTTCCTACAGGAACACTAAGCTCTGTGTTTATTAGTCCAATAAATGGCCGTCACTTAATTCTCCAACCAATCCTCCCAGCAATTTCCATCAGCAGGGTTCCCATGCTGTGCATCAGTGACGGTTCGTGAACTTGCTTCAGTAACTTCCCGTGAGTTAACACAGCTGAACCAGACAAGTCAAACTACAATGACTTCGTTTTGTTGGGGGATTTGGAAGCCTGGCATCCTAAAGAGATTTCCACCATCACACTGTAAGTCTCTACACCTGAATATGTTGTTAAGTTCTATCCAAATTTGACAGACAGCTAGGTATGTCAGCAATAGCAAGATAAGCCACTGAGGAGAGATAAGATCCATGCTGCTCAATCAGGAACAAAAATTGACCTGTAATCTCAAGTAAATCTCAAAATCCCTCAGACTACTCATAGGAAAAGTATTCCTGCTATAGGAGATGTTCTGACTTGGAGTTTGTGAGTTACTACCCAGAGACTGGCCCAGCCCTGAACCAGGGAGCCAAAGGCAACAAGGCTTTGCAGCTTCTGTTGCTCACAGATTGGCTTCTTGTGAAACTCCTTCCTAATTTCGCTGTCAGAGATGCGTGTCAACCTTTGGACTTTTGTTTTAAATACACAAAGGTGGGTTTTTCCCATTAAATATTGTGCAAGTGTGCTGAGAGGTGCATTTCCAGTACTTACTTTAGTAATAATTCTTGAGCATGGATGGGAAACTGAACCTGAGGGCAGGGAGCACAGAAAGCTTTATTGCATTAGAGAGCATGGCAACCTGAGAACATCTCTGTGTGGGATCACAGCTTGTAGAAAATCAAAATATAAATGTCCAGATGTATATAATGTGGTGCAATGACTCCACAATCCCAGAACTCTGCCTGGCACATTTACATTTGGACCACAGTGGTCCTGTGATGAATGCTGATGGAGCAGTGAGTTCCTGACAGGTCTCAGGTCTGTTCTGTGGTGGGGGCTGGTTTCCAGCTCTGTGTGTTTAGTAGATCCTCATGACCAACTGCACACTCTGTCACTGCTGAGGAAAGGTGTTGGAACTGAGCCCTGCTTTCATGTGTGAAGCTTTTCTCTCCTCCAAATCTGCAGCAGCATTTCCTGCTCAGTGGAATAGGAGAGCAGTGATGCTGTCCAGGCTCTGGGTAGCATTGCCCATGTGAGGAGAGTGGTTCTGATGATAAATATTTGATAGGTCATTCATGTCTGATAAAGGCGAGCAGCAATACATTAAACTTTTCATATTCCTTCATCTATCTCCTTTTTCCAATGACTTGTTTGCTGGAGTGCCTCACTCTCCTGATCCTTCCTGGTGAGGTAGGAAATCACTTGTTTTGACATTCTCTAAATAACAGAATTTCTAAATAACACAGAAGACTTCATCTGTTGAAGCAAATTAGGTGAGAAAGAGGCACACAGAGCAGTTCTCAAAATTCCCCCAAGATGTCTAGATCCCCTGAGCACTGGGCATTAAAGAAATTCCTATAAGTTTTCTATTTACATCTTTGCTAGCCTAAATCCCTCTGAATGTCTGGTACTAACTCATATACCCGTGGTTACAGAAGGAATTTGATGTATACAGGAAACAAATCCTTTCCCAATAATAAAACCAGTGTTTAGCTGCTGTCTTTTCCATCTCACATGCTGCATTCTGGAGAGCTTACCAGCTTGAACTGGACACCAGTTATAGTGTTTTTATTTATTACCAGTTTATTTGTGGAGGGAAACTCAAACTGCTTTGCATCAGGAGCAATTTATATATAGAAGTGTATATGTATAAATATACGTAGTGTGCGTATGCATATTTGTGTGTACAAAATACATTTACAGGACTAAGAAAATAAGAAATGAGCGGTTCTGAGAGTCCAAATTCTCATCCAAGGGAGAACTACACCTGTTGCCACTGGCTTTTGAAAACTTTTGTGAAAAGTGTGAGAGCTACATTGCACTACATTCCTCACAAAACTTAAGGATGGTGAATGAACACTAGTAAATTCCGAGTAGCTTTTTTATTTTTTAACTTAATTTTCCCAGTAAACTCCCTCCTACCAGAAGTTCAGCTGTGACTGCTTACTTAAATTTATTTTGCTTAAAACAGGAACTGAGATTTAAAACCATTATTAATAAACAGTTTATTTTTTACTGTGAGGCATCCAACGTAAGTCATAAATTATTGTCCACTTAATTAAAGACACCTTTCTAGCTGTTGCTCTAATCAGCTCAATCTAGAGCAAATAAATTCAGTGCTTTGCCAGTTTTGTCAGGGACTTTGGTGCAGGCACAGAAAGTGTCAGGGTTCCTTTGCTCACCACTCCAGGTGTTACTGGGCCCTGTTGGAGCTGATTTTCAGAGGCCCTGAGACATCCTTGAACTTCTGGGAACTCTGACTCTTCATCAGCAGATTGTCTAAGATGTGGACTTACATGCCTGGCCAACAGAGTGAGCTCACCTCTTGTCTTTATCTTTTTCTTATTTTCTTTGAATCCAAGAATGGGCCTGTGAGAAATTATAGTAATTTGGCCACAGCTATCCTGGAAGAGCAACTCTGCCATTGATGGAGCCAGCAACTTGCTCAATGACCCTTCAAGCTAACCCACACACAAGCTCATTTTCTATGAAATGGATAGGGACATTTCAGGCAGCTGGTTGGAGAGAGGAGCAGGTCTGTGACTACTACCCGTAGCAAAAAAAAATTCTCATTTTCAGTCTTTTCTACAGCTGACTCTCTGTAAACCTCCTGAGTCCATGGAAAACAATTCTACTGAGAGCTATGAAAATACAAGTAGAAAGATATCACCTTGACCCCAGAAGTCACCCATGAAGTTTGTTACAGAGGCTTCAGGAGAAATGAGAAACAGAAGATACATACAGGTAGCTGGAAATGTCTGGGTTGGTAAAATTCACCACTCTTTTAGAGTAACCTGCAAAAGAAGGGACAGTGGGTTAACCTTTGTTTATAGAGATGTGTCAAAGGTGTGTATTCCTCTTCCCTGCATCTCATCCTTAATTGACTTCTGTTCCCAGTCCTGGTATGCTCCAGTGGCCTCTGATGTGATTCACAGAGGGGTCAGAGAGAGCCTAGGATGTCTGCAGATAGGAGAAACCAAAACATGGCAATAATTACAGGTAGGTGGGTATTATTCTGAAATCACACAGAATTTCACCAGCTAACTCTCTCTGTCCTCTACTGTCAGGCCCCAGAAAGTTGCCTTGAACCTCAGTGTTTGTGTAGGAGGGCAGACAGAAAAGAGATTAAATGCTCCTTTTGCAATATCTTTTCAAGCATCAAAGCCATCTCTGCTGACCAAGTAACTGCACTTCAGTGACTATGTCATCTGCCCAGTGACATTACCACTGGTTTGCAGTTAGATAGCACTTCTCAGAAAGGGAAATTTAATCTATTGGATTACTTTTTCTGAGTAACTGGGGCAAAACATACAAACAGGGAAATTTTGCAAGGCCAGAGTTTGTTTTTATTTATGACATCCTTTAAAACAAAGGTTAACCTTCTGTTCAGAGAATTTCTTGTAGGGCTAAGGTTCAAAACTGAAAGTAGCAGCCCAGCAGAAGATGTGACTGGGAATTGTGTAGCAAGTTGGAGACAATGATAAATCTGAATTCTTAAGAGTATATATGAGGGCTGGGGTGCTGCTATTTTGGGTTAGTTTCTCACTTTATGAATTTTTAATATTACTTTCTATTGAAGTTGAATGGTTTGTAGTTTATTAAAAAATAAACATTTTTAGGTTGGAGAGAGATGGAAGAGAATGATGAATGTAGCCTGGGAGGCTGTACCAAACTCCTCCCTTCTCAGAGGTAGATGTCCTCTGAGCCACTTGAGCTGGTTTGGGATTTTTTCCCTTAGCAGCTCTGTCCAGGGTCTGTTCCCATGAAGCAGGACCATTAACTGAAGCCTGAGCATGTTGGAGCAGGGGCATTCTCTGCAGAATGTCCCCTTCATACACTGCAGCAAAACTGGAGCTGGTGCCACTTGAGTGCTTTGGGTCCTGTGTTTGTGGATTTAACTTCATTTTCTGCTCCAGGCCTCCTGGTATGTAAGAGAGCAAATTCAAGCTTGTAGTTGTGTTCAGTAAGGCAGCAAACTTGCAGGGGGAATACTGCCCTCCTGCAGTTCATGGTGTTCTTCTAAACTATTTATAAATAGGTCTGCTGCAGCCAGTGTTTGCATTTGGAGAGCCTCACTGTTCTCATTTTCAAGGCTTCTCTCAGATCTGAAAGTAAAGGTCAGGTTGACTCCCCTTATTTGAAACAGAGAGGAAGAAAGTTAACCCTGTAAGCAGGTGGCTCTGATGCAGTAATTCTCAGGAAAATGAGTACATCTTCCCCTCCCTTTGGCTCCATTTGAATTTCTCTGCCCTCTTCATTAGCTGATGATAGTTCGAACTTCCTGCATCCTTTTAAAGAGATCCCCCTGCAAATCATCATCTGGGACTCATGAAATGCAGAGATCTGGTAAGCAGCACAAATCACACGCTTCTGGCCCACACTTGCCAGAAGCCCTGGATAAGTTTTCAGCTGAGTTTATGCTTCACCTCCCTCCACTCTACAGAACAATAACATACAGGCCCATTTTCCCCAAAAAAGCTTGCACCAAAACCAAAATCCACTTCATGGAGGATTATTTTTTGCTGATTGAGAGGTGTTTGGAGATGACAGGCATCTGATCTCATCTTAAGCCTTAAATTGCTGTAAATCCTGTATTGGTTTACTTTTTACTTCAACCAAATAAGATATTATCCTGCCTCAGAGTTAACACTTTCCAAGCTTGCCTCAGCTGAGTGTTGCACACCAAAGGCATTATTATCTGCCACCACTGGACAAGGCACTGCACAGAGCCACCAATTCACGTGTGACATAGCTAGAACACTAAACAGGATTGCACGGCTCAGAAGGTAGGAACTACATGCATGTAACAACCATTTTGCTTCTCTGTGGGGCCCTTGAAGGGCAGGTAAAATACTGGGACAGCCTGAGATGTGCTGTGTAGTGTGTATGGGCAAAGGATATGATGTCTCATCATCTTCCAGATGTTGCAATCCAAAGGCTGCAGTAAGAAAGTTGTCAGTGGTGGATATTTACTTCAGTGAGGACTCAGTGGAGGTCACAGCCTATGTCTGAATGATGGAAACAAGAAGGAGGGTGTGAAAAAATTTACTTCTGAAATGCAAAACACTTTTTTTTTTATTTCTTTTATGTTAATATGCAAGAGCACCTTACCCTCCTTTATCCCAGGAGCTGTCTTAGCAGTCTCCTTCAGAATAGATTATCTTTGACTCAAGCGGTACATTTATTTTGGGACAGATTGCTAATAAATAGAGTTTTCTAGGTGTTCTGACTGCAGGGAATGTAATTGGTAGGCAGGTACATTATGAACCTAACTAAAGAAGGCTTACAAGACTAAATATTGTTTTATTGCCTATTTAAGACTTTGAAATGAAATGTTTGTATAAAAGAAGGTGCATTATCCCAAGACAGTGGTTTTATTTGTGCTATTACTTAACAGAATGTTACAAACACCCGAGAGGCCTCTGTAAACTTTCTGACTGAGCTGTGAATTGAGGCCAAGGTGAGTGTCGTGGTTTGGCACCGGCCAAACACCAGGCGCTCACGCGAGTTGTTCACTTACCTTCTTCTGCTACAGTTGGGCAGAGGAGAGGGGAAAAAAAAATTAATCAAGGGTTCACGAGTTGAGTTAAGAACTGGGAGAAAAAGCACTCTCAAGGCAAAACAAGTTTAAATTTAAAGGTATAAAGTAAATTTATTATTAACAGAGTCAGAGGAGGATAATGAGAAGTAAAGTAAGTCCTTAAAACACCTTTCTTCCACCCAGCCTCTCCCTCCTTCCCAGCAACAGCCCAGGAAGACAGGGCATGGGAGTTTTGGTCAGTTTGTCACTGGATATCTTTTTCTGTTCATTCAGGGAGAGGAGTTTTTTTTCTGCTATGTCGTGAGTCCCTCCCACAGGCAGTCTTCCCAAAACTGCTCTGGCTTGGGTCACTCATCCCTGGCGTGCAGTCCTCGAAGGATAGGCTGCTCTAGTTTGGAAGCAAGGACCCTCTCTCTCCATCTCTGGCAGCAGGGGCCCTCTCTATTCGGGTCTCACACTGGATCACAGCTTTCTCTGGCTTCCACCCACTCTGGTGTGAGCAATTTGCCCACGGGCTGTGAGTGGACCTCTGCAATGGACTTCATGCATTCCAAGGGACAGTTTGTTTTACCATGGTCCTCACCACGGCTTGCAGGGGCAGCCAGGCAGGCAGAGCTCACCGTGGGTCACATGGAGATGGCAGCGGCCTTGGCAACGCATTGCCATGTACCACACCAGGGATGGCCCCGGCACTTTGCCACTCCTGGAAAAAACAATGTTTTGATTTTCCTCTTAAATGTCATCACAGAGGCATTACCAACCTCTCTAACTGGGCCAGCAGCATGTCCATCTTCAGGGCCATCAGAGATGGGCTCTGTTGGACATGGTGAAAGCTTCCAGCAGCTTCTCACAGAAGCTACCCCTGTGGCCCTCTCCCGCTACCAAAAACCAGGCTGTGCCAAATCAACACAATGAATTTCTCCCACTAAGTCCCAATCACTGGGTAAACATGTTCCTCTTAAGGAGGTAACCTGGTCAAAATGCCTAGAAGTTATTCTGATCAATAACAGAGCTCCTCTTTATACATTTTTATGGATGTGCGAGGTTTTTACTCCCTAGTAACACGTACAGGTATAATTTCTTTTAGCACAGAAGCAGTAAATAATTAATTCATTACCACCATTCTCTTTGGGCATGTTCAGCTGCTGCTTGTTGTGAACATCCCAAGGACTCTGAGGGGTGGTTTCTGTGCAGGCAGTGGTGTTACCCTGGCAAGCAAGTGTTCACCCACTGTTTAGAAATCTAATTTTCTCTGCTGGTATGTGAAAAATTGCATGGCATTCTTGTCACAAAATTCCTTTTCCAGTTTTCCTGTGTTTTGTGCTTTCACAATTCTCTTTGGCACAGCAATTATTACTGTACCAGCTGCAATGCTTGCAAAAGGTAATCATAATGAAACCTTGCTAGGTGTCTTGTGAAATGCCAGCACTGGTGAGTATGGGCCCCTCCAGAGCTTTTATTATAGATTTTGCTAATTCATTTGGGTATGCATGTGAAGGCTTTGATGTCATTTACCTCACATGACAGATCTAAGTGAGTTGCCATAATTATTTACCTATGAACCATAATTTTTTATCCAGAAAAGTGCAGTTTGTGGCTGGTGTTTTGGGACGAACTTCTGCTCAGTGTGTTCTTTGAACGGCTTGGCACCTCAGGTGAATGACAGAGGTTTTAGTTTTGTACATCACTGAAAAAAAGCAACCTTATAAAACACTGTTAATGAGAACTAGCTCTGCATTTTAACAACTGTTTTTATTATTACCAAATTATTTGTTTTACTATATTGTCATTTAAAATTTAATTTTTTGTAGCTCTGTTTTCAAGTATAGAGACTGGTTATGTATATTTATATTTATATTTGTAGGTTTACATTTTTTTTATTCCTGGAGACCTTAAAAATTGAATTTACTTCTGTATTTTTCCATTTATATTGATAAAATATCATACACTAAGTAATTCCCATACCCATTACATATGATTTGCCCACTCGTACTTATTTTGTCAACCTTACTTCCTCAGGCTATTTTCAACTTTAAGCCACTGCTAATCCATGACCATAGTGCTTTTGTCTCCAGGTCTGAATTATATAAGTATTATGGAACAAGGATTGAAATTAAGTACTCTTGACTTTATTGTACAATGACAGTCAGCTGATTAGCTTTTCTATTTCCACTAACTTAAATAATAGAGCAAATTGAATTACTTTAATTTTTTAAAAATTATTAATTATTTATATATTTTTTTCAATGGGGGAAGGCAATTTATGAAATATTTCTAAAGGGAAAGTGGAAATGAAAGAAAATAGTGATGGTCTGTGTTTCTGGGTGTCCAGAATTGCTGCCAAGTGCACAGAAAGACAACTGAAGCAAGAATGTACCCTGCATTCTGCAGTGCCCACTGCAATGGCAGTGGAATAAAATCTGCTGAGACCAAAAAGAAAAAACAAAAAGCACTTTGGTCACAGAGCTGAAATGGAAAAGCAGCAACTGTTAAACGGAACTTTTGTAGTGTGTCTCCTCAAACTCTGTCTCCTTCCATGAGACTCAAAAAGCAGAACACCTGTAGAACGTCAGGTTTCCTTTCAGGTGCAGGAGAGCAGCATTGCATGGCATGGCCATGTCTCCAACAGGCTGGGCAGTTTGCTGCTGCTCCTGTTCCAGCCAAGCTGGTTGATTGTCATTTGAAATGCTATCTCTGAGCTGCTTTTGTTCAATTGCTTACTTTTCTGAAAGGTTATAATCAAAAGGCCATACTTCAGGAATAATTTGGCTCCCTTGAATGATACTGGTTTCCAAGTGGCATGTAAATAAGGGGTCACATTTTCCAAAGAGAGCGCTGCCCCACCATCAGTGCTGTGAGAAATCTGCTTCACAGCTCCATGGCTGAATTTAGGGGGAAGCATTGCTGACAGGCTGAGTCAGTGGCCCAAATTCTTCTCCCTTTATCCATATAACCACATGAAAATTGTTTCTCCTATCCACAGAATGTGCATGAATAATTTGCTTGGCATGGGACTGGAGCTAACTAGCACAATAAATGCTTTTGTAAGCTCCATATGTCCCTTGCCTTGGAGCTTTTCAGATGATCCAAAACCCTGGTACTGTGACTAAAATGAGAAAAGCCTGGGCAATGACTTCAGAAGCAATTGGGAGTGACCTAAAGCTCATAAAGGATTCTTGGCTCCAATGATATTGACAAAGGTCCATCAGACTTACAAGTTACATCCAGACCTTATTGAGATCCTGGAATGACCCCTGCAGTCTGCAGAGATGGGTTTTTAAACCCTGCAAGGGGGTCCGAATTTCCAAACTTCAGAAACAGCAGACTCTTTAACTCTCCTTTTGGAAATAAGTTCAAGAAACGAGTGCACACAAGTTGCCTATCCCTCTCCTTCTCTTTGCACTCGATATTTTTGGTGTAGTAGAGTTCAGTAACGGAAGTGTAAACCTTCTGTTTACATCTATAAACAAGATAAGGTACAAATTGCTGCAATACAAACTTCCTTGCTCTGGCCCTCCGCTGACCTCAGCTATAAATGACAAGGACCCCTCTTTCTCACAGTTGCAGGAGTCTCCAGTCTCTAGGGCAAAGTTTAAACCAGCGAATGTGCTTACAAAATCTTCTGTGTGAGGTTTTCTGACTGCTGTGCTAGTCACACGCTGCTCAGGGCCAGGGGCTCATGCCTGTGACACGAGGGACAGATGCAGCTGGACCTACATTTGGAGGGTGTCGCAGACACCTCCAGCTGCAGGGTGCATTTGCACCCATTTCCTGGAGTCAAGGAGCAAACTACATGCACTTTTGCTGAAGGGCTTGGATAGAGAAGGCCACGCTTGTACCACATTTTAGACCTACAGGAAACATCCGTGTCACTGGATCTCATGCTTCAAGCCTTCTCCTGGAAGCTGAGTCAAATAAATTGGTTGCAAAATATCAAAGATCATGCCAAGTAAACACAAGAATAATTAGATTTAAAAGCTACTCATGCATTGTCTTATTTTTATTTCAATGGGTGCAGAAAGAAGAGCTGCCAGTAACACAAAAGCTGTTCTAGGCACAGGAACCAAATTCCTTGGTGACCAGGACAGATGACACATGGCCTAAGGGAACAACACGAGAGGAGGAATGGGGCATGAGAAAAATCTTATGGAGTGGGGCAGAAAAGGAAACTTCTGAACCTGACAGCTGTAACTGTCTCCACACTCAGAGATGTCACAGCCACTGGCAGTCACACACACACATCATTGAGACTATGGTGGGTATTCCTAATCAGAATTGTTAATTTGGGATTTCCACAGCCATGTCTGTCTGGATGGTGAAAGTGGAAACTAAACCATCACGTGTGGTACCAACATCAGACCGTAGAACAGAGCAAGGTTGGGCTTTTGAACACCAGCACTGCATTTGCACAAGGGCAAGAGTTACATTGATGTTTGTGTGTCCCCAGGCAGGACTTGTGTCCCTCTCCTCCTGGAGCAGCTCAGCAGAGGAGCACAAGGACATCACCTCTGGCATGGGTCACCCAACTGCAGATCCCTGGAAGATGGACTGGTGCTCAGGCAAGGCCCTGTAAGCTTTCCTTGTTCCTGCCCTGTCACCACTGAACGCTCACCATTGGTGTGCCCTGGAGAGAGAGTGAAATGGCTCGAAGAGGGTCAGGTCAGTAATTCTTGTGTGTTTAAGCAATGCAGAAACTCCTCTTTTCCTTGTGCTGTGCAGTGGATTGCAGGAGAGTGACTTAGGGGTATCTGCAAGAGAGAAGGGCCATGGGGATGGTTCTTGGTCACTGCTGTTAATGATGCTGCAGAGGGGTGGTGACACTGGATCCCTCACAATGCTTTCAGCAGAAGCATGTCAGCTTCTGAAAAGTGCCAGCTCCTGGCCCAGAGGCCTCTTTTCTATATGTAATGGTATCAAAAAAAAAAAAATCATGCAATTAGATACTGCTGCCCTAAAGCACATGGTTTTATATATGTATAACTAGGGCTACAAAGTTCCATTTTCACTGTTCAGAGGAGTTAACAGATGCACAGAATCAAACAGGATAACATGTTTGTTTCAATGTGTCCAGTTCTACGTGTGTTTGGGGGAAGTTGCTCTTTTGGCTCTCCATGTGTTTCACAAGCTATGGCAGGTCTAGGAGTCTCAGCCATGGGTGAGCATCTCCCTCTCCTGCTGTTGAAGGAACACAAACATCCAATTTGTTGGTAGATGAAACGGCTCAGATTTGGACAATTCTCTGTTTTGACCATGGGCTTTGTGCTACAAAAAACCCATGTGCTGGAACCTCGTATGAAAACAAGAGAGAGAAAGAATGCTGCTGGTGTGTATGAGATTTCTCCTCCCTTCAACAAATGCTATTCTTAGCAGGCTGGCTGGTGTGGAGTAACGCATTAACTGAGTGTGATAAGGCAGGGGAATGCTGATACTGCCCCCATTTTCAGCCCTGTGTTTGCTCTGCCATTAGACAATGGGGTCTTGGTCCCCTAGGAGGCCCTGACATGCCAAAACAACGTCAGTTAAGTCAACAAATATCCTTGTGTTACAGTCATTTCCAAATCGTGCTGTGTCCATTTAAAAATTCTGACTGGAAAGCTAAGGGATATTTAAGAATTAAGATGATAAAATACGGGGAGACAACATGGAAACAGCTGGCTTACAAACATGAGCCTGATTCCCATCACCAGCATCTGTTAATGTTATTTATGTTGTAATGCATATAAGAAAAAGGAAAGGTCTGAAAAACATGACATGTATACATCAGCATCCATGAGCAGGGTAGGAAATTACCCCCTTAGCAGAGCTGCCACACCTCCAGACATACAAGGTGTGCTGCCCACATGCACATCTCCTTGGGTCTGCCATGCACCTGCAGGGGTGATGAGGGGCTCCAGCAGGGCCATAGTTCTCAGGAAGGTCCAAATCCTTCAGATAATTTTGGGTAACGCTTCTGGCTGAGGAAAGAAATGTCATGCCCTTGCACTGGGTATGGGGGAGCTCAAGTCCTGGTGTCATTGAATTCAGATATTGTGGGTAATAGTGCTATAATCCTTACTGCCAAATGATCACACCTGGATTTAGAAGCAGGTTGCATGTATGAAAACAACACTGAGATTACTGACAGGCTGCTTATTCCTACTGGCATCCTTATGGCTCCTGTCCCAGCTTATCCCTCCTTGCATGCAGAAGACAAAGGCTCAGTTGAAAAGTCTTGGGAATTTTGAGGGCTGTTCTTGTGTGCTTAGAGTTGACAAAATCAGCTGCTTAATTCATTGGCTGAAAACAGATGAAAGTAACACCTACTTGTGCTATGAATAATTCATCAGTGAAAGAAAGTGCTGCAGGATACTATTTGGGATGAAAACTGCACAACAGTAGTCTCACAAGTCAATTTGCTACCTATAAAGGAAGGGATTTCTCTCAGCTGTCCTCTCTTCAGGGAAAAAAAAAAAAAACAAAAAACAAAAAACAAAAAAAAACCACAAGTCCTCTTAACATTGTCTGCATTTGGAAACAGCCTACATTTTAAGTAATTAAAACTGATGTTCCTGACAAACATTCGCCTCCAAAGAAATGGTCTATTGTAAATGTAAACTCTCAAGATCCTTCCAGGCATACCAGCAGACTGTCTCCTAAAAATTCTTCCCAAGCCATCTGGTGCCTTATCTTTGTAGCCAAGCCATACAATAACTTTAAAAGAGGATTGTTGCTCGCAGGGTTTAGTCTCAGGACAACAGATTCTCTTGGAAGTATCCCAGTTCACCCTGAACCCGTTAGACAGGCAGCTCTGGTTATGTGAATTCTCCGCTATTTTTAATCAAGAACCAAAATGTGCAGCTGTGGTTCTGTGGGGAGATCCTCTCTTCCTGTGGTTTGCAAAGGGAATGAAGGAGTTACAGGGAGAAGCTGGAGATTTCCAAACAGGGATTTACACTCCATTAATTCTCTCTCCAGCATCCCAGCCAGAGTGGCATGACATGAATGTGGTTAAGAAGGCTGCAGCCAATTCACATCATTCTTGCAGCTCTCCTCGCACCTGTGAGGGGAAAGGATGGATTCCAGGTTTGCTCCTAGACAACCTTTGCCATCAAAAAAAAAAAAAAAAAAGGTATTTACTGAGTGAGAAGGCATGAAGGTATAGAGCAGAGACGGCTGTTGGAAACAGCTGGGAAGAAATTTTGTTTCAGCTTTGCAGATCACCCAAAGCTTGCTCTCCCTGCATCCTGCTACTTTTGTGCCTGCTTTTTAACATCTCACCTAAACAACATCTTCTAAGAAACTGAATTCTTAGTGTTAAGTCCCCTGTTTTGGTTGCAAAAGCAGAGCCTGACAGTGAAGTTAAGCAGCGAAGCCAAGGCTGCAGGTACCTGACAGCAAAGCAGCAGCTCAGGCACAAACCAGAGTGAGGGATCCTGTGTTAGGTGTGCCCAGCTGCTCAGGCAGTGACAGCCATCGGGAGAGACAGCGCAGGGTGTGCGGCTGAAGATAGAAATTGTTCACCACTCCTTCATCCAGGGCAAACGCAGCATAGATGGGGAGAGACCAAATCCCTTTTTTTTATTTTTTGTCCTGTATTTATATGCTGATTCTTCAACACCTTCTAGTCTGTTTCTTATCAATGCTGCTTTCAGAGGAAAGGAGGAAACTGGGTGCAAGGGTATAGGAGCACCTATAAGAAGAGAGCTGTTTCCTCAACATATCCTGCAAGTTGGAGACTGCTCACTTAAATCTGAAGCATCACATTTAGGCAGCATCTCTTAATCATTTAGCATGGCGGGGGGGGGGGGAAGACAATGGCTGTGGTCTGTTGCACATTCTGGCTGTGGTAATGATGTGGTACCAGCAGTGCTACAAAGTGATGGGCTGCCATTAGATTATCTTCTCCCTCCCTGTGCCCATCTGTTCTGGGAACCCTCAGCTACCTGAGAAGAATTTTAAAACACCCTAGTTTTGGTACTGCAACTTAGCAAGCACAGACGTATTTCTAAGTTAAAAAAGAAATGTTTTTTTCAAGCTGTTGCATCTTGGTAAAGAAAAAGTGGATGTTCTATATGCTTGTCAGGTGGATATTAATGAGCAAGATGTGATGCTGTCAAATAGCTCCTGGAAATGACAGAGATTCTGTACTTCTCCAAGTCAGTAGAAGTTTTGATGATGAGTTTTGACAGGCACTGGATTAGGCCTAAAACATTCCCAGTTTTTTGGCCATTGACAATTTTTTTGACAGTTTTATAACCGGTAGAGACTTCCTACCACAATACAAATACGACAACACAGTGAAGACTTCCCCCAGGGAGACGTCTTTGCTTTTAGCTGGGTACCTTGTTACACCCCAAGGGAAATCAAACAGTGTAGGGATAAAGAACTTGATATCTGTAAAGTTGCTTAGCTTTTTCCCTGCTCTACTGGATATTTGTATTTTGTTATCTCTGGAGACAATCTACTATTTGGGAAAAGAATGAAAACAACCCTCCTAAAATAGAGTTTTACAGTTTAATGATCCCTGCACTGAAATATTACATTATACACTTAGGCTGCAGACAAGATGGAGAGGGAGGGTGGAACTACAATGAGGCCAGAGCTCCATGACCCCATGTTCTTTGCCGAATCAATCATCTCAGTCTTTTTTTCATAAGGTGATGGTGACACCTAACAGAGCTGTTACGATAATTTGTTTATATAAGAAAAGTACATGACTCGAGGGATAAAGCTTTTTGTACCTGTATAATTTCCAACATTCCCAGGTTGCCTTTTGGTGTGGGATTACAGAACATCTGCTCTATTTAGTCCTCCGAATATTACTGTTAATGTTTTGGCAAAGGCACCTGAAACATAGCATACATGCGTAAGTTCATAATATCAAAAGTCACGAGGAGTGTATTCAGGTCCTGTTTGATTTATACCATGTGAGATTGCAAAGTGACATTGCAAACACAAAAGATAAACTAATAGAATGTTTAGCTTGATGTGGCTTAATTTGCACAAAAAATGGGAAGATTCAGAATTAAGTGTTTCTTAGCTACTTTAGGACCTCTCCCAGGTTTACCTGTAGTAAAAGGGGAGATGGGATCTATAACTGCTTATTAGACCAAAGGAACTGCCAGGCTGCAGCGCGACCCAGAAGCTGGGCTACCCTGAGCACTTTCCACGTGGCAGATAAGAGGTGTAAGGAAAAGGAGCAGTGTGTGAACAGTCAGCAGCAATGCCGGGAGCAGGGGAGGGACAAGCTGGAACCAGCAGTTTCAAGTGGAGAGCCTCAAGGGATCATTATGTCCATCCGTGCTGACCTGAAGATGAAAATCCCACACATTTGCAGTGTCTACGTGGGCTTCGCTGTTCCTCCCACCCAGTCCCTAGTTCCTACTTCATGTATCTGTTTTCCAGGGTCAAAGCTGTTTCTGAGGCAAGCTGAAGGCCAGTTTCCCTGCATGTGAGTGGAGCAGTGAAACAGACTTGTTTGTGTTCCCTCCTTCAACTTCTGTTCCCAAATGGTGATTCCCTACCCAGGCAGACAGCAGGGATGTTATCTGCAAGGACAAGGCTACCCTGCATTTCCACTGTGCCCCACCTTACACCAGGGTGCAGAGCAATGGATGGCTCTCACAGGACACAGCTCCTGCTGCAATGCACTGGCTGGGAAGATGTTTGAGTTGCCCAGTTTGACCCAGGACTGAGATGAAGGATGTTTGGGTATTATTGGCCTGGGTAACCTTGAATTAGTCACTCAATGTGCACATCTCAGTGTTCAGGGGAGTGGGATGGCACTGATGGCTCTGCAGCATCCTGGCATATCATTTCACATCTCCCTCAGCCACTGGCCCTAAAATGGGGACCAGGATATGGGCCCACGGAGAGCGGGTTGTGACAGCAGTACAGTGCTGGTATTGCTGGGAATGGCAGGGAGCACTTCCCAGCCTCCTACGGTCAGAGGAGCAAACTCCCAAAGAACCCAGTGATTCAGACCTTGATGGCAGCAGCATACTACATGGGGTAAGAAGAAAACCCCAGGGAGGAAGCAGGAGCTTAAAGGACTACAGTAGATGAGTGTATTTAAATCCTTTTAACGAGGACCAAAAAGAGTTGGCTTGGCACAGATAAATATGAAAATTAAGTATACACCAAGAACTTGCAAGTTTCAGTCCCTCCAAACAAATGTGAAAGGCTTACAAAACTTAAAAATCCAGCTTTGACACAACTGCTGAAAATGTCTTTAAAGAGAAGCCTCTATGAGAGCTTTCAAAACAAAGAGAAAGGCAGTCCAGAGTGGTATCCTTTTTACTAGCATCAGCAGATGAATGAGAGAGGCAGGAGAGGGTGGTCACCTGTTTGAAGAGAATGAAATCTTTCACTTTCTGACCACACAGATTAGACAGAAGGAAAAGAGTTGGCTGTTTCAGATATCTTGTAGCATTGAGGGGCAACCATCAAAGAGAAACTGTCTGCCTTGTGGGATAATGGTTGGGCAAGCAAGAGGATGCAGCAGATAAAGGAAGATGATGCTTGCCCAGAGAGACTGAGCCACAAAAAACAAAGATTAGTACTGGAGATGGCCTCACCTATAGTGAAAATTAAATGGTAACAAGGGGGAAAAGCAGTACAAAAACCTCAGGAAATCTGGGTTCTTCAAGTGTATTCTTGCAGCAGTGTGCACTGCCTTAAATTTCTCACTGAAGTTTTGCTGTTGCAATCAAGTTCTGATTTTGTAGTTTATACGAGAGGCATTTGCAGCTCAAGTTCTGCAGTATTTACATAGGCAAAATTCCCAGTGTTTTAAGGGGATTTTTCTATGGGTAGGTAGGGGCTCTTAAGTCTTACTTTTGACTGGGTGAGGACTTGGAGTCTGCACAGTTACCATACCGTAAGTATTAATAGATCCTTCCTAATAGGAAAGTTATTTGAATTTAAGATTGCAGCTTAGTTTCTCTAAGCTCCACATAATCTATTTACTCACAGTACAGCTTTCATTCTGCACTTACTAATCTCCAGCTGTAAAGATTCAAAATGCCACAGAACATACAACTTGTGCACATTGATGGAAATGGCTCTGGAAGTCATGTCATGCTGCATGGAATGCATAAATGTATGTTTAGTGCCATTGCGAAGCCAGGATTTGGTCCTGGGAGGTTTCAGACCGCTCCCAACTCTGCCCCATAATGGAGTCCCATGAGTTGGATCCCCTCTTCTCTAAATGATGGAGTTGTGTTTCTCGCCTTCCCTCAGGTTGGTGGTGTCAGATCAGTGGGTGAGGCTGTGAGGATGCTCCACAAAACAACCTTGCTCCATTCAGCTCAGTGCCAAAAAGGGAAGGGTCCTACCCAGCCAAGTCACAGGCATGTGCTGTCACTTCTCAGCCTCTACCAGCTCCTGAGCTCCATCCAACCTCACCCCAGAGCCAAATTAACTGGTCACCTTGTAGAAAACTAAGGAGGAAAAAAAACTCCAAAGCTTTGGTAACTTTTCCTGTGACAGTGAGCTAACAGAAGCAAGGCAGCTCATTAGCCCCTGACATGGCAGGGGGGTGCTGAGGCTGAGAGTGATGGGATGTGGGAGAGGACATTTGTGAAATGGGGACGCCCAGGGGCAGCCCAGATAAACCAGACCTGTTTCCCAACACTGCTGATCAGAGGCCTGAAGGCTGCACCCCTCTTTCCCAGACACTGGCAGGACAAGCTCCACGTAAGCCTCCTCCCCTCCCCTCTGACTCAGCCCTAATGCTATGTTAAGCTTTTCACCTCCCCTTCCTCAGGCAACTCGGTTCACTTTTCCTCACTCCCCCTTTGCTGATCAGCTGCTCAATATTGCTCCACATGCCCAAATGGCAGCACAGGCTCCCCCTGGCACTCCTGGGAAATGTGTCCACACCCACCTGAGCTCGGGATACAGCCTAACCTTCCTTCTCCCATGATTTCTGGAGCATTATCCCAAGCTCAAGCATGCTGTATCTCTCTCTGTGAAGACTGAAAGGTTTGGGGTACATATGGACATTGTAGGGAGGTGGTCAGGGCTCAGGGTGCTCTGCAAGCACTGCAGCTCAGGGAGATACGGGTGAGTTATCTCTCAGTAAGTATCCAAGATTTTAATTAAACCTGGTTTATAAGCGTGGGAACAATGCCATGCAGGGAGGTTATGTGCCATTACACCTTGCCCTAAGGATGTGCTGACTTGGTCTCCACAATCCTGGAGATTCCTGCACTGTCGAGGCTCTGCCTCTCAGCCCTGCAACCCTGGCCAGCCAGTAGCAGGGTTGAAGATGCACAGCTTTGCAGGTGATGCTTTATTTACTCTTTTACATTCATCATAGAAAATTAATAATTGACTCTTAATAGCTGAGGTTTGTAGGACTCCACCAGTTGTTTTGAAGAGTCAGGAGGTGCCATTTTGCCCAGAAGTGGATTCTGATTTGATTTTTATTATAGAACTTTCTGCAGAAAATACCAACATTTCTGTGCCTTGTGCCAAAGTGAGCAAAGAATGTAAAGAACTTTGACGTTTTCTATGGAAGTGCAAACTGAACTTCCAAACTTCTCTTTTGGCTTGCTTACGGGTTTTAAAGGTTTTAAAACCTTTTAAACCAAGGCTGAGGGTTTTGATTTGAAGGAGGGGTAGAAGCCAACACAATTATATGTAGCTCTAAAGGATGTCTTAAATTTTTACAGAGACCTTTCAAACTGTACAACAAAACAAAATAAACTCAGATAAGGATATAATCTTCCTTTTGCCTCAGGGTGCCTGAAAAGTGCACAACACAAAACTAATCCTGAACAAAAGTTGCTTGAATTGCCTCTTATCTGAGAAATGCAGAAGAAAACAACTGCTGTAAGTGCCACACGGGATTCTTCAATTGCTGATCCACTTCTTCAAGCTGCCTTGGAGAAAAAAAAAAAAAAAAAAGGGAAAACGTTAATTAGGTAAGAAAACTCAGCTCTCCTCCCAGTGAGTGACAAAGGGACTCATCCCCACCAGGTCCTGGCAGAGCAGGCAGCTGCCGGTGCCGCTCTGCCAGGGCTACTTTAGGATTTTAAAGCCTTTTGGATGGAGCCGGCGGGGAGCGGGCGCCGAACCCGAGTGTGCGAAGCCGTAGCTCGGACTCCCCCCGCCCGCTCCATGCAGCTCCAGCGATGGCTTTTCTTGACCAAAACCTGCGACTTCGGCTTTCGCCAACGATGAAAAAAGTGACATGAAGGAAGGAGTGGAGCGGAGGAGGGCGGGCTTGATCTATGGAGCACGCCCCTTTTTAAACAGAGTCCCGGCAGCTCTCGTCCACCAGCCCGACGGGGGGAGAGGCGGAAAGCGAGGGAGAGCAGGCAGGCGGGCGGGCGGGCGGCTCCCCCGTCCCGGCCCGTCGGTCCCGACCCCGGCCCGTCCGCCCCCGCGCACCATGCGCGGCCCCCGGCGCCCCGCGCGCCGCCGGCCCGCCCGCCCCTAACGCCGCCCGGCTCCTGCGCCTTCCCGCGGCAGCGCTCCGGGGGCCGGGAGGGGGGCCACAAGAAAGGAGAAGAGAGGGGAAAAAAAAATTAAAAGAGGGAAAGGGAGGAAAAAGGAGGAGAAGAAGCGGAGGCGGGGAAAGCTGCTCCTCCGAGGACAGCGCGCAGCACCATGCAGCTGGCGCCGCTGGCGCTGGCACTCACCACGCTCTTCATCGACGGCTGGAGGACGGCAGCGAGGAGGCAGAAGCTGCACCCCAGGCAAGGTAAGGGGGTGCTCGGGGAGGGGCGCGGGGAGTGCTGCGCTGCCGCCCCCCGGGGCCGCGGGGCTCGGCCACTTCACTCAGCGTCTGTCCCCTCGCAGCCCAGCTGCTGGAGAAGCTCAGCGAGTACGAGATCGTGACTCCTACCCGAGTGAATGAGTTCGGTGAGCCCTTCCCCACCGATGTCCACTTCAGGCGGCGCCGGCGGAGCACCAGTGCTGCCCCCGACGCCTGGACGGCGGCTGCCGCCGACTCCCCGAAGGCACACTACAGGCTGTCCGCCTTCGGGCAGCAGTTCCTCTTCAACCTGACGGCCAGCTCGGCCTTCATCGCCCCGCTCTTCACCGTCAGCCTCCTGGGAGAGCCCGCCGCAGACCAACGGCGCCTCTACGCCGAGGCGGCCGACGCCGATGTGAAGCACTGCTTCTACCGGGGGCACGTCAACGCCCGCCCTCGGCTCACCGCCGTTATCAGCCTCTGCTCCGGGATGGTGAGACCCCCGCCCCGCTGAGGGCCAGGGGCGGAAGCGCGGAGGAGGAGCGGGGCGAGAGAGGGTGGGCGGGCGGAGCGATGGCGCCCGCCCCTTCCCCTGACGGCGGCGGGCGGCTCCGGCCCACCCCGGCCGGGGCTTGCTCCCACGCCGCTCTTCGTCGCTCGGGTGCCGGGGTGCGCCGCTGCTGCTCCGCGGATTTTGAGGGAAAAATGCCACCCACCGACACCCGGAGGGGCCGGCCCGCGGGCCAGACCCGGGCACGGACCCCGCCTGCCTCTGGGGGTGCCGGTGAGGGGTGGCTGCGGGCTGGCCCCGGAGCCACCCGGGACCAGGGGCATGTCCCGATCTCTGGTACCCTAGCTGGGTGCCCTTCGGTGCGGGGATGTTGGCACCGGGATGCGCAGAAGCTCCTAAAAGGGCTGACTCTTCCGTCTGTCCTGGTGCCTTTCAGTGCCACGGGGTGCCAGTCCTAGGGGCTTCCCGGAGGTTTCTGCTGGCTTCATTCAGTCCCGGGGTTCCTCTGGGTGCGTGTGTTCACCTAGGCTTGGGCACATGTGTATGTGGCTTCTCTCCCAGGTGCTGACTGTGGATACCAGTATGGGATGGCTGCAGAATGTTTTGTCTTGGATATTTTTTTATTTACCCACCAAATATGTGCATTCACAGTTGTGTGCAACTAGGAGCGTTGATGTCTCCTCATAAGCAGGGATTTCACTAGCTGGACACCTTCCTCTGGTCCTTATGTGTGGGTTAAAAGCCTGTCTCAGGGAAACATGCTGTGTGAAACCAGCACTGGGGTTGCACTGGGGTTTCCCAGTGGGGAACCACCCCAGTGATGGGGTTGCACTGGGGTTTCCAGCACACAGCAGCACCATCATCCTTTGGGCAGGACTGTCTTGGTGAAAGTCACTGGCATAAGGGCAGGGTCTGGCAGACATGCCTCTCTCATGCTCCCTGCCTGTGGGTTAGTAATTAGCCCTCTGTAAGCACCAGTGGGTTGGCTGTGCAGCCCAGGGTGGGTGCAAGCAGTGTGACCGAAGCTGGAGCTCCAGCCACTGCCTTCACAGGGGTTACCACAGAACTAGGCACACCTCCCTCATTAACTGCTTGCTTTGTGGGGTAGTGCTGCTAGGTGGCTTGTCATTGCACAAAGCTGACCTCCTGTTCCTCTCTCTGGACCCTCTCAGCTAGGCACATTCAAGTCTGATGATGGGGACTATTTTGTAGAGCCACTCCTATCGCTTGAGGAACAGGAGTATGAAGAGGAGCACAATAAACCACATCTTGTCTACCGACACCGGACACCTCCAACCAACTCTTCAGGGGACTGGCAGACTTGCAATACTCCAGGTACTCATTTTCTTACTGCCTTGGATGACTTGATACTTGGAAGCACTATTTGCAATTAAAAGGCAGTAGGTTTGTGGGGAAAAAAAGAGATTTGGAGTTGAGGGACCCTTCTAGAAATGGTGCTGGGACTGGGCTCGTGGCAGTAATGTTGTCCTGGTGCGCCCATGCTTTCTAGGAATTGGTTATAAGGAAGTTGCGGTCAGAAAAAAAGTTTCCTTTTGATTCCTTATGTAAAGCTGGCAAGAGAGCTTTTGATCTGTCTTGCCTTAAGTATCCTGTGAGCCCTTAAACTTGTTACATCCTACGTGTAATTCCCAACTATCCTAATCTGATATACTCTCTGTCTGATACTCTGTCCTTTAAATGACATCTGTCTTAGTCTTGCTGTGCTCCTGGTCTTCTTTCCCAAATCTGGCTGTGAGTTGCCACCTCTTATTTCTTTCTAGTGGAAATGAGGAGGTCCTAACACCAAACCTGAAAGTTCTTCACTTAGTAATCACTTTTCCATGGTTCATTTTCAAAGGCTTTTTTTTTTTTCCTCATGGCCCTTCCTCAACCAGCACCATCTCCCTGACCTCCTCACTCCTTCTTTCTAGTTCTTGCACATATGAAAGAGCACAGGCCTTTTTCTCTCCCCCTTCATGTGCCTGGATGAGCAATAGCCTTGTTCCTACTGTCCCTGTTATCTACAGTGGCCTCCTGCTTCTCTCTGCTTCCTTGACTTCCTGATGTTCACAACTAATCCTCCCCTTTGGCAGCAAATACCTAAATTTTCTCTGCAGAAGCTTATTCCTTCGGTCTCCTGTTTCACCTGCTGTTTTGCCCTCCTCCTTTGGCCTGCAGCTAGATCTACAGGAACTTTAAAACCTAAACAGAGTAGACCTTGACTGAGTTCCCTTGTGGGCTGCAAGCTGCTCATATGCTACAAAGTAGTTGGAGTTACTCAGGAAGTAAAGGTACCACTGGAGGAGAAGTATGGTGCCCAAATTAGGCTGCAATTAGCACATGTTACTTGTTTGGCACCCATGACTGTGGATCCTGGCTGTGCTGTCGAGCTGTCAGTCTGTTCAGCTTGCACTGATCATGCTGAGTCCAAAGATGCTCTGATACTCTGTGACCAGCCAGAGCAACATGTGTTTCTTCTAAAGACATGTGAATCCACGTCCACATGCAAACGTATGTGCCAGGGGTACAGTGGCACCTCTCACAAGGCTGTCATTGTTTGTTCTTCCAAGGGTTGCTGCTGGAATATGCCATTCTGGTTTCTCTCTTCCAGCTGTTTCTGCTCCCTTCTTTGAGATCAGATGCAGGAGACTCAGAACAGTTGGAAAGAAACACGGAATCTGGCACATTGCATCAGTAACCCTTGGAGGAACGGAGCAGCAGATCACAAGACTCATTGAATCAAAGGTAGCTGGGAGGGCTCTGAATTTTGCTTGTAAACTTGACTCTGTGCTTCTGTAACAGACTGCTGTATTTCACCCCTCTGTATCTGAGTTCCCTTTTAGAATATTATTCTTCTGTATTGTAATTCCCAAGAATGATACTCCATCTGTGATTTTACCAATGTGCTATATATCTCTTCCTCGTTCGTTCCAATATGCTTTGCTTCTTGCTTGTCCTTGTTTTCTTGCTCTTCTCAGTTGCTTCATGTAGTGGAGGGAGGAGTTCTCACCTCTCAAACACAAGTTTAAGTGTTCCAGATATGCATGAGAGTCTTGTCTTCCTGTCCTCTTTCCCTCCATCTCTCCCCCTTTACCGTCTCTTCTTTTTGTCATCGTCCAAGCTTTTGAAAGGGCATGATACTATGGCCATGTGTGTATGGTGAACAAGTCTTGGTTATTTCATTTAAGGAGCAAGTTCAGAGCAGCTTGGGCAATGCTGAACCTTGGCATCCTACCTGAGGTTACATCTGGTGAGCGGTGTCTCGCATGTCTTTGCAGCAGAGGTGAATGTGCAAAATCTAGCAGCACTCACTGTTTTAGATGAGGTGTGTCTCTCACTCCTGCCAGAGAAGAATGGTTTCGTGAGAGTTTGGGAGTTAGTCATAATTGTAGGGTGTTGTGTGAATCCACTCTCTTTTGTCAGAAGAATGTGTGAAACGGTGCATTTGCTTTGCAGGCTTCTAGCAAGGGTGGAAATTTGCTTGAAGAGGAAATTCATGGGAGGGAAATCTAAGTACCCTCCCCTGAGGTGAGCAAGGGACCCTATGTTGCCAGGCAGTGGTGCTATTAAGAATGACTTTCTGATAGTCATCTTCCTGGAAATGATTAATAGTCAACATACTGGTGTGCCCTTGCCATAATGATGTAATTTTAGACTTCTTGAGGTATTCAGGAAAGTTTCCCTTGTGAATTGACTAACAGCTTGAGTAAAAGCTTTCATTTGCAGCAGTCTCCCTGGCCTTACTTTTAGTTTTCAGCATCCTGAGGTCAGCTTAGAAAACCAGGTATTTGCTTTTGTTAAGTTTTAATTAGCAGTTTCTGATAACAGTTTTGGGTCCTCTGACATAAAGGATACTCTGCAGGTGTTCTGGAAAAAGATCTTTTTCCTCTGAATGCTGATGGATATCAAATGGAAGCTGTGCTCTGCAGATGAACTTTCACAGCACAGCACTGGGGTCTCTGGCAATGCATTTCAGCCGTCTGGCATACAGCTCAGCTGCTGCATGAAAAATTTTGGACAGAGTTTTCCTTGGGGTAACAGGTTAATGTAGTTTCAGTCATAGGAAATGGTGCATTTTCCTCTCCTTCTTTTCTTTTAGTTAGTGCCGTGAATCAGTTTGTCATCTGGCCGGGGATCTGGCAGAATAATTAGTTGTGTTTTACTGAATAGCCCTGACTGGATGAGGACTTGGCCAGGCGGACAGCATGATGTCACTTAGGTTCAGCACCATTACCACCCATTGCTTCAGGATAGCAACCTCTTCCGACCCAATTATTAAATATCCGCTTTTTTGAGGTGGAGGAGGAAGAGAAAAGAAATTGTGATCCTAAAAAAAGAAAAGAGGAAGTGGCTCATTGCAAGGCTGGAGGGCGCTGCTTTCCTGCACCCCACGGAGGAACAATCTGACTCCAGTCATAAAGGCGTGGAGCTGCATCCTGCATCCCTGTGCCAGCTGCCTTCATGAGGCAGGCAGCACCTCCCCAAGCCCCCATCCAGGGGACCTTCTGCCAGGAGCAGATCCGTGAGCCTTTTCCATGTGAAACCATCAAGGTTTGATCTTGCAGAGAGATGTCCAGCTCCAGATGCCAACAGGACACTGCCTTTGGTTATCACTTAAATAAATCATTTCAGGCACCTCTTGCTCTGAGTCTTAGGTCCATTTCTGCTGCTTCTCCTTTCTATCATATTTCCCATGTTTTTTGTCAGTGATGTATGTGTCCATGTATTTCTATGTGTATTTCGGTTGTTGAGGTCTCTGGAGCTCTTCTCTTCCAGTTTTGTTGGGGTCTGTGATAGCTTTAGCCTTCTACTGAACCTTAGCAATCATTCTGCCTGTTGGCCTCCCCTTGTTCTGACACAGATGTGGCCTCCATCTGCCTAGTTGCACTGAACCACAATTCCCCTGTGTCCGTGAGTCTAATTGCAAGTATTGTGCCCTTTCATCACCCCACTTCTGTTGCCTGCCCAGCTCTTGCTCCAAACTTAGCAAATTCTGTCCAGCTTTTACTGTGACCCTGATGCAGGACTCCCAACTAAACTTTTTGGGGCAGCTCCTTCTTTGTACTCATGATGCCTTAAGTTTTAGCTTTCATAATTTTTAGATTCCATACTGCCTTAGAGTGTGATTCTGAACTTCATATAAAGTGTTAGTAAGTTCCCTTCACAGGATAGTTAGATAAAACAATCCTTTTCCGGCTTGACAACCAAGGACAGCCTCTACAGCCTCAGGCCCAAAAAGCATAAACAACAGCAAACTGCAGAGAGCAAACTGAGAGGATGGGATTTCATAACCTGAGGCTATATTTGGACAATTAACCCCAGTACGTAAATGGACCAGAACTTATAAAAGTGTGAAGACTCGTGACCGGTTGTCCATCTTGGGTGCAGCCATGGCCTGGCTCTTGTACTACCCAGGGTGTATCCTTTAAAGGCCTTTTAATACCTACTTTACTCCTTTAACATTGTCTAGTCTATGTTCCAGGTCAGCCTCTTTAGGCATCACCCACTGCCTTCATTTGGCTGACCTACACTTCCAATTTCCATCCCAGCTTCATTAGTTAAATACCTCTCTGTTCTTGCCTCATTTCTCATAGTTCTTTTCTATTTAAGGCCGGTCTGAGGCTGAGATAAACCAATGATTCAATGTATAGTGAGCGCGAGCTGCTCCCTCCCTTGCTGCTGGTCATCCTGGATGACCTGGTGTTGGACCTGGGCTCTGGGGCTGCATGTGAGGATCTTGCACAAAGTCCTCGCTCCTTAATGAGAGCATTTAAAGCAGGAATATCCACCACGGGCGAAGCTCGTCATGCAGAAGCAGCAATAACACTCTGATGGTGCCAAACTAGTAGGAAGACGATTAGAGCTGTTCCTGTTTCTGGAGGGGAGCCAAGGGGCTGTAGCCAGCATAGAGGCCTTCCAGCAGTTCGTGCTGAGGTGGTGAGGTTTTGGAAACAGGCTCAGATGAGTGCAGGACAGAGCAGGTCTTACCTGCGCCGTGCTGACTGTGCCCCCACCCACTGCTGGCAGAGGTGGGAAAGCTCAGTGACTCACCTGCTGAGGCTGCTTTCCAAAATCCACCAAGTATTATCAGCACAGATGGCTGTGGGACACAACATGCAGGCTTAGCATATCTCAGTACCTGCCAGAAATGGATGCAAAAGGGTCTCAAATTTGCTGGTATTTTGTTGGGCATTACAGCAGCTTGACTACTGAAGAGTTCATGTGTGGCCAGGCACAGCAGCTCCACGAAGGGAAGCCCCATGTGGTCCGGGTGAGGAGGAGAGAAGTTCTGTGTGTAAATTTTATAGGACCCTTCTGTGCTGAGAAGGGTCCTGTAAAAAGCAGAGGAGAAGCCAGTGGCATGAACCAAGTCTTGCTGCTGAGCTAGCATGACACAGGCATACTCAGTAATGTGTCACTGATTTTTCAGTTGCATTAACGAGTAATTTGTAATAGATCACTCTTTCATAGTAACTGTAACAACCTTTCCCACTGAAGTTGACATTGGGGAACCACCAGAGCAGAGGAGTGCTGGCTGTGTCTTGAGCAAGCAGATGCCTGTTGCTGCCAGTTCAATGACTGTGATCTTGTTTCTGCATGACAATTAGCACCAGCCTGCTCTCCTAATGCCAGCCAGCTGCATGGGAAGTCACTCGTGAACCAATGGCACAAGCAGGAGACAGGCCTGTCACCATGTTACTGTGTGCTTGGAAGGGGTGGTCAGGTTGAGGTTGCCATTGTTAGTGTGTTATCAGTGCCATGACCAGGGAGGAGACCTGGGGAAGGATGTGTTAGGTGTCTGGTACTGTGGCTAAAGCTTGACTTTGTAGTGTGGTCTTTCATTGGTGCAGGAAGGGGATGAGCTTTTGTTCCTGCTCCAGCTGTGATTCAAGGTGTGTTCACAGTGTTAAAATTGGCAATAGAATGGAATGAGACCAGTGATGGAAAATATCCTGCTCTCTCTTCTCCAGACCCTTTGTATGTGTTATGTTGTTACTTTATAGCAGTTCTGAGGCAGAAACTTTGAATTCCTTTTCCACAGGAATCAATGTTTGTACTCCTGTGAGTGGTCTGTGCTGAAATCCCAGATCCTTTGCACTTGGATTGTTGGTCTAGAGCCCTTTAGTATTTTTGCTGTTTCTTTTGGACTCTGTCTTGCTTCCAACTGTGTCCCCTCTTTTTTGTTTTCAACTCATTCACCCAGCAGAATTCTGCATTCTAGGTGTCTGGTTTCCAGGCAGGTCTTCAGGCGAATTCTGTACTGCTGAGTGTCACGTAAACTCAGGGTTGCAGGAGATCTGCAGGGAGGCTTTCTTAAGCCTTTACTTCCAGGTTGAGCAATCCTCGAGCTCTTTCAAGAGTCTGTTTAAGCTGTCAGCTTTGCTCTTGGCCTCAGGGTAAAACACTGACTTTGTTCGTTTCCTCAGAAAAATTTCTTATCTTAAAGAAGTGGATTGTAATTTTTAGTCAGATAGTAATTAATTCTGGTTTCCTCCCCTCCCAGAATAAAGAAGAGAATTACATCACAACTCCCATATGATAATGTAATTAATTCTATTTCTGCGTCCCTGTTGAGGTAACAGCACAGTAAGAGCCAGCTAGTATTTGGTCAGATGGGCCTGGGAGGTCAAGCATAAGCTTTTGCCATGCTGACCTGGGGGAGGGATCAGTCTCTAATGTTTGAGTTGTCTTGTGATGTTGGCAAGTGAAATAAGGTAATAGACTGACTTTGGTTAAAAATTATTGATCACTGTCAATGATAGAGATCCCATAATTAGTTTTTGCTTTAGATTCCTCAGTGTGAGTTATAAGTAAAGTGTATGCTTTTTGTTGTTACTCTTAGTATTGAAAATGTATCAAGCATCCATCTGGTGCCCTAAAGGTGTAAGACTTAAGATTGTGACTAAACAACTTGTTGTTGATTTGTTATTGTTCTGCAATTTAAACATGGTAAGTGGATAGAATTAAATTATTCTCCTGGAATCAAAATGGACATACTTTTACCTCATCTGTGTGGACGTACACTGAGGGAGGACAGGTGGGAGAAGCAGGGAGGGATCACTTTGGTGCTTTCTGTCCGTTCCCTAAGGCATATATTACTGAAAATAAACAGGCTGACTGTTCTGTGACTTCTTTTCCCACATGCCTGTAATGTCATTATCAACATCCCTGTGGCAAATTGCTGGACAATTTTTTGTTTTCTAATGGGATATTTTGTCTTATACTGACTGTCTGTACAAAGTTGTGGTGGCCTCAGTTATTCCTGTTGGCATAGTACCTCATAGGTGTCACTAGACACTAGTGTGGGACACAGGTACCTGTGACTGTTGTACGTTGGAAGTTGCCTGAAGAGCATGTGTGGGAGTTCTGTAAGATGATCTTGAATCATTTTCTGCCACATGTTCAGCTCATGTGTTAGTATCTCCTTTCTTAAAGAGGAAATTTATTGTTTTGTTCATTAATCTGCTTTCTGTCTACTGTGCAAAATTGATAGCTTTCACTTACAACTTTTTACCTTAGGCAGAAAAATAATCTTTTAGTCTGGAATGCATTCTGATATTCATCACCTGGAAAGAAAACATCTAGAGTATGTGTGGTCCTTAGTGTTAGCATGGCATAAAGCAGAGAATGTTTTATTGCTAGGGGAAGCTGATTGCTGCTCACTGCAAGTCCATGGTTCTCAGCATTCTGGTTCAAGCAGTGATAAGAAAGGCCGGGTCACCCTGACAGACATCAGGGTTCACCATAACCTTGAGATTTGGCACCTCCAAGTCTCTATAGTCACAGACACAGGATGCAGTAAGTGAATTGGGGTGAAACTGTTGGTTTTTGCATCAGTGATACTTCATGCCAGTCTGAACTGCTCATGGCTTTGTAGCTTTGCTTTCTAATATTCTAATAGCCTTAATATTTTCACATATTGCAAACACAAATTCCAGGCTCTGGGCTTGACACATGGGACTGACTTCAGCAGGAGGGGCTCCTGGACATGGACCTGGCTATAGCAGCAGCTCTGGTTCAGTCAAGGAGCTATCCAGAGGGAGCAGGATTAATCCTGCTCATAGGACTGATCATCTCAGTGTAGTATAGGGCAAGGCAGTGGCTGGTCCCCCATTATGTTTCAATCCCTGGCTATTGTCCGAGCAGAGTGTGAAGCTGCTGGCAGAGAAGGTGTGTTCAGCTCTGGGTTATGCTGATCACAGCAGCACCCCACAGAAGCAGAGGTGAGAATTTGGCCCCATGCAAACGCATCTGAGATACATGTGTAGATGTATGGAAAGACAAAAGTACAAAACATCTTGATATAGAGTTAGGACAGACCCAGGGCTAGAAAAATTCTTTGGTCTGGCTTCTTACCTGTTTGTGTCCTAAAGAGGAGCCAGTTTCCATTCCATTTATTGGCAAGAAGAGCCTAAAAATGTGGTTCAGTTTCAGCCAGTCTGATCTCTGCATGAGGGCAAATCCATTTTGCCTCTCTCCTCTGTTTCCCAGGTGATGGCAGTCCCTGGGGCGGCTGCTGTTGTACCAACTACAGGCAGCAAATCCAGCCAGGCAGCTGGAGCTGGGGCTTGTGCTGAAGCTTTTGGCCAGGGTTTGCTCCTCTGAGTTGGGGGAGACAGGTCACACACTGACTGACTGCGTGAGGGGAGCGCAGCTGAATTTTGGTCTGTTTTATGGAGGCGTGCAATAATTTACTATCTGTGCAACTGGATCAGAGCAGGGCTAGAAGTGATGCAGGCCAACTGCTGAGTGTCAAATTCTGTTAAAAATCCTAGGTCACACATTCAGAAAACTTGTGATAATTAGTCAGTTTGAAAGGATCATACTTTTTTTTCTAGCAGGGAGATGTTGTTAGCTCAAGAAAGAGAATTTTTCTTGCCCCCTTCTCTTGCTCTCTTTCTCTCTCTCTCTGTGTTTTACTTTTTTTTTTTTCACTGCTATGTGCAGCTCTTATGAACTTGGAGCTGAACTGGAATTGCTTGAATTGTTACATGTCTTACTTAATTGTGCAAATTGCTTTCTATTCCAAGGACTAGTTAATGCAGCAATGGAAGGGATTAGGACTGTTGGGATAAGTGATCATTCCATCTTTTAATATTTGGCTTAGTATAACAATAGTTATTATGTCAAAAGCAGATCCTGACTCTGCCCTGTCACCCTTCCATGCAGGCAAAGTACTCACACAGGGCCTGAGTCTTTCCTGCCCTCTTTCTTGTGATAGATCCAAAGTACATTAACCAGCAGGAAACATCCATAAATCAACTGAATGGCTTCTGGGCTGAGGCTTCTTGCCCAAGCCAAAATAAATGGCATTAGTGAGAAGATGCCATCAGGAAGTGATATCCTTTCACAGGATTGGGTCTCCTTTTAAGTCCCACATTGCAAAGAAGAAACCAAACAGGAAAAAAATTAAGATAAACTACCAGGTCTGTATAAAGACAGGGAAAACAGCATAGATTGTCTTAGTAAAATGGACATTATTCTAGCCTTTACCTGCCTCTCAAATGAAGATGAACTGTTGAGTCAGTGCATGGGCTCGCTTGGTACTTGAATTATTGAACGGTAGTTTGCACGGTTTTAAAGGGTTTGTCTACTCACTGGAGTTTGGTTTTTCTACAAAGTAAAAGAAAAGTGTTTTGTTTCTTAAACCCATCCAGTTCCTACCATGTGTAAGTAGATGTGTTTCAGGTCATTGCAAAGAATGAGGGCTTGCCAAGAAAACCATTTTTCTTCCTGGTTTCTGTTACTATGTTAACACAATAGAAAAAAAAAGGGGAAATAAGGTGGGGAAATATCACACCCTTTTCTGATGTTATGTGTGGCAGTAGGAAGCTGGTGCTGCAAAATCACAGTTTTGTGTAATGTGAGAGATTTTCCCTTCTGCCTGATGGAGCAGGGCAGCACAACCATTCAAAGAGAGCACTGCTGTTGTGGCCATTGTAGTGGAGCAGGATATCAACAGAATCAGGCACACAGAGTTCCTGGCAGTGCCTGTGTGCAGCTCCCATGAATGTGGTCAGGATTTTACAGATGGGTTGAGAGCAGTGCACAGCCATTAGCATTTAATTTTTTACAGGTGAGTGCACACTATCTACATGCAAGAAAGATGGGTGAAGATAACAGTTGACTACTACCAAAGTCCAGGAGTGGCTTTCCATGCAGTGCATCCCCATCACTGGGGCCTGGTTTTCCAGTAACCAGGCTGACAAACACCCAATATGTGACCTGTTCAAATAGCACACTGCAAGTGTTGGAGTGACTTTGTGTGGAAATAATTCAGTTGTTTTGGAAGTGATGATGTGTCTGACTTCATTTGTGTGCTGAATGGGGAAAGAACACTGATACTGTACCAACACTTGGCAGCATTTGGTTAATGATTGGACTTGATGATCTTAAGTATCTTTTCCAACCTAAATGATTCTGAGATTCTGTGACTCTGTGCCAGATCTCTGCAGAAAAAGGGAAGTTACTTTTCCTCTGTGCTGGGCATACCTGGCTTTGTTGGGCTCTGTTTCCCCTGCATGATCAGGGGCAGGTCAGGACTCTCAGAACAAGATGTGAAATTTCTTGGGGTACTCTCTGGGGTTTGGGTGGTTTGTGGGGTTTTTTTTTTAGCGTGTGACACCAGCTGCAGGATTTCAGTGCAAGTCCAGTGAATATCAACTTCTTTTATACACCTATGTGATAGGTGTCTTTGCAATTCTCTCACTTCCCTCTGACTGGATGGTTGGAGAAGGCACCTGAGCCTCACGGTCCCACCTGGGGCCCTGCAGAGCTCTGCCTTCACTCTGCAGCCTTGTCTTCAGCCTCGCTCAAGCCCTGTTGAGCATCTCCCCATCCTTAACATCTTTTTCCTTGGGCACGTGCTCCTTTTGGAAGTTAGTTATTTAAAAGGGAAATTTGAGTGGCAGTCTGAGGGTGCAGAGAGGAGAGGAGAGAAGCTGGCTGAAGGGCTGGGGTTAGCACCTTCTCCTCAGTCTGGTCCTCTCCTCACCTTTAAGTTATTTGTATGCATAATTGGCTCCCCAAGCTGATTGGCACTGAATGAGTCAGGATAATGTCATGGTTGCCCACGAAGCAGTGCCAGCATGAGAGCATAACCTTGCCAACACAAGGGCATTGATTAGAGCAGAGGAACTAGGGCAATCCAATTATAACCACAAATGCCATTGGCTTTCTCGAATTCTTACTCAAATAACTGCAGACTCTCTGCTGTATTAAGGTGGTCTGGACTATACCGAGAGAGGGGAATTTAGAGGACTTAGGTAGTACAGAGTAAGCAGGATTTAATTCTTAACTACTCTATTGCCTATTTACACATAGGGCAAAAGGATAGTATTTTTCATGTAGTAGAAGTTGGCTGATCCCCTTTGCCTGTCATGATACTGCAGAACATATTTCTTTATTTGGAAATTATTACAAATATTCCTAAAAGGAAACTATACAGGAAAAATAACTAAGAAGTTTCCTATCATTTCAATCTTGTTTGAGCATTGAATATTCCTTTGTTCCATAATATTATGCTTCCTCTAACCTACTCAATGGGTCAGATAAGGAAATGTGATATTTTTCACCACCATGACGAAATTAAACTAAAGCTACAAAGAGCATGAGGGTTGTAGCCTGGAGTCGTAGATGAGTAGTTCAGATCTGGCTTTATATTAAATGCAGAAGTGAACAGTCTTTCGTGGATGAATCACATTCAATTAGGTACTTCCTATGATGAACTGATTAAAAATTAAGTGGCATCAAATAAGCCTGATTTTGCTCTTACATTTAAATAATGCTATAATTACATACTAATCAGATGGTAAATCTTAATTGTACACGTTCCATATGTTTTATATGCCTGTTCTCCCTCTTCACTTTGTCCTCTTTGTATCAGCATGGAGTATATTTTCAGACTGCTTTTATGTTTGGCCTAATTGAATATCAAAAGCAGTATATGTGAAACTTCCTGAATTCTATTCTTTCACCAGTGGCAGCTGTGCTATTAGATGACCTTTACCATTCCTGTAGCACAGAATAATAAAGGGAGGGGGGGAGCTGAAGCCCAGCCGTGTTATTGTTAGAGACAGAAATAAATCATATATAATTGCTTTGCTGTGAAGGCCAAATCCTGCCGTCCTTCATGCCTGAGTTAGAAATACAGGATTTGGACCTTTGTTTCCTGTGGTTTCCTGGCCACCTTGGACGTGCCCAGAATCCTCACGCTGCTGCTGCAGTGGCTAATTACCATTGCAGGGCTCCATCCCTCCTGCACAGACCAGGAGCTGGCTCTGCTGCAGGGAATGTCCACCTCTGAGTGCTACTGGCTTCCCCAAGATGGCTTTAAAAATGAAGCCTTAGATGTTGGATTACATGGTGGGCTTCCACAGAGTGCTTCTGTTTCAGTTCCCTGCTTGTTTGGAGCAAGCCCACACAACTTTGTTGAGGTAATAGGTATTTTGACTTAGCATACACGTGGTATTAATTTTATTCACTCCAGAATGTACTGTATGTTTTTTCTGCCTTTTAACCATAGATCATGACCACAGTCACAAAAAGACCAAGCGGAAACACTGGAGGAGGCAGTGGGCAGAGAGCAGCATATTGTCTGACGTGGAGATGTTGAAACACAGCCTGGAAGTGAATTCTTTTTCTGGGGACAGCAACAAGACGGGGACCATGAGTGAAAAGAAGAGCCACAAGCGAACGAAGCGGTTCTTGTCCTACCCACGTTTTGTGGAGGTGATGGTGGTGGCTGACAGCAGGATGGTCGCCTACCATGGAGCCAACCTACAGCACTATGTCTTAACCCTGATGTCAATAGTGAGTGTTCAACCAGGGCGAGTAGATTCACCCACAAATCGTTTTCTAGTGGTCACAGAGCCCCTCTCTGCTGTGTTCATATGCAGCGCCATCAGTTTGCCTTTCTTAGGCTTGGAAACAATGCTGGTGTTACATCAAAAATGGTAAAACGTGGCTGGAAAATGCTGGCTGGAGTCTTCTTTCCCAGATCCATCACGCTTCCTGATCCTTCTCACACCTCTCTCTTCCAGCTTTGTGAACATCACACACCATGAGCAATATCACTGGTTGTTTAGTTCGCATGCTGTACTCTTGTTTTTATTTAAGCCCATGTGAAATAACAGCTGAATTAAGAAGGTGCTTTGGGCACTGTGCCTTCCAGGGGACTGAGGCTAGTAGGTTATGCAATTGCCTGACTTCCCTTGCTGTCACAAGGAGAAGGAGCCTGTTGTCACCTTGATCCTTGGCATAGTTCTCAAGTTGGCTTTCCAGGCTGAGAACAAGCACCTTAGTAGCTGCAGGTATGAGGATGCAGTAGTGCAGTTTCCAGAAGGCAGTTCTGTAGATGCAGAGTGACTGGCAGGGAGTATCCAACATAATTGTGTCTCTGGAGGAATGTTCATCCTGTTTGAGGGTAGAAGTGCCGTGAATATGTGGTCTGAATCTGCCCATGTCAAAATCAGGTGCTTGGAAGAATAAGTTGCTTTTGACAGCCTTGTTTGGTGGTCTTTGTGTCTCCGAGAAAATGATCCTTTAATTTGGTGAAATGTATGCTAAAGCAAAAGGAAATATTGGGTTTCTGTGATACCAGCAGGGGTTTTTTTATTCTAAAATTGTGCTTTTGCCAGGAGGTCTCTCCGAGTAGCATCAGAGCACTGAGCAGGGCAGAAGAGCAGCCCAGGAGAAAAACGGTTGCAAAATGGAAAATATGTGTGTTGTCTTAATTGTTTGTTTCCTTGAATGTTAACAGTAATTCCAAATATTGCTTTTTGAAACAGGTGGCTTCTATCTACAAAGACCCAAGCATTGGAAATTTAATTAATATTGTTATTGTGAAATTGGTCGTGATACATAATGAGCAGGTAATGGAAATTATTTTCTTCACCTTCTGCTTGACAATGGCATTTGTAGTGAGCATTGTCATGAATAATTAAAATACCTGCTTTCTGTGTGTTGCTTATCAGGATGGCCCTGCAATATCTTACAATGCCCAGACAACATTAAAAAACTTCTGCCAATGGCAGCAGTCCCAAAACCACCCAGAGGGAAGTCACCTTCGGCATGATACAGCTGTGCTTGTTACCAGGTGTGGTGAATATTCTCATGAAAACTGTAGCCAGTTGTGTGTCAGGGGCTGTAGGCATGTCATATATGGGAAATGTTCAGGTTTTGATGTGGAGTTGTGGGAGCACATGTCCACCATAACAAGAGATGATTTTGAGAGGTTCAAGGCTGTCTAAGGTCTGCCTATGGGTTTAGCATAAGATGAAAAACTGTGACTGTGGTGGGGAGTTAGTTTGGACTCTGGATGATGTGGCAAACCAGCGTGAGAAGGTCCATTGAAGGACCAAGAGTTGTTTCTGCTGTTGTTACTGTGCTTGTACCTTAACTCACTGCTGCATTGAGAATTAATGTGTCAGGTCTGTTCTGCTTTCAGACAGGATATTTGTAGAGCGCACGACAAATGTGATACTCTGGGTAAGGGAAACCTTTTTTTTGTCTTTTAATAACTTTTTTTGTAGTGACAATGTTAGTTGCCTGTTCTGAACAGTGAGTGACATTTCTTTTTCTCTCATAAACCTCTGTGTTCTCTCCTAGGTCTGGCAGAGCTGGGCACAGTCTGTGACCCATACAGGAGCTGTTCAATTAGTGAAGATAACGGACTGAGCACTGCTTTCACGATAGCACATGAACTTGGCCATGTGTATGTTTTATGTAAATACATTTACATTTAAATAGCCCACTATTTTTGCTAACTAGGGCTTGCCTTCCCAGGCTGGGAACTGGTACTGCTGAGCCTAATTATTTGAGGGGAGATCAATATACTTGGCTAGAAGATGCGCCACTGAGGTAGATGAAACTGGGGTGCTCTGGAGCCTACCTGAGAACAGCCAAACCAGCAGGGCCAGGTTTTGGGGAGAATGAATGACAAAGTACCACAAGCAGCACCTAAGAAATGACATCTTGACCAGGCTGTTGGAACTAGCCAGGGTTTTGGGCAGAGGTCCTTGGGGAGGACCAGGACAAAGGAAGCTGGCATATCTGAATGATCTTTTGGGACTGAAGTCTTCTCTGAGAGCAGGTCCTCAGCCTGCCACAGCTTGTCCCACAGCTCTGTGTGGTGCTGGTGAAGGCAGTGCAGCAACTATGTATGAAGGAGGAACTTACTCAGGGCATCTGGGAAGTGATGAAGGTGTAAAAGTGAGCTTGACTCAGCTCTTGAACTGTTTCATCATGGAAAATCTTCTGCTGCTGGGCATCCCCAGAAGAGATGCTGCCATTCACCTCCTCCAGCAGAAATTTCTTTCAAATGATTTTTGCTTTTTCTCACTACTAAGTAGTCATGAGAAAAATCAGCTTAGATCACATAGTCCTTTACCCCTGGCTACAACCTTTGGCAGCTGATTCAGTCCCAAAACACGCCTGCTTTGCAGTGGAGGTCTGTAGGTGTGGGATGGATGAGTACTTAGGAACAGATCTCTCATTGTTCTAAACTCTTGTTTTTCTTCATGGAGAGCTGGCTGAGACAGTCTATTTTTAACCACAGTAGTATTTGTTTAAATAAGACTTCCTGATAGAAAGTCCCCAAAGTTTTGGTGTTCCCCACACCTAACCTGTGCCTAATTCCTTTGCTAATGCTGCCTCAGAGCTGCTGGGGGGGTTAGCAGTACTCCCGAGCAGGAAATGCCTCTGTGCTCTTTTTTTCAGAGAGCAGAGTGAAAAGATGGTTTGTTGGAGGTAATCTTAATGGAATACAAACTCCCCAGCCTTGGAACACAGGATCACACCAGGTCACTTCCCCTTCCCCACATCAAACAGCGCAGCGCTTTAAGCCGCTCTCTCTCCATTAGTGAATTTACCACATTCTTCAAGGTGTCATGTGCTGCAAACTTCATGTTGGTTTCTGCTGATACCAATGCTTGCTGGCATTTTGTAAACCTGCCACATAAAGTATAGGAGCCAAGTCTATCCCTGGTGCAACCCTGCTTAGGCAGCAGTGTGGCCCAGAGTATTCAACTGCATTAGAAAATACTTTGCATCCAACACGATATTTCCTGTGTGCGTGAGGGTCTGCAGTCAGTGGGCTCATGTCAATCATCTCCTTCAGAATTCTCTGAGACCAACTCCTGGATCTGTGGTCAGTTCCAGAGTATGTGCCATTTTTATGAAGGAGGGGCCAGACTTCAGCCTGTCTGCAGGATAGCAACAGTCAGCTGAAAAGGAAACTGCAGCTGGGTTTGCTTCTTACTCCAGGCTCCCTGGAGGACTTGTCTGGCTAAATATATGCAGTCATGGAATGGAGAGCTTAGCAGGGTGCTGCACAGCTTTTCCCAGATGAGTGCTAGAAACCCTGTTCATTAACACTTCTAAATTTATTATGAATATGTGTGTATTAATACTTTTATTCTGTAATATCTGTCAGCAGCATATTTAGGGAAAATTCTTGGGTTTGCTTGCATTTAGTTCACACTGTTGCCCTTGCTATGCTAAACACTTGATGTCTGCCTCTTAACTGACTCTACTTTTTGCTGCTCTTTTCCTCTTAGATTTAACATGCCACATGATGACAATCACAAGTGCAAGGAAGATGGAGGTAAAAACCAACAGCATGTCATGGCACCAACACTGAACTTCTACACCAATCCCTGGATGTGGTCAAAGTGCAGTAGGAAATACATCACTGAATTTCTGGAGTAAGGCCTTGCATATGCATGTGTTGGGCTGTTTTCACATGTCCATGTGTCCCATGGAGTTCTTCAGTTAATTTGGAGCCCTAGTGTGCAGCGTTTGGAGGAAATCAGAGGGATTTGTGTGTGCACACATCCTTTACCTAGAGCAGGAATGCACCCCTGGCATCCAGTCCCTGCCAGTTCAGCCTCATGATAAGCTGGCAAAGACCAGCCTCTCAATGGGGAAGAATAAGTCTTCCCCCATGGATATTGCTTTTAAGGAATGTGTGTTCTCCTCAAACCTGAAGGATGACTTTTCCAAGCTTTGTGGCCCAGATACGGAGCTGTGTTTTAGAAGGCAGATTGAATCTGCCTTTCTGCTCCACAGGTCAAGATAAAGCCCTGGCACTAATCCGTTTGGGAACACCGTTCCAGGAGCCCACGGGTCAGTTTGATGCATAGTGATTCGCCCATTTTGCTGTCATGCCTTCCCGTGTGTTGTGGTGTGGAACAGAATGAGAGCCATGATGGTGTTCTGGCAAATCCAGGAGCTCAGTCCCTTGGGCAGTTCTGCTAATCAGTGATTTTTTTTTTCTGAATTCTTTATAAAAACGCGCCAGTGCTTGCTCAGCAACTAAATGCACACTCAGAAATGCTTTTGCCATGGTAGCTGACTGTGGTGTGGTGGATGGTTGCTGTCACAGCACAAGGGTGATGGTGTATGGGTAACACACCCTCCTGTGCTTGAGTTTGGAATAGCTCTTGTAGTGCTTGTTAAATATGGCAAACGTGGTGTGCAACTGCCCTAAGGCTAATTCAGGCAAACACAAGTGGCTTCTGATCCCTCCTCCTGTTTAACACCAGTATTCTCATTTGTGTTGTAGCACTGGTTATGGGGAGTGTTTGCTTGATGAACCTTCATCAAGAACTTACACATTGCCTCAGCAGCTCCCAGGGCTGATTTATGACGTCAACAAACAATGTGAGTTAATTTTTGGACCCGGATCTGAAGTGTGCCCCTATATGGTAAGTGAAATTTCACACCTTATTTTTCCTGGTATTACCAGAGCAAAATGAGGTCTCCTGGGGTTGGGTGAATGGCAGGCTCACAATCCATCAACTTACTGTCAAGTTTGTGAGTTAATGATAAATCCTGGGGGGATAATTTCATAAAGGTCTGGTAAGGCATGTGATACATATTTAATGTTTTGATCTCTGCAATCACTCAAGCAGATGCAGTGTCGGCGACTTTGGTGTATCAACGTCGATGGTGCTCACAAGGGATGTCGAACCCAACACACACCTTGGGCTGATGGGACAGAATGTGAGCCTGGAAAGGTCTGTAATACCTGGTGGTTTGTGCCTCGTGGCTCTATTTCCTTGGGCTGAGGCTGACCATATCAGTCAGAATCATCCTACCCTAATGCCAGCTGTGTGGGGCACGGCTCTGACTGCAGTGCTGGAAGCCCAAAGCAGCTCGATGTGTTTTCAGCCTGGTGCTGCCTGGGACATCACCAGCTCAGATAACATGATTAAAGTCAACTGCTTGGCATAACATTGTTTAAAGCAGGTATTCCTGGAGTGCTTATCTTCTTGAATTAATGCCCTTGAGTGAACTTTTGAACAAAACTTCTGCAAAGCTTCCCTATGTGATGTGAGCAATTAGTAATTCTGTGTAACATAAACTTGTCAGCTGGCTTTTCATCTTGACAGCTTCACAGTAAAATATAGAATTGGTTGACATTTTATGTATGGAACATTTTTGGCAGTAATTCATAGAAACTTCCCATTTCCATGTGCAATGTTAATTTCCAGCTAGCATTGTGGTTTCTAGGATAAGTGTTTAATTTTTAGTTATTCGTATCTGTAGAAAAATAGTTGAGAGCATTTTTCTTTTGTTGAGATACTGAAGCTTTTGAATAAAAATGCTAACTGTTTCTTACTATTTGTGTCTAAGCAAAAGTATTCTCCATCTGTGTCTAGTAAAAATAGTGTGATGTTATTCTACATGATGTGGCTTAAAATTTTGCTTTTCTGGCTCTCAAGATCAACATTAATAATGTTTTCTTTAGAAAGAGTCAAAGTTTTAAATCATAGTCTGTCAAAGGTACTTTAATGAAAATGCTGGATGCTATTTTAAATATAATTTTCCATATTTCTTTGGAAATTTATCTTTTGATGTATGTGTCTGAAAACTCGATTGTTCAATGACACTTGACTGATTTCCTTCAGAACAATGAGCATCTTGTATCAATTTGCCTTCCTTTCTTAGGGAAGAGTGCAATTGCAGATTTGTTTTTATCGTTGAGAAAGTGCATTAGAGGTATAACTGGAATGTCTAATGTTTTTTTGTAAAATCCCCATTTTGAGCGTAGGTGTCTGCAGAGTCCCTATGACTTGAGACCTTGTGCCCTCAACTTCTCTGTTGGTGAGCTTGCGACCTGCTCACTGCTGAAAGATCAGCAAGAACTTTGAAATTTTCTTGACATTCCAAAAATCTGGGCTGCAGCAAACCTGCACTTACCCTTGGATATGACCAGAGTGGTGTGCAAACAGCAGCAGCTGAGCAGATCAGCGCCCTCTCAGAGCTGCCTCGTGTCATGCAGTGTCCAGCTGCATGGCTCTTAATGTGTCTCTAACTGTGTGAGCAAAAACATATCAGGCCACAAATTTAGACAATCTTACAAGTTTAGGCAAACTACATAAATGTGATCTGAATGTCTCAGCTGAGAGCAGATGGGCTCTTAAGAAAAGTTAATGTAGCCCACTCATGTTTGGGCATTTAAATGTGTTCTCACAAAAGGGCTTTATGGAGTAATTTTGCTGTGTGTTCGTCTGATTCAAGCTTGAAGTTTGGATCAACATAAGCTCTGTCCTGTTTGGTATTTACTTGGGCTTGTGAAGTGCTGAGGTGCGAGTCTGAAGTGCCTTTCCCTGGAATAAATTGCTATCTTGGTACTCTGCTGTGGCCAGGAGCCCTGTCAAACTGCTACTTGCTGACTAATGCCTCAAGTCTGCATGTCTAAAGCCCATGCTGTATGGGTTGGCAGATGGAGAAAATACCATACCATTTTTTATGGAGATATCTTTGGAAATAAGAGAGCCTGAATAGCTAAAAAAAGATCTAGCTAAAACTACTGGGGTGTAGATTTAACTGGGCTCTAAATTTACTCTTAAATCAAGGGCATTAAAAAACATGGGAGTATTAACTTACGCATATTTTGCATGTGAGGACACTGAATCTGATACGGCTAAATCAAGCCATAAGCCCAGCCCAGAGTCTGGCTTTGCTGGGTGATGGTTTTACCATGTTCCACAGAACCAGCTCATTGTTGGGTGCAGATAAATCTCTGAAAGAAGATAAAGGGGGTTGTAAATTTGGGCCACTCTCCGTTGTGGTTTTCAGGGTTGTTTAAAGAATGGTAACAGCAGAGCAGATGAACAGTAATGATTGGTGTCTGCTGCCCTGTGGCAGCAGGTAGTGTGTCTGTTATGCATGCATGGAGCTGCACAGCCCCTTCTGCCCCCTGCTACTCCATTCAGCCAGCCCAAGGATGGCGGCTGGATTTGGGGCATTATCTGGAACTCGAGTGGCAAGACAAAGAAAGGAAAGTCTGCTGTAATGTCTTCCATCCCTGCCAGTGCTCTCCAGCTCCACTGTGTGTCTAAGATATTTTGAATTTGCTCCAGACAATCTGCCTTTTATTCTCTTCATTCTGTGAGCTGTAAGCTTATAGGAAGGAGAACCCTGGCAGGCTTTTTAGTCTTTCTGCTGTATCTCAACATAGAAATTATTTTTAAAATATGAAAGGCATAAAGGTTGCGCAGCCAGACTGTTCACATTGTGGTTCCAAGAAGCACCATTGTGTTTTCGTAAGATAATCTTGCCATTTATTTAAAACAGCTGCTCTTTTCCCCTGCTTTGCTTTACCATCAACTCCAACCCTCAAATTTTTAATAAAATCAATGAATGTAGATGACTTCCTGGTTAATACTCAACCATGAGATGGGAGACATATAGGTCATGTCACGGTCTGTAAGCTGTGTTCATTCACTAGTTAGCTATTCAGTCATCTTCCCTGGGTCAGTGGTGCCAGGCATGACTCTGGTTAGATATTTAGCTGTGAGCATCAACATTGCTGCAACAAGTTCTCCACTGGGACAGCACTGTTGGATTGGTGTCATGTATTTCTGTTGTTTAATGATAGCTGTCAGACCTCTTTGGACCTGTATAGGGACCCCAACCTTCAGGTTTTCAACCTCTAAATGCCAGGAAGAGTTATGTGTTGTAATTTGTCCTGCAGCAAAGAAACAGGCATTTCAGCTGATTTTATTGCTGTTCTTTACTGTAGCAGATGGGTTTTAGTCAGTTTTATCTGGGCAGTCAGATCTTCAGATGAAAGCAAATCTGGGGCATTTTGCAGCCTAGAGACTATGTTTGTCTCTGAGCAAACACCACATGCAGGACTCATGAGTTCTTCAGCTGTCCTGCAAACCATGTCCATGAGCAAATGCACCTGAGATCAGCTTTCTTCATCAGCAAATGTAACAAGGTCAGCTTTCTACATCAGCTATGTAACAAGGCAGCCTTCATGGGCAAAAGGTGTCCCATGTGCTGCAGTGCTAATGTCCTGTAGGATGCACAGCCCCATGACAGCTTGATTCTGCTCTGTTTTCCTAGATAGCTTTATCCAAAGTCGTTCATAAGGGTGTCTAAAAAAAGCAGGATGAGCTTGTGGTGCGTCTTGACACAGCTTTGTTGTGCTGTTAGTGGAAGGGCTGGAAAAACACAGTGCCTCAGCAAATTTGACCCTGTTCCTATAAAGATCATCAGATCTGAACAGCACCTGGTGCACAGAAATACTGCAAGGGAATATTTTAGTGATGCTCTCTACCTGTGTTCTATAGTTTGTAGCCTCTTCTAATCTGTGAGCAATCAGCGATGTTTGGGCTTCCCATAATTACAAAGATTTAGGCATCTGCATGTCTCTGGGTTTAAAGCAAGTGTAGCAGGCACTGTTCACTGAGAGGGGACATTTTTCCATCTGTTCTGGTGAGGCCAGAAGGTGACTCTTTCCCTCACTTCTGCAGAAGTCTGTGTAGTCCATGTAGTAAACATACCCCAAAGGATACAATTTATACCATGAAAATAGGGATAGGGGCTTGCCAAGGTAACTTAATCCAGTTTTCCAAACAAAAGAAAACGAGTCATAGCTGGAAAACAGAAGTGTAGACCAAGTCTTGGCAAGTCCCATGTTATGTCTGAGTGTAAAAAAAAAACCACTTGGGCTTGAGGAATTAATTTTTCTATTTTATTTGCCTTTTGGATTTGGAAGTTTTCTGCTTTGGGTAACTGTGGGGAGGTTTGAGTTTTCCCTGGTGTTTCTCCTCGTTGCCTGTCTCCTCCCCTGACAGGGCTCTCCGTGCAGAGTTTCTGCAGCTCTGCAGGAAATCAGATAGAGCAGCTTTTTGAAAAGCCAGTGCTGTGAGCTTGCTGTGCTGCTTAGCACCAATAAACAGGGAATATTTAGTGGTTGCTGTTTTCTTTAGTCTTCATCCCATAAATCATTCCACAGACTCAGCACCTTGCCTTCACTTTGCCATTTAAGGGTATGGAGAAAGAAAAATATGGGGGTGACAGACAAAAGAAAAAGTAGTTCAGTTTTATTTGATTGCAAAATCATTGTGTGTGGCTGAGAAATAAGCAAGGCTGAGTTGCCTTGTTGCAACTGTCTTGTTGCCCGAGCTGTCAGTCGCTCATAGTGCAAAGCAGCTCAATCCGACCTTTGCCATGTCTCTCCTTCACGTGCAGCACTGCAGGTTTGGGATGTGTGTGCCCAAGGAGCGAGAGGCGCCGGTGACAGACGGAGCCTGGGGCACCTGGAGCCCCTTCGGGACCTGCTCGAGAACCTGCGGCGGCGGCATAAAGACGGCGATCCGAGAGTGCAACCGGCCCGAGTGAGTGCACAGAGGGGAAGGGCCGCAGGGTGAGATGGGGAAAAGCACTTTGGGCTGCCCAAATGGGCTGGAATCAACGTTGGCTGTCCCCAGTCCTTGCGAGTGCCAAGGACAGGTGGGTCTGCCCTGGGGATGGGTGGCTTTGCCCGGCATGAATGAGGCAGGAGCTGGTCATTGGTGTGTGGGTGAAGTGTTCTAAAAAGAGATCCATTCAACAATGAGGGATAAAAAGCTGATACCTCCATGGGTTTATTACCTTCTGTTTTCCTGTGGAGGCACAGCTGGGGTCCCACTTCCAGAGATGTTTTTCTTTCTCCAAAGCTGTGATTCAGAAAGGAGGGAGAAAGGAAGGAGCCTTCCTTTTTCACCATTTTACCCCTGCTTCGGTTGCTTTTGCAGCTGTTCCTAGAGGCCTTTATAATAAAGTTTTCTACCGTTTTATTCCTGCTTTGTCTGGTTTTGCAGCTTTTGGCTGCTTTTGCAGCTGATCCTTTATACAGCTACATTTCAGCCGGTGCAGACTAGACAAACCTCAGCAGAAATCTGTGCCCTATTAAAAAGTGGTACTCAAGAATGTTTGCTATCAGCCTGGAATGCAAAATCCTGCACCGTTTGAAATGGCAGGGTATTTTGCTGTGGGCTTCAAGGAGACAAATATGTAGCTGGTGCAACAGTAATAGCTTGAGCAACTGGTATCAAAGCAGCCTGTTTACGTAAATTGTGAATTGTGCTGGTTTCTGTTTAAATGCCTTCTTGCAGAAGAAGGGAGGCTTTCTGGGCTTTTATTTGGGACTGAGATACAGGGAGGAGAGGGTCTGTGGGGCTGGTTGCACTAAGGGGTCTTAAAAAGATTTCTATTTCTCATCATTGGTGTTGGATGGTTTATTGCCAAGGAAATTGCCACTAGAGATGTGCCAGTGATAGTTTCATCACTGCTAATGGGAGAAGGGGGAGCTTATACCTATGACACTCATGCTGTGGTAACAGGAGAGGCTGCCCAGCACAGCTGGGTAAGTGTCAAAAGTTGAGGCTGAGAGAGTAGGACACCAGCGTGTTAATTAAAACAATGCTAAGAAAAACTTTACCAGTGCAGAGAGCTCTCATCTGGCTGTGCTGAGTCAGCACACTCCATATGGTCTTCTGTAGCCATGGAAAGAAAAAAACAAAGCATCTTTGCAGCTCTGCTGCTGATACTTTGGATGCTGTCAGTGAGATGTATTCCTGTCTTCTGAGAGGCATCTATTCAGACTGATAGCTTTTTGTGATAGAAAATCTCCTTTATCCTAAAGGCTAGCCAAGGGATTTGAAATTCCATCTTCCCTGATTGCTTGTGGTTTGTATCCTGGTGCCTCAGTAGGTGTATTGCTGTAGCTGGGATTTGCAAAAGCACCTAAACACACTCGGCACCAAGCTGCCTGAGAAATCCTTGTGATTGATAGTGGTTATTTTCCAGGCCCCCTTTCCTGAGCCTTGTGCTGGCACTGGCCTCTCTTCTCCAGCCCCTCACAAGGTCTCTGGGAGGAGTAGCCTGTCCTGGAACCATCCACAGAACTTTCCTCTGATTGTTGGTTTGTGCCTATAATTTGACACCATAGTGTGAGGTCCCACCACCCGTGTCCCCATTATCACGGGGCTGCTAAAACAATGCAAATGGATGAGACCTCACTGGATTGCCTTTTCCCCTTCTCAAAGTACTTTAAAAGAGACAGTTTCTCCTCTGTTGTAGAAGGCAGCAAACCCATCCCAGATACCTCCAGTGAGATCTGAAATAATTCTCAATAAATTTTTTATATTCTTAGTTGGTTTATCTTTATAAAGCTTGTTGGTTTTTGTTTTTTTTCTGTGCATGAGAATCTGGGGTGGGATCTTGCATCCAGTAAAAAATTGTGTTAAATCTGGCGTTGAAAATTACATCCATTCTCTCCATGCTACCGAAAGTAAGGCTGCAGCTCCTGCCTCTTTTTGTAGAGTTCTCTGACACCTACATGATGAATATCCTGCAGGGATGCAGGGAGAGCTGTAAGGCTCTGGAATGGCAACAGACTGTTTTGACATAGCCTGAAGGAATGTGTTTGCTAACCAGACCAGACCCTTCCCATTGAGATTGCCCGCATGGGAATTCGAGCCTGGCTGGTGGACAAAGCCCCTGGCTGTGGTGCATCATCAGAGGGGCTGTGCTGCAAGCCCTGGTTTTCAAATAAAGACATGCTGCAGAATTATGGGAAAGGGCATATTTGATAGCATGTCAATACCAGAAGCTCTGTTTTCAGGAATGGCTTTTTGGATGGGGGAATGTTATCTCTGGAAGTGAATCAGATCACATGTGCATTTTAGTCCATCACAGAAGTATCCACCTGTGCTTAACTCTCTGAGCCTGACATGTAAACTAATGTATAGATAACTGTGCTAGCCACCAACCAATTCCCAGTCCTAGGGCTTTCTGGAATGTGGGGAAGGATATCTCAAACTGATCTGTGCACACTGGAGCTTCACAGATTTTTCTGCAGTCACACATGAGCACAGACTCAAAATCTGCAAGTGAAAATGCTCAAGGTGAATGGATTAAACATCATGTATTTCAGACCTCTTGAGGTGGGAATGGGGATGAGACCCCATCATTCCCTGGGCCTGAGAGTTTCTGGGCTGCTGGGAGGGGTGCAGTGGGTCTGGGGTGTGTGCAGGAGCCTGTCAGGGGAATGGTACTGTACTGAAAGTGGGTTCATGCCAGCTGTTAATTGGCCAAGTAGATGACTCCGAGAAAAGGGGAATGGAAGCAAAACAAGGAGGTTTCAATGCATGTACTGCTTTCCCTTCTGTCTCTGTGGTACATTGTTGATGATCCATAAAAATATTACACAGAACGAAGTATGCTGTATTTCTTCATGACTCTGAAAATTGATGTTATATGAGGGTGGCTTCTTTTTCAGGGTCAGCTCTTTCTGTCCCTCACCTTCTATGAGAAGCAGTGCTGCTTAAAAACACTCTGAAACTGTCAGGGGAGTTTGGGGCTGTTTTTAAGTGTCAGAAGTGTGAGTGTGCTTCAGCCCCCAGCATTATCTGCAAGGAGATTTACTGCCAAGGTTACAAAGCTGACAGTTTGCAACAAGGTGGCAAGCTTTAGCATCCTTCAGTTTGTGCTGTGTCCATGTGTCAATGTTATCTCAATCTCAGGGGTCATGTCTAAGGAAGAGAAAAGTAAATAGTAGCTTGGGATTTTCGGATTTTATCAGACATACCTTAAAAAAAAAATAGAAAAGGCTCCTGAATGTTCTTCATGTTCTCCTTAACTAAATAGTTGAGAGTTTCACTTTAGTTAAATTGATTTATATTGGAAGCAGTGTGGTTGCCATAAAAATGTTGTAATTGCAATTTTTTTAAAAAGAAATGCCCTCTTAAAGGTTTGTATAACTCAGAGGCTTTGTCAAACTGCAGCAGTCCTGCAGAGGTACAAATGCTTTTGAAGTGAAAAAGATGAATCCTGTTAACTCCCCCATGAATGACTCAGACTCACCCAGGTCTGGAGTGTGCTGCTGCCATGATAAAGAAGTTTCCCAGTCTGCTGTGTAGTAAGGTGGTTGAGATGTCCCTTTGTAGCTAGAGGTGCCTCATGTGCATGGGAACAGTCCATGGGATGGGCTCTGGTATTGGGGAACGTCCAGCAAGTGCCATTGTGCCTGCAAGGCAAGGAGGAGTTTGGGCTGTGTCTGCAGGAGCTGCTGTGCTGGGATAGCCCTGGAGCTGTCCCAAGTGTAATCAAGTAAATTCTTTGAAGTTGTTTGTCACAACAAGGTGGACAACAGACTAAATCAGTAAAAACCGGGTTTAGACTTACTCCTCCACTAGGAACTGTAAAGGTGTAAAATCAGTCTGTAATCAGGAATCTGCAATGGCCACTGTGCAGTTGCTTGGGCTTTTTATCACTTGTACTTGCTTAATTGCAAACACCAGAAACCTTTGAAGTGACAGGCATTTCACTTCCACGTGGCATGTGAGAACTGCCCTCAGAGCAGGTAGAGCTGGTGTTGTGAGCTATTGCTCAGGGCTGTGCCTGAAGACAAATCATACCCTGTGGTATTTAGGGTAGGACTAAATGAAGATAGAGGGGTCTGCACCCCACAGGCAGTGAGGATCTCAGTGACTGGAGGGTGCTGGCAGGAAAAGTCCCACGTGTGTAACTGGTGGTGCTCAGCATCTCACCTGCAGCTGCTCAAGGACACAACTCCTTCTGCCAAACCTGTGAGCATCCCTAGTGTGGTGCTGATGGGGTGGTGGGAAGTCTGCCTGCCTTTCCTGCTTTTGCAGGCATTTTTTTGGCAAGGGCAAGCTGTTCTGTGCTTCTGTCTCTCAGTTGTTTCACAGGAACTCTGCTACTTGAGTCACAAAGAATTTTCAAGCGTAAGAGTTAAGAATTCTTATTTGTGGGAGAAATGGCACTGCTGGGCTTCCTGAGGTGCAGAGATGCTAAAAGATTCTGTTCAGCTGCAGGAACTTGTTGACTCACTCTGTGTAGAGACCATTGTGCAGGTGAAGGGGGGCGCCATCTCTTTTGTTAGAGGTGCTGGCTGCGTGCAGCTTGGAGATCTCATGGTGAGCACCTCTGTTCTGAGGACAGGGGTGTCTCCCATTTGTCACTCATTCACCTGCATCTTGAAGGGTTCTCCAAGTGTGCAAACTCGTGTGTGTTCCTTCCCAACCAAGCTCCAAGGGAAGGAGCATTCTGCCAGCATCCCTGGGGCACTGATGGGCACCTGGTCCCCAGGCGAGGCAGAGCTGATCCTGAAGAACAGCCCTGGAAGGCAGGAGTTGTGAATGCACAGTTGTTGGAGCCTGGCAAGTCACTCTTCTGATTACACTTCTTGCTACTGGAGGCACTTATTTTTCAGGGGGTAGGAAGAAGATGTAGGTTTGGTGGTTATTTTGATGTGCAGCTCATTCTTGCACCACTGCTGGCAGCAGATGGAATGGGAGAGGCTCTCTCAGTCCCCAGAGTGATGTTCTTTGGCAAAGGCTTCATCTACATATGAGAAAAATAGTTTTATGACTACAGCCCTGAATCTGTGAGTCAGGAAATTTAAAATGAAAGCTTCTAGGCTTATCCACTGGGTTTTATGTGGCTTGGATGGGATCTCTCTTCCCAGTTTATACCAGTGTCATCCTGCTATAAAATGGGGTTAAGTTATTTATGGGCTGTATTTGGTGCTTTCTGGAATATATGGAGGTAAAGTTGTTTCAAAGTGCTCAGCATTACCATTTTTAACATTTGGGGCTAGAAATCCTGAAGGACTAAGTGCTGCCTGACCTTTCAGCCTCTGCAGGGAAGGAAGCCTTTTCTCCTGTAATGTTTAGTTATTTGCAACCCGCTAGATCAAAGGCAAATTGTCAGCCACAAAATCCATAGGACTGATGGGGTTGTAAGGAGACATGGGCCTGAGTGGGATCCCTCAATGTGAAAATAAATCCTCAGATGGGGAGAGATGTTGCTCTTCCTTCTTGTTTCTCTCACTACCATGGCATCCATCAGAAAGCAAATATTCTCTTTTTCATCCCTTTTTATTGCCTATGGGGGATTTTTTTGTTAGACACCAGCATAACATTTCCTGCTTGTCAGCCTGGGATATTAATTAAAGATATGCAGAAAGACAGAGCCCACAAAGTGCTGCTGCAAGTCCTGACTGTACTGAACTGGATGCAGAATTGCAATTCCACCTCATTTCCAGCCTGGTGTTGTCTCTGCAGACCCAAAAACGGTGGGAAATACTGCGTGGGCCGTCGCATGAAGTTTAAATCCTGCAACACGGAACCCTGCTCGAAGCTGAAGAAGGATTTCCGGGATGAGCAGTGTGCCGATTTTGATGGGAAGCACTTCAACATCAACGGGCTGCCCACGAACGTGCGCTGGGTCCCCAAATACAGCGGCAGTAAGTGGCTGGGGGGATGCAGATCCTGCCTCCTGGATTGCTGCCTGGGGTGAGGGTGTTCAGATAACGTGCTCCTGGTCTCCCTCCCTCCCCCGCAGTCCTGATGAAGGATCGGTGCAAGCTGTTCTGCCGGGTGGCGGGGAACACGGCCTATTACCAGCTGCGGGACCGCGTCATCGACGGGACGCCCTGCGGCCCCGACACCAACGACATCTGCGTGCAGGGCCTCTGCCGGGTAAGCATGGTCCCTCCTCTTCACCAAAGGGGCATGGCAGTTTTGTAGGGCGGGCTGGCGCTTCTGCACCCTGCTCCAAGCAGTTGGTGGCATGTCCCCTTCACTCAGAGGATGCCAGCAGCATCTGCAGGCTCTGTCAGCCCCGAATGGTCTGAAACTTGTGCCAGCCTCCAGATTTGCCAAAGAGACACACGTGGAATCATAGGATCATTTTGGTTGGAAAAGACCTTTGAGATCAAGTCCAGCCATTAACCCAGCAGTGCCAAGTCCACCACTAAACCATGTGCCATATCTACATGTCCTCTAATACTATCAGGGAGGGTGACTCCCACCACTGCCCTGAGCAGCCTGTTCCAGTGTTTGACAACCTTTTTGGTGAAGAATTATTTCCTAATATCAAATCTCAACCTCCCCTGTTGAACGTCAGACTGTTTTCTCTTGTCCTGTTGCTTGTTACCTGTGAAAAGAGCCTGACGCCTGCCTGGCTACAACTTCCTCTCAGGTAGTTGTAGAGAGTGAAAAATCTCTCCTGAGCATCTTTTTCTCCAGGCTGAACTCCTCAGCCCCCTCAGCCACTCCTTATCTTAGTCTAGACCATTCACCAGCTCTTCTTGGGGCACACTCAAGTGGAACATGTTTACACATCTGCCCTAAGTCCCTGAGGGCTGTGGAATCTTAGCCTAAATCCCAGAGTTGCTTCCTTCTGTGATTTGCCCCAGTACTTCCTGATCAGGCCCTGGAGCCCTACATTTCCATTCACAATTGTTCTTCACACTTTTCTCTATGGGAACAATTGATGCAGAATTTTTTTCCTAGTGAAAGCATTACCTGGTGCAAACAGTTGTTCTGATTCTTGCTTTGTAAAAAAGCCTTTTGTTGTAAAACCTTGTAGGATGGTCACACTGTAAATCAGTGGAAAAAACATGGGGAAGCAAACCAGTTTATCTCACCGCAGCCTTTTGCATACACAGCTTTTGTGTGCCTTAATTAGGAGATTTGTCAGTGCTGTTCTAGTCTGTGTTTGCTCAATCTGTTTTTTTTCAATTTTTCTCTTAAAGCAAGCTGGATGTGATCATGTGCTGAATTCAAAAGCAAGAAGAGATAAATGTGGTGTTTGTGGTGGGGATAATTCTTCATGCAAAACTGTTGCAGGCACATTTAACACGGTGCATTATGGTAAGAATCTGTTGCTAAAAACTTTACAGTGAAAAAATGTGGGTCTATAAAAGCCATTACAACATTTAATCTACAAAAACACTGATGTAAAACACAAAATCCTTCTAGCTATAGTATATTCTATTTTATAACTATTTATGCTATGCCTAAATGAAAAGTATCAGCTTGTGTAATATGAGGTAACTTAGCTCATTTCCCCTCCCCTGTAGAAAACAAATCAAATGCCTGTGTAATAGCCTTGGCTTTCTGTAAAATCTTTCCTAGGTTATAACGTTGTGGTTCGCATCCCAGCTGGTGCCACTAATATTGATGTGCGTCAGCACAGTTACTCAGGGAAACCAGAGGATGACAACTACCTGGGTGAGTTGTACTCCTTATGTCACTCCAGAAATCTGCTTGGTTGTCTGGTTGTGGTGATGTATCTACTGGCAGCTCTCTGCTAGGGAGGTTGAAGAATTAATTTGAGGGAGATGTTTTCTTGGTGAGAATTTTTCTATGTCTGCCAAACATTCAGCCTTACCTTCTTCCTTTTTTATTTTTTTTTTTTTTGCTCATGCCATCTTAATTGCAAAGTTTGGGAGGTTCACCAATTATCAGAAATATTCCCTTAGGGTGTGTCTAGGGCTGTGAAGGACTGTTGAGCCTGGGTGGTAGCTGAGGGACAAAGCTGGGAACCAAACTGCATTCTGAGCTCTGCTGGAGTCTCCTCACTGCAACTTTGTCTCTGCTGTCACCATGCTTTGGTTGGTGCCATGTCCTGAAAGATGTTTGTGTAAACACATACAAAGAGAAATTATTTTCTATTCTTCTGAGAATAATAATTCTGATTTCAGTTAGTAAGGTCTTCTTGTCCCTGCCTGATAGTGATATGTAACTGTAAAGAAATACCCTGCACCAAAGATGTTGGTTTGATTTAAACCTAGCAGTAACTTGGCCTTTGGCTGTAGGAATTTCATAATCATTGTTCTCTAATCTGTGGCTGTGTCTTTAGAGGCAGAGAAAAATGCTTGTGGTGCTGTGTTAGACCACTGTGCTACATGCACATATGTGCTGTTAGCATGGCCACGAGTGTCTTTTCCACCATGATCACTCACCCCACAGATAGTTCTGTTTGGCTTCAGTAGCAGAGATAATACAAATGAACATCACGACGGATGTTACACTTCCCAGTTGAGGGCTGATTTTGCCATTAAGTCCTGTCAGAGTCTCTGGTCCTCCTCTTTTGCACATCCTGTGCCTTGCACCACCAGCTGTGTTCCAGCAGCACAGGGTTCTGTACTTATATCTTTGAACAGGGCCCTTCATCTTGTTCTATCTCACCAAGTTCCTGGGACTAGGTATGTTAAAAAGGGGAGTTGGCTGGTGGTCCCTAGCCCATCAAAGGTGAAAGGACTCATTTGAGAAACAAGTACCAGAGACTACCATGCACCAAAGGGAGGCAATGACAACCTTGGCTGTTGCTCTGAAATGCCATCTGTGTGCTGGGCCCTTCATTGAGGCAAAAAGTTGAGGTGGTGCAGCATGAATGCACATCAGCACCAAAAAAAACCGTTACTGAGGTCTCGGAGTTTTCTGTCTTGGAGGAGGGAGCCAAATTTTATTTTTTGTCTTTCCTGGAAAAAAAAAAATCCTCCCTATGTTGTGCCTATTCAAACTGGTTCACCCCAGAAGGAGCCCCAAACTTCTCAGCTCTTCTTGGAGGGCCTTTAATCTTCTTGGGAAACAATGAAGTCAAATCTTCTTTAATGTTGCTTTAATATTGCTGGGAAAGCATCTCTTCACATTAGGCCTGACTGGAAGCAAATGAGAAGTGTGCATGTGTCCACTTACTTTGCAGCTCACTGAGTGTGAAATCTTGGGCCCTCAGTTACTGTGAACCTTGTAGTTGCTTAACAATTTAGGAGGAATTTGATGTTGTCATCAAGTCCAAGATGTACCTACTGTTATAGGAGATATAGTACAAGAGAAGTAATCCTTTAATGAGTTTTACTACTGCCTAATAACATTAAAACCTCCAAAGTGTGAAACTTGGTTGAGTGTAGCCTCTGCTTTGTGAGGTTTTCTCCATCTATGTCTTTTTGCTACTAAGCAGTGTTTTGCTTCATTATCTCTCCTCATTCGATGGAAAAACCTTCCCTTTGGTGTTTTGGTGTTTAGATTTTTCAGTACAGGGGCTTTTTAGTAACATAGCTGTGATGGGTGAAATGGTGGGGAAACTAACTTAGGAAATTAGCTACATAATCGCATTAGTGTGAAGTTGTGCAGCAGACTGCTGTTTTCAGGAAACTGTTCCTTTTATAAAGCATTTAGGCTTTAAGCCTCCAGTGCTCTCACATACCTTAAGATTTGGAATAATAAAAAGTATGGGGGGAGGAGGGAGAGGGAGACCAAGGGGCAGATACTGACCAAACTCTCTGTAATTATTTACTAGAAAATTATGTTTAGGTAGTTAGGCTGCGTGCATTTACCCTAAGAACACACCTGGAAACACCAGGGAAGCCACCCTATCCACAGAACTCATGGAAAAGTTTGGACAGGATTATTTCTGTGGTATATGTGGGGATACAGCCTATGTGTGCTCCTTGCAGCAGCCAGCCCAGAATGCCTTTTGGATACCTCTGCATTGGGTTATGGATGAACTGTTTAGCAACAACTTCAGGAATTCAGCCTTCATTTTTAGGAGGCTTTCCAGTGGAAAAAGGAGAAGGCAGAATATCTGCAAGAGCTCTGCTGCTCACTTTACATCCTTTCTGTTTGAGAGTGCCAGTGGGCTTTTCCCCCCACCCCCCCCCCCCCCAGAGAAAGGAGCATTGAGAGCACATGACCCTCATTGTTATGTATGTATGAGTTAATTCTGCCTCTTTAGTTATTGTTTTTTGCACCTATGCAGCTTTATCTAACAGTCAAGGAGACTTTATATTAAATGGAGACTTTGTCGTCAGTATGTTTAAAAGGGAAATCAAAGTTGGGAATGCTGTGATCGAATACAGTGGCTCCGATAATACTGTTGAAAGGATTAATTCTACAGATCGGATTGAGCAAGAAATAACACTTCAGGTGAAGTATATGTTGTGTGTATGGACAAGTCTGCCCAGCATTGTTGGACTGAAAACAGTGGGCAGTGATATCTGTTGGTTTATTCTGCTTCATTTTTCTTCCTCTCAGGTTTTATCAGTGGGCAATTTGTACAATCCTGACGTTCGTTACACATTCAATATCCCTATTGAGGACAAACCTCAGCAGTTTTACTGGAATGAGCATGGCCCCTGGCAGCCCTGCAGTAAGCTCTGCCAAGGTGGGTGCTTGGGAGGGTAGTTTTATCCTTGATTCATTTGGAGTCTGGGCATTGCTGTCATATCCCTCTCTGTTTGATTTCTTTGAGATTCTCACCCTGTGGGTACGATTGTTTCCCTGGTTTGCAGTGGATGATAACATCCTGGAGGGTGCTTCTGGGTTTCAGAGCAGGGCACTTTACACCCCCTCCCAGCTGGGTGAGCTTCATAACCTGATTTGCAGGTGAGGAAGCTGGAGCACAGGAAAGGTCATGAGGCATTTCCTAAGGCTGCAAAATGCACTAGTGTCTGGTTTTGCGTCTGAAATCCAATCATGGTCAGTGCCCACCCTGCTAAATACTCAGAGCCCATCCCTATGGGGGTACTGCAGCTCTCTGCCTGTGCCCATCCCATCTGCGATAAACCCCTTCTGCTCTGCTTAGTGTTCACCCCCTCCCTGTTTCTGACAGAGGTAGAAAAGCACACCTAAACATCTCTGAAATACTGCTATAGAAGGTGTAAGAGAAATAACTGAATTAATCACTTTGCTGCATGACTCAAACCAAGTGCTGGTTTTCTCTGTGCAGGAGAACGAAAAAGGAAGCCTGTGTGTAAGAGAGAGTCAGATCAGCTCACGGTGTCAGACCAGCGATGCGATCGAATTCCCCAGCCTGACCCCAGCACCGAGCCTTGTAACACAGAATGTGAATTAAGGTGCACTGTGCTCAGCCATGTATATAAATAACATTGTGTACTTATTATTTACTCCTCTTTCCTTTCGCTTCTCACCCTAATTCCCTTTCTCACCAGCCTGTATTAGATTTTGAAAAAGAAAAGTGTTGGTAGTTGCCTCTTTGTCAGCCAAGAGGGATTGTCATCCACCAGTGGTGTTTTGAAAGGCACTTTTCAATGTTTTTACATTTCTCTTGCTGGATTCAATTAGAGCTAGCTATAACAAAAATTCTCTAATGTTGAAAAATCTCCCTGTGCAGTACAGGGCCTGAAATTTGCATCTGCCTGGATCAGAAATGCTCAGCACCATTCCACATACAGCCTGCAAAGGGGAGAAAACATATACTTAAAGCAAAAACGTAGCTAAGACTTGGATTTATCACTGTTTATTTAAAGCAAAGAATAGGCTTAAGTGTGGAATGGGTTCGGGGTTGTCCCCAGACAATTCTTGGCAAGCTGGAATTGATGGAGCACAGTCTAAATCATCACAACCCATTTTCCTTTAAAAAGCAATCTGTTTTCCTTCCCGGGGTTTAAATGTGGTGGCATTAAGCGTCTGTCTGCTGGTGAAGCAATTCAGATGGCCGAGCTTCCCGAGGGGTTTCTCCAGCCCTGTTAAACGGGGCTGTGCAGGGGCTGTGCGGGGCCGGGTTGTCGCGGTAACAGCTGTTGCCATTGCAACAGGTTGGAAACTTGAGAAGGGCAAAGCAGGAGTCTGAAAAGCATGCAGGGATGTGAGGCTCCCACCAGTCAGGAGCTATTGATTCCAAATCCCCTTGATGTTATTCTTCTCTGGGCTGTGATAGAGTCTGCTCTCTTGGCTTGGGAGCGGGGCTCTGTGCTCCCTGTACAGGCACAGGCAGCAGCCCGAGGGTCTCCAGGACCCCTAGAGGATGTCACTGCCTCCTCCCCCAGAAACCACCCCTGCCAGGTGTGAGGGGCAATGGGCTCCTGTTTGCTTTAGGGTCTCCAGCACCTCCCTGGATCAGGCCTCATGTCTAGCATCTCTTTCAGAGCTGGGCTGATGTGAAGTGGGGGTGTACTCCCAGGTGGGTGCCTGGGGGCCTCCAGCACCATCCTTGTTGTCCATCTCATGGAGGAGGCAGCAGGGTGGAAATCTGTCAAGAGGGAACACCTCTAATCCCTGCTGACACACCTAGGGCTTGAGTATCTTGTAGAAAATCATTTGCTTGTTCTTTGGAGAGCTGAAGCTGCTTTGTAGGTGTGGAACACCTCTCCAGCCTGTGCAGATCATTTTCTGATGCTGTATTTTCCAGTTTTTAGATGCCGAGGTGGCAAGTGCAGGGGAACATGGGGTGGAAAGCTTTCAGGAGCTTTCAGAGCACTGCTTGGCCATGAACTCCCCTTGCCACCTTGTCTGGTCCCACAGGATTACAGTATGGCTTTGCTGTCTTTCTTTTGCTCTAAGAAAGACCTTCTGACAATTCCTTCCCTTCAAGCAGCAATGCTAGGGTAATTGTAAGTCCCAAAGCACTGGGAAGTGTGACACAGAGCCAAAACTTCCTGTTCAAGAGCATTTATTGGTTATTTCTGTCCAACACCCTTGAGCACGGTCCTGCATTGCCCCGGGCTGATGTTTGCTGTCCTCGGCGCAGGTGGCACATCGCGAGGAAGAGCGAGTGCACGGCACAGTGCGGGCTGGGCTACCGCACCCTGGAGATCTACTGCTCCAAGTACAGCCGGCTGGAGGGCAAGATAGAGAAGGTGGACGACCGCTTCTGCAACAGCCAGGCCAAGCCCAGCACGAGGGAGAAGTGCACTGGAGACTGTAACGTGGGAGGATGGCGGTACTCGGCCTGGACTGAGGTAAGGGATGCTCTGTGGCACGGCAAATGCCGCTCCTTGCGCAGGAGGACGTTGGGCTGTTGAGGTTGCTAACAGAATATATGTAAAATATGGCCACAGTGGTTCTGCTTTCATTGCTTCCTCTGGAGGACACTCCAGTCTGAATCAGCCTGGTACTCCTTACCTTCCATTGCAATTAACCTATGCTTTAAGTATCTGTCTTCATTACATGAAGCTCTGCTAGCTGTCTTCTGCCATCAAAGGTGTTAGCACTGCCAGGAGCTGGGGAGGACATGTTGCTGCCATCAGAAGACTTCTGAAATTTGTTTCCTTTACACATCTTGGCTTTTGCATGAACAAGAAAATTCCTGAATGCAGGCAACCGAGAGATTGATGAGCCTGGGGTTTTCAGGGAGGGCACAGTAAAGTGGGGCTGGTCAGAGAGAGTTAATCTCTCTCAAAATGAGAACAAGCAGCAGCCATTTAGGAGAACTGAAAGGCAACACTTGTAAAAGTAATAATGGGGTTATAACCTGAAATGAATTTGTGAAACACATTGCCACGACATTTTATTAAGCTTAGCAAGATTAGCATTTTAAAGGAGTATATAAAGTAAAAGCTTGTTACTTAATGTATAAATTGTTGCTCTGGAGGTTTCCTGCAGTCACTCCACAGTGACTGCAAAGAGGGAGGTGGCAATAGCAGTAGAGTGGCAGGAAATGTTGACTGGGCGTGTGTCCCTCGCAGTGCTCCAAGAGCTGCGGCGGGGGCACGCGGCGGCGGCGAGCCATGTGTGTGAGCACCTACAACGACGTGCTGGACGACAGCAAGTGCAGCCAGCAGGAGAAGCTGACGGTGCAGCGATGCAGCGACTTCGCGTGCCCACAGTGGAAAACCGGCGACTGGTCCGAGGTGGGTGCTGCTCACCAGGCTGGGCTCACCCTGCTGCTCCTCCACCCTGAGGGGCTGGTGTCTGCAAAGAGGTGTCTCCATCCCTGCTGGTCTGCCGTGATTTGTTTGTGCCTCCTGCAGAAGGTGGCAAGCCTGTGCGCAGGGAGGCTTCAGATGGGCAGCAAAGTCATTGGCCTTGTCACCACTGGTCAAGTGGCCACTTTCCTCCCTGCAAAGCCACCAGGGGTTAATGTCTCTGCAATCCCGCAGTAATTTCTCCACAGTTTTTCCGTAGTTCTGCTGTGCATTTGGGAAGAAAAATACCTTCTGCCCTCATTTTCCCTTGAGATTGTCCTCAAGAGCCCTGGCAGCTCTGGCTGTCACTGGAGGGCAGGATTGCACCCTGCTGATGTTTTGCTCAGCCTCTCTCTGCTGTTTATTACTGCTTCCACTGCTGCTGGTGTTTTTTGCAATGCAACAAAATGATCTTGATAGGTTTGTCTCTGCAGCAGGACTGGGGGTCCTGGAGAACAATCTTCAAAGGGTGCTCATCATCATTGTGGCCAAATTTCTCTTGTTTCTGTGAGTCATGTTCTTTTAGGGCATAATGAAAGCAATTAAATGGGAACAAGGATTGTTTTCTACTAAACGTGTCTTCTGATTCGAGCTGGTGGCAGTCCAAGCCACGCCAGGGCAGTGGAAGAAGTGTTCACAGCCTGCAGAAGCTAAGACCCTTAAAATGCACACTCAGAAAGAATAAGTGTTTTAGAAACACCCTGTTGTGCACAGCTAAAACCCCACAGGGCAGTGCTGTGCCTTTGCCCTGTGTCTCACAGCTTCTGGAATTCAAGAGCCTTTGTGGTCTCACTTTGCCCATGCTGAAGTATTCTAGCCCAGCTGTGCTCTCCATTATCCAACCCCTGCTCTAGACCAGCTCCTGAGAGCAATCTTCTTGTTGACAAGACACTCCCCTGTCTTCCAGGACATGTTGATATTAGCTAAAGAGCTGCACTTCAGCACCAGGATTTTTTAAAGCAGTGGTTGCAGTAGATCTCCAGGTTTATTTTCCGGTGCCAGGGCAGATGCTGAGCTGGCAGTGCATCCCCAGCACCACCTGAGCTTGCTCTTTTCTCCTCACAGTGCTTGGTCACCTGTGGAAAAGGGCACAAGCACCGCCAGACGTGGTGCCAGTTTGGAGAAGATCGATTGAACGACAGGTTTTGCGACCCCAAGATGAAGCCGGAGTCGGTGCAGATGTGCCAGCAGCAGGAGTGTGCCTCGTGGCAAGTGGGGCCATGGGGACAGGTACCACACAGCCCCACAGGGCTCCTGGCTGGGGGGATCTGGATAAGGGTGGCTGGGGCTGGGCGCTGCCCTTTCATCCAGATTCAGCAGCATAACTGTGTTAATTGATTTGTGCACCAAAGCAGCCCTCTGTTTGCTCGGGTTCAGCGGATAGGCAGCAATAACAGTACCTGCCCTTTGTGCTAAATTTAATCTCTGTCATACTGAATTGGCCGTGATTTTCAAAAAAAAGGGGTTTCCAAGGTTACGCTCCTAAATCCATATTTAGGCACATAAATACATGCCCTAATTTTCACAGAAAAGCTGCTCACTTTGAATAACTTTTGTTGCTTTTCATGTTTTCCAGTTTCTGGGTTAGTGAGGGTTTTTTTTCTGTTAAAATACAAGTTACTCATTCCTCCCAGAGTGTTTTGGCATCTGCTTTTTCACAAAGCTGTTAGCTCTTGACTTAAAAAACAGCAACAAACCCAGACAGGTTGTCCCAGTCAGACATATTTCCCATCAGTAAAATTATTCATTAGCTGCTCGTGCTACCATGGGGCTGAACAACCAGTTTTAAAGAAGGATATCATACAGGTTCTACCAGACTCAGATTCTAATGTGTGCAGCAAAGTAAATCATTTCAGTGCTATCACCTTCCTTCCCAAAGAAGCAAGTGAAGCGTGCAAGGCACTGGTGGCTGCAGTGAGTTAAAACTTTGACCTAATTTAAAGCTGAAATGCATGAAGTGGAGAGAAACCAGAAGGGAAACTGTCTATCATTTTTGCTGCTCTTGCTACGTGCCTAAACAAAGACTGGGCTAATTAATACTTTCTAACCAAAGCACCTACTCAGACCCAGTGCTCTTTTCTCCCATCTGTCTTCTCCCAGTGCACTGTGACTTGTGGCCAAGGCTACCAGATGAGAGCAGTGAAGTGTGTTGTGGGCACCTACGTGTCAGTGGTGGATGATAACGAGTGTAATGCTGCAACCAGGCCTACAGATACCCAGGTAAATCCTGCTCTCTTGTCTCCATCTCTTCCCAGTGTGTGTATAGAGGTTTCCAGGCTACAGGTTCAGGGGATATGTTGCTGCAGCAAAGCTTTGCCCCGAATGCCAGCCCTGCAGAGCAGTACCTTGGGCTGCTCATGGTTGTTGGAAAGATGCAGCACAGCACCCTGCTTTGGTAGAAATGGGATAGATAAACTGTGTTCAGGGAGTTCCCATCCAGATCCTCTCCATGAGGTTCACCTTACTGAAGCACCAGATTGCCAGAAAGGCAACAGACAACCTATGAGGGTATCAGGACTTTGTGGGTGAAAATTAATTAAATTTGCTTATGGTTTATATCCATGGAGCTCTAGTCATGCAATGGGTTGTGAAGGTGTGTTCGGATGCAGCACTAAAGCTGGACTCTTAAGAGCTCATGAGCTAAAGAAGCTGCAGTGAATGAATCTGGGATAACAACAAGAGACCTCAAGGTTGAGACATATTTACTGGCCTCAGAGGTTCAGGTTCTGACACAGCAGACACCTCCTTTGGCTTGCATGGAGTCCAGGATGCCTGGCTGTAGTCTGGGCTCATGTGGCTGCAGGACTGTTGCTGTTGCCCCTCACCACAAATGATGGTGAGAGGCCATAGTTGCTTGTCTCCTGCATGTGACAATGTAATGTCTGTGACAGCTGCAGTTCCAGACATGTCCTCCTTGGCCAGATAAATTGGGAAACGTTGCATACTCTTTGAAAATTTGCTGAAGAGGCTTTCCATGCTGTGTACTTGGAAGCAAACATGTAAATTCCCATTTCAAACAGAGGATATGTCCAAGGTGTCTGGAGGAGCTGAATAAAACAGAACATTACCATCTATCTGTCATCTAGGAGAACTGTAGTGCTCACGCCCTGTGCAGCTTCAGGCTTGCATGAACTCAGAGTTTAACCAAGGCCACAACATTTGGGAAAGAGCTGGTTTTCTCCTGTATGGAGACCAGTTGCACTACAGTCAAGGGGTAGCAAACCCACCTGTCATCAGCCATCATTTGGTATGCATGCCTCCAGCATAAGTGAAATCACAGCAAAACAGAAATCAGGTTTGCCATTTGTCAGAAGCTGCTCTCCCCCTCACAGGGACAATCACTCTTAATTTCCTTTTTGGCAAGGTCTACTCAATGGAGTAAAGTCATGGATGTTCATAGTTTCTGGCACCAGACCTCCTGGGAGGTCCAGACAGGACCAGAGCCCTCCTGTGAGGCATTGTACAAAGACTGAGCAGAATGACACGTCTGTCCCCAAAACCTCACATTGCTTGGTGTGTGGTGGAGATCAGCCCATGGATATAGGTGGTCTGGTAGGCTGCAGGGAATCAAAGGGCTGCAATCAGCAGCATAACCTTTATTGTGTGGGCTGCAGGTCTCACACTGAAGGAAGGGAGCTTTGAAGGGAGATAAAGTTGCTGTTTTGCAGATGTGTGTTCATGGCAGAACGTTTAATGAACTTTCATCTTTTGCCTCAAAAACATCTGGTTTTAATGCATGGAGATGGCACATGGTTATGGGGATCCCTATTGTAGAGTTCCTAATAAGTCAAAAGTCCGTATAGGGAACTGCATATGAAGGCCCCAGGAAATGATGCTGAGTTTTGCTGATTCACCAAGGGGTTGCAGGGAGGAAGCTGCCTGCACAACGCGTGCAGGTCACAGAGTTTCAAGATGTTGCGTGTTCTTCATAATTACATTGAAGAGGAGGTGGTTTAATCAAAACATCTGCAAATTCTTTATATGCTGCTTTTCCCCCATGTATTTTCTGTACAGGACTGTGAAATAGCTGTTTGTCCTTCCCATCCAAATAGTCCTGAAGCCAAGAGAGCCATATCAGGCATTCACAGGACACAGTGGAGATTTGGATCCTGGACACCGGTAAGCACCCATCATAATACTTTCAGGATTATTTTACAATAGACAATGTGATATTTTTAAGTGCATATGCCCAACTTTTCATTACAAAGTCCTTGCAATGTATGTCAGGCAACTTCCTAGCGGAGTGTTCTTTGCTCTTCCCTAGTGCTCCGCAACATGTGGGAAGGGAACCCGGATGAGATACGTCAGCTGCCGGGATGACCAGGGCTCCGTGGCCGATGAGTCAGCTTGTTTCCACCTTCCAAAGCCATCAGCCACAGAAATGTGCACCGTGACACCGTGCGGGCAGTGGAAGGCCTTGGAGTGGAGCTCTGTAAGCATCACACTGTCTCTTGCAAGAGACCTCATTGCTGGAAATGTGCTTCATTAATCTGTCGCACTTGCCCTTTTATAAGTGAGGTTATTTGGGTTTTCTGCTGTTCATTATTTGCAAGAGCTGGTTTTCAAGACTGGAAATATGACCATGTCTCCTTTTCCCACTGTAACACAGTGCTCGGTGACTTGTGGTCAAGGTAAGGCAACGCGACAAGTGATCTGCGTCAATTACAGTGACCAGCTGGTGGATAGGAGCGAGTGTGACCCAGACGACCTCCCTGCCACCGAGCAAGAGTGCTCCATGTCTCCTTGTCATCCAAACAGCCATGACTACGGCAGGCCCATCCCCCCTTTCCTCTATCCGGATCATCGCCTCAAACCGCACCCTGGGGGCAGCCCGAACCGAAACCGAGCACATATACCAGGAGGCAATCAGTGGAGGATTGGCCCCTGGGGTGCTGTAAGTGCCCTGAATCCCTTATTCCTGGGTTTTGTTGGGTTTTGTTTCTTTCCCAAGCTAATCCATGTTTTCTTAAAGTCAGCACAAAGGGAAAAGAGAGAGGGACCTTTCTCCCCACTGTCTGCTCTCTGCTCACACAATCAAGTGTTGCAGAAGGGCTCAGGCATCACTTGTCAGCCTCTCATACCTTGTATCTCCAAGGCAGTCTAGGCAGAAAGCTGACAGCATTATTTTCCATGAGGCAAAGGCTGGCCTCTGCTACTTGGCTGTCTCCTGGGGCATTTACAGCTGTGCAGGGTTGTTGCCAAAGCACAGCAGAGCCTTGATGCCAGCTCCTCTCACTGCAAACAGTATGCAATGCTTTATCATGGAAGTCTCTAAAGGGAACTAAGCACAAATGGGATGTCAAACACTGCAGCAGGGATTACTCACCTGCTTAAAACTAGTCTGTTTACTTTCTTTGCTTAGTCAGCACCTAAGTCATGGCACTGCTATTAGCAATAGCTGGGTTTTGAAGTTTAATAATGCCTGTTAGATGTATTAAACTTCTAGCAGTGCATTCCCACAGTGCAAGGCACTGGGAAGGAGCTGGGAATGCAAACCTATTCCTGGACTTAATGAAGCTGTGGGCAATTGTGTCTTCCAGTGCTCTAGCACGTGTGCAGGGGGGTTCCAGCGGCGGGTCGTGGTGTGCCAGGATGAAAATGGATACACTGCAAATAACTGTGATGAGAAAAGCAAACCCATGGAGCAGAGATCCTGCGAATCCGGGCCCTGCCCTCAGTGGGCCTATGGCAGCTGGGGAGAGGTGAGTGCACCATCCATCTGGGCTCCCTGCCCAGGGCAAGACTTTCATTAGCAGGTGGCTGAAAAATGGGAGAAGAGAGGGGTATTGTGGTGACATTTATTAGAAGGACTGGAACTTGAAGGACAGCCTCTGATAAATGAGGGAACCCAAGCAATTGTTGGGTGGTGTTTTCATTTCCATTTGTCATGGGAAAACTTTCTTCCCAAGCAAGAGTAAGTTTTACAAAAATTAAGATTTTTTTTTTTTAAGAGAATGCTAGTTTAACTGAAGACCTTTTTTTAAAATAAAAGCACTGCTTCCTTTTGAAAATTAATCTGAGATGAGCAATTAGAGATGTAAACCTCCATTATCACATTAAGTTGGGCAGTATCATGGTGGAGTAGCATGAGCAGCCTTAGGGGGAGAGAAGCTGAGTCAGCTGAAGGTCCATCTGAGGCTCACGAGAGGGATTTGGCTGAAGTGGATTAGTTGGGAACAGAAACTACCATTGGTTTTTTGAGGTGCTAGTGCTTTGGGCAGCAGGTGAGCAATGTTTTTGCTGTCCCAACGGTGATTGCTCTGTCCTCTGCTGACTTGCAGTGCACAAAGCCATGTGGAGCAGGGACAAGGACACGGCTGGTGGTGTGCCAGCGCCCTAATGGAGAAAGGTTTACGGACCTGAGCTGTGAAATCCTTGACAAGCCACCAGACAGAGAGCAGTGCAATGTGCAGGACTGTCCTAGAGATGCTGCCTGGAGTGCTGGTCCTTGGAGCTCGGTACGACCATAAACTATTTCTCTTTATGAACTATTTTCTAGATATCCCCTAACAACATTTAATTTGCTTCAAACCAAGGTGCTAATGCTTCATGTCTTAAAACTGCACTTACAGAGGATTATTTACAATATATTCAGAATAACACCTCTTCAGGAAGGGCTTACATTAGGGGAGCTCTGGTCCTTTAATTTAAAAGGCACTTTCTGCTAAGTAGCAACCTTTGTCCATTTTATTACACTGTGCAAGTGCTGTGCATTATGAATCTTGGTTCTGACTAAGTTTTTGCATATGGATTTAAACCTGGGATTTAAGCAGTACATTTCCATTGAAGTTAAATTATTCTGCTCTTTAATGGTAATACTGCACTGGGCACCTACTGGTTTAGCAGTGGTGTGTTCTCTGCCAAAGGCAAGAGAAGTGGGGAGAATGTGCTAAATGGCATCAATTCCCAGGCATGTATAAGTGTGTATAGATGCGTGTGCATGTGGGCACATGCCCACACACAGACCTACATAGAAACATGTGTGCATTCACACCTGTGCTCTATTTCTGTTCCTGTGTATATAAGACTGTGATGTACAGTGCAAAGGCACCTGTAAGCTATTCTCATGCATCTCTCTGGTTCTGGAGAGTGATTGTCTAGCTTGATCTCCAGCTGCTGCTCTATCACTAAGCCAGCAAATGATCAGCCAGGTGTTGGAAGGCTTAAAACCCTGGCAGTTTCCCAATAGCAAAATAGTATTTGGAGCAGAGGTGTCTTACTTTGCTCCTTTGCTGCTGGAGGAGTCTGCTACAGAGATGCTCTTGTGAGGGCAGAGCAGCCCTGAACCACAGGGTTAGGGTGCTATTTTGGGTGCCACACCTTTGCAATTCTCCCTGCCCAGAGCAGCAACCTTTTCTGTGAACCTGCACCAAAGCAAGTGCCACCTGAGGTGCTTCTGGAGCCCTGGAAAACCACAGACCTGTCCATTTTGGAGTGGCCTTCAAACAGATGTAAACCTTTATTGTGTATTTTGTTATAAAAGCATTTGAAGACAATTTAAAAAAAAATCTGATTCAAAAGCACTTTATAGGAAAAGAAAAAAGAGGCCTGTTTTTTAAGGTATTGGACTTCCTCAGTTGTCATAGATGGAAAGTCATCTTGCCAAAACCTGCTCTCCTTCTGTGGGTGCTTTCAGTAACACGGATGCCTTCAGTAACACTCTTCAATATTTTATCATACCTCAGTGAGTTCTGCAATAGCCATAAAACTGCTGAACTGGTGTGTGTCCGGTGCTTCACCAGTACAAGAGACAGTGCTATGAACTATTTCATTTGAGGTGCTAATGTACCCCTTGTCCATCAACCTGCCTGGTGCTAAGGAAGAGCGAGGTGAGGTAAGCAGAGGTAGCGATGCGTGTGCTGGCTGCCCTGCAGGATTTGCCAGCTGGGAGATGCCTCCAACTTTGTTTTACCGGACCATTTACAAGAGCCAAAGGTGTGGACAGAGTTGTGTTTCATTCTGGTGTCACTCAGCTTCTTCGTGGCTGTTGAGGACCAGGCTCCAGGGCTGCACCTGCTTCTCAGTGTTGGAAACACCGGGTGCAGTCCTCTAGTCTGGTGGTTTTCTTTTCACCCAGGAGAAGTTCCCTTGGCTCCGCTCTGTTGTATTAGTCTCAGTGGATTGTCTTTGCTCTCCTGGGAGCAGGTGGGACATCTGGCAAGACAGGTGGAGGGTAGGGACACCCTGTCCTGCCTGCGGTGTCTCCTCCCGGCTGGCGCAGGGCCACAGCCCTGGGGAAGGGGCTGCAGGGCTGAGCCCCCCCTGTCATTGCCATGAACTGATTTGATTTTTCAGTCTCATTTACCGAGGTGTCCTTGGGCTCTGACATAGGGGACCCAGAGCTGTTTGAAGACTGAGGAGTATCTATGGGGTCCCCAGGGCTTCGTGTCCCTCCAGCAGAACACTCCACATGTATGTCTACCTCGTGCTACTACTGTAGGTAGTAATGGCCAAATTTTTCTCCTTTAGTGTGGTATCACCTGGATTTGCTTTAGCTCTGTCATCCGTTGGAAACATCATTCTGTAGCTGTACATACTTCATCTGTTGGGATGGAGTGTCACTACCATATTTTTTTTGGTCACTTTTGAAACAAGAGTATAGTATTAGCTGAAACTTTTCAGCAGTATGGATTTATGTATTTATGTAAAAGTGTATTTATTTTTCCAATACTGTTATTTAATTTTATATAAATATTGCATACATTTACAATGTTTAATGTTAATGTTGAACAGTGAAAATTAAAGACAAGTAGAATGTAATCATAAATGAATTTGTATAATGATTTCTTGAGTCTTTTGCTAAATTCAGATCATATACTTAGTTTTGGTAACTTTTGCTAAATTTTCTGAAACGCTTCTGCAATGTTTCATCTTTTATCTGGCTTTTCTTTTGATTGCTTTGTTCTCCAACAGAAATTGTCATTCTCAATGATTAAACAAACACAGTTAAAGGTGTATGAAGTACAAAGTTTGGATAACTAATTTCTTGCAATCATCTGACTGGCTTAGCATTACTCAAATTTCAGTGAAATTAGTACTATAAAATACGTACAAATTAAAGCAGAGAGTCTGAAGCACCCAACCTGCAGTGCTCAGGCAAAATTCCACTGGGATTTTATACAGTAAACAAGTGATCTTTATCTGGGTGGTTAAATCCAGGTTTGGAAGAGATAATTAAATGGATAAACAGATTGTATGTGTAAATGATAATTTTACAACAAGAGAGTGGTGAGATGTCTTGTCATTTTAATGTATGCTCAAAGAGGACTAAGAGGAGGTGACACTTTTATTCCCTTGCTTATTTAAGAACATGTATTTACCCACTGCAGAATTGTACACCATGTGATAGACCTGACCTTCTTATTAAAACCATGCTTTAGAAAACGTGCACTGACTGTCACCAGAATACAGAGAGTGTTTTTTCTCCTCTGAATGCTTATGGTATGAATGCAGATCTCCATACACACTCTCAAATCCTGAGAGGAAGTCTTGCCATGTTCTCCAGAATGAGGGAGATGTTCACAACGAGAATTACCCATTGCTTCACTTAAAACCCAAGGTTTGGTTTTAATAAATATACCCATATTTATACCACATATATAAAATATATGCATAACTTCCCTTAAAACACCTGTCTTGGAGCAGATTTGCTCTGTGCAATAATCTCTGCTATTTTGAGTTTGCCTTTATATCCAACTGTACCCTGGTACAATTTAGGAATAATGCTGAATTAAGTTGTTGTGGGCTTCTCATTCTTTCTGAGTTAGGAAATGGTCACAGATAAGGTAAAAACAATTCTATCTTACAGCATCCTGTTTCAGTTGGGTGAATCATTTGGGCTTCACTGCACAGGGCAGTGATCATTTGACTTTAAACTCTGGAAAATGGGTGGGTGAGGTTTAGATTTATTTGGAGTTTGTTTGGTTTTTTGTCCAAAAATTTTATAATTTATATTATATATAAATTATATATATAAATATTATAATAAATTATATTATATATAAATATTATAATTTTAAAAGTAGTCTGCCTTGTCAGGTACTTGTCGATCTTGGGTATCTGAAGTTCAAGCTGCTGGTGCAGTGGTTGTGTAGCTCTCAGTGCTTCCCAGCTCTGTATCCTGTAGGCAGAGGTGCTGGTATCAGAGTCTTTGAGGGCCTTTTGCTCTAATGAAGAATCAGAAGCTTACTGTCAAGTAATTAGAACATTAACCAGACTCTCTTATTGTGGATGTGAGTTCAGGTTTGGGCTAGGACAGCATTGCTTTCCCTTGGCAGGAAGCTGGTGGCTTTGATGGCTTTGCAGGGCTCTTTGGCTGCTCACAGGGACAGAGCAGCAAAGGAGCTCTGAACTGGGAAGTGGAAGAACTGCCTGGCCAACATCTGTGTCAGGCAGCTGGCACTCTGGAATTTTAATCTTAAAGTTGGTGTCAGTGGAAACTTTGGGTTATTTGTATTTAATTCTGTCAAAGCCCCAACATGTTGTTTGCAAAATGCCTTCCCCGTGCAGCTGGCTGAAAATAGGCTGCTCAACAGCAATATTCTCTGTGTCATTGTTCTGATGATGTTCATAGTAGGCAGGATGTCAGGTCTTGCTAAGGCAGAAGTGATAGCCAGGGACAGATTTGGTTGCAAGTGTATATAACTCTGCTGTTCCCTTCTTCTCCTCTGCAGAAAATGAATTTGCTGTGACAGCAGCATTGCTGAACTGCTCTTGGGGTTTTGTTTGAAGAGTCTCAGCCTGTTGCTCCTCTGAGGCAGTGGTGATAGATGCTCATGCATCTCTCTCCTCACCTCAGTGCTCACAGCTGGTGGCTCCAAGGCAATCACAGGTGGGCAAAGCCAGTGGTTCCCAGCTGCCCAGTAGAGTCACATCATTTTTTCCATCTCTTTTTACCCTAAAATCTCCAATTTTGTTTTCCTTTCCATTTTTATTTTTTGCCTATTATTATTTGCTCCTTCTGTTTCTATTTAAATAAGGAGAACTATATGGGTATACTTTTGTAATCAGTGCTCTGTCTCCTCTTTGCTGGTGTTGATGCTCCATTAGCAGGAAAACAACCATGGAAATCCATCAGCTACACCCTGCAGGTGAGGGACCACCCTGGGCCACCGTGTGCTTAACACTGAGCCACTGAGCCAGCACCTTAGTGATTCCTGGATCAACTCCTCACAGGATTGATTTCCTGCAACTTAAAGCTCAGCTGTTGCAATCCACTCTCCTCCTTGCAAGCCCCCATTGGTCTTTACACCCCTCATGACCTTTTAGTGTGATGGAGGAGTAAAAGGACTGGTCAGCAATGTCCCTTCTGACCTCCCTAATCCAGTGACTAAATGCAGGGAAGGACCAGGGAAAGGAGCTGCAGAGAATCTCATCTGCTGTCCTTAAACAACCTCTCCTGTTGCCACTGCCAGCACAGACAGGAGCTGGACCAGTGGTTGGGGTCACAAAGAGTATTTTCAGTTGTCTTTAAAATCTTCTCATCCCTTTACCCCCAGACAATGCCTCTCCTCCCCAAGTTCCTCAGTGCACTTTCCCACTTAGAGCAGTCTCCTCCCATAGTGCAGTGGCTGTTTGGCTGCATTTGGCATGCCTCTGTGGTTGCCTTTTTACACCTCCTCCTTTGCACATTTTCTCAATGAAATAGTCATTTCCTAGGCCTAAACTCAAACAAGAAGTGGTGAGGCTGCTGTTCAGCAATGGCTGGCTCAGTCCTTGTGTTATGGGTGGCCCATCCCTGGCTGCAGATCTCCTGCACATCTGCACATGCCCGCTCAGGAGAAATAAAGCAATAAATGAAAGGGCAATTGCTGGGAATATTTGTCTCCCAAAGCACTGACTCTGAGTACAGGAATGCATTAGACTGCAAGGGACATTGAAGCAGTAACACACTTCCAGGGACGAGCTGTGAAATGCAGCATCTTCAGGCAGATCCCTGAGCTGGGTTTTGGGAGTCTGCTGTGGTTTTGCCCGTTTTCCAGAGTCACACTCTATACTCCACACTGCAGTCATTGCTGTTGCTCAGATACTAGGGATTTAGAAACAAGGATGTATAACAATGAGGGACATTAGGCACAAAGAGATTTGCTGTGCTTCTAACTTTCCCAGTGACTGATTTGAGCAGTTATTAAGAAAAAAAATGGGGTAGTCAGTCCTGTTCCAGACACACTTAAAGCTCTATTCATATTTTAATTTTACTAGCTCACAGGGGAGGTGAGTGAGCCAGCAGCATGGATGAAAATCTGTCTGATGCCCAAGACCATGTACAGGTTGACAATATTTATCCCTAGTGCATTAAGCCAAAATTCTTCTTTATAAAGTGGGGGAGCAAGCAGCAGCCCAGTGCTCCTACAACCCCCCAGTGTGATGCACACCTGTGAAACAGGGCTGACATTTCTTGGAGAGCTCTTTACTTTGTGTTTTACTCCATCCAACACAGAGAAATCCTATTCTGGAACAGAATATCTAAATAGCATTGTAGTACCACTGTTCACTAGAAATATGAAGTGTCAGTTAGCTGAGGCACATTGCTGCTTCAATTGGTACTCTCCTGGAAGTGCCACAGCATGGAAAATAGGTTTCATCAGTACCTTCCACATCCCACTGTATTGGTGTCCTCAGGTAGCTCACACATCTTCTCCTGATTTGAGGGAATTCCATCTACTGCCTCCCTCCCTGGAGAGACCTGCAGTGCCTCTATGGGGCTTTTGTTTGTTGTTCAAGGTGAATAGTGTGGAGCCGGACAGGGACACAGCTTTTAGGAGAGCTTTGTGTGCCCACAGCCCTGCTAATTTCTGTGCCTGGTGAAGTCTTTTGTGGTATAACAACAGGCCAGAGAAAAGAGGGGGAGAAGGTGCTGCTTACTGGGTGGATGCTGCAGAAGAGGAGATGCATGGCTTCTCCTGCTGCAGTTACCTTTCTTCTCATATATCTTGTGAGGTTTCCCAGCTTGGGGAAATTATTGTATTGACTTTGGCACTCAGGCCTTAAATCTTGCAGGAGTTAAGAACCCAAGAGCATCCTTTCCTCTGGGCAATTTGTGCTGGAGCAGTGGGCTTCAGACACACCAGCTCTTTCTTCCCCTGCAGCAACACATTAAATTGGACCTTTTTCTCTGATAAATTTTCCTCCTTTTTTTCTGTTTTTTTTTTTTTTTTTTTTTTTTTTTTTTTTTTATATGTGTTATAAGACATCATCTGAGACCACACACCAGTCCCTGCAGCTGAGTTTGGTGGTGGGAAGGTGAAGATTTAGTGATTTTTTTAGAAGATTTCTCCCTTTTGCATTAATGACTTGGGAAGCTCTGTGCCTCTGCTCCAAGCCAAGAGCAGAGCCTCTGGAGGATGGAGACCTTGTGGGCACTGCAGAGACAGGGCAGGCCAGCATGGAAGCTCCCTCCTGCCCATGTCTGGGGCAATGAGGGCTCCTTGGGGTTGCTGGGGCAAAGCCTGCTCCTGTTCAGACTGGGGGCTGTGCTCCAGCTCTACGAGGGCTCCTCAGAACAATTCCACAGGGGCTCTGGACAATGCTTACAAGCACATTCAGACTATACATTCCAAAATCCCTAATATTCATGCCTTTTTTTAAATCACCCCATTTCTCTGAGGAGTCCATTTGGATGCAACATTCCTAAAGCCTCTTTCAAAACTGCAGTGCAGTGCTTTAGTGTGTTTTCTTCAGGTCTCTGGTCCATTTACCCTCCCTTAAATAGAGACCACTCTTCCCTTTTAAATGTACAAGAATCACATGTACTTTTTGGCCATGCACCAGCTAAAATCACCATGACCATACACACTCAGCACCCACGTGTCTTAAGTCATGGCTCCTTAGTTTGTGAGGAAAAGAAGGCCAAGCTGGGTGACTCCTGCCCTGTATGAATCCCCACCCAATTTTAGAGATTTCTCAGCCAATGCAGATGGGCACAAGACCATGATAAAACACATTGGTGGGAGAAACAGGGCTTCAGAGCAGCAATAAACATTTCCTAAACATCTCCTGAAGTGCTGCAGCCTTGCTTTCAGCGTGTCTCACTGAAGCCAAGGGAATTGCCAGCTGAAATACCTTGCTGTTGTGAAGCTGATTTGGTTTGGAAGCCACAGAGCCCCGGCTGCTGAACAGCTCACAAAGGTTCCAACATTTTAAGATTCCTGGTAAAGGTTCAGCTGGTGAGGAAGGATCCAGGCTTTCCTTGATGATGTGTCTGTTGATGTACTTTGTGCTCAGAGACTTCAGAGGTACAGAAGTCACCAGGATATGGTTTCAGTATCTGACAGCAGCAGTGATAGTGGTAGTAAAAGGTGATACAGACTAATAGGCTGCTGCAAGGTAGCTATGAGGGTACATTCTTGGGTTTGCTTGTAGTTGGAGGAGTTTGCTGGCATCCAGGAACACAGCCCTCTTGGAAAACGGGTGTAAAGCATTGGAGGGCTCTGTTGCTTTTCTGCTTTATTTCATCCAACATGTTTTGTCTCAGATTGTTGGAAAGGATGAACCAGAGCTTACTTACAGCTGCTGACTTTCCATAAAATCCTTAATGTGGGGCAGTCTAAATCTACGAGGATTGATTTTAATTTCCTCCAAAAAGTTGCTCCTGGCAGAATCTGATAAAGCCATTTTCAGTCTAATCCTTCCCAGCCCTGCCCTTGCTGAGCTATCATTCCTATCTTTGGGAATTCATTGGGTGATCACCACAGCTTGCATTCATTGTCTTAAATACCTCCCAAATCGTTGTCGGCTGATGCATGGTGGGTCTGAAAAGTGGTCTGACAGCATTTTCTGCAACTTTTCACTTCTGGGGGAGAGTGTTCTCAGGCTCTTGCTTGGGATGTACCCTTCTGCCCTTTGTGGAGCTGCCCCTTCAGTGCACAAAGTTTACAAGGAGCAGTCATTCCATTTCTTCTTGACTGCTCTGTGGTGCCTTTTTCTTGCTGAGATCTGTTTATTTGTGCCCAGGGCTCTTGAGTCCTCTTGGTGCTGGACTGACCCCACTCCCAGAAATTCACCAGAAATTTTGTACAAATTTTTAAGAGATTTTGAACACATTCTGTTGTTTGTTTTTTTTTTCCTGCTGCCAGCCCTATGCATCTAGTAGCAGCCTTTCTATTTTAGAGAGGTCTTAATTAACAAGATATACCTTCCTCTCCAAAACGATGAGATCAAGGGTTACTTTAAAGCAATTTGCACACACTTGGTAAAACAGAATGATCATCTCCTAAACTCCGAAACAGAAAACAAATTTTTTGTGGAAACAAAAGCACAAGCAGAGCAGAGCAAGGCATTGCAGATGTTTAGCATCGTGTTCTGACCTTTATGGAAACAGTTGATATGGAAATATTTCTGCTGTATTTATTTAAACCTTTTTCCTTGAATTTATTTAAACTAGGCAGTATATTTATTTGAAAATATCAGCAGCATGCCAATCTCCAGTTCTTGGCAGGTTAACACTAATCATGCAATAAACATAAAGCCCTTAAATCTGTGCTAAGTGCTTTGATCCTAATGCTCTTAGGAAAGTTCTTTTGTTGTTGTTCTCCGTGTAAAGTGCCAGGTGCAACTCTGGTGGGTTTAGGAGATAATAAAGATAATAACAAGGGGAAGGTTTGCTAGAGTTTTAGAGTGATGGCTACAGCTGATTTTTCAAAATACTGTTTCTCTATTATTTTATGCACCGCGAACTTTTTTGGTGTTTTTTTTTTTTTTTACAGAAACATAACAATTTGTTGCTTTCACACCCTCCTCCGTGCCTGGCTGTCCTCCCAGGTTCATCCAGAGGTGCCATTTGCTGTTGTGCCTCAATCACAGGCTGTAAACAGCATTTTCCCACACTTCAATGGAGGCAGAGGCAAGTTGACCACAGGCATGCCCAAGTGCATGTGATCCTGGACTCTAGGAAGCTGATTAGTGAAAAAATTCCTTACACTACCTGGCTACACCTTCAGGGCTGGCCCAGAGGTGCTTAAAACCTCTGGTGGCTTTTCTGTTGACTCAGAAAACCTCGGATAAGGTGAGGCTGTTATTCCAGAGAGCCACCATCTGCCCCCAGTACTTCTATGGGGAGTGTGGGGAAAAAAGTTCAAGAAAAAGAGGAATGTGAAGGCAGTGATTTTGCCAAACGTTTTGAGGGAGGCAAGGTCAAAGCTTACCTCATTGTGGTACTGTTATTGGTAGGTACCATAAGCAGGCAGCATTTGCAGCCACGAAGAATCCTGTTAATGAAATGCAAAGTTTATCCAGGGTCCAAAATAAATGATGAGGCTGATGGTGATAGTTGGGTGTAGCAATTCCCGGACTCACATGGTGTTGAGATGCAGCCCACTATTAAATTATGCTTTGCATGTGGCTCACATATGCTTAAAATCTATGTGCCAGATAAAAGTTGAATACCTGAGATGAATTAGATGGCAGTTATTAAGTAGACTCTTTGCAAAGGAATTTTCAGTCTCTGATACTTGGTTAAATTAGATTATTCAACCTTTCTTTTCTGTCAGTGCAAATGAGATCATAACTCAAATGTGCATGAAAGCAAACGGGTGGTTTAGATCTGAAAATGCACAGCTGCCTAAATTTGATCTATATTAAAGGCAGACATAGAAATGATTCATTCCAGCATCTTGGGAATTACATTTAAGTATCAAAAAAATTAAGCAAATTATGCCTCAACCTCTGAGTGCACCAAGGTTTGCACGCAGACTTGTTTGATCATGGGATCACGAGATAAATGTCACAATCAGGCTCCACGCCAAAGTTAAGCATTTTGTCGGGGAGTAATAACTTTGGAAATAACTAGGACCAAATTGTTTGTGAGATCAAGCATTTATCAAACACCTTCAGGTCCCCAGAAAGGTGCTTGCATTGTTGCACAGTGTGGTTAGTCTTACTTTAGGATAAGTAGTGGCATCCCATGTATTTTTTAAATGAAGGATGCTCTGGGCTGTATCAGCTTAGGATGTGGGACATGAGAGAGTCCTGATCAATGCTGTAAATTTACTCTTTAACTTTGGCTGTCACAGTACAGTGGCATAACCTGCATGAAGACTGTTTATCAAGGAGCGCTTGAATTTTTGTTTAAGCATCAGTGTTGGTGTTTAGTCCAAAGACAGTAAGTGGATGAAAATACTAGAGGTTTAGAACTGGGTTTTGTAGGATGTGACATTTCTGTCATGCTGCTGACTTTTGTTGTCTGGGGAGAGAAGTAGAGAGAATGAAAAAATTAACTTCTGATGAAATGTGAAAGCTTGTAAAAATAGGGTAGCATTAGCTTGATCTTTCTTCTGTTGATGCTAAAGAAAAGAAGTGAAGTTTATGGATCTGGGTAGCTCGTGGAAGTTTTATTTTATTGCAACGGACACTATGTCTTCTGGTTTTCAGTGTAAGGTTAGATGTTGCTTGTTGGGGTTTTTGGCCTATCTTGATCTGGGCTGGGGAAAACTCAGAGGCCACTATCCCTGCCCAGCCTCTCAGAGGAGCATCATTAATGGCTCTTAAAGCTGTTGACCAACAGGACCTCAGCAATCTTTTGTCAATCTGTAACACTCCCGCAGCAGGAAAACAACCTTTTTCAGGGCATCATTTATACAAACTTTTAAGCATCAATATCTGGCTTTTGGAGCTACATCCATTTCTTTCCACATTGGTCTGAACTTTTTCATTTAGAAACTGCTCTCTCGCTGATTTTGTGGGCTGAATGAGCTGTAAGTAGGGCTGTAATATAAAATATTCACAGGTGTCAATGTATATGCCAATTTCTATTCTAGTGGCTCTTCCAGAGCTCTGCTATATATATAAATTTTTGAGGTTCCAATGTATTTATAGGCTGGGAAGAGCTTAAGCTGTAATATATTTCTTGGGAAATATACTGATGGAGTGACTCCAAAATGAAGGTTGAAGCCTCATTTCTGTATGTTTTCTCCATTCTGAAAAGAAAGCACATTTTATATGGAGAGATGGTTAAAACAGTGTTTGCCCTCAAGGATTAAACCAGTATGCTTATGGTGTAGCATGTAATAAAGAAATGGAAGCTGAGTTTTTGGGTGCATCATGCTGAGTAAGAGCCTTGTTCTACATGAAACTGTCATATTAAATTCGTGTCGTGATTCCAGACCCCTTTGATTCCTAAATCTTTGGAGGAGACTAATCTGAAATCAAAGTGAAGTTGCTTGGGGTTTGCATGCCAGAAGTGGTCACATTTGAAAAAGTTCAGTGAACCTGCAGAGGGAGGTTGAAATTAGTTGCTTCACTACAAAGCTTGCAGCTAACATACCTGCTGGTTTGCTTTTTGCTTTGATTCTCCAGGCTCTGCCTTCTTGCCACCTTCTGAGTTGTTTTCAAAATGCATAAATCTTAAGGATGAACATGTCCTGGTTTCAGTCTGTTTCGTGAAGAAAAAAAAAGAAAAGTCAGACTACACTGATAAAACAAACATGAGCTTTTGTACCAAGGACAAGGAAATGCTGCACTTTTCTGCCTTGTCCTTTGTGCAGTTATTCCCCTCTGTGAAGGTGCAGAGCACACTTTACCCTCCTGATTTACCAATATTTGACATCCCTTTGTACCAAGGTAAATGGAAATGGTTCCTTTCAAGTTCTTCTAAGTAGACACTGAGGGCTCCTGCCTTGATCCCTGTAAGATGACTCTGCTCCTTTGAAAGGACTGGAGCAATGCCAGGAATCCAGGCAGTTATCCCTGCTGAATGTCAGCTGTTTTCTCTATTTTGATACTGGCATTTTTTGGGGCTTTCACCAAGAATATCACACGATATTAAGTGCCTGCACTCCCCTCAAGCTTTGTGTAGCCTGCTGGGGACGTGGGGAGGTGTTTTTTGGTCCTGCTAAAATAAAATGCCCTGGGTAGCCATGGCCCTGTGTGAGTGTGAGAGCTGATCTGTTATTATTTTATATTTACAGTGTTCTGTCTCCTGTGGAAGGGGCCAAAAGCACCGCAGTGTGTACTGTTTGTCAAAGGAAGGGAGGCATGTAGAAGAAGAGAATTGTAAACACCTTGCTAAGCCCAACGTGCAAAAGAAATGCAGAGGGGGCAGATGTCCGAAGTGGAAAGCAGGAGATTGGGGCCAGGTGAGACATGTTGTGTACCCTTTTTGCACCTTTTGGTATTCTTCCTCCATCAAATTGGCTAGAGCCTGGTTTTCCAATCACTTCCGTCCTCATGAATTATTCAGGGATAAAGGTTTTGGGCCAGATCCTGGTGTGAAACAGTGCAGCTTCATGGACAGCAGTGTACCAGCTGAAAACTAGGCAGCTTGCTTTTAGTGTCTATCTGAAAGCAAATCCTTTTTTTCAAATTCCAAAATTTTAGGGTTTTGCTAGAAACATCATTAGTATATAACATTAAAGAGAATCTACTGTTTATTCATGTGTTTAATATAATTTAAATATCATAACTCAAGTAAAATCTTTGTTTTGAGAAATAAACTCATTGCTTGATTTTCCCTTGTTAAAAAGTCAGGCAGTGATGCTTAGAGCAGAGGCTGCTGGAAATGAAAAAGTATTTTGAGTTATTAAATTCTTGCTTGCTGAAAGCATACCTTGAATCCTTGTTTTCCTGGAAATAATGTCTTTGTCATCACCTTGAATCTGCTGCATCACATTTTTAACTCTTGCTTTTCCCTCTACCTCATTAGCGTGCTAATCAGAGGAATTATTCAAAATCCCAGACTAAATGAACTGTTAACTTGTAAAGCATCGAGTTCCCTTGCATTCTGTCTTCCAAGTTTAGGTACAAAACACCCATTCTTGGGGTATTGCAGTTCCCTGAAAGACAAACCATTCACATTGCTACAGGCACACATGCAAATGCTAGGACTAGGACAGCATGCTGTTGATTAATGTCCACTAATAAAAAGGACAATAAACCCATTAATGATCTGTGATTGTTTTCAGACTGGTATTAGGGGTTTTTTTAATCCTTACCTTCGGATTCACAGGATAGGAGTGTTTGCCATTATGTGAGTGAGGGACTTGAGTGCTCTTTGACCATGGAGGTTCAGTTACCAAGGTCTGGGCTCTTTACCTGCGGGTAGGAGCATCCAGCCTGTGAAATCCACAGTACTGCTCCTATACTGGCAATTAATTATTAGCTTTATTACCTTCAGGACTGAAACCTCACTTTTATACAGGAGCCAGACTAAAATGAAATGCAAGGCCATTAGACAATCTTGTGGTATCCAATTTGCACCTTATTTAAGTGACTACTCCTGAAAGCAGTTTTTACTAATAATTGTAAACATAATAATGTAATGGTCTGCCAATTGCATTAAAATACACTAATACTAATTGGTAAAAGTAAGTGGTTTAAAATCCTCAGCTTTCCACTGTATCATGGATATTAATTTTATGCAACTAGAGAAAGAAATCCAAATTAATAGGAGTATGAGGTGATTTATGGTCTAAGGTAATCTCTCATGACCAGGCAATTAAGGAATATTTGTGTGCTAATGATAAGGCCAAGAACAGGCTTTTCCAGGAGTAGCTCCTCAGCCCAGGTTCCTGATGCAGGATGTGCTCAGCCAGCCAGCATCTTGCTTGGGGAGAAAGAAAATGTCAAACTGGGCTTTTTAAAGCCCTGTCAAATGCTGTGGCATGGATCTCTGAGCCTTACTGGTGCTGGCAGCATTTTTTTTGTCTGTGACAGGTGAAGAGTTGGGGCTGTCACAGGTTGGGAGTGCTGGTTCTGTGTCCCTTGTAAGGGGGGTGTTCAGGGCTTTGCCAGAGATTTAATGCCGAGGAGCCAAGCTGGATTTAGGTGCTGAACTTCTCCTTAAGAGCATGAAACAGACACGAGTTTGGTGCTCTGAATACACGGTAGATCAGGGTGTAAATTGGGCATGAAAACTCCATGTGACTTTCCCTATCTCCAGTGCCACTGTTGCAAATAGGAACCGTGATCGGTTTCCACTTAGATATTATCCATGAAACCCCCCAACTTTCTGAAGGTCTAATTGTCTCAGAATGTTAATCCCAAAGCTGAGCTGCAAAAGTCTGCATGAGAAATAAGGCAAGGTTTTCCCATAAAAGTGCACCCTTTTGTCACTACATATGCACAGAACCTGTGGCACATACCTTTAGGTAGGTGTTGGAGGTTTTTGCCTTCTGGAAATGGAATTACTGAGAAAATGAAGATAAAAAAATACAAGAATGGTTAAAAATCAGTCTCACTTGGGCACTGGCTGTGCTGGTGCTCCAATCCTTGGTATTTTTCTCTTAGGATGTTTCGTATTCAGAGGGTGGTTATTTCTTTTCTAGATTGTTAAGAACCCACTTCCCTGGAGCAAAGCATCTTTGATATATCTCTAAAAAGGCTTTTTCTCCAAGTTTTAAGTGTGTTTACGTCTGCACTGAAATATCATATTTAATGTGTTTGTTTCTCCTAAGTGGTATCAATTATGGCCATTTACCTTTCATTTAACAAAAATACCAATATTTATTCTGCTGTCTGGTATTTGCATACTTCAGCTACAGGCTGAAATCCAGCCCTGTATAAAAACACAGGCAGAGCATCAGGTAGAGTTTCTGGCACAGTCCAGGGACCATCCTCTCCCCAAACCCAGGTGTCACACACACTCAGTGCAGCCTCCCAGGAAAAAGCCACGGTGTCACTTGTGCTCTTTTATCCATACCTGGGCTTTTTATGTTGGTGATAAATGCAACTCAAAAGATATCTTAGAGCATGGTAGGCATCCTGGTGTATATGTTTCTCCAAGTTTGTGCCTTTATTCAGTTTAAGAGTCCCCTATGGAATGCATTGGACAAAGAGCACTGTTAATCCCAGGGAAGCAGCAGCATATGGGAAGCATTTGCATCACTAGTGACAGAAATCCCACTGCTGCTTTCAAAAGCTACTCAGAAATACTCCCACCCTCCTACGAATATCTGAAGCCAGACAGATAGTCACAGTCAGCTTTTCTCTGGTTTTCTTGGCTTTATGGGGCATTTGGATAGTAAGGCAAAGAGCATTATGGAGGAATATAGAAAAGGGAATTGCTTCCCCATTATGCACCACTTCATTCCATGCCTTAAGAAGTCTTATTTTAGTGGACCTTGCAATAACAGGCTGTGAACTTGTTTTCTTAGTTCCTGATTTATTAATAAGTAATATTAGATGTTATAAATAACTAATATTAGTTGTTAATTCAGCTGTGGTTTTAATACATACCTTTATTTTTTATGAACTTTCTTCTACAAATGCAAATTCTCTTTACTCCAAATCTATGTAGTTTGCTTTAAGGTCTAGCCAGGAGGAATCTGTTCCAGGGGAATATTAAGTATTGCTAAACATTTTAGTGTGCAGTCACAACACTAAGAAATGTTGCGTGAAAGAAAAAATAAGCTGTTAATAATATTGCAGTATAGATAATAATTTAAAGATGTCTGAGAAACAGAAAAATTCAGGCATTTGTTGCTGTGCCTTGAAGTCGGGAGAAATGTGCCCACAGTGCAATGAAGGAAATGTGAAATGCAGTTAATTTCAAAAAGACATTTGTTTTCAAAAACTCACTGTATTCCCTGCCTTGGTGCGTGGGCACGTTTAGATGCATGCTGAAAAAAAATCTCAGCTGTATCACACCTTTCCCTCTCTACAGCTACACAGTTTCTTCTATACTCTCCAAGTTTGCTTTTCATTAAAGCCCACTCTGTTCGTGGCATTTGATGTATTTTCAACTATTACTTTTTTGAACCAGTGCCTGAGAAGCAACACTCAGAGCAATACTCAGAGCCTGGCCGCCTCTGGCATGTCGAGGTGGTTTAACAGAGCTGCTATTTTGCAATAAAAACAGATTTTTCAATAAAAATCCTGTCCAGGAAGTCCTGACCCCACTGAAGCCGACAGCAAATATTCTCACTGGCTTCAGATTCCCAGTTTTCCCTTGCTCAATGAAAAGCCTCGCTTGGAAGTTTTATAGAGCATCGCTACCGATGCCGCGGAGCCCAGAGCAGAGACTGACCCCCCTGAACTTACCAAGGTGGCCGCGATGGGCAGCTCCACTCACCTCGTGTCCCTTCCTGCAGTGCTCCGTGTCCTGCGGCCAGGGCGTCCAGCGCCGCTCCGTGCAGTGCCACGGCGGCACCCCGAAAGCAGCCCAGGAGGCCGAGTGTGACCCGGCCGGCCGGCCGCCTCCGCAGCGGGACTGTCACCTCCCCGCGTGCCCCACGCACCGCTGGGCAGCTGGAGAATGGCAGCCGGTAAGCAGGGACCCCCCTTCCTTCCTTCCTTCTTTCTCCCTGGCCACGGCTCCTGTGCTCTCAGGCGTGCCATGATGCTGGATGCCGAGGCCGGAGGCTCGGGGGGTTTGGGTTGCAACCTGGGGTTGCAAAAAAAAAAGAAAAAAAAAAGAGGCAGAGGGAATGCTCATGCATGCTGGCTGAAAGGGGGAGTGGAGAAATGCCTCCGTAGGGTTAATTTATTGCTTCTGCTGCCCTGTGTTTTGCTGGGTCCTATGCAAATACTGAGCAGGTTTGGGTAGGGTGGATTTGGGCCTCTTCCAGGAGACAGCCCTGCTGCGCTGCTCCAGCCTGAGCCCCTTGGCTGGAGGAGTTAGGGAGCAGTGGTAATTCCCTCTTTCCTGCCCCGTTACCCCAGCTCCATCTGACATCCCTATCCTTTCACTGAGCTCCTGGTCTTTGCTCTTTTATAAAGCCATGAGCAGTGCTGAGATCAAGTCTTCAGTGGGAGATGATGCTCTTCTGTGTGACCAGGATCAGTTCCCATCAAAAACAGTTCCTGAGACTGAAACTGGGGATAAAGCTGCTGCTCCAGTGGTTTAGGGAGTGACTCCAACTCTCCTGGAGTGTGGGCAATGAGTGGCCTCAAGGCTGGTGGGTGGTAGGAGGACGAGGGGATTCTGAGCAGGAGGAGCCCTCCCATGCACTGCCAAGAGGGTGCTGTGTCAGCCTTTGATTGCCCAGAAGTTTTTGACAGAGGCAGTTCAGACCAGACAACAAAATTATTCTTTTCATTCTGTTTTTTTTCCATTTTTAGCCTCTGCACGTGGTACCTCAGCCTGACGGGAACAGGACACACAAGTTTATCTTCATTTCCCCAATCTCAGCAGTGCTGGGAAGTTGGGTTTATAATCCTGTGTAACTCAGCCACAAGTGCAGGAGGCCAGAGGGGGCTGTGCTCTTTCCCAGCTGCTTCCCAGTACACAGGGAAGTGTGATGGAAAGCAGCAGGAGGCAAAGCTGGGCTGGTCACACAGTGGTACCAGATGGAAACATCCCAGCCAGAAAGGGAAATGTAGGAACAGCTGAGGGGGCTCCAGCAGCTTCCTTGCAGTTTTAGTTTTACAGAGCCTATTGACTTCTTCAGCTAATAAATTTAAAGACAGCAAAAAGGTCACCAAACAGCATGTAGTGTCAGTCCTTACCTAGTGCTGTAATCAGCCCTGAAAAGAAACAGCTCCTGCCCCATCCTTTCTAGAATCTTAGAATCATTAAGTTGGAAAAGACCTCCAAAATCATCAAGTCCAACTTTCAACCAAGTTTTGCCCTGTCTCCCTTATTTTTGCAACTTCTCAAAACAGTTTGGAGAGGTGCCTGCCCCCACCCTTCTGAGCCCTTGATGGGATTCAAATACTGGTGTTTTCTGAAGTTTTCCAGGACTCCCCATTGCACTGGGCAAATTTTGAGCATATTGTGGAGATTTGTTTTTTCCCCAAGGGGCTTTACTAAGAGGATGGACTGGAGGTTTCCTCACCCTCATAAGTACTCATAAGTAACCATGAACAGGAAAATGCAGGAGCTGCCCAATGTGAGCTTGCCCCTCTGGCTGATTCCAAGCATTTCTTCCAAGCACTTCTTATTTTGTTCTGGTGTACACAGTGAAATAAAGGAATAGCACCTCCCCCCCAGCCATGGGCAGTGTCCATGAGGAGGCACAGATTGCATTGGTATTCTCTGAGCAGGGAGCAGCAATGAACCCTAATTGACATGGAAGGCAGGATATAAATAACATCTCAGTGCCGTCTTGTTCTTGATTTCTTATCTTTAAAGGGAATCTCTCAAGAGGGTTTGGGGTTTTTTAATTGCTCCTTTTTATTGTTGTACTTGTGTTGTTTAGAAAAAAAGTGTTGGTCTTGACAATGAGAAGGAATATGAAACTTACTGGAAACCATTTACTGCTCTGTTGGGGTATCACCATTAATCACCTGTTCTCAGTGCCCTCACCAGGGAGAAGAAAGTCAATAGAAAGAGCCTTGCTAATGTCAAAATGAAATTCAGGCTAGAGTCACAAAGAAAAAGAGAAAATTGGGAGAAATAAAGGTTTTTTCCTTTAATATGAACCTCTGTGGAAGGACAATGCACAGCTCTGGAAGCTGCCATGCAACTCCTGAATCTTTGACATTTGCCTTTTTGGGGGAAATTGTGCCATCCTTGCCTGATTTGAATTGCAGAGTTACTCAGGCATGTTTCAAGCGTTCATGGCATGGGAGGTACATTTCATCTCTGTGTCAGGTTGTTATTTACAAAAAGAAGAAAACAATCAATGCTTTTGCAAAGCAATGCCTTTGGGGTTATTTTAATTATTATTATTGCTCTTCTAAAGCAGTTTCAGAAGTGCTTGAAATGATCCTTAATTTGATCTGCCAGGAAAATAGTTCAGAATTTGGGAAATGAGGCAAAAGAGACAAATATTGTCAAATGCCTGACCTGTTTTCAGATTTTGCTATCAATAGCTGTTATAGCCTGGCCCCCACTGTTTTGTGTGAGATTTAAATCAGTCTTGAACATGAGAATTCATGTAAAATCTGTCACTGCATTAAAAGGAAAAATAGCCTTTCCATGCTAGCTGAACTGTCTGCTTTCTACATGAATAACATTTTATAACTTTGGGGTGGCTGATTGGAACCTCTGCAATGTTTCTCTTTGATTTAATTTATGATGGGCTCCCTGTCTTTGAGCCTCATTTAATATTTCAGTGGGATTATTTTACTTGCCAGTTATCCTTAAAAATACAAATAACCAAACTTTCAATTTCTGATGATGACAAAATGCACAGAGCTGGCTCAGGTTTATTTGGCCACACAACTGTTGTTTGCAGACAAACCCAAATCAGGCTGGCCTGTGCTTGGGAGTGTCAGTCTTTCATCAGCAAGTAATGATTTTAAACAAGGATGGGCTTTTGATGTGATATCTTCACTGCCAATGTTAGAAGATGCCTTGATGGCATAGACATGGTTCACCCTCTTAAAGTGAAGCATGAGCCAATGCACTTTGCAAATTTTATCTTGAAATATAAATTAAGGAGACGAGACAAAATCAGGCTTGGTTCTTCCCACTCCTTTCAAGGTGCCTCCTTTGGCTGTGAGGGGCCATGGAACAATTCACCCTGTATTGCTGAGCCCTCGCTGGGCTGGAAAATGCCAAAGCAGAGAGGAGGGAAGCTTTGAGCAGCCTGTGACCCCTCTCCCACTGAGCAGGAAGGTCGGGGTTCAGGCTGCCCCAAAAGGTGCCTGGAGAGCTGTCAGGGAAGCTCCCTGATGATGGAGCTGTAGTGGTGCCATATTCACACACAATGACCCCCTTTCAGTTTTTACTTATGTAATAGGGAAATAATCAGAGATGGGCAAATATAGCTCACTTGGTTTGCTTTCTGGGGAAATCACACTCCAGCAAATTCCTCCAACCCCTGTAGGATTGCCATGTTTCAGCACAGACCTAGAAGGAGCTTCCACTCCAAGGACTCAAAGCAAGAGAGTAAATAAGGTTGAAAGCACACAAAGCCCTTGGGGTCTTCTGGCAGACTGCAGATTTTGCAATGTTGACTGTTGCCTAAGAGCTCCTAAGTTATTCCTTTGGAATAAATGCAGCTTTGTGGAGCTGCCTCTCCTTCCCCATCCCTTTCCACTTTGCCCCAGTTTTAAATATTTACACCCAACATGATGTTGTGCTCATTGCTGCTCTCCTGGTTTGCTGCTGCTGCCACACACTGATCTAATTTTTCAATATTCTCAAATAATTTACAATCCTGGTTCTGACAGCCAATTACAGTAACAGAGCCATGACAGTGCCTGCATTTTGCAATTAGCTGAACCCACTAATATCTTCCTAATTGTTGGCCAGCCAGGAGAACAGGAGCTGCTTCAGGGAGGCTGGAAATGATGTTTGGAGGGTAAGACTCTAGCTAGATTAAACTGGCACAGTGTTCCAAGCCTAGGTAACTTCAAGCAGTGTTTCTGTACAGATAGGGATGGTCTGATTGGATGTTTTATCCTTTTCCTTAAGGGGAAGACATTTCCTACATGTTCTATTAAATGATTATTTTCATGCATTTTTCTCCTCGTTAATCCAGTTAGTTGAAAGTGTTAGAAGTCCATTACAGGCAATAACTAAAAGAAAATAGGGTTTTATCTAGACAGCTGCTCTTACACTGATTTATTTTGTTTTATGTGTTTTTCTAAGATACTCTCCAAGGACAGCCTCACTCCCAAGAACACAGCCTCACAGTCAGGCTTGTTTTTCTGTGACAAGCAGAGAAAGAACTGAGTCCTTGAAATCTCCAGAAGGACCTGGGGAGCAGTTGTACTTGTCTGGCATGGGTTGCTCTTAATATCAGGCAGGGCAGTGTTTAAAAGAGAATAAACCTGCAGGGCTGCCTCCACTGCAGTGGTTGCAGAGTTGTGTTCAAGGCCAGGCTGGGTGAAGCTCTGAGCAACCTGCTCTAGTGGAAGGTGTCCCTACCCATGGCAGGGGGTTGCAATGAGATGATCTCTAAGGTCTTTTTTACTCAAACTACTCTGTGATGATTCTCTGTGTCCCCATGCTAAGGCAGAGAGCTGGGGAAGGAGCTCCCCCCACGCCAGCCACAGCCAGAGGTGCAGCAGTGTGATTTTTGCAAGGGGGATGGTTGAGTTGTCATTCTCCAAACTGCTGTATTCACTAGGGGTTGAAATAATGGGGGTTGGTCCTTTCTTCTCCCCTTGCCCTATCTCCTGGCCCAGCATGCTCAATCCTACCACAGCTGGACCCCACATCTGTCCCATCCCAATATTTGCTACCGTGGTTTCTCCTCTCTCCTGGGGATTTGGGTCAGTACCTCCAGAGGTCAGCAGCAGTTTGTCACTGGCAGCAGCACGTGGAAAATTTTCCCGCAGGTGATACCAATGACAGCTTACAGGGGTTGCTGGGAGGAGGGCTCGCTCTGGATGCGGGTTCATTCCCTGGAGTCCCTCAGGGTTGCCTGAGCTGTTGTTTCTTGCGCACAGTGCACGAAGACGTGCGGGCAGGCGTCGCGGTTCCGCGAGGTGTTCTGCGTGGATGAGAGCGAGCAGCTGCAGAGCAGCGGCTACTGCGAGGCCAGCAAACGCCCGCCCGAGGTGGAGAGCTGCGGGCTGCCCCCCTGCGAGTACATCTGGATCACGGGAGAGTGGTCAGAGGTGAGGCCCCAGCCCCATCCCTGCATCCCTCTCCTCCTCTCAACACTGCCCCTGCTGAGGTGTTGCAGCCCCCATCAGCAGTGGCAAGGCAGCGCTGTGGGTTTTATTATTTTTCGGTTTATTTCGGTGTGCAGTCTCCCTGTTGGATAGAAAGGAGCGCTGCTGTGGGAGACAACCAGGATATTAAAGACTAAAAGCAGCGTGCTCAGGGTCCTAGCTAATATTATCTGGAGGCAATTTTCTTCCAAAGCACAGTGCATTCAGCGGGCACCCTCTTTGGTTTTCTGCTGGTTTATTTCATTTATTTAATTAATTGGTTTTATTCCCATCCACTCCCTGGGGGCTCTGGGGCCCTGTGAGTTGTGTAAGGGTCCAGATGTGCATCACGGGGGAGAGGCAAGCCTGGAGGTGACCATGGGGGCACATCCTTCCTCAGTGCTGCCTTTGCAGGGGCAAGGACCCAGAGTGAGGGGAGGCAGGACATTCACCCTTGCAGCTGGAAGGCGAGGAAAATAGATGAGTTTTCCTTGCAGCGGGCGCCGCATGCGGGAGGAGGCAGGCTAATCTCAGCCTGTTTCCTTCTGCAGCCAGTGAAGGATTACTTTCCAGTTGGAGAAACAGCAGAGGGAAATGACAAGGCAGCTGCTGACACAGCACTGATTAAAGAGAAAGAACAAGAAAAGGGAAAAAAAGAAAACATGGCAGGACTGAGGGGAAGGAGAGCCAAGCCACCTGAGATAGTGCAAGGAGGGAGAAATGTGGAGACATGAGAGTATCTCACAGCAGCCTGGTCTCCTGAGTGGTTTCTTAAGAGAAATATTGAGGTGCCTGTCAGGTTGGAGCTCTGGCTGCTCCTTGCCCAGGCATCCTCTACCCACCCCCAGTGCCTGGGAGACCACCTGGGAGCACTCAGGCCCTTGAAGACAAAGAGGTGAAGAGAGCTTACAGAGCCAGAGTTTGGCTCTCCCAGGTCCCACTCAGCCTTTTGATGAGAAAGGCAGAAGTGCTGTTTATCCTCTGATTACAATGGAAAATTTCTCATTCTTCTAGTTGCTGACAAGTACCTGCAATTCAGGGTCGACCTTCACCATTTTCTATCTCTCTGTATCCCATGGCAAAAAAAATCCACTAAACCAAAACAACTAATGGAGACATTTTTGAATTCCCATGGATCTTCTGCCCGTTTCTTTGTGCTTGGGAAGAAATAACACACAGCCAGGAGCCAGCCTGGAGCAGCTGTAGATCCAGCCCAGAGATGAACTGGCTGCTCAAAGATAATATTAGGCACCAGCCCACTTGCAGTAGGCACTTACAATATTCATTACTGGCTTAAATAGATACCAGTGATCCCTTGAAGCAGCTTCCAGTGTTAAAAGCTGTCAGGCCTGGCTTCCTCCCCTCCCATTTTGGGCAGCCTTCCTGAAGCACGTGGTGCTCACCGGTGCTTGCTGTCCCCGCAGTGCTCCGTCACGTGTGGGAAGGGATACAGGCAGCGCCTCGTGTCCTGCAGTGAGATCTACACCGGGAAGGACCACTACGAGTACGGGTACCAGAACATGGTCAACTGTCCTGGCACACAGCCCCCCAACATCCAGCCCTGCTACCTCGGAGAGTGCCCCATCTCCGCCTCCTGGCGCGTCGGCAACTGGGGAAGCGTAAGTCAGGCAAACTTCTTTTTTGGCCAAAAAGGCTGGAACAACCTGGGTTTTTTTTAGACACAGACCAAAGGTTTGGCAGGGGAATGTTTTAGAGGTGCTTAAATTAATGCATGGAATGCTCTGGTGCAGCAGCAGGCCTGGTGTGTCTAGGGCTCCATACCTCAGACTGAACCCCTTTGTATAGGGGAACCCCAGCAGCTAAAAGCAGAGTCATTCATCAAAATTGGGATGAAGATGACATTTGTGGCCGTGTTGATGGCCATGGTGAATGCTTAGTCAAAGAGTGGGGTCATTGCAGAAAACAAGGGTTTGAAAGCCTTGTGCTAGAAGGATTGGTGGGTCACTGGCAACTGCAGTGGATCCCGCTTGGCCACATGTATGAGAAAGACTTGGGAGCCAGCATTAGGCTGAAACATTGGTCATTTGAGCCTTAAAACTATTTTTTTCTTGTTTTTTCCTCCCCCTCCTTCTCACAAATGCTAGGACAGGTCAGGGGAAAGAACCTGGCCTTTCTGCTAAAGTTATTTGTGTTGAGCCTCTTCTGGGACCTGAACTACAAGATCAAATTTTAGTTAAGGTGATAACATTTCACTTCTTAGGGCTTCTGACATTCTTTGAAATGTGATGTTTCTCCCATAAACTTGATTTATTAACGCAGCTCAGGCATTTGTAGGAATTTGTCAAACCTTTACAAGGCGATGAGTGTCAAGCCAAGTAAAAGGTAGTAGAAGTTGTCACGGTGACTGGCAAAGCCATTTGAAACCTAAGTTCCTCCTGCCCCATAGGAAGCTTCAGATCCTCCCTGTGAGTCAGCACAGAGGAGTTATAGCAAAGAGCTCAGCCTCAATTAATTGGTATTTTCCCTCAGAATTTAAGTGCTAAATACCCAACTCATTAATCCAACTTCACTGCAATGAGCACTCATTTCAGAGAGCAAGACCTTTCTCCTCACTTTGGGCTGCTAAATGTCCCAGTGACCACCAAGTGCCATGACCCTTGTCAGCTGTGATTTTGAAAGGGATTTAATGTAAAATGCCATCACCTTTGATGGACAGAGAGGGTCCTACTCAGCACTTCAGCTAAATTTTATGGAACTGGACTTGATACAGAGTAAATGCCCAAGCTGTGAATACCATGAGCCATTGAAGACCATTTTCTTCATGGTGTATTCCTTTAGAATAATAATTTCTAAATGGATGAGAAACTTCATTTTCTTTATAGCCTAAACTAGTAGCTGTAGAAAGAGCTGATTTTCATTTCTCAAGTACCTGAAAGAACAAGTTGTGGATGGAGGAGCAAGGTGCTCAGTAGCTGGATGCTCTGCTGCTTGGTACCTCCAGCAATTTGTGCAATTTCAGCCTTAGGATTGCCCTTAATCTGGATGGTTTCAGGTTGACCCAGTGTTTGCACAGATGTAGCCATTTTCCCAGCAGGTGAGGGGAGAGAAGATTTTCAGGCTCCATTTTTTTTTTGGTGCAATTTGTGTGGAAAACAACAATCTTCCTAATATGAAAAATAAGCAATTTCACTTGAGCACATGGTTCTCTTTAACCAACTGCCTCATCCAGCAAAGTGTGCAAACACTGAGCAAAGTATGGTAGTCTTGAAGTAATCAATGATAATAAGGAAGGGATTAATTACTGAAGGGACTACTCATTTGATTAAAATTAAGCCTGTGTTTGAACACTTCACAGGATTGAAGTCTTTGCTGCTGTCTCTTGATACAAGGGAAACCATCTGTCTCTGTTCTTTTTTCTGGAGCCCATAAACCCTTGAGATAAACCAGGAATCTCTGTCTTGTGTCCCACAGTGCTCTGTCACCTGTGGAGTTGGGGTCATGCACCGCTCAGTGCAGTGTTTGACCAACGACGACCAGGTCAGCAGCTTGTGCCATGTGGACCTGAAACCTGAAGAGAGGAGGACATGTCACAATGTCCATGACTGTAAGTCTGCAGATTTACACCTTCTTTTGCCTTTCTCATGGCTTCAGCATCTTTTCCCCTCAAACTCCTAGAGATCTGCAGTATTTCCAAGCATTGGGAGCCATCCAAGTAAGCACTAAGACACTTCAGAGAAAGCTGTTAAAAATAAAAAAAAAAAGATGTTTTGATGCTTTGGAAGCCTCAGAGTGTTCCAAAATAAATTTTGAACTATAGTTGTTCAGTGACTACAAGTATTTCTGTTTTGTTTCAGGTGACTTACCAAGGAGTTGCAAAGATGTTAAAAATCTCGAAGGTGTCACTGAAGATGGTGAATATTTCCTGCAAGTCAAAGGAAAGTCATTAAAGGTGCATTTCAGCAACACAATGATAGTTAATGGTGTAGGAATGTGCCCCCTATGGACAGAGTGACAGAACCTTCCTCTGTCCCCCAAAAAGGAAAGAGCCCAGAACTTTCTCCCAGTGATCAGGTAGAAAAGTCACTGATAGGACCTTGGGGACTTCACCTCAAGTTTGGGGACAGCTAATTGGCCATGAGCCAAAAGGTCCCGCCTGGGCCATTGAGTAGAAAAGCACAGAACAAAGAAACCAAATCGCTTTTTCACCAATAGTGAGGTGTCTTTGCCAGGAGCACAAGCTTGTGGCCTTTTTGTTCCTGACGCTGTCACATCAGCCTCCTGCTCCTTTTATGCCTTCCAGAGAATGCTGAGCTATTCTGGGGTGTAACGTTGGGGTGTTGAGAGCTCCTCAGATCAGCTCGAAACCCCCGGGCAAAACGGTACATAACGGGTTTTCTAAAGATTCAAGAGGACCCTGCCCATGGTCTTCACTTCCACTCTTGGATTTTCTGCCTTTAGTTGTCTCAGTGATGCCTTTGCACATGACACAATTCTGGCTTCTCTCTCTCAGGTGTATTGCTCTGGGATGCAGACTGACAGCCCAAAGGAGTATGTGACCCTTGTAAACGGGGATGCAGAGAACTTTTCAGAGGTGTATGGATACAGGTAAGAAATCCTGTAATCATGAACCTCACAGTGTTTTTGTTTTCCATGGCAATATTTCCTGGTCATGAGTAGAAAGGGTTTTCTTTTGATTTAGATTGCATAACCCGACCGAGTGTCCGTACAACGGGAGCAGACGAGAAGACTGCCAGTGTAGGAAAGATTACACAGCAGCTGGGTTTTCCACCTTCAGCAAAGTAAGGCTGGACCTGAACACTATGCAAATAATAAGTGAGTAAAAACAGGGCCTTGCCATTAAAAAAAAAAAATGTTTATTTTACACAAATATAGCTGTAACTACAAGCAAGCAGTAGTACTATAGTGAGCAATATTCTTGAGAATTCCTGTTAAAAGCTGCTTTTAGACTTGGTCACCTGTTTGCTGCTTTACACTGGGAGACTGAATACATCAGAGATGCTCATGATATTTCTCTGTAAAACAGGAAAATACTAAGGCAATTCCTGTTGTATCTGCTCTGCAGAATGAGTATTTGCATGCTCCCAGCAGCTCAGTGCATTTTGTGAAGGATTTTATTTTATTTCATTTGCTCCCCTCTTTTCAGAATGGACTCAGACACAAAGCCTAACCAGGGAGGAGCTGCCCCACTCCCCCTCCACCCCAGTGCAGGGGTCTCCACTGAGGGGGGATGCTATTCCCAGTGGCCAGGGCAGAAAAGTCTCTCAGCAGAGCCAGACCACAGGGAAATAACTTGTGTTGAGGGCTGGGGACATGGATTTGCAATGGAGAAAGAGAATATATCTGTGCAACAAGAGTAACACACTGTCTCTTTTGTCATTCCTGTGAGCTGGGAGCCCATCCCACTACCAGAGACCCTGTAGCATTCCATGGGGTTATGGTTTCAGTCCCCCTGACTCCACTGCTATCAGTTTTCAGCAAGTGTTTTAAAAATACAACATATTGTTGGGAGTTCATTCAGTAAATAGCTAAGTGGTTTTTAGCAAATCAAAATCCTTCCCTGTAAAACGACTCCTTATCTGATAAGTGGGTTTTATCACTTAATTTTCAAGACCTCCCAGTCTATCAATCTGTAAAAAGCAACTAATAATCTGTAAAAGCTTCTAGGTAAAGATCTCAAAGGAACCACCCTCTGGGAATTTGATACCAGCTCCCTTTGAATTTCAAAAGGAGCTGGGCACCTACCTCTGTCAGGCAGGAGCTATCTCACATCCCCATCTAAATGAGTCTCAGTTACTTCAGATCCCTCCAGAGCAAAATACTCCAATTCCCTTTGAAAACCCGACCCCTGGGCTGGGGCAGCCAGGAGAGCAGAGATGTTGTTTGCTTTTGTTTAAAAGAGAGATTTAGAAGGTGCTGTAGCCTTTTTGAAAGTGAGGAATTTTTGATAGCGAAATAAACCCCAAGTTAAGGGTTTGAGTTTTGTTGTTATTTATACCTTGTTCCTAAATCACCGACAGATTTAAACTGAGCTGTAAATACTGAGTGTAAGTGTCCTGTTAAATTCAGTGCTCATGTGCTGGGAATCACATGTGGGATGAATCAGGATATTTAATATTAAAAAATACAGTAATATTGATATCATAAAAATATAGAAGTCTTGACTTCCTACGTTAATGTGGGAAGCCAGCTTTGGTGAATTTAAACATTAGCAAAGAGCATGTTTACATTTATTTTGTCTCTCTCCCTGCATCTTTATTTCCATGTTACTCACCAACTCTTCTCCACAGCAACTGATTTACAGTTTGCACAGACACATGATGGACGACCTGTTCCTTATGCCACTGCTGGGGACTGCTACAGTGCTGCCAAATGCCCGCAGGTATTTGACAAGAGCATTTAACAGGAATTGGTGCCATTTGTTATGTTCAGGCCCTCTATTAATTACTGCTGATCGCAGCAGCCCAACTTCAGTGAGTGGCACATTCTTATCTCAGCGATCTGAAACTTTTCCCTTTGTGAAGAGGGAGAAAGTGATGGAGAAAGTTCCCTTTGTGAATGGGAAGAAAGTAGTTTCCATTTTCCATGTTATCAGGCCAGTGGCTGCCTAAGAGACATTCCCTAAGGAGAAAAGGAAGAAGAAAGAGGCTGTGGAGGGAGAACTGGGTTTTGCCTGCACAGTTGAAGACAGGAGGATCAGTCCATGACAGGACTTGGTGGAAATGCTGAGCAGAGAGAGCAGCAGGGAGTAGATGCTTTTCAAAAGTCTGTAGGGGACAAATAACACTGTGTTAGGGATGGCCGGCTGCATGTCCCCAGCACAGCTACTTTTTCTGGGGCTGGGAATGGTAAGTGATCTGTTTGGACTGTCCAAGGTGCTGGGTGGGCATTACTGGCAAAGGGCATTAACAGGGTGTCACAGCAGCAGACAGCAGAGGGCAAACCTCTCCATCTCCTTCCCGCCCTGCTTTCAGAGCTGACACTTTCCTGCACAGCTCAGCAGCTTAGGGATTGACTCCTTACCTCAGGAATGCTCATAAATGTTAATATCCATCCACCTGACCCAGACAGTTTGCTCCTCACAGAAAATCAGCATTCCCAAGCAGCCAGTGCAAGGAGCAAAGCTAGCAGCCATCTGGTACTGCCTGGCCTTGCTGGGCTGTGGATCAGCCTGGGGATGTGTCCAAAGGATCCTTCCATGGGTCCAGAAATTGGCAGGACGGGAGTCTGCCATGGGGGTGAAGGGAGGGCTGGGGGGCTGAACGTTGGATGCTGGCATAGTCCTTAATTTTCCATCCTTCTTTTTCATTTTGAGAAAGAGTGGAATTAAATGTTTTAAAGAAACAGAAGAGTTTTTATTTCACTAGTCTGGGAAAAAAAAAAAAAAAAGTGGAAAATAAGGAAAACAAGGACAAGTGTGCCCTCTCCAGTTGAGGAGGGAGCAGTGAGAGCAGCTGCAGCACATCCCTGAAATTCCTTCCCATCAGCTGCGGGAGCAGTCAGGCTCTGCAGTTTGCCATGGGAAAGCCAACAATGCCCTCAGCCGGCAGAGAAGCAGCACTGCAAAAACAGAGTAAAGCAGTGAAAACCTGGGGGGAAAAGGCAGTTCTAAAGCAATCTGAAGTCCCTCCTCTGCACCCACCAAGGAGAAGAAACTCCTAATGTGAGCCATGCTGTGATTTGTGCAATGATCATAGTCGGAGCAATGGAAAACAAGGAAATCTCTGCTGTCAAGATGCTGTTAGAAAAGTGACAGCGTGGCATGCTGGGAGTCTGGAGCATGGCATTTTGGCATAACCAGGCTCTTGTTGTTTTCTAGGGTCGCTTCAGCATAGACCTGTACGGGACAGGCCTGTCCCTGATGGGAACAGCCAAGTGGCTCTCACAAGGGAATTACGCGGTGTCGGAAATTCAGAAATCCCCGGTAAGTTCTAACTTTAATTATGGCTATGCCTGCTCATCAGAAGTTTTTAATCACCACATTGTCATTCATGGCAACATCTTCCAATGGAGACTAACAAAAAATGAACATCTGACATTAAAGTGTTCTATGTACTTGTAGTGGGGCGAGGCCCTTGCGAGTTTAGCTTGATCTGAGTGATTGCAATTAATTAGTGGGCCTGATTAACTGTGAAGCTGAAAGTACTGAGTGCTGTGGGGCAGACACATCCTTAATCAGTTGCCTGAGATGTCCAGCATGGAGTATGCATCACAAGGCAGGGCAGCAGGGCAGGGTCAGAGCACAGTTGGACCTTCAGGTAGGGTCTGGTGCCAGGCAAGTGCCCTGAGAATTGTTCCAACACATGGCTGATAAAGCATGGAGGATGTGGACCTTCCTGCTGGTCTGGTCTGGGTTTATCTCCTTGGGAAAGTCACCAAATGTTGCAGAGGCACTATCCCCTGTCACTGCCTGGGGCTCTACTGGCTGCAGCCTCAGGGTAAGCCAGGCAGCCCTTCACAATCACTCACAGCCAAATTTGTACTTGTACTGCTTAATTTGCCTGCCTGCTAACACCTCCTGCAGTCACTGTGTGCCTCCACTCTGTTGCTTCTCTGTCACATTCTGAAATGATAGAAACCCAGAATGGCTTTTTTGGCTGTTACTTCATGTGAGTCATCCCAACTGCCCCTGTTAAAACTCTCCAATGGAGGTCACCATCCTTTAACAAACAGCAATTGGCAAAATATCATCTCCTGTACTGCTTTCAGTCTCCCCCTGGCTCTGGGGAGCATGAGTCTCCTCTGTGCTGGTGCTCTTAGAGGAGAATTAATGTTACAGATCTGACCACAGTACAGGTGGAAGAGGACCAGCCCTGTATGTCAGCTCCAGCAGGTGCTTTTCTATCCTCCCCTTCTAAAAGGAGAGAAGTCAACTTTTGGGTTGCAGAAAACATCATGGCTGGCAAAATTACAACAACTTTAAGGAACAAGGGTGCTCAAAAATCCTCCATCACCTGGTGGCATCTGTCAAGTGCTGTTCCAAGGGTGTAATTGCCTGCAGGAGCAGAAGAAAGAACAGTGTAGTGAGAAGAGATGATAGCAGCCTGCTGCAGTCACAGATCAATAATGTCAAGGGCAGGGTGGAGCTCGTTTAAAAAGAAGTGCTTTGTGCAAGCCTATTGTGTGCTTAAGTCCAATTTTCTGGTAATTGAGGGTTGAATTCCCCTCAAGGACTGTCTGTCCATTCTAATGACCAAGAGGAGAAAGAATCTGCAGAGGTGAGATAAGGAAGGCCAGGTGGAGGTATTAATCTCCTGACTCAAGCCCAGAGGTGCACCCTGCTTGCCTGGCTCACCTGGAGACCACTTCAACCTCAGGACCACTCCATACTTACCCCTGCTGGCTGTGGGAAGGGGAGCAGGGTTGGCACCTCAGCAAGTGACATCACCTCACCCTGTCACTTTCCCTCTTCTCTTGTCTCTGGAGCCACTCCAGGACTTTCCCTTCCAAGTGGATGTTTCCTGGTATTGCCTGCTAATACCCTTTCCATGCCCTTCCCATGCTCAGGCAGAGCTGAGCACTTGTTGCTGACCCAGAGTGGCTTTGTTCTTGCATGAGCCAAGTTTTCTACTCATTCCTGTTATTCACTGTGGGCAAACTGGAGAAAGCAGATATCCTTGAGATACCCTCCAAATGGCCTTCTCCTTGGGCAGCTTTCAGTTTAATAAATCAAAATTACCCTTTCCTATTTGTGTCCACCATCTGACCTGCTAGCACCGAAGAGAATTATATTTGTGTATATTTGAATACAGCAGTGATTTCACAGATTGATTTTGGCATCATTTGTGTTCTTATACACCCTAAAAACGGTGGCTGGAGTAACCCAGACCTGGCCCCTCTACAGCATGGAATTCCTGAGCTCTTACTGAGCTGTTATTTCTGATTTTGCCTGCAGGATGGTACCAAAGTAGTAGGAAGATGTGGTGGTTACTGTGGGAAGTGCACTCCATCATCTGGAACAGGCCTCGACATTCAAGTGTTATAGCAGTGGTGAGTTCTCAGCTGCTTCTGCATGAAGGAGAATCTCCCCCAAAATGCCCTGAAGGAGCAGATCAGGCCATGCTTGCAAAGAGACATGGAGTGCATTGGTGACAGCCACACAGCATCCCAGTGGGATCCCCTGCTCTCCAGTAACCCTTGTGGATACAGCACTGTCACCTGGAAGCACCTCCCCACCTTACTGGCACCCACCTTTGCTCTGCTCTTGTGCCAGTTTCTCTGGTGACGTGTTCCAGAGGCCAGGATGACTCTAAATGTGCACCTCTTCTGTGTTTTCCAGGTTCTCTGGGAGCAGCCAATGGAGATGAGAGATGGATGAAGGATAGTGATGCAATACCTCTGCCTTCCACTTTTATATCTGTGTATATGTGTATATAGATTGCATATTCCTAATGTACAGTATAATATTTATGTTTGGGATTATTTATTTTGATTTAATATTTTTGTACGTAAAATCATTATATTAAGGCTGCTTTTACTATTTTTATTTTTTATTGTTAAATCCTGCAGTCAAACCACTGCATTTTGCATACTCTACATTATATGTAGCATTATGACAAGTGATACTTAATTGTCACTGTATTCAGTTGTTTACTTTCAGTCAGTAATTTTCCTTCAGTTATGGGCTGCTTTGGCCCTCCACGGTGCTACACAATCTGCATAGGGGTATTTTTGGCATTTCAATCTGTCTTTATGCAAGGAAATTAGACAAGATGTGCTTAAATTTTTATTTTTAGGGATTAGGCTGACAGCACTCAAGGAAAACATGACAATGAATACTGTGCTAGTTGCATTAGCAATCTTTATCTTTTAGGTATGTTTTGAATTTCACATGACCTCTGTGGCCAGTGCTGAAAGCACTGGTTTGGTGCTAACATGATATTTATTAATGCTCTGTAGTTTTAGTTAATCCAGTGCCTTTATCATTGAAGAAGGGGATAAAGCAGAAAAATTGTCAGGCAATTCAAATCAATCAAGATCTACCCCAGGTTTAGGAAAATTGCTGCAGATGGATCTTCAGCTCAAGCCCCCTTTTTTTTAGGGTTCTGAAGTGAACTCACTTTTTAAAAAAAATGTATCTTTGTCTCCTAATTGCATGTGCCACTGTGCTTCCTGACTCCATCTGGAAGCGGGGTATTAACTCATCCCAGACAGGCTGATCAGGCCATATGTTTCCCTGGGCTGTGTTCTCAGAAGAGATGTAGTTTCTTACAGACTTTGTTACAAAATCCTAGCGTGAAGACAAAAGCATCCCTGTGGTGTTCCCTCCCCATGGGGCTGGTGAGGACTGTGGGGACAGCACACCCAGGGATGGGGACAGCACACCCAGGGATGGGGACAGCACGCCCAGCCAAGCCACCCCTTCTCTTGGCCAGGGTACTCCCCTGCAGGCACTTGCAGCATTTCCCCAGCTTCCTACTCACTCCCAGACCATCTGCAAAGGGAGGCTTCGCTGCCTCCTTTCAGCAAGATCACTCTGTACCTACAGATGATTCTGCCCCCCCTTCAAAAGCAAGCTGCTTTACGCCTACTCCCGTGTTGCTTCGGATCTTCCTGGTAAGGCATCTGTGCTCCTTGCCTCTCCTCATTCCCATGTGCAGCCAGACATTTGCTGTTGGCTTTTTTTTTTAATCAAACTGAGGAGCCATGTCCCTTAGGTGTGGTGGCTCCTGCCTGTACATAGCCCTCTGCCTGTGGCACGCCACGCTTTCACAGAGCTTCGCAGCACACTGAACGGGGTGATGTGACCAGGATACTGTTGTAGTCTATGACTATGTCCCTTATCTCTCTCTCCACAACTTTACTTAGTGATAGGAAGGTGCTGCCCTTTCACCTTTTATGTCAAGGCAGCCAGGAGCACAAAGTACAAGGAAAGGAAGCTTTTCAGCACAAAATTACCAGCAGTTTGGAAAACCAAAGAGGCTTATCTGCTACTCCAGATAACTCTTTCCATTTTGGATGCAAGCAGTTACCCAACGCAACCTCGGGATCTTGTGTGAGTCTTTTACAGAGCTCCCAAGGGATGTGTAATCAGTGTGTTACAAAAAGCTGGATCAATGGTGATAAATGATCCAATCCCTGGATTCATAACCTGTGTGTGCCAGGCTGTGTTCAGCCTTTGGAGTGAAACCTGTCAGCCTGACAATGAGGGATTGACACATTGCTGTCAGCTGGGAGACACCTCACAGGCGAGCAGGGCTGTGCTACAGCCTATCAGCTGGAGAACTGGTAAAGGAAAGAGGAAAAAGGGAAAGAGAATGAGGAAAAAAGGAAAGGGGAAAGGATTAATAATGGAATAGTGATTTTCTAATGATAATTGCTTATGTATAAATTCTGTAGGGGAAAAGGGAAAATTGCACTATGAACTTCAGAAAGAAATTGTGGTGCTTTACCACTGTAAGTGAAGTGAAATGAAGCGAATGGCTATTTATAAAAAGAAATAGTATTTTGACCTGTACAAATTCATTTCTACCATATAGTTTCAAGGCAGCTATTAACAGAGCTAGCAGAACCTAAAAAATACGAAATAAACTATAAGGGAAAAAATGACAGAGCACCGATCCTGACATTCCTTAATGGTCATCATTAAATAGAGCAGATTTTGAGGATCAGAGACAATAGACATTTCTTGTTCAGGAAAGAACTCTGGGTTTTGTATATCAATGCCATTATTTTTCTACAAACTGGGGTATTTTTTTGCAAGCACTTTCCTGTACAATGTTTCCTTTCTTTCTGATTATATTCAAAAGGAAATGAGAATACCTGTATGACATGTCTGTATGGTCTTGCTGCATTTGCCATCGTATTTCAATACCTGTGTCCTACAAACAGAGGCAAAATACTTTGTACACAAGGGAATAATACATTTAATGATAAACATTCTTTTCTGTGCTGGTGTTTATTTCCAAGGTTTTGGTTTGATTGTCCCATGGAAAAGGAATAAGGGATGGGAAGAATGCTGTTTGTATGGAGCCCTGCCTCAAACCTATGTTGGAGTCTGTGGACCAGGGACCACCTTGGAGAATGGCCATGACCACCCACTCATGTCCTGCTGGTTGGAGAGGCTGATGCTCCCAAATTTCTGTCCAGAGAGGACTGCTCCAAGGTGCACAATACACACAAGCACATCTCAGAGATGTCCCGGGCATTGTTCAGACCTGTCTGGTGACTGGCCTTCAATGACCAGGGACATCCTTTGACATGGCATATAAGGGAGACAAGCAGTTCATTTTGCAAATGTTTTTGAGGCATGAGATGGGATAATGGGCCTGGTCCACACCACTTCTAGTGTTATGGAAAGAAATGTGCAAAAAAAAATCAACTTTTCTAAATTGGAAAATATAGTATCAAATATGCAAGACAATTCAGGCAGGAGAAATTTGGTTGAAAAGGAAGCAAACGTAGGGACTGTCTTCCAGGATGACAATCAAGTGTTGAAGTGCAACCAGTGTTACATCACCACTGCCCCAGATACTGCAGGTAAGAGTGAAATGGCAATTTCTGTCTTACCTTATATGTTCCTCATGCTTTGTCTCAGAAAATGCTGCAGATCTCTTAGTGCTGGCAGGTCCAGCCTTTTCCAGCTTCTATTTTTTCAAAGGAGAGAGGATTCCTCCCTTGTGCTGTCAGAAACACTGACAGATGCAGAAAACAGAACATGCAGTGTTTCAAAAGCTCAATTCTTATTTTAAATGACCAATCTCATAAAAATGTCTTTTCTATAATTTATCCTTAATAAATTATTACAAACACTTTAAATGTGAGCTGCTGTGAAATTAATAGACAAACCCTGAATCATATTTAACCTTCCAGCCCTGTATAATGAAAGGTCATTTACACTTTCAGTGCTTAGGTTCTGTGTGCTTAGTGCTGAGGTTCTATGACAATTGCAGCACTCTTCTTCAGTCTCTTTGTGCAGCTTCAGAGACAGGGGTCATTGCTTGATCACTTTGGCCTTCTGCCCCAATGAGGGGCATTTTTCTTCTACAGAAAAATAAAAGACATTTTGTTGAAGGCTGTTGGAAAGGCATGTCTCAAGGAACTAGTTCTAAATCAGGACATTTGATTCCTTTCCTCACTTTCCTCATAGTCACACTTTGAAAATTGAAGAGTGCAGAGAAGCCTGTTCTACTGAGTCTTTCCAACACAACTCCTCAAACAGATGATTGAGGGCTGACTCAGAAGAAAGCATTCTGTCAGAGGAAGAGCACTGAGGTGAGACACCTCCCATTACCAGGCAAAGGCACAGCAATTCAACCCAACCCAGGCATCATTAACAGCTGAAGTGGCTCAGCCCAGGCCTTAAGTTCTCCCATCACTTGAACTCTTCAAATGGAGAACTCTTTCAACCAGGTCGTTGTAAGAGAGTGCTTCAGTTCATCCAGCAGTCACAGCCCTTTGTAATGTTGGTGACTCTTGTGGGAGGGGATGAGTCCCTCTGCAGAGCAGATTCCTGGAGGCAGCTCCGGCTCTCATTGAGCAGGAGGAGGAAGCTGATGACCGAAAGTGGTGCCTGTCAGTCTCACTCCAGCATTTTCCAAGTATTTTTGCCTGTGAAGTGATCCAGGCAATTGGAATTGTAGCTTTCCAGAAGCAGATTTAGCTGACAAGTTTCTGACCTCTTCTTTGCAATGATGAGATGAAGAATGCTAAGAAGTTATTTTCAGCCTTCACAGAAGGGTCTGAGTTTCCACTTCAAAGTTGGCTTAATTTTCCAGCTATTTAACATTAGCAAATACAAGGCACAGATTTCAGAAAAAAAAAAAAAAAGCATAGTATTTTGACCTAACCCAAATGCCTTTTATACTATATTTCCTGGGGAGGTTTCTTTTGTTTGTTTTTTCCAATTGAAAAAAAAAAAAAAAAAAAAAAAAAAAACCAAAAAACCAACAAAAGAACCAAACCTATGAAATTTTCCATGAAATTACTTCTGCCTCTCTCTAGTTATAAATATTGGTTCTGAGGTGTTTGGAGATGTGATCTGTTGACTGTAAGTACAAGATCTGATGTAGGTACTGTTTTAAGCAAGGGGAAGTAGAAATGCATTTCTCCTTTGTGACACTGATCCAGGTCCTTCAAGGCAGGATATGAATGCAGAGGCTGAGGCCATGCCCATCAATCCATTTCCACCAGGAAAACCTCAGTCCTGCTGGAAGCAGAATGGTTTCCACATTACATCTCCTCACAGGTTTTGGCACATGCCTGGCTCTAATGATGAGTCTGAGCCGCCAGCAACAAGATCAAGCTGCAGCTAATTAAACATGTGTTGGTAGTCAGTGTCTCCATTTCTGAAGAGACAGTATGAGGAGAAGAGCCAGCAGTCTGGAGTAATCTCTGAATACAGCCCTTTGTATGTGGGGCAGAGGGAGCAGGGGGAGGCAGGGCTCTGATATTCTCTCTTAAAATCATTACTTGGCTCCATTCATATGCTTATAATTTCTTCATCCTTCTTTAGTCTGCGCCCACATTTCAGATGAGCAATTAAATTAATCAGGTCTTTTCTGCATTGTCCTTTTCTAATCCATCCTCGCTGGCTTGCTGACCTTCCTCTTTGAAGCTATTCACAGCTCTGCTGCCTGCCTTCCTCAGCCCCACACAGAAAGGAGCATTGGCTGTGAAACGCTCTCCTTGCTCCTGCTGCCGGCAGCAGGGAAGCGGGAATAGCTCCCTGCACACTCGCTGGCAAGAACAGACACGTCCAGGTTCGTCGCTGTTGCTGGCAAATACAAGCAGCAGTAAATACAGCTGGTGCCTCCAAGCCCCCCCGGCAGGTGGGAGCCAGGCCGCCCGCAGCAGAGGATGCGAGCAGGTACCAGATGCTGCCAGAGGCTGGAGCTGTGGCTTCATGCATGGCTTGGACTTCCCAGATGAAGTTTCTCAGCTTGGTCCCAGGGGTGAGTAGCCCTTTGGAGCAGGATGCACGTGTGTAGTGGTGCCACTGAGGCTGATGCCTTGCCAGAGCTTAGAAGAAGCAGGTACACACTGGTGGCAGCCTTTCCCTGCTTCAGAAAACGCAGCACAGCTGAACTGGCAAACAACTGAGACCTGGAATTTCAAACCACGAGCTGCTGAAAGGAGATGTAGGGTAGCAATGGCCATGGAGGTTTGTTTCCTGGCAGCACAGGAGCAGCACAGTGAGTCTGAGCCTTGTCTGTGGGAGCAGGAGGCAAAGGCCTCTCTTCTTACCTGGGCTGGAGTTCAGCTGCTGAAACACTTTGCTGTCTGTCTCTCCTTCACTGTTCTCCTCCCAGAGTATTCCTGAGCATGCCATGTCTCTTCAAATCCACATGTCTCAGGGGGACAGTAAACCCAGATCAGTGGTACAGGTGATCTAAGGAAACCCCAGCAGATCACTCCGCTGACTCTCACCTGAGCTGCTGCTCCATTCAGGTAGGGCAAATGGAGAGGTGATACCCTTCAGATCCACTTTTTAGAGATACTTCTAAATTCTGCTGACTGAATTGCCTGAAGCGGGGTGTCCTGAAGACATTTCAACAGCTCTTGTCAACACCGACAGCTTCATCCTGCTCTGTGTGGAAAAATGCAGTGGGTGTGCCCTGTGCTGGAGCAGAGCTCACCTGGAATAACCCCTGAGAGCTGCCTGCCTGCCCCAGAGAGGCTGTTGCCCAAGATAACCTGAGTGTATCCTCCTCTTCAGCTTCCCTCCACATTGTGCAAGTGGCATGTGAAGCTTTCCAGGTACGACTGGCATTCAGATTTCACTAATGGCATTTTCCCATCTGATCATTCCCAGTGGCTTGGGGCTTTCAAGAACTCAAATGTATGGGGGCATTTAACTTGGGAGAACCAGAAGCTTTTGAGAGCAGGATTGTCCTGGGCTGCTTGCCTTGGCTGAAGAACTGGTGGCTCCAGCAGGCAAAAATGGCACCAATATAAAATCTGATAACACTGGTGTCTAGAAAAGAAACAATTTCTGGCCTCTCAGGGCCACAGACAGTTTTCCGATTTTTCCCTTTGACCAGCTACCACCAACAGCCTGGTTTTGCTAGGCATTTCTCTACCCTATTTATAAGCAGGCTTCAACCTGGTAAAATGGTAAGTAAAAGACTCTTTTATTTTTCTCCCAATCAAAAGAGAACAACAAAACAGCTTTAAACACATGAGTCAAAGGACCTTTCCACCGGCAGGGTAGCAAATGAATGATTAATGTGAGGGATTGCAGGACATCTGTGACACTTCCAGTGCTGTGGCAAGGGAAGGGCAGGATGGCTTCACTCCTGCCAGCTCACCTCCTGCCGTGCCTGCTGACTCCTGCCTCCCCGCCAGTTACCCTAAATTGCTTTGTTTTCCCTTATCTTCATAAATAGTCCTGAAGAGTCAAAGTAGCATGGCAGAAGTGTGAATTTACAGCATAAAGCAAATCATTTTGCTGCACCAAAGAGAGATCCAGGGAGTGAAGGGGGATAGTAGAAAGTTACTTGTTGCTATAGCACAAGGATGTTTTGTGCAAATTGGCAGGGTCCCACCTGATTGCTTTGTTTAGCCTCAAATTGAAAGGCATTAAGCAACCACGTGGACTGGGGCCACCTCCCACCCCTTTGTCAGAGAGGCTGGGGGAGCTGAGCCGAGGGGTTCCTCAGCTTGACAGCAGAGAAATAAATACAGATCTGGGAAAAGCTGAAGCACTGGCTTTTCATTTCGGAAAGCAACAGCCTGAAGGATGAGGAGAGGGGTTGGAAAGGAGCAGGAGGGAGGAAAGGGGGCCTGTGACACTCTGCCATGCTGGCATCAGAGGCCAGGGTCCCTCCAGCACCTCAGCAATGCCCAGTCTGAGAGGGGCAGGTCCCTTTTTGGAGGATAAGTTTTATATATCCACTTGGCTCTGCATTTCATAGCAGGTGCTCCTCTCCACAGAGTGGGACTGGGCTCCAAGTTTTTATTGGTGTGGACTCCAACTCCCAAATGCTATTTACAGGGAAATTGAAGACCGCCTTCAAAATTAACAATAGATGGCTATAAATCTTACTCAGTTACTTAGCAACTAACACAATAAAATCCTAAGGTTAAAAGGAGAAGGGTTATTTGGAGATACCTTGGGGAGCACATAATGGCCATTTGCATTCCTGGGTGGGAGGACACAAAAAAAATTCCTGGGATATTTACAAATGAGTATATTGATGAAAGAAAAAGGTGCAATTACTCAGTACCATTTTAATCAAAATACCTCAGAACAGAGAAATCTAACAAAAAAGTAGTAGTCAAATGGCTGTGATAAAGAGCACTGAGAAAATGTATGATCTACAGAACTTGTAGAAGGGTTTGTTAAGTTGCTAAGCCCACTTTGTTGCCATTTGTGACATTTGAAGTGTGTGTACTGCAAAGTACCCGTGTAAGAAACGTTCAGAGTGAATCTGACCATTACGTGCCTGATGGAATATGCCCCAGAAAATCCTACGCAGTGCAAAAAAAATTTAAAACCAAAGTAACACAGCATGATTCATCCCGGCCTGGGTTCCTGTTATGCACAGCACAGATTGAAATTCCATATCCCCACCTCAAACTGGGGTTTGTGCACAGCCTTTTCTGCCTGCAGTAATTGCAAATCTTGGAGCTGGAATGAGCGGAAACACTGAGAACTCCTAAAAGACCCTCATGGGGGCACATTTACCCAGGAAGAAGAGGCTTGGTGGAGGAACGATGCAGCAAATTAGATGTGTAGTCCCCATCACACTCCTTCAGCAGCTGTGGCACTTAGAGGTATTTTTAAGCTCTCCTTTTGCTGTTCGAAAGGCTTCAGACAATAACTTGCTAATAACAGTCAGGCATTTATTACCTTCAGGGTACTAGATGGAGACAGGATTCGTGTTGAGCTGTAATTCACCTGCACAGGCTGCTGGCAGGAGGAAGCACGAGGGGACTGACTCGGTATTCAACAGCCAAATTCACCTTGACATCACAGAGGGGAGAAATGGATGGGTCCAGCATAAAAATGAGAGCTGCTTTCTGCCTTACTCCACTGCTTTCTGTTGGTGCTACCCCTGCCCTGGTGCTGATGGTCAGGGCTGGACTGTAAGAGGCACAGGGGTGTCAGAGCTGGTGGAGGGATGCTGAGAGTTTCCTGCATGTGAGTACTTTGGAGGTGATTTCCTGACATGAGGCATGGTTTGCAGGATAGAAAAGCCAGGGGCACTTTCCTGGAAAGACTAGCAAATTTTCCTGGCTTCACACACAAAACTGTTTTGTCTGCCAGCTAACTCCCATCCAGAATTGCTGGACCAGAGTTGGAGGCAGACTTTCCATGGTCTTAGGTGGCACAAGTTGTCCCCATATTTCCCATCTCCTGGTTGCAGCTACTGCTGTGGACCTGCAGCTCCTCTTCCCAGGTGCTGAGGACTGCCCACGGGGCTGGGACACAATCACTGCTGCTACTGCACATGCTGGTGTCCCACATGGGATGGAGGTCACCAGGAGAACAGAGCCCTAATGACAGCTCTGCCCTGCATCCCAGGCTGCTCTTCTGCACAGATCTATCCCATGCCAGTCCCTGTTCCACCTACCTTGTGACCAAAAGCCAACACAGGAGCTGTATTATACCTTTCCCTGAGCTCTTTGATTTTCATCATAATTATTTCTGTAGTATCAGGTACAACAGGGAGCAGGAAGCAAAGAGCATCCCTGTCATTTCCCTCCTCTTGGCCATCCACAACTTCAAAAGGGAAATGGGTCTAACTCACAGTGCATGAATGGAGCAAACTGGGTTTTAAACTGGTTTAGTCATGAGAAGGGCTGGAAGGAGAGTCATCCCTAGGCAGGTTTGATTGAAACAGAAATGGGAGGGGAAGATCACGTATGGAACAATTTAAGTGACAGCAGAAACAATAATTTGTCAGCCAAACTGTCTAGCATGTATTATACATGTGTGTCTGTTTCTGAGCCTATTTGACAGCAGTATCTGACACCCCCCACCTCCAAGCTGAGTCTGCCTCCACTTGAGAGGAAGATCTTCATGTCTATAAAAATAATAATGCAAAATCCCCTTTTGAAAGTAGCTGTCGTGGTAGCACAGGTAGGGCTGGAGCTGTGTTGCTGTCCCCTGCCTACCCAGCCATGCCAGGATGGTGCATCATCCCCTTTGCACATGGTGAGAACAAGGGAGTGGGAGTTTATTTCCTGAGAGTTCTTTACTCTTGGCAGCTTTTCTGGGGGAGGAAAGAGAAGAGGAGCATTGAGGCCAATGAGATAATGTATCCCCTCCCTCTCCCAAGTGCATCCCAGAGATATTGTTCTGGCCTGGCTCTTTCCTTACAGAGACGGAGCATCTGAGCATCCCTAAAAGGGGATGGGGTCCTCTCGAATAGCCCCTCATTTGCCCTGGATGTCTCAGACCAGATAGAAATTGTTGCTCCCATGAGATATTTAGGTGACCAGGAGTCCTTAAGGACCTGACTTCACTGGGGTCTGTGCTACCTGAACATTTTCATGGCTCTGCGTGGACCTGATTTCCCCAGATCCCTCTGCAGGCACAGCAGAGCAGAAGCAGCGAGCACCCCTCACCCCTCTTGTCTGCATCTTCTGCACTCCCAGGCTGAGCCCCCATCTTCTCTCCTCTGAACACACTGCAAGCCTTGATGCTCAGAGCCTCCCCTGCCTCTTGCTCGTGTCACCCCCTGCGCCTGCAGTATCTGCTGGCATGAGCCTGGAGGACACAAGCCGGGTGACAGGGAAGCTTCATGGACAGCTTGGGAGGGGACCAGCCAGCCTTGTTTTAGGTAGCAATTTAGGACTTGCATCTTCATCAGAAGACTGGAGCTGTGATTCAGTACAGCCACACCTCCAAGGAATTTATCCTCCAACTTTGACTTACATTTGCTGTTTTAAACTCATAGCAGATGTCCTCGCCAGCCCTGTTATTGAGGGCGCACAGCATCTCTTGCAACAGCAGAGCAATTAAAGAGGATTTGCAGGTCACCTTTAAAGCATTTCCCACAGCACGTTGAATCTTGTTATAAGCCCTGTATCCAATACTGCTTTTATTTCAGCAGTTTTAATTGAAGTTTTAAATATTCTGAACCTTATGCAAGACACCCAAAGTGCTGGAGATTTTCAGGCCCTCTCTGGCATGACATCCACTCCTTGAAATCCCATTGTCCTTCTGTAGAGCTAACAGTAACTCAGCACCCTGATAATGTATTAGGTACTGGACACAGGCTGTAGGTTGAGATGTTTCAATATGAGGTCAAACCCCAGTCTGCAAGCAGTTGCCCACTGTGTGATGAATGTATACTTGGAGAGATCGCCTCTTCCCATGAGAGTTTATAATATATTCATGCACCACTGTGTGAGTTGGAAACTGGGAGAGAAACCAAGAAGGAAAATGATGAGGAAATTTAGCAGAAGGGAGCAATAGAGGGAAGCTTGGAGGGTTTCAGAAAGGTAAAAATAGCAACCACAGAAAAACAGAGCAGGGAGCATTCAATATTTTCTCAGTGCTATGAAGAAGGCCTATGGAAAAGGAAATTTTCTCCATGATAAAATTCTCCATGTGGAGTTTTTGGGGTTTTTTGTTTTTTTTTTTTCCTTAGGTTGTGTTTGTTTGTTTTATCTGGGTTTTTGTTTGGTTGGGTTTTGGGTTGTTTTTTTGGTTTTTGTGGTTTTTTTAAGGAAGCACAGTATTTATGGCAGGAAAGAGTGAAAATCTCCCCGAAACTTTTTGTCTGAGACTCTTCAAAAGGCCACCTCAGCTACACAGCTCCCAGCCTCATTTCAGCCTCCCAGGGAAGAAGATACAAGAGAAGAATTGACAAAAATGAGAACTGATTAAATGAAAAAAAGAAATTATCAAAGGGTTACCATTTTAACCAGCTGTGAGGCAGCAGGGCAAGGGAACAAAGAGGCAGGGAAGGAGGGGAAAGAGCTGACAGGATCTGCAAACAACCACAACCCTGGGTGAAGCTGTGAAATGCTAATGGGGAAGTCGCTCCAGCCCCACTGGGGAAGATTTTCCGAGGAGCCCTGTGCTCTGCGAAGCGTTTGCTGCTCCTCCTCTCCCCACCATTCATTTTGCTCTGCCTTGTGCCAGATGTGCTGTTTGCTTGCAAACCCCAGGGGCACGGGGTGGGCATTGCTTTTAGTGCACTGTATGTATGACAAGAGTGGGCTCATGCATGGGCACCCGTACAGCTCCCAGCCCCGTGAGTCCCAGGATCGCGGCTCCCAGCCCCATGAATCCCAGGCTACCAGCCCAATGGATCCCAGGATCCCAGCTCCCAGCCCCGTGAATCACAGGATCACAGATCCCAGCCCCACAGATTCCAAGCTCACAGCTCCCAGCCCCATGAATCCCAGGCTACCAGCCCAATGGATCCCAGGATCCCAGCTCCCAGCCCCGTGAATCCCAGGATCACAGATCCCAGCCCCACAGATTCCAAGCTCACAGCTCCCAGCCCCGTGAATCCCAGGATCCCCGAGGCTCACAGCCCTGCTGGCTCTCGAGTAGCTCCCGGGAGCACCGTGAGCTCCGGGGCTGTAACAGGTGCTTCGTGTCCCACTCCAGCATCTCAGGCCGCAAACCTATTCCCTCTGACAGTGTTTTTCCTGCACCCTGCTCTGTTTGTGGGCTGAATTTGTCCTCCCTGAGGAGGGGACCAGACGCCCGGCAGGAACCCGGGATGATCGCTCCCTGCCTGGGCCAGTAAAATCCGCAGCACAGCGCAGGTAACCTCGGCCCTGCAGAGCCTCAGCTCTGCCCTTGGGGAGCTCAGCTTCTTCATCGCCACCCAGCTCCGGAGCCTAACGAGGACATCGCGCTGCCCAGCGCACACCCGGCCGAGCGCGGTGCCCCCGAGGGCGGCCAGGGCCGGGGAGGGCCCGGGGAGCGCGGCGAGCCCTGCCAGGAGCGAAGGCAGCGGGGCGGGGGAGCCGGTCCCTGCCGGGGCGGTGCCCGCGGGCCGAGGGGCGGGTGAGGGGCGGGAGCGCGGCTGAGGGGCGGCCGCCGGGGGGGCGGGACGGGCCCGGACGGGGCGGCCGCTGCTGCCGCGCACTCGGGCTGGGCTGCGCCGGGCTCCGCGGCGGGAGCGCTGCCATGTTCGGCCGCGGCTCCCGTAAGCGGCTCTCCAGCCGCTCGGTGAGTGCCGGGGGGTCCCTCGCCCCTCGTCCCCCGCCCCGCCCCGCTCCAACCTGTGGCTCTGTCCCGCCGCCCGCTCCGGCTGCGCCCCGGCGCCCAGCGGGTCCCCGCCGCCCTCATGTGCCGCTTGCTTGGGGTGCGTCCCCGCTCCAGCCCTTCCCCTGCCCTCTCCCAGCCGTGCGGGTGCCTTTCCCCCGGGCGTGCCCCTTTCCTCTCCCCCGGGTGCCTGTTCCCTTCGCCCTCGTCCCGCGGCCGGCGCTGACTCTGCCGTTCCTTGCAGCTGACGGCGTCGGGGGAGCCGGAGCGGGGCCAGCCCTGCAACACCTGCGGGGACCAGTGCCCGGGCTTCGCCCTGCACAAGTGGAGGTAAGGCCCGGCGAGAGCCCCGCTTCCCCCCCCCTTTTCGCCCCCGTTGCCCCCACGCTGGGTCCCATCGCGGCTCCCCCTTCGCGGGGCTTTGCGGCGCCCTCCCCGTCCCGTGCGCAGCCGGGTGCAGGTGTGGCTATTTTGGGAGGGCTTGTGTTGTTCCGAAGCGCGTTGTCCACCCACGGCAGGGCTTCTGGGGACACGGGTGGGCCACCCCCACACAGGTTTTCCCCTGGCCGCCGCCGGTGCGGGGCGCAGCAGGATCCAGATGCGGGACTGGGGTAACTGGTTTGGCAATTACCGACTCGCAGCTTCCCCAGTGCGGTCAGGAGCTCGTCCTGCTGCTCCGGGTCATGCCGGGGGCTGCAGCCGCCCTCACCTGTCAGGGACAGCCTGGGTGGGGTGGGGTGGGAAGGAAAAAAATGGGGCTGAAGGGGTTCTTGCGGTCTGCACCAAACCGCTGTGTGAAACTCCGGCACAAATAGTATTTTTAGTTATTTCTGTTGTGTCTCTTTACAAACCTGACAGTGCCGGTGCCTGCTAAGCACAGCAAGCCCTGGCCTTCTCCTGGGTCAGCCCCTTCTCCCCTCCCCATGTTCTGCTACCTCGAAATGAGTTCCTGCTGCTGTGCGATCTGGGACTTGGTGATATTAAATCTGGGCTGTGGGCCCTGGGAGCTCTACACAGTCTTAGTAGGCCAGGGAGCCCTTGGCGACCTTTTAACCTTATTTTTCAGGGTATACCCTTTTCTCCAGCATCTGCTGTGCTTGGCGTTCCTCCCAGCCTCTGCCCTACTTCTCAGAGCTGTGTCTCACCAGATTAAAGCTTGGATTCAGAGCAAGGATGGGGATTGATATATTCCTGTTGAGTTGTATCTTAATGTTTAGCCTTGCAAATCATTCTTCCCTTTGGCATTTGCCCCAGGGTGTGGTGGGACGGGTTCCATAGGCTGAGATCTGCCCTGAGGGATGCACAGCAGCAGGTGGGGCTGGCCCTGGTCCTCGGGCTGTCCCGGAATTCCTCGTGTCCCTGCAGAGCCGCTTTGTAATATTCAAAAGTGCCATGGAGAACTTTCAAACGCAGGATAAGAAGAAAAGCCATGATCACCACGGTATTTCTCCCTGCTCCAAGGACTTGTGAGGTGCTGTGCTTCATGTTTCGTTATGTCAGAGAGTACAACTGTACAGTAGCTTTTGAAGAATTAAGTGAATTTTGATAGGATCCCACCAGAAGCCAAATGGCCCAGCAGAAGGGGCACACAGCTGCCTGGGGAGTGTCAGATGAGAGGGATGTTGCAGCTCTTTTCAGATTGTGCCCTCTGCATTGGCACACTGTGCCTCCAGGCCAGATCCTGCCAAACCCCATGTGCAGGAGCCTCCCGCCTGCCAGGACTACCCATAACCATCTCCTTTGCTGAGCATCCCCAGACATGGGAGAGGATTTTTGCTAAAACTGTGTGGATTTTTTCCAGCAGCTTTCTCTCAGGAAAGAAGTGGTTATGTCCCCCAGGGCAGGAGAAGGATGGGGACCCTTTGGGTATGGGTGGGGTCAGCCCCCAGAGGCATTCCAGCCTTTGTGCTCCAGGGTTTGCATCCCACTGAGCAGGTTAGACCTTACACCAAGTTTCCTTACACCAGGACTCGATTAGCTGAGAGCCCTCCTGCAGACATTCCTATTTAATTGCCTTGATGTAAGAGTAATTACGCAATTAAACCAAATAAAGCAGTCTATTTGCCAGAACACAATAGAGAGGAAATTCGTTCATTTTTCACTAGCCAGTGGTCTATTAATGCCAGGAATAGGTGAGCAGACAAATTATTCCCAGTAGTTTGTAGGTTGAAAACATGCTGAGGAGCCTGTGCCCTCTGTGCAGGAGATGTTGCAGTCACTGATTGGTGGGGCTGCTCACCTGAATGTGCAGAATGAGACTGAAAGAAAACAAGGGTTTGCAAGGAGATACTCACATTAGAGGTATAAATCCAGATCAATTGACCTGTAGAGATTGGTAAGGCTTTTTATAATCCTTTGACAGCAGAGTTTTGCTGATAAATGTAAATGGGGTGTTTTTGCTTCAAAGATGCAGAGCGGTGATAACGCTTTAGGGAGACAGAATTTATAAACTTGCAGACACTGAAGCCATTGCTGAGGTAGCCATTGTCTATACCCAATTATGCTGGACTGTGTATTTTCAATTTACCTGGGATTTTAGGTGTGATCTGTGCAGGCACTCCCTCAAGCAAGCAGATTGCTTTGTTAAAGGAGGAAGATTCCTGTGTTCCTACGTTTCCTTAACAGCCACTTTTCTCAGAGATGGCTCTGAGCGTTGGCTGAATTTATCATTCCTGGAAGCACAGGCATGCTTCCTGAGACAGGGAAACCTATTGAAAATAAATTATATTCTGCAGAACCGTTTTCAGAATAAGCCTGGTCTCTCTACTGCAGGTGATGTGCAAAAAGAAGATGAAAGGGGATTGTTAAATAATTAAATAACGTCCCTGGTTTTTGAAGTTTGTTTTTGAATCTTCGTAATTTGGCTCTGAAATTGTAATCCCACATTCAAGGTAGTGGGTGAATTATCCTGTAGCAGTGTCAGTATATTTAATGCTAATGTGGTGGAAGTAAGGAATTGAGAACACCTCAGTTAAACTGGAGCCCAACTACAGCCTACATCTTACTCCCTCAAAGCTCTCTTCTGCATGCCACAGATCTCTTGTTGTAAGGCAGAAATTCAATTTTTAGTTTTAAATCATTCAGCCCCAAAGAGGAAAAAGTAAGTGGCTTTTCTGAGAAGGTTTGGGGGCAAAGTCCATGAAGACACAGCTATCAAACTATAACCAGTAAAACCCTGAATTTCTCATGGGCTGAGCAGAAAAATGACTCCTTCCTCTCGTCTCATCACTTTGCTGTGGTGGGTTGTCAGCAAAGTGCCAAAAGACTGAGTTAATCTGTGTGGGCTCCAGTCTAGAAAATGGAAATGGCATGTAGGTAACCAAATCCTCATTAATAAAGGTGGCTTTGTGTGGAAAAAGGGAAATCAAATTCAATAAAAATTGAACTCCTTAGGAGCCCGGTTTCTGTTTTCTAATCAGATCTGCATTACATTAAACTGTATGCCATTCAGCTTGTTAACAAGCTTTGGCATTAAATAAAGCTGTCACTGGAGTTTGGTGAATGAATAGCCATTAGCAGTGTCTTTTGCATAATGTCTTGCAGAGAAAAGCCTTCGAGGGAGGTGGTCCAGGAGCAAGGGAGGGAATTTATAACCTAGTCCCAGTGCAATTAGTGTGAATATGCAAACCTTAAAGGTGACAAATGGTTCGCTTTTGCTGCTGTTAAGCTTACTGCGAAGAACTAATTTCAGATTTACTCTGGGTGAAGTAAAATTACAGCCTTAGTGCCTCAGTTAAAATAGCGGATCCTTCGTGTTGGGAGATTGGCATGTGTTTAGCACACTGAGCCATGGTTTGTTTGCTCCTAGAGAAAGCCAAAATACTCTTGGAGCTCAGCAGACCTTGCTGTTCCCTGCTCCCTGCCTTCTCCAAACCCACCCACTGAAAAGATAGAAGCAGGACACCCAGGTTTCAGGATGGTGTCTGAGCTTTGGTGTGAGGAAGAGGGGATGTGCCACCTGGTTTGCAAAGCCTGCAGAGGCAGTGGCATACGGCTGGTTTCTGAGGGAAGGAATTTGGATGCTGTGACAGAGAAGACAATTTTAAAAATAGAGTATGAAAACCTTTGGAGAAGTCTTTGTTGCCATAGTTATTCTTCTGGTTTGCAGAAGCATTTGAAAAGCAGTAATAAACATGACATGAACACAAAGACTGGTTTGCCAGGGTTTTAGTTTCAGTGTGAGATTATGTCTTACATCTTTTCTTGGAGCATCTTTTTCCTTGCATACGTCACACAATCTTTGTCCCTTGGAATCACATTTTGGTGGGGAGGAGATCTGCTTCTCTTCATGCATTGCTGTCACACATTGTGCTCTTAACATCAGTGCTGTGTGTTTGTACAGCACACAGTGCCTGGCCCTTGCCTTTCAGGGCAAATTTATGTGACCTGATGTAGTATTCAGTAATATTCCATATTAACAGATTTTGCTGCATGCAGTTGTTTCAAGCATTTGTTTATTTATTTCCATTACTCAGCATCTTGCTGTAATCTACTGCAGTCAGTCCTGATGAAGTCTGATCTCATCTGGCCTTGTTGGATCAGGGAGCATCTGCAAAGACAAGCTTCTCATCTTCTCAGGCAAGAGCTGCCTGGAGATCCCAGGTGATCAGCCCAAAGGGTTGAGATTGACCACTGGATCACAGAAACCTATGGACGAGGAAAAGAGACATGTGTCATGAGACAGTGACCTGAAATGAGGTGGTGGACCAGAAGCCCTGTGATGTTTGTTGTTGGGTGATGGTGCACAAGTTGCTTTGCAGCTCCCTTCTCTGCCTTGTTGACTGTAGGCAGGGAGTTGCTGGTGGCAGTGGATGTTTGTTTTGTTTTGTTGGTGTGTTTGTTCAGTGCCCAGTGCTCTGGAGATTGCTGTGCACGAGCAGTGAGACATTCTGTATGTTTGCAGTCTTTGTCTGCATTCCTAGGGCTCTGATCCTGCCTATGGGAGGGACACCCCAGCAGGCTCCTGTATACATCCCTGGGTGCCTTTGAGTCTCCAGTTTGCTGCCTAGTTCCTCATCCAGAGAGCAGAAACAAAAATATTTGTAACACGGCACATGAACGAATAACACTGAATTCTGAAGCATTTGTTTCTACTTCCAAAAAAAAAAAAAAAAGAACAGATTATTGCTTCCATATGTTTTCAGCATTTCTCATAGGTTATGTCTCTTGCACACACACACTCCCAGCTTTTCCCTGGCATGAATAACAGGCTTTGTGCCTCTCTTCTTTAGGATTCAGATATTCTGCACTTCCCTGCATGTTTATTGAAAATGATTTGGAGATGTGAGAATAGCAATGCCTTATCTTGAATGGTCTAATGGTTCCTGTCACTGCCATGGTGAATTGTGCTAGCCTGGAAGGTTCTAGAAAATTCATCATTTTTGCAGTTGGGAACCTGCTGAAATGGGCACAATTCAGCCAGTGCAGGTCTAGCCCAGTGCAGATCCATCACAACACTCCTGAGGTGAGTCCCCAAGGGCTAAGGCTGCTGCTATCCCTAGGGGACCTGTGCCTGTCCCTAGGGGTGGGCAGGAGTCACCTGCTTCCCAAAGATACTGTCACCCTGGCAGAGGGGATGAAAAAAATCAAAGGCTGGTTTTGTTTGCTGATTTGAAAGCCTTTCACAAAGCGGTTGGTGTCATTAGCTTGTTTTTAATTTATTTTTTGTGTGCTTATGTGGTCATAGGTTCAGAAGGGAGAAGCCACTCCCTGCCAGGTTCTTCAGTGGCAGTCAGTGCCCTTCAGCCCCTGTGCCCAGGGTGGTTTGGTGTGGCTGGCTGCGTGCACTGGAGCTCAGCTCAGGGGGATGCTGCACTGTGCGCTTGGCTTGGCATCAATGACTTCAGCTGTCCTGTTTTCTTACACCTGCAAGATTAAACATTAGTGGAAGTGTTTGGAAAATCAGGTCTACTTTGGGGAGGAGGCTTTTCACCCCCATGGTAGTAGGGAGAGCAGGGGTGATGAGTGATGGCTCCTGCTGCTCCCACTGTTCCAACAGCAGCTCTACCAGGGGGCAGCCAGGCCATTGGGATGGGGGTTTGGGTGAATTGTGGTGTAGGCATCAGCTTTGCCCTGCCCCGGGACAATTATTTTCCTAAATGTTGAGTGCACAGTTACATTTAAGGAACTCCCGACCATTTTTTTCTGACTTGTGGATTCCATTTCTTTGTGCCCTGCTGCTGAAACAGCACTTGAAACAGCACTTAAGACAGCCAAGACTGATAAGGTATCCTGTTTGTGTTGGCTGGGAGACACAGTATCCACATTACCAGAGCATTACAGTGTCAGAGGCAGTGTTGTCCCTGGCAAAAAGCCTAAAATAAATTCTTTAATTTTTTGTATGAGATGTACAAAAGAGCAGGTGAGGTATGCATTTGTTTCCGGGCAAGCCCAGGGAGCCTGTTTGAAGTCCTTTACAAGCCACTCAGGATTGTATTGCAAGAACTCAAAAGGAGTTTGGACACTTGTTGATTGAATTTCAGCTGAGCACAGAGCCCTGCTCTGCAGCTGCTCTGCCTGGTGCTGCTCTGCCTGGCTCCATTGCCACTGAGCTGCTGGCAAGAGCCAGAAAAGCAGAATTTCTCCTAGGGAACAGGCAGTGTGGGTAGATTTTCTGTCTGTTTTGAAGTGGCCTTGTGCAATTCTATTTTTATGAATGGTGTGAAAAAACACTTATAAGCTGTTGCGGGATTTGGGCTGATTTTGTGGCGTTTATTCTGTATCTGGTGTGATTGTGAATTACACTGATGATGGATAGCTGTCTGTAGAGCAGACACACTGAATTCTGAATTTGTATGATATTTTACTTATAAACAAATAATTTTAAAATTTGGTCGGGTTTTTTCGCACTATTTTTTTTTTTTCGAAAATAACTACAACTGCTTCTTGGTATGCAAAGAGTAGAAGTTTACCTGCCTGGTATAAGCCAGTGGGGTTTGCCATCCCAAAGGCAGAATTTGGCTGGTGAGTACTTTGCACAGGGCTGTGCTGCTGGACACCGGCAAAGCACGGTACCGTCATGGAGCCTTTCGAGGTGGATTTGCCCAGGAGAGACCCACAAAACCTGGAAGCAGGATGGATTGGCTTGCACTGGGATCTCCTAGAAGCAGACAGCTGTCGGTGCTGGAGGCTGTGGTCATGGATTTGGGAGCTGTGCAGCCTGTGATTTAGTGGGGCACGGTGAATGATTTAACAGCCCAGTGCTGCTGGATGTGTAAGGTCCTGAGCTCTCTGTGCATCCACCCAAGCCCAGGGAAACGGGTTAAATCGCTTGTAGAAGCCTCTGCTGAGCTGATGAGAGGGAGGAGGTGGGAGATGAAGAGTTGCCCTGGTCCTATGACATGCACAGCTGAGCTGTCATCCCGGCTGTCGCCGCCCCTATCCCCTTCCCGAGCTGTCGTGCCGGTGCTCCTGGCCGGCCGCTCCGACCCGCGCTCCGCCGGGGATGCGTCCCGCTGGAGCGCGGCGGTGCTGTGCTGCGTGTGGCCTGTGTTGGGCCGGCAGGAGAGCTCCTACTGCTTTATTAGAAGGTTTGCAACAGGCCTTTGTCACCAGCGTGGTGTGGCGTGAAAGAAAAAGCTGCCAGCCCGCGCTTTGGAGGGATAAAGGCTGGAAGCCGGGATCCCCGCTGGAGGGGCCGGGCGCAGCTATTTGGCTGACGCCCACGGAGCGCTGCCCTCCTCTTTGTTGCTCTCGGCTGTTGAGAGTCTGTTCAATGTTTTCAAGAGTTTTTCTTTGGTTTTGTTCTTTTCCTGTTTGCCTTTAAGAAGTCAATCTGCAGTCTTTTAGACTTTTTCAAAGACATTCTCCCCCCCCTCATCCCCCCACCCAGTAATCCATCCTTATTACACCAGTGAGTCACTCTTCAAATAATGAATTGCGTTTTCATTGTCTGGCTCGTAAGTCTATCACCGAGTTTAAGGATGGCCGATAGTATCAGCTGAGACCTTTGGCAGCTGGCTTTGCAATTTGTGGTGCTCATTTGGCTATTTGCTTTTTTCTCCAATGAATAATCTCCCAGCCGTGGTGGTGGAAAGCCGGACCCTTCCTGTGCTTGTAGCATCTCTGCGGTCACTATCTAATGTTGAAGGAATTTGTAACATTAGCAGAATTGTCTGATGTGAGGAAAACTAATTTCAGGGTAAACCTCATGAGCGTGGCTGTAAAGAACATTTTTCTCATGCTTGCAGACCCCAGACATGCATCAGTGCAATCCCAATGGCCAGAACCTTTCTCTGTTCCCCAGTGCTTGGGTCAAGAGGTGTACAGAAAACTCAGGGTGCTCCTCTCTGCTGCTGGAGAGGCTGTTTCTTCCCATGTGTGGCTCTGCTCTTCACAGGACCCTGATACCAGAGCTTATCACTCGGAGAGCTCAGTGTGACAATTATTATTCTCGCTGCGGAGCGAGACACTTTGTACTCAGCCATTGCAGCAAATATTTCATCCCCTATCCATTGCCCTTGTGTGGATGCTGCTGCTGCGGTGATAAAAAAAACATAATGGCTGCTCTCGCTGATAAGGGGAGTGTGTAAGTGTAATTATTGAAATCCCTATGCAGAGCTCTGTGGATGGATGGAGAGTCCCTCTCCCTCTGAGGGGTTTCTGTTGCTCTGGAGCCTGTTGGGGAGAGCACGAGCCTGCAGCTCCTGGCAGCTGAAGTGGGAGCTGCTCGGACACAGCTGTGAGCAATTAGTAAAGGATGTCTTGTCCCCTCCCTCCACTTTCTTTCCTCCTCTTCTCTTTGAAACCAAGTCACAGGCTTCAGGGAGTCCAGAGGAGAACTCAAGCAGTTCAGGTTTGAGGTGCTCCTGGACCAGCTGGAAGGTGGCCACTGCTTCACATTCCAGCGGCAAGGTGAAGGTCTAAGGATCCAACCCAACCTTGCAGGAAGCATACTGCAGCCAAGGAGCCAGAGATTATTTAGATCAAGCCAACAAAAAAACATATTTCCATGGCAGCAGTAACCATAGGAAACCTCCTCAGCATGTCTTGGGTGGTTCCTGTTTCCCTGCCTTCATCTGTTTGCTTTGCAAGCGGAGCAGTGGTTGCAAGTGCCCCTGGTGTCGCCAGGAGTGGCCCATGAGCCCTGCTGTCCCCAGGGGCTTGGCAGCCACACCAGGGGTTGTGTCACTGCTCCTTGTTTTCTCTTTTGCTCTAGTTGGTAAAAAGATGCTTTGAGAGGCTTCTTTAGATGCTATAAAGTCTCAAAGCCACCTCTCTACCTGGTGTCAGCTCACAAATGTGCATTTGATCCTTAAATACCCAAGGCATAAAAGCGAATTGTCTCCCTGGGTCCCATTCTTCTTTTTTTCTATAGCGTCTTAGAAAGATACTTTTATATTCCCTCTGGCTCAGCTAGTGATGCTTGGCCTTCAACCAAGACAGGGAATCTAGGACAAGAATCCCTGAATGCTCTTAGAAGGGCTAGATGAAAAGTTATAAAAAACCACAGCATTTTGTTGGCAGAAAAAAAAAGCTGGTAAAAGATTTTGTTTAAAAAAATAATCTGGAATGTTTTTGATCAGCTTCATGTGGACACATTTACAGGAGGGCGTAAGAGGAGGCTTGTTTTCCTGGGTAGTGCCTCCTCTAGGAAATCCAAGCTGTGAAGTGAATACAAATGCTGGAAATTGAAAGGTTTTGCAGTGAGTCACTGGAAGGGATGAGGAACCAGTTGTTCTGGTGTGATTGTGCTGATGGCAACCAGCTCTTTGACCTGCCAGGGCCAGAGTGGCTGTGTGGAAGCACCTGGGGGCTTGGGCATCTCAAGCCAGCACCCAAGGGTGCTTGGACCCCCCTGTCCCCCTCCCACCTTCCAAGGACAGTGTGGAGGTGTCCTCACAGAGCTCTGCAGAGCAGATGGGCCCTGCTTGCAGTGCCAAGGTATTGCACAGAGACAGGTTAAAAAAAGATGTCTCCTTCTGTGGGAGCGTGACACAGAGAGGGAGAAAATACATCGTGGTGCCAGTAGCTGGGATTTTGATGCTTGTGTAGCAGACAGTGCTGCTCTGACCTCTCCAGGCTGTCGGGTGCTTGTCATGGCAGGGTTTGCTCTGGAGAGAAAGACCTGGCTGCTCTTTGACCCATCTGCCTTGGGTGGAGGTAGCACCCTGTGCAGAGATGCTGCTGGGCTTGGTGTCCCCCGTCTTGCCCTGACTCTTAGCAGATGATTTAATCCCTGTTTTTGCAAAACCCCAACTCTATCAAAGTCAGACTTTTGCTTGAAATTAAGCATTTGAAGAAGTAGCAGCAGGATGGGGACAAGGCTAATTCCCTTTCTCTTCTCACCTGTCAAACAGTGGGAGCACTCATCACGTTGCTGTGGCTGGGCCCTGCATTTGGTGCCATAAAGGCCACGTGGCTAAAGTGCAGCCCCTTTAAATGTCAAATGTGAGAGGAACCAGGGCGTGAGAAGACAATAAAAGTTAATATTCTAAAGTCAGATTTTGCAGCATAGCTTGGGTTTTTAATATCAAGTGCATAATTTATTATTACATGGTGTAGCAATTTGGAATACATATATTTGAATATGTTTTAATATTATCTTTCCTTCCAGTAGCAGGAACAATGCTGCTTTACAATAGAAAAATGATTTCACATTGCCACGTGACAGTTTCAGCTTGTACCTCTAATAGGTGTATGATCTGCTGAAGTGTGAAGGCTATCTGATAAATGCCTGAATAATAAAGCTATATTGTTTGTTCTGATCTCCCTTTGTCATTTTCAAGTGTATAAATAAAACATTTTCACATTGGACCCTGTGCAGTTCCAGCCCAGACTTATTTACTTTCTGCTAAAAGACATGAATCTTTTAGTCTGACAGGAGAAATCAGGTGGCATCATTACTGCGTGTTGTGCTCAAAATCATCAAATGCAATGTTAATAAATATTTTCCTAAGAAAAGTTATAAGTATTTAAAGACTATTTTAAACAAAGAAGCATTTGTCTCATGTACAGCAGAGGGCACTCGGCATCGCTGCTGCACTACTCGGCTGCTGCTCCAGCTGCCCGAAGGGGAAAAAAATCCCTGTGCTTAAATTATAGTTTGCAGAAATGAAATACTCTGTGTGTGTTTGCTTATACAGGGGTGTGAGTGTGTATATAAAAAGACACAGGGTGGCGTATATATAAAAATAATCCCAGCACATAATGTAAAACTTAAATATTCGTAGTGGTTGCTGAAGTTAGGTGAAGCACATGTTGTGTTGATTAATGCTCTGCCTGCTGTTATGCGGAGCTTCAGAGGCGACTGAAGTGTGCTGAGAGGAGAAAATGAAGAGGCCGTGGCTAGTGAAGGGTTGCAATCTTCATCTTCTTGAAGGCACAGAGTCTGGTGATAGCCTAGGATGCTGGGAACAGCCCAAGCAAAGAAAAGATCTTGAAAGATGGATGATATTGGAGGGGGCAGAATTAAGAGTCCTTCTGTCTATAAAAGCAGCAGATCTGGGGGCTTGGGGTTTCTGTGCTGGAGTTTGCAGAGCTGAGGTCTCGTTTCCAGCAGCACCACAGCTTGTGGAGTTGCGTGGCACTTGTGAAAGTCCCTGGGATTGTTCTTATCCTTGCTGTAGGAGTTGTATGTGTAAGGAGATCTAAAATACTGAGGTTTGTGCCTGGATCAGGAAGCAGCCCTAGCCCCAAGGATGCTGTGGAAGGTCCGGATGCAGGCACACCCGGGCACACTCAGGCACACCTGGGCACACTCAGGCACACTCAGGCACACCCGGGCACACTCAGGCACACTCGGGCACAATCGGGCACACCCAGGCACACCTGGGCACACTCAGGCACACCCGGGCACAATCAGGCACACCCGGGCACACTCAGCCACACTCAGGCACACCTGGGCACACTCAGGCACACTCAGTCACACTCGGGCACACTCGGGCACACCCAGCCACACTCAGCCACACTCTGGCACACCCGGGCACACTCAGGCACACCCGGCCACACTCAGGCACACCCAGGCACACTCGGGCACACCCAGGCACACTCGGGCACACTCAGGCACACCCGGGCACACTCGGGCACACCCGGGCACACTCGGGCACACCCGGGCACACCCGGGCACACTCAGGCACACCCGGGCACACTCAGGCACACTCAGACACACTCAGGCACACCCGGGCACACTCAGGCACACCCGGGCACACTCGGGCACACCCGGGCACACCCGGGCACACTCAGGCACACCCGGGCACACTCAGGTACACTGGGGCACACCCGGGCACACTCGGGCACACCCGGGCACACTCGGGCACACTCAGGCACACCCAGGCACACTCAGGCACACTCAGGCACACTCGGGCACACTCAGGCACACTCGGGCACACCCGGGCACACCCGGGCACACTCAGGCACACCTGGGCACACTCGGGCACACTCGGGCACACTCAGGCACACTCGGGCACACCCAGGCACACCCGGGCACACTCAGGCACACCCGGCCACACTCAGGCACACCCAGGCACACTCGGGCACACCCAGGCACACTCGGGCACACTCAGGCACACCCGGGCACACTCGGGCACACCCAGGCACACTCGGGCACACCCGGGCACACTCAGGCACACTCAGACACACCCAGGCACACTCAGGCACACCCGGGCACACTCAGGCACACCCGGGCACACTCGGGCACACCCGGGCACACTCAGGCACACCCGGGCACACTCAGGTACACTGGGGCACACCCGGGCACACTCGGGCACACCCGGGCACACTCGGGCACACTCAGGCACACCCAGGCACACTCAGGCACACTCAGGCACACTCAGGCACACCCGGGCACACTCAGGCACACCCGGGCACACTCAGGCACACCCAGGCACACCGGGCACACTCAGGCACACTCCGGCACACTCAGGCACACCGGGACATGCTCAGGCACACCCGGGCACACTCAGGCACACTCAGGCACACCCAGGCCCACCCGGGCACACTCAGGCACACCCGGGCACACTCGGGCACACCCGGGCACACTCGGGCACACTCGGGCACACTCAGGCACACTCGGGCACACTCGGGCACACCCCGGCACACCCAGGCACACTCAGGCACACCCGGGCACACCCAGGCACACTCAGGCACACCCAGGCCCACCCGGGCACACTCAGCCACACCCAGGCACACTCAGGCACACTCAGGCACACCCGGGCACACCCGGGCACACTCAGGCACACCCAGCCACACTCAGCCACACTCAGGCACACCCAGCCACACTCAGGCACACTCAGGCACACCCAGCCACACTCAGGCACACTCAGGCACACCCGGGCACACCCAGGCACACTCAGGCACACCCGGGCACACCCAGTCACACTCAAGAACACCCAGCCACACTCAGCCACACTCAGGCACGCCCAGCCACACTCAGGCACACTCAGGCACACTCGGGCACACTCAGGCACACCCAGGCACACTCAGCCACACTCTGGCACATCCAGGCACACTCAGGCACACTCAGGCACACCCGGGCACACCCGGGCACACTCAGGCACACTCGGGCACACTCAGGCACACCCAGGCACACTCAGGCACACCCAGCCACACTCAGGCACACCCGGGCACACTCAGGCACACTCAGGCACACCCAGCCACACTCAGCCACACTCAGCCACACTCAGGCACACCCGGGCACACTCAGGCACACTCGGGCACACTCGGGAACACTCAGGCACACCCAGGCACACTCGGGCACACTCAGCCACACTCTGGCACACCCAGGCACACTCAGGCACACCCGGGCACACCCAGGCACACTCAGGCACACTCGGGCACACTTAGGCACACCCAGGCACACGTGGGCACACTCAGGCACACTCGGGCACACTCAGGCACACCGGGACACGCTCAGGAGCACTCAGGCACACCCGGGCACACTCAGGCACACCCGGGCACACTCAGGCACACTCAGGCACACCCGGGCACACCCGGGCACACTCAGTCACACTCAGGCACACTCAGCCACACTCAGGCACACCCAGGCACACCCGGGCACACTCGGGCACACCCAGGCACACTCAGGCACACTCGGGCACACTCAGGCACACCCAGGCACACTCAGGCACACCCAGCCACACTCAGGCACACCCGGGCACACTCAGGCACACTCAGGCACACCCAGCCACACTCAGCCACCCTCAGCCACACTCAGGCACACCCGGGCACACTCAGGCACACTCGGGCACACTCGGGCACACTCAGGCACACCCAGGCACACTCGGGCACACTCAGCCACACTCTGGCACACCCAGGCACACTCAGGCACACCCGGGCACACCCAGGCACACTCAGGCACACTCGGGCACACTTAGGCACACCCAGGCACACGTGGGCGCACTCAGGCACACTCGGGCACACTCAGGCACACCGGGACACGCTCAGGCGCACTCAGGCACACCCGGGCACACTCAGGCACACCCAGGCACACTCAGGCACACCCGGGCACACTCGGGCACACTCGGGCACACTCAGGCACACCCAGGCACACTCGGGCACACTCAGCCACACTCTGGCACACCCAGGCACACTCAGGCACACTCAGGCACACCCGGGCACACTCAGGCACACTCAGGCACACTCGGGCACACTCAGCCACACCCAGGCACACTCAGGCACACTCAGGCACACCCAGGCACACTCAGGCACACCCGGGCACACTCAGGCACACCCGGGCACAGTCAGGCACACTCAGGCACACCCGGGCACACCCAGGCACACTCAGGCACACTCAGGCACACCCGGGCACACTCAGGCACACCCAGGCACACCCGGGCACACTCGGGCACACCCAGGCACACTCAGGCACACCCGGGCACACCCAGGCACACCCGGGCACACTCAGGCACACTCGGGCACACCCAGGCACACTCAGGCACACCCAGGCACACTCAGGCACACCCGGGCACACTCAGGCACACCCAGCCACACTCAGGCACACTCAGGCACACCCGAGCACACCCAGGCACACTCAGCCACACTCAGGCACGCCCAGCCACACTCAGGCACACTCAGGCACACCCGGGCACACTCACTCACACTCAGGCACACCCAGCCACACTCAGCCACACTCAGGCACACCCGGGCACACTCAGGCACACCCAGGCACACTCAGGCACACTCGGGCACACCCAGGCACACTCAGGCACACCCAGCCACACTCAGGCACACCCGGGCACACTCAGTCACACTCAGGCACACCCAGCCACACTCAGCCACACCCGGGCACACTCAGGCACACTCAAGCACACTCGGGCACACCCAGGCACACTCAGGCACACCCAGCCACACTCAGGCACACCCGGGCACACTTAGTCACACTCAGGCACACTCAGGCACACCCAGCCACACTCAGCCACACTCAGCCACACTCAGGCACACCCGGGCACACTCAGGCACACTCAGGCACACCCGGGCACACTCAGGCACACTCAGGCACACCCAGGCAGGCACTCGGGCACACTCGGGCACACACGGGCACACTCAGGCACACTCGGGCACACTCGGCACACTCTGGCACACCCAGGCACACTCGGGCACACTCAGCCACACCCTGGCACACCCAGCCACACTCAGGCACACCCAGGCACACTCAGGCACACTCGGGCACACTCAGACACACCCAGGCACACCCGGGCACACTCAGGCACACTCAGGCACACTCAGGACACACTCGGGCACACTCAGGCACACTCAGGCACACTCGGGCACACTCAGCCACACTCTGGCACACCCAGGCACACTCAGGCACACCCAGGCACACTCAGGCACACTCGGGCACACTCGGGCACACCCAGGCACACTCAGGCACACCCGGGCACACTCAGGCACACTCAGGCACACCCAGCACACTCAGGCACACCCAGGCACACTCAGTCACACTCAGGCACACCCGGGCACACTCAGTCACACCCAGGCACACCCAGCCACACTCAGGCACACCCGGGCACACTCAGTCACACTCAGGCACACCCAGCCACACTCAGGCACACTCAGTCACACTCAGGCACACCCAGGCACACGTGGGCACACTCAGCCACACTCGGGCACACTCAGGCACACTCGGGCACACCCAGGCACACTCAGGCACACCCAGCCACACTCAGGCACACCTGGGCACACTCAGTCACACTCAGTCACACTCAGGCACACCCAGCCACACTCAGCCACACTCAGCCACACTCAGGCACACCCGGGCACACTCAGGCACACTCGGGCACACTCGGGCACACTCAGGCACACCCGGGCACACTCGGGCACACTCAGGCACACCCAGCCACACTCGGGCACACTCAGGCACACCCGGGCACACCCAGGCACACTCAGGCACACCCGGGCACACCCAGTTACACTCAGGCACACCCAGCCACACTCAGCCACACTCAGGCACGCCCAGCCACACTCAGGCACACTCAGGCACACCCGGGCACACTCACTCACACTCAGGCACACTCAGGCACACCCGGGCACACTCAGGCACACTCGGGCACACTCGGGCACACTCAGGCACACCCAGGCACACTCGGGCACACTCAGCCACACTCTGGCACACCCAGGCACACTCAGGCACACTCAGGCACACCCAGGCACACCCGGGCACACTCAGGCACACTCGGGCACACCCAGGCACACTCAGGCACACCCAGCCACACTCAGGCACACCCGGGCACACTCAGTCACACTCAGGCACACCCAGCCACACTCAGGCACACCCGGGCACACTCAGTCACACTCAGGCACACCCAGCCACACTCAGGCACACCCAGCCACACTCAGGCACACCCGGGCACACTCAGGCACACTCAAGCACACTCGGGCACACCCAGGCACACTCAGGCACACCCAGCCACACTCAGGCACACTCGGGCACACTCGGGCACACCCGGGCACACTCAGGCACACTCGGGCACACTCGGGCACACTCAGGCACACCCAGGCACACTCGGGCACACTCAGCCACACTCTGGCACACCCAGGCACACTCAGGCACACTCAGGCACACCCAGGCACACCTGGGCACACTCAGGCACACTCAGGCACACCCAGGCACACTCAGGCACACTCGGGCACACCCAGGCACACTCAGGCACACCCAGCCACACTCAGGCACACCCGGGCACACTCAGTCACACTCAGGCACACCCAGCCACACTCAGGCACACCCGGGCACACTCAGGCACACTCAAGCACACTCGGGCACACCCAGGCACTCTCAGGCACACCCAGCCACACTCAGGCACACCCGGGCACACTTAGTCACACTCAGGCACACTCAGGCACACCCAGCCACACTCAGCCACACTCAGCCACACTCAGGCACACCCGGGCACACTCAGGCACACTCGGGCACACTCAGGCACACCCAGGCACACTCGGGCACACTCAGTCACACTCAGGCACACCCAGCCACACTCAGCCACACTCAGCCACACTCAGGCACACTCAGGCACACTCAGGCACACCCGGGCACACTCAGGCACACTCAGGCACACCCAGGCACACGTGGGCACACTCAGCCACACTCGGGCACACTCAGGCACACCGGGACACGCTCAGGCACACTCAGGCACACCCGGGCACACTCAGGCACACCCAGGCCCACCCAGGCACACCCAGCCACACTCAGCCACACTCCGGCACACCCGGGCACACTCGGGCACACTCGGGCACACTCAGGCACACTCAGGCACACTCGGGCACACCTGGGCACACTCAGGCACACCCAGGCACACTCGGGCACACCCAGCCACACTCAGGCACATCCGGGCACACTCAGGCACACCCAGGCACACCCGGGCACACTCAGGCACCCTCAGGCACTCCCAGGAACACTCAGGCACACTCGGGCACACTCGGGCACACTCAGGCACACTCAGGCACACTCGGGCACACTCAGGCACACCCAGGCACACTCAGGCACACTCGGGCACACCCAGCCACACTCAGGCACACCCAGCCACACTCAGGCACACCCGGGCACACTCAGTCACACTCAGGCACACCCAGCCACACTCAGCCACACTCAGGCACACCCGGGCACACTCGGGCACACCCAGGCACACTCAGGCACACCTGGGCACACTCAGTCACACTCAGTCACACTCAGTCACACTCAGGCACACCCAGCCACACTCAGCCACACTCAGGCACACCCGGGCACACTCAGGCACACTCGGGCACACTCAGGCACACCCGGGCACACTCGGGCACACTCAGCCACACTCTGGCACGCCCAGGCACACTCAGGCACACTCAGGCACACCCGGGCACCCCCGGGCACACTCAGGCACAGTCGGGCACACTCAGGCACACCCAGGCACACTCAGGCACACCCAGGCACACTGGGCACACTCAGGCACACTCGGGCACACTCCGGCACACCGGGACACGCTCAGGCACACTCAGGCACACCCGGGCACACTCAGGCACACCCAGGCACACCCGGGCACACTCGGGCACACTCGGGCACACTCAGGCACACTCGGGCACACTGAGGCACACCCCGGCACACTCAGGCACACCCGGGCACACCCAGGCACACTCAGGCACACCCAGGCCCACCTGGGCACACTCAGGCACACTCAGGCACACTCGGGCACACTCAGGCAAACCCGGGCACACTCAGGCACACTCGGGCACACCCGGGCACACTCAGCCACACTCGGGCACACTCAGGCACACCCGGGCACACCCAGGCACACTCGGGCACACCCAGGCACACCTGGGCACACCCAGGCACACCCGGGCACACCCGGGCACACTGGGGCACACCCGGGCACACTCAGGCACACTCAGGCACACCTGGGCACACTGGGGCACACTCAGGCACCCCCGGGCACTCCTTGGCACACTGGTGCACACCCGGGCACACTCAGGCACACTGAGGCACACCTGGGCACACTGGGGCACACTCAGGCACACTCAGGGACACTCAGGCACACCCGGGCACACTCAGGCACACTCGGGCACACCCGGGCACACTCAGCCACACTCGGGCACACTGGGGCACACTCAGGCACACTCAGGGACACTCAGGCACACCCGGGCACACTCAGGCACACTCGGGCACACCCGGGCACACTCAGCCACACTCGGGCACACTCAGGCACACCCGGGCACACCCAGGCACACTCGGGCACACCCAGGCACACCTGGGCACACCCAGGCACACCCGGGCACACCCGGGCACACTGGGGCACACCCGGGCACACTCAGGCACACTCAGGCACACCTGGGCACACTGGGGCACACTCAGGCACCCCCGGGCACTCCTTGGCACACTGGTGCACACCCGGGCACACTCAGGCACACTGAGGCACACCTGGGCACACTGGGGCACACTCAGGCACACTCAGGGACACTCAGGCACACCCGGGTACACTGGGGCACACCCGGGCACACTGGGGCACACTGGGGCACACTCAGGCACACTCGGGCACCCTCCGGCACACTCGGGCACACTCGGGCACCCCCAGACATACTCGGGCACACTCAGGCACACTCGATTCTTTTTAGTCTGAGGCTTTGGTCTTCTTACCAGGAAACTTTGCTTTCTGCTCATGTCTGTCTCTACAGCAGCCAAGGGTTTTTTGGAGGCTGTTAGTGTAAGTGGGAATCTAATTCTCCAATTTTGTCTTGGCATGTAATATGAAGACACAACTGTTGTCAGCTTTTCCTGGTCTTATTTTTACTCTTGGTACACCTTGTGTTTTTCTCCTAAGAATCAATAAAGAACTCCAAAGCCCAGTCCTTGGTCAGCTTTTGGCTGCATTGTAATGCTGTTGAAGTATTCTGGGCAGCTGGATTTTGTGCCATGCTTTGGGTGACATGTTTCATGGTAAAACCATATGATACCATGCTGAATTTTCAGATTTTAGTAATTAATTCAAGAGGAATTCAGATTTCCTCCTGTCTCCCCCAGTGAGCTGCTTGCGTTGGGCTTAATCTAAATCTCTCAAAGCAGGGCTCCTGCAAGAGTCTGGAAGTGTCAACGCTGTTGTATAAAATATGGGCCTGGTAACAAGAATGAGAGGGCATGTGGTTCAAGATAACCAGTTTATGCAAAATACACAGCTGGGTGGATTTTGCTATAGAGAATCTGGGGAGTATAATGATCAGAGAAATATGGAAATGCCGGAGGGGCTTTATAATAATGGGTGCTAATTATGATGAAATGGATTTGGGTGGTAGGGAGTAATCCAAGATTACAATAGTAAGGGTTTTTTTAAAGTAGCTCCTGCTATTTGGGAGGGCAGCAGAGCTCCTTGTTACATGGCTTAAAACAACCTCTCCATGGGATTGTCGCAAGCAGCGTTCGCCCTTGGCTGGTTATTTCACAAGGGCTTGGTGCAGCTCAGACATGACATATGTGAGTAATTTCAAGGATACAAGCTGGCCCACGTGCTGCAAAGCACCTTCTCACTAGGATAAAGATGCTCTTATATCATTGTGCCTGGATGATTACTTTCCTGGAGGTGTCACTGGAGCTGGGCTCTGGGATGGGGCGTTTTGTCCCATCAAGGCGGTTCCTGGATTGGTTCCTGGTGGTTTTGGGGCCATGAGAGCAATATGGTGCTGCAACCACCAGTTAGCTGCTCCTGCCTCTGCTGGTGGGCTGGGAAGTACTGGGAGAATGCTGCTGGGAATGAACTGTTGCAGCTCTGGGACTGGGACCAAAAGCAAGTTGTAACACCACAGCCTGGAGCGCAGGATCCTGGCTCTGCCCTTCTGGCTACAGGTTTTTGGGCAGGAGCACATGTGTAGAGCCAGGCACATATCTGCTCAAGCTGCTTGGCTTTTCCTTTCTAGTGAGGATTTGCTGGTCTTTTTTTCAGTGCTGGCCATGCCACAAAGCACTGGACTTAGCACACAGAGTGCCCCAGGTACCTATCTCCTTGGGAAACAGTGGTTGTGAAATGTTTTGTTGTTGTTAACAGAGATGTGGCAATGCAGAGCTTGAAAAGCTGCACTCGTGAATTGTCCTGCCTTGTGCTGGAGACCAGCAAGCCTTCTGACTCACCTTAGCCAGTGTGAATAGAAATGAAACTATTTAAATACACAATTAAATATGTTGTTATGTTAGCATGTGGACCTCCATGCAAGCTTGCCCTCTAACTAGATCAATTAAAGGACCCCCATGGCAGAGATGTAGGAGGCTGGTTAAAAAAAAAGATCCCAATCTTAACTGCTTGTTTGCTGCCAAGTACATTTTGGTCTGAAGTGAAAGGCATAAAGGCACCTGGGTTTGGGGGATTTATCTCCATTTTGGGACTCCAAAATCTTGTAGGCAGTGAAAAGAAATGGGTTAAAAAGATGTTGCATGCTTCCTTTCAGGGGATGAAATCCAGCTGCCCGGTGTGCTCGCACGCCGTGCCCGAGCCCTGGTAGCAGAGAGGGTTGTTAGCCATGGCTAGCACATCGTTGTGGTTCAGCTCCACCATCTCCCTCGGCTTTTCCAGATGATCCAGGAGCTTGAGTAGTTCATAAAAGGAGTGAGTAGCCAAATGGACCAATAAAAAGAGTTTGTGGAAAGGCCCAATATATTTTATGAAGAAAGAAATGGATCCTCTAATGCGAGGGTTGTGTCTTGTAAAATTTTGCAGGGCTGCAAGTGCCGTTAAACACTGGCTCCCTGCTCCAGCCGCTCCTTGGAGCACACGCAGCAACTGCCGAAACTTTCCTTTTGACCTGAACTCTTCCAAGTTTGGAGTGAAATCCTGACCTCAGGGAAGTCATATCATGAATTTCCCAGGGACCAAGAAAGTGGTCATCAGTGCGAGACCTGTGATAACAGTCCTCGAATAAAACTTGTCTGGCCTTTGTGGGATTTTTTTAGGCAAAGTGAAACACAGCTTTACATCTTCTTAATGCTCTTTGATGGCAACAACAGCAGCTGGAAGGCCAAAATTTGGCCTGACCATGATTATTGCTGGGAAATGCCTTTGTGTGATCCGGGAAAAGTGAAGCTGTTTGGAAGTGAGCAATGAGTGAGTTTGCAGAGTGGAACGCTCCATGCATGCATGGTGCTTCCAGTGATGGTAACCCAAGGAGTGAAATTTCAGCCCAGCACAGGGGGCACACACAAGGGTGATCAATGATTTAAATCCCACCTCCCCCAAGCTGTTTAAAGCTGGCTGTGGCACAGGGAGCTGGGGTGCCCTGCCAGCTCAGGTGGCACCATCCGTAGCTGCAGAGATCTCATCTCGCCATGCCACCCTGAATGCTGTAGGGTGGGGAGGCAGCAAGTGAGGCACAGCATTGCTGGATGTAGCATTGAAAGGATGAGCAGAGGGAGCTGCAGGAAAGCAGAAAACAAGGATCTTGCTACTGATTCATTGTTTTCTATGTCTGCAGCTTCGATCTTGATGCTAGCCAACATGTGAGATTTTTAACCAAACCTTTTTTAGTATTCTCCTTATGTAGTTTGAATTTATTCCAGTGGACTGCAGTGATGTGGTGATGTTCAAGCCAGGCTTGAGTTTCTTAACTGATAAAAATTTGATAACATTTCTTCTGTCTTGACCCCAAAGAGCAAAGCTTCAGAGCTCAACCAATCTTACAAGAATCTCTGTCTTTTTGATCTGACAGCTTCTGAGAATGGTTTCTGCTGCACCCAGAGTTTAAAATCAGGCAAATTCCCAAGTTCCAACCTGCAATTAAAATTTAGCTTCAAAATCAATGTTTTTGGTCGTAAATGCTGAGCAAAGACAAATTTGAGGTTGTGTCCCTTGCAAAATGACCATGGAGATGATGCATGCAGGTGCATGGCCTTTCACTGAGCCAGAGATGGGGTGAGCCCAATTACAACCTAAGAGTCCAGATTTTAAGGAAATGGCATTACATTTCCCAGTCACTGGAAGGATTACCTTTGGAGATGATTTGGTCACTCCCAGTTCTGGAGAACTGACTTTGCTGAGATCTCCTCACTGGGAATGCTCAGCTCCCCTTCAGCTTTGTGGGAGCACAGCAGTGTCTCCTCTTGTGGACAGAGATGCTCAAAAAAAGGGGCTGTGGGACTGAATGAAGTTGCCATGCTTTTGGCTACCCGGCCCCTTCCTGTGAGCCTCCTCAAAGGCAAAGGTTGGGTTTTACTGCTGTAGCTTGGCTGCTGCTCTCACTTTCCCCACAGCCACCTCTTGAGGGGATCGATGGTTGGTTTTGGCAGGAACTGTTTTATTTCGTGCTTGGAAACACAGTGATCTCAGCTGTGTGCAGGTCTGCGTGAGGCTGGGTATTAGAGCTGCTTTGATGTCTGCACTGATACATCTTAAGGCAGCTCAGGATGATTTTAGGCAGTAGCCCTAAGGTGCTCACACAGAAAAAGGTGCTTTAGAAATGTAAATTCTGTTTGAGGACAGATTTTCCTCTGCTGTTCTCTCTCAATTCAGGATGAAGCGGTAAAAATGTAGCATTTAATTAAAGTTTGTAAAGGTTTGGAAATGAATTGCCATAAACATAAAAGATGTAATCAAATGTCTGCCTAATCCCCACCTTAAGGGCACATTAAATGCAGATAGAGTATAATATGTTAGAGACCAGGATTGAAAAGCGACAAGGATTTGGGAGTAGATCTTTTTTACCTGAAGCTTATAAATTATTTTACTTCAGGCTTAGGGATTTAGACATCTACGTACAAAAGAAAGCCACGTAGCAGCCCAATTCTCAGTCAGCACAGCTGGCATCATTCTCCTGAGTCATTTCAGCTACAAATCCATACGGCACAGCCCTGTGACGTGCGTTACGGCGCAGTGTCCTGACGGAGTGTGGCATGGGAGTCATTCCTCGGTTCATCACTGAGTAGAGGGCCACTTCTCTGAAGTCAATAGGTAATTAGATAAAAGCACCTAACAGGTTTTCATTGTTGGAATAGAGCAGAATGAAGAAGGGGATGTGGCGTTGCACAGTGTCAGCTGGGAAGCTGGGCTTACTTGGCTGCAGAGACACCTTCTGTCATCTCCAGCTTCAGTCTGAAATAAAGAAAATAAAAAAATTCAACCAGTTTTTATCCTGAAAAACTCAGCAGGAACCAAAAGCTGTTATCTCTCTGAGATATTTTTTTACCTGTGACATATTTTATTTCTCTCTAGAGAAATAAAATCAGGACACGTTGGAACTGTCTGGCTCCAATTGCCATTCCCCCCATATCTGTGGGAGCCAGGCATCCCAAAGATCTGCTCTTTCCCATGGAACTGCTGGACCCTGAGGCTACCCTTTAGCAGTGCCCTATCAGCAGGACCATGCTGTGGTTTTGGTTTGCAGTTAGTGATATTTGGCATTGTTTGGTTTTGGGTATACACCAGGCTGTGTTCTGTGGTCCAGCTGTGATTCCTGCTGTGATTTGTATGGAAATCAGGAATATTTCTCTTGGTGGAGGAAGAGCATGGAGGTGTCACCAAAACCCCAGCTAGACCCATGTCTTGTGACACTTGGCTGGTGGCAGTAGAGCTTTGGGTTCTTTGGGACCGGGGCTAGAGGATGTGGGATGGAAAGGGCTGCAGGGAGTTGGCTCTCGTGGATTGTGGTGGAGGTGGTGATGATAACCCATAGAGGAGCAGAGGGGTGGTAGGGAATTGCCCTTGATGGTAGGTAGCAGCAAGGAACCAGCAAAGGATTAACTCATCCTCTAAATGACTGGGAAGAAATTCCCGGACTAAAGGGAAGCGGCCAAAATACTGGTGGCAGAGCTGAAAGTAGCCTGGTTAAAGGTAAAATCAGTCCCATGTCTTATACTGCAGGGCCCCATGGAAACGGGGAGGGCTTTCTTATTCTGTTGAATTGGGCTCTGTGCCAGATGAAAGAAAACATTTTCCCAACACCAAATGGAAAAATGCATGGCAGACATCTTAAATGAACTGTTAAAGGAATAGAGCCGTGAAAAGAATACGTTTGCTGTGCACTGGGGTTATGGATTTAACAGATTTTTTACTATATGCGACCTTTGCAGTTTGTAAAAAGTGAAATCTGCTGCAGAAACTCAGCTCCTACTCAAGGCTGAAGGCAAACCTCAGGTTTCATCGCTGTTCCTGGCCTCGGCTTTGCTCAGGAGGAATGGACAGTGTATCTCTGTCCTCCTCAAACCTTGCTGTGATTTTCCTTTCCCCTTTAGCCCTCTCCTTGCTCTTTCTACAGATCATTGGCAGTTTTGCTCATGCTTTAAAATAACCCAGGCTAAAAAGTGTGATCTGCATTTCAGCGATTTTTGATTACACCCACATCCTATATTTATTGCCGTTTAAATCATCTATGTTAGTTTGAGATGTGTTTCTTTTGAACAAGGCAAAAAAAAAAACATGACTCTGTTGCTAAGGCAAAGAAGATATTTATTCATCAGGGCACTTCTTCAGTACTGCAAGGATGGTAGCCATGGAGGAGTGGAAGGAAAAGAACCGTTATGTATTTAAGCCCTTTCTGTTATTGTTGTTGGCCTCTTGCCATATCTGCTGATGGTCAGCAGATGTCTTTTTTTCTCCCCTCCCAGCACTGTGCATCTTGGATTAGAGGTGCAGTTTGGGTTATAGTGCAGGGCAGCTGGTCTGAGGAGCCTGGTGTGAAACCCAGAGGGTCTCTGGGATGATCCACAGGGCTTTGGAGAGTCCACGGTCCCACAGGCATTACAAGGCTCCCATGTTTTGTTGCTCTTTCCCCTCAGACTCTCCAAAGACACTTTCTACTTCCTGGCTTCAGAACGTCCTTTTAAAAAATCCCATCAAATCAAAGCCACCAAGAGCCAAAAATGATGCACATGGCTGTGTTCCCTCACTGAGCTGCTGCTGGGGGATGTGCGGCAGTGCTGTTAGCTGGCTCTTGCCAAGGGAAGAGGTTTTCCTTTCAGCTGTCATAGCAACAAGAAAATATTGTTTTGATGGGGATCAAATTAAAAATTAAATTTGTCTTTTTCCTAGTAAGCAAATTGCTCACTCATGAAAAATATAAATCACTTTGATCAGGGTAGATGTCTTTTTAAGCACCTCTGTGGATTTCCAAAGTGAATTCTGCAAACGTCTCATGCCACATTATGTCTCTGCTGGGTTTATGTAGAGTGTCCCGTGAATCTGAGCTTTATTTAACATTAGACTTGGGTTGAAAACCTCCTTGGTAAAACTTCCTTGGTGCTTATAACTGGCCAAAGCTTGTGGGGGAGAAGTGGGGAAACAGGTCTGAAAAATGTCTGGGAGCAAAAGGAGTGACTCGTCAAATGTAGCATTTCTGTGTTTTCAACTAGAAAACCAGACAAGCAGACATTAGTTTGGTGGTTTACAAGATGCTCTGGTTCTTGGAATGCAGAGGTGAAAACAACCTGAGGGTGGAGAGGAGAGGGTGAGTGAGGTAATGGGGAGTGTCTGGGACAGTGCTGGGGAGAGAGCAGTGTGACGGTGTCTTGCACATGTTCCCACACCCAAGGTATTTCCAGTTTGGGGACTTTCTAGGCCATGGTGATCTCCAGGTTTTAGGTATCCCTGGGTGCCTTTCTGTTCCATAAGTCACCTTCTTTGAGCCCACATGGACTTGTGGCATCCAGAGCATCACCATGGCTCGGTGCCCCTGCATGGGGGACCACCTTGCTGAGGGTGCTCTGAACCCAGGTGACTTCCTTCAGCAAGGCCACACCATCCAGGTGGGGAAGCAGAGGAGGGAGAGAGAAAGACCTTCCCAGCCTGCCCACAGGTCCTTGCCAGCACCAGAGCTGCCCTGATGGCCACATTTCTTCTCAAAGCAGTACTTGGAAACTCAAGCAAATTATATCTTTTCCCCTATTGGCTCATAGTATAGCAGCAGTTGTAAATTTACTCAGCCTATCTCATTCTCTCATCAGTTTATCTGTAATAAAGATTCCTAATTAGATAAGGAAGAAGCTTTGTGGTTGGATGTAAAGCAAAAAAAGGAAAAGGGTTTTCTTGGAAAGCATTTAAACATCACAGGCATTCTTCTGCAGAAGTGAACAACCCCCTGTCCAATGTTCTGCAAATAATTGGGTTTGTTTTGTTCAAAAGACATTCTGGTAGCTCAGATGCTTAGATGGTTTGTGAATGTAAGCACGTTTTTTGACTGCATGAATGACTCTGACCTGACATCTGCAGTGGAATACAATATATTGAGGGCTGCAGAAGTCCATGGTGCTTGATTGAAAATGATCTCCCAGACTTTGGTGACAGAGGGAGGCCAGGAACTTCCTACACATTACATGGGGTATACAAAGGCCAGCTGCCTGTGAGAGGGGCTGTCCCTTTGGCCATGTCCCTTCAGCTGCTCTCGAGACAGGCTCTGGCTCTAGGTTGCCAGCAGGGGAAGAGGGAGAAGCCATCCAGAAAATGACCATTTTATACAGATTTTTATAGACTGCTGGGCTTTGTGATGTCTGAGCTCTCCAGGTGCCCAGGCCTTGGTGCAAAAGTGCTGACTTTGTGTAATGACTGTGTCACACTCGCACACTCTTGTACACTCAAATACACTCACACAGAGTTACACACACACTAACACACAGACACGCTCACACACATTTTCCTCTTATATATTTGAAAAAGCAATACTAAATTACATATATAAATGGCAACATCTGTTATGGAAGCCTGGTCCAGGCAAATTACTGCTTTAGAAAGTTGGTGCAGATCCTCCTGTGATTCACTTCTGTGCTTGCCAGAGTCACATCATACCCAGAGTGCTTTTTTCCAGCTATGATAGGTGTGTCTTTTTTCTTTTACACCCACATCAAATTCCTTAAATAAGAGGAGTGTAAAAGGGAAAAGTAACTGGAGTTTATTTTCCTCTGGAGTCCACGGGGCTCTGGAAGTTATTATTAGAGGTGAAGTCATCATAGAAGAGGCTGTAGCCCTTGGGGAGGGGTGTGGGAGATGCTGTTCTTGCAGAAAGAGGGGTGGTGGCAGCAGTGGAGTCCTGGGCCAAGGGGACACAGGCACCAGTGGGAAGGCTGGAGAAATCCCTGTCTACCTTGTCCATGATTTTGGCTGGGTTGGAGACACTATTCTGCTGTGTGTCCCTCCTCCAGTGTGGTGGCACTGGCAGCAGAGCAGAGCTGCCCTGGGTGCTCCAAGCTTCACCACGTCTGCAGCACCATCCCGTCACTGGCATAAAGTGCCCACACCACTAGGGTAGCTGGATGGAGCTATTCTTTATTTTTACTTCACATAAAAGAGTTGGATCCTTGTTACCTAGGAAACCAGAAGTCCTAATTATAAGGAGTTTGATTCACTGGATGTAAAATGCTATCTGATTCTCCTTTCTCTCTTCAAAAAATAGGAATCAAAAATGCATTTCATAAAATGATAACCCCATACTTAATGTAAGGTTAATCTTGAATGTTTTCTGTATGAGTGGTACCCTAGAAATATAGAAAATGACAGTTCTGCTGTGTCTGTAGAGGTGAGCCAGGCTGTGATCAGCAATACCATCCTTTGCTGCCCACTGCTTGTGCTGAACCATGGCTGCCTTCAGGCCAGCACTGAAAACAAATCATTGCATTCTCTGTTATTTTCTTGGGGGGGGGGGGGGGGGGGGGGTGGTTGGGTTTGGTTTGATTTGATTTTGGGGGATTTTTTTTGTTTGGTTTTGTTTGTTTGGTTTGGGCTGTTCAGGTTTTTGGCTGTTGCATCATGTGCAGCACAGAGAGGAGATAAAGCCAGAGGGCAGAAGTGAAAATATCTCCTGCCGGGAACTCCAGATTGCAGCCAGGCAAAGAGCTCAGCACCACTTGGTGCAGAAGGGATTAAAGTCTGTGCAGGGCTTATGAATAGCCCCATTGAGCAACTGCTGGACTGGAAGCTAAGCAGTGGCTAAAGTGTTTTGCCAGATCTGCTGGAATTTGCATTTTTCAGACAGCAGTGAAGTAATATTATGGTTTACAGCAAAACAGGATGCGAGTCAATATGTAAATGCTGAATAAAGAATGCTGTGTGTGTGCAGAGTGGCCTTTGCAAGTGGTCTCAGAGTTCATCCTCCCCAGCCCTCTGTCCTTTGAGGGTAATAGCTGAAAACTGCAGGAATTAGGGAGCGTTTTGTGCCTTGGCTTTCTGGCTTCCTTTACTTGAAGCATACAGCAAGGGGACCATCCCATGCCGGTCAGAGCATTGGCTGTATTTGGGTCAGGAAGGTTACCAGGAGGGCAGAGATTTGCACATGGAATTTATTATTTTATTCCGTTTTTAGAATGTGCTTACTGCGGTTTAAGGCTAGAATTTGTCTTGTAACACAGATATTTAAATCTTGGCCTGGAACTGTAGCTAAGAGGAGAGCATTTAATACTTGCTAAATCCCTATTTCAAATAAACATGTGAGAGAGCAGCTTTCTGGTTTATTGGTGAAGAAACAAAGCTGATATTTTAGAATGTATCCAATTAAATTCTGCAGAGTGGGCTTTCGTGTGAGGATAAATACATTCAGAGCCATGTCCCTTCAAGCATGAGAAGCAGAGACTGATGAAGAGGTGTTTAGCTGTAACTTCATCCATGGTTTCGACAAGGACTTTTTCCAGCCCTGGGTGTGGTCACTGATGAGTTGGGAGGCTGTCTTCCACCAGGGAATGGCTGGCATGTTCTGGTTATATGGCATCATGGAAGGAGCGAGGCTCATTGTGTTAAATTTATGCTTGGAGTTGATGTTCTCAAGGATCTTCTCCAACCTAAATGATTTCTGTGATTCTGTGATTGCCAGCCTTGGTTGGGTCTGCATCATATGGATGAGAAACCAATGTAAGAATGGGTTGGTGAGTCACAGCAGCTCAGGGGCTTTGCTTCTGGACTGCCCTGTGGTCTCTCTCCATGGGCTGCACCCTCTGAGGCTGCAGCATCCCTCTGGCACATTCTCGTCTCCCGTTAGGATGCTCCTCCATGGGAGAGAGTGATGGAACAACCTGGAGAGAGGGAATGCTTTCTATCCAGGGCAGCCCAAGGGTGGTTTGATGTGCTACTGCACTTCACTTTTGTGGGGATGATCAGCACTGCCAGACACTCTTTTAAGGCCCGGGGGAATAATTTGGGAGTGGGGAGGCAAGCAGCATTCCCTGTTTGCAGGAGTGGGATGGGTGCCTGCACTGTACCTGTGTGCAAAGGGGATGAGGGAGCTGGAAACCCCAAGGATGCTCATTCTGCCAATGGTTTTCAGTTACTGGGGTCCTGAAATCCGTGATCATGTGGCAAATTGTGTGCTTAAAGCTGCATACACAAATGGTTTATCAAAGACAGCAGAACTGACTCCTGTACTCAGTATTAGGTGTGTGTTTCAGTGCCTTGTTGAATTGTAGAGAAAGCAGCTGACCCCAGCCAGGACTTCAGCTGGGCTTTTTCTGGACTGAAAGAATTTTTCAGCCTTTTAAATACAAAAGGATTTTCACAAGACATCCATCTCTGGTTTTAAAAACCCATCACCATAGTATAGCCTATCAATGTCTGACAGCTGTGACCAGGTAAGAATTGCCATGTCTTGAAGTGAATTTATGAAGCCACAAATTACCTTTTACCTATTGAAAATAAATGCAACGCTAGTGGTTTTGGAGTAACACAAAGGAACCACAGTACTTTTTTCATTTAACAGTCAACTTGTGACTGATATAATTTTTTAATGTACACCTTCCCAAATGTTTGGAATGTATAAATATATATTGCACATTAAAAAAATTATAAAAACTATTAGGCAAGAATAGCACATTAAAATGTATTTTACATGTTTTTCTTAGGCTCAGTTGGCCATCTGTTAAAATAAACTTCAGCAATGGCAACAATTCTTGTTTGAGATTATGTCTTAATAAAATAGTATGTGGGTGGTAAATACAAGCAGATACATTTCTGCACAGGAACTTGGATTCAACTGTTTTATATGATGCTTATCTAAACTATCCCCACTGAGTAGCTTCCACCTGCATCCTCCAGGTTAAGAAATAGTCCTCTTCCCACTGGAGCCAGCAGGACCTCTCCAGTGGTATTGGTAGAATGTGCTATTGCAAGGGTGCCTGTGGGGTGGGTAGAGCTGGGATGGAGCTGGGCAGCCCATGCACCAGGGGCATGGTGCAGAGCTGCTCCTCTGAGAGCCTCTTAGAGCTCCTGAATCTACTGAAATCCTTGGTAGATACAGTACTGGGACAGCAGGCAGCACCTGCAGGGCTTGGTGCCTCAAAGGGGCTGTCATGTGCAGGGGCTGGATGCAGGCACTGGGAGCATCCCACCCTGTTCTCCAGTATTACATGGAATGGTTGGAATAGGGGGAGGCTGGACAATAATTGCATTTTCACCTGACACTGTAGCAGTGAGGTGCCATGCAGCAGAAAATGAACAGTTAAGTCTGCATTAAAGAAAGTGAGCAGTGTCCTGGTGTCACTGTCACCAGTCTAAGGGTCTGGATGGGGACTGGCTCTACCTGGGGTTAGTTTGCCATCACCTTCTGTGGTGTCCCAGCTCCTCTGACTCCCACCTCAATGCCAGACCCATCCCTGTGCTATTAATCCTCACTGCTGATCATTTACTTAACTTCGCATTTATTCAGGATTTAACTCTGCAGCCTGTTTTAATTGGTGGGGCTGCAGCGTTGTTGTGCTAAACTCAAGACAGATGGTGCTTGATCAGGGACCACACACAGAGACCACAGAAATGGTGCTGGCCAGTCCAGCCAAGCAGGGTCCTGTGTGGATACCGATGGGTGGGAGCCAGCCCCAAGTCAGGGATGCTTTGCTGAGCTGCCTTAAACACCACGTGGGGAGAGGCAAAGGGAAGGGGCCATGCTGGATACAAGGGATAGCATCGCCTCCCCAGCTCACCCACCTCTGTTGGCCCCATGGAATGGAGTGTTTTGTGCGGGAGCAGGAGAGAGTCTGCCAGGTCCAGCTGCCTCACCTCGTTGGGGTGGCTGTCATTTTTGCTGGAAGGGCCCTGCAGTGCAGTGGCTGAAGTGCTCTCTTCCCCTTGCAGGCAGAGCAGGGAGAGAGGGCAATGCCAAGCAGAGGCTTTCTAATGAGGTGATGTAGCTGAGGCCAGACAGCGTTAGCTCAGCGCACCAGTTGCCATGGCATCTGGCACATGTTGGCACGAGGGCTGGGATAGCACTCTGCCCAAATGCTCAGACAGTTTGTCTCATTGCTTGGAGCCCAGGAAGGGGCACAGGGATGGTTCTCTACCAGGAGATCCAAAAACTTGTGCTCTTCTAGAATACCTGCCTCAGGACACATCAACCCAACATATGTGGCTGTAGTGGTGCTCAGGCAGTCACTGTGTCAGTGTCTCTCTGCACACTCTGACACTCTTCCTGCTGTCAGGCTGAGGGCAAGGAAGGTCTAATCCTGGCTTCATCAAGGTGAGGCTCCTCATAGGACTCTCTCAGAACTTGCTGGCAGAAATTAAAGGGAGGAGCACTCCTAAGAGCTTATGAGGAGTGGTGAGTGAGCTGGAGGTGCTCAGCCTGGAGAAAAGGTGCCTCAGAGAGGCTCACTCTAGAACTCCCTGAAAGGAGGTAGAAAAGTGAGGGTCAGCCTCTTCTCCCAGGCAGCAATAAAGAGGAAGTGGGTGGGCTCAAGGTGCCCCAGGAGAGGTTTAGATTGGATATTAGGAAATAATTGTTCACTGAAAGGATTGTCAAGCCTTGAACAGGCTGCCCAGGGAAGTGGTTGAGTCATCATCTCTGAAGGTATTTAAAAGCAGAGTAGAAGAGGACAGGTTTAGTGGTGGGCTTGGCAGTGCTGGGTTAATGGTTGGACTTGATGATCTTGAAAGTCTTTTCTGACCTAAACAATTCTGCAATTCTATAAACTTGTTGTCTCCTTGAGATGATGACAAGCACCATGGGCACATGTTTGTATGGTGCCTGCTTTGCTGCTGGGCTTTTATCCCAAGATGTGTGGGTGCCCTTCCTCCTGCCCATGCACCAGCTGTTGGAGATGAGGGCGGAGTGTCCTGAAGAGATGGTCTTGCAGCTGAGAACACATGTTGATGACCTCAGACTGTGAGAGGCCATGATTCACCAGAGCCCTCTGATGAGATTAGAGATTTAACCACTTAAATTTCTTGAGACATCTGAAGCAGGAAGAAGCCACTGGTGAACAGGCTTGTCCTCTCTTGTCCAGTCCTGCAGGCAGGCAGTGAAGCTGGTGGACAGTGGTTTTGTGAGCTGCCAGGAGAGCCAATAGAATGTGCTGACCATGTGAAAGTGCAGGGTGGTGCAAAGGATTTCTCATCTCCCTTATGGAAATTGGTTTGCAAGTAGAAACAGTTCTGCAATTAGAAGTTCATCTGTCTGTGACTTGGTTGTATAAAACACCTTCACACCTTCCTTGGACTAAATGCAAGGTAACAAATGCTGGGATGCTGACAGCTGGATTAAGGGATTATCACAGGATTTCGGGAGAATTAACATGACAGTAAAATCAGAAGAAACCCTGGGAAACAGTAAGAAGTACAACAGGAGAAGACCCATCCTGTCAGTCTGCCAAATGGCTGAGTGCTTGGTGTGGTCCAGTCAAAGCAGCTTGGGAAGGGGGAGCAGATCCAGGGCTGTGGACCTTGGACACTGGATGGGAAAGGCAGAATCAGATCTCTGTCCTGGGGTGTAACTCACCCAGTATGAAATAAAATGCAGTCCTGGATTGTTGGTTGTGCCGCAGCCAGGGTGCTGTTATGTGCATTTTTATGAGGCATTTTATCTAGAAGTGCTTTCTCTCTTGAGGACCCTTTAAATTGATTTTTCACACCAACTTATTTTTATAATTGCATCATGTTTACTGATTCTGGCTCATGAACTTATAACATCTGAATGCTGTAACTGCGAGGCAGCCAGCCTTTCTGGGGGGGCTGCCTTGAATAAATACAGTACAGAGGAACAGATAAAGTCAATTAATTAGCTTGCACCCAGCCTCAGTAACGAAGTGGCTCACAGGGTGTTTATTCAGGGAGTTGCACCTTGCCCTGGGCTCTGCCCAGGGACAAGCAGAGGAGAGGTTACCTTATTTCAGTCAGCTGCAAGTCTTCTGGTGCAAGATGAAAAGCAGCAGAGTGGAGCCAGTGTTCAAAGCTGAAGTCTAAAATCTCTAAATAGAAAATTGAAGTAAACAGAATAATAAAAAGAATCCTTATTGAAATTCTGATAAACAGCTGAAGTAATGCAGATGAAAAGTGAGAGATTTTGTTGTCATTAGTAAGTAAACAAGGGTTAGACAGGATTTTAAATAATTTGACCTGTAGATTTTTTTTTTCTTTTTTTGTACTAAACTCATTTGAGTTGCCTGGTCAGTCATTCAGAGAATACCATTTTACTGGGGAATATTGGTTTTCATCACATCAGCTGCTGATCTGTGGTGCAAATCTCTTGCCATAATATTGTAACTACCATTTCACCACTTCACTCGATTCCTCTGGCAGGATTCCCTCCAACTGTGGGGTAAAATGGTGACAACAAAGCAAAAAAAAAGCTGTCCTGACCTTGCCACAGTGGACATTTCCTCTCAGAAAAATGTGCCTTTTTAGAACTTCTTGGGACTTGCAGAAAATGGGTTTGCATTTAGGGCTGGCTCATGGTGCATAAAGAGCCTTCCCTGGCATAGCAAGGTGCTCGGAGCTCCAACAGCTCCCTGGTAGCAAGCTGAGGTTCCCTCTGATTTCACCCCATCAAACCTTCCCACATTTCTCCGATTTTCTGCCCAAGTGTGTGTGCAGAGTTTCGCAGGCCTTGGTTCAGGTGTTGCACTCTGTGTCTGTCATTAATAAACAGGATTTACATAAGTAAGAGGATGGAATATTGCTCACAGCCCTCGTCTGGTGTAGAGTAGCTCTCCACTGATAAACTGTTTATGTCGAGGAGGAAAATAATATTTAAATGAAATGGATAAGCAGATAGCTGGATTTGGCAAACAGATGTGAGAAGTGGAGTAGAAATCAAACTGTGTAACAACAGGTAAAATGTTGTCAGGATTCAGTGTCCTGGTTCCCCTCCTCCTCTGGTCCAGCAGACAGGAGGAGCAGGCACGTGGTGACCTGCCCCACAGCAACCCAAGCAGCTTCAGGGGGAATTTCAGCCTGTAGTGAACATTTCTTTAAAATCACTGAGAAGCAGGAAATTTTTCAACAGCTTTGAGAACAACTTGTTGATGGCAACAAAGCAAGGTTTTAATGAGGAGTGGAGAACAGTGTTATACTCCCAGGATCTGTTGCTCTAACACACAAGTTTGTACTGGGATGCTTTCCTAATGTGATTTATTACTAGCCTTGTTATTATATGGCATTTCTAAATGATATTTTATTAATTCCAAGTGTTTGTTTGGTGCCTTTGAAATAGAAGAGAGCCAAATCTGACAGTTCAATAGTTTGGTGTATTTATTGAGATCTCTGTACTCTGGTTATCTCTCCCTCCAGCTCCACAATGGGTTTCTTTACCCTGAATAGGGGTTTATGTACTGCACATGGAAGTATTATAAAAATTGAAACAACTTTACCTTTGTTTTTCTTGCTGTCTGAGCTCCAGCCTCACAGTCCATCCCAGCCATCCACAGCTGGGAGAATCTGGGGGGAGGGGACGACAAAAGCCAGGTGTGGCCATTCTCATTCAAATTCTTTTCTAAAGTAGAAGGCCCCATTTTGTATCAATAAAATACCTTATGCTTAAAAAATAAATCTTGGTATGAAAGAGACACAAATTATAGGAGAGCTATCATAAAGGCTCCTTGGAAAAATGTAAGCAAGATATATGTGTGCTATAGATATACTGGATGTGTAGATAATATTTTTTTCTATTCTGTTTTATTTAAAAAGAGAGGTTTTTTCAGTCTTTCTTTACCAGTGGTGTGGTCCCATCTGGAAACCATTCTTTCAGACCTGCATCCCTATGCAACAGATCACTGTTTTGTTGTTTAATATGAGCCCAGTTCCCCCGGGCATTCAGTATATCCAGGCACTGGATGTATTTCTTATCATTTATATTGCCTCATTAATGCTGCACAAACTGACCCTGGAGCTGTGGAGCTGCTTTTGTGTGCCTGGTGTCATCTCCTGCAGCCAAATGAAGGCACGTGCCAGGGAGCCCAGGTCACAAATCTGGGCATGCAGTGTAAAAATATGGATTTACAAGGTTGTTAACCAGTACAGCCTAATTAAAGTTGGACTCCCATTTTCCAACCCTGTGACCCAACAGATTGCTGGAGGTTTTTTGTTTTGCTGGGTTTTTTCTTAAAAAAAAAATCACAATAAGCCTCAGATGAGAAGTCTGAAGGAAGAGTACTTCTGTGATGGCTGCTGGGTCACTGGATGCTGGCATGTAAACATACCATGGAGGCAACTGCATGAGGATCATGTGCTTAATTTGAGGTGCTCAGCTGAGGCCCTTTTTTGGCATCCATGGCACTACACATGTTTAAATGAACCCCAAACAATTCTCCTTAAGGTGGGAATGACTTTTTTCCAGATGTAATAAAAGTGAGAACTTTTTCTGCTGATGGATAGGAGAACATGGAAAGTTCCCAGTGCAGCTCAATGTGTATGGGAACCCCACTCCTCCAAAAAGGAGGAAAGAGAAGCCAAGTCCATATGGAAAGCTCTCTTGGAACCAGGAGGAGGGTAGAGGTGTGCATGGACTCAACCTTGCTGAAATCCAGCAGGATTTGTTACCTCAGTGAAGAAGCTTTTGAGCCTCTCTCTGTGTTTGTCTGGGAGGAGTGATGTGCACCCAAAGAACCATAGAAACAACAAATAATAACGGCGGCACTAAATTGGCTTGCTCTAATCAAAAGCAGACTGTTGTGGTTATATTTGAGCACTGTCATTACAAGAAACTCTGTAATGAGGGGCTTTTTTTCATTTTTCATTTGCATCGGATTCCCTGTATTAGCATTAACATCCTTCTGCGGAGCCCAAGATATTTACAAATTTGATGGTGCTGCTTCAGTCTTGTGGGAAGATTTTCAATTCTTATTTAAATCACCCAAGACAGTTACACTAGGCAGATTGGAAGCATGAACTCTGTGGATAATAGCACACATAAGCTTTGCTGTTGATGAGTGGTCTGTAGTCCTATGCCTTTGGAGACCCGAAGTACTGATACATAACATATGTAATATATATGATATCTCTATTGACTCACTGTGTTGTGGTTGTGATGCCAAATGCCCAGAGCATCTGGGAAGGTAAAGATGGACCATCCTTCCGCCAACAGCAAGTGAGTCTTTGTTTTCCTCATTTGGTTGAACCCCCCTTGTAGGAAACTTTGGATTTTGATGGTTGATAATTGGGTTTTTCATAAGATAGTGCTCTTATTAATTGAAATGTGAGTTGCCAGAAGTACTATGGGTAATCTTCTCTTTGTAGGGGGAGAAAACATATCTCAGACTCATGTTGACGTTCTGTAAGCAGATTCTGCTGTGGCATTAGTTTTGTTTGCAAACAAGAAGCATATTTATGGTGAAAAGAGTCTATCCTAATTGCTTGGCATAAAAACGTGGCTGAGGATTCGTAGGGGGTTGTACCTCCTCACCTCACAGTAACCACAGTGCCTCTGCTTCATGATGACTTCACCTCCATCTCTGACAGCTACTAGAAAGCAAACTGTCCACCAGCCTCAGCCTCTCACCTCACCAAGGGGTGAGCAGGGATCATATCTGTTCCTGACTCAGTTATACCACAGCTAACCCCACTTTGCTGGTGCATTGCATGGATTTGCAAGCCTAGTACTGCAGAGGTGGTGGTTGAGGGTTTGATGTTAGGTCAGTCAGCATCTAAACTCTGCCTACATCCTCTGAAAAAAAAAAGTAAAAAAAAAAAAAAGTGTAAAAAAACCCTGGGCTGGCCAGTTCTGCCAAGGGGTTTCGTAGAGGGGTTTAGCTGAGGAGAAGGTAGTGGCCTGGAGAAATGCCTCCTTGTTTCTAGGGACAGTAAAACGTGGTGATCCAGATTGATTTGCTGTGGGTTAAAGCCTAGAAGAACCAGGATTACTTTCTTTGGTAGAGATCACAGGACACAGAGGGCATGTGGTGTCCTCCAGTAAAGCACAACAGTGAATGTTTAAAGGAACAATACAAGTATTTTAAGGACTTTTTAAAAAGTGTATTTGTCCATTCCTGATCCTGGTTATGTCTGATGGACCTTTAGAAGCAAGGAGACTCAGTGAAACCATACACAAGCAGCATGGGGCTGCCTAACAAGAAAGGACAGAGCTCTTCTGAGGTTTCCAGAAACAAAATTGCAAAGCCAATTCAAGATTCTTTGGTTCCAGTCAAAATTTTACATCCCAGCCAGCTGAGCACTGTGATTGCTCTGAGAAGAGAACAGGGCCCTAGTCTGGGGTGTGATGAACAGGGACTTGAGGTATCTCTCAGGGGATGTTTCTCCAGCAAACCCCCTTGTGGGAGCAAGGTATGGCCATCTGCATCCTTGTCATGTTTTGGTGGTGCATGAAAGCTCTTTTGTATTGTTTTTTCTCCCCTCCCTGTGTTTTACTCGCCAGCCCCCCTTAATTTAATGTCATCATTTCCAGGGATCTGTTTTTGGGCCTGTCCTGATTACTATCTTCATTGATGATCTGGACGAGGGGATTGAGTCCACCATCAGTAAATTTGCAGATGACACCAAGCGGGGAGCATGTGTCCATCTGTTGGAGGGTAGGAGGGCTCTGCAAAGGGACCTGGACAGGCTGGAAGGGGAAGTTTAGGTTAGATGTCAGCACTGAAAGAGTGATTGGGCAATGGAATCATCTGCCCAGGGAGGTGGTGGAGTCACCATCCCTGGACGTGTTTAAAAAAAGACTGGATGGTTTAGTTGATGAGGGGGTGGTGTTAGGTTAGGTCATAGGTTGGACTTGGTGATCTCAAAGGTCTTTCCCAACCTAGTTAATTTTGTGATTCTGTGATTCCACTTGGTCATTTCCCAGAAAGCAGTTCTTAAAGTAAAATTTCTTCTTGTTTCTGCGTTACTATGTGATCACTCCATCTTGCAAGGTCATCCCTCATGAGCTGAGACATGGGGTCAACACCCTGGACCAACATGTCTGTACAATTTAGCACTTGCTTAAACTGGGAATGGAAAGCCTCCTTTTCAGGTCAAGATATTTCTTTAGTTTTCAACTATCCAGAGAGTTTGCAGAGTTTTGGAATACTTGGATCTTGTGTCAGCTTTCATTCTCTTTGGCATCCAGATGTTAATTATGGATGAACCAAGCAGTGTTGCTGATGAGCCCATTCCCACACATAAATGCATATGAAGAATAAATGAGTATCTTGGCTGGAGCAAGCACACGTTCCTGCTCTGCTTCTATGACTCCACATACCTTTGAAATAGATTCAAATCCACGTGTCACCATGTCACCATATGTTCTCAATATAGTGAGCATGTGTGTCTTGGGAGATGGAAATAATAGAATCAAAGTGCAATTCAGAGCCAGTTGTTGTTGGTCCAACTTCATTTATCATCATCATCGTCCTTATCAATTGTGATTCTGACTGTGGGCTGCTGTTGGGCAGATATTGGCTCTTCTGTGGATGGTGTGGTTGGTGTGGTTGGTCACAGTGCAGCTATTTTGGCACGATAACATGAACTGTGAAATTCCTTTTTCATTATATTGTTTTTTCTGCTGTTCATGTGTATGGCGTCTTGGAAGTAGAATGTAATTTTGCACATGATATTTTACATTGTGGAGAAGCAGTCCAAGAGTATTTGGTATTAACAAGATGTTTTTTAATGGGAAACATCTCTGTAGACACAGACTCAAGTTTTCATAGCTGTCTGTTCAGTAACTACCAGTTGTGTGCTCATTTAAGCAGATGTGTCTCCACCCATTCCCTTCAGTTTGTGTTTATTAGGATGATTTGTTTGCTTGCAAAGCTTGGAGAATTTCAGTCAACCAATTTGCAATAGGAAATAAGAGAATAATAAACTTTGCAGAGGTTGGTGCGTGATCTGTTTCAGGTACAGGAATTACTAACTGTTTTTTCAGACATGAGCACAGCCGAGGCTGTTACACACAACAATATCCTGCCGCCCTTGATTTCTTCCGCTGCCTCTTCCTGCGTGCACAGACGTAGCCAAGGTCCAAGACGCACACGATTACTCACACAATCAATTCCCCTACCCCTTGGGGCAGGTGGTTGGACTAAGGGACCTTGCATGAACCCTTCTTTTCTCATTATTAGTTGGTCGAAACATTGACTTTGTATCCTGTGCGCACATAGTTTTGCAGCAGGCTACCAGTTCAATACCATTCCCTGCTCTTTGAAAGATTTGCAAGGTGTTAACCATTCATCAGACATTTACTATTGAATTCTGTGGTTGTTTAAAGTTCCCAGCAGCTGTTGGCTTTGAATCTCCCAGATACACATTGCAGAAACCACTCTTTTCCACAGCAATCATTATAGCAGGGAAAATCTTGGCCCCAGCTGCTTTCCAATGCTGTCACTGCCTGGCTTGTGCGTTGGCACACGTGCATTTTGCCACCTGCTGATATCTCAAATACTGTTTTGCACACAGGTGGACAGAGTCCTTTTAGAAATTGCTCTAGCCCTGTTGTATTCATCACAAGACATGAAAATTCAGCCTTTTCCTATATTGTCCTTATATATCATAGTCTTCTGTTGGGTTTTTGAAAGCCAATTGAGCAGTGCACAGTTGGGCTATCAATAAACATGCTTGACACTTTCCTGCAGTGGCTAGAGAATTGTTTTGAACGTCTCTGTAGATTTCACGTGGCTTGATAAACATGCTTAGTCTATCATCCCTCCCTCTCTGTTTCCTGCAGTGATAATTGATTGTAGAAACCTTAATAAATAAATTCAGGCCAATCCATCAAATAACCAGCTTGAAAAACATCGTGTCTTACTCTCACTTGGCAAACAGATGCCAGATATTAGGGCTGCGAGTCACAAACCTGAGTGAATTTAGTGGGGAGGTTCTCATCATTTCCAGGGCCTTTGCCGAGAGTTGTAAAATAAATTATCCTCATTAATTTTAATATTTCATGAAATCTCACAAAGTGATGGCATTCTGGGTAGATTAATACAAAAGCTATAAAATTCACATGTGCCATATGTTATATGAGCACCAAATGGGATGCCTAGGCATCAATATCCTTTTAAATTTGGCTTCAGCAGTGATTCATGACATCGTCCCTGATGAGAACCTTAATATTGAGAGTGACATTATTTCAACGTGCATTTGCTCTGTGCAACTGTTTATTGGACTGGATTTCTGAAATCCCACCATTCGTGGTGTATTGTGGCTGTTTCAGCTGCCTTGGTCTGCGCGGTGGTGGCACGGTACCACCAGAGGAGTCTCATTCATTCTGAGTTAAATAGCCGGGCTCAGTTGGCCAGGTAGGTGTTTTGAGCTCTTTGACAGCTGCTTCCACACTAATGAGCCAGCTCAGGTTTCTGCATTAAATCCACCCTTACTGTTTTGTTTTCCTGCTTGCAGCCTCCCCAGGCTCCTCACATTTAGACAGCCCTGGCTAAAAGCAGGTTGGAGTGTGTCCTCTCTTGGTCCTCCTGACTGTAAAGTTTATTTGGGAAGTGCTCTACCCAGCATTATCAGGTGCTGTTTGTAAACTTACAATATTAAACACAACTATACTTTGGATATTCCTCCAGTGTCTGTAAAAGCAGTCTGCCAGCTGAGTTTAGGGAGTTTTATAATTATTATTTTTTTATTTCTTCCTTGGAAACCCTGGCAGCATCGAGGCTGGGCTGCTCCAGCATAGTCACAGGCAGCGCTTGCTACCTGGCAGTGCGTTTTGCCCTGCCTCTCCTCGGATGCTGCATCTGTTCATTTATCTCAGAGCTGTCCATCATTTCTTAGGTCTCAGCCTGTCTCACCCAGACTACTTTTTGGAAGGGGGGTGCTGTGAGGAGCCTGGGCATTTTGATATGCTGGGCTCCCTTGGTGTGCCAGGCTCCCCCACAGTGCCTGCATCCTGCAGCAGCAGATCCTGGGTCCCTATGCCCGTGCCAGCCCCAGCGAGGTGGCCAGGATAACTTACTCCAGCCTCTAGCAGCAGCACAGTGGTGTGGTTTGGTTGTGTTCACTTGCTGAGAAGTTAAACCTGTCCCTCAGCGGGGATTTGAGATCCACCCTTGATAGAGATGTTTTTGATTATAATTGTTTTAATGCACTTTTAACCCGGAGGTTATTCTGCAGCTCACAGAATGGTTTTAAAAATCCTATCCCATGGGCTTTCCTGTGTGCTGGGGATTAGTGCCATTAACAAGAAGCACAAAACCATGTGTTTTTTTCTTCCTCTGTTTGCTAATATTTAAAATAATGGTCTAATGTGCTAAAAATAGCCCATGTTCTTCCTAAGGCACCAATACAATTTATTTCTTAAATAGTCATTTTTCAGGCTGCTGTTTTTTCTCTTAAGAAACAGGTTTTCAGAGAAAGAGCTGCAAAAATAAAAACCAGATATAGTTACTATGTAGGAAAGAGGGGATTAGTTGGCAACATACTTAGGGTTTTGTAGAAATGAGCCCATGAGGTGTGAGTCCTTAGCCCGGTGGAAGTGTAGTTGCTGCTGGACAGTATTTTATACCCTTTGCATGCTGATTTCATAGCACTGGAGATGCTGGGATGGTGTAAGCAGACCCAAGCCCTGGCTGCTGTATGTACAAGAGAAAACAGAGCCCAGCAGTCTGGGTTGGCACTGTGAGTTTATGCCTGTCTCTTGGATACCTCTTCAGAGAAAAGTCAAAGGTCCCCGAAAGCATCTAATCAAGGCAATCCAGGAGCAATTAAAAACCTGCAGGTGTCTGTGCCGCAGAGTGGGTGTGGGCATTGATGAGGAAAGCATTAGGAAGCACCCGGGAGAAAGGCATCGGGACTGAGGTTCAAAATAGGAAAGATGTTAATGTGGATGAGAGCATTGCCTCCTGCTGCAAAACACGCCTGAATCCCTGTGCAGCCCCTCGCTGCCTCCTGGCTCTGGGGGGAGAGGGGAGAAGCTCATGCTGGGAGATGAGTGGGAGCCCCACTGTACTCATTAGCCATCAGAGAGGAATTAGCCATGTCTGGGGTCTCGCTCATCCCCTGGGCATCCTCATTCCCTGAGCATCCTCTCCCCTGGTGTCTTTACTAGGCAGTGGCTGCCCTGCAGTGATTCTCTCCTCTCCTGTCCAAGCCTTCTTTGTCCCCTTCTTGGTCCAAGATGGGCAGGCAGGAGGCAAAGACTGGCAGGACAAAGGCAGGATTACGCTTTGTGATAGTGCTGCCATATCCTTCATTGGTGCTGGGCAGGCATCTTGCTCACAGGCAGCTCTCTGGAGGGAATAGAGTCATCTGGAAAGCTGAGGCACACATTTTTCCTGTGCTGCATGACAGTGGGGTATCACTTTAAATAGGTTTTCTTGATGCGATTTCCACTGTTCACTATCCCCTTGGGATTTTGGCACGGGTGAGGCAGGCGGGGCAGGTTTCCTAGGAGAGAGACGGTGCAGCACTGTGCCTGCTCACCCGTCTGTGTCCCCAGGGCCATGTCACTGGCTGTCTCACTCCTGGCGCAGCGCTGTGACATCCCTCTCTGGCGTAATCCGCCTGCGGTGCTGGAAACCTTGTGAGGCTGGAAGAGTGTGGAGAGAACAAAAAGATGCAGCTCTAAAAGGGTTATAGGGGTGTCACTGTGCCAAACCCACCAGGGCTGAGCAGGAGTTCAGCCCAGACCCCAGCACAGATCCCTGCTGTGGGATGAAGATGTGTTGTGGGGGTGTTGAGAGGAAACTCTCCAGCAAACAATGTGGTTTCAAGAAGGAGAGGAGGAGAAGCCATCCATGGGTGAGGCAGCCCCGGCCACCCCCAGAGCTGTTGGAATTTTTCATCCCTGCCCCTGTCTAGGGATGCTTGTTTGGGTTTTCTGGTGGTGTCACTGAGCTGGGTCATTCCTAGCTGTCAGGACACTCGGGGGTTAATCTCAGCATTTCTCCACTCTTTCAGCAGAAGGACAGCAAGTCCTTGCTGTGTTTTGTTTTTAATCAGTTGGCCAGTTCAAGTAAAGCAATGTCAGAAAAAGCATCTTCCAGTGACAATATGATTAATTCCTTCCTAAGGAAAAATAACAAAAAGAGTTGGGTATTTTTCCCCCCTTTTTTTTTGCCATTACCTGGAGATGGTCTGACAGTAAAGAACCTATGATTAATTGCACCAAATGAATTATAATAGACACCATTTTTGGCACCATCTGTATTTAGTATGATTTTGCTGTTATCTCGTTGGCTCCATGCAGAAAAATTATCTCCAAGACCACTGTAAGGAATGTTAACTTCCTTTCCTTATTACAGATTGATCTTTGATATCTGCTTTTCTTCAGGAGCTCTTTTATTCCCACAAGTGATACAAACCTTTTGCTGTTTTCCATATATTACACTTAAGTAGTTCAATATCTTTGGAAGCCCATATGGGAACATTTAATAAAGACTCAATGATTGCTGTATTTTGAAGGTTATATGATATGAGAAATCGTATATTGTTTAATAGCTGAATATATCTGTGCTGTTGATTTCAGATAACCCAATATTTTTAATAAGACAGAGAAATGATACCTTCTTTTTGTTGTTTATATCCACTAGAGTGTGAATATTTTCCCATCTGTGGTTTCCAGTTAAATGGATTTTCAATCTCTCTGAAATTTCTGCCCAAGTCTCAGCAATATTTGCTTAAGAGTAATCAGAGTATTACCCAAATCTCTGTTCAAAGCAACAGTGACCTTACCAGTGGTAAGCAATAATTGGATTATTTTCAGAGCTGCAGTGAAGATTCACTGTAATAACAAGAAAAGAAATACCAAATGATAACACCACTTGTCTTCAGCACTGTAAGCCACAGCACTTTCCATAGGATAGTTTTAATATCTTAGTATATTATGGATACAGAGTGAGAAAGGCAGATCTGGGGAATAGATGCTCCCTTGCAGTTTGGGATGATGCATATGCTTATGGCAGGGGAGTTCTTTTGTTACGAAATCCTTAAGGTTGGAAAAGACCTCTAAGATCACGAGTCAAACAGTTAACTCAGCATTAAACCATATCCCCAACAGCATCCACTTGCCTTTTTGTTGATTGTTATTATTATTATTGTCAGTATTTTTATTATTGAAGTACCTTTGTGAGGGTGTGATGCTCTGTTTGTGTACCCAGGGCAGTGCTCACCTGCCTGCAAGGTGAGTTTCAGCGGGTGAGTTTCAGACCTCACTCTAGTGGTGCATACACAGACACAGCCCAAAACATCCTCCCTTGGTGGCTGGGACACCTCCATGTCCCAGGTCCCTGCTCACACAGCCTGGCCCTGGGGTGCAGGAGCAGCATTCCCAAGCAAATGCCAGTGGGGTTTCCTAGAAGACAAATTGGAAACCATTTGGGAGAGCAAATCCATCCCCACCCACTGTTGGTGAGCCTGATTGCCTCCCTCTCTGCTTTTAATTGTAATGAATTATCTGGCTCAGCACAGCGGGGTGCTGAGACTCTTGGCTGAAACTTGTGTAATTCACGTAAGTGTTTACATAAAAGCCAAGTAAATGTTAAGCTTCCTACAGATTCCAATATACATGAAGCCTTGTTTGTATTCAGTTTGGGAGACTGGGGAAGCAAAGCAGCCCATATGGCTGTGCACTGGAGCAGGGAATGTGTGTGTCTGTGCATACACATGCACAGGTCTTTTGTGGCACTTCAGAACAGGGTTCAGTGGTGGATGTGGTAGTACTAGTTAATGGGTGGACTTGATGATCTTAGAGGTCTTTTCCAACCTAAATTATTCTATGAATTATGCATGTTAAAATAAAAATGTTGACCTTTAATTTTCCCCTGGAGTGGGTTTTGTAGTGACTTGTCTGGTTACCCCGCCAAGAAAAAGAATTCTGTATCATTTTGGTTTATTAAGAGAAGCTCAGGGATACAGGGGAGTTTTTGCCTCTTGACCACTAAAAAAAGAGACCTGTGCCATCGAAGCTACCAGTGTCCTTTGATGTCCTCCCATGTGCCCATATCATTCTTCTAATTACTACAAATGAGCCTCCTGCAGCCCAGGCTGCTGTGTAATTCCAACCGAGTCTGCTCGCCAGATGGGATCCTTTCTAGGCAAGACCTTGGCAGTGTCTGTCCCCACACTGGTGACAGGAAGCGTGTCACACAAGCAGCATGAGATGTTGGTCCTGACCTGTGATGGTACCTGGTTGTGGAGGAGAGCTCCCTCAGCCTGGCTGTGCCCTGGTGGGCTGAGAGGTGACCCCTGGCTCTGACACAGGCTCTGCCCTGCAGAGCTCCAGCTCTCTTGGCTTCCCCTTGACTTGAGAGGAGCTAAAATTTGTGATGCTGTGCGTCAGCCAAGCCCTTGTTATTGTCCTGATGAGGCCAGGTTTGCTTTGAAATAACCAAACCAAGCCAGGCTGTTAGAGATTTTGCATTAAGATAATTCCCTGGGCACAGTGCAGCCAGGAGATCTCTATACCTGGATGTAATTTATTTTTAGAAGGCATGTTTAGGTGCATAATGACCTCATTACCATGCCAGTTGCAGCCCTGTGTGTTTAGGAGTATTTAATTGTTTTCATTCCCTGTGCACAGCCCTTTGAGTGGCTAGGGTAGGAGCAGGAGAGGAACGGAGGTTGTGTGATGGGAAATAATAAAGAATGCTGAGGCAGAAAGCAAAGTGCTTGTCTTGAAGCATCCCTGTAAGATTCCCCCTACAAAACATCCCAATATTCAGGGAATCAGCAGTGTTTTATTCAGGGAGCCCTTTCCTCCAAAGAGGAGAGACAGCTCCTTCCATTACCTTCTGAGGAGCCACAATTTTTTTCCTCTCTTAGGTTTTTCTGCTGAGAAAAAAAAAAATGTTTGAAAGGCAACCTGAGCTCCCCTTTATCAAACGTCTGGAAGCTGGGGATTGAGGAAGGAGACTGAGACAGTGTGCACACTGCCCCTTCCTAGCTGCTCCCCAGGGATTTCTATTATGTCTGCTTGCCAAAATCTCGAGGTGTCTCTGCCTTTCCCCGGAGAACCCCCCCAGCAAAGAGAGTAGCCAGCTGCACCTCCCCTCCTTCCCCCTCCCAACCACATCTCTTGTCTCCTTACGAGTCGTTATCATCTCTTAGGCAACAAATGGAACAAAATTCCCTGAGAGAAAGACAAAAAAAAAAGGAAAATCATAACCTCCAACATCTCCTCACTGCTCCTGTGCAAGAAAGAATGTATAAAAGCAGGTAAAAGAGAGAGGAAAGGAAAGGGAAAAAATACTTAATGATTCTCTGGCAGTGGTTTTCTAAGGAGCCTTGATTATTCAGCAGCAGTGGAAAAAAATACGGAAGATGTAAATAATCTTGAGGATTATGCTAAAGCCAAGCTTCAGTCATTTTCCTGGAAAAAAAAATGCATAAGGTCTGTGCATTTAATAACGATCAACCAGAATTTCTCTAGGGCTTCTTATATTTTCATTAAAAGGATCAGTTGTCTTGAAGAGAAATGGTAATTCTGGTATCTACAAATACCCTTTGGTTGGGAAGCATGTGGTTCAGGTTGGTGTGCTTCTGTGATTGGACTTTTTCTTCCCCTTTTCTTTTTGTGGTACTAATGTACACTCACATCCATGGCTACACACTAAAGTGATCAAAAGCAAAGGGTTGGTTTATCATGAAACAGCAAACCAGGGCTGTACTTTGCGGTGCAGGATGTATCAAGATAAAAACACAACATGATTTTTAGCTTTCCCTGTGTTTATGTTTGGTGCCAGAGGTACTCAAGTGATTTTTCAATGTGTATACATTACAGTCAGGTTTTCAAAAAAAAAATTATAGTATCTGTTGAAATCTATACAGGATCTTACCCTGCTGGGCTTAATTTTAGGCTATTGAGTTTATCGTTGAAGTAGGAAAAAAATGGGTTTGTTGTGTGTATTTAATCAAGTGCAGCAAAGAAGTTTCACAGGCATCGTTCATCTTCACAAGCCAATTTTGATTTCTATTTTGTAGAAAAACCCTACCCCAGTAAAATGAACTCATTTATTGTGCAGATCTGATGGCACCAAGATTACAGCTGCTGGCAGGTATTGGCTGGTTTATGGGGACACTTCCCATATGGATTTTTGTTTTTACAGGGTTTCAATGTTGAGAACTATGTGTTTAATCACTGTAGAAATGCCGAGAGCCAAGGATTTAGGGATGCTTGGAAAAAAAGGGAAAGTGCATGGTGTTCCCATTGCAGCTTCCAAAACACGAGATGTGCTGCAGATGCCTGCGGCTGCTGGATTACCAGCAACTGGCAGGGTTTAGGATGCTTATGCATCCTTAGGCAGCTTTTATCCTTCACATCCCTTTGCCCTCCTGGAAAGCCCCATCTATGGAAGAGGCACTCATCCCTTTCGTGGTGAACCCAGGTGTGGTTAAGCAGTTGGCACAGGGCATGAAGGACGTCTGTGGTCCTTCTCTGCTCAGCTCCTCTCCATTCCTCAGGCTCTGGCTGTTTCCATGGAGTGCAGTACCCAAGGTGATGAGAGGAGGGTGAAGAAGGGAATTGTCCTTCATAACTCATGGCAAGGAACCACTTGGGCCAGCAATGAGTGCATCTCCTCTGAGTGGGGCACAGCCAAGGTTACACTTCCCAGCAGACTAGGCTGCAGCTGAAGCTTCCTCTGGGGGGAACCCTATTGGCTGCAACTGCAGAACATTTTAGTATTTAATAAAGACTTGAAGAAATGTCATGATTTGCCAGTTTGGTGCACATGGGTAGTTGAGAAGGTACTTTGGCTGTGGTAGGGATCACACGTGCACGCAGCCAGTGAGGTGCCTGGCTGGCATAGCCTGAGCAACAGGCATCCTCACATGGGCAAATTTTGGGCAGGCAGGCATGAAAATCCATGTCCCAGGAGTGGGGTTAGTAAAAATACTTGGCTTTGTATCAGATAGCCCTTTGTGTGTGGGAGATGCTCTGATTTATTAGTGCAAGAGCTTGTCAAAGTGGGGCAGTGGGGCTCACATTGCTCACAAACCAAATCCCAGTCATCACTGCTCAAACACCAGTCTGGGGTTTGTTTCCAGCAGCCCTTAACTCAAGAAGCAGTTTCTGTCCCTCCAGGTTAAGACATAGGGAAAGAACTGGTGGGGGGAGAAAGAAGTTATGTGTCCTAAGCTGCAGGAAGAGGGCACTGGTATTTTTCATAATTTGAAGTGCTAAAACCATAATCTTCCCTGAACACCCTGGCTGTCTCATATATTTGTGGGCTGCTACAGCAATATATTCTTCAGGTCCAGATGTGCCAGGGGTGGTGGCTTGTCAGCTATTCTGGCAATACAAAAAAAACCCCCAAAATGCCCAAAGCTAACTAAGCTAACAAACAAAACAAAACAAAACCCTGGGAAGGGGGCAGGGAGGGTATGTGATGCCAAGTGGAACAGCTCTGTCTCACCAGTCTCAAAGAGAAATGATGGAACACTGAAGGAGACAGACTCCATAGCACAGATTAATGTGCAGTGTTTGAAAGCAGCCAAGAACATTTTATACACACTCGTCAGGGCTGGAAGGAGCTGGGTGGCTCATCCCTGCAGAAACCATTCCTTTCCTTCCCTAAGAGAGCATTAAAAAAAATATATAAAGGAGAGTACAAAGGTCTCCAGGAGAGCTCAACTGCTCAGGCAGTTTAGTTGGCTGAAAGTAGAGCTTTAGAGTTGGGATTAATATGAATATTTTTTAATAATGTGTGGTGACACATTGTCAGGAGTTCCAGGGTCAGGACTGCAAGGCTGCACAGTGGTTGCAATGAAAATTCTTGCCTTTTCCTTCTGGTTTTTATTACTGCAGTAACTCCCAATAGCACGTATTGAAAAGAAGATGTTGTTTAGTTGGTTTTCTTCATTTATTCCTGTGCAACTAGTAAAAAAAATGGAAAGATAAGAGGAAGAACAACCTGCAGAGCCTGGCAGTGATGCCTGCATCGTGGCTTGGCTGGTGGATACACACAGGTTTTGACCTGCACACGGGGATGTGCAGTGCATCAGTATAAACCTAAGCAAAACCCACCAGAAAGCAAGTAAAAGTGATTTAGCAGTGCTTGAGGTGTCTCAGAAGGACCTGAGACCATTAGTGTTTTTATAAGCATTTTTCAGCTGGCCTTACTGCCTTTATCTCTGTGGGTCTCCCCTGAGTGACTACCAGCAGGGGTTGCCTGCAGGGAGGAGGTGGCTCTTCTGTCCCCACTCCCAGGCAGCCAGGGCATGTCTGTGGCCGTTGTTAAGGGTTATTTTGCTCCTTCTGGTTTGGTTTTTTTTTTCCTTTTTTTCGTTCTCTCTCTCACCTTCCCTTCCCTCCTGGCAATTTCAGAGCCCGGTAATTTCAGTTCTGGGAAGCCCGCCTCCTTGATCAGCATGTGTAATTGCCACCAGCCCTAATGGGATGCACTCAGAAGAACGTTTCTGTAATTTCCCTGCACTCCCACCTGCCCTTGCCCCTCTCTAGGAGTGATTGCCTCCACAGCTTTATAATCAACATCAAAACCACAGAAGAGAGGTTCCTGTGCCTGGAGCCACTGCAGAGCAGTGAGGCTGAAGCCTTCCCCACTCTCTCTAAAGCCTGTGCCTCTCTAAATTAGTGGCACAACAGTGAGCAGCAAGCACACAGCTGATAAAAGTCTCAGCCAGGCGTTTGTTCCTGTAATGATTGTCTTTTATGCATAGATAATTTTGATAGAGTTAGACTTCCGAAGCCCACTGTCATCAGGGTGGAGTGAACTGACCTGTTAATCATAAGGGGAATTAATGGGAATTACAGCTGCTGGAGCCCCCCTCTCTGAAGAGCTTGGTTCAGGGGTAGCACTGGAGGGGAATTCAGAGACGAAGCAGCATGTGCTGTCCTTAGAGCTGCAGATAAAGTGGCAGCAAGGCCGTTCCCTGGGGAGAAGGGAGGTGTGGAGGAGATAAACTCCAGGAGCACAAACACCAGATTAACAGCCTAATTCTCAGGAGCATGAGCACACATGCATTTTCATTGCATCCACTTGGTAACTAACAGAGACTTTTAATTTAGTGGAGAGGGAGACCAGAGCTGCCGGGATTTGCAACCTTTCTGGGGTCTGTATCCAAAGGAGACCCATGTGGGATGATTCTGCATTACCTCTCTTGATGGGACTTCTGTGGTGTAAGTTGATTTAGCACCATTGATGTGAACTGAAATTCAAAGGATTCCTGCTGATGTTTTACCCCATCTGAGGTCCTGACTATCTGCAGATATTAGCAAACAGCTACTAGATGAACTTCACCAAGCATTTCCTCCAAGTTTTCTTTTTAGGATAACCTGCTTTTAAAATGCCATATATCCATGCAGCCTGCAGAGATTAAAAGATGTTTATCTCATCCATGCAGAAGACTCATAAAGTCATTAAATATGCTTTATATTGATGTTTCTCAAAGGAAGGGCTGATTATCTGGTCTCAAATATCCAGAATGTGGTCGTTGTGTACCTGAATGTGTGTACACAAGAGCTCTCTGATGCGCAGTCAGACAGGCTGCTCACACAGACCATACTTAGGAATTTGTGAAGAATAACACATCAAGTTGCATTGAAATGCTGTTGTCATTGCACATTCCAAATGCATGTGCCAGGGCATGGAAGAGAGGACAGCAATTAGTCAGTCCTGTTAATAATGAGTATGGTGCTGGGAAGGGAAAAATGATGATAGAATGAGTTGTTTCTTTTGTAACAGTAAAAGGAAGGTAAATGGCATTTGCTCAGTTGCATGTGTGCACTTCAGGAGTTTTTAAAGTCTGCTTATCAGTTTGGGTACTAATTGATAGGGAGGAGGGGCAGGTTTTATGCAGAACTAGCAGCTGGCTTGTACTTTGGGAAGCATGATGAAGTAGTCCTCTTCCAGGGCAGCTGAAGAGAGATGCCGTGACTGGAGGTGATGTCCTTGCCCAGCACAGGCACTGATGGGACTGTGGGCACCCCTGTGCTGCACCAGCCAAGGAGGAGTTTCTCTGTCCACGTGGCTCCCTCCAGCAGCAGTGGGATTCCCTGTTTCCCCAGAGAGCAGCAATGGTCCTGCCAGTGCATGGGGAACAGCAGAGCCAGAGAGGAAGGGATGGTTTGGAAAGAAAGGGCTGTTTCATGAGCAGGTACGAGGAGCTGAGTGTCCTGAGTAGCAGCAGCAACACTGTGGGATGGTGCTTTCCTGTGACAGAGACCAGGAATGTAAGTTGGGACACAAAACCCACAGCCTGAGCATGTTGCAAAGGCTGTGTGGACACAGCCTTTACCTGAGGTTCCACTGTCTGATTGCCAATGAGGGTGTGAAAGTCCCCATGCAGAATACATGCTCAGGAAAGGGTGAGCACCTTTCCAAAATAATTAATTTTGGAATCTCCAGGATGTCATTCAAGGATTTAAGACCAGGTGAAAAGGTACATTACATTGGTCTCTGATGGTGCTGTCTCTGGCTCAGCTGAGGCTGGCACCAGGTGGCACAAGGGTGGCTTTAACTTTGTATTTGTTATGCGTAAGCTCAGAAGGTCCCTGTTCGCTGTCCCATGTGTAGTGGTGAGGTGCTACTACTCACCTCCCGAACAACCCAGGTTAAATAACACAGTGGGGAAAACTCAGACTTGCAGGGGAGGGTGGGGAAAATATATTTTGGGTAGTCTGTCAGTCAGCTTGACACTAATTGGTTGCAGTAAGTAATCGTTCTCCATGTAAATTAGGCTCCAATTTCCTCTGTAGTCTGTCTGTTTGCTGTGTGGGCTTCGGTCTCTAATTAGGCTCTCACGTGGCAAACCTGGTTTGTAAGCTGCTTTTGTTCCTGGAGAGCCAGGCTCAGCCCTCCCTGAGGCTGCCAGTGCTCTTCCAGCCCTGCTCCCTAGTGGAATGTTTCTTAGATTAACACTGCCAAGTTCTAAGTTCTTCTTTTAATGTACATTTTGATTACTTCTATATTTAAAGCTTGCAATGGTGGTGGGGTTAGAATGCAAAGAGGCTTTTGGGCTTGCAGTGGGAATACCCCTCCGAAATGCTTCCTCTGTGTTCCTGGAAGCCCTGCTCACTCCTCCATGAATAGACCTCATTGAATCCCCAGCCTGTGCTAGGGCTAGGGCAGCTTGCCCACATCTGGATTCTGCTGCCTGTCTGCCGGGACACCTGGAGTGCAGACCACTGGCTCCCCCCTCGCTTGGAGGAGCTGTGTGAGCACATTCAGAGGTCACCCAGATGCCAGCCCACGCTCTGGAGCTGCTCCAGGGTTGCACATCTGTGAGTGCAGCAATGTGCAGTTGCACGAGTGGCTTTCATCCCTTATCCCTGCCAGCTGGTTGTTTGCAAATGAATGCAGGTTTCCAGGTCGCTGCCCGTAGCCCTGTGCTTTCTGAGACCAGAAGCACAGAACCAGTGCAGCCAGAGTGTCAATCAGGGTCAAGCATCTAGGTGTGTGTATAGCAGAGAAAGATGTGTCTCTACAGTCAATGTCTGCACCAGGCTGAAAAATAAAAGGCAAACCATATGTTTTGGCTGGCCAGGCTGTTTGCCAGCAGCACTTTATGATTCAGTAGTTACCTTTGTGAAATCCAGGATAACTTCAGGACCCATGTGCCGATGGGTCTCCGTACGTGTTACAGTCCTGCCCCAGATATGACAGGAGCACTGGTAGGCTCTCTTACAAACAGTGCTTTTATTGGCATCCTGATGTGTACCATACTGATTTTTGATCTGGTGGTACAGGCTGAGAGCTGCCAGCTTTCTTCAATGCTCTCCCATGGCTGTTAGTAAGTAAATAAGAAACTTTTTTTGTGAGAAGGAGGTGAAATAAATTTGAGCGTGGGGGTGGTTTCTTATTGCTTCTCTTTGTGTGATTTATACATTGGCAAGGTAACTTTGCTTTCATACCGCTAGTCAAAACTGGAAAGGATGTTGCTTCTGCAGAGAACTACATTTGGGTAAAGGGACAGGATTGGATCAGGGTTTAGGATTTTCACCAATAAGCTAAAGCTGCGGTGGGCGTCGCTCCGGCAGCCGGGGCAGCAGCCAGGGCCCTGCCCTCCCCAGATGACCACAGCACAGGGCACAGGCAGCCCCAGCTCCGGCTTCTGCCAGCGCCGAGGATGCTCCGGGCTCTGCCCCGCCGCTCCTTGCCTCTGCCCTCGTCCGTTCCATGGGGCTGCTCCAGCCTGTGAATGCCTCTTTAGCCGGGGTAAGTAATCGCGCCGCATTTACAGCATCTGAAAGTAGAAGTGGCTTTAATGCTCTACAAATGTTTGCATCAGGAGATGGTTTTCTCTTTCAGCTCTGATTCCTGCCTGCTTTTTCCAGCCCCTTTGCATGCAGGGGCTGTCGGGGGCCGGGCACAGGAGCAGGGTTGTGCTGTATCCTCTGCTAATATTTGGCTGAATATCCGGACACAGTAAAACTTTTCCTTGATGCAGACATGACTTCTGTCGCCAGTCCCTGAGCTGCTCCTGCATTTTCACTCTCTTTAAAACCATGAAGAGTAAAACCCCGCGGGAGGCTGCAGCTTATCTTCAGCTCTGAGTTTCCAGACCTGCTGTGTGTCTTCTCAGCTGTTGCAAGGATATGTGTGGAACGACAGAAAGTGGATTTTGGGTCTTTGGCAGCTGTGTTTAATGCAGGATAAAAGGGTATTTTAACTTTGGGATGTTGGATTTCTTAAGTCTTTGTTAATATGAATTCAGGAGAAAAACCCCAATTTTCTTTCAGGCAAAACAAAAGCTTCTTTTGAAGGAAACAAAGTGTTTTAAGTACTTAATCAACTTGCTGAATTCAATTGCTTTAGGATAATTTAGGAATTAAACAGAAGGAGCTGTGTTAGTAACAAACTGCGGTTTTGGTTGGAAACAAGGATTCATTCCTGTTGGAGAAGGCAGAGGAAGCCGCAGCCTGTGGGCAGAGCTCCTGGATCTGTTTGCGAGGCGGGGGGGTGGGGGTTTAACAGCATCCTCTATTTGCCTTTGTTTAGGCAGTGCAAATTATTTGTGTACTTTAGGATTCCTTCTCTCCTTCAGCAGATGTTTTGTCTGTGCAACTGGTGGAATAATTAGTGAGAGATGTGGCACTGGTGTGCAAACACCCCTTGGGGGTGGGTAGAGAAATCCCAGAGTCCATCCTGGGAGCAGCTGGCTGAGGAGCACAGTCAGCACAAGATGCCAGAAGCAAAATTCATATGGCCCAACGTATTTGAATTTATTTCTGCAGAGGGTTTGTTCTCCCCGCTGCCAAAAACAGGCAGAGGCTGCTTCTTAGGGCAGAAGACCCTGCTGCTGCTGCTTATTGCGAATTTCTCTCAACATGTGAATCATTCACTTGGGATTTTTATGGTGGTGGCTGGGGATGATTAAATGTTCAGACTGTAGGAAATTACCAGGAGATTTGAGTGTTTTCCTCAGTGGCTTTGGCCCCAGTGGTGGGGTGACATGGGAAGCTCTCCCTGTGTGGGTCAGGCTGACTGAGGATTTTGAAGTCTCAAGTTGAGTGAGCATGTTTTAGCTCAGCTGCCATTTAAGTAATGGCAGCAACATGCTGCTTGCTCTAATGATCTTGATTTAAGTTATCGGTTATTTCCTTAATTAGCTACTTCATCTACTTACACCTTAAATTACTCTATTTGCTCACCCAGAGAAGGGGGAAAGGTTCTTTTTTGTTTTCTCTTTTAAAGGGTGGCGGTGGAAATGTGCCCGCATGTGCGGTTCTGACTCCAGGAGATGTTGGTGCTTCTTGTGGGCTGACTCTCCTGGCAGCACGAATTTGAAATGAGATGTAGATGTACATTTATTCCTGGTATGTTGTGCAGACAAACAAAATGAGTTGAAGTGGTCCTTTGAAAGCCCAGTTTGTGTGTATTAGCTGGACTGAGGCTGGGGTTGTGTCTCAGGACCAGTTCTGAAGGGGATAAAGTACCTTTCAATTGCCAGTGATCTTTACATTTCTCATGCATTTGCACATGGCACTGTGTTGACTGCCCACTGTCTCCACACAGCACTTCAAAAGCAACCTCTCCAGCTGGCACCAGTTCTGCACCAGTTCCTCACCAGTATTCCCCACACACCATCCTCTGCTGCGCTTTTTCCTGCATCTCAAAGAGACTCATGTTTCTCTTTGGAGACTCCTTGTGATACGTGTGGCAGCAGCCCGTGCTTCAGACCAGTCTATTTGTTCCTGCTTTAGTACTGTTGATTACTTTAATGATATTCCCTTCATTAGCCTTAGCTTCACACTCTCCCTGGTGCAGAACTCACTGAAACACATATTGCGTAATGAGCCAGCTTCCATATTTAAATAAGAGGGACAAGAGCTGGGACTCTCCCAGCTAAAATGGAACTAAATGCTTGCCCTTCAGTTACATTGAAGCATCTGTGCCAAAAAATTATGTATTTGGGAGGAATTACTAAAAGTTCTGACGTACACAAGCTTTAGTCCTTTGAGTCTTCTACATTTTTAGCCATTTGGCATGAACATGGACTGTATGACTTTCCTCTGTCAGAGGAAACGTTTCCCATGGCCTGTGTGAAAGGCAGAGCATTGCCCTGCAAAGCAAAACCACAGGGAGCAACACAGACGTGTCTCCAGCACCAGCACTCACTCCAGCTGGGATCTGCTTGGATGGCAGTGCTGCAAATCCCACGTGTCACGTTTGGCAGCACACACAAACCCCCAACCCCGGTGCTGCCAACCCCGGCTGACTCTGGGCTCTCAGCATTACTCTTGTGGTCTTGGGTATCCCAGGGGAATTGCAGCTTTTGGGCTGGTTTATGAAATAGCTGAGGGTTGGTGGGAAGGACTCAAATACATGAATTCTAATGGTCCAGAAAACAATATCCTAATATTTCTCTGTCATGATTCCTAAGTGATTGTCATGATGTTGTGCAAGCAGGCATGGTGGATCTTGTGGTCAGCTGTGCTCTGGACAGCACGGTCACCGATACAGCAGTGCCCCTGGGTGATCCATGCTCTCTTACATGTCTGTCCTGGATTGCTTGTGTAACCTTGGACAAATCATGGACACTCCCCAAGCCACAGATGAGGGAGAACAGCAGAGTTCCTGTTGCAGCTGTTCAGGAGTTGGTGTCAGAGCAGAGCCAGCCCCAGAGTGGGACCCAGGGGTTCATGTATCCACAGGATACCTGCAGTGACCCCCATTGTCACAAGGACCTCCAAATGCAATGAAAAAAGGACAGTAAAACCAAATAAGCTAGACTCAAGAAGAAAATATATCGCAGGCTTGTCCCCTCTGCTTTTCTTCCTCTGCTGATCCTGGGAGGAGGTAGCTGAGAGGAAATATTTGCTCTTAACAGGGTTCGATTTCTCTTTGCATTCCTTGGAAATCTGTGTTTGGATTTTGCCCTGTTGGTGTTGGTTTATGCAGTGATGTTTCCAGCAGCTTGATTGTATGGGTATAGTTCCAACTCTTGGTATTTCGTGCAAAGATAAAAAAGAAAGAAAGATGGTACTGAGTAATGAGGTGGCTATTTAATCACAGCAGGACTCGCAGGAAAATGTGCATTAAGTATTTATAGGACAGTATTCATTAACATTTTCATTCTGTTGGCACTGGGCAATTCAAGAAAGCTGCCGAGAGAATTGGAGTCTGTGTTGCACAGCCACAGACCTGGAAAGGGCTGCAGCAGAGGAAAGGCATGAACGCTGGCTTTGTTACCAGATGTGTCCCTCGTAGCTGGCATTGCATTTGGAGCTGCACAGTGAGCAGGATTTTGGTAGTTTCACTTACCGTTCTCAGAATGCTTGCGGTGAATATTTTAGGTCTGATTTTTCTGGCTGCTGTGTCTTACGAGAGTGCAAGTGGCTGACACTGGACCCCTGGTTTGCAGGCAGGCAATTAGAGAGATAAGCCTAAGTGACTTCATATGTCTCCTTTTTAGATTGCTCTGAGTTGATGTAAAGGGCTGGGATTAGCAGAGATTGAGTTCTCAGAGTGCTGGAAACCAGCTGTGGCCAGGGGCCTCATCCAACACGAGCTGTAGGTACCGAGTTACTGAGTGAGTTTTCTGTGGGCATGAAATGATGCCAGGAAGATTAGAACTGATGATAAAATGCTATTAATGTTTGCTTCATTAACAGCATAGAAGGTATCAAATTACTCTGGTGCTATAAATCAAAAGTGTTTCTTATATTTGTAAAGTGAAGCTATTTAAATGGTTGAAAAACATTCACTTGCTGGCCATTGCATCCTCAGATACAGGATCACAGCAAAGTATATTAGATTTCCCACGGTGTTAGTGGAAGTATGAAGCAGTAGCAGCCTGATGGTTTAAATTTTCCTTTGAGATGACACTGGGTCCTGTTTTAAGATGCCTTGTTCTGGACCAGTACTGTGAGCCCAAGACTGGCCTCAGGCTCGTCTCAAAAGCTGCAGTGGTTGCACAGGTCTGCCAGATTTGGGATTAGGGGCTGAAAGTCCATGATGCTGGCCCTGTCCAGCCGCAGCAGGTGACATGCCCAGATCAGGCTATGCCCACAGGCATCTCCCCTGGTGGAAAGAAAGTTCATTTTAGGATTACTGTCATCAGGGGACAGCTTTGTCCTACTTTTTAACAATTGTAAAAGGGACATAGAGAGAGAGAGAATTACTTCCTTTACCTGAATGCCTGTTGGATAAAATAAATGTTAATCTTGACTAATTAGCAAATGGATTCAATGTGGATGTCTCTCTGATCTGTTTATGTACTGGAAACCCCCATTGATTTCCCCTGGAACCATTCAGCAGAGCAGCAAGTGAAAGGTCTGAGTGTAGCTGTGCTCTTGGCTTCCTGATACCTTTCCCCTGTCCTTTGTATGAGAAAGGAGATCCTGAAGGCTGTCAGGACCGTGGTGTGGTTTGTGCCAGGCGTGCAGCACACAGAGCTCTCACTGGGCCTCAGCCTCTGGTTTGTTCTGTTTTTCACTGTGCGCGAAGCGATGCCTTGTGGCATCCCGCGTAGATGGCTTTGATTAATTTGCCTCTGACTTTTCACTGCCTAACTGGTCATTCAGGGAACATTCAGCAAACCTCCTGGCTGCAGTTGTTCCTGAACTCTCCCACCCAGCCTTGGCTTCTTCCTTTCATGAGGGGTTACATTTCCTCATCATAAAACATTTTCTGCTCTCCGAGCTTGTCCTTATTTGTTGTCTTCATACTCTCCTTTTATTAAGCACTGCAGGAAACAGTCCCTCGCTTGAAGAGCTTAGAGCTCATACCTCCAAACATCTTCACAACAGATACTTTCTGAATGTCTTAACACCCACTAAAATCATATGGGAACTGAATCCTCAACTACTGCCAAAATATGCAGATACCCTGAGGATCTGACTGCTTCCCCTGACCACCTCCATTAGACCAAGGGATAGCAGAAAGGAAGTGAGAAGAGCATTCCCTCCTGGAGCTTGAGCACCAGAAATTATTCAGAATTAGTCTGGGTCTAAGCCACAGCATATTTTTGCAATTTAGGTCCTGTAGCTTGTCACATCAGCAGATTTGCAACCCTTGTGCTGACTGTGGATGTTGATCCAGCCCCTAAAACTGGTGGAAGAATGTAGTTTTTTCTCTGCTATGTGCCCACTGCCAGCTTTGTTGTTCTTCAAGGGAATTTAGCTGAAAGATGTGTCAGGGAAGGACATCAGACAAATACACATCAGTGGAGGATGGTTGTATGTGCCCACCGAAAATTGTATTTGTCATGTTTTGCCATTTTGTGTAGAACAGCTTATCTCTGGGGCTTCAGGCACTTCAGAAAATTGAGTATGGAAGATTTCCTCAACATAGAGGAAATAACGTTTTGGTCAAAGTCACGGGCAAAATCATAGTTGACATCAAAACTAAACCCGGTTTCATGTCCCTTCTGTAAGCACACTGTGCTGCTCACTCAAGTGGAGGTGGAGAGGCTGGAAAAGCACCTAAGTGCTCTGCTCTGTGTCGTGTGTGGAATGCAAACTACCAAAGTCAGAACTTTTTTCACAGCAGAGATGTTCAGAGTGCAGCAAGTGTCAAAATCCTTGGCCATGGTTTGTGCTGGTGCGTGCAGCAGACACTCAGGGAGGGCAAGGCTGCTGTTGGGCTGTGATTGCTGCTTATTGCACTAATTACAATCGTCTCGCTGGTATCTGAGCTCCCCTTCTCCTCCCCCCATCTGTCGGGTTGGCCATCCATGGTTGCTCATCCCTTTGAGATAGGTTTGAAGTGCTTATTACCCCAGAGCGCCTGACGGTGCCCCCCCCCCCCCCCATACTGACACAAGGGAATGGTCGCAGTTTGTACAGAGAAGGGATTTGGGGGGTTGAGCTGTTTGCCTTGAATTAATGCCATGGGAAGGGGAGGTGTTGCCCTTACTCTGCAACTCCACAAAGTCACAGCCGGGTGAGCCACCCTGGTCTGGAGCATGCCAGCTTGTTCGGTTTGGAGGGACAAGGACTTTCTTCCTACTTTTTTTTTTTTTAATTTTTTCTTTTTGCCCTGTACCAGTGCAACCAGGCTAACTACTGGTCAGAGCAGTCCCCTCCAGTCAGGGCGTGCTACAGCAAGGTTCCCAGCTTTAACCCATCCACAAATTTCCAGAAATAGCCTCAACCCTCTGCTGCAGGAGCCTGGCTAGCCCTGCCTTCAGTCAGCTGCTGAGCTGACCCCAAACTGCTGTTGTTTCGTTGCAAGGAGACACTGCAAGTTAAACACTCAGCAGAAAGAAATCCCCACTCCTTGGATGCCCAGCTTTTTATTTCCCTGGGGAGGGGTTACGCCTTGTCACAAGGTGCTGGCTTTGCAGAACAGCCCAGAGAAGCTCAGCTTCCAAAGAAGCTGGCTGAGCCACAAAACAATGGGACTCACTAAGTCTTCAGCAGCAATAGTTCGTTCTAAAAGGCTGATGTACTTAGTCTGCTTGTGTTTAGCCAACATCTTCACTTTGCCCTTTGAAGATAGTGCTGCATGTTTGACAGAGCTTGGTAGGAGAAAAAAGAGGAAGAAATGGCTGTAGTTTCATCTTGTTTAATGAGCAGTGGTTGGTGGGAGCCATAGCATTCAATAATGCTGGTGTCCCCTGTTAATTGCCAGCAACTGGGTTTCTCCACCCCTCCTGGTGCTTGAGCTGTGGGTAGGATGCCCTCGTGGGCTCACAGAAGCCCCACAGCTGAGGCTCAGGTTGGTGGAAGGCCAGCAGCAGCCTGGCAGGGTAAGGTGGTCTCTCTGCAAGCCATGCCTCAGTGTGGCTGTGATGGAAACAACAGCATCTTACAGGATGGCTTTGAGCCTTTTCTAGGACTGTTTCCAGGTGTGTGTGTCTGGTCTGGCACAGTGAGAAGGGATGCTCTTGTGACACTGCCTGCATTGGACCCATCCAGGGGAGTGGGGACACTGTGGGACCCCGTGGAGGAGGGAGCCAGTGTAGGAATCGGTGGCCACGTTTCTGGTCAGCCCTCTCCTGATACAGTCTTCATCCCTCCCTGCAGGTGCTGATTCCCCCTGATCCCCCTGTTCCCAGAGCAGACTATACAGTTGCATTTCCCTATAGATGATGATAAGATAAAAGCCTGGCCGTGTTGTACAAGAAGAGAAGAAGGTTGAGGGGATGACAGGCTGCTGCAGGAGGAAGGGATGCAGGTTTCCAGCTGCTGCTGAGGCCGCCTTTGATGAGGGCTGTGATTGATGCTGTGTTTGGAGCAGGCAGTGACGTGCTGACCTTTCCCTGACGGGCTGAGCAGCTCTAATGATCTTGATGGAGCTGGCGATTTGTGTATTGGGTTTGATGTACAAGGCTTGACACGGCATGGAGAGATGGGACTGGAGTATGACTGACAGCCCATTCCCATTAAGGATGGTGAGGCACTGGCTGTTCTCTAGTGATTCCTTTCAGTGAGAATGCTTTGATGAATTATATTGTAGCAGAGAAGTTTGGCTGTTAAATACTATCCTTTTACTAGCTTCAAAGCAGTTAAAAACAGATGAGAATGAAGTAACTTGCAGGCCAGAAGGCTTATCACTAAAAAGGCTGTCCAAATTACACACTTAATTAATATTTAGTGAATTATTTTTACTCTGACTTTAATGTTGAGTCCTGAGGCAGATAAAACAATGCAGTGGCTTGCATCTGGGATTCTCTTTTTCCTGTAATTCAGCTGTATAAAATTTCAAATCCTGGACTTCTTGCAGGCAACATTAAAAGCTCTTAATTTCCATGAGCTGAGCTGTGTATAAATCACACCCTGGTTGGCACATCTCGTGGGTGCTTGTGGCAAGAGTAATGAATTTCATGGTTTGTTATGAGCTACTAAAACCAACAGAAACACAGAAAGCCTCTTGTAATCTCAGCATATCATTCAAGGAAGCAATTTATTCCTAAGTATGAGCAAATGTCAAGCCACGATAACAAGTTGTTATTACTAATTAAAACAAAGGGAAGAATAGCAAACATCTCCTGTCATGTGTGTGCAGTTGCCAGGCTGTCTGGAGGATACTGGAGCTCTATCCAGCTTCAACCAGTGGGACAGCCAGGCTGGGAACCTTGCCGTTGCCCAAGACAGGACGACCCTCTCTGTGCATTCCAGGAAGGGCACTGGGCCATGATCCTAAGAGGGCTGGGGCTGAGAGACTACCCAAGCTTGAATTGAGATGCTACTTTTCAGAATTTTATTGTTCTCTGTGTTTTGGAGGGTTATTTTTAAATCAAGATTGGTTTGATTGTAGAAGTCCTGTGAAATTTGGGGTGTACTGAAACAGCACGTGCTAGTCCATCTGCTGGCACTAGCTGGTTTTGTATCATCCAGGGCTACTTCTTCTTCTCAGGTGTGAAATAAAAACTCATTTGGGCACTTTTCTTCCCACTGCTCTGTTGGGAGGTGAGGAGCCAGGTGCATTCCTGACCATGTCAGATCTCTCTGTGCTTGCAGATGCACTGGGAAATTTAAGACTTGAAGACATTGCAAAAGCCCCTTCTTGTTCATGACCCAGCGTGCACGATTCCCTCCCTGACAGTATATGAGAGAATTGGCTGGATCCAAAAACGTGCTGAATTTGCCACCTCCCTGTGCATTTAACACAGTTTGGGTGCAAGCAGCAAACAGGTCTTTTCCCTTAGTTGATTCTGTGTCTCCTGGGTGGGAGTAGAAGCGTGGCCATCTCAGACCTTTGCTGGTGTCAGGGGACAGAGGTTTGTGCAGCCCTGCAGGACCTGACTGGGAGCAGGGGGTGTGGTGCCAGCCAAAGTGAGGGAAGCACTGAAATCCTGCTGGCAGGCAGGGAAGATGTGCACAGTCTGGTTTAAGGAGGTAAAAACTAGGCTTCTGTCGCTTGTCCGGGTCTGGGCTGGCTCAAGACTGGCCTCTGAGCATGGAGATGGTCAGTTCCCCTGGTCCTGGGGAGTGCACAGCTTTGGTGGTAGGGCCAAGCAGTGCGTGACTATTGCAGAGGAGAGCTCAGTGACTTAAGGCAAGAAATCCTCAGTACATAACCACTGACCCGAAACACTCTGTTAGACAGGTTTGAAGCCAAAAAATAAAATAAAAATCATCTGATGTGACAGCGACCCTGACAGTGTCAGGCAGTGAGAAGGGCGGCAGCGAGGGAGCCCTGAGCTGCTGCCAAGGCACATGTCAATGCAGACTTGCAGGGTTAGTTGGTTATCCTGAAAATACATCTTCTATTTTGTGTAAATGGAAAATTAATTTGTTGCTGATCAAAGGTTTAGATCTTTGGACAACATACCACCAGATAAGCTGAAGATTTATGCATTTCCTTTGTAACGCATTTTCAGTGAACACTTTATTGTTGGTGGAAAGGCCCCAAGAAAAATATATGATTACAAAAATAACTGTGTTGAGTTTATTTAGCTTAAATTACGATAGACTGCTTTAATGAGGCTTTTGTAGGCATCATTAAAGGACACAATTAAAGTCTTCAGATGAGAAGCCTATCAGGCTAGCAAAGGGGAGAAAACCACGGGAGCATCTGGATTGTTCACATTCAGTTCCAAATTTGATTTCAACATATAAAAGTAAAAAACATATTAGTGCCGAGTGGAAGCTGGAGGCTATGAAAGCCTTATTGTGTTAAGCTCTCTAAAGCTTCTTACATTAAGGTGATTAAAAAAAAAAAAAGAGAGAGGAAGAGATAGTGATTGATGAAACCCTTTTGTTGGTGTGCTCTGTGTCACACTGGGGCATGCAGTGCTGGGGTAGGGACGGTCAGTGGGTGAGGATCCTTTTGGGGTGCCCTGCCATGGAGGAGTTTGGGGTACCAGGCAGTGATGCTCTGGAGCATCAGCAAAGTGTGCTGATCATCCCTGCATTTGTGTGGTTCAGTGCTGCCAGAGGACACGGGCAGCACAGCGTGAGCTCCTGGCCACACCTCACTGTCCAGCTCTGGCTGTGCACCAGAGGGTGCCAGCCAGGGCCAGGCCTCTCTCGCTGGGTGGGTTGGTAGGAAACACAGAAAATTGTCTCCAGAATCAGCTGCAGTGCGTATGGGCTGTACCTCTGCTTCTGCATCAGCTACTGCTGGGCTCGATGGTGTTTTAAAAATGAATTTCCTCCTTGCAGACTAACATCACAGATCCTTACCCATGGCTCTGCCAAAAATGAGTGGAAGGCAGCAGTGGTGACAGCCGGAGGACTGGGTCTGTTGTGGTTGGTCTCAGGCAGCAGCCACAGGAAGGTACAAATGGCAACCCTGAGGAAAAGTGGAAGCCAAGTTTGGGGATTAATGATCTGCAGCTGATGTTGGTCTCTGTCTATCTCATTTTTCTTTGTGATAAGGCATCCCTGCTTCTAGCATTGAGAGCTGTGAGGAAGTGTTTGCTGCCTTGCTCAAAAAAGAATAAAGAAAAACAAAGCTCATCTGCATTTGGAGTCCTGATCTGTATTTCATGACTCAGATTCTCCAAGGAGCTTTCCCCATACCTTGGGCACATGCTTTGTGTCTCCTGAAGAGCCAGGTACTTGGCTGGGCAGATTGGGGCTGTACCCTGTCACATAGGGCCATTTCCCTTCCCTGTCACTAACAGCTTTTTGCAGTCATCTTGCCTTTCCCATCCAGTGTTTGCAAAGCTGTGCCCTCTCCAGCCTGTTCGGCTGCTTATCACTGCTTTGTGCCCAGGGACCACACTGGGCTCCTCCTGTGCTGGCACTGGGCTGGGAGCACTGGCTCTGCCAAGGGGGTTGCTCTGCAAATTACAGGGTGAGTGTGGGAACAGTGCAGGAAAAATGCACTGTAGTGTCCAGTTTTGCATTTCTGTGGTCAGAAAGAGCGATGGGAAAGTAATCTATTACTATGCCTGTGGCTGTGAGCCAGGATGGGCTTGGTGGTGGTGGTGGGGACCTGCAAACTTCTGGTCCAGGACAGGCTGGTGGTGTGTGAGGTACAGTGGACAGTCTGTGTCCCTGTGGGCAGCATTTTGGGATTGCAGAGTCTGAAGCCTTTTGTGACATCTCAAGGTAGCAGTGCTGTGCAGTGCCCTGGTATGCTGCTGCAGAGGATGCTCACTAAATAATTCAGAAAGGCCACTTGATCTGACATTCATCAGGTTAGTAGCCCAGTGACCTTGAGGACACCAGTCTGCTGTTGCTGCGCGTGGCTCTGCTGTGCAGCCCATTATCATCAGGAGAGTCAACATTGTCACATGGAACTCTATTGATTGACAGACAATCAATACATCAAGGTGATAAAATGCAGCATTTATGAAACATGGGCTCTGCAATGATTTGTTAAATTAGCCATAGGTCTGAGTTTGTGCAAATGGCAGGAAGTTTAGAGTTGACTGGGTTTGGCTCCTTGTCATTAAAACTAGCAACAAAGGGAAGAAAGATGGTTCTACATTTACAGGCAGAGCTGCCTGTCTCACACCCCTGCATTGAAGCAGGGCTTCCTGCTCTTGATCTTTCTTTATTTTAGTAGCTTTTTCCTTCATTGCTGGCAGTTGTCAGCATCCATCCTTGTAATGGTGCAAGTCCTTCACCTAACCTTTGATAATGTGCCCCACCAGCTCAGTATTCTCCTTGCTGCCTAATGAAACACCCATTTCACTGCATAATGTGCAGAATCCGTCAAGAAATCTTGTGTGCCTTCTGGAGTTATTCCAACACATGACCTTTTCACAAGCCTCACAGTAGGTAACGGTAATATGGAGCAATTGCCAGCAAACCGGCAGCTTTCAAAGCAGGAAGGCTCATTTCCATTTCCCTGAGACAGTTGTGTGTCCAAACGTTACACAGCTTCTGATCTGATTTCTTGTCTCAGAAGAGGCTGTTCGTTGGATTTTGTGGATATTTAGATTTGCAAGTATTTGAACAAGAGGTCTGTCAGGAGTGATGACAATCAGAGACGCTGTTTGGAGACACAAAGCTCTTCTGCTCACAGCTAGCCCTGCAGCTGAAGTGTTACAGACATTGGTCTTTTACTGATCTTTTCCTTCAGTTTGTGATTCTCACATCCATTTTATCTTTGTGGATGAACTTAGGCTGAAAAGTTTGCAGTTCCTGGTATGGTCCCTTTGTGCAGATGATCAGTTGGCCAGGAGAGCCAAGCAGAACTCACCTTTAGGGTGGTTGGTTGTGCGGGGATGACACTGCCACGTGCCCTGGGGTGGGATTATGTCAGGCTGGGGCAGGGTGACTGAAGCTGCTGTAGATGGTGGCACAGAGGGTGTTGTACAAGAAGTGTGGGGTTGGACACTCAAGCTGTGCCAACCTTTCCCCTGAGGGTGAGGCTGGCTGATGGAGACCCTTGGAGCATGAACAGAGACTTTGCAAAGTGTTTGCAGTTAAAGGCCCTTTCCTCCTGGAAAGTTAATGTTGATAAAGTCAGACATTTTTACTCGTTTTGGGTGAAAATGAGTGTCTACAGGACACCCTATGGAGCAGGATGTTCCTTGTGCTGTTTGTAGCCCTGAGTCACTGCTGCGTGCTTTGAGGGACGTGTTTCCAAGGAGCACACGTAGTTTCTGCTCTACAGCATTTCTGCTCAACATGATCATTTTATAAGCAGGCTTCTTTGTTTGCTTCTGCCCAAATCAGTTTTGTCTCATTCCCTTTGTGTTGTAATTAACATGTTCTGAGTGTAAGAGGAAAAGTAAATCATCTTGGGGCCATGGCACATTAACCACAGAGAGGCAAGATTGACAGCCTGCCTGCAGCGCTGATTCAGGCTGGAAGGGGCAAAATGGGCCAGTTTAGGAAGCTGAAGGATCAGGGAAGACTTTTCCTACAAGTTGTATTGCTCTTTGTAGCTGGAGGAGTTGAAGGAGACCTTCCTCAGCACTTCAGCCATCTCTAGCAGAAGCCCCTGCTCCGTGAAAGGAAGGTCTGAGCTGGCTGGGTGCACTAAGAGTTAGTGCTCAACTCTTGAACTTGCTGCTCAGACTTAATATAAATGAAAAAAAAAAAAAAAAAGAGAGAGAGTTCAGATCACTGCACATTCTTGGTTTGTCCCACTTGGCTGAGTAAGTTGGGGAGGCTCTTAGAGCTGGGCTGGTTTGTCCCAGCTGCAGATCTCATACTTGAGATTTTGAGTGTAATTCCATGTAATTAAACCTAATTTATGAGCCTTAATAATAACAATTTAAGGCATTTGAGGCTGCCGAAAGACTCACAGCTGTAGTTTCTGCATCCTTCTGTGTTCTGTAAACATAGCTAATATTGCCAAAATCAAGGGCTCTGAAATCTGGAGTCAGGCATCAAAAGTCAGGAGCGTGCAACAGAATGTTAAGGAAACTTCCCAGTCTGACCATTCATGAGACTCTCTGGCAATCACACTCCCAAGGCCAGAGACTTTGACTTCTGGGACTGAAACCCCTTCATGGCAGCAGCTCCAGTGAGCCTAGAGCCCCTCTTGGCTTCTCCACTCACAGCCAGACCAGGTTTCCTCACCGGTTCAGCCCCAGGTTTCCCATAGCAGTCCCAGGTGTCCTGTTCCATAAAGCCATTTATTCCCAAAGCAGCAACACAGATGTGGCCCAAGCTGGTGCCTCTGAGAACCCTCCAAGAAAGGAACTCCTGGGTTTTTATCCTCTCCCAGTCCAGCCCTTCCCCCCAGTCGTTTTCCGGCTCCTGCTCTCCTTTTCCTGTCCATCCACCTCACTAGCATCACTGGTCTTCAACTCCTTTGTTACCCAAAAGGTCTGCAGTTCCCAGTTGCTGCAATGTCTCTCAGTGTTCATTCACCTGGCTGGCATCCCCCATCTTCATGTCCTTTGTTATCCCCAGGGTTGGCAGTTCGTGCCCTCTTGTTTTGGGATCCCACCTAGAGTTTAAAGTGCATTTCAATCTCCATCTCAGTCTGCAGTTTTCGAGCCCAGCTATCTGCACCAGGTGTATTCCTCAACAAGAAGCTCTGTGTGTTGGGAAAGTTTTATTTGCTTTCTGTGGGAGTTTTTTGAGTACACAGAAACGAGTTTTTTGAATTTCATGCACTTTTTACAAATGCTAAAAACTGAGAAGTACTCTGTCCTCCAGATGACTCCAATTATTCATTTGTGACCACTGAATTCCCAAACAAGGGACTTACAGAGCAGCAGACGAGATTTGGCAGAGTATCTCCTTCTCTGCGTTTTCATTTCCAAGGGGAAGGAAGCACAGGGGGAAGAGGCTTAGAGGTGGTGTATTCCTGGGGCTCGCAGTACTCACCTGAGACACACAGAAAAAGGTGTGAATCGTTCATCTGTCCTGGCCGTGTGGGGGAAAATGTACTAAAATATGCAGTGACCGAAATGCCACGCTAATAACTTGTATTCCCCGGAATATTTAGCCCTGCTGGTTACAAACATGCTGCGTCTAAAAGCCAGTAGGGAATCAAACTAGTGTTGAAGATAATTGAGAGGGCATTGAAAGCCAGAGGAAAATGATGCGTTGCTCGGAGCCAGCGGATCATTGCGTTAACAGCCCGCGTACCTAAGAAGCGCTACCTGAAGTTTGACAGCAAGTTGAGGTTCGGTCAGCATCAAATAAGAAGGGAAGGATAATTAATGTCTTCACACCGTTCAATTTAGGCTGCTGGTGCGCAGCCAACTCTCGGAAACACGCAAGCGGGCGAGGAGGATTTTTTTTTTCCTCTCCCGTTGCCCAAGCAGCCTGCAGGATGTATTGATTTGGGAGAGCGGGCTGATTTCCATGTAAATAAAGGGGCGGGTGGCCGGGCCGCGGCGCCGGTCCGGGTGGGATGCGGTGACTTTGGCTTGCTGACATCATTGCTCATTAACATGCAGGAGAGGAGAGCAATGCAACAGCAGAGCCCCGCGCCGCTCCCGCGCCGCCAATTATTCTCCGCGGGCTGCATCGCTCCTCGTTAATGCCGGGCGCTCGGCGAGCAAATCGGACATCCTCTCGCCACCTCCAAGGGTCGCTCAGTGAAAGGCAGGCTGGAGGGGGGAGCTGCTGGATCCGCTCGGATTGGGAGCAGAGAGGGAGGGACCCTCCGGAGCCGGATTTCAAAGCGAGGCGATTGACGCGAAAGCTGCAGACGCGGGGCAGGAAAGGCACGGTTTTCCAGGGCAGGTTTCCTTCGGGAACGCGCCGCGCTCCTGCTCGCAAAGGCTTCCACAAAGCCCCGAGCGGCGGCCCCGCTGGCCAGAGCCCGAGCGAGGGATGCTTTATGGCACTGCGGGGCTCGGCTGGTCCTGCGAGCAGCCCGCGGGCACCGGGCACCGCTAGGACGGCTGGGCAGCTCACAGATCCTTCCCTCCTGCTGTCATCGCCGGTGGGAACAGGTAAGGAGCTGCCTTTGGCCAGCGACTTCAGCTTTGCCGTGGGTTTTTTAGAAGGGATAGAAAGTAGAAGGGAAGAAGAGGACGAGGAATAAGGAGCATTCCGTGGATGCACGCAGTGCTAACTTTGCACAGGGTGCTGCTGGTGGTGAGCTGCGAGGGGCTGCGCTGTTTTTCCAGCCTTTGCTGTTCTCTGTGTTTATGGATGTAGAAGGTTAATTGTTAAATTGTATTTCTGCAGCTGCGGGACGGCGGGGAGAAATGCTGATGTTATTGTAATGGAGTTCTCGTTTTTAAAATAATCAGGAGGGCTCATCTGGCTCTAATAGGAGTTAAAAAAAATCTTCATCTCTTGGTGCTAATTGTATTGCTCTGGTAAATGCAGCCCCTAGAAGCCTGGATTCTCTGCACATTTTCTGAGCAGACTGCATGGAGGTTGGGGCTGTGAATGAGGACGCTGCCGTTCAGATGTTTATTTTGGTGGTTTTGCCTTCCTGAGAATAGGAAGTTTTAAAGTAATAATCTTTCTAAGCCCTTGTTGTTCATGCCAGAATGGCAAACTATAAACCAGCCTAGAACTGCAACCTGGGGGTTATGTCTTTCAGTGCAATCTTTTCAAGTCCAATTTCCTTTTTTTTTTTTTTTTTTGTTGTCCCTTGAAGGAACATTTTAAGCAGATGTGACACAGACGTGACCTGTGACCGTGGAAAGATTTTAATCCAGTTATTCTTTGTTTTCTAGTCTTGATTCCTTGGCGATGCTAAACAGTGATTGAATCTTTTTGAGCAGTTGAGGATTAGCGCTGGACAGAATAATGCCAAAATAATTATTTGCACCAGATGCAGTGTCATCCTTTCAGTTTTAGCTCTCTTATCTTGTAACTTATCTGACTTATTTTCATTCGGCGATTATTTCGCCTGCTGTGGGAGCACTTACATGTCTCGCATCACTGCATTGTGTTTATAAGGGTGCTGGCTTGAGCCTGCGATAAAGATTTGTAAAGTAAAACTGTCTGCTGCTAACAAGATTATATTTTGCTTCGCATTTTAATCTCCTCGCGTTGTGTGTTTTCTGCCAGCCAGACTCGGCTTAACAGAATGACCCAGCCTTGCGCATTTGCTGCTGGCAGCCTGGCTGGGCTCAGCCAGCACAGGCACGGCTCAGGCTGCCAGTGTTTGCTCTCACATGCGGGTCAGTATTGCCTGCCTCGGGGGACACCGTCTGAGCCTTAACTTCTGAAATAAAGAGCAATTTTCAGCCTAGCTCATCCTGCTTCTGAGCGCTTTGCCCATCAGCCAGGTTTTTTCCCTTTAGGATGTACGGCCTGCGAGATGCTTGGATTGCAGTGTGTTTACTGCTTCCCGTGGTTTCTGCTTGTCATGCTGCAAATACAAGTGAAGGCCCTTAAAATAGTGTGTACAGCCCTGGGGCTGATCGCTGGGAACTCACTTAGCTTAGCTAGTCTGGAGAGATGGGCTTGGAGCCTGGAATGGGATGGGGGAAAGAGAGGGACAGTAAGATAAATACTGCCTGTGGAGAGCCCAGAGTTATTAAAACTTGAGAAAACAGTGAAGATCTGCATGCTTAACAGAGATGGGCTTCTCAGTGGGCAGCTGGGTTTGAATCCAGGGTGCTAGAACCCCAGGCTTGGAATTTTCGTCTTCAGTTAGGAACAAAGCAGAAAGGACCTCCTGTGATACAGCTCTGCATCGTGTCAGTCTGAAAAGCCACCCAATGCTATCGTTAAAATCGGACAAGATAACCCTCAGGGTAGGGCAGGGCTTTGTCACACAGACCCACATTGGCTCTTGGATGGGGAGCCCAGAGGGAAGAGTTCCTCAGGGCCCTGCTGTGCCTGCTCCTCCACTGTCTCCCCTGTCCCATTCCCATCAGCCAGAGGCCCCATTGGTCTCTGGGATCCGTGGGGCTGGGGTTGTCCTGCCATGGGGGACACCAAACCCTCTTGGGTGTCCACAGCCCCTGCATCTGCCCGTCCTGTACCTTCTGCCTTTTATAATCATGAGCTTGGCTTCAGCATTGTTTGCCCACCAGCTTCAGGGTTATTACTGCTGCTGCTGAGCCTGTTCTTCTCTTCAGCTTGTAAACTAGTGGTTTGCATTTCTTCTCCATGACTGAGGAAAAATATGTGGTTATTACTGTTTCTGTATGCTAAGAGCTGGACCTTTAAGGGGAAAAAAAACCAACCCTAATATAAATATGCTGAGAGTAGCGGTAAGCCTGTGAGCTGGCAGACTGCCTCCATCGTCTTGGATGTGAGGGAGCAGCCTGTTGGATGGCTTTTCTCCTGGTAGCATGGCTGGGCAACAGGCTGGGGCTCACTGCAGCTTCTTTTGCCTCTTCTCTCTCTCTCCCCTTTGCTTGATCTGCAGCTCACATGGGTGTAGCACTTTGCCCACTTCTGTCTAACCTCTATTATGGAAAAAAAAAAAATTGAATCTTTTGCAAAATATCCTGAGAGGTCCAAGTTGAGGGTTCTTCTGAGAGCTGCTGAGTTATTAATATCCTTTAATTTAACCATCTCATCTTTATGCGACAGAATTTTCACAGTTTGTGTCAGGGGTTGTGGCTCATGAGAGCAGCCTGGCACTGTGGCTCAGATCAAGAGGGTGTTTCAACACCCTGCTGCTCTTACCGAGCTCAGAAGGAGAAACTGGAGCCCGAGCAGGGACCTGTGTTCACTGCAGAGCACTGGGGTGCACCTGGGCTCTCCACAATGGCCTGTGATGCCCCTCAGATCCCCCTCTGTGGTTTAGCCACAGGCTGGAAAGATTGGTCGTGTTTTCATTCTCATCCTGGGGTGTTGCTGAAAAGTCTGGCCACAGCTTTGGTCTGTGGTTCTGTGACTCCTTGTTTGCCTAAGAGGGCACCAGACAGATCAGATGAGGAATCTGGGGGGGGGGGGGTTTGTGCATTGTGTTGTGTTTTGTTCTAATTTCCTGGTCTGCCTCTGGTGTGCTGGTGGTTGTTCTCTGCCGTGTGGTGCCTCAGACCACAGCAGGATTGGGAGCAGCCTGGAGGCTGCCCCAGGCTGTGCCTCAGGGAAGCAGTGGTGTGGGGACAGGGCAGTGGAACCCACGGCAGGTGTCCTACCTGCTTGTGAAAGGGATGTCCTGATTCATGATGGAAGCGGAACAAATGGAAAATCCTCAAAGGCTGCTTTTGTTCATATTTGTCTGCAACTGGCAGTACTGGAGATAGTTCTTTTTTTATTCTTATTTTTCTTAATTAAGCAAGAATAGCTTTTGCATTTGTAAAGGATGAGTTTTAAAAATTAAAATTAGTCTCCAGCCTGAAGCCAAGCATGGACAAACCAGCTAGAGAGGAGAATTTTTCCAGGAGTGGAAATGGGCTTTGCCATAAAAGCTTCAATGCCATCCTGGATAACTTCACAACTGCTGCTGTGGGCACTGCAGGGGTCAAGGGGGAACTACAAATAAAACAATGCTGTAAAGAAAGTTGACTTGCATTGAACAAATTGAGAGAGGAGACAAGAACATGGATGGGGAGCATGGAGAAGAGTCTGATTTGCAGCTCCTCCATCCTCTTAGTGTTTCTCTGCCTAATGTGACCTTCATGCAGATGGGTGGCTACACGTGCTTTTCCTATGGCCTTGGGGATCTGGGGGACTTGTATCTGTAGGATGCAACCAGTTTGGTTGCCGGATTATTTCTCTCTTCCTTGGTTTCCTGGCATTACTGTTCTGCCAGCTCTGTTGCTACCACCTGATGTTGATCTATCAAGCCAGCTGTTCCCACAACATGTTGTGTCAAGTGAATGTTGGCATCCCTTTGACTGTCCTTGCAGGCCACCAAGGGCACCTTGTCCTCAGACTTTGAATTCCTGCAATTCTAGGTACCCACGTCTAATTCACCTCCTCCTCCTCCTGCACCACAGTGGGCAGGTAAAAGCTTTTGCTAAGCTTCCTTTTCAACCCAGGTAACACAGAGTCTTTGCAGTTCATTCCCACTGATAGGTTGGGGTTTTTTCAGCTGCAGTGACTGGAAGAGCTGGGAAATTGCAGAAATGTTTTATCTGGAGAGATGGCCCTTTGTCACTGAGACCCACGGGCCCTGAGGCCATGGGTAGCATCTGGATGAGGGCTGCTGGGACCGATCAAAAGACAGTGTTAGAGAAGTTGGAGAAAGAGGCAGGACTTCACCCTGAACTGTCTGTTTTGAGCACAAAAGCTTGGGGCTCCTCTGATGATTAGGAAGTCCCTGGGGAAGCCACAGCTGGGTGCTGTTTTTGGTTGCTCTATGCCTCAGTTTACCCGTGCTAGAGAAGAATTGCTGGGCTCTCCCTATGGCAGTGAAGGGCTGTTAATTTTCCATTTAGGTAAATATTTGCCCTGTCTGTGAGGTCTGGAGAAACGTGTCTGTATGGCTGGAGCTCACTTGGGATGGGAAGATGCCTCATTAACTCTCAATTGAGGGGAGGAGATAACAGGCAGGGATATTAAGACACCCATGTTAAGAGACTCAGGAATCATAGGAGCTGCCCCAAATCCTGAGCCTCCTCTGCCTTTTCCAAGAGATCTTGGGGTTTTGTGATTTACTGACTGATGGCTGACCCAGAAGCCTTATTGCAGTCAGAATGGTGGCAGGATGCTGGAAAGAGATCAGGCTGCCACGTGTGTCTTAAGCCAAGTGAGAAGGGAATTGTCCGTCTGCATTTACACTCCCCATCTGAGTGGAGCAGACAATTGCTTTTTGAGGGATTCCAAAGCTTGCATGTTAATGTGTGCACAAATGCATGCAAATCCTGCATTAGGGAGCACAGCAGAGGCGTCCATGGCCGTGCAGGGCCATGGCATTCCGGCTGCTCGCTTTGTCTGGAGAGGGAGCTGCTCTCTGATACAGCCCATTTATTTCCATCCCAGAAGAAACAAGTGAGAAGCAGAGATAAGCACCCGCTGGTGGGTGATAAGGGCTGTTTACCGAGTTCCTTCTTTGTCCAAGAGGAATTTTAACATTTCTGCCACAATTTTAAACTCTGCCTTCGTTCCTGCTGTTGCTGGGAGGCGTTGGGCTCTGCCCTTTCTCAGAATATCTGTGGATTTCAGCCTGGGCAGGCTTTGCCTTGGTGCTCTTTGCTGTGTTATGTTCTGCATGCCCACTCACTGAACAGGAAGAGAAGAGCCCTGGGGCCAGGAGCTTTTCCTGCAGGCAGGGGCGTCCTCCCTTCAGCATCCTAGGGAGTCCTGTCCCAAAAGCCAGACACGCAGGCTGTTCCCTGGGAGAGGCCAGCTTACCTGGCTCCTTTGCTGAGCTGCACACTATTGGCAAGGACCCCCCTGGCCTTGGTGACAGGCTGCCCTCCATCTCTCTTCCCTGACTTTTCAGTTCTGCTTGTGCTTTCCCAAATTGGAGTCTGCTGGTTTTTCACAGCAGGGAGACCTCATCTCTCTTCAGAAAGCTGGGGTCACACTCACAGCTCTCTCCAGAGCCTCTTGCACAGCACTAGTGTTTTCAGCATGGTTTAGCTTTTTGTTGGTGCCATTGCTGAGATGAAAGGGCAGCGGGAGGCTCCAGAGATGGCAGAGGCTGTGCTTTGCTAACAGGGTTATACAACAAGGGACTGCCTCATCCTGGAGACCTCACAGGTCAGTTGGCTTCATGTCAAGATCCACGTAGGTGGACCAAAGCTGGAAGTGTACTTCAGCATCCCAAACAAGAGGTACTTTGAAGCCATGTTCTCTGCTTGGTGTGTTGGGTTCCTGTTTGCTTCAGATTCCTCTTGTGTGCCTGTTTTCATCTGTAGAGAGAAAAGGGCTGGCATGGGGTAGTGGATCTATTTGCACCTTCCTCCTGCACCAGTGTGTGGGCAGGGATGTGACTGGATGTGGGCTTAGAGTCTCCTCTGAGGAGAGGACTTGCCCACTGTGCCAGGAGCACCATGTAAAAGCAGCCAACGCAAAATAAAACACATCCAGCTTGTAACTTCGCTGGCCTTGAGGAGAAGAAATTTTTCAGTCTGTTTCTGAGACGTTGCTGCTTTGTACCATGTGAAGTCAATTCAAGGCAGGCTCCTTTCCAGCTAAATCTGACACCAGGAAATGTTCTTATTCTCCCCATTTGCTTCCCGCCGTCCTGGCCCCAGCACAGGACAGCTCTGTGAACAGCTCTGTGCAGAGCAGCCCTGCCGATGCTCCCCAGCCCGTGCCTCCTGCAGCAGCCTGCCTGCCACTGGCTCCCGCTTGCCTTTCCTCCCTGTCCACAAGCTACAGCTGCTTAAAAGCTCCTTTATTCACCCTCTGTGCTCAAAGCCAGTCATGCTGTCAGCCATCCTTGCTTCGTTGTTTCCTCCCCAGTGCTGGTGATATCTCTGATTCTTCCCCGAGACAAGCTTGCAGACCTGGGACGGGAGCAAGATGGAAAGGCTCATGAATGAAGATGGGATTTCCAGACAGTGATTGGTGTTAATTTATTCTTGCTAAATAAAACCTGGCTGCCTGCGCTCTTCTCAAGTTGTGCAAGGCTGCAGAGGTTGTTGTTGCTGAGGCTTTGGTGGTGCTGAGGCTTGGCCAGAGCCAAACTAATGGGTTTCCCTTTGGAGGAGGTGCCCCCCCAAGGCTGCAGCTCCTTGTCCAGGGTAAGGTGTGTGACACACGGATGTGCTGAGCATCTGCAGCCTGTGCTGCACTTCCTGCAGTAGGGACTAAGGAGCTGCTGCTGGCAGGAGCAGCCAAGCAGGCTGCCAGCCATGGCCCTGTTCTTGTCCAACACCACCAGCTCCCCTCTGTGGCACCCACATTGTCACTGTGGTCACTGCAGGCACAGGCAAGCGCTGACACGTGCGTTGTCTCGCTTTGTGCTGCTCTGCTCTGAGTGCAGCAAGGGAAAGTGGGTTTTTTTTTTTCAATTTCATCTCACATTTGAAATGTACATTCTGATATTAAATTTTTGCTATGGGGAATTATTTTTAATTATAGTGAGCTGGAAGATGATAAAATAAAGTTGAGTAAGTGAGACCTATGTGAAGAAGTCATGGAAACCTGATCACAGAAGTGGAAAGACACTCCTAGGACACTGGGTATTGTTCCCATGAAACAACATATCCTAATGTAAAGAAAATTGTAATTAAAGCTGTTAATCATCTGCTTTTAATGAGGGGGAAAAGCTGAATATCTCAGAGACAAGATCTTGAATTTTGTACAGTTTGTCCAGGGAGGTGGCAGAAACCCCATGCCTGGAGATGGTCAAGTTTTAATGGTGCAAAGTTGTCCTGGCTTGGGGACATCACTGCTGAGTAGATAGGCTACCTGTGTTGATTTCATCCTTTGCTTTTCTGATTGGGGAAGCCACTCACCAGCCACACTCACTTGCCTGGGATGGGGCAGGAGGGAGGGTGGGGTAAACCAGCTTCCTGACCCAGTCCTCAGGCTCCTGGCTGTACGTGGTGTAAGCTGGGAGGGTGGGAGTGATCTCTGGGGTCTAACTGATCATATATCTCACCTATTCAGTCTTTGACACTGCTATTACAACTCCTGATTTATTTAATTTATTAAAAGCCAAGACATCTGATGCTCTCCTCCCATGTCCCATCTCCTGAAGATGATGTATCTAGAGTGGGAAGGAGGAGGAAGCCTGTGCTCTGGCTTTTTCCCCCTCATAATGCTCATGCTCCCACTGGACTGTTGGGTTTGTCCCCCTTTGAAGCACATGATCGATATCCCAAAAGTCAAAATTTGGGCAAGTCCTGAACTGCCTTAGAATAACTTAACTCTAGGGCCAAATCTGGGGCTCGATGAATTATTCTTAAAAGTTTGTTTCCTATTAAGCTGCTTTTAATCATATCACGAAATGAGATGGAAACAGCAGTGATAGCAGCAACTTTGCTGAGGCAGAGTACCCCTTCCACGCCCTTCCACGGTAGCTGATTAATTAAAATATTCACGTGAAATGGTACCTTGGTTATTTTTTAAGGAAACAGCCAGAGGTGATGCCGAGACTCCCCGACTGGACGCAAACCAGACGCTGGAGTGTGTGGGGGTTGCTGTGTGGTTTAGATCTGATGAAAGGCAGGAAATGGGAAAATCTGGCAAATCTCCCTGGCTTGACTTAACGGAGCCTCTTGACTTTTGCTAGAGTGCGTTTTTTGTGCTGTAATGGCCAAATGGAAATTTAGACTTGAAGCTGGATCCGAGCACTGCTATGCTTAGCTGGCTTGTACACAGCAGTGAAAGAGAAGGGAAAGGTGTTTAAAAATTCCAGCCCCTGGGTTTAACTATTGCTTCCCTCTGAATTTCTTTGCTTTACCACAGAGCAGAGAAACCTGCAATAGCAACTGTACATTTTCCCTTGATTTTGTGTGGTACCTTCTTATTTCTGAGATGTCTCCCTTCTGCTACCCAAGTGAAACCTTATCTCATTCCTCAGAAGTCAGTGGTGCTTCATTAGTGCAAATTAATTCAGAATCCTGTGTGGTTGCTCTAAAATAGATACCATTGACCCAGCCTGTGGAAAAGCATTGAGTTTTCAGAAATAGAAGCCAATTTATCAGCATTCTCTCTAACCTCTTTTTCTTTGTTAGGAGATGTTTTCAGCCAGGTTTGTCCTTCACTGTTCCCGTGGTGAAGGGGTGTGATGATTAGAGGGATGAAACACCTGTCCTGTGAGGAAAGGCTGGGACAATTGGGATTGTTCAGCCTGGAGAAGAGAAGGCTCTGTGGTGACCTTATCAGCCTTTCAGTACCTGGAGGAGCCTACAGGATTGCTGGAGAGGGACTTTTTACAAGGGCATATAGTGTTAGGACAAGGGGAAATGGATTTAAACTGAGATAGAGTAAGTTTAGATTGGATATTAGGAAGGTATTCTTTACTGTGAGAGAGGAGAGGCCCTGGCACAGATTGCCTGGAGAACTTGCAGATGTCCCATCACTTGAAGTGTTCAAGGCCAGGCTGGATGGAGCCCTGAGCAATCTGGTCTAGTGGAAGGTGTCCCTGCCCATGGCAGGGGATATTGGAACTGAATGACCTTTAAGATTCCTTTCAACCCAAACTATTTTATGATTCTGTACTGTCCTCACAGCCCTGCAGATGAAAGTTCAAGCCTGTGAAGAAAATCTGTCACAGGCCACAAGCTGCAGGAACAGCCCCTTTAAAGAAGTGTTAAGAAGAGCAGATACTTGCAGTGAGTTAAGCTAATGGCTGTTGAATTGCAGCTTCTGTGGGCTGTTCTTTCAGTTCTTGTGCTTTCCTCCCAGTACTGCTGAGCTGTGGCGAGTGCCACCAAGCCAGGTGGTTAAGATTCCAGTGCAGTGTGAGTGTGGGTTTTGTAGCCTCCCTTAATTTAATTCAGCTTTATATGTTCAGACTATAATCAATTTTTATGCTACTTTAATAAGCAAATTTATGCTATCAGCATGCTAAAGAGACTTGTCTTTCTCAGCTTCCCAGTCAATCCACCATTTCCCATTTTAGCAAAGTGCTCAGTTGTCCTAAATTCAGTAATGTCTCTGCAGTTCTGGCTGGCAAGTCGACCCCTGCCAGGCATGGCCTGTGCCTGTGCTGGCCCCTGGAAATATCCTTCATGGTGCAGTAAAGGGACAAGCAATTGCATATCCCCAAACATTGGGCAGTCTGACTCAGATGGATTGCCAAGTGTTTTTACAGCAAATATGGACTTTTATTTCCTCCTCATAAGAGAGACAAATCCTGTGTTAGAAAATGCCTGAGGATAGGAAAGGGTTGAGTTTAGTCTCTGCAGGCCAACGACTGGCAGGAATCACTTTCTCATTTAAAGCACTGCTCACGGAGGCATCTCTTTTTCTCTCTCCTCACCTTACAGGAAGATCTGCCTTCACTGTAAGTGCTCCCAGGAAGAGCACATTGTAACAGTTATGCCTCTGGAGATGGAGAAGACAGTCACGAAGCTCATGTTTGACTTCCAGAGGAATTCAACTTCTGACGACGACTCAGGCTGTGCTTTGGAGGAGTACGCCTGGGTCCCCCCCGGCCTGAAGCCTGAGCAGGTAATGATGACACCACCCAGCTACTGGAAAATAATTCATTTTGCATGTTCTTTTTACATACTTCACCTGATTTTTTCTTCTAGGGGTGCAAGCACTTGTTGTGTGTGGTTGTTTCTGGGTGTACTAGAGAGACTTTGCAGGGTCTAAATGCTCAAATGGAACAAAACAGACATGTGATCCTTGCAGGACCTGTGGTTTTCTGCGTCTGTGGATGTAATTGGTAATTGAGAGGGGAGGGAAACAAAATACCTCCAGGATGGGATTTCTTGTGGTTGTGCAAGGGAAAAGACGTATCTAATGTTTCATTGGGAAAGAAGCAACGGGAATCAAGTGTTTCCCAGGGGCTTGGTGGTTGTGTTCTGCCCTCCTGGAATGCTCTTCTCTGTGGTGAGTCCAGGGCAGACAGTCAAAGCTGGTAGATAACTCTGAAAAATGGGCCAAAAGCTTTGTGGTTTGGGTTTTCCAAGCATGATGTTTATGCCTTGCTGGAAGGAATAGCTTAAATAAAGCTCCAGTCTCTTGGTGCAGGATTGAGTGGGACGGATTAGACCTCAGTGTGCTCTGTGGAGCGTGCATTGATTCTGCTTCTTCCAGTTTACATGATTCCTTTGATTTTTACACTGGTCCTTTATATGTTCAAGTCAGGACTTCATTTGCAGAGGAGATGGCATAATGAGCTTAGCCTTGGTAATTGCAGTATGATACGATATGGCAATAATTTTAAACTGTAAGGAGGCTGGAAGGGGGTGGAAAGCTTTCATTCTTGCTGCCACAGTTGCTGTCCTTAAGTACTGTGTTTTCCTGTGCTTTTATTCAGACAGGCTTAGGAATTTCCTGAAATATTTTGGCACCACCCGTAGGCTGTAAATATTATCTGTCTGATTAGAGAAAATCCAGTTGTTTGGTAGCTTGTTTCTTATTTTTTTCCCCTTGTCTTTATAAACCTTGCTCAGTGCTCACTTGAAACTCCACAGCCCCATGTGTTTCATTTGGTGCCATCCAACCGTGCAAATCAGGTAGCAGCCTTATTTTCTGTCACCTTCCTTATGTCAGAGGCTCTCTTTTTGCCTCGCAGGAGGTACAAGACATGGTGTGTGGAGAAATGCAAATGGTTCTGAAGTGGCTCTGCTGGTCCTTCATGCTGTGGCAGCATGAACTGGTTGTGTTTGGGGGGTCCTGTTGAAGGACCATACCCAAGCTGGTGCCACCTGCTCTCATTGCTGGTTTCTGACCAGGTGTCTCAGCAGCTTCTGGAGCTCAAGCTGGCCCATGTTCCTGTAGCTTTGGGTGGAAATACAGATATTTAGTGACAGGTGGCACCTGAGCAGGTAGACATGGTCTCTAATGAGTGCATCATGGCATGGGCAGTGATTGAAACCCACTTCAGCATGGAGGTGACATATTCCAGGGGACCTGTGTGCTTCTTTGGTCCCTTAGGTGCTCTTTAAATGTGCCATCAGGGAGTTGGGATGCTCAGGAGGAAAGAGAAGTCCATTAGCTCTACCAGTAGCTACTGACCTGTCATGCATTACTCAGGTTAATGTAATTTTAGGTTCTTCCAGCCTCTGTTTCTTGCAGAGGTCATGGTGCTCCTCAGTCCAAACGCTTGTTTTCTCAGTACACTCCTCAGTCTGCATTGCTGGGTCTTTCAGCAAATTTACCACTTCAGACCTGTCTCTAATCACCATGGAGATAAAGAGCAGCCATAAGCAGAGCCAGAGACAGGCCCTGAAATCCATCCAGCAGAGCTCATCTGCCAGCCCTGTCATGACTTTTCACAGGTTAGATGAGCCACTAAGATGACAAAAGCAAGGTGTGACTTCGCTGGGCTGTGCAGGAGCCACGCTGCAGGCCTGGCCTTTGTCCCTGGTGAAGAGCAGCACCCTGAATTTCATGGAATCACAGAATGGTTGTCCCGTGGCTGGGGTTGCCCCATAGTGCAGGAGGGGCCATTTACCTCCCACGGGGGTAGGAGATGCCTCTGCAGCAGCTCACTGGGGCCGTGTCAGTCTGCAGGCAGGTGTGTGGCTTTCTGGTCAATGAGTCAGGTGTGTGCATGTGATGTGGAGCCCCTGCAAGGCTGGTGCCTGCCATGGAGCAGCTGGTGGGCTCTGCCCTGGCTGAGGGTACTGCTGTCAGGCTGGGCTGAAAATACAGATGAACAGGCAGGGAATTTTTCTCTGCCTCCTGCTGTTTCGCTGTTGTATTTTTTTGGATGTGAAACAGATTATATGAAACAACTTTTTCCGCAATATTCTACTTTATTAAAATCTCAGTGCAGTATATGAACTGGGGAGGTAAGTGTTCCCCTGAAAGACTAATGCAATTTTCTTATTTTACTTGGACGACAGCCTCCCTGCCTCACTATTCTTGGGAGACAGCGCTCATGCCTCACTCAACACAGCAATTTACAGGATTTCAGTGGGGAGGAGTTGGCCTGCAAACATGACATTGTTTTTTGGCAGTGTACAAAGGTCATTTCAGTATTTGAAGAGTCCCTTCAATCCAAAGCTTAAATTACTGTCATCTAGAGGGGAACGGACTCAAACCTACAAGGTCCCACTGTACTCCTGGACACTAACTCAGGCCTCAGCTGGGCTGTGGTACATGTCATAGTGAAAATCATGTTGGTTACCCAATGCCCAGTACTGAAGACAAAGCATTGGTCCAGTGTTCACAGATACTGATCCAAACATTGTAATGAGGAGGGGAGCTGGAAGTTATCCCTTATGTTGTGGCTCATCAGTGTGTAGGACTAAAAAGTCTTACAGTATGGAAGGCTAAAAAGGGCTTTACTCAAGAGCTGTAAATGCAATATATTAATAAATAAGTTTATAACACAGGGACTAGGATAGTAATTTAAAAATTTATAGCGCCCCTGCATAAGGTATGATAAAAATTTTTTCTGGTAAAACAGCTAAAATGTATAACATGTCTACTCAAGAAAGAGGGTTATAAACTGGAAGGACACTGGAAATGTTATTTAATTGAGGAGCCTACAAGAGCTTAGTTTGTCCAGCCTAGCAAATTGTTCATTAGGATTGTTCTTCCCCCTGTTCATTAGAGGGGGATGAGCAGTTACCCAAGCTCCAACTTTAGCCCAAGAACATAGACATAAACTGTCTCCAAATGCATTCAGGCAGGAAATTGGAAGAGGTTTGAGACCATCAGAGGTGTAAGGCTCAGCAGCAACCTGCCAGCCAGGAGAGTGACAGGTAAAAACCCAGGACTGAGCTCCATAAATCACAATGTGATAAGGAAACAGGGTTTCTTGTAGTAGCAATCAGCTACACAGGATGGCCAGGAGGATTCTGTGGGGTCTAATCCCACTTGGATTGGATTCAATGAGAAGTTGTCTTATGGCAGAAGAGGGACTCTCTTCTGGAAGATAGGGATGCAGATGGGAATGGCAGAGATGGCTTTACAGAAGCAGGGACATGGGCTTTGTGAAATGCTCTTTTTTTCTGCCTGTAGTTCAATGGTTGGATAAAGAAATAAGTGTCAAAGTCTTGAAATGGGCAAACACCTTTAGAAGTGTGTCCTCAGCAAAGCAGAATGCCAGGCTGAGCCTAGCTGCAGAGACAGAGGAAGGCATCTTTGGGAGCCAGTTTGTCTGCTGGGGCTGGCAGTGTGACACCTGATCCTCCTTGCACTGACATGAGTTTGAGTGCAGATGCCTGGAAATAAGTCCTTCTGTGATGTGTTTTTCACATTTTTAGGCAAGGCATGCGTAAATACATGTGAATGTGCAGCCTTGAATTCCTTGGGCCTGTGGTTTGGAGAAATCCAAAGGGGTTATAACATGCCACTTTGAATTTCTGAATACAAGGGATCTTTTAGGATTTCTGTCTTTATTGTGTCTCAGTATTAGGAGCAGCTGGTTATGGGCAGAAATTTCCAATTAAACAAAAGATGGGGCTCTACTTCAGCCTCGCTGTGGCTTTTTGTATGGCTCTGGCATGCCAGCATCTGAGAACCTTGCATGTGCCATAAGAATGTAATTCCCTCTTGTTGTCAACACAAGTTGCTCTGGTTGAGTCCCTTAAACAGTTATGAAAATCTCATCTGAGCTAAAATTAGCAGCATGAAGGTTCAGGGGACCATTTTTCTCTAAGGCAGCTGTTGGAGCCTGGACCTCAAGAGCTTTGCAGTGGTGTGAAACTTGTAGCTGTCACAGGGAATTTATCCAGGGGCTAGAATACGTGTTAATCCTTCTTCTGGATATTTTGCAAGACCTGTTGCAAGGGCTTGAGTTATAAAACCTCCAAGTTTCATCAGTTGCTGTTCAGGTCACGAAGTGAGGAAAGGGGAACGGAGATGAACCTACACTGAACATGCATTTACACCTTACATAAAGATTTTCACCCTTCTGGTGAGGCAGAAAGTACATTATCTGGGCCAGGCATCTCTGGGGGACGTGTGTCTCACTTGTGCCTGTGTGTCACGGTCATTGTACCATCTTGTTCTTTCTTGAGCCTTCTGAGTTCAGCAAACTGTTTCACTCCTCAAGAGGCTGAAGGCTTGCATGGGGCAAGGAAGGGGTAAAAGAGACCAAAGCGACCCTGTGCCCCACACCTGTGTACAAGTGGGAAGCAGACAAGCTAATTTACAGCCTGACAAAAGGACAAAAGGCCCATGAAGAGCTCTTCCTTGCTGGTAGATCCTGAGAGCAGGGCAGTGTGGATGGAAAGCGAGGGCCCTGAGGAGAAGCTGTTCCTCGTGTACCCTGTTCCCAGGAGCTGCAGCTGCCTCTCATTCTGCCCGCTTACACATGTGCACGCTGGAGCATTTTACCCAAAAGCTGCCTTTCAGCACGTTTTGAAAAGCTCTCCAGTTTCACTTTGAGGTAGGGTAAGTCCATCACCTCCCCGGTGAACTCTCTCAGTATCTAAATAGCCCGGCAGTTAGCGGCTCTTATTTCAAGGCTGGAGCTGTCTAAATCCAGCCTCCAGGCATCGGACTGTGCCGAATGCTTCCCAGCTGCTGGATGGAGCAGCAGTCCCTCGCGGAATGCTTTTTCTGTGTGTGATGCCAGTGCTGCGTGACTTGGGGGCAGCTGGAGTGGGGTAGGAGGTCCTGGAGCTGTTCCCCTGCCCTGGAACGGAGTGGATGAAGTGTGACCACACCCCACGCTGCAGAAGAGCCCATGGCAAAACCATGTGTCTGGACATTTGCTCCATTCCTGTATCCTGGGGTGCTGCCCTGATGGTGGTGAGCCAATGGAAGCTGTCAAAATTACTTAATCCTTGAACAGTCTTATTATTACCAGGGAAGGAATCGGCTACTCTTGGTGGGTCACAGAAACAAAACCACTCGCCTGACATGGTTTGCTCGATTCTGAAATTTGAAGAATATGTGTGGAGGTCAGCAGAGGTGAGAGGCAGGGGAGGAGCAGGGAGTGGAAAAGGAAACTGAAAAACCATGGACTACCCAATAGAAAGTTCTCCTGGAGCTTTATTCCAGTGTGCAATTACAGCTTTTCTGAGTTGCAGTGTTATGCAAGTGTGCTACCCCATGCCTTAGAAATCCAAGAGCGTGTTATGTGGGATACCCAGGGGAATGATCAGTGATGATCAGTGAGCAGGTGATCATTATCATTCCTGGTGCTCCAGGGGACCCTGAGCCCTGCATGGACTTTGCAGCATAGACCGCTCTCGATGCTGTTGAAAGCACTGATCTGGCTCTTTTTAATCCAAATTCAATTTCTGCTTTTAAAAAAAAGAAAAACCATGTCATAGGCTTTCACAAGTCTAAAACGTGGGGACGTAGGGCCTTCATTCAAACGTTCCTCTTTGATGCCAGCAGGAAGCAGCGCTTCCGCGGGATCTCTTACAGCCCAGAGCTGCTCCAAAGGCTTGGCAGGGGTGGATGTCGTTCTCGACTGGGGAGCAGCAGCGCTCCGACGCCTCAGCTGCCGTGGGAGAGGAGCGTGCGGAAAGCCGCAGAGCGTGCCAGAACAAATAGCACTTAGAAAAAACCATTTTTCCTTTGTTCCCTGCCTTTGTCCCTCTGCCTTAGGAGCGGGTTTCCAAGAGAAGTGCAGCGTTGCGGGATGCCGGACTGCCCGGCGCCAGGAGTGCATCTGCCTCCCGCTGCCGTGTGCCGGCCACGGGCGCTCATGGTCTGGGGGTGGCACAGGCCTGCTCCCAGCTGGGGCTCTGGGCTCTCAGGGGACACTCCGGATCCCTCCAGGGTGCGTGCCTGTCTGCCTGCCTGCATCCCCACGCTTGGCAGAGCCAGCCAGCAGTTCCCACTCTTCGTTTCAGAGCATCTGGCCCTGCTGTAAGGATTGTTTTGCTTCAAAAAAACAAATCGGTGCTTTGTATCCTAATGGCCTTGGAAAAGGAGGACGTGCCAGACTCAGGCCAAAGCACACTGAACCCGTTTTCCAGGCTCACACGTGCTGTCATCTGTGGAGCTTGTGTGTGAGTCAACGTGTACAAACATTTGCAGTGTTTCACAGACATATTGGGAAGGTTATTTGCATGTGGTTTGTTTTGGATTTTTTTTCCCCTTTGCTTTTCCAAGGGAGGCCAGCAGGAATGAGAGACAAACAAAAGCATCAGGTTTGTTTCTCTGACAATTTTAAGTGCACCGTGGAAAGGATCATTAAAGCCTGACGTGTGCTGTTCAGAAGCTGGCACTGGGGAGGAGCAGGCAAGCCACAGGAGCAGCCCTGCTCGCCCAGGCCAGCTCAGGCTTGTCAGAGCCACTGGCTGCCTTCTTCCCTCAGCAGCCAAATCCCGTGGGAGTTTGCACGCAGCAGTGAGCCAGGAGAAGGGGCCACAATTGAGCACACACACATCAATGTGCCACCAGCTCCCTGTGCTGCCGCGGGACATCCCTGGGTGTCAGGGAATGGGCTGCCAGGGCTGTGGTACCCTGGCACGTTCCCAGGGGAAATGATGCTGTCCTGGGCATGGGGGGACTCTGGGCAATGCTGTATTTTGAACAGACTCCGCTGTGTGTGATGCTCTACTGCACTGTGCCTGAGTGCTGACCAAGGTGAGTCCCCCCTTCTTGGGGACATCCGTGCTCAGGCACCCTACTGCGCTCAGACCAGCAGGTCCTCCTCTCACAGGGCTCTTTGCAATTGGTTTTGCAGTTGGTTTGCTTTCAGGAGAGCCAGGCAGGATTGCCCAGCTGGCTGTGCTGGAGCTGTGAGGGCTGAGCAAGTCAGCACCCGTGCCAGGACACCGTGCGCTCCTTTGTAGTCCATCCCAGCCATACAGTCATCCCAAACAGCCCGGTTTGGTGGCTGCTTTAGGAAGGGGGGTTGTGCTCAGGGCGAGTACAACCAAATGCTACTTCCCAACAGCAATTTGTGGCGTAAGAAATATGATATTTCCCCTCCACCTCCTTTAATTCATTGATCAAAGAGATCCTTCACCAATAGCTTGAATTTACAGGATGTTTGCAAACTTTTCCTTCTAGGAGGTGTAAGGCTTTGCTCACAGATGTGCTCATGTGGGTTTTGTCTTTGGCCACCCTGGGACCATCAGGACAAGCTGTAGTCCTGCCTTGATTTAGCAGGGCCAGGGTAGGTTTGTAAACTGTCAAAGTCAAACTGGAAACATACTCCAAACCTAAGAAGACCACAGAGCACAAAGGCATTTGTAAACTAATGTAATTACTCTCTTCAGTGCCTTTGAATAAAGTTGGCTCCAGTTTAAAGGCTTTTTCCTGCCCTGTTTTTACATTATGTTCTTTCCTTTCTCCTGGTTTGTTACTTTTTTAATTTCTACCTTCCCCTCCTCCCTTTCAGCATCAAGCAGCTGTTACTTCCCAAAATGTGTATCGGTTTTTGTTAGCAAGACTTGGTGTTTGGACATTTTCCTTATAAAGATGAGAATAACACCTTGGGAATCTGCTGTGCCAGGTTCTGGTAGCATGGAGCCTGTCTGAGTGGGACCTCCCTGGGGCAGGATGGAGCTTGCCCAGCCCACCAGTATCCCATGGCACCTAGCACCCACAGCTGTCCCCGGGTCCAGTGCTCTGGCCAGACCATGCCCATGGCATCTGCGACCTTGAGATGTTGTGTGAAGCTTTATTTTAACTCAGTGTGATGTTTTCCAGTCTCTTTTGGGATTTCTCTCATGCAGATGTGAGCAGAAGTCAGAGTGAAGTGAGACAAGTGGGAAAACTGAGGATGAAACCTAGTGCAGCCCCACAAGGGGCTCCTGTGTGTTAATGATGCTTGTTGGGATAACCATGGGCAGAGCAGATCTGTTGCAAGGGGCAACAGGATGATGCAGAGCTGCTGGGTTGTACAGCAGAAGTATTTAATAATAAAACAGTTACAGATACTGCATGGTTTAGAGAGGAAATGTTATCTCTCCGGGGTCACTGTTATCCTTATCTGGGTGCAAGTCCTGTTGCAGAGCCTGTAAGGGCAGTGAGGAGCCATCAGCAGGCACGTGGGGGGTCTGGCCCTGGCCCTGCAAGGCTCACCAGCTACAAGGCTTGTGCATGCTGCAACACAGAACTGGATGGAGGAGGAGTTACTTTAGCATAAAACAGTGACCTTTTGTACAAAAGCAAAGTGCAGACTGAGCAGTTTTAGCTTCCCAGCAAGTTAACACTTTCTGCAGGCTTTTTCCCTGAAAAGCCAGGCTGATCTAAGAATCCCCTTTTCCTTCTTTATTTTTGAGCATCACAGAGGCCTGTGCCAGCCCAGGTGCCAGCTGCTCCCACGCCAGGTCAGAAAGGCTGTCAGCAGCCAGCTGGGCACAGAGGCAGAGTGACACCGGCAGCCTGTGACCCTGTCCCTCCCAGTCTTGGGACTCCCATCCAAGGAGATGGGTTCATGCCATGGGAACAGGTGATGGATGAGAGAGTGTTACATGCACAGGCATGGCCTAATGTCAGCCTGAGCAAGGGCTGTCCTTCTGCTCTTCATCTGCCCTCTGGATGGATCTCTTGGGATAGGAGTGATGTCCTGGGTGAAAGGATCTGTGCATCCCTCTGGTTCAAGTTTTTCCCCAGAAGGGGATGGTGGCTGCAGAAAGGAATGGTGGCTCCAGAAGGGGATGGGGGCTGCAGAAAGCTGTTGGCAGGCGTAAAGATTTTCTCCCCATGAGATGTTCCACAGGTACTGGACAAGGATTGGCAGCTGCCTCTGCTCCATCCTCTCCATGAGCACTCCTCTAGAAGGTCCCTGTGGCTGATGCAGATCCAAAGCAAACCCTTTCAGGTTATTTCAGGCAACAAAACACAGGCTGGAGCCTGTTGTATTTATTTTGTTTTGCTTCTCAAACCAAATTGCCCATCCCTGCCAAGCTATGTTGCTGGTGTGATGGGAACCAGTTCCTGCAGTCCTGCTGGGAGTAAATGGAAAACTTCCCAGCGGAAGCAGGAGCGGAGCTGGGCACGTACGTCCTGCTGGATTGTGCTCCAGGAATGCAGCACCCAGGCAGCTGAAGGAAGAGCTCCCATCCTTGGTTTTTGCCCAGGGTGAGCGTCTTGGGGCTCGTTGCTGTTGTAATTTGGCAGCTCTTCAAAAAAAAAAGTAATTTATGGTCTCCACCAACTTCAAGGACTGGGTGGGCAAAAAACTTCATTGCAAGAAATCAAAACACAGGCTAACCAATGTGAGCACAGGGCGCAGTGAACAGCCTCTCTGCACGTGGGGAATTTGGCAGCAGAAGCCACAGGAGTGTGTGCCGGCTGGGCACGCACAGTGTGGGAGCCTGGCAGCCCAGGAAGGGGTCTGGTGTGGCAGCTGGGGCATTGCTGGGAGATTTTCAACTGCAAACTCCACTACAGACTTGCTGCATGAACTTAGGGAGCTCATTTGACATCATGATGCTGCAATTAGTCCTTTGCAATGTGTGTATTTGCTACCTTGTGTAGCACGTCATAAGAATTTTAGTGTTTTTAATGTGCTTTGATGTTCCTGGATGAAGGATGCTCTATAAATGCAAAGTAAGTATTCTAATGTATGTAGTTTGTTTTCTTTTTAACATAACAAAATACTTCACAGCCATTCTTTCTTTGACAGTTTCCATAGCTGGTGGGTCTGTTTCTGCTGTGCCTTAGCAAAACAAATTTAGGGTTTTGCAGTGGCATATGCTCAGCATGTTCCTCAGCTTTGCGACACGAGCAGCTCCCCTGTCATCAGCACTGCAGACCTGCGTGTGGAAATCTGCTAAAATCTCCCTTTCTGGAAAACCTGATGATGGGGAAAGGTGGATGGTGACATCGGTTTGGGAGGAACCATAAATTGAGAAAACCACTGGAGCAGCTCTTGCTCTCAGGTAGTTCTGAATGAGAGCAGGGAGTGAGATGAATGCAGAGCAGTTATTCCTGAATAAAGCTAGGTTTGGATAGTTATTCTGGAATAAAAGGATATTTCTTCCTGTAGAAGATGACTGCATGTGAGCCACCCCCATCAGCCTGAGAGCCCATGGGTGAGCTCCCCTGCCAGCCAGCCCTGTGTGACCAGCCCGTGTCCCCATTCCTCCCAGTGACCCACGGCACCCTGTCATTTGCAGATGCTGTGGGGCTGTGCAGGCAGAGGGGGTTCCTCTGGAGAGAGCTGGCCCAGGTGGTGCTTTCTAGGCCAAAGTCCAAAGCATACAGCGAGGGAAAAAGCGGATCAGAAACCACTGCAAAGGAAGAAGTGTAATTTGGGCAAAGCCCTGTGAAAGCTGCAGGCAGTGCAGCCACTCCAAAATGAATTGCTGTTAGCTGAGGGAGCATCTCGGGGCTAATCCCACCATGGCAAAGGCAGAAAGCTGCGTGCACTGGGAGAACAGCCTGCATCTCTCCAGCCAAGAGCAGATTTAAGGAAGCCAGCCAGCTCTCTGCTTCTGCCCAAGCATCTGGAGACATCTGGGGCCGCAGCGAATCCCAATCCCAGCTGAGCTTACCTTTACCTTCTCCTGGTTCTTCCCAAGCTGTTCAACATCACCGCGGCCATTTCGGAGCAGATCCTCAGCCAGCGAGTCCCCTCCCGGTGCTGGCCCGGCCCTTGAGTGCACATCCCAGGTGTGGCAGTCGGAGCAGAGATGCTGGGGTTCAGGGTGTGCTTCCTCTCCGGGCTGCACTGCGCTCCCAGCGTCGGGCACGCTGCTCCTCAGCCTTTTTAATAGCTGATTTTAATTACATGCTCTGAGACGAAAGAGAAAAACTAAGCCTTCCAACAGATTTTATCTGCTGTTTATTTCCACAAATTGCTGCAGAAAAAAGCCCGGAGGGGTTTGATGGAGGTGGAGGCTGAGATAGCCGGCAACACGGAGACTGCTGGGGCGCAGCCTTCTTAACCTCCCTGCCGAGGCAGGTGCCGACACATCCCCGCAGCCGGCGCAATGCTCACGCTATGGAGGCTGACAGAGCAAACGGTAACGCGCCCACCTCGCCGGGGCTGCCACCCCTCTGCCTCGGAGGACAAAAGAAAACAAACCCGAAGCAGCTCCTGGCAGCGTTTCCCTGCTCAGAATCTTGGGGAGGACCCAGTGCTTGCTGCCTCAGGGGGTGGCTGCTGGCCGGGCACAGGGGCATGGGCTCGGCCAGGGAACCCCACTGACAGGAGTCCCCTCTCTTGCTCCGTAGGTGCACCAGTACTACAGCTGCCTGCCCGAGGACAAGGTTCCCTATGTCAACAGCCCGGGAGAAAAATCTCGCATAAAGCAACTTCTTCACCAGCTGCCACCACATGACAATGAGGTCAGTATCCAGAAAATGTGCTTGGACATCAGCAGGGCTCAGGGTGGGGAATGGACGCTCCTCCTGGGGTTGCTTGTGGGAAGCGTGGCTTTCCTTTCTCAACTCCTTTTGCTTTCCAGGGGGATATACTTGAATTTCAGTCATGTTGCTGTTTAAGTTGCTCTATTTGCTTCCTGCTTTGATTGTTGGAGGTTGGGAGTTGTTTGTTTCTAAAGTTAATTTTTTTTTAAGTCATCTTTCTTCAGTTTTCTGAAATAAAAGCATTTCCTCAGCCCTTGGAGGCCAAGGCTCCGTTAAAAGTGGCTTGGAATGCTGTTGAGATTATCTAGAGACAGATCCAAAGTTGCAAAAGCCTTTTCCCAGGTGCTGCTTCCGACTCACTCACCTTGGAGTGGGAGTGAGTGTGCTAAGGAGGGGCTTTCTGGGCTGAGCCTCATGAGCTGGGAGAGCCTGCAAGGCCACAGGTTGAGTCAAAACCAGTCAGAGCAAAATAAACCTTCTTAAGTCTCACAGGAATGATGTGAGGCAGCAAAAAGGGTCTGGTCTTTGACGTCCTGATCTCACCAGTGAGAACACTGGCTTCTGGTAACCCACAAAATTTCCCTGTGTAAACAAAAAAAATTATTTTTATGCTACTTTCTGAAGAAGCCGCTCTGGGAAACACATGCAGGTAACTTGTTTGATCTCAGTCAGATTTTAACAAGTTTGCCTGCGTGTGGCTGGGTGCCATGGGCACAGCACTGTCAGCATGGGGGGAGCTCCAGGCACGAAGAAGGGACTTCTTCCTGTACACCCCTGGGTCCCAACCTGCCTGCCTGCTTCCCTGGCAGCTGCTGGAAACCCACAGCCTCTGACAGCCAAAAAACATAAGAATAAATACACACAAATGCTGCTACTGCAGCCTGTTTTCCTGCAAGTTGGACTTGCAGGTCTGTGTGTATTTTCTCCAAATTGGCAGATTTTGCATCCAGTTTCCCTTCATGCTCAGTTTTGCTCCTTTTAACGTTCAAGGTGGGCTGGTTGCTCATGTGAATAACCCTGCTCAGCTCCATGAGCCTGCTCTCCCAGATAACGGAGGGTGGATTGAGCACCGGTGCTACATTTGACCTCCCTGGCTCTTCAGTTGTATTCCCCATTGAAATGCAACCAGCCAAGAGCTAAGCCTGCAGGATGGAAATAGCCAGGAAAACCTCAGAGTTTTATAAGCTTCAGGGAAATTGCATCATTCACTGTTTGTATCCTTTTATTTTACTTATTTCCTTATTACCTTGCAATGCAGAGGTTTTGCAAATGAGCAGGCTTGATCCTGTACTGGAAAAAATAGTTCACAAGTCACTGGGACTGTCTTTTGTGCAGAGAAAAGGGTCTGTGCTTTAGAAATGCCAGTGGAATATTATGAAGACTTCTGCCACGGGAGACTGATGGAGGAAGCAGGAAAACCCATCAGTCCAGTTGCTGGTCTGGGTAGGACTCTGACAACCCAACTTTTTAGACTTTTCTACAAACTGAGCACCCAAAGAGCAACAATCCTCCTGCCCTTTTTTCTCATCTCAACCTCTTGAAATTCTGACCAAACCCTAAATATCTGAAGCCTCCCCACAGCCAAGGGCAGAGGTTTGCAGGGCCCATGGAATGGTGCCTCACGGGGCAGCGAGCCAGGGACACCCCAGGCACTGAGCATCACTTGTGTTTTTTAGGTTCGCTATTGCAACTCATTGGATGAGGAGGAGAAGAGGGAGCTCAAACTCTTCAGCAACCAGAGGAAGAGGGAAAATTTAGGGAGGGGCAATGTCCGGCCATTCCCTGTAACCATGACAGGAGCCATCTGTGAGCAGGTAGGTAGTGGCTGATGAACTGGTGCCTTCATCCCCCAAGTTAAGTGAAACACATCCCCTCTGAAGACAGGCTGAGAGAGCTGGGGCTCTTCACCCTGGAGAAGAGAAGGTTCTGGGGTGCCTTAAAAACCTTTCCAGTGCCTAAAGGGACTACATGAGAGCTGAGCAGGGATGTTTTACAAGGGCATATACTGATAGAGGGAATGGCTTTAAACTGGCAGAGGGCATGTTTAGATTGGATATTAGAAAGAAATTATTCCCTGTGAGGGTGTTGAGGCATTTGCACAGGCTGCCTAGGGAAGTTGAGGCTACTCCATCCCTAGAAGTGTTCAGGCCAGATTAGATGAGGTTTTGAGGAACCTGGTCTAGTGGAAGGCGTCCCTGCCCATGGCAGGGGGATTGGAAATGGATGATCTTCAGGTTCCTTCCAAGTCACTGGAACCATTCCACGATTTAATGACAGTCATGAAACAAGCATCTGCCTGTGGCCCTGCCAGGTGTGAGTGCTGGGGTCTGTCAGGGCCTTTTGTGATATTTGACATGGAGTTGTCAGTTCGTCTCCTGGCATTATGCAGGGCAGTGATTGTGAGAGCATCCTGTTGGTGATTGGTGGCAGTGGGGTCACCCACACGTCTCCGTTAATCCCTGGCTTTTCTGATAGTGTGGTGGCCAGATCAGTGGAGGGGACATGGCCGTCTTCGCCTCACGAGCGGGACACGGCGTCTGCTGGCACCCTCCCTGCTTCATCTGCAGTGTCTGCAACGAGCTGCTGGTCGACCTGATCTACTTCTACCAGGATGGGAAGATCTACTGTGGCAGGCACCACGCCGAGTGCCTCAAGCCCCGCTGCGCCGCATGCGATGAGGTAAGAGAGCATCTGCCGTGAGCACTGCTGCCCACTGGGGTGGCACAGGAGGGTTGGGTGGCATTTCCCCTCCATCCCTGCCTTCTTCATGGAGACATACACACAAGCTGATGGCTTGGTTTTGCCAAGGATTCGAGCAAGCTTTTCCTGAGGTTTCAAATATTCTTAGTTGCAGTCTGCCTAGTACTGTTATGAGTTAGGGCCTCATCTACACTCAGGAAGCTGGGGGGTTTCCATGAGCGTTTCCAATAGAAGCACAGCCCCCTGTCTTTGTGATTTTAGCCCAGCTGGGTGTGGTGATCTTCCCTTCTCCTCCATTTCACCAGAAGAAGCCCCTGGTGGGATGAGTGCTGTATTTCTTACAAGTCAGTCATGTCTGAGTACACGCCGAGCTGAAATAGGCTTTGAGAGAGGCGATTAACAGGCTATAGGAAGCTGAACAAATAGAATACAAAACTGAGATAGAAAACCATACAGAGTCGCCTCTGAGCACTTCTCAAGTGCCAATCTCTGTTTAAAAGGCTGGTGAAGGAAATTGCTCTGGTTTTTAAAGTTATGAAAACCATAGTGTGGAAAACCGTATGTACCATAAAATACCACGTCCCATCCTTGTAAGCACATAATAGTAAATATCCAAGGCTATATGCACTTCAAATATAAAGAGCATTGATGTATGTGTCCAATTAAATTTGTAGTGTTACCAGTGAAAGACAACCCTAACCATTCAACTGGCTCTATTTCTTTGTAGCTTAGGCTGGATAATTTTTTTTCATGTATTTTTTATCCCTGCAAATTCTCGTTTAATTCCTTCATTCAGCTCATTCTTCAACATGTTTTTCTTCCCCTAAAACATCAAGTACTAATTGTGAGAAACAGTAATTCAGGGGTAGGAGGATCTGCAACGGAAAAGCTTTTAGTGTACCCTGTGCCAGCGCAGAGAACCAGGGAGCAGAGCTGGGGCTGTTACCTCCCTTGGGAGTTGAGAATGGGTGGGGATGAGAAGAAGACACAGCAAGAAAGCATCTGCTGAAGACTTTTTAGATGGCTGCTTCTCCAACTCATCCTTGAGCACTCAAGTGCCTCAGTTTCCCCACTGGTATAATGACTGCAATCACCTTTATAGACACCCAGGCTGGGGTAGCAGCAAGATGAGGAGCCAAGGTACCTCCATCTTTTCTCCTCTCTAGAGAGCTGCCACTTTTCCTTGTGTTTTTGCTCATCCTTTGTGGTCAGGTCCCTGTTTCAGAGATGAGTAAATGTGTTCCAGTAAGCAGCTGCTCTGTTCTTCAGAAGTCCCCCAGATCGATAGGTTGTATATAAGTGTGTTTATTACCCTGATCGACCTCTCTGTTTGATGGGTGAGCTCACGAGCACATTACTGCAGCTCTGCCTTAACACTTTGTAGTCTGGGCACTAACACGCTTCGGAGGAATTTGCATTTTAATGGATTTTTCTAAGAAATGGTGGGTGCCCCTGCCACAAACCAGACTATGGGAGTTTCCCATGCAGGACTGGGGGAGTTAGCTGTAAAATTTAGAGGGTGCATCAACGAAGGGGCCCAGCTGCCATGCAGGGCAGGAGACACAAAGGTTGGTGTCCCAGGTCCCTTTTCTGACCAACTCCGCTCCACGCTTGTGTTTCTTCCCGCAGATCATTTTTGCTGATGAGTGCACCGAGGCCGAAGGGCGGCACTGGCACATGAAGCATTTCTGCTGCTTCGAGTGCGAGACGGTTCTGGGGGGGCAGCGCTACATCATGAAGGATGGGAGGCCCTACTGCTGCAGCTGCTTCGAGTCCCTGTACGCCGAGTACTGCGACACCTGCGCCCAGCACATCGGTACGTGCAGGGGGCACGGCCCCCGCGGCTTGCTGCTCACAAGAGCTGTTGCGTTAAGTCCTTGACAGCACCGTGGGGCTGTGGGCAGGGCTTTGCTTGGCTGGGGCAATCAAATGTGCTCATGCCTCTCTCCCATCCCACCAAGGAGGTGACGTGGTGATTTATTTGGTTAAACCGCTGTTTATCCCTTTTTGTAGTCAGAGAGGGGAGGATTATCAGAGGGCAACTTCAGGAGCAATGGCAGCTAGTGAAAGCTTTCTCTGGTATAATAACATTTCTCTGGCACATTTTTTCCCTTTAAATTCATTCTCCTGTAAACAGCCTGGCTCTTCGACTCAGGTTTTTCCCATCCAAGCTTGGCAAAGGATCACATGATTTGATGAGCTACTGTCAGAAAGGATGCTTGTTCATTAGGCATCATTATTGTTTCTGGGCCTTTTTCAATCAACTTGCAGATAGATGTTCTCAGAGAGAAAGAAATAATGCATCAGGGTCAATTTATGTTTCTAGAAGAGTGATTTAAAATGCACTTCAGTCAGGGGGATAGATGTCCCCAAGCTGGGTGGGCTGGGAAGCCCCTTGCTGCTCTCCCCAGCTCCCTTTGCCACTTGGCTGAGCACAGTGAGCACGCAGACAGCCCTTCCTTTGTCCATGGAGGTGAGCTGTTCAAATACTTCATATGCTGCAGAAATAAAAAAGCATTTTCCTGCTGTGCAGCAGCCAGATGGCACAGGGAGGGGAAAAACACAGGGTTTTCAGTGAAGCACTTTGAGGATGCATCTACTGTGACCTGCAGCACATCCTTCCCAAAAGCTCAGCTGCAGAAAGGTGAAGAAGCAGCTGATAATGTTTCTTGCATGGTCCCTTCTCTTGTGCTTCCCCCATCTGCTGTCCTTCACTCCAGCTGGCCTGCTGGAGCCTGCTGAATGTCAGGTTTGCAGGGTAAAATGTCTAGTTTGGTGCATATTTGCACATTTCTACTAAAGGAGGGACTGCAACCATTTTGCTGCAAGTCTCTCATAGTGAACTGAGCACTGTGCTGACAAGCTACATAAATCAGAGGTAAGCATGTGATGAAGCCTTGTAAGGCTTGGATTGGGTAAGTGAGGATGGAGTATGGAGGCTGCACTCGTTGCTCTGCAAGATGGCTTTGGAAGTGGAAAAGGAGCTGATAAAATCCCACCCACCGTCTTGTCTCTCTCTTGCCCACAAGTGTAGCACTCCCAACTGTATAAAAGCATTTTGCTCCCTATAAGGGGAGGAAAAAACCGATTATGCTAAACCTAATTTAGCTTGGAATAAACCGGACCATTAACATAGTGTTCATTTATAAGTTACCTGGCAGCACTTGGCCCCACAGCGGGTGTGCAGGCACGTGCTGTGCACATGTGGTGTAGCACCCGCCGTGCCAGCCAGCCCACGCTGTGTGTGGCAGTTTCCCAGGGAACGGGGGCAGCAGGGCTTTGGCCAGGAACAGCAGCTTAAACAAGTGTGCAAATATTATAACTGAAACCTCAGGAGCTTTGCTCGTGGCTCTGACTGAGAGCACTGTGCAGATGTTGCTCCCAGGGGTTTGGCTGGAGGGAGACAGACTGTCTGTGTCAGTTCCTTTATTGAACCCGAGGGGGGCCTGGTGAAGCGACCCAGGAAATGTGGCTGGGTGCAAGGCAAGGGTGTGTGCTCGACCCCTGGGGCCAGCTCTTTTGAAGCCAAAATAAAGTTAGGATGGGACCACAGTAGCAGCAAGGGACAGGGATGTCATCTGCTCTGTTACATACTTAACCAAGGCAGAACAAATTCCTCATTATGGTTTAGCTGGAGGCTTTTTTTTTTTTTTTTTTTTTTTTTTTAATAAGCAGCATATTGCTTTTACTTCAAGGACTTTATGGAGAACTTCTTGCATTCCTTTGCTTTATGATCGGAAATATCCCCATTTAATACAAAATAGCTTGAGGCATGGTTCTGCTGCCTTTCCCAACACTGAGTAACTCCCAAGCAAAGGCCTGGAATTAGAATTGGGAGGAATTAAAAATGGGATTAACTTCACGCATCAGAGAAATCCTGAAAAAGGGCTTTCAAGAGCGAGGCTGAGTGCATGTCACTCACAGGGGATCATAGAGTCATAGGATAGTTTGGGTTGGAAGGGGCCTTAAAGGTCATCTCATTCCAGCCACCCACCCTCAGCAGGGACCCTTTCCACTAGACCAGATTGCTCAGAACCCATCCTGCCTGGCCTTGATGCAGGTGGTGAGTGCAGTGCTAGATGACCCTGACACCGTGATCTTCTTTCCCCCTCTAGGTATTGACCAGGGCCAGATGACGTACGATGGCCAGCACTGGCACGCCACCGAGACCTGCTTCTGCTGCGCCCAGTGCAAGAAGTCGCTGCTGGGACGGCCCTTCCTGCCCAAGCAGGGGCAGATCTTCTGCTCCAGGGCCTGCAGCATTGGTGATGACCCCAATGGCTCCGACTCCTCCGACTCGGCTTTCCAGAGCGCGCGAGCCAAGGAATCGCGCCGCAGCGCCAAGATCGGCAAGAACAAGGGGAAGGGCGAGGAGGGGGCGCGCAGCCCCTGCAACCAGCTGCAGGTCACCTCCAACCGCCTCTCCACCGACGTGGACCCGCTGTCCCTGCAGATGGATCTGCTGAGCCTGGCCAGCCAGACACCCAGCCTCAACAGGGACCACTTGTGGAGGAGCCGGGATGAGCTCTATCACTATGGGGGCAAAATGGAGCAAAGCCAGTCTCAAACCCCCTTGCAGCTTCTCAGCCAGTGCAACATAAGAACCTCCTATAACCCCACCCAGGTCCCAGGCTCGCAGTCGGATTTATGGGCAAAACACTTCAGCAACCAAAAGAGGAGCTCTTCGTTGGCCATGAAGAGCCACGGTGGCAGCTTCATCCAGGACTGCAGAGAGGACTACTACTCAGGGAGGCTTCGCTCGCAGGAGAGCTACAGTGACATGTCCAACCAGAGCTTCCCAGAGACCAGAGGAAGTGTCAAAGTCCCCAAGTATGAAGAGGAAGAAGAGGGTGGGATGCCAGCATCGCAGTGCCGCACCCGTCACCCCATCAATGCCCTCAAGTTCACAGAGGACCTGACGCCCACCGAGCAGACTCCCCGGGGCTCCATGGAGTCCCTGGCGCTCTCCAATGCTACAGGTATGTCACCCCAGTGCTACAGGTATGTCACTCCTGCTCCTGCCACCCTGAGGCCACCCCAGCATGCTCTCCATGCGATTGAATCCCTTGTGTTCTGGTGTCTTCCCAATATGAGGGTAGCCAAGCTTGGGGACCACTGCTCAGTGACACAGGCTTGTGTGCCTGGTCCCAACTAGGCTGACAGTTTCTCTCCATTTGCTTGCTTGTTTACCAAATGCAGAGCTTTATTGATCACTGGCCTTTCTGTGCAGCTCGAAACAAATGTTTTCAAACTCTTTAATCCTCCCTTTTGTGAAGAGAGGGGGGAAAATCAAGGCCAGCTGCTAAGTCAGGGCAGATACCAGCTTTCAGCACTTGAAGGACTGCTGTCAGCTGCCCTTGCAGGCTAAAAATACTTTTGAATGCCTTGAAATAGGCCCATTTAACCCCTTTTGAATGTTATGCAGTCCTCAAGCACGTGACTCGTTAAAAGAAGTTCCTCCCCCACTATATACAGCTCTTTAATTCCTCTTCCCCAACCCCTTGGTAGAAACTGCAGGGAAAAGCCAGGCAAGATGCTTGTCCCATCAGGCTGAGCTTGTTTCTCACGAGCACATCCCAGGGTCATATTTCTCAGTCCTCTCACCCTAAACATGTTTGGGTTTCACTCGTGGCTGCAGGGATGGGTGTGTGTGGACGTGCCTGTGTGCGGCTCTGGTCTGCAGCTGGCGCTGGGCAGGCTCTGTCCTCCCTGCAGCCTGCTCTGCTTCGCTCGCCCACCGCTGCTCCCACGTCCCTCAGCACAGAGCTACTCAGAAAAGCAAATACTGAACTGCTTTGCTCACCAGAGAAGCTGCCTTGCTTTTTCTTTGCGGCTCTCCTGGCTTTTTTCTGTTCCAACCAATCATTGCTTGGATTTGGGCAGGTCCTGCATCTGAACCCCTGCAAAATGGAGCTCTTCTGCCTTGTTGCTGGCAGGGAGTGGCTGTGGGGTGTTTGTACCTAGTCCTGATGATCCCCCATAGGTTGCTGGCAATGGGTGGTGAGGATTGCCAAGCCCACAGAGAGCTGAGCCCCCCTGAATCTCCGTACTGGGCTCTGCCCTGCCTGGATGGACAGGTTTGCTCTGCTATGCCCGTGCCTCCTCATCTGGGGCTTGGTGTGTTTGTTTAGGGAAGCTGCCAGCCCCATGCCAAGATGTGAAATGATCTCTGTTTCAGCCAGGATCTCTTCATCCAGCAAGTAGAAAAACAGAGGGGGAAAGGAGAAGCTAATGAGCTGGGAAGGGTTTTGCTTAAACAGTCTCAGATACACACAGAGGAAAAATAGATGTGAAATGGCGAGGGAATTGGGAATTGCTCTCCAAAACAGGGTTTTCCTAAGCAAAGCTCCACATTTCCAAAGCCTTTTGTGTTCCTGAAAACTTGGGTTGTGTAAACCCCATCAGTACAAAGAGTCTTGAGCAACACCAAGCTTGGATGAGCAATCCCTGAGCAGTGGAGAGGTTGTTGCATGCTTTGGAGCTGAAGTGTAACATATTATTGGGGATATAGGTCAAGACGCAGAAAATATGGCAAGGCCTCCATATCCTAGTGAAATCATTCTGCCTTTCATTTTAGAAACCTCTTTTTAAAATGCTGGGAGGGAGACCTCCCAAAGGCATCTGTCCACCATACAGAGCCAGAGTCTGAGTTTCCTCAGGGACAGTGACTGCCTTAATGGCTTGCTGTGTTCCAGCTTTCTGGAGCAGATGCTCAGCGTGATGGGGCTTGCAGTGACTGTTCATCGTTCCTCTGCAGAGTGAGGTGATAATATTTTTATTAATGTGTAAGGTTCTAATAATTTTCCTTGCTCTGGGAGCTGGCTCAGCTGAGCTAAGGGCACTGCAGCAGCAACAGGCAGCTCCCCCAGGGCCATGTCTGCAATTATGGAGGACACAATTATCATCCCATTTAATTGGCAGTGTTTTGAGGACAGGGAGATTTGGTGACCTGGATGAGGTCTGAGAGAGAGCAGGTTTTTGGTCAAGTGATGTCCGGGCGGAGCACCCCTCTGCCTGGCTTTTCCCATCCCTGTACTTTCTGCTGTGGCTGATTGAGCTCCCCACAGAGCTCCCCCCAACCACATCCTGGGGGTCTGGCTCACCCCATGTCCTCCACCCTGCATCCTCCAGTCCTGCTTTGCCAGAACCTCCCAGGCATCCACATACAAAGTCCCTTTGAGCTACCAACACTGCACAGTTGCTCCACCTTTTACTTTGAAATAATTAACCCTGCATCCATCTAAGGTTTTATGGCATGGCTGAAAACAGTCTGTTTTTTATAGGGAGCTGAAGGGCAAACAGTCCCTGACCCGGAGAGCACATGTTAGAAGCTGGTACCTCCCTGGCAGCAGATTTTGCTGTGATGTTTCTGCTAGGACTTAACTGCTAATTAGCCAGAGACAGTCAGCAATGCAGATAACTCAGGGCTGTGCAGCGCTAATCCCTGTCCTTTGGCCGGAAGGCTGCCTGCCGTGAGCAGATGTTGCTCCCTGTAATATTTCAGGGTCAGCCATTGTGTGGGTCAAGATCTATGTGACCCCAATCTCCTGCAAGACCCCAGGTTTCTACCTTACCAAAAGGCTCTATTTAATCACTTTAAAGCCAATTCCCCATGGGTTAGTAAAGAGGTGAGACACCGTGTTAATCCTGGGCACGTGCTCTTACAGGGCTGGGTTGTGCTCTGCTGTCACCATGGGCAGTGCTGCAACAGCAGACATGTGAGTGGCAGAGGTGGCTGTGACCCTGCTTGTGCTCTGTGTTGGGGTTGGAATTAGGTGGGAGTGTCTCTGCTGTCCTCTGGTTTGTGCTTGTCTAATTGCCACAAATGCTGATAGGATTTAAGCACATCCAGTGGCAAAGGGCAGTGTCTCCTGCTGGTGGAGGGCATCTCCCCTTCCATGTTTCTGTTCAAAAATCCCTATTCTGCTTTCAGCTGAAGGCTGCAACAGACTCCAATCTGCTGCAGCTTCTTAGAGACTGTATCCTCCTGCACTACATGGCCATTAGATGGAGAAGCAAAGAGGAAACAGTATTTCTCAGCCTGTTTTCTAAGAGAGAGCTCATTTTTGCTGACTTTCTTTTATATTATCTTTTATATTGTGCTTCCTTTGTCTATTTTGGGGGGTTTTGGGTTGTTGGGTTTTTTTAATGCCAGGAACAAGAATAAAAACCAGTGGATCCTGTAGCAATGTTTGCCTTGTAGCTCCCTGCATTAAGCAATTGGGACAATGCTAAGATGGAATTTGTCCAGGAAGGTTTGCTCATGATGAGAAGCCTGATCCTACCAGAGGTTAATCACTTCCCAAAAGATACTTGGCCCATCAGTCCTGCTACCTGTGTTTGTGTTTCCCTCCAGAAAGGTTTTGCAGTCACTGCATGTGGCTGGCAGTGGAATTAGAAATCAGGAGCTGAACTCTGCTGATTCCATGCAGTTATTTCCACAAAATGACAGCTGGTCAAATAGCCCATTTAAGAAAGTACCTGCAGGCTAAATGTTGTTCTCTGGGAACAGTCCTTTTGTGTGCTGCTTACAGAGAGCCGGAGCCTTTTGGAGGTAGAAGTCATGTTGAATGGTGACACTGCTGCATGCAAAAGGAGAAACAGATTTTAAGGATTCCTTGAGAAAATGAGTTTGGGTGAGGAAAACATCTGTCACAGGCATAAATCCAGTTTAAAAATATGTTAAACTGGTGCTGTTACAGGGTGGAATGTGATTTCATTTGTATGGCACACACTGTGCTTGTCATCATGTGTTGTGTGATGCCCAAAGGCCCCAAACAGTTTGTTTTTCCAGGACTAGACAACTGTGATATAACCAGAAGGCAGAGAGAACAGGGCTGATCCCTGCCTGTCTGAGCTGCAGAGTGACAGAACAGCATCATCTGTCTCCAGTCCCTTTTCTTTCTCTGCCTGCAGAGGAGCTAAAAGCTGCAGGGCAGGTGATGGTAAGAACAAGCCCTAAGGGCCAGGGTTGTATTTTCTGGAGAGACATTGATTAACCCAGCCTCTCCTGCCCTGAGGGCTTGGGAGCAGCTCCTGAACACCCTCAGCGATGGCAGTGAGGGGTCTGGATGTTGGTCTCCCTCCCCACGTGCTCCTCTCTGCCCTGGGCTGGAGAGGGCGGCTGCCCCAAGTGCTCCAGCTGAGTTATGCAATGCAGAAAGTGACACATTGGCTGTTCCTGAGTTTTTCTGTGAAAAAAGGAGGTTCCCAGCTCTCCACTGTGTTCTTATCGCTCTCCTTCTCCCAGACACAGCCAGCACAAAACTGCTTCCAAGTTGGAAGATGAGATCCCTTGGGGGAATTCTTACAATTTTGAGGCATGGGTATAACATTTCCTAATCCAAAACAGATCATTTCAAAACTGATGTGAAGATAAAGGTTTTCCACCCCAAAGGCCCAATGGTAAATGACTGTAAAACTGTCAGGAACATTTCTTTTCCCCCTCGCTTACCTTTTGCCACTCAACAGTGGGAGGTTTGGTGTGCCTGCTGTGGGGGCCAAACTCTTGCATGTCTTCACCCTTCAGTGTCACACATGGACAGTGCAGAGCAGGTGGGGTAATGCAAACCAGAGGCACAACCAAAATGGACTCTGGAAGATGTTACTGGGGGAAGCAACATCCCCAGCATGGCTTGTTGGCCATCAGCTGGGGAGGATGCAGGAGATGGGAGTGCTGGTGAAGGAGCTATAGGGGACTTCTAGGATAAAATCCAACTCTTTTCCAAGCAGCAAGGGACTTCTTCCACCAAGCTGGAAAGGACTGATTGAGTGAGAAATACCCAGTGACATCCATGAGTCACACATGGGGGCATACCATGGGAGGCTGGTGGGACTGTGACCAGCCAATGTGGGACTGGTGGAGGCTGGTGGGACTGTGACCAATTTGGGGGAAGGCATAGCCTTCCAGTCTGTGACCAGACTGGAAGGCTATGCCTTCCCCCAAATTGTTTATTTTCCGTGATTTCTAGTTACATGAAGGTTCTGCTTTATTTCTGCATGCCCTGAGGTCATTCAGAAGTGAGACGAGGCTCAGCTATAAACAAAGCCCTGTGCAGGCTGTTTTCTTCTTAAATTTCTTTTTAGTTCTACAGATTGACCTTGAAATAAACCCTGTTTGAGGGGTGATGGGGATGCCTGATGCTGTGTGAGAGAGAAGGTTCTGAAATAGGGGGCTGGACGCAAGAGACACTGTGCTGTATTCTCCTGTGCATCTATAGCTGCATTTAAACACTGGCTTTTGGGGCTGGGTGCTGGGTTTTGGTGCTGGCAGGCACCTCTGTGGGGCTGTGTGGTGAGAGCTGTGATGCACAGATGTGTGTGTCTGCTGTGATAAATGTTAAGGCAAGAAGCGAGCGTCAGCATAGCCCTAGGTGTTTGCAATATCCTATGTCAGGATATTTTGCATTCCCTGGCTGGTGCTCTCCTGCAGTGGGATGCTGGCTCACCCCGTGTTAGCACAGCTTCATGGGGAGTGTTATTTAATGGGGGCTGGGAGCTGCTTCCCCTCATGGGGGGCTCCATTCCCAGCCTCACACCCAGCCCACGCGCTCTCTGGGGCCTCTCTGCTGTCATTTGCTGACTGCTTTAATAATTCATAATGCAACTTGCAGCCCCCGTTTAGCAAAGCACACAGTGGGACTCAAGCACTCCGAGTGCTTTGTTGTGGCAAGGTTGTGGAGGTGATGTTCTCCAGGGGTATCTTTGTGCTGTGGCTTTGCTTATTCGGGTGTTAATTCCCTTGGCAGTGTTTATGGGATAACCATGGTTCTCAGGAGACTTCAGAGGGGATGGTTCAGGTTCTTAGTGAGCCTGAATGGTAACCAGAAACCTGCTTGGTTTTCTTGGTGCTGCAGCTAGCTGCACTTCTATATCGAGCACCCACAGCCGAGCTGCAGCTTTCCCTCCTGCTCATTGGAAAAGCACATGTTTCCATGGCTCCAGGGTGAAATATTGAGCCTGGCAGCCCCATGCAGTGGAGAGCAGCAGCAGAAAAACCTGCTGTGTCTGTGTGTGCTGTGGTGCTGGCACCAGTCTGGCTCCAGGACGGCCACCAGCCGAAGCACCGTGCTGGAGGCAGCAGTGACATCTCTTCCAGTGCATCAGCCTCTGGGGCAGCCAACAGTGCATGTGCTCAGTGTCTCACAGCATCATGCAGGAGTAAATTTTGGTGGGGTCAGCATGTTATACCTGGGTTTGCACCCTTGGAATGGTCTTGGTGATGTGGTAACAACCATCCCCCACCACGGGCCAGAGCAGGGCTCCCCTGAATGGCCTTGGAAAACAGAATCACACATTTCTTCCTTAGAAGAAAGTCAGGGCTGCATGGTGGGGGTCTCACCTCGTGTGCTCTTCCAGACTGCAGCTCTCTTGGGTTATTAGCTGTGTTCCCAGATGAAACACTTCATTAAGCAGGAGCTGCAACAGCTGCACATAAATACTGGCAACTCAAGAAGATGGGGCCTCACGGATAGGTGTAGCTCTGGAATGGCAAATGACCTCAGGACACAAGGGTTGGTGCCACCTTCGCCCCATCCAGGGCAGTGTGGGATCAGGAATCTGGAAACCCTCTGCATGTGCCTGGGCACTCACTGCCTTTGGGTGCCAGGGAAACCCTCCAGTGCCAGAGCCTGCCCCAGTCACCTTCTGCTGTGATTACACAGCAAGAGTTTTCTTCTTCTCCAATCTAAAACTTTCGTTGCAGGAGTCAGCAGACCTGGAGAATAATGTGTTCCCTCCTCTTTGCAAGCATTTTTTTTCTGTCTTTGAAGGTTGTTACTATATCCCCTTCAGCTTTCTCTCCTCTAGACTAAACAACCTCTGCTCTTTAAAACTTTATTCCCAGGTCATGTTTTCTAGATGAAATTTTTTTGACAAATGGTTATTGCTATCCCCTGATCTCACTGCGGTCAGACTGGAGCACTTTTGGCTTGCTCCCACTATGCCTCCTGAGGTCCTGTGGCTCCACAGAGAGCCATAGAGAGGGACATTTTGAGACCTTAGAAAGACTAATCTGGGCCTAGCCCTGCTCATGATGCCTTGGTATAAATGTAAAATTCAGCCTGGAGACAGCTTTGTGTTCCGCAGGGATTGTAGATTGCATTCTGGACCTGGGCACTGTAAGAGCCATGCAGAGCTCTCAGTGCCTTCAGCTGGAAAAGCACAGCTTTGCTCCTGAGCAAGTGGAATAAATCCTTCACTGTCACCATGAGCAGATAAAATAAAGTATCCCTCTCCCAGCTGCACGGCTTGCTGGGTCATTTCCAAGCGTGCCTCCCAAAAAAAAGGCTTGTGCATGTGCAGTCTGCCCAGTCTACCTGGGAAGACGCATTTTGCCCTCAGCATAGAGCCTTTTCCAGTCTGTCATATGGAGAGATGAAGCCATTGGATGTTGGACTGGCTCTGCATCAGAGCCTCCTGAGCACGGGCTCCATCACACCCCAAGTTCTGTGTGCTAGCAACGGTGATGGACATGTTCGGTGCTGGATTCCTCTTACAATCAGCATTTTCCCAGCAAATCAAGATCTCAGAATGTTTGTGCTTAATTATAATCAAGCTGTCTGAATGATCAGCCAGAAACAACCCCATGACTGATTAAACCTTGCACTCCGAGCATGAGCCATTCACGTGGTCACAGGATCCTTGTCTGAACTCACTGCCCTGTGCTGCCTTCTAAGGGAAAGAGACTAAAGCACTCATGGTTGTCTGCTGGAGGTGTGTGAGGGGCTGCAGACCCCTCTCCTGCACAAACTTAACCAGTGAAGCTCTGGCTCTGCCCTTCCCAAGCCCGAGCACCTCGCTTATCACAGCTCGCTTTACACAAAATGGAACAGGTTTCCCTCCTGGTCGTCTGCTTGATCTTGGCCACATTATTTCTGTCTGTGATGTGAAGGATGCAGAGATGTCTTAACTTGAAAACACTGTTTCACTCTAGCCATGTCTCCAGAGCCTGTGCCCAGACACTTGTTTTGTTCTTGCTGGATGCAGGAGCACAGGAGGGAGAGGCTGTGAGGGGCAGCTGAGACCCACAGGTATCATCTGATACGGCTGGTGCTGGGAGCAAAGCACCAGCACCCTGTGAGTGAGGCAAGGTCAGCCCCTTTTTAATGAAGCTGCCAGAATCAGTGTGTTGATGCCACAGAAGCATCCTGTGGTGTTGGAGCTGTAGTTCTGCACAGCGCTGCTGTTGCTCGTTCTCACTGCGGGGCTGCACCGGCTCCCTTAATGAAGTGCTGCATAAATGTCACCGAGGGCTCATTTTCCTTGGTGTCAGCTCTCGTCTGACAGATGTGATTAAGGCCACATTGGGCTGTCAACAGCCATGATTCTCATTGTGATCAGCTCTGCCGGCAGTCCCGCTGTTGCTCCGGCTTTTCAGGAAGTCTTTGCGCATGTTCCCAAGTTGCTCTTCCCTCCCCAGGGGCTGCTGGGCACCTCCACAGTGGCACAGGAGGGGACATGGGGAGCAGTGCCTGATGTGACGGATGCCTCCACTGGGTTCACAGGCAGAAAATCCAGCGAGGAGGAGAAACATAACAGGAGTGTGGAGTGTGGGTGGGCAGGTCTTGAAAGGGCACATCAAGCCCATCCACAGGGCTTTTTCCAAAGGGCAGTGGGTGGGGTTGGGCTTGCTCACTCAAAGTCAGCGTGACTTAGGGAGGAAAAAAAAGCATTAAGTTGACTTGAAAAGTGTGTCCTTTAAAAAAAAACCACGGCTTTCCCTTGTTTTTAACCCAGCCTATCCCTTTTCCTGTGGCATTCAGGGATCCTTCACCTTACCTTCCTCTGTAATCATAAACTCCAAAAACATCCTCATTAACAACAGAAAAGCAGAGAAGCTGAGACTCAGGGAGCAAAACCAAACCATGTGAGGGCCAGTAATGGCTAAAGCTCTCCCTCATGCCACCGGAAGCAGGATTTGGAAAACTCTACCCAGCTTTGCAAGATCTGTTGATCTTTTCAAGGCTGAGCCCAAGGAAACCCTAAAGCAGCTCATGAATGGGGTTAGTGGCAGCAACCCTTGTTCTTGTTCAGGTTTAGCAGCAGCAGCTAATGTGAAAGGAGCCAAGCTCTTGATGAAATGCAAACAGCTTTTGTTAGGGAAAAAAAGGCTTTATTCTTGAATTGTGGGCTGGGTTGTTATTTTTTATAATTAATTTACAAAGTCATAAATTGTTGGTGATTGCATAAAGGCTGTGTGTCATGTTGGAAATTCTGCTGACGATGCTGTGTTGGGTCTGCACTGGGATGTTGTCGGAGAAGGGATGGAGAGAAGGGTGCCAAAGCAAACATTCCACGTTTGATTTGGGATGGAACGGATTTTCTTTGAAATAACTTGCGAAACATCTTGTCCTGAGCTTGCAATGCAACCAGTGACTACTGCCAGTTGTCAAGCCAACAGAAAATAGCCAGAAAACACCCATGAAACAGGCCAAGGACTAGGGCACTGTGGGGTGCATTGAGTTTCTTGTTGGCAGGCAGGTTCTGAGCAGACACCCCACTTCTTCCCTACTGCCAGGTGAAGGCTTCCTGGGCTGAAGGAAAGCACCTTGCGGGAGCTCAGGGCTCGCTGGCACATAGGAGAGATCTAATGGGTCACCTTCCCAAGCAGGGCAGCCCATCAAGGAGGAGCTCACATTTCTAGCTCCTGCCCATGCACAGCTCCCTGGATATCTGCAGGGATAGTCTGACCCTCCCACTGCCCTGCTGCTCACAGGGAGCTCCAGCAGACCCTCTGGTGCTCGGGTGTTTCCTTGCTTCCCGGGAAACCCAACTGCAGCTTTGTTCTCTCCACGGGTGTCATTTAGGGGACCTGTGAGGTGCAGCATAGTGTGAACCCTGAATTAAGTCAGTGGCCACGTTTTCATCTGCCACTGACATTGTTTAGTCCTCCAAAATGTGTTGTCATTGCAGAAGGTGTGAGTGCTGGATCATGGCACCCTAGTTAGCTCGGCGTGCAGGAGGCCTCAGGTTACCTCTGACGCATGATTTCTCCCTGGCAGCGTTGGTTATTCCTATCAAGTCGCAGACAGTGTAGACATATGGGAAAGGAAGTCGTGAAAAGCAGCTTGGAGTCCAACCCAAAACACCTTAAATTGGTGTGATTTCCCCAAAGGAGGAACTGCCTGCTCTTTAAAAAAAATTAAAGTCCTCCTCTTAAAAAGGGCTCTTCAGGACAGGATCGATACCACCGAGTAACTTTTTAAAGCAAAAGTCTTGGGCCAAAACCAGCCTCCACCCTGCATCTCTGCTGGCAGAAAATTCTCTTTCTTAACTTCTTTTTTTTTTTTTCCCTTTACCCTTTTCCTGCAAAGGCCTCTCAGCAGACGGTGGAGCCAAGCGCCAGGAGCACCTCTCCAGGTTCTCCATGCCTGACCTGAGCAAAGACTCAGGCATGAACGTCTCGGAGAAGATGAGCAACATGGGCACCCTGAACTCCTCCATGCAGTTCCGCAGCGCCGAGTCCGTGCGCAGCCTGCTGTCGGTGCAGCAGTACCAGGACATGGAGCCCACCCTGCACGACCTCGCCAGCCCCCTCGGCTACCAGGAGCGGCCGTCGCACGGGCGGATGCACCAGAGCTTCGACTACGGCAGCGGGGTGCCCGGGGGCAAGCTGGGGGCGCAGGAGATCCCCAGGCACACCCCCATGAGCGAGCGCACGCGCCGGAGAACCGTGCTCCGCGATGACGACCGGCACTACCGCCCGCACCGGCCCCGGCGCTCCCGGCGTTCCCGCTCCGACAACGCCCTGCACCTGGCCAGCGAGCAGTGCTACCGCCTGAAGGAGAGACCCTCGCTCCGAGCCAGGGACGACTACGACCCCTTCGTGCGCCAGAGGAGCTGCAGGGAGACGATGGAGCAGGGTCCCTGCAGGGATGTCTACGGCCACTGTCCCCGGACGGTGTCGGATCTTGCCTTGCAGAACCACTTGGGCGAGAGATGGGGGCCCTACTTTGCCGAATACGACTGGTGCTCCACCTGCTCCTCGTCTTCGGAGTCCGACAACGAGGGCTATTTCCTGGGGGAGCCGATTCCGCAGCCTGCCCGCCTCCGGTACGTGACCAGCGAGGAGCTGCTGCACAAGTACGGCTCGTACAGCATGCCCAAGTCTTCCACAGTGGGGGCCAGGGGACAGTTGCACAGCCGGAAAAGACAGAAGAGCAAGAACTGCATCATATCCTAATGGCATCCTTGCCAGGCACCTTGGGAGAATGTAAATTAACTCACGATCTTGCACTGGTTTAGATCATGTAAGTGCTTTTATTGTAACAAAAAAAAGGCCCGAAGAGTAGGGATTTGTTAAGAAGGTTGTAGACCGGCTTCTATAAATAGTCATAATCCTGGGCACAGTGAATATATTTTGCACATCTTACTTTGGAGATAAAAATTTTAAAAGTTCACTTTAGCCTGTAATATTTACCCAGTAGTTTCTCTTCCTTCTCCCAGATACTGCCACCCCCTTGAGCTCTGTTTGTCCGTACATTTTGGTTGCCACTGTTGACTCTCAGCATCAGTTTGCTGGTAGGTTTTGCTTTCCACCACGTTTTTGTTTTCCATTAGCCATTTCGGTAGGTGATTTGTCTCTTGGACAGTGTGGGAGCCTAAGTTATTTCCATGATTGTTGTAAATGCGATGTAAATGAGAGTTTGGAGAAAATATTTTTGTATTTTGTAATATCAGAGGAATTTCTATATCTTAGGAGTCACTGGGAAAATGCATGCACATTCAGAATTATTTTCAGTCAGAGCTAACCAAACAATACTTTGGACCCCCCTTTCCATTTCATCATCACTAAAGTTTATCAGTGAGAGTCTGAGTTTTCATTTGTTTTGAGAGGTTTTTTTGTTTTAACCTTTTTTTTCTGTTTATTTGTTTTGATCCTGGTCAATAAACAAAATGGTTTTTGATTCATTAAATCTTGACAAGCCTCAGTGGCATTTTGAAGCCTATGATTTGCAGGTACACTCCATCAGTCAGATACAGGAACCCCCGACAGCTGCAAAAGGGCCTTTTTTTTAATTATTATTATTATTATTATTATTACTAAATAGGAAAGACCAGAACTACCAAATGTCTGCAACATTGTAAATTACCAAAGCTGGAGAAGGAATTTCACACCTCTGTAGAGAACGCTGAAGTTACTAAACATTGAACTATTATTTGGAGTAAATAAAGTGTAAATGGTGCAATTGTGTGATGTCAGCATGACGTTGTTTTGAATATAGACTTGTCTTATGGTGCTCTAGTCTCCTGGGTTAACTGCTGTTCATTACCAAGTGGAAGTCTCAGTATTGCCTCCTGCCTACGACATATGAGAACACCTGCAAACTGCTCCCCACGGCCCCTCCTGCCTGGCGAGATGCCCTCTCCCCTCTGGGGCTGTTTGTGGCCAGGGCTTGTCCCCTGGGGGCTCAGCCCAGCCCCTGCCGCGGCAGAGGGCCCCTGCATAGGGCTCAGCTGTGTTGTATTCTGGTGGATGTGAGTTTGTTCTCTGTGTGCTTTAATCCATTGGGGTTCTGCCATCCCAGCTGCAAGCCAAGGCCAGGTTGTCCCAGTGCTTCCCATAAAGGAGCGAGTTTGCAAAAGGGGCTCTTGGCAGCCAGAGCACCTGTGGGGGTTAAGATAAGGCTGGGCTTTGAGCCACACGAGGGCCGAGAGCTTAACCAGCTGCATTGCCCTCCCCATGTGCTGCTGGCACCTCAGGGTGTCCCTGCACCTTGAGGCCAGCCCCTCCCTGCACCCTGGGAATGTGGATCCCGCTGCAGGGATGGCACTGGCAGCCCTGGGCACACACAGGGACACCCCCATGCCTACTCAAAGCAGCAGATGCAGAAAAATCTAGAAGATGGATGTCTCCATACCACAGACTATTGCTAGGAATTTTTTTGTTGTTTGTAAAGGACAATGTGATAATTATTATTCCTTTAAAAAGAAAAAAAAAAGAAATGATACTTAAATATATTTAAAAATGTTTTTTCCAGTTGGAATAAATGGAAATATTCATCCAAAGGGAAGAGTCTTGTGTACATTTTTTGCTCTTAAGGAGTGTTGGTTAATCATGAGTAGAAAACTTGATTTTTACTGAGCTGGTCTTGAAATAAAAGCACAAAAACCAGCTCAGCTCCATCGCTGGCAGGATTTTGGTGGGCAGAGAAAGCTGGTGGAGGAGCTTCTCCTGCACACCATGCACCTTCCCCAGGGTTGGTGACCTGGTGTTGTAACACCTGGGCCCATTATTTGTTGTTAAAAAAGCCACATCATAGATTCATTAAGGTTGGGAAAAATCTCAAAAATCGTTGAGGAAGAACAACCAACACCACCATGTTCACCACTCAAAGATATTCCCAAGAGCCATATCCACACAGCTTTTGAAATCTTTACCTGGTAAAAGCCAGCACAGCTCAGCTGAAATCCCTGCTGGGCCTCTGGCATACTGGGGGAGACTGTCAACCTAAAATGTATAAATAACAGCCTTTTCTTAGAAGTTCACAGATCTTTCCATGTTTTCCAAAACAGACCTGTTAAGCTGGATAGGGTATTGCTTACAGCGACAAATATAACACTGCAACTACAGGTTATTCTATAATTGGAATTGATTATGTACAGTTTAATTCATTGTCAGTGATTAAAAGCACAACAAATGTCTGTCAGCTCTGGTACAGTGGAGCTGCTCTTGTGCAGCCAGAGCTTGGATTGCTCAGGAAATGGTAAAAAACTAATCCCAGCCTTTCCCCTTTCCCTGCTTGCTGCCTCTCCCCAGGGGTAACAGAACAAGTTTAGAGACTCCTTGCAGCAAAATTGCAGCACTCTGCACATGCAGTTTTTCTACTAAAATCCCAGGCACAGTGCCTCTGTTCACACAATGGTTTTGCTGCTGGAAGCAACTCTTCAAAATTTGGTTCTCACTGCAGAGCATCTCTGCATCCCTGCAATGCACTCCAGTTTTAATGCAGTGCTGGAATTGGAACAGATGGGCAACAAACGGGAGAAAGTCTCTCAGGTGATGTTCCCCTCTGATGGACCCTTCACCAGCACCACAGAAAGGTGGCAGATCACATTTTCTGGGAAAGTCAGAGTTGGTACAAATTTCATCAATAAATGCAAACGCAGCTTCCAAACCCTTTGGATTTTTCATATGGGCTCCAGAAATCCAATACACTTTGAGGCACGTGATTGAAAAAGAAAAAAAGAAGTTTGGTTTTTTTCTGCTCAGCCCACTTGGAGTATGATTAACCATTTCTGACAAACCCACTGAGCTTGAGGGATGGAGCTACAAGTCTGTAAAATCTTGCTCCATTGCCATCTGGCCCTGCTGATTCCCCTCTCTGTGCCCGTGTGAGCGGGGCCCTTGTGCTGACGTTTGCTTTTGCGTCTCCAGAACTGCTGAAGGTGACACCACCTAAAGCTCGGGGTGAGTGTCAGTGGCTCCCAGTTCCCCTGGGGTCACCTGCAGTGTCCCTGGTTTGGCCAAGCAGGAAGCTTTTTGCTGGGCTCCTCCAGACAGCTGTGCTGCCAGAGCCAGCCTGGCACACTGTCATTGTTGCTTACAAAAATCATTAAATCTGATTGCTAAGGCCTATTGCTACCACAGTTTTCTTCTGTAAAATCTCTTTTTTTCCCCCTTTTTTCTCCAGAAAATCCTTGGCAAAACCCACCCAGTGTTACCATGGGAAGGGCTGGTGTTAACTTCCATTGCCAAGGTTCACATCACATACTTGGCCATGACTCTTGTGATGGTGGGAGCACAGCATCCCTCACATCCGTGTTCCCAGCAGACATGGGGGGCTCCCTGCAACACCTCAAACACCCCAGTATGACAACATGTTGGCCCAAAAACCACTAGAGCTGTGCAGGGAAGCTTCTAGCACACCTAAGACTTGTTTTTCAGGAAGCCAAAAGCCCCACAGCCTTGAGCCTGGCAGACAGATCATAATGAGATGAGCGAAGCCTCTGCAGAAAGATCAGAAGTCTAAGGTTAGAAATATTCAGCAGCACCTTCTCTGGAAATTATCATCCACAGATAATTCCACATTTGCTAAAGGCCCAAGTGACTCAGGCATAGCCCAAAGCACTCAGTGGCTTTGAAAACCCAGTTGCTTCTGAAGGGAGGGACAGCACTGCTGAGTGGAGGGTTAATAAATTACCTCAGTTTGGCAAAGACCAACTGCTCCTGAGAAACAGACACCCTCACAATTTAATACCCCAAAAATCCATGCCTGTGCAGTATGGGGCTGGCAGCACCCACCTGGCACTGCTGCTGTGCCCCAGCTCTCAGCTAGTCCGAGCTCCTGGGCTTTGAACTGCCCTGGTATCTGATGAACTTTGCTCTTTCAGGCTAAAAAAAGCTCCCAGTTCCTTGCATTTACATACAATTATGCTATTCTTGAAATCTAGGCTGTCCTCGTTCTCCTGAAGGTTATCTGCCGCCTATTAGATGACCATCCTCCATGTCCAGAAAAGCTCATTAACTTAAAGCAATTCCAGAGGATTTTATTTTAAAGATTTTTTTTCTTTTTTTCCATGCAATACACTTTTAACCTAGATCCTTAAAACTATTTAGGAATTCAGATCCGGTTTGAGTACAAAGGGACACTGGAGAGCTGGGGCCCCTTTCCAAAAGCATCCACAAGTTTGTCTGAATGTCTGAGGAGGGAAGAAAAATTTAAAAGTTCAAATTATTTGAATTTGCTGCCTCCATCCATCAACAATGGACTCCAGTGTTGTGCTATGTGTTCCCTCTGTGTTAAAGCATCAGCTTCATCTGCAGCCAGGCTTCATCCTCAGCTGGGAGGAGCAGAGGAAGCCAGGTCACGGGCTTTATGCACCTATGGGACACTGGCTCTTAGGTCAGTGACCAAAGACAGCTCCACCTTTCTGCTTCTTTGCTTCTTGTTATGCACTCAGCAAATTACCAGTCTCCTTTTTCTAGGCAAACCCAGTCAGTTGCTAAAGCATTCTCAGGAGAGTTTTCCCCTTGTAAAAGCAAATATTTATAACTGCTGTGCTCTTAGAGGCTCTGGATATGATCAACTCTTAAAGCAAGATTTAGCTGAAAGAGATGATTTATTAAAATAGATAAACAAAGCCCTGTGAAGCAAGTTAATTCAGTCTAAATAAAGCATTAAACTCTGAAGAGCACACATCAGATCACAGTATATATCTATATGTATATATATATATCCCATGTAATTCCTGCAGCCAAAAGTGCAGCCCTCTGGACTGGGATCCCAAATCAACACCCAGCAGAAAGCCAGCCCTGAGCCAGGCTGGCTGTGCATCAGGCAATGAACACAGCAGCACATGCCCTGCTCTATAACAAACCCAGCCAGGCGATCCACTCCCACCCCAAACACAGGGATCTCTTCAGCTGCCAGCCCTGTCTGTGCTCCGTGCCTCAGTTTCCCCATCTCCAAACCTCCACCACAATCATGCTTTTAACAACAAGGAACTTAAAAGTCTGGGGTGAAGGAGGCTGGCAAAGGAGTTCTGATTTAAACCAGTGGCTCAGGGTTTGAGCCAGCTTTGTTGGCACTGCATGCCAGCAATTTCTATCAGAGTTGTTTCCTCCCTTAGATCTTTGCTGCTATAGAGCTTTAGCTCTATAAAACTTGGGTTTTATTCTTCGTTTCTGTAAGTTGGGCCTTAATTGTCAATTATCTGCTCATGAGAACGCTTTCATGGCTGATGCTGGAGCAGACTCAAGCAGTTTTTATTTTGGTACTTGGATTAATTAGCTTTATTGGAAGAGGGAGGCAGGGCAGGGATTCATGCTTGCTGCTCATCACATATTCATTATTTACACTTTTCGGTATCCCAAGTAACTTGGCACAGAAAACAAATAAATGAAGACTGAAACATACACAAAACATCTGGAGCTGCTGCAATTCTGTAATTATCAGTGCTCATTCACAATGCACAGAGTGCCTGTTGGAAAGGCCATTCATTTATTGGCCCAATGGAGATTTTTCCTGTCAGAGGCTTCCAATGAGCCCCCCCATCCTCCTGCCCCATCTGCCTGGCTTAGGTCTGACCTTGACTCCCCACCAAACCAAAGCAGCAAAATTGCTCATTGTTGGGAGCAGCAGCCTCTGGAGCTCCTGGCCCAGGACAGTAAACACAGCTGGGCACATTAGGGCTGCTGAATTATTTATGTGATGACTCTCCAAAACAGCAAATCCTGCTTCCTCTATCCACTCCATCCTTCATCATGTGCCTGCTGAGCAGTTTGTGAATATTTAGGAAGTTTTACTAAATTCATAGACTCGTGTAGCAAACAGTTTTAAAATGTTGAATGAAACACTTGCATCTCACACTGCTCTCTGTTCATGTGACCACAGGGGAGCAAAGGGGAGCCAGGGAGAGCCACTGCAAAATCCTCGTGGCTGAGATGAAAATTTTCAATATTTTGGTCCAACAGATGTGATGCTGCCCTGTGTCCCTCCACAGATCCATGCCACTCTGCTCACCCACCACTAAGGAGTTGAATTAAAACTTCATCCTTGGGTAACACATGGGTGAAATGGCAATTTTTTTATATGCCAGGAAGGCCAGGCCTTGGCACAGCAGCATTTGTGTGGGGAACCTTAATGAGACCCTCCAAAAGAGCTCGTGTGGCCCCAGCTGGCAGCTGGGAAATGGCTCAGCTGGCAGCACTGGTGGGGTCTGCCAGCCTGAAGGGAAAGGGAAAAAGGGAAAGGCAAAAGGCAAAAGGGCAAAAGGGAAAAATAAATGGGAAAGGGGAAAGCAGAAAGGCAAAGGAGAAAAGGGAGTGAAAGGGGAAGGGGAGAAGCTTTCTCCTCGCTGGGCACACAGCAAGGCAGCCCCTGGGCAGGAGCACCAGAGCAGCCTCCTCTCCCAGCACTCGGCCTTCTAGCAGCTCATTTTAGAATTCACAGGGGTGGGAATAAATGTGCCCGGCTTCACAACCTGGCCCAGTTGTGACAGTAGAGGGTTTTACTCAGAGGAGGCAAATCTTTGCATATTTATGAACATAATTGTTTACGGCAAAAGATACAAAGAGGAGAAGTTGATTTGGGATGCACAGAGAACTGGAGCAAACAGGCCTGGCTCCCCACAGGGCTTCACTGCAGCCCCAGAGATCCCTGCCTTTAATGTTCCTGGATTGTTAACAGCTGGGAGAGGGTGGGGAGAGCCTGTCTAGGGGGAAAAGGCAAAAATCTCCCAGTTTCACTTTCATAATTTGGAGTTTCAAACCAATGTTTATGACAATGTCATTATTGCTGAGCATCCACTGGGCTAAGGGAATAAAATTCCTTTTATTCATCTCCAATGTCAGGATTTGCAAGTGCAAGAGATTTTCAAGAGCTTATCTCAGTCCCTGTTTGTATGCAAATCATGTTGTAACATTTCTTAGACTAAAAGACCTGATTTTTACTGTCATCAGTCAAAGCATCTGTCAGCCTTGTCAGAAAAGAAAGACTTTGATTCTTTCAGGTCAAAACAACCCAAAATTATTGTTAGAATATTGAGATTGGTTTAAGACATGAGGATCACAATGAAAATCACTCAATCCTTATTTTTCCTTTCAATTAAATTTAAATTTTGATTTTATTTCCATGTGTAATGCAATTTTTTTTCCCGGTGACAGTTTTAAAATCAGAGTTCAATGCAATATTCCAGATCTCTATAATTGGGCAGGGAGCAGTATTGGATTCAATCACAGGAGAAAACTGGGATGAGGAATGAAACAAGCTAAAGAATGGGCAAAAAAATTAGAAAATTGAGTAGGAGTTTGTGCCAAGGCTTGAAGGCAGCAAGTGAGGCTCCAAGATCAAACACTTCCAGAGATGCTGTAAGCACCAAGTGCTTGGGAATAGGGTCCTCTCCAGGAGGTAAATCCTCTGTCCAGAGAGGAAAATGTGCCATTGTTCCTGCACATGTGGACCCCAGAAGTCTGAGGTTTTGTTCATTATAAAAACAAAAAAGGGCTGGTGCCTACAGGAACACTTTCCCCTTGGTGTGGCCTGGGCCTATCTTTTGGCAAGAAAACCAGAGCATCCTCCATGTGACATGGGTTGGCTGGAAGTGGAAAACACTGGTTAGCAAGTGGCACAGCCTTTCTAAGAGCAGGATCTCTGCTTTCTCATGAAATGATTTTTAACAACCTGCTAGATGGAGAGCTTCCAGTGTTCCTCTGGGTCTCTGTGAAGGGCTCACTTTGCTCTTGGCAGAGAAGGTCCCATCTCTCAATAAATCCCCACTCTCCCACTCACTTGTCATTGAGGAAGTTGCTAAAGCCTGAAAGACTTCAGTGCAGCCACCAACAAAAAAGGAATCTCCAGCTGCACACCTGGGCAGAGACTGGGAGGACTGGGATGTGGATCTCCTCCAGCACCATTAGCAGGTTCCCTGCCTACTGGCATCAAAGTGGAGTTCAAATCCCTGGTTTGCTGGGAATAAAGAAACTGGTTTGAGGGTCTGTCCTGGGGCCAGTGTTTCTCCACAAGCCAGTGGGAGGAGGCTGCCCAAGGTCCTGTTCTGGGGACTGGAACAGTGGTGTAACTGTTCCAGTAAAAAAAAAAATGGCCCTGGTTTATGTCCATATGGATTCTCTCCCCACAGAACCAGCAACAAGCTCCGCTGCAGAAACAGGGAACCTCCCAGGTACCCCGAGCTGCTGCTTTGGGCAGCTTTAGGATCTGGGAGGTTGCCAGAGGAGCCATATCTCTGTCCTCAAACACGTACTGCAAGTTTTTCCCTCCTGGTGCCTGCAGCTTTACACCTTCAACTGACCACTGTGACCACCAGAGCAAGCAGCCTCTGCCTGGCACCGAGCATCCACTTCCAGCACAGAAAACAGATGGATTTTCATTTACAGAGGCACAAGGCTCTCTCTCTCCTGCACATACACACAAAGACATCACAGCCTCCACCATTTATATGAGGAACTGTGAAGAAATAACATGTTATAATAACAGCATGGATATATCCCTCAAGCTCTGAATGATAAGGCAGTAATCATTTCACCAAAGTGAAGAAAGATTTCCCAGTACTCTTTCCTAAAGATAAGCATGTTCTGGGACCAGCATGATACCCTCTCCCCACCAGCATGCACGTTTTTCCAGGGAAGTGATGTTCCCAAAAGCCACTACATTAACCTATAGGCATAACAGCCAGTTCCAAATCAGCTCCAGATGTGCTTCCATCTAACAGCCCTGATAAACACCTTGCCTGTATTTTCATACTGCATTATTTATTCATAGAACCTTGGGAAATGAGGAGCCTCGGGAGCAGTGGGAGGACACTACATACCCACAAAGTAATATTTCCCTCTCACTGAGGCATTACCATCACTTTCCCAGCACAGGACTGTGCAAACGGATTGCCCACCAGCATCCTCCCAGGCCTCTGCCCACCTGCAGAGCACACACTTCTTATTCTTCTCACAACACAGCACAAGGCACAGGGGGCATTTTCTCAACTTAACCTGATTGCTAATTTCCTCCCTCAGTTTGTGTTTCTCTGTGTTTCAGAAGCCTGAATTTCTGACGTTTGTGGCTGGCTGACCCATCTATCCTGCCAAATGCCACTTGCACCAACAAGTTTGAACCTTTGGATGAGCAAGCACTTGTGCATGAATGTGAACGGTCACTCCTGGGTGTGCAAACATGACTCTGCAAACACAGAATCTTGGAATGGTTTGGGCTCTAAAGGACCTCAAAGATCATCCAGTTCCACTTCCCCTGCCATGGAACACCTCCCACCAGAGGTCCACGTGGCCCATTCCACCCACACACAGCAAGGATGAACTGACAACTGCAACCATGGTATAATATTTTGGTGCCACAGAATTTCGCCCTCCTAAATTAAGCACATGAAGTGAGTAGCTGGTATAAAGTACAGCTGGATATGTGGTGGTGGTGATTATCAACTCCAATTTAAAATGGTAGGAAAAAAGCCCAGTGGCTTTCCTTGACCTCCCCCACATTTCCAAGGTCACTCACCCAGTCCTGAATACCAGGAGGGAAATGCGAACACCTCTCCAACTGTTTTTAGACAACTGAAACGTTTAACGCCAAGGCCATTTGGTCCTTGTCTCCAAGTTTGAGCTAAAAATATACTGATTGCTAAAAGGCTCGGGTGAGAAAAGAGCATTTAAAGTTCTTGGGGGAAAAAAAAAAAGGAGATACAAATTCCTGTGAGATTTTTACCTATTTCATGCCACAGCTTCAGTCCCATAATTAGGTCTCCTGTCACTTCACTTGATGCTCTGTCCCATTTATCTGCAACTTTTTGACCCTGTTTTCATATCTGGTAATATTTTTTTTCCATTACCATTCTCAAAAGAAGACACAAAAAAAAAACCAAAAAACAACAAAAGGATTCTTGACCTTCATTCTGATGACCGAAACATGTAAGAACAGTTTTAACTTTCAAAGGATGTGATCATTGTGTTAGGGCAGGATATTTATAAAACAGGATATATATATATATATATATATATATATATATATATATGCAGATATATAGAGATAGATAGATAGATAGATAGATAGATAGATAGATAGATAGATAGATGATAGACAGATAGGAGAGGGCAGTACTGGGTGCAAATCTGATTTTTTTGGGCAAACCACAAATGCAGGCAGTGCTTGCAGTGAAAAGCTGAGGCACAGAGGGCACCTGCTTGTCTTGCAATTAAATCTCAGTCAGAATTTATTAACAGTGAAGGGCCTTCCTACCTGTGAAATGGTACATGCTTCCAGGCAAATCCAGGCAGTGAAACCATGTTCCCAAGTGCCAGATCTCAGAATAGATGAGCCTGATGTCAACTGCATCACCCTTTTATCTGTTTATTAAGTGAAGACAGAATATCTGTTGCATAAAAGCAAGCCAAGCCACCTGCTGCCAAAAAGCCACCTTCCCTCTGCCACAGACAAATGTCTTCACAGCTAATTTATGCTCAGACTGTACTTCAAGTCACACTGTGCTTGCCAGATTTTGAAAGACCAGATTTCTCACTGCTACAACACAACCCCAAAAGGAGTTACCTCCTCCTCCTCTGGGTATAAACACCCAGTGACAGTCACAGCTCCCTTGGAGCAACTCCTGGCCAGGTCAGTGGGACCAACCAGAGAGAACCTGCAAAAGGCCGGACCCAGGATATTTGGGACAGAGATCTGGTGTAGCAAACCCCTCCTGTGGCCAATCTCCTTTTGCAAATGTACATCTCAAACATGTCTGTATCACTCCCAACTGAGTCACCGCTCTGGTGATGGGTCCTGCTCCAGCCACCAGCACCTGGCTTTGATCCCTCCCTGCAGCACAAGTGCCCAGGCTGAGACTGCTGTTCTTCTCATCCCAGTGCCAGGCTGTGTGGCCATGTCCCCCAGGAGGGATGAGCCAGCAGCAGCAGGAGTACTTCACCTGGCTTACAATCAGTCTTGGCATCTCCATGGCAACTCCAGCAGATGCTGTATCCCTAATGGCTCCCAAGGAACTGCTGCACTCTCACAAGCAGCAGTTGCAATCAACTTCTGTCTTGGTCATCTCCAAGGGAGCAAGAGGATAACGCAGAAGAAATTATTAAGAGGCACTGAAAGTACTTTGAACAGCGTAATTGCCTCAACAATTCCTCTGGATTACAATTAGTCTGTTCCTTAAAATGCACAATATTTCTTGTGTCTCTCAGCTTTTGTTCTGCTGCTGCTGCTCACTGCTGCCCCGTGCATATCCATGGAGGAGGCAGAAGGGGACTGTCTCAGTTTCGAGACAAATTTCAGGAGGAAATGCCCCGGAATGAGCATTTCCTCTAAGGAGAAAGGCCTTCAGTATCTCTCTTTTCTTCTGCCAGTGAGAGAAATGGATAACAGGGTGAAAGTGAAGAAAGCCAACTGTCTATTAACAACAAAACATTGAATAAATGCTAGCTACTGAGACTGTGGGACCTTTCTCCCCTCCCCAGCCCAGCCCGGCCGCTCCGGCCGCGGGCGCTTTCCCCGCGCTGCAGTTCCGGGCACGGCCAGCAGGGGCGCTGCTGGCTCCCGGCCGGGCACGGCGTGCGGTGATCGCCCCGGCCTGCAGGGGGCGCTGTGGCGCGGGCTCGGCCGCCTCCCTCACGCAGCGATGGCGGGCACGGCCGGCAGAGAGGGATGGAGAAGGGGCTGCCTTTACAACTCACAGGCACAGCCGGTCCTGGGGCCCCTCTGGATGGCAAAAGGAGCTGTAGCAGGAACCTTGGAGCAGCAAGCTGGAATGGCAGAGTGGGCTCCTCCGGGGCAACAAGCAGGAGGCAGCAGAAAGTCTGCATCTGTACCCAGACTGAGGGACCTCCGGGCAGGCAGGGGGTGAAACAGTCCCAGTATAGCAAAAAAACCCACAGCAGCACTAGCGGCACGGCAGGGACTGGGCAGCAGCAGCCCAGCTCCCAAACATGGCAGAGAGAGAGACTCCTTGGGATTTCTCACTGGCTGATCCTGGGCCCGGGCTGTGCAGAGGGTGGGGGCAGCTCCCAGTGGGAAAACAAGGATGCGCCCAGGTCCTGGCAGGGCACGCACTGCCTCTGGGCTTCCCGACAGCATGGCAGCAAAAGAAGCCAAGCTGGCAAGCTCAGTCACAGTGCTGAAGCAGAAAACAAAAACAAAAACAAAAACAAAAGCAAAAAGAAGCAGGCAAAGCCCACAGAGGCAGCAGGATCCCTGGTTAGAGGTACCGGCCGCATGTGTCCAGTGGAACAGAACACACTCAAAGCAAGGGCTGCCTCTCACCCACACACAGCTCCCTCCAGAAACCCCAGCTCGGCTCCCATTTATTGCAGAGCCCCAGACTAGGCAGGACAGGGGCTGGGGCAGGGACAGCAGCCACCCTGGGCACAAACAAAACAAAACAGATCAAAACCCCCAAAAATGGTATGGGATAATAAACCATCCCCAAGAGAGGGGCTGAGTGGGATCTGCCATGCTCAAATGGGGTTACTCTACAGGATGAGGTTTCACCATCAGAACATGACAGATCCCAAATGCAAGCATGGAAAATCCAAAATCGTTACCCTAGTGTGCCTTTCAACTTCAGAAGTGTCTGAAAACCCACTGGAGAGTTTTTGCAGTAAAAACACAAGAATCAGTCTCATTGTAAGACATAAAAGAGTCCTGACTTAAATTCTACATCAAAGGCTCAGTTCTGCCCACAAGAGCGCCTAAACTCCCCGACCGACGTGCATCTTTCCTGAAATGTTTTGCAGGTGCATGATCATACCACAGCAACACCTGAGGGATTTTGTCTTTTCAGCTAAGTGAAAAGTGTATTTTTTTTCTCAAGCAAAGCTGCTGGGCAGCTCTCCCCACGGGCCACAATGACACTGGAGTTTGCACCCAGTATTGGGGCAGGAATACACCTGACACCACCCAGGCACCCCCAAGTGATGTCCCCCCTCACTGCTGGGGTGCACCCCTGAGGATCACTGGGCAGGATTTAGCTATCCATCTCTACTCAGGAGCAAAAAGGCATTTCTGCCTCATGGCCCACATCTAACTCATCCCCAGGCTCTGAGGTGAGATTTCTCCCTGCCAGCTCCTCCAGCTCCACACACCAGGATTTCAGAAAAAGCAAATCACTCTGGTTTTAGGGTTAACATGTTTGCATTCATATTCCAAGACTTGCTTTCACATCTATAACTCATTTTCCAGCATCTTCAAGCAAATTTCACACTGTTGGAAAAATGTCAAGGGTTTAATCTGATATGTGTGATACTTACTGATGTCACTAGGGAGGGAGAGGATCGTATCTTCCACTTCCCATCATGTTTCTTGCAGGAGTGAAAACATGTCAGGAGAATTCACTGGGTTTCACTATACTTGGTACATACAAATGAACACAAATCAAACTCTCTGAGGGGCACAGACAAATAACTTTGCATATAAAGAGACTCAAGCTTATGGGACTGAAAGCTTATCTGTTTTTTCCAGTTGCATGAGATGGTCTGAGGAAATGTGGCTTTGACAATGAGCCTTGCCATGGCTGTGACCTGCATCAGAGAGCACGACCTGAAGCCTAGGACCAGCCTCCTGCAAGCCTCATGCTTGGCATCAAGTGGATTAAGAGAGGAATAAATACAGCAAGAAAAAGATGAAAACTCTAATGAATACATCAATACTGGGATTTTTGCTCAGATTAGTGTATCCCCTGCAATATCAGCAGGAAAAGATTCCCTCAAATCCACAAGAATTCCAGAGAGGGCTTCCACACACAGCAGAGAAGTCAGTGGCAATCTTGTGCCACGAAACAAAACAAACAGAAGAAAGCAAGCAGGAATTAATGTTCTTTCTGTTCTGGATTGGTTTGAAACCCAAATTTAAATCAAAGTGGCTGCAGACTGGAAGTTAATGGTTTGCAGAGCTGTGGTGGGGCTGGGGCTTCCGTGGGGTCTCAGAGAAGGAGTGGCAGGGCTGATTTGGGCATAGTTGCCCTGTGTTCTGGGCATGGTTACTGGATGGGCAGCCAGTCCACAGAGCCATGCAGGAGAGTCTGTGCCACGAGGGCTTTGTGCCATGAAAACAGCTGAAGGATCTCAGTATGCCCAGTGCCAGAGGGAGCAGGGACATGGCACAGGCTGCAGCCCCAGCTGCTCACACTGTGCTCAGGCAGCCGGGCTTGCACCACTTCACATCCCAGCAGAGTGAAATGGCTCCAGTTAAGCCCTTTGCTGTGGGAAGTCCTTTTCTCTACTGAGAAAACAAATGTTCTATTTTAAACCTTGGGATTTGGCAAACAGAGGGGAAAAAAAATAATATTTGAGTTTTGGTCCTAGCCTGACCACCTGCAAACCCAGGGCAGGGCAGGAGGCAGGGACAGGCACCAGTAGCAAATGGCTGGATGGAGGGGACCAGGCATGTCAAATGTCACCCAGTCTGTCCAATCCAAATACCCACATTGCTGCTGGCAGCCCTCGTGGGCCTGTGGATTAAATTCAGCTATCACTAATGCATGGCATTACGCTGATACCCAAATATCAATCAATATTATTGACTTCAGTAAATTCTCCTCTGAGCTTATAACTGTAATTTAATTTTGCCCAGACCAAATTAGAAAAAGCAGGCTGCATGAAAGCAATATTCCTAAGACTTCATTTCGGAAAGACATTTGGATCTCAGAAATAGGACTTGAAGTGTTTGTAGCAAGGAATATGCTTAATTAGATTCATGTCTGAGAAGTCCCCAGCTGTTCTGCAGACAAACAGAAATATCTGAAATTTCTTCCAGCTCTATGGAGACACAGAGATTGGCTCCTCTCCCTGTTGCCCCAGTCTGAAAGATTTGCACTCATGATTATTATCTGGTGCTGTTTCAGACAATAAAAGATGCCACACAATCTCTGAGCCAGAGCAAATATTCCAGCGTTTTGTTTCATGATTACTTCTACCCTGTTCACTTCAGCATCTGAAATATTCTTTGCTATTTTTTTTTTTTTCATGTGAAAGGCTTTCTGGAAGTTGGACGTAACATACATTCATTATGAAATGAAAATACCTCATGTGTTCAGGATGGAAAAAAAATCCCTAGCTTTCAAGAAAGCTTTGTGAGCTTATTAAAAACAAGAGTGCTCGCTATGCGTGTTATTCTGCCAAATGAAAAATTCCATCCTTGCTTCTCAGGCTTGTAAGCTGCTTTGTGTGCTCAAGACATCTCTTTCCAGTGTCCAGCACATTTTCATCATTAGTCCAACTTGTAATAAAATATTAGCTGCCTTGTACCAACAGAAGGGACTGCAGGGCAGCCACACATTGGCTCCACCTTCTCTGGAAAGGGATTCTGGAAAAGTTACCAGTGACAATGCCATGCAGCCCTCAGACTTTGGGAGCAGACCCCCATGCCACAGGGAACCTTCATACCCAAGCCATGCATCTGGGGAGAAGCTGAAACAGGAATTGTGTGCCAAAACCACAGCAGGCCATAAACACCACAGCTCGAGAAGAGGCATGACTGCCTCCAAAATCCACATCCCTGGGGCACTGTGGCAAGTCCAACCACACAGGAAAAGATGCAGTGTGGGAGCTTCAGTTCCAGGTGCAATTTCCAGGCCCACCTCACCAGCCTGGCTGCCTTCCCCTTCTCTTCCTTGTCTCCCCATTACTCACCCTAGCCCTTTTTTTTTAGGGTCCCAGCCCCACTCCTGGCTCATGCTTTGAAACAAATCTGTGGTGCATGGTGGGGGCTGGTCGATGTACAGGTTGGTCCTCCACTCCTTCTTTCCTCTAATTTCTTCTGCTACCACCTGTACTTCCTCATAGCCCATCCAACAGCCCAGGCTGAGCTGGGAAGAGGTGTGGATAGACACTGTCAAATCAGGCAACCAGCCACTCAGTGCCCATGGAGGAGCCCAGCTGGGCATCCTGGCACAACCAGCTGCCAGGCTGCTGGGGACAGCCCCGAGCATGGGGCATTTTGGAAATGGAGCTCTTACCAAGGCTGTCCCGAGCAGCTGGGGCTGGATACACAGGGGAGCATGGGGACAGGAGAACATCAAACACCAGTGATCCTCAGGAAAGGGAGGTTAAGCCCTTACTGCCAAAGGTACCCACAAGGGGGTGTCTCTGGTGAGGAACTTCAGACAAGGAATATTGCCTCAAACCCTGCTGCAGCTGGATCTCACAGTGAACAATGCACAGTGCAAGGATCAGACTGACAAAGTGCATCTATGCAGATCACCTCCAGCAGCCAGTGGAACAAGTCAAGGAACTTAGCCAGCAATTCACCCCACATGACTGCAAAACCCTGCATTTCATCTGACTAAGGACGAGATGAGTAACAGCAAATACAAGGACAAACAAACATTTCAGGAGCTTTGAAGAGCTGCTCTCAGTAACCAGCATTCATTATGCCATAGCCACCTGAAATGGGAGCTCTCAGTCTCCCTTGCCGCACTACAAGCCAAGTCAGTCCATTGGTCAGTGGTGGCATTTGGGCCATTGGTCAGTGGGCCACCCACCCATTTGGGTGGGTGGGTTGGTAATTTGGGGCTATTCAGTACTGAATCACTCACAGCTCATGCGCTGTGGAAGATCACACTCTCTCTGCAAGAGCTCTCTTTCCCCTAGTTCTTCATTCCCATTTATCTTACAAACAATTAAGACTCTTTAAGAAGATAATCAGTTTGGACTTTGAAGCTTTTTTCTCTGATCTGTGTTTTTTCCTTAAGATATAAACTTCAAATATTGTGGTATTCTGGATGTTTTCTGGTTCAGTAACAAGCTGCTAATTGTAATTAATTTTATCATGTGGAAATTCAAAAATCTGCTCTGAATGCATTCTTTTGAATTTAGTTAAAAGGTACTTTTTGAGCTGACAATCATTTGACTGTAGCTTGTGAGAAAGAATCAAATTTTAAACTTACAGGAAAAGCTCATTTTACTGCAGGGCTGAGAATCCACTGTCCCAGAGCTCACTGGCATTGAGAGGTGCTGGTGAGAGCCAGAGCAAATATTTCTCTGGGCTTCCACTTTCAAGCAGTATGTTTTAGATTACACTTAAGTGGATTCAGGAGAGGAAACTGGGGGTGGTGGGTGGAAAGGATGCGAGTAGGTAAGAATGAAAGGAGGCAGCACATGGAAAATTGGAAGGAAAAAGTCATCTAAAGAAAAAAAAGATGCACAGAAAGGGTGAGGAGGTACTGGCAGGATTGAGAGTAGATCATATAGAAAGCTCAGTTACACGTATCAGACTGAATAGATAAGGATAATAAGGAAATGTAGAAGGGTAATATATCAAAGGATTGCTGCTGGGCACTTCAAAAATTGCTGTGAGTCACTAGAGGTGGGATGGAGAAAACAGGAAAAGGAGAATGAGCAAGAGAAAAACACCAAAATTATAACAATTTAAAAGATATTGAAATATATATTGAACAGTATACAGTTCAAAATATTAAAAGTACATTATTTTCATGTTTGAACAACTGTGCAGGAAGAAAGTGGCATCCTGTGCCCAGGAGGGAGGATGTGGCCAAAGAGAGGCTGTGCTCAGTGGGGAGCTGGTGTTGGGGGATGGGGGCAGGAGCAGCCAGGGCTCAGGTTCTGCACAAACCCACAGTGCCCACCCTCCTCTTCCATCCTACCAGGAACCAAACCTGGCTCCACCTTGCATCAGGTGAAGCTAATCCTTTGTGTGAGTCCTTCTGTGGACATTGTGTCCTCTTCCACCAGCCAGAATATGCTTCTCCTTTTGAGGATGGGATGTCTCTGCCCTCCAGATCATTACCATGGCAAATATACAGGATACAATATATATTACAGCAACCTGCACAATCCAGGTAGTGCTAATGGGATACAGAGAAGCTATGGAAATAAAAACTTATATTAAACGTGAACTTCTGCCCTCAGAGTCTCAGATGGGCAAGAGCAATGGCTGCTTTGCAAAACAGCAATGGAGGGCAAGGCTGCCTCTAACTCTGGGGATAATTGTCATGGAAACTATAAGTAAAGCAGCACAAAACACAAGTAGGTATGAAAAAGGTAGCTGAAAATAGCTGCTCTGGAATATTTCTTTGCAAAGGTTCTAGACATTAAAAGGCAACTGAATAAACAGCTTAGTAATTTTAGATGTTCTTGGAAAATGGATTTTAAAGGGAAAAATGGGGCAAACCACAGAACTGTGGCTCAGGGAACACTCCAGGAAAAAAAAATCTCTGAGAGAAAAATGAGTGCAAGTGTGATCCTTGTGTGTGATTACGTAGAGCTCAGAGTGCATATTTTTAAGTACATAGAGTGTGCATACATATAAGGTGTATACACAATATATATACACTACAGGAAAAAAAAGTACTGAAAAGCAAAGGCAGCATAAATGAAATCCTTCCTGCATCCAACTGAAGATGAGAGGGTTTCTCAGAGGTTAACTTGACTGAAGTCCAAGGCCTTGAGCAGGAAAGCGAGTTGTCTGATGAGTTGGACCAGTGTCTAAATGGCATCTGCCCAAGGATGGCTGTGACCAGAAAACACACAGAGAGGGTGAGATCCAGCACCCGACAGCAGAATGGATTTGTGCCAGAGAGCCTCCAGTCGACGGGGAGGCAGTCGGCAATTCCCAGCAAGCAGAGACGGCCACAAACCAGACACCTTCGTCTCTGCTCAAAAAAGCAGCAAACTGCATTTCACAAAGTGCCTTTGCCTTGCTCCAAGGAACACCTCCCGGTGCCAGACGGATGGTGGCACATCCAGGGATATTCTTCCAGCCAAAATTGCCAGTACAAGGAGTGCAAGCACAGGGGAAGGAGCGGGGGTGCCAGTCCAGAAAGTGGAGCAGCAGGTACAGCCTCATGTAATGGTGCTGGGAATGACAGGGCAGGATTCAGTGTGAACACAGAGGAAAGCAGGTGAGATGTGGAGGTACTGTCATGCAGGCCCCACTAGAAAAACATTAAAGGGTTGTTTATGCACCTGGAGAGGAATGAATTGTGTTGTAACAGAGAAAAGTGTTAGCTGGAAGAAGCTAAGAGAAGCAGCAGAATATATGTTATATCACACAGCAGTACTTGCTGCTGGCTGGGGCCAGGATAATCCCACCCCAGTTCTTGTGCCACACTGGAATAAACAGTGAATTAAACAGGAATAACCCTGCAACATCAAATTGCATATATATTCTAGTAAGTGCCAAGTAGTGTGTTCCAGCAGGCAAGACAAAAAGAGTTCAAGGTGAGTACCAGAGGTGTTCCAGCATTGCAGCAGGTTCTCATGAGTTGTGGGGGGGATTTTAGAGGTTGGTGCTGGGGGCTAGGAATTTTCCTTTTCTTTCTTTCTCTCATGGAATTTTGTCCCAAGTGTTACTAAGAGATAATAATGACCAGTACATAAGAGAGACAAAAGATGCAGCCAAGGGGGACGGGGAGGAGTGCAGTTGCCTGCTCTATGGCTGAGAGGCATTCCCTTGGGAAGGGCAGAGATGCTTTGAGATTTTGGTCTGGGGGGAAGGAGCTGGGCCCAGCTCCAAGGTCTTTCTCTCTCTCTCTTGCTCTCGCCATCGGGTTGAGCTGTTGTTTGCTGTGGGGAGAATTCACTGCCACCACCAGAGCCCAGCCCAGTACTGCTTCTTCCTTACTGTGTGTGAGCCTTCACTCATAGGAGTAAGAAGCCACTGCACTGGGACCTTATGAACACCCAATCTGACTGGAAAGGACTCTCACCATCTATTCACGTGCCTTAGGAGAAAAACCTGGGACCCTTCCCCATCCGTGTGCGGCAGCTGCTATGGAGAAGCCCGGCTGCCACTGCCCAGCCCCGCTGCCTCGGGATTTTTCACTGCACTCTGACCACCGCCCTGTGTCCACCCAACCCCCACGGCTCCAGGGTGTGCCTGCCTCTGCCCTCCCAGCCAAGGGCCCTGCTGCAGCCCCATCTCCATCCCTCTCTGCCGGCCGTGCCCGCCATCGCCGCGTGAGGGAGGCGGCCGAGCCCGCGCCACAGCGCCCCCTGCAGGCCGGGGCGATCACCGCACGCCGTGCCCGGCCGGGAGCCAGCAGCGCCCCTGCTGGCCGTGCCCGGAACTGCAGCGCGGGGAAAGTGCCCGCGGCCAGAGCGGCCGGGCTGGGCTGGGGCTCTGCTCGGGGCTGACGGGGCTGATGTTTGTCTGTGTGTTTGTTTGCCCTGTGATACACCTGCACACCAGTAAAGGACTGTTATTCTTTCTCCTATATCTCTGCCTGAAAGTCCCTTAATTTCAAAATTATAAAAAATTCTGAGGGAAGGGGGTCATATTTTTTGTTTCAAGGGAGGTTCCCACCTTCCTTGGCAAACACCCGTCTTTCAAGCCAAGACAGTCTGTCATATCCACACCATGTAAAATAGAATAATCAGTAACTCAAATGACACCCCACAAGGAGGCAACAGCAGAACCGTTTCATTCACCAGAGGTGATTATTACTCCCAAGTGCAAAGAACTGGGGAATAAATAAAAAAAAAAAAAAAAAAGCCCAGAGAGCAAAAGATGAGGAGAGGAAGGTCAAGGGAGAGGGGAAAGGAGAATGGAAATGGAGAGAAAAGTAATCCCAGCCTAGAGGCAATTCTAACCAGCTACAGGGAGAGAGAATTCAACACAGCCCCATCTGCAGAGCAGTGTGCCGTGGGGCCAGGAGGAAAACTGCACAGCAGCAGAGGCTGGATGCTGCTGCCAGTCAGGGCTTTACAGGGCACGAACCAGGTATTTATGAAATACCATGAGGCACAGGTTTCTTTACTTCTGAGAGGTTGCAACATAGAAAGATACCAAAAGGAATTAATTACATGGGATTTTTTACTCAGTAATGTCAAGTCGCAGCTCAGGAAGATTAAATATGCAAGCAGAAGTCACCTACATTGACGTAATGCCACTAATAACAGTAGCATTTATAGAGGGCTAAATCACACTTCCCTTGCTTAAGGCCTTTCTCTCTGACCTTTGAAGGTTTGATCTCGAGACATGATGTAAATCATCTGGAGAGTTTTCTTCACCTCTACCGGGTGAAGGATATTCCTACTCAGTGAAAGTACAGTTAGTCTTGCAAATAAAAGAAAGAAATACACTGGAGGTATTTATCTTTCAGGGCACCTGAGTTCTCTGCTTCCCAAAGTCACTCTGTGCAATGGCAGTGCTCTTTCCATCAGTTGAGGAGGATCCTCTAGCACTGCACAGAGATAGGCTCTCAATTCCAGATGGTTTGAATTTTCTGCTCACTTATTAAAACCAACATTAAACCCCCTAAAGTAACAATCCAGCTATTTTCACCAAAACTGAAGGTTCTCAGGCTAGCAACTTGCCCATTAGTAAAAGCAAAACATTTAGGGAGATTAGTGCCTGGGCACGAGAGCACAGCACTGTGTGTACCCTGAAATCCCACTCACTCTGGGACTCAAAGGTGCACTCAGAAGAAGGAAACAAGAGCACCTTCCACAGTTAACATTTGTGTTCAAGCCAATGGGCATTTCACAGGTGCTCTCCAGGTATTCCAACAGTCTGCAGAAACAGCCAGAGCTAAATTCCCACATATTTTCGGGAAATGCCTTGTCCTCTGAAACTACCAGGATGTTCACACTGTGGTCACTTCAACACTGGGTTTATTTTAGAAGACAACACAATATTAAATCATCACACTATTGTTCGTGTCAAACACCCTTTGCCCTAATTAATAGATGTGTGCTTTGTTTGCTGTGAGATCTCAATAGAAATTGCACAACACTTCTCAACCAAGTGCTTTTCCTTGCATGATGTGAAAATCACTTGTGTTATAAAGAGTGAAAAAAACACCCAAACAAAAAAACCCAGGCTGTGTGTTTGAAAAGAAGCTGTGGAAAATACATCAATATTTGCAATTACAGTGGCAGCTGCTGCTATGTGAGCAGTCAGGGATGAAGGCTGCTTTTCCATGGATCCCATATTCCTTCTCCCCAGTCTGCCCCATCCCCACTACAGTGACACTCCCAGCTCTTCCTTCCTCTGCTCTTCCCTCCTGTGTATTTCCCATCCCTCCATGCACCCTGCAATGGCAACACAGCAATTGTCCCTGCTGGTCACATTCCCTCAACACCAGCTGAGCAAAAGGCCCAGGAATGCCCTCACTGCAGGGCAGGGTGGTGTGGGTTGCAGAATGGCTAATCCTCCCAGTTTGGATCTGCTCCCTGATCTCACGTAACTTTGAGGAATTGGATGTTACTAAGAGCTCATGACATTGATCAGATTTGGTTCAAGCTGACCAAGGGCTTCAAAGGCATTAGAGCACAGAAACACAGGCTGATGGCAGAGGGTGTAATCGCCTGAGACTATTGCTTGAGAAAAAGAGGCTTAAAAAAATCATCAAAGGACAAAAGTCACCCTGGAACCGCAGGGAAGGCTGAGAGAGCTGAGTTAAGGAGGAAGAAAATGGAGTAGCTTCCCAAGTGACTGAAAGATTTCAAATTCCTTGCTCTTCATTTCAAATTATGTCAGTAAACTGATAACTATCACATCAACCCGCCAACAACCTGAAGATTTAAACAAGCTTTTTGCCACCAGCACATATAGACCCCAGTGTATTCCAAACAGATGGTTTATTTAAAGAGCACATTATATGTACTACAATCAATATCCAGATTATGCCAGGGCTGCTGAAAGGAGAAAAACATCATTTTAGGCATGTAAAACCCCTCCAGTTTGGACAGAGGCTGGGCAAGAGTAATCAGCTTCTTCAAAATGTAATGAAAAAGCTGAAGTGTGTGTAATTACCAGTGAGAGGTATTGTAGCAAAGCAGATAAAGTTAATTATACAGTACAGGAGCGTTTTCAGTTGATGTGGTAGTAATCATAGTCAACAGAGAAGTGCCCAACAGAAGGATCCATATACAAGAGAAGTAACCATGGGGTGAAAGTGTACTGCACAAATTACCTAAAAAACAAAGGCAGACACTGACACATAGCTGGAGCCACAAAATTAATGCATATTTGTGGATTTCTACACAGAATAATATACCTTAAACAGCAGCACACCTTACCCTGTGCATGGTACCCCCCTAAAACTGTCACATCAGTCTGGAGGAGGTATCAATATTTGTGCTCCATGCAGGCCAGATCCAGCACCAGCCTGTGATAATATTGACACCATTTATCATGGGAAATACTGGGTGCTGTTGCTGTGTATGAAACAAATACATCAGTGGGTTGGTCTAGAGTATCTGTTTTCTAAATTGATACTTAGGGGACAAGATGCAATAAACAGACCTCACTTTGATTTCAGGCTTACAGGCCACCATCTCCCAAGGACCTTCCTTTCTGCATTGTAACAGGTGAGCTGGAACACAGGATCTGAAACAAAAGGCTCAAGCACAAAACATTGGTGTGTGTGTATTTACACATGTCCATAAATGTCATTTCAGTGTCTCTTGGTTTGATGATGGGACAGACACTGAGCAGGATTTCACTTCCCTGAGCCAGCAGCGCTCTCTCCCACTCTATTACAGCCATTTCACCCAGGAGCTGTCACTTGACGCAGGTCTTCAAGGCACCAAATCCACTGGGTTCTCACCTGCTCAGAAAGAGCCTCTCCCCTGAGATTTCCTGAGGCAGTGGTGTTAAATATATCCAGCCTCAGGCAGCAGTATGCCATCACCCTTCCCTGCACCCAGGGCTGCCAGAGGTGTGGAGCAAAGGAAGAGGCTCCTCCACTGCCCCTACCTGTCAGTTTGATTTCTCATGGCCATTACACATTAATAGCTTTTCAGATCTCGAAGTAATGATGCAGGAGCCATCTCTTCCCAGGGTAATAAACTCCCCAACATGTCTGTTTGTCGGAACACCCTGAATCTAATGCTGCAAAAGACCTTATTTGGACACTATGTAAAATGTTGTCCTTCAAAACAAGGATTTACTGATTCGAAAATATGCAAGGGAAGAAAAGACACTAATTGCTGTGAAACAAATACTTGGCTGATCAGATGCAATTGGTAACACGGAAAGAATGACAAAAGAATACCAAGGAGGTTCAAGAGATGCAGAAATCCCACTCCAAGGCATTCTTCTAGCTATTCTTATGCTGGTGCCAGGGCTCGTTTAACACCAGCCAGCCTGTGGAGCTGTACTAGCAGAGAGCTCGACCCTGTGCTTTTCACTCCCTGCTGACACAGACCGTAGTTTCTGAGAGCCAGACTTCCTGAGACAACAGCCATACCTCTGCCAACAATAATTACCTAGGAAAACAGGCAACTTCTAGGAGCTTATTCAGAAGAAATCAATGCCTAACACTTGTATGCTTATACAGTGCCACTGTGAGTATTGCTGTCAACACTTCCACTACTGAAGGGCGAAGAATGAAGCCAGATGTGATTCAAGTGCCATCTTTTCCCAAGTTCAGTTAAAGCAGCCCTGCAAATGAAACAAATGCACTGGCCTTGAAGATGCCTGAGGATGACAGCAAGGTATGAAAGCGTAATTGGTATTGCTGAGGTGAGCCTGCAGCTCACAGCGTGGTGGCGGCGCACAAAGAGCTTTTTGTTACAGCATGGACAGGTCCAACAGCTCCCAGAGCCCTTCATGCCTTCTGCAATGGGAATTAAAGGCATTCAGCAGCTCTTGGGTCCAATCCTGGATCCTGCTGCAGATCCTGATCTGCTGGCAGAGGATGCTCACAGTGCCAGCGCGGTCCCTGTCTCTGAAACCCAGGAGAGCCAAGTGGGGCTGCAAGACCTCCTTGGAGAGGAAAGGGGAGCACTGTGTGACCTGCTGCTGCAAAGTGCCACATACCCTGAGTGATGGGAGCTTTTCCCCTTATGGGCTGGGAGAGAGGAGCCCCTGCACTCAGCAGAGAGATCAGTGACAAAGTCCCTGGCTCCCTAGATGACACTGCCATAACAGGTATGTTATACATCCCTGCCAGCAGCAAAGTGGTGTCTGGCTGGACACAGGGGTCTGCAAACCAGGCAGTGGCTGGGGAGGGGACACAGCAGGTTTTGGGCGGTCTGTGGCCCTGCAAAAGGCTGGCAGTCTCCAAAGATTTCAGCCAACATTCAGCAATAGCAGGGCTTCACTTGGCACCCTGAAGGGGCGAAACAGCCCAGCAAAGCACTCAGAAAGCAGAGACACCGTGCAGTTACTGCTCTGAAACACTGGCACCTTGTGGCAGCTCAGCCCCACACGGACACGCTGTGTCTGACTGTCCTGCTGGACATCCGAGTGGCCCGGGCACAGCTCCAAGAGCCAGGACACAAGCAGGAGCAACACCACACAGATGCATAGAAAGCCACCTTGCTCCGGGTAGCATTTAGTAGCTAACAGCTGCTACTGGGGAAGGAGGAGATCTGGAAATCTGTCGTTGCACTTCCAGCCCTGTTTGTGGCCTCCCACAGCTACAAGAATGATAACCAGGAGGGTGGCATTACTTGGGATGCCCATGACCACTGTCTGGGGCACTGACCACACAAGATGTGTCCAACTCAGGAAACTGCAAGGAGTAAACAAAGCTCTTGATGCATCACCAGGGCAGCACGGGGTCTGGACCCCACCTGCAGCACATCCACACTGTCTCTCTTCAAGAAAGACGTACTAGGGGCCATCACAGGGCTCCTCACTGCCCTGATGCATCCTGTAAGGAAGGAAACAATCATTTGAGATCCCTTTTTGGAAAAAAAAAAAAAGATCCTTTTGAATGCTGTAAAACCACATTAAATTATGGTCACCACAAGGCCTTATTTCATCATTTAAATATTTGAGATATAAGTATTCTCCCTGAGTTGTTTTTTCACATTTAGTAGTGAATGTCACATGTGTGTACCCAGCTCGTTTTCTCCCTGTTACTGCTGAAATACACATAAATATGAAAATACAGGCAAATATTTACAGGCAATAAATGCTGTGTGGGGTAATTAACTAACATTTCATATGGTTACAAACCAAAACACAACATTTCAGTAATAACTAAACGCAGGAAAATTAAAACTCAGTTCCCTTACTCTTCTCACACCTAGCAGCTTATTTTTTAGCTAATTAAAAAGTGGCAAATCCAGAAATGGGAGAACGAAGACATTTTTCTCCCACAGTACATAATGAATCTGTGGCTTTTACTGCCACAATGAGCTGAGGATACGAGATCCAGCGAGGCTGACAGGGGGTGGGTGTTTCTGTGGACAGTGAGAATGGCCAGAACTATCATGGTTACGAATGATGTGAATTTTGGAAGAGGGCAGACCTCCAGCTGTGGCTGCAAACCAATCTTTATTAGGGATTAGGAAAAGAGCTATGGTGACAGCCAGGTTATCTGCTTACAAGGGAGCTGCACATACTTTCCACCTTCCACCCGTCGCTGGAGGGACTGTCTGTAATAACTGCATGTTGGAGCTGGTTCAATTTTTTCCGTCTTCAATTTTTGTGAGCTAATCCCAGCTCAGCCACTCACACAAGCCACACTCACCCATGTGTGCAATGCCTGAGCACTTGGAACATCAGCCTTACTTAGCAGAAAAAACCCCAACCATCCTTTTCTTCCCAAACAAGGCATGCAAAGAATAAACAGCATTCCTTAGCTCCGGAGCACGCTGCCTAAGGAATAGAGCTGGGGACAAGACGCAAGGGAAAAAAAACAACCATGCAAGATGGCTAAAAGTGTCTCTCATAAATAAAACTAATTAATAGGCCTCTGAGCAAATACAAAGGCCAAGAGGCAAATAAGATAAACACTGCTGCAAGAGATCAGCGTGCTGTTCCCTGCAAAGCATCACAGCCACTGCTCCTTGCGCAATCGATACAAAAGTGATTGCGGCTCCAGAAGAGAGACAGAAGACAAAGGAAAAAATGACTGCTTCTAAAGAAACAAAGGAACTGCCCAGCTTAAAACACGGTTTTTCCTTTGTTTATTCTAAAATACTAGAACTACAAGCCAATAAATGAAAGGGGGGGGGGGGGGGGGAGTCAGAATCAATGTAAAAAATACTGGCACTTATCAAAAACACAGCAGGCAGTTGTTCAGTTGTTTCTTCCAGCCACCTCCTCAATAATTCATGCCCAATATACCAAAGCCAATCTTGGGAATACACAGTGCCTGAAAACAGCCAAGGGAACTGTTTCTCCCATCACCCAGATGGAAAGCACAACTCCAAAACAGAGGCACCAGCCTAAAGCACTGTACTTAAACCCCAGTTCCAATAAATAACACCAAAATGTGTCTGAAGGAGCTCAGCTGTACAGCAAGCGTGGTCCAGGAGGTTGGGTGGGATCCTCCATGCCACAGGATAGCCCTGGGCACCCAAAAATGCCCTTTGCAGGAGCCAAGCACCCGTGCCTGCCCAACCACCCAGATGTGTTCCACTCCAAAAGCACCAGCTATGTTTTTATCTCCTTGCCAGCTTCCAAGGGAATGCAGTGGGTGATATATATAGAGTTGTAAGGATAAAAAAATGGATGACTTCAGGTATCCACTGGGGATGAACCTCAAGGGCTCCACACACAGGGCTATGGAGTCACAGGGGTCATCTGTGCCATCTGTAACACGTGGCACAGACAATTGTGGGCAGCCCTGGTGAGGAGGGAGAGCAGGGCAGGACCAGGGCCAGTGGGGACATATGGGGACCACCCAGCCCTCCTGCCACCATCCCCTCCTGACATTCCCAAGGGAGGGAACATGCTCCAGCACTGGTAGTGTTTGCTGTATGAGGTCAGGAAAGAAAAAAAATCAAAGATATTTAATTAACAGATGGAGAAATCTCAAGAAAAGCAAAATGAGAAGTGGATGAACACAGGTGAGGGTCAGATATGACTTCCCCACCATCCTGAATGAAATACAACTGAAACCAGGGATGTTTGGAGCCCCCATTATTTGCCTTCTACTTGTTTTGAGCCACAAGCTCTGGTGTAACACATTTGAGCTCCCTTCTGACACTACAAAGGCTACAAACCCACTTCTTCCTGTGACCCCTTTGAGGCTGGTGTCCTTCCCCTGTGCGCAAACACCAGACAGGCCCTTGCTAGGCCTGCTCAGCCTTGAGAAGAGACAGCCGAGAGGGCACTCATCAGTGCCTGTCAGTGTCTGCAGGGAGGGTGCCAAGATGACGAGCCAGGCTCTTCTCAGTGGTGCCAAGCAATAGGACAGGTGACAATGGGCACCAAGTGATGCACGGGAGGTTTGACAGGTGACAAGGAGCACCAAGTGATGCACGGGAGGTTTGACAGGTGACAAGGGGCACCAAGTGATGCACAGGAGGTTTGACAGGTGACAAGGGGCACCAAGTGATGCACGGGAGGTTTGACAGGTGACAAGGGGCACCAAGTGATGCACGGGAGGTTTGACAGGTGACAAGGGGCACCAAGTGATGCACGGGAGGTTTGACAGGTGACAAGGGGCACCAAGTGATGCACGGGAGGTTTCACCAGAAAATGAGTTCATACTTTGCTGTGCAGTGACACAGGAACTGATTGTCCCGAGGGGCTGCAGAGCCTCCCTCACTGGAAACATTCCAGGATTTTCCGAACACAGCCCTGCACCACGTGCCCTGGGATCACAGGATCGCAGAATGCTTTTGGCTGGAAGGGCATTTTGAAGATCACCCCAGTTCCAACCCCCTAGACCAGGAGCCCCTTCCAGCCTGACTTTGAACACTTCCAGGGATGGGGCAGCCCCTTTCCCCGGGCAGCCCGTGGCTGTGGCCGCGATTTAGCGGCAGTTTTTGTGTTTGTGTCCCCGTGTCCGGGCCGGGCCCGTCCCCCCCGCTCCTCCGCCAGAGGCCGCCCCGCGCCGCCCGCCGCCGGGGACCTCCGAGCCGCCAGGGGGAGCCGCGCGGCGGAAGCGCGCGGCCGCTTCCGCCGGTCGCGGCTGAGTCACTGCGCCGCGCCGCCCGCCCGCTGCCCGGCGCCTCCCGTCCCGCCGAGCCCCGGCCCCGCGGCCCCCGTCCCGCCGCCGCCATGCCGCTGGAGAACCTGGAGGAGGAGGGGCTGCCCAAGAACCCCGACCTCCGCATCGCCCAGCTCCGCTTCTTGCTCAGCCTGCGGCCCCGCGCGCCCGACCCCGCCGCGCGCGACGAGCTGATGGCGGCGGTGCGGCTGCACAGTGAGTGGGGCCGGGGGAGGCTCTGCGTGTCTCTGGGGGGGTCTGTCCGTCTGCCCGTCTGCCCGCCGGGCCCGGCTCCCACCGCGTGTCTGTGCAGCAGCCGTGTGACCGTCCCTGGTCATCGATCCCCGGGCAGGGGGGGTGTGCGCGGCCCCCGCAGTTCGGCGCCGCTCTGCCCCCGGCTCTGACTCCCCCGGGGCACGGACAGCCCGAGAGCAGCGGGGCAGGCCCAGGGCCCCGTCCCCGACAGCTCCTACATCCTGCTGGGACTGCCCGAGCTGTGGGTTGAGCACCGCGGGCTGCTGTGCTCACAGCGGGATAGAGAATCACAGAGCATCCTGAGCTGGAAGGGACTCGCTGGGATCATCAAAGTCCAGCTCTTGGTCCTGCGCAGGATGCTGCACTGTGCCTGAGAGCGTTGTCCAAGTGCTCCATGAGCTCTGCCCTGGGGAGCCTGTTCAGTGCCCCACCACCCTCTGGGGGAAGAACCTTGTCCTGATAGCTGACTGAAAGCTCCCCTGACACAGCTCCATGCTGTTTACTCAGGTCCTGTCACTGGTTTCCAGAGCAGAGATCAGCGACTGACCCTCCACTTTGTCTCGTTAGGAAGTTTTAGACAGCTTTGAGATCTTCCCTCAGTCTCCTCTAGGCTGAACACAGCAAGTGCCCTCAGCTGCTCCTCATACATCCCCTCCAGACCCTTCATCATCTTCGTGTCCCTCCTTTGGATGCCTTTTAACAGCTTAATGTGCTTCTGGTATTGTGGTGCCCAAAACTGTCCCCAGAACTCAAGATGAGGCCACCCCAGTGCGAGATAGGGTCAGTGAGATCAGTGAAGAAGCAGGGGCTGTGCCGTGTCTGGATTCAGCAGGTACCTGGTCACAGCAGGGACATCTCTGGCATTGACAGTCCTGTTGTCCTTTTAGGAACAAACACGCTCTTGTTGCAGCAGTGAACAGCAGAACCCTTCCTGCTTCTCTTTCAGACATGGCTCCATACTACGAAGCCCTGTGCAAGTCTCTTGAGTGGCAGATGGACACGGATCTGCTGAACAAAATGAAGAAAGCCAACGAGGAGGAGCTGAAACGTCTTGACAACGAGTTAGAAGATGCAGAAAAGATCCTGGGGGAGAGCGAAATCCGGGATGCGATGATGGCCAAGGCTGAGTACCTGTGCAGGATTGGGGACAAGGTTGGTGACAGCAGAGGCTTTATGGACTCAAGAAAAGACTGCATGGGAACCCTGTTAGCTGGGCAGGTGCCAGTGAGCACTGGGGGACTTGCAGAGCATTTTCTCTATGGCACAGCTCACACATGGCTGGCAGATAGGGGAGGCTCTTACTGAAATATAAATTATCTAGAAACAAAACAGTCCTTGTCAGAAATTTTTTTCTTGACAATGAGAAAAGCTTGCAGACACCATTATTTACTTTCCTTACACTGTTAGACTTTTCCAAGCTATTTAGATCGTGCAGCTGAATTTCAGGTTACAGAGCAGATTTTCATAGTCTTTAGCTTTAAAAGATACATGAGGAACAGCTTTTCTAACTTGGATATGTCAAGATTATTCAGAATGCATGATGTCAAAGTCACAACTACCAGTGGGAGACAACACATGTTCTTACAGCAGGTATTTTGTGAATGTTCTGGGTGCTTTTAACATTCTTACAGTAGCAAATTCTGTTTTGCCAGGAGGGAGCTCTGACTGCATTCCGCAAGACTTACGACAAAACTGTGGCCTTGGGACATCGCTTGGATATCGTGTTCTATCTGCTCAGGATTGGCTTGTTTTATATGGACAATGACCTCATCACAAGGAACATTGAGAAGGCAAAAAGGTACTGCTTGGGTTGCCTGAGGGCACTAAAGCATTTTTGAAACAAGCTGTAAAAAAGAAACGGAAGATAAACACTTTTCTGTGCAGAAAGACTGGGACCTGTTGTGAGAGCAAATCAGAGGGATGGGTGGGTGTTGCTTTGTTTTAGAGCACTTCCTGCTCCTGGATTTTTTTATGGGGGCAAGAGAAAGGTTGAGATTTTGTGGTAGCTTTTCTAGCAGCTGGCTCAATTTGTATTTGTAGCCCAGCTCCCACTCCCACTTGGGGTATTGCCTGCTCCCAGTGGCACCCAGCTGGCTTTGTAAAGAGGGAGCTTTTCCTCTCTAAGCAAGAGTGGCATGGTGTGTTTTGGTGCCACTGGTAGCTTCAGTGTCTCTGTGCTCCCAATGTTTTGAACCTCAGCAGTTCCTGTAGAAAGCTGTGGTTCCAGTCTGCTGCTGCCACGAGGCACCAAGGCAGAGGAGGTTGCCACTCCCTTGTTCTTGGGCAGGGATATTTTGTGTTGTCTTCTCAGCAGTTTTGTCTCATCCCTGCCCTTCTTACAGCCACACCAGTTTTGTGCAGAGCCTTAAAAAGTGGCAACCTGAATCTTTTTCTTCTATGCTGCAGCTTTGATTTTAGCAGCAAAGGCAGTGGAAATCTGTGGCCACAGTCCAGACTGACAGTAATATTTACCTACACATCCACAGAGACTGTTGTCACAGCTGAAGAGGCTGTAAACTTTTCCTTTCAGCTGAAACTTGCACTGTGTAAAAGCCTTTGGCCTCTCCTGTCCCAGGAAGCCACTTTCCTAAGCCAACAGGTGTACAAAACCTGGGCTGTTTCAGCAAGCTGGAACATCAACCAAGTTGTTATCTCTCTAATCTCATGGTATCAGTTGATTTGTACTTGTTTCATATAACTTATTACATGACACATGAGTGAATATTCTTTGTTCTATTTTAAGTCTAATAGAAGAAGGAGGAGACTGGGACAGAAGAAACCGTCTCAAGGTGTACCAGGGCCTTTACTGTGTAGCCATTCGGGACTTCAAACAAGCAGCAGAGCTGTTCCTTGATACAGTTTCCACATTTACCTCCTATGAACTGATGGATTACAAAACCTTTGTAACATACACTGTCTATGTCAGCATGATTGCCCTGGACAGGCCTGACCTGAGGGAGAAGGTAAGGAGAGCACCAGAAGCACTGGTGCAAGCTGACACAGCCTCAACTCGTTCATCTTGAGGCTGAAGGGGATGGTGGCTAAAGGTGTGTGTTTGCTTTCAGGTGATTAAAGGAGCAGAGATCCTGGAAGCCTTGCACAGTTTGCCAGCTGTACGGCAGTATCTCTTCTCTCTGTACGAATGTCGTTACGCAGCCTTTTTCCAGTCACTAGGTAAGGCTGGGTTGTGTCCCTCAACACTGTTTCAGATCATACACAACTTTTGTGGAGTAGCTACAGTCTAAAACTAGAGCTATGTGCAGAAAAAAAAAACCTACAGAGATTTTTTCAACAGTGTCCTACAATTTTCTGCTTTGATTTTTCAAACAAAGAAAGACAAATTTCTCATCCAGTGAGCCTTGTGAAAGGTCACATCTGATTAGGTGAAAAAGCACTTTGAAAATGGCTATGAAAAACCACCTTACTTGAAGAGCCAGATCAGGAAAGATTTGAAAGCTTTCTTTGTAAAAGGGTGACACCAAAGAAAAGCTCTTCAGAAAACCCTCATTCTTGCCAGTTCTCAGACTGCTTGCTTTTCTTCTGTGAGAGAATACAAGAAAATGAGATATTTAGGAAAATCAAGGAAGATCCCTTGATTTTGTGGAAGGCTAGGCCTGACCTGATGAGACTGAGTTAAAGGGCAGCGTCTTCCTATTGCTGGCCTCATCCCAAGCTGAGAACTGATGCTGTCAGGGGAAAAAAAATCACTGCCTGGAAATCCTTGTAACTAATTTAAGAGCTAGTAGCAGAAAATTAACGTTATACCCTTTTACAGGTCTGGGTAACAATGTTTCTTCAAGGGGTTACATACCCAGTCTGCTTGTTACCCAGCCCTGCACGCAGCCCGTCCAGCTCTTGCCTTCGGTGAGGCGGTCCCTGTCCCCCTGAAAGAAGAATGCTGTGTGTTTTTACAGGCTCCCATTAGCTCTGCCACAGTATTGTTTGCATGTTCTTACAGTCCTGATTGCAGAACTGATACAGATTACATGAATTTACTTCTCTTAGTGCAGAAACCCTTTCCTATCTCGAGGAGTGCAAGAACACAATGCAGTTACGGTCACACCTATTACTTATTAACTGGTGCCGTGTGCTTTATTTACTGATATATGACATTTCTTAGAAGTTACTGACTTCTTTTATTTATTTTGCTTCTTTCTTTTCCTTTTCAGCTATTGTAGAGCAAGAGATGAAGAAAGACTGGCTGTTTGCCCCTCACTACCGATACTACGTGCGGGAGATGCGGATCCACGCCTACAGCCAGCTGCTCGAGTCCTACCGCTCCCTCACACTAGGGTACATGGCAGAAGCCTTTGGAGTCAGTGTAGAGTTCATAGATCAGTAAGTTCTTTGGCTTTTTCAATTCCTAGACATCTCCCTTTTTACCTTTTAAATATTTATGGTGATCTCATTATGAGTAAAAATCTTTGTTCACTTGTATTCTAAGTATGCCGAGTTATGTGTCTATGAAGAGTGTGAGAAGCTGGTATTTTATTAATTACTTTGGTCTTTATGTTGCTGTATTTGTTGACCTCCATGTGCTATGAAACTAGATTTTAGACAGCTTAGTTCACAGCTATGCAAAAACTGAGCTGTTCCAGCTTTGGGGTTCTGCACATTTTTGTACTCTACCACTCTCCCTCTCAGTTTGCTTGGTTTCTGTTATGTGGAGAGTTTTTCACTTAAATCAAGCATACTCTGCAGTACCAATTTGAAATAATTTTAAAATAAAACCAGCAGATTTAGATCATTATAAGAACTAAGTGGTGAATGAAGTGAGAAACTGACTTTTACTCTGTGTACATGAAGGACATTATTTTCAAATGCCTTCACAAGAGTTATTCTTGTTTCAGAGAGGTTTCAGATTTTCTAACATAGAAAACTTACAGAAATAGGAAAGTGCCTGAAATATTCAGAAATTAGTGTTTCAAGAGAAACCGAATACCATTTAATTAAAAAGTAAATTTTTTAAAGTCATAATAATGCTTATGTTTTCCTGTAATTTATTATGAGTTATAACTTACCTTACTGTTGAGCACAGGAATATTTTCTTCTACCATCACTGCTGTAGACCACCAGTTGATTAAACAAAACAATAATAATAAAATTTTTTAAAGCATTTTAAAAAATTAAATATTATTGAGATACTTTTCTAATTAATTGACTGGCATGAAGATATTTACCTCAGGATAAATTCCAAATTGCCACTCTGCATTACTGCTGCCTTTGGATTTGAAAAGTAGTTGATACAAAGCTCAGTGATAAGTTTCACTAACTCAAGTGCAACACTTTGGCCTGAAGAGAAAGAACTGAGAGGTTTTGTGTTCAGGTCACTAAAAGGATTCTTTTTGGGTGCAATGTGCAAGCCTGAATGAGATGAGGATGCATAAGATACCTGATGAAGATCCATAGGCTGTTGTTCAGAAATACAGCGTGGTGTAACAGCAGTTTCAGTGCTCTTAGGTGTACAAGTCCCTGGTGAAACAGGATTTAACTGACTTTTCTCTTTATTTAGGGAGCTTTCAAGATTTATTGCAGCTGGGCGATTGCACTGCAAAATAGACAAAGTAAACGAGATTGTAGAAACAAACAGGTATGTAACAATTCCTGGAGGTTGTTTTTAACAGACCAGTTGAATTCTATATATTCTGATGACGTTTACTACAGAAATGTTTAATGCTTTGGTATAAATCATATTCTCAGTTCTAACCCCTGTTTTTTCCCCCATGATTCCTAGGCCTGATAGCAAGAATTGGCAGTACCAAGAAACCATCAAGAAAGGAGATTTGCTGCTAAACAGAATTCAGAAACTTTCCCGAGTAATTAATATGTAATTTTTTTAATGCAAGGGAATGCAAAATTTAGATGTTTAAAACATTTTGGAAGTAACCTATAAATATATTGCATAACTTGGTATACTGTAGGGAAAAAAATAACTAGCAAGAAAGGTAGTGTTTTTACTTTCCACTTCATTATGTACACACTGTTCTGTTCTGGTGTATGGAACCCAGTTCATTTATTAAATGTATGATACCGTTGGTGATCTCTTGTAAGAGACTTTGTTCCTTTCCTTGCCTGTATATCCAGTGTTCCATGCTGAACAGCAGAGCAGGCTCACAACCTGTGAGCACAGACAGCTCATGGCCACTTCATGCTTGCTGTTTTAAGACTTTTGTATTGGAATCAGGGGTGAAAACAATCAGTTGCATAATAGCAAAGTGGCCAAAAATTTTAGTGAAGAGTGCACCCTGTCCAGATAGGAGGGAGTCTTGCAATGAAGGGGTTACAGCTTAAGGGAGAAGGAATAAGGAAGCAATGCTACAACCACAGAAACTGTGGGACTAAAACTTTGGGAACACTGGAACAGAAGTAGCCTCTCTCTTTAAACTATTTTTTTGCAAACTGTCAAAAAGGAAGCCAACATGTGAGCAAAGCATTGAGTTTGTAATTACTGCCTGAGTTAGATCTGCAGATGTCAGCGATGGTGGGAGCTGTGGAAGGGGCTGCTGCAGTCTGACAGAGCTGATCAGGTACTGCAGGGGTTACAGTTCCTTTCTTCCCAGCTGCTGAGGAATGAATGTCTCACTGGGCTGCTGCCATGCTGATGACACATGGCTCCTGGCCTGGCAGAGCCTCCAGCAGCAGCTGTTTACCCTGCTGGCCTGCCTTGAGGGGTTTTTTTCCCTCCTCCCAAAGAAGGGCTGTGAGTGAGCTCTGTGAGCTTTTGATGCCACTGCACTTGGAACATTTACTGCCTGTATGCATTGCAGCTTCAGTGCTGGAAGGAACCCCAGCAGGTAGGTGTACCCAAAGAGCAATCCTAGCATTTGGAAGCTACTATGCCACAGACTGGACGGCTTGGAATTTCCCCTGCCCAGCCCTCCCGTTGCAGGATCATAGAGGATCTCCTGTCCTGGAATTGCTGCTGCTTGCTGAGGTTGGAGCCCTTGGTGCTGAGGGCCCATTTCTCTGATGAACTTTTCTGAAACCCAAAATACAACCTCACAATTTTGGGGTTTTTTTTACTACTTACTAGAAGCTGTTTTGGTTGTTTCCCCCTCCAAGAAGCAGCTATTTAGCCAGAGTTTAAAGATTTGCATTTCAGATAGTACTAATCAGAAGAAAACTCTGATCTTTCTTCAGAGTAATAAGCAAGATCTCTAGTTTACCATGTGTTCAGCTCTGAGTCTCGGTTTTGTGTGTTCACACAGATACCATTTCCTATTAAGTTTTAATTGATAAAACTCAATATTCAGACTTTACAGACCTGCAATAACCTCTCTTGTTTTTCTCCATCTGTTCCATGCCAGATAAGTAGAGCTGGCTAGGAAGGCTTTAATCACTCTGACTTTTGGGAATATTTCCACCTTCCATAGGTGCAGGTGTGAAGCCTATCAGAAAGCCATACTGTCTTCATGTCTTCACTGACTTGAGGAATTTCTATTTAGTGCATAAATAAATTTTTCTTTCCAGCATATTTATACATGACGTGGCCTTAATTAAAACTACATCAAAGTTTCCATTCAGCATATGTATTACCATGCATTTCTTTAACTGTAAAGGGAATACAAACCTACTCAAGAAAAATCAGGCTAACAGAGGCTTCCTGCATTCCAGAGAAATCTTGCTGCTCTCTTAGTGTAAGAGCAGCAGAAAGAAAAATGGAAATCCCTACTCTCTGTGGAAAACAGAAGCATTGCTACAGAGTTTTAGTGCTTTAAGATACTTGCAGAGCTATCAACCATTTTATCTTAACTGTGGCCATCATCCTGTGGGAGCCAAGCTTCAGAATCTGGTGTTCTCTGCTCAGGTGGGTGAACAATAATGTTCCAAACAGAAGTACACAATCCTACTACAGCAAAGACACCCCCTTATTTAAAGATCCCAACTTGCCTTCACATTTCCTGGGGCCAGCCTACATCCTGTAAAAGAGGATCCAGGGAGAGCCTGGAGATCTGGACTAAGATTTTTGTGCCACAGCCTGGCAGGAAAGAGTCACAGCAATTTTAGCTGAACCTTTTAAGGCTTTGTGCAGCAGTTCAGGTCTCAGCCATGCCAAATAGTGGTGGGATAAAATTCTGGGAAAGGTGAAAGGCAGCACCTCGTGAAGCGCACAACTGGAGGCACACGGTTTAGCCAGCATGACTTCACATTGTTCTGAAAAACAAAACCAAAAAACAATCCAATACACAGGTTTTCCAAAGAGTAGGAATGCTGAGGGGTCCAGGGTGGTCAGACCTTGAGCTGAACAGGGGCATCATTTTGTCTATCCTGTTGTTTTAAAATGCCTTCTTCTCTATGTCAAATCAGAAGCATTAGAATTTCTACTTCCTGAAGTAATTTCAAGTTGATTTTTACTGTCCTATGATCATGTTAGTTTTATATTCTGTTTATCTGATCTCATAATTTCCCTTTATTTAACTCTGATTGTGAGTAGCACTCCAGACACAGGCCTTCATGCCTCACTTTTGACTCCTTTCCATGGATTTATAGTCCACATGCCAAAGTTGTACATTCTCTCTTGTAATTTAAGCTTGGGCAGTTCCTTGAGCTAATGCCATTCTCCAATTTCGCTTTGCAAGGCTGACTTGACCCTCTCTGCAAGGTAGCCAGAACCAGACAGAGATTTCAAGCCACAGCTTGAACTTCTCTCTGCAACTCATTCCCTGCATTAATGGTGGGAAGGGCAGGAGATGGGGTGGTTTAGGATTTGTTAGTAAAGCTCTGATACAAAGCAGTGGAAGTGTCATTTCTGTGCATGTCTGTGCAGTTTCTGGCTCACCTGCCAACACCTCTGGCGCTTCTCTGCTGAACACTGGGCTCCAGAGCTCAAGGTCCAGCCTTGCAGGCAAGGGACAAGGCACTGGCTTTAGGGAAAGGTCACCTGTCATGGGCAGGTAAGGATTCAGGTGAAGGGACCTAAACTGCAAAATGGAGGACAAAAATCTTCCAGCACTGTCAGAGACCACCAAACACAAGCGGCAACACAGTCCCTGCTGATGCTGAAGAAAACTTTTTTTGTATCAATTTGGGCACAAATATCAACGCCAGCTATTTCTCATAGGCTTGGACAAAGCTTTTTTTACTTAATTTCTCAGGCTGTTTTTCCTCCTTGGCAATAAAGTTTCAATCCACATTAGTTTGAACAAGTTCCTTAAAGGTTTTTGAAGTTTGTTGGGTCAGAAAATACCCCAAGCATATGCCACTTTTCCATGACAAAGCTCCCATGCTGCTTGTTAGGAACTAATCCAGCCACTAACACAGCTCTGAGCCAACGCACTGAAAAAAGCATCCAGTCAAAATAAAAAGTCCCGCGGTGGATCCTACAAGCCACATGCGTTTGATTATTTGTTGCAGGAGAACGTGATAATAATGCACCAACAGGAATTTGCATTTTAAAAAGCCAGGGCGGGCCCTCCTTTGGGTTGTTTTGGCAGCCGGTGTAAACGAGGCGCCCACGGAGCGGCGCTCCGGCCTTCGGAGAGCCCGAGGGCAGCCGGCCAAGCCGCAGCGCTCACCCCGAGCCGCACGGCACAAGCAGGGCCGGGCTGCAGCCCTTGAGCCCAGCGCTGCTCCACCAGGGAGAGCCAAACACCTTCGGGCTCCCAGGACACATCGCCCCAGCTTTGATAGTAAATGCAAAGGGCACCGACAAGATGCACAAATACACAAATCCTACACTCGGGGAACCTCTGACCCTGGGGTTTCGTGGCATGCGTTTGCAGTTTCCTACATCACCGAGTAACTGTCCCGTATACAAACTGGAGTATTTTCCTATGAGGCAGCCACTGATGGAGGGGAACTGTTTTGCACCCACTTCAGGGACATCTGTGCTTACTGGGTTCCACTTCAGCACCTGGTCAGAACCATTTTTCATCACTAACTCCTTTAGTGAACAGAGTCACCAGAAGAGAGAAGCCAAGGAGCAGCTTTGCTCTGCCCCAGGGTCAGGGCTCCCTGGCACTGCACTGCACCAAATGCAGCAAAGAAGGGGAGAGGGAGAACTTCCAACTCCACAGAGCTCCGAGAGCACAGGGTTACACAGGGCAAATGCACCTTTTTTCCCTTTTTTAACCTTGCCAGTTTTAGAGGACACTGAACCCTGTACTAAATGCAATAAAATGCAGAGTTATTCCTTCAGTGTTGAAGCAGTCAGAGTCACGAACCTGCCTGAACACGACAGCCAGCACAGAGCTCTGCACTCCCACGCGCTCCGGGCTGTGGTCACTGGTACAGCTCTGCAGAACCAGCAGCTCGTGCAGGATGGCACAGGTGGTAAAAATTGCTACTAGGAAGGAAAAGGATTTGCAAGAAGGCAAGACAAAAAAAAAAAGAAATTAAAATACTCAGTAACACAGAAAGTAAATGTAGAACTCCTGGAGGTGCTTATTATAAAAAGACAAAGCAGAAATTGCCTGTTGTCTGAACCCCATTTGTATTTTGCAGAATTTATTCTAAATATTAAGAAAAACTTGGTTTAAGAGGGGAAAAAACCCAAACCAAAACAAAATAGAGACAGAATAAAGGAAACTTTGCCACAGATGTCACCCTGAAGTCCTGTCTCACTAACAGGAGCTTTACTGGTTCTACTGCTCCAAACTCACCCATAACACTCGTGAGTCCCGAGTCACGTGCAGAGAAAAGCTCTGCAGGAGTGTTTAACCTGCTGAGTCCACACACTGGATCTTCAAACTGTGAAAACACTTTTTTAGCAGGAAAAAAAAAAAATCCAGGAAACACGACGACTCAACCACATCTCAGGCTGTAAAGGCTGCTGCTCATTATTCTGATTAGAAAAATAATATAAAGTGTGAACCTTAAGTAACAGAAGGTCCTTTGCACAGGAAAATGCTGCAGAGGTGACACAGACACCGCTCAAAACCAGGTACCAGCCCAGCCCCCTGCAGGATGGAAAGCTCCAAACCACCGGGGCTGACTCATGATGCTGAGGGACAATGACAGAATTTGACCACATCCAATTCTGAAATTAGTTCACATAGGCACCGATACAGATAATGTTTTCCTTTAATAGCGAAGGATTTTATAATGAAGCAGAAACATATAATATATTCCATGCAACCAACCTCATTTATTGAAAAGTCCTAATTTTATTGCCTTGTTTAGTAACATGTTTGTTCAACAAACTAATCTTTTCCATGAAGCAAAGCACAACTTTTTCTTATAAATAGTATAAATTATTTTATTTACAGAAACTTGTTACAAAACAAATAGACTATATATTTATTTTTCTTTTAAATATCCAAAGTAATTTTTCTATCCCATGACATTTGTTCATGTACTATACAGCAGCCAACACAGAGTTCAGCTGATCAGATGCTCTTGATTATGTATACAAATTATCAAACTATTCACACATTTTACACAGGAGATTGCTTTTAGAACCAGGCTCAACACCGAGCAAGATGCTTCCAAGGCCTACATTCACATTGACATTATGTAGTGCTCATTTCAAAATTATCTTTAAAACATAAAATATCTCGCACAAAAGGTAAAAATGATTATTTTCTGCTGAACAGTGAAACATTTAAGAATCTTTCTAAGCCCAATTCCCTCCTCCAGGACAGAATGAGTAAAAGACGAGAGATTCCTTGGCAAGAGAACTCTTACAGGAAGACAACTGCCTTAGAAATGTCATTTGGAAATCACATCTTTATTTTTTTCATGCTTTTAAGAGGTACTTACTACGGGTTTTTTCATTGTTTTGGAATACCAACAATTTGGAACATTTTCTAAATTATTTGACTAACGAATATTGCTCCCCCCCTTCCCAAAATGAGACAGTTAAATAAACTGCTGGTTAAAACCATATTTCAAACTCTTGGCATTATACTAAATAGGAGTTATCAATGGGATTGTTCCAACATAAGGTATTCAAATTAAAAGATTTTACAAAATCTACCAGTATAATTTGCTTTCTTTTGTCAACCCATCTCATCAATTTCAGATATATAGATATATGTATGTGTGTGTATATACACACACACATATATATACTACATATAGGTGGAAAAAGCAAGCTCCAAAATTTCAACTGAACATTCAAGTCTTTTAAGGAGAAGCTGTCTAAACAGTCCAAGCTTAAAACTAGTTATATCAGGCACTTTCAGTTTTTCCGTTAGTTTTAAACCACATGAGACCCACACGGATGCGCACGCACACACACGCACACGAACACTAAAAAAAGAGAAGCAGTGTGTCACTTAACTAAACGGAGCTCCTGGGAGTCAGGCAACTGAGGAGCAATGCCACATCAACCTCGAGGGCTCCGGGCTCGGCCATCCTTGGCGTGGATCCACCCGCTCCCGAGACAGGGAAAAGGGACACGGCTTTCACAAAACGGAGGCATCCCTCACATTGCAAAGTAGGCATGTTAACTATTGGCTTGGCAGTGAACCACTTCAAATTATAAAAAGGTATTTGCTTTTTTTTTTATTTAATTAATTAATAAATAAATACTAGATGATCTCAATTGTACCAAAACTGGATATAAGAAAAAAAGACCTGTGCAAAAATACATATTTAAATATGTACAATCAATTAACAAAATATGTCTTCTGAAATAGGGATACTTCAATATTTATAATAGAACAAGAAATTCCAAAATAAAGATACAAAAGTATGTTTTTTTTTCTTGTATAATTCTTTGTTCATCATTGCAGCAATTTTTTAGGTTAAGAAAACTGCAGGAGTCATAACGAGAAGTTGGAAAGACTATAAAAACTGTATCTCTTAAATTAATACCAAAATCTGTCTAGAAACAACCCAGCCACTGCAAATTCAATTTTGCAAGGAAAATTAATTTTAAGCTTCCTTAATTATTTACAGTAAGAACTAAGTGACAATAAAAGCTTCAGGAACAATGTTCTGCTTATAACCAAGATCTAAAACATAATATTTAGAGCAGGTCTAGGGCAGGCAGAACTTATGCTCGGACTCTGCTCCAGTGGCTCAAGCCCACATGGAGGAGGTGGCTGCACCCACTGGCTCTGGAGGAGCAGCCATCAGGAATTCATTTTGTACACATCTGCATGCTACTGAAGGAGCACAAATTTGCCATTTTGCTTTCAGATCAACAGAACCTTAAAAACCAGAGGACAGTTCAATCACAAACTCGCCGGCGCCCAATCTTGCCAAATTTCTGTTTCCTTTACCTTTGTTTCTACCAAGAGTCAAATTGCACTTGTGACTGATGCTATCCTGAAGTGGAAGCTCTGCCCCAGGGACTTTCATCAGAGCATGGATTTTTCTCAAACGTGCAGGATTGAATACACTTGGATTTCTTTTCGTGGCATTTTGCTTTGGTTCCTTTTACATTAAACCAATTGCAGTTCTAACAATCCTTTCAACAGGGCATCCTATTAAATACGAATCCTTTTGTTCCTGAAAAGCTGTCTACTGTTTTTTTTTTTTTTTAAAGTTTGCATAATAAGAGTCTCTAGTACATTGCTTTCTCAGTGTGATCTTTTGTATCAATTCAAAGCTAAAGTGTCTGCATAGAGGCTTCTTGTTGTTTTGCTGTATTACAATGATTTCATAGGAAGTTCAGGAGAAACTGAAAGCATCGTTAGGTAAACAACTAAGCAACTGCTACTCAGAGTGGCTTTGGATTCCCTGATGTACTTACTACTTGCCACCAGAATGGGGAGAAGGCTGGGCTACGTGAACAGCTGGACAGGCTCAGATTGTCTCTTCTCAGCAATAGCTGATGCCCCTTTAAGGCAGAAAATAAAAATCTTCCTCGTTAGGATTTCATCTTCCTTTGCTTTGCCCCCTTAATAAAAGTTTAGTCAGTTTTGAGCCTTTACCTGATGTTTAAAAACTTAAAAACATCCAGATGAGTCAAACCATAATACAAAGAGCCCTTTGGCGGAATTAATTTTTGAGGTGTTTTGAAGCAAGACAAAATAGTTCATAAAAATTGGCTGGATTATACAAAACTGCAAAGCCCCCCATGCTCCTAAAGCCTGAGCGGGCCTGGGATGACTGTGATGCACAAACCAGTGCTTCACAGTGAACTCTGCTGTCAAATTGGCATTTATTCCAGAATTTTGACTAAAAAAAGAAATCTGACTGAGTGGTAGAAGACATAACACATCAACAAATTTGTTACACAAACAAGGCAGAAAGAAACTGACCTTTATGGTTGTTAGAAAATATTTAAATATTTTAAAAACTCATTTTTAAAAGGGCTAATTTTATCTGCTGGAAGAGGAAGACAAATCCAGCCTAATTTCATCAATACAGTTTTTCTTTTAAAAAAACCAAAGGCCTGTGGTATACAGTATAGGTCAATAAATACGTTCTTTGGGCATAGAGTTTTAGAGGTTATTAGCCTTTGTCTGTTTGATATTTTTGGAATTTTTAAAGAACAAAATTAACTTTTCTTCCACAATAAAATCTCATTCAAAAGAATAGAAAATAGGTTTTGTATCACACAAATACGGCATTTTTATACTTGTTTTCTGAGCAGTGGCCTCAAACAAGTTTTTCTGGTTTTGTTGGGTTTGTTTTATTTTAAACTCCTGATAGCTTCTTATCCCAAATTACCTGCAAAAGGCTGGGCAAAACAGACTATTTTTTGAATTGTGCTATTTTTTATATTCCATTAAAGGAACATTGCTATAAAAACACTAAAGCCATATTCCCTTCTTGAGGGCTTCTTTCCATTGTGCCTCACACATTTTTCCCCTTGTCACGGGGTCCTCTCTCCGTTGAGGGTGTCTGTCTGGTTAGCTATCACCTACAAAAGACACCATCAGTATAAAAATAAGTCCACAGTAATGTTTATTTCCCCCCAGAAAACATTCGTTTGCCCAGCCAAACTATGTCAAATAGTGGCAAGATGATGTACTCCTGTAAGGAAAATCTCACAGATTTGTAGCAAACAGTCCAGACCACTGTTAACACTGATAAGAGCAATTATGTGGCTGAACTTCATCCAGTGTCCATTTCTAGTATATTCACTGCTACAGACATGGCTTCAGGGAAATTCCTTGTTTAAGTGACAGTCCAGTAGATTTCCACACCTGAGGACCATGGGAAGTTGGGAAAACTCAAGGCATCTTGGAGTCCAGAAATCCAGATGGAGGTTTTGCTTGTAGTGAAAACTGTCCAGTTTGTTTCTCACCGTGGTGCCTTCAGCTGTCAGGGACGGGCCTTCGGCTTGGGGGCAAGGAAAGAGAGAACCATCAGTGCAGGCACTGAAAACAAATTATTTTGTGGCTATCAAGGGCATATTTGGGGGAAAATCTCAGGCACAAAGCAACCTTGATAACCTGAGGTTGGCCTCTCTGAGACTTGAAGATCCTCAACTAAACTTCTTTGAAGCTGTAATGGTTTCAAGCATGCTTTCCTTCTTAGTTCACTCAAATTACATTTCTTTTTTACTTATATCGCATAGTTGAAATAGTAATTATTAGATAAGTCCAAAAATAAATTCAGCCATCTGAAGGCTTTCTTTTCTTAAGTAAACACACAAAAAGGTGAAAATCTTCCTCTGTGGCTGAAACTGAAAATTAAGAAACCACTCTCAAAAAGCTCTTACTGACCTCCTGGCTCTCCAGCTACAGAGATTTCAGTTTTTAGCAGCAGAGAAAACAAAGTTTCTTGGATTTTTGATCCTGAATGCACTACTTTTCCAGCGAGATTTGTTTTGAAAAAAATCAAAACCTCAAACTAATTTTTAAAATGGGATCTTACATACTCATGAGATCTGCTTTCTTTATAGCATATCTATTTGCCTTACCAACTAAAAAGGTTTATTATCTGATTTATTACATTTAATCTCATTATTACTAAGAAGTTAGTCAATGACATCTTGGGATAATAGGCTTACTTTATCACAGTATCACAGTTCTGTTATCAACATCATTATGTTCCACTTTGTAGAATGTTTATTCCTGACACAGAAACAAGGAGTCAGGCTGAGGCACACAGCTCAGTTCCATGGTAGGCTGGCGAGACTCACTTTTATAATTATGGTTTAAAAATAAGACGAATGAATTTTATCTGAAAGCAATTTACAGGCAACAGCATCTAAGGAATCTGAAATATCCCATTTAAGGTTTCTTTCCTAAAGCGTAGCTTTTTTATTTAGAATATGTATAAAAGTCTTGAGTAAATGTACCATAAAAACACTTAAAATGAGTACTGGACAAAAATAACTACCTTTTACTTGAGCAGGATCTGGAACTGGCTATCTATTTAATAATTAAGAGAACACATGAATTATAAGCACGTGAGGAAGCATTTCATGCTGGCTTAGTTCGAGACAAGATTTCCTACCTGATGAAACAGAGAATTGTTCATCAGTCCTTGCGTCCCTGGGATTGCACCAGTGTGTTTTGCATGAACATTGTTCACCGATGTCAGTTTGGCAACTTTGTTTGATTTGCTGCTGCTGCTGTTGATGCTGCTTGAACCAGGTGAGCACTTTCTTTTCTTTCCTATTAATTTGTCAAGGGAAGTATGTGAATGTGAAAAACTGCTGTGTGAATTTACAGTCAGCTCACTAGACTGATGAACAAACGGCCCTAAGGAGAGCGTGGAGTCGCTGCTGTTCATCATCACACTCATTCTCTTTATGGATTCTGCAGGGCTCCCGGTTGGAGGACCCCTCCCTGATTGGTCATGTTTGAGGCTAACAGAGTTAGCTTTGCTAGTCATACAGTTGAGGCCAACGCTGTGGGACGAAGCTGTCACTGACGGATGATAGGAGGCCCCAGAGTTTCCAGAGTTAACCACACAGTTTTTTCTAAAGGACTCTGTGGAATGAGAAGGTGCGAGCAGTGCGGAACTGTTTTTACGCTTCTTTCCTGAGCCGCCGCTGCTACTGACGCTGCCGCTGCTGTTACAGGTGCCACTGCCAGCAGGAGATTCCTTAGGTTTAAAAGATTTGCTGGATTTCATTTTCTGAGGTTTGCTGGCCATAGGTGAAGGTACAGAGGAAAGCACTGTAGGTGTTGAAGGGGAAGAAGACACTTGTCTTGATTGCATACTGCAGACGGGATCCACTGCACCCAGAGCAGCGGGGTTGGCGTTTAGCGTCGTCCCGTGGGACGGTACCGATTTGCCGCTCAGAGACACGCAGGAAGGAGACACCAACGCTGGCGATGACATAACCGTGGTGGGTAAGAGGAACCCTGCTGCACTGACGCCGTGCTGAGAAGCAGGCATCAGGTTTGTCCGATGTGGAGCACGGACTGATGCTGTGTTACTGGATGCTGGAGGAATTTTCCTGCAGGTGAACAGAAAAACAACGATAGTCCCCACATAGTCACCATTCTTCAGACTAATGCCCGTATACACTAATAATGCTGCCTTAAAATGATTGTATCTTGGGGTCGATTAATGCCTCTGATTATATTCAACTGACAGTTATTTGCTGCAAAAAATGTAAAGCCCAGACCATCAACCTTCAGTCTGAACACAAGATTACTTTCTTTAACTAGAATCACAAGGTTCCATGTACTTCTACAAACACCAAGAAGAATAAGAACTCTTTCACTTCTACTCACTTCCACATCTGTGAATTAAGATGCTTCTCCAACATGAAGTCAAGTGCACATCGAATGTGGTTCCACCGCTTGTCAAAGACGTAATAACCTCTTCCAATTTGCTGACTACCAAATGTGCAAAACTGAAAAGACATGATTTTTATTGGTGTTTTCTACTTTCAGTGACAACTCTCTGAATAACAATTTGTTTATGATAAATATGCTTTTAGATGTTTAAGGAGAAGATAAAAAAAATAAATTAGAGTTTTCATGTCTATGATCCAACAACTATTTTAAATTTTTGGCCTTAGTATATTGAGATAATTTTCTTGTCTTCTGATACTCCCATACTTAATAGAAGAAGTCAAATTTTACTTTAACCAAATCCTTTGATTAAACAGAGAAGCTTAGCAGTATGTTTATGTATAAATATTATACACACAGACACATATTTATGTAACATCTGCTTCTGAGGACCTACCAGCTATCAGCTAGAAGTATGTTTCTAAAAATAATAAAATTTGACATCCAGGGCAATAAATTTGCTTTTAGTTATACTAACTAACTTTTGTCAAAATTTAAATATTAAAATACCTTACTGCTATCTTTAACATGATGTTGGTAACTTGAGTAAAAAATGTATGTGGGTGTGGAGGGGGGAGTCCAATAAGAAAATTGCACCAAAAAGACACTGTTTACTTATTCCAAAACCACAGCCCTTTAGAGCAGTTAGCAATTTCATCTTTAGTATTCTGGCATTTTGTTTTCTTTTAGATTGGGGAAGTGAGCTATGAACACATTTTTTTAGAATGCTTATTTTGCAACTAGTTAAACCTTCGCTGCCTACTAGGCCACAAAATAATTTTCCCAAAATACAGGGAGGGGAAAAGATTAAAAAAAAGAAAAAAAAAGAAAAAAAGTATCACACACCCCACAGAAAACCACCCATAAAACCCCAAAGTAACTTGTTTACACAATTAGAGCCAGAGACAGACTGAGGTTAACTTTGCAAACGTACAGCGGCTGGTTGAGGATGATGACCTGAATAATGACAATCCAGTTTTTCAACAGGCTCTTCTTTTTCATCACATTCTCCCTCATCACTGGATAACCGAGATGCTGGCTCAGCTGCAGGCAAGGGAGGGTGTGGGGACTCGTGGACAGAAGGAGACTCACTGGGGGCATTTCCACTGTGCTGGGCTGGACAGCCTGGAGGCCTGGGCAAGGCAAGCAGTAACCAGGTGTTATTGAACCCAGTCCAGTTAAAAATTCCACCCTTTAAGTGCTTGTTATTACTGAGAGAAAGAAATCTACATTAACAGATCCCTGGTGTTGTCCACGGTCTCGTAACCTGCCAAGGGCAAGGACAGAATATGGCGGTTCCCCTGGAAAAGCAACGTTGCCCAATTGTTGCTCAACCGCTTCCACTGATTGCAAGTCAGCTTTTACTACTTCAAACAGTAGTTTTACTACTCCCTCCTCACCAGGAGTTACCCTCAGCAGGTAATTGCTAATTGCAGACAGGCACCAGGCCTGCAGCAAACACACTGCCCCATCCAACAGATCCCTATCACTCCCTCAAAATCCACCTCATCAAGCTCCCAGTGTTCGTTTCATACCACTGCATCTGCAGATTTTCCTTACCTTGGAAGACTGGGGGGGTGAGGTTTGGGTTTATTAGGTAATAAAGGCTTTGATTCTGTAAGAGTAACTCCATGAGAATTTTGGTGCAGCTCCTGGGAAGTTTTAGTAGGTGAGGGATGTGGTTCCCTGAGAGGGGGCATCTGCTGATGATGATCCGAATGTCGAAGAAGTTCCTTTTCCCTGGTTTTGCTTTTGTGCTCAGCTAATAACACATCAAATCGTTTTCTTCGACCCTGTACAGCCCTCCGCTGGGTTAAGGAATGTGTCTGCAGAACCAGGAATAAATCATTAATCCCAGGCTATGACATTTGTGGAAGTCAAACATTCAAAACATGTGTCAAGAGCTCCAAAACAGAGAAAATCATCACAGTCCTGGTTTAGTAAACAAAGGGAAATACAACTTAGAAAACAAACTTTAAAATTGCTTGGTGGATGATTATATCCTTGTCTGATACAGAACAACAAGCCAAACAATTTGGTAAAAGGTTTCTGTCAAACTTCTTTTTAAAAACCAAAGTGCCAAATTTTTAATAAGGTTAAGACTAGAAGCAAAAACCTTTTTTTACATTGATATTTCAACTGCCAACTCCTGCAAAACCAAGAAGAGAAAATATTTACTTCCATTTCAAAAATATTCAACAAAATAATGTTTAAAATCAGACTTCTAATGGGAGACCTGAAAAATATTTAGAAAAGTACTGTGCTGCCTTCTATAAACGAATATATTCCTTGAAAACTAATGTAATCAAATAGATATTGAGGAATTCAAAACATCCACCAGAATCCAGAGTCAGTGAGGACTCAAAGTTCTTTGAGTGTCCTGAACACTACAGACAGTAAGATGTGTATGTGTATAAACAGCACCAGTTCTAAGTAAGGTGAAGTAAATGAAAGCTATTTTTCTGAATTGTTAAAGTCACACACAGTACCTTTCTAATATGGCGCAAAGGGTTTGATTTGGTTCTTTTCAGTAGGTAAAAATTTTTGTCACATAATTCAGACACAAATGGCAATTCCAAAAATTATTTTATGAGTAATATATTCTAAAGAGTTCTTGAGAAATGCTTTTACTCTTTCTTTTTCACTTTTGATTTGCCTATTTCTCTTGTAAAATCTTGCAGCTTTCCCCTCCTCTATTAGCAAAACAATTTCCTCCCCTCTGTAATTCCAAAAGGGCAATGTGTTCAAGTTCAGTTCCTCTGGGTCATTAGTGCCAGCTTCGTGTACCTTTGTTCTGTAGGTGGTTTATTTACCAGACCTTTCCCAAACTGAGGGTAGAGCTGCTTGGCAGGAAAGCACAAAATTTTACAAAGTGCAGGGCATCTGGATTCTTGGTTCCTTGGGAGCAAGTGACAGCCCTCTATACACCCAGGGTTTTGGAGCCAGAGGATACATTTTGTCAGACTGGAAGTTTTTAAGATTGTTTAAATTAGAGTTTGACCTCTAGGCGTGCTCCATGGCTCTTTCAGGAGCTGGCTGTAGCAGTACAACCTGCAGCATTAGCATTTACACAAATTCTTACCAAGAACCTGCTGCAGACTGCTGGGGGGAGAGGAAAGAGTGTGAGAAGGGAAGAGCTTGTATTATTTAAATCCTGCATAAGCAATATTTTCAACACTTATGAGGAGTTTTAAAATTCTTTATCTACAACTGGAAGGTTACCCCCAAAAAGAGGGACACGCTGCCCCCCGCTACCTACATGTGGAGTGACACAGTTTGTTCCATGTCAACATCCATGTTTAAAGGGTTTATACAAAAATACAAATCTCCAGGTTACTTTGAGAAATGCTTTCTGAATAAATAATTAACTGAACTTCAAAAACAATTTCCTCTTGGTTCTCAGCAACATGTTTTGAGAGGTACCACTTACAGTGGTAATTACCAACAGCACAAATTTGCAGTTCTCCGTTTTCCATCATGTTCCTCAAGAATTTGAATAAAACCTTCAGATACTCTTATCCTGATTCAGATATCCTACCTTGCATGTTAAAGACCTAGTACAAGGTTTCCTGGTTTCCACATCAATGACACCACAGTATATATCAGGATCAAATTCTCTCTCTGTCAAAGACACAGTATTGAAAAGTTAGCAAAAGACATTTTGAAATACTAACATTTAGTTTCATCATAAAAATTAATCCTATTGGAAACTTTTCAAATATGACACAGGCAAATGTACAAATAAAAATGCACAGTGAAATTGTACAAATGAATTTTTCTACACTCTCAGCAAGCTTATGGTGTGCTAAAATACAGATCTCAAGTCCACAAACACTTGTAAGTGTCCTCAAAGGAGGATGTGATGCTCCTTGATAGGAGTAGAGATCACCATTTATGGATTGTGACAAACAAATGGTGGGTTTTTGCTTGTTGGCTTTGGTGTCAAGAACTTTTCTACCATTCTACTAACACTTCAAATAATTGTGTTAAAAAGTATAAAGAGCAGACTGGGTTTCCATTTTTCAGTTTATCAGGTGCTAGTTTTTTTGTTTTCTGTGTACGTTTGGACCTTCCATATAGAAAGAAGGAAACTAAAATCTTTAGACATAGCAAGAGTGTAATTTTAAAACTGTCAGAACTGACAGGCATTTGAGATCTGTACAGGTTTCTGAAAGGAAAAGTCAATTTCAAGGTGTTTGCATCCTTAAAGTGTTTGTCAAATTATAGATTTAAATTATAATATTTAAAAACTCTTACTACAATTTACAGTATTACAGGAGTTTTTATTTACTTCTGGAACTTATTTCCATATATATATTTCTAATAAAAGGAATATAGCTAATAATAATTTTAAAAAAATTACCTGACAATCTTTTATGTAAAAATTTCCTATTATTCGTATTTTCTTCAGGTTTCTTTTCCAAAAATGGAGGCACAGAGAGAAGACCTTTACCATTCAGTATCTGTCCAGGGGAAGGCAAGGGTGGCTTTGGTATTGAGGGACAATTAAGGCCAGTCTTTATTGAGGAACTCACAGTAGTAGAACAAGTTGGACCAACAGCAGCTTTCAGTTGGGCACCATCTATCTTTGGATGAATCTTTTCCACTTTGACAGATGGAGTCATACTGTTATTTATGAAAAACAAAGAGAGAAAAATTGGGAAAAAATAAGCCAAAATATGTTATTATTTAACAACACCCTGATCTATTCCAAATATAAATGCAAACCTTCCTCCTACTATCTTTCTAATTTTCACATTTCTTATGATATCCATAATCTCTCCCGTCCTTTTCTCCCTGACACTTCAGAGTGTCCAGGGACTTCAGAAACCATTATTTGCATTCATGGACAGAGAGCATCACTGCAAACTGTCCAAAGGAACTGCAATGGACCCATTACACCCAGTGAGAAATGCACCATTCCGTAGCAGTAAATTTTACCAGCATTGCTGTCATCTCTCATGTGCAGGTTGAAAACAACCTGAATCAGAGTTAAAACTCCCTTATGATCAAAGTATGCAGATTACATCAAAGAATTAGGAGCCTCTAGTAAATGACCTTTATTCTTGGTGATTTAAGATGTAGCTTTGCAAGAGTTCTTCCTCAACACAGATATGAGTATTAACTATAATCTTTGACTAGGCTGTGGGAAACCATCTGGAGGAGTTTAAAATTATTATTTTCTAAACCAAAAACGCTCTGAAACAAAAGGAAACTTCCTTGACATAGCAGTGTCTATGCAAGTAATGACATTGAACTCTCTTTCAGAAGGCACACTCACATTTTGTCATGGGGAACTTTGCTGTGCTGTACCGAATGCATTAACCTGTTGTTTCCGCTGATCTGCAGCTTGTCTTTGGGTGATTTCAACAGCTTGGAATTTGATGATGATGCACTAGTACCTCCACTGGATGAACGACTGCTCCCACTTCCACTGCTACCTTTGTTTTTTGAAGGGAAAGATGAAATGAGGGAAAATACTGAAGAGGAGGGAGGAGTCAAAGGCGGCTTGCTGGAGGAGCTGTGTCTTCTTTCTGAAAGAGTGAAAAGGGGTTTTAAGCTCCCATACAGAAAGAATTTGTAAATACTTCATGTCATTTACTCCATTAACATTTTTCCTTTATTGTCTTGGGAGGTTCCCTGCCACACACAGAGCATAGAGGATTCAAGCCTCTCTGTAATCCATGAGGTTCCACTCAGTGCTGGTCTCCAGAGGGTTACCGGAATCTCTTTAAGCTTTGGGAGCTGCACATCTCAGCCACTAAAGCTTAGCTCTCCCTCCATTTTAAACAATCAGCTCTGGACCTCAGACACACAAAGCCAAGAGAACCCTGTCCTCAGGCCAGGCAAGCTTAAATATCACACTACCTTAAAGGATAAGAATTATCTGTAAGTATGTCTCCTAATTGTCAAAATTATATTGAATCCAACATTTTCACTATTACTTCATGACAAATTTCTGGTATGGTCTACCAGACCTCCAATACGGAACACCTCTGAGAACATCAGTTCAACTATTGACCTACACTAGGTTTTCTGAGCATTCTTGGTTTTGTTTGGTTGGGATTTTCCCCTCTTGTTTCTATTTAGCAGCAGCACCACTAAAAGCAGCAACAGATATTCTTCTACAAAAACCTGAGTATCTGAATTAAGAGAGATCAGGTTCCATCACTGGACGTGTTTTTTAATTAACACCAAACCATGAAAACTTCTATGTCGCTAGCACCATTTCAGGAAAAACAGTGTCTATTGTAAAGGCAGTTCTTTAGAACCATGAATTCTCAGAACACCTGGCAGCTTCCAGCTCTGCCTACACAGGCAAGGTAACAGACAGTGCGCTCACTGACACATGGACACCCGTGATTGCTCGAGGATCCGTGTCATCAACACCTACTTAAGAGACACTTCTGGCAATCAAGTAAATGAAAACCACAGGTCTAAGAGACACAAGAAAGAGGTCTGTCGGGACTGCAAAGGCAAGGGTAACACCTCTTTTGCAGCCAAGTATTGTTAGAGGTGCCCAAATCCACCACCGATCAATCTCGGGATCACCTTACAGATTTTGACTGGAGTGAGCTGTGGAAGCAGCAGGCTACTCATGGAGTTACAAATAGAGCCAAGAGTGACAGCCAAGTCCAGTGCAACCTGTGCAGAAGCCTGTAACGCTCTGGGAAATGTAAATTAGTACATCTGTGTTTGTTTCTGTGACCTATTTGGAAGCAGCACTTGATATGTGTTCATGAGCTTAGAAAAATAAAAATAATGAATAAATACAGAGTTTGGACTAAGAAAGAAACTGAACCAACTCCTGTGTGTTCCTCTGTTTAACTGCAACAATGGGTGCAAACTACCTAACAAATCCTCCGCAAAATTTTGCAAAGTACTCATCACTTCTGGATTGGTAATTGCCGGGAAGTGGAAAAGTCAAGTGTGAAATGCTCAACAAAAATACCAAACAAATTCAGTAACTTATCAGCAATCTCAAGGAACAACTGCTTTAAAATTGTATTATTTAAAACAATTAGTTATCAAAATCATCCACTTAGTTTTCTGGAACCAGCTGCCACTGAAGAGTCTGTAAATGAAATATTTTAGCATATTCATGCTCTAGTAAATGCCTGTGCTTCTAGTATGACGCAGTGCTTATTGCCAAATGGCTTTTTATAGCAATGGCAAGAATCCCTGAGCAGCTCTGTTAAGTTACTATTTGAGGAGCATTAGAGTTCAGTGATGCTACACCCTGTGAGATAATGAGAAACATTACTCAATACTCTTCCACATTCTGTATATTTAGAAAATTCAAAATCCAAGTGCTTATGACAGTTACAAATAACCTCCAATAAGCCAGTGGATGACTAATGCAATCCTTGGGAGTTTGTTATGATGACGTTGTCTCTCTGAAGGAAGTGAGACTATTACTTTCTTGAAAAAAACCAGCAGATGAAAGAAGAAGGGACTAGAATAAAACTGACAACCTCCTTGCATCCCATCAATTAGGAAGAAACTAGACAAAATAGTAATCCCAGCTATTAATCTGGATAATAGGAGTATTTATCTTCTGGCAACTGCAAACTGAGATGCTACGGCTATTTGCACAAATGTTCAACAGGCTCAAGCGAGTTTAATAGAAAGTGTTTTTAATTGGTGATAACAAAAAAAAAAAAAATCACCTAGAGAACTAAGATTAATGGCTGATCGTGCACAAGTTTTCAGTCTACCTGTCAGAAGATTTCCATATACAGACACACACACCCAGAAAAAAATCCATAAAATTAACTTTTTTAGAATTCTGGGACAATTTCTGAAGTAACACTGCAGGGCTGTGAAATCTTCACTTTTCACATCTGTGAATAACCACGACTTATGTTGTCTATCAACAAAACAAGAAGAATTTTCAGCTCATTTTTCATAACCTGCCTAAACCTATTTTTTTTGTTGACATACATACACATTAAAGTAGGGCTGCTCCTACAATTTGCTGATATTTAATGTTTCAGTCTTTTTATAACATTCATGGTTTTAAATGAAATCTACCTAAGAACTGTTTTGCAAACCATGTGAAGAGCACTGAAGTCTCATCTTAACAGAGAAAGCTAATATTATTTTTGAAAACAGACGTGTTAAGAATTGCATGTTTGATCTCATGAATATAGTTACAGACAGACTGCCACAGTTTTTACTGGAAAAATTACTACACAAACTGTCACTGAATAATCAAGACCACCATGCTTTTTATGCCAAGCATATTACAATAATAAATTCTACTAATCTTCTGCCAATTTAACATAGTTCCCATTTGTCATTAATTCTGTCTCAGCCTGAAAACATTTAAAAATATAACTATCTCCAGGTGTTCAGGCTGGCAATCACATCCTTTCCCTTCACATAACTCTTAAAGAGGAAAACAATTTTTTTATATCACGATTGCTTATATAGCAGATCAAAGTGATATTCCCATGTCTGCACCTGTATATGATGATTCTAAACTCTAAAATTTAGGGGAAGGAGGGGTTTTATTGTTTTTGTTGCTTGGATTTTTATGTTTTTTGGGTTTTTTTTGGTTGGTTTGTTTTGCTTTTTAAATATCAGAAAAATGTAAGCTTTGGCTTTGGACAAAGAACCAGAAAGTCTTCCTTGACGCCACAGCACTGGAAAGAATCTGATCTAAAATGACAGCTGTGTTCAACACTAAACTTTAACAGATAAACTCCTCTTTAAACACCTTTGCATTTGTACAACAGGATTGTGACACTGTGGAGAAAGGCTGGAGAGAGTTACAAAGCTGTGAAAAGAGATGGCATCCCAGCAAACGATGTCTCTGCTCCATGACCAGGGTAACTGTTAACTATCAAGCTGGAAAAAAAACAGTGTCTCTGTGCTACAGCTGAGCAAGTATTATAAATGCATCAGGCCAAAGGACACAGGACTTCCTGATAAAATAGATACTGATAATATAGATCTCTTCCAGAGCTTAAAAAAAGCTTTACCTGGCCCTTAGTCTGGGTGCCAATTTTGTTGGGATTTTTCATTCTATTTCCTACTAAGCATGCAGCAATCTCTGATAAAATGCAAAAAAGTAACCTGGAAGGGGCAGGAAAAAAAAGAAAAAAAAAGATGGAAAAAAAAGAGAAAGGTTCTCATTGTGTTTGGCTACTACTGCTTATTCTTCTAACAGTTGGACTTACTGTGATTCATGACTTATTGATATATTAAAAGACTATACCCTTTTATTTAAAAAATTGATTTTTCATAAAATGCCACTTTCTTTGCTGCATGCTTACCAAAAAAAAAGGAAAAAAAAAGAAAAGAGAGCAACAACAATCTTAAAAATTTTCAAGACATTCCTCCCAGGTTCATGCTTATCTCTCAAAAGCTAGCAAGTATTTTGTGCTGTTCATTCTCTCTGGGCATCAATTAATAGCTTTGGGCAGCAAATACAAGATGTACAGATCAGGTTTCATAAACCCATTTTTTTTATACTGACTCCTTACATAAGTACTGGGCAAAAAGTCAAGTGCCCTGTGTCAGTGCTGGTGCAGCTGCCGTACAAAGCAACCCAGGAGCACAGACACAACTTCGGTTCAGCTAGACATGCTGGAACTTCAGTGAACATTCAGTAAAAGAGTTAACACAGGTTAAGAGTATTGTGTGGAATAAGTGTAAGAGTACTGCTCAAACTATAGGATTAGATGTGTATATTGAAACAAAGTATAAAAAACCCTTCATGCTTAAGCAATTGTTATTTCATGTCTGTTTCACAAAGTATAAGCACAATAATCATGAAACTTAAACCAAACTTGTCCTTTTCTCTGTCATACTGAGCTACTGTGTGTCTTGTCATCTGAGAAATTTAGACAGGCATATTAAAACAAACATCATCTACCTGAGGATAAAAAAAATACTTATTTTCTGTCAGTAAGAGTATTTCATCCCTAGAATAATGGAGAGCTAATTGACTCAGAGAGCTAATTGCCTCGGTCTTCTCATTTCTCCAGGAAGCTCAGATCCGTGACATGACAGCAGAGCACAGACACTGCTATGGAAGGGCACCTCAACACAGCTCCAGATTTTACTCAGCAAGCAACTAAAATCCCTTTTGCAGCTCTAGTCCACCAGCACACTGACCTCATCACAACAAAGATTAAAAAAAAATTAGGTCCATAAGGATTTTGCAGGAGAAACTGGGAACTAAAACAATCACAGGCATGGCAGGCAAATTGCTCCTCCTTTGCTGCCACCCTGGCAGCGTGCAGCTGCTTGGTCTGTGCAGGAGCTTGATCTGCTGCTCACTCACTTATTGCTGCTTCATTATCCTGCTCTAATCACGGGACCTAGATACCAAGGATTCTGCCTTAATCTTCCACTGATGTCCCTTTAATCATGCCATCAATTCTGTGCCCACTCTAAGGCAGGATGAGGTCACTCCAACTGCGTGGTGTTTGATCTTACACACTTAGCTGAACAAAGCCATCTTCACTTCAGCAAGAAGGGTACAAAACAGATCACTTATGGAGCCCAAGCAACCAATGTGACAGACCAACAGGGCCTGATGGGCACCAGCACTGTCTGTCATGTCCTGAGATGCTTTGTCTCACTGTTTCATAAAAAACCATTGGTTTGCATCTGGCAGCTGATATTATTAGTTTATCAGTGCTAGCAAAACCACAAGAAGAAACCAACTGACAGTCACGTATGCTTGTGGCACTAAGAAACAGCCATCTATAATATCTTTTAAAAAGATAATGGCCAAGCAATACTGAGGCAACCTTATGTCTTGCACTTCCTCACTTGAGAAATGTTCAGCACAGTAAGTTCATCATTTTCCTAGACATTAATTTTGGAGAACTAAAATCCACTCACAAGTGATCACTGTGCAAAATATGTTCAATAAAGGTGTAATAAATTATGCATTAGCAGGGTCAGTTTTGTTGCTGCCACTGAAGAAAAGAGAGGTAGAAATGGAAAGTGATCATCCTCACTAGTAAGATTCTGAATGACAACTTCAGTACTTTGAAATATTTCAAAGAGGAGATAATTATGTAACTATAATTTAGCATAAATTGATTTTTATGGTATAACCACAGGATGGGTTTTAATTCTCTAGTAACACACATTACCTGGCCAGGAATTCCATCTCCTCTATGGTACCTGCTGCAAAATGGCCCCAAACCCAGCACACTTCCCCGACAGCCAAGACTACCATCACAGGGAAGAAGAGTGAGGAGCAGATTGCAAACACAGTTATTAGGAATATAACACTAAATTATTGTATTTCAATAAATAACCTTCAAGTATCTCCCTTCCCCAACTGCTGCCCTTCCACAACCTTTTTTTTTTTTCATTTTTCCTTATTTGTTACTAATCCTTTCAAAACCCCCTTGAATTCAGCACACAAGTAGTTCTGTAATCAATTTCCACAGGATTTAAAATTCCTCTGTAAAATACATGGGTTTTCCCCTGAAGCATCAAGCATAGTGCCATCCCAAGCCTGCAGACTGACTGGGGTTTTCTGTGTTGTGTAGTGGCAAACTGGAATTAAGGACACTCCAAACAGCTTTGCTTGAGCTCTTCAGAGCCCCCTCAGACCACCAGAACTCTTGAGAGCAGTGTGGGAAAACTGATAGAAGCAGGACACTAAATTATTCATGGAACACAACCACAAGCAAAAATGGAGCCAGGGAGATGAACTGTTGGAACATCTCCCCTCATCACCCAGAGAAGAATGCTCACTCCATCCTCCTCCTAGCTCAGGAGAACCCAAATGCAAGGGGGCTTTAACATCCAAGCCCAAACTTCTGGTACAGTTCCCCAAGGAACTTGCCAAGAGGTGTGGTCAGTAACTGTCCTGTAAATCTGTCAGGCACTGAAATACAAATATGGCAAAGTTATTATGGAAGGACAGCAGAGTGTCTTAGATGGTAACGGGGCCATGGAGAGATTACAACATCCACACGATGGACACTAATCTCTGTGTAGCCTGTTGATGACATGACAATACCTCACTGATTAAAAGGCAGGTATTAAGTCATTCCTCCACTATTAAAAAAACCCCTCTTATTTCTGAAATAAACTTCAGAAAAGTCACAGTGATGACAAACAAGAGCATCAGACAGGTAAGCAGTACAGATCAGCAGTGCCTCAAGATGCACTGGGGGTCAGCTTTGACACTCTGGGTCAGCTTTCTCAAAAATACCAGACAACAGTTTTCCACTGTTTATGTTTACCCTGAATGACAATTTTAAAAGCCTCAATTTTTCAAAAAAACGTATAAAGCAAATTCAAAATAAATACCTCACCCCAACATTATTCCAAAGTTTAATAAAAACTTTGGTAAGCAAAAGATTAATAAAGAATGGTGTGTTAAAAGATGCAAATAAAAAAGGGAACCACCACCTAATTTCTGCTTTTCTCTCTCTTGGCCCACTTTCTACCCAGAAATTAGATTTACATCTCTAACACCATGTTCTTCCTCTTCAGCATCAACAATGTTCCTGAGAAGACCTTCTCACATAATATAATATTGTCATGACTTCAGATGTGCTCACCTATCCAAATGCCTGCCTGGCTTCCATCTTCCTAATGCTTCTATTCACACCAGATTGGGAATTCAATGTTTTCCCCTGTAGCTATTTCTTTATACCTAGCAAACTTTGAATCTTGTATGTTGACAGTCAGACTCAGTTCTGTTACAAAAGAAAAGGTGCTGGCAATGAAAACTTGCTTAAAAGCGGTTAGTGAACCAGAATACAAAGGGGGCTACAGCTAACTCAAATTTCTGAAGATGGGCATAAAAGAAAAACCTTGAAATGGAAAGCTCTCCACACAAAAGAGATCAACAAGAGGGAGTTGACTTTGTTTTGAGCATAGAAATGGGAGGAAATACCACAGGGTGTACATGAAAATAGTGATGTCAGCTAAGGAAATCATATTCTTTGATTTTGTCACTAAGAAACTAGAGGATAAAAAGACACTGACCACAAATATTTTTCTTATGTACTGCATTACTAACTAGTGACATCCACTGCCACACTACAAGAGCTTTGTAAGACTAAAAACTAAAATATAAACACACACATGGCTATTTGAACTGGCCAACCTCAAAGCCCCTCTCTGCTGATGGAAGTGAAGAGGGAGCTCCTGGGGCTCTCTCTGCTGTCACACCTGTGTCTCACCTGCCTCACCTACAGATGTGAAAACCCTTGTGCTTCCAGAGGGCACTCCACACGGAGGGGCAGTGCCCGCCTGCAGGAAAAACTCACGAAATGAGAACAGCATGTGGTTCTGCCTGCACAGCTAGCACTCCTCTTTCTGTTCTGAGGTTTTAAACACAAAATGTTTAGCTCTTTCACAATGGAAAAGGACTATGGGAAGCAAATCATTGGTATTGCAATATTGTTCAAATTTCCAAAATCTGAAATCCCTTGAGATGTAAACACTCAATTTGCAACATCAGTGGAAAGCAAATAACTCTGTTTCTTCTTTTAAGTGAAATCCTTACATTACTTTACCTCAATTAAACATTTTTAGGCATTAGTAAGTTTCGAAGGATAAAAAAAGATCATCGCTGCTTATTTCATTATCACTGATCAATCACAATTGGCATAAAACAACTGTTTTCATGTTTAAAAACACTGGCCACGTTAAACTTTACACTAATTAAAAATTTACTGCAGCAAAATCCTAGGGAAATCACTAATACAGTCAAATGAGGTCACAGACCTACTGTGCCTGCACAATAGTGTCTTTCAAATTAAATATTACCAGCCTTTTCACACTTCCTTTTGAAAGAATGGAGCAATGCTGTAATTAGGATGTGCTAACTAAAATGTTTGTGCAGTTTAACCTTTTAAATGAAAAACACGACTGCACTTGACACATGCAGGCTGTGCCTGCGTTTCCCATTTCCTCTGGAGCCCAGACCCTCCTGCCCACAGCCAGCCATCCGCAGAGTGCAACACGAGTGTGCTTGCCCTCTGATTTATAAATTACACGGCTGAGCACGCCCAGAAAAACTAGCTAAAATGAACACACTCTTACTAGTTTCTTTAATTAACATTTTGATTAACAGCTGCTAATTTATCTAAGGGGCTGACGGGACTGAAATCGGCTGTCTAACGTTCGGTCGCTATTTTTTTCTCTCGCCAGTCTCCCCATCTGAGCTGCGGCTTTTGGGGCTTTTCAGGTTTCCGCAGGGAATGAACTCAAAAAAGCATTGTCTGGCGCTGAGGGGCACTGCCTGTGCCGGGCCTGCAGCTCCGAGGATCAGAGCTCCGGGGTTTGTCCCTGCCCGTGGCCAGCTCGCTGCCCGCCCGCTTTTGGAGCCGTGCCAGACGGCTCCGGTGACATTTCAGAAGGGCTCACGGGGCCGCTTGCAGTGTTTAATCCCTCGCTGTGGGATTTTCCACGCCGTGCACAGAGCTCGCCGAGGCCGCGGCCCCGCAGGGAGTGCGGCCACATCCGGGCCGGCCTCGGGCGCCCCGCGGCCACCAGTGCCCCCAGAGCGCTGCCCAGCGCCGGCCTGGCCCGAAACCTGCTGGCACTCCGGGGGTGGCAGCGGCACTGGTCAGACGCTGCCAGGGCCCAGGCTCTGTGCATCTGCCAGGCCTTGCCAGCGGCTCCAGGACAATTTCTCCAGCAGACGTGTGCCTGTCACCAGCCGCCCCACCGCGGGTGACACGGCCCAGCCTGGGGGCACCCACCACCCCCAGAGCGGCAGCTCCCTGGGGTCTCCCTGCTCTGAGGGACACAGTCCCTGCCACCCTGGCAGAGACTCCTGCTGTGCTTTTCCAGCAGCAAAAATTCACTCCACTCCACTGGCCTGGACTTCCAGATGGGTCTCCACATCCTAAGTCTCCGCGCTTTGAGGTCTGACTGTCAAGGTCTGATTTCCACCCAAAGCCAGCACATGGACAGTAAAATCTAATTTTTACCAAATGATTAACTTCTGGAACTTTTCCTAAGTAACCGCTTATAAAAATTACAACGTATCTGCTGACAAAAGGAATAGGAAAAACCAGTTTGTGGCTTTTGCTCTTATTTTAAGTAACCATAATCAAAGCTGAAATTTTTGGTCTTCCCTCACTTATCAAATTACACACAAATTCATTTTTAAAACCAAGCAAATTACTTTTTCACTAAAATAATAAGTTTGCCAAGAAGAGAGGCAGCTGGCTTGTACAAACACCTTTGTGTATTAGCATCAGTGTGTTATAATACTACTTTTCTTCATTAAGAAAGTTTAAACAGAAGAAGGGAGTACCATTTCAGCAGACTGGGCTTTGTTAGGGTTGGGGGGGTTTTTTCTTTATTTAAAGAAACTTGCAGAAACCTGGAGTTTACTGCTTCCATTACCAAGCTTAGAAATGAATACTAAATCCTAAATCACACAGACACTAAATACTAATGTTCCCACGTCTATGCACTCAGAATACTAGACAACAACCAGCTACTCTGTGGCTCCAAACTTCAAGAAGTTGACAGCTCATGTCACCTATCCATTAATTGTTAATGACAACTGAGGAATACCAAGACATTTCCTCGGATTACGCTGTTTTTAAAACACTACTCCTTCCACCACTAAAATTAGTACCAGAGGCATGTGTGTTTTTTAAGGATTTGTTTCTACTGTACAGCCCTCTACTTCACACCCTTAATTAAAACTGGGTAAGTCTCCAACACATTTTAGCGGTTCACAAAATTCTTGACTTCAAAATACTATGTGGGGAACAAGCACTGATGTATTTGCTAGAAACTAGAATTCTAAGTCTTTGATTTGGCCCATTCTTATTTTAGGGACAAGAGGGCAAGTAAGTTTTATTTTGTTGCTTGTTCCACAAATAAACTGACCAAGATCAGGCCATGTAATTCCCACATGGAACAATGCAGAAAGCTGTTTTCCTTCTGGGTAAGAGTGAGGACAAAGAACCCAACTGCTAAGAAACCCCAGCAGCTGGGCATCAAGGCAGGAGCAGGAATGGAAGGGAGAGGCATGACGGGACACTCACAGAGGGAGAGAGCAGCCTGGGCCCACGGGAAGGCACACAATGGCACAGAGAATACAAAGGGATTTTTTGCCTGCTTATGTTATAGCAGGAGTATATATGCCAACTGCCTCGATGCAGGCATTTTACCTGTTATTTTCCAATGTCTAAGAGCTTCTAAGTAACACTACGCAGTTTCACCTTGAGATGGATTGTGCGTGTGGCACAGTGAAATCATGTGCTGCCAGTGTACTGTGACAAATGCAAAAGTAATTTTACTTAACGTAGTAAAAGCAACCCATTATGTAAGGCAATGAAATTAGTAAGTTCTTTTCCTGGTACTAAATATTGCAAGAGGTTTTATTTTCTATCAACAATACTTGAAGCCATTGAAAAAAAAAAACAACCCAAAACATCAACAACATTAGATTCAATAGAAACACTCATAGCATCAGTTAATACCTGACTTCAGAAGGCTAAAATTAGCCCTGCAAGCTGTGATAATGCACTGTGCAGATCCATACACAAAGAACACCCACCTGCACACGCCGCTCGCTCCCGAGGAACGAGGCTGCAGACAGGAGACTCCTGCTCTGGCACCAGGACAGGGCAGGAGGGAGAGAAGCAGTTTGATATGAATCACTGCAGAGAAACTAATTTCCAGGTCCTTGGTGTTACACAATCACCCAAGAAGGACAACTTGAACTGTGCCAAAGCCATTGCAATGGAAGAAAGTTTGCTTCCTACCACTCCAGATAAAGAACAGCATCAACCCCCTCTTTTATTTTCTCGCTGAACACATGAAACACAAAAAGGTATTTATATAATTTGTGATGCTATCACTACATACACACATACAGTAGTTCCCTTGTATGAATGAGTACTGCAGAATGTCAAGGAACTGAAAACAAACAAACAAGAATAAAAGTGGGGGAGTGGAGAGAATCCAGAAGTTGAAGTATCCTGCACATTTTGCATTGCCAGGAAAATTGATTTTAAGAATAAAAATTCTCCAGCCAATCTTTTACTTGCATTACATTTCTTGTCTGGTTTTGTAAAGTGAAATAAATGCAGCTCTATCACATCTCCTTCCACTTGTCTACATTACAGTGTTCTGTATTTCAAAATTAGGCTGATTGTAGTAAAACTGAAGAGTTGGATTTGAGATGCTGCCCTCCCACCCCCTGCTGGGAGATGTTCTGAAGATACTGGTGTTTATCATTAACAATAAAAGCAGCATTCAGACAGCAAAGGTAGGACTTCTTGGTACTGTTACAGAAGGAAGGCAGGAAGATCTTTGCTGGCTGGACACCATGAGCACATTCCAGCCCAGTCGTGCACATGTCTTAATAAATTGGCCAGAAAAAAAAAAAAAAGGCAAAACACAACATGAAACCTGAAGCTCTGTCTGTGCACAGAGCAGGAGGTGCTGCAATTGGAGAGTGATGGCAAAACACACAGGACAAAGCCACAGACAACCAGGCTTCACTGTCTTTACCGCATATTAAGACTCACTTATCCTTTCTCAAAATTCAGCAAACTTGGGCACCAGTTTCACAACCCCTTTAAACTGGCTGGTTCGAGCTAATACTGCCACAGGCAAAAAGCATTCCTGCCCTCTCCCCCAATCCTGACCACTCAGTCTGAGACTCTGCACCATCTGCTCTGTCCACAACAAAGAGCAGAGCCGTCCGCTCAAAGCCTGACAGTGTCACAAACCAAATGCCTGCTTGTGCCAAAGCTGGCAGTGAACTGTGCGAGGACTAGCAAGAATTAAACTGTGACTTGATCCCACGGAGAGGGCTGCAGGCGTAAGAACTGGGCACAAAAACCAACTGGGTTATGAGCTGCAGTAATAAGTTTGCCAGTTCCTAGAATCTTTGAGGGGTACACAGAAAAAAATCAGACTTCCAAGGAATTTCATCTGATTGATATCAACAGTGCATAAGCTGGGCTTGCTTACACTGCAGCCTGCTTATGTTTACATTTAGTACTGTCTAAGATGATTTTGTTGTAAATATTTTGCTTTAAAGAGATTGTTTGGTTACTGGCTACTATTATTATTCTTCCTGGAAGGAAGAGAATAATGGGCCTTGAGCCAACATCAAACATTGTAAAGTTGATCAATTGAAGACTCCAGCATGATTACTTAGAAAATCAACTTTGCTGCTATGGGGGGTGCATGGAAAGAACCCCTCAATTTGCTACATGACACCACAAAGCCAGCCTTAGCAAAAGAGCAGCAAAATCACCAAAAAAAGTAGTTCTATTGCCTTTTATTTGGAAACGAGTGCTCTGAAGTACCAGCATGAATTAAATTCCCAGAACCACAAGGCAATGGATTTTGAAATACGTGGATTTTTTTTTCACTAGCAGCTGGAGTGTTTTATATGCTGCATAACAAAACAAATATATTGGGCAAGATTACTGGTTTTGATGTTTTCTTTTCCAAGTGAGCAAGCTTAGAAGTTCCTCAGGTTTCAGAAAACTGGAGCGAGTCCAAAATAAAATAGATGACTGAGTACAGAGGAACAACTTGACAGGCTTGTTGGTGCACAATCAAGTGACAGCATTTTATGCCTTAGTATCAACTCCACTTACACAACATGCTTGTTTACACCAGAAAAAGAAAATATAACTGCTACTCATGCAGCGCATGTGCACACATAGAACGAAGGTATCTGTACAGAATTATGTCATTTCCAGGGACTAAAATCAGGAAAGGGCATCGAGTCCATTAGATTTCAAGTGTACAACCACAGCTATTGTGAATCTCTGCCACCTGGACAACTGGGACAGGGCAGAGGAAATAGCAAACGGTCCAGGAGCTCTGCAGGGCTTTCACCACATCCTAACTATCTGCCAACTCCAGCCTTCCTAGAGATGTTCTTGTAATCACAGAAAATCGAGATAAGTATGGCCCTAAAGGTCAGTGCCCATCCTCAATCTCAATAGAGATGAATCCTACAGAGATACAAACTTGGCACTGACCAGTTCCTAGGAGTCATTCTCAGTCTGTGGCAAGCAAAATGTGAGCATCAAGCCTTGCAATACCACACACATATATAACTTTATATAATTTCTGTGGCTATTAAAGCAGTCCCAGGTATTTTTAGAAGCTCGCTGGTGGATTGCTTTGTGACCCACACGATGACCTTTGGTCAAATAGTACATGTCACTGTGATGGGGAGGGGACTGAACTGTGGCAGTTTTAAAGCCTCTCCTCTGACCTTAGAGGCCAGGAGAGAGCCAGTGTGGCATCTTTCCAGGCATAGACATGGTTACATGTGGCTTGTCAGAGGCTGCAAGCCAAAATGGAACTGAAGAAAACGAGTGCTAGCTAGTCCTATGCCAATGATGAGCAGGGCCAGAGCTTTTACAGAGTACTCTAGGGCTTGTCATTATAATCTAGAAAAGTGAAAAGTAGTAAAAACAATTACTTCATGAAGCCCACCCCAATACAGCAGAAAACCAAAACACTTAAGAACTCAGGTGACAACTTGAGCCATGCAGTAACAAAAGAAACACAGCCAATTTTCCTCTTAGCAAGGGGAAGAGCCATGAATTCCCTGTGAATACCACGTGTACCATCACACAGTGATGAACAGCTCTTAAAACTCCCAGTGCACATCACATAAAAATGACAGCTCCAACCCAGCTCTACAGATAATCTTCAAACATCGCAAAGTTTTAGGCTCAAAGGTGGAAGGGTGCCCTGAAAGGGGCACACCTTCTACCTAATGCACAGAATTCACCACAATGCTCCACAGAAACCAGGGCTTTTCCAAGAGCCAGACATGACAAACAGGTTCTTTGCAACCAGCAGGGTTAGACAGGGAGGACACAGCACAAAATTGCTCCTGGCCCGGCAGAGGGAGAAAATCCTGTGAGGTAAAAACATAAGAAGGTGATCTGGCTAAAAGAGAAGGCTTCCTTTCAGAAAGCTACTTCATATAGAATTGTAAATTAGAGGTTTTCTGACAATCTTGCCAAACAACAAGGAAAAACTCAGTTATGTAGGAACTGCTTCAACCCTGCAGGAGCCTGGTCTAATTGCATCCTTTACAAAGCAGTGCAGAGGGAGAGTGTCACACCAACCTGGGCAACTCGTTATCGGGGAAGAGAGAACAGAAAATAGGACAAGAATCTCTTGACAGTGGTCCTTCTTTCTCTATTGCAACTTGGTGAAACAAAAGAAGATCGCTGCCTTTGTGGCCAGCAGCACTCTGACACGGCAGAACTTGCATAAAGTACAAATGTTTTTCCTACATTTTTTTTGGTATTGTTGAAAAGATTAACCTGCTTCCCAGCTGCACAACAACTGCAGGAACATCTACGCAGAGTAAAAAAAATTATTTTCTATACAAACACTACATTTTGTATTTGTTTCATCAATAGGAGATAATAAGGTTTGGAAATATTTTGGCTGTTACTGCCTGAGATAGCTAATGATGGCCTATTAGACAATAATATTATCACAAACTTACATAAAATAACTTATAATATTTATCTATTCCCGTTTATTTTCTACAAAGATATTTTTAATTGATCCATACTGTTATGGAGCTCTCACAGAGCTGGATAATACAAGAGCTAATCAAAGACTGCTACTGAAAAGCTGTTTGAATATCTGTTACAGGTAGACACAACACACCACTTAGAAATCTGAATTGCCTTCCAGGCCATTTACATTACTTGAATATAATTATTTAGTGTTAAACTGAATTAAGCCTAATGAGAAGCTTAAGAAGGTGGCATTAATGGTGTTATTTTGAAAGTGAATTTGACCCTGCAGACCCTGCAGTTATTTATTAACTTTAAAAAAAAAGCCCTCTGGTTATTTGATTGCTTTTCGTCAATAAACTTACAGGTTTCATTGTATAGAAAGTGTAATACACTCCCTCTTCTGGTTATATCTTAAAAACACAGTTTCTAGACTTAAAGTGTATCATATGTTAGTTTTTAAGTGTATCATGTTGCTCGGAAGGAAAAAACCCTCAAGGCAGTATCATGTTTCTTTTTAAAAAGCCAGCAAACTGGTGATCAAAACCGAATAAATAACAGGTGAATACTACTTGACATAATGCCCAACTAAAGTAAGTAGCAGCTACTTTTTAGCTGTGTCTAAAACCAAAATGTTATAGATTTCTTTTAATTTGGTAAGAAAAAATATTGTCCCAAGTCTTTCCGAAAGCTTGACTCATGCCTAATGCCTGGTTACCATTCAGTACACTATTGCTGTAGGTAAGAATTTAGATTTTTAAATGCTGCCTACTTTTCCACAGGTGGCAGTTGAAGTACCTGCAAAACATTGTTTTTATGTTGGTCCAGCATGATTAACTTTTTTCCACCTAGTACACTACACCTCATCTTCCCTGGGGGAAATTCTAATAGCAAAAGCTGCTGAAGGCTATACATACATCCTACTGTCTAAAAATATTATTCACAGTATGGAAAATGAGAATGGTGGAATAACATTAAGAAGTCCAAACAGAAACAGTAAAAGCAATGCAAAAGAAACCAAAAGATGAACTATTACTAAGTGCACACAGATGCCTATATCCATCTCTTCCCTTGATGCTCAGTGCCTGATAAAGCCAGAAGATGTGTGTCAAGCAGGACACATTCTTGCTGCCCTCACCCCTCACCAAAATGTGCAAAATCCAAGAACATCACAGCATTACACAAACCACATTAATAGTATTGCTGCCAAAACACTGAGAGAGGAAAAACTTGTGAAAAAGCTTTTGTTTGTTTTGCCCTGTTTAGCCTCTCCTCCTTTCTACCACTTTTCCCCTTGTTACAGAGTAATAAAACCAGCACTGTACCTACTTCATTCTCCCTCCTCCAAGGTAATTTTGTCCTAGCTTCCTCCTCATTGTCTTCATCTATTTCTTTTTACATGTATTTTACTCAAGTTCTTTGTTTTACATTTCCCTTTTTAGCTATTCCCCAGTGTCCTCTTTTTCCCCTCTTTGGACACACACACACACACACAGACTGCAAACCACTTAATTCCAGCTGTGCTGAGGCAGCCCTGCCAAAGCTGTGCACCACTGCCCCAGGCAGGTACTGCAGAGCCAGCTGTAGTGGGTGCACTGGTATCTTCACAAAAAGCAATGTAAAAGATGGTTACTGATGGTATTTCCTATCTGACCTATGATAGGGGCTTGCAGAGAAAAAGAGACCATCCCAAACACAGCAGTTCTTCAAGAGTCAGATGCTGGGATGAGAGGGTACAGTCTGTGCAACTGGAAACTATGTATTTCTATGGGGGGGGAAAAAAAAGGCAAAAAACCAACCAAAAATTATTTTCTTCATGACAGTTCAATACCCAAAACAATTTTACAAGCTTCCCAGAATACTCCTCCCTGGAATCACAAAGCGCTGTGGTATTCACTGAGGTTTGCAGTTCTTGGAATAATCTACACAGTTCATGAGAACACACTTCTCCCCAAAAAACAAATGAGAAAGTCCTCATAAATAATTCATCTGCATGTGGTTAGCTTTTGAAATTAAACTACAACTAACCCCACCCTCCAACACCAAGTTTGTATTTCCATGGCTCTGACAAATTCCCATCTCTCCAGAACAGCAGAAATTAGTCTTTTTTTTTTTTTTTTTTTACTTCAACTCAGTCTTCTTCCGCCTCCCCAGCTCTTAAACAGGTTGCAGCTCCGTTCCCCTGCACCCAGCTCAGGGCAGTGTGCCAGAGCCTGCGTGCCCATGGCCTGCCCTCAGTGTGCGCCACCTCCCCTGGCTGAGCTCCAGCCTGGAGGAGTGGCTTAGGCAGTAGAAAGAACCCTTTTAGCTGAGAAGGAATCCTTCCAAGGATGTGGATCACGTAAGCTGATGCAGAATGGCCTTCCCTGACCCTGCAGAAAGTCAGGAATGATGGCTGGGAGAGCTGTGTCCTGCTCTGCGTGCCATTTCCGCTCACAAAATGAGTTCTGGGTGACGAAACTCAACCTTGATTCTAGATTGGTTAAGTCCCCTCATTGTCAGTCATTTTTAATTGTAGAACCTGATGCAACTATCCCACCTGGCTACCTTCAAAGTGAAGCTGTAGTCATATACACTCAATAGCAGCTTTTTATTGGAATTATTGTTCTCTTTAGATCTTATTCCAATCTATTGATCAACACGCTTTCTCCCTCTTGCTGAACTACTGTTTCTGTGATAGTGAACATGGCACTGCTTCTTCTTTTCCCACAAAGATAAATATTTGCTTTTCTTTCTTTCTTCCCACTTGTTCTTCCCCATCAACATTTGTTTTGAAAAGAGAGCAGTCAGTCCCAGCGTCCAAACAAATACCAGCAAGGAGATCACTATAAAGAATCAGGGTTCTCATGGAACCCTTGCATGATTTTGTATGTTAGACTAGTTTTAAATATTTTAACATTTCAGTAAGAGTAGAATAGAAAAAACATACTCTCTCTTCAATATTAAAATAAAGGATTTTTTAAAGCCAAAGGATTTTTAAAGCCAATATTAAACCAAAAGGACTTTTGCATCTAGGTCTTCTCCTATGGCAGAACAGCATAAAATTAATTTAACATTAACCAGAGGTAAGAAGAGCCTAAAGCACACCAAGCACCTGAAGTTTCTAGTATTTTAGCACACACAGTGCTGTTGAGAGAATAACATGAGTTCCATGGTAAGCAGTAAACTGAATAATCAGTATCTCCTAAATCTGAAGCTGAACATCACCTTTTTTCTTAGCCGATACTTAAAAATTGCTTCATGTCTTTAACCAGAGCTTGACAAACTCACATACCCACAAAAAAGGAGGAAGTTGTAGTAGAAAACTGCCATCAACTTCTCAAACAGATTCCCTGTACTTTCATGTAATAAATAAAGACCAAAGCCATTCTGTGCACAAAAATAATCTTCTGCATGTGAACAGTCTGTGATGATACAAGTAACCACAGCACCGAACTCCACCGCTCTGTAAAATCTGCATGGCACATTTGGTATTCAGCTAATGGCTTGGGGGTGCACATTTCAAAGCTCAAAAATATGTTTACAGAGTTTCTTTCCACATTATAATAATTTCTTATTTAATGATGCATTATTTAAAAATGACTAAATAGCCAGCTGAAACTTTTCTTTTCCTTCTGAAACGAATCCTCTGGTGACCTCTGAGCACATTCCCTGCTATATGCCAAGATTCTTTCAAAAGATAGTGAATTTCACAAATTTCTACTAAGAAATTAAACTAGTTGTTGCTGGACCCACAGATTAAGATCCAGCTGCTGGAACTTGGACTGTGTGAAGTATTGTGAGAGGACTGTGCATTTAAACAGAAGCTCCTGAACAGAAGCTGCCAATGATAATTTGTTAAAACATATACATTAACTGGAGCCATAATGTGCCAAATGCCACCTGTGCATGTTTGGCAATATGCTTGGCAGATTGCTCCAGCACATCTGTGACACCCCACAGAATATTCAGGTTTTATTTTGGCTGTTAGACTTCTACAGAAGATCACGGATACCTAAGAAAAACCTTATGATTTATAAAAAGCCTTTTCACACTGCTTTAAAAAAGACTTTAGTGAACAGTGGACATTAATTACTGAAACAAATTGCTTGCTGCCAAAAGTATGCAGGCCACAATGAAGACTTATCCCTCTAAAATGAGGATGAGCTCAAGCAATCTCCCACAGGAGAAAAAAAACACAGGCACAAAAAAAACCCCCAACCAACCAACAATCCAGTCCTCAGGTCCAATGGCTTTGGAAAAAGATTCAGTACATTCCTTTCTTTTCTTATCAGCTTCAAATGCTGCCTTGTACAGACACTTTATCTTTGACTTTGTAATCCATGAATCCATGCTAAACACTCTCTTACTCAACTCTAAACAAGCAATACATACACAGCAACTTAAAAACATTGAATGCTGACAGATTTTCCTGAACAATTGGCTGCTGCCAAATTTAACAAACATACAGTAGGACAAATTTATATTCAATTCATAGTGTGAGAAGAACCCAAACACGTAACACTGCAGGGACTGTAATACTTATGTATGACACACATCCAAATTACATCAGCACGCCAGCAGAGATAGTTAACAGATCATTTTTCTCAATTAAAATCACAAGTATCACGTGTTCTCTCTGAATCCAGGCACTTAACACCAAGACAAAAAAACCCCTTTAGGACTCTCGAAGTGGAGACCTGCAAATGAAAGGTGGGTGTGGGCCCTGGCTGAGGGAGGAAGGACCTCGGTTACACAATCAGATGAAGGAGAATCACAAAAGACCTCGAACTGACTCGGAGGATGGACCCAAGTAACCAGCAAACATCTCTTTCTCTACTGCCAGGATCTGCCCTCCAAGTAAAAGGTTGTGTGATGCTCTATTCCAATTCCACAACTTCCTAGAAACCACAATAGATGACTGGCATATCTGTGTAGGAACCCTGCTTCTGATTCAGATACTTCATGTTTAAACCTGCACTGATTGGAAACCAAAATGTTTAAGCAATTCCCCATCAGCTCTCAGGACAGCAGCAGCAGGCAAAGCTCCCGGTGGTTGCTCACCTTTGCCACTGTGCCAAACCCATGGAAATTAATCAAAACACTTGACATAGCTTTTTAATGACTCAACAGCCCAGCACACTATCATCATCTCTTTCCAACATGTACTGTATTCATGGTTTTCACAATCACTACATGAGTCACAGGCACTCTCGGTGTAAGTTTTACAGGTAGCCTTCATTATTATTGCTGAGAGTTTAACCCTACTTTGTATTCATGGAAACTAAGGCACAGAGGGGGAAAAAAACTATGGGGGAAAAAAAAAAAAAAAAGGAAAGTTAGAAGGAAGAAACCCCACACATCTCTATGCTGATGCTACTTTCACACTGCTGAGCTCTCTCTTAGCCAGAGCAGCCCAGCCAGGGCAGAGCAGCAGCTCTCATTAGCCAGGAGGCTGATAACCACAGGGAGATGAGATAAACCTGTGGAACAGCTGAAATGCCAACAAAAGGTCACACAGCCTGAAAACCACGGCACTTCAGGGCTTCCACGAACAACCTGAAATAACTGTCACGATGGCTTCCTCAAAGAGCAACCTTTGGGTGCAGCACAAGAACTGTATCTACCATGTCTTGGGGGAGGAAAGAAGTGTTAAGGAAATCAAAGGGAGTCGGGCACATCCCGCTGTCCTGAGGAGCGTGACAGCTGGCACACCATCATCCAGGGTGTAGAGAAATACTCCTGGAGAAAAACACTTTCTGGGAATAGGTCATCACGATAAGTGATCCCAGGTGCTTCACCCACAAGACTCAGTGCCTGAACATTTTATCTTTTTTCCATCTTTCACCTCTGAACTGATCTTGACTCATCTAAGGAAGGTGCTGATACCATGAAAGTGCAGCCATTCACAAAGCAACAGCATGAACAGGAGCAATAAAGGGCTGCAATCACTTGCCTGCCCCCCAAATGAAAACAGCTGTGATCTGACAGAACAGAGGATTTGTCTTGAACCAACTTTTCCTTGGCTGGCTGGCTGGCTTGCTCCTGCCCCACCATGCCCCCAGCAGCACTGCCACCCTAAGCCAAGGGGCTAAAGCCATTGGACTGCCCTGCCAGCCAGCTACTGTACACAGGCTAGAAAGAGTGCCACAAGCTGACTTCAGATATCTCATTATATTGGATTGTTCTTAAAAACAAACCTGCATGTGGTGTTACACATACCAGCTTTACAAATCAAGCACAGTACATGAATCAACACCACTGACTAAATTATTAAAATGGAAATTCATAGCCCAGACACATGGTTGGATTGCCTAAAAAAGTAAAATTTAATATTAGTATCTTTTCTAGTCAAATGCATGAAATAGAAAAGAGCCAGTTACATAAACAAATCTGTCATTTGTATCAATAAAGTATTTTGCTAAAAAAGTTATATATTCTAACTAAATTAATAAGGTTACATTTAAATTATTTCTGACTATTTAAGGTCCAGAGAAAAAAGCCAGCATATGTCCTGCAAAGCACTTTCAGCCTACCTAGTTAAGTAGTTTATCACAAATATGCTTTGGAAGAAATTAATTAGCTCATTATGATTAACTAATAGTTTGTTTAGCTTTCCTTTGACAAAAGTGACATTTTAACAGAGCATATTCTACTACTTCACAAAACAAAGTTTCACATGACAAATTTCAAAGAACACCAAGTACAGCAACACACACCACCAAGAGCTATAGAATATTTTAAGAGATTAATACTTCTCTGGCAACAATTAAAAATAAGAGACCCTAAGAACATAACAAAAAGATACATTGATGGACTGCAAATTTTCAGAATTTTTCAATCCCTGAAATCGTACCATTGATAAAAAACTTAATTCAAGGTGAGCTAACTGTGGTGAATCCAAAGAGTGCTTTACCTTCTTGTTATCATAACACACTTTTTGTTTTAAAATAACCATGGTTTGAGGACTTCAGCAATTTCCTTCTCCTGAACTATACTGTTAAAAAAAAAATAGATCATTGTCTGGTAATCAATCATCTGCCATATTTATCAGCTTTCATATTTAGTTTTCTAAATTAAGGGACAACTATGCAAGGATTTAAAAAATGGGAAGGCTGATAGAGGGCTTTGAGAACTAGTGCTACACAAATCACCAAGTCAGCCTTCTTACCTTTCTGAGGCTATTAGATTGGCAAACTAAGGTCCTTTAATGATGTTCACCCCACCCAAGCCTGTTTTTCTCATCAGAATGACCCCGCCTGTTTCCTCTGCACGCCACAGCCCACGCCAAGACTCTTCATTGTTCAGAACAAGCTTAAGAAACACTAAGAATAACCTCATCATTTCTATCCACTCCTTCTACACTTCTCCTAAAGTATGGATCTGCCACTAATGTAAGGCTTGTGTTAGAGAAATTTTCACATTTAGGGATCACACTTCTACAAAGTGAATCAGAAGAGAAACATTATGTTAGTATTTATTACGACTTTTAAAAATACTTTTCATACTTTCATTTTGCAGTTCCCTGCTCACTCTGTGTCGTTTAAATTGCAAACAGTGCTTACAGAAGAGCTGGAATTAACTTCACATAACAAGTCTAACAGCAGTACAAGCAGCATTACAAGATGCCATGTTTCCATGTTCATGCTCTAGACACGATGCTGCACCAATTCAGCTCCTGAGCTGCTTCTGCCACCTGTCCATAAGGACAAACACAATGCTGCTCCCCACCAGACGCCTGCTTGTCAGACAGTGTTTGGAAATCACCTGCTCATTTCATAAAGACAACCTTAAGTGTCTACAGCTATCCACAGCTCCCCACCACTACAATATTACTGACCTCAAGATGGAATATTCAACATGCCATCACTCAGAACTCAGTATCATCCAGTCCTCCCCCATAAATTTATTTTTAGCCGTCAGAATCCGTTTAATATGATATTTTAGAGGGAGTTATTGGACATCTTAAGTTGATATTCAGTGACACGTGAGGAATCTCACTGGCAAGGGGTAGACTTGCTCTTGGCTGGTGGAAAAGCTTACAGCAACCAGAGCAAGAACAGCAAGAAAAGATGGCCTTTTCTTCTTCTGGCTCCCAACAGCTCTGGAGACTAATATCCACAAAACTGTGGGTTTAAAAAAAATTATTAGTACAGCCATCCACAGAATAACAAGCAACCATTAAGAATTATGACACAAAACCTATTCAGGTTATTTTCTGAGTCACGCTGTGTGACACAACTGCAGGATGCAGCAGCAGGGGTAGGGCTATATAATCCATGAGGCAATATAACAAAAAGCCAAGTTAGAGGGAGAAAGGATAAGAAGTTCACCCTCTGCACAGTCCAGAAAGGCCTTTATCCAGTCTCAAGGAAGCAAAAATGAGTATAACTTTTCTTGCCAAAGCATTGGATTATTTAAGATGCACAAAAGGTTATCCCTTTTTCTCAACACTAGAAGAGGTTCCCTGCCCATACCCAGCTCTGTAAACACCAAGCCAACCAGTAGGTGCACTGGCCTACAGAAAAGAGAGTGTACAAATACGTGCACACATGGAGAGGAAGGACTAGTTCAGAAGATGGAGCTGGTCAGAAAAAAACCTCATGAATTTCTTAAGAAACAAAAAGCTGAATTCCAAAAAACCTCCTATCCAAATATTGGCATTAAACTGTTTGAGGTTAATGTCTAGTCTTGAGAGGAGCATGGAAAAGCAGAACTGCCAACCACCCCCAGGCAGGCTTGGAGGAAGTAACCAAGCACTTGAACTGGCACAGCACTCCACATTTTCTCACTCCTCTCTAAACACTGGCCAGCCAACACAACAAGAGCTTCCTTATATAGTTTATATACAAAACCACTGGACCAGTAAAACAAATACAAATTGATAATCCTGAAAATAAATAAATAAGCTTACTGGCTATTGGAAGCTTACTACATTTTATAAATTTCGCTCTAAGTTTAGCTTTCAGTTCAAGTTCACACTGTACCAGAATCCATGTAAAAATAATCTGTATAAATACACAAAGAGAAATGACACACAGAGACACAAACACACTACACATACTGGCTGTGAAATACACTAGATATGTCATTTTAAAACTGCACTGTAGCTATGCAGCATTTCAAGACAACAATAAAAAACTAAAAAAACGAGATCTTTATGTAACTGCATTACAACGTATATAAAATTATTAAATACAGGTTATGTTCTTTGACATTTTTTATAATTTAATGATCTATTTACCATCAATTTAAAAAAAAATTGCCAGGCTTAATCCTGATTTAACCTCACCCTTAATTATTAAAAATAGTTAAGCACTTACCATAATGTGATTGAAATGCCTGTGGTTTTACGACCTGATTACAGTGGTTACACATCACCAAATAGAAATCATCATGAGCCGGGCAAAGACCAAATATTGGCATATCTAAAAACAAAAAGACAAAATGGCATCTCTCAGCTGCTGACAATTATAGAAAAACAGTTTAATTACAGAGCCATGACACTAGTGCTGAATCAAAATTTTAGAGACATTTGTATCAAATTTGAAAATTAGGAAAAAAGAGCATATAATGCAATAGATAATTTTGTGCTGGAGTATTACAAAAGCAAAAATCTTACTACAAAGATAAATGTAAAATGAGTGATTACTTGTAGAAAACATCTATTAGAAAACTGATTTAGGACTGATTATTTTATACCAGATGCAATAATGCAATAAAAAAGACTGACTTCAATTGAGACAAACGCAACATAAGAGGGGATGTTTTATGTATTCTGAAAAGGGCTTTGGATTTTACTCCAATGTCATTAAATGAATTCAAAAGTGAACTTCATTTGCTATTTAATTTTTTTAAACCATTTTAGACACACAGTCATTCACTGGGCAGAATTACATGCCTAATGGTTTTATTTGTTTAACAGTGCATTATAGTCCAGCCATCTGCTGCCAGAGATCCATGGAACAGCTACACAGGAGACAGAACCAGAGATAACAGTATGTCAGAGCATGTGTGGATTGCGGAGATAACACACATACTTGGAGACTCTTACAAATAAAATTAGTTTCTACAATTTTATTTTGAAGAATACAGTTTGTTAAGAATGTATTTAACAGTTATAACTGCATTCAGAGACTACTGGAGCAATAAATTCAGCATTGACTACAAAACTTAAAGGTATATTACATTTATATATCTAAAAATGTCATTAAATATTTTTTATAATTTATTATAAATACAAAAAAATGTATTAAAATTTATATTAAAAGACAAAAAACCAGAAACTGCAAACATAATATGTGGCTATGGATTTGTAACACTATTTAACGGTTAAAAATTGACATAAGCAATCTTATTTTCTTATAAAAACCCTCAAGTAATAGATTTATCTTAGTAGAAAATTAGAAAATAAGTTAAACTTGTTTACTCTTGTGCTAGAACTGACCCCAGAGTTTTTACAGCTACTAATTTGCCTATATATACTTTTAGCAACATCCACTGCTTTGTTCATTAATAGAACAGCAATTATTAAATAAATTGTGTTGCACATTAAGTGTGCCATAAGTCAAGGTAACTGCTCACAGAAAGACACCATCAGCCCTGTCCACCTTGTTTCTCACAGACAGAGAATATATCCACACCCAAACTACTTCCAGAATTAGTCTGTATCTTCATCATAAAAAAATTCAATACCTTTATTTAGACGACATAAGGTTTATCCCACATTTTCCACACATCTTACTAGTGCTACATCAAAGTTAAGCATGACACCTGCAATAACAGCCCCAACTGGATTTGGTAGTTGGATGCAAATGCAATGACCGAAGACATCTACCTTGGCTGAGATCACAGCTACCCTCACCTAAATCACAGACACCTTTTCACAACTGAGGTTACATCAAATAAATAAATCATCTTGTTTGCACTTTAAGCAGCAACTCTTGCTTATTTATTTATATTATATTTATTGAAAAAAAGCATGAAAACCTGTGACACACCCAACTACTGCACACCAGGCAAAATTAGTAAATATACGCTGAGAGGGGAAAAAATCAGATAGGAAAAATAAGCTTCTATTTTTCAATATCTACTTTCTGTGATGTAATATTGAGCTGTGTGAAAAAACAAGTATAAGCTTAAATGCCATTGCTCATATTTCATGCAGGAGTATTCTCTTTGGGTATGCCCATGTTTATACACACAAGCAAATACTCCAGGGTCACTTTCAGCAATAGCTGAGGTGAATGGGACAGTCAGAGCATGCACTGCCTGATATTCACACTGTTAACAGCCCACAGAGAGGCTACTCCTGTGTGATGGGAGACAGCTGTAAATCCACACCCTGGAACCTGTTCCCATAGCCGTGCCTTGCCGACTGCGCTGGATTCTCAGACTTTACACCAGCTTGTACTGAATGCAGGGGGAATTGTTAACAGGAGAGAAGGACTGCAAGATAATGCACTCCTTCAGACCAGTCAGAGACACCACATCCATGTGCCACCACTCTTAAGAAACCTTCCATGAATATTTGCTGGCAATACAGAACTGCAATTTTAAATGGCAACTGAGACAAATTGACAGAAATTGATGTACACAAAAGTGTTTTCCTAGTTCAGTTTAAGGATCCCAAGAAATCTGAATAATTTACAAAGGTCCTTTACACTGTGAAATACCTTCAGTTTTAAAATCTTAGCTCCAAGAGACAGAATGCAGTGACAGAATGCCGGGAAATACACAAACTCACAAAGGACCATTCTAAGAGTAAAACCACTTGACACAGAGAAAAGAATTTGCTGCACACACCAAACCACAACCTGATTTCAAAGGAAGTCATGCACAAGACTCCAGCCAGATCACACAAATCAATGCAAAAGGTCTTGCACTTCACAGTGGTCTCCTACAGCACTGATATCAGAAAAACATCTCGACCAGGGAGGGAGTAGCAAAGGTAAGAGGCCTAAATGCAATTTAACAATGGCTTTGAAACTCTAAGGAGTTTTACCCAACCAAGATCATTTAAAGCAACTGGAAGAGACCCGGTCCACACTTCCCAATCCAGGAGCCTCATTTTTAGGCAGGTAAGCTCTCACATCTTTAATGTGCCTCATGTCATTAGCTGAGCAGAGCAAGAGCAGGATTCAGGGAAATCTTACTTCTCTTTCTGTGTTCCAACAGGACAAACACTTGTGTGGCACTGTTAGGGAGTGACAAATTAGCCCATGAAAACTTTAGAGAACAACATACAGAACAGTTTAACAAAACTTACATAGTAAGTATGTACCAGGAGTAGGTGATGGATGCCCAGTTTTTCTGTCCCCTGTCAGCCACTTATGGCAGTTCACATCTAACGTGCAGTTGGTACTCTAACATCTAATACTTTATACCTGAGCCACTTCATGACATGCACATTCTCTATTTAGAAGGCTAATGGAGTTCCTGGTATTTTACCAGTGTCATCTCAATGCACTGTTACTCTGGGTTTGAAGATTACTTTTTGAAATATTTCACTATGTAAAGCCTGTGCCTCTTAAGGAAGAGCCTGGCAACCATGATTCACATGTTCTTCTTTCAAAGCTGGGCTCATTTAACTCTCTCCATCTGGGAATATTTTTCAAGGTCAAACTAAAAGTTTAAATCAAGACCTCAAACTTTCCATGTATTTTTCCATAAATACTGTATTCATTGTACCAACATACAGATGCTATTATAAGTGCTTCTAGTTACATTAATTCTATTAACATCAGAAAGAAAAACAACTTCATTTACCTCCAAAATAGGAAGCCTCTGGACACTGATCCCCAGAATTCACTTCTCCTTTCAAATGTAACTGAGTTTTTAGAAAAACAACTTTAAATGATGCATTACTGCACTCTTTACCAAGACCAGAACAAGCCCATGCCATACACAATTCTGAGATAACTGCATCAGTTGCTGAGCATGTAATAAGGAAAATGCTTCTTACTTGGGAAAGGTCAATGTAGCATCATTTTCTAACAAAAAAAGAAAAAGCAATAATGGATAATTTGGCATACTGTACATCAAGTAAAATGGAGCTCAGCATGCCTCATCTGGAAAGTTTTCTTACACTGATCTGCCATCTCTTCTTCTCTGAAACACATTGTGGAAACACACAAATGATTGAATAATTTCTTAGTATTTCCAGCATTCTCTTTCAGGACAGCTACACTAAAGAAACTCATGCTCATTAAAACTAACTGTGCCTGCATACTCTCGATCCCTCATTTCTATTACTTAATATCACACATAACAGAACACATAAAACAGCCTAAAACTACCTCAGAAAACAGGCCAGCAGCTTGCATTTAATTACCCACTGTGACTACCAGAGCTATGTATTTTAATTGGATTTTTCTTTTTTAACTCCCTAAATATATCAAATTTCCTACAAATATTGTACCTTTTCAGACATTGCACAGTCCATCTATCCTACTATCTAATAAGACAACATCCCTTCTAGAAATGAAATTAATTTTATCAACAAAAAAAGCGAGGTTAAGATCCTCTCCAGGACAGCAGCTGCTGGAGGAAAAGAGTAAAGGCAGCCTGTGTGCAGAGACCAGAAAGGCAGTTTCCTATTTGCCAGAAGTCTGCTTATTGCAATTGAAAGAAGGAGGAGAATGAAAACTGAATCAGAGGAAGAGAAAGGAAAACTACCAAGAGGTGAAAGGGCAAAGAACAAACTATCAAGGTTATGACAAAAGATAGAAAGCTTGGTCAAAAAAAGCAAAAGGAGTATGTAAAAGTTCTGCAGAAATATTTTAAAGCCAGAACATTGCTAATGCTCATTCTCCCCTATCCATTCACAGCATAAATATCTGCTTATTAAGATTAGTTTTTAAAGTCCAAGCCTGTTACAACAAAGATGTACATACGACTCACCACTAAGTGTAATTTGACAATGGACATTGTAGGCTGATGCCTGATGTGAACAGTAAAATGTTTTGGCTACAAAGATTCCACAGAACAGTCTAACATGCCTGCACCACTACACCAACCTGGTTATACTTCCAGAAGACTTTTAATCATTGCAGTTAATATTAGAGGCATTAAAATCACAATGCCCTACACTATTAAATTTATACTGACAGCCCAGATATAACTCCCTATTATCTTTACAACCTCCCAAACACAGAATTTGTTTTTAGTGGAGTCTGATCCAAATCCACCTTAAGTAAATGTACCAACTTTTATCAATTTACTAGATTTTACATTAAGACATCAGGGAACTGTTTCAAGTACTATATAAGGAAATTGTAAATAGATCCCATTATTTTGAAATGTTGCCAAAATCCGGATTGTTTGAACTATTTACTTCATGGACCAAGTAAGTTTAAATTATGTCCACCAACAGCTATCTTGAATACATTTGCTCTGTACTAGCTGGGTTTTGTCTTCTCATTAGAAGGCAATTAGTCTTGATCACACTAAGGTAAAAAATATGTAAGTACACCTTGTTTTAACTTAACTGGTAGCTCTCTTTCTCTACAGGCACACTTGTAGTAGAACTTTTATTTAAGATAAAACAAATCTCCACTAACGTCTGAAAAAGTTTTGAAAAGGGAAGAAAACAGCATAGTTGTAGGAACAAAGTAGTTGGCATCTTGGAGGAAAAGAAATTTTGTGATAACTCCCATAATTTGCTTGTAACGCGTGTCTCAGGTACTGTCAGATCCTGATAAAGTAATTAAAATATTTCTATTGTTTTACCCTTTCTGGCTGTGGTGAACATGCCATTTAGTATGTAAAAGCAGACAAAACCTCCCAAATTACTACTTTTAAGAGCTTGTGATGTGAGGAAGAGGCACGAGGAGGGAGAAGGAAGGCAACTAACCCGCACTGAGGACCACATGAAACAGACTGTAGCAAAACCAGGCAAGTTTCAGAGAGAAAGCTCAGCTCTGTTACCACCAGACTTGGAGTCAGCCCAAAAAATGAAACTTCTGCTGAGAAATCTGCACAGCAGGTAAGCAATAGATTCACTGCTGAATCTATTATTGACATTAAGTGTTAATACTAACTATTCTTCAGGCAGAAGGAGAATCTTGGCTGCAAACTGAGGCAGCTGCAAACAGCACTGCAATGTATCTTAACTAACCTGGTTATCTTAAGTAAAGCTCCCATCTATTTAAAGCAATACAGGCCCTTATTTTAACTGATATGAATGTTTTATTAAAAAATTAAGTGATCCAAGTTAAGGCCTTGAAAAGTTGAAGTCCCTTTTATACACAGATACTTCATTTTCTGCAACTCAACCATTATTTTCTAAACAATATCTTCCAAACTATTTTGGAGAAACACTCAAGAGCTTATCATTCACGAACAGCTGTGGTTTTGTATACTTATCAATGCTGACGTAAAATTAAACTACTGCACTTTTTTACTGTGTACCACGCAAAATGATAACAAAAGAAGAATATTTCTAAACAGATATTGTGAACAAAATAACTAAACCCATATAGAAATTAGAGTGCTCTGGTTCACACAAGTTTGGAACCAAAGTAAGAGATTCTAGCAAAACATACTTGAAGGTATTCTGCAAAATTTCAAGTAATGAACACTTAGGTATTAATAGAACACAAGTATTTTATGAGCCATATGTGCAGGCCTAACCAATTTGTGTCTGCAGAGAACATACATATAATCAAACAAACAAAACATAAAATGATCCAATCTACACCCAGAAACACTTTTTAAAAAAAAATTCTCTCCCATAAGGTTTATGCTTATTAAGATACATTCTCTCCCATAAGGTTTATGCTCATGTTGCCTCAGATACAAAACAGCCTTTTAATACAAAATAAAACAAACCAAATGCACATTCCCATATCTAAGCTGTTTCATTTAGGTTCAGAGGGAAGCATTGCTGAAGTATTTTCTTCAAGGTTACCCATCTTTCAAATTCCTTGCCAACTCCACTCTGTACATTACATAACTTACATTTCCTGCACATACAGCTTTGGAAGTCCAGATACTTGAGGGGGCATTTGAAAGGCAGAGCTCTCCTTGGGTTCTGAACACAAGTGCATGAACTTTGTTTCACTGAGTAGTTGCTGATTGATCAGCTGAAGGAAGGAACAGCTGAAGACTTGATTAACTGTTTTGACTGTGTTTTCCACTTCAGCAAATACAGCAATTACCCAGCATTTTATTGAATGCTCAAACCTCAAAGTTTTGGCTCAGAGAAATGACTTTCAGTTGAAGACCAAAAAGCCCCACAATCTGGTTTAACTAGGCACAGGAGCTGCATTACAAGATTTGATCACTGTCATAAATCTCTACTAGCGTTAAAACACTTAATTCATCTCTAAAAGGAGAGTCCTCTCTGTTCAGTCGCCTTTCAAAACTCGGGACAGTCTGTCTTTCCAAAGCTACAGCTCTCTAGATTTTACTCTGCTTTTCCCAATTTCAGATTGCCCTGCTGAAGGGGCAAAGGATGACCTACCTCTTTTCCATAGGTGCAGCTGTGTTGCATTCCCAAAACCCCATCCCCTGCACCATCCCCTTGAGCTTCACCTCCAGCAGAAAGGTTTGCTGCAGGCAGCAACACTCCTCTGTGCACACACAAATCCAAACAGCCATCCTTGTGCAAGGCTACTGGCACAGCAGTTCCCCCAGAGCCCTTCCTCCCTCTCTCTGCCAGGATGCAGAATGAAACACTAAATTTTAGTTCTCTAAAATTTAACAGTTCTGGGAAATGTCTGTGTCTTTTACCCAAGGATAAAAACTGAGCAACAGATACCAAAGAGAAGTGTGTCATGCACACGTGCACCTGCAGCCTACTGCACAGCTGGGAGTTCTAATTTTAGGCTCCCAAGATTTCAATGTTCCTGTAATTATATATAAAGCATATTAAAGTAGACATCCAAGTATTTAGTTAAATTCTTTGTATATGAATTCATCACACACAATTAATTTCTTTGAAAATCTAACACAAAACGCATGTCAGATTCTTCATTCATGCTATTAAACAGGTTTTCTAAGTTGATTGTGCAGAATAATAAATAATTTTGGTGAAGAAGCTTACAGAAGATTGTCTGTAGAAAGACTGATGAGTAAATTTCTCAATGAAACACAAGTAGCATATTTTAATCTGAAAAGCTTTATAAGTCTCCCCACTCACATCGTATCCTGTTACATCAATTTTTCATCAGCAACTTGAATGAAGTCAGTCATCTGCAAAAACCATTCCCATTTACTTTTTAATGAGTTTTCAGACCTAAAGATATTTTTAATTTCTCCAACCAATTTGTATATTACACAAATGTTGAACACATAATTTGTCATGTAAGGTATCTTCATTCAAAGTCATGCATTATTTTTAGTTGGCATGATCTCATAGTGCCACTGCTGTATTTTGGGAAAGCCAACAAACTATTATTTACGTTTTTATGTAAAAAACCCCAAACAATTCTAAAATAGCTTAAGAAACCCTCAAAAGTGAATTGAGTTTTGCAATTATGACACAAAAATTAAACTGGATGCAGGGAATAAAAACCCTATAATTTGAACAGTAAAATTAAAATCTGGACTAAGCTAATATCAAAGTGTACACAGAAACACTTCAATTATTATTCAGAAAACCTACCATGAGGGGGGAGAAAAGTTCTGGATAAGCCACTAGTCAAACAAATTCTTAATTAAACTAAAATAATTCACCCATAGAATATTCTAAAATGTATCTTAAGTCACAGCCTGAAGCACGCTACAATTCTGAATTGTTCTAACATCAACAGGTTTGGTATTTTTCTCCTTTTTCACACACAGCACTCCGTGTACTCTGCAGCAGCTGTACTTCTGGAGTAGGAAAAAGGAAGTTTGTTTTATTTAAACCTAAACTCACAGTTCACACAAAGCTGCTCGACGCAGCACAAGTATTTTGATACGACGTGACTGCAAATGGTGAACGTGTTCCAGGCTGCTCAGCCTCTCCCATCTCCTACCTAGAAATGCTTTTAAGGGAAAATAAACCTGGCATAAGTGTGACGTTTTTGCCACTTTCCTGTGTGACTGTCCACATCCAGCCATGTGACTGGGTGCTGGCTTTAACGCAGTAACTGACAGAGCACAGCAGTAACAACCATTCCCATTTACACATTTTCTTACTAGTGGGAGCTGGAGGAACACAATGTGCCCGTGACTACATCTCTTGTGACAGGAGAACACCCCAAAATTTAGCAGTAATTTTTTCCCTGCTACCTGGGACATGCATAGTGATCATCTTTGCACCTCTTCCCTCTCTTCCCTGCTGGCCACAGCCCAAACTCCTGTGTGACAGCAGTAAGGTGTTAATTCCTGAACTGTGCAAAGACAAGACATTTTGTGCAAAGAACACTCTGGCCACTTTTAACATCATGCACCTGATACCTGAGGGAGCAAATCAGCATATTCAAAAAAAAAAAAAAAAAAAAAAGAAGTAAGGAAAACAATACACAGGACCTGTCAACTGAATTGTGTATCAATATTTTCTTTTATTAGGCAAGCCAACTACCTAAAACCACCCCACCCTTGCCACTCCCATTTTCTCCATGCACTGGAACATCCACCTCAAAAATAAGACAGTTTCAATCATGCCTCATATAGCCATAAGGAAACTGATGCCTGTTGATTTTTACATACCAGCTTACACTTCCTCACTCCTCTCAATTTGGCAGGCACTAATAGTTTTTCCAGTAAAATTTACTCCCTTTGCTTTCCAGATTTACTGGGGCTTGATTTGATACAATAAAAAAAAAATAATGTCAGTTGCACAGCAACAGGCATATAAATGTACTATAGCAAAAAACCCCAACAGCACTGTGATACTTAATAAGATCAGAAGATGAAGTAAAATAAAGCAGTGTTTTTGTTGTTATAGTGCAGTAAAAGGACTAATCTACTTCTTATGTATTTGAACACACATGTAGTCACACAAAGTATTTTGAACTTGGCCATTGCATACCTTTAGACAAAGAAATATGACTATTTCAATTATCTAGCTGAGCAACTGGTAAACCCTGGGTCTTTACTTCTTACAGTTGATATATTCCAGCACATACAGAGCTACTGTCGTCAGAGATTTCCTTCCAAGAGGGGACCCACCTGTTCAGAAGGGTTAGGCTTTAAACGTGTGCTAGCTGCCCCTGACACACAGTTATATAAATTAAATAGGTAAGCAGGGAAGAAAAATCAGGCTACCCATTCACAGAATAAGGTCAGTAATTCCACTGCTGGTTATTTGTGATATAACACAAACACAGTTCAGCCTGAAAAATCTTTGTGGAAGTGATTTTTTTTTTAATGTGATGGAATTTTGAATTGTTCTAAGGAAGAAATTTTGGTTTTGCCTTTGCATGTCACCTCCTCTTTAGAATAAACCCATCACTATCCTCATTCCAAGATGTATTTCTTCACTGTTAGGAGATATTTACCTTATTTTCGGAGCCTGTCTTCACAAAATCCTCCAAAATTCCATCTCCATCTCCAAACCCCATGCATAAACATAATGTATACATAAAATACATTATACGTATGTTACAGAGAAAGAAAAAAAAAAAAAAAGAGACTTTGAAAACACTGAGTGAACAAATCTCCATCAGGTATTATTCTTCCGTATCTAGCACTAGATCTTCACTACTGAAATCACCCATTTCACTCTTCAACAGAAGAAAGGGGTTGGGAAGGACTGCAACTTGTAATATTTTAAAATTAACATGTATTAAAAAATTAGGATCATTTAGATCATATTATACATACAGAAGATCTGAAAGGAATGAACTGTTTTAAAGCAGTTTTTCTGCTCTTTCACAGTCTGGGCCTCTTTAACATAATCAGAACATCAGCCTACTTGTGATGTACACAGAAAGAAACACCTTCAGCAGAACACAATACAAGGAAAGGAGAAAAGAATTTGCTCAGACTACTTAATGATTTGATTTGGTTGGTTTGGTCCAACTCACATTTTTGACAGATACTTCTAGGACTACTTCCCTCCTCTGGTCTCTCTGCAGATAACAGTACTCATCACACTTGGGAAGGAGGTATTGGATATGTATGAATGGACCTAAACACACAGTGGGAAGTGAAAAAAAGAACTTTTCTCCCTTTCTTAGGCCAGCTAGGGAGCAAAATGCTCTACTCTAAGGAAAAAGTAGTGAAATAGGCACCAGCTTTAACTTTTAGACATGTCAAAAATGACATAAAAACCAATAAATCTGATTATATAAGTAGCATGACAAAGTCATCCTTATGCAGATTCAAGATTAGACATATTCAGAGGACAACTGTGCAATGAGACACAGGCAAGTGGTGTCCTGCTCCCCCAGGAAAACTCCAGACCTCAAGTGGTGCTCCTGATGCACTGTGTTACAAAATGAAGCCTATTTGCAAAGGGGAAATCACAGAAGACACATGGGGTCAGTATTAAGGAACAGGCACAACAAAGAACACTGAGTTGCTATTTCAAAAACACCCAGAAAAGGACACTTCAGAGCACCATTTAACTGCCCCTGGATGACTCAGGATGAAAACAGTAAGATTAAACAGACAACAGAAAACTGAAAGGTAAACAGGATCCTTTGATATTTTAACAAATTTGTAGAGTTTACCACCCTCCAGTACACTGAAAACAAATAGAACATCCACCTTCCTAAAGGAGATAAAAGATAACTACTGCAAACACATCCAGGATAACAAAACCACGGTTTACAAGAGAGGCAGATCCTCTGCCAGGCACAGCAGTTGTACACACATGACTTTCAGGACCTAGGCTGGGATCTTCAGCTCAAGCTCACTGGGAGACTTAGGCAATCTCTCCTGGTGCCTATCCAGGGTAGGCAGGAAGCCAAAGCTGCAGCTGCCAAACTTGTTGATCCAGTCCTCCCAGCGCCGGCCCACAATGCACTGCTTTGGGTTTGGAAATGGCTCAAAAGCTTTTGCTTCCAGCAACAGTGTGGAACACGTGGGGAAAAATGCCAAAGGAGCCCAAGAAAGAGTATTGCCAGGCCACCATAACAGTAGGGACGCCCCAAATGCTCCCGTGAGTCAGTGACATCAGCCCAGGGCACTGCGATGACAAACGACGCCATGCTCCCTGCAAGACCTCGGTCACCACGTGCAGGAAAAGTCACGGAGGGATTAAATTATAAATAAAACTGCTGATGCTGCACCTTACCATCATGTCTTCCTATTTCATAATGAAGAGCACCATCCACCCAAGCTGTGATTTTTGCCCTTTCCTGGGACAGGGACCTTTCTTCACATGGTTGTGGTTATCCATGAGAATTTTGGATGGTGTCAGCAGGAGGACAGAGAGCTGCACTGTTGCACAGAGAACCCCTTTTGCATCCCAAGCAGTTGTAAACAAGCCTCAGATGAGACATGTTGACAGCACACTGAAGATTTTACTCCTGTGCTCTACTCTGAGGATAAAAATAGTGTTCTTATCTCCAAGACTATCAAGCTAACACTTCAGATCATTAAATTCAGGCCACAAAAACAAGAAAAGAAACTTACAAGTTTTATTCCAGCAAACGACACAGTGGTCTGTGTCCCTACACTTCAGGACACAAGGTGGGAGTCAGACAGAACCAAAAGGAAACTTCCCAAACAAGGACTGATGCATTTGGGACTTCTCCAAACACCCCATGGAAATGGTGGTGCTCAAACAGCCAGGCACAGTCAGATGGCTGTTAAAGCATGTTCTAAGAAGATATATCAGACAAGGAGAGGATTCTGTCCAGCCTAGATACAAACCATAATCAATCTGTACCAGGTACAGCTCAGACATTGATATCTCCCCTAAAATGTCACAATACTACTGGTAGAAAAAGTCTTCCCTCAATCACTTGGCCACAAAAAGCCCCAGCCCTGTATTTAGGACAAGAATTAAAAGCACATATTAAGCTGCCTTTGGTAGGTAACACAGATATATTGAATTTGGCTCAAAACTTCTCCTCTATAAATTACAAACTACAACATGGAACAGAAGCTCCTTAACAAGAAGGATTTCTAGACAGTTGATTTGAGTAACACAACTTCACAGAAATGAAAAACAAAATTGCTTTTGGGAATTAATCTTTAAGTACTTTTATGAAGTAAATGCTGCCTATCAGGAAATTAATTTAGGCCTTTCCTCTCAAATACTTTTATTTAATACCAGTGAGAGCAGGACGACTGCTATCTCTTTTAGCTGAGCAGAAGAGACATATTCAAACACAGATTCTATGTTTCTAAAAACAAATTATCTGAACATCTGTATTGGTTTTCCACAGCCTGGTTTTTGGTGGTGGGGGCCCACAGAGGTGGCTCGTGTGAGAAGCTGCTGGAAGCTTCCACCATGCCCAGCAGAGCCAGTCCCTGATGGCTCTGAGGATGGACATGCTGCTGGCCAAAACTGGGCCAGTAACAGAGGCTGGTAACGCCTCTGTGATAACAGATTTGAGAAGAAAATCAAAACAAAGTGGGACACAGTTTTTTCCTAGCCAGAGAAGAGGAGGAGGTGAGAACATGTGAGGGAAACAACATGGAGACACCACGGTCAGTGGAGAAGGAGGGGGAAGAGGTGCTCCAGGCGCTGGAGCCAAGATTCCTCTGCAGCCATGGTGAGACCATGGTGAAACAGCTGAGCCCCTGCAGCCCAAGGGGATCCACGGGGAATGCAGAGATCCACCCACAGCCCATGGGGATCCATGGGGAATGCAGAGATCCAGCCCATGGGGATCCACAGGGGATGCAGAGATCCACCTGCAGCACCTGGGGGAGGTGCCTATGCTGGAGTGGGTGGATGCCTGGAGGAGGCTGTGATCCAGTGGAAGACCCCAGGTGCAGAGAGAGGGACCTTCCAGGCTGGAGCAGCCTGTCCTTGGAGGACTGCACCCCATGGAAGGGGGGGTCAACACTGCAGCAGTTTTGGGAGGACTGTGTGCACATGGGGGGAATTCACTTTGCAGCAGGTGCTGTAGGGCTGCTGCTCGTGAGAGTGGAGCCACACTGGAGAAGTTCACAGAGAACTGTCCCCTGTGGGAGGGACCCCATGGTCTCACAAGGGTAGGACTCCTCTCCTGGAGCAGCAAAAGGAAACCTCAGTGATGAAGGTTGATGGTCAGATGAACTGACCAAATCCCCCATGCCCTGTCCCCCTGTGCTGTTGGTGGGAAGGAGGGAATGGCTGGGAGAAGAAAAGGTGTTTTAAGGGCTTATTTTACTTCTCATTATCCTCCTGTGACATCGTTAGTAATAAATTCAGTTAGTACCTCTAAGTTGAGCCTGTTTTGCCCTTAGAGCGTTTTCTCCTGGTTCTTAACTCATGAAGCCTTCACTAAATTTTTCTCTCCTCTGCCCAGCTCTAGCAGGGGAGGGTGAGTGAGCCACTGTCTTGGGTGCCTAGCATTTGGCCAGTGTCAAACCACGACAATATCCTAAATCCCAAAATTATATTAGTTATAAACCAAAGACTAGCAAAGCCTTCTAGTTGTCAGAGGCAAGTTAAACTCCTTTAATATATTTCTAGAGTCACTCTAATTGAAAGGAATTAAATAGATGATTTTAACATTTTCTGGGAAAAGTGGAGAAATTCTTTGGAAAATGTATTATTTTGAGAAGTGCTTTCCAAATTATTTTATATGGCTGTCTCAATAATCCAACACCTACACTGTCTGACTATTGGGAACACTTTCTATTCCTTTGACATATCCATCAAAAATACTGCCAGTTAACCCAGATCTTTGCAGTGTTTGAGGCTTCTGGATATTCCACACAACTACAGATTTCTCCTGAAGGGATAAAAAGAGTATTTGGTATGGAACACATTTATATATACTGTATAAATGATGCTTCTTTCTCCTTTTGGCATCATTTGCAACAGCCCTCCAGTAAAAGATAAATGATGCTGTAAGTCTTGTTCAGTAGAGTAACACAAATTCAAATGGCATTTTCTCCAGTTCACAGAGTTACTGGGAACCACCTCGAGAAGGTTAGAAAAACTTTCAATTTCTATTACCTAGCCTTCTGACATAACTAATTATGAAAAAGGAATTTTTTAAAAGAATACGAACTAATAATAATAACAACAACTAGTTCTTACTTGTTTAGTTTTCACAATACACCACTTACAACTGGTCCTGATTTACACTGTGGTTATTCACTGACATGACATCTTCAACACTCAAAGACGTCCAAGTTACAAGATCTATTATGCTATACAGTCTTGTAGGCAGACATGCAAAAATCAGATCAGGTTCACTCTCAAAAGATACATAATTAAGCACAGACCAATGGATTCTAGATCAAGGTTCTCCTTTAAGCAGCCATCACCTTGTTTTGGAAACAACTTTACAGTTAGAACACAACTATTATTTCACAAGTGTTTCACTCAGCAGAGACAGGAGCTGCCTAATCCAGCATTACTAGGAGGAAAAAAAAAAAAGATTGTAGAACCACACCCTAGGTGTAAACTGATACAGATTTTCCTCTGTAGTTTTGCCTGAAACAATAGCCAGAGGGTGTAATTTAGGGTATATACACCTCGACAAAGCCATGGCTGTAATATCTAGGGACTGACAATTAAATGTTTGCATAGTCAAGTACCTTTGGTGTCTGTCTGATCGTGAGGTTGCACTGAACATGGCTGTCACCTCTCTCACCCACTGAGCCCCACAGCCTGGTCCTATATTCTCCTTCCAGTCACAAGAAAAACTCTGCTGACTTCAGTGGCTCACAGCAAGACCCCACATCCCCAGGTAACACTTACTAAACCATCAGAACTCTCATCTTCCTACTCACAGCATCTACTACGCCACTTATGCAGTCAATGAACAAAACCATAGACTGAAAATTAAATTTATGAAGGGTAAGGTACAACAGAATTTGATGTCCATGGAAAGCAAACATCCGCTTTACTGTGTATTCATCACAGGACTTGATTTTCAAATTTAACTCTTTAAAGCCTCCACACTTCATTTTAAGGCAAGCTGCTATAGGACTTCTAAGCAACTGTATCAGTGAGAAAGCATCCAACCAACTTGCTTGCAAAGAAAACAATGACAGCTCTAGATTTCAGAACCAAAGCAATATGGACTTAACCTCAATTGCTTCCTACAGGATTTTAGTCCTTCAGCTCTTTTGTAGATATTTTTTCTGTGCCAGTTGAGAAAGCTGCATTTTCTGTTGCATTACTGACAGCCGATGAAGATTCAAGTCCTGCTTAGCAACAGAAGGAAGAGCAGATCAAGAACACTGCATGTTTTCTGCCTATTATAATCCCCCCCAGCAGAAAAACAAGGCATAACCAATTATCCTTTCCCCCTTATATTATCAATGAGGTTTATCCATGGGCTATGCCAAAGCTATCAGAAGTGGAGATCAGGGTGGGGGCGAGCTTGTGAGTAAACCATCTTTCTCATTTGGAACATGTTACCACAAACCAGATTATTCCAGAGGGCTGATGGGCACATGCACACACAAGTAACTGAGCTTTTGAGTATTTCTAATCTACCTGAGCCAATAGCCCAGAATATTTGCCATTTCCAAACCTAGCAATCATGACTCCGAGCAATGTGGGAGCAGCTGCATGTGCAGTTTACTTTGATGAAGTCACATCCTGTCATACCCTGTAGTATCTGGGTTTACCACAGGTGTCTGACTTGCCACAAGAAGCAGCGCGAGAGCCACCAGCAGCAGTCCTGGCTCACAGCTGAACACAGCCTGCACAAGCAGGGAAGGATTTTAACTGAGCAAAGCCTTCTACCAGTGGGAACACAGATTACAATAAATTTATTGCCTTCTGTGACAACTGCTTTTATAATCATGCTACTCTGCCACATTAGACTTTGAATTCCCTTTGTCAGATTTTAACACTTGCTGCTAAAAAGCTTGAAGTGTAAGTACAAAGCTCTATTCATCTCTATGCTGTCACCTACATTGTAAGAATGCCTAGGAAATAACATTGAATATTATACATATGGGGAACTTCCACAGCAGTGGATTATTTCATTCATTACACATGAAGAGAAACAATTTTCAAGCATCCTAGAGATTATTTAGAATAGTTAATTACAAGTCAAACATGACAATGGTTTGTGAAAGATGAAATCTTTTCTGTCTTGTAAGAGACAAGAGATCACACCTATCCCCAGACAACCTTCAGCAGCTCCATCCACAGGCTGGGCATAGTCAGGAGATCTGTAAGAACTGGAGACATTCACTTTTATAGATCTGCTGCAATGGAAGAAATACCTTTTAAAATAGTTACCTTAGAGAGAGTAATCTGCATCCTCTTAACCCAATTTATTTAAAAGTATCCTTCACTAAGCCTTTTTGCCTTTCCTGCTCTACTTAGGTGACAAAGTTACCACCTTGCATGAAAGTCACATTTCTACATATTTATTGCATTGTTCTTCTCTTACTTTTTGTGGTTAAATATAGCACAGAAACACTACAAAAACCAATCTTTAACTAAGTATTATCAAGACATCACCTCTTCTGCACAGGGATAACCTAGCTAATCATACATACCACTTAAGAAGGATTAGATAACAGTCAATTCCTGACTGTTATGTATGTGTACAGAAAACTATTTCAAAAGGTTCTTATAAAAAAGAAAATATCCTGCCTCCTCACATATTATGGACAGATCAAGACAGTCTTGTGGCTGCACTTCCAGCCAAAGTCCCCAAGCCTTGCAATAACACACTAATATTATGGTAATACCTAAAACCTGCCAAGTATCTTTAAAACATATGAGATGACACAGTTCTAACTTGCAGTCTAACATCACAATATTCTATTTATAACACCTGACTCATCCCATCAGAAATAATTAAATATTGTAAACAGAACTTAGATTTAAAGGAAAAAAAGAACCAAGTAAAAAATTAGGGCCAATCACTGCAGACAATTTCAGAAGAAGCATCCTTTCAAATTGCACGTTTTTCAAGCAATCTCATAAAACCTCCACAATCTTCCTAAACAGTTCAATGCAATTTTAAAGTCTCCCTGTAATTGTTCTACGATAACCAGTCCACAAAACTTTAAAACAATTTGTGTAAATAGTCAATTAAAATGCAGTGAAATGAAGAAGAGATTTATCTGATTACACACTGTGAAGAGCTATACAGAATGCCAAAAAAGAAGCATGGCACTTTGTACTGCTACCTTAAAATATTTATTTCAAATTATTAAAAATTCTCACAAGTGTATTTGCAGGTAGGCAAGGATTATAGAGCCCTCTAAGCATATCTCTGATATGATCTGACACAACAAAAAATCAACTCAACTAAGCACCTCCCAAGGCTGAATAAAAACAAATTTAAATTTGAAATAAGATGCTGTCTCTTACTTGTATTTACAACTTAATATTGGAACAGAAGTTTCAGCAGTGCTTTAATTATTTATGGAACCTGCTGCTGGGAAAATTCTAGACCATGGGTCTATGTGATAAAGATGCTTCTAGTGAGCCTCCCAGGCCTGGATTTCAGTGCTCAACCCTGCCCAGAAAGAGCTGAAGAAGAACAAGGGTTCATCACATGGCTCTTAGTACTGTCACAGCTCTGGCAACTTCCATTAATAGCAATTAATATAATCAAACCTCAGAGCTTCTGCTGAATGCCCTAGAGGTTCACAGAGCCTTTTTTTTTTTATCCCCAAGGTATATTAACTGTCAAAGACCAGAAGTTCAGCTGTTACCAGGTGACACGATGCTGAACAGAGTTTGCTCCCACCTGCTCTCCTGACTAATTCCTACTGTCACTAAACCTTCCAGAGTGTCTTCTGAAGGTGCCCACCAAAATCTGACAATCTGCATTCCCACAGAAAACTCACTGCTTGCTTTATTGAGACAGAATATTCTAACAGCTATAAGACTGGTACTGTGCTACATTACCCCCATTACCAATTCTGACCTGGGAACCAAGTTACAGATGTTCTGTCCTCCTCTCCTCTACTTTGCTGCCAGTTAACTCTAAGTTATGGTGACAGTATAAGTGAAATGCTTGAAACAGACAGCAGCAAGTGATTCACCTCTCAAAGGATATAACACACACAAACATACCCAAACAAACTAAAAAAGGGGCTGTATGTGTAACTGAAAGAATGAGGTGCTTAAGCTACAGTAATGACACCATAGTTCCAGTATGTACTAAATACACTTTAAAAACCCACTCAATTGTAAATGGTCTAGCCAAATCTCTTTTTCTGCTCCCCATGCTTTTATTTTCCCATCTGAGATGTCATAGTTTCCTTTCTTATAATTTTTAATTATTTCAAATTTATTTTATGAGTCAGTATAAGAATACTGACTTTTATCCCTACCACTTCAAAAGGGTTGCACAAATTAATAAGTAATGGTGTATTTAATGATGATGTAGATGGGTTGTATCTCTCTGATTCTCAAATATAGATTTGGGCGTGGGGATAGCTTGGTTTTAGGTTTCTTATTTTGGATTTTTCCCCATGTTTTTGCTTTATTTAAAGGAACATACATGACAACCTTTAGCAATTGGTTGAAGGGAGAGTGAAGAGTTCCTCGGTGGTGGGAGAGGGTCAGGCCCTCAGCCCCAGTAAACAACTTTCCTCCTCACTGTTTCTATCCACAGCTTCTCTACCCTTTCACAGAGCAAAATGAGCCAACCTGTTGTTAAATTTTGCAAGAAGCAACAGTTGCCTCTGTAGAAACCTGTCAAAGTCAACCACGCATGAACTCTACACTCACAGGCACAGTTCTATTTAGAGATCCTCTTTGCAACAATGGGCCAGAAAAATCCTTAAAAGCAAACTAAATTCAGCACAACTTAGCAAGGATCTCCAGAAAAACTGTTTAAGCACTGATTATGAGGTTTGATAAGAAGAATAATTGTTTTCCAAATCAAACAGTGTCAGGTACTACAGACACATCAAGCTCCTTTTAAGATCTACTGCACCTCCAAGATGAACTGACTGAAAAAATTCTGGCTGCATCTGATGGCACTCGCTCCCACTGTCACGCAAGTCTGGAAGATGCACTTCAGCAAAGTTTCATTTTAAAATACAGGAAAAATGCATGAAGAGCATGAGATTTTCTGCCTTGCTGTTTTGGAATTCATCTACATATTACAATGCAACATGCTATCCTTGCTTCATCGCAACACAAGTGAGTGGCAGGGGATTCACACCTTTAGCTGGTTCACAAAGCAGTTAGTAATTAAGTGACTGCATGAGCCAACAGATTCTGTCACATCAATTACATATGAAAATAATAAGCACAATTGCTTCTAACATGTTCTTACCTTGATAGGATTGCTCAGCAGAAGAAGGTTTCAGTGTACAAAGTCAAAGCAAAGTTTAAGGCTTATTTTAAAGTAAAATCCTCCCATCCCATTGGGTATCCCTCTCTCATTTCTATCTCCTGGGGATTTTCCATACCAAGAGCAAGTAAAGTCCATTGAGCCCACACCTTATTCCTGCAGCTGATTTCTACATCAAAGCTCAGTGTGGACTGTTACTGTCTCAAAAAGCAACATATAAGAAAGCTTCCAGTGAGTTTCTCACTTTGATGAAGGTCAGTGAGGATCCCAGCAGGAATGATTTAATATTATGTATTAGCAGTACAGAAAGCATGTAAGAGCAGTGAAAAAGAAACATGGAAGCATGAGACACAAACACTGGGAATGTGGGAAGCCCAAACTCAAATTCTAGTTCCTACTTCAATGTTAGCTTGGTTATGGCAAGGAGGGTTAGATACAGAAAAAACTATGTTTCCTGATCCCTGCATGGAACTAGCATCATTGACAGGTATTAAGGACTCATCAGGCTTCACAACCACTAAAATGCTGAGAGAGGAGCTGCCTGATCAGCAAATAGAAAGTGCCACTGACAAAGGTGTGTCTGAAATACTGCCTCTCTCCACTGCTTGCAAATATTGCCCCAGAATTACAGTTACATTCTCCTTTATTCCTTTAAAATAGCACCCATCATTTTTGCCTTTAAAGCTTAACAAAAGGAGAAGCTGGCAAGGGTAAAGCTCCTTTTCTAATACAGTGTTACAACAAGAGGAACACTCACTCTTCATTCAGGAGACTCAAACTCAACTGCCTGTGAGGCTGAAATCCACCTCTTGCCAGCAGGCATGCTGAGGACGAGGCCATTCCCACCAGGAGATGCAGAGAACAGCACGTGGGAAAAGAAGCAACTACCACCCACACCCCAGTGGGGCATAGGCCAGTGGGAGCCTGACAATTGTTAAATAAAGAAAACAGTTCTTAGTTTTGAACCCAGTTCTAATATCTGGGCTGTAAAGTCATGTTCCTTCTTTTGCTCCCTCTCCAGGCCATGAATATTTAATTATTTTATGCAAACTGGAAGAGTTGCAATGCAAGGTTAAATTAGCCTAAATAACCTTGAAATCCTTTTGTGAAGTTGGGCCTCAGAGTCAACTCCCAATCTGTAGAGAAATAACTTTCTTACATAGGGAGTTCTGTTGTTACTTGTATTTAAAATACTGTGGGGTACCACGACAGAAGTCTTGAGGTTAAAGTGGATTTAACAAAACTTATACTTTTGGTTCACCTTTCTCTGTTAAGAACCAAGGTTTAGAAAGTCCAATTACTTTATAAATACTTGTTCCTCAATTTTGAATGCAAAATTCTTCCCAGGAAAATGAATCATTTACAGCATTTTCAAAGCTTTATTTGATAACACATACGTATGCTGGCATGTTTGCTGCTCCCCTGGTTCCTTAAGTTCAGTTAATCTAAACTTAATTAATACTATTTTAGCTCTATTTTGCAGCAGGCCAAGCTGCCTACAGGCCAGTTACAGGTATATGCCAAGTCAGTGTCTCATTCATATGTCATAAAGCAACCAAAATAAATAGACTTCTGGAAGCCTGACAGGGCTACTAAGTTTCACTTTTAATTCTCAAGCTATTTTATGAAATTCCTTCAACTCACAACCCTACAAATCATTCACATGGTTGGAGTCAGTGCAGAAAAGCTGTGTCTCAGTGATCAGCCTGCACAAAAACAGTTTCATGATCTCTCTCCAGTGGGAAAAAAAATAGGATAGATTATTCTTTATCCTGCCAGCTAATCTTTAGAATCTGGAAACTTTAGATGCTTGCATTTTAAGAGGTAGAAATAAGAGCAAATGTTTGAAAATCCTTATTGGTAAAATCCTCACCAGGATAATGTTGCACTTAGTGTTGTAAATGCTTTTTACAACATTTTTAAAATAATTTGAATGATTTGCCTATTCAGAAAAATTACATATCGAGCACAATGATTAGATTGGAACTTGGCAATGTAGTAATGAAGTGATTTTTCAAGTGCCTGAGAACTCACAGATACCCTTAAGAAGATGTCAAAACAACACAAGTGAATCTGCACGCTGCAGCACAGCTGCCTATTGCATCTTTCTTCCACTGCCCCTGACCACTGACTCTGATCCTAGAAACTGTATTTTCCAAATTTTAACAGCATTGGGAATTGTACAAAAAATAGCCATTTTGATTCAGACTCAATATGGATCACTGCCTCCCAACCCTGCCAGCCTGTGCCACCTTGCTTTAGGTTTCATTTGCTGCTTGCAGCTCACCAGCCAGTAAGTGCTGAATCAGATCATCTCCTAAGGTCACCGGCAAGTTCAGCTTCCCGTGATTGTAAACCATGTCTACAAACGCAGTCTTCCATTTCTAACAACATCAAATAAATGACTTGGGTCTAGCTGCTCTAGTATTTAAAACAGCTGGGCCTGCTCTCAGGCACTCTGAGGGAACCAAGAACCAACAATATTAAGAAAGGTTCTAAAACTTTCTCTGTTCTAAAGCAATCATTAAATTAGAAAAGCAAACAAACAAAAATTAACATAATAAATCACACTCATCACTTCCTTTTTTCCACTGCCTGTTAGAGAGTAAATAATAATCTATAGCTTTCATTCATCATCTGCTTACAACCCCAAGCAGCATTGTTACTCTTGCAAGAAACTAGGCCGTAATGGGCTTTTGCTAATCACAGGTGAAAGGTCACTCTCATTTAGCAGAGCACCAAGCAATAAACATAACACAGTGACATGACAGAGGAAGGGATTGGTATTGAAATACTGACAGGGATTATACCAAGAACAAAAAATACTGTAACTCAAGAGAAGATTTTATCAGTGTTGGTCACAGAGCTTCCTTAGGACTATTTATAGTCTTAAGAAAAACAAACCCAAACATATAGAAATACAGTAAGGACAGTCTATGCCCTAACTCATAGTTTTCAAAATACGTATTAATTTAATAATAACGCTAGTAACACCAGTCACTGACAGGCCACCAGTACTATATCCAAACCGATAGGAAACTTTGATCCTTTCTCTTTCCCGTGCCTGCCCCTCTAAGTAGTTATGAGGAAGAAAACTTCTTGCACTTTTCTTCAAGAATGAATTGCACTCACCTTCTCGGCAAAGTCGCATCGCTTCTCGGTTTCTCCCGTATTCCTTGAAACTTTCTTCTAATGCTGTTCCTAAAACCAAAAAGCCACAAGATTTCAATCCATGGAAAAGCCGGAGGGTAGGACTGACCCCCGCTCGTGACCTGTGCCCGTTCCCCCGTGGGCACACGCGGGGACCGTAAACACAGAGCAGAGGGACGAGGGCTCCCGGGCCCCGGAGCGGGGGAGCCGCTGTCAGCGGCGGGGATGCCTCACCTGCGGCGGGAGCTGCCCGCCCCACGCCGAGCCCGAATCGAGGGCAGGAGGTGCCGGGCTCCGGGGACCGGCTCCGACCTCCTCGCGCCGTGTCCCGGATTACAGGAACTGGGGCAGGCGCTGCCCGCTCCGCGCCGCTCCCGAGCCCGGCCGGGGGGCGCGCACCGCACAACGAACTCGGCCGCGAACGCCGGCGGTGGGGACGGACCCGAGCTCCCCGCCGGGCCGGAACCCCGCCGTGCCGTCCCGGGGCACCCGCGGGGAGCGCCGGGGCCGAGCGGGGGGAGGGGGGTGGGGGTGGCGGTGCTCGGCGGCCACTCACCGTCGTTCCCGTGAAGTTTAGCAGCATCGACCCAGTGGCTCCAGGGCTGCCCCAACATCGCCTCGGGGCTGGGCAGGGACCTGCGCTCCCCGACGGCCGCCATTGCCGCTGCGGTGGCGGCGGGGCCGGCGCCGCTCCCGCCTCCTCCGCCTCCTCCCTCGCCGTGGCGGGGCCGCCGCTGCCGCTGCCTGGCGGCCGCGCCGCGCTGCTCCCTCCTGACGTCACCCGCGGCCCGCGCCGACATTCTTTCCGCTGCTACAATGTAACGAGAAAAGTCAGCGGCCGCTTAAGGTGGCGCCCCGCTCTTAAGGCAGCGCCGCGGCGCTGTCAGCCCGCCCGCTCGCTCGGCTTCCTCCCCGCGGGGGAACCTGCGGCCCTGCGGCGGCGCCGACTCACCTCTGCGGCGGCCCGGGGGGCAGCGCCCGGGTGCCCATTATTGTGCGGGGAGCGCTGCCTTCCTCTTCACCGTGTAGGTGAGGCGCGCCTGTGTTCGCGCTAACAAAGCGGCGGAAGGGAGCGGGGGCGAGCGGGGCTACGCCGCCTGCCAGGCGTGCCCCGGCTCCATGGGCCGCCTCGCTACCTCCGCACCGCGGCCCCGCGACCCTACAAAAACAACGGCCGCATCACAACCCCGCCTGGCACCCGCTGCCCCGGCCAGGGGGGCGGACCGGAGAGCGACGCGGCGGGCGGAGCCGGGCGGGCGCGCCCCGCCCTCATCCCGGTCCACCTTAAACCCGGCGCCTCCTTAAAGGCAGCGGCGAGCAGGAAACGCGCTCCGGGCGGGCGCTCCCGTCCCGTCCCCCCGGCTCCTCCCGTCCCCTCCCCGCCCTCCGCGCTCGCCCGGCACCGGGGGGACACCAAGCGAGCTTCCTGCGCGCTGCTGCCCCCGCTATACCCGAAACCTGTCTCCCAGGGAGAGGGCCTTCTCATTGTTATTCCCCATTTCTTTTTTAAACAGCTATTTTTTCCCCCCTTGCTTAAACTTTGCGATGACGTCGTGCCGTGTCAAAAGCGAGGATTAAAGGATGCCGTCGTACCTGCTAACTCTAAGTAACAAAGTCTTCGCTTTGCAAAATCAAGTTCTTTGATTAAAAACCCTGGGTTTAGAATTCATTTATTACAGAGTTTTCTCCACTAGAGTGTTCAATACCAATGTCAAACTGTCAGGCAACGATTTCTCACCACACTTGATGCCACTGCCAGTAACAACATCCTCGAAGAACAGCTAAAAATATGTAAATCTGATGTGCTGTCTCCTCTACAGGTACTCGAGAGCACGGGACTGGCACTGACAGTGGAACTGCTGACAGATCCCTCACATGTATTTGCAAAACCACAGCAGAAATCAGAACAGTAAATAAATTTGTTTAACCTGCAGAGGTGCATATACACACAGGCTTACTAATTTTCATTTTCTATTTCAAGTGTGGGACTATACAAGCTAGAGATGTTTCTTTCCAAATTTATGCATATAAAAGGTCTATAAATTCAAGCTCATCACATGGAATAGCATAGGCTGTAATTATAAGACTAGTTTCAGTGTTCCACCCAAATGATAATTTATGTCACACTCAGAATGTGTCTCGTAAAACTGCAGATTAATACAGAGCAGCTAGCATGATTTTTCTCTCCTCCTGATCAGCTTGAAGTCTAACTTAGCTCTTCATAAAAGGCCAACACCATAAAACTTAGGTAAAGAGAGCAACACTGACTTCTACTGCAGGCATTTGAAGCAGAATTAATTATCAAAGGCCATCAGCCTCTTGAGCTGGGCCCTGATGTTTCAGACAGTTACACTGCCCTGCCTGTAGCTTCCCAAAACTCTTCATCTTAGTCTGAATAAAGGTGTTCATGGAACTAGAGTCTAAAGATGAATGGAGTGCATTATTGTTTGATTAATTATCAAATAGCATGCTTTATAATATGGAACACTACGTATAATTAAAGCTAAGAACACCACTGGAAGAAAAATGTCTGTCAGGTGCTGAACAGCTTCTGAACATAAACCTCAGCTTTTTTTGTGGTGTAGAAGCCAGACAGGAAAAAAGCCTATGCCTGATTTCTTCCAAGCTTAGTTCTTCAACAGTGCTCCACAAATGGAGTCTAAGATAGTATCCATAGCTGAATGCAGACTCCAGGCATAGGATAAAGCAGGTTACAGACAGATCTATATTCTCTGTGCCAAATACTCTCATTTATATGACAAACTTCATTCATGCAGCTTTCCTTTATCCTGGAGTAAGCTGTCAGAAAGCTGCCTCAGCTGCAGTTTGAAAAAGAAACCTTGACATGTCCAAGTGTCCATCAAATTCATAAAGGGTTTTTCTATTATTTACTTTACATAAAACATAAAGCAAATACACTGACAAGTGACCAGAGTCATGGAACACCATCACCTACTCTTTAACAGTGACAGAGTTGACCATGGCAGATCAATTTCATCTTCACACATCACATGATTCTTTTCTTTAAACATTACCAATGTATTTACGTCAAATTATGCAAAAAATGGCAAAATTACATCAATTAACTAACTACATTAACAAGCCAATAGATTATAAACTTCTTAGTTTCTAAAACTGACACTCATCAAGTCACTCAGAAGTGCCTCTTGCTTCAGGAGTGCCAGCCACACAGGTAAAAGCACATGCCACTGTTTTTTCATACAGCTCTGGTTATCCCCTTTCTGGCTCTTCTCTGCTCTTTCAATCAGGCTGTGGCATTTTTAGCCTCCCTCTTTCACAGCTTTTCTTCTTTGCCTATATATTCCCACTCAAGATCTAATTCTGCAGTCTGGGCCTCAGGCTGTCCTTTTGTAAACCTTCCTGTGCTGCAATATTTTCTCACTGTGCCGTGAGTACATCAGTATTCCAGCAGAGGGAGGGAAGTGGCAGCAGAAGGATCAGTTCATCAGTTCAAGTGCACAAGACCGATTAGTCAGACAGCAGGAATAGGGGCAGATGAAAAACTAATTTTACAAGGACTGGAAGTGGCGAGAACTTTCTTTCCTCACAAAGTCATTAGGCTGAATACATTGTTTGGGCTCTTTAAAGCACACTAGATCAATTTTCTTACATTGTTTCCATAATGTTGTACATGGATGCATTAATTATTTTAAGGAAAAATAGGGAAACCCCTGAAAATCCATCATGTTAGAAGTAGATCAGAATTGAAAACACATGTACTTTAACAGAGGTGGCTGTTACAAATCTGAGACATCTGGTTAGAAGAGCTGTCATCTAAAGCTCCTTTGGTGGTCAGCAGAGAGGAAGGAATACTTCTGGGCTCAGTTTGGTCCCTCCTGGTGCAAACCACAATTCAAAGAAGCACTTCTCTTCCCACTGACCCCCGAAGTAGCCATGGATGACCACGCATATAAATTAGGCACCTGCATTACACATCAAGAGTTAAGTGGGGTGAACCTGGCCAGGAGTGGGGAGAACATTCAAGTGTGTAAAACTGCCTAGAAGCCAATACTTCTCTTTAACACAACAAAAAGGAGCTTGGAAATGCCCTTGGTTCGTTCTAAGGACTTATCTGAGGAAGCAAAATAGCCCAAGCAGTAGCACTGGGACTGAGACAATGTGTGAAAAACCATGAAGTGCTCATACCTGTGAATGAGAACAAGTATTTGGAGAACAGAGAGAAAGCACGAAGAGGAGTTAAGCTCAAAGAGAAAGTAGAGAAGGAAAAATATGAGGCAGGAAAACAGCAGAAAACAGTAGATGATATGATGCAGAGAAAACAGTCAAATAATGATGTGAAAAAAGCATAAACAAACAAAATATATATCATAGCCTGCAAAAGCAAAGAAAAGAGACAAAAATAGGAAACAAAACATACAGAAAAGGAAAACTCAGTTTTAAAGCTCACTAGGTAGATTTAACAATAGATTAAACATGGCTGGCAACACTATGATTAAATGTTTGCCTACAAACAGCATGCAACTGCTGAAAACTGCAGCGGATGGTTATTTCATGGCATGACACTGCAGGCATTTTTCACCTGTACCAGCAGGTTTCATTCTTTTGCCAGGTGGTCCGGGAAAGCCGTTCAAACAGGGAACACCTACTTCAGCTGTTCAGTTAGAATCTGTATGACAGCCTCTGTATAGGACCTGAGATATGACAGCTCTTAACTGGAATGAAAAAGGAAGGATGAATCTGCAGCCGAACTCTTTTAAGAGCAGAAGTACAATGATACGATTCACCGATGATTTTCCACAATGGAAGTGAAAGGATGTGAGAGTTGAAGTGCAAAGGGAGAGACAGGGAGAATCCACGAGGGTGTCACTTTATCAGTACTCAGAAGAAAGGAAAATACTGAATTCACAAAAAGTCTGCCAAGGAGAAGCTCTGAGGGGCATTATGGCAGCAAACGAAATCAAGTTTATCCTAGCCAAAGGTATGAAATGTCTAAGAAGGGCATAAAAAAGTAAGAAGAAATGTCATTATTTGTTGGTAGGTGGGATTCAGGATGAAGTGACAACTCAAGAAGCTGACATGCTGGAGTCCTGACCCTCCCATCACCTCCTGCTGAAAACACTGGAACGGGGAGCACATTCTATGCATTTTAAAATGTATCTCCAGTATGAGAAATGTAAGACTATAATTGGGCAAGTATGGGAGCAAGAGATAAAAAGTGCACATAAATCAAAACATCCAGATGAAGACAGAACTACCTAGCCATAACAAACAGACCATTTAATTTAAGCCTCATTATGGCAAAATATTAATACGCTAAGGAAAACACATTATGGTTATCTGTAGTTCACTCTGACATCCAGGAAATCAGCAACTTCTCCCTTTACAACTACACATAGGATTGTGATCCTGCAAAATAATACTAATCATAAGCAGCACACAATAAAAAAATTATATAAGAAATCATGCTAGTTTATTATCTTTTTTCCCATAGATCCTGGGAACAGGTTGATGTGTATAATTTTATTTATGGGTTGCACTTCAAAGGTGAAACTGGAGATGCTCAGAAGAATTGGAATACAGCTACTTTAAATGCTGGAATATAAATTATTGTGCATACCTACTGCAAACCACCTGTACCAGGGGAAATAACAATATTATTAATATTAGAGGACTAACTTAAGGGATCCTTTTCTGAGAAGAAAGAATTGGGGAATGGAGGCTAATAAGTACATCTGCAAAGAATGCACTTATACTCTCACCCTGCATTAGGGTGAAAATGCAACAGATGCCCTTATATGTTTATCCAAACATCACAATGACACTTTTACAAGAAATTATCAAACAATGTTATTACCATGCATTAAGAACCTAGCAAAAGGCTACAATCCTTTCCTTCTTCAGTTAACTTTCAAATATATCTGTAAGAATTCACAACACAGTGATCTAAAGCAGAATAATGAATAGAGGAGGACAGATCTTTGCCCTGCTTCATGCCACCATATACTGTCAATTCTTGAAGGGAAATTTACAGAGAAAGCACTCTATAGTGATACAAAGTTTCCAACTGTTAAATGTAAATAGGCAAACCTACACAAAATACACGCAGTTAATGATCTGGAAATCAAACTAATGTTTACTAATTTTACATAAGGCATTGAAATTACCTTTTGAATTTGGAAATGTTAAAACTATTTCAGCAACATAACTGTGCAGATGAATCATTTTAATCAGAGGACTCAAACAGGTATGACCTTTCAGATTCTCATTATCCACAGAGAATATGATATTACAACTTAGAATTATTCAAGTACACAGCTGTTCAGGCCAATTGTAACAAAACACTAATGCTGGATTTCCATTTATTGAAACCAAAGCACTCGATGGGGACAATTTGGTACAACTGATCTGCTGGAACCGAACTGCCCTGCAAGGTTTCATAGCCCTGCCTGGTTTCTTGCCAGTTTAAGACTCTGGGTCCAAGCACAGCTCACAGGACTTGAGTTTCTTGAAGGGAAGCTGCTGGGGCCCCATAACTTCTGATGTGCTTTAAACATCAAACCAAGGATCCTAAGAACCCTGGCACAAGGAAATTTAAATTTAAACTTTCTTCTCATGTTTGACTGCTGATGCTTTGCTGATGCTACCTGCTCTGACCACATCTTAGCAAGTTAAAAACAAAATATTACACAAATTGGACATGGGCAGGTCTATGGGACTTGACAGGATGCACATGAGGGTGCTAAGAGAATTAGTCTGAAAGGTCACAGATGTGGACCATGAGATTGCCAGCAAACTGGCTAAACTGCTGTGCTCAAAGGGTAGGAATGGCTCAAAATCAAATGGCAATCAGTCACAAACAGAGCTCCTTGGGTATCAATACTGGGCTCATTCCTAGCCAATATCTTTTAGAATTATCTGGATGATCGGAATAAATACATTGTCAAGTTTGCAGGTGACACAAAAACTTGGAAAACAAATAGATCCACCTGAAGTATCCCTATGCACAGAGATTGTGACAGGCTGGAAGACTGAGCCACTTTAAGAGACACATTAAAAAACTGGACAGGGTCCAGCAGAGAGCCAACAAGTGATTAGAAGGTTGGAAAACTTCATGAAAAAATTTAAAGGAATTGAGTTCATTCAGCCTAAAGAAGAGAAGATTCAGGTAAGATGTAATCACAGTCTTCCAAGAAATCAAAAGTTAGTTATAGATGAAAGTAACTCTCTTCACAAGGAACAAGGTGTCAGGGCAAGAGGCAACAGGCACAAGTTGGTTCTGAAGTTCTGTCTAGATACAGCAAAAAAATATTTACTGTGAGGACAATTTCATATTGGAACAGGCTGCCCAGAGAAATTGTGAACTTTCTCTTGCCAAAAATATGTAATCCTTAGCTTGACCAGGCCTCAGATAACCTGTCTTAAACAGAAGGTTGGACCAGATGACATCCAGAGGATTGTTCCAATCTAGACTTTCCCAGGATTATACGAAAGCCTGATAGATGTTGTGACCCTATTCAGTGATGAGGAGCAGTGATGAGGAAGTAGAAAGAACAAAGCCAGTTTTTGCACCCAGACACTCTGGGTTCACTAAGACAGCCACCTCTCAGGTTGCTGGAAAATCCAGGGAAGCATTTTGCTATAAAAACTTCAGGTATTACAGCTTCAAAAGTTACATATTGCAAGATCCAGACAGTAACAAACATTCCTCACAATTCTTGAGCCCAGGCTAACTCTGCCACTTAAATAAGCTCTGCAGGCCAGATCCATGCTGACCATAATGGCCCTTTCTGCTGCAATCTATTTTAAAGCATATTAAAAGATGATTTGCCCAGCAAATACTGGCCAGGCTGTAATAGTCTGGATTCTTCATATCTGTGCATAAGAGTGAAGTCTTTTTTTCATGGAGTTAAGCAAAAATATACAAAATGGTGAAATGCAGGTGATGACAAAGAGTAAAGATAAATGTAAGGGAAACAGAGAAAGAAACAGATAATCTTTAAATGAATTAGCAGTACCTGATACAATAATCTGCACTAGCAGCCCTTCAGACAAAATTTCAATTTATTATCATAATTTTCTCTAACATTCTGCAATGAACACTAGTCATGTAGTATAAACACACTGTGTTAGGCAACTGTACAGTCTTATCTCAGATTACAATTCCACTTTCTGAACTTGTAAAATAATAGGACTGATGCAGGTGGTAGGCTATGGCATATGCCAGAGCCTAACAGCCTTCAAATGCTTTAACATATCATGGAAACGTGTAAATAGGAAAAAAATGTTATTCAGAAAAAGAAGATTACTTCTTCTAAAATATAAAAAAAAAAAAATTAAAATATTGATTCTACTATATTCCCCATCTGCCACCATTTCCTTTTCCAAATCACCTAATTGATTGAAAGATATAATCCAGCTTAGTTTTATCTTTTTAAGTTTGGCAGTTGCATGCCAAGTTGAACTCCTTCTAGGTTAACTTCAACGTCACTTTATTTCCCACTGAAACATACATTAAACATCTGCATTTAAAAAAAGGTCTCCCCACTGCATCTGGTAACACTTCAGACTTGCTTTGCAGCCCTGCTAATATTCTTTTCTCTACGTTTCTCACATCTAGAGATTGAGTATCTTATGCTTAAGGAAAATATTTGGTTAAGCATGTCACAGTACCTTGAAAGTATGGTGAATCGCTGGGTTGATTTATCAATTGATCTTCATCTGTTCAGATTTTGGAAGCTTTTCCTAACTTGTACCTGATTAATTCTGAAAGAAAAGAAAAGAAAAAGAGAAGAGCACTAAAACATTTGAAACCTTAACTCCATTTCCTAACGATGAACGTGTCTATTTAAAAACGGATACAAACCACTTTATCAATTTTACAAACACAGTTTGTGCAATGGATTTCAAACTGAAAGGTAAGCAGGGAGCTGTTATGGTGTGTTCTGTCCAGAGCAGCTCTCTAAATGGCAGCCTGACATTACCACAAAGGCATGCATCGGATGAAACCTCAATCTTCAGCCCAGTTCCCGCACTCGCACCGACTCTCGCTGACCCGGTTCCCGAGCACGTGGCTGCGTCCGGATCACTCGCTGGAAATACCACAGGGCTGGGTTTTCTGCACGGGGTTTTTCTAAAATGCAGCACGACCCCAACAACAGGGGCTCTCAGCATGCAGCCACTGACAGCTTCACCACCATGCCACAGAACATGGAGAGGTAAAAATGATCCCTCACGTAATCAACATCAGGGACTATCACTGCACCACCCATGAAGAATTTAGAGAAATGTACAGAATGAGGCCTTCCCACAAACAGGACCTCTATCATCTCAAGCTCAGGTTTTTAAGATCCTTTCATTCAATGCTTATAAACTTGTTTATATAAACTAAACTTACTCCCAGTTTGCTTTGGTTTAACATAAATCAATGCCAAACCGGTTAAAGCTAAACCAAAGCCCTGTTAAAACTTAGAAAGAAGTTCAACTATTTTCGTGCACAGGTTATATTTAAGATCAATTAATTGATTTTTACAAGTGCTTTGAAATTAAACTGGTTTTTTTTATCACTAAAAAGCCATGAAGATACATATAAATTACCCAAACTAGCACTGGGACTGGATGACACTTCACGGAAAACTATTAAAGGACTTAAACTATTAAACGCCTTAAAGGAGTAAAGTCCAGACAAGAGGAATGCAGTCCAAGAGGGCACCCAAGCTGTTCCTCAGTCTGTAGGGCTCTGCTCCAGTGGAAGGTGCCAAATGAAGCTTTTCCTGCCTCCTGGCTGCTCCTCTGGGAAGATGTCTGCCAACTAAGTTTATATCTTTAAAGTCTTTTTATGCACTGAGAATAAACCCCTTTTTTCATCTTTTCCTTTAAACTGCAGTAAAGCAGATAATATTACCTTGACTGAGATCCTCTAGAGATATATTTACTATTTCTAACATTGATTCTGCTCAGTGACATAGCTGATCCTAAGAAGAACATCCTCACTTAATTGTATTCTTGTTACTGCATAAAATCCAAATTTCTCTTGTTTTCAGTGGATAGGATTTGAGAGCAAGTCCAATTTTTTTTTCTCCCCTCTGCAGGCACTGTTTTGCTTTATGCTTAATAGAAGTGATCCTTAGTAAATTTCTACATTAGTAGAAGTCTCAGAAAATGCTTGTTACACATACAAATCTCACTGAATACTGCAGTATAAAACTTTCTCTTCAACTCCTGCTGCTGCCAACTAAGAAAATGCAATGCAGTGTTTACCAAAAATCCTTTTAGTCCTTTAGTAGTTTAGGACAGGAGACTCTGAATTGGTATGGATCATCTCCTTCCCAGCAGATCATTCAATGTTTAGCCTCAAAGTCCCAAGACCTTTGAGCATATGACCTACCTGCTGGGGAAGTAATTCACTCCTCCATCCTACCCCAACTTCTTTAGGGGATATGAGAGCTTTGCATGCAAAATGCTCTCTCTTTTATCCTGATATAAATGTTACTTTTCCATAAAAGGCAAGTTCTGTTGCTTCATGCAAAAATGAAAACAAAATCTATAAAGCAGAAGACATCTCCAAAGACTTACAAATCTAGAAATAGGGTAGTAAACAAATGGACAAGACAAGAGTGAAGGAAGGATCAGCAAAAATTTTATTCCTCTGTATGAAAGATCAGAGCATACTATGTCACCACCTGTGAATTTTGCTGTAGGGATTACACCTGCAGTTAAGTTTGAAAGAAGTTAAAAGACTAAGTCTCAAAAGAATAAATTGACAGCTTAATGACCCTTTAAAGAGAACTCTTTCTCTGGTTAATGGGTGGCAGAGAACAGGAATGATTCTTGTTGAGAATTTACAGCAGGTCAATTACAACCACAACTGTCAGCAGAGAGTAAGGCAAGGAAGTCATGGGATGATTGAGAACAAGCCAGGTGGAGCTCCCTCCTTGGCACCCTGGAAAAGGGAGAGCTAGTTGAAAGGTGGGAAAATGACAAAAAAAGCCAAAGCAGCAACCCAGGAAAATGGAAAAAGGCCTGCATTTCCAAACCAGTGAAGCATTATGTCACTCTTGGTGCCTGACTATCAAAGAAACTTGGACAAAATTGCTGTTTGACAGTTTGAGGAGTTACTGATATGCAAGGCAGGGAACCACAGCCCGGCAGAGCAAAAGCTACATACCCCAGCCAAAACTGTATCTACGCAGATTACATGTCATACAGGCAGAGTTACAATTACAAATGCATATTATCCATTTAGGAGGAAATGCATTTACATGAAAATTCTAATTGCAAATCAACTCATTAAAATACAGAAGATGGAAATGTATGTGATAGAGCATCCCTATCTTTTGAAAGCATTAAAACTAATGCCTCAGCTATCCAAGGTCCTTTAACTCTGTTTCTTTTCAGGTGCCAGAAATATGCACCAAAGAATGTGCCAAAATTTTGGAACACTCTTTCCCCTATGTTACCTACTAAATATTCAAATTTAAGCTAGAATACAAAGGCTATATTTATATAAACAAAGATGTGGACATGCAGGGTATAATCACACCCAGCTGTAAGTCTGGGGATAACCTCACAAGATCCCACTCTGCCCCTTGGAGAGGCAGGAGCAGGAGGGGTGTGCAGGGAGCAGGAGCAGGGCAGCAGCAGGCCAGGGGCTGCTGTTATGGCCAGCTGGCAACTCAAGGGCCAACCCAGCAGCCCCCAGGCTAATCCTGGCTGTGCTGGAGACTGACTCTGAACCCCCCAACTGCAGAATCTCAGGGGGTCAAAGATGGAGTCAGAACCACCTGTTGCAGAATTAGCCCTGCTGGTCTCTCCAGGAGACACAATTCTTCACATCTTCATAGCTCCATTCAGAGATTAAATACCAAACTTCCATAAACACCAGTTGCAAAATTACAGCTTCTCAAGATTTCATGTATTTCCTATGTATACCAATAGCAAGTGTTTCTTAGAATTACCTAAATATTTACTATTATTTGTGCAAACACAAATGCAACAGAATATTTGGTGTAAAATATAATAATGATACAAGTTATTCTGAAACAATTTCAAAAATAGGTATCTTAATTAATAATGAGAAGGATCAAACTTTAATAACTAATCTTTTAGTTACTGCATATCTAATACCTTAATCAATGGAGAAGCAATAACACCTTTTGGATAATTGACAAAAATTGCAAAATGATTATGCACAGCAAAGTGCACTTGATGGGTCTTAACTTTGACTACTGTAATTTTCCTTTGTCTAATGACAACAGGCAAAGACCAGCATTCATTATCTTCCTCAACAAATCATGCCATCACTGATTTTATCTTTCAACAATTTCTCTTTTAACTTAGAAGTCTTTTGCAGCAGCAAGATTAACAAAGTCATAAGAATCCTTTGCATATTCCACTTCAACAATTTAAGTAAAACCACACAAAGCATTGAACAGAAAGATAAAAAACATATCTCATTTCAGAAATAATGCAAGATTTTCTATATGCAAGTATTTTGTCCTATATTTCAAAACACCCACATCTTGCAGTATTATTTATGCCACAGTTTATTTCAAAGTTCAATCCCCAAAACACATTATCTTATTGTAGCAAACTAAGATAAATATGGACAGTTGAAATTATATTTATACATTTCTTTAAAAATTGTATTTATGTATGTCTGTAGAGAAGAAAAAGATGCGTTCTGCATTTTAAGCCACAGGAATATTTCTTACCAATTATAACTTGTATTACATCAGAAACACAAACAATGAAAGCCTGGTAGCTAGCAGTAAGACACTGGACATCAGGATTTTCCATTTTTAAAATAAATAAAAAAAAAACCCTGATTGGATCATTTAAAAGGGTGCATGAAGTAAAACAATAATGAAGTAAAAAAAAAAAAAGAAAAATATACAAACATAAAATATAAACATACTTTTCAAGACAGAAAGGCACAGCTAATCAAGGCAATTGAGAGTACATGAATAATAGGATTTGCAAAATTTATTACTGAGCTTCTCTGTTAAAGGTAACATTATTCAAATGACACCGTCACAGTTATTGCAGATTAAGGATTTCAAATTAGCTCCTTGTGTATATCATTATTTTGAGTAGCTGCATTTTATCTGTCTAATTTTAAATTACTGCAGGCAGATGAAAGTCATCCTAAAATCTGACTCATAATTCAGGTACCATACCACTAACCTTAACAGAGATGCTGGTTCCTACACAGGTACAACACTATCTCCAATGTAAACAAAGGACACTGGCATGCACCCCAGGCTAAGGATGTCAGCATTTTTCAGACACCTTTCTGACTGTTCCATTTTATGGTGATGCAATATGACCTACATTTTCAGCGGCCAAAGAGAGACAGAGAGATAGAAAGGGAGGAGATAGAGAAAATAAAGACAGACAGACCTTTGCTGTCCTTATCCTCTGCCAACTACAGCTTTAACTGTCCCTCATGGGGGTAGTAATGGGCAAGAATAAAAGCAGAAAAACCTTATCACAAATTCTGAATAAGAAGCTGAAAGATAGGCAAGTGTAAGAAACAGCAAGATTTTTTCCTACAATCCTGTGAACAAGTACATAGTGACACCCTCAATAGGAAAGAACAGTAGAATCAATAATTTTATAATCAATTGCCAGAACAAAGCTGTCTGCAATAGAGATGCATATTTTACTACCTTGTATTTCCTCTCATGTTCCTACCACTTCATTTCCATGTATTCCCTTAAGATCTCGAAACAAAACACAAAATAATCCACATTATTATCATCATTTTCACGGAGAGAGGAATTGAGGAAGGACTGATTTGCCTACAGTTACATGCCAGGCCTAAGGCAGGCTTGGGAACACAAAGCATCACTCTTCATTATCTCTGTCCTCTGCAATCTATATGGGACTGTGATACCTGTCACTCTAATATTTAATCTTGACATAATACCAGAATTATCTCTATCTTGTATTTCTTGCACATGAACTTCACACAGAAATCTGTACTAAATTATTATTAATAATCCTGACTCTCAGAAAGCTTTCCCTCACAAATGGTGGTCCATATTTCTCAAACTGGCTCTGTAAATGCACTTGACTGAGCTGTGAAACTCAGCTCTGGAAATGTTAATAGTCCTTTTCATTGTAAATATGCAAAAATATAGAACTAATTAAATCTTTGTGTGTGGTTTGTTGTTTTTTTTTTTTTTGTGGTTTGGGTTTTTTATTATTCTGCAGCTAAAGCACCTTTCTTCTCAAAAATTTGTAGTTTTCCACAGTTAAAACTAGTATTTAATAAATTAAAAGCTTGTTGCTAGGTTTGTATTAAGCAAAAATCAAGATATTTTGGGTTTTGGTTAGTCTTCTTTAGGGCAAAAATATCCTGCAGAATATCTGCAAAGCACTTAGAGCTGGTAGTTAATACAATATGCAAAATAATAGTAAGTAATTTCTTTAAAACTGAAAGCCAAAACAAGATCTTGAGTATATCTCTGTACATCCAGAATTACTTCAGATCTTTCCAAAGAGATTCTTGGGATTTGCACATAGATAAACAAGACTGTAATTTGGCATGGTATTTGAAACTGGAGATCAATAAAATGTATAGACTAATGCTGGGTTTGAGCTGTGATTTTTATGATAACAGCAGCTTTCTTATCAAGCAGCATTCATCTCATGAAGTGCAATCAGCCTGACACAGCAAGGGGTGAGAAACTGTTGCTCATTTGCCTGAGTGCTTCTGCCTTTTCCAACAGCAACTTTCTATCAAAATGTTTAGCAGCGAGGAGTTTGGGAGGCAAACAGCACCTACACCAAGAGGGAGAAATAAAAATCTTAAAGCCCATCTTACTTTATAGAGAAGGGACACAGCGGAGAATCAAGAGACAGACAGCTACCAAATATGAAGGAAGGGAAATACCTGTATAATGATGGGGAAAAGCTTGGAAATTGAGAAAGGCTGGACACTGCAAAGGGAGGATGTGACACAGGGGGTAGGGTGGAAGACACAAGGTCTTAAGCAAAAAAGAGAATTATTTCTCCTTCAACACTGGCCTAAAAGACTATGGGGAAGTCCTCACCCAATGAAATGAAATTACAGTCACACATTTCTCCACTTCTATTATCCCTGACTGCACTTCAGTCAGTCTATTTTACTCTTTGAAACTGAATTTAATGAAAAAATGGTATTTCTTCCATTATAAACAAACTTATTTCTGTTAACCTAGGATATAATCGTGCTGATATAAAATAAATCTCTTCCATATTGTCAGCATTATTAGAGCTCTCCTTTGTGAATATTTCATGTCAGTATTTTCTATCCTTTTTTCCTATTATTTTTTTCCTTTCTTCATAGTATCTCTGTCGCAGCTCAGAAGGGAAAGAAGCAGAAGTGGCTCTTTTATTGCTGTCCAACACCATAAACATTTCAGCTGGGGAAGCCAATCAGTGCAGGCACCAAGCCCAGCATCCATCCCAGAACGACTCTTCCCTTTGCCTACCAGTGACTGCCACCTAGAGCCAGAGTGCACCAAGCAGGACAGAAATGTTACAGCAACAACAGAAACGTCAGCCTCAGCCAACAGAAAAAAACAAACCAAGAACTCACACTCTAGAAAGTTACATCCAACTGAAAAGATTAAATTAGTAAGGTTTCTCCTCTTAACATGACTTCTGAATAATAAGCATTTGGCCCATGTCTCCCTGTTTTTCTCTGAAAATTGCTATTTTGTTACACATATTTCCCCCATGTGTGGGAAAATATACATAAAATAGCACTATACTGCTTTTCAAGTAAATCCTGTGTTTCAGTTTGTTTGCTAAGAAATGTGCTGGGCCATGCTAAGAAACTGACTCAGAATGTCATCATTAGCTGAAGATGCAACAGTGACATTTCAAAGACTACCTGTGTTAAAATGCTGACAAGGCTTTAACATTCATGACATTAGTGATATTAATAAGACAAAAAATGTCTTTTTAGTGGCATGAAAGTTAATTAAAAAACCCTAATATTTTCATTTTAAGAAATACATTCATACTAACCCAAATATACCAGTGGCTTAAATGTCTACAAAAGCCCACCCAAGCACACAGCCCTTCTGACACACTATAAGCTTAACACATATTTATAAACTGTATTAATTCATAGCTGCTTATTATACTGTTTAAAATCATATCTTTTTCTAACTACTACTTATGTAACTACTAATAAGGTGCCTAATTCTCAAGCATTAGTCAAACAACCACTAGATACTCTTTAACAGAATAAAGGAAGGATTTTTTTGTTATCATTTACCTGGAGAATATAATAATTTGCATTTTAAAATATTCCCAGTAGCAGTTCCCTTCTCTGCGAATTATACACTGCTGCAAAGGCAAAGCTGTGTGAGTGTTAGCATATTCTTTAGCTATTAAAATAATTTATTAGCTATGACTAATAATGCCTTGTGAAGAAATCAGTCCTCCAGTTTCCTCACTCTGCTGCTCATGGACAGGCAGGCTGGTAACAGAGCATTAGAAAAACAGGATTTCTTCTCACATTTATCATTCCATTAGATACACAACCTCCAGGTTCCACAGTATCCCTCCTTTTACTGCTAGTCCCACAAAGAAATTAATTTTTCCCAAGGGGATACATGTTCACAGATAAAATGAAATTAAATGGAATTACAAATCTCACTGTTGAACACATCTACCTACATATGAACTAAATGTCAAGCTGTAGTTACTGAAATCAACAGTTCGAATGCAGCCAGCTGGAAAAATTGCTCATTCTGATCCACACTCAGGACATACTTTCCCCCACAAGGCACTCCACGAATCCCCATCATTTTTCCAAGCAGAATAACAATTCTGCAACTGGCCTAGATGCAACACTGCAGCAGAGAAGAATATTTAAACAGAAGGATGACAGGGACTCACTGTAGAATTGTCCTGGAGGATGACATGAAAGAAGAATTGCCAAAAAACACAAACCCGTTGAAAAACACAACCTTTCCTTGACAACTACCACAGCTTTTCTTACAGATACAACAATTCCACTAGAAATAGAACTGATGAACAGGTTACAGAGCTGGAGAATAGCTTTCAGCAGGATCCTGTTAAAATGTCTCCAGTTAGAAATCTGTTAACCAAAGGGGAGATAGAAGGAACCTCCAAAGGTCAGCCAGTCCATCCCTCAGCCCCAAGGCATGATAACTAAGCTACCTGGTGGGAACAATACAAGTAATCAAACCTGTTCTTAAAGACCTGGGGCAAGGGATAAGCCATTGTCCCACGGGTGATTATTCCAGCCTTTCTATACTTCCAGTAGAGAACTATGTCTGTCCGTGATCAATCTTCACTGCTTGAATGTGACCCATTTATTTCTCCACCTGCCACAAGCCCCCTGCTTTGCAGTGCCCTTCAACAGATCTGTGTTGTCACCCTCGGAGCCCCCTCTTTTGTACTGTGAGGAATTGCATTCTTGTGGCAGGCACACATTGTTTATGCATCGTGGTTTTCTAAATCTTCAAGCAACTGCACTGGCACCTCCACACCTCCTCTTTCCTAATTTCATCTGATACAGACCTGATGTCCTCCATGTATGCAGTTAATGAATACTTTATTTCAAAACTAAAGCAGATCAAGCAGACCTATTTTCACAAACTCAGGATCCTCAATATTATATAGATTGGGTTTTTTTGTCTAAGGAAGTTTAGGAAGCTCAGCTAGAACACAGCATACACCCCTACTTTTGATTGCATATATATATATATATATATGCATACACACTATATATATATATACACTATATATATATACACACTATATATATATATATATATATATATATATATATATATATATATATATATATATATATATATAAGCAAAACAAATAAAAGCATAGATGATATTCCTATCCCTTTAAAAATTCAAGTCCTGTTCATGAGTTAATAAAACGTCATTGTTATGGTGAGAGCACAAATATAAAAAAGAGGTTGGCCCCATTGCCCTGCAACAAAACTATGCAGTTCCCCATTGGTATCAGAGATGGTGCTCAAAGAACAGCTGTGAAAAACCAGAAACACAGGAAAATACTCATCAAATGGCAAGAAAAAAAGAAAAAGTAATAAACTGATCAGAAAGCTTCAAAGCAAATCTTCACAAAATATGACCACATGAAAGTGAGGTTTTTCTTTTATATATCCTCCAGCACTATATTTATGTGTGTAAAGTCTCAATAGTTATGTTTTCTCTTTTTGAAGTATTTCTTTTTCTAAGGCAAATATCACTCTTAAGCTTTAAATTCTCTGATAACAGACAACAGTATCTCATATCAACATTGCTCTCGATGAGACACTTGCCTGGGAAGATCTTTGACTCCAGATATGGAATTTCCAATTGCTCCTTTCTCAACCAAAGGATAGTGGAGTGTAGCCAAGTCTGGGCCCTGCTGACAACTGGACTAGCACAAACCATTCCTTTAACTGCACTCACACATAGTTAAGGTAATTTTTTCCCATTTCTTTGTAAAAAAAATATATATTTTGTTGTGAATTGCTGTACATTTCTTAACCACAACACACAGTGCTGTATCCTACCCACACCTCCCAAAAGGTGCCTGTGCTAGGGCTGCCTGTTACCTATTTTTCCCCAAGCCATGACAGTTATTGCAGCTGCTTAAAAGACACCACCTGCACAGAAGCCAGCAGAGAACAACTGCTTATTCAAAGACAACTTAACTTTTAGAGGCCTTTGTAATGAAGCCATAGCATCCATCTCAAAAGAAGATGCAGAACAGCAAATTTCACTAACTGCTATTAGCAGAAAGAAAATGTAAGTTGCAAAATGACTGTCTTATAGTTGAAACTCTCTGTGCCAAATTTAGTAGGCTAGTCCTAGAAGGACTGGGGGGCAATTACAAACTAAGATTTGATAAGAACAATCCAGTCATTGGGAAATTTGTTACCTGTATTATCCTCGTAAGTCTACACTAACATTTGAGAAGATGAGTAAGGTTCAAAATCACTTCAAGGGCTTGCAAGACCAGGAGAGACTTCTTTAAACATTTGAAAACAACAGCTCTTGAGCTATTTCCTTCCATTTGTTTGATGACATGAACTACAGTTACAGCCAGTCACTCCTTGTGCAAGCCTTTCACATAACAACAGGACAGAAAAGCTCCACCAGAAAATCTGAGAATAAATATCCTCCTATTCCAATCCAGACTAAGTGGCTGCAGCTCAAGTGCAATTTGGGTACTTCTAAAATGAAATTTCAAACTAATGACATTTAAAAAAACCAAACTCATATGTTTCATTTTAATATACACGTGCACAATTTTATTTCAGGATAGGTTATTGTTCAACACCATCCTAACTTTATATATATACACACACATAGCAAAAACCACAAGCAGCTCTCAAAAATTAAAAAAAACCAAACCACCAACTCATAACTGCCAAAGTGATACTGGAATGAAACTGAAGAGAAAATATTTACCATGAGCCACAAAATCACAGGTGCATACTTATTAATAGCATGGCTTTGTTTTACTCTGATCTCCTACAAGCCAATCTTTATTAATCCAAGCTATGAAATCCAATTTATCTGCCTTGCCTGTTTTATTAGTTCATTTCTCTCTATGTATAATCAATATTTAATTTTTTTATTAAAATAAAAGCAAAAGACAGAGGATCAAAAAGAACTCGCAATTTTCAAGCATTCTGCACTCATGTTTTGCAAAAAAAAGAAACTCCAACAAGCGAGGAATGCTTGTTTACAGAACATCATAAGGAAAAGGTACCTTGTAACCTGCCTGAAATAAAACATTGCAAGAATAGATACATTGTTACCTACTTTCATAACTACTGCTACTAAAAGAAATAACACTTCGTGCTTAATGTTTTGGGTACACATATAGCCACTTCCATATCTCAACTGAAAATGTACATGTATGTATACACACATACTGTATAGATAATGCATTTTTGTCCAATTCCTCTTTTTTCTGATACTTGACATTAGCTTGTCTATTTACCTTTTGTAACTCACCAAAACATTTTATGTAGCAGATTATTTTATTTCACAATTTGTTGGGTGGTTTTTTTTTCCTGTTCCTTAAACTTTTCAGGCTCAAATTCTATCCCTGATGGAAATAAAGTACAGAAATCACCAGGGAGGCACTTGTACATCTTTGAATAGAATCTGACCTGCAATGCAAAAATTATCTTGATTGTTCTTTTCTTGAACTTCTGAAATTACTGGTTTGCTGTTATAAATTACTCCCTTAAACACCTTAGTCCTCAGCCACTGAATATCTTTTGTGTTGGGTTTCACTGCTGTGTTCAGTCTATCATTCTGACAGCAACACCACCTCGTACTAGTCAACAGTCTGGTGATTACAAAATTCACTCTGATGGAAAGAATTACGGGCATTAATCCCCTCAGGAAGGAGGCTAGCTGGGTTGAAGTCTCCCACACATGTGGTGAACAGTCCAGCAGATAACAGCTCTGCTAATGATGAAAAGGGAACCAGAACCACCACCACCTCCTGGGTTTTGAAAGCAAAGATTGACCTTTGCTCCCTTTTTGAAAGAAAGGGCTTATGATCCTAATTTCAAGAGAGCATGAATTCAAAATGCTCCCCGGAGAAAGGTGCTTAGCCCTGGCAAGAGGCAGGATTTAAGCACATTCATACTTCAGCTACTGCATAGAAAACGTGCAGATTCATCATCTCCTTCAAGCCTTTCTGGCTGGTACAATTTTAACAAAACACCAACAAACACTAAAGAATTTGGCTCCCCAACCTTCACGGAAACATGACCCAACTGGCCTCAGGCAGACCAGCCTTCCCTTTTGGTACAACCAGCTTGAGCCACAGCCTGGATCTGCCCCTTCTGGGTCTGACAGTCTCTGCTGGAAATGCCCAGTCATCCTCTCATTACACTTCTCTTGAAATGTTTGTTCAAACCATCTGTTTAGACAGCATTTGAAGCAATACTTTAGAAGCTACATTTGGCACACCAGAAAAAGAAAGTGAAGAGAATATGCCATCTTCCTAAGGCCGCAACTTCACTTTGGGGTTTTGCACTGTTCCCAGTCCTTACTGGGAGGCTAACAAAGTTCAGTGTTTTCACAGGATCATGGAATCATAGAACCACTGAATATTATGAGCTGGAAGAAACCCATAAGGATCACTGAACCCAAACTCCTGGCCCTGCTCAGGACACCCCAACAATCCCCCCTGTGCCTGAGAGCATTGTCCAAAACTCCTTGAGCTCTGGCAGGTTTGGGGCCATGACCATTCCCTGGGGAGCCTGTTCCAGTGCCCAACCAGTGCCACCTGTATTTCATTCAACATTTTACAAATAAAAACCTGAGCAGGCATCGCCCAAGCTCGTAATCATGCCTCCAATTATTTCTATTTCTCTGCTCAGGCTTCTTCCTCAGAAACTGGGGGTGAGAATGTGTGTCAGTGTATCATGTTCAATAGGAACAGTAAATTTTAGTGGTGCTTGAACATTACCCACTGGCAGAGTTTCTGTATTACAAGAAAATAAACCATTAAATAATTCAAAGCAAAATATAAACCCAATTTAAAACAAGAAACAGATGTTAATCAATAGACCTGATAGTCTCTCCATCTCCTGAGACAGAAGCCTTTCTTTCAACATCCCTCCATGATGTGGCCAAGCTCAAAGCCTTGTAAAATTTCTCTGTCTTCTTTTACAGCGTGGGACTGCTTTTAAAAAATAAAGAAAACAAACGTAACCAACCAATTTTTTTTTTTAAACTTCAAAAAGCTGACTCAGAAGCTGTGCAATAGATCTGATTCAGCTTTCTTAGCTGAGTCAAAGCATCTGGCCACGTGATTTACCAAACACCGCTCTGAAGTCGGGCAGGAGCTCTTTCCAAAGGAGGAAATGCCTGGTTTCCCTCGGAAGCTTGTGCAAAGTTTCCTCGGTAGCACTAACAGTTATTTATTTAAACTTGATACAAGTCAATATGATATTCACAGCTCTCTTATTGTTCATCCAATGTTTCAGACCACAGTTAAATAAAAATATTTACCATTTGGCCCAATGCCAGCAAAGACAAATTCTTCTAAAGTCAGTGGTAAAACCTCATTAAACATCCACCTCTTCCTCTGAAAACCCTGGCACAGCACTGATCACTACCACAGCCATGAAGTGAAGGATTGAAGAAGGAAAAAACAAAAATATGCTCTCTTTCCTTAGTAAAATAAAATAAAGTGAAAACATCCTACTAACAAATTAACAGAATGCTAGATAACTGACCAATCCGGTCAAAAACCCTCCAAAATTAAATAAAGTCTGCTTTCTTACAAAACACATGAAACAGAATCACACAACAGCATGAAATGCCACCCCAAAATTACCTGAGTCACTTTAAATCACAGAATGCAGACATCATGTGGGATCTCTGAGCCATTGCACAGGCAGTCTACAGTGTTAATGATTTTTAAATGACAAGAAAATTCTAACCAGCTAATCTGTCCTGCAGTGGCTTCACGACACAGAGTTTCTTGAGACACCTGTTAAAACACCTTGACTTTCTTGCTAAGTGGGAATTTACCAAGTTCCTGGGAATAGGTATCATGACCCAAAGTGCCACTCCTGCTAATCGCACTCCTCAAAGAGAGCCCCTTTTGGGACACACACTTTCCTTTGCATCCCTGCACCTGAAAGCTCTGGCTCCTACACTCAATACCTTCAGTATCATGAAATTTCAAGCTGAGTTTGACAAGCTTTAATAAATTAGTCACAGATCATCCTAAAATGTACGGTAATTGATCCTCAAGCTTCATAAATATTCAGGAGGATCTGGATATGAAATTTGGAAAGCTGTTACATAATTCCTGTGAAGACAGCTGAAAGAGGACAGTATCAGAATGCCACCTGTGTAATTGAGATTAACTAAGACACAGAGCCCTTACTTTGAAATATTTTTTTCCTAAGGACCATGCAGCACTATTTTTTTTATGACTAAAATAAGCTTTTCTCATTTCAGGATAAATGAAATAGTGATAAAATGTCTTTCTAATGAACAAAATATTTCCAGGACTAATATTTTGCAAGGTACTTTCATCACAACTTCTGGAATTTTACAGGCTTCTTCCAGTTACAAAATAAAAAAATAACAAATAAAACCCATACTGTAGACCCCAACTTGTGGTTACACTATTATCCGACAGGAACCTGGTTTTTAAAGTATGGGATTAACAGTACATTGAATCAATCTTGGTAACACAGGCAGTAGACAGCAAAATTGATTACAGTTCAGATAATAAAATGTTGTATTTTAAAATTATTGGTACTATCACCACAGTCACAACAAGTATTTTCACCATCCCTCTCCCATGCTGCTGTAATTCCATGAAAATGGGCTGGCTCTGCAGAAACACGAGTGTCCATGTCAGGAAAGCTTTCTACAAGGCTGAGAACCACTTACTTTTTATGCCTCAATCACTGGGTTGAAAGATTTCAGGTTTATCTGCCAAGAGTGACTATTTTAATATCTGCAGAATTAGACAGCCAGCATCATAGAATTTTTACAGAAGGAGATGACAAGCTCTTGGAACACTGATGATAATTTTCAGTAAATGCTGAGGCTACGGAAGACTGCAAAGAAAATAAAACTCTAACATAATTGAAAATGAGAAAAACAGTCTGATAGGTTAGCTTGGTATCAGCCTTGCACAGACTCCTGGTAGATAATCAACAGAAAGATAAAGGATGGTGGTAAAAAGTAATGCTAAACATAGACTTACAGAAAATAGGTCTCGCTAAATAAATTTGGTATGGCTTTCTGACAAGAATATAGGTTGGACTGGATAAAAATACCCTGCAGTTTCTGACCTACTATACTTAGATCCCTGTAAGATTTAGTGCTACACAAAAGTCTGATTTAGAAGTTAGTCAACACGAAGAAAACCTGGAATCTAAAACCACCTCATAAATTATTAGGGAGGCTAAAGAAAAATATTTTAAATCCACCTTGTCAATAGTTAAAGCTATTTTCTTAGCTCTTAAAAATCATAGCTCATTAAAGGCTGGAATACTATAAAAAGCTTCTTCCCCTTTAACTTTTTGTGCGGTTGGGAAAAAAAACATATACACACAGAGTTAAAGAAAAAGGGAGGAGGTACACAGGCACTTTAAACTTTTGCTCTCATAGATTGTTCCTCAGGAAAGAAAACTTCAGCCTTAACAGATTTCCTCAATAAAAAAACCATCAGGGCACTTAAAAGCCATATTTTCAGGAACAAAAAAAAAAAAGTATATGTATGAAAAATCAAAGCCAGTTCCACACACATGTAACATCTTGCAGTACTAAACTTACCTAGGTTATACTTCTTGCATCCAGAGTCACCTGGAAACATTACAGAGGATTATTTAACACTTTTGACAAGGACAGATGTGCAACAAATTATGAAGTATAAGCTGCTCCAGGGTCTTACCATATGGCACACATAAAAGAATTCAAGGAAGAGGGAAAACTGTGTGACATTTCAGCTTGGCTGAAAGCACACACAGGTACTTATTCCAAAAGAGCTGACACAGGGTCAGGTGCTATCCCCTGTGCAAGAACTTTTTCCTATTGTGTGAGTCTCCACCACTGATGCTTTAGGGAAGGTCCAGGGCTACCCAGAGTTTCTGCTGGTCAGCTGAAAGATTATATAAAAGACTGCAGCTGATAGAATCTGCACTGAGTACCCAAAGTGGTAAAGGACAAATAATTAAGAGTAAGTCAATCCTGTTCCAGGTCACGCTGAACTAATGGCAAAGACATGGCTTTGGGTATACAGCCCAGTGCAACACCCTCCACACATGTGAAACGAGGGTTGTTTCACACTTACAAGATGAAGAATTCTACTTGGAAATGGAGCAAAGCAAAACAAAAACTCCTAAGACACAGTGAATTCTGAAATAGATACAGGAACCCAGCAAGCTGGAACTGACTTCCCAAGTAAAAACATCCCATGGATATTTAATATGTCAAAATAGAGCAGGAGAGAGAACAGGCTGTTGCATCAATACCTAGCCTTAGTGAGATTCTTGACGATGTATTTACCAAGTTCTACTTGCATTCTAAAGGAGAAAAGGTGATGAACATTGATGATGCCTGAAAGCCCTGTCTTAAAAAGAAAAATAATGGCTTTGTTCTCTTATGAGCTTAAGACCCGGAATAAAAAATTCATAGAAGCTTGTAATTAGTAACACATATGAAGAATGGAACAAAAACCATTATATTATTAACTAGTCATATGTACTGCTGTATTCTAAATTAATTACTCAAGGACTATCTATTTGTCAGTCTGGAGACCTTAATAAGACTATCTGACCAAGAGTGGAATGATGAGCAAAAAGTGAGAAAAGATTGTGTTGGATTAAATGACAGAAAATTACACAGAAGTTCTGAGACGATTAATAAATAATTGTGGATTTTCACCTACAATAGTCTTCAGTTCTGACCAACTTCTCTGTGTGATAAAAACCAAAAGGGCTCAGAAAATGGAAAGAGCTCAGAGAGGTGTAAGAAAAGTCTTGATTAAATGGGATGTTTCAAAATGCTTAAGACTTCCAAAAGGAAATAAATGGATGAAGAGAGAAAGGCAGTAACTGTACAAAATTTGCATAGAGAAGTTCACCTAGGTCTTCTCCTCACCTTTTGGCAAAATATTAGGCTGTACCATAGTGACCAAAGCCTTGAGAAAAACAAATTTTTTAGTCAAACCAACTAAATGGCAACATATCAGAGTTCACAGAAGCGAGCCCCTTCAGTACAGCTTACATAGTTCATGAATGCATGAACTTTGGGCCATTCTTTGGCCCAAACCAGGGTAACTGGACAGGTTGTTAGATTTTCATACAAAATGATATCACTCACCAATCATATAAGAGTACATAAAAACTTCAAGAACAGAAGCCACTTATCCAAGTATCCTATGCTGGAAACGCTTTATTCCTAAAAGTTCTGGCGGAGTTTTAATGACCACTCCCAGTAATGCTTCCCTAGTAGCACCTTCCAAAGGGCCTGATCAGTTCCCTACTGAAGACAAAGTACTGACTTGAAACAATCTACAAATCCGTAAAGAGCTGTTAAATGCCTCTGTCCAGAACAAAACAGCGCCTTTTAATCTCTCACAGCTCTAAAACCAGGAACTAACAGATTACAGCACATATTAACTTCATTCTTTTCTCACCCTGATTTTCCCCACCACCCTAAAACTGTCAACGAATAGCGCTAAACAGAACAAGACAGTGAGCCACTTAACTGTCCAAACCAAAATGAAGAGGGAATAGAAAGGTGCCAGGCTCTGGCAACGCCTCAGCTACTGAGATATACACTACAGTAGCATTACCAGCACTGCCCAAGCATCCAAGCCTATGGACCAAAAGCCTAAAACTCAACACATGGTAACACCTTAATATCTCTTTTCTCCAGATGCCTTTTTTCCAGCACCAGCTTAGTTTGCCAGGACAGGAAGAAACAACTATTGTTCCTATCTGCTGATCACAGTCAAACTCACCAGGAAACATCAGAATAATTTTTGGTACACCCCAGGCCTTACGACTTGTCCTCCCAGCATCGAGTGGGGATGAGCCCAGGGGCGGCCAGGGGAGGCCAGGGGAGGCCAGCCCAGCTCCCTGACACCTGCACCATGGGCACGTCCTCCACACCCTCGGCAGGGAAAAGGCCCCGAGGAGCCAGCGCTCCCGCTCCATCCACCCACGGGGGCTGGACAGCCACCACAGGGGATCCCACCACCCTCGCAGTGCCATGCCAATGACACCGGGCACCGTGACAGGGCCATCCACCTGCCCGCTGGGTCATCGCCTGGGACCGTCCGCCCGCTCCCTTGTGCCATCACCAGCATCGCCGCAGGCGGGACGGCACCGCCGCGGCCGTGCGGAACCCTGCGCGGGGAGCTCGGGACCACCGAGGGCGACGGTGGCGGCACCCCGGGGAGGACACCCGGAGCCAGGGCAGTGGCGGGAGGGCGGGCGAGGCGGCCCCGACCCCGGCGGCCTCGATGGCGCGGGACCATGTGCCGGGGGCATGGCGGGGCGGCCGGGCGGGGGGCGGCGGGGCCGGTGCGGGTGGCGGGGGCGGGGAGGTGGAGCCTGGCTGCGGGACCGCCGCTTCCCTCCCCCGTCGGGCGCTCACCTGGCGGGGCCGCCCCTCGCCAGGGGGCCGGTTCCACGCGGGGCGCGGGGCTCGCCCGCCCGCCCTCCCCGGGCCGCGCGTCCGCCGCCCGCCGGCTCAGGCCCCAGCAGCCGCCGCCTCCCCCTCCATGGCCGCCGCTCTCGCCGGCTGCATTGTGGGAAGCTGACCTCACTCGCTGCTGCCGCCGCCCCGCCGGCTCCGGCACTCGCCGCCATGGGGGCCGTGACCGACGGTGAGACCTCCCTCCCTCCTTTTCTCCATCCTCCTCTCCTTCCTCCCGCCCCGCGCCGCGACCCCCGCCGGGGCTCCCCGCAGCGCCGCGCCCCCCGCCCTCCCTCCGGGGAGCGGCTGCCGCGGCCCCCGGGGCCGCTCACCCCGCAGACGGGCCTCCATCGCGGCCCCGCGGCCCTCCATGCGGCCCCGGCCCTCAGCCCCCGCGGCTCAGCAGATCCGCCCGCTGCGGCCCCGGCAGTCGGTCCCTGAAGGGCCCGGAGAGAGCCGCGCGCGGCGCCGGGAGGCGGCTGCCATGGCGTGAGGGCTGAACGGGAGTTTTTCCTCAGATGAAGTTATCCGCAAGCGGCTGCTGATCGATGGCGATGGAGCTGGCGACGACAGGCGGATCAATTTGTTGGTGAAGAGTTTCATTAAGTGGTGTAATTCCGGATCTCAGGAGGAAGGGTATCTGTTGTTTTGCTTTGTTTTTTTAAGTCTTGGAACTGCTTAGCTTGCGTTTCAGTGGAAAGCGGGGCTCGATCCATTTGGAAGAGATCCGCGTTAAAACGTGCACAGCTGCTCTTCCTTGGCTCTGGTGTTTCCAGGACAAACGCCGAGGACTGTGCTGGGAGAGGAGGGCTGCAGACGGGTCAGAAATCACTGAAGGCTGCGGGCTGTGTCGTGAAATCTGCCAGCACCGCTCGAATGCCCTCAGGATTGCTGTGCCTGCTGCGTGATCCAGCCGGGAGTCCCGCTCTTATAACAGGATCATGACTCCGATGTTTTAGTTGGCAGGTCTGCGTTTGTTCTGTTAGGGAAGGGAAATACTGCTGGTATTTCTGCTGCTTTCGTACTTTTTTTTTTTTTTTTCAAGTCTAAATTAGTAAGGTACGAGTGACAGCCTTCTGTGGGGTCTCTGTTAGTAATGGATATAAATTCCCAGAGATCACAATATTACCAGTGTGTATACAGAGAAGCGCTGCTATATTAAAATACTAATTTGGTGGTCACAGAACCAACCCGAGGTGGAAAATTTATAAGCTCTGGGTCAAACTGCTCACTGCTTTAATACCCACTTTACACTGATAAGGACATGGTGCTGAAATTAATATGTACAGTGTTTCTAACTGCACTTCCAAAAAATTGTACACTGAATCTTTGAAGTGTTTTCTTTATTGAATGATTGTTATTTAGCAGCCCCTTATGCTACATGAAGTTTTGTTTTCTTGCTCTGTGGAGTTAGGAACTGTTTTTATGCTGCTTGAGAGTAAATGTCTTGTCTGTCTTCAGATACAGCCAGTACCAACGAATGCTGAGTACTTTATCACAGTGTGAATTTTCAATGGGGAAGACTCTTCTGGTGTATGACATGAACCTGAGAGAGATGGAAAATTATGAAAAAATCTATAAGGATATAGGTAAACATGAGAAAATGTTACTGGTTTCTGTTTGACAGTTTCTCTTATGAACGAACTCAAGCCTGGTGAACATAATATATACATCTGATGAGTTTGGAGGTTTTTTTGGGTTTGCTTTTTTTCCTTACTAGATAGCACTCATATATGTGCTATAAGCATCTTGTAATTACATAGAATACATACAAACAAGAGCTTTTTTAACCTATTGTGTGTATAGTTTTTAAGCTGATGGAACTAACAAACCACCATGTCACAAACAGCTCTTTTATAGTTTAAATTTTTATTTACATGTATTGTTTGAATTCGATGTAACTCTATATCTTTCTTTTTTTTTTTTTCTAAAGAAAATAGTATAGCTGCAGCCCATGAGAAGATCTCTGAATGCAAAAAACAAATTCTGCAAGCAAAAAGGATTCGAAAAAATCGCCAGGGTAAGGCGCCATATCTGTATTTACAGTAGTGGGCTTCATTGGTTTGTTATCTTTTAGAATACATTATACTGGAAAATAAATTCTAATTTTTTGAGTGTGCAAGGCATCATGATTGCTATATTCAGCCTGGTGAGTTCCACTGACTACTGAAAGTTTTGGGTGGATGACACAGGCAAGATTGAACCAGATCTCAATGACATGAAGCATCAGGAAAACCTCAAACAGTGTCCTTTCTGAACTCCTATTTTAAGAGGTGTATTTTTTCCCTGCTTTTAAAATTATATACTCATAAATCATTGAAACCTACAGCACTCTAAAAGATGAGCAGTTGATTAGAAGCAAAAAATTGGTTTTTTCATGATAAATGAAATACCAAAAATTTCAGACACATGAAAGCTTTTAAATACAACTGTTTGATCAGTGCTGTGGATAATTTTGAACTCAACTGGAAATTAAAATAACCTTAACCAGTAAGAATGTGGAGTTCTTACCTCTTCACAAACATAGGTCTGAAGTGATTGCTTTTTGATATATTCTGTCCAGTCTGCAGCACAGATTTTTCCAGGTGAATGAGGTAGTTGTCATATGTATGGTCTTACTATCAGGAAATGGCTGTGTTAGTTGCCTTTATAACCATAATATTATTCTTAATGTGTAATAGTTTTTTTTAGAAATCCTAATAATGAAAAAAAAAATCCATGCATCATTTTATACTAAATTTTATACTAAATAATTTTTTCTAAAAATCTTTAATGTTCATGTGTAACATCAGCCCCATTTGCTGGATGTATACATTTGATTGTCTCTAAACCCAATGTTTATGAATCAGACACAAAAGACTAAGTGTGCAGCAGTGCAGGGCTATCTTAAGGTGTTTTGAAAAACATTAAAACAGTTTTTCAAGGAAAAAGAGTCTGCCATTCCGTGATCCCTGAGTTTGGGTTCTTGAATCCATATTTTCAGAAGCATTTAGATGAACTATTTAAATGTCTTTCAGAATATGATGCATTGGCCAAAGTCATACAGCATCACCCAGACAGACATGAAACACTGAAGTAAGTATAAAACTACATTAAACTATAATAGAGCAGTAAACTGGAAGTCACCAGACTTGACATTTCCTTGATTTCAGTTTGACTTTTCCTCACGTTTGTATAATTTCTTTGACACAATAAAATCTTGTGTTTCTGTGTCCTTATGAGCTTTCCCTAACGTCCCGTCTGTATGGGTCAGAAGCATTGCTAATGATTCTGTAGTTGAAGTTTTTCCATTGTTAAGGTGAATAAGTGAACTGAGATGTGCATGCACATCTGATGTCAGTTTACCTGTGAGTTGCTCAGAAAAGGAAGATGGTGGGAAATCCTTTAACTTGCACCAGCCAGATTCAGTAGTCACTTGAAATGCATAACACACAAGCAAGTAAGGTGGAATGAGAGAAAACAGGAGAAAGCTCCTAGGGTTCTTTTTTATGTTTTCCTTCTGGTTGTTCCTGCGTGCCCAGTTATAAATGGCCGTGTGGTGTGCCACACATAACCTGCCCTGGCAGGCAGGGCAGACCTGCCTGTTGTCCAACTTGTCCAACTCCCAGTGCTGTTGTCACATTCTGGGTTTGCATCACTTTCTGTGCTTTTTGGGCAGTTGTGGGGAGATTAACTTTATTGAACCATACAAACATTCCAGGATTTATTGCATCTATGAGTTTGTTGTTCTTAAACTGATTAAAGATGTGGTGTGGGATTACTGTTCCCATATAAGTGCAGCTGTGCACTTATCCTCTTCCCACTTTCAGTGAAATTGCCAGGGGAGGCTGACTTTTCATATTCCATAGCCTTTCATAGCAAATGGAAGTGATTTGGTTATACTATTACCCTAATAATAGTATTTTTAATAGCTATAAGCCACTGACAATATTTCACACCTTTCTTTCTTGTAAGTTGTTTTTCTGCGCCTCGATTTCATTACCTCAACTTTGATTATTACAGGCGATTCTTGTGAGGTTTGACTACTTACTTCATTAGTCAGCATGTGATATTTATCAAGTGAGGCTTTAATAAAGAGCTACCAAAACCACAGTTTTTCAGATAATAAATGAGAGAAGTTGTGACTGCCCCATCCCTGGAAGTGTTCAAGGCCAGTTTGGATGGGGCTCTGAGCAGTCTGCTCTAGTGAAAGATGTCCCTCCCAATGGCCGGGGGTTGGAACTAGATGATCTTTATGGTCCTTTCCAACCCAAACTTTTCTATAATTCTGTGATAAATGATATTTTTTTATCTTAGAGGATGCTGGATTGCTTAGGTTTGGAGGGATTATTGTAATTTCGCTTAACACATCCAAGCATAAGTTTATTAGGCAAAGCTAGAAAGGGTGGTGAGTTATAGCTGGTAAGGATGCAGTCTGTAGGAAAGTACACAGAAAATGATACAATGAACCAAAGGCCACCCTTAATTCAGAAGAGAGGAAGCCTCACTAACAATGTCACACTTTTCCTGAAACTCTTAATCACTAAAAACACTCGAGAAAACTTCTTGTAAGAAGAAACAGAAGGGTTTCTTGCAAGAGTTACATTTATAGCTTTTGCAGGTTATCTGGCACAATAGGACAAAGTTTAGAAAAATACTTTCTTTGTGCTTTTAAGAGTCTGTTTCTTGGAACAACGAGTCATACAGCACAAAAGAAGCTGTTAACAGCTTAGTCACAAGTAGTGCACAGGAGCCAATTCAGGGAGTGATAGGAGCAGAAGTACTGAACAACAGTGCCCACAGTGTAATTAGATGCTGTATCAGAAGAGCTGTTCAGAGAACCAAGAAATGACACAGTCTTACAAAAAGAGATATGAAGGGAAGAAGGCTAAGCAAAGGTTCTCTGGAATGTAAAGTAAAAGGAGTAAAATTCCAGATGTAGCTTGGATGTTACTAGAAAAGAAAGTCTGTCCTCTCACAGTCTGCTTACACCTGACAGCACAGTGTAAACAGCAAGATTTGGCCAAATGGAAGTTTTTCAGAAACTAGAAACCAAATGCTTCCAGAATCAGTGTATGAGCCTATAAGCTGAAGAGAGGGGTAATGTCACACACAACTCTCTCAGGTATTCCCATTGAGGTACCAAGCATGCTGGCTCAAAAAAAGACAACACCCACAGGTAGCACTAAAATAGACCTTTTCCCATCCACAGTGAGGTACTTAGGACTGGAAGCCTTTTTGTGGTTCCCTACCCAGACTAGTGGCAGCAGTTGTCAATGGCTTCAGGAAAAAAAGGTTGATTTCCTTGCTGACCCCCCTGTGACTCTGCCTGCTAATTAATCAGGGATGATCAGCCTCAATCCACTTCACCTTTAAAGGAGCAGTTTGCTCTCATTGCATGGTGCACAAACTGTGATAGGCATTAGAAGGACCAAACTGGAGGTTTGGCTCTAAGAGTTGGTGCTCCATTCTCCTTTGAAAGGTATATTATGATGCCTGCTGTTCTTGGCCTCAAAAAGGGTTGTGGTGGTCCATGGTGAGCACAAGTGAGAGCAGGAAGTTCTCCCCCAGAGAGTGGTCTGGCACTGAACACGCTCCCCGGGGAAGTGGTCACAGCAGCAATCCTGACAGAGTTCAAGGAGCATTTGGACAATGCTCTCAGGCACAGGGCATGACTCTTGGGGTATCCTGTGCAGGGCCAGGAATTGATGTTCTTTGTGAGTCTGTTCTGGCTCAGGATATTCTAAGATTCTATGAATCTGTTTCTTTGGCTTGTATTGTAGGGTCAAGTAAATAACATGTTGTGTCAGGACTGAATTGTTACAAATGCCCAGGGTACAACTGTATTCCAGCTTTGAGGCCTAATTTTTTGTAAATGTCATGAAATTACAAGTCGAGAACATAATAGTTTAAAATTACATGAAGTGACCTTACCTCTAAATCATTTCACTTGTTTTGTTTACATAAACAGTATATTTTATAGTTCTTTCTCCTCTACTTAGAGCAAATCTGTTTTGCAAGAATTTTACAGAATTTTTTAAGAATACTCTGACAATCTCTTTTCAGGCAGCTAGAAGCTTTGGGAAAAGAACTGCAAAATCTTTCTCACATTAAAGAAAATGTTGAAGATAAGGTAAGTTATATAATAATTTATTAGGAATACAGTGTAGAGTCTGCTATGGGTTGTTTGGCTGTATGTGCTCTCTGGTTCCTACAACATGTATTTTATCATTCCAGTTGGAGCTGAGAAGGAAGCAGTTCCATGTTCTCCTGAGCACCATCCATGAACTTCAGCAAACCCTGGAGAGTAAGTGCTGTTCTTTGGTAATAGGTATAACTGGGCTGTGTTTTAGCAGATCAAAAGGAATCACAGCTTCCAGCAGGGGGATGGCTCTGTGCAATTGAGGCTGGTGACCTCTTGCATTGGCAGAATTTTTTCCCAGTAGTAGTCCAGAGCCTAAGACTGCTCTGAGCTCTGAGTTTTTTTTCTTCTACAAGCTACCCACTGTGCCATTTCCTGACTAGCTTCAGGTTAATTTGTTGGCAGCAGAATTCTTAAAAATGTGAGGATGGAGAATAGCCATTTGAGGTGTTTTTTTTTTAACAGAAAATATTTCTTACACAGAGTTATTCTTGTGCTTATTTCCAAATTTCATTTTATAATTCCTATTTCAATAGTTTTGAACATGTCACTACTACCATGGTATCATTTGAGGCTTTACTAAAAAGAAACTTATTACAAGGAAGGCAAATGACAACCTACTCAGACTGTGAATCTGTGACAGAGCAGGGACTAAAACTGTCAGACACAAGAGCTAAATTCAGGAATTAGTTGTACTCATCTTTTCTCATACAAATACTTAATATTTTCAAATCAGCACTAACTTTTTGTGCTCTAATATGGGTAATATTGTTTTAAATATTTGCTGTATATTTGCCCTGTCTTTCAAAGACAGAACAATTGGTACAGCCTGTGAGCATGACCTGATTAAATGCAGAGATGGCTCTAAGAGCAGACTTTCATTCTCTAAGGCCATTTAGATCTTCTTAAGCAGAATGAACTGTTAATCCTAGGTGCACTTTAGCAGAAGGTTATTGTTATTATATGTTACTAACACTTGCTTAAGTATTAGTCTTGAAAATGCATTTTCATATGAATATGTAGATTAATTTCCAGGATTTTGTGTAACAGTAACAGTTTAGTGGAAAGCACAGCTTCAGTATAAAATAAATAAACCATTAGCAGACAAAGAGAAAGAAGGGGTTAGAAGCAATCTGGTACCATTTGCTTCAATTGAAACTATAGAATTCACCCCATATTTCCAGTAACAGCTGTTAGAGATAATATCCTTAAAAACTGAAGAATTTTTTTGTTTGTTTGAACATAGCATTCTTTAGAATGAGATACTCAACTACACATTTAAGGTAATCGAAATAAAATATTTAAGTGGGACAAAGTTCTGCAATATAGTCTGTATATATGACCAAGCATGTTTGACTAACAGTAATATTGAATTATAGATGATGAAAAACTTTCAGAAGCTGAGGAATCACAAGAAACTCAGATGGAAGCAGAGGCCAAGCAGTAGATGTCATATGAAGACTGACAATTCCTACTTAAAATCCAAGTATCTTCACTTTCTGTTGAAATCAACAGTAAGAGAGATGGAGCTGGAAATAGTTTTCTCCTGCTTCTGTGATTTTTCTGTGTTTTGCATGTGTTTCAGGGGAAAAGAGTTGCAGATGTTTGCGGGCAGGCACTCATTGTTAATCCACAAACTTTGTAATTTGTAACAAATGTACTTTGTTTCACAAAGGATGAAGCTTTTACACCATACTTGTGAGCTAAGGTGTTTGTACAACTTTGCCAATAAAAGGTGTTTTCACAGATTTTCCTATTTTTAGTAGGGATTGAGCCTTACAATAAGGGCTCCTTTTCTTATGTGACATCAGACTGAGGGCAGTGCATCTTTTCATGAGCCCCAGCTTCCATACCCTGTTCTAGATGGGACCTAAATCTGAACTAAGTAGGCTCTTAGTTTTTGAAAGTAGCTGCCATTTAAAACTTACCGTGACTAGACTAGAATTTGATCATTTCATATAAAATAAATTACTTCTATAGAATTAATGCTTGTTAAGGGTTATAAAAAACCAAAAATGATACTGCACTAGCTTTAATTTTTTTCCTCAAAGTGATGCAAAGAATTGCAATGATCTAAGCCTTGCTCTGCTGTGTTTGTTGTACCACATTAATGGTCACATTTTGAAATGGCACATTTAAAACTTCAATTTAAAAGCTTTGTTCTTGAAGAACCAGGAATCTAATCCCAGTACTATTTATAATCTGCTTCTGGATTTTATCTGTCAATTGACTATTATCAAAATACATCATAATTTCTGAAACAGATGGTGGAACCCTTCTTTTCTCACGATGAAAAACTGAAACAGTAGAGCAATAATCATGATGTTAAAGAATTAGAGATACTTTTGTTATTAGTAGGCAAAGTGGAATCTGTCCATCCACCTGGATCATCCTGCTGTTTGAGCAATCTGTTGGGAAGTAACAAAAGTTTCAACCTTCCCAAAAGAGAAGAGAATGGCTCTATGTTTTGTAAGGCAGGGAGGAAGGAACAAAGGGCAGTAGTGGGTCATGCTCTAAAAACACTCCCTAAATGGAGCCTTCCAGTGGTTTGAGTAAAGGAAAACATTTTGGATCTCACTCAGACTGTGCCATAAGCATACCTGGTTCAGGTGAAATAACAATGTTACATGGAACAGAGCTGCTGTCTCACTGGGTGACAGCTGAGGGGGATTTCCACAACTGAGACTTCAGATATTTATAGCCTAGATGCTAAGTAATTCCCACTCTCAGTGGCTGTGGATCTGGGTGGTTTGGGCTGAACAGACATATCTGAGCTTGTTTTGCTCACATTCCAAGTTTGCTAAAGGCAAGCCAGCTGAATAAGAAGCCACACAGCTTCAGTAGCACAGTGCAGCCCTGAACTAATAAGCTGTCAAAAGTCTTCTAGTTCACAGCTGGTCAGCTCAGAACACAGGGAAGCTCAGGTTTGCCTGGTGGAGCCTGTACAGACATGCAGTGCTTCTCATGCACTACGAATCTGGCAGGTTGAGCAGTGGCTAAGCAAACAACAGGCATTTAGTAGAAGTACACCATCAAAAAGTATTAAGTGTACCGGGGTTTTCCCTTCATAACAACAGGGAATGATGAAATATTTTGTAAAGCAGCAACACTAAATTATTGCCAAATTAGGAAGGAGTCATTGTCATGAATGTATGAATTATGAAGATCATAAGTGACAAGGACTCAAGGACAATTTTAAAGCTTTTTTGTGGTTGAAATGGCCTCCATGAGCTATCTGGACTGTATTTTGATGCAGTATTCACCAGTTAAAAACAGTCTCTGCAACAGTGAGAATCTCAAATTTTTCCATTCATTGTTTTACATACATCTTTGGAAACTACTTGGATCAGTCAAGTATCTTATCTCAGAACTTGCACTGCTCTGTATAGAACCTGACCAGAAACATGCCAACACCTGTCCCAACACCTGTCCAAGTCTGTCCCTCTGGTAAGGAATATTACAGAGAAATAAGTTATTCTCAAGCAGTACAAATGCATGGCAAAGGAATATATATTCCAGTTCAAATTACAGTGATGCAATCTTGAAAATAAATTATTGTCCTGGAAAATCAAATTGCCCTACTGCAATGTGGCAGCAAGAAAGTGATGTCACCAGGCCAATCAAAGAAAAAAGTAACATCAATTCATTGCAAACACAGCCTCAGTGGAACACCCAAAATATTTGCTCCTATCTTTTTCAGTATTTATATCTCTAACCTCTTAAACATTGGATTTGTACCAAAAAAGAAACGAAACCAAATGGAATTTATATACCAGCCAGTGTTTAACCTGCTTTATTACCAAGACTCAGGTTCCAGCTTTGAATCTGCCCTGCATATGCTGGAAACGTGTGTCTGCATGTCCTTTAATCTTCTGTTCTAGAAATTTTCTGTGTGTCATTTTTGCAGGGCACACACGATGGTCACTGTTACCTCCCTGCCTAGAAAGCTCTCCTCTGTCATGCTGCTTACCTGCATTGACTCTAAATGTACATGTATGAAAACCTAGGTACCTAAATTCAGAATCTCAACAACCACACTATTTTGAAAAGCTGTTTCCTGGGTTTATGATTTTCCTTGACCCTATCTAATCTGAAAAATTATAATATGCCTAAGTGGTCCATCTCAGTGCCCTTGTCATGTGGATGTAAAAATACTAGCAGAGAGTTGCTGAAGTGATAAATTGACATTTTCATTGCCAGGACTTGTTTTTCTGTCCTGTCCAAAGGAGAGCAGCAGAGGGAGAGTGGAACATTGGACAGAATTGGCAGCTTGGGCAGGATTTGTTAAAACAGATTTAGCAAGCTTCATGAAGGGATGGAAGAAGGAGGAGAAAGAATGTTACTGTGACACACTGTCAAATGATGGGATATCTCTGAAACCATGTTAATTTGAAGAAAGTTGCTGCCAGCAAGAAAAACTGCAAAAAAAAAAAAAAATATCCCAAAGATTTCTGAGCTAGAAATTATGAGTTATTTGAGATACTTGTAAGTTTTTCAGATGTCATAGCTGGCTGGTACCATGCTTTCCCTCCTTTACTCAAGGCTCAGGTGGGTTTCCTTTTCACATGAGTTTAAAAAACTAAGGAAAAAAATCAGAAATGCAGGCAAGTACTGTTAGTTCTGCTCTGGGAACCTGTGTGGCTTTTTCTTTCTAGATTCGCTGCATTAGGGACACATCCAGTGTATGAACCACTTCATAGATCTATATGCAACAGACCCTGGGGAAAGCAAGTTAGCAACAGAGAAGTGCTCCACCTTTTGTGCTTCACCCCAATTGTGAAACGTGTTCTTGGGTTACCTCAGCCTTCATTTCCCAAGTCTGTTTTAATAAAGTTTGTTAGCACTGGTTGCAGAATTCCCTCCACTCATAGCCCAGGGCTACACAACACAGGGCTGTGTGTTGCTGGGCACTGCAAAGGTAGAACAGAAAGGCTGTTCAGTGTGCTGGGCAGTGCCACAGCAGCCAGGAGGCAAAGCCAGGTTTGGCTTTGGCTTGTGTCCTTCTGGCCTGGTGTGATTCATCTGCCTGCTGGCAGCAGAAAAGTATCCAGCTAGAGCTGGCATGGCATGGCATGGCATGGCATGGCATGGCTGTGTGAGGTTGTTCAGTGATGTGCCAAAGGCACTTGGAGAACGGGACACTGGGCCATGCCAGCCGGCTCAGCATCCTTGTACCCAGGAGCTTCCCTGATATTCGAGAGTAATCCTAAAGTCAGGGATGCAGTGTGATGTGGAGTTTGACTGGGCTAGCAGAATCCTGAAGGGAAGGATGAGGGGCTTACCCCTCTGTGCCGGGTGAAACGATGGAGGGCTTGCTCAATGGAAAGAGCACCTCTGGACCTGTCCCGGCCAGAGACAGCGCTGGTTGTGTTGGGCAGCCATTGCTGGCTGAGTGGCAGGAGCTGCACATAATGGAGGAACCCACGAGGAAGGAACTTGAGGACAGACTCGTTTTCCCACACTTGTTACATTTGTGTCTGCGTAGCTTTTGTGAGGGGCCACAAACCGCGGCGGCTCGGGGGGGGGCTGGCCGCGGTGCCGGGAGGCGCTGCGGGCCGGGGCCGGCAGGGGGCAGCAGAGGCCGGGCCGGCCGGACGCGGCGCCTCCCGGGATCCGCGCGTCGATCCGTGCATCCCATCCCATCCTATCCCATCCCATCCCATCCCATCCCATCCCATCCCATCCCACCCCATCCCATCCCATCCCATCCCATCCCATCCCATCCCATCCCATCCCATCCCATCCCATCCCATCCCATCCCATCCCATCCCATCCCACCGGTCCTTTCCCGGGATCCGCGCATCCCATCCCATCCTATCCCATCCCATCCCACCGGTCCTTTCCCGGGATCCTCGCATCCCATCCCATCCTATCCCATCCCACCGGTCCTTTCCTGGGATCCGTGCATCCATCCGAGCATCCCATCCTATCCCATCCCACCGGTCCTTTCCCGGGATCCGCGCATCCCATCCCATCCCATCCCGTCCCATCCCGTCCCATCAGTCCTTTCCCGGGATCTGTGCATCCATCCGAGCATCCCATCCCATCCCATCCTATCCCATCCCACTGGTCCTTACCCGGGATCTGTGCATCCATCCGTGCATCCCATCCCATCCCATCCCCCCAGTCCTTTCCTGGGATCTATGCATCCCATCCCATCCCATCCCACCGGTCCTTTCCTGGGATCTGTGCATCCATTCGTGCATCCCATCCTATCCCACCTGTCCTTTCCCGGGATCTATGCATCCATCCGTGCATCCCATCCCATCCCATCCCATCCCATCCCATCCCATCCCATCCCATCCCATCCCATCCCACCGGTCATTTCCCGGGATCTGTGCATCCATCTGTGCATCCCATCCCACCAGTCCTGTCCCGGAATCTGTGCATCCATCCGTGCATCCCATCCCACCAGCCCATTCCCGGGATCCATGCATCCCACTGGCCCTGTTCCCAGACTTGTGAGCCCTTTTCAGACATTTCCTTTTTCATTTTGCTGCTGTTTCCCATGCACAGCCAGTCCTGCCACCGTCTGCAGGGGTTAAAACCCTGGAGAATTGTGGAATATCCTGAGCTGGAGGGACCCACAATGTTCATGGAGCCCGGGTCCTGAGCCTGCACAGCACAGCCCCAAGAGGGTTTTCCCTGCTCTCCCCCACACTTCATTTTCATTGTCTTGCCTGAACTACCCTGATTCTCAAAGCCTCTCTCCAAAATGCCCCAGAACACATAGAACACTGCCAAGGAGCAGAAGGTGCAATCCCAAAACCTCCACTCTTTGGGATGTCACATGATGCAACACAAGTGTACCCAAAACTTCATTTTCCTGCTGATTATGATATCCCAGACCCTCCACGCTGCCTCCCCAATGCAAGGGCTGGAAGAGCAGTCTGACAGTGTTTGCAGCAGGAACAAAGCTCCCTCTGGCATGCAAGATTCTGCTGCCTCCAACACATCCAGCCCCCCATGACTGAAACCAGGGCAAGAGTTGTTTCAGGATCATTACATACTGGTTTGCTCTGAATTTGCATTATCATAGTGAGAAACTAGGCGAAAGTTTGCTAAAAGCATTATAGTGCACGAGAGTTCCTAAAATATTTAACAGCAAAGATGTGTTTTTAAATTGCTTTTACAATAAAGGGAAAATAAAAAGTAAACTACCTAAACAACCTTTTTTTTTTCATGTTTTGTCAGTTTGCTGACAATGCAAAGTCACCATCAAGAGAATTTAAAATGATGGTTTATCTCCAAGGAGGAAAGGATTTGGCTCTTCTCAACACAAAAGTTTCATCAGAAGCGTATGCTGGACATAACAGTGTGTGCTGCATGTAACAAATAGGCCCCACTAGGAGCCCATTTGGAATAAAAATAAAATATATAATTTATGATGTGGCAGGGCAAGCTGACTGTAGACACCTTCCCAAGGACTTACATAAAATATTACTACATTATATATAATATATATAAGATATAAAATTCACATTTACATTTGCTGCACCAAAATCCTGTCCATGAGCTCCTATTTCAAACCATGTATCTTCCCAAAAGTTCTGTATTGTTGCTCAAATCTCCCAAACAACACTAAGCTTCAAAGCTGGAAACAGAAGCCTCTGGTAGATTACCAAGCATAAAGACACAAATTTAGACACAACACATGGAAACAGCCACCACTGCCCAGTGGAGTTTCTCCCAGTTAAATTAAACAAATTTTGAATACTTAGTGGAAATTCAGAGGTGAGGATGTTTTAACTTATATGTGAGAAAACATGAGGGAAAAAATCTTGTTTTTTTTCTTAGTGCCTATTGATATCACCATCTTCTGACTTGCTCTGCATGAATTCACAGAGAGCTTTCAGATCAATTCTCTTTTTCTCTGTTATTGTGGCTGCAAGGGATGGGAAGGGTCATGGAGCTCTGGGACCACCATACCATGTTATCAATGTCCCCTGTGCCCAGCAAGGTGCAGAACTACAGTGGGGACATCTGCAGTGGGAGCATCCAGTACCTGCCCACACACCCACAAATGCCCTGCAGTCAGGAGACTGCTTATGCTGGGGCTTTCCTCTCACTGGCTAACAGGTGCTGGTTATTTTTCAAAGTTTGTGAGATTTATGCCCTTCTGACACACTGGCATGTCATGTTATTGAGGTGACTTGAGGCATGATTGAAGGCAAACTGGTGGTTTTGATGACAGAAACCTTCCCTGGGAGACCTGTGCCTCAGTCAAATAAAATGTGAGCAGCAAAACTATTTGCTGGTGTGTAACAGCAACAAAGTTCGCTGGAGGAATGAGAGAACTTCTGCACCTCGAGACTCAGCTTGTCAGGGGCACAAATTCATTCAATTTCTTATATAGAAAAAACAGGTTCTTCCCAGCACTTTGACCAACCTTTCCCAGCCCACAGCACTCAGCAAAGTGAAGGGAAGCTTTCCCCTGCGCGGGCTCTGGCAATGCCCGTGGGTGCCTTTGCTTGTGTACATGGGGCACAGGGTGGCAGTGAGGGGGGACAGGAGCTGCTCTGGCCAAATGGGCACTGCCATCCAAGACCTGCCTGAGCAGAACAGCAGTGCTGAGGAGCTGGGGGAGCAGAGAGGTATATTTGGGATGTGTTTGGGTTTGACTTGCCAGTACTACACATTCAGGATGATGGCTTAAGAGCCAGCAAATCCCTCTTTGAATAGACAGCTTGTATTTGTATTTAGCTTGTGATAGTTTCTCTCCCTTTCTCTTCTTTTCTGCCTGACCCACCAAACCTGCCAGCCTCTGCACTAAGCACACCAAGGGATGGCAAAGGATCTCAATGCACATGGGGAAAAACCCTTGTGTAATCTTGTTCCAATACAATAAATAGCCAGCATATTTACCAAATGTAGAGAGGTAAAAAGGGGATTTGTGCTCCACTGCATCATCTCTCAAGATGCAGGCAGAGCCATTCCCTAAACTTGATAGGACTAAACCCAGACCCTAATCCTACGAGAGCATCAGCTAACACTGTACCATCCTACAGCAAATCAATGACAGAAAACTGTTCACCTCTATCTCAGGCCTTTCACATGATGCTAATTTGCTAGATATCATGTAAGGGCTGCAGCCATCACCCAAGCAGCAAGTTTTAGGAAGGAAACCACACATCTCCTGCAATCGGGGTAAGGGGGCTGTGCAGAAAATGATGCAGGGAAGTTGCAAAACTACTCAGATCAAAAAAAAAAAAAAAAGTGAGAAAGAACAAAAACATCACAGCATAGTTAGAGACCAAAATCCTGAGGGAAGCAGCAGGGTTGTTTGGCAGCACAGCATTTCCCTGCAGTTTGGGCTGCAGGAGCAGCAGCGAGGCTGTGCTGTGCAAGCCCAGCCTCGGTGACACAGCCAGGGACTGCAGGCTCTGCCCAGGGCTCCCTGCTCCCACAGGCCCAGGCCTTGCCAGTGTTTACTTGGCCTGTGGATCCTTTTAAATCCAATGCCACAGGCTTTTCAAGCGTGCCAGTTGCTGCTGCAGCCTGCTGCCAGCTGATACATGGTTTATGCCACTAACAGAGCCTGAGGAAGGGAATTGCTAAAAAGCAGTGGGAATATTTACTTTCTCCTGCTAATGCAAGTAGCAGGCAGAGGATTTCAAAGCCCTTATAACCTGCATGTAGTCAGCTGCAGACCAAGCCTGGCTGGGGGCAAACAGAAACCACGGGATACAGTGCCATGGGGACAAGCAGCTAGAGCACAACAAATGCTCAGGGCAGAGTGCTCAAAGACAGGCTGCAGCATCAAACCACCGTGCTGCCTGCAGGGAGTGACCATGGAAGGGATGCCAGCAGCGGGCTTATTGTCCTGGAAGAGCAGAAAGGAAGGAAAAAGAAAGGAAAAGCAAAGCCAATTAACTGTGATTGTCCATTCCTTGTTCCCTCTCCAGGACAAGACCTATAGCCTCTCTATGTGCATGCATGCAGGCAGGCATATGTGTACATTTGCAAACACCCACATCCCCTGCAGCTGGAAACCTTGCAGATTGCTGGGTACACTGTACAAAGCACATCTGAAAGCTTAAATTGACTAAACCAACACACATCTCAGTGACTCCCATTTTCTCTGACAGCAGCTCACAGCCTCACACCCGTCACTACAACAGCTTCTCAATCCAGCCAGCCCAGAGTCCCCTCTGCTGCCTCCACTCCCACGCTCCCACCAACAATAGAAACACAGAGCCACTGTGGAGGAGAAAATACTTGGTATTATTTGTCTTGACACTTGGGGAAGCACTGGAAAGTTCAGCTACCTTGCTATTTCACGTTGCCCTGTTACCACCCATTGCCAAACTTCCTCCTCCTGTTTGCTTTGCAATTGCTCATCCCTTGGGGGATCAGCGGGAAGGAGACTGGGCACATGGAGCAGAGAGCTGCAATTTCACTGAGGAATAATAGCACCCGACCAAAATGTACTGATTGCACGGATGCATCAGCGCAAATGAGACAAGAAACATTCCCAGTTGTGTTATTTCCAAATTGCTCCCTGCCAGCCTCCGTGCCTGTGATTTACCACGTCAGACTCAGCAGGCTGGGTTCAGCACCCCGTCCTTCTCCTGCTCATTAATTCCAGCAGCCGTCCCCAGGGCGTGAAACGGCAGCAGGTTTTGTTTGTTTGCTAAAAAGCTGTAAAGCTCCGTGGATGGTGTGCTCAAGCCAGAAAGACACTGAGTCACACGGAGCTGTCAGTTCCTGGGGCTCCGCAGCAGCTCCTGGCGTGCTCTCCAGCTCCCACACTCGCTGTGTGGATGCTGCGTGTCCCCACATCCCCTCCTGCACCTGCTCCTCTTTGCCTTCTCTTAGCTCACACTTAAAAGTAAGGTACCTAAACTGGCCACATGGGATCATTCTATTATTTCAGCTGAAAAGACTTTTTGGAGGTCTCTCGTCCCACCTCCTGCCCAAAGTAGAGCCAGCTTCATATTTAGGTGAGGTTGCTCCAAGCCTGAACCTGGGTCTTTGAGTGTCCCCGGGGATGAAGGTCCCACTGCCTCTGTGGGTCCCGGTTCCAATATTCACCCACTGGGAATTTTTTAACCTCAAAGTTAGAGTACACGTCTGCTACTCCTCATTTAGACAAAATATTGAGCAGGTTAAAAAAGGTCCCTATTGATTGTGCTCTGGTTTTCCTTGTAGCAAACAGGAGATGAAGAGTTAGAGCTGCAGGTAAGACACGACCTGAGCTCGCAGGCAGTGTTATTAACTCCCTACCATCGGTGCAGCCACCCCAGCTTTCCAGCAGCCAAGGGGAGAGACCAATCACAGGATTTATCATCTCAGATTCTACTCTCAGATCAGACTGGATGGCTGAAAAACCTCATCCTGATGCTATTCTTTCTGGAAGCAGTTTTGCTGCAGAGTCACCTGCTGAACACTCACACTGCATTGCACTACCAAGGCACACTCCCCCCGCTAGCAGAGACACCATGGATGCATCCTTCCAATAATATTTTATTTGAAAGTCTTGAAGAAAAATAATTACTCATGCTCCCCATCAGAAAGGCAAAAAATTGGAGTGGTGAATGATATTGTTGCAGTGCCTGTAATTAAGGAACTGGCAGCATTTTAATTACAAACTAATATCTTCAGTGGCTGACGATCCAGCTGTTCAGCAGACCCAATAAAAGTGAGATTGCCAGTTCCAGAGTTACAGACCAGCAATTAAAGTTTTAAGGAGGTTTTCTGTACTTCTTGCTTATTAAGATGTGTTTCTTGCTTGTTAAAGGCTTTGGGGAAATTTCAGTGAAGTCCTTATGTGAACGAATAGTGAGCTTTCCTTTCACTTTCAGTGATTCCTCTGTCACAGCATTGGGTGGGGACATCCTGAGGCCAGCAAGTGTCTCACCAGGCTTTCCCCCATCACATTAAAGCCAGCTCAGGGCTGCTTTAACATTTTCCACCTTCAAATCATTGGTCCAGCTATTGCCCAGTATGACCAAGGAGCTTAGCTGAACCCTTTTTAGAGGGTTCCTCAAGCACCAGTGGGGATTTATTTAGTTATTACATAAAATTTAGAACTACATTTTAAGCACTGAAACATCATTAAGCATAACAAGGCTAAGAACACAGCAGTTTGCAATATTAAAAGAATAAAAACAGGATGAAGCTTTATGACTTCCCCAGCTTCTGCTTCTGACCCGCTGCAGAATGAAACTGTAGTGCACTGTATGTTTTTCTTCATTCAGGAATTTAGAGAAAGTGTTAAGATGCTGTAGACGTGGAGTCCCTCTGGGCTGTCCCTACAAGGATTCCCACTCTCCAAGGAGCCACCAGCACCAGTGATGGGCCCTGAGTGTGCAGGTACCAGATACCAGATGTTGCTGGCTGCTCCCAGGACACACAGGTTACAGCAGGAACTGCTCATGGCAGCTGATTTACCTGCCTGCAGGGCAGGAGTGTGCAGCCCCTCCATCTCCTGACACCCAGCATTATGGGCTGTGCTGTCTGCCTTACACAGTTAGCCCTACCCTTGCTACAGAGGGACAAAGCCCCAGCCAGGGCATGCCCCCTCCTCATCTCCCTGCCTTTTCCAGCACAGGTCTCCAGTGAGGATCAGCTCACAGGCTTTTCTCTCATCCCTTGCCTGGGGGCACCCAGGGATGCTCACACTTCCCACAGGGATGTTCACTGCATGGAAAATCCCCCACTGGCATGCACTTGTGAGAGCACATTTCCACCCTGCAGGCCTGGCTCAAGGGAGGGGACCCCACAGGGCTCAGCAGAGACAACCCTTGGGAATAAAAGCCTGCTGAGCCAGACCTGCTGTGTCTTAATGACACAGAACCAGTATTCCCAGCATCACCAACACGAGGATGGGAAAATAAAGATGTGAAGCCTGTCAGGCAGGGAGTTTATCACAATGCACCCAGTGCAGGGGTCCCTTGGATGGATGAGGCTCCTGCTGTCACCCACAGCCTCTCCCGTGGGGCATCACACCCCCAGGGACCCTCACATCTGGCAAGAGAAGAGCTGTGATTAGCAGGCAGGGGCAAGGCATCAACCTCAGCTACAAGAGCTGCTGGGCAGAAAGTTCATTCATCGAGCTCCTTCCCACTCCTGCAGACCCTGCAACTCCGCTTCCTCCAGCAGCGCTGCCTTCCTGCCTGGGTGTGCCTGCCCTTCCCAGGCCCTGCACCCCCTTCCCCCTGGCAGCTCCCTCACAGAACAGCAGGAACAAAGCTGTGCAAAGCTGTGCTGTTTGCAGCAGTGCCTCAGCCTCCACAGGCACATGGGAAGATGTTTTCCACAGCTGTGGTTTCCAAAGGGAAATGCAACGTCTCCAGGGAAGATTCCTTGGAGAATGGTAACCACAATGGTGGAACTACCTTTACAAAGAGAGGATAAAATACATACATTCTAGACAAAAAGACGTCACAGAAATTGTTCCTGTATCAACAGTAAATGCTTTGTTCCTGCATAAAAGCTCTCATTAGCTCTGTCACACACGTGAAAAGAAGGAGGCTGCAAGTTCTATGGACATAATCCTCACATTTCTTAGTGTACTACACTGTGAAGACATTAAGCCCAAGCACAAGATACTTAATAGTAATAAAATCCCAGCTTTCACCCTTTGCTGAGAGTCTGTTCTCTACTAGGCATTGGACATCTCTGCAGCAAAGCTTGAAGAAATATCTACACTGTAAAACTTCATTATAAGGTTTTAATAATACGAAAACAAAAATCCATGGCTAATGTTAGGGCTGACTGGTGTTCTGAGATGTAGTTATGCAAAATCTGCTGCCAGTTCAAATTAACGTATCTCACAACTAGCCCTGGAAAAAGAAGTGATCAGCTGAGTGATGAACAAGCCCCAGTTTCTGTCCTTGCTCATGACCTGCCTCAAGGCTAATCCTCCCTCCTTCACCACAGCTCCAAAGCTTGTGGAAAAGGTGTCAAACCATGGTTCATAAGGTTTCATCAGGAAACAAAAGTGGTTTTTATAGCTTAAATGTCAGTAGTGCCTGCTAGAAGCTCACATTTGAAGTGCATTTGGTGCCTGCATTCTTCTGGGGAAGGTAGGCAGACTCTTTCTCCCCCAGACGAGCCCAGCTCTGGGCCCTGGGGTCATCTTTGTCTGGACAGCAGGTAACCTCACCTGTACCTGCTGTCCCTGTGCAGGGCTCAATGCTGACAGCAGAGACCCCTTTGGGTCTGGAATAAACTGGAGGATTTGTGAGGTACTGGGTGCTATAACAGAGCCCTGCACATTTGGTGTTGGGGGTCTCCAGCACAGAAAATCACGCTTTGCAATCTGATGTTTAGAAAAATACTTTGAAATGCTGAAAACAGGTATTTTTTCTTCTAACTGGATAAAACCCCTTGGACCCTAAAGTTGCACCTTAAAAAGACTGATGGCAAACCCTGAAGCCATTCATTAGTTCTGCACATACAGCTCTTTAGGCATCACGAGGTTCTTACCTATTTACTTCCATTTCTTTGTTCAGGCCCCTTATCTCATATCTTTAAAATAAAAATAACCAAGAATGAACCCTGTGAAAGGACTTGTTTTCCTCTCTGCATGTGTCTGTTGTCTGCATAGGGCTGCCTTGCAACTTGCCCTGCCCTTGGCCACCTCCTCTCCACTCACGTCTCAGCAGCATTTGGAGCAGAGCTCTCCTAGCACTGCTGCCCAGCAGGAAGCAGAGATCCTCAGCTGCCACTGCTGCAACCTGGCAGGTCCCTGGGCTTGCTGAGCAATGCCTCACAGTCCTGAGTGTAAAAGAGCAGCAAAACCAGGAGAAAGATTGCTGCTCTTTGCTCACGCTGATTATGGATGGCACCTTCAAACACAGGCTCAGTGTTAATGTCAGGAAAGCACATTTCTGTCCTGTATCTTCCCTTACTTATTCAGCACTCTTCTTAGGATATAGGAGAGAGCAACTCCTACATGCAATTTATATATATCTGTAGATATGTGTGAGAAATTTTTATTAAAAAGAGGATGACAGTTGCCACGGGAAATGATGAATACATGCATATATACATTCACTCAAATATGCACCCTGAGCCTTTGAGACCTTTCAATTTCTTCAAGGAAATACTATTTAAAGAAGTGTGATGCCCCTGTTAGATCTCACTCCAACCAAGAGCTCAGCAGCAGAAAAGGGGGTGAACCTGAGTCTTCCTCAAGAGTTCTGAGATAAGAGAACATGGAACAAAAAACCTGTAAAGAGAACATTTTGTGACATGGGTATGTGAATAACTTGTCTCCAAGTCAGCCATAGCACAGCTGCTCTAATAAATATGCATTTACCCTCCAATTACTGCAAGGTAGGACATGTGGAGGGGTAACCACTTTCTGTGACAGCTGTGTGCATCAGCTGTCCTCTACAGGAGAGGAGAGTGGGGTTTCACATCTTCCTCACTTTCAGTGTAGCTAACAAAGGTATGAGGCAGCTCCACCTGAGATCCAGTCACTGACAAATTTCATTGAAAACCTTGGGCTTTCATGTTCTTCTAAAACCCCTATAATTGCTACATAAAAAAAAATCAGTTTGGTGTAGGACGGTTCAATCAATCTGGCCCTGGGAAAACACAAAACAATAACTTGTACAAGCTGCAGAACAGAGTCCTTATTAAAAAACTACATCAAAACCTGCATCCAGTCCAGTCTATCCACATCACTGCTCATTTTAACCATGCTCATACACCAGAGAGTCCTGGCGGGTTGGAGCTGCAGGAGGCAGACCAGCAGATTGGAGAGGTTAGATCCATTTCTTTGTAAATGGGCCTGATGCTGTTCAAAGCTCCCATAAAAATTCAGCACGAAGATCTTCCTAAGCTCAGGGCCCTCATGAACATTCAAGCCTTTAAGCAGATACAAAGAAAAATTTTCTTTGCCTCTCTCTGAATGCATCCATCTCCTCAGAAGCAAGGGAAAGACTTTTAGAGAGAACTTGATAAAATTCCTGAGACAGCTCATTAATTCCAGTCACTTCAGCAATGACTTCCCTGCCACTTGTGGCACTCAAAGAAGTTATAGATTGTCTTAGTAATAACAAATCCAATTCATTAGCCATGTCTCTGCACTTGCATATTAATATTGTCTGGCCTTGTTAAATATAGAAGCCTATTCTCTTTAATCTGTTTTTAACAGGCATTTTTTCCCTAAGGTTAGCCATGAAATAATTGACAATGATAGCCATCCCACCTCCAAAAAGCTTAAATGGCTTCTTATTGCTGCTAGGGAGCTGGAGCAGGCCATCTACATCTGTAGGTACTGTGATTTTACCCCTATTTTGATGGGAAATTTAGAAATTTTTACACTGTACACTTTCTTCTCCCCTTTACAGAGACATAATTTAATCAGCAGAACTTTTATCTCTATTACATGTGTGCATCTAAACAGGATCCAGTGGTGAGGGCAGGAAATAATCATAAACAGTGCAAGTGGTGGGTGTGAAGGACTTTGCACAACCCCTTAACCTCTCTGGAGCTCCACACAGCACAGCCCAAGCAGGCACCATTCATCATACAATTACAGGATGGTTTGGGTTGGAAGGGACCTGAAAACTCATCCAGTTTCAACCTCCCTGCCTTAGGCAGGCACACCTTGTACTAGACCAGGCTGCTCAAAGCCCCACCCAACCTGGTCTTGAACAATTCCAGGGATGAGGCAGCCACAACCAACTCAAGATGCTCTCAAGTAACTCAAAAGCAGAAAGGCTTGCCAGCAGTAGCAGGTAAGTTGATATCAAAGTCTCTTCTACAGTGTAAAGAGAGTTGTGTTCACTTATTTGCCTCTCAGCTGTGTTCTATTGAGCAAGGATTTTCATGTGGAGAGAAGTTTTGAGGGACCTTGGAAAGGGGAGGTGTGCTAAAGGATATATTGCTTTCTTAACTACAAAAAACTTAAAGCTCTGGAGGTTTCTGTGAAAATTATGCCTCTTGTGCTGCTAGTGTTAGATCACGAAATAGGCAATGGGATTTTGCATCTCTTTTATCAGCTTCCAAGATTAGTAGCTTTACAAGAATCTGGCAATTTCAGAAATCCATCAGAAACATTTCCCTCTTGCACCTTAGATTAGATACAAAGAAAAAAAGGTTTTTTACTATGAGGGTGGAGGCACACTAGAACAGGTAACCCAGAGAAGCTGTGGATGCCCACATAGCAAAATATTTAGGCATAGTGGACACACAAACCCCTTGCCCTATTTTGAGTTAATTTGGCCATTCTGACAAGACTGCAGGAAAAGAACTAAAGACAGAAGTATTACAGGGGAACTCTCAATTATCAAGTGGCAGCCAAAACCTCCCCCTGTTACTGGCAATGACCCGTAAACCAGGAGCAGCTCAAACCCATGGCTGCTGCCGAGCTCCTGATTGTTGGTGTGGCAGTGCTTTCAATATTTATCATGCTGAGGAGTTCCTGATGAACTCTTGCTGCTGTTTATAGCACAAGCCCAGGTATAGCTCATTTTCCAAGAATAACTTTGGCAAGATATCAGTGTCTGTTGCAGCCTTTTGACAACTTATAAATATGGTTGAAAGTGCAGTCGAGCAGTTTCAGACAGCAGAGCAAGGAATTTCCCAGAGTTATCCACTAGGGCAGAACCCTCCCCATCTGAACACCCTTGCAGAAGGGAGCATTCCCACTGCTCAAGTTCCTGCAGAGTATTTGCATGAGGAAAAAAAGCACTTTTTTCCCTTAGGAAAAAAAAAAAAAATCTGTTTTCTCTCCTCTACAGCCTTTAGTGATTTTCTGCATGCTAAAAATACACCAAAAATCCCAGTGTTCCTCCACAGCACAATTGTGACTGTCAAGCTGAGTCCTCAGGAGCCCACAGCTGTGAGCTGGAGCACTGATGGTGAGCACTGCACTCCAGCTTTTCATTCTGCAGTGTTAGTGACTCACCTTTTGTCATCTGACTCAACACACAACACATCCATGACAAAAGTCCCTTTCCTGCTCTTTAGGGAGTCCTGTCCACCCTCAGTTCCTGTGCCTGATGCTTGATTCACTCCATCCTGACTCTATTAACAGTGAAACAGGTCCCCTGTGTTTTCTGGAGCTGGCCCCTCATGGGGCTGCACAGACAGCTCTGGGACAGCAGAGTGAGACACAGCATCATTTAAATACTTTTAATAATTTAAACCATCTAAATCAGTGCTGACTTCAGCGCCAGAACAGCTGAACCTGCAGCCAGCAAATTTCACCACTAGGTTGATGCAAGACTGACAGAAACGCAGTCACAAGTGTGATTCATCACTTTTAGAAGCCTCTTTGCTGTGTTTTTCAAGAATCGTGACACTCAGACAAATTTTACCAAGAAATCAATTACCTGCTAGCTATTACATGCAGCAGAGCAGGTTTCCAGGGATGCAAATGAGCATCACCTTGCTGGAGCTATGGCAAGCACCAAGCCCACCCCCACAAGCCAGGCAAGCAGCCTGTCTCCTGTTGGGATGGATGGCAAAATATGAGCCTTGCACAGCTGACAGGCATTTACGGAGGATAATTATGGAGACTGCAAGTGTATCAGTTACTTTGACAGGTTAATGGTTTCTTTTCGATTACATGCACAGGCACAGGGGTGACTGCAAATAATTTGCTCGTGTCTTTACCAGGACAGGTCCCCAGATGTACTTCATTCTGTGCCAGAGAGCAGTCCATCAAGCATCTTCAAGAAAAATAAAGGCTGGGAACACCATCTGTGAAGTAAAACTTAGCCCAAGTGCCTTGCTTGCAAAAAACGACCTGGTTTATGGTGGAGTCCAGCCTGACCCAAGCTCACACATAGCTGGAAGCAAAGTGGATAATGTACAAAGCAGGTGGTGCTACAGGGTTTGGGTACGTGACTGCAGCAGGGAAAGGAGGAGAGATACCTGGGAAAGGGGATGCTTCTGCTAGGGATGGAGGTGGCTTTCAACAGGAGATTGATTATTGCCTCTAACATACTATTTTCAGAGTTAAAAAAAAACCCCAGACATAAATGCTCTTTTGATTTTGACCTCACATATGAATACATCATAAAATTACCTTGTCATTATATGGAATATATTTTTAACAAGCACCTAGAACTGGAGGTCTGGTTTGCTTTATCAAGCTTTCAAGGTCACTGAGGAGTGAATTTATGAGGATGCAACTGAAGCTGCAGGTGTCAATGTACATGAAATGATGGTATCTGTAATGTGACATGAGGTCTTTCCACACAGGAATATTTTTAGTGTTAACTCCTTTTTTAAAAATCCCATTTTGCAGACACATCTGATTTTCCTATCCTTCACACCCATCAGCTGCATTTCACCAAAAATTCCATCCATCTCCAAGAAAGGTGGCCAGTGGAGCAGCTTCCACTCCAGACACTACAGCTGTGTTACTGTGACCAATCATCCTCCCCACGCTCCACATCCTCCGGAATTTCTTCTTTGCTGTCTGCAATGAATGCTACTGAGGAAAAGACAGCAGTGAGTTCCTAATTGGTGTTTAATCCCTTGTTTCTAGGAGTAGGATGCAAAGCTGGCTGCATTTCCAGAATGGTTGCTGACTCAATGAGTTTTCCCAGTGTCCTGTAACAATCCCATTGGCAAACACCATTCCCTACCCAGGCACCACGAGTGCCTGGACATGTGTGAGTGCAAAACCTACATGGCTTCAGCTTCTCTTTTTTAATCTAAATGAGGATAAGGAAGCGTGGCATGGAGAATCCCAGTTTTGCTGGGGTTTAAGGCAAGAAAATCCCCCTTCATCCCCTGTTGCCTCCAGCAGTCTCAACAAGAAATTGAGCTAATTTGTTTAGTGTCAGCCGTCCTCACTCAGAAAGAAAATATTCTTTCAAGGCATACAATTACTACACATGGCACTCATAAACAATGTCATGTTTAGCAGTTTGTAGCATTGAGCATTGAAAGGAATTTTATCTGATGGAGTTTGACAATTTTGTCCAAAAAAAAATTTCTTTAAGCTGCAAATAGTCTTTAATGGAAACAGATTTAAATACAAACTATAGTTCCTTCACACTGTGCTGTAAATCACAAGGGAGACATAATTCATTTGCAGCAGTTTTCAACAAGAAAACCTGGCAGTCTTTCAGCAAGTTTCATAATTGCTCTATTTTAAACTTCATCCTGAAAAGGCTCAAGATAGCTTTTAGTTTTATTGAAAGGTTAATTTCACACCTACAGAAAAATATCAGCTTTCCATTAGATCTAACAGAGTGCTAAACGCAAAAATTACAGTCCCTTCCCGATGAATGTGCAAAGTTTGTTGAATTTTTAACCCACCCTGATTTTCCATTCTTTCCTGGGGGAGCCAAGGCACAGCAGGCACAGGGCTCCCTGGAGCACCAACACCAGCAGCACCTAACCCCAAATCAGCCCTGGGTCAGAGCTGCAGGACATCACCAGCTGCAGGAATTTGGGTGCCAGCTCTGCAGAGTGGGGGGCTGTGGTAGCCCACACCTGAAGAACATCCAGCACAGAAGGCAAAAGGGGACATTTCCCTGGGAGAAGGCTTGAACAATACTAATTCTTCACAGATTTATGCCAGACTATCTCAAAAAGCACCACAGCATCTCTGGGCTCACCTTATTGCTGGGAAAGTACAAACAAGGAGAAGGTAAAGAAGAAATTTGCTCATTCCCCACATCCCATCAACTGTGTGTCCTGTTGGAGTGAAACTGGGAGCCAGCCTGCTCCCACGCTCATCTCCTCCTGGAGGGGTGAGATTAGGGCACAAACGATGGAATCCTGCTGGTGTCCTGTGCACTCGGTGCGACATCCCCTGCCATCAGGGCACACACTCATTCAGGGTGGGGCACTGTTTCCCTGGAGCCAATCCTGAAGAGCCAGAGGAGTCCCAAGAGGACGCTTCTCAGTATTTATACCTTGTTGTAATTCTTTTGTGACACAGCCTGAACTTCAGCCTCCCATGACTTGAGAAAGTCCCCACAAACGCGATGCTCTTGTGGTTTTGTGTCTGGCAACCTGCACTTCCCCAAAACCAGCACTTCCCCCTCTGCTTCTCAGAAATTAAACACAGAGAGCACTTGTAGCAGTAGTTTCAGCTACCCCTGATGGATACAGACACCTCCTGGCTCCCAGAACCATCATTCCTCCACGCAACAAGTGCATGTGTGACCGTGCACAGTGCTGGAGGGGGCAGACACAGGCAGAGAGGAGAGAGTTTGTGCAGCCCTGAGCACAAGGAATGCCATTAGGGAAAAGAATAGTTTTTGCCTCCAAGAAAACCATGACTCAGTCATTACCTTATGGGGGGGAAAAAAGTCACACTGAATTTCATTTGGGTATTTTAAGTTCAGTCACACCAGAAACAACTTGTCAAGGGGAAGAGGAAGAGGATTAATTTATCCCAATGAATCCTGGTACCATAGCTCTGTGCAAGGTGTGTTTATCGTTGCATGGTGCTCCCTGTCATTGCCAGGGGCTCTTCCTGAGGAACAAGGGGCAGAGGGACTGTTGCCAGGGCCCAGGGGACCTGCAGAGCTGACTGAGGTGCAGCACAGGGCCACTGGCACACCCAGCTGGGATCAGTGCATGGGCTGCTCCCTGGAGACAAAGGATTAATGCAACAGAAGAAACAGGTTTATTGACTGTGAGTTACACCCTGCCTGTGCTTCTCTGTGGCAGGGCAGGGAGGTGCAGGGAGGCAGTGTGGCACAGCTCAGGCATGAGCACTGAAGCACCTTCTCCTCCAAAGCACCTTCTCCAAGTCCAGCTTGTTCAGAAACAGCTCTTGGGTTTGTGGCAGTTTGGGGAAATTTCATTGCAAGCCTGAGATCCATAGCCCCAAAGAAATAACTGAGGGCATGCAATGCTCCTCCCTGCAACAGCAAAGACAACCTCAGCATGGCAGACAAAGCCAGGCTGCAACAGCTCAGTCTGAATTCATCACCAGCAGGGGTATATAGAAAACAGCTTGAAGAAGCAGCCTTCAACCAGGTGTGGAGGCTGGGAGCAGCCAGTTCTTCCTGAACTGTGCTCTGGGAGAGCTGGGAGCTTGCCTTTGTAAAGGCTGGTGTGGCTGGGAAGCGAGGCACAGCCCTGATAAGGAACTGCCAGGCAAGAGAGTGATAACTGGATTTCTTTAGCTGCTTGCATTCTTTTTAAAAGAGGGCTATAATTTCTCTCCACAATTATGAGAATGAGTAACTTCTATGTCTTGGATTCTGTTGTCTAGAAACAGCAAGGAAAATGTAGCTTAAGGAAGAAGTATTTTCAAAAGTAAAGCTTCCTTTCAACATTTGCAAGTTATCAGCATAGCCAGGATCCTGGCAGCAGGTGAGCCATCCTGCAGGAATGAGTAATTGCTGAACAAAGGCTCCTGCAGTTTGGCTGAGTTAGTGGAAAGTTGATGGAAAAAAAAAAAAGTCCAGTCAATACTGAGAGCACCTCTGAAAGTCCCAGGTGAGCAGCATCCCTCATCCCAAAGGCAGATAACCTTTATATTCCTCTCTGGTACTCATTCTCTAGCCTTTAGAATTGCTGCTCTTCCAATCTTCCTTGTGTAAATCATCACACTTCCCCTTTTTATGATATTCTAATTAAGAAAACTGTGATAACAGTAACTAATTATGTCCATAACACATTTTGAAGTGCTCTCTCCGCCTGTCAACACTCAGAACGGGAGTCTAAACTTTGGCAAGTGTCCCAGAGCCAAAAAAGGGTCTCGAGCAAGATGCCACTAACCTCCTGTCATTAATCTCAGATAAAGAAGTTCCTATGAACAACCAGCAACTCATTTGCCATCAGACTCGGGGATCCTTGTTCAGCTTTTCTGCTACAGCTCAGTTACACTCTCCTAATCACTCACTCTGAAGCAGGCAGTCACAGTCATTTTACTGTCTGATTTTCCTGAGCAAATGATAGCTGTGTGGAAGGATTGTGAATTAGGATGGACTGCAAAGCAGGATTTTTTTTTTCTTTTGGGAGATTCTGAACCATGCCAATCCTTTAAAAAACAAACTACAGAGCAGGGGAATGGAAGAGCTTCCCCAAATATACACAAACTGGTCACGTTTTGTCACCTCAACGTTTTTAGTTGCAACATCTGTCTGTGAGCTGCTCAGTGAGCACGTGGGCACCAGAGGAAGCACAGTCTGGGGAGCCCCTCTTGCTGTGGCCAGAAAGGAAAGCTTCCCAGAGTCCCAGGAGAAGTTAAGAGAAAGATTTTCAAGGTTGAAGGAATACAGTTTCATTACAGGATCATGCAACAGCAAAGTTCTTGAGCCCATTTAACAGATTGAAAAACAAGCACACACCTCTAAATTTCAGAGGTTCCAGCAATTAGCAGGGACTCTCACGCCTGCTTTGCTGAGGTGGTGGTGAGATGGTGGTCACAACACCTTGTGGGAGGCACCTCAAGGTACTGCCATCACCAACCAGCCTCCTCTACCTGCAATTCCTCCGTGTCTTCCTCCACGTCTTCCTCCACCAGCAACATGTTGCATCTGTGACTTCAGCCTCCCTCTGACCAGTCCAAACTGGGACATCTGCCCCTGCTCCCAGTGCCCCACCACAAAACATTGCTGGCAGCTGGAGCCCTGCAGCATCTCTGCCTCCACAGGGCATCTTTGTGTTTAAAATAATGGCAAACAGACTCCTGTGTGTCAAATAGGGGGTTCAAGTTCCCCTATAGCATCTCTGGCTAAAGATGTTTATACCACTTCCCCCCACGGTTAAAGTCCTTAGAAAAATCATTTAACACGCTGGATTTCATATTGCTAAAAGAGATTCAAACTGTTTGAATGCCACAGCCCTGGGCTGCACCTGCAACATGAAAGGAAACCCATTTTGACAGCTAAAGGGTGGAATCTGCAGGGATCTGGCTGCCTAGATGGTGGGCAGTGCCTCTCAAGGGAGTTTTAATATTTTGGCCATGCCAGTCCTGTGAATTGCAGCTTTTTGCAGTGAGTAAATTGATTATGTAGATTCCCGTGGTCTATAGGATCCATGATGTGCACAGAAGGTGACATAAATACACATCACCGTGCCAACAGCTTGTTTTATTTCAACGCCTGACAGGTTACAACTGACATTGAAGAGAACACTGATGAGCAGCCACTTTGTGAGCCCTCACAAAGGCAAATTGCAATCCAACAGTAAAAGGCAATTGCATCCAACAGTGGGACTGGTGGGACAGACCTCCAAAGCTCCCAGCTTATCTGTTTTGTTGGGGCCTGGAGCAGCTCTGCACTGTGGATTCAGAGTAGTTGGTAATATCCTTTGTACTCTCCTGTGCTCACTGCAATTTGGGATGAGTTATTGGTCATTTCTTTTGGATAAACTTGTCTCTGCAACATAGCAGAGTCCTACCTGCCATTTAGAGAGCAAAATGTACTGAAAGGACCAGGACTGGATAATGAGCCTATCAACCATGCTAATTTCATTTATGCTATCAGGGTTAAAACCCACACAGCTATTGCCAAGCCCATGGGTGCAATTCAGTGTCTGAGAAACAGCAAGCCTGAACTCAAAGAGCAGCCCTGGGGCTGATCAGGGCAGCCCAGCCTGGGGCTGCAGGTGCTCCCCACATTTTCCCTAGCACTTGCAGAACAACCCCTGCCCTCCCATGACATACGAGGCACCTTGAAGAGCTGCAGACTAAGACCCCAGAACAGCCTGGTTGGCCATGCTTGGATGGGGCTCATCCAGACATCTCAATCATCTCACTACCCTGAAAGCTGTTCTGTGTCTGCACACTGAGACCTCTGCCCATGGGCTGCAGCATTTGTGTGTAAATGGAGACAACGCTGGGATGGAGGCTGACTAACACAGGCTTGCAAAGCAACAGTGCAAATACATTAGCCATTGCAAAAATCATAAAATCATTCAGGGTGAAAAAACCTCCTTAGATCATCACATCCAACCATTAACTCAGCACTGCCAAGCCCACCACCAAACCATGTCCCTGAGTGCCATGTCTATGCATCTTTTAAACTCCTCCAGGGATGGTGACTCCATCACTTCCCTGGGGAGCCTGTTCTCACACTTCAACCCTTTTGGTGAAGATACATTTCCTCATACCCAACCTAAACCTCCCCTGGTACAACTTGAGGCCATTTCCTCTTGACCAGTCACTTTTCACCCGAGAGAAGAGGCTGACCCCCACCTGTCTACAACCTCCTTTCAGAGAGTTTTGGAGAGAACAAAGTCTCCCCTGAGCCTCCTTTTCTCCAGGCTGAGCAAGGAGCAGTTATTTCCTGTTCCACTTCGCACACACGATCATCTGTCATGGGAGGTTTTTTATTTCTTTTATTCCATTCCATGGCAAAGGAAAAATAAAAACATTGCCAAGCTAGAACAGCAGCCCTGTGCCCCATGTGAGTAAAGGAGGTTACACTCTGCTCAAGGAGTTTACAGCAGCAGTGGTGGTGCTGGGCTTCCCCTGGAGGATGACAGTTTTGGGGTTTATACCATGCCTGGGCTGACAGGGATGGTTTGGCACAGCCAGCATGCTGCAAAGGTTGATTTGTTTCTACACAACACACCTGGAGGGGTTTCACATTCTGATCCCAGCAACAAGAACAGCAAAGACTCCTTGGAGTGTCTCTCAGGGTAATTTTGCACTAGAATGCAAGCATCTCCTAAAATAATGTTGTTGGGGGGAGCGGGTATAGTGGCCTGACTGGGAAAAGTGAAAGAAAAATTAAATGCAAAAAATCTAGGCTTCAAAAGAAATTTACTTAATGATTAAAAGAAGCTAAAGTAAAAAAGAATTATCTTCTCCTACTTAAAAAACAACTGACCAACCAAAAAAATGCTTCAGAATTTTTCATTTCACAGACAGAAATTATTGTCTTACTTCTAACTCTCTCTGCTTCTTCTTAGGAACTAGAATTTTGCAGAATGAGACAACTCTGTGAATTCTCAGTTAATAGAAAAGCAAAATGTTTGGGAATAATTATTTTCTGGGAGTTTTAACCATACAATGGGATGCAACACAGCATCTGCTCCTTTGGCAAACTATTCCCTCACATTTGTTTTGGTATATCAACAGCTTTATTCATTATTAAGGATTATTCACATGCCAAGGAGAGATTGGCATTTTTGAGAGATGCTCACAAAATTTCCGTGAGTTTTAGCACATGCCTCCTTATTCAGTTTACACCAGAAATATGGCATCCACCATCCTCTTGTCCTTAAAAATATTTCTCTCAGTCATCAGCGCATGGTTTAGATCAAAACCAGAAGGCAGGAACAATTCCAGTCAATGATCTGTGAGCAGTCCCTTGTCTGAAGCATACACATCCAGAAGCGATGAGTTGTTGATCACTTGGATTAAAAAAAAACAAACCAAATCCAAACCAAACAGCCCTGAAAACGCTATGTAAATTAACTGCTTATTGAGAAAGATCTAATTTGCAGCTCATCCCCTGATTGGGTCAGCTCAGCACCGATTGCTGCTCCCAGCTGGCTGGTGTGGGGCACTTCTCCCTGAGACCGGTGCTGCTGGGATGATGCTGCTCCCTGCCCGGGGCCAGGGTGTGCAGGCTGGAGGAGTTTCCCCAGCTTTGTGCACAGAGGGTTACAGAACAGGCAGAACGATTATCAAACCATCAATAAAACCAGCCCTGTCCCTGCTGTGCAATGAACTGCCTTGAAATATGAGTGTTTCCTGACACAGGTGCCCTTGAACTCTTCTGTCACAGCCAGAGGAAAGTCCAGCTCCTCTGTACACAAACCTCTGCCTGCTGCTTCTTCAGGGCTGGGCAGGGACAGAGAGGTTTTGCCCAACCACCGTCCCCACGCTTGCCAAAAGACAAGACAGCACCACTCTCTGTAGGAAAACCTGGCCAAAAGCACAGAGCAGAAGATTTAACTCTACCCCAGATAAGCAGCTGAGCTCCATAAAAGCCAGAACTGATTCAGAAAAGGCAATGAGAGCCCCTCCATGAGCAAAGCACAGGGCTGACCCCTTTCCCACAAGGTCCCAGGAGGTGTTAACTCCATAATCCTCTCCCAAGAATCCTTTTTAAGCCACAATTTCACAGATCTTTAAAAACCATATACCTGAATATTTTCATGCATACAAAGGTCTGCTTCACTACCCTTGTAGGATAAGCCCAGTAACCAATAATTCCCACATGAGAAGTGTATCTGCTGGCTGCAGCATTCCCATTCCCATGGGTGTTGTGATATCTCAGGCATCTTTTGAGTGGCCACAGCTCCAAGCTCAGCAAATTGAGCCAAGTTGCATCAGCTGTGCAATAATGTGCTCATCTGCCCAGTGCAGCAGCTCGGCAGCTGCTGTACAGCCAATTGAGATGTCTCTGCCTCTGGCAGAGGAAAAAAGAAACCCTACAAAGGCACTGCTTGTGAGTTACAGCCCAAGCACACAATTATGTCAGGCTTTAAGTTAAATCACTGCAGGCAAGGGTAATCTTCTTCCCCTGCACATACATTGCCATATCCTCTCCCTCTGCTTACAGGATGCTGTTTGCATCCCTCAGCCCCAGGATGCACCTTTTGCTGGGTGTCACCATTTAGCAAGCACAGCACACTCTCCCTCTCATTGGGTCAAGCACAGGAATTAACATTTATAAGCTTTCTCAGCCTCGGATACCTGAAGTATCTCTCCATTACTATAGAGGGAATCAAAGCCTTCTCCAATTTGGATCACAGCCAGCTGTAGCATGGTGGTTTTTTCATCAGACAGGCTTAAAGTTTGCTTTCAACCCTGCAGGCAGGGCTGCCAAGAGCTGAGAGCCAGGGCAGAGCAGGAAAGATGCACATGCTGTTAGGGCTGTAGGGGAAATCCCTGTGTTGATGACCACTTTCACTGCTTTGCCTACCAGTTGTTTACATAAAGGGGCATTTACTCAGAGAAGGCTCCTTTTGGGAGCAATATTTGCACATGTGCTTCATGTTATAAGTTGCTTTCAGCATTTTCTAGAAGACATCTTACCTGAGTTGCTTGAGGATGCAATATTGCAAAGCCAAGGTTATTCATATTTATATCAGGAATCATTTACCCTTCAGAGGAAAATGTGCTACAGAGTCAAGGGAAAAAGTCATAGACAAGGTGGGGGTAGAATCTGTTGTGCATGAGACACAGATTTCCACCATGATTTAATTTAGTGAAATATGTTGCACTCCAGTGTTTAAATTAGAAACCTGCTCTGAGCTGAGGAACTTTGATTAGACAAAGAGAACAGCAATCACTTGGAGCACTGCATGCAAGGGGCAAGCAGCCACTTAGAATCCCTAATTTGTAACTTATTTATGCACTGCAGAGCCCACACACCTTAATGGTTTAGATTTTCTGCTTCATGCCAAATGACTAAACACTCCTCATGTGAGCAGACTGTCACTTGCAGTCAGGTCATTTATCTTTCAAAAAAGCAACAGAGCAGTCTTGTCCTCTCTGCTTGGGGGGAGTCTCTTGAGACACAGGCATTTCAAGGTGGCTCCATTTCAATATGCATCATTTGAGAACCTGCTGTGGACAAGTTCAACCAGGCAGAAAGTTGTAAAGGTGTTTTTCCATATGCAAACCATGATTGTTATTTTATGCTGTGAAAGAACCAACACATCACTGAGCACAGTGACCATGTGAGAGCTGCTTCTGGAAGCACTGTAAGAACCCAACGACAGACCCCTATTTCCATCACAGAATGGCTTGAGTTGGAGAGGATATTAATGATCCCCTAGTTCCAGCCCTCCTGCCATGGGCAGGGACACTTTCCATTAAATCACCAAGTCCCATCCAGCCTGGTCTCAAACACTTCCAGGGGTGGAGCATCCACATCTCTGGGCAGCCTGCGCCAGGACCTCATCATCCTCACAGGAAAGAACTTCTTCCTAATATTCTAAACCTGCTCTTTCAGTGTAAAGCCATTTCCCCTTCTATCACTACATGCCCTTTAAATAAGTTTTGTAAAATTATATAGGGTATGTGTGGAAAGCCTGAGCCAGTGAGCTGCCTGGTCAAACACATCAGGAACAAGGCAGCGTCTGCCCTTTGGACACTTTAAATTGGCCTTTCAAACACAGTACCAGGAGCATGACTTGTCTTCAGATCTAGATCTCTCTGGTGCTGAATTGCAGGTGTTGGAGCTCAGAGCTTCTTTCCTCAGGTTCCACATCAGGCAATCAAAGCTGATGCTGGGAGGATGCACCTGGGCAGCCAGTGCAGGAGAATCACAGCCTGCAGCAGGCTCCAGGATGGCCTTCATCCTCCACAGCTTTAAAATAAACCCTCTGGAAGGGAGGTTTGAGTGTCACCATTGACAGTGTGGGCACCTCTGTCCAGTGCCCTTGAGAGCAGAGTCCCAGCATCCTGCACTCCTTTCCCAGAGATAATTGCCCACAGCCTTATCCAGGAGGGAGAGGAGAAGTGAAAAGCTACAAACACCTTCCTGTGAGGCTGCACACATACTGCTGTTATCTTTATGGCACTTTTTAGTGGCATCAGCACATACCAAGCTCAGTGGCACAGCTGAAATCAGTCATGTCTGGGATCAGCAGACAGATCTTTGCCTGCTGTCTTTGCTGGTACATTAGCACTTCTCACATTAATTCATCAAATTAAGAGCCCTGCAGTAAAGCAAAGAAAACTGGTTGGGGAAAAAAGTAAAAGCTTGTTAAATATTCCCCACAATTTTGTTTTGGATACTTCAAGCAATAGCATCCTTACCCTGTGGTGCTGCAGTCACTCAACAGTCTCTGGGACAAGTCTGTGTGTGGGGAGTCCTAGAAGAGCTTAGGTTGGAAGAGACCTCTACCCTCATTGAATCCAACTTCTAACCCAACACTGCCATATTCACCATAAAATCACAACCCTAAGTGCCACAGTTACATATTTTTTGGACACTGTCAGGAGTGGAAACTCCACCACTGCCCTGGGCAGCCTGTTCCAATGCCTGGCCATCCTTCCAGTGAGGAAACATTTCCCAATAACCAGTCTAAATCTCCTCTGGAGCAACTTCAGGCTGTTTCCTCTTGTCCTGTCACTTGTTACCTGGGAGAAGAGACTGACCCCACCTGACTGCAGCCTCCTTTCAGGGAGCTGTAGAGAGCGAGAAGATTCCCCCTGAGCCTCCTTTTGTCCAGGCTGAGTCCCCCCAGCTTCTCCTCATCAAATTTGTGCTCCAGACCCTTCTCTGGACCCTCTCCAGCCCCACAATGCCCTTCTTGGAGTGAGGGGCCCAAAACTGAACCTGGATTTGAGGTGTGCCTGACCAGGGCTGAGGACAAGGGGACAGTCACTGCCCTGCTCCCACTGGCCACCTGCCCAGGTCACTGGGGCTGTGAAATCAGGTTCACACAGGGCATCTCCAGCACATCTGCTCCTGTCAGGAGGAGCCCTTGGTATCTTTGAACTCGTGTTTCCAGACAGGCTCCTTACAGTCCCAGCCTTCCTCACCTCCCCAGGGAGCCATTAACGGATGAATAATTGAAACCCACGGCTTTGGAGCAGCGTCTCCGAGCTTCCACCACGTGAGCTTTTGGCTGCTGCCTCCTGCAGCTGGGGGAGGTGTGGGTGGTGTCTGGAGAAGGAGCTGATGACTTTGCCACGGTGATTTTACCTTCAGCGAGAGGCAGGCGGAGCGCAGCAGCGCATCACAGGCAAAATGGCAAAGCAGCAAGGCTCTGCTGCCATCACAGGCAAAATGGCAAAGCAGCAAGGCTCTGCTGCCATCACAGGCAAAATGGCAAAGCAGCAAGGCTCTGCTACCATCACAGGCAAAATGGCAAAGCAGCAAGGCTCTGCTGCCATCACAGGCAAAATGGCAAAGCAGCAAGGCTCTGCTGCCATCACAGGCAAAATGGCAAAGCAGCAAGGCTCTGCTGCCATCACGGCCCCCCTCCCCCCAAACTGATGGGCTGGATTGCAGCGGAGGAGCTTGCGATGGTAAAAAAAGAAAAAAAGGGAAAAGGATATTTAAAAATAAAATAATAATAAAAAATGGTGTGTGCCAGCAAAGTCCCAAACCCTCCTGAAATATTTGGCCCCCCTTGGGTTCTAACTAGCAGGAAAGGAGAGAATAGAAATGTTAAGTTATGAATAAGATTGGCTTTGTACTCTTCACACTCTCACTGGCAGTAAAGTAGTAGTCAGCTCACAGATCTTAAAAAAAGAGAAAAAAAATATTTTCCAAGGATATTCCACTACAGATCCCAGTCACAGCTGCCTGTGGTGGGTGACAGCCCTGCTCTCATTAGCATCAATACCAGAGACAAGAGAAATGACGATTGTGAGACTAGGTTTGAGAGCTTACTAAAGGTTAGGAGACCAGTACCTGCAAGCTGGGGAAAAGCTTTGTCAGAAGCAGCAGCAGGGAGGGACCAGGATGTCTCCTGGCAGAGGAAGGCACTGTCACACCAGCAGAATGATTGCCTGCTCCATTTAGCAGCATTTTAATGCCAAAGGGCTTTTAACAAAGCCCCTCTCCAAGGCACTTAAAGCTGCTCGGATGTCACAGGATGAGAAGGAGGATCTTTTAATGCATTAATAAATAGCGGGATAAAAAACCCAAACCCCACAAGACTAGGACTAAGCCCCAGTTTTTCAACAGAAAAGGAATGTATCCAGTGATTTTACTGCTCACTGCAGTCATAAGTGGCCTAGAAAGTCATTTAGAAACAAAATGAAGTTTTTAGGTGAGATAAGTCAGAATAGTGAAAACTGGCAGAGATTTCATATGTTTATATGCACATAGAGATATTTTATGTGTAGCACATGTATGTTAGTGGTTCTATAGTGTACATATTACACATATATAATATTCCAGCTTGTGTATAGATAAGCCAAAATACATAATATATATTTTAAATCACTATATTTTATATCCATACACAGGTCTACATAAACTAATACCTCACCCCATTTTCTGCCACCTTTCTCTGGGCACCAGGCTCCAGGGCAGATGTGCAGGGAGGCAGCCCAGCAGCTTGTGGGGCCCCATAGACGTACATCAGCAGAAGCATCTCAGCAACAAGTGAAACACATTCCTTCAGAGCAAACCAAGTTCCTGGGAAGCCAAACCCTCCCGTTCCCCCCTGGGGCAGCACCAGCCCATCTCCACCGCAGCCCCAGCACTCAGGGACAGCCACCACAGCTCCCAAAGGGACCCGAGGGCAGCGTTCACTCTTGAGTCACTACAGACCCCCGGGAGGCTGCAGCAACAGGGACACAACTGATTCAAAGCAGTCGCTTATTCGCCACAGTTCAAGCTCTCCCTGTTACATTAACAAACTGAACTGCGTGCTCCAATCGATCTCAGGGCACCTCTTGGCCCCCGTTAGCCCCTGGTACCCATCAGGATGCACACATCTAGCCAGGAATCTTGCTCTGAAACAATTGTCAACAGCAAGATGCTCCCAGATTGCAGCACAGCACACAGACAGATCAAGTGGCCTCCAGCTCAAGGGGACAGTCCTGCCTTTCCTAAGCTCTTGCTGCTTTCAGAAAAAAAAAAAAAAAGAAAAAGAAAAAAAAAGAAACAAGATCTCCCTGGGCCTTTCTAAGGCTAGCAGGATGAAATTCTGTGCTCAAGACAGCCACACAACTGCACTAGGTCATGGACACCAGCAACCTCCCATCTCCAATTAATAGCAGCATTCATTTTCTGGCATATTAACAGATGTCTAGTGCAAGGAGGTATTCCACATACCTGTAAGGCAGGACAAAACAGCTCTCCATCTGCTCAGCCTGGGAAGGCCACCACCCTGACCTCTGTCCCAAGAGCTCTGTAAAAAAAGGCTGTTTTCCTTTCATGAGAACTCCTGAGTTGATGTGAAATATGTAACAGCTGAGAGCTGCCAGTTAAACACCTGAGGGAGAGCTGCTAAACATTTCTCAGGGCTGGAAAAAAAGGAGAGAACCAGAGCCAAAATGTTGTCCCGGGAAGGCTCTGGCTGTAACAGGTGGGGTGGGGGCAGCAGGTGTGTCCAGAGCGTGGCTGCCCCCCAGGAAAGCTACAAGCCAGTTCCCCCAGGAGTCCTTTGCCAATGTGTTATATGTATGCACCCAAAAACATAAGGAAAAGGGTCACTGGAGAATTCAAAGGTCTCCAGTCTCTTGTAGCCTTCTTTAAAGACCAAAGCTCACTGTCCTGTTACCTCAGTGGTCTCTTGGCTCCCATCCCAGACCCTGCCACAGGCAGCACAAAGCTGCCCCTCTGCTGCAGCTCCGGGTACTGCCTGCTTGTCCCAGGGCATCAGCAGACCCCAAACACCCACCCCAGCACCCCCAGCCCCACTTTGCACCCCCACACTGCCCAGGCTGTGGGGCAGCCTCTCCCTCCTTGGGGGGCAGCTCAGAGCACCATTGCTGCTCCAGCATCCTGGGCACAGCACAAGCCTGGGAGCTTCTGGATGAGTTCAGTTCCCTGTGGAAGAACTTTCCTTTTGACCTTCCTATCCTCTCACAGGGATAAAAAAATCTGCAATTCTTCTACAGTCTCAAGGGCTGGAATAGGTATTAGAGAAGAATTAAGCATTTCTCTTTAATTTGCTGTGCTCACCAGCTCTTTCCTTCACATACACTTGAGCACTCCCAGCATTGCTCGGCCTCAGGCTGCATTCAGCAGAAGGCTTTAGGTGCTCATTAATTAATGCTTAATTTGTGTGGGCCTCTGCTTACAATTCTTATGCAAATCCTTATCAAAGTGTGTTCTGTTTTCAGCTGAGCTGGATCCAAGCCCTAAAGAGCTAAAAGAGGAATGACAAATTGAGGAGTGTATCTGCAGGTAATAAAGCCTTTCCTGTCCTCAGAGGCTTTGCAGTAACCTTGGGTCATGTGTTCTACAAGTATAAATTTAGAGGAGAAATAAAGAGTGCCTTAGTGTTTGAGTCTTGCAGAATGTGCAAGAGCTGTTGCTGGAAATCAACTACCAATAAACACTGATGTGTTGGTTATTAATGTGACGTTTTTATATAAAGGCTTCTTCCCTTAGAAAGAAGATAGGTTTTTACCAGAAGAGAAAAAAATGAAATATAATTTAATCATTGTGTATGTTGCCTGGTACTAACACAGCATTTGATAAAGCCACATCTAGTAAGATCTGGTTTTAATTTGTGCTCTTTATTACAGTTTGTTGTAGCTGCCTAATTAAAATTTGTCAGGGAAGTAATCAGCCTTATTTCTGCAGCGAGATCAGTTTAATAAGAAAGCAATTTTGCAATTTGGTTTCATTAATTAATTAGGCAAAACACCATATAATCCACGGAGTGGTGTATAAACCCAGGGATGCCATGACATGAGCTATGGTGTCCCAAGAAAAGAGGGAATTCACCTGTGGATATTCTATGCCCAGTGTGGCTTTTGGCCCTGCCAGCTTCAAAGAAAAAAGCTGCCATTTAATGCTCAACCTGAACGTGTCTGCTAGTGCAGGTTTTCTTCAAACAAACCTCAAAAGAGCGTTATGTGGGGATGGAGGCAGAACAACTAGATTGAGAAAAATTCACCAGCAAATGGGTCAGCATCTGTACACAGACTTCCTCCAACAGTCCCAGGTGCCAAAGTAAACAAATCTCATACTCCTGGGAAAACAAATCAAAGAAATAGTGGGAAGACTCTCTGGGCAACCACTGGAGGAGGAGGAAGGGGCTCAGGGTTGGGTTGTAGATCTTTCTGCTTGTCCCCACTGTAAGAATACTTGGACTGCCCAACTTCATTTTCCAAACTCAAGCAGAGACCTGGCATCCATCAGTTTATCCAGGCAAAGCTGCCTTTCCAGAGAGCTTCTTTTCCAGTTTGTGACACTGATTAATGCTTAGCAAGGCTCCCAGTGATCACATGCAGCAAGACAAGACTCACTAAAGTCAGCTCCCATGGTGCTTGTTCTCCTTTGCTCCAGTGATGCTTGAGTGCCCAGAGGCCAACCAGGCTCACACACTAGTGTGTGAGAGGCTGCAGGAGTGGAAGAGCTCCTGGTATCCTGTACAGCATTTATTGATCATCTCTGGACAATCAGAGGCTTGATTTTGCCCACTGATGAGCTGCTGCATCTGTTTGGGCTGCTGGTTTTACTGGAGGGGCAGAAACATCCCCATTGAGGAACTGTCTCCCTCCACCTGAGAGCTCCTGCCCTCCCCCTGGCTCCAGCAGCAGCTTCCCAGGAGCATGTGCCACGTTCTGTGCTCCTCTACACATCAAGAGCCAGCAGATTGCAGCCAAGAAAGAGGGATCACGGCAAGGGGAATTGAAAGGAAGAGGAAATCACAAATGGAAATTGGTCCCTTGGTTCCAGGGTTTGGGTTATGGATGTCAGAAATGTGAGGCTGCCGCCCATCCCTGCAAGAGCTGCAGCTCACACTGCTCTGCAGTGAGAGATGCTGAGCATCCAGCAGGGTCCCTCCCTGCCCAGAGGCCCTCAGTACTCCAGACCCTGTTTGAGACTCAGTGGATCCCTGAGAAACAATCCCACACTCATTTGTTATGAACCCAAATTTGCATTTTGCCCCAGAGGCTGTTGAACATTATTTGCTGTTTACTTTGCTGGATGAGGACTCAGTTCTAGGGATACAAACCCTGGTACAGGGGGAGGGGATAGCAGGTGAGCAAAGCGAGGAGACAGCATCACTGGAAACCTTGTAAATCACTGACTGCAGTAAAAGTCAATGCAGGATTAAAAGCTGTCAACTCAAAAGGCCATAAACCACCACCTCTTCTGCATCTGTGTTCCCTGACTGAGCTTGAAACAAAGAGATTCTATTTTTCAAGAGACATTTCAGACTGCTCCTTTGAGGCTCACAAATTATCACACTTTGCAGAGTGTGAGTGCAGGGACAAAGCTTTTCCTCTGCTCTGTGTGAGCTCCTCAGGGGTTGTATCACACAGCATCTTTCCAGCACTCCTGGAGAAGGTTTTCCTACCATGTAGCCACAATTTAACCACTTTCTTTGCAGACTACAATGCAAAACTCTACCTCTCTGCAAAGAGACCTGCTACAACAATCACTTGAGAAGCTTTCCTGGGCAAGGACACATGGCAGCAGGTACTTTCAAAGTGTATGCAGCCAGGGCAAGTTTAAACTTACATGAAAAAGTAACACAACACTTCCTCTGAGGGAGGAAGAGACAAAGAAAACCTGTCTCAGGCTGCAGGGTTCCCTCAGCATCCAGGCTCCAGTGCCCCAGATATGAGGTCTTACTGAAGGTACAGAAACAGCAAGACAGCTGAAAAATGCACTTCTCTTCCCTGAAAGACTTAAGAAAAATTGTACATACAGTGTGTGTGTCCCTGGGCTCCCAGAAGAAAGTTCAACATGCAAAGCCCTGCCCTGACTCACCTCCCCAAAGTCAGTGCACTGGGATGGGAGAGTTCCCCTGCAATCTGCCAGAGTCCCTCAGAGATTAGACTAAAGCCAGGTTTTAAAAACTTTCTAAATTCAGCAGGCCAAAGAGTTAAGGTCAGATAGAAAGTAAGAAGTCATGGGGAGAAGCTGTAGCTGTGCTAATTAAAGTATGAGAATGAGCCTGCCTTCCTGAGCTGATACTTGGAAATGGGAGCTGAAGATTTGAGGCTGAAATTCTCCCCAGCCCTCATTTCTCATCTGGCAGTCACCTGAAAGCTCCTGTAACTGCAGAGACGATTCAGACTTTTCAGAACAGAACTTAAGGCTGAGATCCAAAGTCTACAGAACCTCCCGAGGTTCACACCTGAACACTCTCACATCACAAATCCCAACACGACCCCAAGCACACAGAGGTCAGGGCTTGACTGGCTGCTCTTCACTTTCACTTCTGGGGGTATCAGACCCTGACATGATGCTCCCACTTGCTGAGGCAGAGGAACCTGCAGATCTCATCAACTCAGCTGCTGCTCAGCTCCTGAGCCCTTGCTGGGCTCTGCTCTGAGAAATCAATGATGAACTCTCTGTGCTTCCAACAGGAGTAAGCTAGGGACAAAATAAAGCACAACGGTAGCCTTTGGAGCAAGCTCACAGGCTGCTCCCTGAGGATGCAGCCAGACATGCTGTCTGCACCAGATCAGCTTCAAAGCCAACAGCTGAGAGTGCTCAGGGCACAAACAGCCTGAGTTAATAAAAGAGCATCTCCCACAGTCAGGGTGCAAACTTCTGCTCCTTGTAACTGAGGAAGATGCTGGGGCTCTTCCAAGCATCTCCTTCTGCTTTTGAGCATCAGGTGGGACTTTCAAGGACTGATGCAGATCTAGCCTTGCACACCCCATTCACCTTGTTCAGAAACTCTTGCAGAAACTGTCCCAGTGCCTCAGCCTCTGCGTGAGGAGCCCAGTGCTACCTGTGCTCACAAGGCTCTTGGTTTTCCTGTGCCTCTCATTCTTTCCCTACCATTTGAATATCTTTGCTATTGAGTTGTTCAGGAATTGCTTCTTACTGTGAATTTTCACTGTGCTTAGCACAAGGGGCTTTTGATCCAAGCCAGGGACTCAGGATGTTGCTCACAACACACCGAATGGGGATAAAAAGGTTTGCACATGATGAGGTGACAGAGTGAATAAGGCTGATAAAAGGCTCTTAAGTCATTAATTCAAGTTATGCAAGATCTAGAAACATTTCAGCAACAACAAAAACTCTGTTAGAGCCTTAGCAATTTCAAAGAACTTTTTCTTAATTGCCTTCACAATATTTTTTCCTTTCAGTCTTTTTTTTTTTTCTTTTTGTGACAGAGGGATATTAGGAAATTTATGCTTCCAGCATCACCAGTGGCTCCCAAACAATATTTTCAAGGCTGTGCTGTGCTTTCTTTGCCTGAGTAATGGAAAACCTGCCCAGAGACTCACATTCAGTCCAGCTTCCAACCCCAGAAAAGGAGCCTCAGCTGATACTTTAGGCTTTCACAAATCTATCTGGCCAAAAAACAAGATGACAAAGTGACTGAGTACCAGCAGGGACAGAGTATCAGTGTTAAACCGTGATACCATCGTGGGTGATCCCACCCCTGGGGGGCTTGATGGGCCCCCCACGGGAGCAGTCACCCTCCCAGCACTGGGACACCAGTCCCTCAGCAGGGGGATGCTCCCTGAGCAGCCAAACAGCCAGAACAGACAGAAGCACTGCACGCTGCTTTTGTCACTTCTTGCCACAGGCTGGATGCTGCCTGCTCTTGCAACCCACCATCACAGCAGGGGCTTTGCTAATCAGAGGTTTTATTTGTAGTAGGAACAGTTGAGAATGTTTAGCCTCCAGACCAGGCCTGTCCTGGCTGAGGTCCAAACCCAGCACCTTACCTGCTGAGCTTCATTTCAAAACCCACCATATCTGTTTGCATTTCTTCTTTTAGCTCCATCCCACACTGCACAGAGACCTTCCTTCTCCAAACAATGGGCTGCTGGTCTTCTCTTGCAGTCTTTCCTTCACCAGAATCCATCACAAAACATCATCTTAGCTCCTGAAAACACTAAGAGCCTTTTTATGTCAAAGAGTTAAATCTCATTACTCAGCAGGCATTAATTTCCCTCTTTTAACACTAGAGGGTTTGATCCTTTCCTGTTAAATATTCATCCACCAGAGCTAAATCATTCTTGTCTTCCTCTTTCCAGCCAAGGAAGAAGAAAAAATTTAAAAGGCTCCAACATTTTGCTGGCTCGTTCATCTTGGTAGATTCTTATTAAATCCTTACAGGGGCTGTTCTGTTCCTGGGGCATGAGACTGCTTTTTGTGTCCCAAAGGGATGTCACAGCGGGATAAATATTGGCTCTGAACCAGGACTTTGTAGGTAGGAATCAAACCAAATATGAGGATGATGACCTCTTAATACTGAGGCTCTGGCCCTAACCCATGTCACTCAGTCCCAAAACAAACAATTTATTGGCTGCCCTTTTTTCCCACCACCCCTGGTCTGGATCACCTCTTATCTGCTTTCTGCTTTCACATTTTCATGGAACAGCAGATTCAGCTGGCTGGCATGTTTGGGTCACTGCCCTGGTCATCCAAGCACAGCACTACCAGAGATGCCCTGGAAATGCTGGACTTGAAATTCCTTCCATTGTGATCTGTAAACCAAGAGAGCAGCTGGAGGAGGAAATAAAAATAAACAAACACTCTCTTCAGCAGAGTTAATGGTGGGGTGGAAACCACACAGACTATAATCAATCTTTACCTAAGACAGCTTTTGTGGTCATTGCCCATTGTGAAACCCACCACTGGTAACCCCTGCTCAGGGCTGAAACCCCCTGGGGTGACTGGGAGAGCCCAGGGAGCTGGGCAGCCCTGACTCCAGGGAAGCTCCACATTTTGGCAGCTGCACATTTTGGCAGCTGTCTCTCCATCATGTCCCACACTACCATAGGGAGAGGGTGGAGAGGTCTGGGAGAGCCCGGGCTGCCTTTCCCTGGCATTAAACTGGGCTGGGGGTTGTCCCCAGCTGTTAACTGGTCTTGCCCCCAGCAGGAGCCAGTCACTCACTGTCCCACAGCACGAGTGGAGAGGACACAAATCCCTGAGCACTGACTTCATGGATGGTTCAAGAGAGGAGTAAGTCCAGCCAGGTTTGGACACAACTTTATTCCATTTTAAAGGGACCAGCACAGGGTATCCAGGCACACGGTGGTATCTCTGTGTACCTCACTCATGCTTTCCTCATGTGGTGCCAGGCCATTTCTTCTTTAAAATCACAGATCATTTTGTGGTTTTCACATTTTTGATCTCCTGCAGCAGGTCAGACATTAGAGTGAGACTGACTAACAAGATCATGAAGTCTTCAAAATTAATTTTGTTCTCTGACTCCTCATCCAAGGAAGAAATTATTTCCTGGTATTTTGGTTTGTTTTCTTGACCCTACAGAGGATTTTAAATTAAAAAAAAAAAAAAAGAAAAAGAAAAAGCATGAAGTTTCTTTTTTATTGCATCATTAGAAAAAAAAAGACATCTACTTATGTAAACATGAATGTATTTTTAATTTTCCCATTCAGGCTGTTATGTCAATATTCATATTTGCTTTTCAAAAGGTATCCAAAGAAATTCAAACAGAAATATTATTGCAGTCAGAAAGGAGAACAACCAGTCCTCAAAGTTTCTATAAGAATCCAGAATATTACTTTATGTCTAAAAGACACTTATGACTGAAAATCTGACAGTGATGATGACATAGCTGGTAACTGCTGGGGAAAAAAAGGGAGTCCTGTGTCTTGATAAAACTGGGAGGAGGAAACAACCAACTGACCAACCCTATTAAATTTAATATTCAAATATATACAAAAACGTATTGTGAAGGTCTCAGAAACTGTTGATTTTACAGGCATTACTTTCATACTGCTACTCTTGGTCCTCTTGGGCATTCCTGTTCGAATGAATTATTAAAATTCTGTAACAAATCTATTATTTATATTTCCTAATGAAAAAGCCTTGCTAGAGTTCCAGGTTAGTTTTTTTTTGCTTAATAATTTCCAAACCATCTCAGGATCCCAAGCTTAATTGCTTTCAGTAATATTTTCAATTCTTTTTCAATAACGTGCCTAGTTTCTAATGTGGTGCCAATTTCCCCTCCCCAACGAGTCATGTGATTTTGATATTTTTGGAAGTAAAGGTATTACCTCTCTCATTTACTTTTTTGATCTCTTTTTTCTTAGTCCTATAGAGCTTTTCCTACTACTACTTTGTAATTATCTTGCTTTGTTTTTTTTTTTTTTTTTTTTAATTTAGGGAGGCGGAAAAAACCCTGTGGGAAGTTTACGGCCACAAGTGCTGCTATGATGGTTTGCACCATACCCAGCCAGGTGGGTGAGGGCTTTCTGCCCCTGTGTCCCAGGATCCCCACCAGTGACAGCAGTGAACACGGCTCTGTGGCACTGGGCTGGCTCCCAGGGCTCTGCCAAACCACCAAACACCTCATGAAATGCCATGAGTTTCTTCTCTTCATAAAACCAGCCTCTTGTCATCATCCTAGGGTTTTAAGTTAGTTGGTTGGTTGGGGTTTTTTTGCAATTGTTCTGTTTTCTTTAAACACAGTCAAGCAGGAGTCAGCTGTGGTTTGTTGCTGTCCCCCTCCTCTGGCCCTCTGTTAGACACAGGCTCAACATGAAGCAACTCAGTCACAGAATTTGTACCAAATCCCTGAAGTCTCACTTGGGCTTACCCCAGGGACTGATGCTTGCCAAGCTGCAGGAGAGAGCCTGAGCTGCCATTCCTGCACCCAAAGTGTCCAGGACTGTCCAGGGCTGTCCCAGTGCCACCCACTCACCTGTATGAAATGCCAAAACTGGGATTGCAGTAAGCTCTTGGTTTCAGATTTGCTGAGCTTGCTCTCAGGGTCAGCATAATTGTTATACACCAAAGCTGCTGTAGCAAAAGCCTTCTCAAGGTCTGAGCCTTTTCTCAGAGCTGGAGGGAGGAAAAGTTTATCCAAAAAAAAAAAAAAAAAGAAAAAAAAAAGAAAAAAAGGCTTTTGAGATATAATTGAAAGGAATCTGTTAAAACCATCCTGGGTGGGTGGAAATCTGTGTAGCTTCATTAAAGTTAATGAGACTGAACCTGTTTATACCCACAGAGGATCTGGCCCAGATTTTATTTGGAATGGGCCAGCAACATGCCTCATATCCCATGCAATCACACCCTGAAGGGAGGTTTCCTTCAGAGCTAGGGCTGTGACCCAGCATGGGCTTGAGACCCACCTGGCCTATCCTGACCATGGGCACCCAGCAAGGACCTGCCACACCACGGGGACAGGCCATGGTGTCCATCTCCTGGATGCATTTGCACTCCCAGAGACCTGCATCAGGGAAAACGTGGCCCCTTTGGCCCCTGGCTGCACAGGAGCGTCCGTGTCTGAGCAGCAGTGCTGCACTTCAGCATTATGGCAGCCTTGGGATCTGGGCTGCATTCATCCCCCCTTGGGCATGACTCTGAAATACTGATGCTCACAAGCCTCTGCTAGCAGGGCTCACACAGATGATTTATGCTGTGATTTTTTATGAAAAGGCAAGAACAAGAGGCAATGTGACAACACAGGAGCACAAGGCACGGGGACCCATGAGACCCTCTTGACTTGCACCAGCTGAGGATCTGCACGGCCTCTGCAAGCCCTGTGACACTGCCAGAACTTGCTGCACATGGGCTGTGAAGGACCTGAACCCCAAAGGGGCAATGAAGGGCTCCCCTTACCTTTTATTGATGCCAGCTGCTTGGCTATGGGTACACTGGTGGTGAGAAAGCAGAGAGGCACAATTATCACTTGGTAAATTGTGTCGGGTATTGAATTTCTCCATGAATGAGCTTGCTCATTTCTGTTTTATTTAATCACCCAGGAACTCAGGGCTTCCCAAGGGACAGTGTCTTTCCTTCACAGGGGAAAGGAAAATGGCCTCTACAAGAAGCACAAGAACATCACACAGCTTCTAATCCCTCACCTAAGTGAGTGGCCTGGAGTTGTTATTAAAGCTGATTACTACTTTTAAGTGAGGGACATTGCAACACACTTCATGTAATTTCTTTATGAACATGAAAGAGGTCCCAGAGGTTTCTCAGTTTTATTCCCATTCCCAGGAAAGTAGAGAGGGGTCTGCCATCCCCTCCTCACCAACGCTCTCAGTTTGGAGCAGGCACACAGCTTTTATTTCCAGCAGGACTCACATTTGTGAGAATCACCCCCCTGCTTTCAATCAAAACCTAAAACCTGCTTACCTTGTGCTGAATTGCTGGAAGCTAATTACAGAGCATGTGATAGAGACAAACACACCCAGAAAATGAGCTTCAACACAAATGGCAGATCACCCAGATGCCACAACAAAGAGAAGACTTACCCCTTGGGCATGCCTGCAGCAGCTGGAGGGCCTTTTTTGGTGGAAGCAGGAGCTGGCTGACTGACTGAGTACTGCTTCTTACTGGGAACACTGGTTCTGCAGCCACACATCGCCAGGCCAGGGTGTTTGTGATCTCCAAGCAACGGGGTAACAGCAAGCAGGTGGATGGAAGCTCTGCCCCGTGCAAGCAGCCTGCTTGTAGCCATGCCTATCAATAATGCAAACACTACCTGGGCATCCTGGAGCCAGTGAAATACTCTGGTCTACAGCAGCCCCTGGAAGCTGCTGGGCTGGCAAGCAGTGGGGCTTGAATTTTACAGGGGAATTTGACAGAAACAAACCCAACTCATAGTGGAACCTGGATCCTCTTAGACCTGTGGGGATGTAACTTTGTGTCAGGAATAACTTCCACACTGCATCCATTCATCTATACAAATTATCATTTTAATGAGAAACATTCCTGCTGTGGGATAATGTAACTTGCCCCAAGCTATAAAGTGAGTTTTTCCTGCAGCCAGAGTCGGAATCCAAGCATTTCCCGGTTCCTGACCCAGCATTTATCCTAGGTGAGCACACTCCTACTCTTATATTTATTCTATTTCCCTGTCTCAGTGCAAAGAGACCGGCTCTGCCTCCAAACCTCCTCCAAGGCAGCACCCAGCAGGGAGCCTGGGCTGTGCTTCCCACCCGAGCAGAGAGTGCTGCTTCCAAAGGCAGCTCGGAGCCATATGGCAGAGCAGTCGCACATTAGCAGAACTGGAAGGGCTCCAGTGAACTTTGTTATTTATTGGCATGGATATTGCTATTAGAAAACACAGCTTGTCACACTGCCTATCTCCATGCACGGGCTCCTCTCTGCGGATCCTTCGCCTAGAGGTGTCTAGACAGGATCGGTTCAAGTTAAAAGACAAAGCAGCCACTTTAATTCCAGGGTGGTCTGTTAATAGGTGGTGACTTCAACTACCTCATCCAGCTCATCGTTCCTGGTGCAAGGATACAAGGCTGACGTTAAAACTATCCATGATGAGACTTTATGTAACGGGACGCACAAAGGAGACTGCAACAGATGGCCTAGAGAATTAAAATGTTTTCCTCATTTAGTAGAAGCTAAATTACTGAAGGCTAATGAATAAGGATGTTCACCACCTTACCGTTCCTGGATTTTAATTATCTTAAAAAGCATGGGAAAAGAGAACCTTTAATTTTCCATCTAAGAGTGTCATTACTCAAACAATTCAGAGCCTTTTTCTGAGAGGTTTAAGCTGTCTTAGATCTCTAGTGCATTCTTTAGGACTGGCTCATGAATAAAACAGAGCCTGTAATTGCAATGACGAAGCCAAAACACATATAATCAATGCTCATTATTCCATCAATTAACACACTAAAATTAAACAAGAATTCAGGCTGAGTAATCTGCCATCAGCTAAAAAAAAAAAAAAAAAAAAAGAGAGAGTCTTGATATCGTGTTGAAGTGATAATTCCCTTTCACATCTGTTGAACCATACAAGGAGGCATGAAAAGCATTACATTCTAGTCAGTATGTGGAATGGGGATGTTTGGTCTTAGTGTCCAAGGTAAAAAATGAGAGTGAGAAACAGACTCAGTTGTCTGTCCATGAGTGGCAGGCAGTACTGTGAGCGGGCTGGCAAACCCAGCCCTCTGTGTTTTGGGATCTTTCCACTGTAGATCAGATTTCAGCTCACAGTTGTTTCAATCTCACCGACTTTTGAGAACCTGAGCTCTAGAACAGGTGATTTGCTTTGCTGGGGTGGTAGCAAGTTCAGACAAAGCTGGGGTTCATTATCCTTCCAGGATACACTAATTAGTGTGTGCAGGAGCGTTTGTGCCTGACAGATAAGGGTAGCATGAGGATAACCCTTGCCTTTGCAGATGATCAGCTTTGAAGACTGAGATTTTGGCTGTGTGTTGCTCGAGTATTCTGGTCAGCAAGGTGTGTGTGGAGCCAGGCCATCTGCTCTGTAGCTATTTTGGTGCACACTATTTATGTTTGAAATATCCAGGTGCCTTTATTGGTCAATTTTTAGCATGTTTCACACATTAACAATCCTGTCTGTGCAAAATACGCAACCTGCCACTTCAAACTGCAAAATCTTTACAGGCAGTTCACTTAAAATAATTGCCACTGCAAAAAGCCACAGCCTCTGCTTCACTTTTGGTATTTTCCTGGAGTTTCCCCCCCTTTTTTAAGGAAATGCTTTTTGCATTTCAGAAGGCTGATGTTGTGAAATGTGTGCGTGTGACAGAGCCCTGACTCCCTTAGAGATGGCCCTGGGCAGGGCAGGGCAGGGGAGGGCTGGATCCCAGGGACACAGGCAGGAGGGAATACCTGAAACGGGAGACACACTCACACCTCCTGACCTCTCAGGCTGCATTTCACCAGCAAACCCTTCAGCAGCTGCAGGAGAAGAGCTGCTACCTTGCACCCAGGCAGGTAATAGCTTGAATTCCTCACCCAGAGAAGCTGGGGCTGTCCCATCCCTGGAAGTGTCCGAGGCCAGGTTGGATGGGGCTTGGAGCAACCTGGGATAGTGAAGCTGCCCCTGCCCATGGCAGGGGAGATGGAACCCAGATGAACTTTAATCCTGAAAATACTACAGCCAAGTAATTTTCCCTCTGAGAAATGTTTTATTATTGGACATTAAGATTTCAGAAAGGCAGCTATATTCTTAAAAACCTAGAATCTAATGGGGGACAAAACAATAAAATGTAAGAACAGGAAGTAAATGCAACAAACAGGATGCCTCCCCACTGAACTGTTAAAATTTCATATCAAAATGCTAAGGTCTTCATAATAAGGATAGATGTCATTGACAAATGATGGGATAATCAGCACCAGATATATTAATAGCAAAATATAAATTATTGCTGATGTTAGAGAATTCCAAAAGGAAACGCTCTTGGGTTTAGCAGAAGTAGGGAATAAAAAGAAATCCTAAAAAAGAATACTGAAGTTAGGAAGAGCACTAGCTAAGTAGACCATCCATTCACATACATAAGGAATTTTGACTCAAATCTATCTTAAAATAGTGGACAAAGGACTAATTGCTTGTGACATGATATGGCATAATGAGAAGAACTTTTTCAAAAAAGGATTAAATAATACAGTGGCAGTTTTTAATCAGTAGTTCTTAATCTGTCTGTCATATTAACTGTGAAACTCTGGAGATATTGTAAGGAGCAGACTACAGGGAGCTGCAGTGCATGTTGATGCCACTGCCTCTTATAACAGCACATCACAGTTTCAGCCAAGATTGATTCAGGGCTACAGCCTGGATTGATCTTTCAATTTGAGAGCATATGAAGATTTGAAATAATTAATCTAATCAGGTCAGGCAATTGCAACATGAATCATGCAACAAGAGCACAAACTTTCTCCATGTCTTAGCCATCACTGAGGCTCTGTTATGTGCAGCTCAATGGCCACAATGGAGGAGATTTGGTCATCAGGAAAAATATCACACAAAAAAAAATACACCCCATAGAGCCAGGACAGAGCCCTGTGGGCTGTGTTTGCATCTGAACTCATCCCTGTCTCCTTGATGTGCTGGGCAGGAAGTGAAGCAGGCTGCAGAGCCCGTGGTACCCAGGGGAGGGGATGCATTTTGCAGAGCTGGAGCATTGATGCTCCAAGGGCAATGGGGGAAACCCAAACCAGCAGGTGAACATGGCCCTTCCTTGGCCTCTGAGGCACCTGGAGAGAAAGTCCTGTGCTCTCCCCTCCCCACCACACTCACCAGATGTACCTGCCTCTCCCCCACAGCTTCACACTTGATAATGCAAATATGCTCCTAACTTGGGTAGCTGAGAAATGGGCTATAAAGAGAAACACATGGGAAAACAGGAGGGACAGCACAAAGATCAAGGAACATGTTTTTTCTCTCCCAGGCTGACCTAGTTATTTTACTAACTGGCAGAGATACTCTAATGATGAAGCAGGGAAGCAATGAGGCTGCCAGCAGCAGTTTCACAAAGGATGCTTGAGTTTACTTCACTATTTGTCTTAAACCCAGGTAACATCAAATACAGTCTTTTTCCTAAGTTGCTCAACCCTTGGCTATGCAGTCACCATCCCCAGCTGAAATAAACTTTCAGTTTCTCAGCAACTGCAAAAGGATGTGATAAGACTCAAATCTAGAGGAAGACAGAGGAAACATTCAAATACATTTTCTTACATAACACAGACAAGTGCATGCATCATTTTTGTTTTCACTTTTGCTGCTGCCATACTTTATTAACCTGAGAAGCTATAGATGAAGAGATTTTTCTTCCCTCCTAATTCAGAGTGAAGATTACAGTCCCCAAAGGGAAACAACTGGCTCAACTGTTCTGTACAGCAGCAAGGAGCTGAGATACCTGTAAAGATCTGGCCAGCTGGGTAAAGCAAGGGCAAGTCTTCCATAAAAATATGTGCCTCTTACACTACTTTTTGTTAACTCTTCCACCAGTTCTGCCCTTCATGAGAAAACCTTAGACCCGGAGTTGCACAAATAGTACCCAAAATATGACATAAACTTAATTCTGCTCTAAGCCTTGTATCAGAAACTGCCCTTTCTCCAGGGCTGTGAACTCCAGAAAGCTGCAGTCCTGTGCTCACATGGTTACACAAGAATTTTATCTGGTTTGAAATGCAGGAATAAACCAAAACAAAACCAATTTCCATCCCTCAGCTTTGGACAGAAAAGTTTAGGAATGGGACCCTGCTGATTTGGGTGGAAAAGTTCATGAAGAGAAAGCTAGTTGATACAAAAACTATTTCTAGTGGAGAAGCTTAGATATGGGAGCTCAGTTTGGGATATTCCTCATCAACTGATAGAAAGGGACAATTAAAAGAACAAAAATAACAAAAAAAATAGTAGAAGCAGGCATATGTGGGAGAGGGTATGAAGAGCACACATCCTATCACACCCCCTACCACACACACAGATTTTACTTTCTCCTGACTTGGAAATGTCTAATGTTTTTCCAAACTTAAAAGAAGAAAACCAATGAACCAATCAAAAAAAAAAACAAACCTCCCCCAAACAAACAACCCCAAAAAACAACAAAAAAATCACATAAATCAAAAAACCCCAAACAAATTAACCAAGAGCCAAAAAAACATTTTTCATTAACCCAGAAAATTGTATTTCGCCCTCATTTGGAATAGGAGGACATTTAGATATTCCAGTTTGTGTTCTCTACAACTCACACATAGCTTTCCAGCAATCCTCACAACTGGGATGGCTAGCACAGTACTGGGCTAGTCCTACTGACAGTGGAAAGAGAGGTAAAGAGGCAGGCAGGTATTAAACTGCACACTTTTAATTTTTTTAAAAACTCGTGATACTGACCTTTAATGACAGGTGTCTGCAGAAGTGTCGTACTCCACTGTACATTAAAACAATCCCCATAAAAGTGTGGGAAAACAGTAAGAATATGACCAATAAGGTCAGGCACAGGAATAGTTATTTTTCTTTAATAGTTGTCTTCGTTATTTGGCAGTGACATTTTCAATATTAACATACTCTGAAAACATGCATTGTATGCAATAACTTTATTAGGGTCAAATAGATATCACAATATAGATTCATCCACTGAGTAGCCATAAATTGGTTACAACAATCATAGAAGAGACTAAGCTGTTTTAAGCTAAGATGCTTTCAACATTACAGCTCATACAATAAGATTATATACTGATACACTTTGATCTAGAAATGCAGATGATCAGTTTTGATTAGTACATTGTGCTTCAGGCTTTCATTTGTGTCAATGCATCCCATTTGCAGTGGTGAGGGAGGGTTGAATTTCCCAGGGAGGGATCCAAACAGGCTACAAGTCTGGCTCTGGCTCTTTCAGGACGAGCTCCTCTGAGCCTGGGTTATTTGGTCAATCCAGTTACATTCTCCATTAGCACCAAGCTAACGCTCAGAGCAGCAATCTAACAGAGGGATATCTAACAATCTTGAAACAGCACGGACAGAAAGGCTTTCTTCTCATCAAAGGGCATAAAGGAATATTTATGCTTTGTAAGGTCACAATAATACGTGTGGTTTTCATGTTGCTGTATCAAGCAACAGGGCGTTTCCACGTGATTTTGTATACTGATATCTGCACCTCTGTTATCTTAGTTAAATAAATACCTTTGTAAACATATAACACAGTTACTTGGTCCTTATTCTCCACAGCTCACGTTAAAAGATTCACAAAACATCCATAGAAATAGTGATTTATAGAAGGAATACTTAGCTGAGTTAAATGGAATAAACATTGGTCAGGTACCATATATACTACTGAATGCCATTTCAAGGAAAAACAGTTTAGTTACAAAGCATTCAGAACTTGGGTAAGCCATATATTCAACTCTGCAAAATATATAAAAGATGCATACTTCTTTTAAACAGACATTTAACAAAATGTAGTGGCAGAAGTCGAGAAGTTCCATTTACACAGTCCAGACATTTGGTAGTATGAAACTGCTTATCCATGCACTAAATTACAGATGGATGACTCAGTTAACTGAAATAATAGTAAAATCTTGAAACAAAAAGATATAACCAAAACAAACTCTCTGAAGAGTCACAGACAGGCAGTTCTGAAAATTTAGGTGCAATGTTACATGCATGGATATACAGAATAATCTGTAGAAATCATAGTAAAACACTTCCGTTTTTCACCAAAATGCAGAAGGAAATTCAATTATATAATGCATATTAAATACTACAGACTTGAGGCTACAAAAAGCTTCTACCATCTCAACACATACAAAACTACCATAAAGTTATCTCTACAGTACGTACTACAACAGCAACTCCAGGTCACCGGCGAGGAGCACATCCCCTGTGTCTGGCTAGTCAGGGAAAGAAAGGCCAACTCCAGCCCACTGGCCACCTCCCATCTGCCAAAGGAGGTGGGCTTAGACCTTCAATGGACATTAAACACCGTGTTGTAGTATTAATTTATGTAGAACCCTTAAAAATCTGGTGCCACTGAAACTTGAGACCTGTTAAACTCTCTACTTGCGAGGGATGCAAGAGCTTGCGCTGCGTGAACCCTAAATTTGATTAGCGAAGGAGGTTGGCCCGCTCTGCCCATAGCTCTGGGACTGGCCATATTCACCCACCTGGCCATAGGAGCCCGGCTGGTTGTAGCCACCAGCTGGCCCATAGCTGTCTTGGTTGTAGCCCCCTTGGTTGTAGCCACCGGGCTGCTTCTCCATGGTGTCTGCAGGGTGCCGCTGGCCTGAGGAGTGCCAGCCCGTCTCCTTAAACACAAACCAAATGTTGCCTGCCCAGAGGATAAAGTTCAAGTAGCCAAAGACCTGGGTGGGAAGAAGAGGAGCTCGTCACCAGCAGCCACAGTCTCGCAGCTCAACCTAATGTTATGGAGCCCACATGGTCCTGAGGAAAGGCAAAGCTGATCCCACCCCTCCTTCCCAAGGACAAGAGGAAACGGCCTCAAGTTGTGCAAGAGGAGGCTCAGATTGGTTATTAGGAAAAATCTCTTCACTGAAACTATTGTCAAGCACTGGAACAGGCTGCCCAGGGCACCATCTGTGGGGTAAGTGTAGATGTGGCATTGGGGATATGGTTTAGTGCTGGACTTGGCAGTGCTGGCTTAGTGGTTGGACTCCATAATCTTAGAGATCTTTTCCAACCTAAATGATTCTCTGATTCTCCCAAAACCCGCTGGAAAATTTTCTCAGCTTTGGAGCAAATTCCCAAATTCACCTCCCTTAGCTGTAGCTCACAAGGTGTCTGCTTTGCTTTTTGTTTTCAAAATAAAGGTCGAGTTTTTAGAGCAAAAAATTTTTTTTGTTTAAAAACATAATCTAGTTTAAAGAAATGGTGGTAAGATAAAATTGAAAGAAACTAATTAAAAAGAGAGCTCTTAATTGGTCAGATGGCCCAGAGGGATTTTTTTGTATTTGTTTCTTTTTTTTTTTAATGTGTTGAAGTCCAATTTTATGTTGTTTTTTTGAGGATTTTTAGAAGAATCTGTAAGGCACAAACACTTCCTTCTAAAGGAGCATGCAGACCCCTATGCAAAAGAATTGCAGTGAGCAAATTAAAAGCAGAAGGGCAACCAATGCACTTGGACAGCCACTTTGCCTTTTCCCCATCCCAACCCTGCACACTCACCCTGCTGCTGCTCCATGGCAGAGCTGCTGTGAGTCACAGCCTGCCTTTCCCTGCAGCAAGACTGCACTTCCAATTAAATCATGTCAGCTAACTGGTTTACACCAGTCAATTTAGGTCAATACACGGGGTAAAAGATGAAAATACACTGCAAGGTAAGGGTGGAGAGCAGTAATAAAAGTCACTTACAACCGAAGTGTTGAGGCTTGACATAACAGGGCTGCGAACAGGCAAGCATTTGTTGGACTGCTGTTTGCAGGCAGACATCAGCAGCAGCACTTCATCAGGGTCAGTTGCAACCTTTACATCTGACAGTCCTTTAGCCCAAGCAGATGAGCTCACTAGCCACAAGAATGAGAAGACCACTGTCACAATGAAATCCTAAAAGACAAATTAGTTAGAAGCATTATACTGGTGTGTCCATTGGAAAGGAAAAAATATTAAAAATCACCAGAAAACTAAAAGCTTATGTCAGAGGAGAGAAATACCAAGAGCTTGTTACTTAGTGGAAGGTTGTGTTACTGTCATCACCCACAGAGCTAATTTTCAGAAGTGCTTGACACGCCTAATGGGGCAGAGCCCCTTGGCTGACATTGGCACCTTTGGCCTCGAGGCAAGATTCCCACAAACACATGGCTGGTTCCCAGGATGCTGAGCTGCCTTGAAAATGTGGCTGTTCACAGCACCAGGCCGATGTATTGGGATGAATTACAAAATAACACACGCCTGTAAAGAAGCTGGGCCCTCCTGAGGGCTGGGTCTTGCCCTGGGATTGCCCTACAGACAGTCGGGGTGGGTTTCCAATAGAAAGTGTTTCTGTCTTAGGGAAAACCTGAAATTGGCTAATCCTCAGGTACCAGATGAGGAGTTTTCTCACCAGCCACAGGTAAGGCCAAATGTCCCTGCTGCATAAGCCATGCAGCCACTAATTACCATGAGTGAGCAAGTAAACAGCGAGACTTGCCAAGCAGAGACTCCTCCCTGGCCTGGTAAAGCAAATTAGGTTCCTAATTCCCATCCATGTGAAAAGAGGGGAGAAGGTGGGGTGGTCCCTCCAGGTTCCAGCAGCTCTGCTCTGATCCACTCTGCTCACTTTCCCCTCGAAAGACTCTCGGGAGCATGCACAGGCATAAACTTCTCCTTGTCTTAGCCAGAACAAGTGGCCAAGTGACACTGTTGTTGTGTGGGTTTGGGGGGAAAGGAGGGAGGAGGTGTGATTTTTCAAGCTTTCTTGTGTCTTGCTAAAACAGAAGAGCCTTTCTGCTGTCATATTTCATCCCATCTGTCAGCCCACAACAGATGGCAGAGGTGCCAAAGTCTAACATACCACTAACTGCATCGCTGCGTCTTGATATCCCACCTCCCATGGGGCTGCTTCCCCTTCCCCCTTGCAAAATAAAGGTGTGCTGGAAGGAAGGGAAAACACTCATTAAGAACCCAGTGTTTCAGGTTGCTTCTCAAAGAAATAAGCAATCCCTAGGAAGCACCATTCTCATCTACAAGCACACCTGACATTTGGGGAAGGAGCTCTCCGTGGCAGCGCAGGGGTGGAGGGCGCGAGCCCCCGGCAGGACGGGCGAGGCACCAGCCAATAAAGGGAGCCTCGAACAAAGGATGTCTCCACTGACGCAGATGGGATTGAATTAACTGTGCTTGGATGCTTTCCCAAAGGATACATCCTTCTCTTTTAACAATTTGTTTTCTGCAGGCCTGTGTCTGCCACCGAGCTCTGAGTTCCTCTGACCTCCTTCATGCCGCCCAAATGGGCTCTCTTGAAAAGCGTGAAGCCCGGGAGCTGACAACTCCCTTAACACCCAAAGGGACTCCGTGTGGGCACAGGCATATAGCCCAGAGTAATTCTTCTTCTCAGGGAGATTTCCAGCAAAAGAAATTATTGTATCTCATATGTCTTAGCAGTGAATGAGAAAGAGATTCTTAGAGGCAACAGTTCCATTGCAAACATTCCCTAAAAATTCCAGCTGGTAGAAACAAGAGATGTCTGCTGAGCAGTGGATGATGATGGGAGATGCTCTTTATTTGCTGCGAGGTTTGACATGCTATCAACCCAGATGCCAAGCCCCCATGCAGTTTTGGACGGACACAAGAGAGGAGGACACAGCAGAGTTTTGGGGAATGTATTTTCCAAATGCCAAGCAACTCTCTCCCAGTGCCACCACACTTGAAGCAAACTAAACCCAGCTCTGTAATCAGTGCACTGGCAGTGTCAATTGAAGAAATGCATAACAGCAGGTAGAAATTTGATGCAAACAGAGACAAACTGACTAAAACTAATGCAACACAGGAGATCAAACTTGCTAAAAAGAGAGAAATTTTAAAAGCAAGCAAAGTTCTTGAAGCAGGTGACAGCAGCAGGGGTACAGACCTGCTGTTGAGCTTACAGGCCCTGACCCCATGTTGGAGAGGCTCATTGCACAAATTACTTCATCTGCATGATGCAGATTCTGACTGCTGGTGTAGCCCATGTCCTGGGCTGTAACTCCTTCCAGAGGATCCCATGGCACTGTGCAGTTGAGGGGATGGCCCCAAAGGCATGAAGTACTTCATGTTATTTCTCAGGTCTTGTCTTTCCCATCACACCCCATGCTTCACCCTTCTCCTGACTTCCTCTGCTCCCCTGTGGCAGGCTGTTCACAAAGTCTAAAACCCTGCCCTCTGTGCTACAAACTCCCCTATTTCAGAGCAGGTCAGAGCCTTGGGGAAAGGGTTCTTGCTCTTGGGCTATCAGGATCAGCTCTTGTATAGAAGAACTCCCAAAAACTGTAAAGTGTGGTTGGGTGCAAGAAACACACAGACCCAGAAGTGAAAGATGGCATGGTGAGACTCAAAGAGGAAACCACACAGCCTGGCCAACAGCTGGCCAACAGCTGGCCAGGGGGACAGGACTGAAAGGCAAATGGAACACCGGGATTTTTTCAGCACGTTCTCTCATCAGGGCTACATGGCCAGACTCAAGGCTCTCAGAGGACTTTTTCTGCCTCCTCTGTACAATGCAAGGAGCAAAATGTATGAGTCTATGACTAGAGTGAACTTGCATCTTCCTCTTTGTGTTGAATCTTTGCAAACCTTCAGCTTTGGCTGGAACTTGAGCCTCTCTTGTTTTCAAGTGGGTTTGCATTGCTGGCTGAACATTTTCACAGCTCTGGGTGGAACAGAGTTACAAGATAATGACATGCTGAAAATAAAAGTGAATTTCAAGCTAAGCTGTTCTGTGGCTTAATGTCTATCTGGGGAATTTCTCCTTGGTAATTAAGGCCAGAGTGCCTGCATACCAAAACATACTAAAACAAATCTTGCATTTCAATGTTTAATATCCCTATAGCATGGGTGAGTCTTTTTTTCCTTTGGAACAAAGTAATCTTTTGTAGTTGCTCTCTTAAAATGATGTCCAGATCTCTTGAGTGTGTACTGTTGTACGATTACACTACACTCCTAATTACCAAGTTTCTCTCTCAGATCTCAGCTGAGATACTTTGCTCTGCCTACAGATGCCTTTGGGAAAGAAGGAAAACACGAACACGTAAAGAAAGGCAAAAACTGAAATTTAAAATACTCCAAATATACAAGGAGGGACTTTTTAAGATCCTGAAGTATGTGCAAAAAGAAAAAAAAAATTCTTGCTGCCTTTTTCAAGTTGAAACTTGTTATTACTGAGTTTGCCAAAAATGTCTACTTGGAACAATTTTATATATTACACATTTTAGAATAGAACTGTGAATGCTTTTTCTTTTTATAACAATTGAAATATTTCTCCTTGCTATCAAGCTACTTACTGTTTTTTGCAAAATGCCCCTCTTTGAAAGGGGCATTTATAGTCACTTACAGTCACTGAAGCCTCCTGAGCACAGTTTTGGATTGCCCAGTGTCTGGCACAACCTCACCCAGCCAAGAGCCTCTGCAGAAGCGGCTCGTTCACACAGAAAGGGGACGTGTTTCATCTGCTGCAAGCTGGTCAGTGGCTTCATCAGCCCCTGAAGGCTGTGACACACATGTCCCTGCGTGCACTCTGTGCCCTGCTCTCCCTCCCAGCCAAGTCAGGCAGGATGGGCTTGGGCTGCCACGGCTGGAAACAGGCAAAGCCTCAGCTCTGGCCTGGCCAGAGTGCTCCTGGCATCCCTCCTCCCTCACAGAGCTGCAGCTGCTGCCTTGTAACTGACTTCCATGCAGGGCTCATGCTACAAAACCTTCCCATTTGTGAAAACCCTGTCAAGCATTTACAGCCTCCAAGGGAGCAGCTCCTCAAGTGCTGAGGTCCACGAACCCTCCGAGTCAGAGCCTGTCTAGCACTGCCAACAGGTTTCATGGCCAGCCACGCAGCAACAGAGGGAGATTTCTTTACCCAGCAGAGGCAAACCACTCAGAGGATTTGCTTTCACAGTCACAACCACCCTAGAAATTCAGGAACTACCCCAGCAAGAGGCACAGCCCTGGTCCCAGCCGGGAAAGCGGCCAACAGCAGATTGCTGCAGGCAGCAAACGCCTTCCCACAGTGGCATTTTAGCTCTTTTTTGGTTTGAACAAGGTCCCACCCCAGATTTTCTGCCGAATGAAGCTTTGAAAGAATTACATGCTTCGTGTAAGGCCTTGCAAGCTTGCTTCACAGGGAAGTGCAGAGCCTTTTGGGAGGCTCCAGCATGTACAGCAAGGTCACCCTGGCTTGTGCTTTAAAAGGAGATGACAAGAGCAGGCTGAAACAGCTCTTTGAAATGCAGAGAAATATTCAGGTTCTTCCTAATTTCATTTTTCAACTGTAAAGGATTCAGTCTTTGTTTTTATAGATGGCTCTTTATTATTTTCCTGTCTATTTTTTAGACAATTGGACACTGGTGAGGAAGCACAACATTTTTAATCAAAGAGGTGTCCAAGGAGCAGACCAGTGTACTTAACTCACTCCATCTGCAACATATGTAAGGAACCAAATGCCTTTTTGCATAATGTGATTATTCATGGGACTCCAGATGCAAAGGAAAGATCTCATCTTCTTAAGATATAAACATCTTTATGCACCATAAGAATGAGATTAGCAAGTAATCACTATAAAAATGAAATACCTCTTCTCAGGGCTATGTCAGCCACCTTTCTTGGCTGAATAATTGTATGCATTTATATTAATTGACTGGAATATTGATAAAGGGATTTACTTTTATACATGACTGCATGTGGCTCCTCATGGCCAAGCTGTAACTTCCCAGAGACAAACCTGAAGGCACACAGGGTTGTCAGCATGTGGATTTTAAACGAAACACATATGGGGAAAAGAAACCATAGGAAAAGTAAGAAGCCTGAGTGATGGTGACTGGTACACATTGACTGTGACTACTCTTTCTTTTCTGAGAGACATATGGAAGCATCCTATCCCTGATCCCCTACAATTTCAGCACAGCTGGGTTGGTTACTCTCTGCTTGCAAGAAGCTCCAAATGTACAGACCTGAAGCAGAGCATCAACATCTCTGCTCTTATCACAAACCAGCAGTGCCTCCCCAGGCATGTGGTGTTAAACAAGTGGAAACCAACTGAGGTTGGTTTGGTCTGAGAGATGGGGATGTACTGAAAACTGGTGGCATTTTGCACATCACATTCTTTAAAATCCAAGTCACCACCTCCAATTAATTTCTTTTAAAAGTTTCTGGCTCTTGAGCACTAATCAGTCACTTGAGAAGCAGCCTTGCCCTCGTTGTACCCACCAAGGTGAGACCCCAGCTCCTTGCTGCACACGTGCACCATGTGGGAGTTCACAGTGGAATGAAAATCACAGCTGTGGTTTGCAGAGCTCAGAAACACACACCATGTTTCTATGAGGTACTGAATCCCTGGCACCCTGCTCCTTGTTCCTTCAGAAACTGGGAATCCAAGGTCCTCTCTTAGGCTCATCTATGTGTATGAACCCCCTCAGAGGATCCCTCAGGGAGCCAGCAGGGGAAGCAGAGGGTGTGTAGTGCAAGGACTCATCATTCCCTGTGGGAATGGATGAGTAACACAACCAGGGCTCTGTGTGACCAAAAGGAAGACTTTTATCCCCAAAACCTGACTGGCAATGTCAGCAACAGAAATGGTTTACTGCATAGTGAATAAACACCCCCCTGCCATCCAAACAGACAGGGAGCACTTATCTGCTTCTCCCACTGGAAATATTTCCTTGCTATCATGCCTCACTCCATGCTGAATGCTAAAATATTTTTCCCCAGTTAAAGTGACGCTTTGCTGAGATCTCAGCACGTGCAGTTCATTTTCCTGTATCTGTATAAACAAAGTAAACTTGAAACATTTGTGAATGAAATTTTCCCTGCAAGTTTCTTGTGACTTAATGGTCATTAAATTCCTTACAATTGTATCTTCTGCACCCAGCCAGGCTTCTGCAATTTGGTAATGCATTGGCAGTGTTCTGACTGCCTCTGCAGGGGCCTTTTGAAAAAATATTATAAAATTTCAATTGAAAGGGGCTTTTTCCTCTCTTGACTTCTCCTGTCATACTCATTTTTCAAATCCTGAAAATTTGTCAGGAGAAAAAGGCAGCTCTGAGAGAGTGCTGCTTAAAGGCAGATGTCATCCCAGACTGAGAAAATATGAAGCCAAGAGGAAGTACAAGGCTTAAAACAGGAATGGTTTTAACCATGAAATTGTGATCAGGCACTGCAGCAGAAAGTAAGGATGGATGAAACTATCATCTTCAAACTCTTCACAAAGAGAGAAAAACTGGTAGTCTGGACAAGGCACTGATCCTGCCTGGTGAAGAAACAGAACGAGGGCTGCCCTGCCTCCTGCACCAACACGTGCTGCACCACAGATTTCTGCAGCACTTTTCTTTGGAAGGAACACTCTCAGGGATGAGACACGCTCACACATCTGATCTGATACACGTCAGTTCAGAGCAGCATCTGCCTGGAGCTGGAGGATACATTGCCTGCCTCCTTCACAGAGCATGTGACATCCCTTAGGTGAGCACTGCAGCCCTAAGAAGCTCCTTTTCACTCCAAGTTTTCTTTTTTCTTGACCACTGAATTCCTCCTGGCTACAGCTGCCAGCCTTTTCTCCAGCTGGGGCTCTGCATTTTCCCTACAACTCCACTGCACAGAGGGACTCACACCTGCTCTCAGCCAGGCTGTGGTGCTGCAATCATTGCACTGGACAGTGTCCAGGGACACCAGCAAGGATGTGCTCCAGGAAAAAAAGTTGGTTTTTTTTTTTTCTAAAAATACCAAATACAACAGAGCTTGCAGTGCATGGGATTTGCACAGCATTTGGCTGGGGAAGATGGGACTCTCCTCCTGTCAGACATAACCTGACCATAACCCTCAGCCATTCCCAGAACCACTCACCAGCAGGAGCTGCTTTTGCTGTAGGACAAACTCAAAAGCATCTTTATATTCTGAAAAAATAAGGTCATATAGCCTTGGTTTAAATACTGTGAAATTGCAAACAGAGGCTTTGGTAACAGACACTGGTTACATTTAACCTGTGGATTCAATTCCAATCCATTACACAGAACAAATTAAGTCAACGTGATGTTAATGCTATAGCAGATTGTGCCTTGCATCCTGTGACAGACACAACTGCAGCAGCTGTTTCAGGAAAGTCCTGGACAAAGGCAAGTGGCCACATCATGATGTGACATATTAATACCATTGTTTCTCTTTCCTTTTCCTATTGCTGCTGAGGATAATGTGGTTGGTCAAAAGTAGGAATTATTTTCTGCAAGAAAATTAAGATGGAAGAATTCTGTAACAAATCCTTTGATGAAACAGTTTGAGATCTCACTTGATACCAAGAAGAAGCAAGGCACTATTTATTTACTCTTTCTGCAAGGACCCCTTTATTTTGCCTGTTCTTTGTCTCCTCTGTGAGGATTTCCTTACATTCCCACACCATTTTCTAGGACAAGAAAGGTCCCAGTGTGTTGGTTTGGCACAGTCTGGTTTTTGGTAGCAGGAGAGGACCACAGGGGTGGCTTCTGTGAGAAGCTGCTGGAAGCTTCCACCACGTCCAACAGAGCCAATCTCTGATGATCTCCTCTTCCCTTTTTTCCCCATCAATGAAGCTCTGCTATCATTGGGCTGAGATCTCAATCCTGCTACCACTCAGCTTCGTGTTCATCATTTGTGTGATCATCACCACTGTGGGCAGTGGGAGAGAAGCCCAGAATTTCACAAGTACATACAGGACTAAACTCCTCCTGCACACAGCCTCCATTACCTTTGGTTAAAATATTGCATCGCCATTCAGACAAAAAAGCAGGTGAATGCAGAGATGCTTTGGGCAGCAGGACACCTGGATCTCCCAGACCATGCCACAACCTCAACAACCGAAAAAGCAAGAGGTGAAGACTACGCCTGAAAACACTGCAAATGCTGCAAACACTTACAATTAAAGGCCCTCTGTTGTTTTCACGGTACTTGTTCTGGAAGAAGATGTAAACCACAGTGGCAGCCAGCGAGTAGAGGAAGGCGAAGACCGCGATGGTGACGAAGAACTCCGCCGAAGAGGAGAAGTCCCCGATCAAGGCGAGCGTTTCCCGGCGCTTGCCTTCACAAGTGGGAGCCTCAAAATTCACTTGATGCAACCTGGAAAACATCCCATAGAGCAGCAGGTGAAGCACAGAAAATGGGTACTGTTATCTGAATAAAGATGAATACATTTGCTCTGCCTCATTCCTGATGCACATTGATACCTGTGAGTAACTGGCAGCTGTGGGGAGAACCCTGCGAGTGCCAAGGTGAGACTGAGCACATGAACACATCTTTTAATCAACCCCAGAGAAAGTTTGTGTTCCAGTGGTTTGGTACAACCCTCCCCTACCCTTCTGGGGTTTTGCCATGGCAACAACTGAAAAAGGATAACATGAGAAACAATTTGATTCTTGAATTCTTACAGTCCAGGCAGCAGAAAACAGGTCTTATCCTCAGTACTAAGCCCATGGGATACCTGTGGACATTCACAAATTCCTTGCATCAAATTGTCTGGCGCAGAGCTGCCTGTGGCTGTTAGCCCATATGGCTGCAAGCCACACTGTGCTTCTACATTAAAGGCTTTTAAAATTAAGCTGCAGCAGAAATACACAATTTGGATCAAAGAAAAAGTCTGCATGCCCTGGTTTAAGCAACCTAAGCCCTAACTTTATACTCATGACTGTTTATCAGTGACTGAGCTAATAGATTTATAGTTCTGTCTGGAACCTCCTGTGACAGAATTTTTTTCTGCAATAATTTTAATTTCTGATTCAGAAAAAGAAAGAGGATCCATGGAGGGGTCATTTTGGCAGGTCCTGTTGCATGGCCCAGATTCACATCAGTGGGGACGTGGAGCCCAATGAGGGATCACGTTATTCTGCCCTGCACAGGCTGAGTGAAGGGGACGAAGCCAGCAGCAATTAAAGAACTGATGATCTGGTGCTGAGAAAGGATTAAGCCTTCTGGGAGACATTCCTCTGCTCAAGGGCAATTAATGTGTGCAACAGCAAGCCAATGGGAGCAGCAGCCATAACTATATTTGGCTAAATAAAAAGTTAATTCCCCAGATGAAAACAAAGTACCCACAGCAGAAATCACAAGATGGATTAATGGTCATTGGAGGATTGGATGACTTTTTGCTTTTGCTGGTCCTGATTAAATGTGCCCAAACACGTAGGCACAACCTTTTCATCAGTGGTTGATGAAAATAATGCCAGTTATTTGCCTCAGAGATTTTACTCCCTGTCATTGTAGTAGTGATGGGATGAAAACAAAAACCAAGTCTGCCCAGGTTGCAGAGATGAGGAGTGCTGAATCGCCTTTCCAGCGTAAAGCCAGCAAAGCCTGATGAAATCTGAACACACGAGAGACATCCTAACGCCAATGGGCAGTTTCCTGACTTTACTGTCTTTATAGCAGAGTTTTCTTCCCCTCCCCAGCAGCCCTGAAGCACAGAGTGGACAACATGTGGTGTTGCAAGTAGCAGCTCACAGTCCTGGGCGTACCAAAGAGGAAATAACTTAGGGAATATTTCTACCAAGATTCAGACTTTGAGATGCTGCCCACCCCTGCCCCTCTGACTGTCCACTGTCAACACAGCCCAGTCTCACCATCAACAACCACCACCCTTTACAAAACACAGTAAAGCAACTGAGACCATTTTCCTTTTCTATTCTCTGTTTTCCTGACTGCATCTTAGTCCTGAATCATAAGCCAGAAAAAAAAATGTTCATACATTAACACCCCACTTGTACCTTCCCAGCAGTGCTTTTGTGGCCAGGCACTTGTCAGGGATACAAGATCACAGAAACCTTCTTCCATCAAGTTATTTTTATTCACTTGCTTTTCCTTTTAGATTTCCTTGGTCTCTAAGAGGATGTGCAGTAATTGGTGCCTCTTGTGGCCACCTCACCTCTGTCAAAACAACCGAGATCTCTGTTGTGCAAAGGGCCCCAAAATAGACCATGATTCAGACCTGGGAAGAGGAGCTGTGACAGGCAAGAGAAGTGAGGGAGCCAAGCCCTGCAGTGGTTAGGGTGGATGCTGACTTTACATGATACATCTGAAAAATCTCTTTAAGGCAGGGGAGGATCAGTGACAGAAAATCCAGTTTCACTAATCAAAACCTTTTTGATCTGGAATGGCATCTCCAAGAGAAAACTCTGATTTTTTTTCCCCACTGACATTGCTGAGTCAGCCTTTCTGGGGGCAGGATGGCTCGGTGATGACTCACAAAACACTAATTGCCTCCGCCTCTCACTTTCGATACAATTCTACCTGTTCTGTCTCTTACTTCCTCTGACTTCTTTCATCTTCTCTTCTCTCTCTTTGTTTATACCCCACCTTTTCCTTCAAGTCACCCTTGGCCAGTGTCCTCCTTCTGCTGCTTTTCCAACTTCCAGCACCACCCCTCCCTTCCACCTTTGACTCTCCATTTGCTAAAACCAGGAGCCCCAAGAGTGACCCTTTGCACTTTGTTAACATTTGTTAGGCTGCATTAACAGGAATGATTTTCACTGATTGATGGCCAATGCAAATAAAGAACACAACAATAATGAATTTACTTAATTAGGGAAACCTTTCCCCCTGTAAGTTCCTCCAGGGTTTCTTTTGCCTTGTACTGCACTGAGTATTAATTCAGAAATAAAGCTCCTGACTTTGGAATGTGACCTTGCATCCCACACTCAGCAGACCTGCACTAAGGTCATCCTCACTGCCCATTGTTACCAGCACCATCCTTTTGTTAACAGCAGCTGCCATGGCCAAGCCATCCGGGCCCAAATTCCCTCAAATTCACTTCACTCTGAAGTAAGTCCACCAAAGGCAGTCAAGTTTCACTGATGAAGTCACAGTAATTAAGGGCTTCTAAGGTTTCTTCCACCACTTGGCAAACTTTCCATTGCCGTGGGAAATATGATGACAAGACAGCTGTATTGTCGAGCTTGACAAGATCAAAAGAGGGCAGGAATGTATTAGAGAAAAGGGGGATTTTTACATTGTTCCACAGCAGCGAAGAGCAGTTACATTTTCAGATGCTAATTACCCTTGCTCTGAAAAGAATACATGAAGCCAGACACATTGAACAAAGCTACAGCTGTTACATGTGCATGGGGGAGCAAAAGTTGTGCTCTCTCCATGTGAATGTGAAGTTCCCTTTTCTTCCTGAACTTCCTCAGTTCAATATTGAAGCCACAGCTTTCTTTTAATCATAGCCCTCCATTTTTTTTTTTTAGCAGCTTAATTCCCCTGATGATCCTTGAGCATGAAAATAGTCATGAGCCAACTTCCCCAAAGACCTGTCTCACTCCACCAGCAGAAGGGTGAGTGATCTAATATTGTCTGATTCACTCCCTTCAACAATGCACACAGGGCTTAGACTTGAAGCCAAGAGAACACGCAATTAACACAAGAATATGCTCCAATGTTATTGATGAACCAGCATAGATTTCCCTCTGGGCTTTGATCAGTGTGTGGACTAATAAATAACAGATAAAGTTCTGCCTCCAAAAATTCTCAATGGGGGTTAGTGTTTCTCCATTCCTTTAGCAGGATCTAGTGAAAAACAGGCAAGAAAAAAAAAGCTCTGTTTTGGCAGGTTGTCCTATTTTCTGAAAATAGCATCTTGTAATCCACCCTCCAACTTGTCTACAACATGCTGGAATAAAATCTGCAACACCCACATACATGCTTGCAAAAACTCAGAGATCCATTATCTTCATTGGGCTGTATTTTCCCCCAACTTGTTTCTGGCACTCAAACTGTCAATTGTCTTTACTGTCTGCAAATCCCTGAGAGAAATAAATCACTAGAAATGAGTTATTGCAGTAGTACTTGTGGAGGGGTTTCTTGGGAAATGTTTATCTTGGCTGATAATCTCCAAAATGAGGGGAAAGTGAAATTTCAAAATACAGTAGTGAAATGCTGACGTGCACAGAGCCCCTCAGCAAGTCAAACTGCTCTGTTGAGGCACAAAAACGTGACAAGGGTTTACATCTTCCTTTCTCTGGGATATAGAGTAAAGGCATTTCTTTTAGCTAGCCCTGAAAACACTGGAGTTCCCTCATTTCAGAGGACTATGCTGGTGTGCTTTGACACCAGTGCCTCCAGCCAGCCAGTCCCTGGGCAAACGTACCTTTTTGAGGCACCAAAAATGGATTTTTTGGTAGGCTTAGTGGAAGAATACAAATAAATGGGAGCCTTTCTTCACACAACAGAGCTCATCATTCCTGTAAAACTTCTCTAGAGATATTACCTACATTAAGGAAAACACTGTGAAAGTCATCTCTAATAGTCAGGTCAAAGCAGAGATCTGCCTGCAAATGAAAAGTCTTTTCTTTAAGGAAACTGGGGTCCACTGACTCTTCCAACACTCTTCCCAGCCTGCTCTTCTCACTGCAAAGAACACTTCCCCCACTGCTGGGCATTCCTGAGTGTTTGGTGTTAAAATCCTGGCTATCTGCAAGGCTGCTCACACAGCAAGGAACAGATTTCCTTCCAGGCTTCAGGAGGATGGATGGAGTGAGCTCTGCATTCTCATCCTCCTCCTGCCCCCAGATCTGCTCTGCAGGGACAAACTTCTGACAGGGGGGGACCGTGCACCATCAAAACCATGATCCAGCAATTCCCAAAGGATCTGAACCTTTGCACCCCGGCATCCAGGAGCTGCTGAAGTTAGTCTCAGGCAGGCAGCCTGTTAATACCACATTTGAACACCTTGACGCCATTAATGCTGAAGTTCTCTCCAAAGTCAAATAGCTGAGATATTTTTCAAGCCCTGGACAACTGCGGGGATGAGATGGGGTTTGCCCCTCAGCAGGACCGCAGCTACCATGGAAGTGACTGCTCCCTGGCTCTTTTGCACCTGGTGCTATTCTGGTAAAATCAGAGGTTTTTATCCTTTTGCTACCAATGACAAGACTCTTTCTCTCCCCAAGCTGTCCTCCAACAGCTCTTTTCCTAATGAAGAAATTACCTTACTCAACTATTCCCATCCCTCACCTTTACATTGCTCATCTGCCATGACACACATCTCAGTGCTGCCTGCACATACCACAACCTTTCAAAACTGAGATGTTTATCCATCCTTCCTAACTATCCCAGCAGTTTTCCATATCTCACTCTACCAGCTGTCTCAAAAAACATCATATTCCAGACTCCCCAGCACCCAAGGGTGCCTTCAGTACCCTCCTCCCCTACAGAGCAGCAGCACATTTGTTTCCACCCATACCTGCCCCTAAAAAATCTGTTCACTTTTATCTGGAGACAGAAAGCAAAATTAAAATTCACCATCTGACTCAGCAATCCAAGCCTGGTCTTTTGTTTCTTTCCTTTCTTGAAGAAGAAGGAATAGAGTTGGCTGATCAAAGAGTATTTGAAAATATCTCACTTTGAACTTCCGTCCGCTCAATAAATCCTCTCCGTTTATTACCAAAAAATGAATTCCAAAGCCCACATCACTCTAGAATTATTCAACACTACCAGTCATTTCACACAAATACATATATCATCTTACAAACATTTATTCCTAGCTCCTATCCTGGACATTTGAACATCCTAAAGATCTCCCCTTTGTCACAGCTGACTTCAGTGGCTTATACCCATCCAAATCCATGGCCAGAGCAGCATGACCAAAAAAAAACCCCAAAAGCTGCTGCTGGGAAGCTAACCAGGAAAGCTGCAGCAACCTACGCTCTTTTCTGGATTATGTCCAGCCAATATAATAAAAAATATTTCCCTCCTCATATTTTCAATTTCCTAGCCTGCCAGGTTCCTAGCCCTCCCTAGCACATAGCTGTGCTGCAGATGTTTGGCCAGCACTATTTCCCTAGAGTACAGGTTTACCAGGACAAACTGCTGTCCCAGCTGCTGTCCCAGCACACCACACTGTGTGCTGCCCTGGGACAGGGGCAATTCCTCCCGAGCAGGCAGCTCAGAGCAGGTTCACCACCATGCCTACCCAGAGCTGGGCACCTCGTGGGTCCCTCTGCTCCATCCCTCTACCCCACATTTAACTTCTCCTGTTAAGACAGCAAGTCTGAGACCCCCTGAGGTGCTCAGGCCTCCAGGAAGAGCAGCTACACCAGCCCTTTGAGGGTGGGTTCTGAAGGCATTTGGGACAGGGACAGCACTGGGGGTGGGCAGGAGGCACTGGTGCCAAAGCCCAGCTCGAGATCCCCCTGCAGGACCCACTCCCAGTGACTAAGTGCACAAAGCCCTTGGGAAACAGCCTGCACAGCACTCCTGGGGGAAGAAACAGCTGGACTGGTGCCAGCCATGGGAATGTGGGAATGAGCCTCCCCAGGCTGTGCACATAGCGGGAGCGCAAACCCTACTACTCCATCGTAGCACCAAAAAGCCAACAAAAAAGGCTCATTATAGAACACATGCTGCTGGGAGTGCTTGCTAAGCTGAGTGGGTGATCCCAACCCCACTTCCAAGCCTTTATCCAAGACCCAGATTTATCTCCCAAGATAATTTCACAGCTCTTCTCAGGAACACATGCTGTGCAAGCAGAGCACAGTGCTCAAAGACATGCTCCATCAGTCTTTACAGCCCAGATACCTTCCCAGATTGGGCACTTGCATTCTTTGTGGAACAGACTAGTGGCAATATACTCTGATTTCCCTACACTGAGCTGTTTTCTTGGGACAAACTGCTTTCTGGTCTCTGGGAAACCTTGTTGCTATCTCTGAAGGAAGATAACCCTTAATTATATTTTAAAAAAGCCATCATGTTAATGGAACAAGGCAAATTATAGGACCTGGAAATGCCACTGGCATACATTCACATCACCACATAAATAACTATCCAGAGTTACCTGGTCCCATCATGATATCCAGGCTGAACCCATGGCTCTCATGTCCCTCCTGCTGCCCTCTCCTCTGGACAGACACGGAACAGCTTCCAAACTAAGAAGCTCCTGTCAGAGCCAAACAAAAACTTCCATTTGGAGAAAAATGTACAGAAATCTAAACATCTACAGATGAAACACTAGCAGTAGGAATCATAAAGAAAAGGCCTAAAAGAGCCATTGAATATAATAAGACCATTCCTGAGAAGTGGATGTATCAAATCCCTGGGCAGTGTTTCTGCATGGAGCAGTGTGGGACTGCTGATCTGCCATTCCTGCACCCCAACACATCCTGAGCTGCTCACACCGCCTCCAGTCCACCTTCCCTTCCACCACCAAACAGGCTATGAACTCCATGTGAAAGTACTCCAAATTCTTGGGCATCAGCTGGTGTTCAGCCTGAACCACCTGAAAGCACAAATGCTTCACTCTGTGACAAGCAGTGTTACACACATCTTCATCTAGACCCTGAAAGCAGCAATTCCACCCCCCAGACCAGCTGATATAAATACAAGAGCAATTACAGAAGATGCAGCAACATTTACTCCTTTGTGTTGTACTTCAATATTACTTTGTATTTGACTATAATTTTTTCTCAAGTATATTGTCCTGATGTTCCTAAAGCAATCAAATTAAGTTCTCTGGAGGGTTTTATGGGATGACTCCAGTGAAACTCCCAGTCACAGTATGTACATTTGGAAGGATATGACAAATCCTTTCCTCAGGGAGTTGGTGGGCTGCAGCACAGGCTGAGCAGGGCACTGGGCAGGAACCAAGCACATTTTTGGGTCTGCTGATGGACCTTCAGCCAAACTGCCAGCACCTTCACACCTTGACTAGCCCAGGAGGTGTGATTCCAGAGAGGACAGGCACTGAGTGGGGCTGTGCTGCATGGGCTTGGATGCACATCCTCTCCAGGGTCAACTGAATGAAAAATATTGCATTTATCTCCTGGAAAATAAATTAATGTAGAATTCAGGTGTGAGAAGGGACCAAAGACATCCCATGCATCCCATTCCCTACAGTCCTGGGGAAATCTTCAGGGCCCCTGCACAGCAAATGCACATTCTGGAGCAGGGGAAAGGGGAAGGGCATGTGTTTGATTGTCCCCCAGCTGGGTCACCATGTGCCACACAGGGTGTGGGATCAAATGCCAAAGAAAGCAGAGCCAAAAGGTAGCTGCTTTGGTTGCTTCTGTACTGACAGCATGAAAATGTGCAAAAATAAATTTGCAAGGGAAGTTGCCTAAATTCTGACTTTTAGGAAAAGCCTTTGTGGCAGGCACAGATAAAACATCATCACTGCACAATACTGCAGAGACTATTCATGAATATATATTAAAAATTCAAATGGTGAAAAAGCTGCAACAAATCCAAAGTAAAATTCCACTTAAAGAACAAATTTGGCCTAAAGAATTAATGAAGAATTTTTCTGGCACTAAAACAGTGTTAAGCATGAAATATAACCTCTATGAAAAAAAATCAGCCAGTCGAGACTATCCAAATTCAGGAAAAATCCAATTTTTGAGTGCCAAAAGAAAAGCTCTACAATTTACAAAGTTTTAAGAAAGCATTCTCCCTTATCTGCAGCAGACACAACCTCCAGAAATTTCCTACAACTTTCCTTCCCCCTCCAGCTGTGTGTCCATGAGCTCTGTGTTCTTGCAGTTTGTACATAGACAACAAGACAAGAACTGACCAATTTGAAGAGCTGTGAACCAAGACAAGCCTCCTCTGTGGCCCCAGTTCAGCATTCAAGGATGTGGTTTTTTCGAGTTTTAAGGGATTAAAAGCTACAGAGTAGAAGCAGAACACTGATGGCAGCAGCAACTGAGATGACCTCAACACCTGGAGAAGTCATCTTGTCTGCAGAGCTGCTGCCCCATCACAAAAATACTGCCTGGACCCATCAGCTGGTCCTTGGTTAACAATTGTCCTTGCAATTAACTGGAGACTTTATGGTTTTGCAAATCTTCCTCCCCTGACCTCCTCAAGCAGTGAGTCCCTGTTGACAGCCCTGAATGAGCAGAGGCTCTTCCACCCTTGGGCTGCAGCTTCTTGGCTGTTTACAAAATGGTTTGCCCCAGAGCCAAGGCATCCAGACCAGCCATGAAATTGTGGGGGTGGTGGGTGGTCTCTTGCTTCGACAACACAGTTGTGATGAGGACCACATGCACAGGGTCAGCCTCAAAGAGAAGCTAAAAATGTGGTTTTATCAGATTTCTGGTAAATCTGATTTTATCAGATTTCTGTAGATCTCATGCAGGACCAAAGGGTGACTCGAAGCACTTCTGGTCCCTCACTTGTGAGGAAAGGACACTTGCCTTTATCCACAGTTCCCAAAGTGCAAACTGGCAGTAATGACCATTCTTTGCCAATCTTGAAGATTTCTACAAAGTGGGTTTTGAAGACTGTAACTGGGGTCAGGAGGAGGCCCTCAAAACTAGGAAAGTCACAAAGTCATCTGTATTTTTATCTGTTTTAATCAAACCAGCAGTAATTCCATCAAACTCTGACAATAGGAATTACACTGTACATTGCACTCATGGACAGCTGTTACTGCAGACCACAGCTGTCCAAATAAAAAAGCCCATTTTCTCCCATTCCACTGTTCTCTCTGTCTAAAGACAGTATTTCACAGGCAGTGAGGACTTGTGGAAATTGGAGAACACTGATTTGCAGTTTTCAATTACTTCAGCAGTCTGTAGCCATGCACAAGCAAGCAAAAATCACATCAGGGCTCTGAACTATGGGATGCACTCCTTAATCACTAGAGCCAGTTATAAAAATGTGAAATATTCTTTCCTATTACAAACTATGCTCATTCAAAGCTGAAAAGAAAAGTACTTATTCTGCAGACCTGGATCACCTTTTCCCCAGCCCAGGAGACAATCTAAGAGCAAACAGCTCTAACTAAACCAACAGCTCATTGATCAGTGCTCAGTTTGGCTTTGCAAGCCCCATGTTCAGGCTGCTTCCAGACTTGCTTCACTACAGAGACTTGACCAAGGTCTCTGATGCCTTCACTGCCAGGGAAGTGCTGGGGCCATAGCTCACAAAGTTCTTGCATACACGTCAGAATGGCACACAATCTTATAACTGGCTTTCCATTGGGAGATTTTGAAAAATTGAGCTGCAGTTTTCTGGATAGCCCTATTAATTACCAGAATGTAAAAATCACAACTGAGAAAAAAAAGGTCTATTTCCTAGTTAAAAATACATCTCAGTGCTTCAGTTTGCATCATTAAGTCATACTAAATATGAAGATACTTTGTGAAGGTGTCACAATCATAGATATTTGTAACCTGAAAGATTTGCTGAATTTTACCCAGCAGGATGCAACATTATCTTCTTCCTCATTCACACAATTTCCTCTTTCCACTAACAGTAGAAGTTCTGATTAGGCAAATTATTCATTAAGAGGTCAAAATTAGGTATGAAAAGCTCTGCTGAGGTCAGAGTTTGAAATAGTTGTGGAAAATAATTAAAGCCATGACTGAGCCCTCAGTGCCCATCCTACACAGCCAGTTTATGTAACAGGGATATTGGTGAAAATCTCCAGCTTAGCTGATGTATTACTGAACATTTTTCCTCATCAGTTCAGCTGTTAACCCCAGATCTGAAGTGCCAGATGAGGCAGTCACAGTTTGGCAAGAAAAGGGACTAAACCAATGCAGCTTTCACTATCGCAGATCCAGAAGGGACCACTGTGGCACAGCTCATGGTCTTCTGAACTCCATCCAATCATCCCTGCAACTCCTGCTTGTGCAAAATCTGCTTCTCAGAAGCACCAAGTTTTGTTCTAAGAAGTTCCAGGGTGGAGATTTATGCCTTCATTAAGCTGGAATGGGTCATGCAAAGTTTAACTAGCACCTTTCACCCTCCCAGGAGCTTTGCCAAATCTGCCTGGGAGCTGGGGCATCTGCATTTTGGCACAGCTCACACCTGCAGCCAGTGCACAGCTCCTGCTGGCTTGCTTTTGCTCCTGTCTATGCACAGGAGGTTTATGAGACCACAGTTTTGGTTTTGCAGAAGGGGCATCTTCTGTAAGGTGAAGACATCCAAAATAAAGCACAAACCTAAAGGAGTTCAGCTGACTCTGGGACTATTCTTTCCTATCTCCAACCTCTCAAGAGGTCTGGGAGCAGAGCCCACCACAGTTGCCTGAAAGTCAGCATTGCAGGCAACCACTTAGTTGAAAGAATTTCTATTTATCAGCAGCTCTCAGTCTCCCAGCCATTACAGACATGCACAATCTTTCAGCCAGAATGTTTTTCACTGAATTCTGAAGCAAGATTTACAAATGGATGACAAAAATTAGAAGGATAGTACACACTGGCACAGAAATGTGCTAACATTAGCAGAGGCCTTTTCCAAAGAAAGATAGATGCAAAGCTCAAAAAGTTAGATGTTTTCTCCTTAATTATAATTTGTAGCTTCTAAGTAGGCAATTTAGATCTGGCTGTCATATTTCAAATGGAAGACTAGACTGCCCATTGCATGCAGATGAGGTGAACACTTTCAAGGGTGCTCAATGGGAACGTCTTTATTCAAATGAGATGCTTAAAGTGAACGAAAAGCTCCCATAAAACATAATTTCCTTTTCCTTCAGAAGGAAGGACCACTTGAAGAGACAGCTTTACTAGCACACTGAAAAGATACTAATAGGTGATTTAGAATAAAATGGAAAACATTTGTTTTGCTCACTACTGTGATACAAAGATGTGCAAAGACATATTTTCATCAGGGTCTCACATTAGCACCACCAGGAAATCCCACTCTGTCCTTCTGGTAACTGTGGCTCAGTGTTCCTAACACCTCTGCACACACTTCATCTGAGAAGGTGGCTTAGGTGAGACTGTTTAAAATCCAACAATGTCATCCTCCAGGCCAATATTTTTCAAGTAGTTTTCAGGATGAATGCCCCAAGAAAAGACAAGAGATGCTCCAAATTGATTCCCATGCAGCATTTAACTTGGGGATAGACTCCGTATGTAGGCAAAATCTACAGGCAAAGAGATTTTAGTCCAGGGTCTGCCTCAAGACTTAACTTAGGGGCTTGTATTGAGATGTTTTCTCTTGCCATTGCCCTGCAGGCCCAACCAGCACAACTGCTCTGCTCATGGGGCTCCCACGAGCCGCAGACCCCACCAGCATCACCCAGAGCCAGGCTCTGGCACAGGATTCCCCCCCGGCGAGGACAGGGCATAACCACAAAGGGCAGGCGATGGCCTCAGCACAGAGCACCTCTCCCAGCACACCATCACCATCATGAGAGCACTTCTGAGGTGCAAAGGTTCATTTAAATCAGTAGTTGAAGAAGCCCAAATGTTTCAGTGCAACTCTGACAGCTGCAAATAAAACGTCAAGTTTGTGATAGGAATAATTAGCTAGCAAAAAATCACCAGAGCAGACTCGGTAAGTTCAGCAAACAGAAATACTTGCCTTTAGGAGGACTGGTGAAAAAACATCTTAAAATAGTGAATACCAGTAACAAGTATGTACCCCGTAGGTGTACTGTTCAACCACTTATTATCAAAGTAAGCCCAAGGAAAAACCAAGTACATGACAAAAATATTTCTGGGATCACAGGAAATAATAAACAAATAGGACCTTCACTAGGACTCTTATTACAGACAAAACATATTGCTTCAGGGCACTTGGATAAGTGACAAATCCAATCTGAAAGGGTGATGGACTGTGAGAGTAACAAATAATCCCAAGATGCTGAATTTTTTTTCCACCCCCTCAAAGAATCATTGCCTGGGTGAGGGTCAAGTTAATGAACACCCTAATGTGTGCCAAATTTGCAATAGACTGTATCAAGCACAGATCCTAATGCTGGAGAAAAACTGCTACTGTAGGGCCAGAGAAATTGATTCTGTATTTGAACTTGTTAAACTTCCAAAATGCATATACAGGTATCCAGAAGAATGGCTGATTTGTGCTTTAAAACATGAGGAAGGAAGAAATGTTCTGTGATAAAACTAGAATTAGGCCAAAATGAGAAAAACAACTCAGGTGAATATTTAAAACATCTTTATAAATATCAGATTAGGCATGGAAGAGTCTGTAGAGGATCTGTAGAAGAGTGTGGCAGAGCTCCAGGAGACACTGTTGGAGGACATTAGGGTTTAGACTTCAGTTAATTTCCACACTGCAGGGTGACTACAGGGTCATGGATGTGGGCTGCAGGAAGCTTAAATGAATCAGTGTAATTGTGGCTGGAAAAGCATCCATCTCATCTGCTGTTCCAGGAGAGATGGTGGAGCCAGATTTGGGTCAATTACATCAATACTGGGGGGACTTTCAGCGGTTACTGCACCCCAGCAGCACGAGCTTGGAGCAGAGGCTCAGGTGGGAATGGCTCAGCCTCCTCATGCTCCTGACACAAGCACCCTGCACAGACACCACCTCCACATGGGATCCTGTCTCCCAGCAGTGCAAAAGCTCCACTGCGCCAGGTTACTCTGGCAGTGGCTAGTGATTAGTACACTTTTATGCTTTTCCTCACTTCCCCCTTTTCAAAGGGCGGATTAATCCAGGTCCAGAAACAACTAAGAAAGTGATTCCAGCAGAAATGAGAAGCAGCCACCTTGTGAAAACATTTCTTTGGATTTTCCTTTTGGTGCTCCACAATTTCCTGCCACCAGATTTACAGCAGCAGTAAGATAACACAGGAGCCAAGCATAACTTCCACAAAACCATAACTTTAAAAAACAAAAAAAAAAAAGAAAGAAAGAAAGAAAGAAAGAATTATTTTGAGTTTAAAAGTATGCTTCAAAACTCCCTGTCTAATTGTACTGATTATTTCTCTTGGACTCATTTTTATTTCTTGCTGGACACTTTTGCAGTTTGTAGGCTGGGGCTGAGAAAAATCTCAATAAGCAGGTGTGAAGATGCTCCTTTGTTTTGGGAGCATCTGGAGCTACCTGCTGTGGAGTGCAGTGCTGCTTCTGTACATTCAAGACTGACCTGGGGCCACACGAATCACCCCCACACCCCACCAGCACTGGTTTTGCCTTTCTGCATCCTCCTTTTCTTTAGTTCAGGTGATTGGCCCCAGAAACATGTGGTCACAAGTGCAATGTCCATCCTTTCAGTCTGGAAAGCTCCCTCCCCATTCTGATCTTGCTTTAATAGGAAGGTTTTCAGGTTCCTTCAATCTCATTTCCAAAACACCCGAGCCTTCCTGCTTTGCCAAACTGTCCTGTTCAGCCTTACCACTTTGTTTACCAGCTTTTAACTCTTGACACTTGTCATCTATTGGCCAAGGTCTAGCAGTTCATTTTTTGGGAGAAGAAAATAAAGCTTCAAATTCCCAGCAAGAGAAATGAAAGCAGCTGGTAGCACAACTTTCTTTGTTTCAAGTCATGCTGGAAGGTGCAGCTCATAAAAAAGCAGCACTCAGGTATTTTGACTGCTTCAGTGTCACCGCTGACAGCCCCAACAGCAGCGGGGTGTCAGATGCTCAGCAGCTTCTCTCCTTCCACCTACACCTCCCCCAGCTGACAGCCAATAATCAGGACTGTGAAGGCATTTGAAAGGAAAATGCCATGGGAAGATGGACCTGAATGCAAGACAACTAGTGGGAAATTCATCCTACCTAACAATGCCTACAAGCCCATGCAGGGAGATGAGCTTCAGCCTGAGGTGCACAGTCTTGATTAGAGAGCCTCAACTTTTCTGAGCTGCTTTTTCCAAGCTTATTCACTGCTCTGAGATGTTACCTTTCCCAAATAATCTCACTTCTGTTTTTAGAGCACCCCATCTCCATTCTGTGGAAGGAGCACTGGAGAAAAGCAAAAATAGCGAACACATGAGAAAGTCACAGGAATATTTAGATAAAACACTGAGATGACACCAACTTCCAAAGTAGCAGATTTTCCAAGCACACATCTGCTGCCTCATGTAATCTGCACATCTCTGGATACTTTTTGCACATGCCTCAGGTTTGCAAACAAAATCCCAAATTGCACAAAATCTGAGTATATTCATGCTTCTCCTAAAACAGCAGCTGTGTGTCATCTCCCCTCTCACCTGCACATTTCAGGTGTATTTGTACCATGTAGCCAACCACCCCCATCTGTGCATGCTGAGTTCAAGGGCCAGCTACAGCCTCAGCTGGATCCCTCCTGCAAATGAACCCTATTCTGCATCATCTCTGCAACATGCTGGAATGTTACATTACCCATCAATTACTTCCAGTTTTCTAATAAGTAAAACTGTGGGAAATTGCAGATCCAGCCACTTCCTTCTAGAAACAATGGTCGACGTGCCTGGTGGAACACCAGGAGATATTTGAGGGCTACTTCTCTCTGTTTTATTCACTTTTAAAACAAAAGTCTATTTTATAATCATGCAAACTAAAAGCACTTCACTACAGGGTGTATTTGTAATGAATGTTGGAGAAATGACCTATTTGGAAGTGAATCAAATTACAAACATAACTCAATTTTCAGGAACTCTCCTACGCATACTAAGCAGAAATGAAAGAAAATGTGGACATATTAGAGCCAAAAAAATAAACATTTGTAATACCAGGAAATGTGGCTTTTTTAGAGTAATAAATGTATGTCAAGCAAGAACAAGATTTCAAGGAATCAAATTCAGTTCCCACTGTTTAGAATTTGCTGTATCTTAGAACATGTTAAAGAAATAGATGCTTTCAAGTCTGGTCTGTGCACAGCAATCATAAGCCAAACAGCATGTGATTTCCCAAGGAAGAAAAATTATTTTAGAGTCATAGTGTACTAGACTTGAGATTGAATTATGCATTCTTTCCTTAATCATCTCAATTCCTTGAAGAAATCACTTATACAAAAGTGAGCGGTTTCTGCAGTGAACTTGACATATCTAAAAACAAGCTTGTAGATGCTCTTTTGAAGCAGGATCTTAAGTGGCATGAACACTATATATATATTATTATTATATATATATATGTATAACTACACTGTAGTTTTCAGATGTACTTAAAAACATAAAAAAACCCTATAAAAACTGTTTTCCTAAATCACTAGGTTTAAAGCATTCAGATATCAAGAGATGCAAACAGGCAATTAATAAAATTTTCAAAAAGCATTTCAAAATTATGGTTCAAGCTCATTTTGGCTTTTTGCTTCCTCCTCCCTTGGAGCAGCTATTTCAGATCCTTGCTACTGCAATAGATGGGAAACCTCTCTCATTTCCAGCTTAAGTTAATAGCTACACTACAGTTCTTCATCTTGGGATGATGTGTTGTTTCATTTTTCCGTGCCTCCCATTTTCCACTCCCCCAGCTTTCCTGGCCTCCACAGGGCTCTGGAATCTGAGAATCAGGAATTCTCCTCTGCTGAGCTCCCATTCCCAGCAGTTCCATGGCCCCAGGTCTAGCCAAACTCATCCCTCCTGCACACCAGAGGAAAATTCTGGAGCCCCAGACGGGTGCTTAACTGCAATGTGCTGTAGGTGAGGGAGCCCCCCGTGCAGCTGGGCCAGCCAGCCGCGAGAGCCGAACCGCGCGCGCCGGCCGGGGTTACCTGAAGGGGTAGGCAAAGGCTATGTCAATGCTGAGGTCACTCTCGGACTTGTTTGCACAGTCCACACTGAGGCGCAGCTCTCCAGAGTACCCGCCGCATGTTGCAAATGCAAAGATTGCAAAAAGCTGTCAAAAACAAACAACATTTTAATTTTATTTCGTTTCAGTGACCGCCACGAGCAGATCCATGCAGTAGCTCTAGCTGCAGCACCAGCCCCCCTCGGGTCAGGTTATCCATCACTCCTTGCATTTAAAGCATTGCCATACATTATTCCTGCACCCTTCCCAAAAGCAAAGAGCCATGACACATGAAGCTCTGTTGCCACACAGACAGACCCATCACCATTTGTCCACGCCAGCCATCTCAGCTCTTCCCTTCTGTCTTGAACCCTATTTGGGATTCACAACCCAAGCAGTTATTTAAATCACCCCACTGACAGGTGAGATTGGACAAGAAGAGAAGGATGGATATTGACTGAACATAATGAGTGATTCTTAACCCAAACAAAACACTGGCAGAAGCGTTTCAAAGGTGCAACCAGAAGCAGCAACAGCAGACCCAGACAGTTCACACAGCTGCCATCGCTTTATGTGGCAAAACACAGACCTGAGCTGCCCCTCCCCCAGTTAATTTATGACTTAGAAAAAACCCACAGTGTTGGTATTAATTACTTTTCCTAAATTACTACCATAATCTAAAGTGGACATAGAGGTGAAATAAACTGACTGCAAAGCAGAAAGGAATTCCTGACTTTGGCTGGAGTCAGGCAAACTGGAAAGGAAGAAAGAGCTCGGGTGGTTCTGACGCAAACCTAGAACACATCTTAGTCTTCCAGGAGAAAAATAATGAAGAAGGGAGTATGTAGGGCAGAGACACATGAGCTTTTATAGCAAGGGTTCAAAGAAAGGAAATGGAAGCAGGCATGTCTTCAAACATCACTGATGTAGGCTTCCTTGGAAGACCCCAAGTAGAAGTGGGGACAGTTTATTTATGCAGTTGTAATTTAAATTAAAGGACAGGTTAGATTTTGTTGATTGCAGCACTATAGCCCTGAAGTACTCCATTAGTTTTAACAGAGTTACTGTGAGATCTGTAGAAGGGGAGATCAGGGAAATGGCAAGCAAATGCCCAATCCCAGCCACAATTAAATCAGCTAAAATCAGCAACCCAGAGCAAACAAAGAGTGTTCACATCTGGGAAAGAAACCACGTTTTTGGACACTGAAAAATAATCCAGCAAGCAGATGTAATGGCAAAATAACAGACTGAAAATATAATAAATAGAAAAACTAGATCTTATTTCTTGCTGCACAAGGCTTTGTAAAACATGCCATTAATCTTAGTTCTCCCAATGTGCAGCATAAACAAAGCCCCAAGTTTCACCAGCCTCCTTGGAATTCAGCTTTGCATGTGCACCTTTTCCCCGGAGAGTGACAGATTATAGGGGTGACACCTGAGCACTGGGGCAGGGAGCCCCTCCCTGGGTGCAGAGTGATGTGCTGAGCAAGATGGAGCACAGGGAGCAACAGGAGAATAAAGCAAGTTTGCACCCTGCCACTCACTTCCAATGTGATCACGGCATATCATATATGGAGGATAGATCTGCAAAGGTATTTAGGTACCTAATGACAAGAAAAGTTAATAAAAATTTTGATTGAATCAATTCTTTTTGCTGTGCTCATTGCAAAAGAAGAAAGCTGAACTTCACTATGAATTGACTTGTTAAATATGTGCCACAAAATAAATGTTTTCACTACAACTTAAATAGTGTTCCTTCATCCTAAATGAGACACTTCCTCTGCACACACGAGAAGTTTCTGCCCTTACATGTATCACAGCACTGAAAATCAGCATTAATCACCTCAGGTCAATTTGTGAAAACAAATATATTAAGAAGGAGACAATCTATTAAGGAGAACAGGAGAGAACACTGACCTGCTTTCTGGCCTAATTAACAGAGTTGCAAATGCAAATGTTTTGCAGGTACATAGGCACAAAGATTAACAGTGATAAATAAGGAGGGAGCTTGAAAGCCTGCAGTGTGAGACCTGCCATAAAGGAAGAGCCATCACCTCTCAGCTAACACTCTCAGCAAGGGGACAAGCAGAGGAAAAAGGTGCAACTGAAATGCATCTCCTTTAATCATGCATTAGAAATCACCCTAAGGGGTGTCATCATGTTTTTTTCACCAAGGGCACAGAGCCATGCCCAAAACCACAGCTCAGGCTATTCCTTCCCAGGAAGTATCTCCTCCAGAATTCCCAGTTTTCCCCCTCCCCTGTGGAGAGCATCCAGCCTCTACTTTAGCCCCACAACCAGCTCTTAATCAGAAGCTTTTCAGCAAACCCCTCCAGGCACAACCAGCAGCTCCCAACCTTACCCAGCACACACTCTGCTCCAAGCATCAGGCAGCACCCACAAGGCAGGTAGGAAAGAAAAAGGACCATGCTGCAGGCTTTTCTACCAAGCTTCAGCAGTGCCTCAGCCAGCTCAAGCCTGGCTCCCTGCTGAGGCTGGATCAGGTGATGGCTGGGATCACCCAGCTGCCAGTAATGCCCAGCCAGTCCCCACAGCTGCATGCTGAGGACACCAAGCACCTTTAGGAAGCATATTTACAGTTTCCATCAAGGGAATGCAGAGTGAGGGCTGTAAATCAATGGTATTTCCCTGGGGTATTGTGGCCAAGCAGCAGCATAACTCTTCTCCTCCTACCTCTGCATTTCCCCTTCCCCCCACCCCAAGTTGTGCTGCTTTATGTTGTCAGAGGAGTGCCCAGAGCAATAAGCCAAGAATTACTAGCTGGTTTTTTGAGCACACAGTAATTCTGCGGCCATTTCAGGAATACTGTAAACACCACTGTATTTTATTAGAGCAGGATTTGTGTAAAAGGCAGTTGTAAACCCCATAATGGGAGCTTTATGGGCCAGACTCAATAAAACCTCCATCTGTGAGATAATTTTATTGAATCGGGCTGCTCTGAAATTGAAAAGTTTATGGAGAAAGGGAAAGTGTTTCCCCATGTTCCTATTTACTCTTTGCCTATAAATCCACACTCAGCACCAGGCCTATCTGCAAGTGTGCACACATCCTGCTTCTCCCCTTGACATGAGATAAATCTCCCCACGCAGTTACCCCTGGTTATCCCATGGCTGCTGCCTGCCAAGGCTCAGGCCTGACAGCCAGTCCTGCAGCAGGAATGGGAGAAACTTGGTGCCACTGAGGCAACAAATCCTTGCTGCCCTGGCGGTGCCAGGCTGCTCCTGCCCACAGGAGTGGGAGCAGGGCAAACCCTGCTTTCTCCTGTGCTCCCATCCCTCCTGCAGCTGCAGCTACTGCCTGGCCATTGTTATACAGTGGGGAAGCTGGTGCCTTCACATGTGCCTGGGCCCTTGCAGGGAAACAGAAAATGCCTGTCCCCAGCCTGGATCAGTGCTCCACATTCCACGTGGGATAACACACCAAGCATCCCCCAAATTCTGTGTGTGCTGTGGAAGCAGTCACCAACCCACCCAGTGAGGCCACAGACCAAAGGGAGGGAGAGCAAGGAGCATTATTTGTGCTTCTCAGCACAGCCTGGAGCAATGCACATCTCACATGTCCAGTCTAGCCTTCTTCCTCATGATCTCAGACGCAAGGCTGCTAAGGCAATGAGTTTCTGTAAAGTGATTAGCACCATTCCCAGATCCTGTTATGACGATATTCCAGCTTTGGCCTGGATTATAGGTATATTTTTGTAAAGAAGTACAATCCCACAATACAAATTAACCAACAGAAATTATATTTATTATGGTACTGTGCAACAATAAACCAGCCTTCCCTGTCAAATCATACAAGCATGTTTTAAAGACCAGTTGGTTCCTTAGCACTTTGAGAAAAAAATAGCAACGTAATACCCAGCAGAGCACAGCACTGCTTCTCACACCAGCACAGGGCAGGGAAAGGTTCATCATATGATTTATGGGACCACCTCCCTTTTTCTGATGCCAGGTTTCAATGCAGTGGCAGTGAATCCTGTAATTCAGCATTCAGGTGCTGTCATTTATCCAGGCTCAAGGCTCGTTCCTTCCTGTCCCAACCCAGCAGCCAGGGACTTGGGGTGGGAGGTGCCCTGAGGGAGCCCAAGTCCCAGCTGTGAATTAAACAGTTGGTAGTGCCTCAGCATGTGACCCTGGACATCACTCATCCCACCGTGGAAGGGAAAAACAGGATGATTTCATATCGCTTCTCCCTGTTTGGCTTTGTGACAATTCCCCTCAATGCCTGCTGAGCAACAGGCTCGCTCTGCACACCAGGGGAAGGCAGAACAGTTCCTGACAAGGCGAGTTGAAAGGCTTATGCGGCGCGTGTTACAGCTGAAACATCCCTGTAGGAAGACAACACTGTCATTTAAAATTGATGAAACTTCCATAAAAAACACTTGCTTTTTGTGGGAGAACATCTGCCCTGTGCAGCAGCCTGTGGCAACTTGCTGGCTGACAGGATGAAGCTATGCTGGGGGTGCACCTCAAAATGATCCTGTTGTAAAAGAGAGGACCTGCTCTGCCTGAGGGCTCCTTGGTGGGTCCTCCAGGAGGGCAAGATCTTAAAAAGAAAGTGTTAGTCTTGCCTGGAGCTGTGGTGGCCAAAAACAGGCTGTGAAGGATGCAGTTCACTACGTGGTTTGGTCTCCAATGCTTTCTCTTGGCACCAAGGAAGGAAAATGGGAATGAACCTGCTGGATGCTTCCCCAGAGAGGTCCCCCCAGTCCCCTACTCCTGCCCTAACACCGGAGAGCTGAGGGGAACTCCTGACACTTTGAAAGAGCAACCTGAAATATTCAAAACACCTGCACTATTATTAGTCACTTTACATGTTCAGTGTGTTTTAAAAGCAGACCTATTTTTCTGGCATCATTTCTGGATCTGAGACCTCCCTTTCTCCTTACCACCATAACAGAGAGACCGCAAAACCTTTGCCAAATGTTCCATTGCCTTACACGTCCCACAGTGGCCAGGAGTGTGTGTGGAGTGAGGAGGGAGCACATTGCTTGGAGGGCTCTGGAGACATCCCCCCGCAGCCGGCATCGCTCACCCAGCAGAGTGCCTCGTTAAACTGAGATTATTTATTTATAGGGCAGAACCAGTAATTGAACATTATTATTAAGGTTGTAAAGGGAAGGTTTGAAGGCACTAAATGACTGTATGGGAAACATTTACTGCGGAACTGATGGCCCAAAATATGTCACCAGTGAAGGATTAGGAAGCACTCTCTCCTCTGGGTCTCTGCCTGTTTCTTTTTTAAAATCTGGCATTTTTCCTGCACAGATCTGAGCTGCAGACTTCCTGGAATCACTTCTCCTACATACAAGCCTTTGTGCACTGGAGATTATCAGATTATTGACTTTGGGATTCCTAATTATATCAACTTGACTGGTTGATGAATTGGAGGTGGATAGCATTGCAGCCAACACAGTTCTGGGGGGGCGGGGGGTGACAACTAGCTGGAGTCATTTTCCTTCAACAACTACACAGGGAGAAAGCTGAAATATATTCTGCTCCTGCTGAGAAACAAACCCTAAAGCCACAGTTCACTGATTGCTGGGATTTAGTGTCCTCACCTTATAAATAAACAGCAGCATTGCTAAGAAAGCTCCTGTGCCTCCTAACCCTAACCCAGCCCTGGTCTGTGTGGAGTGAAAACCCCGGGGATGAGGGAGCAGCTCAAAGTTCAGGCATGAAGAACCACATATGCCACTGTCATCCACCTGGAGGAGACCAATCTGCTCCATGACTTCCCCACAGGTCTGTGGGGGTCCTCATGAGGCCATCTACAGCAGTAAACCTCTGTCTGGCATTTTAGAGCACCTGCAAAGAACAGCTCTTGATGTTACCAGCTGGATGGAAGGACCTGACCCCAGAGCAGGCAGGAACCCCACAGCATCCTCTGTTTGAAGCACAACACTTCATTTAATGCTTAGCTTTTTTTTTTTTAATGAAAAAAACCAAAACCCAACAACTTGATTTGATTCTTAATGGAAAGATTTATGGAAATGAAATTGGGGTATTTTTAGTGAGTAAAGATCATCTTATAATAACTTGGTTATAAAATACTTTAATCCCAAGGAGACAATTTTCTCTCTTTTGCTTTGAAGGAAACCTTTATCTTTTTCATTCATCTTCCATTGATTATTTTAAAAATCCCATTTAGCTCCACCAAATAATGATATGGTAGTCTTTTCTCATTATATTTTAATAGAATAAAGCCCAACTGTATATGAGAGGATTAGATAGCCATTCGTTGGGGTAAAGAACACTGTTCCTCCAGATGGCCCGACAGAATCTGTGTAATGCCTTTCCTATTTATTAAGTTCAAAATGTAATGCAAGCTGTTTCATCCAGTATTTAATGGGTCAGCCACAAAGTTGAAAGCTAATGCTTGGGTTGGCAGCATGCATGGAAGAGTTAACAGGCAGAAAACAGAGGCACATATAGAGCATCTCTTCTTGGACTCAGTGAAAAGCCTTGAAGTACAGAGGTACTCACACAAGTAACCTACACAATCACCTCTAACCCTTAGTCAAAGGTTTGAGGTAACCAAACCTCACTAGGTCCTGAGGGTTTTTAAAATTTATTGTATAAATTGCTTTCAGCACATGGACATTGACACGTTGGTGACGTGTCTTCCATGGAACAAAAGACACCAAGAGGTGCTGCAAACAGCCTTAGGGGTACCTGGGGTAACTACTGGGTTATTTGGGATGTATCACAGACATACCTGCAGCCCTTTCCCCTCTGGCTGTAGAACAGCCTGGAAGTTCTGGCTCTTCCTCTGCAGCCTCCACAGCTTCCCCTTTGTGCCCTTTTCATTTAAGGACACGGGAGCACAAGTTGGACAGATATGTTTGGATTTGTACATATAATCCCTGAATGACTCATGCTGTGACATATGTCACTGCAGCAGAGACGTGCTCCTTTTTGGGCCTGAGAGCTTTTCTGGTCCCAGACTTCCAGCAAAAACAAAAAACAAACAACCATGGCAGTCTCTACCAGGATCCACACTGTGACAGTGCCCAGAGCATTGCAAGTGCCCAGAGTCCTGGACAGCAGCAACTCCCACTCTTTGCCCCCTTCCTCTTGTCTCATGAGCTGCTTTGGCCCCAGCCACATGTGACCACCACAGGCAAAACCATGGAAAGCCTCGGTGAGGTACAAGAGAGCTTTTCTAATAGGTCAAGTCAATTCTCATTTTACTAACAGGCAATGTGCAACAACCCACCAAACACTCAGGTTAATGCATAAATATAACTCTGTTTCTGCTCCCTCCAGAAAACAACAGGTTTTGTGCAGACTTTACAGCCTGATTATATGTGATTTATTGTGTAACAAGTGTAAATATTATAAAATAAAAAAGGTTGGACGACTGCTCATTTCTTCTTTTGCTTGGTGGGTTCAAAAGCATCTGGGCTTAAAATGGCCCATAATGTAATATAAATGCATACAGAGCAGGATCCAAGTTATTACTGAGCAGGATTTACTCCCTCTAATAACCACAGGGATTTACATTATGGCTGAGTGACATGCACACATGGGAAGCACTCTGTGAAGGGAAAGTGCTCCTGAACTTAATGTCTTTAAAGCCTGGCTGGCCAACACAGGCACAGGGACTCAACCACAGCCAAGGCTACACCACATTGCAGCACTGGATGGCAGGGACCACCAACCCAGCTTGCAAAGGCAATGTTGTACTTAGTGTGCACAACATCTGCCCTGGGCTGGGGCTGGGACAGGAACAAGGCACCTCTCCCAGCCAGGGAGCCCAGCCCCATTCCCAGCTCTCCCAGCATCACCACCAGGCATCACTGTCCCTTGGCAACATTCCCTGATGGCTCCTGGAACTGCTGCCTCGCCTAATTTGTGCCTTTGTACTTCCCATTAGCTTCAGCTCCTTTCCCAGCACTACTCCGTGGACCCGGGCTCCTGAGGAGAGTGTTCCTGCTCTGGTGACAGAGCAGAACTGAGAGGCTGGAGCACTCCTCTGACCAGAAAATGCTCTGACAGCTGGGTCCCTGCAGCGTGGCACAGTCAGGGGGCTGCAACCAAACCCTCCCTGGGTCAGCACTGACGGAAAATGATTATTACAGGAAAGGCTCTTGTCCTTCAATCACGCTGTATTATTTATGACCTAATGATTGCCCATTGACTAGCAGGGATTATACATTCCTGAAGATGTTTCTGGGTGAATGAAAGGGCATTAACCTCATTATTATCACGTCCATGCTCATCAGAGGCCATTAGTAGCTCCTCTCAGCTCCTTAGGCTCCAGTGTAACTATCTGGTGTCATCTGCTGCCTGTCACCTGCTGTCCTACATGCCTGCCCTGGCTCTGTCTCCAAACATGGGGCCTATTGCCTCATCTCAAACCAGTTTTGGATGGAAAAATCCACTGGAGCTGGCTTTGACCTCAGCACCCACCTCTGTGCAAAAGGCTGGAATAAGAATTTGCTCCTGGCTAAATATCAGCCCACATGGTAAAAATAATTTATTTTTTAATAATTAAGATGATGGGCTATAAATGAAGGTTTGCTTTGCTGAGCTCTGGGAATTCACAGGGAACATTTTGAGCAAGAAACATTTTTAAAATTAAAACCTCCCTCTCCTCTTCTTTTCTGCCACTCCTCTTATACTCTGTCCCCAGAGATGATATTGCTCTCCTTCCCACACTTAAATCATAAAAAGCAACACCTGAATGCAACATACTTAGGAAATGCTAACAACACTGTCCTTATCTCACTAGCTCTGAAACACTTCATCTGGACAGGTTAAGTTGTCCTGTTCCCCTGCATCCTCCTGTTCCTGTGCTGCTTCACACCTCTTGCCTGTCTTCTTTTTATTCACACCCCTTAATTCGTGTTCCATGAAATCTGTACCTATACCTGCTTCCAAACACAAAAAGTTTTCAAAAATCAGGTTCTTGACTGAATGTTCTCCATTTCCTTCATGGTTCAAAATATTTAATTCTGAGACAACCAGTCATCCTTCCCTTTCTCTCAGCTGCCAGCAGCTGCTGCAAATTTTCTGTGCCACTTCTCAATGTACTTCAAATCCTCCCAGACCCCAGAAAAGAAACAGACACTAGTACAAAACCAATAATGCATCAATATGTTTTCCGCTGTTGCAATCTTTACATCTGCTCTACTGGAGATGAATATCCAGCTTTTTTTAATCTATAGACTCTGGCCTGTGGAATAAAGCCAGGACCACTAAAATAAGGAAGCAGAGAAAACACAAGCAGAATGGAAAAAGCAATTGAACATGCTATAAACTTAGAATCAGGTGAAAGCTAATTATGGCCATGCTCACTGAAAAGATAAGGACACAGTGAGGGAGATAGACTTATTAATTATTTGTGTTATGGTAGCACTTAGAAGCCCCAATCCTTTATCTGGGACTAGCTGTACTATACACTGCGAACACTTAGATGTATCTTGGGTAGTGGTACAGAGTTTAAAGGAAAATGTGCAAATGGTCTCTTCCTTCACCTTCAGCAGCTTCTGGTTTGTTAATGCTTTTAAAGGAACCTGAGCCCACCATCAGACTCATTCTGAGCAGCTCACAGGATGGTCTCATCTGTCAAATAACAAATAATTCAGCATGAAGGCAGCCTGCACTCTGGGCTGAACGGGGCAAACCCCAGGAAACCCCCCAAAGTGGGCACGAGCTGCATTCACTGCCATCCACATCCCCTGCAACGGGGGACAGAACGTTCACTGTTGCCAACAGAGACGTTTCATCCTCATTGACTCTGTGCAACTTTGATTGCTTTTCTAATTAAGATACATTTTATGGTAATCTACCAAGCCCCTTAGACTAAATCACTCACTTAATCTGTTGTTAGTGCCCATATGTTTACAGCTTTCCAGCCTGCTGCAGCATATTTGCTTTGCCACGGCGCCGGGGAGTTTCGGTGACAGATGAGGCACTGCACAGCCCTTCAGGTGGCACAGGGCTCTGCCACCCACCCAGCCTGTGCACGGACAGATGGACAGACAGCCCTGACACACACACAGCACTTTGGAAAAGAGAGAAGAGGGAAGGCACAGCACTGCAGATACCCCATGCTGATCACCTGTCTCTGTCTCTACAGATAAGCTCAGCACATCTTTCTCGTTTTCTTTTCTTTCCTTGCCTTTTTTTTCCCCTCCAAAATAAGAGATGGCACACGACAGGGGAGGACTGCTGAAGAGTTTCACAGTACTGTCACGTCTCTGGCCTCAGAGCTCAGCTACCAAAGAGTTTCACTGCAGGTGCAAGGGCTCTTTGCAACCTTTTGGTCACATCTGCAAACTAAGGACAGGCAGAGCCAGACCCTCCATCTGCACTGGACACTGAAGGAAATAAAGGCTGAGCAAACTCCAGGGTTCCACAGGGGGGTGTGTCCCCAGCCCCAACCTTGCCTGCAGCCCAGACACACCCATGGGCCCTTCCAGCTCCTTCAGGGCTGGCACTGTGCCACCAGAGGCAGAGCGAGGAGCTCTGTGTCCCCTGGGCTCCCCAGCAATCCTGCCTCCTGTGCAGACACGGCTGCAGCGCTGGCAGGCAGCAGCTCCATCTCTCATCTCACAGCAGGCTGCCTGCTCTGGCTCTGGATGAGGGAGCAGGGATGCACTGAACAGAAACCTGGCCCTTCCCTGCTCCCAGTCCATGGCACAGCTCAAATGCCTGCATCCCACAGTGGTACCCCAAGCTCAGGAGGGACCCAGAGACCCCAGCTCTGCTCAGACCAGCTGGGCTGAGTCTCCAGCCCACCATGCACAAATGAGTCAAATTCACAATGTTTGAAATTACTTGTGCTCAGCTTGCTGAGGAAAAGAGGGCCCACAAGCAAAATCAGGAAAAACCAAACTCCAGGTTAGGCTGTCATCAATCATCCTATGTTCATGGAAAAATTCCCTGGGAAAAAATGCTCATGTAATTCTACAGGAACTCTTAATCAAGAGTAACATGAAGAATAAAGTACCACCTGCAATCACCAGCACTGACAGGCAGCTGCCACCCAATATCAATACAAATACCTTTCCCCCTGTACAGTTTCTATTGATCTGAACAGGATCAACAGAGGTGAGGAAAGTACTCATTACATCCAAGGACTTGGCTAAAAAGAGTATCAGACATTCAGAAGGAGCCAGATATTTAAGAAATCAATTTTTTAAAGGGTTTGTGGAATTTCTCTAGGAATTGTTTGAGCTGCTAGAGGAGCAGCCAGAAAGACAGGTCTGAAAGGAAATAAAGCTCCTGTGATCCAAACACCCCTAAAATAATGTTTCAAACCCTGACACACCTCCTAGCAGGGGACAGTGATGTCTCCATCCCACTGGCACAAATCTCACATTTTCAGTCCCAAGGCTTGCAAAGCACCATGCTGTGAACCTGTCCCTGCAGTTGCATCAAGCCTAGTTTGTACATCAGCCTGAAGTCATCTTGCAGAGTGGTATCACACTCCTGGGGAGGTGATGGAGGCTGCTCCAAGGTCTGAGAGCTGAGGGGTGCTTTTGGTACTGGGCTGGGGAGCAGCTGCCCCCAGACCTGCTACCACCAAGTAGCTGGAGATGAAGGATCACCACACATTGCAGCACAAGGATGGGCAAAAGGACAGAGACAAAACCCCATGGACACTGAAGATTTCTGTATGTATGACATGATGAGCAGGGCAAGCTCTCCTGTCCCCCTGAGTTTGTGTCAGCCATACCCTGTAGAGATGCAGGGCTGATGGGATCATTTCTGCTCAGCCAAAAGCTCCTCTGCCAAGAAAAAGTCTTGCAGCAAAATACTTAACCACATTTCCACTTTATGCCTTAAGTCCCTTGGCTGCTGGCAACCTGCCCTCAGGGACAGGGATGAGACTTGCCCCTGCCTGCAGTCCAACCAGCCATTTCAAGCCACTTTTCCTGCTTCAAAGCTATTAGGATGAGATCAACTGCCTTCCTTAATAAACCACAACCTGGCTTCAGGACAGTCTGGCACCCCTGCTATGATGAGTTACATGGCACAGAAAAACCAGGCCTTTAGTTTTGCAGGGTAGGAGCAGGAGCTGTGCTTTTCAGGCCCCTCTCCTCCTGGGTCACCCAAACACGTTCCCTGCTCACCTCAAGGACTGCACTGAGCCAGATACCAGGGCTGAGCAAAGCTAGAAATGCCCAACGCTGTCCTCAGGCAAGCAGGATCATGCTTAGAAAGCGTGTGAGATGTGCACTGCTCAGACACCCACACCCTCCACACCTGAGGAGCTAAAGGACTGCGAAAAAGACAATTATTGTTACGCTCCTTGTTCTCTGACATGGTGGCACATTTCATGCACCACGTTTTCTGTGCCAAGCACCCGCATTCAAGCTATGCAGCCTCTAAATATATGTATGGTCCTTATGAAACAGCAATCACAAAAACACCAGAAAGCCTCTGAACTGAGTGCCTATTAACTACATGTTCAGGAACAAAGCACATGGGCTCGCCTGTGGAGTGCCCTGGCTGCCTGTGGGATGCTGGGCACCAGCATCAGCTCAGCCAGGGCACAGTCCCAGCAGAGCCCACGAGCCACTGCTGGGGAGCACACCACCAAATATTCCCAACAGCTGCTCTTCAAACAGGTGAGAAGGCACATGAACTATTACTTAAAAAAAAAAAAAGAAAAAAAAAAAGGAGGGGGGATGGATAATTAAAGCTGTCCAAAAGCAGCTTAAAATGACTAAGCAGTTATTGCCAATCTGAAATTTCTCTCTGATTTTAGAAGAGTTTAGCTTGGGCTTACACAACATCCTTACCTTCTCCTGTGGGTTTAATAAACTCAGTTACAGCCTTCTAACATCTTATTAAAGTACACTTTATATATCTATTAGCATACTCTGGTATCATGAGAGTAGCAGACTATTCTAGGTTTAATCTGTTGATTTTCTGAGCAGATACATACTCAAACGTTCTCATAGCAGCTCCAACTTGTTCTACAGCTGGAGTTCTTAAAGACTTCTGGAGCACCAAAGCTATTGATTCCCATGGATACGGTTCAAGTATGAGAGAATTAAAGTGTCAATAAATTAATCAGTATAATGCTGCAAACTCAAGTATTAGGTAGTCTGAAAGAATTAAAGCTATACATCTTGTTTTCCTCAGCCTGTTACAGTCCCTGACTTGTGCTGCCTGGGAAGCTCACCAGGAGCTGTGATGGGAAGAGAGAAATAACTGCACCTCGCTGTTATTCACAGGTAACAAGGAGGTCTCCAAGTTAACCAAGAGGGCTGAGGCTGCTGAGCTGTAAAAGCCAAGGCAGGCAGCAGAAAGTCAGAGCAACAGTCTATTGACCTGTACTAATGATGTTACACTCTGAAAAGCAAGCTATTTTCTTAATTAAAGATTTTCTTTATTTCGTTCACGTATTTTGATGAGGAGCATGTTGCTGCCAAGCTGTCATACTTTAGATTGATCTAAGGTAATAGGCAGTCAGATTTCATACTTCAGCTTAATCAATATTAAATAGCTCTTACTGATTTTTTTTTCGATCAAATATTGCAGCATTATTTTGGAGGCATCTTTGATTTAAAATGCCAGAAGGAACACAATAAATAAGAATTCTTTTTCCTTTTAATCATCATTCTTCATGTTTCTGCAGTAAAATGAAGTGCAAAACAAGTTTTCAAAGCAGGCATCCCTCTCTGCAAAGCCAAACACAAACTGAAAATATTTCAACATATCTAAAAATCACAGAACAATTTGGCTCAGCATGAGACTACAAAGAAGCCAAGCCTAAACACAATTTTGTGGGCTTCACAATTCCTGAAATACCCCACTTCTCCCCCAGCCAGTACAGTTACACAAATAAATAGAGATGCATATAACTTACCGGAGCAAAAATCACCATACACATTTACAAAAGGATTTATAATCCAACTTGCGTCTCCTGAAATAAAGCAAGGTTTGTCTCATACTAAAAATAAAGGCTCCCAAAAGCTTCTCACAGGAGAGAGAGAGAGGGAGAGGAGGGAGGGAGCAAGCGAGCATCAGCTCCTTGCCTCGCTTTTTATGAAGCAAATAAGGAGAGCAAGAAAATCAATGCTGAGAGAAAGTGAGATGATATACCAATCAGGCAGCAGCCTCAGACTTGTTTGCAGAGGGATGGCAAAATGCTCATATTATTAGACACTGACTACACACAGCCTGAGTGGAGAAACTGCTTCCCCTCTGCGAGGGGCTGATTGCTTGGTGGTGGTGCAGGTACCACCGTGGTGGGCTGGGAGATGCAGCCCCTTCCCACCCACTGCTAGTGCAGCATTGCTTTGGCCCTCGTGTGTGCTCCACAGAAACGAATCAGCCCACAGTTTTGGGGTAAAGTTGAAAAAAGCTTGGAGATCCTCCAAACTGTCACTGGAGCAGTGCTTCTTCATTGTGGGGTTTGGGAGCTGTTTGGACTCTGTTACATTTTGAGATGCACCTCAGACAGCTGCCCTGCAGCTGCAGCAAGGAGCCCATGCAGAAAGGGGAAAAGACTTCTCAAGTCTCCCATACCTCCATGTGGGCTGAGCTCACCCTGTGCTTGCACAGGACCAGACCTCCAAAGCGTCCTCCTGGAATCTGAGCTTTTGTCCCCTTTTGTGTATCAGAGAAAACCAGTGGGAAATCCATAGGCTGCCCTGCACCAAGAGGGAAAATTCTTGTGCTAGTAATCCACCCAAACAAAACCTTTGCCATGCCACATGTGTGTTGGGAGGAGGAGGATGTATCAGGGCATGAGCTCAGGCACCTGTTTGTGAGCCAGACGCATCAGTGGCAGCCAAACATCACTTCTTTGGGAAGGTGCCACATTTGCTCCCCCCAGCAGCTAAACAGAGACAGACCCCACATCCTGTCACAGCAAACCTCCTCACAAGAGGGGCTTCAGGCCAGTCCCACGTCTCCCTGCTCTGTGCTCAGGACATCAGCATGTGAAGAGCAGGAAGGGATCCATGGATCCCTTTTGGAAAGGTGTCAGCTCTGCACTTACCTGTGCCCCAACACCACTCAGTGTAACCAAGACTAAACCATACTGTGCTGTTTGTTGATCAGTGCTGAGCTGATCACTGTTTATCCTCTTTTCTAGCCACAGAATCAAACATTTACAAATACATGTGACATAAAGCAAATTTCCTTTTTATTAGGAGACAGAAGTTACATGCTGGTATACAGATACACCTGTGAGGTGACAGCAGTTCTCTGCACTGCAAAATTGGAGCACAATTGCTTTTCCCCAGTGGTTTGTGATTTACAGTAAATGCTGGAATTCACAGGGAAAATCCTGAAGACAAAAAAACAAAGGAGGCTGAATTCATCTGATAATAGAGTTTATCTGTGGGGGGCTGGCACTTCTAGCACAATCCAGGCACAGAGGAGGCTCTGACAACCCTTTATGAGCATAGTACTCCAGGCCCCTTTCCCACAAGCAGGAGCTGCACAGCCAGGCTGACAGATGTCACTGCTGTCGATGTGGCCCTGCACTTCCAGCAGACACAGCCTGATGCTGGCGGATGCTGTAATGAGGAGATGCTGTGATGCCCAGAGAGTTCTTCAGGCTGAAGCACTGCTCTGCTGTGTGGTGCATTTTAACTTACACAAAAACGTTCACCAGCTACCTGCACACTGCCTGAGCCCCAGCCACGAAGATTAAACACCACAGTGACTCTGGTCTGCAGAACTGGGCAGCATTTGCCTCCCCCTGCACTGTGAGCAGCCCTTTGATGCCTTACAAATGCAGGCAGGAGCTGCAGGCTGCAGTCACGTTCACCTCCACGTGGTCAAAGGTGACCAAGGACCACACAAAACTTACCACCCACTGCATCAGCACAAAGAGTGATGCTGGCTCTCCCACAGCCCTGGGAGCTTTTCTCCAGCCTGTGGGTGCACATGGGTGGAGGATGGCAGGAGGATACTCAGCTTGCCTCAGCTCCCCAGCTGCTGCAGCTCACTGCTCCTGGCCTTCTTCACTGCATTCAGTTCTCCAGCTGGCACTCAAATGTGCTGTATCTTGTGGTGAGCAGCCTCTTGCTGCAAGGTGTGAGAGTAAGTGAAATGCAAACACCTCTCATTTCCTTTTCCAGTAAGAAAATTTATTTTCCCTTCCCACAGCTAACAACTGCTTATTTAAATTCACTAAAGTCTTCTGAAAACTTCGAAAAACATACATTAAAAGAGTTTTGCTGAGCTGAGAGCTGCCATGTCTCAGCCCTCTAAAATATCTGTGCACCTGTGTGGGATGTAGGGATGCAGCTTTAGCACAATGGGTTGCAGCAGATGAGGACCTGTCCTGGCACACACTTCTTCCAAACAACACTGTAACACAGACTCCACAGGATACAGAAACCAAGGGCTGCTTTTTTTCCCTAACTGGTAACGCACCATGAATGCTGTGGATCAGGTCTAACACTGCTGAAAGTGAACGTGCTGGTGTTTGCTGACAAGGCAAAACACTTGTCAGGCTGCAGCAGACCCTGCAGCACTGCAGCCTGGTCCTTTCTCCAGCTTTATCAGATTCCTTTTCAAAAATTCATCTGAAATACTGGATGGGGCACACAGCATCACCGAGCACAAGAAGAGCTGCTGCCAACACCAGCACTGCTATGCCATGTCTCTGTGCTATATTTTTTACTTCTTTTACTTTTTTACTTCAGAGCTTTTTACTTCAGATTTTTGAATTAGGAGTTTCAAAGCAAACTAAAAAAAATCCTGGGATTTAAGCCCCAAACTACTTTAGGTACCACTGAAAAGCAATATACATCTAACAGATTTGCAGGAACTCTGTGCAAGGTTCCTGGCCAGGGTTGCTGAAAGGGATGCAGTGACACCAGCAACAGGACAGACAGCAGCCTGGGGAGAGACCTGTCCCCAGATACAGCAGGACTCAGGGGAGCCATCTGCATGAGGACAGCTCAGACTGACAAAAGCTGGAAAAGACCCCTGAGATCCCTGAGCCCAACTTAATGCAGCACTGCCAAGTCCACCACTAAACCACATCCCAAAGCAGCACACACACATTGCTTGAACATTTCCAGGGATAGAGGTTCCACCACCTCTCTGGGCTGCCTATTCCAATGTTTGGCTACCCTTTCAGTGAAGAAACTTTGACTAATATCTGGCTCCCCACCACTCTTTGCTGCCTCTTCCCACCATGTCCCAATACTCATGGAGTATCCAACATAGCAGAAGCCCAAAGGCACTAACTACCCTTAGAGACTCTCATTGCTCCACTGCTTTATTCTTAACATGCTTGGTCACATTATCCCAGAACCCCTGCTCATGCCTGCTCCTGTGTGTGTGTGCAGAGTTACAGACACCTCTACAATCACACACTGCACTGTGGAGAAGGAATTTCATCAGTCATGGAGCACCCGAACTGGAGCTTTTCCACATCAAGAGTCCTCAGCTCTGCCCAAGGCTGGATGGCACCCTTGCCCAGCCCAGGTAAAGCCAGGAACAGGCAGCACCACCAAAGGTGCCTTGGACCACACTACTGCTTTGGTGGCCACTCCACATTTGGAAAAGTTAATTAATAATATTAAAGTGTCCATCCCACCTGTGCTGCAGAGAAAGCATCAATCAAGGCTGTAGTGGTGTCCAAAAAAGCTGGAGCCTGACAGAGGGGCTGGAGCCCCAGCTGGGAGAGGATAGTCAGCCTACCTGGAGCTGCTGCTGTAAACAACACACCAGTACAGGGAATATTAAGATAGGCTGCCCGATTGCCAACAGAGATTTTCACATTTCCCTCTCAATCTTTATTTAAATTTGGAAAGACAGAAAATTAACAAAGTCTGAGATCTATAACTGGAAACCATTTGTTTTTCTTGTGGAAATGGAACATTTCCTAATGAACTTCCCCTCCCCCTGTGCCACTCAGATCCGGATGCAAATATTGCTGCGAGTTTATCAATCTGCGGCTTGTTTCACGCAGTTTGCAATGCTAATGAGTAAACCAATTTTGACATATTATGTAAGCCAGTTTCTGAAACAGAGATTCTTGGCAGGCCAAATGTAAACACAGACACCCTCTTGCATCCAATTTAAATGAGCATGTTGCTGAAAGCACTAAGGGCTTGATTCTGTTGACTTATTCCTGATTTACTCCAGTGGAAAAAAAAAGGTGGGGGGGAGAAGAGAAAGAAAACCAACAAAAATACCCCTTCAATTCAATTCCTAGTGCAGCAGCAATGTGCAAAATGGATCTAATTTTGTAGCAAGGAAATGTGCTGGAATAAGCTAATACAGGGTGGTGACTCGGGCACTGTGTGAGCATCAGCACAGCACACGCCTGGGAGCACACATGCCATTCCAGATGGGACTGAGGGGGGACATGACAGCTCTCCTCTCCCTTGTCCCCCCAAGCCAAAATTACATCCAGGTAGTGGCCCACGGGTTGGACCAGCCCCAGAAGGTGACTCCTTCCAGCCTCTTGCTCTTCCACCAGAGCTTTGCAGAAGGATGATGCCTATAGGGGCAGCAGACACAGTCCAGGAGCAGCACCAGCTGTTTGGAGCAGCCCCCGTCCCTGCCACAAAGGCCAGCAGGAACCCAGAACACGCAGGATTATTTGTTTCAGCACACACTAGAAGTCTGAACTTCACCAGCACATGTCCAGGTGTCAAGACCCCACGCACTATTCACTACCTTATCCACCTGGCTCAACCTGGCAACAGGCCCCAACACAGAAAGTCAGACACTGTTAATGGATTATATCCACCTTTTAAAGAATAGCACCAGAAAACATGCTGGAAGGTACCCACTTTGGATGGCAGACTGCAACAACCAGCAGAACAACTCCCAGTGACACAGGGATGAGCTGAAAGTCACAGGCTGAGAGGTAAGGGTAGAAAACAAAAAAGAGAGGGGATACATTTTTAAAAGCCCCTCAAAAAAGCCTCTACCGGAGAGATGAACAGGATTTTATTAAAGTGAGGAAGGGCCGAAATCAAGTCTTTCATTTGCACTTTTCCCAGCACCATCTGGAGCACTTGCATCTGCCAAAAGCACGGCACATTTCTTCAACTCGGAGAAGTAAACAGGGTAGAGGCAAACCTGGAGGTGTCCTTTGCCCTGCTATCAGCTCTGGGCACCTTCACAGTGCTTTAAAACTGAAACACATGTGTGAAGTTGAACTGTGATGCTCCTGCCACGACAGAGTAAAAGCAATAAAACCAGAGACATGCTGTGCTGCGAGGTCAGGTGTGCTGCCACAGAATGTATTTATTGAGAGTCAGAGATCCCAGGCACCAGAGCTGCAAAACACCACCTCGCATTAAATTCCCTGTACAACATCACAACCAGGATACCATTTCTCATACCTGGATCTTCTACATGACAAGGTAAAGGAGAGTAAAAGGAAGAATACTTTTAATCTCCAAGCAAATATCCCATCCTGAGCTTTCAGTGGTGAAAGCAAACCTGAGAGAGCCTCCCTTTGTGCTGTGCTGCACTTTCAAGCTATGATCATAAGCAGCCAAATACTACACATTTGTTGGCTCATTAAGTTTCACCCTGCAAGTTTAACAACTGTGTATTTCTAAAGTAATTCACGTTTTAATGCCATAAAAGAAAACTTACTGCTGTCTAGACACAGAGAAAAAAAAAATGGACAGTGCTTGAAAGGAGGGCAGCAGACAAGGAAGCATCACTTGGGATGTGAACAACAGGGACATGAGATGTCTGTACAGCCCCAGCACTGCAGGGCACAAATCCCAGCACTGCAGGTCTGTGGAAGAGCAGCAAAGACTGGGAAGAGAAGATGCCCTGCAGATCTGAGGGACATCACAGATTTTTGTCCAAGTCCAGCTCTTTTCCAGCCAACAAACACCCCCACTACTCACTCTGCCATCCCAGCACGGAGCCCAAGGTGGGAGCAAAGCCCAGAACCACATCACAGCATGGGCTCCCATCCCAGCATGGAGATGAAGGCAGCAAGCAACCAGTGCAGACTGATGTGCCATAGCACCTCCCTCCATCCCTCCTGCTTATCTACACCTGGCACATTACAGTAACAGACACGTAAATGGGGATTTAATTCCTAACATCTCATTTTTTACTGTAATTCTAAATGATTTGGAATAAGTCCTGTGGTTAGAAGTCCAACTGTTATTCAGAGTTAGTTAATTTGGAAAGCCCTCACAGTCCACTCAAGCATGCCCTGGATTCCTCATGCTCAGAAAAGTGTTATTACCATTCTCTCATTCCTAGTGCTTTCTGCATCTTCTGAACATTTTCCCATTTCTGCATGTCTTAAACACCAGATACTAAAACCATATAAAGAACAACCAGAAGGCCAAATGGATACTGACTGGATGATAAAAACAGCACGAAATAAAAGAGAATCGGATTATTTTCTGTTGTAATTTTTATAGCTATTTAACAGGAAGAATGGAAAAATCTAATTACTGTCAACTGTAAGTTTTCAGCTGCCCAGCCAGCAGTGCTTTTATTAAACTACTGTATAATTGCCTCTTTTACTCTCCTTCCCACAGAAGTTGTGTTATTTCACTCATAGTTAAACTCATAATATTGGCTTCATAACTAATCCTGTCAATTGAAATCCCCGGGGGCTGGTGCAAGGATAAAAATAGCAAGGAGTTGTTTCCTGCCTCAGCTTTCTTTCAAAGCCCATTTCTGCAGGCACTGGGGCTGCAGCTGCCAAGGTGCCACCCCTGGCCTGTGAACGCTGCTCCTACAACTCAAAGGAACACAGAGGGGAGGGACAGGTCCTTCCAGCAGGAGATTCAGTCCCTTGTGCTGTGTCCATCCCAGGAAAGGCCAACCCTGCCCATCTCTCCCTCCTGACCCAGGCAGTTCAATTGAGGTATTTGATGCTGTATAGTTGAACCTGACCTCCAAGCCCAGCTGTGCCTGCCTACCCTGGGACTTCCTCCCAGCCCTGAGGTTCAGGTGACACTCACAAAGCCAAAAACCACAGATTTGCTCCTTCCCCAAACACTGGGACAGAGTCTCACATAAAAAACCCCAGCGAGACACCCAGCTACCTGTTCAAGCATCAAAGATACACACTAAAATGTCTGTTGGGCTCCAGCATCTTAAAGGTCTTTTCCAGACTAAATGATTCTGTGCTTCTCCAAGATGAGTACAATTTGTCTATGCATTTATAGGAAACTGCAAAAAGCACCAGATTTTCAGCCATCCAAATAGTTAAGCTCTGTCTGAAGCCTTACTTGTTTCCTGTACATCCTGGATTGATGTCCCTTGCTAATTCATGGCATGGTCCTTTCCTGGAGATGGCACTGGGTTTGCTGTAGAAGACACAGCCAGGGTCTCCTGGTCTCTCCTCCAGCATGTCCTTCCTTCCCTGTGGGATACTTCTCTTGCCCAGGAGATAGAGAGCCTAAACTCACTGTTCAGCTCAGGTTTGGGATGAGGTGGTAGGGCTGGAAGGGGTGAGGGAAGACAGATTTGACCTCACACTCATCCCTACAATCTGTCTCTCTGGAGACAACAACCCTGTGCTGGGGTTGCTCTCTTGTGGGCACACACAGAAACTGCTGAGAGCTGGCAAGGAAAAGATGGGAAACAACACATTTCCCAAAGTGGTGTCCCAGAGGAAGGTGCCCATGCCAGGAGGGACCCAGTGCCAGGGTTCTGCATGCACCTGGACCAGCTCCAGAGTCATCTTTCTTGCCTGGAGAGCCCCTGCCTGTGCTGGGACTGACACAGACAAGAGCACAGCACATCAGCACACTCACTGCACCACCAGGTCCATGTGGGAATCAAGGGAGACTGGTTCTTCTGAGGTGTTTTTCCTCCTGGGAGAACCACCACCCCACCTACTACAGCCAGAGACAGGGGTACAGCATCCCAACCTTCACTCAGCCTGCTCCTGGAGCCATCCTTGGGATGGACAACAGCAATGTCCATCAACACAGGAGTGAGAGAAACAGAGCACCAGTTTAAAAATGTATAAAAAACAAAATTGCTCACCCTTTCTCCTACCCCACAGCAAGGATGGACCAGCTCAAGCACAATGCTCTGCAGCCACACAGGAAACTACTGCTTCCTGTGCAAACCTGAGACACCTTGACTAGAAGTACAGAGGGGTCCCAGGATTAAAAATCCCTTGTGTGTACTGTCAGAGCCCTCTGGGAAGACAGCTCTTCCCAAGCTGCATTACTCTGTTCTCCCCACTATCACTAAACTTGCTTCACTTTAAGACAAGAAGACAGAAAAATCATTTTTGTCATTGCTTGAGCTGCCAAAGCAGCACCACGGTGCTCCCAGGCAAACCAGGAGAGCTCCCACCACGTCCAGCCTGGAGAGCCCTGGTGCTCCCAAGGGTTGGGGGACTGCCTTGGCTGACAGAGCTCTCAGCAGCCCTGAGATTTAAAATAAACATGGCCCAACACAGTGTTAGATTTCTCACCCATGGTGTTTGTGCAAATGAACCATCAGGCTGACAGACCTCCCTGCTCAGAAAGCTGCAAAGACACAGAGAAACTGGGTTATGGCCAAAGTCACCCTAGTGGTGGCACTGTCAATGAGGTGCCACCTCCCTGCCAGCAAGCAGAGCTCACAGCCTCAGCTGCGCCAGGCATGGCAAGGACAGAGGAGGGAAGCACCAACACACCAGGCCTGAAGCAAAGCCACCAGTGTGACTGAGAACTATTCCTGTGTCCAAGTACAGCAGGAGAGTCAAGGACAAACAAGGAAAACTGAGGCTGCCAGGCACAGGAGCAGCAAAATCTCCTATTGTTCCTACAAGTGTTGGTGATGGCACAGCACACAGAGGAGCTCACAGTGACAAAACAGATCCGGTGGCATGAGCCAGCCTGCCTCAGTGGAGGTGACAATCAATGTCCCCTCCTTGGATGCTCAGCCAAGTCCTCAAGGAGAACATGGCAAAGCAATCACTCTTATAAACACCTTAATATCAAGATCAATATCCTTGGGGTCTCATTCTTCAAAGATTCAAAACCTGCCAGAGCTCCCAATCTTTCTTCGTCTTTTCTTGACTGTACTGCTTGTGGTATGTCCATTTAAAATTGTCAACACTTCATCCTCAAAGAAGAGGAACGAGAGTCCCAGGCTGTCCTACTCTCCTCGTGAAGTGACACTGTGCTTTGAGGAATTCCCATCAAACAGCAGTAGATTCTTCAGGATGAATCTGGAAGAGGAGAGCACAGGCTGTATAAGCAGCAGGTAAATCATGGCCAGCCCAACTTTCCCATTTGCACAGTGATCCAAACATGCAAGAAAACATGTGCAAGGGTCTCTGTATTCCCCAAATTAAAGTACTATGGATAAAAGGATGAAAATGTATTTCAATTGACTCATTGGTCAGGGAAAAATGAAAAGGAAGTACATTACTGCTTCCATAAGTTCTAATTATCAGTGGATTTTAGACACAAGGGCAAAACATTCATCTTGCTACCTATTTTTCATTAAACATAGTTCAATCAAAGAAGCCATCAACTTTCCTAGATGGAAGTAATTAAGGAGAGCACAGGCTGTTGTTGTGTTTGCAGTGGAAACAGGAGCCTTCCCCTCGGCAAATCATATGCTCCCAGATGCATCCAACCCACCAAAAGCTTTCAGCCAGCTGTTAGCCCAAGGCTTTTCCCAGATGTGGGGCTCTCTACTGCTCCAGCAATCAACCCACCCACTGCTCCAGCTCCATGGGATGTGCAAATCCCTCTCCCCTACATAACTGCATCCATTAAGAGAACAAAACACAGCTGCTTCTAAGAAGGGCACACCACAGACTTCCCCCTATGCCAGCAGACAGGGGATAGGAGTGTCTGTATGTGCCCAGCTCATTCTGCAGGACACTGCACTCAACTCTGTAATGGATGGGCTTCTAGTCACACCTAAAGAAGTAGGCGGTCCCTTGTAACACAACCAGGGACCACTGAAGAAACCCCCCATGGAGAACAAAGCTGAAGGAAAGCAAGGGTTGGGCCATGTGGTGAAAGGTTAAACCTTTCCAACTGATGTCCCCAAAAGTGCAAGTGTAGGATGCTGTGCTGGGGACATCTTCAGTTCTGTCTGAGACACGCTGACTACTGTGTGTCATCAGGGTATCTTGTATTGTCCCGGTGCTCAGAAAAATCAGTTGTGCCCCTAATAGAAAGCAACACAGCCAATGCAAACACCAGGCAATGTCTTACCTGAATCACCATCAGCAAGGCTCTTCCAGACTTCAGCTTCAGGAAGGTCAGGGGCTGAGGTACTGTATTTCCCCTGTGAACGAAGGCGAATGGTGCATTTTTTAAGTTTCACACTAGGCAGCCACACAAGTGCTTTAGGTTGACCGTCCCTGTGGATGGCAGAAGACCGTCCTTGTCCAACCAGCAGAGGCTTTCTGTGCAAAGCAGCTCACTGTCCTTGGGCTTTTGCACATTTTGTGTGTGTAAGATTCAAGTATTGGTTATTATTTCTTGAAATGAGAACCCCCCGGAAGCAGCACTTGGTTTACATGGAAGACAACATTCTCCCCCACCAGCCATTTCCATTGAAGTATTCCACAAAAGTCTGGGTGTTCAGTACATGCTCGTGGGCAATTTATGCAAATCTAGTCTACAAAGAATCTTGACAAATAATGCTAAGAGTGAATTTGAGCTGAGGCTGTCTGAGATCACAGGTGTTAGTTAGGTTATCAGACACAGTGGGTGGCATGTTAATGCGTTCACGTCCTAACTAGTGGGTATAAGTGAGAGGCATGATCTACAACTGAAAGAAAAAACTGAAAGAAAAATTGAATATAGAGCACAACAGATATTGCTGAACAGATTCGCATGTGGGCACTTGATTTATCACAATGCCTACATAAATATGTATGGAGCAACTGTTTCAGAGAGGCCCTGTGCATGGACAAGCCTGTAAAATAAGTTTTCTGATCTAAATATTAAAATTGGCCCTTGGCAAGTAATATAAGTAATGGTCTCTTACAAAATCACTGTTTCAATTAATTTTACTAGCATCACCTTTATCTGTGCAAGAAGGAGAGAGAAGCATCAAACAGGCCTGAAAGCCATCAAAATAAATTCAGAGTTATTTTCAAGAGGTCTGCTTGTCTCACAGTTAAGAAAATGCACCATGAGATGGAAAAACAGGTTTAAGTCTCATCTCTACCAGAGTCTAATTTTTCTCTGTAGAAAAGTAGGATGTATTTCTTGCAGCAAACAAAGCATTTTCTCCTACTTCAATGAACAATCATTTTTTCTGAGCAGTTACATCAAACAACTTACTTTTTTTGCACCCTCCAGTAGCTTTGTTTTATTGCAATTGTCATTGTTTAAAAAAAAATCCCAACAAAACCAAAAGAAGTACCTTCTCCCTTCCTTAAACCGATTAGAAATGTCATTCACGTTACCCTGTGGAAGTGAATTGAACTATTCCCAACAGCCACTCAAAAAATACATAATCACCATAATTACTGGTGGCGTCTAATTAACATTCAGCTTCCTCTCTACAGCAGCTACAGCTGGACAATCCATTTATTTCAACCTAAAACTAATGCTCTCCTAATTATTTTCCATCTCACTGAGCAGCCCACCTGTGCCCGTTTCCACCGACGGCTCCGTCTGGCACAGCCTGGTGAGCTCAGCCTGGAACAGCCTTGCTAACAACTGCCCCGTGCAAACACAGGGACCTGCTCCCACTAATTACACAGCTCCTGGCTCTGTCAGCCTGCTTCACCACAATTCACAAAAAAAAAAGAAAAAAAAAAGGGGAAAAAAAAGAAAAAAGAAAGGCACAGCAGCTGCAAAAGGCTGCAGCCACCCCAAGGGACTTCTGGGTTTGATAGGATGGGGTGGAGGATAAATGAGCCCATAAAATGCACACGCCTCTGGTTTGATGCTGTGGACCTAACTTCCAGAAGGACATGGGGTCAGGGTGGGCACACCAGTGGTCCAAAAGCCTGGCACATCCTGGTGCTGGTCTCCAGGCTGGGGAAAACCCTCTGCTGCCACCTTTGTTCTCCTTCCTTGGCCACTCTGTTGCAGCAACAGAACAAAACTGCTCAACCCTGATACTATTTTAAAAATAAAGACAGCTAGGGATTACACAGATATAGCAGCCTGCTTTTATGAACCGCCTGGTATCAGTCACTCAGAATAAAATGAAGTACATGCAAATCTCATGATACCTTAGTTGTTTCAGTCTACTCCTAGCCCTTTCCACCCCCATATCACTCATCAGGCAACTTTTTAATTCACTTTCATTTTTCAGACATGCATCACCTCTTGTTAGGAAAAATGATGCCTGCTGTTGCCATCTAGAGCTCCAACTCATTAGCTCTGTTTCCTTCCAAAATTCACCTAAAATCTTATTTTCTTTTTTTGTTCACTCCTCTCTCTCTTTGCTATTATGTTTCTACTTGTATTATTTCAGCCTGTAATGACTGTAGCACTCCTAGGAATGACGATCTGCAAAATTATCTTGTAATTGCATTCATATTTGAACTTTCATCATTACGACTAAATACATAAAGGGGGATGAGAAGGAAACTGACAGTTACTGGGGGAAGCTCTTGGCTGAACTCCTCCTGAACTCAGGAATTACTAACGCCTCTTTCTTTCCCTTCGCCCCCACTATAATTTGTCAGCTCTAGGGTGAATCTCTGAAGGCACCAAGAGGCCTCTGCTCAGCACAGCCAGCTGGGTTCACAAACCCACAGTGACACAGTGTTTACCCCCAGTCAAAGTGGGTAAGACAAGTTAATGACGTTCAAAATCGGTGGGGAGAAGGAAGGAACTCAGACAGCACAATCCTGTAGATGTCACTTGCTTCAGAGACCAAGGAGAAAAATACAACAGGTCAAAAGAGGTCTTAAGAGTTGTCAGAGATGGCCCGAGTGCCAAGGGGAAAAAAATAAATCAGTGCATGCATATTGGAAGGTTATTTATGCAAAAGTCAAGTAGTTATGGTGTTGATACCAAGGAAAGAACTCCAAGCACCAGTTAAGGTCAGAAATTCAGTATCTTCAGGCTGTGTGCATAAATTTCTCTCCTCTTCATCACCTGCTGAGCAGTAAAGCGCCTCCACATGGAATTGTCCAGACTTCCCCAAACAAATTTTCAATTCCACAAAAGATTAGGTTATCTTGGCAGCTGACCTATAAAACTATTGAGATATGGCTATAGGCAGAGGACCAAATTTTATGAAAATGCCCTAGTTCTTATCAGTGCAAACCAAGCTAAGATGGATCCGAGAATTTAAGTACCAGCATTTGCTCAACTCAAGAGCTGCCCATGTGCTTCCCTGGCTGTTCAAGAGCACTCAAGTTTTAAGGACTAACTGCAAACCAGTGTATTTTTCCTAGCCATTTTTCCAGAAAAGAATTTAACAGAGTTAACACAAAGATCTCCAGCCAGCAGAACATTGCTAAGATTCCCCAGGTGAACCTCTAGCACCTCATTTACCCTCCTGGTGAAGCCCAGGTTTGCAGACACCTGGCTTTTGGGCAGCTGGGCTCTCCACACCAGCCAGGCTCACACATCCAGCCGCACATTTTCTCTCCTGGAAAGGGCACTCAAAGCACCAGCAAGGAAAGAGCTCTTACAAACACCAGAAGCTCTCAACTGACCCAGCAGAGGAGGAGGGATGGATGGATTCTCTGGTGTCTAGTTGCAACATACACCATCTCTGCAAGTACTCTCAGTACTCAGGGGCAGTGTGGGACTTGAGAAGTTCCATTTATTTTTTTACTTTTATAAAACTTCCAGAAATGCAGATTCTTTGAAACCCCACTATCCTACCCCATCAAGTTGAGGCTGTCCAGCAGGTTCAAAATGTATTTGTACCCATTGCCATGTTGCAGGGTGCCAGCCACAACCAAATTATTTCATCTGATGCTTGAAGTTGAAGACAGGACTTACAGGTGATAAAACAAACATCTCCTTCAAACTAATAGCCCTCTCCAAAAGCCAAGCGGGTAGCAGCTTATCACTTCCAACCTCAGCTAGCACTCACTTGCACTCCTAATTGCTTTTAGCCTCTTCTTGAGGCAATTAACCCCATACTCACCCCCTGACACCTTCTCACTCCAAAGAGCAGTTCCCAGTTCACAGCCACAGGGCTCTGCATTTGGATCTCAAGCTTCTGTCTTTATTCCCTTTCCTCTGCAGGGCTCTGCATGTGTTTTCTCACCCTGATGAATTCATTATTTATGGGGCTGAAAGAGCAAAGCTGCTGAAATCATTTAGCTCTTCTGCATGTCTCCCAAAGGCATAACAAACATAATGGGAAAGCAAATATCAGACTAAGCAGGGTTGTTGGAGGGAGAGCTCAGAAATGAACGTGGGGGTGCTGTGCAGCAGGTATGCCAATACATGCCATGCCTTCTTGCCTGGCATGGGGTAAAACCCTCCTGTCCTGTTCCAGCTGCTCCTGGGGATGCCCAGAGCAGCCTGGACCAGCACAGGTCAGTGCTCCAAGGGATGCTCTGTGTTCCCTGGCTCACTGATGTGCTCAGCTTTACCAGATCTGGCAAATGGCACTAGAGGGCAGAGCTGTTTACCCTCAGCATATCTGAGACGAGGGAAAAAACCCACGACTTTCAGGCAGCTTCTGAATTCTCCACAGGCCTATCCAACACCAAAAGCCTGCTAATACACAAAAGCCACCAAGTATATTTGCACTCAGAGTGACAAGCACAGGCATTAACGAGCCAACCGAGAGCCTGCAGTTCCCTGCTCTGTCTTTCCTAAGACTGAAGACCTGGAGGTGTGTGACAGCCTCTTGCCAAGGCAGCAGCAGGTCTGCCTGGGCCTGCCCTGGCTCTCTGCATTCCAGGGTGCACAGGGCAATACAAATAACACAGGTCCCTTGACAGCAGTGGGGGGTAACAAAGCCTGTTCTCTTCCCATCACTGATGCAGATAAAAAGGCTTTACTCATCAGGAAGCTTTGATCACAGAGTCCAGAAATCATGGACCATGCTGACACTCTGCTGTCCAGGCTAAGCATCTCAACAGATGGAAAGTGCTTCCAAGCAGGTGAAACCTTCAAGTTTATAGCTTTTGCTCTAAGCAGATGACCAGAGGCTGAGAGAACCCCTGTAGGTGGGCAAACAGAACTGCTTGAATGCACATCTACCTCATGAACCACAGGATTTACATTCCAGAGAGCACCTCCAACAGCCACCACTACATCTCCTGGACCTCAGCTCACTGCACTTGGCTCAGGAGAGGTGGGACGGACTGTAATTCCCAAAATTGACATTCTTGTGCTGTTACATGCAAAGGTTTTTGGATGGTATATATTTGCTAACTTCAACAGACTTTTTCAGAGTGTCCCTGGTACTGAGAGCTCCCATGGATGAGAATTATGGCCCCAAGAACTCCACACCAAATCACTCATAAATCCTTTTCTTATTATTTCCCCAGTGCACAAAGTGTGCTTTTCTTTATTATTATCAAGATCAGTCATCCTGCAGGCCTGTTTACTGTTGAGTGAGGAAGCAAAGGGGTCTTGCCCCAGAAATTCACTGTTCCTTCCAGAGTCTAAGGAACTTGTTCACAAAGTACCACACTGCATCATATCCCAGCTCTGCTGCCCATGAGGGTACTTCATAACAAAATCTCTTGAGAGGACAAGGAAAATACCTGCAAAGTATAACTCAGAGCACAGTGCATTAATGGCTTGGGCAACAGCTTAGAATAATGTTGGCTATCTTAATAGCATGAAAAAAAAAAGGTCTATTAATATTTAAAGAGAAGGAAGGAAATAATACTGGTTTCAGGTTTTTGTCCCTTGCCACAACCACTTTATTCCACATCTCTTCCTCCTGGGCACACCCTGCATCTTCTTCTTTGCAGAGGAAAGTCCGTGCATTGTCTTATTTCTGTGCAGAATTTGATTTCAAAGTCATCGTTGCAAAGAGGGTTGAAAGGACCCTCAGAGCAGAGGCCAGGCAGCTCTATCTATTCTGGCAGATGTTTATCTAACTTCTGACTCCCAGTGACTGCAGCTCCACAACTTCCTGGGGCAAAACTACCCCAGTGCTTCTCCATCTGCTGCTTAAAACTGTATATCCCTTAATAGCATGTCTTCTTCTCCCAACCAGCACAGACAAGAGAACTGCCCATTCCCTTCCTCTCCTCTCTGAAGCAGCCCAGGAGAACTCAAAAATGATCTTCCCTCCTTCCAGTTACCTCTTTTTTTCCCCCACAGTAAATAGCCTGAACCCCACAAGTTTTCTCCCCACAGCTTCTACTCTCAGTTCATTTTCAGTATCCCTTTCTTAACTCTGTTTTCCCAACTATCTCTTTCTTTTAGGATGAAGCCCAAAATTTGATGCTTTCCCAGAGCAAGACAGGAAAGATTACCTCACCTGCCCATCACTCAGCTCTCCCAGTTTGCTGTAGTCCCACTTACAACCTGGTCACTTTGCAGAAAACTTACTTCCAGTCTGTGAAGCACCCTGTCCTCACCAATCCCCTCCCTGCAGAGTCCCATTCCAGGGGACTTGTGGAGCTGTTCCTGCACCTTCCCAAGGGATGCTTTGGGATCCCCTTTCTCACTGACTTACCTTGTGCATGTTTTCAGTCCTGCCCCACAGATCTGCAGGAATTGTAGAGAAATCAACAGCAAGGACCAGGCAGGTCTGGCTTACCTGAGCACATCCCCTGCTCAGCTCACACCTGCACCAACCATTTGGTCAAAACTGCTGCTCCTTCCCTCCCTTAAAAGCAATGGCTGCATGTGATTTTGACCTCAGATCACCTGCACTGACCTCAGACACGGTGGGTTTGGTGATTATGTCCATGCTCACAAATCCAAGTGCACCCCAGGTGTGGCTGGTTCTTCCTCAACCCATCAATCACTGCTCCTTGCTCCTTCTCTGGACACTGGCTGGACTCACCAAGAGGCTGTGCAGAGCAACTCTGGGGCTGTGTAAAACTTGAGCAACATTTAGGTTTGCAGATAAAATATCTTCACTCTGTCAACAATTTAGCATGTACTTATTGCCTTTAAATACAGCTGGGCAGAGAACTAAGATGGATACTGTTCTTATTCTTCAAATAGTTACTAACAAATTAAAGTAGGATACTAATATTAGAGGTATTTTTTTCTCTAGCTTCATGATCATCCTCTAACTGTGACTCTAGCTATCATGTACACTGGTGTTGGAGGACTGTGCTGGGCTCATTGAATTCACACTTCATCTGTGAGGTCTGCTGCAAAGTCTCATGACCAGCCTGAAAAAAACAATTCTTTCATAGATGCTGACTCTGAAGTACAGATCACTCAGGGAAAAAAAAAAAGAGCTTATGAAAATTGAAAGGGATAAACAGTACATATATATGAGTAATAATCAGAAACAATATAAAGCACATAAAAGGACTTGTTCCCTACCAAGTAAAACACAAAATACTAACACCCTTCCATAAAATGAAATTAAGCCAAAGAAGGTTTAAGCAGCATTACAAAATCAACATTTCTTTAATGTCAGTGACCAAATCTGAACCTGGTCTCAGCCACCCTCCAGATTTTTAGCATATTTTAGTAATTCTTTAGCCCAAACATACCTGCCAAACCTGCCTGGATGCATTTACAACAACTTAGATGTGTTTGTGCAACAAAATATCTGATTTGCAAATTCTCATGAAAACCATGAACAGACAATTGACATAGATAATTTTTCAATGTGTGCTCAGAAGCTGACAATTTAATCACTTTAAGTGTAAAACAGCCTTTTTGTTACTGGGAAACACAAGGGCTATCATGAGGTTATAAATGAAGTTGCTATCTGAGGAGTATGAACCATCAAAGCCAAAGAACACCAAGGCCTGGATGGATTTAAAATAAGAGCAAGGCTGGCACAAATCAATAGTGGTAAACAAGAGTCTTCAAACCTTTCAAAGGACAAATCTCTGTGTGCATTTGACTATACAGACTACCATATTAAACATGACACTTACAGAATCACAGAATGAATCACAGACTGCTTTGGGTTGGCAGGGACCTTAGGCATCACCCAGCTCCGAGCCCTCTGCCATGGGCAGGGCTGCCCCCCACTAACACACACTGCTGTGATATTCTGGCACAGCTGGCCATCCAGGAGGACCCTGTGGAGGAGCTGTGCAGGTGCCATTTCATGTGGTGTTTCCCATGCCCATAGAAGCTGTCTCTCCCAGAATCTGTGGATGCAGGCAGTGCTGCCTCCCATGGCAGGGAGGGAAGGGATCCAGCTCGGGGTCTCTGATGCAGAGGGGCTGGGCCTTTGGGCAGATGATGGATTGTTCTCCCTGAGCCCCCGGGTCACTCCCTTGATCATCCCTCTGCCTTGCACCTGCAACTCACTTCATCTCACAAGGCTTCAAGTATTTTTAAAGAATTATCTTATCAGCTGACATTTTAGCTGACAATCACCTTGTATCTGCAAATCCAGATAGTAAACAAATCTATTTTCTTCTATCATGAAAGTATAGAGGACTATAGTATATATATTTTTAAGTTCAGGAATACAAGCTTTAATAAACAGCACATTCTATATGAAAGAAAAAGAAGTTGCTTTATTTGTAATCTAACTAATTGGTTTTTTAAAAAAATATTTGCATAGTTTTGTTTAATTTTGTAGAAACCTAAAATTGAGACTGAGATCAAAGAGACAATAGGTTTTATAGAGCTCTGTAAGGTTCTACCATTGCCTGAAGAGGTTTTAATTCAGGAAAGACCTTTACATTTCCAGCCTGCCAGTTCCAGTTAAGACTAATAATTACAGCTGTAAACAGACTGCTGCCTCTTACCTGAGGTGTGATTTTAATACCCAGTTTGGAGGTCACATCTTGTTGTTCATACTGGACAATTTTGGGTTAGGGATGTTTTATGAGCCAGGTCATTCCATTATGTCATGGTTTGACACTGGCCAAACACCAGGTACCCATGAAAGCTGTTTGCTCACCATTTCTTGCTCTCAGCTGGGCAGAGGAGAGGGAAAAAAAAATTAACCAAGAGCTCATAAGTTGAGATGAGGACTGGGAAAAAACACTCTAAGGACAAAACAGGTTCAAATTTAAAGACATAAAGTAAATTTATTAACAGTCAGAGGACAATGAGAAGTAAAATAAGTCCTTAAAACACTTTTTGTCCCCCCAGCCCCTTCCCTCCTTCCTATCCAGTTATCCCTCTAACTGGGCCAGCAGCATGTCCCTGTTTAGGGCCATCAGAGATGGGCTCTGTTGGACATGGTGGAAGCTTCCAGCAGCTTCTCACAGAAGCTACCCCTGTGGCCCTCTCCTGCTGCCAAAAACCAGGCTGTGCCAAATCAACACACAATAGGTGACACCACAGCTCATGTTCTAGAGTAACTCAAACTGCAAATAACCAGCAGTGCCCAGAAAAGGAAAGAATGAGAAATAAGGAAAAAACCACAGGTTTATATGTTTAATTCAGCCAATCACATAGTACTAGTATACTATTTTATTAAAATTTGTTTCCATTATTTCTAACTAGAGTTTTATGGCTTCTCCATACAGGGACTGTCAGTGACAAAATTCAGTAATATTCTGCAGTCCATGATTTCAAACATACACAGGCTTAAACAAGGCTCTGTAGACAGGGATACTGAGGGGTGCCAAAATGATTGCTTTCGCTCAGCTTTCAGGGAATCAACACTGATTTATGACTAAAACCAACTGCATTGAAATCAAATGGAAGTCAGACTCTGCCCACAATTTTACATGCATTAAGGGCTGGGAGGTGATGGGGAAAATGGACCATTAGCACATGATTTCTGAAATAACCACAGCACTGCAAAATTAGATGATTCTGACCCTGTGGTGCACAACAGTCTCCTCCAGAGCCTTTTTTGCTCATCAGTTGCCCCTCCTGCAGAGCCAACTTGTTCTCCCCAGGCTTCTCATTAACTCTGGTCCCAGTTTGGGGCTTGTGGAGATAGAGCCAGCCTGAGCTTCCCACAGGAAGGTCAGGGTGGATGTGTCAGCTGGGGCACGTTTTGGAGCAGGTGGAATTATAGAAAAAAAGAGCAAAGGCTGACACTTCCACAGAGCTTACAGCACAAATAACACAACAGTTATTTAGCAATGTTGTCATTGCAGGCAAAGTTACAGCTGAGTCCCGATGGTGCTTTGATTTTAAAGCTCAATCTTTGTAAACACATTGGCTGAATTAAGGATATGGATAAAGGCAGTGGGAGGCTTTTCCCCTGAAAAGAGCAGAAAACAGTTTGTCTTGAAAAAATTAATCACAAAAAACATGCCTCTATTTAAACAATTATTTCCAAAATTTTGGAAGGGATTTCATCTCCCCTGGAACTCAACATTACATATGGGTTAACAAGCACCAGAAGTAAAACCAATTAAAATTTTACAGTCAATGAGGACAGAACCAACAGGGTATAACAGCCTTCCAGATTTTCATTGATATGGTGATGAAACACAAATATTTATGAGCTGAACACTGCCTCCAATATAATTCAGAAAGAGCTCTTTTAGTGCTCCAACTAACCTTTCAGGATTACAAAGAGGAGAGTTGTAACAGATAAACTCTTCACCCCAGCTCACCCTGAAAGTACTTTACAACCACGTGTATCTCTTCTTTATCATTGCTAGGCAAAAGAGAATGAAAACGTGAGACTGGATAATGCTGCTCATAAAAAAAAAATAGAATGAAAAATCTGGAGATTGTTGGAAGTGATGGATCAAACTTATGCCATGCTGATTTTTTTGCCTTTTTATTTTATATATTCTCTGTATTCTTTACACATATATTTGTGGCCTATTTTTGGCTATTTATTACTGGCTAGTTTTCCCAGTAGTTTTTCATGCTCTTTCCCTAGTCAGATACACAAAACACATTCCAAGGGCCCCTATCCTATCTTAGTTCTCTCTTCTCCATCTCTCTCTTGGATCTGACTACCAAGGTTGAGAAGAGCTCTTCAAGATCCTTTTTCATGAACAAAGAACAGCCATTACCAAGGGGGGGCCTCCAGAAAAGGGTTGAACCAGAAGAGGGAATTACCTCATCACCTGTGCTTCTAACTGGGAATTCTTGTCAATTATGCTAATTTGCTAAATTTATATTCACCCTGTGGGGTGGGCTTTTGTGGACATTTTCCATATCTGCCCCTGGAGGCCTCCAACCTTTATACTACCTCCTATACTAATATTACCTTGAAAGTGTGTGTTAATTTATAGGTTCCCAAGGCATCAAACTACTGCACAGAAATATGCAAAAGAAAGCCTTATTTACATCATAGCATTGAGGCTGGTGCATTATTAAAAGGAAAAGCCTTGAGCTCCTGATAGAAGAGCAAATGATCTTCCCATTCACAGCCAAGGCACAAGAAGGAACTGTTTGCCAGCATCTCACAAAGTCTGTGACCCAGCCAAGAACTGAGCCCAGATTTCTCAGTGGCAGTCCAGCATCAAGAACACGTCCTCCCTGTCAAAGGAAAGCTGGAAGAAATGCCCTGACAGTGCAAATCCATACAAGAAAATTAAATCTACCTCATCAAGAAAACACTCCTCTGTGTCTGTGAAATGTATAATTCCATAGCAAGATGAATTTGTCTCACCTCATAAATGTCACACCCATGCCTCACACTGCTCTGCACTACCTCAGCAGTGTGCTGGAACCTGGAGAGAAATGTGACAATCATGGCACAGCACTAAGCACTCACCCAAGGGCACCTTCCGCAGGGCAAATGGGGTCTGCCCAAGGTTCCACCCCAATGATGGAATGATCTCAAGCTCTTCCCTCTCAGAGATGATCTGTGCCAGGTGACACTTAAGGAAAGGGGAGGAGAGAGTGAGAAGCCAGGACTGTTCAATATACAAATGCAGGAAAAACTCTGAAGGAGGTACAAGTGCTGCATTCTTGTCGGAGATGATGCAGGACTTGGGGTTTTTTTTCTTGTCCCAGTAATTTCCTTCTCCATTCAGAAGAAGAAGGTAGGTGCTGCAACCTCTAGAAAATACAAGCAAGAAGCTTCATCTTAAACTAAGGGAAGGAGATTCCAGCTTGACTCAGAGGGAAGAACTGAAGGTTACTTGTGATGCTGAACAAAAAAAATCCTTTACAATCGCTGTACTGCTTTGCCCATTTATCAGTCTGCTGTTTTGTTCTACTTCAATAAATCAGAATTTGTTACCAAGCACATTATTTTGTGTATCTATCTGGGTGGCATATGAATTGGAGACTGAAGTGTGTCACAAAGCCACACCTCACCTCTGGGGTGGCTGCTCAGTTTAACACCTCCTCAGCCCAGATCAACCCACAGGTGCCAGACAGCAACAGCAGGATTCACAGGCAAGGTAAGGAGTGTAGCACTTGGGAGAGGAATAGAAGTTTTCTGATCATCAGCAGTGACAAGAGAACTCATTTGATGCACTCCAGGAGAGAAGGGAGTGCACCTGAAAAGCCAGGGAGTTTGTCACAGTTGCTTAAACAAACATGGAAAGAAAAAAATGCTTTGCTTTAAATTCTACTGTAAGTGACCACCATTTGTGCACTCACTGAGAAAACAGACTAAAATGCTTTTAATAACTATGAGGACTGAAATGAAACTATAGAGAACAATGTCAAAACACAGGTAACAAGGAAAAATATTTTCAATTATAATTCCCTTAACCTGAATTGATACAGAATATCCAGGGGCAAGTTTCCCAAGGTGTGAGTGTGGGATTATATGCAGGCCTCCTGCAGCACCAGTCTGACTTCAGGGAGCACCTCCCCAGGCACTGCTTTGCCAGTCCAGCCACGAAAAGCTGGCAATGCAGAGAGGCACTTACCATGGAAAGCCCAGGAAGATGAAACAGTGACAGAGAGTTTTGCAGAGGAAACCTGTGAGAGTTGGGATGCAGATGGTGTCATGCTACCTGCCAGACCAGGGGCATGCTGCACCATCCCTGCCTGCACCCCCCTTTTACCTGCTGAGAAAAGGAGCACCAAATGAGGAACACCAGAATGATGCTTTTCTTGTGATGGACTCCAGATGGGCCTTCTTAAGTATCTTTTTTAACTCACTTTTGACTTTTCTGACTCTCACAATGTGCACAGCATGAGGTGCTTTTGGCACACACAGAGATAGCTTGGTGTGGGATAATTTGCTGTGCCCAGAAATGTCACTGTTCACCTCTTGACAGCAGCTGATTTTGCACTGTTCCCCTGGCACTGAAGAGAACTGGGTAATAGAATAGCTTGGAACACCAAAGAGCACAGAAAGTCTATTAAAAGCAAAGGAAGTCTCCTAAATGAGTTACAAAGCTGCAGTCACTGCAAAGCCCATGAAGGACAGACAGTAAAGTTCATTAAAGAGCTCTCTGCAAACATTCCTTGTGTCAATTCCACTCTAGAGTTATCCTCCAGCTCCTGTCTATGCTGCCTGTACACCTGGCTCTTCTTGGGTGTTTCCAACATGAGCAGCTCTCAGGAAAAGGCATTGCCTGTGTGCTCTGCCCAGGACATCAGCACCCTCAAAGCTGTGAACCATGCTGGGGCAGAGCCAGTTTAGAAGAATTTGACTTTCTCTAACCTATCCCTACCTCACAGCAGCAGCAGCCATTCCAGCAGCTGAGCTCAGTCTGTTAGAGCATTTCTCTGAGAAAACAGCATTGGATCAGGGAAAAACACATTTGTTCTTTCTCTACTCTCCATCCATGAAGACAGTCCCCTCTGGGCCAGGCTTCGAGCACAATCACTCCAAATATACACAGTGTTGAGGAATGGCTGGACACAATCCTGCTTTTTACCCACAGCTGCTCATTTTCCATCAGTCCTCGCTGCTGAAGAAGATCTGGCTTCCTCCTCACTCACCTCTGAACATCTGCATTGATCCCCTTGTACCTGCCGTTAATTATCAGGGTGGTTGAAGTTCTCCAGATAAATTCTCTTCATATGGAATTATCCCCCATGCACAGCTCCCCTTGTGACAGGAGCAAGAGGACTGAAATGAGTCTGAGAGCTGTGCACACTCAATATAAGGCTGAGCCTTTAAACTTCCCCAAATTTTTTTGGTTTTGTTTGGTTGTTTTAGTTTGGACTTTGGGGCTTTTTTGCTGGTTTTTTTTTTCCTTTTCCATATTCTTACACCATGGACAGCACGTGCTTTGGGGATGGGCATAATAAACTGTGGCAGTAGGTGAACAGGCAAAGGAATGGGGACTGAGCGATTTGCCACATTTTGGGTACTACAGGACAAAACCATGCAAAATCTTCTAAAATCCTTATGATTCCACAGCTGCTGCCAAGCACAGGAGTTTGATCCAGCAGGGAGGAGTATCCCAGAAGAGAGGAGATTGGCAGTCAGACCTTCCTCCTCAGCATCTCAGTGTCTCACTGCAGCAACACAGACCCCTTCCACACTATTTAAAATATCATTAAATACCACTCTTGCCATACAGTGCACATAAATATTCACTAATCCATGCACAAGAGCACCTTTGGTTGTCTCTGATCCTGGAGCTATAACTGATGGCACAGCAAATGGGGGCCAGTGCTCCTCATAGCAAATAGCTTTTCCTTGTATTCAACTTCATCACAAGTAGGTTTTTATATGCTAAATTTATGCAAGCAAATGCTATTTTGGCAAATTCTTTTGTCAGCATTTTTATGACAGTGGATACATACAGAATATAATGACTCTGGCTCGTTGAAGAAAAAAACCAGCACTTCTGAGAAAATCAGATTTAGGAGAAAAATATTCTGGTCTGGAATAACTGTCAGCATTTTCATAAAATTACTCATTATTTCCTTCCCTGGTGAAATTTATTGCAAATAAACATAAACAAAACAGAATTAAGGAGAAGCAGATAAGTTTCTTAGGAACCTGGAGACATCCCCTTGAACTTTCCCTGCCATTCTCACTCCATCCAGGTATTCAGGGAAAACAGGGTTCTGTCACAAGCTCGTGTAGTGCATCACCACCAGCACTGAAGCTGTTTGGAAGCTCTCCAAGGCCCTGATTCACCATCACACACTTCTGTAGCACATTGAGCTGTGCATTTGTTATCTTGGAGCTTTGAGATAAATAGCATTTCCTATCTGAATAAATAAAATTACGTTACTGCTTCAAAAGGCATCACCGCAAGGGCTCGAGACCCAGGCAGATCCCGTTAGTGGAGCTTCTCAGCCCAGTGCTTTGCAAGGGCAGAATCCCTTTGATCAAGGCTTGGCAGACAAGAGCAACCTGTTGCATCTGGAGTCTGCTCAGGGCAGAGATATTTGGATGCCCTGAGAGCAGCACATCCTTGCCCTGCAGTGGCATTTTGCAGCACCTGCCACAACCAGTGGCTTTCCAAAGTGGTTTTTAAACCACACCTGCAGGGACCTGCAGCCCTCCAGGGCTCTGTCCCTACTTCTCACGAGGGTGGCAAGGCAGTTTGTTGCCCAGATAAGGCCAGATATCTGGTTTTTCAATTTGTTTGCTTTGGTTCTTTTTCCAAGTATGCCATAATCTGTTGATCTGAGTAATGCAGATTACAGACTCTGCTTACGCATAAAAATAGCTGCTTGCTTGGTTAAAAATCAGAATCAAGGTTGTCCCAGGTCACAGACAAAAAGGCAACATCTTTCCTTTAAAATATTTTAAAAGTAATTAAAATATTGACTTTCCTCAACCTGGTGATGTTGCATGAGCTGTTCAAGCTGAGAAATGTTTTATGAAAAATACATCCTGTATTTGGAGTCCTCCATCCACGTGGTACAATCACATGACCTGGAAAAGTCTCTGCAATTATGATCCCATCACTGTTCCCCCTAATATGTAAGAAAAAAGAACTAACACTTTTTTGTTTGCTTTTGTCAAGATTTTATGGGATCCAAAATTAATACAGCTACCTGGGCAAAATCAGGAAACTCCCATTCAAAATAAGATCAATTGCCAAGGTGCCCCAGCTGCAGCAATGCACAGTGAAACACAAACCAGAGAAGGAAAGAACAGTTCTCCCTCTGCTCCATCTTCCTGACATGTGTGCCTGAAAGGCCATCTTCCAAACCAAACTGGGACAAACTACCAATTAAACATGGGCTTTTAGATCTTCATATTCCATCTGAATAATACTGTATAGAAACAAGCTGCAGTGCTAACAAGTTTCAGTGCTTAGTATTTTCATCTTTATTGAGATTAAAAGCATTAGAAAGAAATCTTTAGAACAGTTGCAAAAAATTTACAGCAATTCCAACAACGACCCATAGATTACAGCAGATACACTTGGCCAGTGTGTGATTAAAAAAGTCACCTAGAGTGGAAAATGTTACTAAATGTTACTGTCCAGAAGCCAGAAGAGCTCAAAAAGACATCTCTAAGTGTTTAGATCAGGAATGCTTTTTATTGACTTTTTCTGGCAGGTATGAACAGACTTGACCTTGACTGGAATCAGTGGTCATCTTCATCCATGCACAGGCTCAGCTGCACACACACTATTATAAATGTGTATATATGTAAAAAAACCAAACAAACAAAATAGCTCATACCTTATGGTTTTTATATATTGATAGATATATAAATAATAGCCTGGGCTTCACTAAATAAGCTTATACCAGGACATGCCTCCCCAGTGCCCTCAGCACCACTAAAATCACACAAGATGTTGTGCATTTAATAAACATGGTTTCACTGCAGTACAGAAAACAGCAATACAAAAAAAAAAAAAAAAATGGACACACATCAATTTTCAGCCCACCAGAATAAACAAAAAGATATGTAAAGAACTGGGAAACAGGGAGATAATGAGCTGTCATAGAGAGTAACAGTTTGGCACCAGTGGTGCAGCTCTAAACAGTCACAGTTACCAAATAATAATGTTTACTTCAGCATTTCTGTCAAGATCAACTTGATGCCTCAGGCAGTTTGGGAAAGAATCACTTAGTCAACAAGAAAAATCCAAATTCAATTGGAGGAAACTAATTAAACTGAGCATGAAATTCTTCCAAAATATTAAACTATGTCTGAAAAGACACCTTAGTACAACTGAACTGACAGGATTTTGGAAAAGTCTCCACTTCTGTGATTTTAAAACACTGGCATCTTAGGCTGTCCAAGAAAGGTGTTTTATAGTTCATCTCTTGCAATAAAGTCATCACAGGGGAAGGATAGCAGTAATATTACCTTCCTGAGAACCCTTTCATGTAGTTTCTCTGATATAATGCTGCTATACTTCTGAAGATGCAACCATAAAGGATGGAAAGTCACTTTAAAGAAATCTTCAAGGATCTTTTAATTGGTTTTCATTTCACCTAGTTTTGGGACAGCACATTTTACTCTTTGAGATGCACAAGGATACCAACTGCAGCCTGGCACTCCTTGGCTCTGCAGGGGTGACCACCACCCTGCACAGTGGTGGCTGCATATCCCAAAGCACTGCTCCATGCGTGCACCATCCTGGCCAGCTCCATCTGGGTGCAGGAAGGGCCCTTACAACAAAAAGGGTCAGTGACTCCAAAAAACCAGGCAGAGGTTTTCTTCCAAGACTGGAAAGTACAGCTGGTATGGATTAATGCAAGCATGCTATTATATTATTTTTAATTGGTTCCCTGTGTAAGATGATGCACATACCAGTGATACGAAACCTAAGAATTCTGATATGTAGAAATGGCATTTATTTTCTCCAAAATATACCAGATAGAAGCCAGCTGAACTTGACCCCTGTTACAGTCTGTTCTTCCCAGAATTTCTCATCCTTTACAGGTAACACACTCCAGGTGATGTGAGACGAGGGGATCTGCTGAATTCAAGCAGCAAGGCAAAGGCATGGATGGTGTCAGGGGCAGGATCCTGTCTGGGCAGACACGGAGCCACGGCAGAGTCAGGATGCTCCTGCCGCTGCACACAACTACTTCTCACGGGTTTTATCCCCGCAAAACCAGGGAAAACCCTGACGCGGAGCATTTTGCCCTGGTCAGCAAACAGCGTTAATTCTGCAGCAGCCCCTTCGAAGGGCAAGGACAGAATCTGGGTCAGGCGGCGGAGCCCGGGTTTGGCCAGCGCCCGCCACCAGGTGTCACCAACTTCTTGATCAACGCAGATCTGATCCCAAAATGCCGCTCTGCCAGCCTGCTCATCACTCACGGGGACCACTGTCACACGCACCACCCATATAACCAGAAAAGACCGGCACTTTCCCCTCCAAAACCGCATGCTGTTTGTCAGTGCTCCCGTTCAGGCGTCTCTGGTTAACTCCCCTGGGTTTACAGTCACTCTGTCTCTTTTCTGTCACCCTACAGAAAAAAAGAACCCAAACCAATTGAGAAGTTTAAGCCCTCCTCCCATGAAGGATGTGTTGGCTTGAGGGTGCCATGTGCTGTCTCTGAACAAGGAGACCCAAGCCTGCCCCAGCCCATAGGGAAACTTACTGGTTTTTTTTGTTTTTTAAAGCAAATTACCATTTGCTTTACCATGAAAAACAATGCACTGAGCAGTTGTGGTCTAGATTTCCAGAGGGAAAATGGTTTGGGTCAACTCCACCATTTCAGCTGAAGAACAGTTAGCGCCCAGATGTGTAAAACAGGGTATAAGACATGAAAGTTAAAGAGTATCTTGGAAAAAGGTAAGTGACAGCCCTGAAAAGCACCGTTACTTATCCTGATGTCCGAGCAAATGGTGCTGCACAGAAAGTGGGAGCAACAGAAATAAAACCTACTCAGATGGGGAATATCATCTTTCCAGTCTCCATCTTCATGTACATGCATGACATTTAACAATCAATCTAAGAACTAGAGAGAAAGCATGAGTTACTAATACTTCTGCATCAGTTACAGAACTTTTGGGAAAAAAACATGTTATCACAGGAGACAATCTATCCCAGGCTCTCAGTGAAATGTCATGCATGGAGCAGGGATACACAAAACCAGCACCCAGCACCAGCACTGGGAATGCTGCCACTGTGCTTGGTGCCTACAGACATTGCCACACTTTGAGGATGATCAACGAGGAAATATTCTTGCAGCATGTGGACACTGCCTCAGCATATGAAAGACACTCCCCGAGGGACTCAAAACTCTCTGTTTATTCTGATTTGAGCTGCCATGCTGCAAATGTCTCTAACTGGGAACAGACCTTCTTTACTGGTCGATAAGCCCCAGGTCCTTCCATGAAGCAAGCAAAGCCCTGCTGAGTGAAATAATTTAGTGGCCTTGAAACCTTCAGAATCATATGAAAATCAGGACTTTCTGTTCCTCTTCTCTCTCCCTCTGATTATCCATCCCAATGCCAGAGCCTTGTCAAACACCTCAGAACTCATAGCATCCATCTGGCAGGTCCTCATGTCATCATATTCTTTCAGATTGTCACTATAATGTCAACTGAAGGAACCATCACAGCACACACTATCCATTAGGATCAAAGAGAATGTTGTCCTTATCTTTATATAAATTAATCCCTGGAATCTGATGATTTTTTTTTTTCCAGATTAGGCCTTGCAGATGCTGAACTCAAGAGACAGACACAAAACCAGAAATGTCACTTTACATGGCATCCATATCAGGAATATTTTCACTTTGCATGGCCACCAAAGCCCCATATCAAGTTTAAGTTAAAATTATCATACCAAAGCTGCAAGAAATGCTTGAAGATTTTCAACTGCATTTAAAAATCTGAAAAATTACAATTCAAAGAAAAGCAGCAAGTAAAAGTGCCTCCAATCTGTATTGATTTCAGTGATGTTACGTAAAATTTGCAGACCAACCTTGCCTAATAGCAATGAAAAATCTCCAGAGTATTGTACAAAATGTCAAAAAAACCTTGTAATCTGGGACAGCAGAGATTTTCACAGCCTGAAAAGCAGAGGTGGTGCTACCTGTGGTTTTATGACAGGCAAATGAGCTGAACTGTTCCAGTGCAATCTTCAATAATAAGTGACCTTGGTGTGTTTAGTTCATTTACCACCAGGAGTCACAAATCTCTCCCCTCTCTGGTTCTCTGCGGAGTCACACAGATGCTGTATTCCAAACAAGGACTCTGCTGTGAAAAACATAAAACATGCCAGAAATGCACAGTGAGTGAGGCAGAAATGTCCCAGGCTTGGTCCTGCTCCCACCATGGACCAGGGCAGCAGCTTCTGCATGAGCCCAGATCAGGCCCTTTGCACAGGGAGCCTCAGAAAGGGCTGAGCCATTTTCCCCAGGAAGGCATCTCCTCCTCTGACAGTGCCTGGCTCAAACAAGCAGAGAGGGCTTGTGCTCTGCCTTGATTTTGCATCTCATTATCCCACTCTTCACAGTGAGCAGATGTGAGGAAGCTTTTCACTTTTTGGAACATTGCTGCATCCAGACCAGATAGAAAATACTGCACAACACCAGAGAACTGCCCAAATACATCAAAGTGCTATATGCTCTTAGCCCTTAACCTACTGATTTAACCTAGAAGGAATTCCAGACGTCCTCCTCAGGAACCCTGGATTAAATTCCCAGCTCAGACACCCATTCCTTGCATAAGCAAACAGCAGCCTTTCCTGCCCCTTGCTTTCATGCATGGAACAGAGGTGGTGAGCATTTCTATAAAGCAAGGAGGATGCTTGGCAGCCCTTACAACAAGCCACGCTTCAATACAGCAAAGAGTGAAGTGAAGTTAGTGCCTAACTCACATTAAAGGGTTTTAACTGTGTTTTTATCAATGGTGAGGCACTGCAAGTCAAGAGCTGTGACAATATACCCTAAATCATACAGGATTACCACATTGTGTCAAACAAACATATAATTAAGCAGCTTTAATATGTTAACAGTTTGGAATCAGATTAGTGTTGTATTAGGCTAATAGAGTTGGTCCCCATTAATCCAGATGAATTGCTCAACTCTGTTTACTTGGATTTTTTTTCAGAAATTTAAAAACATAAATCTAATTCTCAGCAGAATATGCACATGCTGTAGGGCGGGATGAATTCATCAAGATATCTGGGCACGTGGATAAACCAAGTGCAGCTTAACTGGTTCAACCACACAATGAAGAACTAAACACTCTAATCCCCCGTGATGAGATTTTTGTACCACAAGAAAAGACAACGTATCTGGGCCCTGAGCAAGGTGCTGAGGCACCTCTCCACATTTGCAAATGGCCCTGAGTACTGTGTGGCTCCACACAGCCCCAGGACCAGTATTGGAGTCCATGTTGCAGAAGCAGTCCACAGAGGTAATGCTGCTTTTGTACACAAAATGCAGGGATGCAAGGCACAGATGCATGTAAAACCTGCTGCCCAGCTTCCCCGGGCTACCCAAGCTTTAAATACAGAACTTTAGGGATCACAAGACATCATGACAGCAATGCTGGGATGTCTGCACATGTCCATGATGCATGACCCCTGGCTCACTCTATAGCCAGGTCAGAAAGGGTCTTGATGATTTGCATTCAAAGCTTGGATGCAAGGAAGCATCCAGGCAAAAAGAAACATGAATAGTGGGGCATGGAGGGCAACCAAGGCCAACCCATATTGCTCATGACCTGTACAGCACTGATGAGATTTAATCCAGCCTCATCTAATGCAGCCTACTATTGGCACATCCACGCACCTGCAGCAGAGTGAAATCTTGTGGCGTTAAGGTTTGGTTCAGATGTCAAACTCAGAGGTGACACTTCAAAGCCAGACACTTCAAAGCCATTCCTACACATGCACTCTCTGCTTAATTTCTGTATGCGTGCATGCACCTATATGAGTAAATACACACATCTTCTCCCCACATATACATAAAAAACATATAATGGATCACAGAATGGCTTCAGTTGAAAGGCACTTTAAAGATCTCCTAGTTCCAACCCCCCTTCCATGGGCAGGGATGTCAGCCACCGGATCTATTTATAGATGTATCCTATATTGCAGCAGGGCAACGGCAAGATTTTACTTCTTAACTTAATATGGCTAAGGCAAACACACATTAAAGAGGCAATTTCTTTTCAGCCAACTCTGTATTGCTTTATAATCACAAAATATGGACTAGATTTACACAAAATCAATGTCTACTTGTCTTAAACTGATTGATTGTCACATTTTTCTATATCCATGCAAACAATTCATTTTAACAGTCAATTTATGCTAATAAACAAGGCAGTTTCTAAGAAGACAAATTCTGTTACTGTCTATATTCAAGGTACCACTCAGCCAGCAAGAGAGATTTGATTTACATTGCATGAGTATTAGGGAGTCACCCAAGCATCCATAAAACTACTACACACATAGAGGCTGAGTTCCAAACAATTAATTCATCATGCTCATTCCAAGACAAATCCTGTGGTGCAGAGGGCAGGATGCTGCAGTCATATGATATGTGGAGCTTTTATTCAAGGGAAAATGTTATTCTCAGTAGAGAGTACCAGGCCTTGATTTACAACACATAAATCCTAGTTCACAGTGTTTATGCTACTGGGGACAAAACGTTTCCTTATAAATATTGCTGGGAAAATGTCAAGCAATGAGTTATCAGTGATAGAATGACATGGAGACGACATGTTTTTGCTGAGAGTAAATGATTATTAATGAATTCTTTAAAATACAGAATGCAAAAAGGTTTGGATGGCACTGCTTCTTCTAAGTCTGAAGCTCAGCACACAACACTAAAATGAAAACCCACTTGCATCTGTTCCATTTACCATGGAGTCATGAGCAGCAGTCAGATAATTTTTGTTTGCCATCAATCAGTTATTGATGTGTAGCTCAATAAAATGAAAATATTTTATAGCAGAGACTTCATCAAGCATCCTTGTACCACCAAAACACAACACTGTGCCACACCAACATAGTTTAACACTTCTCTTCACATTTATTGGTATTTACAACATGGAGCAGTAAATGACACAAAAACCCATGACCCCCAACACTTATCTTCAAGGGCAGCTTCAGAAACATTTGCAGCTCTGCCCCTCCTCCCCACACACTCTGACCCCCTTCTGATGGCCAGATTGCTCTCTCAGGGATAGTAGCTACAACACTAGTACTGAACACAGTGCTGCACATGGCATGTTCCCCCCAAGGGACAAGAGGCTCCTCTCCATTTGGGAACACACCTTTGGTAGGGTGCACTCACTCCTGTCCCCTCTGCCCTGTAGCTGATACACAGGTGCCCGCTGCTTCTGGAGGAAAACAGCGGCACCCATGAGGAGGCTCTGTGCAAACCTGTACTATCCAAGACCTGTCATTTCTTCCAAAATCACCTTGTGAATCCAGTTTCTTCCCAAGAGCTGCCAGCCTGACCTGTGCCCCTTCCTTACCTTTCCAACTGCAATGAGGAGCCTGCACAGAGCCAAGGCTGCAGAGCTGCTGCCTCCTCAGTTTTGTCTTTGCATTCAAATGCCTCTACATTTCTCCACCCTTTAGCAGACAAAGCCACATGTCCCACTGGGACTGTGACAGTGACATCAGCCACATCATTCTGAAGGCTCCTGTCAGTGGGGTTAGTGGTGGGAGATGGTCCCGAGAATTCCCCCAAATGCTGTTGGGACAGCAGAAGGTCCATCTTCCCCTCCCACCAACAAGAGAGCAGCTGACTGAGCCCCAAGAGGAATTGCCATTGATACTCAAAATACACTGGTCTATACTAGCCCTTTCCTTTTCTATTAAAATTGAAATGATGTATTAAATGATGCAGCTGGAAAGTCCCAAAGAACTATTATTGCGCATGTGTGTTTTTCCCTTAAAGCTTTGATTTTTCCCACATAATTGTAGACAGGAAGGATGACATGTTCTCTACAGAAATTTATTACATTGTCAAAATCCTTGCTCTGAGTTTTCAAAATGAACAGTTTTGCTTGAAAAATACCGTGTTACAAAATTTATACACACACGAGAAAGACAGCGTAACGCATCAAAATCAAAGCACTTCAGTTGACCAGATCTGAGTTTTGGGGTGTTGGTATCTTTTTCAAGGCAAACAGACTTTCAAGATTTAAACATTCCTTCCTGACTCAAAACAGACAAAATTTTGGCAGTCTTGTCTTTTTTCAGTGAGACGTGAAGGCTGTTTCACACGTGGCTCTGCCAAGCATCACTGAGGCAGAAATTACCCTCATGTGTGAGGAGAGGGCAGATTTTTCTCCTCCCATGGCACACACTCTGAGACAGCCTCCTGAGAACATGGTGGTGGCCACACGAGGAGATGCCCAGCTGTGTAATCAGGGCCCCATCCCATCCCCCTGTGTCCTCCTGGCTCTCAGAGGGCTGCAAGCATCACAAGGGTCACTGAGGACTCATGCTGCTGAGCAAGCACAGCACCAGCACCTCTCATCAATTCCCTCAGTTTCTCACAAAACTGCCTTTGCTTCTCTTCCCCCCTTCCAGGCTGGCAGAGGAGCTTTGTGCTCCCAAAGGCTGCAGTTCTCTGAGGGTGCCTGCAGCCACACCAAGCTGGCTCATTAGCTCAAACAGCTGTTTTCCCCTTCATGCATCAAAACAGCCGAGTTATTTTTAAATGTGCCCATTACACCTGAAAAACCTCTTTTGTCTCCCTCTTGTTCAGCAGTTTCTCATCACACCAGCACTTTTCCATACCTTTCCCTGTTATCAGAAAATTTAAAATCCAACACCAGGCAGGACAGTTCTCCTTGGCCACATCTTTTGCTGTTTTTGCAAGGTGCAGCCCAACCACAAATGTGTATTTTCACAAACAGTGCTTAACCTCCACAAGAGCAGAATATTTCAGCCTTTTCAGTGTGGCGACTAATAGATTTATCACCTTCATCTATTACCTGGCCCATGACACTTAAGATTAATCCAGTTTGTTTACACTGAGAAGCAGACCATGCTGAAGATGAGTTTTCCCCAGAAATCAGCCTTCTAGCAGCATGCAGGAGAAAGGAGATACAAGGACACCTGACAACCACCCTGCTATCTCCAGAGAGCCAGGCATGGGTGTCCACCACATTCCAGCATCCAAATGGCTCAATTCCCAAGGGGACACCAAAAGCCCTTACAAAATCCACCACAAACTTCACAGTCTTCATGCTCAGCTGGGAAAAATGGGTTTGTTTTCCTCATAAGCTTTTCCTTCTGCACTTGAAACATGTAGAAAATGCTGTGGTGCCTTTGGAACCAGGATGCTCCTCACACTAGGATCATGAAACCCACAGTCAAACATTTTATCCCACAAAGAGGTAGAGGTTGTGGCCACCATCCCCTGCCCAACCTCCCCTCTTTGGCACTATTGTTTGGGAATAATGAGACTTTAAATCATTGCTTTTAAGACTCTGCCACTTTCAAGAAAATCAGATGGCATCTTGGTTTGGTTTTGTATTTTGGGAAGAAGAAGGGAAGCTCTGATGTTGCCAAAATTAAAAAAAAAAAAAGCAACCACACAAAAAATCCCATACTTGCTTATCAATATCAGTAGCTTGAACTAGCATTTTATTTGTGTTTGTATACAGTGACAACATTCAGGTGAGACCAATAATAAAGTACTAAGTGTCACAGGTTCAGAAGTAATGTTTTCTAGGTAAAAAGCATTTATGAAGAAAAATCAGCATCACAATTCCGTTCATACTCAAATGTGAGGAAATGAGTTGGCACAACCTACAGCTCCATCTTTTTGACATATTTGTACTTTGCTTTTAAAAAGTAATGCAAACACAAAGCAAAAATGTTCAACACAGAGGATAAAGAACCACACGATCAATGTCTCCTACTCCCCACAGCTGGAGGCGACACATTGCCTCAAACATGGTATTTATCTTGGCATTTCTAAATTATTCACTGTTATTACTGATTTTACATGCCAAAGTATTACTTCCCAAATTACCAGCCTCTATTGTTAGTTACCTGCAATTTTTCATCTCCTGTTCAAGTCAGGGCAGTCACATGAAAATAAAGGCTGAAGCGTGAGGGAGTTTGCCCATGAAACCCATGGCCTTGAGGGTGCCACAGCTCCAGGACTTCTCCAAAAACACACTGTGAGAGCTGCTGCCCAAACAAAAGGAGCTGAGATCAAAGGGAGAGGAAGGGAAACCAAGTCATGGGGCCGCTGCTTCCCAGGGACATCCAGAAGAGGTGGGTGAGCCATTCTGGCCCTTGAATGACCAACTCCCACTTTCTCCTACCAGCCCAAAAGCCAGTTTTATGAGGAATTCACCACCTTGCACATGGCTACAGCCTCTGCAGAACATGTTTAAACAAGGGACAATTGTTTGGCATTTGTGAGAAATGTGGCCAAGCCCCTGAAGAAAATGCTGTTTGGAATCATGTTGATGCATCATCCTCTTGCCACAGTATTTTTAGAGATATCTGTGACTACCTTTCCAGGGTAGGAAAAAAATCCCACTTTGGCCACCATGGGCACACGCCAAGGGAAAGCAGCCACACAGGCACCATAATATGATGAATATGTAGCAAATGCTGGTACCCTTTTGCTGTAAAACAGAGGGAGCAGACACACAGAGCATTTGGATCCAGATCTTCTTCCTCCAGGTACTGACTTTAAACACTTTGCAACAGCTAAAGCAGCACAAGGATTCCACATTCAGTTCTGAACTTCTCCCTAACCTTTGTGGTGGCATTAGCATAAGGCAAGGAGACATATTTTGACTCCCATCTGTGCAAATTCTCCCCGTGCTGCAGAATCAACATTCTGTCAACCAATTATTTTATGCTGTATCACAGCACCGGGGTGTGGGGGGGAGAGATGAGGGGGAATCATCACACCTACAATCAAAAGAGCAAGGTTTTGCAACATAGCATGTACTAAAGATGTCTGTCTTAAGTCAAACTAGCAGCCATATTTTATTCAAGAAGCATGTAAACAAATCTGGCACATTCATTATAAAAAAATTGTGTACCTAGCATGTTCATCACATTTCAGATATTCCATTCCTCCCTCCCCACTGAGCTCCATGGAGACAAGTCAATCAGAGTTAACCATCTGGTAATCCTTAGCCCAGGCTGTGCAGCTGCTACCTACCATTTTTAATCAGGGCTATGTCTTCCATTCATGCTAAATAGGAGGCATGAACAGCTGCTTGGCCAACACTTTCAAGCAAGCACTCTCTCTCTCTCTCTCTTTAGTATTCCTGGCTTCTCTTCCTTTCAGCTTTACATTTTGCCCATGTTTTATGAGTATTCACTTAAAAAAAAAAAGTAATTGTGAAACAAGAGGAAAATGCTTCTGGTCATTAAATCTTTAGAGAGTATATCTGCTCTAAACAAGTTCCTGGGGGACACAGAGTCCAATCACAGTCTCTAATTTTAGAAAATAAAAATTATTGTGTCCATGGAAATACCTTTTTTGTTGCTTTTTTTTTAAATTTTTTTTAACCTACAGATCCCTGCAGAATGGTTCTCCATTGCACATTTCAGGTAGAGGAGTTTTAAGCATGTGAGAGGTAAGATAAATTTAAATGAAGAATATATGGATTAATTTTTAAAATGGGCACAGTAATTCCCTAGCTTAGGGAAGGTTTCCTGCAGGCTTTCCTGAATCCCAGCACCCAAGCAGAAGCCTCCCTGATTCCAGGAGATGCAGGGGAAGGCCACATGCCAAAATCACCACCAAATCAGGCTATCTCACCTCCTTTGCTCAGTTCCAGAGGAGATGATTCCCTGTGGACTATGCCTTAAGCTTCTCCCATCATCCAAAATGCTTTGGGGTTATTTTTGTAGGAAATCCAACTGAATGGCAACCAAATATTTTCCAGAGATCAAAATACTCCAGCACAGCAGTATCTCAGCTGCAACTGCTCCAAAAAGCAGCGTGGATCCTGCCCAGGTGATGGGTACCAGCCCAGCTCCATGCTGGGCACACACACTCATCCCTCAGTCTCTGCCTTGGATGCATCCAGAGCCATGACTGTAAATCTCTTATCACAGTAACATGAGAAAAATAAACTCTTATCCACTGCCAATGGCAGATTTGCTGCAAGGTCAGGGAGATGGGTCATGACCGTGGTGATGCCACCTAGTAAGAATGACTCAGAGATAATGGGTACCTGGCCCAGCAAGATTTCCACCCAGCAAGATTTCCCCCTGGATTTTGTGGGTGCAGACCCCAAGGTGTTGGCTAAGTCTATTTGTTTAGGCCAACTCCTCCAGCATAGGTGCTTCTGTAGAGCATGTCTTGACATGTTTTTTTCCTGAAGTCCTCCTTCAGCCACGAGATGTTTCACATATATACTGGTCTTCCAGAAGAGCAGAATCTTGGGAACATGGAAATCACCCATTGCCTCAATACTCCATGCAACAATATCACAATTTATACCCCAGCAGTGTTAGAGAACATTTTAACCCTGCAGAACATCGTTACTTGCTCCACCTACCAACAGACAAAACCAACATGAAGATCAAACTGAAAATAATAAGAATAATTTTTAAAAAACCCACAATGATATAGATGTTAGAAAACATTGTCTTTATTGATGGAATGTCACTGGGGATGTAAAATCTTGCATGGCTTAATCAATTAGTTTGCCTGAACAGAAAATAAACGGAGGACATTTTCAGTATACAACAGTGCACAAGGGTTAAGGCAATCACACATTCCTCCAAGCCCACCATGAATTCAGCATTTAACTTCCATGAATTTGCCACAAGTAAAAAACCAAAGAAATAAGTTAGGTGACAGGATGGTGTTTCATCTTGTGGAGGGAAAGTTCCTCCAAAACACAAACATGTCAGAGCAAATTTTAAGAGAAAAATAGTCTAGAACTACGGTAGAAGGACCCTGTGAAAAAATAGCTCTAGGATAATGAGTGCCATCAAATCGATAAGGTCCACTTCTCCTTATGGCCTTTATGCACATATACACAGAAAATTACTGCAAACATTCTGCTTTAATGGCATTTCAGTTTTTCATCAGAGATAAAAACAGTCTTTGCTGTATCTAAATGTGCAGATTCACTTCAACTCTTACAGCAATCAGAGTGAATTGGAAGAATAAAATATTATATGTTAACCCTTCAGGGAAGACTTATTTCAACCAAAAAAAATCCTCCTCATGAGTGATGGACCAAAGCATGTACATCTCTAGGCAGTGATCAGGCTGAGGGCAGTGAAAATGGGACAAGAGAGGTGTGGGAAAAGACAGACAGTGAAAAGCACAAGTGCAGAAAAATAATGGAAAAATAATGCATAAAAGAGTGGAACCATATTCTGCCACAAACCAACCCAATTAAAATGGAACCATGAGCTGTACCATATCACAGGCCTTTGCTGTCTTCTGCTTGTAGGCCAATATTCCCAACCTGCAACTCCTGTACATGTTCTCTGATAACCTTTGATGCACCCTCCCCCTTGTGCATTCTTTCACGCTACAGAAGTGAATACAATTTAAATTTAGGATACACAGCACAGTAAAAGCCAATCACAAATTTACATACACTAACCAAAGGTGGCACCAAACTAGAGGAGTATTAAAAACCATGAGAGACAACTCATTTTATGGCACTTGCTCTGACTGTGCCAGCTGCTCTACGGGCAACACTGAGAACAGCAATATGCTTCCAGAGGTCATGATGAGGCAAAAACTCGGGCTCAGCAACTCTTACACAAAGTAGCATATGCCAAAACAGTGCAGAAAACACCTTCTGTGACTGAAGTGAAGCTCAAGAAATGTCCTCAGTCCCTGTAATGCTACAAAGTTGTAAAAAGCCAAGCTTTGCAGCCAAAATACTCTTATGAATTATCCTAAGCAGCAATGCCCATGCTGTAGCCAGTGGTTGCTACTCCTGGCAGGAAAGCTGATTCTCTGATGACTGCTGCACAAAAAAGGGACGTATTTTCTGATACAGAACCATTGCCTCCCCCAAGCCCTTGATTTCACTGCTACAAAATGAGGCAAGGGATGAAGTACCCCTTCTCCCAGCCAGGGATGTCTCCTGCAATTGGGAAAAGCTCATGGCACTTAAACCCCTTGACAGGCAAGTGGAATCAGTGAAGTACCATTAATCCTCACAGCAATTAGTTCAGTATGGAGCAAGCCCTGGACAGACACACATCCAGCACTGCAAAGACTCAGAATGGCTCTGTGCTTTCACACTTGCACACAATGTGCACACCTACCTCAGATTTTAAAAAGTCCAGTGTGCTAATACAGGATGTGCTGGGATGCTGAGTCCCAAACCCATGCCCCAGTAACTGGAAGGGTTTGGATTTAATAATCCAACAGATTTTTGGCATAAAGTAACACCTTCTCTTTGAGAAAAATCCAATTTTTACAGAACATGGTTACAATAAAGATTGCATTAGATTTACTCCCAAAAAACCCCAGCCAATTCACAACCTGCCAGATGTGAGCTATAATAATGGTGGTGGTAATGATTCTGTTTTCTCCCCTCCCCACCAAGTACACTAGTTATGAAACAGACTGAAAGACTGAAAGGGAATTTCAGCATCTTTAATTCAGAAAACAGAATGAACTAGAAATCTGGAAAAATAACTTGTGACTAATATGCAGATTTTATCAGCTTGTAGATCGGAAGCCACAGTTTGCTGGAAGTTGTCTCCTTTTCTGCTAATTTGCCTCAGATGAAAAAGGCTCTTGTGTTCTCTCTCTAAGTGAATACTTCACCTCAATGCCTTTTGCAGCATATGCTCAAGCTTGCAGTTACTATTGATAGAATGGGAAAGAATGACAATTCTCAAGATTTCATAAAAATTCTTCTTAACCCAAAATGCTGCAGAATTTAATTTATAATTCAGATATTTACACTCAAACATTAGTCCTGAAACCTTCTCTTGCAACGCTCCTACCATAGATGGAATTTTAATAAAGGCTGCAATGGTGTGTGTTCAGACTGTGGCCTCACCAGAGCCCATCACGAAAGGTGGTGATGACCATAAAACAGTAGAAGTGTTCAGACTGTTTTAGGCCAAATGTCCAGTGGGATATCTGAAAACTGCTAATTTGGAAGAGGATAGGCACATGATTTTAGAGTGGGAAGTGTGCTATGTGGTCATTAACTGAAGTCCTGGGAGTATCCACATGATGAGCAGAGGAAGCTGGTTTAGCTAGAGGGCAGAGACTGGGGGAGCAAAGCCTCACAAGGGAAGAACAACCATGCTCCTTGTACCCAGCATTTTTGAACCCACCAGCCCCAGTGCTAAGGCATCATAAGGGGAAGTCATCAATCATGATCTGCAAAAGGGGTAAAAACCTGCGTCATACAGATTATTCCTGTAGGATCACACTCTCAACTACAGGTTTGTACAGCAGTCAAATCCTTGGTTTTCTCTATCCTAAAAACCACAGATCTCAGAGGGTCAGTGACAGGAGGGACATGCCCTGACAGACCACTACACCTACCTCAGGTGTCAGTGCAGCACTGGGAGTTTGGAGGAGAAGCCAAAGGAGATGGTGCATCTGGAACCTGCTCTGTTCCTTCCCTCTGACCCCACAGCCACACCACAGGAGATGAGATGTACAACAGGGAAAGTGCAGATGGAACACTGCACTGCCCACTTCTCTGTGTTTCTGCTGCTCCGATTGGAGAATTTGTGAAGGCATTTCTATTAGAAAATTGTAACTGTGCTAAACTTTGATCCATCAGTGTACCACAGAATACAACTCTGATTTTCATGCTCTTAGGCATGCAATAAACTAAAGGCATCACAACTAGGAGGTACATGCAGATAGCTATAGGAATGCCCTTGGTTCAGTTGACGGCTACATCTGTGAATTACACCTGGATACCAAATGTCCATTTCCTAGGTTTTTCTCCTAAAGCACCCTGGTATGGACAGAGGCAGATAGAGGAGCTCACACAATCTCAGACAAAGTGACTAAAGCTATCAAAATATGTATGCCTGGGTAAGCAACGTGATACTGTCATTCAGTTAACAGCACCACAAAGGAGAATCTAACACTGAAAATGTATCCCTGAGGAGTGTGAAGATACATTAACTCCTTGATGCTCTTCACAATCCATTATCAGCTACATAATGGCAGGCCATAATATCCAACTACCCAGCATCAAAGATCAAAGTCACGATACATAGCCATAATCAATTTTAATTATAACAATCACCCTGTAAACAGGTCAGGAGCTAATTGGATCAATAACTGAATTCCAACAACTGAAAAGAGCTGCATATTCAGCAGCCTATGGCAGGAGAAAGAGTTTGTTCTCAGCAGTATTGGGACAAGATCACTTTTAAATTGGCTGGGGCTGCAGATCCCAGCATTGCCAGCTCTCTGCATCCCAAAGGCTCACTGCAAAGGGCAAGTCTTTCGGAGAGGCAGCACAACTACATACCCACCACAGAGGTCTTCATTATAGTTGATATTTGAAGCACAAAACATTCAACAGCAGGATATTTTAACTCCTAAAACCAGTCAATTATGTTTGCTGAATTAGCCTGTGTGATTGAGTTGGTGAGTGCAACGAAGGAATAAGAGTGAAACAAAAGCCCTGTTTAAAATAGGTCGCTCCTTTAGAAAATTTTGTAATTACACACTGCAAATACATTTGCATGTTCAATGAGTAGTACATGTTTCTTGTGATGAGAAAGCCTGGAAGAGCTTAATCAAAGTCTAGCTTATCAGCAAAGGCTAATTGGCTTCCATAGCACATCATCCATCAGAATCTAGCATTAGTGCAGGCTTCGCCAACCATTAGTTGGCAGAAAATCCCAATTTATTTTGATAACAGAGGTCTTACCTCCAGGGGTTTCCATGACCACGTAATCAGGTGGTGCATCAGTGGCCCATCCCATGCCCTCCAGTCAGCATCACCCAGTTAATCAACTCAACAGCCAGGGAAGATGGGAACCGACCACGATGCAGAGTAATTTGAGAAGAAAGAAAGGTGCAAGGGTGATACATAATGAGTTGGATATTTTTCTTTTAGAAAGAGTGCAAAATAGAAAGTAATTAATAAACTGCCATGAGTTAAGCAACCCAAATAGGCAAAATAATGATGGACTGAAGTTTTCCCTACAGCAAGCTGTCATCTCAGTTTGTGAACTGTAAGGCTGATTTCCCCAGCGTTATGCAAAGAAGTGGCCCTTTTTTTCTTGTATTTAGACTTCATATTTCAGCTACTGAGTCTTCTTTACACTAAGTTGGGTTTGCAGGCAAGGAATAAACCCAAGCCTTCTATTCCTGGGCATGATCTGCCTATGCAAAAAATCTGGAATTATTTTAGGGAAGCACATCTTAGTACTTCCAGACTTGTATTCCCACCACCACAACACATGACTGCAAATGACAAAATCTAAAGAAAGTCAGACCTTACGTAGGGCAGAGGCTGAAGATTCATTTATTAATGCAACACTTCATGTGAAATCATCTTACATCTGTGTCACAGCTTAAAATTCTTATTTCCTAGCAGAAAGTATCACAAAATGCTATTGGCTTGGCACAAGACAACAGCAAGGAGCTAGGACCAGAATTTACTGCCATACCAAGCCCTGTATGCAGGAAACATTATTGCTATTTCAATCCAGTGACTAATTCAGGGGTAAAGAATCAGGTCCTGCCAGGATCACCTGTAATCATCTTGTGGCTGTGTGCCACCAGGCCACAGCCAAACGCTGCCTGTTTTGGAGTCTCACACAGTGATCAAGAGGGCAGTGGGATAGCTCTGTAAGTATTACAGATTCATCAGTACACCACTTATTACTGAGAACCTGAGCTAATCAGCACTGCCTCACTGGCAGCACACATTGGGATCCAACCCCTCCACATGGCACTGCCTGTGCTGGGCTGGTCCCTACAGCTCGCCCGGAGCTGGCCAAGGCCTGCTGGGGTGACACGGGCACATGCCCCAACTGCGCTCGTCATTCAAATCACCCAGCTACAAAATTCAACTACAATGGTTACATACAAGCAAAAACAACATAATTTTGTGCTTCAGAAGACCAACTAAGAGTCCTCTCACCATCTATAAATCCAAGAGCCAGACCTGGGCGATTAGGACTGCGTGTTTCCTAGGTGATAAGCCTTTCATTTTTCTGAAAGACATTTGAAATAGAGCATAGGAAGATTAATCCTCCCCAGAGAAGGGAGAGTTCACTGACTAATTTCTCTTGCATTTAGATGTAATAATTAGGCGTATTGATTCTTCTGCTTTGTTCTTTACCATTATAATGAAATAATTAAGACAACTTCAAGGAAATATTTGAAAGCTCATTTCACTTTGTCTTCTCAAACGTGGGCCACCTAACACTTACGTGCACACTCAAAGGGAAAAGCAAAGGTGGACTCTTGCCTTATTTATCTCCCTAATTCATCAGGCATCAAATTCAGGCAGCAAAGTGCTGCCTCAGGCTGCACTCCATTTGCTGCCTATCATGACTCTGAACAGCAACACAAATGAGATCCATCTGGTGTGACCAGGACACACATTGCTCTGCTAAGCTCTCACAGCAGCTTGTTATCAAGGGGCACTGGAGAGAGGCTGACCCCTTCCAAGAGTTTTGAAGAAAAAAAACAGCAGTACTTGTAATTCCCCCGAAGAGCCTCATGGTAGTGTTCTTACAAAATATTACGCAAATGTTATTTCCAGTTCAATTTTTTTTTAAAGATTCTTGGAAGATAATGGTAAAGTGTCTACACTGAAGAGCACTCATGATCTCTTCAATCTCTCAGAGAGCAGCACAAGCAGGATTTTCAAATACAAGTATGACACTATCCATGAAGGACTCAATCTTTGCATCCACAGGAGGAAAACGTTAGACAAATGGTTTGGGGGCTTCCTGGTGGTCCTCAGGGATGTAAAGCTTGGCTGAATGGATCAGGGCCTGAACAGTGTGCATTGTGCACATCTGCATGGATACTCAGGGAGTGCTGAAATTGGAACAATTATGAGAAGGATGAATGAGGATATTAAACATGCAAAAAGTTCTGAGAAAAGCCACTTAAATTGAAAAGGATTTTCTCATTTCTAATTCAACATTACTAATTCAGCTGATAAGAGTTCTCTGATCTCTCCAGCATGCCTCAGATTTAAACAATTTTAGGCATTTTTGTATTAAATAGCCTTTCAAATATTAATCTTGTAAAAAGAGAGCGAAATGCATATGCATTTTAAAACATGCTTGCTTCACAAATACAACTAAATCAAGCTGATACAAAACATATCATACACACATACATGGTCTCTCAGCCCCTGAGGGGCAATGGCAATGACCAAAAAGAAAGAGATCAGTCCCCCAACATGCAGATATGCTGCCCTGGAATATGACACCACATGTGTTAGATGTGAATGAGTGTTTAGGTCCAAAGTGAGCACAGAACTTTCCAGAAGTGGGGCATTCACTGCAGACTGGGATGGAACACTGGAGTTTCTTGACCCAAGAAATGACATCGCAGCCTTCTCCACATTTTGCTCCTCATGCAAAGCTCACCCAGACCCTCGTGACTGATGTAGCTCTGGCACAGTGTGAGTTGTTAATGTTTAATAGGCGTCTCCTATACCCAGTGGTCACTGTGACAGCAGGGAACCAATGTTTATGATTCAACACTTCAAACAGAAATCTTAGATGAGGCTACCTCTCAACAGGAGGAAACATCTGAAGAATGTGTTTTTCTGATATTTTTACTTCCTGAGAAATGAAGGGTGCTTTCTGTATGACTCACATCCATGTTTTTCACTTGTGATATTTTTAAACTCTGAGATTCAGCACTGATTGGAATGCAAAAAGTGTGACTTTTCTCCCATCCTACCCCAAAGGGCCTTTCAGCCAGGGACAGGTGGCAGCAGGAACTGGGAGCAGGTCATCTCCAGGTTTACAATGGGGGTAGAAAGCTTAAAAAAAACAGCTTTAGAATTTATGAATGTCAGCCATATGTGAAAGCTAAAAGATTTGATGAAAAAGAAGTACACAGACTACTTTCCTATGAGAACATAATGTGTATTTGAAAACAAACAGAAAAACTCATCCAGAATGAAGGCTCCTTTCTCTCTTCTCCAGCCAAAATTATCTTTACAATGTAGATGAGAGCTATTTTTTTTAAATGCAGTTAATTAAATACATAATTCAAAGAGATATCCTCATGACAAGTGATCCAATGCAGATTGTTTACATGAATCTCCTCTCACTGCACATTCCTTCCCAAATTCTGCATGCTTATATTAGGGCATCATGGAGAAACTCACACCTGTCCTAGCTACACCCAGACTGCAGATCTAAATTGTCCAGTCCACAAACAATCAAAAGATGCAAAAAACAAACACAACAAACAATGATAAAAGAGTTTAAATGCTTTGAAACTGCTCCCCGGAGTCCAGCTTCTCTTTCAGCTTGGAGAAGGCTGAAGGGCTCCTTGCTGGACCAAGGCTCACCATAAAATCTTGTTGGCTAGGCTAAAATGTCTTTAGCATCAGGCCAATGTAAATGCTGCTTTTCTTTAAGTACAGTTTAGTTCCTTTGAAACACCATTCAAGAGACCTAAATGCCAGCCTCAAGCTCAGACACAAGTAAGCATTCAAAGGAAATTCACGGGCAAGGTTTTGCTCTGGGCAGAAAGATTTTGCTAATGGTTTCACAAAACTTTTTTTTCCTCTGCAGGACCAAAAGAGCAGAAGAAAGTTGAGGCAGAAGAACCACACAAGCAGACAGAACAAAAATAAAACCTGGAAACTACAAAAGTAAGAAAGGGTTTTCTGCCCAGTCAGGGGGAAGGTGGCTGCAGACGCTCACAGGATGCAGGAGCACACCAGGCTTCTCTGTACTGCCAGTATGAATAAACAAGAGAGAGTCACCAAATCATCTGAAGCAACTCCTTTTAAAAGGAATAACCTGCAAAGGACTGAAAACCTGACTAATGCTTATGATCAAAAGGGGTAACATCAACACAGAAACCTATTCAGTCTATACAAAAATGTCTCCAGCTCTCCAAGTGACAGGGAACACACTGTTTGCTTAGCAGCAACACAGAACTGTACAAGATACAGAGTTTAAATACATTTCCATTCAGATAAGTTATCTCTTGCCCTCCCCACCAGCAGCTTTTGAAAGATTCATCTTGAACTTACAGCACTGGAGGGTTTTTTCTTCTCAGATTTTTAATTCACTGGCATCACAAAGACCTTAAGCAATTTACAGTGTGAAGAGCACTTTCTCCTCAGATTGCCCTGCTTTGAGTCAGTTTGTACACTATGGTTACTTCATTCCTCGCATTGCATTACACAGGGGCAAATGCAGCAGGCACTGCTCTCTGCAGCAGATGTGCCCCAGGGCCAGCACGAGCCAGATGTTTCCCAGGGCCCCACATCAGGAGCAGGGGCTGGGCTGCTTTACCCCAACTGCCCCTCTGCAGTGCTGAGCCTGGCACAGACCTTCCTTCTAGTCTGAAAGTGGGGTAAATCAGAGAAACTGCAGAGGACACAGCCACATCAGCAGGCTACACTAACCAAAGTGTGGCAATTAGCAAAACAAAAGAAAACCAACAAAGCAAACAGAAAAAAAAACAACAACAAACCACCAAGCCAACAAAGCAAAAGCCCCAAACCTATGGGAGACACCCAAATTCTGTTGAACTGCAGAAGGAACACTAGAGGAACCAGAATATATTTCTTCCTGCCTCTTGTCATGATGGTCCCAGCTGTTTGTCCTCCTCTAAGTCAGAGGGATGCAAGCCAGATTCCCCAAACTGCCAAGCCACACTCCTTCCATGTAGTTTTGGTGACAGTTGCATCAGGGGTAGAGCAAAAAATTACAGGTTTAGCAACTGTGACCAGCCAATGCATAAAGTTTTCACCCTGCCACTCAATTACTGACTAACAAAATGGCACCTGGGCCAGAAAATCCCATGGTTTTCTTTGGATATGTTCAAAGCAGAGCATTCCCACATCTTGTTGCCTGATTGCTGCTTCTGTGAGATGCTTCTTTTTCATAAGCACTTCCCATCTCTACATGCTATATGTTGGCTTTAAATATCCCAGATAAATACAGGTGGCAAAAACCAGAATAGACTGCAAGAATCTCACCTTCCTCTTTGAAGGCACCTGAGCTTTCTTGGTGGGGTAGCGAGCTGCTGCAATGCCAGGAGGCCAGTCCATAGGAATACGTGACCACTATATGTGGCATGTAGAATCTGATTTTTCTGCATACCACCATATGGAACAGAATCTCAGCGGCATCAAACGTTTACCTAAACTCCATTAATGTCTTCTGCAAGCCAATATTTATAGCATACACACCAGTAGCTGCTGTCAGAGTGTGTATAAATGTTAAACTGAACTGTTAAAGAAACATAATGACAGATGTAGAGATGCTGAAGAGTGCAATCTATTCTAATTTATGATAATTTATTTCCATCATCTGGAGCCCTATTCAGAAGAGAAAGCTGAATGCATCCCAAAGTGCATCATGGGGTGGAGTGTAAAAATCCCCAGAAAAAAAATAAATTCTCTTTCAAACGAAGCAAGAATACTCTTGTCCTAAAACCCAGGACATGCTTAGCAATCTCTCTGTGCAGAAGCAATACAGATGTGGGGTACTCAAGCCCTGCCTCTTGGCAGCCCAGTGACACATGGGTTTCAGTGCAATTTGGGAATAGCTGGGAACTGTTTGTCCCATGAGAGATGTCTGATCACTGCTGAGTCACTACTTTTGGGGGACTAAGCTGCACAAAGAACATTTATGAGCTCTGTCAGAGCCCCTCCAGCTGCACGAACAAACAACGCTGCGCCCATGGGTGGCCAGCACTAACGAGCACATAAATTTGAAGAGGGAAAGCCATTTTTAGAAATGAGTGAACTATGCCATGGTGAGCTACATGGCAGAAAGAGCTTTTCTATTTGATTTCTCAGCAACACAAGCTGTGCTGGATCAGTTCTGCCATGAGACCCAAACCCCGTCTCCATCTCCTGTTGCTGTCATTCTGCTGTGAAAGCCATGGTGGAGAGGATGAAAAAAAGAGAAGGGGAAAAAAAAAAAAGCAGTGACAGCACTTGGTCCCTGCAGTGGGGACCACCACTGGGCCGTGGAGGACCACGGGCAAGGAGCTGATTTTCATGGCATCATCCCTGCCTGGGAAGCAGCAGTGGCAGGAGGCTCATACCCCGTGGCACAGCCAGCATCCCCTGCATATGTCAGCCCGCTGTGGAGCCAGCTCCTGCTGCCTGCCAGGGCCTCACAATCTGGACAGGCACAGATTTTGTGCTGGAACGGGCGCCCTCTCACAGAGCTGCCTGCCACGAGTGACAGGCTGCCACAGCAGCCCCAGGACCAGGCAGCCCATGCAGCCAACGCAGCAACACACGGGGGCTTAGGAATGCTGATGCTCTGCTGAGTGGACTGTGTTGCCCCTGCACAGCTCTGAAAAACTCCACTGTCGGCCCGAAAAAGGGCTAGGCACACAATATATGCATAGACTACAGCAGCAGCATGCACTCCTGGACTCACATGTCAGATGACAATTTTCAACCAAAACGATTTTCTGCACTTTAGACTCACTTTTCCCAAAAGAGTTGTTATCTCTCAAAAAAGTCTTGACTTTTCTAAGTGCCAGTGCTAAGGGCTTGCAACATTTACCCTGGGAACACCAGTGCTGTGCCTTCAGTGAGTTTGGGCTGGTCTCTCACCCTGTGCCTGCTCTGGAAATCAGGTGCCACAGCCAGACTAAACCATTCCAATGGGCAAAAGGGTCCCATCACTGACTCCCCCAGAAGGACTGAGCCTAGGGCATCTCAGTGAGGTGTGCAGAGGAGAATACAACCATTTCTGTAGAGAATATCTCTTTACAGAAATATTTTGTGTTGAAATATTGTTGTTTCTATCACAAATATTCCTCTGTTTATGCTCTCTCCAAAGTCCCAGTTTTCAAAGGAAATTGAGATTAAGAATTATTTTTTCCCTCAAGTAAATGAAATTTCTTTTCCCAAAGCAGCTCTACCAATGACTCCTTTTGATGTAGCAACGACAATTTCTTCCCTGACATCTTAGGTACAACCCAAATCATAAAGGACAAATACTCCACATGATCCTCAATCACCTGCCCCAGCCTATAATCCACAGGAAACTCCTTCCAATACCTTTCCTGCTGCTCTGTGCCTGGTTGCAAGGAAAGCCAGCTGCCTGCCAAATGCTCTCAAACTGGGCACTTGGCTGGGATTAATTGATGGATGTGCCCAATGTGCAACATACAGCATTGCTTCTGCTCTCTGACTGAAAAATCAAAGTTTATTAATTATTCCACCTAAAATTAAATTCCTTTCACAATAAAATCTTCACTCTTGGCATCAACCCTCTCAATGAGTAATTCCATCAAGGAAACTCTTCTTGTAGCACTGCTCACAGAAGATTAAGAAAAGAGAGTGAATATGTTTAGAGAGAAACTCAACTGAGCCATACTTGTGAGTAATCCCTCTGTCCACATGCCCGTGGGTCACCAGTTGGAAAAGGCAGCTTGCAATGCACTCAGCACTTGGCAGTGAGCAGCTTTTGCACTTTTATCCACCCTCAAATGCATCCTTACATCAGCGTGAAAGATTAGAACAAAATGCTGCTATGACACAACAGCACACACCATGTGCATCAGCTCACCAAGATCAAAGGCACACAGCAGCGAAGAATTTAATTAAAATGTTAAAATGAAACAGGAAGGCATCCATTGTTTAATTTTTTGGCAGGCATCTTCCTTCAAACCGGGTCCTAATTCCATTCCAGCACGCTGACTGCCCTTGGAGATGGCAATCAGGAGAGCTCTGCCGGATTTATCAGTCGCTGGATTCTGGATTTGGTGGTGGGGGAATCCCACGCTTGCTTTGGCTTTCAAGCACAGTCCCTAAAAAAACACTAAGAGAAAGTGAAATTCAGCTTTGAAGAGTAATTATTGCTATATATATATATTCTGCAATAATAAGCCAATTTCCAGTATCAAACCTAAGCCCCCTGGGCAGGGCACAAGATACACCCAAGAGCATCATTCCCCCTCACAGTCCCAACAGGGAGGTGTGACCTTGCCACGTTCAACCACTTCAAGACACTCTTCCCTCCATACAAAGGCTGTTTGAAATGGGGTAGAAAACTGATGCAAAGAAGTGTTTTGTGTGCAACATGCCTTGTGTGGGGAGGAGCAGGGGTATACAACGATGTGGTTTTAGACTTGCATGCAGCTGGGGGCCTTGTCCTGTTTGGTTTTGCTTTGAGCATACCTCCAGCACACAACCAGGGAGAAGATTACTCTGAAAACAGTTCAAGCAATGCTCAAGTTTGCTTGTTCAATAGCTGTAAGATATTTCCTGGCTTCCTGGGGTATTTTGGGCTGAATGCTTAAGGCAGCCATAGACCATACAGCCTCAGGGAGGCTGAACCAAGAAGCCAAATGTCTCCTTGGTTTTTGGGAACCTAAAAAGGAAGATTTTGCTACTTCTTTAATACTATTTGGGATGCCAGAGAGGCTTTTCACCTAATATGAAGCCTGTCAGATGCAGTGTCAAACATGGGGCCCCAATACAAGCACCCAACATGTACGTGACAAAGGATTTGAGCTGGGGCTTATCACTTCAAGCTAGATATTTTGGATTTGCATCACCTGAGAAATTACACAGGAGGGCAGAGCAGTAACATGAGGAAATGAGAAGACTGAGGGCAAACAATAAATTTCTCTTTGAAATTCAAAGAGCTACTGTAGAGCTGTTACTATAAATTACTTCCTGATGTATCAATGATCTTGCCGATGTTGGGTAGCATTTCATTTTGAAATCTTCTGAGCAGAATTTCACCCTCAATACTTCAGAGTTTTGAGTACTTCTAGTGAATATTCAGTCAGGCTGTTCACAGCAGGCTCTGGTATTTCTCATAGAATAAAGATCAAGTTGACAGGTTGGGACTTTTGCAAGAGTCAAATCAGATTTATTTCCGACAGCAGGTCTGGGGCTGTACACCTCTCCTCTGAAAATGTATAACACTTCATTGAAATCTTCCTGCTTCAGTTTTTCTCCTGCTTCCTTAACACTACGTCCCTCCTGCACATTTTAGTGACTAGGATGGGGTCCTCTTATCAAAGTGGCTTCTCCAATCCAGCAAAAGCCCCCTGTGTCATGGTCTGATCACTGAAAACATCCTCACTAACTTCTGCCTCCCAATGACCCTGCCAAACTGGGCTGGAACATCTGCACCAGCACTTCTCCAGGACCTGGAGCCCCCAGAGCTCCCCACAGTGTTTATCCCAAGCCTCAGGCTGCAGCACTTTCTGCTCCCCACAGCATTTGCTCAGCAGCTCCCACAGGCTCTGCCTCTAACACAGCCTTCTCCCAGATGCTAAGGCATTCTGGAAAAGGCACAGACAGAACAGCTTGCTCAGAGAAACACAATTATCTATCCATTAGAACATTGGAAAAAATAAGAAGGAAAGGTAAAACAATAAAGGGCAATGAGCACATTACTTCAGCCTTTCCTGAGCCTTTTTCCTGGGTCATGTCCCTACCCCTCTGCTTTAAGGGCCAAAGCTGACATTCATCTTGTGAGACCTTTCTTCTTTGCTCTCAACACTGAGGTCCATAACATTTGCTTCATGCCACAGATGGCTGCTCATCTGGAAAACCCTCTCTCCTTAGGGGCCACACCAGTCTAATCCTCTGCTGATCCTTCTCCCCTGGCAGCACTGTGAAAATACTTCACCACAGCAGAACCCAGGCTGTCCAACACAAGACTGTGCTTCCTCCCACCACAACCAACCTCTGAGCCTCACCCACAGGAGCTCTCCCCACACCAAACATTCCAGCTTTGGTTTGAGAACTTGCAAATGAGTGCAAATGCCCTAATATCCAAAAATCTGGAGCATTCACTCATGGATGGGCCTGCATCCATAGACTGCTAATGACACAACACCTAGTACCTCTGTTCATATAAAATATTCTTAGAGAATGCCTCCTTGCTTCAATAAATGTTATATATCAAAGCCTTTCAATGACATAAATTATACCTAAAATTATAATAATTGGAATCCCTGTAATTTTATGTGATTTAGGGCTTTTCTTTAAGAATGGGAAGCACTATTAGCTTTTTTAACTGAGTGAAATATTAGTGAAATATTCAGAATGGGAAAACAATGCTTTCAAACACAAACCTGAGAAGTCTCTACCATGGCCAGAAGATTAAACTGTGCAGATTAAAGCAAAAGCTTACAGTTTGCCTATATTCAGTATTCTTTTGCTTTTGCCAAAAAGCAAGCAAGCTGTCACCTTAGCAACAATGTCACACTTTGCAGCACATATGCCACTTTGAACAAACACCTTAAACACAGCATCCCCACACTGTATATTCCTTTCTATAATGTTCTTAACAGCACTCTGTAGACCCCCCTGGGATTAAAATCCATGAAGACCCCTCTGGCAGACGCTGGGCTGGACAGCCAGCCAGCCAAGTGCTGTTTTCCACACTGCACCCCAGGCCCATGCTAAGAAGCATTTTTACTCAGTGCCCAAGGGGAAAACTGGGCTTGCAGAGGTGCAGCTTTGTCTTCCACAGCCAGCCCTGTGCAGAGCCCAGTGCCACCTGCTGTCTGCCTCTCTTCTTTCCCTGCTCAGGACAAGGTCCTCTCCCCTGAAGCAGAGTGGAGAACTTCACCAAGCAACATCTCCTGCCCCTTGGGACCACACACAGTGCCATGAATGCAGGTTAGCCAGGGACCTGAGCATCCAAATGATAAAAAGGGTTTTATCAGAAGCATCTCCAAGCCTGTCCTCTCCCAACTGCAACATCTGAATCCAGAGATGTCAACATGCAGGGCTTTTACCCGGAGCTCCAATTATGCAGATGCTGATTTACAGGAGTGATGACTGAAACATCGCCCTCATAGAAATTGTCAAGGAGACTTTAACTGTGTTTGTCTAACAGCAGAACCCTCTATCTCCACACATCTTATTGCTAGTTTGAAAGTCAGATCATTTTTGTTCTTCTTTTCATAGAAACCTGGTTTGCATATATAATCAAATTTAGCATTAATGAGTCTCTTTCCTCATCTCCTATTCCTAATGCTTCAAACAGCCTCACTTGGGTAAGAGCAGCCATTGAAATGGCTTGCCATGATATTTTACCATTTTGTCCCAGGAACTTCCACAGCAGCAGCAAATAACTCCAGAAAGTTCTGCTCCTGGAGCCCTGTCTCTCAACCATATGTGCTAATCCTACATAATTATTTTATACCAGGTTGCACTCTGGGCTGCTTGAGAAACATCAGGATTTAAATGAACTATTAGCTGACCTTTTAAAATCAGCTCTTCCGTGATCACAACATGGTCCTAAAATGGAAAATGGTAGGCATTTTCCAGATGAAAGATGTCATTTATTTGCAATGTGGTCAGGCACTGCTGACCTTTTCTCTTCCCCTGTATCAGCATTTGTACCATTTTAACAGCAACTTGCTGATAAGCACAGTTCTCAGTTTCCAACCAGATATGCATGCAGATAATCATGGATGTGAACAGCAAAGCAGTCAGCTCTCTGCAGACTGCATAAAACATGGGACCACAAGGCAGATTTTCTGTTCTTTGTGTTCTGGGTTTTAAGTCTTTAGACCTCCCATCTTTTTCTGCTACCTTGATTTAAAACTGTATCTTCTATCAAAGCCAGAGGTCTCAGAATCATGAGACTCACAGTAGCTGAGACTTGAGGACCACAAGGTAAAACACCACGTGGGCACTGCCAGTGCTTCTGCTGCCTTTCTGCCAGTCCCACTGGCAGAGTGACATATGGCTTCCACATCTGCCTCCAGTGAGACTACAACAACTTTTCACATCCTTCCTATTGCACACCACAGAGCCTGATGTCTGACAGCAAAACCCACTTCCTGGGCTCTTCCTAATAAAAATAACTTGTCTGACAGAGTTCCCTGCTGCAGATTACCCCAATAAGTGCTCAGAAGTTGCAGGCCCAAAGCCAAGGACAAATGAAGCCTGTTCCCAGGGCTCAGGTACCCTGCATGCTCACATCTTGTTGGTTCATCGTGGCAATTTTTGCCTGCCCAAAGCTGCAGTGTATTTTGCATGCATTATGCTAAGCTGCCTATAAGAAATCATCCAATTAATGACAGCTTACAGAGAAGGGTTAGTTACACGGTAATTACCTTTCTAATATTAAAATACCATAGAAATGGATTTACATTTTTTTGATTTGGCACATGTTTTACTGACCTGACACTACACATACAAGACCATTGAGGCAGCAACTGGGACCCAGTTTACAAGAACAGCTAAGTACTTATATCCCCAGGCAGACATCAAAAGATTTGACAATACATTTTTAGCATGTGCATGTGCTTCTTACACATCAAGATGGATAGGCCCAGCACTATATGCAGCACCTGATCCTGACATTGTATATACAAAAACACCAGGCAATAAGAAATATATATATTTTTTTAAGGCTTTTCTTTCAATATGTGGGTAGAGAAGATCAAATACTCAACTCTTCCACCCTGCATCCATGAGGAGCATTAAGCTTCAGCCAGATAACCCTGCTCCACCAACTAAGTATCTGCTCATACCAAAGTAGCCAGCAGCCTTCTGGTTAAGCAAAAGCCAAAGACATGTATACAAATGTGATGAAAAGTCTCAAACAACTATAAAACATCTCAGGCCCATAATACACTAAACAGAGCAAACTGCTAATCACACATGCTTCATGCAAGCATTACCTTCTTCTTTCTTTCCCATTTATTTTCAGCATCTCAAGATATCTAGGCTTTTCTAGGGCACACTTGAAAGCACGCAGCTACTTATGTCCATTCATATGCATGCAAATATAATCCAACAAAAGCACTCCACGGCCAGATGAGCAATCAGCACTAGGACAAAAGACGAGACTTATTATCAGTCTTTCAAGATTCAGCTTCCCTTTGCCTTCTGAACACACATCTGCGTGCAAGGCAAGAGGTGCTAACCCTTTCAGAATCTACACCATCAAAGCAAGCTTGACTCTTGCCAGGAAGGCAACAGCCTGGTCTTTTTCCTGGCTCACCAGTCAAGTGATCACAGCATGAAGGCAAGGAAGCAAAGCAAGGTTAGCTCGGTCCATGTGCACCACACACAGATTTTTCAAACAATCTTCATCCAATTCCCCCCAGAGATTTGTTGTCCAATGCTTTTGAACTCTTTGGTACATCCCACGGAGATGCTCATGAGCAGTGACGAAAGCCAGTCATACAAGGCCTGCAATATATTTTTTCTTTGCACAAAGGCAAAAAATAAAACAACTCAGACACATTTGAGTCCACTGAACATCCCAACATTCACTTCCAAGTTGTCCTGTTAGGAAAAGCCACAGCATCCACAAGATCTGTCCTGCAACATGAACGATTCACAAGTGCCCTGATAAAAGATGCACTGGCTTACACAAAGTTGCAGCCTGGCCTTTGTGCCAAAAATACCCCCTGCCCATAGCAACTCAGACACAGCTGCAAGTTGGTGGAGATGGGAGCTCCCTGCAAGGTATTTTAAAACAACAACCTCTAGATAACCATCAAGCAATCATCTCCTGACTGGCACAACAGTGAAGTTTCGGCATCCCTGCTATTTATGGAGGAATACAGGGAAAGACATTATGGACAGCACTGTAGCTCTTGTTACTCTACAGGAAACTGGACAAGTGTCAGGTTGCTTTGGGTTTGCAGAAGGAAAGCTGTTTGTTGCAATTCACAATGTAATTAAACATACACACCCACACACCCCCCCCACCACCCACGCCCTCTCTGCTCCCCCACAGCCTAGGGATACAAAGTTCCCATTTTTACAAAAATATTTTTGCCAGTAACAGCCTGAGTACAGCAGGTAGCTCCATCACATTGCATGAGGAGAGCTTTGCTTTTCATTTAATTTCCTCTTCTAGGGCTCCAGAGAGGCAGCAAGTGCAAAGCAAACACACCGAAAGTGACAAACTTGCTTGTCTTGCTCACTTTTTGCAGACCCCAATAAAAGCAGTCTAAACACATCCAGAGAATCACAGGACTGAAATTAATCCAGGGAGATGAATGAACGTATTTCTTCTCTTTCTTCCTTCCTTATTCATTACTGTCAGGTGCACGTACAAGAGAGTTATTTTTCAAATGAAGTTGTAAGAGTGTTTGTGACATTGCTACTGGTTGTAGCGCCACAGTGGATTGTCTGAGAAATAAGCTTCAGAAGAACATTCTTCTCCTGCAAAGATCTGTGGAGTAACAGCCAAGGGACTAAAGATGAGCAAGAACAAATACAGCTTTTATACAGTTCTTCCCTGCCCCCAGCACATGTCACGAGTTGACTCAAAGCTGGAAACACCCAGGCCTCACCCAGTGCAGCTGTATTTTTCCAAGTTCAGATTTGTGATCCACATGCTTTATTGCCAAGGTAGAGTTCAAAAAATGCAACTCTTGCTTAATTGCTACAAGTTGATTTCTTGGTTTCTTTTCTTTTTCTTAACCTTTCCCAGGCCTGAGCCAATGTTGTTTCTTAATGGCTTCTAAATGCAATTTCTTGTCTGAAAATAAGATTACAGTGTACATGGGAAACACAAATGAAAACATATTACAGTGCTATGAATATTCAGAAGACTCAGCCTTATCTCAGCAGCTTCTCTCTGGGTGTTAGGTGACCATCAAAGTAGGAAATTGAGAAGGTCAGATAAGGTGTCTGCTCCTCAAGACAGAAGTCCAGGTCTGAGCCAGATTGCAGGTAAACTGGAATCTGCACACCTAAAGATTAATTCTGCAGCAGTTACAGTTTCACATCTGAGAAACCCACAGCCACTTCAGTTGCCTCCAGACCCACAAATGTGTGCACCCACAACACAGGAATTTCAGCAGCAGAGGTTCACGAGTAAGGATGTGCTCACCCCAGAGTCACTATGAGCCACCCCAAACCACCCAAATGAGTGACAATTCAAGGCTGGACTGCATGGACAAGCTGAGGACATTTTCAGCCTGCACCACCTCCACCCTACCAGACTTTCTGAGGAACTCCCACAGCTCTGCCATCTGTGCTGCGACACCACAGAGCCTCCCCCCAGGCACGAGAGCCACCCAACACCCAGAATCCCTGCGTCACCAGCTGGGTTATGAACTTTATTCCCTTGCAGATGCAATCTAGGACTCAAGTGGGAGGTGTTAAGGAGTGTAATTTAACTGTTCTGATCAAGTGCAACAAGGTCTGTGAGGCTGCTGGCGGACATGGAAGAGGACACAGAATTGACTGGAGCATTTGGTCTTTTAAAGTTTAAAATTATGGCTAGGCTGATAAAATGAGTCTGAGGGAGAGGTGGACAATTAGTTGGGACTGGAAATGGTAGAGAGAGGTGGACAGCAGTTTGGAGGCATGGTGAGAAGCAAAGGAAGATGGGAGAATAAGATTAATTGAACAGAGATGGAATTCCAGTAATCCAAAAAGCCTTTCAAGTATATTAAAAAAAATAAGGTCCTCCACACTCTGAAATACCATAAACTAAGCAGTGCTTAATTCTACTTATACATAAATGTCGAATGTAGAGAAAGTAATTTCTTAGATCATCTCAAATGTTACCACACTCTGCACCCTTTTCCTGTACTCCCTTATTGCCAAGGGCTGGCCCACTCTGGCCGTGTCAGAAGAGCTCTGTTTACACACAGCCGCGTGTGCCTGTTGTGTACACACACAGGCAACGTGCACTTGCAGCAGCCAGAAGAGCTCTACTTGTGGCTTCCAGCCGTGACAAAGGCAGCTTTTATATTTGGCTGCTGGAAGAAGTTACAGACCCAGGAAAGTGCCAAGAGAAGAGTTCCCACCCGCTGTCCCAAGGATGCCAACACACTGGCTGCGGCGGGAACAGTTTTCTCCATGGCACAGCCCATGCCCATCAGCCCAGAGTCCTTCCCAGAAGGGCTCGCTTCCCAAGCTCCATCAGACATAGCCTCATCAGGCAGACATCCAAAGGACCACGCTCCCAGCAGCTATCTGCCACAGAACAGCTCTGCTCCCCGTTCTTCTGCCCCCCAGTGAGCGCTGCAGAGCGGCTGAAGCACCCTCAGACCAGCGCCTGGGGCTCAGCCCCTGGATGTCCTGACTTCTCCTTCAGGCAGGAGCAGTGGCGCCGGGTGGGTTTGTAGAGCTCTGGGCAAAGAGCACAAGGGACCTTGTCCATCCACTGCTGCGTGCGGGTGACCCCACCCTGGGGCCACCCTGGCCCAGGCCACGGCACCACCACATCACCATCACCCAACTCCACAGGACCTGACGCTTCAAGGTGCCCAGCGGGGAAGAGGAGCTGCTTCTGGTGAGCAGGGACAGAGTCTGGGGCGAGCAGCTGCCCCCAGCACACCAAAACATCCCCTCAGAGGCACCCTGGTCCGGGCTGCACGTTGCAGGTGCCAGCATGTGGATAAACACACCCGCACAGGGATGCGCCCCCCAAAATACACGCCTTACATAATTCCCCAGCCAGTCGGCGTTAGGGGAATGTGATTAATCCTCCATGACATGTTCTGAACTTTCCGTTCAGAGAGGCTCTCTGCTCCCGCAGACCTACCGGCGATGGATGTCATTTGACCTGCAGACTTCACTACGAATGAGCATCAGAGCAACACACAGTGACATTGCTCCGCACACCAATTATCTGCCTCCTTCACCGCTCGGCCCAGAAACAAGTTTGCTAAATGCATAACGAGGATTTTATTTTCCTCGTTTTTTTTTTTTTTTTTTTTTAATTCGTTTACAGCCAGCGCACGGATGGAGGGGGGGTCACCCACAAACCCAGCCCGCCCCGCCGGCCACAGCGCTGTAGGACGCGAGACCCCGGCCCCTCGCCCGCGTCCCCGTCCCCAGCCCCCGTGTCCCTGTCCCTCAGCCCGGCCCAGCTCCCACCTGTTCCGCCGGGCGCGCACTTCGGCGACAGCCCCCCCGCAAGCCCTGCGAGCCCGGGACTCACCCACTCGAGCACCCTGAGGAAGGCCAGCGGCTCCTTCACCACGCGGAAAGTGCCCGCGGAGGCGAGCTGCGGGCAGAGAGAGGGGTCAGCACCGCGCCCGCTCCGCGCCCCGCGGCGCGCCTCAGCCCGCCCCCCGCCCGCGGCGCTCCGCGTACCTGGTCCACCGCCTCCATGGCGCCGCAGCCCCGCGGAGCGGAGCCGAGCGGAGCCCAGCGGAGCCTCCCGCCCGCCGCCAGCCGGGATGCGCGGCGCTGCCCCCGCGCAGGCCGGGCGGAGCAGCCGGGCGGGGCCCGCGCCCCCCGCGCCGCCCCGCGGAGCCGCCCCGGCCCCCGCCCGCTGCCCCCGCCGGGCCGCCCCGGCAGCCGCCGCTCCGGCACTTTTTATAGCGGCGTTATGCTGCTGGAAATTAGTGTTGTTTCTTTGTTGTTGTTGTTTTCTTTTTTTTTTTTTTTTTTTAAATTTTATTTCTGGCTGGAAGGAGGAGGAAGGCATCGGGAAAAATGAAATAAAAAAAATAGAAAAGAAAGGAAACAAACTGCCTCCTCAGCGCACGCACGGAAATATTAATATTTCAATATATGGCACCCGCTGCCCTGCGCTCTTCCGTCCCCTCGGCCCCTCCCGGGACGAACTCGCTCATTTCCCTCGCGGCCGCAGGGCTGCAGCTCTGCTCTCAGCCCTCGCTCCCTCCTGCTTTTTCGAGCATTTCCTTGACAGCAGAACAGCGTTTTCTGCCTTGCTGTTGTCCTGGCCTCATTTCCCAGCAGAGCCTTAACAATTCTAATGCATCCCGGGCGGCACAGCCCGGCAGGAGCGGAGGCTCCCGGTGTCCATCCACGCTCACCGACAGCATTCCCAGCTCCTTGAGACGTTTAAACGGCACTGCGAGGATTTTCCGATGGAGCAAATTCCCGCCCCAGTGAAGGCTCGGGACACAAATCCATCAACCCGTTTAAGAGCACAACAGCTTCTAGACTGAGACCCCGAATCTGCAAACATTTGTATGTTCAGTTTCACTGCCACCCTGATAAGCAGTTGTGCCACCAGAAGGACGCCAGTGCTCAAATAGGATTTCGGCCATAAGTAGGTCAGAGATGTGCCTAAAAAATACCTGAAGCTTTTACTCCCTGTAAGGAATCAGCCATCTGCAGAAGTTAAATAAGTCAATTAGTTTTGCTCAAACTACATCTCTATTATGAAAACCCCAAACAATAATCTAAATGCACTCTTGGAGTAAACAAGACGGGGGGAGGGGGGTGAGGTGGGAGTCAGAAAAAGATGAATTTATGAAGTTTTTACTGGAACTTGAGGCAGACGATTTTGTGTCAAATTCACATTTCTGGAACGAATTCAGCTGAAGTCTGGCAGCAGTGGGACTGGGTCCAGATTTTTTAAATTTTAAAAAAAAATTTAGCCATATCAAAACCAGCTTTCAGGTCAGAATTAAATTAAATTTTTTTCAATTAAAAATTCTAGTATTTTCTGTGCTCCTTTCTTTCTACCCTAGGAGAAAAAACAGGAAAGGAAAATGGGTAATTTTCCTTACAAAATATTATCAAGTCCGCTTTTATTTATTTATTTATATAACATCCTCTAGGAAATATGAAACACTTCTCAGCAATTCTAGGAACTGCCTGCTGGTGGCCTGGTGCTGTGGGAGGCAGAGTCCCCTCACGGAGGCAGAAGGACAGAGCATCCATAAATCTCCAAGATGCACAAGCAGGCAGGGATGCACAATCATCCTTCTGACTTTCAGCCAGAACTTCTCCCACTGGTACAGAGATGCAGAGCCAGGTCACTGCAAGCCACCTGCCTTCAGTTCTTGTGCCTGAAGAAGAAATTATCATGGAATATCCCATGTTGGAAGCGACCCACAAGGATCGTTGAGTGTGAATTAGCCTGGTCCCCAAGAGTAGCAGAGTAACCATTCTCCATCCTGCAGAGATCTGGTGTCTGGTATTCCCACCAACAAAGCCCCTGGCTGTGGGAAGTTTCATCACTTGCTGTTTACTGTGACTCTCATGTGCTGTTTCCTTTAATAGGTTTCTTTCATGGAGAGACTTACAGCTGTGGATGTATTGAAGCAGTTCAAAAACCTCCTGAGAGAGTGAAAAAAAATGCTGAAACATTTAGTAAAAGCATAACATAGCAGTAGACTGGGGAAGATGTTAAGAATATTTTTTTCCTTAATTTTATCAGTAGTGTGTTGGAAAAAAAATCTGCCCCATCTCCATTGACTGCCATAGAGAACTGGCAGCTTAATTCACTAACCCTTTATTAATTACCTCCAATTATAAGCTTGAGATTTTAGTAGCACTTGAACTTCAGTTTTCAAAAATTGTCAAAGAAAGGAAAACAAAAGTAGATACTCCTAAAACCTTTTCTACTGGCAGGTTGCAAACTGGGATGATTTCCCCACTGTTCTCTAGGTCAGCACCCTTGGGTTTTCAGCAGATGCAGGAGCTCCCTCATGCTGTTTTTGGGGGGGTTTTCTAATTCCCTCTCCACCATCCCAGCTGTGTTTCATCTTGGTGCTCCTCAGTGCTTGGCCATGCCCACCTCATCTCCCCCACTGGCTGGAAATCCTTGCAGAACCATGGCAGGAACCTGGGTTTATAGCCAGTGTTCAGTGCCTCTTCTTGCCATTGTGAACTCTTCCAGATGGCTGTTAGCATTTGTTCTTGGATATGGCAGAGTGTCTCTGGCTTCCACAGCTGCTGTCTCTAAATACTATTCCAGTCAGCTCAGAAGTAAGAGCACCTCCATCCCCATTCTTGAGTGTCCTAGTACAAACCTTGCTCCAAAAATGACATTAAAGCTCCACACTTTTTTGATCCTACCTAATAATACGCACTCTGAAATGCCTGTTCAGCTTAGCAGCCATGATAGGTCTGCAATTACTGGTGGTACAGCAAGAAGCTGTACCCCAGGACACTACGTTGTATTCCCTCTTCTCACACCTGCATGGCTGGGCTTGACATGCAGGAATCAATAAAAGCCAGAGAGGTGCAGTTACAAATCTCCATGCTGAATAAAAAAAAAGGCTGGAAAGACTCCGAGTATTTCATAGGCACAGAATCTCACAAACAGGAGGCTCCTGCCCTTTCCTTTCCTTGGAAAGGCTCCAGCAGTGCTCTAAGGGGAAGCAGCCATGCCAGTCCTGCTGGGGGCCAAAGTTTTCTGTGGGACACTGGTGGAGCTTTAGTGCTCATCAAAAAAAAATTAATTTAATTGGCCCAAGTCCTAATAGGGCAAGTTTAAAAGCTAAAGTCCTAATTTCAGGATTAGCATTTTGTCCTGCTACAGGCAGCGATTTCTTCCCTGTTTCTAAGAAGCACATACCTTGATTTTTCATTTGGGTAGAAGGTGGGAATCTTCCCTGATTATTGCAAGTGTGAGAACTGCATCTGTTAGATGTTATGTGTCAGTAGGAAAAGCATCAATATGCACCTACTCCTCATTTCTACCTTGGTAAGGTTTTTCTCAAAGGGCTTTGCCAAGACATGTGTGTTAGACTTCTCCCAGGCTGCCTGAACCTGTGTTCTCATCATTTCCCACAGTGTAGTCTAATCACCAGACCAAGTGAATTCAGGCTTTTGCTGCACACCCATGGACTGCAGATCACATGGGGCTGGAAAGCAGCAGATCCATGGAAGCATGACTGTGCCAGCACCACTCCTCAGCACGTGGCTCTGGATCAAATTTTCCCTGTGGAAATGGAGAAATAGCCATGCAGGATGGGGACACTATCTTAAGGGATGGTACTGCTCCTGCCCCTGTCCAGGACTGCAGCACTGGGAGCCAGCCTTGAGGGGATGGAAAGGACACTGAGGCTTTTTTCTTTTCCTTGGAATGTCTTTGATTTAAATCTTACTTCCACCTGCTGCTGTGGAAAGGGTAAGGGTAATCTCTTGTTCTCCTAGGCTGGACATTAAATGCAAGCCAGGTGTATCTGCACACAGGTGTGTGCACAAAGGGTAAATAGTAAAAAGTCTCTTTCCTTGCATGTGGCAGAGCACAAAGCCTACAAGCCATGGGTCATCCAAGCTGCAGCAGCCAGGGCCAGATGGTGAGGTCACCCAGTTTGAAGCGAATTTAAGGCAACTGGTGATAGCACCAGTGCAATTTTTTTGTGAGCAGTTGGGTGTGGAAATGAGGTCTCGCACACGCGCTAGGAGGACCATATGGCACTTAGCACACCAGATTTCCCAGCTCCAGCCAGGCCTCAGTCTCACACTCTACCTGTCACTCTTCTCGAGATCCACACTGTCGAGGGTCACTTCATCCTCTCGGGGTCTCCATCAAATTTGTTTGCAATACATTATCTCCTAGAAAGGAGAGCTTGGTGCCATCTCTTGGATCTTTCAGTTGTTTTTAAATCTCCCAGTTATTTGATTATGTTTCAGTAGTTTCCCCTGGGGCTGTATTCTGCACTAGGGAGCTTTTCACCTTTTCCTGGCACATAGTTCACTCACCCATCCCAAAGCCAATTGCCAGTCATTTCATGGCTTGGCTTCACTTTTTTTGTTGTGTTCACTCTCAAATTTAATAACAGAAGAGAAACAAAATAGGAGGCCTTGGGATAGCCAAGAATTGCCTCCCATGTGGCCAGGAATCACATATGGTGATCCGTGGGAGAGACCAGACCCTAAGGTCCCAGCCAGGTCCTGTACCACAGTTTCTAACACCCGTAAACTCCCTCCCCCATTGCATTTTCAAATCCTAGGTGTACACCCCTGGCTATAAATAAGCCTTATAAAACCTAATTCCTCAGGGAATCTCATTTCTCAGTTTTCCCTGTGTGCAGATGATAGGGCCAAGCACTGACATCAATCCCCCCTCGCTGTATGCTAAGGTAAATAACTTGAAATGCTGCAGGACTGCAGAATATTCTACACTCATAGGCTGAATAAAGTCTGCATACAGAACCCCACATATGCTTGTTTTAGAGCAAAATAGCTTGGGAAAAAAAAATGCACATCTCAATGTGTTGCCAGACAATAAAAAGTCTTCAGGATTAAAACCAGCAGAGCAATGAGGCTATTGCTCATTATAAAGCTAAAGGTACAAAAGTATCTTTGAAAGGAGCTTTGTTGAATCAGCATTTGTTTTTCTAGCAATGTGCACAATTTCTTTAAACAGGGTTATTTTCAGAGCATGGCATGAAAATAATTATGGAGCACTTTCTAAAGGTTCAGTGATTAAGGCAAGAGCAGCCAGCTGTTTGGCTGCACAGCTGATGTTGACCAAAAGTATCATGTCTACAAGTCAAACTATCTTCATAAGATTTCTACAACTAACACAAGGCTTGTAACTATTTCCCTCCTGATCTCTAAGAACAGATGCAGAAACAATCTTTAGTTTTTCTATTTGGATTTCAGTTAGATGCCTGGGAAATAAAATTTAAAATTATATGATTGAAAGTCAAATTTTCCTTAGTCCAAAAGGTTTGCCTGACTTGGCTGCAACCTTTGTTCCATGTACAAAAGGCAATCCTGATTGATTTTAAAAACTAATCAGTCATTTTTCTTTTCCTTCCTAATCTTTCGCTGCCATCCTGTCTCGTCATTTTTGATCCTGGCTTCCAGAGCACATTGTCTGGCTTTAATCAAAAGCATTCTGTAATTAAGTTCCAGCTAATTTAGCTTAGACTATTTAAAAGCAAAAAATTTAAAAAAATAAAATAACCTTGCTTCATGGTAAAACCCGGCTAAGTTTCAAAGGAGCTGAACAGGGGTAACTTCATAAATATATCACTGGCAACTGGCAAATATGTCCCCTAAAATCATCAGATATAATTTGTCCTGGGCATTTTGAGGGTGATTTTATACACAGGAACATGAAGAGCACAAATGAGCATGAGAAGCACTGCTGCAGTCATATTCAGTCTCTCCCCCAAAACCTGTGTCTGGAGCTCTGGAAGGGACACTGTCAGGGCTGGGATCCTTCAAATCTGACCTACTTTTCCGTTTCATCCTTTACCAAAGCAAATGTTTAAGTGCTAGATTTTTTTTTCTTTCCTTAAAGGAAGAGGGGGAAGGAAGTCAGTGCACTGGAAGAGCTGCAGACACCAGAGCTGCTTTGGGTTAACCACAGAGGAAGGGGCTTGTACCACATCCTGCATGGAGATGATGCCCTCAGCTGTCCCAGCCCCATGAGGGAGATGTCCCCAAGCTGTGCCCTGGCCCAGTGCCTGTTTAGGGCACAAGAGCAACAACAAAACCCTAACCCACCTTGCTGCTGGTTTCCATGAGAAAAATCTCTGTTCAGGATAAGGAATTAGAAGGTCAGGACTAGCCAGGTGGTGGGGGGGGACTCACTTTGCCAGCTCCAGGATTGAAGGAGAAATGCCCCAAACCCAAACTTTGCTCCCCAGTACTGGTATAAAGCACATTCAGCACTTACATCCTTAAGGAGGGATGAGGTCGGCATCCTGCATACACATCTCTGCATCCCAGGAGGTATCTCACTGTCCTTTCCTTGCTAGGGGAGCATTTATTTACCTTCTTCAGTCTGGATTAAAGCTTTGACAGCGTGGTAGGTGCAAATCTCCTGTAACACAACGTGGAAAATACAAACTCACCAAGATCACCAAATTCACACCAGCACAGCCCTGCAGCTTGGAAAGTGTTTTTCACAGCTGGATGTGTAAGACAGCTAATAAAAATGCAAAGGAGAGGAAACACCCCAAGCACCATCACTCTTCAGGGATATCCATCCAACTCCCCGTGCACCCACAGCCTGGAGTCAGGAGCTGGTGCCCCATCACTTCAGAGAACAGCAGTTCTTTCTCCTTAGAACTGCTGCTTGCTGGTCTGAGCTCTCATACAAACCATGAGGGGAAAATTCAGCCTCTTCTCCAGCCTGGGAAAATTCAGGTTCACGTTGCAGAGGGTGCCCCAAGCACAGGGCTGCAGATGAGGCCGGGCTGGGAGGCAAAGCATCACCTGCTGTGCAGCCCAGGCAAGGTCACAGCAGCAAGGGGGATGCTCCCAGTCAGATCAAAACACTCAGCAGGTTCCACTGGTGAAACCTTGGGTGTGCAAGACATTAGAGACAGTGACCTGCTTGGCTGTTCTTGTCAAAGGCACCTGATTAATACCTGAGGGGTGGATAGAGGAGCTCCGAGCACAGCACCAGTTCCTGTCATCTGCAATAGAATTTCCATAAACTTTTAGGAAATGAGCTGTCCTCGACATCCTGCTTTTGGGAACCAGAAACATAAAATGAACTACACAAGTGTAATTTATGGGAAAGAAAGAATCTCCAGCCCTCAAAAAACTGCCTGTAACATCCCTGAACATCAGCCCCCACTCTTGCCCTCCTTGCAGGCCATTCACACATTATCTTTGCTTTCCTCGCATTGACTACAGTTTTCCCAAGTGCTTTTTCAGGCTCCGGGGTTGAGCAAGAAGCAGTGCTGTAAATTTCCAGGTTTTAATAAGGTGGTCTCTGCATCTAATTGGAAATTTTGCTAACCATTTGTCAGCATGTGCTGAAGTCATTATTGGTAACACCTCAAAACAGGAACTTACTAATGTCATAAAATAAACTTTTTACAACAATAGATAATAAAAAAATTATCTGGGGACCTTCTTTTCCATAAAAATGAATATAACAACCCTTTCTCATGCTAAATGTTATCTGAATTTCCTTCAGATTTGCAATCTGGCTAAAGCTGTTGTACATGTCATGCTGGTTGCTGACGTACTATTTATAGAAATGTTGAGAACACTGAAATCCATTCTCTGCTCCCAGGATAGTGTGTTTTTAAAATTGTGTTTCACCAAATTGGAACTAATTAAAAATAAATTAAAAAAATCAAGGCTTTTTTTAGGCTTCATTGAAAGTACAAAAAAAAAAAAAAAGGAAAAAACTTTTTCCTGGTCATTTCAACAGCCTTTTGAGTTCACTTTGCCTTGCAAGGCACTCACAGGGAGGGGTGCAGATCACCCAGCACAGAACCAGCTCTTCCCAGCCCACATTGTGCTGCACTGAAGTCTAATTCCCCACCAAGGGCTTCACAACATCTTCACAGGTGCCCACAAAAGTGGAGCAGAGACTGGATCCTCACCATTAGTCAAACCCTGGTCAGGATCTCTTCTGCTCCAGGGACAGTGTGAAAGGGGAAAGATCCTGCTCTCAATTTGTTTCTGTTTTTTAGGAATACTCCTAACATTTTTATTTAAGGGCTGTAAAACACAGAGAGCCAGCCATGGTATTATTCCTTCTTACCAAGCAACACCCAGTTTCCATGAGGGTAAATTAGCTTTCCCATCTGGTTAGAAACACCCTTTGTCCAACCACCCATCAGTCCCTGATGCTGCAGAGAAGGTGACTGTTGGTTTTCTTTGGAAGAACTCAGACCCCACTATATTGTTGGAAAGAGAAACATCAGGAGACCCTGCAGGACAGAGAGCAGGCAGGGACTACTAACACAAAACCCCCAGTGAGAGGGTGTTACCAAACAGAAGAAGCAGCATGAAATATGAAATGAAAAATATGGATGGAAAAATGACAAAGAGGAATTTAAAACTTAGAGATAGAAGCAAAACAGTAATTAAAAAGAAAGCAGACACAGCCCATCACAAAAATCCCGAATAGCTGCAGTTGAGCAGAGGTAGAGAGGGCTGTGCTGGAGAGAGGGATTGTGTTTGCTCCTCTCAAAATTGTGTTAAGTCAATCAGCAAAGGGTGGGGAAAGCTCTGGATAGTTCCCCAGCAGGACTGCTGCCTGTTTTTTGGAGGGGAGATGAGTGGTAAATAGAGCTCTGTGTAAGGCAGCAGTGGGTTATGGACAGAGCTGTTCCTAAACTTGGGTAGAACTGCTGAGTTTTTCCTAGTTTGGTCACCTTTATAGCTATGTGCCTCCCAAAACCATAAATTTTTATTTTCTTGCTGAAGGTAATTTTTCTTAGACACGGCAAAAATCTTGAGTTTTGAGACCTTAAAAAAGTAGTAGCAGAAGGGAATTATGCAGCATCTTCTTTCTTTCTGCTCTCCTGCTTGTATGTTATCACCTCTTGTCTCTCTTCCTCACGCTCTGGCGTTTGACTACATTTCCTGCTTCAGTTTTCATAAATATTTGGAGTCCTCCAAGGACATCTCTTCAGGTGCAGAGGGAGCTGGGGGCTATGGCAGATCTCACAGAGTCATTCTGGGGGATGGAAAACAAAGGCTTGAGTCTGTGAAATAACTTTTCTGGGAGAAATGCTCTCAGACTGTCTGAGAGCATTTGCCAGGCCTATAGAAGAATGGGAGGCTGGAGAAGGAAATAAAAAAAGTTATTTTACCCCCAGGCTATTGTCAACAAAAGGCAGTGTAGTGATACTGCACTGCTTTTCTCCAAATCTGCCCTGGCAGGAGCAACTTCTAGAGCAGTCTGATCTTTATGAAGGCCATAGAGTTTGTTTCAATGACCTCTGTTTACCAGAACTTCCTGGAGAGGCTGGAGATCTGTAGAGGATCTCCATGTGGGCACAGAGAATCACTGAATGGTTTGGGTTGGAAGTGACTTTAAAGACCCTCCAGTTCAGACACCCTTGTCATGGCAGGGCAGGGACACCTTCCACTGGACCAGGCTGCTCAAAGTGGCCTTGAACACTTCCAGGGATGGGGAAGTAAATATAAATATAAATATAGATATAGATATAAATATGTACAAATATAACTAAATATAAATATAAATATAAATATAAATATAAATATAAATATAAATATAAATATAAATATAAATATAAATATAAATATAAATATATACACAGAGATGCATATTTGTGCCCCATACTTTAGTGGTGACAGTCCTAGCACTTCAAAGGAGCAGTGACTTCACTGGCAGTGTTTCCCCATAGCACTGTAAGCCACAAAAGGGCTGTGTGTGATGACCAAATGACCAAATGACCAAATGACCAAATCCAGCTGCTCTGGCCTTAAGCAAATGTGACTAGAAGGGCAGGGGCTGGCTGCTCATGTGTTGGATAACAGCATTGAGTCAGTGGTGTATATGGCCATGGAAAGGCAAAGTCTCAAGCTCAGTCTCTCTGGCCAGGAACAGCATTTTCCAGTGTCTGCTGCTGGTCCTTCATCCAAGGGGCCATGTTAGCATCCCTACAACTTCCCTGGGTAGGTACCATGGTGTGGGAGATGTCAGCATAGAAAAGAAAAGGGCAAATCAGGCTTCAAGGGGCAAATGTTGGTACTTTCAGACAGGGAGCTTGCCTGTGGTTCTTCTTTGGTTTCTTCTCTCCTGACTCTCCAGAAGCTCCCACTGGTGTGAGAGAGAGCCCTGTGAGATGGTGGCAGTGCAGTGGGAGTTTAGTGCTGGGGTTTTGGTTCAAACCTGAAACAAAATCTAGCTGAGTGGGATCCTGGTAGAGGGGGGCTCTTGCGAGAGTGTTAAGATCCTCTACTGAAATGTAGGATGTCTTGTGGTTTCTGTCTGAGGCTGGATCTGATAGTGCTGGTAGTGTTTAGACTGAGAGCTCAATTGTGTTTTGACAACATCTTTTCCTGTGTGATGGAGAGGAACACATCCAAAATCTGTCTTGTTGTGCCCAGACTCGTTCCTCAGCAGTATTTAATATTCTAGGTTTGGATGCTCTATAAATAAAGCAAAAGCCTCATGAGTCTCTGCGGGACAGTTTCTTTCCTCTCCTCCTGATTTTAACACAGGAACCCTGGAAATTCAAAACCCAAACCTGGGCATGAGAAAACTGGAGTGTGGCATCCAACACGTTCTACTCCACAGTCCTGTTGCTGTCCTGAGGGGGATCAGATTAGGGAGAGGCAGTGAATGATGGCTCCAGGCTATTTTTGGAGGGATGGAGGGATGAGATGTCACATGGAATGAAGGAAAATAAGAATAAGTTCTGAGGAATTTGTTAAAACAAGGAATTTTTAATCTTAAAATATTAATGAGGTCTTAACCAGAGAGGATGAACACATGCATGTGTAAAAGTACCTGATCCAGTCCTCTTGTGCTGGAGGAAAGGATTTTCTAAAATCAATCATGGGCAGGTAACAGACTGAAGGAGCAAATGGCAGGACTTCCCCAGCTGAAGGACTGATATCCCTCACCATTTTTACTCACTGTTGAAGGGTTTGAGCCCTCAGGACCAAGGCCAGCTACATCTCAGAAGAGAAAATTACGGTATTTACCATGAAAGGTTGATATTAAATATCTTATTGCGGCTTGTTCATTTAGAACCAGGGTCATATCTACAGTGTCATACTAAACACTCTATCAACTCAAACAATTGGATTGATTTGAAAATATGAAGTCAGGTGATTTCAATGCTTATCAAAAATTATTTAATAATACTTTTTTCTCCCTTTGATGGGAAAGCAGGGAGAAAGCTCTTTTAATCTTACTCTCTAAAGAGTAAAATCTCTATTGCCACAAACAACCATATCACCAAAGGAAGAATGCAATTAAGCCACTGGATGAACAAAAACAGAACAACATTCTTTTGTTTTTAAAGGGTATTTTCTTTTTGCTACAACCCTTACCAGTAATGAAAACCACGCACACATAACAGAAGGAAAATAGATTGTTAGGACTATTTTCACAGGTCCCAAGCCGGACATTCAATGCAAAATCTGCTTCATGTGAATCTAAGAGTTGCAGGGTTTGGGGTGATTTAGTTGTCATTCATCTAATTCTTTTACACCAGTTCACTTTGCTTTGAGGAAATCCATGGGGTTTTTTTTGTTTTTTTTTAAAGCAAAACATTTAGGTCATGGGGGGAAAGCGTAAATTGACAGCTATTGATAAGCAATAAACATGTCAGTAATACATGTTAAAATTCATGAAGTTTGTATTTTAATGGGCTAATTCTCTGGTATTTGAGCTATTTCTTTCTATCTTTTGCAATTAAGGTGAAATATAATTCTAATTCACAAAACAACAGTTCATTCTCAACCCTCACCTATACAAAAGCCTTTTTACACCTTTTCAGTAAAACAAAAAGGGCCTAAAACTAAGATTACTTTGCTGGCACAACATGAAGAATGCAGTATGAGTGAGAATCAGACCCCTTACCTAAAATATATCAAAAAGGGAGCCTGCCTGTTTTCCATGGTGACAGGATCATTTTTGCCTGTAATTGCCTAATTATATAGATATTTACACATTCATCTAAGTTTGCAAGAAAGAAGTCAAAGTGAAAATCAGGGAAGCCTAACTATTTTAATAATATTACTATTTTTTGTTTGTTTTTTTGGGCAATTTGTCACGGAGGATGTTATTTAGTCAAACTAACTCTATGTTGCTATCATAATGCCTTGACTTGCCTGGCTACACATAATGGAGTTACCATCTCCATTGCTTGTGCCAGAGCCAGAGAGCACAAGGGGGCTTTCATCCTCCTCTGGTTTTGAAATTCTTAATGGGTTTGGGATAGCAAAAGACCAAATTAAAAAAATCCCAAAACCAAAAACCAACAAAAACAGTGTCCAGATACTGATAAAAGGATTGAGGTGAGAAAGTTTTTACCCAAAGGCTTTAAATGGGTGGTGTGAGCTCTGGAGAGAAGGATCTTGAAACCAAAATTTTGAGCAGGAGCCCCGGTGTCTGGTGGGTAACCTGCCCCTCTTCTCGCAGGCTGTCTTGGTTTAGGGCACATTTGGGAGACAACTTCTAAATGGGGTTCTTCTAGAAAAGCAGATTTAATTAGCCCTGTTTTCAACTGGGAGAAAATACTTCTTTAGAGAAAAGTGGAAAAAAACTGTTTAATAAACAATAAAACCTAAACAATATTAAACAATAAAACCTCTTGCTGCTCCAAAAGAGATGACAAAGTCAGAAAGTCCCCTCCCCGGGCTGCAGCTCGGTTCACTCAGTCTCTCGTCAGTCCCTCCGGTGCTGGAGATGCTGTGGAGATGCTGGCCACAGGTGTGAGCTTCCAGTGGTGCTCTGGGTGTTCAGGCCAGAGCAGCTTTAAACAGGTCCAAATAAAAGGAAAAACAACCACAGTCCAGGGAACTTCTTTGCTTCAGCTAGCTACAACTAACTAAAACAAAGGAGAGCTCTGTCCCGCTGTCTGTCCATCCGCAGACAACAACAGTCGAGGAGGAGGAATGTGGAGGAGTGAGTGCAGTGTCTGAAAACAAACTGTGCACTTCTTCTCTCCCCCCTTCACTCTCTGGAACAAGTTTTGAAGGTTTCAACTTATTATTCAGCATAAACAGAGCAAGACGACTGGGGATAAAAGCATCATACAGTCACCCCAAGGCACAGGCCATTCCTGATGTGGTTTGTGCGGGGCTGTGACGTGTGTCAAGAGGTTGGGGCAAGCCCAGTTTCTGCCTGGGGATGAGGAATTCCTTGGCTGGTGCATCCATTCCAGCGCAACGTGAGGCACTGAATGCATCCAGCGCTGCAGCACCGGTGCATCCCCCCGTGCTTCGGGGCCTGCAGGCGGGCTCGGTCGCGTTGTGATCCCACACGGAGCTAAATCTGGAACAAGTCCTCCGGGATCAGCGGTGCTTCCCTCGCATAAAGCCCCTGTACGAGAGGCAGATTATCCCAGACCAGATGTCACTTTCTGCAGCCGCTGCGGCGCCGGCACACAGCGGGTTTGACTGTCTGCACCTTCCAGGCTGTTCTTGGGCTCTTGCTTCACCTCAGCTTCAGCGTGAGGATCCAGGAGAGACAGCTAGCATGTTTTGTTTGTCTATCTTATTTTTTCAGAAGCTCAGTTTCATTATTCCTAAGCAGGTTTCTAAGGTTCTGGCACTTTAAAAAATGTTTTGCTGAAATAAAACTTAGAATCTTCATGGTCAAATTTAGGATACACAGGGATCAATAGTTTATACAGTCGTAGGGGTGAAATCTTTCATTTAATTAAAAAAAACCTGGAGCTTTTCCTCAAGCTACCACATATCTAAAATATCCCAAAGTATTTCAAGGCTCATGATTAAATAATGATGTCTGTCAGCACCAGAGCATGCAGAGCAGCCCCTTTTAATCTCTCAGACAAATATGATCATTGTTTTTTATCTCCCTTTTCATTCCTTGCTCTGGTGCTGGCCACACATAAACTATTTTCTCCTATTAAACAGAGTTTTCAACAGCACCACACCACCCTGAAGTCCCAGGTTCCTCCCTGGCATGTCTCTGCCTCTCCCAGAGGACGTGAGTAAACAAGCTTCATACCGTCCAAAGCTGCTATCTGGGCAATTCATCTTTTCTTCCACAATGAAGAAAAACCTTGCCTGGTTCTGATGAGCATAAGATTTTCAAAGCTCATTGCATTTAACTCAGAGTGAAGCAGAGACAGGGTTTATTACTTATATTGGAGAGTACTTTACCCTCTTAGTCATGTGTTGTAATCTCTGGGAATGGAGAAAAAAAACACTTTGTTTGAAAGCTTTGCTAAGAAAACTAGGTCCATATTGGATGTTTAGCAGATTTGACATCTGATTTTCTTCATAGGTAATTGTATTTTTGCTGAGGGAGAAGAAATGGTTCTGTAAGGACTTCTGTACAGACCAGAATACATTTTCTTGTGCAGGAGCCCTTGAATTTGCACAGATAAAAGCTTCTTCCTGAATGTCTGTGCAGTCAGACCCTGTCATGCACATTATTGTGAAGAAAGTGAAAGAGAGAAGGTGATCCAAACATGACTAGATTTGGAGATTGCAAATCATCTGCACACCATTGGTCCCACTCTAACCTGCACCAGAGCATCAGGACCTCTGATTTTTAGTCTTGGAAGAGCAAAGGACCTGTATATTCCAATGAACTCCTTTTGCTTTGAATTCAGGCATAGAAAGACATCAAAATAACACCAAGGATAGCAAGTGGCTAAAATAGACACAATTTTTCATTGTACATATTCCTTAATGACACTATGCATATGCTTTCTCAAATACATGTTATAGCTATGACATGGAAAGCTCTCTTTGGAGCTATTTTGTGCAGGTGGACTAATTTGGGAAGAGAGAAATGGAGAAGACATCTGTGTTCCATTACATAGCTTGAGTTTAATTTTGAACAGAGAGAAATGAAGCAGAGGAGTGTGAGAAACAGGCTTCACTCTTTAAAATTTTTAGAAGTTTAATAGGGATAATAGGGATAACAGCACTGGGTGGTAGCCATAGCCAGAGGCACACTGGTTAACCACAACAACTCTTATATACTTTTTTCATTGCATTGGTCAAATACATATTTATAAAAATTATACACATTCAAACATTTTGTTGAACTCGTTTGCATGTTCCAGGAATTCTTTAGCTTAGTTTGACCCCTGATCCACCTTTTCAGGACACATGCAGTAATGTGGATTGTCTTTTTGAGAGTTGTGTGTCACTTCTTTACAACAGCCCCCTGTTCCTTGGTTTCAGCAGGTGACAGTCATTGATAGTCAAAGGGTCAATGGCAGGAGCCCTTATCACATCCATGTCTTAAATGTTATCTGACCATGCAGACAGTTTTAGCTATTTCCACAAGTACTTTAAATCAATATTAGCTATTTCACAAAAATATCTGAGTTATTGTCATTGTTGTCAGTTAGTTACAAAAATAAAAGCATTAATTATTATTTCACAACTACAGCTACTTCTGCAAAGGTTAACATTATAATGCACAACACATAGTATCCATTTTAATATTTTGTGAAAGCCAAAACTATAATATTTGTTTATCACACTGTTTACAAACTAAAGTATCATCTATAAATGATGTTCTGAGAATACAAGCTACGCAGTGGCCAGGGCATTTGTCACAAAGAGCTGACAAATTATACTGTATCAAAAGCAGTTAAAAGTGATTACAAACTGTACTATATCAAAATCATTGTGATTAATAAGAATTTGCAAAAGTCAACATATAATAATGAAAGCCAACAATTTCATAGTTATTTATAACAGGAGTGTGCTCTTCTCTATAGCTGGAGTTATGTCTGGGGAGAGAGAGACAGAGGTTGTTCCCTGCAAGTTCATACCTGTTTTGCCACCTGAGAGGGGCACCTTTTGCCCATGTTTCTCCAAGCCTTGCTGTACCCTGATTGTGCATTCCCTCATAGCCAAAGGAGCAGGAATATCTGACATTCTCCTCCAGCATGTGTTATATTTCACAGCAAGAGTTTAATGCCTTGCCATAATATTTTTCTATAACACAGCATGCAAGTCAAAATTCCCAGTACTTTCAATTACTGGACACCTGAGTGAGGAACTGCTTCTGATAGGATTAGCAGTGGTGCAGGGTTAGTGGCACGAAGTGACCAGAGAGGACCTTGGAGCAGTTCCAGGAGCTGGTTTCTGCACAGGAGCAGGGCTGCACAGTGAGTGGGGGGTGGCCAGAGGCCTACCCATCATACCAGAGTGAGCTGGGCAGCTGTGGCTGCTGTTTGCAGCAGAGATGGAGTATTGGATGCTATAGGAGTGTGAGAACAGTTCCAGAAACTATTGCTGGTGGCAATAGGAGTCTCGTGAATTTCCTGGGGGCAGGGCTGGGTCTCTGATTCCCTGCACATTTCAAGCCAGACATTTCATCTTCAAGCTGCCTCTGAAGGAGACAACCTATGTTGTCTCTTGTGCTTATAGATACAGCAGCATGAGATCTCATCTGATGTGATAATGTGCTGCTGGTTCTGGGAGCTGCAGCAGATTTCCATCCTGACATTGCACCATGTAAATGTCAGGCTGCACCAGTCATGGCCTTCCTTTGGAATGATTGTGCATGCCATGATGTGGAACTATGAACAACAACCCAATTATCCCTAATTCAAGATAAATGGTGTGATTATAATGACCACAGATAACATACAAGAGGTATCAAAAGGCAGAGCACCAGACAGCTCACACAGTCCAGGATCTCTGGCTTTGTTTGGATGGGAGTGTGGTTTGTGCTTCCTCATTACAGGGCATGGTTTCAAGCAGAGAGAAAAAAGAATCCTTTAGATAGGCCAATGCTTTAGTACTCTGGATTTAAGAATGAGGACTGATAGTACATGTAAATATAGCCTGAAGCAAGGAAAAGCAGCTCACCTGAGGTAGGAGGGACAGAAGTATCTGACTGCCACCTCTGAAGCTGTGGAGCCCAGGCTATGGTTTGGGTATTTGGATTTACCTTTCAGGCAAAAGTTAGGTGAATACTGGTGCAATGAGTTCCCAAGAGAGCTCTGAGATATGAAGGGGAGACAGAAAGGAGGAAAATTGCAACCCACTTGCTTCATATTTCTCAGGATGTAACTGCCAGAGGAGGTAAAAAGCTTCTGCAGCCTTTAGTTCCTTATCTTCAATCAAAACACAATCCAAAGACATTTTTATTAAATAAAAAAGAATCAAAACCAGTATCAGAGTGTTATAAGAAATAAAGAGGAAAAAACTGATGGATACCCACAGTCAATAACTATCCAAGAGATAATCTCACCTGCTACAGAATTTACAGTGGTCACCACCAAATAAAATTATGCAAGTACAGGTTTTGAAAATCAGTTGCACTGGAAGGGTGCACAGATCTCGCAGCTGAGGGGCAGCAGAGCTGCCATGCATCAGCATTTTTTCCTAAAACTCCCTAGCGCCAAGGCGCTGCTGGCTACCCTTAGGTAGTTGGATGCCTTAGGGGTTTCACTGTAATTACTGGTCTACAATCTGTGTTCAGGAAAGCTGTGATTCTAAGGAGTCTGTAAAGTTTTCTGATTCCTTAGTCCTGTGTTAGGCAGTAGCAGGTGGCTTGGGTTGTGCATTACATTTACAGGCATTCCCAGGCTGGGAATCTTCAAAGGTTCTTTTGCACCTCTTTCTTCCATTTGCCTGTTACAAAAATGAAAAGTTTTCATGGCTAACAATCTGAGGTGGAGTAATTCACTCCTGGTTCACCAGAGAATAGCCTGAGTTCATAACCTCACAGCAGGAACAGTAATGCCCCTGTGCTTAGTAAGTGGGGCACTTCTTGTTATTGCTCTGTGGGTAGAAATATCCTCTCAAATGCAAAATCTGAATTCCCTCACAACAAAATTCAGCAATCAAGAGTTTGACTAGCTCCTAGTACTTCCAAAATGAATGGCATAATTAAATGATTTAAAGCCTGCTGTAATCAGGAGTGCACAGTCAATGAATATTCAAGCTGTTCTCATTGTTAGGGATGATAAAGATACATCTTCTCTTTAGGTGGGTTGTTATTTATTGTCTAAAGAGTCATCCAGAAGATGGTGCCACAGTTCTGCCTGTGAAATGAGCGCCAGCCCAGAAGAGAGTCCTTGCACAGAAAATAATATTTCATTGAAATTTAAGAGCAAACTTATTTTCAGGGGCAGTTCAGAGCTCCAAACCTGACATTAAGTCTGTGTTAAGTCTCTTATTGAAAACTAGGGCAATGTATCTTCATTGCTTTTGCTCTGTGTCACTCCAGGCAAGGTCAGCCAGCACAGCAAGGAAGAGAAAACTCTTCCCATCTCCCCATTCCCTTCTGAAAAAGGGAGAGATCTTTGGGTATCTGTTAAGCTGCTTGTTCTGGGTAGCAGCAAGACATCAAAAATGATAAATAAGATGAGGACAAAATAAGCCTTGTTCTGAATGCTTCACGAGGCTTCAGTGGCAGTAGGAAGTGCAGCATTAAATAGAGGCTGTAGTTGTTTCTGTTGGTTAAGGAAGGACAGTATTTCTGAGGCTCTGTGTCACTGAAGAAAATGATGAGGTCAAGCCTGTAGATCCTTGTAATGAGATTAAATAATCTGATTTCCATTTCACAAAGCTTTGCGCTAACATAGAAGGGAAAAATGAAAACTGAGATTGGTACAAAGCAAAATCTCTGCCCCTACCTAAAGCAGGCATTTAATTTTTTCTTCCATTACAATTTTCTGTTGTCTGAGGTCTCTTCTCTGTAGCTCAACCAATTTGTCATCCGATTAGTCTGATGAAGCATAGAGAAGTCATTTGAACTGTAAATTTTCTGCAGGCAAAATAAAATGCAAACAAGAAGAGCTTCCTGTGCCTGCCAAAGTGATGATACTCAGAATACAAATAAGAAAAAGCCATGCTGACAGCATAAGCTATTTTTATATTCTGTCACTGGCTCCCGGGCATGGCAGTTTGAACAGGACCGCATCTGTATTCCCAAACCCAAATAAACCATGTAGTCTTAAGTGAAGTTCATGTCTTACAGAATAGCTCTTTAATCATAGTGAAAGGATCCATTGCAGGAAGGATGAATCATGATGTTGATTCACACTCAAGCTGTACATTTACTGTTCGGATTAACCCGGACACAACAGCTCCAGAGAGGAGGGTTTCCTGCTGCTGACAGGAGATGTGCAGGAGGAGCCAGCAGGGACTTCTGTGCTGGCAGCAGGAGCTGATGACACTTCACAACTGTGGTTCAGTCCTGGACCTTTTAGAAGCCCACGTCACAACCTGGCTCTTTGTGGTGGCTGGGCACAGACACACACGCATGTTCGAGGTGTGGGTCCCCTGCCGTCCTCCCACGGTGATGCCCCAACCTCCCCAGGGTGGCTGGATTTGTCACCTAAAGGTCCCCCTAAGGGGCAAACACTCACAAGAGGACAGCCCCCACTTCCTCACTTGGATGACAGCGATGGGGAGAGATGCTCGGCTGGGGCTGTCCTTTCCCACAGCCTCAGCAGCTCTCAGCTTCACTCTCACGTGGCTCTTCTCTGAAAAGCAGCTGTGGCCTCATTCCCTTCTATAAAACCTACAGCATTTAGAGAACACAAGCTCTTTCTCAGCACTCTTACACTGCTGAATTGGTGTGCAGACATACGCCACGTACTCATTACCTGCCAGATGCACTTAACAACTCTGGCTAATTGCAATAACGTCTTGCTTTTATAATCTCTTTGACACTGCTGGACCTCAGAGTCTTTTGGGAGGTCAGTAGCATTAGCAACAGGCAAGATTTCCCACAGCATGTGGAGCTGAAAGGAGCACTAATAGGACTGTAGCTAGCAAATGGACCGTGCAGTGACACAAAGGCCTCGATCCTGCAAGTTCTTCCAAAATAATCCTCTGGAAGATATTAGTGGAGCAACAGGAGACTTTTATGATGCAAAGGAACTGCTGCTTATGAATTTCTGGAAAGTAGTCTGACTTTGTCTAGATAAGCATCATAGGGGAACTTCTGCCAAGCCAGGGAGTATTTTACTCTCCAGGCACTATTCATTCAACACACTACAATATTAGTTAAGTAATTCTCTCCTGAATTAGAAAATTACTTTGATCTCTACAACAAATATCTCTGTAAAGCCAGGAACTTGCCTGGATTTACACAGATGTTCCCACAGCACTTTGCACTTCAGGAAACCATTCTCTGCTTCAGCAGAGCTCAGGGCAGCTTCCCACTGGGGCTGCATTTGTCAGCCAATCATCCCGGATGAAACCCCCTCTTCAGTTACACTGGGGGTAATAACCAAGCCTGCCACCAAACCTAAATGTAGTTCTTACCTTCATTGGGAATAGTGGCTGAAGGCTTTGCTTCTCCCCTCGCCATCCCTGGCATTTGCTTGGCTGAGCGCTCAGCAGCTGCTTGGGCCACGTGGTTTTCTGGCAAGTGAGGGTTGTTCACTCCGTGAGCGAGCGGCACCCCCGGCCCCACTGAAGGGATGATTGATGATCTGATGGAGCCACGGCTCCGTTCCCACCCATGCTCACTGCCAGGCCCCTTCAGGAGGAGCCACCGTGCTGCCATGCTCTGCTGTGATCAGTGAGTACAGCAAAGCACTCAGCAGGATGAGTCCAGCAGGCTCCTCACAGCTTCGGACAGGCCTGGCTATGAATTCATCCCCTTTGCTTCTGAGCAGCTGGGTATGGTCAGGGATGCTCCCAGTGCGTCCCAAAACCAGGAGTTCCCAGGCAAAATGCCTCAGGGTGGGTATCAGCCTGTATAGAAAAGACTAAGAAAAGCCTTGCCTGGAGAGGATGTGAAAGGGGCAAGACATAAATCCTGGGTGAGTGACCCAAACCTGGGGCCTGAAACACCAGTGGTCTCCCAGGCTCCAGAAACCTCGTAAAACAATCAAATATAGATAATGCCCATGCACCCTTTCTGAGAAAATTGAGCTTTTTGGTAGGAAAGAAGTTGATCACTGGAGTTTATTTTAATTTTTATCAGCCATTTTGCTGCAGGAAGAGGTGAGATTGGGAGTTAGGCGGATCCTTTCCGGTGCTGGGGACTGGAAGGTGCTGCACTAGGAGATGTCAGTGTTGCGGTGACTTAGCCAGCATGCAATGAGGGCTTGTGGGAGAGCTCTGAACTATAAATCCACTTGCTGAAATCCACCTGACTCAGGTTTGAAAGAAAGGAAGGAAAAATACTACCCAGATTATCAGCATTGACTTTTGCCTTTTTCATTAGGACTTCTCCCTGCAGGAGAAAAAAAATGAAGGCAGAGCTAATGTCATGGATAAAATTGCAGCCCAAACCTGATTTTCATGCTCTATTTATTACAGCAGATCAGAGGTTTTGTATGAGATCCTTGGGAATGTAAAGAACAGTGAGTTTGTTAGACCAAAGCAGCAGTTGCATATTTCTCCTGCCTCAACACAAAACTCAGCTGTTTTCCCAACCTGAACTTGGTCCTCATCCAAAAACTGACCTCAGGAATGAAGGTCCTTGTTGCTGGCTGAGAATCTGACCCCTAATGTCCCACAGAAACCCAGTCAACTACAGTTGGCCTGGAGAGCAGCTGCTTTCCCTGCCCTGGAGGAGGAGGAGGCATCACCCCATGTGCTGTGAGAGAAATTATTTGGTGTTCAGGAGATGCTGGTGGCAGTGCCAGCCTCTCCAGCAGTGAGGACAGTGAGAGCCAGCAGCCTGGATCACCTGGAAACCCCCTGGTTGGCTGGGCATGCCCTGAGCATCAGGCATCTGCTAGAGCCACAGGCCAGCACAGGAGGGGGCACCTTGCAGAGGTGGCAGCACCAGGCAGGCTTTGTGGCAGTGCAGGAGGGAGTCTCTGAGCCCCAGCACCCTCTGAGCACGTTCTCTCTTTGCCCAAATGCTCCCAGAAATAGAGCCCTGCTTCCTCCCTCCAGAGAAGTGCTTTCCCCAGCACTGCTATTGTTTTTTGGCTGCTATTTCAGATGCGTGGTAATTCACTGGTGCAGCAGTTAGGAGCACAAATCCACTCATTTTCTCTTTCTGGGATCCATCTGGGTGCCTTGGGGGTGTTAGAAATCCTCTACCAGGAATTTAAACCAAAAATCCCAGCTCCCAGTGAGAGGGCTGTGTTTCTAGCCCAAGCTTTGCCTTTCAGGGAAAATGGCCCCACTTATCAAGTTATCTGTGAGAATGACTAGGCCTCCTGCCAGGAACGCTATCGGCTGCCTGCTGAATTACTCACTATTCAGTGACCTTTCAGCAGATTATTGGAATTATTTTGAATTTCAATGGAGGATGCTGGAGCCTCCTTGCTTTCAGGCCGGCTCCCTGCCCTCTATTAAATCTCCGAGCTGCCAGCACAAGCTACTGAGTCCAAGGCAATGGGAATGGTTCTAGCTGTGTGGCTCCCGTGATGGCTTTCCATGTGTGTGATCCATCAGAAAAGTTGTGCTCTGAGTCCAAAAGCAGCAAGACTGTCAAGATCAATATTCATCAAAAGTGAGGTTTTGGTTTTCAGTAGCAGAGGTGCACAGTGTTCTTGTAGGATACCTCATGCTGAGGCAGGTGCAAAGGAACTGATGTTTTCTTGAGAGGGTCTGCATTCATTTGCACAGAAGAAGGAGGGTTTAGATTGCTATTTCCTTGCATGAATATAACAGAAGGTGAGGAGGAGAGAAAATAATTAACAGATTCAATCACAGAATTGCTTTCAAGGCTCTTCAGAGGTACTAGAGAAAGAAAATACCTAACTAGTGGGAAGATTTTGAGTGTCCTGATGGTAATAACAAATGGTCCCAGGTTGGCTGAGTTTGAAACATGGACCTCTAGTTGGAGAGGGGGCTGCTTTCCCAGCAGGGCAGATCCCTTCTAACCATGCCAAGAAACCATTATATTGATGGATCAGGATGTGAAGGAGGGAAGAGAAAGACTGTGAGCTGTGGTTTGTGAACCCTTCCAGCAAGAACTGCTGGAAAGTTCCTCCTGTGCAAGTCTCATCAGCTTTCTTATGACTTTCTGTCCCATGAAGATTTCTTGAGTGTACTTGAAACTGAGCTGAGCTGTGCTGCTGAGACTTGCTAACAGCAGTTCTCTGCTCTTCCCTACCTGTATAGGCAGCGTTAGAAAGCAGGATGTCAAGCATCTCAACTATTGATTGATGACAAGCCCTGGGATTCATAACCCTGGACAACGCTTCAATGCCAGTGACAGCATCATTTCATACCCATTTACTGCTGTGACAATGTTCAAGTGCTGAAATACACACTGGAGGTTTCTAAGCCTGTAGTTCATGTGATGGGAAATGCATCTAATAATCCAGAATTCATTTTGTGCTGAGCTTCTAACAGTGGGAAAACTGTGTTTGCAGGGTTGCACTTGTGTCCCTGCTTGGGCTGTGCTGCTGTGAGGGTCAGGGGTGATTTGCAGCCTTTACTGGCACTAAACCCAGCCTTTCCCAAAACAGTTTAATTTGTAACCCAATTATGCAGAACATGGGGTAGTTGTACACTCATTTGTGTGAGAAGAGACACATACTGTAATCATAGCTACATTTCTAAGAATTACTCTACATAATTGCATGTATATTACACTACAGCCTCACAAACCTGGCAACACTTTCAGGGAAGAACAGCTGTTATAAAAGTCGGTACTTGGGAAAAAAACAATTAATACTTACATTAATTGAACTTCTTACTGCAAAGCAAGTGAGTATTTCTTATGTTAGCCATTGAGCAAGTGTAACCATTTAAATCAGGGCTGTTACTAGTGGCCAGCAGCCTTTTTGTTTGCCAAAGAACATAACTCTGCCTGTGACAGGGCAGTAGGAAAATTCATAAATATTTAATGCCAAAGTCCACGCAATTGAGCTGCGTTTTCCTGCAATTTGCTCAGCTGCCACTTGATGGGGCCGAACGTCTCCTTTTGCAGCAGCAGCCTCTCGCTTCTCCTGGCCGGGGATGCGCAGGGAGCGCCGGGCAGCGGCCAGGCCGGTGGGTGGTGGTGGTGATAAATAAGGACCATCGAACCCATCACCACACTGGGAGTCTGTCATGCCTTCCCAAATCTCTGAGTGCTTCCCCAGCCTCCTTCTAGTGCTATTTCATGGCTGCACATAAAATTGCTCTCTAAATCCTTCTGCTTTGCCCGAGGAAAAAGTGGTCCCTGTCCTGCAGCTAACGGCAAAGGGCTGGTGTGGAGCATCTGGCTCTTTTGGACAGGTCAAGTGGCCTCACAAAATGCATGGATCTGACTTCCCCGAAGAAGCCAGAGGAAATTGTTTTCCTAACTTTACTTGCTGAGTACGTTCAAAACCATTCATGAAATCCTTCCCAGCAGAAGGGAAGTAATCTTCTTCCTTCCCTCAAAGAACCTGGATGCAAAACATCCAGTTTGGGTTCTACCAGTAGAAAAGGGACATGGAAAAACAATGGAGGGGCTCTTGGAGAGCTGCTGAGATGCCAAGGTCTGGGGTACACCCTAAGGGGCAATGTACTGGAACAGCACATCTTGTAGTGTGTGTGCTGGGGTTGCTGCTAAAAGGAGCTGTTGTGTCCTGCTCCCTTCTTGCAAACAGCTGTGGAGTTTCAGGCTATCAGCTGGGCTGACCACAGGCCTTGCATGTTCTGGAACTAATGCAAAGAAAGGAGTGTGTCAAGATAAATAAGAGAATCCAAACTGAAGCCTTGTACAGCTATACCTGGTGCCCCAGGAAAGCCACACATTCAGAGAATGGGGCTGCAGAAATGGCACCAGGGCACTTGGAATTACCTCTGTCTGAGCTGGTGGCTGAGGCTCAGACATACTCCAAAAAAGCCAGTATTTCATTATATGTGCTCTAACCTGGAATGTCCTTGGCTGAACTGGCAAATATGTGAAAGTTAAATATGTTCATGAAGAACAAATATGTGAGGACATGAAGGAAAAAAGAAAGTAAACCAGTGTTTCTGCACGGGTCGGGGGTGTAGGCTTGCAGGCTATTGCAGTTCCATGCTCCAGAGTTACCAGGCTGTGAATCATTCCTGGTCTGCCTGAGGGTGAGGTCTTCAAAATTCCCATTCATCAGTTGGCATCGCTTTTGGAGCACCAACGGGGCCAACGTCACCATCTTAATGCTCTGCTGTTGGTAAAGAAACTCCTGATATTGCACAAACATGGTCTGCTGGCAGGCAAAGCAGTGGTGCTAAATTGCATCAACTCTGAGGATGAGTTTAAACACAGAGCTTTTTTTATACACCAGAAGCATCTCTGCGTGGTAACTCAGAGATTGCAGCTCATTACCAGCCCATAGGAGGAACAAGGCAGGATGGGAACAGCACTCCTGGGCCAGGGGACAGCAGCTTGTGGGGGAAGGGTTAATCAAAGGCTTTTTCCTCCCCTATTTGATCACAGCTACTTGCAGACCAGTGCTTCTAATTGCTTTCACCAAAGTTTATTACTTTGAGTTACTCGACAGTGAATTGTGACCTTTTCATGGGCAGATGGTGATAGAAAAAGGGGGAACAGTTCTAAACTAAATCAGGAGAGATTTAGATTAGATGGTACAAGGAAATTCTTCACAGTGAATGTGATCAGGCTCCGGCATAGGCTGCCCAGAGAAGCTGAGGATGTCCCCCATTCCATGAATTGTTCAAGGCCAGGTTAGACAGGGCTTGGAGCAACTTGGTCTAGTGGAAGGTGTCCCTACCCATGGCAGAGGGGTTGGAACAAAAAGATCCTTAAGGTTCCTTCAAACCTAAACAACTCCATGATTATGTGATTCTTTGACTCTATATCTCTCTCAAAGTTGATTTGTGATACAAGTGAAATGTGGCATGTTTAACAGATTTGTACATCCACAAATTGCTTTGTGATGGTGTCTCCAGGAGATATTATTTGTTATGATAGTTAAGACATGATTATGTGAAAACTGGATGATGATTTCTAAAAGTTAGTTAAACATGAGAAACCAGCTTCTTTTTAGCACAACAGCAGGCTGAAGAGACAGTAAGGTGCTGTTCCTCAAAGAGCAGTGCAGGCTTGAGCCTGCTCCATGTATTCACAGCCTTTGATAACAGTGTAAGGTTATGAAGTTTAGCAAAGAAAGAAAGCTTGAGGCATTTTCACCTCAAAGAAAATCTGACTGGGGAATAAATAATAAATAAATAAATAAATAAATAAATAATGAACAAATAATAAATAATAATATCCCACTGGGGTATAAATATGGGACATAAATACGTAGAATCAAAACACCAGGTAATGCTTTTAATGAGCACTTCTGCTGTAAGTCAAGAGCATATTTTGTGGAACTGGTTGCTCTCCATCTATGTGCTGCTAACAGGCTGAGGGACATAAACTATGTATGATGAAAATGGGAACCAAGGATGTTGCAGCAGAGAGTGTCTTGTAATCCCAACATGGATCTAATGGGACACTGGTGAGCCCTGATCTCAAACAGAGATGTCCTGAGTGGGGATGTTGTGGTGCTGGGGGTGTAAGAGAAAGGTTGAGGAAACTCAGCTGCTTTTGCCACTCAAAACAAAGGCTGTGTACAGTGTTTAAGGGAAGGACCTCGCCCAGAAGCCCCAGCTGTAAGTGGCACAGTGCCACTGGGACCTGCTTAGCTCAGAGCACAGCTCGCTGCCTCAGCAGGTGATGTGGTTGGTGACAAGCAGTGTGGCACAGAGGGACACAGCATGGCATGCCACCTCCCTTGGCCCCACCGAGGACAGCTCTGAGTGATGCTGAGACCTGAAGGCTTTGCTGGTCATGGGACTGTGTGTCCAACAGAGAGGTCCCTGGCAGTTTGGGGGGCAGGGGTGAGTGAGAGATTGGGATAAGTGGCCAAAACAAGCAGTTGTACATTAAGGATGAAGAGCAATGCTTGGTTGATTAACTTTCTAGGGCAGCGAGATTGCTGCAGCTGAAGGGGTAGGGCAAGTGCCTCTTGCAGACACCTCAGTTCCACCCCTAGGGATGGGGACCCTGTCGAGCCTGCAGATGCCCATTGTGTTGGCAGCTGGGACCACCACTTTGCTGTGCAGGTCCCTCTGTGCCTCCCTCCCTTCAGATGGTGGGGCTGAGAGGGGAAAGGCCCCGCGAGGGATCAGCAGGGCTGTGTGTTCACATCCGGCTACAAGAGCACTGCCTGGGGGCTTCCAAAAGCCCAAGCCCCTGCACGGTGATGCTGGCTCTGCTCCTTCCTCCTCACACTCCTCTTCAGTGTGCAGGCAGCTGCCATTGGCTGGGTGCTGCCTCTGGGAAGCAGGGATGCAGGGATGAGGCCGGATGGTGCTGCCAGCAGAGCTGGAGAGGCTCTTATCAGTGCAGCACAGAACCAGCCATACATATTCATTTCATCCCCAGTCATTTTGATTTTCTCTGGGCTTGAGAGAGCTAGCAGGGGACCCCACTTTGAAAGAAAGTCTTAATAATAATCTTTTTCCATTTCTTCTGCCTTTGCCTCAGAAACAAAGGATTATTTTACATATTTTACACGATTTTCTTGGTAGCATAACTGAGGCTGACATGGAAATTAAGACATTTTGGAAAGTAGCTGGTCCTGTGTTATTCCAGGTCTCTGACTGGCTTATAATGCTCTGGGGCAGCATACCCAAGACTGTAGGGGCCTGTGGAGGGGAGATTTTTATGAGAGCAAATCTCAGGCCCATTCCATCAAGGGGAACTTGAGCTCTTTCAGAGTGTTTAATGACAAAGGCTGTATCATCCCTATCCCTATCCCTACCCCAATTAAATATGTGGATATTTTTAGTCGTATAGAAACTTCTAAAATTTTTAGCATTTTTGCTTGTGGCTTCCTTTAGTTGCCTGCAACTTCCCTACTTTGAAATGTTCCTAAAAGGCCCAGTCTTCTCTGGGAGGCAAAATATCAACCACTGCAGGGCAACCTTGTGTGGCTGATGCCAGCGAAGGGGATTGCTGTCAGCTGGACATGGGGCTCCTCTTTTGATGATCCTGTGCTAATTGTCTGAATACAAAGTCCCGTATTTTCCATTCACCATCATATAAATGTTGGATATTTCTTAAGTACCCTGTCGTGTACAGTACTGTCCCATTGATTTTGAGTGTGCTCAAAAGCAGTTGAGCAAAAAGTAGCAGTGGGATATTTTAGAATTCTCTCTACACACACCATTCAAATATTTGCACATTGTCCAACTATTTGCAGTAACATTGTGCTGAGTTCAACAAGATGAAAATTTTATGCACTAATGCATTGACAGCTTGCACAAATTTTCTTTCCTTCAACCTAAATCATGCAATGCTTTCAGGGTTTGGAGAGTTTCATACAGGAATGTGTTTTATTTCTCACTATTTTAATGAACCATCACTAACAAAGCCAGGACAACATAAGCTTGTATCTTGTCTAGGCATTACTTGAGTGTGTTGCTTAATCAATAGTATCCTGACATAAATAGCATCAGTGTGACCCATTTCTCTACTCTGCTTTGGTTTGTGTTTCCTTCTGCTCCCTCATCAGTCTGGAATCACCTCTTGACACTTGTCAGCATTTTGAAGTAGGCCTCTTTTGGTCTCTGAGAGTATAGTTCAGTGAAAGTCTACATGTGCTCAGAGAGAAAAGTCTTTCTTTGCTTTGAAACCTGCCAAAATTTCCAAGAAAATTTGCTTGTCAGGAGAGGTTCACGTCTTATTTCAAAGAAGGCAGCTTGGTTTCAAGACAGTTTTTGATGTGCCCTGGCTGATTGACTGCAGGGTCCTTGACAGGGATGTGGGAATGGCTCTGCATCAGGGCACTGCAGAGCTTTGCCCCGGACTTGTCTCCAGGAAAACCAGGTCTGCCCTTCTGGGTTTTTTGGTAGGAGGTTGCTGCCTTCATGTTGCTATCAAAGAGATTCTCATGCCTGCTTTGCACAAAACACAGGCTGAAGTACCTTCTAAGAAAGCCCAGTTTTTACAGAGAAATCAGGAGCAGGGGACTTCTAAAGAGTTGACACGAGACACCGAGTTGCTTCTTTGAAGCAACAGTAATATTTAAATTAACAGCAACAGTAATATTTAAATTAAAGGGAAAATTCTTTGTCCATATGGAGACTGCATTGATTTTAAACAATGATTTGTTTGTGGGAAGTAGAAAGAACCAGAAGTGGAGGAGAGGGTCTCTCTCTCACATCTGCAAACTACTTTTTTGTTTGTTTGTTTGTTTACCAGAATGCAAATGCAATAGGAAGACTCAGAAAATCCAGATTTGGTTCTATTATGCCTCACTCAAGAAATACATTTACTCCATTTGGAGCACAATTCATTTGTGGCCTTTTAGTTTGTTTTAATTTTGTTGTATTTATTGAGATATGCAGGTGTTCAACAAGCTTAAGTGGGGAGTTTCACAGGAAAAGATCTGTTGTGCAATAACCCACATTCAGGCACATTTGGGCTCTTCAACACCACAGAGCAGCCTATAATGTTACAGAAGCTCACATGCCCAGGGAGGGACCAACATTGCCTTTGACCTGTGACTTCTCTGCTTCTTTGGATTTTCATGTCCCAAAACTCTCTGAATACTTGGTTCTTCACATGTTGTTGTTGTTCTCCCAAGTTGTTGGGCATATTACTGTCTCTTTCTTGACTGAGCTCAAGATCAGCATATTTTCATATAAAACATTACAGTACAAACAGAAGACAGCTCAGAAATACTGAAATACCACCCCAGAAATCTGCAAGGATTTAGGAAGCAAATAGACAGACACAGCACTCCAATGATCCCCAGCCATATGAGCTATGACATGTGAAAGACAACTGAAGGGAACTTGGGAAGAAGCATTAAAAATACTCCGAGAAATTATGAGGATGTCTGAGATGATAAGAACTGCTTGGAAGGGTAATAAAAAGGAGATCTATTATAATGAAAGAAGGGTGAGAGAAGCAGTTTGCCCATTGCTGCTGGCACTGCTGAGCCATGCAAGACGAGCGAGGCCTTGTCCCAGCCCGTGTGATGCTCAGGCACCCTGAACCTTCACAGGCTGACAACCAAGGGTGTAGATCAGGGCAGGAGTTTATGTAACACAGGATCACACAGCACCCAAGGGGACCTTTCAAACCCAAGGGGACTTTGGCACCTGTCACCAGTGTCTAGGAGAAACATTCTCCCCTAACTGGATGATTGCACTTGACAAGATGGAGGTGTGACAGCTTCGTGTGTGAAACAGAACCAGCCTGGCTGCATCTTTGGAAGGCTGATACAATGGGTGCAGCTTGGAATGTATCTGAGAAGAAAAGGAGAAAAGATAAAGGTGTTATTAAGTCACTTCAGTATTTTCCACTTAACAAATATCTTAGAAGGTTCCTGCTCTTACACATTTTCAGGAAATGTTTTTAGAAGAAGGAGAGTTTAAATATGACAGCTCTTTTTCTCGCATTAATTTAGCAGCGTAGTGAGCCTCTTGGAGCTCAGATGTGTTAAGATGTGCGGGAGAGGGATTCAGCTCATGAAAACCGTGGGTTTAAGCAGAGAGCAGTTTCAGAGAGATGCCTGAAGCCGTGAGCAGTCTGGCATGGGCAGGACCCAGGCTGTGCCCTCCCTGTCCCCGCAGAGTCACACGCCGGGAGCTGCTCCTGCAGGCTGCTCGGGAGCGCACAGCCCGGCTCTCAAGATTAACAGCGAGCCAGAGAGGGACTGGGGGGTTTCTCATAGAAGAGGCAGAGAAGAGGGCAGAAGGAAGCGCGGCTGTAATGAACTGCCCCTCTCCCTTCCCGGCTGCTCTGGGGCAGACATGGTGCCAGCAATGCTCCTCCCGCTCCCCGTGGCCGGCAGACAGATCGGGGTGACAGCAGTGGTGACAGCTACTAGCTGAGCTGGTGCTGCTGCTGGGAGCTGCCAGACGCTGCTGAAATCCCAAAACTCGAAACTACAGGCAGAAGTGGGAGCAAAGCAGGAGCGGGCAGGAGATGGTCTGGGAGAGCAAAGGCTTCTCGTGTGAGGGCGCTGAGGGCTTTGCTGGCCTTGGCATGGCGGGTGCTGAGGTGAGAGGGGATGCCTGTGGTGGTGGGGAGTGGAACCTCGGTGTCCCAGAGGAGTCAGGGACATCCCTGCAGCAGGGGGACAATCAGCTGAGGTCATGACGCTCTTGTTTGTTTCTAAGCACATTTTCCCATAAAAAGTTGATTCTTTCTCAACTTTCCCGGGCTGGAGGATATTTGTTCCAGACAACGTCAGGCAGTGGGAATACCTGAGGACTCTCTGGGGTCAAAAGTTTCTGTGTAGAGAGGTGTAGATTCTATGAAGGTGCTTGATCCACTGCAGACATCAACTGGGGCATGAGCCCAGACTCCAGGCACTGTGCTCCCCTCACCTGCTTGGGGAGCTGAGTCCTTGGGCTTTCCTCAGGCTCCCACCCTCGTGAAGCAGAATTGGGCTAAGGGCTTTTTTTCCTTGCATGAGCTGTTTCTAAAGCCTGGAAACCAAACTGTGATGTGATGATGCTGGAGCACTGTGCTGCTGAGGGAGCCCACAAGCACCACAGGGCAAAGAAATGGGAACCTTCTGCGTCATCCCAGAGGCCACAGAGGCATCCACAGGCTGTGGTGGTGCTGGTGACTCCTGTCAGGTTGGTGAGCAGCCTTCATCAGACGTTTATGATGAATAAAGCAGCAGTGTTTTATAAAAAGTACTCCTAATTTATTTTGGTAGTTTTTTCTTATACCTCTCTGCTTTTTCCCCTCAAAGTGCATTTTTTTACGCTTCATGTTCTTAAAATTTACAATGGTGGGATAGTTGCTATTTATGAACAGAGAGTGCTGCTGATTTAGTTTTAAAAATTCACCATCACTTTCATGACATTTTAAGAAATCTGCAGTTACATCAGGTGATTAAAATGTACAGGGCTCTTCTCAGACTTGCTCTGTGCTCTCTTTTCCCACAACCTGTGAAAGAGCCAAGACAGTCTTCAGGGTCTATGAAAAGATTATGCAGCCTCCTCATAAGTCTGCAGGTGAAAATGAGCCCAATCCACCTGCAAGCCTGACAGGATGCTCACCCCCATTTACAAGCTGAGATAGCCAGCATTAGCAGCATTTCAGAAACCCAGAGCACAGCAGATGCCTCGTAATCTTCAGGAAAAGACAAAATGTCTTCCAGAGGCTGATTTTCACTGCCCAGCTCTGTCTGAGTTTTCATCTTCCTGGGAGAAAGAGTTTGGTCCCTGAAGGGGATGGGCGCCAGACGAGAGCTCTGGTGATGCTCTCAGGTTTGCACAGTCTGCACCTCCCTGCTGGCAGCTGCCACATCCCCAAAAGCAGCAAATCTGGCTGCTTATTATCTCTGCCTTAATCACCCTGGGACATGAGTGGCATTACTGATATCCATGCACCCAGATGGCTCCCAGCCTGTCCCTGGCTCCCCGTCGGAGCTGCTTTCTCAGACCAACTGGCTGCACTGGGCATTATCTCAGAGACACAAGAGAACCAGAAAACACACCAGACACTGTCCAGAAATAAATAAATGCCCAGGCTGTAAGGTGCTGGAGTCCAGGCAAGACCTGCCCTTCCTGGCAATAATGTTTGGGTGGGGATTTAAGTACTAGGATTTAAGTACTATAATTACTAAAAAATGGGGATTTTTATTCCAGAAGCACATTTTTGATGTGATTGAGGCTCTCTACAACCTGACTCATATTTTATTTCTTTATCTGAAAGAGGAGTGAGGGAGGAAGGTGTGTGAGAGTTTGGAGCGTGTCACAGGGGCTGGGCACTGGGACACTGCCCCATGTCCCTGCCCTGAGCTCTGCAGGCAGCCTGTCTCCAGAGGACATTCCCATCTGATGGACCACACACCTTTGTCAATCCAAGGCAGTGCAGGGATTCTCACAGAGGGCAAAGCTGAGCAGATGGAGGATCTACATCAGCTGAATTTCAGGAGAAATGTAAGGTTATCTGTCTTATAACACACAAACTTCATTCTCTTGAGTGTTCTACACAGCCCTTGTGAGCAAGGGGTGCTTTGGCAGCACTCTGGATTCAAATGAAAACCTCTTTGTTCTCACAGTTAGTTTTGTGGAATTTTTGGCCCTAGTTCCTGTGTAAATGTACAGTTTGCAAGCTATTTTATCAGTAAATGTTTTTATTTTGCAATCACTACTCATGTAGCAATTTTCAAACCACTTGTAAAAATTGTGAAGCACAGCTCCTCACTCCAAAGATGTGACCCACTCGTTCAGGCTTTTTATTAAGTTCTTTTTCTGAATTATGAAGCATCCCAGCTTCCACAAGTCTCTTTTCATTTACCTTATGTATTTCGAGACTTCCTAGTTACAGTAACATTATCTCATATTTCAAGTTCTGCTCACACAGCTATTCAGGTTGCCATTAACATCTGGACCACCTTTATGTTGCTGTGGTGGTTTCCTGGCTCCTTCTGCCTTGCTTTAAAAACAGCAACCCTGCACATAACAGGGTATTTTCCTAATTGACAGATGACAGCTCCCCTCTCTGTCTCTTTGCTTTGGATCAATTTGTTCACTGGTTTTATTTTTGCTGTTAATTATCTTATGAGCTCCTACAATAATGGAGGTCCCCATTATGATGGTGTTTTTTGCCACTGCTGAGGATAAGGACACAAATTCTGCCCTGCAGGTGAAGCTCATCTTCCTTCATTTTTGTCAGGGCTGTGCCTGCTGCTGCCTGAGGCCAGAGGAGTGGGAACAGTTATCTCTAAAGTCCCTTCAAACCCAAACAATTCTATGATTCTGTGATCTAACCAAAGAGGAATCAAATGCCCGACATCCAAACATACTTCATTTAATTTTCTTTAGATAGAAAATGTAAAAATCTTCGCTTGGGGTATAAGGAGAAAGAAAAATTCAGCATTGCAGAAGATATTAACATGGCTGAAAATTAGCATCTAATTAAAAAATTACAGGGTTTTGGAGTGATCTTTAGTTTTAAAATATATTTGAGGAAGAGGGGCCATCAGTTTTTGAAAGTGCCATAATTTCCATCCCAAGAAATAAATTCCATCAGCAAAATATCCAGAAAACTTGGGGAAATATGCAATGCAACAAAACCCTTCCTGTTGTCTAAAATATTTGCAACTAGACACTACACTTCTGTAAATGACTCACCCTTAGATTTCCTTTTGTATAACAAATGCACAGCGCATATTACAAAAATGGGGAATATCAGAGATTCTAGATAAATGATCTTAGTGCAGTTTTCTCCACAGATGACACCTGTCTGACATTCAATATAGCAAGTTGATGGGGGAGGGTGCTCCTGGCCCAGAGGGAGCAGCAGCCAGGGGCAGAGCCAGGCAGCCCTGCAGCTGCTGATGGTCTCAGGTGTGTGGGCAGCAGTGCTCAGCCCTGCCACAGGACACGTCAGAGCCAGCGCCATGGGGATATTTCAGCAGATCTCAGGGATATGTTACATATTTCCAGGAGCTGTCTAGCCCCATGCACAGATCACAAAATTACAAGCAATCAGCTCCCAAACTTGGTTAAAAAGTTTCTTAAAATCTGTCCGCAGCACCGTGCCATGAGATGTAATTAATGAGTGTGCTGTGCACAGGGGTAACTGCTCAGATCAAAGCTGCAGATATTTATTTTTTCTGTTGCAAACAGCAGCATCTGCAGAGCTCCTTTAGTGACTCCATCTTTATTCAATAGGCAGAGCCTTGGCTGCCACTATTTGATAAATTAAGGGGCAAGTTGTGGGCCGAGGGGTCAGTGTGTATCTCCAAGCATTCAAACAGCCATAATGGCAGGAGGGTTGATAATTATAGAAACCCAGTACATTAACTGGTAGACCATTAATGGCAAAGAACAAAATACAACATATATAGCCTCTGGCTAAGAAGGTAAATTGCATTTTTAATTATGACAAACTTTACATGTGTTATTATCTATTAGTATATAATTTATCTCCTTTAAGTGTCATTTAGATACATCAGCTGTGGTCAGAATTCAGCTGTGATCTGAAGAGGTTATATTTTAAGTCCCTGACATTCAGGATATTTCGTGCTGTCTTGGTTCTGTCAAGGCAGAAGTGAAGCTAATTGGGAAAAGGTCGATATGAGTGAATGGATGAGAGTGAAATGCAAATGTGAAGATTCCAGGTATGTATTACAACACAGCATCTTTCCTAATATCATCTCAAGTGCTTGCAGAAGGGGTCCCCATGAGGTCCCTGGGGTGTTCTGGGCAGCAGGGTTCTCCCCACAGGCAGTGGGGCAGAGCTGGGTGCATTCCTGTGCTGGAGCTTTGGCTCCTGTGATGCCCACACACAGCAGTGGGTGCACGGAACAGCCTGAATAAGAACTGGACAAAAACTGGCTCTCCCTGTGTATTGTGCACCCCAAAACCAGGCAGATGGGAACAGAGCAGCCCCTCCCCTACTGACTGTAAGTGGGGGACTTCCATGCTCTGCCTGTGCAGCAGCCCCGAGGTAAAGCACCCCTGTCCACGTCCCCATCCCTGTCCCTGTCCCTGTCCCTGTCCCTTCTGGGCCCTCCCCTCTGCCTGTCAGCAGCTTTTGCCTGTGAGTGCCTTTCTGCCTGCTGGACCCTCAACAGCATGTGTCACCATAATTAACAAACGTGATTAAGAAGTGCAGAAGTGCTGGTGTTGCACCTTGTCACTATGGCAGCATTTTCTTTTCTCACTTGGTGTTATGAGCTAATAATTAAAGCTTTAAATTTTTAGCAGCTTCATGTAATTTAGGGCAAATTTTTTGTGGCATTCCCTCATGTTCTCTTTGTCCTCATGGTACCTAGCCCAGGCTGCTGCCACACCAATCAGTAGTGATTTTGTTGTTAATTACTGCATCTTAAAATGAAAATTAGGTTTAAAATTATATTGCATAGAAAGAAACTTCTGTTCAACATGCTTCTCAGGCTAATAGGAATGGATGAAAGAAAAACCTGTCCTCCTCATTTCTGGTTTTACAAAGGCTTTGTAAGTTGTTTTCATAGAAACATAGAACAACACAGGGCACCTTCTTGGATTATCTGGCCCAATGTTTATTCTTTAATACCCATCATAAACCAAATATTTCATGATATTTAACTTTTCAGACAGTACATGTATAGGAATAAAAATTGGTTTAAATAATTATTTACAGAAATAAATAGTCTTAGGTCCTACATGGGTGCATAACTTTAAATAAAGCTCACAAGAAGAATTGATGAGAGTTTTGGGGCTCTCATTTAAGACATAACTTTAGGGAGGGTGAAGGGAAGTGAATAAAACAAACTGGGTAGCAAGGGGATCCAGAATGCTGCTTCACCTGAACTTAAAAAAACCCAGTGATTATTGCACTGGGTTTTAGAAAAATGAGTATCTTACTGCCAGCAATGAAGTCAGTTGATTCAGGTGCAGTATAATATTTCAGCCTAATTTATTTACAGGTGAGTACAGTCATGGACAAATATTTGAATATTAGAAGGCCAAAATGAATTAGCCAAAGAAGCCTTCCAAGATCCAGAAGTCAACTTTTGCTGCAGCAATAACCATTTTTAAAGAAAAAAGCCAGTAGCCCCCATGGCCCAAGGGGCTGCTGTGGATCAGTCACTTAGCATGAGCCTGCACTTTGTCTTTTTGTCAGATATGAGTCTGCTCTTCCCTCAGGTTGCACCCCTGACAAAGGGGTTTATTATCTGCTGCAGTCTGATTAAAACAGATGACAGAGTGCTGCACAGGACCTTGTGGACTTTAACTTGAATTTAATTATGCATCTTCCCAGAGTAGAGTCTGGTGGCAAATATTGCCACAGGTCTCTTTTGTGGCAAATGTTTGCAATCAAGCACCCCAACCAGCCCCTCATCAGCCAGGTCTGCACATTGCAGCCGCATTTTTGTGCTACTCCATCAGCTCACCCAGCTTCAGCCTTCATCTCCAAATGCCCTGGTCTAGAATAGTTTGCTTTCACAGTAAGCCCAGGTTGCCTGTGAGAAACTAGGTAGCTTCATGCATAGAGAATTAGGGGGAAAAGGTCCTTTTTCTTCTTCAAATGCATTCTTTTGAAAAACCCAGGATGGGCTGAAATGCTCATCCTTTTCCCAGTTTTGAAGAGCAACGTCAACATCTGGCTCATTTTCTGGGAGTCGTTGCCCAGTGTTGATTAGTGAGACCCTCCATTTATTATCATGATGTCTGTAATGTACCTGATCCATGCTCTTTGCTAACAGCTGCAGCAATTGTCCCAGGATCAGCTGCTTGCTTGGGATAAGAGGAGGCTTGTGGGAGTGCATACCCTTGGGACCTCGGTGACACCTGAGGGATCCAGAGCCTGGGGGGTGGAGAGAGAATCTTGATCAGCAAAGATAATTGTGGCCCTTTTACATGAAAACTAATTTTAATATTGGCACATGCCCTGAAATCTCATTTAAAATCCCCTATAAGCTCAGCTGCAACTGCAGTGTGGAAACAGCTGATAAAGTATAGGAAGCTCATTTTGCTTTGGTTGCTTTTTATCCCCATGTTCACATTTCTGGCTTACTTTGCTATTAAGAGCAATTTAGATGATTCCTCATGGTCATGATGATGCTGGACCCCCACCAGGGGGTCTGATCCTCACTGCTGCTCTTCCACTACTGCTAACTAAGTCTCCCACACTCAGGAAAGACAGGTAGACAAAAAGAAAACATACTGTGTAGCTTAGCTGTGTATCCAGTGCATTTAATACACTGGGTTTAGACAAGACCAATCTGGCTTAACCTTCACCCCCATTTGTCAGGATTCCAAATCTTTAGGGTGTGAAAGTGATGATCTTTGGATCAGGGGAAGGTTCCCGAGGTGTGTGTCTCTGAGGCCAGGAGCTGGTGCCTGCAAAACCATGGTGTCACCAGGTTTGGGGACACCAACACTCTTCTGTCCAGTGACCAGTGACAACAACCTTTGGCAAGCTTTTGAGCTGCTGTCAGAACCACCTTGCACAAGGGAAGGGAGAAAATCCAGTCTTGGTCTGGATCTGGTGGCACTGCCAAACCCAGCTCTGGGACAGCACCATGACTGAGGACTCAGCCTTACATAAAACTTTTTATAATCCAACCTAACCCCTCAGCCCACTCCATTTTGTATAGAAACCACAGAGTGCTTCAACTTGGCCTTCACAGCTTTCCTCCCCTCCCCAGCAGGGCACAGAGCCAAAAAGCAAAAGATAGATCTATCATGGCCAGAGGGATTTTCTCAGATGTGGTGAAAGGGAAATTGGGACTGGGAGGGAAAATAAGACAGGAAGGGCTCTGAAGGCTGCAGGACCAGGCTCATCACACAGGCTGGCTCTGGCACAGACCTCACTGGATCATGGCAGCTCCTGCACAGTGCCTGTTAAAAGGCACTGCCTCATTCATGGTCTACAGCTTTTCTTACAGACTGCTAGTCCTTTGTTCTCAGCTAGCATTGTTCTAATACTGTGTTTCGCAGGGGCTTTTTATGAAACTGCTTCAGTAACCTAGTTTGAGTTTAAAATAACCTTATTAGTAACACCTTAATTATAAGTAGCCTTCCTACGTATGATTTGACTTCAAGGCATTGCTTCAGCTTTAGGTAATCTTTACAGTGGTTGTTTGAGGCAGGTGCTGACTGCAGTATTTTGAAACAATTCTCTTAAAAATGGAGATGGTGCAACAAAAATTTGTTGATTCTTAGGCCTGGCACCTGCTCAGTCTTTACTGGCATAAGGATCATTCTTTGCACTTCAGTCACAGGTCTTTTGGGATTTAAATCTGGAGGAGCTTATCTTTCCAAATTGATGTTAAGATATTGACATCCTCCCCCAGCAGTGAGCCGGCTTTCCCCCGTGCCAGTATTTCATTTGAATTCCCTGGAGGGAAAACTTGGATAAGGAATAATAAGCTTTGTGATTCATTGCTCTTGTGTGTGGAGGAGAAAACACCAGTGCAGAGGGCCCAGCAACAGCACCACAGAACTGTAACTACACCAGCAATTACAGGGGACTAAAGGACCTGGCCCGGCTACAGTGGGAAGCACACACTTATTTTCATCCATTTGCTCTTCAATGCCTTTGTGATGGACTTTACTAACAAAAAAAAAAAAACCCTTATTGCATCTCTAAGTACTTCTCAGGAAAGTTGGCACAATACAGAAGCTGATGGTATTTGCTGCAAATGCAGAAGCATTTGGGATTTTCTTACCTTTTGCTTGATCAATTCTCATCCGTTTTAATTCTTCTAATCACCTCCTGGCACTTTGCCACCAGCCACTGTGGGAGTTGGACCTCAGTGTGACTCACCCCATGCTTATAGGGAGGGAAATGAGTGGACAAAGTGATTCCCGTTGATGAAAGACAGGAAGTTTGCTCCATCTCCTGGCATTTTCCAAGCTTTTATCCAAATGGAAACATTCTTGGCTTGTCAAGCTGAAAGCAGAAGTCAGCTCAGGGCCAGTGATTTAATACATTTTTGCTAAAAAAGAAATACTTTCGAAAACACCTTTGCATGGAGAAGACTAAGGTGATAAATTACGTGGACTTGAAGCATGAATGTTTTTTGAAAATTAAAATCAAAGTTGTGCTTTGTTCAAATGCAGTACTGCAGTGTCTACAGAGCCATCTTGTCATTATTTGTGTTAGAAAAGCTTTTTATTGCAGGCTCCAGTTTTGCTGAATCACTTGAAGAAAATCCTAAGATGATTTAGCTGGTCTCTGTTCCCATTATGTTTAACAAGAGATAAAATGAGTGGACAAACAGGGAGGGGACATGTGAGGGCACCTTGCCAGGGCCTCTGGAACCCGGCCCCCTCTCACTTCCAAAAGTGACTCTTCCACCCCATCATACTTCCAATGAATTGAAAAATTACCCCAAAAGTAGGGAACCTAATGCTTTGCTCAAAGACGCCATCACTACAGCATTCCCACTCATGGGAGCTGGCACTGCCCCTGATGCACCCCAGCCCTTGGCCTGGCAGAGCCCCTCAAATTCTCAGTGCCTGGAGGGAGGCAAGGCTGTGCCTGCCTGAAGGTGACCCCCCCTCTCAGCGAGGAGCTGCATTTTGCAGGCAGGTCCTGAGCTGTACCTTCAGAAAGGCTTATGCTGAATGCGTCACGGCGCTTAAAAACAGAATATGGCACCATGACTCATTCCATATAAACCTGTTAGTCCTAAACACAAAGCCATGCTTAAAATTGTTTGCTGGAAAGTTTATTTTGCATCTCACAGGGCTGAGGAAATATCACAGCACTGCATAACCCACTGTTTTGTCCATTAAGTTTTTCTTCATCTTGCTCCACTGGTAAATTAAAATGGAAAATACCTGCAGGAGATCCAGCAATTTTAATTGTGCCATGGAGTGTTGAGTGCATTGGAAGGCTGACCTCTGAGACTTCCAGTAATATCAATGAACTGACCCTCTTTGAAAGCCCTATTAGCACTGCATTCTAATTCTTGAGTGGTTTGAGTGGTTTCTGCAAAATGAAGATTACGGCTCCCCATATGGCTTAATGCAAACACGCAGATCCCTTTGTTGTAGCCAAACATCTCAAAGGCTCTTTACAAAGGTGGGTTAACACTGAGGGTTTCTGAGAAATTGAGAAGTCACGGAGTGAAGGCAAGATGTGTGAAGCCAGGCTGTTCTCCCTGATCAGAAAATGTTGCAGTTGTTTGCTTAAAAAGAAAGAGTGAAGGGACAGCCCTTCACCTTGAAAGGTTCACCCACAGCTTCTACACAAATGAGAGGGCATCCATCTCTCCTACCACCACCCTGGGTGGCACCTGGGAATCCCTGGGAAATGTAACCAAGGGGGTCCATGAAGGACTTTTTACCAGGGTGAAGTAGTGACAGGACAAAGGGAAATGCATTAAACTGAAAAAGTAGGTTTAGACTGGTCATTAGGAAAACTCTTTCCCATGGACATGATGAGGCATTGTAACAGGGTGTCCAGAGAATCTGTGGCTGACCCACCCCTGAGAGTGTTGAAATCCAGATTGGATTGGGTTTGGAACAACCTGATCTAGTGGAAGATGTGTCTATAGCAGGGGGGTTTGAGCTAGGTGACTTTCATATCTCTTCCAACCCAAACCATTTTTCAATTCTGTGATTGTATGACAGTTCTGGTTTTAGGATAAGAAAATTGCTCACCCTTGCAGGAAGGGTCCTATAATTTCTTCTACATGAGAGACATGAGGATTTTCTGCTCCAAACACAGGGCTTATGGAAACAGAAAGGCAAAGCAGATTTGCCATCCTCTCGGATCCCAACATGGACATTCTGGGAAGGAGTGTGCCCTTGCTCACTGTCAAAACCTCCCTCATCTTGCACAGTAAAAGCCAAGGTCCTGATGCTCTGACTCTCCAGGTGCAGCAAGGAGAGGGATGGAGGGACATTCCCATCATGCATCTTCTGGCAGCATCACCCAGGGACCTGAGGTCCCACCAAAAGCTGCAGAGCTGATGCTTGAGGCAGAAAACCCAAAGAGCCTCTGTTGGGAGAGAAATTGCTATTAGACATGCATAGAGAAAAAACCATTAATTTAAACAGAAAATGAAATTAAACAGAAATTTAGAAATGTGGGAGATGGCTGGCTGTCTGACCAGGAAATTACTGTCCCTTAATGCAATTAAGCAGCCAGACCCCAGGGCAGCTGGGCAGATTGCCCAGAGCACAGAAGATTTGTAAAGATGGATGCTCTGGATGAGTCTGGGCACTGGAAGGGGCAACATGAGCAAGCACATTTGGACAGTGGATTGTTGAGTGCTCAGAGGTGGCAGACACCTCCACAACATCAGAGCAGTCTCCTCCTGTTCATTTGCAGCCTGGTGGGAGGGGGCTGATGTTCAGCAGCAGCAGTGAGTCCTGCACGGCCAGGGAGGCCCTGGGGAACACGGTGCTCTCTGTGCTAAACTGCTGCCATGTCCCTGCAGTGCTGCTCAGGGGCTGTCTCTGAGAACAGGCTTCAGACACAAGCTCAGGATGGATCCCCCTCTGCAAACACCTCTGCAGTGACCACCCTCACCTTCTTTGCCCTTCCCTGATGTTTGCTCCAGTTGGCACTTTGGGGGCCCTCAGCTGGTGCTCATGCTGTGTGCTTTTTCTTGTGCCATCTCTCCAGGGAAAAGGCTGTAAATTAGCTTCTCCCAGCCCAAGGAGCTGTCCTAAGGGAACACTTTGCCAGGTTCATACTCCTCCTCATGGGCAGCAGGCACCATCTAACCCAAGCCCCACACTGACCCTCTCTGCAGCTGTCTGCATCATCCTCCACCTCTCCAGCAGTTTTAGCTTTGATATCTCCAAATGGAGTGAAGCTACTGGAAGAGAAGAACTCCTCTCACTTTTTCCTTGTAAGGCTGAAAATGTTGAAGGCACCGGAGAGAGGGCACAAAAAAGCTTCTGAGTGGAAATGTCCATTAAGAAAAATAAAAGGATAAAAAAGAAGGATTTAGCTTTGTTCATCATAATTTGCAGCACAGTCTAAGTTCTGAACATCTCCAAGGACAAATTAGTATTAGTGACAACTCTCAGGAACAGGGAATAAAGTGTGTAATTGAAAGCAGTGTCATCTTCTTCACAGTTAAAGAACAGAGCAGTTAACTCAGATGGTAAAAAAATGTCAGCTCAAATACCTCGTCCTTTTCATCTGTAGGTTGTTTAATGCTTATTTCCTATAAGAAACAGCATGCAATTGTGAAGAAGTCTTCCATCAGGTTCCAAACTCTCTGTAATGTTAGAATATATCTCACCAGCTTTCAGCCATGTTCATATTTCTGTTATTTATCCCTCTTAAATACCAATTTTAACACAAATTTCAGAAGCTGAAATTAATTAGTCATTTGTGTAGATGATATCTTAGGCTTTTGTGCTGAAGATCTGAGAACTTTATATCACATACTGTAGTATGAGAAATAGCAGAAACATAATAATGCAACTGCATAGTAAACATAATGGAAAGGAGCAGAGAACATTGAATCCTTAACACAGCTCCTCTGGAAGTGTTACAGACTGCCTTAAAAATGTGGGTAAGAAGATGAGCACTTGGCAGCTTCTTTATATGAGTTAAAGCAAAGGATGGTAAATTATGCATTTCAAGATCCAGAGAAATCAATGAAAACATCTTCCTAAGAACCCTTAATTGTCACAATTTCCTGTTTCCTCTCTTTTTCCTGTTCTCACAAAACATAACTTTATCCCAGCCTTATCTTTGGTAGAAGTTTGGGTTTATCATGCATTTGCAGAGTTCACAGTGGCAGGCAATTAGTGAAAGCGCTTGGGCAGAGGCCATCAATATTGCACTGCTTGATTTAAAAAAGCATCAGGAGCTGGCAGTGAACTATCCTGCTATTGGCAGGGGTTATTTAGAGCATCCCTGCTCCTCTGCAAAACTGTACATGTCCTCCATTATCACAGGGTAAGATCACTTTGGGCAGAAACTTGGGCCATGGTTTAAAAAGTGAATATGAAACTATGTGAGACCATGGCACTTTTCCAAGAGATAAGCCTTAGAAGCTGCTGGCTCCCAGGATTTGGTACAACACAGCTAATTCCTTCAGGTCTTTACAGAAATCAGTGAGATAATTTCAGAAGTATTATTTGACCAATTATTTAGTCTAATTAAAATATTTTTTAAAGATCAACAAGCTCTTCAGGCCTTAGCAGCAGTGAGGACATCAGTTTGTAAACCTGTGGGATCACTATTTGTAGGGAGAGTGTCTCTGCCTTTTCCTTTTCAGAGTCAATGATTTGTCTAATTTTTTAAATTTATTTATTTTGTAAGGCAAATTTTCTCCCTCTATCTCTGTTGCTGTTTATTACTTCCAAATTAATGGGATGTTTACCCACACTGTCCATCCTGGTGACAAAATCTTTTCTTCTCTATTGCAATAAGGTTTCTCTCTACCAGCCTATGATTTGCTTGTGTTGTGTGACTATCACGATAAAGAGCACCATAAATTAACACAGCCCTGACCAGATTCAATTCAGAGGAAAGGCCCCAAAAGGCCACCTTCAGAGTAGAGGCTGACTCTGATTCTTGTAAGATATTTTGTGTTTTCATTTAGCATGGCTTCAGCAGCTGAGCCAGTCAACGTGGCAATCTCAGGGGACACTGGTCAGGTTCTCAGCTCTGAAGAATATTCTGAGGTTTGTTTTCATTCTAAATGGAAAAATACCCAGATGGAAAACAACCTATTTTTTTTCCTGTAAACATAGGGGGTTTTTTGTTTTATTTTATTTGAGAACATGGGAGTATTTCTTTTCATTAATACAGGATCGTGTTGTTGTGATACAGAACTATATTTTGTTTCAATAACATGAAAAGGAAAAAAGCTATAGTCTAGTATTTATCCTATTATTGCAGCTAGTATTCTACTATACCGAGGTCTCAGTGAAACAGCTCTGAACTGTAATGAAATAAAGCATTTTGACTCAAAAAAATAAAAGAAGAGTAAATCAAAATTATTCATTTCAAATTTCAAAACTTCATCTGAAACCACTCTCCCTGAAAATAGCATTTCTAATCAGAAACCAGCTACTTTGGAATTATTTATTAGCCTAAAAATACAACCTTTTTTGGCAAATGCAGCCTAGAGGAAGGGAGCTACATTCCCAAACTCTTTCTTCTACTACATCTGCTGTGGAGAAAACCAGCCCTGAGCTGAGGACGTGGAGAAATGGTGGCTGGTGCTCAGGAGCTGCAGGTCCTGTTTTATGCTGGGGCTGCACCCAGACTGCAGAAATAGCCCATGTGGCACCAGCTCTGCAAGGAGAGAACAGTTTGGAAATTAATAATGAGGTCCAATCCAATAGAAAAGATTATCTTTACCTTTGGAAAGGTTAATATCCCAGCTCAGCCGATGACCTTCAAGATCTATGGTGGAAAGTCCAACAGCTCCAAGGATCATTACATTAATTATCTTTCCCAAGTGCAGAAAAATCGCCACAGTTAACACAGTTTAGTAGTTAAATTTACTTTATTGTATTTCACACAGCCCTATTTACACTTTAAGGACACTTTGCCTCTGTCTATTAGAATACATATTGATTATTTCAGTTACAGCGTGCTGCAGAGGAGCTTGCAGGACTATTTACAGCAAAGCCCAGGTGTCCTGGAGGATGCTCTGTACTGCTGCACCTGAGAGACTGAATTTTATAATAGTTAATAAAAGCAAGACAAACATGGAAAATGGCATGCAAACAGCCAGTAGCCAGCCTATGTTGAAGGTTTATTTTCTAAGCACTCGTGTAAGGGATTCATGTAATGTTTCAAGGTTCCAGAGAAGGACAAGAGGTCACTCCCTGCCTTTGAACCCCCAAAAGTGATGCAGCAGTGTGACTGCAGGTGCCTTAAAAGGCAGTGACTTTGAAGCTGTAATTTGGGGCAGTGCTTTCACATGCCATGCTTGCTCGCTGTCATTAATTATTAACTTTAGCTTCAAACGGGAGATTTTGAACTAAAACCTGGTAAAAAAATCAAGGATTTTTAACCCAAACATCTGTTTAAAGTAGAATTAATCATTTTAGAAATTAGTAAGTAAATTTAGCTGAAATCTTATGCAACTTCTTAATGCAAAAAATGTATGCTTTCCAACAAAAAAAAATAATTTACTCTTATCCTCCTTTTTTCCCAGTCAAATTGATGATTAAATGTTTAGAAAGACCAGTATGATTAATAAGGAGCAGCATCCATCTAGAGTGGATTATTTCAATGTAACAAAGGTCAGGAATCAAAACTGGCTGAGATATTGTCTCAGCCTATGGAGAACTCGTGGGCTGTAAGTGAGAAACCAAAACCATTTACATGGTAGGAGTTGTTAATGTTTTGGCCCTTTGCATGCAGTAAAAGTTGTCTTTTGGATAATGATCTTACTGAAACAAGCATTAAAATCTCTGCACAAGGTGTATTTCAAATGGGGAAAAATGTGAAACTTCCAACTGGAAAGAACTGAGGGAGTGGAGAATAAAATAAGGGGAAATATGATGCTTTGGCAATTTCCAAAATAAATATTTTTGGAAGGTTAGAGAACTTTGCTTTAATACTTTCAAACTGATATCAGACTCTTCATTTGAAAGACTAGCTTTTTTTTTCTTGTAAAAAATGACTTGAATTTTTAATGAAAGAAAATAATTAAGTTGTTTACAGTGAATCAGAGCTTTCCATTTCAAGCAAAACAGAAGTTTCAGGTATACTCTTTTTTTTTTTCTTTAATTGATTCAACTAGTGGTAATTGTTCTCATTTTGGTCAAATGTGAATAAATTTGCCCTTGGGAAGAAGAAAACATTTCCATCTGCAGGGTTTCAGAGAAGGCACATGGTGACTGCACTTTTTTTATGAGGAAAAAGATAAGAGGGGACAATGATTTAAAACTTGAGATTTGCTTGGGAATAACAGAGACAACAGAGCCCAGTGCAGCAGACACTCACAGTCCCTCCAATTTTCCCATTAGCTGTTTAATCCTGTGCCGTGACATTTCTTTTTACATCTCTAATTTTAAGTAACTCGGATTCCTCTGAGTTCCTTGGGGGTCGAGGACTGCACAAACCTGTTCCCTTTCCCTGAAAGTGCTTTAGTCTGGATCCTGGGGTCCAGCCAGCCCCATGCCATTGGTACTCACCAAATCATGCTGTGTTCACAGGGTCATGCAACAGTCAAAGGTAAAAACAGTAGTTTAAATGCAGGGATTGGGATATATGTATGTGATTGGTATTTATGTGTCATAAATGGCACCAAAATCTTCTTTAGAATATAGTAACAGATCAATTTGGCTATATTAGAAAATATATTTGCATACTTAAAGGCAGTATTTGGTACACATTACAGTGTCTATGGAAATATTTCTTTTTTCATTTGTTTATTATCTGAACTATAATGGCAGACACCACCCCAGAGCCTTGTACTACATATGGCACATGCAATCCCATGCCCTTGGAAAACTTTGTTGTGTGATCAGAGGGCTCACTGGTGTTCACCATTTAATCTGATTTAGGGAAGCACAGAGGACTGATGAGCTCCTGGACAGCTCAATGCTTAAATTTGCTACTACTGATTCTCTTTCACAAATACTAAATATTTGCATTAATACATAAATTCTACTAGAAATGTCTTGCAGTATTACTAATAAAACATAGTGTTCCTTGCCCCAAGTTATCTACAATTTTAACGTAACATGAAAATAAAAAAATAGACACAAAGATGAGGACAAAGATCTTTGGAAGGAAGAGAAAAGATGATGATGTTTTATCTGATAAATGAATTTTACAGTCCACTTATCCATGGTTATCACGCCCCAGAGAAAACCTCATTGTTGCATCGTGTGCAACTGAAATATCCATGTAGACTGACATTGGAAAGGACCATGGCAGAATTGCTATTGAAATCCACAATGCTAACATGGATTTAAAATTTTGCAAAACACAGAAGATGGCGATTCATGTCCATAATCAGCATCGAAGCTCAGCTTTCTAGAGGGTGTAAAAATATCTGAGTGGGGACAACCCACAGAAGCCACTTTGCTAAATGAAAATGGAATTTAAAAAAAGAAATATTCTGAAGGATCCTGTCTATAAAAATAAATCCCATGTAGGAAGCAGCAATGACAGAAAAATCAAAATTGTCACAGATGACTCTTCCGCACTGTCAACACTAAAAAGCACTTGGAAAAAGGAACCCTCAGTTCAGCTCCCAAATCTTCTCTGGAAATAGCAACCACAGTAAATTTTAATAACTGCACCGATTGCATGGGAGAAAGAAAAAGCAAGAACTTTTTCCCAAAGCTGTTGTTTTAGGTTCATTTCTGAGACCAAAGTGTTCAGTTCTAGACTTTGTATGTCCATCAGCATGCAGGTCAGACCCTCAGAGGTGCTGCTTCTGCCAAGCCACGTATTCCTAGGGACAAAGCAGGAAACAGGGGTGAGGATAACCATTGTGATGTGCCCCAAGCAGGACTGAGCCCTGCATACCCTGTCAGAGCTGGAAAATTGAACCCTGCGGGAGCAGACAGTTTTCATTGATGGGTATTGTAAATGAAAACATAAGGGGACATTCATCCTCCAAATTAGCACTCCATATTTTTTTAGTGGTTGGTTTTTGGGGGGTTTTTTGTTTGGTTGGTTTTTTTGTGGGGGATTAATAATTTTGCACAAATTCCCTGATGCTGCCAGGCTCATTCCCTTGTACAAAACACCATTGGTTTTGAGGTTGTCACAGGGGCTTGGGCCTCCTTCCCAAAGAAGACAGTCTTACAAATATGATGCCAAATATTTTTAGAGTTTCCCTTGCTCTTACCCTCATTTACACCACACCACGGAATGTTACAACCACAAGCAGGAGGAGCCCAATTATCCCCTCCTCTCCCACCCATAAAAAGCACTGCTCTGTGGCACTGCCAGGAAAACAGCACCAAGCTGCAGTAAGCATTCTGGAGATCAAGTATGTCTGAGAAAATTCCCTTCTCAGACCACTGAAGATGAAAAAGAGGAAAAAAGGATGAGAGATTTGGATAACCTCAGAGGAGTTGGTGCTGGCTTTCTCACAGCCATCACTGTGATGGAGAATGTTCCCGTGCTAGTTTTGATCATGCAAATTTCTGCTGGTTCTGGGGATGGTGTTCTACTCACATGACTGAGAGCATGAGAAAGGTTTGAAAATAAATCCCCTTGTATATATGCTGATAACACTTAAAATATATCCCCGGAGCTTTAGCTAGAGCAAGCCATCATGTAATGATCACAAGGTAATGACCACTCTGCTCTTCTTTTCTGCATCCTTAGCCTGCGTGACCAGCCGTGTCCAGAGTACAGCAACATGCATCAGGCCTCAGCACAGCAAAGTTTCTGAGAACATCAGCTCTGACTCTTAAATCTTATCATTAGTGGGACACAGGCAGCTGCTTAAGCACTTTATGGGAATAGACTTCAGCAGAAACTTACATGCTGTGCTCCAGCAAGACATAAAGTATTTCTGAAGCAAATCGATGAATTTTTCCTTTCTTTATGCACATGCATAAAACATGGACCTGAGGGTACTTTCCTAGTCTAAGTAAGTTCCTTTTCTAAGTAAATTCCTATTTGTTCCACACTCAGCTCCTGCCAGGTATTTTCCATGTCTCTCGTACTAAGAGGAATAACAGGCTCAGTTTCAGCATTTTTAACCAAATTATTCTGGCAGGCATAATGGAACACATGCTGCTTGTGGCACATGGAGAAATAGGTACATGGGCCCCATTAAAATACCACTTTACCACAGTGAGTCTAATAAAATAATACAAGTGGAGAAATTAGAATCATTAATCTATCTCTAGGTCGAGACTTTTATCAGTCTGAAAAAGAAGGTCTCTGAATTATGAAGCTTTCAGGAGTGCACCCAGGTAATAATAAATCTGCTCTCCCCCATCTATTTTTAAGCCCAACTGTTTGTTGGGTATACAACAGGCACCTACTCTCATTGGTGCAGGAGAGGCTTTGTCAGCATTACCATTATTAAATCCTGTTTTCAGAGTTTTATATCTTGCCTGTGAATATTTGCTCTTGGCTCAGAGTTGATATTTAAAGTGTCACCTAAGAGGAGATTAATTCTTGAACAGTATTTTCCAATGTGTAGAGTTAGGAGTTTTGAAGGATTCATAAAAACAAAGGGAATTAGAAATTGATATGTTGCAGTGCTTTTCCTAGTAACAAATACTTTCTGCCCCCTGGGGAACCATCTAGTTTTGTTTTTATGTAAGGGATAGACTTTGCTCTGGCTCATCAAGGGCTTGACTGAAACCAGCTCGTTCACTTCAGATGAGCCTGTGCTGGGGGTACAACTGGCTGGATGTGACAGATTTCCTCAAGGCATCGCTCCACATGAGCACTGGTTCAAACCTCCTGCCCAGTAAAGCCTGTGCAGAAAATGCTGCAGGCAGCTCCCTGGGATAGGATGGCTCCAGCACAGACTGCCCAGCCCTGTCTGTGGCAGAAGGGAGAGGGCAGCAGGCTGTGGGCAGCACCATGGGCAGCAGACTGAGGGTGAAAGCCACAGGAGAGATTGGTGTCAGGCATCAGTGCCTGGCACAGGGACGGAGGAGAAAGGATCAGCTGTAACTCAGACCTGTTGCATGATGTGTGGGTGGCTTCTGCTGCTAACTGGAGACCCCACCCTGGGAAGCCTCTGTGTCAACATGCCTTACCATGGGGCTCTGGTGGATGACCTGCACTTTTTCTCCCCCAAAAGTATAAAATCAGGGATCTCAAATACAATTTCCTGTGAGGCATCAGCAATTAACATTTCTGATGTGTGAAGAAAGTTCCTTCCAGTTGATCCTGCATGCTCTAAAACAAGTGTCAATTTTTCCCACTAATAAAGCCTGGATGGTGAGACACGGCTCCTGCTTCCACAGGTGATTTATACTCTGGTGTCCTTGAACCAAGGAGAATGTTTCTCTTCAAACTGCACAGCTTCACGAGAGCCTGATGCTGATGCAGCACCTCAGAGAGACTCTGTCACACTGCTCCTGATTACTGCTGGAAAACCAAGGTTTCATCCCTCCCTGCCTCACTTGTACCTCCCTCTGTCTTTCACTGTCCTCATGACACAGCCTGGACTCTCACAACACACTTGCTGGATATTTCTGCTTTCTAACACTACCTTCCTGCCCCAAATGCTTCTCTAATTGTTTTTCTTGATGTGAATTTAAATCCACCCTTTAGCTGTTCTTTATGAGGAGCTCTCATGCCTCCCACAGTAGTGTATTCATTTTGTGTTTTACACTTGTTTAGGAATGAACTAATTCAGCCAAGGCCAGTCTAAATCACAAACTAATTTTTTCTCTAGTGGGCATTTAAACTTTAGAAAAAGCAGAATGATTGTAAAGGCTGTTTAGAGCCAAGAGTCTGGCAGACGTGGCATTTGTCACAAGGGAGACAAGGGCCATCAATCTAACTAAATTGCTGTGTCTATACAAAATTCTTGGCCATAATCAGGCTTTGGAAAAAAACAGAAAACAAGCACAAATTTCAAGCTTCACACCCTCAGCCTTTCAGGAGCAAAAAAAGGAAATTTCTTGTTGTGCCTTTCCCTCTGCCATTTTGGGATGTGTGCTCTTGGCGGAGGTGAACATTTGCCACCCACCCACAGCATATATAGGGAGCAGCATTGCCCCTGGCCAGCCACCTGCAAGGGGGCAAGGAGGGACCACCAGAACCAATCAGGGAGGGTGTCTCTTGGTAGCATTGCAGCAGCCACAAGGGTCAGGAGTCCATTTGCAAAATTGTGGCACAATACCCCAGAAAGAGTTCATCTCTAGAGATCTTGAGGCCCAAAGAGAGGATGGTGAGGAAGGAGATGCAGGAGGCAGGACTGTGGAGCTGATCCAGGTTTCCTGAGCTGCAGCCATGAAAAACTCCCCATCTGGATGTCTTACAAATCCTAGGAAATGTGCAGCTCTGCCTTCCTCTTCCAAGTGATGGTTTCTTGTAAGACATGCTGGTCCAAATGACCAACTGTTTCCAGCCAAAACAAATCCAGTGATGCTTCCCTGCTGCCTGCCCGGGCAGAAGCTCAGGAAAGCTTCTCTGTGATACTGAGCATGGGGTGTTCACCTCAGTCCACCAGAACTAGGGTGCAGAGATCATGCAATGATTATGAGGGCTATTATGTGTTTAAATCCCTCTGATAGGAAAAAAGATCCTTCCTCCCCAAACAGTGCTATAAGGACTCTGGATAAATCCCACCATTTTACATTGACCAACACCTCCCTCTCCTGTGCTGGACTCTGTGAGTGGACCAGCTCATGGCAGAGGTTTTTGTGCAAAATACCTCTGTGCAGCAGGGTCATGCAGGTACCCTTCAGCCAAAATGTCAGAAACTCAAGTAAAGCCATTTTATTGGAAGGTTTCCTTACACACCTTGCAGTAAGCCTGTGCTAGATTTGTACTCTACAAGAGCAATGTACTGACTCTGTCCGTATTAGCTGGCCAGGCTACTCCTAGGGGGACAGGACACTTCTGCTGCTGAGGCAGAGTGGCTGCAGAGTCCTGTGGGAGGCTGCTCTGATGAGTCGCTCTCCAAATTATGTTTTATAAATGGCTCGTGGAGTATGGTTCCTGATGGCTTTTTCTTTCTGTTCCCTTGCCTTGCTGAATAACAGTATGTAATTTCATTTTAGTCAGGCTTACTGTGCTTCTACACATTTGCTTTCTCTTTTTTCATTGTCTGAAGTAGTCAGGGAGATTAGATTAGGGTTACCTTGAACATTATTCAGAGAATTCCAGCTTTGTCCAGCCTTCTGCTTTTGTTTCATGTCTCATCCCTATCCTCTCCTTCAAACTGCCCATCTGATTTTTAATTGATATCAATAGTTTCCTTATACCTTTGTAAATCATGCTCCCTCTGTGGAACACTGTCACATGCCTCCCTGCAATCATGATGGATGATGTCCTCTATCACACACTTCTCTAGTAACACCCCGATGTACTCAGAGAAATCAAACACATTTGTCAGACAGCAGCCTTCCTGGATGAATGCAGCAGTCACTCAGGAAGTCTTGGTTACACCTGCTCCAAGCTTGGAGGGCATCTCTCCTGCTGCAGATTAGCTCTGTTTTGTGTCTGATATGCATCATTCCATGGAGCTCCATTTTTCAGACGGTGGAAAAACAAACAAGGTGAGGTGCTTGGAAGGACAGAGTCCTTTGAAAAGAAAGCAAGGACAAACACCCAGGTGCCAAATGTTGCTTTTACTATTCCCAGCAGAGACAAATTACCATTCTACTCACCCAAACTGTCCTTTTCATCTAGAGGAATTGCACGTGAACATCTCACCAGCACTAGTGACAATTTGTTCCCCAGAAAGCGTGCAACACAGGAGAGATGAGCAATTGAGTGTGGAAAGCCACATTTGTTGGACAAGACCCTGGCAGCACTCTGTGCTGGCCCTCAGGCCCCAGGAGAGCCTGTGGTCAAGGAATCCTATTGGCCACCAGCAGGCAAATGGTTAAAAACCTCTCCAAGGTGACAAACAGCAGAGCTGGAAAACCTCAAAAGCCCTGCAATCTGTAGGCTTCATACTCTGGCTTCTCATATAGTTGGTTGGGTTACACTCTGAGTGATGATGCACTCACATGTAGAAATCACTGTAGACATTAGAAGTGCCATCTGTGTCCTCGTGTGACAACTGCCCCTTGTCAGAGCCTTTCCCACAGGCACTTCCTCAAACAACCCGTGTCACTTACATGGTCATTGCCCCCTGGAAACAGTTATCCTAACTGTTCTGGAAGTTTGAACAGAAATTTAGTCTTGCTGTGTTTTTCTTCTCCTTTTCCCTCGTAGAAGAAGCAGATTTGGCCCACTAGCAGTGATCATAATTTAGTTTCAGTATATTTCATACCCTGAAGTATATTAAAAAAGAGCTTCCAGTTACCATCTGGCAGGCCCACTTTCATTTCATCAGCAGGTTGGTTTAAATGATCAGGTAGAATGAGGTCAGAGAAAGCCAAAGCAGTGCATTCAGTACCTTCCTTCCCTTCTATCTCTCCCAGGAAGGCAGCTGAACACCCACAGCTCAGCCCCTGCTGCTTGCTGGCTGAGCCCTGATATTCTGCCTTTCCCATATGCTTCACAGACACCCAAGGTGGGCACAAATTAATGTGTGGAACAGGTAGTTTCACATGACTTCTGGGAGCAGTTAGTTTGGGAACAGAAGTGCATTTTATTGACAGATAACAAATTGAATTTTAATGGAAAACAAATGGTGAGAACTGCCTCTGCCACAGCAGTCTCACAAAGAGACTTTCGACCTGCTAAATAAATGCTGGTTGATTCTCTGCATTGAGCCAGCTAATCACCAAGGAGCAACTGTTTTATACCCAATCCCCATGGAGCATCCTGTCCCTTATCTGGATGGATGCCACACTCTTCTGATGGAGAGGCAATCTTTGGATAAGCTCATGTATTGTTTTAGCTCTTGTCAAGTGACCAAAAAAATAAGACAAATTAAATGAAGAGGTCTAGTGGAAATTTTATTCTTCACTATTCTAAATGATGATGGAAGTGAAGGGTATGTGGGAGAGAAGATCCCTGTGCTGTGTCTTGTTGTGAGCAGTTGTGGGTCAACAAAATGTTTATCTGGTATGAAGCACAGTACTTTGCAGGACCAACCAACAAGACCAAACGTGCTTCAGCTTTTCACTATCTGCAGTGAAAGCGTTTCAACTTTTCATCCTTCTATGTCCAATTGATTTCCTGTCCTGTGGTATCTGTCTCTCTTATTTACAACACAGGGAAAAGGAGTATTAAGCAACAGTTTCAATATCTGTGTCCAGTGCCATGCTGAGCCTGCTTTTCAAAAGCCCTTGTTGGCTCAGGGGTTTGTGGGGGGTTTACTGAAATCATTTGTAAGGTTTTAAAATTGAGCATTTAATGCTATGTAGAAAGTTACATACTTCCTCCTTGCCAAAAGTACCTCACTTTCACAAATTTGCCAACGTTTACAAAATATCTTTTAAGTTAGCAACTTTTAGCATACAAAGGGGTATTGTCCCACCTTTTGATCAAAGTCCTGAATGGATATTTTGGTGACCTCCCAGTTACTGTGATCACATTCTAGTGACCTTGCGAAAATCAAATGCATTGGTCCACATTTCCTCCAAGAAAAATCCCAGCTGGTGATTCTCTGATGGCTGAGTAACAACTGAGGAGAGCCATGTAAGGAGGGCACTGCAGATATTGCTATGGCAGAAAGACTGAACAAAACAAGGCACTGAAATAAACAACCTAGTCAGACACAAAATTGGTGGCAAAGTTGATTCGTTGCAGAGGAGATCTGTACAGGAACATTCAAGCAATGAAAATTAATTCAGAATTTGAAATGTAGACAGTCTATTTCCAAATTGACATGAAAACATTACCATCACTGGGCGTAAAGGCAACACATTCCTGCACCCATGCAGAAACCTCAATGGCAGAAATGGCTCAAGTTCCTAGAAAAGTGAAGATGAGAAAAAAAATCTGATGAACTGAAGACAACAATGTGAAGTGCCAGATGAAGTGTTCAACAGAATTGCAATATGCAAGAGAAAGCGTGCTACGTGAGGCATTAGCTCACTTAAAAACAGTCAGATGGAAGATTTTCAAATTTCTAGGGCTGAGTTTGGGGGTAGGGTTGCTCATTGAGCCTGTGAGGGTGCATATCACCTTAATGATGGAGTTTGTTCAGGAGAAATGTCAGAGGCTTGCTGGGGAGAGCTAAGATGCGCATAACTTAGCAATGATCTTACACAAAGATCTTCACTTCAATGATTCACCAAAAACCCTCTAGACAGATACAAAATATGAAACTTTCAACAATCTTCACTGTTGCTGCTGCCATTAGCATAGAAAATTTAAAGCAAATGTTAGTCATTCATTCAAACGTGGGCAAGAGGGCCCCTGGTACGTGGTGCAGTGCTGGGACCACCATATGCTGAGGTTCTCTGAGACAAGGTATTTACTCTGAGCCCTTTTCATGTTCAGAAAAATCCAAAAATCTGTCATGCACAGGATCTGGGTGAGCAAGGACAAGTCTATTTGTCCGGACTTAGGGGTTTAAAATACCTCTCACATGGCAGGTTGTGGCCTGGGATGCTGGAGTGGGATTCAGCATGTTTGAAAGAAGAATCTATTCCAAATGCAAAACACAAGGCAATAATGCTAAAAACTGCATAAATCCTAGATAAATAGAACTTTCTGGAAAGAGCAGATTTTACTTAGCAACCACAATCTCCTCTTTCACGATTCTTCTTGAAAAAATTGCCAATCAACAATGAGCAAAGTCAACATCGTTATCTCCTGGGTCAAGGTTTCCAGATGTTCTGCTCAGTACAGTCCCTCCTTCTATGTTGCTGCAAGCTTTCAACAAACCGTGGTGGATTTCCATCATTTTCTTCAATGCTTGCCCAACTGCAAAGCCTTCCATCAGTAGCCCCTTCCAGGTTTTTGTTCTACAAAGCAATTGCTTCTGCTATGACTCTCCCTGCAAACAACTTCCCTGTTTTGTCTGCCCTGACGCAGCCACGCCACTACAGAATGACAGTCACCAGCCCAGGTAGGCAGTGAGGGAGGGGCCCATTCCACCACCCCTGGCTCCTCACCTGCAGCATGCATGGTTCTGCAGAGAGCCCAGGAAGCTCATCCCTTTTTCACAACACCAGAGTGTATTATTCTTCTTCCAGTACTCTTTCCTTGTGACATGCTATAACAACTCAGCATTGAATAGCAAGGGCACTAAGTTTAATAACCATTGGACAGCTCGTAAATATATAAACCAAGTCATGAGCTGGGAGTGGGGCAGCTGTGCCTGGGTTTAACGCCTCAGCCCAAGGAAGCTAATTTGCAATTATCTCTGTGAAGCACCCGGGTGCCTTTGTTTGATGCAGCTGCAGAGCGAGCTGCTCGTTCCAGTGACTGCTCAGTGCACCTCTGCACACTGCTTTTGGGCTGACATCCCCATTTCACATAAACTGCTCCCACTCCAGCCTGCTGATGTCAAGAAGACCTTCTTGAGCCTTTTCAGTAGCTGGCTGAGACTAATGGAAGAGGGAACTGCCAGCAGAGGGCTTCAGGGAGACGCTGCCCGGTGCCAGTGCCAGTTCTGTACCTCTGTGCACTCAGGAGCTGGAAGCTGGGACACACCTGGGGCGGCAGAGGCAACAGCACCTGTAGGTGCAGCTGGGGCTGCAGTGAGTGCATGGAGACTGCCCCAAACCCACGGCCCTGCTGCAGCTCCCTGAGGTCAATGCATGTCTGGCTGCTCATCTGCTCTCTGGGAGAACAGACCCAGTCCCTAAAGAAAGCAGACTCACACGCAGGCAAGGCTCTCGCTTCCTTTAGGGAGCTGATACCCAGCCTCAGAGGCTGCAGGGCAGGAAAACATCTTCAATATCCATTCAGTAATAATGCTGTTTGTATTTTTAAAAATCAGAGAAAATCATCTTTGCTTGAGGAGGGCAAGGGTGGATAACAATTTCTTGTCAGGACATTGCTGATTCCCTTAGCCTAGCTCACAGCAGGAGCCCAGGCAAAGGGAGAGAAGCCTGTTTGTTGATTCCATAGCTTCTGTGCTATTTTTTTTCAAATTAAGCAGAATGTTTTCTTTGGAAGTTCTATCCTTTTTACACAGAATAACAGCTTAACAGCATTGCATTCTTCCAAGGAAAGTGGTATTGACAGCTCTATTTTAAGCCTTGGACCATCAGGCTGGTAGGACCTATGAGCAAAGTAAACCTTTCTGAGGAAGTCAAATCACTGAACTGTACATCATACTACCTGCACACAGAAGCCCAAGATTGTAGGGGGATATTAACTAGAGAGTCAATAAAATTATTTATGTTTCATGAAAAGGGCTATTTCTCTCTAACTTTACAACTGATGTGCTGTGCATGATGGTGTGACAGGGAAAGAATGGCAGAGTATCAACAAATTATTTATTATTTCTAATTACACAAAAATAGAGGAATGGGAAGCTCCAAGAGTCCTGTATGCATCTGGCACAAGCCCCAGTGTTTACCAGCTACACAGTACACACCTGGGGTCCTGAGACAAAAGGGGTTTCCAGTGGGGAAAGGACCTGTACTTTTGGACAATTCCACACATATTTCCAAAGATTCTGTAAATGCTCAGTTTTACTTGCAAAGGTAGTGTTTGCATATTGTATTCTAAGCTCCTGTAAAACTGACTGCAGAAATGAGTACTTGCTGTGCATAATGACTTTGACTCTTTCCACCATCAAACAAGTTACCAGGAACACTATTAAACAAAATTGTTTCCAGAATTTTGTGTTTAAATTCGTGATGAACTACCAGAATTGAAAAGATCATTTAGGAGGAAAGCACACAGATGGATTTTGCCAAGTCAGGTAATGTTTATGGCCTCTGGCAGCAAAATTTCTGCAGAAATGAAATGCTTAACAATGCCCAAATGACATTCACCTCTGCAATGCTGAATGTGCTTCATAGCTGGATTTGTATGTAATTCTAGGTTAATCACATTATCTCAAGCATGTGGTATATTGCAAAGAAAAGAAATCCAACAACTTTATAATACCCATCAGCTACTTATGTTAGGCTGAAAGTCACATTTATGTAGATACTAACTATTGCTTTACTAATAATTCTCTGAATTTCATCTTTTCTACGTCACTCTGGACATATGGCTGCTTGTGAATTCCCTGCATTGCTTGCACAACCCTGATGACTAACATCCCAACTCAGATGAAAGGGAAAAATAAAAAAAAGGATAACCTGAAATTCAACTCAGTAATGTGAATGCTCTGTGTCTGAAAGACTGCAAGTGGAGCTTCTGCTCATCCCAGAATCTGTGGAGTCCTCAGAACTGATGACGCAATGAGCAGCACAGAGACCTTCCCATACAAAGAGTTAGAGAAATATTTTTGAAAACTGGCAGCTAAATTTCTGTTCCTAAATTGATGCCTAGGCATCTGAATGTTAAATTGTGATACAGGATGCAAAAAGCAGTAAACAGAGCAGATTTTCCCCAGCTGACTGATTACTGCCCCAAAGGTATCTGCAGGTACATTCCATGTATTCAAAACTGCAGACTTTTTTAATATGTGAGTATCAATTTTCTGTGGCTCCAGACTGAATACCAAACATTTCTGGGGTATTCCTGTGTCACCCATATTGCATGACTGCAGGTTTTTGATGTGAAGATGTTTCACTGTATATTCAATATAAATTCAAGGGTGTGTTTGCGTGCATGTTCTGTTGTGTTTTTCCCCCTGAGCTGGGGACCCTGACACACAACAGCTTCTGAGATGCACTAACAGCCAGTTACTCTTAGCCCTTAGAAAATAAGAGATAGGAAGACATTTTAATAATCTCTGAGATAGAAATCTGACACTGACTGGCCAAAATTGTACTTTAAATTACACTGTTTTGGGAGTCCTGTCATGCTTCAGTCAAGTGCCCCAGAACAGAGCAGGCAGTTCCTCAGAAGTGGATAAACCACAATATTGAATGGAGGCTGAGATTTAAGGAAAACATTCCCCATGGGCTTACATTTCTCATCCCAGGGATGAAGAGGAGCTTAGAGCAGCAGAGGGACTCCTGCTCCCTGTGTTGGGTTTCTGATCTCTGCAGGGCAGGAATGAGTCATTCCCTGTATCACTGAAAAATCGGGCATTTCTGTATGCACGATGGTGTTCAGACAACTGTGTATATTTACTCATTTCTTCACTCCTGGCTCATGATAGGGCTGAAAAAAAAAGCGAGAAAGCTTTTCCTTTGTAGGTGTCCTACTGGCTATTGCAGAAGAAGTCGTGTTTGAGTTTTTGTATTCAATTTTCAAATTTCAGATTAAAGTTAAATCTGAACATTAAATTTGTGGTTTAATTATACTATGCATAATTTTACATATACTACCTTGAATAAACATATATATTCCATGGAAATATGTCCTTGCACATTAGACTGCTTGTGGGAATGGACCAGTTGCTGGATTCCTTAGCTCAAAACAGAGGAAAAAGTGCCTGGAAGTGTCCAAATATTTTGGTGCTGATGTTTGCTGTGTGTACAAAATCCTGAACTTCACCCTACAAGCTTCAACTTCATTCAATTAAAATTAAATAGTGGCTGATCCTGAAATTGAATGCTTTCAATAACCTAAATTATTAAACAAAACAATTTGCCTAGTTTCACCAAGACTTATGGCCAGGTTTTGATATTTAGTCCAAAATTTTGCAATTGTATTTATGAAATGAATATTTTAATAGAATTATAAGTGCATAAATATATTAATGGAAATATGTGCATGTGTGCATGGATGTTTTGTGTGAATACACACATGCAAATACATATATAAAAGCAATCTTTGAGCAGATGCAGCCTAGTGAAGAATCACCTGGATGCAAATCCAGATCCTGATGCCAAGCCCACATCTGGCAGGGTGCAGCTGTGAAGAAGAGGTGATGATTGCTGCAGCTGGTCCCACTGACCTGCTCCACTCCAAGCAGAAGGAAGGGGGGTTCCAGGCTGTGATTGGCATACATGAGCTCCCAGACATTTAACTCTGTGCCCACAGTCAGGAAATAAAATGGTACAGAAACAATGCATCTGGATAAGCTAAAAATGTTTACACTTAATGAGCTGCATCTTTTTCTGTGAGATACAAGAGGAAGAGCATAATGGTGAAGGCATTGCAGGCTTTGGCAGGAATGGAAATGAGAGGAAAGGAGGAAAAACAGGATGGAGGTAAGGGAACAATATCCAGAATAGGGAACAGCTTGCCAGTTTCCACCAAGGGTAACAGGGGAAGTGAGAGATTTTTATTAATGGGAAACTGGCATTCCCCTGCTTTTCAATTTTAACAAACCTTCTAATGATAATTGTAGACTCTCTGTATTTATAGAGACCCAGTGTGTCTGTGGACAATAACATCATCTACCAAGTCTTTGTGCCATGATACAATTTCAGCCATTATCTTCCATGCCTTTCATTAAAATAGGAAAGGACATGAGCAATATATGGCAAATATATGGCAGAATCATTTCCCAGTAGTAGGAGGGGAGGATCAGAATTAACTGGAGCCAAGGAGAGCCAAAAGAAATACTGAAGGACACATCAGTAAGAAAGAGAGGCTGAGCTGTGCTCACACAAATTCCTGCTGTCAGCACTGGCTAGTGCTTATGGGAATGATCAAAGGTGGGGAAAAAAGGAGAAAGGACTAAAAACCTACACAACTAATGTTTCAGAGAAAAAGACACACTGCACTAAGGGATCCTGTCTGCAATGGTCATGCTCAGCCAGGGAGGATTCCCATATAATCCTTTTCCCAACTCAGATGAAAGGGAAAGTCCTCTCCAACAAACACCTTGGTAAAATAAAAGGCTGGACATTTTAAAACTCCTGTGCTCAGCAGAATTAGTCAAGTGCTTCCTGTTTGGATTCATGGAGTAAGATGGGACACAAATTCCAGATTTCAGCCCAAAGGACCATAGCAGATGCTAATCACGTGGCTGATTCCTGTGCCAAATTCCTGAATTTTACAGAAGTGCACGTTCCTTGCTATGACTAAACTCTTTTTAGACCACTATTAAAAGAGATGCAAAAAATCATGAATTTTTTCTCATTCTTATGAAATTTTCTTTAGTGACTTGATATTGGTGAGGTCAAAAAAAGCTTGAGAATGGCAATTTTAAGGAATTTCTACCAGAAACTGATACCCTTATGTGCTTTCAGATGCCAAAGACTCAAAAAATTAGTAGGAATTATAGACCCAAGTATCTTATACCCAAATTGTCAGTCTTGTATTTCCACTGGCAGACCAGAAAATTTTCCATGGATCGTGGATATTCTTTCCAGAGCTCAGTCTCCTGGCTATCTCAGAGTTGTAAACCAGAGCATCATTAAAAGGCACTTTAGTCTTGGCTGTAATTTTTATACTGCAAAAAGCTTTTGGATGATAAATTTGCATTGAAATAAGTCATTGAAAATATGGCAATTTCAGCCTCAGAGCTGTATTGGAAATTCACTGCAGATGATGAACACTGGTAGAAACGTGTCTGGAGAGGTGAGCTCTGTATCCATCTACCTTAAGGGCCCACAGGTTTTTCTTTTTTTTGCTTGTGATTTTTTTTTTTTTATGTCCTGTGACAAAACCATGATAATGTCTTGGCTCCAAACAGAACACCTCTCCAAATCTTCCCCCTTCTGCTTACCAGAAGAAGCCTCCCCCACCCTCCAAAGCATAAATCATTGTTCTGGAGAGAAGCCACCCAAAAAATATCTCCACATATTGAAATATGTAACACTTTGCTTACTTTGTAATGCCAGTGAAAATAAAGGGAAGTAGTTAACATTAACTTTCTATGTGCTTACAGATTATCTAAAGTATTTTTCAGTAGCAAGAAAGGCTCAAAGGCATTTTCTCTCTCTGGAAAGTAGTAATATGAATAATTTCATAGAGATGATGTCCAACAGCATTGAAATTTATTTTCCAGCTCAGACATGTAAATGCTTTCATGTTCCCTGAGTGATCTCACCCATGTGTGGTGGTCTCTTTTGGAATGTTGAATATTTACTGCTGCTACCTGGAAGAATATGCAGCAAGTGATGAGAAGAACCCCTTTGGTGGGGGAGAATGGGAGGCAGAAGGAAAACTTCCCTGTTTTGTTGAAGTGGCTCTAGACTTTGATAGTGTCACATGCACTGCAGCAGAGATGAGGCAGAGTCACATCCTCCACGAGAGCTGTGGAGATTTCTCTGCAGTCCATCGCGTGCCACGCTCCGCTGACGTCGCTCATCACCTGCCCTTCAACAAGGTCATCTAATGACAGTGCTTCCCTTGACATCCCTAACAGCCACAGGAAAGGACTTCTGGTGTTATTTCTTCAAGAATTGGTTAAAAGTAGCAATGGTGTTGCAAGGCTAGGCAGGAAGGCTGTGAGAGATCTTACAGAGAATTACTAATCAACATCTGCAGTTTCATTTCTCAGTCTTTGACTGAGACTGAACTGTTGGTCCTTGCTCATGAGTTTTTAAACACCAGCACAGTGAAAGATTTGATGGTCAAGTTAAGGAAATTATGAGATAAGTATTTTCTACTTTCTGCAAATTTTAAGAACTCACGGAATTAACTTTCTGTATATTTTTTTCTCTCTCAGAAGTTGTAAGGGGTTCAAAGCTAGCTGGCATTTCCATTTCTATTTAGCATTTGTCCACTTCATCATTCTTCAGTTTGCATTTTAATAAAGTTACCAGAGGAGACTACGCAAAATGAAAACTAACTCATGTTCTTTCTTTGCTAAGACAAAAGAATTAAAAGGAATTTAAGCACAGAAAGTGAATGCATTATTAGGGGATGACATTTCTGAGCAGTGAATAATGATCCTTGCAGCTGTGACTTACTCTCAGGAGAGGAAAGCTCTAGCTACCAGTTCACTGCTGCTGTAGTCCAAAATTTTGTGACCCCATGGACCATTTAGCAAATACATTTTGCAAATACATCAGCTTTTTGTTGTCTTGTCCATAGAGGTAAAGGGTTCCCTCATTTGCTCCTTGGCTTCTGTCATAATACGACACGAAAAGATGACATGGACACTGCTGCTCTCCAGGTGAACAAAAAAGAGGGCCCTTTATTTTCTGACTCCAACATTTATAGTTTTCCAAAAGTGACAGTGGATTGGAGGGTGACAGTGCCACCTCTCCAATGACACTGGACAGACCAAGAGTCCATCAATTCTCTCCTCCTCCATGAAAGGGTGGGTGTGTGAGAAAGTTTGTTACTCAAAGTAGAGCACAGAGGCTTCCTCCACCCCTGCAAAGGCACCTGGGGTGGGCTCGAAGTAGAGCACAGAGGGAAGGTGGACAGAAGAGAGATGTAAATGCAGATACACCTGTTTGAATGCACAGCTCGTATTACAGCTACCAGCGATGACTTTGCTTTATATGAAATTTCAATATGTGAAAACCAGTTTCATACAGCAGTTTTGTACATTGATGTGCTGAGGTACTCTGTGCTGAGAGAAAAGGTCTGGATAGCAAGGAATTGCCAATGTGGTGTGAATGCAAATGCTCATGTAATGTGAAAAGAGCAGAATGCTTTTCCAGGGCACGAGTGTGTCACAGTGTTTTTCCAGGGCACGAGTGTGTCACAGTGCCACAGTGTTCCTGAGGCTGCTGGGGCAAGGCAAAGGCAGCAGCTTTATTTCCCTCCTCTTGCTGGTCTGAGTATGGAAAACCTCAGACAGAAGATTCAGCATTTGCTTTCCTCCACAATGCCGTGGGCACCAGGCTGGGTGCCGTGGGCCTGAGCAAGCCCTGCCAGCTCGCCAGCAGCACCCTGTGGTTCCTTCTTTAGGGCTGGGAGGCTCAGGCCAAGGACTCACCCACATCATCCCCTGCTTGGCTGCCTCAGCCTTGCCAAAAAAACCCCATTTAAGTTGAGAAAAGCAGCAATGGGTGGCATTTCCTCTACCTGCTGCAGGATGAAAAACACCCTTCCATCCTCCTTACCCCCTGCATTATTTGTTTTAAATTCCTAAGTGATTTATTTTTCTTCCTCTGTATTTTCCTTCCTTAGCTCCCTTGCACAGGGCTGCTGGATTGTAATGTTACACAAGCACCAGCAGCCGTCTGCCTCGGGGCAGCTCACCGTAACCCAGATGTGTCACATGAAAGGAGGAGTTGGGCTTATCACACTCAAGAAATGCTTCTGTCTACATCTAAAAAAAAAAAAAAACCAAAACAACCACCTTCCCAGCTTCATCCTAATAGTAGAGCTCAGAGTAATCCCTGCACAGGTCTCTGAACTGCTGAATAAAAAGGATTCTTGGTGCTGTTTTAGGGAGGTTTTTCTAACACGTTTTGGGTAATTAGGAAGATATTTGAAAACTAAAGCACCTGGAAGACTGATGCATCACTGCATCCCACTCCAAATCACAGCACCAGTCACCAAGACTTGATCACATATAAATTGCTCAGTCATCAATCTAAACTGATTTTGGTCAAAGCCCCTATCAAAACATTTGTAGGGCTTGATCCATGTTTTCTCATACAGGAGAGTTCTAATTATGCCATTATGTATGGAAACCCATTCCCATGTCCTAACCAAACCAGAAATACTGAGGAAATACCAGTCATTCTGACATGTGTCTCCCAAGGCACTTGGAAATTCAGGCATTATATATATGCTACAATATAAAATCCAGGACCAAAAAACCCCTGAAGTGCAGTACAAAAGCAAAAGAAACATCAGAATACCTTGCTACACAAGCCAATAAAATGAAATTCAGGCCAAACCTTCCTTGAAATAAGTGAGTCTTCTCATCAATATAGTGAATAGGATTTTAACCAGACTATAAGTGAACCTCTGTGGCTGATGGATGTCAGAAATAGGTTTCCTAATGAGAACATTTGGACAAAAATAAATCTACCTTAAAAATATTTTCCCATTATTTACTCTTCCATGCCACTGTGCAATGTAAGCAAGTATTTCTGCTATTTAATAAGTATTTGACATGAAGTTACAAGTAACTTTAAAGGAAAATATGTCATCACAAGCTCAGTTCTGAATGTCACTGTAAGTTATTTCTCACCTTAAATAATGATTTCTGATCCTGTTAGCCTGTGAGTATAACAGGCAGATCATACTCTTAGGGCATATCTCCTTAAAAATTAATAAACTCCAAAAAAGGTCCATCTTTATTATGTGATAGGGGACTCTATGTATGCACAACAAAAGTTCCAGGTTTAAATGACCATGCATGGTACTATAATTCTGGTCATATTCAGATCCCTTTGCTGGTGGCATTCACAGTGCAGATAAGAATGACTGACAATTATTATATTTTGTGTAATTATAATATCAGCAAATATATTCTTTCAGCTTCTTATTTCCTGATATCATAATCAGTGGTGTCACTGTGAATTTGCATGCACAAAACCACTTTCAATTCCATTCAGTTTCCCAAACATAAAAAATTCCTTGAGCCTTCCTCTCAAGCCACCAGTGTGCAGGAGATCTTTAGTCATGCCCTCCAATTTATTCCCCTGCACAATTTAATTCCCAATCCTATTGCTCCATACATTTCCTAAGGATCAAGGCAAGGAGACTACAGCTGACAGGCAAAGAGAAAAGCTCTGAAGTCACCAGGCACAAAGGTGACACACAGATGATGCCTGTGCTCTGGCATCCTGAAACCATCCATCTCTCAGTCCATTACAAAATGCTTCTGCTTCACTTTGCTCTCAGGACCAGGGGACACAGAGCACAGGACAAAAATGGATGAGAACTTGATTTCCACAAGGGTGGGGGATACCAGGGCAACCTTAAAGGCTTATAATTTTAAAAAATACTGTGGACAGGAGATAACCCTCCTTCGAGTATTTCAGCCTCTAACTCGGTGCTTGGTTCCTCCAGTAAGAGAAAGGAAAAATAAGTGTATGAAATGTGCCTCTAAGTGACATATATGTTCCTAGAAGAATGTGTGAGAAAATTGGCTGGAATTATCTTTGAATCCTGCAGTCCTGGCACACATCATGGCATGACATGGCTGACCTGACCCACAGGCAGGACAAGCCTCTTCAGAGCTTGGCCATTAACTTCAGGATGAGGATGATAAAAAGCACAGCAGGATGAGTTCTACTGTCTCTTGACAGACCTGAGTCATTCACTTGGCTCCCTCAGCCAGGATGGAGAGGTGTTACACCAAGAGTTTGGTTTTTACGTGGAGCTTGGTGCTTTATTTAGCTACAGGAAAGACATGCTTTGACCTTGCCTGGTCTTTCAGTAGGATGTGGTGGTGGGTGGACAGGCTGAGGCTCCTACCAGGATCAGGTCAGCCAGGATCCCTACAATATAGCACCAGCCCTCCCTACACACAGGCTTTATCTGAGAAAGTTTACTTCCCATTTTCAGAGGGCTGAGGGGGTCTGTGTGAACGGATGGCAGCAGCAGGCTGGCACTGCTGTCTCAGCAGGACCAAAACTGGGGGAGATAAGGCATTGGTACGGCAGGGGGCTTGTCAGCAAGGGGCTCTCCAGAGACTGCACTGCTTCTAGGACTCAGTCCAAGAACTCCAGGAATCAGAAAATCAGCTAAATGTGATTGTGAAACATTATCTGGCACTCCCTGGCAACAATTCAGTGGTGTCCCCTTCACTCTGAAGTGCCATCAGTTCTAAAGGGCTATCTTTCCAGTCCTCAAAAAGCTAGAAAAATACATTTTATCATGCATGTCACTGGGGAGTTCAGGGAAAGCTGATGTATTAATGAGACTTCCCAGAAGTTTAATCAATGACTTGTACAGCCTTGAGTTGGAAATACAGCTATTAATATTTCCTCCCATGCCTTTTGTTTGGGTTTGGGGTTTTTTTGCATTTTTATCAAAAGAGAACTACTTGAGCATGACTTGTTAGCAAGAGAAGAATCTTGCATTCAGTTACCACTTCGCCATTATTTCACAAAGTACAGGTTTACAATGTATCCCCCAGTGATTGCACCATCCCTACAACAAAAGCTGTGTGGTTAGGTAAGGTTAAGAAGGGCTAGGATTAAATATATCCTTAATTCTGGTCTTAAAACAAAAGCTATATAAGTGAAGAAAGAGAAGAGTGTCATTTGACTTTAAACCTGAGACATTCATGACTCAGTTTAGTCTCTTTGACTTTACGTATTGGCATTTAAATAATAGCAGTTAAACTAAAATATTTGTCCAGCAGAAACCGAGCAAAGAGCCCAAGCCACTCAGCAAGATATTGACTAATGCATCCATTTAATCCCTGTTTGTTCAGTCCAGCCCTGTGGGAAGCCCTTTGTGTCTGTATGGGGGGGTTTAAGTCCTTCATTCCTGTTTTATCCCGGGAGCTGTGGTGAGGCAATCCTGTCCACATTGCCCTGAAGACTGCTGGCACGGAAGGGCTCTGGGAGGAGCTCCATGACTATGCCCAGGTTTTACATTAAGGTCTCCTTTATCTGTGGAGAGGAGAGGGGCTTGGCTGGCAAGCACTGCTGTGCTCTGGGGCCATGAAAGATCTGCAGCCACATCCAAAGTTCAGGAGCTGGTTTATTTGTCCTGCCGTGCTAATGCCTTGTCTTGACACCAGCACAATTTACTTGCAATTATTTCTATGGAAGAAGTGGAATGGTTGATAAATCAAAGGAGGAATTGTTTTAGCTTGGGCACCTTCATTCTGTGCAGTTTCCAGCTGCTCAGCAGATTATTATTTTGCATTTTAACCTTTACATCCCTCTTCAGATACCATTGTATCTAAAAGAAAATGCTTTGGAAAAACTTGCAGACCTAAGCTGGGTGAAAGGCTTTAAGTAATGTAAAGCTGTTAAAGAACAAAGAGTTCATTATGTAGGTTTAAAACTGTTCATTTATTTGCAACCAGATTGTTATAGAAAAATCTGCCAAAGTACATTCAAATGTATCACTGCCTGAGTAGCCCTTATGGGGGAGGGTTTTTGGTTTTGTTTTAACATTGTGTGAGTAAAGCAATCCCAAGCAACCCATAAATGCAACAAGATTCCTAAGTGCTCTCACCAGATTGAAATTTAGAAATGCAAACTGATGCTGATAGAATGGGAAATGTAAGAATTGTAATGCATAACACATATTTGATTTTACTTTATGAAGCATTGGGGTTTTTTTCTGGGATAAACAGCCTATTTCAGCTATTTATTTACAATGTAAATATTTACAAACTGGTAGCTATGAATCAGGCTGTTGTTATTTCATTGTCTTTAGCATCTGATTAGCACAAGAGGTGCTCTGTTCTAGATGTGAAACAAAGCTGAGTCTATACTATCCTGAACATATATTCATTGAATAAAATTTTGTGTTAAATACACCCAAAAATGGGTCAGAAGCTGCCCACTGCCACGAGTTTCTGAAAGCATCTTCTACAGCAAAATCCAGAACCTGGGTACAGGTAACAGATGCTGATCTTGCCATAGCAGGCAGGATTTGGGACAGACCTGTGGCTGAGGTAGGTCAGGCAGTTGCCTTGGTGGCCCACACTCCCCAAGGAGAACTCCAAAGGTTCCCTGTTCCAGAGACAGATCAGGTTCTAACAGTTTAGTATTAATTTGTAATTTTATTACTGCAAGCAGCCTCTAGTTGTGCATTATTCTCTGCAATTCTATAATCTATTAGGCACTTCTCTAGATTAATATTTATCATTACTGCTGTGTTTTCTAGTGGTTATTGATATTTCTGTGCTTGTTTTGTGTGTGATGAATTTCAGTGTATTAGCTGCTGGGGCTGGTCGAGGCAAGGTCTAGCATGAAATGACTGTGAGCTGCATGTTTTTCAAATGCTGCCCACCCTTTGCTGTGCCTTGGAGGGTCTTTGAGGGCTGAGAAAGTCCCGTCTTAAGGTCAGTTTGTGGCAGCCAAGACAAGCACCAGAAGGGATGATGCATTCTCTGCCCAAGAGAAAAAAGCATCCCACTTTGCACAGATGCTGACCACCAGGAACAAATGACCAGCACATGCAATTATGGGACCAAGAGCCCAAGCCCTGGCTGCACACCCCGAGAGTGACGCTGCAGAGGATCACTGTTAGGTGACACTGTTGTTTGCAACAGGAATTTTTTTGAGCATTTTTCTGGCAACAAAATAAGGACAGGGCTGACAAGCACATGGCTGGGCTTTGGTAACATCATTGCCCCTTCCAAAGAATATCACATTCCTGGTCCTGGGCTGCCACTTTCAGCCTATTGCAGGCTCAGCCAGACTGGGTATCCATGGCAAGTGTGCCATTTGTAGTCTATTTGTATTTTCTCCATCATCAATACATGGAAGAATAAATAAATCTGTCAGTTAGTTTCAGAGTGGAAAACATTTTGTTCCAGCACCTTTCCTTCCTTAAGGAGATTAGAATAGGTATATTATTTTTATTCAGTGTGTGAGGTTGCAAGACAAATTAAAATAATAGCATGTTCCAAATGAGATTGCAATACATGGATTTGGTTTATTTAATTTGATTTCTATGACTGGAATATTAAATCTATTTGACTAGTCAAATACAGTGACATGCAGTTCAGGGTAGTGAATTATTCACAGAAAAGTTTGAATTGCAGTTAATTCATCCTCCTTCAAATCCCAGTGAAACTTGCTTTCATGGAGGTGACTCAGGGTCTGGAGAGCTGCCCAGAGACCAGGTTTAGGTTTTCTGGGCTGTATGTCTGCAACCTAAAGCATTTGGTAGTTCAGGGCTGTGCAGGTATGAGCACCGGATGTGAAATTGAGGTAATCCCAAAGGCAATTATCCTGCCTCACAGAATTATGCAGATATTGGGTGCGGTTATCTTTTGGCTGAATAAAGTCTCCAAAATAGTACCTTGTGTATCAACATGCTCTCAGTGCTTTTAGAAGTTAAAAGTAGCAGATGCTCAGCTCTGCTGAAAATTGAAGTGGTTCTATCCTCCGCCCAGACAGTCCAGTACAAACAGCTCCTTGTGGTAACAGAGACAGATTTCAGTGCTCTGAGAAAAGCCAAGCCCCTCCTGCTCCATGCTTGATCCATCCCACTGCAGCTTTCCTCTGCGCCGGCAGCGTTGCTAGACCCTCTGGTTTTGTTGTGTTACACAGGAAAGTGAAAAATAAAGCAGTCAAGTTTTGCAGCTCTAATTTTAGCAGTACTTTCACAGTTACTATTGTGTTAGAACTCCACATGACACAAGGAAATCTAGTAGGTCAGCAGCTTGAAAAGAGAGTCTAATTTTATATTTCGGCAAGTTATATAAGCATTTGCTAATCACTTTTCTTAATAGAACCTGCTTTTTCTCTAAAGCAAGAAAATTCTTTCTCCCAGAAGAGAAGAACACACACAGTGCTTGAAAGGTCCCTTAAAGATAAAACCAGAATTACTCAGTATTGCCTTTTCCAAAGAAGATTTCCAAGAAATTTTCACAGGCCACATCAGTATTTAAAAATAAAATCAAGTGTTATGTTTGAAAACATAGTGAGAAATGTGTTGGGTTTTAAGTAGCACAAGAGGATAATGTTAGCACCTCTGCTAACAAAATCTCTGAAGCACTTGTAAAGACCCAACTAAATCAACAGGGCGTTTTTGTTTTTTGCATTTCATGCTTTAAAAGTAATTTGACTGTCCTTTGCTGGTGATTTCAATGGAGCTGAACCAGTAACCAATTTGCCAGCTATAAAGGGGAAGTAAACATTTTTAAAAGCTTTTGGTTTTCACTCTATGTGAATAATTAGTGGAATTTCTTCTGGACAATATGTTGAATTCTGTGATGCAGCTTCAGTCAATGGGAAAAAATACCCCTCAGGACAGTGAGATGTCTGCTCCTGGCTGGAGGGTGGAGCAACAGATTTTACATTACTCACTGTGGCAGGATTGGAGAGGTGCAAATCCCTTTCTTTCCTTTGTGAGAGATCAACCCAGGCAGAGCAGGAGGGTGATCATGGGGTGGCTGGGGAGCAAGCAGAGGGCTGCACTTTTGTACACAGTGGTGGTGTGGATGCCACGACAAACACAATTTGTCATTTTATTTAATAGTAAAGGTGAATTTATAGATTATAAAGAACCAACTGTTTAAGAATGATTAATCAATTAATTTTACATTAGAGTTCAACAACTCCAAAGCTTGCTTTAACATCACAGTTAGTAGTTACCTATATTGCAGCCTATTGATGGCCTAAATAACCATCAATAACAGACACTTGCTGCCTGGCTGTGCTTTCAGCTATAGGATTTAGCTTCGAGCTACAGGATGAGCAACATGCTCAGTGAGCCAGCTTTCATCCAATGTTAGTATCTTTCTTACAGAAGATCTTCATGAACTGTCTGCTCATTGCAAAATACAGGCAGAGGTTGCTGAATGTTGCCTTCTGCAGTGGCCCTGGGAAGCAGGACAGGTTGTCTTTCTCGTTCAGTAATTCTGTTGCTTGCAGGCTTGGCTGAGCAAAAATGTTGCTCTCCTCCTCCCTTTGTACCTCTACTATCATTAGGGACTTTTAAACTCTTGCACCGCTGCTGACAAATCTGGCTGCCTTCACTTGTTTTATAGATTTCTCTCTTTCCTCGAGGTTTCTGGGTTTATTTAATTAAACATCTTTGTTCGTTTGTTCTGCTTGATAATTAAGTCCTTTTATTTTAATCAACTTTCCTCAAACAGAGAATTCATATGCATGAAGGACAGCTCCCAGAAGTGAGGAAAGGAAGCTACTGAGTGCTTTGGCCACATTGCCAGCAATGAAAAATACAGTTTTTGATTGACTTGCAGACACCCTTTAGGAGTCATCAACTAAGGAAAAACTGTTAAAACAGTGAAAAAAAATAAAATTCTACCCAGGCCTTCATTTCAGCTAATGCATTATTTATAGAGATAACTGACATTATTGCTATACCTTCACCTTTTCCAGAGAGAAAAACTGCCTTTTCCAGAGCATCCAAATTTTTCTCATCCTTCCATTTTGGTTGGCCTTTCCTTCTCAAGTGATCTTTAGTCTATGCTCCTTTATGTTTGTGGAGCTGATATTCCCTCCCAGAGCTCTGTGGTCATGGACTTATCTGCCTCCATCTGAAAATGAAATTTTCACAACAAACTACACACAATAAACCTACCTCAGTATCTGAATAGATATTACTGGTTATCAGTATCAGAGTCCATTCTTCATTAATGCAAAACTTTTCAATACCTTGCTGGCTGAAGAAGGGTTTAAAATGAGTCTGAGCAATAGCTCATCTTCTCCTAAGGTCTCCAGACCTACTGTGGGACTCCTCATTGGAATTCACCCTGCATCCATCATTTAATTTCCTAACCAGATGAAGCACGGTGGTTTCTGGCCTGCCTGGCTCTGGAGCCCTCATTGCAACAGCAGCCTGGGCATTAAAAAAAAGAATAATGCCTGTGAGATCTTTTTCAGCCTAATACATTTTTACTAGAACTAATAAAACATACACTGTTTAATAGATAAAAACCTACTAATTCTCTGAAAAATATCTGGGTGGTAGTGGTGGTAAAACTATTCACATTTCCCCTTTTTGCCCTTAGCATTATTGGTGTAGCTGTGCATCACCCTCAAACAGGGGTCAGGAAAACTAGTATGGCTCCTGCAGGCAAAGATTTCAGCTGAATATGCAAAGGGTCTCTGTGGTTTATGGTTTTCTGGGAAGTATTTGTATCAGTATTATTTTTACCACACTGAGTACACGGAAAACATGAGCAATAACAGGCATCACATTGGGGCTGCAAAATTTAACTTCAATCCATGCTTACCACAGATGACAAAGAGAATTTATGAAAAGACCTCTGATTTATAGTGAAAAATTCTGTCCTTGGGAAAATGGAGAATTAACATTATTCAGAGAAACTCTACAGATTTAAACCCATGGTGATGTAAATCAATGCACAGGGCTGCAGATCCAGAGGGGAAGACCTGCAGGGAAGAAGCAGGTCAGACAGCTTCAAACTAGCAGCCACAGCTAAATCTAGCAGGGTCTGCAAATCAGAGGAGGTTCATGACCTAAACCCTACAGGAATACCACCAACAGCTGGGATGTAGCAAGTGAGTCTGCATTCCTTTTCCCTTGCCAGGGGTAGCCTAGCAAATTAGCCTACATTTGGGACTAGAGCTGTGACACAGTCCATGATGGGGAAGTGAAGCAGGCTAGGAAGTAGTTCAAATATTCTCTTCTGCAAATCATCATTTTTTAAAGAGTTTTTTAATTTAATTCTGTATGTTTTACCTCCTTTCTCCCTCCTCTTCTTACTCTTTCCATCCTTAAATTTGTTCCTTATTGAACACATATAAAATCTTGCCTTCATAAAAGCCTTAACACCTCTTCATACAATTTATAACATTTTTTTCAATCCTGAAAATGGCAAGTTAGTATTCCATGCTTTATGGTGCTTTATAATGCCAAGCTGGCCTGATGAATCTCTGTGCCATGGAGCAAAACTGAAATCAAACCAGACTACACTCAGGAAATTACACCCAGTGGGAAGATTGTTGTTTGACTGGAGTTAAATAAATTACTGCCATGGCTTGTCCTATAAAGCAGGTTAGTTACCAGGATCCCCGTGCACACACCATGTCAGTTTAGTGACACAGCAGGGACGGGTATGTCTTGGGTGTTGACTGCGGAGCAGGGGCCAGTCCTGCCCTGCTGAGCTCCAGCACATGCTGGGAACTCAGGACACCCCTGCCGTGGTGCCAGGCTCTGCCAACAGGGATGACATGGGGTGAGGAAGACGTGCTTTGCCCAAACTCAGCTGTGCAGAGAGGTTTGGCTTCATGAGGAGCTGGGGGAAGGTGATCTGAATTCCCAGCTGGGCCCAGCTCTCTGTGTGCTTTGTGGATGGTTCATCACCTGCTAAGGCCCAGCCCCTCGGGCTGGGGGATGTGGTCACAGCTTCAGCAAGATGCAGAGCGTGTTCAGACACCATGAGCGTGGCCGTTCTGTGCTGGGCATCAGTCACCTGCCCAGTGGCAGCATGGGAGGATGCAAGGGACAGGGAAGAAGATGTCTGCAGCCTTTTTACTGTTCCTGGTAAATTCTGTGATGCACCACTGCTATCCTCACTCCACCCTAGCAAGGCTGGGAAAACATCAAAAAGCCACATTCACTGGAGATTGGAAAACACTTTTAATTTTTTTTTTTTTTAAGAAGAATGTTCATTGCCATAGTCCAGCTTGTGATAGAGGATGATGGCAGTATTTCTGGATGATCAACATGGCTTTTTGCACATTCCTGATGAGCAGAAAGCCCAAGTCTATCATGCAAGAACTGCTTTAAATTCACAAAGTCAAATTGTTTCATGTTTGTGTTTGGAGAAGCAGAGCACTAAGTGCTTTATTTCAATAGGGAAGCTAAGTTTACATTCAGGTATTAAAATGATAAAAATATTTTATTATATGATGTGATTAACTTTTTACTTATGAAGCTCTTCCTTCACCATCTCATCATCTCTTTTACCTCTTTCGTAATTCAAATTCTCAGCTCACAGTCCTCTGGGAAGTGTTGTATGGTTGGATTTTTTTTTTTAACAGGGAAAACACTTTGAAAACCATTCTGCCTCCCCTTCTTTGAGTCTTACCTGTAACTGATATAAATAGAGGTATAATTAGACATTAAAAAATCAACACATTAAGCTTCTTAATTAATTATGATTTGCCTATTGATTTAATGTCCTCGTAAATTATTCTGCAGAGACAAGATTGCCTTTTCCAGGCATAATTGCATTGTCTATCCTATAGAGGCTTTCCAAAGAGTTCTGTAAAGCTGAAGGCTCTTATTAATTATAATAACAACTAATGCACAGAACAGGCATTTGCTTTGTCCTTTCTTGCTCATAACTTCCCAATCTGCAGGCAATTTACAAAATCCATTAAACTGCCTATTTGCACCTCAGGCTTTAAAAAAAAAAAACCCTAGCTGTAAATGCCTTGAAAATCAGGTATGTAGACTTATGTATCATGTTCCAAACACCTTTCGTATCTCACAATGTTAAGTGTAGTATCTTGGCTCCAATGTTTTCATAACTCAGAGCATAGGTTAAATAAGTTAGATCACAGCTACCCATAGCTATCTAAAAGCATCACTACTGAATTTTAGGCTATTTCCCAATGCCTCAGGAAATAAACGGGCTTGAATATCCCCATTCAGAGGGCAGGAATATTCCCTGGGAGCATGCACACAGCACCCATCAATGAAGACTGCTAATTTACAGGGCACATATTTCTGCTACCTGATATTGCACAGGCTTTTTTGACGAGTGATTAACTATAAACAGCTTGATAATCAAAAGCAGATTTGGAGGGAGTGGGATCAGGTGGCCTCTCTTCTCAGCCCTTGTCCTAGTAATAGGTGGTCCAATGGTTTTCTGTTGTAACCATACTGTGCTCACAGAAGGGTGAGTGAAGGAGCAGGGTGAGGAGGCAGCACTTGTGGAGGTGTGGGGAACTGTCCCCATCCCTTATGGCTTCTCATTTGGTGTTCTCCATGCCCCCATGCTGGGCTGCAGAAGCTGCACTTTTATCATGGCTCACATGATGGGGGCTCCTTTGCCAAGCTGCCAAGAGACTCACCCCCTCACCTCTTGAGAGCTGGGCTTGGTTTGCTCCCAAACACCAGCAGCTGTCAGGTATGTGCCCCAGCAGGACCTGGGACCATCCAGGATCTGACAACAAAGCCATTCCATGGGAGGCTCTGTGCCAACCCAGGTGCCACATAGGAATTCACATACAGTTGGGTTGTTTGCACTACTTAACAGGGAGTTCATTTGCTTTAATCCAGCTCTTTGCATGTCTTTGTTTGGTGGGCCTTTAAACACCTCCCAGGGAAGGGAAGTCCTACCTTTGCCCTGCTGGATAGGGTGGTGCAGGAAAATTCAGGTGATTGCTTTCTCAAAAACAAGGCTCCATCTCCAAGAGCACAATGGTAGCCCATAACATTGATCCAGGGGAGTGAAAGGGCAATAGTAATATCTGTTACCATTGGAGGTTCCCTCTATTATGCTTTTTGCTTCTCTTTTCTTCTTGTAAGAATACGTAGTTTAAAGATGAGAGACTTTTGAAAATTTCTCATTCAAATTCTTTCTATTTCACTTTTCCCCCCTCCTCATTTCCAAGATTGTGTAGGTTTGCTGAATGCTTTGCTTCTTTCAGCTGATCCCTTCTGCATCCACAGTGCTATCTTAGTAGGAAAATCCTCCTCCTCACATCCTCCTCCTCTTTCTTCGTAATATTCAGAAACCACAGTGGTGGGCAAGACTCATTGCACTGAGGTTCGTGGGCATTTTCTGTGGTCTGAGTTATTTCTGAAACAAATTATCCTGTCAGCTCTTTGTGACAGGATTTGTTGTGTGCGTGCTGAAAGAAAACAAAGAGCAAAAGCTTTGAACCTTTAGAGAGAAGTAAAATTGGAGTTCAAGCACAGGTAACACCCCTATGGCAGAGAGAACCTCCCCACCATTCCCTCACACTTTGGAATAGCTCTGCCTCTGGCACCTGCATTCTCTCAAATTGCTCTGCAAGATGTGCAAATGTTATTTTCCTTTCTGCTGTCAGCTCTTTTCTCCACATCATCTACTACTTCAAATAACGCTTTGAAAAAGGAACTCTGATGTCTGCTTTCAGATGAAAAATGACAATCCCTGGGTAACGTGTTCAAGCACATTGATGGGGAAGCCGTAATTTCAGGATAGCATCTTTCCCTCTACAGTCATGAGATTTATTGCGGATGAATGGAACAACTGAGAAGTAATTTCTTACTCAGAAGTTTCAATAGATATGCAAGGAAATGCCCTGATAGTCCATTGAGGATCTACATTAGATGTTAATTTGTATGAGTGCTTTCATAGCAGCGTAACTGCCTTCATCCTGGCATGAAAAGAGACCTTCATGAGCACATTTTTCAAAGAAATCTCAGAGTGTTACTTGATTTCGTTCTGGTTTTGTAAGATCTGATAGTTTCCCTTCTCTAAGGTAAACTAAAGTGTTCAAAACCAATTTTTTCCCCAGCCCTGTGTATATATATGCCTTTAGTTATGTCTATAGACACCCCTGTGCAGAGGGAGGAATGCCATTCCTGCTGTCTTCCTGCAGCAGGGAATTCAGGGGAGACCAGAGAACTGGAAGTTAAGCCTAGAGGTGTAGTGGTGCCAGAAGACTCTTGTGAGCTTGTGGGTACCCATAAGGGCTGCTGCACATCACATCCAACCAGCAGCACATGTGGTGGCAGCTTTCAATTCAGCCTTGTGGATTTCTCTAACTTTTCACCTAGGTCTAAGTCCTTTGAAATATGTTGAAAGAAGCTTTTGACAAAGAAACTATGCCCAAAGAGTATGCGGGTTTTTTGCTGTTTAGAAATATAAATTTTCTCTTAAGAGGCAATGATCAGCCAGTTGATTTTGTTGAAGAGCTGATTGTCACAGAGATAAAGCTCCATGGCACACAGGACACAATGAAAGTGATGGCAGCCTTTGAACATGGTGCCATTTATGCCAGAGTTACGATAAATGCTCTGAAAAACACTTCCAGTTATTTTAATTTATTTTTTCTCTGCATCCCTGAACTCTGATCACTTGCAAATTGAAGTGCTCTTAAAAACTTTAAGTACTCCATTAATTTTAAATTGCTCTAAACTCTGCAAGCCCAGAAACCCAAAGCACTCTTGAAAATTTGTAGTGCTGCAATTACTTCGAATCACTCCAAAAATGTGGGTTCAAAATCCATTTTGTGTGTTTATTTTTTTTATGCTCGCATTTTCTCTCACAGTGCAACAAACACAGCGGAGACATAAATTCTTTAGCCCACTAGGAAAAAACCACATCATTCTAAGAACAAGCCTTCATCCAAATTGTTAAAATAAAAAAGGAGCAACTTGGAGAAAACTTAATAATGCACAAGGATTGCCAGAAAATGTGTGTATTCACACTCTGCTATCCACACTAAATCTTAGATGCAGGCATCTAAAGCAGAAGTTAGTTTGAGATGAGCACCTCAAGAGATTGGCCGGTGCACTGAGCTGGCTGCTGGTCTTGCTGGGAGCTGTATATATTTCTTATTACTTATGTACCAGACACCCTCTCTGTGGGAGCTGGACTCCATCCCCCTTTTGCACATCAGTCTCCTGGGCTGGTCCATGAGGAGCCCAGTTCTCCCCGCTGTCCCTGAGGAGTTGTGTGCTTCCCCACAAACTCCTGCTTTCTTAGCACAGCAAGGGTGGTGCTCAGGAGCCTGCAGACAAGCTGCTTTCAGCTAATATCTCATCAAAAGGAAATAGCCTTTTGGCAAGGCGTGGGAGGAGCAGCACAGCGCTGCCTCCACTGAGGGCAAATCACTGTGATCTTCAGCTGCTGGAGGAGAGTTGGGGATGACTAATATGTAATAAAGCAGCACAACAGGTTTGGCCCCCTGGTAAAGCCTTTGATATCAGTGGTGGCAACTGACAGATGAAACTAAAAAATGCTTCCTATGCTCAGATGAAGCTGTCTGAATAAATAGAAACTTTAAACAGATTTTTCCTCAGAAATATGATGTGAAATAATAGCTGTGCTGTAAAGCTTTTGGGGATCTCTGTTAAATAATTTGTTTTTCCAGGATTTTTTAAATGCAAAAGATAATTCAGTCACAAAAATAATTCAGCATCTTTAAAAAATACAAATTAAGTATCTGATCATTACTTCCAAGAAACAGTATCGAGTATTTAGGTTTTCCTTCTTTCTAAAGTAACTGTTTCCATCACAAGTTTGCGGCCTCCCATGTGGCTGAGCAATGCGACACTTTCATCTTCAGTAAAAATAACCATGATACTTTTGCAACTCTTCCTGCCATAGGTAAGTCTGCTGCTTAGGAGGTCTCTACTTTTAGGGTCTGATTGCTCTGTTATGGTCAGATGGGGGCAGGGAATTAAAATTCTAAAGACCATTTTTCATCTCTGGGGAGATTTTCCCTTTGGGAGCTCATCATCCTTGGTTGCCTTTGGCACAGCCTAAATTACATGAATACACGACTTTGAGCCTGTGTGTCCTGCAGTGTCCCCATGGCTGTGACCAGGAAAGGATGTGCCATCAGAGGACTCTCTGAGAAACCCTGCATGGGATGGCATGGACCTACCAAAATGCCTTTTAGCCAAGGTTTTTCTTTGGAGGGACTAGCAGAAGTCCCAGCTGGTTCTGGGGTGCAGAGGCTTGGTGTGTCCCATGAGGACACTGTCCCTGCTCCCTGTGACCACCAGTGCTTTGTTACACAGTGAGCACAGCAATTCCCCAGTGAGGTAAGAGCATTGAGAGCTGGGTGCATGCAGTTTTTCGTTGCTACTTCCTCATCAATGCCATATAATCAGTCAGCCCACAAGTGATTAATACTGGCTCTTATTGCCCTTTTCCTCCTCCATCCTCCCCCTGGCAGATGCACCAGCTGAGACCTCCTTTTGCTGATTACCATGTGTATACTCCAAGACAGCGAGGGTGGCAGCTCTGCATGGGTCTTGTCCCCTCAGTGCCTGGCTCTGTGCTGGTACCCAGCATGAGAGCTGCTCAGAGGGAAATGTATCCTAAAACACTTTAGCCATCATCACTGGCTAATAACTTAAAATCCATCATTACTGTATGGAAGCTAAATGAAGAATCATTACATGTGCCAGCTATTAAGTGATGCATGACGAGGTGCTTCAGCAGTTGATCATGGAAGAGACAAAAGGACTCTCTGAAACACAGTGGAAGGGGAAAGACAGAATAATCTGTCTACATTAAACTAAGCCCTTTCCAAGAGATGAGACACTGGTTTTGTTGTACTGAAGTAACTTTTAAAAAAGAAAACCATTGGACTGTGTTGGAATGAAATAGAGGTCTTGGTTCAATAGATAGAATCCTATCTGATAGTAGTGGCTGCAGTCTCAAGCTGTGCCATCACTCTAATAAAAGGTGCTGTTTTCCAGTGCAAAGCCTGATGAAAACATTTTCACTGTCAGTGGATCTACTTCAGCACTTAGGAGCATGCTGCAGTGGCCAGCAGCCTCCCACTGCACAGTGTTTCAGAAACAATTGTCCCAGGCTCCCCTGTATTAGTCCTTTAGCCACTTTATACATAAATACCCCTCCTCAGATCCAGCTCTCCCTCTCAGAAGCTGATCTGGGCACAGCTCTACCACATCCTCATTCTTGCTGAGCACAAGTGCCCCAATCCCTTTTAGCACTGACTTGACCTATAACTAAAAGAAAATGTGTGTGGTTTCATCATGTTTGGCTAAGCAGAACACCTGCCCCTGCACCAGAGACCTCTCCTTTCCACTGCTCATTCTTGCCCCACCATGGGTCAGTGGTCAGCCAGGTCTGACAGGATTTTGTGTAGTCTTTTCCAGGTACCAGTAAAACTGCCTGCCTTGAGACCAAGCAGTGATTTCTGTGGAGATTCCACTTGATATATGCCCACATCAACTGAACTTGGAGAGGTTATTGTTTAGCTCATATTTAATTCAATTTGTGTGCTGTGTTGATTTTGTACTGAGCTGGCTTCTTGAACATCACATGGTGGAATACCAAGTCAAACATTTTACAGAGCTTAAATCAACCCTATTCCCTTTATTAAGCAAAATCGTAATCTCATTATACTAAAAAAAATTTAGTCAGTTTTAGAAGATCTATTCCTGTTGATGGGCATTAATGATATTATCCCTTCCTATTTCTTAATTTCTGCAGTTGTCTCTCATTGTCTGGGATCCATTATCTTCACAGGATCAGAACTCAACAGGCATCCAAACCATCCAACTTTCCCTTAAATAGCATCTTTTCTTCTCGGATTGTAATTTTGCCAGTACTCCATGATCACTGCAAAACCAGCGTCAGCAGGCCAGAAAAAAACCTGTAAGTTCTCCTCAAAACACTTCTTTGCAAATTATTTACACTTCTGATTTGAAGAGGCTGAGCAATTGCAAGTGTTGCTTGCTATTCCCTGGATTTCTGCTGTTATGCAAATTGCTGTACCATCATCTGGTGGGAATGCATCATTTGTGGTTGTTTTTCTCCTAGATTCAGAACAGGAATGCTCGTTCATTAAAAACATTTGCCTTTCTGCATAATTGTTGTCATTTGTATAATTTCAATATGGTAATAGTCCAAAGGCATCATTTAGTTTATCTTCATCCCTAATACATTTTAAAGACTTCCTTACTGCTCTTTTCTCTGTAACTGTAGCCTGTTTCTTGTATTATTTTCCTTTGCTTATCTATTTTTTCCAGTTTCTAATATCCAAATTACAGTAATTGCAGCATCACTTTTTCTGTTTGTTTTTCATTTGGATGCAAACATTGCTCTTTTCATTGCTTCTCTGAGATGTTCCATTTCTGTAACCATCTCAGATATCCTTCACCAGCAGAGGGACCAGGGCTCTCCAAGGCTTTGGCTGCAATAGCCTCCAAATGTATTTGTGTGTCTTCTGTTGTGTTTCAAAGTTTGCCCTGGTGCATCATTGTTTTGCAGTGGGAATCTGACTTTTTCAAAGTACCAAATGGATGCGTGACTGAGAATTTTTTCCCACTTACCATGAATAATGATCAACTGTTGATTTTGGGCCTCTGGAGGAACATCTCCATTCTTCAGATAATTCCTCTCTACTGAGAGCAAATACTATCTAGTTGGATCCCACTTGTTTTTGCATTAGCTCAAATAAACTCTAGAGATTTGGGATGCTGACAGGTGCACAGAAATACCTGAGTTCAGGCAGCCATCCCCAGGCATTTTTCTCACTTCCATCAGAGGCGTACCCTGAGCTGCACACATTTGCTGGGCAGGGAAAATAAGTGCACTCATGTGAGCAGCAGCTTATTCCTCAAAAGAGGATGTCCTAAAACTGCAAAAAAGTTTCTCATTGCTGAGATAATCAGTTCAGGGATTTCTGATTTTTGCTTTTCTACATGGGGTTAATTTATCAGTTGATGAGCATTTTCTGCTGGATAGCCAGCACATTTTCTTAATTCTGTTTCTGCCTTCAGGTAACAGAGTTAGATAATCAGAGGCCATCCTGTGGCCATCTTGAAGGGTATGAGTCTGGCCCAGCTTCTGAAGTCAGAGCCGTGTGATATTCACAGTGGCAGAATTTTGAAAGAGGGAAAAAGATTGACAGGAAACTCTTGATGCAAGTGATGATGGCATGTTGTTTTCCTTCAGGAAGTGTTCACCTTCATGGTGACTCAACCAAGAAATGGGTGAGATGAGTGAGGAAAGCTGGCAGGACATACAGTGTGTTGGATGGCCATCCTGGGGCTGCTGCCTTTCCCAGATCATCTGGCTTGCAGGTCTGGGACTGAGTGTGTGTGGAAGGGCTGGCATATGTGGTCCTGCACATCTCCTCTCTGGGATGGCACCTCTCTCACTTCTCAGCCAGACTCTGGAGACTTGTACTAATCACACAGTGCCAGACTTGAGAAAACTCTCTTTTTAACCACCTTCTCAAATACAGGCACTCTACTTTTTCTGTGCATTTCTCAAATAAAGAGCTCCCAATGCAAAATTCAGCTCATCTGGATAGCGTGAGAGTTGGTCACAGACTCTTATGGGGGCTTCAGCAGAAGACAAAGGTCAGCAAGACATGAAGGCAGCACCCTCCTCTCAGATGAAGATACCTTTCTTTGCATTTTGCTCAAATAGTTTCAAACTATTCGAGTAAAATTTAAAAAAGAAAAATTTGTTATCAGATTCCTTCACACTGTACAGTCAGAATCTTTAAAAAAAAATCACACTGGGTTGAGAATGAATGGAGAATAACATATTATGTTCCTGAGAAATTTTAGTCCTCCAGCATATGACTACCCACTTGGATAACTGCTTGTTCCACATGGGAGCCAAATCATTAGTTCTCCACTTATTTATGTCACCAGGTTGTAATTATTTTCTGGTAATACTCTTGTGTGCAGCTTTGTATAAATACAAAATAGAAAAGCAGCCCTGTGCTAGGAATTTACAGTTCAAATAACATAGAAAATAGTGCCACTTAAACAAATGTAGGATCTTCATGGTGGGCTCAATTTACGCTGTTGGCCATCAGAGCAGGTTGCTATCAGATAAAATACAACTAAATCACAAGTGTCAACTCTGACTGCTCAAATCAAAATTATTATAGAAAGTCACTTACTCATTTAAGGAAAAAAAAAAGCAGAATCTGGGTTAAGTTTAATTGAAATTAAAAAAAAAAGATCTCTTAGAGCAAAGCCTTGCTAGCATCTTCCTTATCTTGTACATCAGTCGATGCATTTCCAACCATTGAACTTCTCAGGAATTCTGATTTTTCTCTTTTTACTCCAAAATCTTCTTATGTCAGCCCAGTTTGCACTCAGCAGTTTTGAGCAGCAGTGACCCATTACCAGGTGACAGGCTTTTCACAGTATCCAGGGAGGAGGGAAAAACTAAATTTCCAAAGCACATGGTACTCTGTGCATCTGCAGCATCAAGGTTCTTCCCAACAGGCTTTTGTAGGAAGCCATTTGTTGGACATCTGCATTCTTTAGATGATACCAAGATCCAAAATCTCCTTTTCTATAGAGAGCAAGTAACTGAACAGCATCTCCAGGATACCACTCACAATGATGACCTCCACATGCACAGCAAAATTGATTAAATGCACACTTACTTCCCTGCAGTTTCAGCAAGGCCAGCAGGTCAATCACATTAATACCAGATACTCTGTTTTATTGGAGAAGTCTTGTGGAAATAAATGTCAGCATGGCTGCAGTCCAAAAATTTAAAGATTCACTGATGGAGTCAAGCATAAATGGATCTTACCTTGCAGTTTGACAAAGTTTCTTCCATTGGTATTTCTCCCTAGGTACTTCAAGCTATGGATGCAATACAGGACATGCTCTATACTTGGGAGAAATGTTAGGATAAATTATCTTAGAACAACACAGAAGCAAGTGAAATTCAGTTCTTTGGTGGCATTACTCCCCTGACATTTGGAGACATTATTATAGACATCTCCATTTGTCGTGTGGGCTCCTTTCAGGGCTGAGGAGACAAATCCAGACTGCTAAGACAGGAACTATCAGACATATTGAAGGTACTTGCCATAAAAGGGGATTGACCATAGCCTGAAAAAGCCCATTGTGCTGCCATCTCTGCAAAAGATGGTTCTTGTTTGTAAGGACCCAGCAGTTTCAGTGATAGATGGCTTGGAGGGTGCTTGAGCAGATCTCACAGGAATGCCACGGCCCCTCAGCCCTTTCACTGCTCTTTTTGTAAACTCCTGTCTCCTGCTTCCTCCATCACTTCCCTGTGCTGAAACAGCCCATGTTCCATGATGGGTGTCACTGCAGCTTTACCGCAGTGGTCACATGGGCTGGAGACCTGGAAGCAGCAGAGCTTGAGGATCTTCTGCTCTGCTCTATTCAGCCTACAGCCTTGCCTCCCATACTGCCTGCAAATCCCCAAACTTCCAGATTTAAAAGTTTGCAGTGCAGTGTGTTAACAACACACCACACATTCAATTGTGTAACTTCAAATATCAGAGTGCTATAGAACAAGGTGGAAATTAAAGAGAAAGAAAAGGTCAATGTTTCAGCAGTCCTGTCCTCCTCTGCCCCACCATCACACAGGCAGTGGGGCACTGAGTCTGTGCAACCCATCAGAATACTCAAGTATCTGCTGAAGCCAGTGAAATGACCAAGACACAATGCTACAAGCAGGGGAATGTTTGTATGACTGGCAACCACTCTGTAAATTTCATGTTTTATTTACTCGTATTCATCCTTGTCAGATTAAATTAGATTTCAAAATGCTTGGAAAACATTGGACAAATGCCCTTTATCATTAAAGGAAGATTCATTATCTGCATGGCATTATTAAACTTGTATCTTATGCCCTTTTTAGTACCATTTTTTCCTAATTACCCAAAGCTTTTTGGCACCAAGAGCTCTAATGAAATATCTAAAGGGCTGCAATCTAGCAATATTTTGTTAAAATAGAAAAGGCTTGGGTTTATTCTTAAAGGCAAAAAATGAAGAGTAATGGCAGATCTTTGAAGAGTATACATTGTATTTGCATTTTCAGAGATTGGCTCATACCTTGATTACTGGGTCTTTTGCTTACTCCTGGAGACGGGGTGAATGTGTCTGTTCAAAGAGACTGGCCAAAGTCTCCGTGGGGCCTGTAAATCACAGGCAGCAGCAACTGTGCTTTCTTTTGTGCCTTTGGGTCTCAGAAATGTTTGTGGTCTCAGCTGTTTTCATGACCAGCCAAGTGCCACACTGCCATTTTAAACATTGTCCTGTGTTGAGTCCTGTGCATCTGAGCCAGCTGCACGTGGGGGGTTTTACAGGCAAGCAGAGAACATTTCAAAAATGCCTTCCCTCAAAAAACACCCTCCATGTTGCAGTGGTTTTAAGATGGGTTTCCTGGGAAGCTTGCTACTCCCTGCCTTCCCTAGCGCAGACACAAAGCCCCGCTGATGGGACCAGGAGCAGCAGCTCCTCAGCCATGAATTATCATGGGAAATCAGGTAGAATGGGACAAACCAATTTTGGATGCTGTGACATATGCCCTCAGAGGGCTTCATCAGCTGCAGCAGCATTTACCTAGTCCTCCACTTCGTATTTCAGAGGGCAACAGGGCAGCAAACATTAAGGAAAGTGGCCCTCTGAGAGATTTCTCTCTCTCCCATCTACAACGGTGACACTTTTAACAGATGAAGGACAATAAGAAGGCAAGAAATAAGCATGATGCCTTTATTGGTTTGGATAATTTTAGACACATAAATGTTATTTAATAGGTAGAAAATATTATAGAAAAGAAAGGTGTCTTTGCACTGCTGTAGAGCTTTCCATAAAACAGTGCAAGGAAGCCAGGGAAGAATTTGATGAACAACTCTGAGCTTGGCATTTTGGTACTTCAGTATAATTTATTGCCTCTTAAGAAGTGGCTTGACCAGACTCTGCACAAGTTAATGCAGGGGAAGTATATGATGGTGTCACCTAGCAGAAAATGGCACAATGAAATGGGTGCCAAAGGCAAAAAAGACAGCACAAAATGTTTAATAAAGACAATATTCAGCAAGCTATGTAGATACACCAGCTTCCCCCACTCTGCAGGGTTTTTCAAAAGCACTGGGGCTCCTGAATTAAGGCACTGCTGAAGTGCAGGCATGTTCAATCAGGAATTACTGGGTGAGATTCAGTTTTGGAGGCTGCAGTCAGCCTCAAAAATCCATTCTTACCACTTGTGGGTGAAAAACCACTTGACTGTGTCCTTTGATTTCAGCTTGGGTAGAGTCACTGCAGGGCAGAGCAGGTTAGACATCTTCCTCCCTCTCTGCAGGGAGGTGTCCCTGCCTCTGGATTTCTGACCATATAGGAACACGTTCAAGCTTCTGCATAATGGTGGAGCAGGATCTGGGGTTTTTCCTTACTGTCTGTGGCTTCAGACACCTTTGTGCACTGACACAACCACATGGAATGACAGTGGGGTCCTCCAAGGAAAAGGCACAGCACGAAGCCTGCTCAGGAACAGCTTGTCTGGGTGATAAAACTGCTGGTTCCTGTGATGACTGGGGAGCCAGCAGGCAGGTTTTTGTAGTTATAGTTATCCCCAGTGAAGAGTTCTTTACCTCCCACTGTGCTTCAAGCTACAGGTTTTAACTGATATTACCCTTTTTCCAGCTGTTTGAAATCTAGTGAGTAGTGTTGCTTTTCTTCTCCCCTCTGCTACTGCTTGCCTCCCTGATGGGAATACTTTGGCTGTCTTCCCATCTGAAGATGTGTTTGGAAATTTGGATGAGTCCAGGGAGTTAATTGTGTCTTTCATTGTCTCCTTCTAGTGCAAACACCATTAGAGTTATTTGCCTTCATAGTTATTTCCATCTCCATGTTATCATCGTAGAACACCAGCCTGCCCTCAGCAGTGGTTCTAACGGTCCTATGGCTGGTCCTCCTCAGCATGAGCTGTTGCTCATGGTTTTCACATGGTGTTTTTGCTAGCAATGATTCCACAAGTATTCACAGAGGTTTACTGTCCCTCCACATGCTGCCTGGGCACCAAGCAGAGGCTGCCACGTGTGCAGCAGACATGGCAGGGACAGCACAGTGCATGGCCAGCACAGCACACATACCACACAGGGAGTGTATGACACTGTGAACATGCAGTACCACTCAGTGTACATACAACAGTGTGCAGGTACACACAGTGCAGCCAGCACACTGCACATGCCACCATGGTAACTTAAATTGTGGTGCGTGTTTCAGAGTACTGCTCAAGACCAAGGCAGTAAGATGTTCTTGTGAATCACAGAAACCATGATACAGGAGAAATATTTTTAATAAGTGATCTGACCATTTTTATAATTTATTTAAAAGTAATAGTGCCCTAGGAACATTACAAAGAATGTAATATTTCTTAGTAATAGGCACTAAGGCAGTTCTGTAGCAGTTTTACTGTCATTATTATCCACTTAACCACCACTTACATTTAGAGATATTAATTTGTTTGTGTGTATGGACATATACAGTGCTTGATATCACTCCAGGATCAAGTTTCTTAAAGAAGGAGAAAATTTTGCATCTACGATACTGCTAGCCACAAAAATACTTGGGGAGTAATGGGAAACGCAAATGCTGCCCAGATGCTTGGAAGGGATCCAAACAAACACTTTTAAAACATACATCAAACCTTCCTCTTCTGTTGCTGCTGCTGTGTGTATCATGTGCAGAGATGACAAACTACTTAGAAGGCTGAAATCTGTGCAACTCAGCACCTTTCCCATCAGTAAATTAGAGAATCAAAGCGGAATTAAACTATTAGAGGAGGTATTCACAGTGTGAAGAGGCATTAATATGCTTTGAAGGGACAAATTCAACCAGCAGTTGCTTTACCAGATTGTAAAATGTGCAGTGTGAGCACAGCCGCAGACCTCTCGCTGCTGAGGAAAATCACTTTCTCTGTGCAAACTTTGGGAGCTTTATCATCTGTAAGTTTACCGGGCTGTATTTGGACTGCATTTCTCCATGAGACTGGGCTGGCTGTGTCTCATTTGGGTGAAAATATCCCCAATCAGGGCAGGTGGTTGGAAAGAGGGATTTTATAAGACAGAGCTTTATGGGTTGCCTTGTCTGAGAAGGCAGAACCCGTAGAGGGAAGGGTGAGGTTGGCAGCAGAGCTGTGCCTGGGGCATCAGTCAGCCCCCTGAGTCAGCCCCTCGTCCAAGCTGTCTGCTTACAGCAGAAGAAGAGGAAAAAGTCAAGCACTGCTCTTCACTGACTTTCCAAAGTCACCCCAGGTCTCCTGAGTGCAGCAGCCCCCACAATGAAACAAAAACTACAGGGCTCTTCAGGTTTACATTGTAGTGCTCTGGTGCTGTGCTTCTAACTCATAACAATATTTGTGTAGCAGAGACATCACAATAACAGGGGATTCTAAGCAGGAGGCATGAAATAGAGTTTCTTTTTTTTTTTCCTTTTTTCTTTTTTCCCCAAAATTGGTGGTGAATTGGCTAAAAGCAGCTTTCAACCTCTCTGAATTTGTGGGAGCCTAAAATTTTCCCAGGGAAACCCATCAAGAATTTCCCAGGGAACCTTAGAGTGGCATTGTCCTGGAAAATAATTTAAAAATTATCCTTTGGAGAGGCAAGAGAAATACCTTGGAGAAAAGTCAACCAAACCCAGCAATTCCTGAACAGCTCAAGAGAGGACACAAGGCTTCTCTTCCCAATGGGTCTTTGAGTGTCAAGATGATCACCATCATTTCCAAAAGAATCATGGGACAAACAGCCCCTTTCTAGGCCTGTGAGTTTTCAGTTTGAGTAAATCACTCAGTCCCTACCTCTGCAAACTCCTTTGCTCCTGACAGTCCCAGCCAAGCTTCCGGATGGGACACAAAATGGGCTGGATGTTATTTCATCCTATCCCGATGGCAGCAGCAAAGTCCTTATGAACAGCATCAAGTCACCTTACCAAGTCTGAGCCAGTCCTTTGCTGAATCAATAGCAGAGGAATGTCTAAGTATTGTGAGCCACAGCTGTGCCACTGGTGAGGACACTTGGCCACACCCAAGCAGTGTCCTCAGGAAGCGACAACAGCCGGCTGGTATTTGTGTCAAATTGTTGATATGTAAGCAGGGAGCATGCTGTGCATTTAAATCACTTTCCCACTAAATTTGGAACAGAAATCATTAAATATTTATTCTGTGCCCAAAATACTGCTCAAGCGCCCTACTTACTGATATTACATATTAATTCTCATAGATTTTGCAGTACTGATAATACATTTATTTTAAAATGGTGACTCTGAGGTATTTGTCATGATTGGAATGTTTAATAAAAAGAGAGATTCATGGCCCCAGAGGAAGTCCATCTAGTAACTTCTGTAAATCGACGTGGCTCATGTGAAAGGAAATTCAAGGGTTCATAATTACCAAGAAAAAACACTAGCTGTAAGTTATTAGTCGTGTGCCGAAGACCAGTAAAATCAGATCTTCCAGAACAAAGATACTTAAAAGCCTAATAGAAATTCAGAATTATTTACTTAGCAGTAGGAGTACTGTATATTCAGTGATGTAATCACACAGCTAGAGTATAATTGCTACAAATCACTTTCTTCTTTCCCTGGGTATGAGAGGTTCAGGTTCTCCTGAAATATGAGGACTGGTTGAAAAACTGCTACAAAAAACCTAAAAATAGACACACCTTGAGTTGCAGTGACCCCAGGGATGGCAATCAGGCACTGACTAGCAGCAGCAATCCAGGCCAGGTTTTGGAGGAGCCCTGTGCATGCTGGAATAGATCAGCTGCAATTATTTCCTGGGCAAGCAGAATAGGGTGCATTTGATAAATTGCCCATGGTCCTCCTATCTGCAATAAGACTCAGTCATTTTTAATTACAGACGCCTTGAAAGCTGGGAGCCAGTGCTGATTGGGCAGCAAAATATTGCTACAATCCTCTCAATAGGGTTTGGAAAAGGATTTCAGTGCTGAACCTGACACGGATGTGATGCTGCCAGTCTGGCCAGAAAGTGGAGATAAACAGCTCACTTGTGGATTTTGCTGAGTAGCTGCAGACATGGAGAGAGTCTGGTCTCTTTCAGGGCCTGCTGGGTCAGGCTAATTTGTTGTTATTTATTTTCACACCTGGATAATAAACCCTAGGAGGAGGCTGAAAAGACTAAAACCAGTGTCAGGACCAAGTGCATCCTCCATGACAAGCAGGATTTGCCCAGGCCACGGAGGGGAGCAGGGGGCACAGAGCAGGTAGTATGTTCCTATCACTATTAAATTTCCCCATCTCCTGCTTCATGTTATCAAAGAAGGCGATTCAACCTTTCCCCCTCTGTCCCTGCCCTGACATGCCCCTTACAGTACATCCCCCCTTCTCTCCCGGCAGTATTTGCTCTGGCAGTGCCCCTGAGCAGTGATAGGTGCCTGGAAGAAACCCATCACGTGAATCATTATGAGCATCAGCCTCCAGGCACAGGAGGCACCAAAGCCAATGTGCTGCTGTCTCCTTCCCGAAGAAGGACTGCGGGAGGAAGAGGCTTGAGAGGCAGCAACATTGCCTGCGGAGGCCAGGGCTGCTTCAAACGCAGCCAACAGCACCCCCACACAGCTGCAACTGTGGTGTATCTAAATCCAGTTACAGGGTGGAATAAGCACTCCTACCTCAGCACACAGGGCTATTTCTGACTCCAGAACCTGGATGCTGTAGGAAGTCTCATTTTCCTGCAGATGCTTATCAGGTCTGGAGAGCAGAACCTGGCACCTGCAAAGGAGGGAGAAGAGAGAGAATGATGGCTCAACAGACTTTTTCAAAGGACCGAAAAACCTTTCCAAAGCACCTTCAAATACACTATCCAGAAATAGATTAGGAGGTCATCTTATTGCAAACTGCAGTTTTCCAGCAGTGCAGCTAGAGAGGGTAACTCCATCTCTTCAATGCCCTGCTAGTCCCCAGTGGGCAGCTACCATTGCACAGGACACAGACAACTGCTTCTACTGTGAGAGACTGACCCTCAGCTGGCTGGAATTCTCCCTTTCAGAAGCCAGTTTGCTGAAGAAAGGAAACTTGCTGTAAATGCTCTGTGTGCAGGGCAAGGAGCAGGCTGAATGCTGATAAGAGAAATGCTGAACTGAAGCAGTGGCACCCCAGCTCTTGCACCATCTGCAGCTGCAGCAGCTGGGTGTCCCACAGTGCCTCCCTCCCCATCCCACACTTCCCTGATGTTAAGGATTAAGTAAGGCCAGCAGCTCTGGTTGGCCCCTGCTTCGCTCCTGCCACAGCCCTGGCGCAGCCAGGATCCCAAAGTAAATATTAGCTGAGTGTGCATGAACAGGTGAAAAGAGCAACAGCTTAAGCCACTCTGTTTGGGAGACTGAGAAATCTATATAATGTTGTTACCAAGAAACAAGGATTGCTTCCTCTGCTATTTTAGGAAACAGTGAAACAAATGGAGCCTAGGACACACCAGGATTTCTATTTCCACTCTGTAAATGAGTGTTATTACCAAGAGGCAGTGTTTTCCAGTGGCACTCTGTAGCTAGACTCTATTCATGCCTGAATCAAAGCATGTGCTGGTCGAACCTGCCCACTCACACACTCCCATTACCCAGTTGTTGAAAGTGCCCTGTTGCAAGGTACAAACTGTCTAGCCCCTCACAGCATGTGCCCAAGGATGTGATAGCAAGTCCTCAGAAGGTACCATTTACTTGGCACTACCTGTTGCACAGCCTAAGACAGGCTGCCCCTCAGCAGCTCCTCTGCTTCCTTTTTCAGTTGTTGCTGAAATTTCTCATCTTTATGAGCTGTAAGATATTTTTAAGTAGAGTCTTTGCTACCTACTTTTCGTCTTTTTTCTCTTTAATTTTCACCTGATACTGTACAGAACTCAGAATTGTATTGCAAAATTGCTTTTCTAAATCAAGAGGTACAGCCAAGCAAAAACTTTTTCATGTTTTGATGGCATATTGCCAAAGGGTAGTAGGTAACATCCAGAAGAACAAATGATCTCTGATGTTGGACTCCTATAAACACCAAGAGTAGCACCCAGCTGGCACCCTGTGATTGCTGGGGGGCTGGCATGGGGCAGCCCTGTCAAAAATCAGGAGCTGCTCTGCAGTCAGTCTCAAAGTGAAGGTGAATCCTAGCTGAGGTTTCTGTACACCCCTCCAGAAGTGTTTTCTGATCCATACTCAGCATATTGCATATATATGGCAAATCATCTCAGGCTCATCAAAACAGCACTATCTGAGCTGGAATGGGATAGGAGCTAGTGGGTCCAGTTGGTGACTGGCAAGGAGAAGCAGAGAGTGCCCCAGCACCAGAGTCTGCACTCTCACTTTGCTTCCAAATCTCATGTTCAGTGCAAGGGATTTGCAAATGACTTCATGTTCCTCCAAGGGAGGTTTAGAAAGCACGGAGAGGCATTTGAATAGGCTGCCCAAGGAAGTGGTGGAATCACTATCCCTGGAAGTGTTCAAAAGGTGTGTGCATGTGGCCCGTGGGGACATGATTCAGTGGTGAACATAGCGTGTTTGGTTAATGGTTGGTCCTTTCAGCCCTAAGGATTCTATCATATTCCATGGCCACAGGGGATCTCAGAGGAGGCTAAACAACGCAAGAGATGGGTCTCACTCTTTCCTCTTCTAGACAGTTCCTGAAACTCCCTGCCATCAGTGCACATAGATTTTACAAAGGCGCTAATTGCTTCCAGCTTTCATAAATATTCTGGTTTAGGCCTTTAACCAGGATTAATAAAAAGAGTGTGGGTTTGTTTGGTTTTCATGCAGATGCAAGCCTCCCTGAGGGAGATATTCTGTTAAGCTCTCCCAAATGGCTGCTTTAAGCAAGCTCACTCTTTCTGAGGGTTTCCTCTAAGCCATGGGTCCTGCCTGCTTGCTTGCACAGGCAATCCCACTGCATCCGGTGCCATGTACACAGGAAGTCTCTTCCCAAAGCCGAGGCCTCTGCTTCAGCTCTGCTTTTCTTTACAGTAATTTCCACAAATCATTATCTACACTGATTTCCTCTGTCTAATGGAAAAAACTGGAGAGAGATACAATCACTCCAGTAGCAATTTTTCTAATATCAGCAGGTTCTTCCCTCTGACACTGTATAAAATGGAAAGAAATTTAAAACATTTCACAATTTCACTTTTACTATTCTTCATCCAACTCTGTTTTTGATACCTGAGATCACCTGGAATATCCTTTACTCAGCTGCAGTGGCTCCAACCATAAGAGGTGGAAAGCATTTCACCCTCGGCAGGGATTTGTGTGTGTATTTGGCTGCTTCTCGTTTGTAGTGTAAACAGGCACGAAGGTGGAGTATTCCCACACGGTGAGTATTGCCCCTTACCGGAACTTGCAAGAGAGCTGGTAATGCAGGTACTTTGGATCTCATTTAGTAATTATTCTGGAAAGTGTTTTAGCAGATGCAATTAACTCATGATGCTGGGAACAAATACGTAGGGCCAGATTTTTAAAACCTCCTGGAGCCTGTTCCAAAGTGATAAGCTAGAAAGGACCACGGGTTTTGCAGCTGTGTTTCATCTTGAGAATGAACTCAGCCATCCAATATTAGCCATCCTTTTAACCCAAAGAGCCTTTGTTTTAAGCAACCTGAAAAAATAGCAATAAAAACCAATATAACATCAAAAATTACTTCGCTAATGCTCCTATTTATCTACATTTACCCACTCATGATGGGTAATTACACGAGTACCCACCGTGAAATAATACCACTGGAAGTTAGCCACACATAATTTTCATGATCACTCTACTGCTTCCCTTCCTGCACAATGCCTTCCAGTCACTGCCTTGCAATAAGATGAAAACAACTGCAAGTGAGAGATGTTTTAGAGGAAGCTGCATACATCTCTCCGGACAAATATGGCATTTGGAAAGAGAAAGCAAGAGGCCTGAGAATTTTTGACCTGGCTCTTTCCTTTACTCAGTAAAAAACATGAATGTTGTAACTGTACATTCAAACACAGTCACTGTGAAAATGTGGTGTGTGAATTAAGGAAATATAATGTTGATCACATTGACTGTGATGTGTCCCTGCTTCTCTGGACCAGCAAAACTTCCAGATGAACCATACCTTGATATTCAGTCAGGCCTTTCAAAATGAAACCAAGTTCAAAGTTCTCTAGTGAGCCAAACCTCACCCACTAAAGGACAAATATAATTCTGGAGGCTCTTAAAAAAGAACATGCATGGGTTTTCGGTGGTTGTATGTATCTATCTTACATCAATTAATTTAAGGAATCTTTTCTGACAATCTGTCAGAAAAGTCAATTTGTCTTTATAGTCAGATACTCAACGTCTGTGATGTTCCTACCAGCAAAAGTTATTTCTGTCATCCCCAGCTGCTTTCCTCTAGTGAATCCACCTCTGCAGAGTTACCACAACAATCAGAGCAATCACCACAGAAAACCTTTCATAAAAATGGTCCAATTTTCCTCCGATCATCTGACAGAGCTTTGTTGCTGTTTTGTCCAGGAGAGGGATGACAGAGAGCTGCAGCTCCTGAATATCTGCCTCCTCAACTATGAGGGAGAGCACCTGCAGCCTCATGTCACAGATTTTTTTTCCATTCTCCTATACAATAAATGACATTTCTTTATTGAAAATCCCAAAGACTTCTGCTTTTTCCTCTGTTGTGTGATCACCTATAGATAATATCATCCATTGGCATGACTGGACTCAGGACAAGGGTTTTTTTCTGATAGATACTATAGAAATGGCATCAGTCAAAAGAAAGAAATGCAAAACTAAAAGACAACTAAAAAATAAGAGAACTTTGCTGAGGAAGAGTATTTTGAGACATTCTATCACCCTTGTGGTAGTTATCCTTACATTAGCAACGTTAGGGGCCAAATGGCACTAGCAGGTGCTGTATGACCTGTCCCATAGCAGCACAACCTCACACCTTGGGTGAGCAGGGTTATTTGCATTACAGCAATGATATCACGCTACTTCTAGTTGTTTTTCTGGGAAAAAATAAATAGGGAAGCACGAAATGAAATGAGACTGAGAAAGGCTGAGAGGGGCTGAAAAGTCTTTTCCTAACTTCAGCTCAGACCAGCTTCTTTCAATGGGAAACACACGGAAAACTTTGTTTGCAGGAACTTTACAATTTCGCTCTTCCTCACAGAGAGTTTGTCATCCCCATATCTTCCCACATTGCTGGCAGGACACACACCATGGCAAGGTGATGTGCAAAATGCCACAGCTCTTGCAGATAAGGCTGATGGAAATGGAGAGAACCATTTTTTGCTCTCTACACCAGTTCTTCATCCACTTCTCATGGCTTTTGGAAATGTAGGACCCAGAAGTTTTTCCAGACTCATCTGCTACTCTGAGCTTTTAATTAGAAGTAGGCAAGAAGCTCAGAAAGCCCAGCTGTTGTGAAAATGCTGGAACACATCGTGAGAAGCAGCGCCTATATCCTCTCCCGCAAGCTATTCTCACAGCCCCATCACCATGAGCCAATGTTTATCTATTCTCCCTAAATATTTATTAACATGAATTAACAGGTGACAGGTATTTTGACATTTAGAAAAGAAGCACTGCTAATTGAGTAGAAAAACAAAACCTTGAAAACACCCACCGACCACAAATACACAAATACACATGTAAATGAAGTCTCAATCAGATCTGAAAATCACCAAAAACTAAACCATTGAGTACACGATGTCTTCACTGACTCATCCCTCAGAGAGGCTCCTGAAGTTCTCAGCTTGCCCCAGGTAATCTTCAAAGCAGAACACCACGATATCATTACACATGTAATAATTAGCGACTTGGATGAAACCTTTACCAGCAGCATCACTTTTCATTAAGACTTTTAGCTGCACTGAGGTGCAAGAAGAGCTGCTTGGTGGAAAACAAATGCTGTGAGCCTCAGGTCTGTGGGGATTCGTGCGGCTCAGGCTGCTGTGGGGACACAGTGTGGGGCTGTGAGGGCACCAGGGGCACAGCAGGGACATTGGTGTCCGTGGGGACATTGAGGACACAGAGGTTCGGAAAGACAGGGGGTTCTGTGGGGACACCGCGGGCACAGCGGCGCCTGTGTGGGGCTGTGGGGACATTGAGGACACACCACGTTGCCTCTGTGGGTCTGTGGGGACACCGCGGGCACAGCGGTGCCTCTGTGGGGCTGTGGGGACATTGAGGACACCGCGGTGCCTGTGTGGAGCTGTGGGGACACCGCGGGCACAGCGGTGCCGGTGTGGGGCTGTGGGGACACCGCGGGCACTCGCTCCCGCGGGGCCGTCACCCCGCACCTCTCGGACCCCCGCGCCCATGGCGGCGGCGAGGCCCCCACCGGGCATGCGCGGGGCCCGCTCGCTCCGCTCGCCCCGCGCGTGCAGCACCGCGGCCAGCGCCCGCGCGCACGGGGCGGGGCGGCGCGTGGCGGGGCGGGGGCGCGCGCGGGCGCGGCGGCGCGCGGAGCCGGGCACGGGCACGGCCGCGCCGAGCGGAGCGCAGCCCAGCGCGGTCCAGAGCTCGCCCGGCCGAGCCCAGCCGCCGCCGCGATGTTGGACCCGTCGTCCAGCGAGGAGGAGTCGGAGGAGCTGGTGGAGGAGGAGAGCGGCAAGGAGCCGCTGGCGCCCGCCGCGGCGCGGCTCTCGCCCAGCCGCCCCGGCGAGGGCCCGGGCGGCGGCGGCGGCGGCGGTGCCGGCGGCGGTGGGAGCGCCGGGGGGCTGCAGCCCGGCGGGCGCGGCAGCAGCGCGGCCCGGCCCGCCAGCCCCAGCCCCTCGGTGGCCAGCGAGAAGGAGAAGGATGAGCTGGAGCGGCTGCAGCGGGAGGAGGAGGAGAGGAAGAAGAAGCTGCAGCTCTACGTCTTCGTCATGCGCTGCATCGCCTACCCCTTCAACGCCAAGCAGCCCACCGACATGGCCCGCCGGCAGCAGAAGGTACCGGCCGTGCCTTGCCCTGCCCTGCCCGGCTCTGCCCTGCCGGCCAGGCTCTGCCTCTCCTCTCCATCACCCACCCACCTTTGGCTGCTCCCTGCCTGCCCCTGCCATCCACCCACCGGCCTGCCCCCTTCTTACCCACCCGCTTTTGACTTACCCCTGTGCACGCTCCTCTCGATACCCCTCTGTCCGCATCCCTGCCCGCTCCTCGCCTCTCCTGCTGCTCCCCGGGCCTGCAGCTCCCCGGGCACCCCAAGGGCACTCCCGGCACAGGGCACCTTGGGCCCACGTGGGGCGTTTTGCTGGCAGCAGCCCTGGCTCGGGGCTCGGGGAAGCCCCCTGACCCCTTGTCACCCTCCGCGCTGCTCCCCGACACGCTCTCCCACACAGAGCCGGTGCGGTGACATACATCGTTGCTTCTAGTTACGCAACGTCGGGATTCGGGAAGTTTGGGATGTTGGCCATCTAAAGGTTGTCGAAAGGAGAGAAATGGGTTATATTGCTGGAAAACCCCAGCCACGTGCTGTTGCCTCCTGCAAAGGGACTCCACAACTCCATGCTCACTGCAAAGTTTGCTTAACTGGGAGTGCTGGCACTGACTTGGGGAGCTGCTGAGTCTCATTTCAACTTCTTGCAAGTGTTTATGTTTGGCGAGCTCCCCAAGACCGCCTTCCTGGCGAAATGCATCAGCAGAGGTTTGCGGTGAAGTCTCTGTCACAGTCCTGACCCGTCCTCCCCCAGTGTGTCACCACAGCAGGGCCGTGTGCTGGGCAGGAGTGCATCACCTGGGCTCCCCATCTCCAGGAGCTGTCTTGGAGCTTGTTTCTCCTCTGAGGCACAAGCTCATGGGCCAGGGCAGAAATTAAGTTTCTTCTGGATCTGGACACAGGCATCTTTCAGTCAAATGTAGCCAACTTTTTCCCCGTGGCAGCCAGAGTTGAGTCTGTGATGTAATGTAGCTCTCTGAAACAGCTGGCTGATTTTTTGTCACCATTTTCAGTTGAGTTTCTTAGACTGCAGTTTTAGCCTTGATCCTGTTCTGTGTTCACAAATGACCTTTACAATTCAGGCAGACTCCTGGATGTATTGATGCAAACGACATTCAGTTCTGCTACACCACAGGACTATTATTAGTCATTGCAACATACGGAGGTAGGAAAGTGTATCCGTACTGTATCATGTAGTTTAAAGGCAATATAGGACAATCTGTTGCTGGAAGCTTGAATGATCTGCCTTTGTTTGCTGAGCAAAGTACATAGCTGAAATTATAGCCAGGTTTGGAGTTTCTTTTATCTGTTGGGTTGTTTGGGTTTTTTTTGCCTATAATGCTTTTCAACAGATTGTGAATTTACAAAGTAGTTTTTGCTCTTGTTTCCCGTGCAACTTCTTTGTGTTAGAGAAAGATGATGAAACTTACATTATTATTAGTTAATTTCACTGAAATAAAACCAAGCAAGTCCTGTAACTGTTTCTCACATAAAAGTGAACTGAAGACGAAACTTACATTATTGTTAGTTTCACTGAAATAAAACCAAGTAAGTCCTGCACCTGTTTCTCACATAAAAGTGAACTGAAATTGACAAGTAATTTATCCAAAGGAGCGTGCAGCATCTTAGCAGTTCAGAGAAGAGTGGCTGGGAAGGACAGTTTATAGTCCCTGAAATCAAAATAGTGTACTGTGAAAGGACAAGAGAAGGGAGAGGAAAAGGTCGGGAATAAAGTGCAGGTGAAACAAAGAAATTAGGATTAATGAGAAAAATTACAAAATGGTAGCAATAGTCAAGGCATTGTGGAAGTTACACAGGATCTTGGGAGGAAATAATCCATTCTCTGTGAAATGAAGAACATAGGGAAACATTTCTGGCTTATTAACATAGCTAAAATAGGTGTGTTTTGGGGGCTGACCCTCTCCCCTCAAACTTAGCAGCGAAATGAAATTGGGAAAGCTAAATTTACCATGATAACACATGTCAAATTGAATTTACCCTTTAAAAGGCAAATTCTGGTTTTTTGTTTTCTCTATATCCCTATATTCAGTTGTCATGCTGGGAGTAGATCCTTTCCCATTTCTTTGCCAAACTCCTGTTGAAGTCAATTAAAGGACTGCCAGAGCCTGGAGTTTGTTGATGAACTTCATGTGCTCCTCTGCTTTGCTCTCCTAACATCCCTCTGGGAAAGTCCCTTCCTTCTCTGGTTGGAGGGAGACCAGAGGGTGAAGGTGAGGGACTTGATCCCTCTTGAGCACCTAGATTTAGTTGCAGTGTATTGGTTGGGTCTTCAGTAATGATGACAGTGTCAGTGCTCAAGACTCACCAGAGTGGAACAAATGCATTTTGCTTCTTAGGGGAAAGGTGAGAGAAAACTGGATTTTGGTCCTGCTCTAATGGGGGCTGTTGGATCAGTTTGCTCATTGGCAGAGGAGGGATAAACTGCTTCCTTTCCCATGTGCCATTTGCTTCTCCACCCTCACAGTCTGCAGACTGCCAGGGAATAGTTTCATCCTTGGAGAAATAGGGAGCAGAAGATCCCCAGGTATTGTTATTTGCAATCTCCAGGCTGGTGTGCAGGATCACGCTCCCTCCTTTCCCAGTGGTGCTGGACAGAGAGGCTGCACAGGGTGCTGCTTGATCCACTGCGTGTGCAGGGCCCTGGAGATGCCAGGGCCTGACCCTGCCCATCTGACCTGTCCCCAGCCCTACTCAGCAGGTTCTGCCCAGTGCTGGAAGGAGAAGGATGAGGTTTGGCTTCACCTGGCTCACAGTTCTCCCCTGTAGAATGGGCAGTGCTGTGACCCCGAGCACAGCCCAGGCAGGTGACCATGGCTTTGCTGGTGAGGCAGTGAAGCTGTTGCCCTGCAGAGTGGTTTCCTGTCTGGGTTACCTGATAACAGCCAGCCCATCCCCACCACAGCTGTGATGGACTGTGTTGCAGTCAGCCCCTGCCAGGCTCCCAGAGCCCGGGCAGCTTCTAATAGCTTCACCTTCTTTGCAATTTTCTCAGATAAGAAAGTGTTGATTTTGTTGTGGCCGCAGCCCTGAAGTTCTTGCCTGGGCTGTAGATCCCTGTGTACCTCCCCTGAGGTGTGTAATCCTCTCTCCTTGATCCTGCAGTGCTGCTGTGTCAGAGCTGGCTGGTGCCCCAGGGGCTGGGAACACACCGGCACAGCAGGCACCAGTTGTGCAGCCAAACACACATGTGTAGTGCTCCAGAGCTGGAAAATGCAGCCTGGTGTTCTGCAGCACCCATCAACCACCTTGGAATAAAGGGAACTGTGTAGTTAAGGTGCTGTTGCACCACAAAGGTAATTACCTGCTGTTTGATAAATTAGAATGTATATGAGAGCAAAGAGAGCAGTGGAAACGTGAATGGATGGTGTAGCTGGGTACTTACTGCGTGTGGGCACGACAGCACTGCTTGTTTACACCAGCATTCAGATTTCCAGATGAATTTAAGCAGATGCTACTCAGAACTGGTATTTTTTTGATCCTGACACCCCAGAAATTTCAGCAACAGAGGAAAAACTGTTTTTTAGATGAGTGTGTTCAGGTCTACGCCTCTGCTTTGGGTTTATTTTGATGTTTATGGGGTAAGGCTCCACTTGAGTAACTACACATCTGTGATGTCTACCTGTAAGTTCTTCTATTTACATCTCACTAGCAGTATTTCCTAAGAAAAAAGAAAAAAGGCTTATTAGATACCTGCCTGTGTTGTCTTTGCTTCCCACTTAGGTTTCTTTTTTAAGCCACCACTGAATTCCAGGCACATTACAGATGCAGACAATGGTCTGCAAGATACTCATCCCTGTAAGGCTTGGTGAAAATAGGGAGATTTCATTTTTATCTTGTACCCCAGTTGGGAGGAAGGTGCAGTGTGTGGGCAGCCATTACTAGACACTGGGGCATCTGAGAAAGACACGAACTGAATGAGGAGGAAAAGCTCCCATCAGAGCTTACAATATTGCTGGATGTGGAAGGCTCTGGCCTCATGATGCAGCTCAGGAGGAAAGTGGCTATGCCAGCTCCATGGCTCTCAGAACAACGTGTTTTATTACTGCAGATGGCACTGAGCTTGGTAATTGTGTGCCCAGGATGTGTGTGGTCTTTTCTCTAGATCATGCTGCTTTGTTGGAAGTAGGGTTGAGACGACCAGCCGTGCTCGGTGCCTCTTCCCACTTGATCCCAGCTGTCTGAAGCCTTTGGGAAGACAGCTCAGCTGGCAGCCTAGGGACGTGTGACAAGGTGTGTGTCTGTAGTGATGTGAACCAAGCATCCTTGGATGTGGGTTGTACCTCTTGCTGAATATCTCTGCAGCACAACAGTCAAAAGGCACAGCACAGGCCTGGAATTGGTGTTTGCTCCTTCAAAATAGCATATACTGAAAACACTTGTTGGGAAACAGGCAGCAGGAAAAACTTTTTAGGAGATAAAATGTGGAGAGCACATTAGGTCAGACATTGTTGCAGCCGTGGTTGCCACTGCCTGTTTTCCTTCCTGCAGAACAAGGGAGTAGGCAGGCAGGAGAGTAAATCAGTTCCCAGTGGAATAAATGCAGGATGAAAAAAGTTCCAGATTAGTTGCAGATTACCAGGGCTACTCCTGGGAGAAGTGGCTCATGATTTGGGTCCTTGTGTAAGCCTGTGGGATGACGTCAGGTGCATTAGCAAAATTCTCAGTCAAATTCAGCAAAGCGCTTAAGCTTGTGCTTTGCTGAAGGGTGATTGATTTAAGCACAGTGCTTAATGCAGAACAGGTGTGAGGGGTCAGAAACTGTTCAGTTGGTTACAATGCATCTTAAAATACTGAATTCCTGCCATTTCAGTAGGCACACAGATGCTACAACAGTTAGGGCATAGGAAAGCTAGTGCAGCTTTCCAAATAACCACATCTTCCTTATTGTGGGTTGGATTGTTACTCTCATGCCATACTTACACAAGTTCTCTCATAAAAGCACCAACACATTGTTCTTCTGGGACAGACTGAACTCAGGTGGTGTTGGGACTTGTTTTAGCAGTTTTCTGCTGGAAGAATTTGTTTTTGTGGTCAGATTCTGTTCTGCTGGTCCCAAGAAACCCTTGGAGATTTTTGGTTTTCTCAGCTCTGCAGGGCAGGAGAGTAAAGGCAATGCTGTGCTTGATTTCTGTCTGTCCCTCAGTTGCTGTCTAGTGCTGTTTAAGAAGTAGCTGCAAGGTCCAGGCAGCTCTCAGGCATGAGCTGTACTTCATGCACAGCTCTGTAGTTGCAGCAAAGCTTGCAGGATAATTATTAGTGCTATGCCTATACAAACCTGGAAGAGTAGTTAGGGACTGGCTTCACCACTTAGATGGCTCAATGTGGACACAGGCCACTGCCACCATCAAATGAGGGCTGTGTGTGTGGCTGGGCTCCTGGCTGGGGCTGTGCCCAGCTCTGTGCCAACCCTGAAGTGAAGGTGAGCCTGCTTGGAGAAGAGCATCACCATGTCAAGGAAGGTCTGGCACATCTGAGATGCTGTGCTGCTTAGCATTGTGGAGTGCACAATGTGATTACTGTGCTCAAGTTGTCTGGAATCTGCAGAAAACTGTTGTTTTCACTTAAAACACTTATCATTTATTTTGCCAGTGCCTTATCTTAATCTAATTCTAGGAGATAATAAATATTTGTCATACTTTGGCTATTTATATACTTGCAGTTTATTGGATTGTGAAGTGGGTAATTAAATAGGCTGTGAGCTTGGTCTTTGGCTGTTGTAAAACTTTGCAGTTCCTGATCCATAGCCTGACATTTCAGTTATTGTGGGTGGCACTTCTTGGGCCAGAGATGCTACTAACTGAGTGGAGAAGACTTATCTGATCATGCAGCCAAGCCCTGCTACAGCCCATAGTTTCAAAAGGTGTAATTTATGGCCTTGCTTTGCATAGTCTAGACACTCTCCCTGAAGCACTTTGCCTCTTGCACAACTTGTAATTTTTCTGCTGAATGGTGAGTCACTTGTTCTCCATTTACCTATGTGGAAAGTGGTCGGCAAGTCATTTCCCTATGCAGTTTTTTGTTAGCTGGAGAAATATTTAATTTGTTTTTAGTTTATTTAGCAGTAGCAGCCCAGGCATCACAGCTCTGCTACTAGCAGTGTGTATATACAAACCCCAGAGCTACTGCCAGTGCTGTAGTCCAGAGTGGTACAAGGTAAACATCCTATTTCTGTTTCATGATGTAAACTTGATCAGTACGTTAAGACCAATCAATACAATATGATCAATAAAGCTGTTGCTTGGAGAGTATTGATGTGAATCCAGCTAGTGGCTTCAACAGTGCTAGGGTTTCATCCCCAAAATGATCTCTAGAAATCACATATTTTAGTATGTCTTTGAGCATTAAGACTAATTAAAACAGTAGAGTTCTCTTAAAACAGCAGACAAAGGGACTTTCCCTGGTGATGAGCAGCTCTTCTCCATTTGTCTCCCAGGAGGGTGGGTGGGGTTTGATGGATGGCCCCTCAAAGGTCTTCCCTTCCTGGAAATAGAGCAGGGTGAGATCCAAGGGAAGGTGCCACCTCCCTGCCCAGCTCTTTTAGAGCATGGTGCAGGCATGGCAGGACAATCAGAATTGTCTCCTCACCTTGGATGCTCCTTTAGCAAGTGGCACCACCAGCTCCCAGTGGGTCAGAACAGGCCACCCTTCTTGGAGGGCATGCTCCAAGGTCCAGCAATAGAGTCCAGCTGCCTCTTCATGAGGATGGGTGAGGGGAGATGTGAGAGATAGAAGGTTCCTGGGGAGTTCACCTGTGTCATTACCTTGGAGGTACTGACAAAAATACACAGAGCATCGTAGCCTGGCACTTGCTTAGGAAGAAATTATTTGTGGGTACAGGATATTTGGATTGCTTCACCCAGGTTTTCCTCTGAATTGTGTAGGCTTCATTTTTAAAACAGGACATAAAGTGCAGGCGCTGAGTGTTTGATGTTAACCTTTTGAAATTGTTGTTGGAAAAGGTGCTTGTGGTGATAATATTTGGTATTGTTTGTCTGTGATTCAGGCTGATAAAGTCAGACATTTTCTAGAATTTAAACACCTGAGTCAAAGTGTCATGCAAATATTTATTCATCTTGGGGTAAGTCGTGCTGTGTTTGTAGTTGTCATAGTTCAAAACCTGTCTGTCTACTTCACAGCAAGGTTGGGAGCTTGGACTTTTCTTAGTGTCAGGTATATAGTGACCCTCATGGGCGTCTCCCCATACCTAAATGTTAATATTTGATGAAGAAACTTAATGAAATCTAGATTTAGTCATGGTTTTTAGTGACAGTGCTGTGGTTGTTTATCTTTGGGGATTGGCAATGCAATGTGCACGTCTTGAAGGAACCTCACTGACTTTGGTAGGACTTCTGGCTGATGCCACAATGCATTTGTGTAATACCCTGACCAACAGGGCTGATGGTCCAGCACTGCCCTTTTGTGATCTCGTGTGCTAAATTACGGTGACATTCACACAAAGGCAGGGCTTTCAGACTTTCCAAAATGAAGAGTCTTCAAATCTAACTTTGTCTGTAGACCCTCTACAGACCACCTTCTGCTCCTTTTTTGGGGAGAGATTTAGATCCACACTTGATGATTTAGGTTTAGCATGTATGTCTTCAGCCAGATGAAGAATTTTGGGGGGAAAAATTCAATAAACTTTTTGGCAGTGGAAAAGAAGTACATGTTTAGGATGTTTTCGTTGCCAGAGGCACTTCTGCAGGAGAAAGAGGCCTCGTATCCAGAGCAGTTGCAGCACTGCAGTGTGCACAGGCTCAGTTCAGTCTCTTGGAGCAAGGATAAAAAGGGGGTGGTTTGGCTCCCAATTGCCTGTCTGGCACAGGGGAGGACAGTAATAGGGAAGAAGGGCTGTTTTCCAGGCACACACCTTGAATTGCTACTGATAGAAGAAGCTATTTGTTAATAATTGTCCTCTTGAAACAGTCTCACAGGTTGCCTTGTAAAGAGCAGTGTCTGCTCTAGCATTTGAATTTGATTTCTAGCATTTGCATTTGCTCCTGAGAACCCATTGAGCTGGAGAGGATGGCCGTGGGAGTTGGCAGATTCTGTAAGTTTGTAGCAGCCACTGATGTCCGTTAGTTGCAGTGTGTGCTTTCAGTTGATGAGGTTTGTGGGGCTGGCTGACTCCGCTGGGATGCCATTCTCCCTTTCCTGGGGAATTGAAGTTATCAAGGCACATGATGCAAAGTTGGCGTGTCCCTGAGGTGCAGAAGGCTTCAATCCTGTTGAAGGGTTTTACTGCTTTGAGCACCCCATCATGTGACTACAGCCTACAAGTTTTTCCCCACCTCCACATTGCAGGGGAGCAGCCCCATGCTTTCCTCAGAGCCCCTCAGAGAGGGACAGTGATTTGCCTTTGCCGGTAGGGACGTGGGTGTGTGCACGAGGGTCATTTCAGAGCCTGGAGTGTCACAACCAACATACAGACTCTGGTTGGCACTGGAGAGGACAAGGTGCCTGGCTGGTGGCATCCTGGTGAGATAAAGGGACTTGGCTGTTAGAGGCAAAATAGACCAGTACTCCTAAATACAGCTCCATGCTCACTGATGTTGGTTCTGCAAGAAGGCACTCACCCATCTGATTTCCAGCTGGTGCTTTGCTTGGAAATGAACTCTTATCCCAAAGAGTGATTTGGGGGAGCCCTGTCCAGCCAGTTGGCCAAGTGAACCTAAATACTTCAGAGACACTTTGGGAAGAAATTTCTGGGCTTGCTCTGCCCAGCCTTGAAATGTAGCTGGTACAAGTGGCTGTGGAAGGGAGAAGCTGCTCCATGAACAGCAGCCAGATGCAACCTGTGTTCCACTCAGTGCTCCCCTCAGGTGTCCCTGTTCCTGTCAGATGGGTGTGGGCTGAGAAGGAAGGAGCATTTAGGTGTTATGTTTTAGGCACAGAAAATACAGGATGATTTGGGGACAAGTAGTTGCAGCCATCCAGATGTTCTGTTGGACTGCTGCTGATGCTGTAATTTTTGCAGGAGTTTTTGCAGGGGCTGTGGTTTTTGCAAGGAGGTGGTTTCACTTTGCCTGATGTGCTGTTGCAGGGGGTCAGCTCCTCCCACACCTCAGCAGCAGAGAATTTAGGCAGCTGGAAAGTGATGTGGGTATCACATAAGCAGAACATCAGGCAAAAGGCGATTTTCTTCTAAGATTCCAAACATCTTTTCCTAATTCAGCAAGAGGGTACACACGCTTTGCATGTTTGCATGTGACGAGTTTGCTTTTATTGTCACCACCACTAGACTTCCTTCCTTCCCAGCAGACTGCTCCCATTCTTCTTGCAACCAGAGATGACAGACTCGTCTCTGCCTCAGGAGGAAGCTAATGGGGTGACGCAGCAGGAGCCAGCTGCCTTGCTACCTGCATGGTGACAGTGCAAGGGGGAAGGAAGGCCACAGCCAGCACTTCTTCAGCTATGGGCCAGGCTGCATGACCTGTGCACGCTGCAAAAACTGTGCCTCCCACCCTGGCTCTGCAGACCACCCTCTGCCAGTGAGACCTCTGGGCAGAAGCCATCTGCTGCTGTTATGTGGGGATGTTCTGAGCTGCTTGGGGTTGGTTTTTGGTGCATAGCAAAGAGCTAGCTGGAGTTAAGACTGCAGAGACTTTGTGTGTGCTCAGTCATTTGTCAGGGCAGCACAGCTCCCAAACGTGAATTGATGCCGATACTCTGTGATGGAAAAGAACAGGGAGCTGGGAAGGGCACAAGGCCTGGCTGAGGGAGTTTGGATTTGGGAAGTTTCAGCTCTGCTCCCTCCCTTTATCAGGTGTTTGGTGCTTTAGTCTGCGAACTCTCCTCCTCTGGAAGGGTATCTGTGAAGGAGCTGGGTCAGGGAGGAGGGATGGCTGGCAGTTATTAGGTGTGGCTGTGGTTTTCTTTTCCATCTCCCATCTGCTCCGCATCAGATGTGCCCAGGGCTATGCAGAGATGATTTGGAATAATACTCTTCTAGCCTCTAGCTGTCTCAAGAGAGAGCTGGTATCCTCAAAAGACTTGAGTTGATCATGCAGCGGTGGATTATGTTAGCCAAGGCTCTGCCTGGTATGATTTCTACTTGTTTGTGGGCTCCTGGACTTAAGTGGTACCTTCTACTCTAAAAGATGTTGGTTGTAATTCTGCAAAGACTCTCATGGGTTTTATCTACTCCAGGGGCTGCTTCTTTCCCAGAATCTCTCATGGCACATTCCCACACAGCCTGAGCCACATGCCCAGCAGGGAGAGCAGCAGTTGGTACACTTGTTCCAGCCTAAGTGGTGTAGGGAGGGAGGGCTAGGCAGGAATGGCATCAGAGAGCCTGTTTTTTAAACTGTGAGCTGGCTGCTTGTACCAGCTACGTGAGCCTGCATGGCTGAGCCATGGGCATCCCCTCGAGGGCTACACCAGCCTGGGAGGGGGTTATGAGCAGAGCAGAGCAGTGGAGTGTGCCTGAGGCATGGGTAGGGAACAGAAGCAACATGCCAGTGGCAGGATGGAGGATGGAGGAAGTGAATTTGACACTGGAATTACACTTTTAAACTTCTGATTTTGCTTGTTTTTAAGTGCTGTTACAAGTGATTGTGCTTGTGCAAAGGTTATGAACTGAGCTGGACCCCATGGGGTCTCCATGGGCATTGTTAGATTTCTCCATCGCTAGTGAAAGCCACTGAAGTGCCTGGACTCCTGTGCTGGCTGATAAAAAATGGATGTTTCCTTCTAAGGCTGCATTGCATCCCTGCTGCTGAACTTTTATTTGGAGTTCCTCAAACTATGACCTCTGAAGCCTCTGTGGCAAAGCTCCTGCTTGGTACATATTTCATGCAGCAGGATGTTAGTGATAGAAATTCTTCCTGTAATTTCATCTCTCTGTAAACTCCCTTTTCTCAGCTTCTGTTGCATGCCAAAATATTCCTTTCTGCACAGAAGTCACCCCAAAAGTGAATCAGATCCTGCTGAGCAGGACAGTCTTCCCACCACCTATTTATAGTGCATGCAATTACCCTCCATGCATCTCGGAATTCTAATTGCCTTTTTATTGCTGTTTGTAGTGTGTTAAAGGTTTTTGAATGCTCATGCCTTGTGTTCTCATTAGCTCTATTTATTCCTCCTTTGGCTCCCTTCCTCAACCTCATCAAATTTAGCATCTTCATGCCTTCAGGGCCTTGGACAGCTCTGCCACTTCTGACTTCTCCCATGTCCTTGCTTGTGTTGCTGCTCCAGATGCTTTGTGTTCCCCAGTCTCGGCCTGACATGCTCTTGGGACCTGTCTCCTGGAAGGGGCTCTGTGCCTGCTGTGATACCCTACCAGTGATCCCTTTGCTGGGCAGGGTGGCTCAGGGAAGGTGCCTCAGTGTCTCTGAGGCAGCTGTCCTGCTTCAAACAGGGCTGTTTAACATGGTGAGGCTGCCCAGGCAGTTAGGGGCAAGTACGTGATTTCCAAATGGGGAGCAATGGTCAAGAGTCTGGGGAGCAGCTGGTAATAGGGACTGAGAGTTGGTAAGCCAGGTGAGAGGCAGGTGCTGTGGCCCAGGGTCCCCTGCATGGATTTGTTTTGTCAGGGTGGCACCAGAGCTGTTAAGCCACTAGGCTCCCCTTGTGGCAAGACCCTTCTCTAAAGCCACAGTCTCTTGGGCTGGGGGCGCATACAACTGGTATCACTGAGATTGCTTTTTTTAGAGCTTATCCTGTCCCAGTTTTCACCTGATGGGCTTGTGCAGCACCTGTCACCCTGGTGGGTCACTGGGAACAAGCAGTAGCCTGTATTTGTCTCGTATAGTTTGTTGAGTGCAAAGTCCTTTATAATGTTGTTTGCTTTATGTTTTAGCCTTGTTGTGTGGCATTTCCATGGCTCAGATTAATTTAATTATCCCCCGAGGTGCTTGCTTGCTCACAGTTGTCCAGGACTTTATTGCCCTCCTCTTGTGTATTGAGGAGCCCACACAAATCTGAATCATCAGTAAATGTAATCACGGTGTTTGATGTTTGTTCTTCCAAGTCTGTGATATATACAATGAATGAAACTGGTCTTAATACCCATCTGTGCCTCCCCTTTCAGCACTTCTTATGTTCCAACATGCTTATTTGCTGTGTACAGTCCTGCCAGCGTTTGTCCTAACCTGAGGAATTAATATTTTACGTAAAATTGTATCAAGAGCCTTCTCACCCTATAGGTAATTTATAGCCAGAGCTGGCTATCAGCAACTTTAGCATGTCTGCTGAGCACGGTGTCTGCTCAGGGAGGGCTGAGCTCAGTAGCCTGCAGTGCTCTGTGGGCTGGGGCTGAGGACGGGTGAGTGCTCCATGCTGCCAGCCAGCATTCAGTGTCCCTGCCTGCGGCTGGTTCCAGCCTCCGACATGGTGGCACTTGTGACATGGGCTGTGCAGCGTCACTCTAGGCTGGCATCCTCATCTGTGGGCTCTGGCTGAGTGTGAGGGTTCATTAGTCAACAAGAGAGTTACTGAACTGGAACAGCCTGGAGCTCCTTGGTCTCAGCGGGAGTTTGCTGTTTCAGGTTCCTTGTGAAAGGTGAAAGCAAAGGCAGAGCTTGGCAGTTTGGGCACTGGCTGGGGGCTTGAGTTTGAGCCAGGTTACAAGCTCAGCTCTCTGCTCACTTCTTCACAGACTCACACAATTATCCAGATCTTTCTCAAGCTGTCGTCAATAAGGTGGTGAAAATATTACTCCTTCCTCCATAGAGCACTGGAAGACAGAGCTTGTGAGATGCTGAGTGAATTGCTTAGTGCAGGATGCAGGTCTGGGGAGCACTGGGGCTGGACCCGGTGAGAGTGGCTGTGCTGTAGCTCAGACACACTCAGACACTGAACCCCAGGGGCTGCCCCTTCCGTGACTTGCTGTGTCCTCCAAGCAGCTTTTACAGCTGCTCCCTCTTAAAATAAGACAGTTAATAGTCTTGCATAATTCATGCTTACAAGTTGTACACATTTGATGATAGAAGGAGCCGATGTTTCATTTACACACATGGGGCTTCATATAGATCTTAACAGCTCTGTGCACAACAGCCGTGCACCCTTTCCTGCTGTTTGTGTTTGGGCAGGTGGACAGCAGGCTGCTTGCTGTTTCCATAGGCAGGGCAGTGCCTGGCTTGCCTGCAGCCTGCTCCTTTGACATTTCCTGAGCTTGTCACGGATGCTGCCCTCCTTCAGGCGGGAGAATTGCAGTGTAATGCAGAAGCAGGACAGGAAAATCTTCATCCTTATTGCTCTCAAAACCCAACTGCTGTATGAAAGGGAGGCAGTCTGGAGTCCTGAGCCTAGTTTTGCATTGCTGGGAGTCCGTGGAGCGAGGCTCTGCTCCAGATGGGCTCTCTCAGGATGCATATGGATGTGCTCTGGCTGCCCTTGCTTGGGGCGCTCTCGGTGCACAACACGGCCTTCAGATGTTTGTGCTCTGGTGAAGGCTCAGGCTTCAGGGACAACCAACTGTGACTAGCAGGACATGGGCATTTTAACTCGTGTAGCAGCTCAGCTGCCCTCTGTTAAAGCCCACACATTCAGGAGAAGAGCAAAACCTCTGATTCTTTCCTCTCAGCCAAAGGCATAAGAGCCAGTGGCCAGCCAGCAGCAGCTGCCTTGCTGTTTGGTTGCTGCAGGTTTGGGAGGGAGTTACAGCTGCTCCAGTACTGGGGCAAATCATCTCCATTTATCTTTGCTGTTATGCCTCGATGATGTCAGAGAGTCTCTTTACATTGCATATATATATTCAGACTAAGCAAATCACAGTAGTTTTCCTATTAAAGTTTAATGATGAAATATGACACTTGTATGTGATTTCTTTTATTTTTTTCTTTAGCCAGTCATTTCATTTGCTCTATAACCTTCATGCTAGTAATAATAATCTTTCCTTGCTGTGACTCAGGGGAATGAATGTGCCTTTTGAATTTGGGCTTTTTTTACCTAGACAGAATCTTTGTGGTAGTTTGTTGGTTTTTTGGGTTTTTCTAACAGCTCTGATTACTTGCTTTGCAATGCTGTGACCTATATTCAAGGTGAAACTTGTGATAAATATTTGCTTTGGGGAGAGAAGAACCACCATGCTTTTGAGAAGATTAAGGCCTGTCAGGCAGCAATCCTCATTTCAATTAGACATCAAAATGCAAATCATCTAGACTTCAAAGTATTTCAAGGTGAGAGCAGAAAGGACTTTAATACATTCTGAGATTAAGTTGAAATCCTTGAGCACTTTAATTGTTCTTGGTTAGTTACGCTGTCTAGGAATGGTGTGGGGGTAGGTTACAGCTGTGCAAGGAAGCCCTTTAAAGATATATTTAGTCCCAGGATTTCAGGGGCTAGAGGAGGGATTTGCTCACCTGGATGCTTGGAAGACTTTGCTGTGTTTGAAAGGGTGAATGACAGAGCCTGGGCAGTGGGAAGACTGAAGTATTTTTTTAATTTCTGCTTGAGAGATTAGCTATGGTTTTATGAAATGTAAATGAAATTCCTACTCTTTATTCTCTTTTTCTTGGATCTCCTTCTGAATTCTCAAGCAAACATTAATGAAATAACTGGGGGTAAGAATCAGCAAAAATCCAACTTGTCCCTGCTGAAACCATGGGTACAAGGTCATAGCTGTTTATGTAACAAATCTCAGGATTCAAAAAATGTCCTTGGTGTCGTCTTGTGCAATTTTTCAGAGGTGTTTATGGAGTCACAGTGCTACTATGCACCAAAAATTTTAACCATACACTGTAATTGTACATTGTGCACCTCTTTGTATCTAGTTTGAATGATCACACTTTGTAGATATGATGCAGAAGCGTAATGAAAAAATAGCAAAAATTCAAATTATACATCTATCTTATTAAAAAAATAATTATATTAGCATGTAGACTCTGCACTAGAAAAACTTCTCTAGACAGAAAAACTCTCTAACTGTCTGTGTTCTTGAGAGCTGGACCTTGTGTGGAGAGCATTTGCAGCCACCTCACATCACCCCCTTCCCAAGGGAGCCCAGCAGCCAGTGAGTCCCCATGGCTGGCAGATCTCTCTGGGCCCCGTGGGGTTGGGGCTCTTTTTGCAAGGCAGGTCTGGGCATTGCTCTTGGGAGTTGCTGGGCCTTGGTAACTCAGCAGAGGTGGGAAGGGCTACAAACAGGGAGGCAGAGGCAAAGAAACAACCTCCTGCATCATGCAGGCTACTGCTGAATCACTGTTTATGCTGTTTCTGTACCTGCTGACTTGATGCATGGAAATAGGGTACCTCTATTTTTAGTTCTTACCTTGTGCATTCGTGCACATGCACGCTGAAATTATACTTTTTGTGATGGGAGCAGTTTCTTGCCTACACAGGGAAAGTATTTCAGAGTTGTGGCACAGTAATGATTCCCAGTTTCTTCCCTTCCTAAAATCATCTGCACAAGGAGAGAGTGAGGAAGAGCTGCTTGCTCTCTGTAGTAGTACAGGATGCCCCGAGTGCCTTGAAGCTGCTGCTGCAATCGATGCCATCCAGACATGGTCCTGCCCCACTGCCTTTCTGGCAGCAGAATTACAGCTGCCAAATTTTATTCCATACCCTGCTGGCTTTCTTTACGCTCTCCTTTAGAGCTTATTTGATACCTAAATAGGATTTATCAACTATTGCAGCAGGACCACAGTGTTTTGGTTTGTTGCTCTCCGTTTTTAATCTGTGGTTTATTCTGCCCCTGTTGATGCTCGTGGAGCAATACTCAGCTCTATCAGCAGAGGAAAAGGTCCCAGGATGAAACCAGCACATTTATTTTGGCAGGAGTTGAGTGTTGGCTGTTACCTACTGCTGCATTAATTGTGCTGTGAAAACAGGCACCACTTTTGAAGTAATTTAGATATAAATTGCCTATATGAGCTGGGACATTGAGGTGAGGGAAAGCAGTGACTTGTCGGTACAAAAAATGACTGTTTTCATTGGGGACAAGATCTGGTTTATTTTGTTTATGCAGCGGAAAGCCAGTGGTTGTTGGTGGAACATTCCAGAGGAAAAAAAAAAAGCTTTCTCATTCCAGTGTGTTGGGATTGACAATGGCATTTTGGGAAGAGAAGAAATAAAAAATGCTCTGCTTTTAAATGGCTCTGTCATTCATGTACCAGCAGCTTTGTGACACTGTCTGTCCTCAGCTGCTGTGACTTCAGAAGCTGAGATTCCCCAGAGCTGATGAGATTATATGACTCTGTTATGTCCTTTAGAAAATGCATTATTCCTTCCCTGGCATCCTCCTGGTGCCCAGGGTGCTGGTCCCTGCCACCAGACAGCCTGGGAGTGAGTGCTGCTGCTGCTAAAATGAGTGAAGTGACAGCAAACTGGTCCAAGCACTGTGTCCCATGTAAGAAGTGTGACAAAAGGCTTGTTCAGGATTCTGCCTTAAATTCCTGTGTCCGAAACCTTAATGCTGAACTTGGCAACCATGAGTTTTTTCTGACTGCCCTCTTTGATTTGCTCTCAGGAGAAGGTAGCAGGAGAATAGCTGCTGCTCTTGAATACTGGGTGAAGTTTGGCATCAGCTAGCTGGGAATTATGCCTTTGACCTGAAGGTCTCTGTAGCTTTGGTTTCTGGAAAGTCTGGATGCTAAACTGTCATCTCCCAGTAGGTCTCGTGTCTTAAACCACTTGCAGCAGACCCTGTGGCAGCCTTGCTTTCCTTAGAAGCTTGTTCAGAGTCTCAGTATCCAGAAATTAGTGTTGCCTCTAAATTCAGATCAATTTCTTAAATAACCTTTTACTGCACTGTAAGAGTTTGGTCTGGCCAGCAAGAATGACTTAGTGATTCTGGTACTCACTCTGGCCCAGTGATGCCTGGTGTCTTTTGGGTCCTTTGCTGCCCTTCATCCTTACAGAGCCTTGGCACCCACACCCAGGAAAGAATGGTGTCCTTGTGAAACCCTTGCTGGTCCAGTTTCTGTCCTTGTTTCAGGGATATCAGGAATGAAGCAGTTGCTTGCATCACTGCAGAGTAATTTTCTGCCTCTGAAACCACGCATAGAGCTGCAGCACGTTCACTGCTCGCTGCACACACAGCCCTGGCTTTTCCTGGTGTGAAAAGCCTGCTGAATTGTTTTAAAATGTCACAGCAGGAAAGAGCTTTATTTCTCATACTCCATCATTTATGTCAGCCCAACTTGTGAGCTGTTTGCCAGAAGCACGTGCATGGGTGTGAATGCATTGGCTTTACATGGACCTGTTTTCTGCATGTTTGTGTCTGCCCTGCTGAGGAGCATCACCAGCCAGTGCTGGAAAACTCCTGTAGCAAAAGAGGGACGAAAGGAAGGGGAGAGGTGGGAGGAAGGTGCTCCTCTTGAAGCAGAAACATCATTTGCTTCTGTTTCACCTCCCTACAAAGAGACAAGGAGGGCCTTTGGACTGTGCAAGGTAGAGCAAGGGCTACCCAAGAGTAGCTGTTTAGAAACAGATCCATGGTACCTCTTGGGTTTGGGGGGAGAAACGCTGAAGGTTTGGGCACTTTTTTTCTGGACCTCAAACTGGACTGCAAATATTTTCTCCCCAAAGATGTTTAAAGCTAAGCCTTACAAGACTGAAATGGTGTGCAAGCAGCCCCAGCTCTCCCCGAGGCTTCAATTTTCAGGATTATTCAGAGATTTGCAAATTAGAAAGGTGCTGAAACCAGTTGCCTTGAACTTCAGTGGAAAAGCATTTGATGGTGTGTGGCATCTTGCAAGTTAGTTCCCAGGCACCATCCCCTGTTGGTGGTACTTTTCCATCCCTGATGCTGTCTGTGGCCAGAGCTCTCTGCTTGGCTTATAGCCACACTTTTTAAGGCACAGAGAAACCAAGGCAAGGGGAAGAGGCTGAGCACAACCTGTGCAGAGAAGGTGCTCCCAAATCCGTGCTGGCTGCCAGCTCTTTCTTCACTGTGCCCAGGGAGATGCCAGTGACTGTGCCAAGATGCTGGGTGTGAGGTATGGGATGTCTCTAAAGGCACCTGAGCAGACAGCTTGGAGGTCAATACCTCGTTAGAGCAAAGCCATGTGCCTGCCTTGCCTCTCTGCTCTCTAATTGCTGCCTCAGTGCTTCCTATCTGCATCCAGTAAGCAAGCTGCTGGACAGTTAATTACTGCTCTGGTCTGAGTGCTGTATTATAGTCCCTTCTGTCAATACTAATTGTTTTATAGAAATATGAAGTACCTCTTCCCCTTTCCTCCAAGGACTTTGAGATGCAATGTGGGCTTTAATGATTTCATTCTCCCTTCTGTCCACTGCGAGCAGGAAAGTATCTCCCATTTTCAGTGGGCACTTAGGGCAATGTATTGGAGAGGCACGAGCACTCTGCTTTTGGGGTCTGTTCCTGTGCCTTTCCAAAAAAGCTCTTTCCTTGCCCTGGTACCTTTGGTGCTGTGTATTTATAACTAATCAATTGCAACCCAAGATCAGAGCTATGATTATCAATTGTCCTGATGAATTCAGGCAGTGCTTCCTTGCATTGTTCCCTTCCTGGATGGGGTTTCTTTTTCTTACTTTTCAACCTTTGGTTTAATAAATAGGTGCAAAAGAGTAACTTAAGTAACTTAAGCAGGGAATCTAATGAGTAACTTGGGTGGGCATCTACTGAGAGTGCACACCATAGTGTGTAAGGATCAAACATAAGGAAAATTCCCCCTTCCAGGCATGAAAATTGTCAGCTTTTGGCATTCAGTTGCATCTCCATGTATTTGCACTGAACCAGGTGGTCAAGGTGGGCAACTACTGGTGATGGCTGTTTGCAGGGGGATTTATGATTTTGAATGTGTTTTAATTATTGCCCTGGAGTAAACACCAAATAAACCCACATTCATTCATAATTAAAGAAAAGTAAATTTAAATGTGCCCCACATGTGTTGAGCTTCAGGTGTGTTTGTAGTGACTGATGTTTTGGAGCTGTGCTCTGGTTCTCTTTGCTTCACTGGAGGTTTTGCTGTTAGCTTTTAATCATTAGCAGCATTGCACAGAGCAGGATAGATTCCCAGGTGAGCACCTGTGATCTGTGCTCTCTGTCATGCAGAGATGAAACAGGAGAGCAGGGAAGAGCTCTCTGCCTGGCTGTGGGAAAGGCCCTGCCACTGGGATGCTCCAGACCTGATCCTGACTGCTTTCTGTACCTACAACTTCCTGCAAAAGCCTCAAAAATGAGATATGGGTGTGTCTGAGGGTGCTGGTGTGATTTTAACAGAGATGGGGGAAATTTGTTGGCAGAAGGGTGGATGGCAGAGTCCCATTCCCAGTGGGGTGTGGAGGATGAGAAGTGTTTTAGCCCTTCACTACACGGCAGCTTCTGCTCAGCACGTGCCTCTGTGTTGCTCAAGGTGCACGTCCTGGCACTCAGATCAGGGCTTCATCTGCTGTCAGCTGGTTGCACCAAGCATTGATGGTATTCCTCTGTCTTCCCAGGGGATTCGCAGAGCAGACCATACTTAATTAGACTTGCTTTTATACTTAATTAGAGTCACTTTCAGAAAACAGTGCAACTTCTGGTGCTATCAGCGCTTTTCGATGGCAAACATGGGAGGGCAGGCAGCATGGAGGAATTGCAGACCCACAGGGCCAGAAATACTCAGACTGAGAGGCAGGACTGCTGATCCATGAGCTGAATGGTGCAGAATGACTGCTGGCTACTCCCACAGGCATGGCACAGTGCTGGACTACTGGACATGCTCAGTGCATCCTTGTCAGGCTGAGGAATCCTTGTTGAAGGTCTGAAACTGCTGTACCCAGGCTGAGATTACACGGCTGTCAGTGCAAGCTGTGAACTGGGAGGTGACACAGCTTTTTCTTTAGAAGAGAGTCTTTCTGCATATTGTGTGGGATTTATAAACAAAACTTACTCCAATACAGGCTGAATCTTTCCTGTATTCTATTAAAATAGAAGGAGACAGGAGGCAAAAATTAGCCTTTTAGACTTAATCTCTGTCTTCTTCATCATCTGTATTGAGCTCTGAGGGTGTTTGTGACCAGAGATTTGTTGTTTGGCTTCGAGTTCCTGTACAAGGACTTTCCGTCTCAGCTGAGCACCCTCAGTGCTTTCTCTGCTGTTCTCCTCCACAAACATTCTGTGAAGTTTGATGTGCTGCTGATGTCATCTGCAGGACATTCTGTTCTGTGGTTTTAAAATGCATCCCAATTTCAAACCTGCTCCACTGGGCTTAAGAAAGCCTGTGCTGGTGCCCTTGCTGTCACATCACCCAGGCTTGTGGAAGCCTGCATGTTAACTGGGCTCTGAAAACAGTTTCCTGCTTCTCAGCAACAAATGTGATTATGGTTACACAGGGGAATGGAAGCATGAGAAGCCACATTGTTGCATTAAAGGTCAAGTTGAGTTGATTTTTAATCTTTCAACAGCAGCAGCCTCCTCTTTATTACACATGTGACTTCATGTGTGTCTGCCATGGCATAGGCAGGAGCTTGGAGATTGAGTACCACGTAGGCCAGGCTTTGCTTTTATACTTAATTTTCTGGGGAAAAGAGGCAGTAACATCTTGTCTCTAGCTGTTTTTTTAAGAGAAGAGCCTGGTGCTGCTGTCTGTCAGTGGTACCCAGTGCTGCTGCTTTGTGCCTGCCATGGGTGGGACTGGGGAGCCCCAACTCTACGTGCAGCTGGACTCTGGGTGGGAGTGATGGCACCTTGCTGTGTGGGACCAGCACCTGGAGACCACGGGCTCCACTGGGAGTGGGGCCAGTCTCCAGGCTGTGCCTGCCTGGGGCCTGTGGCACGAGGATGTATATTTTGGGAGGGTGTGGGATTCCATGTTCCAGGGTAAGTGAGCTCCCACACATGTACCCAGGGATATGCAGCAGCTCAGGATGTCACCGATGATGTTTGTCACCTTAATATTTATCTCCTCTATTTGCAAATCTTGGCGTGAGCTGCAGATTCTTCTATTAGTATTTTGGGACAATTTCCTTCAGTTCCTGATTAAAATGCATGTGTTTTTCCTCATTTAAAAATATCATCTGTATCAAAAAGCTAATGATCACAATACCTGGCTTCCTTTTCCCCAACAAAGATGACAGCAGTGATATAAATCATTCTGTTGCTGATTGTAAAATTGCTACCTTCAGGCACGTCTTTATTTTAGGGTTGGATTTTTTGGCTGCCACAATTTACAAGAGAAAGACAGTTAGAAATTTTCTCCTTTTAATATGTAGTTTTCACGACTCTCAAGTCTCTTTATCGTGTCAAACTGCTTTGGCTGCCAGGCTGGAAAAAGCAGAAGAATAAAGTGCCTTTTTTTTTTTTTTCCCCAAGCATGCAGCTGTGCATATAAGTATGTGGCGTCTTTCCCGACGTAAGATAAAGTCATAAAGATTTCCTGGGCATTTTTGCATTGCTCTGCTATCGTGGTCCTTGCTGCAGTAGACAGTGAATGTTCTTTTCTTGGGACTTTTTCCTTATCTGATTTGAGCCTCAGTTACCTTCCTCTGGTTCCTGGCATGGTTGTTATGGGACCACAAACCTTCCTAGCACTGAGGTGCATCAGCTCCAACATGTACAGAGTCCTACTGAGAATTTGGATTTTAGTTGCTAGTTTTTGAAGTGAAATCTTAAAGGGATTTTAATGCAGCATCATATGGAAACACCAGGATTTGTTTGTTTTATTGTTGGGTTAGTTTGTTTTTTTTTAATTTTTGGTGGGTTTTTTTTTCCTGCCACCTTTGTGGGGAGATGTAAATGCCTATCTGGAGAAGTCAGGAGCTGCAGAGACTGTCTGAAATGCCACCACCATCTGACCACCTCCCAAACAGCCCAGCTCTGTGCTTGGTGGATGACGACAGCAAACCCCATGAAGGGTAGTGCTTGTGTTTAATTCTGCATTACAATCCCTTTAATCTAGGATTATATCCAGTTGTTTTCTTCATGCAGGGTGTAGGCTGTCAGATAAAAGCAGTAGCATCTGGGAGGAGAAAAATTGCTTCAAACAGGGGCTGGAAACCTTGAGTATCGGCAGGTGCTTTTATCAGAAGCATAAACCTATCTCACAGAAACTGCCCAGGCAGGTGCAGGGGCTGACAGGACCCTCCAGCCCTGATAGATTAAGACCCTGGGAAGGCAACTGGTTGCAAATGAAACAGTAATTGCTTTCCCCTCACTGAATGAAATCTTCTCTGAGGCGATTACACAGATTAAAGCTTCCCACTGCAATGTACCAGAATAAATATAGCCTGTGCCTCTTGCGGGGGCTGCTGCAGAGCAGCATTGGCTGCAGGATGCCTCTTGTGAGGTATGGCAGGGCAGCTGGAGTGAAGGGGAGAAATCCTGTAAAAACAGGGCTGGAAGGACCTAGGCTATCTGAACATCTTCCTCTCTTAAAGCTGGATTGAGCATGCCCAGGTTGTTCCTGGTGGCACTTGTCCAGCTGGTCCCACTGGGGATGTGGGGACATGAGTTCCTGGGTCAGCTTCTCCTGTGCATCTGCATCCTTACTAGGACAGAGCTTTTTCTCCACTATCCTGCCCGGCTGCCTTGCTGTAACACATACTTTTAATTTATTGTCATGACTGTGAGTGGGAATGGGTTATTTAATTTTTTTTTCAGCAAATTTTTCCATACTTTGAGGAGTCTTGTCCACAAAACCTTCCTGAGGGACCTCTTTGTTTCTTACAGCCCTGGGCTCACATTTGTTGCCACTAAGGTGCCCTTTCCCTGCACTGTGTGAGTACTTAGTGCACCCCAAGCCATGCACTTTGCATGTAAAGTTAAGCCATTACCCTAAATAACAGATGCATTTTACCAATCTGATAATTGGTGGTAGGTACCACTTTGACCAAGGTGCAAGGGAGAATTTGCCATGCTGACATAAAATCATTTTCCTTGTTTATCACAGCTAGATTTAACTACCTGGTGCTGTTGGTGGTGTTTGATTAGGTTGCATGCTATATAATTTCAAGTACAGTGTGTGTGGTAGTTGCATAACACAAATTAAAGTCTGAAATACAGGAGTTGTATATGTGAAAGTCGTAGAGATCTTTTCCACTCTAATTAGCTTCTTTCCAGAAGAAAAGGAAAAAAAGCATGAAAAATGCAGTTCACTTCAGTGTGTAGTAGAAGATGAAGCCTTGTGTGGGCTGGAGCAGTGCCACATGATGGAGCATCATTTTGGGTTGTACAGAGCTGTGTCTTTTCCCTGCAGCAGTGTTCTCCTGTGAAGAATCTGGATTTTCTTGAGGCATTTGGCAAACCTGAGGGCAGCGAGTGCACAGGCTATGGTGGGAGGAGTTGCTGTCTCTCTCCTCTGTGCCCAGCTTGTCCAGACCCTCTTGGCACAAGCTTGGGCTCCCCTTGCAGAGCTCAGCATCAGTCCCTGCCCAAGGGGCACAGACTTGTGTCCTTGGCACAGCCCTGTGAAGGGGACTTCTCCTGGCTTACCATCCGAAATTATTCGAGTTATGAGTGCCTTGGGGCTAGGCCTGGTAGGATTTTCTGTTACTTTCATTTTGCTCCAAATGGTACAGGGAGGCCACTAGACTCAGGTTATCAGCACAAAAACAGGCCCTGGAGCTAACCTGAGTGTGAATGGGACAAGGCAGGTGCTTGGGTAGCCCAGGCTTCTGCAGAGTCATTTGCAGTCAAAGGGATTTGAGTTGTGACAGTGGTTGTGGCACCATCACCTCCTATCAAATGAATCATCAGGAAGGAAGTCTTTCTTTGGTCCAGGGCTAGTTAGTTTAATTAAAGGTCCATTGCTCTTGCAGAATTTTGATGTAGTCAGCTAAGTTGGTTGGTTAAATGATGTAATGTTGTTATGCCTATTTTTCCTCGAATCTAAATTTCTGTGGCATAAGTAACAGGATGAAATGATCTGTTGCTGTCTGTGGAGAGCTGATGAGAAACGAGTGGTGGAGGTGGTGGGTAGGCACTTAGAACTGGCAGGGGATCTGCTGTGAGACCTGATGGTTTTGCTGCAAATTGTAGGTGCCAGGGCTGTGTCAGTGACTCGCCTCGTGTGGCACACTGGGGAGATGACCACCACCAACTCAGCACCTGCTTATTAAAATAACCTTGACATCCAGTTTATCCATCCTCAGGGGATTGTGATTTGTATGTGGCTTTTTCTCTAATTAATAAAAATCTATTTTCATATCTTGGGGATGAATTTTCCCTAGGCTTTTGCTTATCCAAGATATCTTCAATGACTTGAAGTGATGGTTGTAATGATGGCCTTTTCTCTTGGTCTGAACTGCCGGACCCTAATAGTGACCAAAACAACATCTTTAAATTTTAAGCCCCTGTAATTCCATGCATGCAGATTTCTCATGGCCCACATTTTGATTTTTGTTATGTCATCTTCTGATCCCAAGCACTGTTTTTTCTAAACCTGTTCTTTCTTGTGAACTATCTTATGTTTCCATTGGGAATAGAAATACTTTTCAGTGCCCCATCCCAAGGAGCTTGGTGGTTGTTGGCAGTAGCTGTTCATGGAGTAGCTGCAAGAAAATCTGCGGTGGCCACCTGGTTCCTTGAAGCTTTCTGCTGAGGACTGTGACCGACTGCCACATGGACGCTGGAGTGGGGTTTGGCTTGTGCCATTGCTGGCACCTCACTGGCCATTTGTGCTGCTCCAGCTCCAATGCCACATCCCAGCTCAGATCCAGCCCTTCTTTGGAGCCTGAGCCCTGGCTCTTTTCTCATGCTCACAGCCATGAACATTTGCCTGGTACAGCTGCTGGGACTGACTTAATGCAGTTCTGTACTCATCAAAGGCACTCATCAAGACTGGAGGCTTTTTGGCTTCTTGGCTGCTTCTGTCAGTAGTTCCTATTAACACTAATGGAAATCACACTCTGGCATCAGCAGCACAGCATCCCCTGTGCTGTGCTCTGCTGTCTGACAGGAGTGAAATTGTGGGGGTAATTCCTTCTGCATCACACAGAGATTTTACTGCAAGGGGTCTTGCTGTCACTTCGTAAGTACTGTGCCAGCTTAATGTTCTGTAATTTTCTTTCTTGGGAAGAGCCTGTAAAGCTGAGGACTGTGGTGGGGTTTTAATGCTGGTTCTCAGGCACCAGGAATAAGGGAAGAAAAGTCTTTTTTTTGAATTCCAGCCTTTGACACAGTGCTTCAGAGGCCTTCCCTGTGGCCCTCCGTAGCTACAGGGTATGTTGCTTCCTCTTCAGCAGCAGCCCCTGAGCAGGAAATTCAGCCTCTGTCACCCACCCAAATGCCAGCCTGTAGGCAAAGAGGATTTGTGCACAGCTTAGCAGAGGGCTCAGCTACCAGCCCCATTCAGAAATCTCCTTGGTCTCCCAAACAGGCTGAGGGGTGCCTTGCTCTTACTGACTCATGTTGTGCAGGCTCTCGGTTGCTCAAGATAAGCATCTTTATTCTATCATGTTGGTGCTGTTAGCCTGCAAAGTGGCAAAGGCTTCTGTTTTTCTTTGGTTTTTTTTTTTTTTTCTGATGTTATCATTGTTTCTTTGCTTCTCCGTTGTACCAGGAAGAGCTGGGATTTGTCTTGCATGTTTAAAGCACATTTTTGTAAAAAAAAAGTCTAAGGAATTAATCACAAAGCTCAAAAATAGTACATGGTTTGTAAAGAAGTAGTCACAGTTCAAAAGATTAAAGGAAACAAAAATTTCTATTTGCCACCTAGAGTTAAGGGGAGCTTTAGTGTATCCTGGGAGACAGCATCAGAGAGAAAAGTGCAAAGAAAAAAAGTGCAAAGACAGTCATCAACCAGAAGGAGTGATTTGTGCTCAGCAGTTCTGCATTCAGGTTTGGGGAACTTTGTTCCTAATAAACACTTGGGCTTTTAGTCAGTGAAGGCAAAAGTATCTTCTCCAGGACTGGAGCTGACGGGCAGGGGTGCTGAAGTTCTCAAGTGACTTCTGTTGCCAGCTTCCCTGGCATTTTTTTCCCAATATTTCCTGGTGAGGAAGATTTTATTGCTGATTTTGTTTGCTACAGCATGCATAATGTCTGACTTTCTGAGCCCACAGCCAGGGTTTCAGCTGGAACCTGGCAGCTTTCTCTGCTGCGTGGGTCAAGCCAAGTGCTGAAACCTGGCTGGAAATGAGTTGGAGGTGGAACAAAGTTTCCCACCAGTTTGTCCTTCTTTTGTCAGTGTGGGCAGGATACTTGCCCTCTCAAGAAACCATTATGTGTAAAACTCTGAAGTTTGGAAGCTGCCGACAAGGAGGGGCTGGATGGCAAAGTATCGCTGGCATTGCTGGAGAAAGCCCTGCCAGTGTGGAACGAAGGGGAACAGGCTTGTTTGTGCTGCTTTTGGCATTTTCCCTTTTGGCCCAGCTTTCTGGACAAAACCTGCTTGGTCACAGTTGAGCCTGGTCCCCTCTTCTTTGTGAGGTTTCGAGGCCAAAGGATCTGCATGAGCCAGTGCAGCTGGTAGCTGGCATCACCTGCCTCAACCTGCACACCCCGTGGGCTCCCTGCCCATCTTCCAGCGTGCCTACTCCCTCATCCAGCTGCCAGGGAAGCTCACTGCTGATATTCCAGAGGGCTGGGAAAGCATTTGTCTCTGAGACAACTGTCAGTCAGGGCTGCCTGTTCTGTGTGGGCCCCCTCTGCAGTGTGTGTCATACCAGAGGAGAAGCCATCGCTGGCTTGTGCTGGCCCAGCAATCAGCACCAGGAGTGAAACTCCAAGCTCCTTTCATTCAAATATTTTGGGGCATTTTCAGGTAAGCGACTGCATTCCCACATCCTGAGTTCTACAGCTTTTATTTGAGCAATATTTAAGATTGGTGGTTTTCCTTCCAATTTCTGCGGGTACCAGTTATCTCTAATTCTTCAGCGTAGGCTGAGGCTTCTAATAAGAATGTTTGAGTTAAAAAAATAAAAAAGGCAATCCATGCTGTAGGCTGAGGTAAGGTGGGATTGTCTGTGCATGTACAGCATACTGTGAGATCTGTTTTATGGGATCAGAGTAACATGGAGTACTGTGGCCCAGCTGCCACCAAGCTCTGGGATCTGCCACCTGCACAGACCTGTTTCCAGGACATAGCTCGCTCCTCACACTTATTGGGAGGAGGAAAATGAGAGTATTGATTCAATGCATTGTGTTCATTTGGGGAGCTTATTTTTCTTTTTTAATTTTTTTGTGTGATTTTCACTGTTATGGTTTCAGTGATCTCTTGCAGGGCTCCTAGAAGCAGAAGGGAAGCTCCAGGACAGAGAATGCTGTTGGCAAATGCTAGCACAGCTGTATTCTATGAAGAAAAATTTTATTTTATCTTTTCCTCTTTCTGTATACTCATGTGTTTTTCTGCTCCTACAAGCTCTCCTCTGAAATGATATGCTTCAGTTGTGCAGTAGCTTTGCTGCTTTTGGGGGGGGGGGGTTTCAACTTGAACTCTTAATGTGTAGAAAAACTCATTACCTGATGTAGCAACAGGCAATTTTTCCCTCCTGCTCTTTGGGACTGTGTTCTGCTCTCCTCCCTCCTCCTGGATTTTTTAGTCACCGTAAGGTAGTGTAAGACACATAGGAAATCTGGATTTTGAGCTTGGACAACATATTCTGGGGGTGTGTTGAAGAGGATATTTACTCCATCTGTTACATCCCCTTCTGCTGCAGGTCACTGTTCTTGTAGCATCTTGCAATTCTTCTGCACAACCCACAGCAAATGAGGAGCAGAGACAGCTCCTCTGATGGGAAGAGGATAGCAGGGGACTCTGACCCTCCCAGCAGAAATGCACAGAGCTCATCATTCACTCAAAGCCTTTAAAATTATTCTGCCTCAAGCCCAAAGCAGAAAAATGAATCTTTCTCCTTTTGGAGACAGCCTGCAATATACTACACTTCACAGGAATCCTTAAAACAGCTTTCCTGGCTTAAATGAGAGAGTTTTTAATGTGTAGGCATGTGTTTTTGGAGAGGATTTTTATGTAGGGCCATATGCAACCGCTTTGTTGAAAATTGCCAGACTTTAGAGAGTTAATGTACTGAGGCATTACAGCAGTGGTACCAAACTTACTCTGTTGTGTTTGTTAGGAAAGCTGGATGTTTCAAACCACTATATCTAACCTTTGGCCAAAAAAAGCCCCACAGGCCATCAGAGGCACAAAAAAGGGCTTTTTTAAGGTGGGTTTTTAAATTATTATTTTAATTTTTTTTTACATGCAGTTTACCAGTACTGTGTCTCCAGGCTGATGGGAAGGTGTTTGGGTCAAGACCAGATCAGGCTGCATTTGCTCCCTGTGCCCCGGAACCAACAGCAAAGATTTGTGCAGTTGGGTGCTGCTGCTGGGGCTGGGTGGTTGGTGCTGGGTCACAGCTTTGGGGGGATGTTCTTTAGCTCTAATTCAACTTGGCAGGAGGTGAAAGGCAAAAGACAGCCAGCATGCTGGCCAGAGGCACCAAGGGCAGAGGGCTGCTTGCTCTGGGAGCCAGGATGTCCCTCTTGCCTCAGCCAGGTGCCCCCAGGGATGATTCAGTCATGGCTGTGGTGTTGATTCTCTCTTTCCACTGGTGGGGTTTGCATGGGGAAGGTCCTGGTGCCCAGCTGTGCTCAGCTCAGGTGCCTCACCCCTGTCCTTCCTCTGCTTCCCCAGGAGATCTCCCTGGGACTGATCACTGCACACTCCAGAGCCTGTCAGCCAGCAAATGGCTTTTCCCTTATCTTGAAAACCATGGTTGAACTTCATGCCTAATTTCATCAAGCAGCTGATTGTCCCTTTGCAGATGCCAGCGTGGGCCCTACCCACACTGCACACAGGCTGTGTGTGTGCCATGGCTGCCCTAGCTGGGTTTCATTTATGCTTACAGCCTAAAGCTGAGAAAAGGTCACTGCTTCCTCCAGCTTTCCCTGTCAAGTGAATGTGCTCCAAGCCTGGAAATCTGAGCACTTGCTTGCACGAAGCCACCCTTGGGGCTATGTCCCCATGGGCTTTCATCCCGTCTCTGTGATGCCTCAGATAATTTGCAAGATTTGCCCCTTTGTTTTCAGCCCCCTGACAGAAACTGGGTCCAAAGACTAGAACTGTGGGAAACTAACTGGATAATTTTTACAGTGCCTTTATTTAAATAATAGTAAATCACCCCAGTGGAATGATGTTATTGCAGATGAATTTCCCAGATGTCTTTGAAGGAGCAGACAGACACTCTCAGCTAATCCAGGTACATACCAGCCATCCTGTGAAGGTATATTCCCATGTCTCTCCCTGCTGGTGGGCATGGAAAGTTGAAATGCTGTTTTCTTGCAGTAGTTTGTTACCTCAGAACAAACTACCTTTTACTAAACTTTCTCCTCCAGCTCTAAACAACATGCCCTTGTAAAATCTGATATTACTCACTTTAGCGGGAAATGTGAGGTGGAGGAGGACGTGCACTACAGTTTCACACCTTTTCTCTTGTTTTTCTATCTAGAAGCAAATTCTGTTCTGGCTTGACTGATTGATTGAACCTTTTTCAAGTGCTGTCTGAAGGAGACAGCTTCTCTTTTACTGGATCAGAGATGTATTTGGCTCTTACACAGATTTTCTTAAAATCTGGAGTGTTTTCTTTCTTTTTGTTTGTTTCTTGGAACTCATGGCAGATGCAGAGAATAAGGGAAAATTTCAAACACGACAAGCTGTACTTAGCCAGAGCCATGGTGTGTAGTAGGTCACGTCTCTTAGTGGGCTGCTTTGAAAATGTGCTTTCTTTGGAAAAGAAATATTGCTCAGACCTGCATCTGCTTCCTCTTCTGCTCCAGCAGCCCAATTTCATGTTGATTCAGACAGAAGCCCTCTGGTTTGGGGGCTGGTGGTTTCCTCAGCTCTTGGCAGGGGCAGCGTGGGCATATGGGGTGCCCACAGCAGGGCTCACCATTTCAGCCTTGTCTGCCTGGGAGCTCCTCTTCATTTCTTGCCATCTTGTTCATTCCCATCAAAGACATTCCCTCCCCTGCTAACTCTGCCAGGCTAAAACCAGCATTTTCAGAGGCTGGGACACATCAGGAGTCCTTGATTCTCCATTCATTTGTCTGCCACTTCTGCTCAGTAAGAACTGTTTTTAAAATAGCTTGTGACATGGAGGAGAGGCAGAGTTTAATGATGAAAATGATGCAAAAATAATGCCAGTGATGGTAGATGTGCTTTATTTTACCTTAAAAAAGAATAGAGAGAAGCCTGGGTTTCTTGTTTAGACATCTGAAGTGTTGGTAGGAGATCTTTAGCTCTGATTGTTTAATATTTTTAAGTCAGCATGAACCGCTGTATGCATTAACCAAGAAAGATGATTGGCTTCTGCAGTCTGTAAGGTCTGCCTGGAATAGGAACACAGAGATGGAAATAGTACAAATGGTGATTGAAAAGTGTCTCAAAAAGTAGCTTGCTTTTCTTCTTGGATATGCACCATCCTAGTCTATGAGAGGCTCTCAGTCTTTTCATGCATGTAGCCACTTCTGGAGAGAAGCAAAGTGCTGTTACTCTCCTTCACAAATGGGAAATGCAGCACAGAGGGAACAGACAAATGGGCTTGTTGGACAGCAAGGACTTGCCTGAATCCCAGAACCCCCAGCACAGACCATCTTTTGTTCCCACCTGGTCCCTCACCCCTCTTAGTGGATCAGTTAGTTTATGGATGTGTAACTGTCCTTAGGTTGTACCTGGGATCTCCAAACCCACAATACACTGGGCCATTCCTAGCCCCTTGTCCAAGACTGGAGATCCTTGGGTAGTGTCAGCAGCAATAAAAGGTACTGATCTTCAGAGTGCTGAACTGTCCAAATAACACTGGCCCAGGTGGTGAACAGAGGTTCTGTGCCGTTAGTTACTCCTCCGGTGGGGCTGGCAGAGTGTTCCTGGGCAAAGGGGCCCTGGCCACATTGATCAGCAGTGTAAAACCACCACCTCTATACAATATTTTCTTTTGGGCACCTGGGAGTTGTTTGCGAACAATCCCTTGTAGCACTTGTGAGAGATTTTGTACAATTTTTATTATCAAATAAATACAGTATCAGCTATCTATTGCAGACAATTGAATGAGAGGTTTTGCATACCTGTGATGATGACAGAGCAGGAGGCTTTGCAGCCATTTGTGTCATATCCATACCCCAAACTGTCTTTTTTACTTCCTTTCCGTCAGGCTCTGAACATCGAAGTTCTGGAACTTGTCCTCAGACTATTCTGAAATAAATATGAATTCTAGTAGGATCATAGCCCAGCCTGTTCCTGAGTTTTCCAAGGGTCTAGACATGGGTGTCTCATGGAGAAGGACCTGTGATGTTCTCCAGCTTCCCACCTGCCTCCTCCACTGCAGCACACCAAGGTCTTGAGGCATGAAAGGATGGGAGGTAATGTTTCAGAAGCTGTGTCACATCAACACTCACAGGCTTCCATAGAGCATGTGTTGTTTTCCATCCAACAGGAAAAAAAAGGAGTGAAAATGTTACTTTCCAAGACTGCCTGTGATGTTCCAGAGGAGGAGATCTTCCCTTGATCCTGGGTTAAGCATTTTTTGAGATGTCAGAGCAGCAATGCACTGTATGTACCACATGTACTGCACTAGGGGAGTGAAAGGGCAAGGCCAAACCATGTCTGTTGCATTTATAGAGAGTTCCTACAGCAGTCAGAGCAAACATGTCTCAGAGTGCCCCTCTGGCCAGGCCCTTGCTAGCGAGGCTTGCTGGAGCAGGCTGTGTAAGTGGTTGTGTTAGTGGCCCTCAGGACCTCAAGTTAACCAGAACTGGGACTGGGACTGGGAGGGAATTAGAAAGATATTTGAGCCCGAGAGAGGAGGAAGAGCAGGAGAAGGAGATAATCCAGCCTGGGAGTAAAGGGATTTTTGGGCACCCAAAGGGGCATCCAGTGTTAGGGAGCTTTTCTTGTCCCTCTGCCCATTCTACACAGCCTTCATTCTGTCTGTCTCCTGGATTTATTTCCTAGCTGTATTTCTGCTAGTATTTTTATGGGTTTGTTTTTTCTATTTTATTAACAGAGCAGCTGCACTTTTACCACAGGCAGCATGACGCTGGGCTTTCTGCTGAAAGCTGCCACATCACAATGATGTGTTTTACCCAGCAGACCTCACCAGGCAAGGTTCCCGGCACAGCAGAAGTCACCAGGGAGGTTCCTCAGAGCAGAAATCACCCCTCAGCCCATCCTCAATCACTGGCCTAGTATTTCATCATTGCTATTTCTTGCTTCTGTTTTGTGCTGGCTTTTCCATTCTTCTAAGATCAAAGTCATATTTTTATTAGCAGTAAAAAAATAGGGGCCTGTATCTGTTTGATCATATGTAGAAAGATACCCAGCAGGGCTAGTTTACTCTGTTGGATCTGTCACAAGCTCACTCTGCTAATGGCTTGCTTAGGTAAAATAAGATCAAAGGTGGAAAAAGTTCCAAGTTTTCTGTGCTCTTGTCAGGTGGCTCCATCTTGGGGTTACTTGCCAGCACATCAGCTGCAGAGGAGGGACCAGCCAGAAGGAGACACACAGGAGAAAGAAACTTGCAGGCAGGAGCAGAATTTCCTGATTGGAACCACAGCTGAGCCACCTGGTCTAGTGGGAAGTGTGCCTGCCCATGACAGAGGGACAGAGGGGGTGGAACTGAATGATCTTTGAGGTCCTTCCAGCCCAAACAATTCTGTGATTCTGTGATGTTAATGGAAAAGGGGACCCTTTGCAGGGGAGAGATGCAAGGGGGGGCAGGTGCAAGGGTGGTATGTGAATGTTGGGTGTTTGTACCCCTGGTACAAACAAAGATAGCAAGTGAAGCAGGCTGTGGCAAGGTATCTTTTGATGTACGTGCATCTAGGCTTGCTCTGTGGTGGCAGGTTGAAAAAGGAAAGTGTAGCTTGGAAAGCACAAGGGGAAAGTCATCATGGCAAGGCCCAGTCCCAAATCCTGGGTTTGCTTTCCTTTTTTAGCATTGTGCTCTGCAGCACTTCAGAAAGTAGGAGCAGCCATAATAGCATTTTAGGTCTTTCATGTATGTCAGAGAAGTGTGCCTAGCTGGCAGAGTGAATCATAGAAAAGAAATATACTCAGGGTTTGAGAGGATAAAAAACCACATCCATGTATTTCAGAGAGCAACTCGGAGCCTGTGCTTTGTCTCTCCAATAAATCTGCTACTGGATGCAGTCTGGGACAGTGGGAAGAGGAGATCTGCACTGCTTGATCTAGAGCCTCTGTGTCTGCAGCTGGCTTAACCAAAGGGATTGATGTTTTGCCTTCCCATACTTATGCAGCAATACTTGAGCCTCTTTACAGGAGAAATGTTCCAGCAAGTGCCAAAATCATTTAACACTCACTGCTTGTGCTGCAGAGCTGCTGGAGTTTGCTCATAATAACAGAGGTAGTGAGAGGTCCTGGCAGGGATTGGAGCTGGTGCTGTGGGGAGGCATGGCTGGGTGGTAGCTCTGTGGCTGGGAAGAGGAAGGGGCTTTCTTCCTCTGCAGCCTGCTCTAGTGGGTTTTCTGTCCCCTTTGGTCACATTGCTGAAGCAGATATTTACCCTTAGGTCAGGAAATACTGTTCTTGTGTTCTTGGGCTGCTCGAGTGAGAGGCTGGTTCAGTCTCTGACCTCCAAATCGATGCTGTGCTGGTGTGTAAGGACCCAGGAGCTGTTTGCATTGTTTGTGCTCAAACCCAGCCTGATCTCTGAGCACAGGGCAGGTGGCATGTAGGAGTGTTTCTCCCAGAGGATCCCCATTGCTCTGACCCATCCCCAACACTACAGGTGGGCTGAGCAGACAGGGCATGAGCTGCTGCAGGCAGAAGGAGTTGTTTGGGCTCTTCACTGCCCACGTGTGCAAACCCAGGCACGGTCGTGGTGCAGTCATTTTCTTTGCAACAAATCAGCTGGACACCTCTTCTGAGAGAGGAGTAGGTGACACTGGTGGCTTGCCAGGACCATGCCTTTTTCTATTTTGCCACTCACAAAGGATGACGGAGGCTGGAGAGTGGGTGGCCAATGTGCATTTATCAGGGCCTGTAAAGCATGGACCAAGGGAGAGGCAACAAATCAAGCACCCACAAAGAGGGAATTGTACAGACAGCAGGAAAACAGTGGGTGTGTGCACAATGATCTGCATATGGTCAGACTGTAAGGGTATCCCTGGAAAGATGCATGGTGGCTATCAGGAACCAAAGCACAAGCTCTTTGTGGTAACAAGTATTGAATTTCTCTGAAACAACCAGAAAAGGCACTGTTAGGTGGCTGGGAACAGTTTTCTGAGACTGCCAATTAATACTGGTTGTGTATGTGAGCAGTGAAAAGCCAGCAGTGTTCAGCTGTTTGCAGAGCAGCCACATCTGCTCAGGAGAGTTTGCAATTAAAACCCCAAATGCTGAGGCTGTGAGTCCCCCCACCTGTGGCCCTCTCTTGTAGCAGGGAAATCAGCATCAGCAGAGGGACAACGTGATACATTTTCCTAGTGCAAAATAACCTGTTTTTTTTTTTCTAGTCTCATGCCCATCGCTGGAGCCTCTGGTCTCTCTCCCAAGACCAGGGCTTGGCTGCTCTGGCCTCCTCCCCTCACCTTCCATCCCACATTGTTGGTGTTGTAACTGGTTTTCTGGCTGCAAGCAGCAATGATGAGAGATGCTCATTTGGTTGGTTTAGATTTTTCCTAAATCACCTGCTGCTGAAGAGTAATGAAATATTTATTACATGTTACAAAACCAAACCCAGAGCAACAACACAGTGAACAGTTAAATATTCCTCCTTTCCTTCTTGCAGCGGTCCCTGAGCAGCAGGTGCCCTAAGAAGGAAGAGCTGAGTGCTGCTCATGATTGACTGCTGCTGGGCTTTCTGGACAAAAGGCAGAGGTGCTTCCCCAGGGGATTACCTGCAGTCCTTCCCCAGGGGATTACCTGCAGTCCTCGGCTGAAACGATTCCTTTGGGACAGGGGTGGTGCTGATGTGCTGAGCCATTAGGAATCAGTGTGCAGTGCTGTGATGCACCCTCATGTCCTGCCTGCAGGAAAGAGACTTCAGTGGGATGTGCAGTGTGCAAGGGCTCTGTGAGGCATCAGTGCACTGAAACATTCAGTCCTTGATCAGAGGTGTTAAGTGTGGCAGTGAAGGGCGTCACTTCTCAACCACACTGCCTTTCACTTGGAAACATTCTTCTACAGAGCCCAAATCTGATTGATTTCAGAAGCCATCACATTGATGGACAGGGCTTTATTAGCAGGTTTGAGTATCTGTACAGGTGTGAATGTGCTATGATGCAGCTTGCTACTTACTGATAGATTCAGCAATCTACACTCTAGGATGGCCCTTCCTTCCAAATCTTCTGTTGGTTATGGTACTGCTGTAGCATAATGTAGGTTGCAGGAGAGTTCTAGAGGTCTCTGGCCCAATTTCCCTGTTCAAAGCAGGGCTCCCTCCCAAACCTGATAATTTTCATGCAGTCAGGCTGTGGAAATTTGCAAGGCTGGAGATGCTACAGTCTCTCTGGGCCCATTTTGGTGTTTTTCTTATTCCTGCATGCTCAGACTCAGCAAAGCATTCTGGAGAGAGGATGGCTTAGTGAGGCACATTGCTGTGTATAACTTTGTTCAGGGAGGTTTTCTGCAGCAAACTGCTCCTCTTTGCAGTGCTTGTGCTTCCCTGGTGTAGGTGAAGGAGGCTGGAGATGATGTGCAGAGATGGTGCCAGCTGTTCATTGGCTGGAACACTTTGGAGAAGGTGCCATGGCTCCCTGCATCACGTTTGCACTTGGCTCTGAGTATGTGCAAAAATAACACAGCGAGAAAGCTGCTGGTGAATGTTTGTCCCAAAGATGCTGATGTGCTGTTTGCTGGCATCTGCATCAAGCAAATTCATTTGGTTGCCTCTGTGATTCGCTTGTGGCAGGTGGGTCTTTAGTCAGAATGTGAGGTCCCTAAATTGTGCTGGGCATGTGGTTTTTCTTAATGAATTAGACCAAGAAGGTAGGAATCATGTGGGTCCCATGTCACTGGTGAGCTCTTCCCATAATGTAGTCTGTTATGGGAAAGACATCTGCCAACTTCTTATAAAAAGCAATGCAATCCACAAGGGATGCCAGCCCCAAAGCTCCATGGGTGCCGTGCCTGGTACCTGTGCCAGGAGTTCATGCCTCAGCTGATTACAGTTTTTAATATGCCTGCATATATCTGGCAATTTAAATTCTCCCAGACAGGTAAAGGTCTGGGAAACACTCTGCTGCATAAGCACATCAGAGTTTTAACCTCAGAGAGTTCTCTTGGGTCCAGAGTGCTGTGTTCTCTGATCCCTCTGGAATGCAGAAATGACTATTTGTTTTTTAATGTCTCAATGTGGAAAGCAGTTGTAGGGGACATCAGAGAGTTTTGGAAGAGTGAGGGAAGGTAAACAGAATAAACCTCTTCAATCCACCAGCTCTCCTGTGTGATGGCACTTGGATTTGTTTGCATGGGAGGCAGTGAGGCTGTGCCCCCGACATCCACACCCCTGCTGGGCTTGCAGCCTAACAGGGTTTCACCTCCTGCCACAGCTGGTGGGAAGGCTGTGATGTTGTACTGATGTCCTTCCAAGTGCAAGTAATTCTGCTGTTCTCTGCTGTTTGTGAGCACCCTATAGAAGGTAACTGAGTGGCCTTAGTAGATCTGCAGAAGCTCTTGGCTTGCTTTATGTGGATTTCTAGCTTATCACTGGTGCCTCTAATTACAGGAGATAAAATAACACCCCTGCCTTTAAAGCACTTAAGCTTCCAGTTGAGTGTTCAGGGCACGTGCTCTTTTAAGCCTGTGGCTGAGTTAGTGGCATCACTTGGCACTGCTTCAGGGCTCTGGAGAGTGATTCTGGTGCTGAGACTGCCCCCCTGCCTTGTTCCAGCCTTTGCTGGGAGGTGCAGCCTCCCAGCTGCCCCAGAAGTGCTTCTGGGATTTGGCAGCAATGCCTGTGGGGCCTGATGGGGAAGGAAAGAGGCATAAAATAGGAGGTGAAGCATGTTGGGCACATTTGGTTGACCTGCAGGTCTGGTCTCCTCTGGTGCCTTGTGGTGCTGGCTTTCTGCACCAGGTGTTTGCTGGAGTGCTGCAGAAGCTGAGTTTAATATGAAAACAGTTCAATTGTGTCTCAGATCGACTGCTTCCTTGATAACATCCCTAACAGTGGCGCAGCCATGGATCAAAACCCGGTGCTGTCTCCTGGTCTGGCAGAGGTGTCAGACTGAGGGTCCTGTTAGCTGAGAACTGGACTGTGCTGCAGCCAGGTGTGATCAGAGAGGATCTCCTTTTCCCTGCATGGGGAAAACGCTGGCATACAGCTTGGCTGAGGAGGAGGCAGCTGACACTCTCGTAGAGACAAATGCGGTGATTCACTTCCACAGCCCCCAGGAGCTTGCGTGTGAGCTGCGTATTGGGAATTTCTAGGAATTTCAAGGAGCATCATTCGTTCAGAAGGTAGCCCATTCAGTACTGAGGAAGGAGGATAAAATGCTGCTGCCAGATGGCATTATAGGAATTCAACAAGCAAGGACTTTCAGAGGTTGTCCTAGGAAATAACCTGAACACAAAAATGTAATAAATATGCCATGCATGTTGTTAAAATCCCAAATGAAAAGCCTCTTGGCTGAGAGTAGCTGTGCTCTTAGTATGTCTTTCTGTGTGCCTCAGCACCCTGATTTCAAGGTTACCTGTAGTTTTTCTGTTTCTTTCCTTGTTTTTTTAATAGCATCTGTTGCCCTGTAATTTCTTTCTGACATTCACAATGCTTGCTAATACAACACTGTCAATACATTTAATTAACATCTTGCCTTTTGCTTCTTTGAGATAATTAAATGATTAATAAAAACAGACCTAGCACCTTCCCACAGGTGTCTTCGATCACTGCATTGTCTCTGGCTCCTCTTATCATTGACCCAATTTTCAATTCCATCAGCTCAGATAGGTTTGGAGCCTGTTTAACATCTGATGTTGCGCGTGTTGCCCAAGGGCTCCTGATGGCTAGGGTGCTATTGGCAAACGCCCCAAAGGGGTTTAGGTGCCTGACATGGCAGATAGGATCTAATTTTTGATCCTAAGAGTCTGCCATCCTAAAAGGTATAAGCTTTTGCCTGTGCTTTTCCTCTGGGCTCATGGCTCAAGGCTGAGGTGGGTCAGGTTAAGGGATGGTCTTTACTGCAGCCCTGGGATGCTGAGCTTTGTTGCATGTGTCAGACCCTGTGAAGTCTGGGCTGGTGTTTTGGGAGTGGGAGTGACCCACCTTTTTATCACCCACAAGGTGGTGAAGGCTGTTCCACGTTTTCTAAAGCAGAGCATAGCAAGTCTCACTTTGTCACTTTGATGAACACTTCTCCATGAGCATTAGGATAATCCCAGATTATCACGTCAAATTGCTATTGCTCACTAACCCCCCTTAGTGTGGTGTTGAGGCATTAATTACCAGTGTTCATGATGTTCACTACTGCAGTCCCCAAACACCCCACACAGCACATCATGATTGTAGCTCCAGTGATATTTATCCCTGCATTTTCCAAGTGGTCCCTCTCCTGCTTTTTATCACTAGTGGTGTTTACCAGGTGTCATTATCATCTAGTTGTTTGAATCTCTGCAGTTTTTTTATACTTTATTCAAAGCCATTTAGACACTTAGAACCATTAATTTTATCATTCTCTTCCATTCTAATCGGGTAGTTTCTTCCACTGGCATACAAATGAGAAAGAAAGACACTTCTCTAGATTTTTGGTCAGTAATAAACACCTGTCCTAATTCTTACTGCTCTCCTTTCCCTTTAAGTTTGAAGTTGCAATATACACGTATTGTTTGCTTCCTTCTGTCAAAATTAATTCTTATCCTTGAACGTGAGGTAACCCCATGGTGAACCAGCCCCAGCTACATTTCAATCCCTGCAGTTTTTCAGCATGAGTGTTGTCTACATTTTAAGATGTCAGGCTGACATTGCTGATACACGACTTATGTGCCTGCTGTGACTTGTCTGCATTGTAAGCTGAAGAGGTGGGTTTTTAGCTATGTCTGGTTTTAAACTGACAGATAAATGGGAAAAATAATGGCATGTTATCTTACAAGGCTGGAATAAACCTTGTAAACTTTCTATAGATGTCACTGTGACAGAATTAAAATTGTCTTGTAAGTTATACCAGCTATATGCTGGACAGGAGGTGTTGTGAGCAGCAGAGGAAGTCCTTGCTAGGAAAAGCAGAACAGGTTTGCTCTCATAGGATTTCAACATTAAATTCTTTCACCACTGGTTTTGACTGATGTTTTGTATGTGAAAAGCCAAAAGAAATGAACAGAATGAGCAAGGACAAAAAAACCAAAAACAAACCCAAAACCAAACAAAAACCAACAGCTAGCTTGCAAGGCTTTCCATTTGGTATAAAACCTCAGCTTCTAAAGGGGAGGAGAGGCTGAGTGGGAAGGGGTTGCACCAAAACAGATTCTTCCAAGCACTCACACAGCAACTTGCTTTTGAGTTGAGTATACCTGAAGTGGTAAAAGTCTTGTATGCATTTTGTGGTGGCAGAGTTGTTTAGAAATTATGCTCAGAGTGACTTCAGGTGCTTGTGATGCCTAAATGAACTTGCCAGGCTGCAGAGTGCACGTGTGTGTGTACCCATGTGTGGCTGGTTCCTCAGCTATTGCTGCTGTCCCCAAAGGAGAGCTGAAGTGCATGTTATAACTATCCCAATAAGATACTGCAGATCAATTACTGGGGTTTTTCCCTCGTACATAAACCTTTTTTGACGAATTTTCTTCTTTTGGCATATTTTACAGATAAGTAAGCAGCAGCTCCAGACAATCAAAGATCGTTTCCAGGCCTTTCTCAATGGAGAAACCCAGATTGTGGCAGATGAAGCATTTATAAATGCTGTCCAGAGCTACTACGAGGTAAGGAGAGACAATGCAATGCTCTTATGAATCCCTGTCCTTGTTCCTATTCACAGATGGGGTTGAATTCTGGATTAATGGTTTGTCCATTATCACACAGTATGAAGCAAAGGCAAATGCAAAGCGGCTTCTGTCAGATGTCTGGTACATCACAATGTTTGGGAGGTTCAGGGTTTGAATGTAAACCATGGAACAGCCATAGCAACCCCGATCCCATGGTGTTTCCTTACAGCTTGATTATGGGGAAGACTGCCCTTCCTTTGAGCTGAAAAATAATTTCCTGATACTTTTGAACAGTGTATTCTAAAATAGAGAAGATTTCAAAACCAGCAAATCAGTGTCATGTGCTCCACGTGAAAAATACCAAGAGAAATCTGGGCAGCACATTCAGTTCTTGCAGAAGCTTTTGCATTGTGTCCAATTGACTTTGGGATTTTCAGCATGAGTCTTGTCTTTTCTCTTTGGCCTGACAAGTGCTGCAAAGCAAAGGGGGAAGTGAGGAGGATTTGCATCCACAAAACTAGATGGTACCAGAGAACATGAAATATTGTTCATAATTGTGCAAAAGAATAATTATGCATATCTGTCTTTTTGCACCTCTTTGTATGCAGCTCATAATGCTGCTTTTTATATTTCTGCTTAGAAGGAAAGAGTTTCTGGTTTTGAAGGAAATCAGTGCTTGTCATTTCTATGAGAAATGTTGTTTATTTTTGCTTGCCTTTCTGCAAACTACTTCTCTTTCTCCCTAGAGCTTTTCTGTCATACAAGGTGAAGATTTTGAATTGCCTACATAAAATATTTCTCTAGAAGTACAATGTAAGAGGGGACCAAAATCAGATACTAAAACTGAAGAGAATTTGAACTCTATAGGATATGACAGCAGCTGCTTCTGTGTAGGGAAAGCACAAATTATCTCTGGATTAACTCTGTTGAACCAGTCTAGTAGTTCCTGCAACATCATTCTCTATACAGGAAGGAAGCCAAGAGTCATTTACATCTTTTATCAGAAAAGAAACTGCCAAGGGATCATCACAGCTTCACTGAACATGTGCTCTCAAAGAAAGTTTTCAAGATGGAGCGAGCTGTGTTTTGGGATGCAAGAGCAGCATAATCTGTTCAGATAAGATTATTGTTAAGATTATTGTAATATCCTACATATTATAGGAATGGGAATTATATATTGGGATTATTATAGGAAAAGGAAACTGCTTAAAACCCAGCAAAATACACCCCAGTTTCACTGCTGGGTCTGGCTGAGTGTTGTCAACTCCAGAAGTCCTGTGCTGTATAAATGCCCCAAGTTACCAAACTGAAAAAGAGCAGTAGATTAGCACTAGATGTACACAAGCCCATGTTCTCAAGTAGACCCTCCACTGGCTCTCTCCTGCTTAAAACAGGCCACATAAATTGTAATGCATCACTCTGTGTCCTTTAGCACAACTTTATTTTTCTTCTTTTTAGTTTTGGTCTCCTTTAATTGATGGCTGTGTGCTTTCAGCTTCTGTGCAGCTGAAGCTTGCTCTGTGGCTCTTCCTGGGCACCAGCTGCCGTGGCACAAGGCAAAGCCTTGCCACAGAAAGCCTCTGCCCCTCAGTGTCTGAGCAGTGTTCCCTGCTGAGAGTGTTCTCCCTTCTTCTCTGCAGAGATGTGCTCCCCTTGGTTGATCCATTGTGCAAATCATGGCAGATCCTGCTTATCTCAACTCCTGCAAATCTCAGTTTTATTCAATTAACTGCCCTTCTGCTAGGTGCTATCTAGAAATCAGTGTTTACTGATTTATAAATCTACAAGATGGCTTGCAAAACACACAGCTGAAACTGGTAATCTCTGTGCAGGACATGGCTGATGTTTCTAAAAGGTCCACTTACTAATGATGCAAGATAAGTTCATTACCTGGGAATGATTGGTTTTTTGCAGAGAAAAAAAGATAAGGGTGACACTGTAGGTCAGAAATGTATTTGCTGTTGCCCTGAATGTGTTTGCATGGCCACATTTTGCTGGTAATTCTGGCTGTCAGGGTAAGTGTGTGGTTGCCAGTCTTGGGCTAGTTCACAGGCTGCTATCAAATTAAAGAATTGGGTGATCTGCAGCTGCTCTGCAAAGCAGTGCTGTGCCTGCAGGAATGCTGCAGACCCGTGTGCACAGACAGGCCGAGCATACTCCAACACACTGCAGGGGAGCTTTTCTCAGGTCCTTTGACTGCTAATGAGTAAAGCTTTGTCACCAGCACATTTTGCAGCAGTCACTTCAGTGCATATGATAGAAGTGCTTCCTTAGCCCCGTTTCCACTCTGCTGTGGGCAGAGACACAGTGGCACTGTGGGCTCATCTGGGTGTGGCAGGAGATGCCTGACCCAGCTCCTGGAGGTCAGTTCCCTTCTGCAAGATTTGGTGTGTGCACCCATGCTAGGATTTTGTTCTAGGCAATACTTGGTTCCTGGCAACCCTACTAAGCTGTCCTACAGCCAGGCAATTCACCTGGTGTTTTCTAAAGAACACAGGACAGAATGCCCTTTTTTCTTTTTTTTAAATCTTCCTATTTCATAATTTCTGCTGCTTTGTGTCTGACTGGTACTCCACCGTGCCTGCCTCCTCCCTGCCAGTGCAGCCTTCCTTTCCTCTGCTGGCTGCTGCTCCACACCCAGGGAGGAAGAATCAGGGCTAAGGGAAGATGGGGAGCCAGATCCCCCTGCTCAGGATGCCGGAGGTGAGGACCATGGATAACAACAGCCCTGGTAGGTATGGGAAGTCATTAGCACTGTCACAGTGGTTCAGGCCTGGGCACCTGGCATGGGTGAGGTGACATGGGAGCCAGGGAGGGCAGGTCACTGTGACCTCCCACCATTCCCTGCAGTCAGTGTGCTGATAATTTCCTTGGCTGCATCAGGAGCTTGGCTCTTGATAGCTCTCACCCGTTACTTGAAAGCACCTGCACACACCTGGGGCATTATGACTCATATTTAATCTCCATGAGGAAACGAAGCACATGCTGCTGTTGTTTGAGCACGGGCTAAAGAGGTTGCTGGTGGCATTCTGCCTGTCTTGTCTGCAGGGAGGGAGTACTCCCATGGTGATATTGGAAGGAAATGGCCCAGTTCTTCCTCAGCATCATTTTTGGTCTGGTCCTTGGACAAAACCCACTACTACTGCCAAGAGATGCCTGTGCCATCAAGCATCTGGGAACATGGAGTACAGTGTTGCTGAATGGTGTATAAAAAATAAATCTGTCATGTCCTTAGGTCATCCTCAAGCTCTTTAATTATTGAGAGCTGACAGATACAACCCTGTGAGGGCACAGCTTCTTCCCAAGCTGCTGTATTCATCAGTTCTCAGCATTATTAATAAAACAGCAGTTTTCTTACTGGATATTGCTTGCTCTTCTGTGTTCAGGATTTGGGAGAGGAGAGCAAACACAAAATCCCTCTGACTCTCTAACCCTTCAGCTCTGTGTTGCTCTTAGGACATCCGTGGTCTGTGGGAGTCTGTCATGTTTTGACCCTTTTGCTGTTCTTGCAGTGGGAGGAACATCTTTATGAAATGTCTTCTCCTTCCCTTTCTCCTGCTGTCAGTGCCCTGCATCTCTGCAAAGGTTCAAGCCATGCTGAACCATCTTGCACTTCCCATTCCTGTGTCACAGGGCAGACAGCAAGGATCTCCTCTGGTGTAGTAGAGTTAGGATGTAAACCTGGTCCTTGAAGAGGCTTTTTAGGGACCTGGCTACCAGAATAAATCCAGTGCAGTGCCGTTGGCTTCCATGAGATGACTCTGCCCCTCTAACAGGGCAGAACTTGGTTAGGTGAATGTAGTTGTGCAAAAACTTCCTTATTAAAACATCAGATGAAACAAAATAAAATCCTACTTTCCCAAAGGGCATTTATGTAGCTGGTAAGGTGTGGCCATAACATCACATCAAGTCCTAATTGCATCAAAATATTTCATTGTAGTGGAGGCAAAGCAGAAGCTTCACCTGATTTCATTACACTTCCCAAAGTTCAGCTGAAACCTCTGGCAACGTGTGGCAGTCGAGTGAGGAGTTGGAGAATGTCCTGGCAGTCAATAAGCAGCTTCCCAGCAGCGAAACCCCCTTTTGTGGTACTTAGGGGGGATTTTTTCCAGCTGAAACCATTTGAAATCACCCTTTTCTTTGCAGGTATTCCTGAAGAGCGACCGCGTTGCCAGGATGGTGCAGAGCGGAGGGTGCTCGGCAAACGACTCCCGGGAGGTCTTCAAGAAGCACATCGAGAAGAGAGTGCGCAGCCTGCCAGAAATTGATGGCCTCAGCAAGGAGACAGTCCTGAGCTCTTGGATGGCAAAGTTTGATGCTATTTACCGTGGGGAGGAGGATCCCCGGAAGCAACAGGCCAGGATGACAGCGAGTGCTGCCTCGGAGCTCATTCTCAGCAAGGAGCAGCTCTATGAGATGTTCCAGAACATTTTGGGGATCAAGAAATTTGAGCATCAGCTTCTGTACAATGCATGTCAGGTAAGGTGGGAATGGAAGAGGGTTTTTTGGAGAAGGCTTGCCAATGGGAGATACTGCTATTATGAACTGGAAACTTTGTGTCTGACCAGAATCTTTTGGAGGGAACTTCTACCAAGAAAGTGGGGGTTGATTTATGGTGGGACTTCTGCACTGCCAGTGTTGTTCTGGCTATCCAAGTGGGCCTCCTTCTCTTGCTCATTTTCTTGCTCAATTCCATAGGATTGCTGAGATGGGAAAATTTTATTCCTCAGCTCTGTGTCTGGGTGAGCAGGTCTCTGAGGTGGTTAAGTGGGCTGTTTGCCTTTGGCTTGTTTGCCCTTCCTGTGTCACATCACCAGTCTGAATGACAGAGGTTCCTATAGCCTGTGAGATCAGTAGTAAAATCCCAGGAGTCCCTGGGGTGGGTGGCTTATGCAGACTTGCCCAGTGTGGTTATACAAATTCTCCCTAAGTAGAGGGAGCTCTGTGATCCTGTATGCCTGTGGGGAAAGGAAAGAGCATCCCAAAGCCCCATGACCTCAGGGTAGCTCTGCTTGCACTTGAAAACCTTTCCCATTCATCTCTTTCTACCCCAGAAGGGGCAGTTCTCCAGAGTTGCATAGCCAGGACTCTGCAGTGCTGCTTGTGTTTCCAGCAGCTCTTGCTGAGGGCTGTCAGTGGCTATCCAGACTGCTGGTGACCCAGATTACAGTCCCCTGCTATTGGATATAAATATCACAGTGGGATAAAGGATGCCAGAGTCACGGAGAGAGTAAGGTGTGGAAAGTTTTTGGAGGAGGAGCAGACCACAGTCTTTTCCCTGTAATACAAGGCTTCGGCTTATTGAAATGAATACATTTGAGACCAATTCTGTCTGTCTTCTGTCTAGACATTTCCAATTTTTTTTTAAGACACAGAGAATTATGTTTGATCTGTTTTTACCCCTGTAAAGAGCCTTATCTTATCTTGCATTTGTTCTTCTTCATCTCAAACCTTAATGACAGAGTGGGGAGAGGATAATAAATGTCCCTGAGTAATATGTCTTCATAGCAGAAACTGCAATGGCCCTCATAAATTTTGTTTACACAGATTTTGTGCCTCCATCCTCTGTTGGAAGAATTCTTTAAAATCAAATCTATAATGTTTTCAGTGATGTGTCAAGAACTGAGTCAGTTCAGCTGTGTTTTGGTTTATTTTTTAACTTAAACCAACCCCAGCCCTGTGTCTGTCTGACCTGTGCTTTGCTAAGGACCAGGGTGGCTTTGCGTGAGCGTGTGTGTGATCCTTCCCTCCTGGTTTGTGCTTCTCACTGAGGCAGAAAACAGTGTTTGATCACAGCTGCCCTGCTTTGTGATCTCTGCTCGTTAGAATCTTTCTGGCTGACACCATGAACCCAAAGGCTGCTCCCTGCAAATTGCCCTGTTGCATCAAGCAGTCTTTTTCCTGCATGAGTCCTGGTTTTAATCCTGGAGGATTTAATTCTGTGTCTTTTCTAATACTTGGAGGCAGTAAACCCTGTAATTTAAGCTTTTACAGGAAGACATAATTTCTGCTGAAAGCTAGAATTAGCATGGAAGTCACTCTGGTTTTAATACCTGGATAGTGAGGATTAGCTATGCAGAAGGGAAAGCCCTTTGTGCAATGCACACCTCAGAAAGCTGCCAGGTCAGCAGTCATTGAGCAGCTGGGTGTTTTCCTGGGATGCACTGGCAGTGGTTAAAGTGCCCTGGTGCTGTGGGTGGGACCCTGCCCCTTGGGGAACCCATCACTGCTGCTCCTTCTCCCTCTGCAGAACAGCCAGGGAAACCACAGGCTTTGTTCTGGGAACCCTTGTTTTTTGATGCTACCTGTGGTCATGTCATCCAGGCTGTACCAGCAGGGTCTTTGGAGCTCTCTGGCCAGCAGCAGGTGCTTTGTACTTCTCTCTTGCCATGAAGCACAGAAATTGCTGTTGACCATTACTCTTTCTGCAGGGACTCATCCACTGCTTGCAGCCAGTCTGTTGGGGGTAGTTATGAGCTTCTCAGTGGTAATTTGGTATGGTATAAGCTACACTTTTTTTGACCTGTGCTTGTCTGCCATGCTTGGGAGGAATTGAGAAAAGCAGCCTTTTCCTTGGCAGGCTGTCTGAATGCCACTCTCTCCAGAGTGGCAGCACTGTGCTGTTCATGCAGTTTATCAGTCAGTCACCTGTGATTTGCAAAGCAGAGCCCATTGTCTTCTGTGGACAGGCTGGCTGGTCTGTGCTCTCCCTTGCCTTGGTCTGCAGGGTGACATTGCCCAGAGGCTGTGCAAGGAGGCAAGGGGTGGCAAGGCTTTGCCTGGTTGTCCTCCTAGTTGTCTTCTGTTTGGTGCTGAGACCCCCAAACGCTGCTGGTACTTCTGTAGTCTGAAAGTAGATGCTTTTCTCTATGCAGCCTCCTGTTACATCACACTAATTGCATAATGATTGCATCACTGGGACTGCATTTCCATTCACTTCTGAGATAATATTTTGTTTGTGCAGAAGGAGGATGATTTCTAAAGAGATTTTTTTAATACAGTAGCCCCAGGGGGCATGAGATAAGTGTATTCTTAATGTGATAGCAGTGATTTAGCAGGATCTGAGATAGCAGTTATTGATAACAAGGTATTAATGCAGTTGGAAAGGCTTTTAGGAAACAAAGATGGGAAGTGGTGTTGTTGCAGCATAGTTGTGAAGATTACAGTGTTGTTAAGCACAAACTCTGACTAGAGCATTTTAAATAATACACGAGTCTTGTGCTTTTTGCATAACACATGCCACGTGGTTTGGTGTTTCTGCTTCACTGGAGTCAGCATGGGAATTGAGCATCTCTGGCTCCAGCAGCGAGCTCCTCTGCTGTGTGAGAGGTCTAGTGGAGGGAGAAATGTGTTTCAGTCTGGTCTTTCTGGTCCAGAACCTGTTGGCAAGACTTAAATTTAGTTCTTCTACTTTGTAATTAACCTGAGGCTGTGGAAGAGTACTAGAGGAACTGTTTTCTGTATGTGTTGGGCAATTCCAAACTTGGGTTTTTGCTGCAGTTGGCATTTCCTAAGGGACTCTATTTTCTGCTGACCTTCATGATGGCTGAATTCAGAGCATCTCTGAAATCAGGCTGTGGTGTTCTCCATGTCTTGTTCTTTCCCAGCCGTAGGGCACTGATTTACTTTTCTGTCTCAAGCTGTGTTTGGAAGTCATTTTTAGCTACAGTGGGAAGAGCCGGAGCTGGTACAGTGCTGTTCAGTTAATCCTGCAGCAGGAGCAGATGTTCAGATCTGTCTGTGATGAGCTGTGCAAGTCCATCCTCCTGCTTCAGAGGAAGAGTGGGCTCTCCCTGCAGAGCTGCCTGAACTCTCAGGATTCACAGTCAGACTTTCTCTTCTTTCCCAGGCATGAAGTGTCCCACATACTGTGGCAGAATAACCTGTTCTAAGCGTAATTCCCTTAGATGTAAGATGTGAAAGCAAATAACTAAATATAGGCATGTCTGACCTGCTGAGTGATGCTAATAGATGGTCGTGGTTCTTCAGCATCTATTTCTGTCCATCCATGTAGAAGGCAAAACATCAAAGAAGTGTACATGTGTGGGTGGGCTGCAACACACACCAGGTGTCATTGCTGTCTGGTGGCTATTTCATGTAAAGGCAGAAAGACATCTCACCAGTGCAATTGGAGTTGTTTCATAAGTTTTGGGGCCCTGTGATTTTAACTAAGAAACATTTCAACCCAAATTTTCTCAAATGGAGCTGGCTTAAAACTAGAATTCACTGTTTTGACATTTATTTTCGCAACTGAATTAGGACACTATGTCCAAAGACTGACATTTCTCACATAGCAGAAAGTTCCCCTGCCAAAATAAACTAACTCAAGTGTTTGATTTTAGCTCAAGTCAGTATTAGAAATGATTTGCTGGGGTGATGTCTTGCCTTCTGCCCCTCTCTCATCTCTGCAGTTCGTGTGGTTCTACCCAACTTTGTTTCTTCACTTGCTCTGGTGTGTTGAGCCCCTCACGTGCCCATCACACGCCCAACATGTGTCAATCATGTGCCTGGCACGCGGTCACACGGCCATCGTGTACCCAGTGTGTGCCAAACACGTGGCATGAGCTGACTTTGCTGACTTAGCTGAAAGTTGGAGACATCTCCTGAAAAATATTTCCTAAATCCATTCTGTTTGCAGAGAAGCTGTAGTGGTCCTTGGAAACTGCAGCCAAAGTCGGGACAGAAACTCATGTGAGGCTCTGTGACAGCTCAGACAGTGAGATGAAGGCTAAGGTCACCTCAGAATAAATGATTGATTTGTGTGTATCCTCCCTAGACCAAGTATTTAATTTGGTTTGTTGTGATGAGGAATTCCCAGCCATGCCTTGCAATGAGCAGTGAGTCCAGGTTTGTTGTGCACAGCGTGGAGTTACCTGTCTGTGGCATCTCTGTCCCTTCAGTTCAGGGCCTCAGGGGTTTAGGGATCAGATCCCTCCCTTCTGCTCTCTGTTTAAGGAACACAAAGCAATTGCTTTTTATTCTAGCTTCACCTTGAAGCTCAGTGTCTGTGAAATATGTATCTGCAGTTCTGAGCATTTCGGCACTAACTCTGGCTGTAATGACCCCTCTGAAAGGATGGGAGGTTTCCTTGGACCCCAGAGCCCCCTACAAAGAGCCTGTCCTGGGGATGGTGGTGGTGAGCTGAGACTGCTATGGGGCTGCAGGCAAGAACCAATGAGCCTCCATGGGCTCCTCTTTCCAAGGCTGGATGCATGTCCATGGACAACCAGCAGCTTTGGTGAGCACTGCTCTCCCCCTTGAAAATCCCCAGGACATCAGCCTTACCCTGTGGCTTTTTTCCCCTTCTTTCACTATTTAAAACTCCTTTTGATTGCTCCACCTATTTTCACTCTGTAAGCATCATCCCCACCCCGCCTTCTCCCCCCGACTTAAAACAAAACCACGACTAATAAAAATGGGTTAAAGTGGTTTAGAGATGATAAAAAGCCTCAAACCCCATAAAGCATCATGGTCTGTTTTCAGTAATTCTGTATTTATTTCCATGGAAACAGAAATGGCAGCCTGGAGCCTTCTGCAGGGTTGTAATTACTCCTGCAGCAGCCAGCAGCAGCTGCAGCTTCCTGTCAGGCCCGAGCAGCTCCCAGAGCCTGCCGTGATTTAGTGCCCCGTGGGGAATTGGAAAAGGAAAAGCGCTGGGAAGTGAATGAAATCTTCCCTATCCTAACAACACAACGTAGATACACACGTGGTCCTTTCGGGGAGGAGGGGCAACTGCCCTTCTCCATCAGCTCAGCGTGCAGTGTTTTGAAGAATGGTTTTGGCATGGTGGCAGAGACCGAGAGGGACAGTGCAGTGTCAGGGCAGGGGTGAGCGTGGTGTCTGGCTCTGCTGGAGCATCGGTTGCCAGGTAGATCCTTTGGGAGGGGTTTGCTGATGGAGGTTACCCAGGAGCCACAGAGAAGTGCTGTGATTGTCCCTGTTGGTGCAGGAACAGTGACCCTATGTTGGATGCATCGTTTGATATCTGTAATTTGGAGCAAGAGGGATGGTTGAGATGGGACATCTGTTAGCTCCAGCATCCAGTGAGACCTCTGCCAGTTGGAAGGACATGACAGGGCAGTGAGCAGGGTGGCCCTGCCAGCCCAGCAGTGTGCCACAGTGCTGCGGCCTTTTGGGGAGGACAGTGCAGAGATCACTCTCTGCCAGGGTGGGACCCCAGCTGTCATCATCCAGTGTCTGATTTGCACAGACATGTGTGGACCTATGTGTGCCCCAATTAGCTGTAGGATCAGCTTATGTTATGTGCTGTTATGGACTTAGAGAGCAATCTTGGCCCCTGTAATTAAATTTAAAGCAAATTAGCTCTTCTATTAAACAAAATAAATCTGATGTAGCCTAATGCTGTATTCTCCAGCTATGGCTGATCAATTGCTCCTGCAAAGAGCAGGCAAATGCTGCTGAGCAGATGGTCTTGGCTGAGGCATGGTCAATTAAACTAATTAAAGATGCTTTCATTTAATCAGAGGGTGTTTTAACCCTGTTAGCTGCCAGTTGGGGATGTGTTTTCTTGTACTAGGAACTTCCAGTTCTGGCCCTTCTATGGACTTCTTCTGGTTTTCAGTGCCTTTACAGAAACCAGGCCAAAGTGTGCATCCAAAGAGCATATATCTAGCAGAGAAATTATAATGTCATGCAACAATAGTGAAGACTTGCAGAAAATTCAGTTGTTTCCTTCTAACACTAACCAGAGATGTTATTAGCCTGAAGAACGCTTCTGCAGTGAATCTCTTCTGCAGTGAATCCTTGCCACCCTACCTCCTGCCAGCCTTCCCTCTGGGTTTAGGGGTGTGGCTGCCTCTCCGCAGCCTAGACAAGTGTCACTTGTTCCACCAAAGCAAGCAGTGGCTTGTCATGGTGTATTATTTAGGGGACAGAAAATGGTTTCAGCATCCAGACAGGTTCTGGAGTGGAGGAGTAGCCTCTTACGTCATCTCTCTGCTTCCATGCAAAACATCTTGGCTGCTGGGAGCCCGTCTTTCTAGGGGTTCTGGAGATGGGTTTAATTCATTATTTGCTGCAGGAGTCCACGAGGACTCCTCTGAGCTGAAGCCTTCTTTTCAGATTCTGTGATTTGTCACAACTGGGCACCCTCACCATTTCCTGTCCCCCACTTCCAATCTGCTCCCCTGCCTTGCTGTAAGGGGTGACACCACCTGCCTGCAAGGTAAGAGCCACCAAGAGAGCTTGTTAGTCTCATGGAAGATGATGCCAAACATTCTCAAGAAGCAGCAGTGGAGCAGAATCATGCATACAGCCCAGGAGTGACCCCTCCCTGGGCTGCACAAAGGGCTACAGCATGCCAGGAGCCCCTTCCTCTGCCCTTCCACCAGTTTGTACACATGGAACTGGAAACAGTTGTACTTTATCCAGAGGCCATGCAGATAACTCCTGCTTCAGCATCATGGATCCCTGCAGGTACATTAAGGCTAAAATCAGGGTGATTTTCAAAATGTTCATCCTTTGTGAAATGATAAAACCCTTTTTACCCTCATCTAATTAATGAGGTGTTTTTGTGGTGCAGCATCAGCTGAACGCTCTTTGTTGTCTGTGTGGACTGATTAATTTTTGCAGTTTAAGGCTTAAATTGCCATCAAGATATCTCTTTCATTTATTTTCATTTCAATTGGCCCATGAATACTTTTTATCATCTGCATTCATGCTGCAAAGGAATGCATAAAAAATAACCATGGTTACCTTATAAAACATCATATTGATGACTTGACTTTTCCAACCTACCTTAGCCCTTTTATTTGAGGATTGCTGTTTCTTTTCTTTCTGAAAATATAGTTGTTGGCATGACTTTTCTGCTGCTTAGCCAGATGTTTGGGTTTTTTTCCCCCAGATCAGGAGCATCATTTCAAATCAATATTTATTAATACAATTTTGTTTCCCTACCATAACCTTGCATTCTGTAAAGAGGAAGTTGAGTTGTGAATTTCTGGCTCTAGGTAGGAGCGACTGGGGAAAGTATGAAGGATTGAACTAGCTGATGTGTTGATCTGCTGCCATTTGCAACAGAGGTCTCTGGGAAGGGAAACACTTTGATCCTGAGGTACCAACTGGGGGAGCTGTTCTGGTGTCTGCTGCCTCTGCAGGTGCCTGCCTGCTTCCACCTCTGAGCACAGGGAGGGTTGGGAAGATGGACCCTTCCTGGCACAGCTGTGCAGGGACATGCTGAAGCAGTGGGGAAGGTTTTGCAAAAGCTTGAGAAATGGGAGAGTCCTTGAGCATCGCTAAGTGTGACAACACTGGGGAATTACAGCTTGAAACCATTTCGGTGGATAGGAGATTTGGGGTGGCACAAACTACAGACCCCTGAGGTGTTACCTGTATTGGTTTTGGCAGAGGGGAGACTGAAAAATGGGGGGACAAAATAAAGAAGGGGACAAGAAGTTGCTGATTTTGGAAAAAAACACTTTACACTGAAAAACCCAATGATCCAAGGAAGGGTATCCAGCCTCAAAACACCTGGTGGGTCTGCCTGAGGAGAAGCCAAGCCAAATGTTGTCCATTATGGGGGGAGGGAGTGATAGCTAAATGTACTACATAAAAATTAAATGTTTATTGCTAATCTCTCCCCTAGAAACAAAAAAAAAACAAACCAACATAAAGTGCTACTGATGGGCCAGAGTGCAATTTCTGAGTTGGCTTCTATGGGGTCTTTTTCCAAGGTTTCCAGAGGTGGGACTTGGCTCTCAAAATGCTGCCTTTATTTTGAGCAATCTTTCTTGCTTCCCTAACTTTGAATTCAGTGCAAGCCACTGTACATAAAAACCAGTTTCTCAACATGGAGAAACATTGTGGACTGTGTCTTGTTAGGAAAGGAAAGTGTCACTCCTCCTGTTTGTCTTTCCCTCAACCAGAGATGATGAGCAGAAGACATGACAAAGAAATGCCCCCACTGGCCCCTTTTGGAGAACGTAATCTTCTTTTTTCTCTGAGCAGCATTTGTTCCCTGCAGTACATGTTCCTGTCAATCAGCCCAGGAGGCCTTGGGAGACAGAAGGGGTGTTATCCAGACCTCTCTCTCTTTAAGCAAGGAACTGCTAGCTGCAAAAGAACCCATATGTGATGCTTATCTTAAGGAAGGCTGGAATACTTAATAAGACATAACTGGTGCATGACCCTGCACTATGTTAATGCCTCTCTTTCTCTTCCTCTTCCTTTTAACTGGAAATACAATGGGGCTGCTAGAATTTAATTTTGCACATAGGTCTTTAAATCTAATTTGAATTCCACATGAAAATCTCAATGCTTTGCAGCACTTCAATCCTTGCTCATGTATTTTATTAGTGATTACCTTCCTGGAGAACTTTTAAAGCCTATTTCAGGAGCTAAAATGGAAAGATACAGTCATACTTGCACATGTTGGGGTTATGTGTGGTCATGCTGGCTTGTGCCAGAGCTCCAGGGTCTTCATTTCAGCAATGTCTTGTCAGAGAGCCTGGACTGGTTTCCACTGAGCTGTGCTAGCCTAAGGTTACACACTATTCTTTTGGTTTTCTTTTTATCATGTTATATAGAGAGATCATTCTTCTGACATACATCATCCACTAAGGGAATATTTTGAAAGTTCTGCATTAATATTTTACTAGGTTTTCTCCAATCTTATTTCTGTAAGATGTGATTTCCTCAAGGCTGCTTCTTTGCAGTCCATATTGTGTTCAGATGTCCAGAAAAGGGAGTTATTTAAAAAAAAATAAATAAAAAAATTCACCAGCCCTTTCCTTCACTCCTTACATTTCATTGTTCAGCCCACCAGTGTTCCATGCAACTTGAAAAATGCTTCATGTCACAGCTTGGGATGTGATAGTGTAATTTTAATTCAGAAGAAACTTTGGGAGTCAAATGTATCATACTATAGAAAGTACTTCATGAATATAAAATACAGCTGGGTTAATCTTCCAGTTTTCATCTAAAAAGTACCAAATTAAAAAGAGAATAGGTATATTTCTTAGCAGAAATGAGATGCCAAGAATTTTCTTCAAAAGGATATCAAAGTAGGCACTTATTTGTTCCCACTGAGCTGACTAGAAATTGGGAAATGATCAACAAAGTAGATTTCATGCATTTCAAAGGCTCAGCCTCAATATTCCTAACTTACATAACCTGTTCCTTACCTCAATTTCAGTGCTGAGTTTTCATATTCAATGCACTACATTTTTTCTGGAACATCTGATTCTACTCATGTTTGTGAGAAATTAGAGTGCAAATTCAATAGGGAATTGGATGCAACACAAATTCAAATATAATTTCTCATGTATTTAAAAGGCCTATAGTAGCCTAAAATCATGTAAAAATGTGTTGGCCTCCATAGCACAGATTTTGTTGTATAATGCAGGCAAGTAGTGATGTTTGCTAACAGCAGTGATCTGTGCATGTGTTTTTCAAGTGTTGTAGCCAGCCTTTGATCCAGTTTTTTGTCTCTGACAGAGAACAGTAAGAAGATGGGGAGGTGATAGCACAATATTATTTGTCATGAAGTCTTTGTAGAAACATTGATAGCTGTGACAGGGAAGTGAGTGGAGTTTCCCAGAGCTCTGTATGCCAGCCCTGAGTGCTGGTGGCCTAGGAGAACACAGTGTGGGGTGGAGGTTGGAGACTGAACCCTACTGTGCCCCAACCACAGCCAGGTTCCAGCATCCTGTGGCCTTTGGTGGAGCCGGGCTTGCCTGCTTGTGTGGTCAGACTTGAGCCTTGAGCATTCCTCGGATGTGCTCAGGAGTAGACAGCTAAAATTACAGGCATTTCCCACAATAAATGAGAACAAAGAACAAATGCATTATTTTGCTGTCCATTTCTGAATGCGCTGCATGGGGAATGATGTTTGCAGTTAAAAAGGTGCTGGGGAGGAAGCAGGCACAGTCACAGACAGTGGCCACAAGTCAGGCACCCAGACTTTGCCCAGCAGCCTGCTGGGTTTTAGTTAAGTTCCTGCTCATTCTCATGGGTGCAGCTCATTTCTGCATCTTGCCTGACTGCTGCCTGTGTGTGCAGCTGTACTGGCAGCAGCACCAAAGCTGCACGTCTCCAGTTATCCTTAGTCCACAGGAAGGAAAAAGGGGCAAGGTCTACATTGATGGTATCAACATAAAAGTGTAAAATGTAGGGCCCAAAAATCAAAATATTGATTTCACCAACAAAGGTGGGAGATCTTGGAAGATAGCACAAATTGTAATGGGATGCTGAGGGTAGTGTAAGGCTTTACTCCTTAGCAGAAGGAGCATCAGTGATGAGTTATCTTTTTCCCAGGCTGAGGACCATGAGTTGTTGTCTTCTGTGGAGAGTTTTGCTAAATATAACTATCTTATTTTGCGACCTAGTTAAGTCCAAACTTGACAGGGTGTTTTAAATTATAAAATTCTAATAGTGGAGTAATTAAATGGTCTCATAATTCTTCTCAACACCAGTCATTTATCCTGCTGATAAATGACTTGATATTTCTGCCAGTTTGTTGGAGAGCTGATGTGCAACACTGGTGGAATGAGCTGCAGGCGTGTGTTTGGCTGCCACTGCCAGGAGTCTCGTGCACCCGCATGCAGAACTGAGACCAGGACTGACAAAATAGCTGCTAAACAGAGATGTTGTCCATGGAGAAATTATTGACACAATAATTTTATTAAGTCCCATGATGCCTGTTAGGTCTGATGAGAATGCCATTTGCCAAGTGTAGCATTTTATTTTGTATTTTAAAATCACATTAAAACCCAGTGCTCTTTATTTCTGATGCGGGGTGTAATGCCAGCAATAGTTCCTCATCATGGTACTCACCATCTCCTCATAGTCCCCCTTGAAGCCTTCTTCCCTTCCCATGCATGTCCAAATTCTTACTGTCAGCACAGGCAGATAGTGATAAGACAAGGGGGGACAATTTTAAAGTAAAAGAGGAGAGCATTAGATTAGATATTAGGAAGAAATTCTTCAGTGTGAGGGTGGTGACATACTGGCACAAGTTGTCCAGAGTTTTGCTCAGGGCAAAACTGGATTACTGAAGCTTTCAAGGCCAGGTTGAATGGGGCTTGGGGCAATCTGGTCTAGTGGAAGGTGTCCCTGCCCATGGCAAAAAGGGTTGGAAAAAGATGGTCTGTATGTTCCCTTTCAAACCAAGCCATGCTATTATTCTCTATTTCTGTGAAAAATGAAAAATATGAAGTAGTCATTTTCATTGACCTTCTAACTCTGCTCTGCATTGACCTTTCTGCTTATAGATTTTTCTCTTTATTTGCCCTTTTTTCTCCATAATTGTGTATTTTGGGTGGGAATAGTTGTGCTCAGATGGTTAGGTATCAGTTGAGAGTAAATTAGCTGAAGGAGCTGTGGCTGCCACTGTCAAAATGATTCCAAAATAGCTTTGTGTGGGAGAGTGATGGTCAGGTCAGACAAGAGAAGCATGGTTTGGGTTTGCTTGAGGGGAATGGAGTTAGAGGGGATAATGCCAGTTAGATTAATAGAAAAGCAATCCACCCTTAAACACTGGCTTATATCAGAGGTCCTTCATGTTACAGTGGCCCCTCATGGGTGTGCAGCAGCAGCAGTATTTGGAAAAGGATCTGTTCCCCATGAACATCGGCAGTATTTGAGATGAGGAACATGGGTTTCTTTGGGGCTGGTACCACAGCTTTCCTCTGGGAAGTTCCTGCTGACAGAGTGGTCCTTAGCAAAGCAAAAAGGAGAAAACTGGACATGGGTTTTGCTACTGGTTTGGCTCATTGATGAGCTGCTTTTCTCTCCAGGGGTACAAGCAGAGTTTTGCTACTGGTTTGGCTCATTGGTGAGCTGCTGTTCTCCCCTGGGGTACCAGCTGCAGCCCTGCTGCTCCCCAGCCCTGCCTGCTCAGTGCTGGGAGGTGACTGCTCCTTTCACGTGCAGCCCTTTGCCCAGCTGTGTAACTCCTGATCCCTTTATTAACAGTCAACAAAGGCAATTATTCAGGGTCATTGATTGGCCATTTTGTTCTGGCTTTTTGTATGGCAACTGCAAAACAGCTGAGGACGTCTGGCAGGCAGTAGAAGTTTTATTTCTGTCAATTAAAATAGCCAAATATATGTTCAGTGAGATAATTTGGATCATTATGCTTTCCTATCATAATGCCAGTTGCACTTTCATCCATTGTATGGATTAAAAAAAAGCAACATCAATGAAAAAAATAATGTCTATTTCTATCCTGAATATACAAGTAGAAACGCTGGCGTTGGAACATCGTAAGTGTGAGCCTGGTCCGAGCTTTGTCATTAGTGATCTTGAGAAAACCTGATATGTTTCAAAATAAGAGTGGTTTTCTAGATGATGACAATCAAAATACATTTTGTTTAACCAGATCAGTGGTTACCACCATCATGTGCAGCACCATGTGAACCACTGCCAGCCAGGAGCTCCCCCTGGTATCTCTATCTTGTATTTTGTCTCAGCCAGGGTAGCAATAGAGCAGGGGATGATGGCAGGAAGGGCAGTGCATGTGCAAGGGCAGGACAGGAGGCACATCTGTGTTCCTAAGGCATCCTGCCATACCAGCATGCCACAGCAGAAGAGAATCTCTCTCTCCACTGTTGCCTGAATTTACTCGATGCCAAGTATCAGCCAAAAGTAAATCTCTCCTGTTCAAAGACAAAGAGTTCATAAGAATCTTTACTCACAAAACTCTCCCTGTGCAGAGGCTGCTGGGAAGGGGTGTCCCAGGGTGCTGGGGAGCAGAGGAAAAGAAAAATGGGTCAAATAAAGACCCTTCTTTTCTGCTGAAAAAGAAGTAAATGTTCATTGTTAGCATGAAATTGGATGTAACTGTGAACTCTGCTGGACATGAATTGGCCCATGCCAATGTGAGCCCTGGAGAAGGGAAGGGCAGCTGACAGCAAGGGATGGTCTCAGAAAAATTCACCAAGCAAACCAGAGTTCAGCTTGGAACCAGGAGCATTTCCTTTTGAAGGTGTCATTGGCTGTCTGCTGCAGGCTGCAATGATTCCTGCCTTAAGATGAAGCAAAACCCATCGCTCTGGTCTGGTGGCAGTGACCTGTGTGGAGAGCTTTTCCAGCTGCTCTGGGATGCTCTGGAAAACCCTGGGAAGGGTGTGTGGACACAGCTGAACTGCATATGGGGCCAGTCCCACCTTGCTACAGCAGTTTGCCTGCCCTGTTTTCCAGCTGTGAAATCACTGTGATGCCCTTGATTTTCTCAGGATGTAAGCCTGTAACTTTCAAACTTTCAAGAGAACCTCTATCAAAATTTAGAGGAAAATCAGCTCATTTTTTTTTCATCCATACTCCCCCTTTTTTTCTTTTTTTTTTTTCCTGCTTCAAAAGAGGCCCTGGAGAGGACTTAAAGGTAAAACAAGCAATGAGGAAGTACAAGCTGTCATAAATAGTGTTAAGAGAAGAGTCAGACTTGCAGTAAGGTAACAAGGTACCTGAGAAGGTGGTGACAGAGTTGTGAAAGGTTTTCAAAGCTTGGGTGTGATTGATGCCTTGTGGGCATCAGCTAAGGATTCTCAGGACGTTGGTGGGCAAGGAGAATAGGATGCAGGCACACCCTCAGTGGGTGTGCTGATGTTTCCAGCCAAGGTGCCAAGCCTTTGGCATGTGTGAAGGTACCCCAGGAAACATTGTGAGAAACTGTTGTTTTTCTTTAGGGCAGCAAAAAAACCTCTCCTATATCCCAATCTGGAATCTGTACTATAAAAATATGTTGGAAAGGTCTTGAGAGTTATGTGAAGGGATAAGGAAGAACTAAAAGTTTGACTCACCTGGGGAAATGGTCCAAGTAATTTGTTTGCAGATGTATTGGAGCAATGTTTAACTGTCCGTGTACAGGCGCAGTAAAACTGGGATCAAAGCAGTCACTCTTGGCTGCCACTGATAGTCAGGGTTGGGAGAGCTGGGCAAAGGTTGTGGCAGTCTTTCTCTCACCTGAAGGATTCTCTGGATCTTTTCCTATCAGATATGCTTACGTTTACATGGAAGCTCAGGCCTTAACATAGCAGTTGTATGCTGAATTTTTACTAGGGATGTACAAGACATTGCACAGGAAGGAGTGAGTGGTTAATTTTAGGCTGGGAATCAATCCCTTGACTGGGCAGGTTTTGGACACCTGCAGTGTTATTGCTGAATATAGAATCAGTTATTTAACTGAACTTTGTCTAGGCTGGTTATTTCATTTTAGTCTGCAATGGAAGTTGTGGTGGGCTCTGAAAAAGTCTTGCAGCCAGGCAGATTGGAGCTGTTCCCTGGGCACCTGCAGCCAAAAGCCTGTGCTGTGGAGCTGCCCGTGTTAGGAAGCAGGGCTGGCATGCATGGAGCACTTGGTGCTGCATGGCAGTGAGGATGAGGTGATGGCAGATGAGGGGACACTGCTTTGCCAGATGAAGTTTGTTACAAATTCCCATCTGCTCGGAAGCAGAAGCTATAAGGTTTGTGCTTGTACAAGTAATTATTTGTTATACATTTTTAAACATGAAATCTAGTCCAAACGGCAAATATTTTTAGCATGTGTCATTGTGCACTTAAGAAGGCTGCCAGCAGCATAAACCAGAATAACTCTGCGTGGTGCTGGGGCTGAGATGGGATTTTCTGCTTTGCCCATTTTCTCCTCCCCACGCTTGGGAACTCATTCTCTCAGCTGGGCTCTTGCTCTCATGAGCCAGCATCTTGCAGAGCCAGCTGCTTTGTCACCCCCTCCATTCATTTTACCTGTGGTGGAAAGCACATCTGGTACAGCTGGGAGGTGTTTGGCTGAGTGTGAAAATGCTCTGGAAGAAATGGGACAGGATTGCTGCTTTTTCTCCCAGCGGAATATGGAAGAGGCAGTCTTACATCTCTTCATTTCCAGCAAATGCACTCTGTGGAGTGAGCCTGCACGTGCTTTATAACGTAGGCACATTTGGGCTGAATGAAGCTTTTTTTCAGGTTTTTAAGGAACTACTTGGATTGTTTCAGCAATGTTTTAAGCCTCCACTCTAAATTCCACTAAAAAAGAGTGGGAGAATGGATTTAAGATGGATCTGAGAAATTTAGAAACAGGACAGCTTAGGTTTTTAAGGTTGCATAAAAATGTAGGGAGGAAACCTGTCTGAAGATGAATGCTTTTTGACAGGGTGGAATCTGTTGTGGATGTTGCTCAGCCTGTGAGCCAAATGATTTTGTTATTCTCTTAGCTCTCATGCAAGGTCACAGCATAAACCTCAGTTGATTCCTTTGCACCTACGAAGCAGCTCAGGCAGGTACTGGAGCATTTCCCAGCTTTGCTGGTTCCCAGCAAGAGCTCCCTTGTTTTCATCCACCTGTCTTAACAGTTTTCTCAGCATTTGGGCCATAAATCCTGTCAGAGCCTTCTTTTCCCTGTTGTTTTTCCCTATAACTCCCCTTAAAAAGAAAAGGAGAAAAAGGGGATGCAGAAGGTGTGCAGCAGGGACAGCAATCTGTCCCCATGGGTTGCACACATGCATCATTTTTTTATAGTGCCCTGAGCACTGCTCTGCTGCCCTTGATTTCCACAGATCCTTGATTAATTTTAAGAAAGAGAGGGGAAGGAATTCAGCTGTAGGTTCCATATGTGCCTATTCCTGTGGGTTTATTGCTGGTAACATGTGGTGGTACCTTCATTTGAAGTAAGAGGGTGGTTCTAGCAGTGTAATTTTTACCAGGTTACAGAGCAGAATGCAAAAAAAAAAAAGCTGAATTCCATGAGAATGTTTTAAGAGTGGCTTTTCTCTTTAATCTCTTTATTGATGTTTTTCCTAATGTCTAAAAAGAACTGCAGCAGCTGGCTGAGATGAGCAGGTAGTGCTGCTGCAGACCTTGCAGTCATGGTTGTGCTGTCTCACATCTGGATTCCAGCTGTATATTTGCACTACTCTCTTACAAGTCTTTTCTGCATATAAAAGGCATTGTCCTTGATGAAAGCTTAAAGGGAAGATTGAGGGTAGACTCAGATGAAATGGGATCAGAGAGCAGGCTGTCACCCTATTTTCTCAGAATGCTGCCACACAGAAAGCACCGAGAGACTTCAACAATAGCAGAGACTGTAATGCCATACTCTGAGTGTCCAGTATATTTTCCCTAACTCTCTAACCAAAAGCCTCATGCCCTGCTAGCAATTTCAAAGGAAAGAGGTCATGCCTTGCTGAATGTAGTTCGAAATAAGCCACATTTCCTCAGAAAGCAGGAGATGACAGTGTTTCTGGCAGAGGAGCTGTCTGGAAGAGTCACTGTGCAGCTACGCTGGGGCCTGACCCCCCACCCAGCACATGTCTCATCCTTAAATCCATAATCTTTTGTTCATGGAAGTCTGCTGCAGAGGACTGTGCCATCTCCACTGGCATCCCAGCCCTCTCCTTCAGGCTGCCCATGGGGTTCAAGGGTGGTGGGTGCTGCTCCCTCTTCTCCAGCTGTGATGTATCCTGGCACGTGCTAAGGGCTGAGGTAGTCCAGCCTGGGTTGGGATGGATGTGCTGGGCAATTAGTGTTTTACTTGGCTTTAAATACAAAGGATAATTAGTGAAGCGGTATGAAAAAGAGCTCTTCACCCACTGGGGATGGAAAAGCTCTGTCTGGAGGCTCTATCCCTGCTGAGCTCTAGGGAAAGATAATTGAGAGGCAGTGGGTGAAGCCCAGAGTGGGACTGGGGGAAAGCTGGTGTCGGTGCTGTCATGAACACAGTGCACAACCATCAGGACAAGCACTGCTCTGTTTCCTGCCCAGGTCCCCCCATCCCCAGGCTGTTGGGGTCCTTGTCACACACAGCCCCTGTGAACCCCTGGGAGCACAGGGCTGCAGGCACTGCTCCAAAATGCTCCCCAGCAGCCTGGCTGCTGCATTCTCATGGTGGCCAGGGCTCAGGTGTAGGAGGGGCAGGGACAGCCTTGGCTGGGGGACTAGGGCAGACAGACGGACACCTGGGGGTGGGTGGACAGATGGACACCTCATCCCTCTGCTCCAGCTGGAGCAGGTTGTAGGTAAACAACTCTCCTGCACACACTGGGACAGCAGAGCAGCTTGAAAGCTTCAGATAATAATATTTCACATGGAGAAGGCTGTTAATGACAGGGGATGTGATTGACTGCCTTTTTCTGTTGCTGCTGTATTAGCTGTAGCTAAATCAGCTCACATTAACTGCAGTTATATTTAATGTTCTCTGTCTACACAGCTGAATTTTTAGATTGTTAATTTTCAATTGCAAATTGTTTAATTATGTCTGAACTTTTCATAAATATTTGGAATGTGAGTTAATATTTTCTATTACATGCAGTACATGGTCTGGAAAAAACTAATTGTTCTTTGTGCTGTGCACCGGGTCTGGCAGTGTCCTCAAAGCCTCAATGCTCTCTTATCTGCAGTTTCTTGCCTTCACAGCTGATGTGTCAGAAATTGAGGTCTGTAGCTGGTGCTGTGTGTGTGTTATGGTCAGGAAAGCCATTTAGGATTCATTTGGCTCCCTGACAAGAAGAAAAGGAAATGTTGGTTGTCTGCAGTGTGGTAACATGGTGGAGACTGGAGGCTCATGACACTACATGTGTATATTTTTGCTGTGGTCCTGAAGCCTGCTCTGAACACCAATGTGAGCTCTGGAAGGCAATGGTTCTAAGACTAGGAGGAATTTTTTGGGTCTTAAAACCCCAGGGCCCCAAAAGCTCATCCCTGTTTCCCCATCCTCCTCTAGCCAGGCAGGGCTGCATGCAGGGCCATGGTTTGAGCTGATTAGAGTAAAGCCAGTGCAGGCCTGGGAGCAGGAGTGCCATGCTCTGTGCAGAGGGAGCTGGGCTGTCCAGCCATGTGGCAGGAGCTGCTGCTGCCAGGCTGAAACATCTTATTCTGTAATTGTTATAGCATCTGTACACAGAAATTATTTACCATACATTTAATATGGACCAATAACAGCCTTTTCTCTATTGTGTAGGTGGTTTGCTGGGCTGACTGTCCCCACCAGTAAGGGGACAAGGATGGGGCACCCCATGGGAGGACTTGCCCCACCTGCTAAGCTCTCCCCACACGTGGTATCTTGTGCTGTATTCCTTCTCCTCTCAACTTACAGGCTCACTGCTTTTAAAATCATCACATTTTTGCTCCCTGTGTTTGTTTCTTCATAGCTATGCCTCTTGCTGCTTTTCTGTGTCTCCTTCAATTCTTCTCACATCCTTGATCCCTAATGCAGGTGCCAGAGCATCTCGCAAGGGTATTATGTGAGGTTAGATCCCACATGACAGCTCTCAGCTCCACATGGCTCTTCTCAGAGGTGCCAGACATCCATTTTGACCCACTGGCTCTCAGGGGCAGAATTGGTCCTGTTGGAGGGGATCAGGAAGTAAGAGAGGTGGTGGATGTTCCAAATTAGTGAAGCTAGGATTCCAATCCATATTTATTTTTTCAGATTTTTTTCATGTTGTTGAATGCTATTATTTAAAAAAGAGGTGGCTTTTCTGAAATGCAGTGGTAGATTAGATAGGATTGATATGGCTAAGGATTGACACTGCTTCTGTTCAAAACCAGGAGAATCTCGCTGAGGTACACTTCTCTGAAACCTTTGAATTAATCAGAGCACAGATGTTTGGGCACTGCTCTAAGAAAAGCAAGGAATTGACCTTTTAATTAGCACAATATAGTAATTTAGCATAGCAATACTGATTGCTTATTAATCATTTATAGTTGTTGTTATGTATTGATCAAAGGGACTTAGAGATGTGATGTTTCTGCTCTGGATTTTGATAAGCTGATACCAATTAGTGAGCAGCATATTAGGTGCAAGTCAGAGGGACTAAAATAGCTTCATCTGCAGTGGAAGGCAGTTCCCCTGCAGTTCTCTCTTGCTGTAGGAGGGGGGTCTAATGGTGACCTATACAGAGACTTCTGGAGAAGTGTGATCCTACTCACTGGTGAGACGAGCAGCTTCAGCTCCCACCTCCACCATAGGATGCCATCCACTGAGAACATGTAGCAACCTCTTTATGTGCTGGAAATTTGCTGCCTAGAGGTTTAATTCTCCTGCCTGCTTTCTCCCTGACCTCAGGGGAAAGTTTGCTGCATCAAACCAGTGTGAAAGACATCAGCCTCTTCAGGAGGTCAGTCTTTTTAGATCTTTGGCTGTGATAAATCTAAACTTCACAAATACAAAAATGAACTGTAATGAGCAGGACTGCAATCTTTGCTATCCTAGTCCTTTGAAAGGTGTGAGCCATAAACTTCTCTTTACATTCCCTCTCCCTTTTTTTCTGCTGATGTAGCATATAATAGAACCAAAATGTTGCTGTTTCATGGCCAGTTTCTTCTTTGCCAGTTTTTTGCTCAGAGCTTTCTGCAGAAAAACAATTATTACGTAGACACCATTGGAGATGTTCCCACATCTTATTCTGTCACATTTAATCCTGCTGAGTGTCAGGGCACTGCAGCTTTGCTGGACTAGGTCCTCATGCAAGTTACTTTAGCTCCAAAAGCCAAAGCCCGTTTTGAATTAAGTGATGAATGTGTCTACCATTAAGCTTTTAATCAAAGATGAGGATTTGAGGATATGTAGATCCTTCTTCCATGATGGATTGGGATGAATTAATTACAGCTGATTCTAGCTGTAAAACTTATTTGGAACTCAATAGTAGCTTATTGCCATATTTAGGAAATTCAGGTGATTCTCTTTGCATGAACTGATGTGAAATTCAGCATATGATAAGGAAACACAGGAAAGCTAAATGTACCTCAGGCAGCATTGACCATCCAGTGCTCCAGTTTCTTTCATGGTGCCATAGCTCAGCGTGTGCTGCCCACACACCTCCAAGCTTCCTTATGCAATGCCATAAGAAGATGGTATTAAGGCATGCTCAGAGGTCAGAGCCTCTGGACAGCTTTAGTTTTCAATCCCTTTCAGTGTCGTACACCTTGCACGGATGATCTTGCAGAGGGATTTGCAGGGTTCAAAAGTTCTCTGGCCACAGATGGAAAGGGCGTGCCTTCCCAGTGGATGTGCTCTGCCATCCCTTTTCTTAACAGCTTGCAAAACATTTGCAAAGGCAGGCAGCACTTTTTTCTTCCCCTTCCTGTTTTGCTGAATCTGGTTTCTCATTTACTTTGGTTTATCATTGCGCATAAATCTGGAGGTATCTTTGCACAACCTGCTGGACAGATGCATGCTGGGTTTGCTTGTCTCAGCTTTCCTCGGCCCCACGGAGCAGCCTTGCAAAGCTGGGGAGAGCTGTGGTGGTGGGCAGGTTGGGAACTGAGAGGGCATGGGGAGATACCATTTTTTCCTGCACAGGATCCATGCCTGGCACCTGCCTGCCCTTGCCATGGCACCAGCTCGTGCTGGGGGATCCATCAGCACTCTCAGACGAGCAGTGAGTACCATGCTCTGGTGGAAAATCATCTCCGTTCATGGATTAACAGCTAAGACACCACTCAGACCACAGAGTGAATCCAAGGATGGACCTCTTGACCTCACCTGGTGAAGCAGGTGTGGTCCCAGCATCTACAGGCTGTTGTAACGGGTGAGAGCCTGCACAGCCCTGGTGGCTGCTGGGGCACAGAGATGTGTTGCAGCACTCTGAGATTCACACTGAGGAGGGGAGAGGCTGCTCTGCATCCTGAGGAATGTTTTCACCAATGAATCTAGTGCAGCCCTAAAGTTTGTGAAGCATGAAATAAGATTTCTCTTTAAGAGAGAATCATCAGCCCTTACTGAATTACCCAAGTTTTTTCCTATTGTTTTAAATCTCTCTCCCAGGACCTCCTGAGTGTTCTCATGCAGAAGGCTTTCATTAGATAACCTAGGGGTTTGCTGGGAGAGCAGGAGCCAGCACCTATCCACAGCAAACAGCAACTGTGCAGCTCTTACTGAATTATGGAAATGACTGAATCCCTGCAGTGTAGCCTGTTTTACCTACACATGGGCAAAATAAGGTAATTTCCTCCCCAGGGGAGGGGGTTTGTCACATTTTGGGGTGCTGGAACCCCGGGGTTGTGTGAGGAGCTAGAGCTGACAGGAGGGGAAAAAAAAGTTTTGGTGAGGTAATAGGCACAGGTTCCTTGAATTAAAGGGAACTAGGAAGATTCTGTGTGACTGAACCTAAAAGACTGATTTGAGGAGCTCTGACTGGCCAGAGGAGAGGTACTCTTAAGCATCCCTGCTGTGCAGTGGCACAGGGAGATCAGTCCCCTGGAGTGTCAGGGGATCATGTGTCACTGCAATCCTAAAGGCTTGTGAAGAAGACATGTTCTGCAGGTCCCTCCAGGTCTTTCAAAATCCTCTCTGGAACTGCAGGAGTGAGAGTTGTTGAATCCATAGCGGGGCTATGCAGATGCTGCCGTGGTTGCTGATGCAGGGAGCTAAGATGGGGAAGCTGTCCCTGCTCCTTCAGATCTCAAGGTAGCCAGCAGTCTGTGGGTTGCAGTTTGCTGCTCAGAGGGTGAGCACATTGCCCAGGGCATTAGTGACTTACCCTTCTGAGGCAGCTGAGCATCATTTGTGTTCCCAGTTCAAAGGGAAGTCAGAATCCCACCGGCAGCTGAAGAGGAAATGTTCAGATCTCCTCCACTTTCCACTTCAGATTTGTGGGAAGAGGTCAGGGCCTTGAGCACCAGACTGCTGCCATCCCACTGCCCTTGGCTGCTTGTAGAGAGTAATATTCACCATTAGTGGGAAAAGGATGCTGCAGAGCAGTCTGTGACATTGACTGGAGCAAATGTGTGCCACATTGTGCCACTGTGTCCTGCCTCATTGCACTTTATCTCTTAAAACTGCAGCTTTGTGGTAAGAAACCAAGGGCATCCCTGCAATGACTCACTTTGGGGGCCATGTTTCTTTCAATTGGAGCACTCCATGATGCTGTTGCCACATGTTGTGAGTACTCCTGGACTGACAGATTCATTATTAATTGATGTAGCTTATGAATTTTTCAGTGTTTTCTCACACTGTGCATCACAAAATGAAATCACCTTTTATGAGACAAAGATCTCTCCTAAAGCCCTACATCAAAGCTGCAAAATTGTCACCCATATTGTGATCTTGTTCAGCCTTCACCATGAGCATGTTTGCTTTGAAATACTTAATCAACCATTTGCTGAGCTACAGAGCTCCCGGCATGTTAAAGGATGAGTGCCTTGAAACTTTCTCTTTGAGGCACTTGGCACCTGTAACCATGCACAGCACGTGCATTTGGCTGCACTAATTATTGTGGGACAAATTAAGCCAGGCTTAGAAAGAACATGAGTGGGTCATGGCTTTTGTCTTAGTCCTCCAGCCATGGAAAATAATTTACAAAGTGGCATTTTCAGAGCCCCCAGCTGCATGGTGGTGTACTGGATACAGGGATAGAGAAGATTAATGTTTGGGGTCACTGAGAGTGTCCCCAGCAAGGACAGTTCCTGCTCAGCAGCAGCCCACCTGATCACCTATTTCTGGGTGCCAATTCTGCTGGGGAGGAAAACCAGCACAGGCAATAGCTGAGGATTTCATAGAGACCTGGACTAAGTGCTTTCCTTTCCAGAAGAATAAAAGCCAGGTGTGTTTCTGCTCCCAATGCAGCATAAAGCAGGTGCTGCAGCTCAGCATTTGCACTGCCAAAGCATTTAAAATGGGTTTTTCCAGAACCACCTTGCAAAAGGCTGGTCCTCTGCAGGAGCATGTGTCATGGGAGGGCCACCAGATCCACCACCACATTGTAACCTCACACGGGAGGGGACATGCCCTGGGACAGGCTCTGGGTCCTCTTCAGGAACAGGGATGTTGTGACATCTGCTGCCTTTGCTGGGAAGCAGGAGTCAGCATTAGCAGTGGCTGGCAGGGGGGGATTAAACTGTTTAATGGTCCTGGTGGGTTCTGCTGGTGCTGATGGCAGTTACACCAAGGATACCTGTCACATCCACAGTGTGAGTGCCAGGCATTGGGAGGTTGTATCTGTATGTTGCATCCTGTCATTACAACCCTCTTAGCTTCCAACAATGTTATTTCATTAGAAACCCTTGTAGTTTACAACAGCGTTATTCCCAGCAGAGCTGAGCTCAGAGTGTGGGTTTAGCTCCTGTGCTGTGTTTCACTCCCTGTGTCTGCTGGGACTGTGCCCCATCAATCCGTGTTTGGTGGAGCAGCCAGATCCACTGTGCTCTTACCAACCAGCCAAGGGCTGTGTCACTTGTGCCACCAGCATTTCCCCAGCCTGGGACGGTTCATCCCATCTGCAGCCCTCTCGCTGTGGTTGATGGCAAGAGAGCTGTGCCCTGCTCAGTCCCTAGGCAGGTGGGTGGATCTGAGGTGTGAATCTGAACCAAAGTGCTTTGTGCACAACAAAGCAGGAAAGAGGAGGGCAGGCCGGGCTGCTCCAGTGGCTCTTTTGGAGCCATGGCAGCAATTGGAAATGGTTTGGCTTTAAGCTGTGATAAACCAAAGCTGGAATTTTCAATATAAGCACTTCAAATAAAACACGTGGTCTCCAAAAGCATGGGAGTTTATAATCCCCTAACACCCTTCATGTCCTTGCACTGCCTTTGGCATTTCCTGGTGTGAGTAGAAGTGAGCCTGGGCTCTTTGGCTTTAGAAACTATAAGGCTCAGGCTGGGCAATGTGTAGGTGATCTCTGCTGCAACAAACACTTCAGATGTGGGTTTGGTAGGTGCCTGTGCATCTTGTTGAAGATCTTACAGGCTAATTAAGCTGGTTGGTTTGTGTCTGCTTCTGCCTTTCAAAGATGTAGAAGGATTATCTCCCATCCTCTTAGGATAACAGGAAGAAAATTCTGTCAGTGAGTTTGTTTCAGGGGGATGGAAGCAGAGGATTGTTTCTGCAGGAATCAAAACTGGTTCTTACTGGCAATCAAAACTGTCAGACTCTTATGAGGAATGATTTAAACCCATTTCTCTTATTTACTAGTCCCCACTAAAAATTATTCCTTATTAAGAGTTTATATATAAAAAACTTGTCTTCTTGCAAGGTCTTTTGCAATAGAACCCTCACCAGGGGTTCGAGTAGACACCTGCTGTGCAATGACTGCAGTGATGGGCAGGTTGCAGCGCTGGTCAGTTTTGGGTTCCACTTGAAACCTAATCTACATATAGTTTTTAATTTTTATTCTTTTGCTTTAGCAACTGTTACACCAATGTAGATAATCTCTGCAGGGCAGGCAGAGAGAACTAATGTGGTTGTGGGTAGACATATGAAAACATCTAATTTACCAGCAGGCAGTTGGGTAATGATCAGTTGAGAATTACAAATTATGTAAATCATGTATTTGTGGCATGCTGCTGAAGAAAAGCCCAGTGCATATGACAAATCATGTATATACTGAAATCTGTAATACTTTTCACATTTAATTGACTGGGGCAACTTTATGATTTATATCTTTGCTTTATTCGCAGCACACTCATAACATAGTCATAATGCAGAACGAAACTAATTCATTTTCTCTTTGACTTTTTAAATCATTTATGTATTTGGCTGTCAAGTACTTGAATATAAAGTAGGCATGCATGTGGCAGATAATAAATAGCTGATTCTCTAGTTAAGAAATTGAGTTTTAATGATATTAAGATCTGTGTTGCCTTACTTGGTCTTGCTTAGATGGTATGCCTCACATTTGCACCTTTCCTTATTTCACAAGCAAGTATATTTTATGGGTACCAGCATTACTCTCTTAATGGCTCTGTATAGTGTTATGGCTGTGTAAAATGCACTCTGCTTGCTCTGATGGCATCAGGAGCCTTTCCCAGGCACAGGAGTCCTTCCCAGGCATAGCAGGAGACAGTGGCTGAGCTGTTGGGCTGCTGCTCTTAGTCACAAGAGAACTGCTGGAAGGTGCCAGGAGGACAGACAGGGGCTGTCTCATTAGTGCTATTCTGTAGACAACAAGAAGAAAATGTTATTTTGGCTACTACAGACTAGGATTGCTTTCCCAAAGATCAGTTTTTGTCATGGAGCTATCATGCAGCATCATTGAAAATACAGCCTGGAAAGATTTTTTGTTTCTTTTGAATACCAGGTTACTTGGCTTGGCGTCACTACTTAGTCTTGGGAAGCACAGCCCTGGAAAGCAATACCTTACCCACTCAACCACAGCCACAGAGACTGCCTAGGCTGCTTGTTGGCTCCTAAGAAAAATAATCTTCTGCAGTCAGATCTTTGCTGGACACCTGTAGCATCACTGGAAAACATCTGCACAATCAAGATAGTGCAGAAAGCGTGAGGCAGTTTGTTGGCTCATTATCCTACTGCAAAATCAACCCTCCTCCACAGCAGCATCCTCAATTTCTAAATTTAGCTCCTGAGTTATTTTGGGTAGTGTGTGATTAACCTCAATTACTGTACCTCAGATAGAATTCAAATAATGCTCCCTCTTTCAGAATTGTAAAGAAATGGAAATCTGGGTCTGTACATTTCCTACCCTTAATGAAGCAGCTCCAAGAGGTGCTTCCACACTGGTGCAGGACAGTTGTGTGGTACATTTGTTCATGGAGAAACTAACAGGGGCAGCTGATCCTGAAAGGTGCTGGTAATCCATGGCTCTGTGCTGGTGCTGGGATCAGGAATATAAAGATGAACCACACCAGCAGGTTACATTGTGCAGCTGGTGTGAATGAAGCCATTGGAGCTTCAGTGGATTTGGATCACAGTCAGGACACTTTGTAGTTTTCCTGAATTAAATCCATAACCAAGGCTTTCAAAAGCTAATCAAAAATACACTTTCCATCAATCTTAGCCATAGTCATTATTGGCTCTCTGGAAAATCAGTGGTGGAGCAGCGTGCAGAAATAACACCTGCACCTGTGCAGGTCTGCGCGAGCGTGTGTGGCAGAGGGGAGGCGAGGGATGCACAGGCAGACAGACGAGGAGATGCCGTGGAGAGCGATGGGTCAGGGGCAGCGTGGTGTTCCAGCTAATCCAGTGTGCACCAAGAGATGAGCTCATCTTTCACCGGGCTGACAATCAGAACTTCTGTCATTACTGTAGCTGTAACTTTCCAGACTACACTGCACCAGACCGCCTCAGGGTGAGTATGCTCAGCCCCAGGAGGCAGCAGGGCAGGCATCAGAAACTGTCTTGGATTGGTGAAATTTGTGTTTGTCCTTTGTGGGGACTTCTGTTCCAGAATGTGGCCCCTCACCACTCGCTCTGTCTATCAGCAATGTAGCACAGGTGGTCAGCCTGAAGAACTGAACTGCTCCTAAAGGTGTTGCACTGGTTAATTTTTCACCTTGATTTGCCCTTTGTTTTTGTACAGCTGGACAACCCTGATGAGCAAGCAGCGCAGATCAGACGCGAGTTAGATGGACGTCTCCAAATGGCAGAACAAATTGCCAAGGTAAAAACAAAAGTCTACTGTTATTAATAACCTCTTCATTTAGGAGTGTACAAGGAGTTTGATGCAGCCCCCAGGTCCTGTCATTCTCTTACAAGTTTCTTCTCACAGTAATTACTGGTTAAAGGTGATCAGATTATTAGCTGCAAACAAACAAGATGAAGCTGTTCTGATGTGCTTTTCTTGGAGTGGCCTGATGAGCTGGGAGAGTTTAGGTTCCTGAAAAATCCCTTGTGAAATTCACAAAATCCCTTGTGAATCCTCAGAGGTGTCACATTTCTATGCTAGACAATAAGGTGGATAATCATTTATAAAAAAGGAGCCAGGAATCATCCTAATGGGATTTGTGGTTTTTTGGTGGGCTGATAGGAGCCACAATTTCCTGCCTGTAGGTAAATGCTGCCTCAGTAAAGGTTGTTCAGATGTATCGTCCCATAGAAGTTCATGCTGTGCATGAGAGCAGTCAGGCCATCACTGCCCCCTGCAGACATTGCTGCTGTTTGGAGTAGTAGGCAGGAGACCTCCAGACAGCTTTGATAACCAAGCACTCAGCTAATCTCCCTAGAGACCCTTCTGAAATGAGCCATCTCCCAAGGAGCAAATCACACCCCCACACAGTGGCCTCCAATGGACCACAGATGATGTTGACATCAGTATGGCCGAGTTTTATCCTTGCCTCTAATCAGATGCTCTGAGTCACTGATAAAGCCCTAATGGGGCTGAAGTAATTTGGAATGATCTATCTGGCTGTTCTTGATAATCAAGAAGCCATTACTACAAGGCAAAAAAAAATCTAATCACAGAGACAAGCTCAGTCTAGGGACCTGCCTTTCAGCAGCAGTCCTCTCAGCACTGAGCTGGGCCCAAATTAGGATTTTTTATAAGAAAGGTAATATCAGAGCTGTTTGCAACCACACTGATATGCCTGGATGTGAAAAGCAGAGTATATTGATTTATAGTCAGGCGTTAACAATGGTGCTGGTGGAGCTTGCACAGCTCCTCCTCACTAACACCTCTGTTAAACATCTGCTGCTGTTTTGTCTTTGGGGACATAGGCTCTGGTTTTTCCCTCTTCACTGATAAAATTAATGAGATGGCCAAACCCCACATGGCCAATCAATGGTGCAGCAAAACAGCAAACTCACTGAAGCTCTTTTGTTCAGCATTTGGCCCTTTGCCACTTCATTCTTGTCAAGAAAACTGACAGTATTTATTTGCAGTGAAATGTAAGCCTCTGCACTGAGCACGGCTGCTCTGGTACTGAGATAGGTAGCCAGGCCCTGAGAAAAAAATTGCCTGGTTTTGTTATTTCATTTTCTCTTTATGGTATGTAGAACAACAGTATGCATGATTCAGTAGCAGCCAGCAGAAGCTGCAGCATCATGAATTATTTTTTGCAAATGAGAATTTGCCATTTCCATTCTTCCCCCAAGGATGCTGAAAACAAACCATGACACTGCTGGCCATCCGAGAGAGAGCCAGGGGAAAACTCCTCAACATAACCTGACATATTTCTGTGCAGAATTCAACCTTCAAAATACAACAGTGCAGCTTGGAGGGTGGTTTAGAGTAAAAGGGACTTAGCTGGGTTTCAGTTGGCAGCCAGGGATATTTAATCTTTGTCATGGTACTGCAGCAGACTTTCTCTTCAGAATGTCAGGTCCCACCAGCATCTGCCTGCGAGAAACCTTGTTCTTTCAGATCCATGAATACCATATTTTGGAGGCACACAAATGACCTTTTGAATCTTCTTCTGTAGCCTCCTTTCTGGGCAAGGTTGCTTTCCCTGTAACAGAGGGCAGGTTCACAATTCAGCTCAATGAAAGGATAGCATTTCCATTTTTATCTCCAATTTGCAGCTTTTAATACAGATTTGCTGCACAGGGAGGCTTACAGTGCTTGTGAAACCAGCACTGAGGTGTCTGGCTTGGAGATTCCATGCTCGAGGCAAATTAATACCTCGTTGTTAAATTAAGAAATTCACACTAGGACATTTGCACTTCAGAGGCAGCAAAGGCTGTGGGGTCTTATGGGACCAGTGGCTCTGCAAGGCTTCATCTGAGCTGTTGTGTGACCTTGAACAAGTCACTGTTGTGCCAGCTTTCCTGCCTCTGCATACCAGGACGCTGCTCTGGGTGTTTTTGCCTTCCCCTGTGCCCAGGAGAGTGCAGCTCAGTGCAGCACTAGGGCAGTGCTGGGCGAGGTCCCCCGCTGAGCCTGACTCCATCAAAGCACATCAGCCCAGCCCTGGAGCCAGGCGGCTTGAGGATCACACTCTGTGGCAAGCAGATGTTGTAAAGCTGAGTCTGGACAGGCTTTTCCATCTGTGTGTTGTACTTTTCCAGCAGCTAAATAGAGCAGCATTACAGCTGAGAGCTTAGTGATGCCAAGGCAGACGTATATTTTTCTCTGCAGTGGCAAGTGCTCTGCTGTCCTGTGGTGCCTTTCCCCCCTCCCAGTCACCTGGCCTCAAGGACAAGGAGGAGCACGTGTAGGAGCAACTAAATGAGACCTTGTGGTGACACTGGAGTGATATGTCTGTCTGGGGCTGGACCCACTCTGCTCCAGCCTGCTGGACAGGTCATTCCTCAGTATCCTAACTCTGCCTGTCTCCATGCTTGTGCCTCTCCCTATTCCTGATCCTCTCTCTGCTCCCAGTACATGGAGAGGTGACTAATGCCCTTTCCTGCTGTTATCTGCATCTTTTGATAGTTCCTTACTCCAGAGTAGCCCCAGCTTTATCTCCAGTCTCATGGGTGACTTGAGACCACATCTGCATCTCTGCATTTCCAACATCAGCTAAATAGTCCCAGTTAAACTGTTATGCATCACATCAAACTACATTTTCAGTCCTAATACAAGAAGTTGCTGGTGGCACACAGTGAAATGTCTCAGTCCTTGCTGCACTGCTGAAGAGGTTTGTGAGGGCAGTGCCAAAATTACAGTCCTTGGAGAGATGGATGACAGCAGGGTAAAAAAGCAATAATGCTTGAGCATCATTGCTGCAGCAGTAGTTCTCAAAATCTATGAAACAGTTGCCTTTTTTTTTTTTTCCTAGGGGTGACTTGCAACTTATATAATGCACAGACAATACAGGAGGCTGATTAGGTAGTTTATTTCACTGTAGGCCAAATTTACATGAGGGAATTGCTTCCGAAGATTGAGGCTGGAAACAGATGACTATACTTCAGCTGCTTGGTGTGAGTGCTGCTATGAGCTCTGCTTGTAGTGGGTAAGATCTTAAGGATTGATGCAAAAACTAGTGCAGAGGAGAACGCTTTCAGCAGCCTGATGACAGTCTTCTAGAAGAAACATGACCTTGTTTTCTTTTCTAGCATACATTTTACAAATGGCTTTTTACAGTGTTGTGAATTGCCACCAAGATTGTTTGCACATCAGCCTTGTGTTCCCTGGCTGCAGATGCTGCCTCACTGTCTTACACCTTGCACAGTGCTTGTAACCCACTGAGAGACATTTGAATCCTGAGCAGATTCAGGCCATGGGAGGAGCTGTCAGAAGATGTAGAGCTCAGACTGGTGATGGGCAGCAGTTCAAAGCTGAGAACATGCATTGGGGAACATCATATTTTGCTCTCACTGTCACAAAATTTTAGAGTTTAAATTTCCTGTCGACAGCAAGCAGCACTGGAAAGTCTCACAGTGAAAAGTTGTCTTCCTGGGGGGAGGCTCAGGCCATGGCAAGTAGTGGAAAGGATGTTGTATTTCTTCTTCCAGTTAGGACCAAACATTCCTGCCCACACATGGCTGGTTTTCTCTCTTGGGCTCCTTTCACAGCTAGAAACCTGATGAAGCAACTGCTCAGAAGTGTTTTAAAAAGAACTGGCACAATTGGGAGACTGGAAAACAAATTTCTTACTGTCAGCATCCTCTGAATCCTTAGTCAGTTGCTGTTGGTCACAAAGTTCAGTTGAGGTCTGGCCTGGAGTATTTGTAATTGAGGAAAATGCCATCCATAGGAAAAAGCCCATTTGCAGATAGAAAAGTCAGTGAAATGCAAGTGCATGCAGGATACAGGAAAGTTGGACCAGTACCAAGCAGTAATTCTGTGAGAAACTAGCAATAATGTTTCTACATTACTCAGGGGGAAGCTGTAATTTGTCATCTGGTTTGTCAGAGCTCCCTGCTCACAAACCTCTGCAGATGCTCTTGGGGGATTCTCCCACTGCAACAAGTGGCTGTTGATTGTCACAAACTTTCATTCTGTTGTGTTTGTTTCCAAATCCAAGGAGCGCAAATTTCCCAAGTTTGTGTCCAAAGAAATGGAGAACATGTACATTGAGGAGCTGAAGTCATCTGTCAATCTCCTGATGGCAAACTTGGAGAGCATGCCTGTGTCTAAAGGAGGCTCTGAGTTCAAGCTGCAGAAGCTGAAACGTAGCCACAACACCTCAATAATTGACATGGGAGAGGAAAATGAGAACCAGCTTTCCAAGTCAGATGTCGTGTTGTCATTCTCCCTGGAGGTAAGCTACATGCACACAACAGTGTGCAGAGTTCATGGGAGTAAAAAGCACAGCAGCCAACTTCTGTTCAGTTCAAATTTAGGTTAGGTGGAGAGAGGTGAGTAGAAGTCACTCTGTGTTTACTGGAAGCTTTGCCTGTGATTAAACACTGTGTCCTTTCTGGTGTCTCACCACCTTGTTGGAACAATCTGTGTGATATGCACTGTCTGGCATTTTGTGATGGTGTATATCAAATGGCTCAGAAATCTGCATCATTAACTGATCTCTTCATGCAGTTTGTTACTGAGTGTAGCCCAGTAACCCTGAGCCTGTATTGTCCCAAAACCATTAAAATAATGCAACACTGTAAATATCAGCATCTTTAACTGTTTTCACCTAGAGGGGTTGCTGCATTTCCCTGCGAGAATTGCTTCCTCTTTGAAGAATTGTGAAAAAATCCTGGGGTTTGAATTCACCCAACAGATTGGTTTGCAGTTTGTGTGGAAATACTGCGCTGTGCTGGGTTGCTCTCTGTTGCATGTTGACTTTCTGCTCAGTGCTCTGTTGAGCAGTCTGTCTGTGCAGCCCAGGGGAAGGCAGGGTGCTGCTGCTGCCTCAGTCCTGGAACAGTGTTGCTCAGTAGCTGTTTTCAGCCAACTCAGTTGTTTTGTGCAAACACATTTGTGGTCTGTTTGTGGGCATATTTACTTCAAGGAGTCATCAGCTCACCCCTACAGAATTTTTGTTGTCTGTCAATGAGTGGGTTTATGTTACATTGTCAAAACAATTACCAGGATGGAGTCAAAAATGTAGGATGCAGAAATATCAGAAAATTCTGCTTTTGTGTAATTTCCTGTTTATTTCTCTTCCTAGGGGGTCTCTTGTTACACACATCATGCTAATGCAAAACTTAACAACCCTGGTTGTCCAGTCTCAGAATTCAACTCATCAAGTGTCTGAAACCATCTTTATAGCGTTCAGTTCAGTCTTATTTAAAACTAGGGCTGTGAACCCAGAGACGGTGTTTTCAAGAGCAGCATCAAATGAGGCTGACTTCCAAGCATTCCCATATGGAGGAGCAGGGAACTGTCACAAAGCAGTAGCCCCCCTGTTGCAGAGGCTGTGCGTGTGTACAGCTGTGTGTGAAGGGACACCCTTACAGCAGGGTGTCACAAATGCTCTGCTCCAGCTGAACCCCATCTGGTGGGAAGCCAAAGCCCAGTGAAGCAGTGACTTCAGGGGCTGGTAGGTCTGGGCACTGCTCAGTGCACAAAACTCCTGCTGCAAGAAAGCTTTTCCCAAAAATGTGCACTCATCAGAGGCTTTGTGGAGCTCTGTGTGCCAGGGACAGGATCCTCAGCTCCAGACAGATCAGAAGACCTGAGGAGAGGAATTTTAAACCCCTGTGTATATACTACATAAATAGCTGTAATAGAACATGAACAGAAACTCCCACAATGATTCTTGTAGAAATGTTTAAGGTGTGTGGTTAATGGGATTAATCACCTTTAAAAAATGGGAAAAAAATTAATTACCTGCAAGAAACTTAGGTGGTGATTTCTTAATTAGGAAGATTTTCTATAAGCAAGATGAAGGAAGTTTTGGGGGTTTTTTAATGTTGTTGGTGGTGGTGGTCTTTTTTGGTGGGGTTGGGGTTTCTTTTTTGTTTTGGTTTTTTTTTGGTTTGGTTTGGTTTTTTTAACCAGAGCTATTGGGTGGACAGGGGAAAGCAGTTTAAAACTGGAAAAGCGTAGATCTATATTGAGTATAAGAAAGAAAATGGTTTTGATGAGGGTGGTAGGAACAGGGAAGATCAGGTTGGATGGGGCTCTGAGCAGCCTGATCTACTGAAAGATGTCCATGCCTCAGCATGGGGATTGGACCAGATGATCTTCAAATGTCAACCCCAAACCATTTTATATTAATATTAATATAATGGGAATTAATATGGAAAATATGCTTTTGGCACAAGCTAAGTAGTAGTGTGCTTTTTTTTTTTCTTTAATCCTGGATTTCACATATTAAGGCATTTCTAGATGAGGGAGGACCACATCTCTGAAGTCCATCTCCTGAAGCTTGGTACAGCCCTGGGCACACAAGTGTTTCAGAGAGCCTGTGTGCAGTCAGAGGGAATCCTGGTCTCTATACAGACCTGGCTGCCTGCCACAGTCCCACTCAGCCTGGGCAGTGCCACCATCCCTGCCTCCTGCCCCTGTGAACATCCAGCAGCACGTGGAGGACCCCAGCACTGGCTGCCTCCATGGGTTCAGCAGCCCTAGCAGGGTCTGAAGGAGGCTGCTCCTCTAACATTTCTCCTTCTCTGCCTGCAGGTTGTCATCATGGAGGTGCAGGGGCTGAAGTCCCTGGCCCCCAACCGCATCGTGTACTGCACCATGGAAGTGGAAGGTGGGGAGAAGCTGCAGACAGACCAGGCTGAAGCCTCAAAGCCAACGTAAGCCTTGCTTTGCTCTTTGGTCTCCCCACCACGCTCTGCTCTGCCCTGTCTCTGCACTGCTGAGTCACTGCAGATAACTCTGGCTCCTGAATGGTGAGGGCAGAGGGGACTCTCAGAGGCAGAGGAGAACCATGGCCTTCCACACATGCAGAGTGTTGTCCTGCAGCTAAAAATGGCACATAAGCCCTGACCGAGGGGAATAAAGTGTTAATGAGAGGCTTATGTCTTGTGTAGCCATAGAGAGATAAATTTGTGCCTACACATAAGTGCTGTACTAAATAGGGATGGAGTTAAGCATGTGCTTAGATAAGTACTTGCCTGAGTGTCCATCTGAACTGGTGCCATCAGGTATAGGTACATTATCTTGTCCTCACTGTCAGGGTTTTGGCAGTCCTACGAGAAAGAGAACAGCTGGCAGGGACACAGTCTGGCAGCCAGAGGTGGAAGAGAGGATCTGGGAAAAGCTTCAAATTACTCAGTTAAAGCTTTACGTGAGACCTCTCTGGCCCAGTCCCATTCAAGGGCAGAGTCTTGTTCTGTCCTCTTTGACCTCGTCCCCAAATCCTCACTTTTGACTTGGCTTTCTTTTGTCTTACCTGGATGTTGTTAAGCACCCACCAGTAGTGATTGGGCTTTGTTATTTGGAACGAGAAAATGATGAATGGCTTACTTCCTTTTCAACTTGTGGGACTAGTTAATTTGAAACATTCTGGATTTGAGGCAGTGTTTCTCTGGATGACTGCAGAGATTTCACACTTAAATTAAATTCTCAATGCGCTTCCTGACAGTGGAGAATTGCTGAGGTGGTATGAAGCCTCCTCCAGGAGTAGGGAGCAGTGCATATCCCATTCCCCATGGCCAGTCCTCTGTGGTGTTTTGCCAGGAGCTTCCCAAGCTTGTGGAAGGAAATCCAGAACCACCTGGCTGCAGGACATGGCAGTGAACAAGCACTTCAAGCAGCTCAGGAGCAGTGGATGCAGGCAGGACAAGGCAGGGACCAGGACAGGCTGCCGTCCCTCTGTCACTGTCCTCTCACAGAGGCACAGAAATTGCTGGTGCCTCATGCCCTGTGCTGCACCAGAGCAGCAGGAATCTGCACTAAGCTGTTCAAAAACAATATTCCCAATCAGGGAAAGTGCTGCAGCCTGGCTGACTTTTCAAAATGCTTTGAAATGTGCTTTAGAGAAGGAAGGAAGAGAGCTGAGCTTAGAGCAAAATTTCCATGAGAACTTAAGATTGTCACTATTTTAGGTATTCTTATTGCTTCAGTGGAGAAAGTTGGGCTCTACTTAGGGGAAATTGCTACTATTCATACTGAAAAAGCACACTTCTCCTGGGTTGCATGCACTTGTTTAGACTGGTCTGTTCATCCCACGTCACAGGATCTGCCCTTCCATGCACAGGTCTTATTACTGCAAGATGTAGGACCATTTCCATGGGAATTGCTTTAAAAATAAGACCTGCAGGAGTGAACTCTTTAATTGAATGGGTGTTTTTTATTATAATTAAATGTACAGTGTCTGGGCATGAAGCCATCAGCCCTCAAGAAAATGCAGCCAACACTGAGTGCTGCAGTGTGATAAAAGTCATGCAAGTCCATCACACTCATCCTCTCTCTGCACTGGCTTCCTGTAGTGGTGGGAGCCAGGCTTCAAGTCTTCTGGATGGCTCCAGCATTTGGGCTAATACTTATGGAAATGGCTTAGAAGGGGAGTAGGTTTGATAATTCCAGTAGGGTCCTGAGACCTTTTTCTTTCCAGAACCAAAGACCAGCCAAGCTGAGGCTCTAGAATAATCTTCACAGAAACCATCACAAAAAGCTTGTCCTCCTTTCCTCTCTGCATTAGAGGTGTTTCTTTCACCTTGCCTCCCCTCCCAGGCACAGCAGCAGAGATAGAGGAAACCAAAGCTCTGTGAAAGCAATTTACTGTACCTAAGTTCTCTTGAGAAGGAAAGAGAGAATGAATCAGATGTGACATGTTTGTCATCTTGCTTAGTACAAGACTTGAAGGCCCTCAGGTGCTCTGGTGATGAGGACAGTGATAGAAACAGCTCAGAGAAGGTTTTGGTGCATTTTTGAGCAGTGCTGCCTCAGAAACAAAGGATTTATGGCCAGGCTACACAGCCTTTGGAGGTGTTAGTTTACATGCTGGCATCAGTCTCACTGAGGTCATTCACACTGTGTTTGCTTCTGTCCTTTTTGTAATAAGGAAACCACCCCCTAGAAAGGAAGCAGCTCAGAGGAGGCATGAGGGGCTGCTCACTGCCCAGCATCCCAGGATTCGTGTGCCTTGGCAGGGATGCTGCCTGTCCTGGGGGTGAAGAACACTTGGGGATTCTGAGCCTCAGCACTATGAAACTGTGAACACCAAAGCAAGTTACCTCTGTACATCCCAGAAGTTTTATGTCTCAGAGGCTCAAAACATGTGGGTTAAGCACCTGTGCTCAGAATACGCAGTGAATGCAGGTCTGGAATCAGGCAGCATTTTTAAACTGCCAGCCTTGAAACTGTTTGAAATTCAGCTTTGCCATTGTCTGGAGGCTCTACAGGCTACAGAAGGCTACATTTCTCATAAGCATCAGGGGAGAAAAATTACATTTGAACAGTAAGATTCACTGGAAGACTTCACTTGTCCATGACAGCACTGTGTCTGGGGTGGAGAGTGTTAGGGACCACTCAACCCTGGAGGACACCTTTTCACCTAACTTATGGGGTTGTTCATTATATTCTCATGTGTCCTTGAAATGCCAGCCCTCAGCTAGAGCACCCAACCACAGCACACTGGTGATGGTGGCCGCTCTTCAGCTCAGTGCCATGCCAGGGGTCCCAGCCTAGCTTCCACATCTCTGATGACAAAAGGCAGTTCACCAGCCACCAGGGAAGGATTTCCAAAGGCACTGGTCTAGGTCTGTGTGAGATTCTTTCATCATTCTGGTGCAAAACTGGCAGTTTTTGAGAGGAAAGGGTTTAGTGACTTTGTAGCTTGAATCCCATTTGCAGATCTTGAGAAAGGCAGGGCAGCAGCAGGGTGAAGCCCGCAGTACCCAGTACCCAGCCATCAGATGAGTTGTGTGCAAGGAGTGTGGGTTTTGGGACAACAGTAAATACTGGCCTTCTGTTTCTTCTCAGGATTCATTTTGGATTCCTGATATTTTAAGCCCAATCCCTTCATGTGAGGATTATCTGCCTCAGCACAGATGCAGGGGATGGCGCAGTTCTAGAGGAAGGCAGATCTGAAATAGCAAGGTTCATTTTAGATCAGGCTTGCAGTGTTTTATTGGTAGTGCTTTTAATAAGTTGTGTAAGAAAAAGCTTTTGTGCATTATGCCCTAACATGCAGATGTCTCTAAAAGATATCTCAAATCCCAGTGTGAGAAGGTTTTTACTGCTTTTCATGCTGGAACTGCATCCTTGCAGATGTTTGTGGGGTTTATGCCTCTCCCTCCTTCCCTGTGTACTGGCCTGTGGTCTGTCCTCTGCATGTCTCCAAAGTCCCCTCCAGGAGCTCTGTCAGTAGTGCTGCTGTTTGTGCAGCCTGGAAACAGGGTTGTCAAGGGGTTTGGGAGTAGCACAAAAGATCCAGCCACAGCCTCCCTGTCCTAAAGTCTCCAGAGAAGCTGCTGGATATATTTAACCAGTGCTCTGTGCTTGTGGCAGTGCTCATGTTCAGCATCTTACATCACCTTTCTCTGATGTGAGCAGAACAAAAGAAAAGAGACCCAAACAGTAGCAAGGACAGTGCCTTGTGAATAAATGCTATAGATTGTGGAGTCATTCTGGCACCCAGATAAGTCTCATTCTCTCCTCTATCACAGTAGTGAAAATTGGGTGTCCCTGCATTGAACTGAGCTGAACCATTTGGGGTAAAAGCAGTAAATACTGGTGGTGGAAGAATCTGGCCAACCTGCCTGTGCATTTGGCATGCCAGGAAGGGACAGGGGTGTGGGCTGCTTCTCTGGGAGTGTTTTCATTTTGATGTTATCTATCCCCCTTGCAGAGCAGTCTCTTCAGTCCTAGTGCAAGGGTGAAGTAGCTCAGAGAATGAGAGGTGAGGATGGAGCTTGTTTTCTGAAGGAGGAAAGACCACTTTTCATTGCTTGGGATTTTCTTCCATGTAGTTTTCTTCAGTGTGTGCTGTAGGGCAGTGCTGGAGAAAGGACACTCAGTGGCTCTCATCTGACTTCATGCCATGTCTTACATTTTTCATGACCAAGGGGGCCTTGTCCCCTTGAGCCTTGTGCCCTTTCCAGAAATTCACTCTTGATAAAGTAATGTCTTTGGTAAACTTCTAAACCTCTCCCATCTCCTTTCCCTTAGCCACCTCCCTAGGAGACAGGGGTGTCTGGTTTTATCTTTGTACTGGCTCTGATGCTGCTCCCTGATTTGTTTCAAGGTGCTCTGGCAGCTCTGCTGCTCTCTGCTGTGACAGGCTGCCCTTGTTCAGATCCCTGCGCCAAGCCTCCAAGCTTATCACTCAGCCAGAGGTTTTGTTTCAAATTAGTGTGCCGCATCCATCAGAGCCCTCTGTCTGACCATGAAGAGGGACAGGACCTGCACAGCATCCTTCTTCGGTGCTGTTTAGTCACCTTCTCCTTCTGGGAGATGGGCACTGAGCAGCAAAGGGAGAAAGAAACCCTGTGGGAAAAGAGGCTGGCAAGCAGGGATGCTTTCTCTGTCTGCAGAAGGGGAAAATCTGGTCTTTTCATTCAGGAATCCCCTGCCTCAGGCCATGGAGTTTGAAGTGATGCCCAGTGGCTTTGCACAGAGAGGGCTGTGATGGGAGTGTTCTGTTACAATCAGTGTTTTGCTGCTGCAGTTTCTTGGGAGATGCTGTGAACACTTCCCTGTGGTAAAATGAGAAAAGTCCTTCCCAGATGCAGGAATTTCAAATATTCCATATAACTGATATGACTCTGCTAAACTAAAGGGGTTTATATTGATGTGAGTGAGAGGAGAGTTTAATTCTTGGAGTGCATCCCTCAGTGCAGCTGTTGTTGCCAGGCCTGGTAGGTCTCTTCCAGGTATGGCAAAGCCCAGGAACAGGTCCTGTGTGGCTACACAATTTTAAATAGAAATTCACATTTAGGTTTGCGTGCTTAGCCAAGCCCTGTGTAAGCAAAATTCATGATGCCGGGTAAAAAAGAAAGTAAAAGGAAATTCTAGGAAATAGCTGCTTTTTCTTGCTTTTTTTTCTCCTCCTCACTTTTCTAATTGGCTTCAGCATTAAATATAAGCTGTCTTAATTACCCACACTGATTGGATTGCTTTTCCAGTCACATTACTTCATTTCACAGCTGTGCAGATGTTTGCAGCTCTTTCTCCTTAGGAAATCTCTGGGAGCCTTAGGAATGTGTTAAAGCAGGTGACTGGGTACAGCAAACATCAGACACCATTGTTTGTGAGGTACAGTCCTTGCTCCTGAGGTGAGGCTCTGAGCAGAGGGTGAGTCTGTCCCAAGGCATCTGTTGGGGAAATGTCTTCCAGGAGAGCTCTTCAGCTTTGGTCTCTTGTGAGCATGGTGCTGATGCCCTGAGCCCACGATGCTGCTGGGCTAGGAGGTGAAAATGACAGGGACAGGAGCTTCAAGGCAGTTGGTTTTAGTCCCTGCATCTAAGGCTGGAGGGTACAAAATGGGGTCCAAATCCCTGACACAAGTTTTCTTCACTTGCAGCTATTTAGCATGCCTAGGAGACAGTTTTCTGATGAGACTGTGCATGACTTTGCACCTGAAGGGTTCTGCTGTTAGTTTGGTTTCACCTGCTCTTCAAGTCCCCTTTTGTGTGACAATATTTCCATAATGCTCCTGAGATTTATGCTGTGATGTTCCCATTTCTGAAAGTGGAGTCCGTGGACAAGTCATTAAGCACAGCAAAAACTGCAATAAAAAGTTATTACCCGAGTGCAAGTATGTGATCTATTATGGGAGATCTTTGTGCAAGTGATTTACTGCCCTTTTTAATTAGGAATTCAGAACCTTTTCTGATGCTCCCTCATAGCTGTTCTGCAGGGTTGGTTCTTACACGGCTCAGCCACTGTGGGACAAAAATTCTGCTTTAGATTAAGCAGCTGAGTTTTTCTCCAGAATAAAGGCAAGATCCTCTAAGGATTCCTTTACCCTGAGTGTCACCCAGACAGCCACACTTCTGTGGAGGAACCTCCTGGACTGCCATGGAATACTCTGCTGGGGCTGTGGATGGTGATCCCAGGTGGGGCCCTGTTCCCAAAGGTGTTGTGCTCAGTCCCTGCTCTCCTGTACCACACTAGAAGCTATGTTGAATAATGAAGGCTTCTTTCTTTACATTTACCCCTTGTACTTGGTTTCTTCCAGTATCAAGTAAGTGCAAGCTCTGTGTTTTCCCTGACTTTCAGAGCACACATAGCATTGCTTTCACATGGATTCTCTGGTGTCTAGTAAGGGTTGAGCTCGTGCACCTTCTCTTTCACAGATGAATGTCTTGCTTTTCTCGCCAGCTGTCTAATTTCTTGAGTGTTCCTATGCACTTGGGAATTATGTATTCCTGTGATAGCACATACATTCAAATTTAAGTATTCCAGAAGGTGTGATGATGCCCAAGGCGATTTTCATCGACACCCGTCTGCTTCATCACTCCTATGCTTGCAGCCTTAAGATGGGGATAGGAAAAACCAAAAGGACATTGAAATGAGACTGAGACTCCGTGATCTGAAATAGTGCTTAATTAAGAGGAGGACTGCAGAATGCAAGGTCTGGGATACATTCAGTCATGGTGTTTATTGCTTATAGGTGGTGTTCTTAAAAAAAACAAAAAATAAGCCGTGCCTTAGTGTAAGTTCAGCTCATCATTTTCCAGGGGAAAGGCAAGGGATGAGGCATGTGAAAGGGCCCAGTTGTTGGTTTATTTATTAAGTGCTGTGTACAAGTAGTGCACATTATTATTTAATGAGGGATGCTGCTATTGCTGCAAAGCAGAGTAGGGAGATAGAGAACAAGCTTTAAAGAATTGGTACTGTGCCTGCTCCTGTCTGGACAAAGCTCTGGAATGGTGAAATGAGAAGACCAACCTTGATAGTGATTTTTCAGCCTTTTAGGTGAAATGAAAGGTAGAGTGTACTGGCTTTGTGGATGTGCTGCATCTCCCAACAAACCACAGAACTAAGTGTAAAAGCACTTAAAGAGAGCAACCTACTGTTGTCACTATGTGGAGCAGGCTGCTCATGGAGAGGGGAGCTTGCAGATGGCTGGGTGGGCATCACCTGCTGGAATTGTCCACTCATCCCCACTGACCCAGGAGAGGCTAGTGTGAACGTTGCTTCTAGTGATCAGAAGTTGGGCAAGGCAAACCCAGGTGTCTGGCTGGATTTGAGCTTCCTGTTCTGGATCCTGGCTTAGAAAAATATAAACCAGCAAAAATGTGAGTGATGGCACAACAAGAGATGGTCTCACACTTCTTGTTCCTCCTTTTAGCTGATTTTGGAAGGGTGCCTGTCCCATTCTGCTGTAAAAGGGGGAGTTGGGAAGCCCCTATATGAATATAAGATATGCTGAGGCATAAATAGAAATCAGATTGGTCTCTCTCAGTACCTTGTGTTGTTTTCTGCTGTTTGCATTTAGAAAATATTTCATTGCTCTCTACTAAGTTTTCTAAAGGAGGGTCTAGACTATGTTGGCACAAACCAGTAAGCTGTATTTTCAGGCCGAGGGATTTCTGTCTCCTTCTCCACGGTCTGTGTTTGTGAGATATTAAGTTTCTGTAAATTTGGCTGGGTATGGCCTTATTAAGTCCAAAGTCATGACCAGGCCTTAACCAATGGCAGTCCTCTGCAGCTGTATTTTCTTCCAGGGTGACAAGATCTGATAGAAGAGATTAATCATATTTGGTCATTCTGTGAAGTGAGCAGCTCTGTGGCTGGGTCAGTGGAGCATCTTTGGCCAAAGGAAACTTGGATTAGCCTGTGTGAGGCATTGAAGTCACCCTATTCAAGAAGTGGTCACAGCCACAGACAGTAAATGCACATAGGCACTTAATGAATGAAGCTGTAAACTCATGCTGTATCCAAAGCAGATACACTGATGGAGTACATACAGTAGGCAGTCCTTGTAAAAGCAATTTTTCTTTCAGTTCAGACCTCCCAGTAAAACCATACTGGGCTTTCACTTCCATTTCCCCCTGCTGAGTTTTTCTCCTCTAATTGTGATAGTATTGAACAAGAGCACAGGGCATTTGAAAAGCAGTCATCATTTAAATAATGGAAAGTAATCATGAAACTTTTTTTTTTTTTTTTTTTTTTTACCTGTTAGTACCCAAAAGATTGTGGTGAATAGCACTGCCACAATTTCACATCCAAACCAGCTGAGGGATTTCTGCAGCAGACTCCAGCCTGGGATGCAGTGGTCTGGGAGGGGTGTGTGGTCCTGGGCTGGGTGCAGGCATGGTGGAAGGACATCTCTGGGGCAGGAATGCCATCTCGTGGCCATAAATAGCTATTATGTGATTTTACAGCCACCTCCCATCCCTTCTTCCTTCCTCATGACACTTCCCCAGCGTATCAGTCATTCACAGGAAACACAAATCAAGCTGTATTTTCTGCATAGCAAAGATCATCCCTTTTTGGGTTCCTAAAGCTGTGCTGTCGGGCTCAGCAGCTCCTCTTGGCTGCAGTGCCCCGTGCTGGCACTGGAACGGGATCCATGGGGATTGTGTGTGAGCCACAAGCAGATCAAGAGCAGACCTTTGCAGGCTTTGCTTTGCTGCAGTCTCCGTCAGCTTTACCCTCATCCTTCTGTGCCTTGCACACTCGGGCACAGATGTGATCTCTCCAAGACATATTTCTCTCTCAGCCGGCGGTGCAGTGCTGCCGTAGCCAGTTTGAGGATGTGGGAGTTGCAGCTCCTGGAGGGAGAGATGGTCTGGTACTGCTGTCTGCATGATGTTAAGCAAGATGGTGCCTGCGTGTGTGACACATACATTGTGTCTCAGAGCTGTGGAAACAGAAAGGGGACAGACCATGAAGTGCTGGAGGCTGGAACACCTCCTTAGCTGCTGTAGAAGGAGCCCAGTCCTTAGCGACACACTGTCTCTGCTCACCTTTTGAATAACACCATAGTGCTTTCTGCAGTGGTGTTTTGGGGAAAATAAATGTCCTTTCTGTAAGCAAAATATTTACCAGTGGTGTTCTGTTTTAGCAGAGGGAGTGTTCCATGCTCAGCAGGAATTAAGGTGCCGTGGGAAACGCTGGATTCACTTAAAACATTCTTGGGTTATCCCATCAGAGCAGACATCAGTGCTCCATGCAGAGCCATGGCCTCACTCGGTGTTCCCTGGCTGCAGGGAAGGCAGGTACAGCCTCCTCTGCCAGCCAGTGCCTGCAGGAATGCTGATTTGTCAGCACCTGCACAGGAACTGCATCAGTGAAAGCGTGTTTTAAATCACTGCAAAGTCTGTGCGGGAAAGTCTGGGAGGAATCAAATCTGTTTGTGCTGTCACTCCCACTTCAGCTCAGCTTGTTCCGAGGGGATGGGACTGAAAGGCTGTTCTGGCAGCTGAAAGGGAGGGGAGGAAACAAATGTAAACAAAAATAGGCTGTGTTGTCAATCTGTGTCTGATGTCTTTGGTTATTCTGTTTTGAAGGTGAGTAAACACATCAAAGTTTTACTGTGGGAGGAATCCCAGAGGAGGCTCAGCAGCCCTGAGTATCAAGACGTATTATGGATGCAAACCTTTCTCCATGCATTTCTACAGGCAGAATGGAAAGGTGCCCTTCTTAGCACCTGAGTGGTATTTCCTAGCCCAGGATGTTTTTGCATGAGCAATGTATATGCATCTATATATGTTCTTTGAGATTTAAATTTCAAATCTTTTTTGTGAATCTGCAGCAGTCACCTCCAGCACACCTTTCTAGCAGTGGAAAGACAGGAGCCCTCGATGTCAGGCATCACTTCATCTGCTTGCTGCCTCTAAACTGGGATGAGGCAAATTAAGGCCTAACTCCACTGATTTAATTAGATCTCTCCTTATTGCAGTAGCAGGAGCCCATAGCACATGACTGAGGCACATTTACACAGTAGTACAGTCCCCTAAATCTGTGGGGGTTTCAACTGAGGTTTGTAGTCCTACTGTAGGAAGTCACAAACTAGTTTGTAGCTACTCCCAGCACAGCATCCCCAAACTGGCAGTTGTTCATGGCATTCTCCTGCTGAAACAGAATTGTGTGTGTGGAGTTGTGTGTGCATCCCACAGGTCTTCAGGTGTGTGGCCCAGCCTGTGAGCTTTCTTGGAGTGCCTAAAAAAAACCCGGACTTCTTCTGTGCCTTTGGGCTTTTTCAAATCCCAAAGACACAAACAAAAAGCCTATTATCCATTGCCATTGCCCACAAGAGCTACAAAGAGTAGTACATATTTTCTCAAAGACTTTGGGATGCCTTGCTTCTGTTTATTATGGATCTGGGATCCAGCTGGTGCAGCTGTGAGCACCTGCCTCTGCCACATGTCACAGACACATCTGTTCTGCCACATCCCTGCCAGTTCAGTGCCTCACCTGCACTGCTCCCTACAGGGATCTGTCAGCTCTTCCAGCCTCCTCCAGCCATTGTCTAGTTTATGGTGTTCCTAGAAGTTCCCAAGCACTCTTTTCACTTTAAAAATTTGCTATTTTCATCCCAGTGGGATTAATGCCATCCCTAAATGAGGTTTTGCTGTTGACCTGAGTGAGTCTGTCTGTGCTCAATTATAATGAACTATTGCCTCTGTGTATGGGCAAGGGAAGTTCAGGTAGGTCACTGATAATTGTGGTCATCAACCTCTAGTCTGTGTTTTTGAATGGCTGGTATAGATAAAGCATTAGAGAATATACTACAAATCTATCCTGTGTGCTTCTTCATATATAGTTAACTGTTAAAGATACTTTAAACCTGTTTATTTTCCTCCTCGCTTGTGTCTCTAGGAATAGGTAGAAAAGAAACACAGCTTAGCATTACATTAGAGGAAAAGGTGCACTACTCCATCAGCTGCATGAAGGTAGGTTAGCTCAGCGCCTGGTGTGCTTCTGCTCTAACTCTGTTTTTCCCAGTGCTCAAGCATGGGCATACATGATTTATGGCCCAAGATTTAAAGGTCTCTCCTGGGAGGGGAGGAGTGTGCTAAAGTAATAAAACCATCACTTGTTAGACAGGATTTCTGGGAGAACTAAACTGAGACTGTATGTAGCATTTCAGTCTCCAGCAATGAACTCCGGGGATCTGAACTCTCCATCCCCAGAGCAGGATCCAGGTCCAGCAGGGACCATAACTGGGCACCATGGTAAGCTGAGAAACCAAGGCTGGATTAAAAGCATCACGCCACACAAGGTGAAGCAGTCACCAAGCCCAGGCAGTGTCTGTCAGGCTACTGTCTGTGCTGCCCTCTTGATGGACTCCACCAAGCCAGCTCCACCACCAGTTTGGAGACCTAGCTACAAGTACACCAGGAGGAACACAGACATGTCACAAGAGGAGAGATGAGGGTTGTGAATGAAGAGAAATGCATGAAGCACGACCCTCTCCACCAGCCCTGCACAAGGGAGGGAGGCAGCCAGACTGGCCAGTCATGGCATCCTCACCAGATCCCATTCTGACAGTAGAGGACAGCGAGGGAAGGACAGCTGCCCTTCCTGCTGTTGTCCCAAACATGGCCATGTATATTAAATGCCTTTCAGCTGCACCTTTGTGACCTTGCACACAGCCAGCTGGCTGTGCAGGAGGGTAGGTGGTGCTGCTGCTGGTTTTGGTGACCCTGCAGGGATGGAAGCAGCTGCCTGCCACATTCTACCTTCCCAAGAATGTGTTCCTGTCTTGGGAGGGAACAGGCACTGCTGCTGAGTTGGTTAATTTGGGAAAACTGTACTGAGCAGGTGGCTCAGTAAACTCCTGCAAATCTGGCCAACATGTAGGAATATTATTCTGCAAGACTTTTTTTACTGAAGTGATGAATTTATGGGAACAAGATAGAAGAGCAGCATCTCTGGCAGAGATCTGTCCCAGGAAAGTGCCATGGCCAGTGAGCATCATCAACACCTGGAGTGAGCCCACTGAGGGGACAGCATATCTCTCCTTTAGTACACATTTATACTTTCATTTTCTGATTTTTTTTGTGTTTATTCTGTGCAAGATGGAGAGGGATAAAAGATATCCTGTGGTAATTTTGAAGCCCATGAGAAGGGTCATAGATGATGTTTAAATGTCCCCCCTGTGGAAAGCACGTGGCTCTGCAGCTGCTCCCCTGTTAGCCTGGTTAGCAGGGCTGATTCATGGCCCAGCAATGCAGCCCAGTTGCACTTGTTCATTATTTGCATAAATCACAGGCATCACTGTTCTGGCTACATCAAGTTACAAGAGCATTGCTGGAAGAAGGGTGACTTTTAAATTATGCAGGGGCTGAGCAGACTTGCTGGAGAGCACAGTATATGAATGAAAGAGTTCATTGAATTTTCCTGGTTATTAAATGTGTATGTTCACTTATAGGAAGGTCACAGGTGCTAAAATTTCCTTTAGAGGAACTTGCATACTTGAGTTGAAGAGAAATTACTGAATCAGTGTCTCTCAAGGGCAGCTGAGAAAATTGTAGGTCACATAAGTAGGATATTGTGAAGAAAAGCAGCTGAAGTCAGAGACCCTCCTGGCTGGTTTCATGTGATACATGAGTGCAGTCAGGACAGGGATCTTTACAGGATTTTGCTCAAGCCTTATTCATATCCCAAATAGTATTTCAGTCATGAATTTTAACTTAGCAGTGCCATGGTCTTTTTAAGTTTTTGTCTTTTTAGCTGTGTGGTAATTAACTTTATAATTGCTATATCTGCATTTTAGAAGCCCTCGGCCCTACAGCCAAAGATCAGCAAAGCACTGCACTTCCATGGGGTGACAACAGTTGTTTCTGCAGTGACCTTATGGCAGGAAAGGGTAAGAGCTTGGTACAGCATCAGTGAGAGGAGAGTAGTCTTACAGATTTTGGCCATAAATTGGGAAGGGCTGAATAGCATCAACCTGAAGGTTTTTAAGATCAGCAATCCAAGATAGCTGAGAGCAGCTAGGTCTGAGCAGCCTGGCAGCTGCATTGGCAATGGCATCACTGCCCCTCATGTGTGAGTGTGGGCAGTGTCTGTGACAGCTCCCAAATGCTCCTGAAATCAGACAGGTGAGCCCATCCTTCAAGTGCTCCATGAGGCTGTGGAGGTAATGGGAGACAAGAGCTGACCTTTGTTACTCGTTGGCCACTCACACCCTCTGGATATGTGTCATTTGTTGTTCCATTCAGGATAAAATCACAGCACTTCAGGCTGTTTGGTCAGTAACTGTGATGGCACCTTTAGGTGAATGTGTAGGCACAAAGTCTACGGTTATGTAGACAAGTTATTATGCTTGTAAAAGGTAAAACAAGGGCCAGCATCTGTCAAGTTAGCACCTGGGGCATATTTCAACCTCTGGCACTTTGCAGCCAGAAGAGTTTAGCTGCTTATCCTAAGTTTGAATCCTAAATAAGAAACCCTGGAGACAAAAGTGGATCCTGGTGAGAGCACTGGAACAGCACAGGTGCCATAAATAGGGTGATGATTCTAGTAAATTCTCTGTGCACAGCAGCATTTCTTTATCAGTTCCAGACTTTGGGATGCACTGACCAATAAGAAATGCTGAGCTGAGGGGTTCAGGCAGGATTCAGATAGTTAACACTGTCCTGATTGAGGAAGTACTGCCAGGATTGTTCTGCTTGTGTACCTTTTATGTGGTGTTTGTACATCCATATGTATCCATGTGTATGTGTGTGTCCTTTTGGCCAGAATGACATTTGTTTGTCTGCATTTGCAGATGTTTTATTGCTTTGAGGTGTCAGCATGGGTTCTGTGATGGGGGGACAAAATAGCATGGCTGCTTCATGGCACTTGTCCATAATGGGTCCCAGTGCACTTTCCCAACAAATGAATTTCTGCAGTGATAACCTGCTTAATGATTAAATATGGAGATGAAACCATTACACTGTTAGTCCCTCAGAAGATCCTAATACCTAGCTACTGTCCAGAGATAATTTTCTGAACAATAATTTAATACACAGCCCAGATAAACTGGGCACTCAGATTGAATACAAATGATGTTTCAGTGGCATGAATTATGGCCTTATGCTGAGCATCACTATGGCAACTAATGACATCACCACAGGCTCCATCCAGCACAAAACTCAACTTTTGATGGTCTCCATTTGTTGGCACAGATCTTTTCAGGGCTTTTGGGGGTATGAATATGTAAGCACCAGTGTTGTCAAGGGTTTGCTATGTATGTTTGCTGTCATTTGAAACATTTATTCTCTTTGTGGTTAATGTTGTTCCCATGAAGGAAACCTAATGAAAATTACTGTTTGTATTTGGTTAGTAACATTTGTTGATAACATATGGTCTGGGAATGCTTCAGCAAATAAGAGCTTTTTAATAGTAAACAGAGATACGAGTTCTATAAAGCAGATGCTGTCAAAATACACAGTGTAAGGTTGGATATTTTCTTACTTTTGCCTCTTATCCAAAGCAAGATAATCTTCCTACTTTCCCTCCTGGTGACAACGCAGTTTTTTTGAGAGAAAACATAACCTGTGACCCGAATCTGTGATTAGAAAATTAAGTTGTTTCTTGCTTCTTACCCTTGAAATATTTTTTAGGTAGCTGATGGCTTACACATGAAAAAGATATTATATAAAGGACCTGACTGGACCTAGAGCGCTGTAGATAATTTAAGCCAAACCTCTGCTGTCTGGCACTGGTGGAGGTTTGATGCATCATCATACAAGACAAAACATGTGAAACAGTGACACCAGGAGAGGAAGCTTCAGAGCAAAGGTGATGAAGTACCCGAGTTTGTTAATCAGCTCTGTGCCGAACACGTTCATCTGCAGAGCTCAGTTGGACAAGATTTGCTCAGTGGGGAGCAAAGAACAAGCCCATACTTCTAGAGCACAAGGAGAAGTGAATTATTTTTACTGATTATTTTACAAATGCTAAACCTGCAGCTTGGTGTTCATCTTTGAGGAACATCTAGTCACTGGACCATGTCTTCTGAGCCTTTTCAAGGGAACTGCCTTTCTTCAGGAGAGGATCTAGTTTGAGAACAGCCTAAAGTGAGAAAGTGTCATTAACAGAGTGAGGGTGAATTGAAGTGGTTAGTGAGTAATGGTGTAATCCCTTGTCCAGCTTGAAGCATTCTGGGTTGCAGTGTGTGTTCCACCACATCACTCAGTGTTGCTCATGGCATCATGGCACGCTCTTGGCAGGGTCCCACATGGACTGAGTTCATGTTTTCTCTGCATTTGGGCAACTTATGATTGCAGAAACTTGTAGATGCCATTTAGAGACACGTGTGTCTAGAGGCTGTGGATAATTCAGCCTCCACCGCACTCCTTTCCAAGCCAGGGAATGACTCAGAGTACAAATAGTAGACAGTGTTTCATGATGTAGTTGGCAGAGTTGGCATCTTCCTGGCCACTGCAATCCCACCCACAAGGAGCTGGTGTCCTGCTCTGTAGTCCTAGAAAACTAGGATTACTCCAGACATAATGACTTGGACTTAAACTTGCCTTGGGCTGAGACTTGGAAAGCAACCCAGGTTAAATTGCAGTTTCTTCAGAAAAAGCAAACTTCACTCTCAGCCTGGAAAGGAGAGGTTAATCGGCCAAGAGAGGAGCACAGGCATGAGTGATTACAGACATCCTGGGTGCAGATGTCTTCAATCCTCTACTTCTCTTGTGACTACACAGGCTGGCACTGCAGGAGACATTGTTCTTTCTAACTAAGAAAGTTCTCTTAAACTTGGTTTCATGCTGCTCCCAGATGCTCTCTCTGTTTCCCCAAAGGATCATCATGGGTTTTCCAAACATCTGTCCCACATTTCTCAAAGAAGATAATTAATGTCCTTGTCACTCACACAGCCCAACCACTTTGGCTGGTGTCAGACACTTTTTAGGTTAACTGTTTCATGCCTGAGCAGTGTTGCTGCTGACCTGCCAGCTGAGCTGAGCTCCTCTCTGTCCTTCCTTTCACAGCTGGGGCACCCAAGGAGACTTCACGACAACCCATGCGCTTCCTGCAGTGAAGGTGAAGCTGTTCACAGAGAGCACAGGAGTGCTGGCTCTGGAGGACAAAGAGCTTGGGAGGGTAAGGACATTTTGAGTTTAATAATGTTTCCTTCTGGCCCTGCTTTTCTAGAGAAATCTCTGCTGTACAGAAATATCTTTGGAGCACAACATGCTCTGCTTTTTTGCCAAGCTTCAGGAGGGAGAAAGAAAGCAAGCTCTGCACTGCTGGAAAGGAGTGCTTCTCGCATGCTGTCTTTGTTGTGAGTTTTTAATGGCAGCATTTCAGCTGGCTGTGCCTGCTCTGAGCAAAGGCAGAGGATCTTGTGTGCAATATTGGCAGTCCGGAAAGCCTTAAAAGTTGCTTGCGGAAATGGACATTCCTGAGGCAGAAAAGGGGATTATGCTGAAGCAAAAAGAGGGGATTTAAGTTTGGCAAGTTTCTCTCATATCTGCTGAGCAGCCAGTGCACAGTTTGAGCTTTTGAAAGCACTGACTGCAGTACTCCCTGCAAAAGGCTTGGAGCCCTGGCTTCCCTGGGGGTGGATGGTGACAGAGCTGGTGGCTTCAGTGGGGATGGACTGGGGAGTGAGACATGAGGATTCATTGCTCCCATCAATGGTGTTAGTAGCAGAGAGCTCAGATTCCTGGGGTATTGGCCACAGAGCAAATCTTCCCATCTCTGCCCCTCATCTGTGCTCTCCAAACCAGTGCCCTGGCATTGGTGGCCCTTGATCACTGCAGCCCACAGTTCCAGAATATCCGTGGATGGCACTTTCCTATGGCTTTGGGACACTTCACTTGTCTCCATGGATCTTATGCAGCTGTTTAATTTGTGTTGGCCCCAGGCAGAAGTGGCAGCGAGCCCCTTGCCATGCCTTCCTCAGCTTCTCAGGCTGACATCAGTGTGATGATGACTCTATGAAAATCAGTTCGGGGTAAGAGGACTTGGCACTTCCTGTCATGGCTCAGCATGACCCAGGTGATCTCCAGGGGCAGCCTGGGCTCTGTCTGCCCAGCCCTGCAGCACTCCTTGCTCTCCATCCTGTCTGTATGCCTATGGATAAGAAATCTGTGGTCAGGAAAGCCACTGATCCTGTTGCAAGCCCAAGAATTATATTTCTAGTTCTAGACTAACCTGTTGGGATGTTTCTTGCTAACTATATGGCTGTTTGTGTCTTGACAAGGAAGAGTCTCTTTCCATTCAATATTTTTCCTAATTAACATGGTTTTGTTAATCCTGTTCATACAAGTGCAAAACATTCTCCCAGGTCCTAGTGAGCTGTTGATTTAAATTTATAGCTTCATTGTGGAGAAAGCTGCATGCAATTTTGTCTCATGTAATTCCTGTTCATTTTAATTATTTGTGTTTTCATGTTCATCAAGTATCCTTTGTTCTTGCACTTGAGAGAGAGAAAAGCAAAGCTACCCCCTCTTTTCCCCTCTCAATCTTCTCTTCAAAAGGAGTCACAGCCCCTTCAGACTTTCTCATCCACACCTTGATCCTTCCTTTCTCCCTGTCCTCCTTTTTTGACAAAGAGGATGACCCCTCTAGGCTGCAGTACTACAGCTGAAGACCTACAATTGTTTTGCTGCACAACATCATAATATTTTCAGGATTATTTTCAAAACCTCCTACTTCAAACAGCCTGGCACCCTGCCTTTATCCACTGTGGCATGCTGAGCAGAGCTTTTCACCCAGCCAGCCGCGCTGCCATTCAGGGATTTTCCCGTGAGTGGTTACACTCAGTGCAGCCCCTCTTGCTTTGTGAGTCTTGTTTCCACTGGCAGCCGTGAGCAGTGCTGACTTTGCTGGTCTTGGGAAGCAATTAGCTGTGCATGTTGTTCTGAGAAAGATGTCAGCACCCAAAGCAACCCCTCTTGCCCTGAAAGGCTGATGAGCCAGCCCTACCAATGTGCTTTAATTCCCAGTCCAGCGGGAAACCATCCCTCAGCCCTGAGTTTCTGCAGGCTGAAGGACATAGGCCAGCAGTGGCAAGTGTGGGGAGCTGGCAATGATTCCCCCTGGCCCGTGGCCACCAGTGCTTTCAGTCGGCCAAACTTCAAAGGGACGCTCAGTGTACCCGGAGCGGCCCAAAGATGACGCGTGTCTGCTCAGGCTGCATCAAGATTTCTTCTTTAAATAATAATGAAACCGGGAGTGTGTTAAGCCCCTGGTTTAGCTGTTGGAGTGGGCAGGAACCTGCCTGCATGGAGAGAGGAGGAAAGCAGGTTTTATACACAAAACACCCCTGCTCAGCCGCCCTTTGAGCAGTGGCTTTGTGCTCTGCCAGGCGGGTACAAAGCTCACTTTCTATTGCGAGTGTTAAGTTGGCAAGCGGCCGCCACTCCTCAGCTCACCACTTTTATCCAGGGGAGAACTGGAAAATGCTCCCAAGCCCTGCACTGCTGAATGGGCAGCTGAAGGCATGGGAATACATCCTGGCCCTATTGAAGCCAATGGCAGGGCTCCCATGGATTTCAGCCATGCCAATACTTCATCTACCGAGGGCAAGGAGGGGAAGAGCTGTGAATTGCAACACCAATGAGAAAGGTTTGTGTCTTCTGTTCAAAAAAGAGTTAGAAATCAAAGCAGAGAGCATCCCAAGCACACAGAATGGCTGCTGCCTCACTAAGAGATGCAGCTTACACAGGTGGATGTTCTTGCATGACGTGCCTGGCACTGGGGTCCCTTGGATGCTGCTCAGAGCTTGGGTCTGTCATGCTTCTAATACCCCCTGCTTCATGTGGAGAACTCATTTCTCATCTTCAGGATTTACTTAAATGTGTTTTTTCCAGGAGTGATGCAGTACAGACTGGTGTTGCTCAGTTATCTGTGTGACTAATAACAGCTTCAGATTCCTGACAGAGAAAACAATTCAATAAAAGAAGAGATAAATAACATTAATGGATAAGGGTAAAGTTGAGAATCTACTGATGTTTACCTCAGGCTTTAGAGGAGGCAATAAAATAAGTTTTAGAGTAACTCATCAATGATATTTTGGTGGAAAACAGCCCCTAGATTGTTGAGTCAGCAGCAAAGTTAAAGAGCAGAGGAATACAAGGTTATAGTCTGGGCTGGAGTTTGGCAGGAGCATAGACTAAGCATGAGCAAGAAATGAGTGATAGCAGCACACCAATTAATGAGGGTGAATGCTGCCATTTGTAAGAATTGTGAAACAATTTGCTTGCATAAAGATTAATGAATTTAAAGAAGATTCATCTCACTACAGCACAGTGGAAACTTGAATGAATTTCTACCAGGCAAAGTCACCTCTGAGAGTGAAAGCTTTAGAAGGGGAGCTGGTGTAGGAGGAAGGGGATTAGGCCACCTCAGAGGAAACACATGGAAAAACCAGGAGAAGATGGTGGATGTGCTGTTGTCCTAGGGGAATACTCTGTATCTTACTCTCCAGGGAGCTGCTCTGCTTTATAGTGGTAATGAATGAGTGGGAAAAGCACAGCTATGATCAGGAAAGACTATTCACCTCTTGGAGGGTTCAGTTCCTTTGAGCCAAGTGCTTGTATTGGTGTTCATCTGCAGTCATTGGTGTTGCACAGATGTGCTCCAGCTGCAGACCCTCCCAGCATTTCCTGCTGCATGAAATGGAAGCAGGGTCCTGCAGCCGCTCATGTCATGACATGGGATGCAGATTTTATCTGCTGTCATAGCTCAGTCAGATGTACCACCCTGAAATGACAGGAACTGATCATGCAGCTCTGTCTGCGCAGCCCCGTGAGCTGACTGAGGACCCAAAGAATATATGACCTAATCTCAAGATAATAAGCTGTACTGTAAAAAAGCAATAAAAAGCCATCCTCATTGATGTGAGTAGACATATCCAGACTGACTTCTAGGACAAAACTAGTTCATGATGTATTTCTGTTCCACATTAAACCCCATTTTATGAATAATTTTTCCCTTTAACATTCTTTGTTTTAATTCTTACAGGTCGTTCTCCACCCTACTCCTAATAGCCCAAAGCAGTCAGAGTGGCACAAAATGACTGTTTCCAAAAACTGCCCAGATCAAGACCTGAAGATCAAGCTTGCTGTGAGAATGGATAAGCCTCAAAACATGAAGCACTCTGGGTAAACATTTGACTCAATCTAAAGTCATCTTGTTTTGAATGTGCATTAGGAAATTTTTCTTTTTAAGATTCTCAAAGAGAAACTCTTTTTCTCAAGTTCACAGGAGGTGAAACAGAAAGATACATATTAAAATGGCATTAGTTCAGTCATTTATAGTGCACTTTCCATATTCTTAGCATAGTCTTTTTTAATGCATATGGGCCAAACAGTTTAAATTTTAAACAGTTTTCCTCACAGGAAATTATGTTTTTTCCTGTGAGAAATGATAGATGAACTGCCCAACTCCCTTACTGAGAGTAATATAATTTTTAAGTTATTCTGTGTCTCCCTGTATTGATTTCTCAAAACCTAAATCACAGTGCACTTTCCACTTGAAATAAACCCCAGTGTGACCAGCATTATTTATACTGAAATACACACCACAATTAAATAAATTCCACGGTTGCCTGGAGTGGAATTATTAATTGGGAAGGTTAAAAGGGACACCTTTCCCCTCCAGAAGGGAGTATCAGAAGATCTGGGGCCAGAGGGATCCCTGATCACTTCTACCTTCATATAGTTACAATTAGATCATCCTTGGGAAGATCTAGCTAAGGCCATTGGCAAGGTTCTGATTGCTCTTCAGAGCTGAGGATGTGACAAAAAAATTGAAACTGTCCAGGAAGCTCAGTATTGGAAATAACTCTCTCCAGTCTGGTTTTGGTGCTATAAAAGTGACTTTGTTTCACTTTTATTTTCATAGCATTTTGTTAAATTCCATCCATTATTAGGTTACTTAGATCACTCATCTTTTCTAATTCCTCCTCCTCCTGTCTTCTCTGCTGATGAGATCAGAGCCAGTAGTCTTGTGTGAAGTTTAATTTTTTCACCACAATCACAGGCACCAAAGCCAGAGAGGACAGACCCCCTGTCCTGTTTATTTCCCTGATCTCAGCTGATAGTAGGGCTCTTTAATAGGTTTCTTCAACTAACATTTGATTTGCATGATATTGCCTAAAACTCTGAGGTTTATACCTCTTGCTGACAGAGCTGAGATTATCTTCTTGTTGATGTTAGCAGCAATAGCCAAAAGGACACTTATTACCTTCTTCTTGGACTAGCCAAGGATTCAAAACCCACATCAGCATGACTTGGAGTTGTGTGATTTAAACATTCACCAAGTGTATGCTAGATCCCTTCTGGCATAAGGAACCCCTTGCATAACCAAAAATGAAGTCTTTTTTTGTATTTATTGAGCCAGAACTAAAGTAATTATAATGATACATAAAACATATTAATGCTGAATAATATCCTTATGTTTATTATTAGCCTGATGCTGCCACTAGTTTTGCCAGTGTTTGTGTTATAGTGTCACAGTGGCCAATTCATCACAGAGATTAAATGCTTATTTTGACATTAATTTTTAAAGTTAATTTTTCCTTTGTAGAAAACAGTAAATTCACTTCTTCTCAGAAATTATTCAGTTTTCTTGAATTATCTGTAGCCAAGCAATTTCTCAGATTTCATCTTAGAGCTGCTCAGTGAAGTGCCCTGGTTTAGTCAGTCCGGTGGATATTGAGATCCTGTGTGCTGGGTTTGATGTAGGAAGTGTCCCTCTGACAGCTCCCCCCAGCAAAATGGTTTTATGAAGGCTAAAGCAGATTTGGGATTTCTCTCCCTTAATTCTTCTGTTGCAAATGCATTCTTCACCCATCCAACCATGTTGTAGCCATTCACTGGCACTAAAGAGCTTCAAATTCTGAGCAAGTTGTGAAAGACAAAAGGAAAGAGAGAATTAATACTGTGTAACATTAAGGCTCTGTAAGATTTTTATGTCGCTTTCTTTGCAGGTAATCTGTTCTGGCTAGAAATAAACCCATTTATGAGTGCTGCTGAGCTGGAGAGTCTTGTAATTGCTCCTTCTTGTGCATTAACTTCAGTTTCTAAGTGTAAACAATTCTAAGTGTAAACAAAATATACTGAAAAGAAGAGAACAACAGATTAACACTTGTGTACTGAATTCACCTGTTCTTTTCTCCTAGGTATTTATGGGCCATTGGTAAGAATGTTTGGAAGAGATGGAAGAAACGATTCTTTGTCCTGGTCCAGGTAACAGATGTAACTGGAAGTGATCTTAAATCACAACATGAAGTACTTGAGTCTGTCCTCTGGCCATTTTCAGTGCTGTGTGATTGATGCTGAGCTGTGGTTCTGTGCAGGGTGTCTGTTAATCATGGATTCTTTTCTAAATGTATGGGTGTTCTCAAGGATATCCCAGTTGCAGACTTCTAGCCTTGAGTTTCCAGATGCGCTTGAATGCTTGATAAAATGGAGAATCAATTTTAATGAGGAATTAATGAGGCGAGAAAGAAGCTTAGTTTGTCTTGGTTGGAGGTTCTTGGGCTCTCTTTTGAACCTCCAGGTTAAATTTGGAGCCCATTTGAATCTACAGAAGTTTTATCACTGGCTATGTCAGAATCAGCATCAAATCATTTTTGACATCTATCTTGCCTTCACATTTATTACTGCTTCTCATTGTCTACAGCTCTCACTGATCATTTTGCAGTCATCATTTTGCAGTGTCTTCCTTTTCCCTTTTTTCCTTTTTTCACTTTTTGCCCTCCCAGTTTCATTAGACCTGTATATTTGACCACTCTTAACAATTTCAAGGAAACAGGCAGAGGTCTTCTGTAACCTAGAAAGATTCTGCTCAGTACTTTGTGTGTTAGATCTTCCCTCACCTTCCAAGGGCAGGTGAAACCACTGCATTGGCCACAGAAGTGTGTGGCCCCAGTGTGAGTGATCTATCTTCACACCAACCTGAGGAAGCCACGAAGTCCTCTTTGGTCCATCTCTCTCTCCCTCCTCTCTGGACTCTCTTGGTGTGTTATTTCCAAGTGTGAGGAATAAAACCTTTGTTCAGGGTTTTCTGTGAAAGCAAAACAGAGATGCTCTGATGGAATAACATGGGATCCAACTGAGATCTTGTGAGACCAGAGATCCAAACTGATCAAGTCAGAGAGTAAAACCCTGCTGCTGATGAAGCAGATGGCAAGTCTGCTGTAGAGGGGCAAAGTGTAGGAACAGACATGGTATAAACCAGGTGCACCAGACTCCACATTTGGTGCGTGCTTGTTTGTGTGCGGTCCTGTGCTGGTAAGGAGAGGAGTCCAAGCAGTCCCTCTTCCACCTTAGACACCTGATTTCCCTGGTCCTAAATCACCTGGTGTAAGCTGGTTCCTTTGTTCTGTGTTAATTATTGCTCCAAGTTCAGCTGTCTCAGTATTCAATCCCCTTTTAGCTATCATGGCTGGCTTCCATAGCATGGAACTATGGGTAGATAAGGAAATCCATCCTTGGGAAGTAAAGGAGATTTAGGGTGTGTGGGACCCATGTAAGTAGGAGGCTATTTGGAGAGACCCATTGAGTGCCTAGTCCCATAACCAAGAATGATCAGCAGAGACAGTTTAAGTGTTCATTTTCTACTCCACATGGGGTCAAAATGGCCACAGAGGGTGGGGAGGTAGTGTAGAGCAGCCACAGGGCTGCTCTATCTGCCTTTCCCTTTTGGGAACATTTTATACTGACCCTGTTCTTTGGCAGAGATTGAAGGATTGCTTTTCTCTGTATGTTTCCTTTATTATGTTCTGAAATTAAGTTAGAAGTGCTATGGCAGTCCATGATCACCTGTAGTGCAACTGGTATTGCTTTTCCCTGAGAGACAATTCAGTCCTATTAGACCAAGTTCTCAGTTCTTTTTTTCCCTGTGAAGAGGGATGTTCCAAAGCAGAGAGTAATTTTTCCCAACCTGATTTCTCCCATAAATAATTCTGTTGATACCCTTCTGTGCAAGGGTTTGCAGGTTTGGACTTGTCTCTCAGAGCCTTCTGGCCATTCAGTGTGGTTGCAGTTGCCTCTCTGGTTTTTAGCTGCTATGTATTCTTCAGCTTCCTGTGGAATTGAAGCTCTCAGAGTTATTCCATGTTTTCTCATGTTACTAGGTCTGTATTCGTCAGTTGGCATATCAGAGCAGGATTTGGCCAGAAAAGCAATTCATTTGAATAAGATGAGCAGACTTTTGCCCCCAGAGAGTCTCTGTAGCCCACCTCAGAAATTCCAGCTGCCACTGCAGCTTCTCTGTTATGTTACCGTTTGCTCAACATTTGGTGCAATGTAAAGTGTTCTGCCGTACATCAAATATAAACAAGAAACACTCTCTATGCAGTCCCTCAGATGTAGTTTGAGCATATTGAACATGTCAGCAGGCAATAAAGATGGAATAAAAATACTTTGCTGTCCGTATGTTTGTCATTTGCTTTTCATGCAATGCAAAGGATGGGTGCTGATATGAACAGGGATTGGCAGTAAAGGTGTTGATGTCCAGGATGCTCTGAACTCTGCTAAACCATAGGCAGAAAATAACCCCTGCTGGAAGGTGAGCTTGCTCTTGTTACAGAGAGTGGACAAGGAGCAGCCCCTCTTTCAGGAGCTTCATCCACACCAGGCTCCTGCCTGCATCAGAGTTGAGAGATAGAGCCCAAAGCATAAAGTCCATTTGACATACAGTGGTCTGGTCAGTCCCTGACACTGCAAGAGTGTTTGGAGTAACAAAGCATTTCCTTTCTGATCCTTTGTCTCTGTCCCTTAACCTGTAGCATCCTCTACTGCTACAGCATCTCCTGTTGCTTGTAGAATAACACCCCCCCTCATGTTCTTGTGCTCTCTCCCTCTCCCCATTTCAGATGGACACAGCCTTGATTCCTTCAGTGCCATTGGGTGGTACCACTCTGTCTTCTGGTACCAGTGGCTAAGAAATTTGTGGTAATAAATACTCAAACTCTTCATAACCATTTAAACAAGGCACAAAAGTGCCAAACTGCATGGGTGGCACCAAGGAGGAAGGTGTTGATGGCAGTTTGTCTCTTTTGTGTCAGTGAAGCCTTGCCGCCAAAAACGGAGGCTTTGCGCACGTATGGAGAAAAAGCAGCTCTGCTGGGAGCGCTTCCACTGCTACTTGGCTTGTGTAAGCCCTGGAGAGAAGGGGAAAGGAGCAATAACTTCCTTGTAATTTGGGTGGAATAATCCCTCGCACCTTCTGTGTCTGTGTAACTGCAAGGGTTGTACAGGAGTGAAGTGATTTGTTTGGGTGCAGTGGGTGCAAGCAGTTCCTTTGTGTCATTTCTAGACCTGAGCCTCAACTCTCCAGCACCTGCCTTGCTGGGTGGACTTGGCTCAGCCCCTCGGGGAAGGGTTATGGCATGGCATGGCTGGCAGAGTCAGGATGTGTGCTCCTCCAGCACCGATCCGTGCATTAAGAGGGGTTAGTTTTCCCTTCCGACTGAATCGCAGTCCTCTCTGTACACTGCCCACCCTTCTCATAGACACCCTTTGAGATGAGCAGCAGAAGAGCAGAATACTGATTAGATGTAAATTACATGGCAGAGACTCGTTACTTGCCTAATTTTAAATCCTGAGATATGCAGTGTGAAAATGATGGCAGAATATGGCCCTGAGCTTGGATGGAAATGGTCCGCAGCATCACAGGCGAGGAAAATGCTTCATAAAGGCAGCAGTAATGCCAGTGGCAGTGGTAAGCAAAAGCAATTAAGCTATTTGGGGCAAAGTTCTCTGTGACTGGTTAGGAAAGAAAATGTACATCCATTTCAGATGTTGTAAGTGTTTCCTAAGTTGCTGTATCAGCTACTTGAGCACAGCTCACACATTTTAGCCAGTTTGCCAATTAGACCCTCATGCAAAAGCTGGGATTTTTGATAGCTGGCAGAGCTTGTATTAATTCTTTGCAAGGTCTGATGTGCTGTACTGGCAATAACACCGTGGTTGGTTATGGTGGGTTTGCTGGCTTTGCAATAGGAAATTTCTTACAATGATTTTTAAGGGCAAGTGAATTAATTACACTGAGATTTCAGACTGAATCTGTTCATCTCTTATCATAACCCCTTTTCAGTGCTCTGGCAGCATATGGGAAGTAACACTCCATGGTACCTGGATGACATGTCTGCTGAGTAGCTTGAAGCAGTTTTCAGCTGATTGTGTCTGATGGTGTTTGCAGAATGTTGTTGGAACCAGATCAACTCTCTGCAGATTAAAACCAGTTGCAGTGTCTGTGCCTGGATCTATTGTTCTAGTGACAGACTCCCTAAACTCAGTATAATTTAGACTAACAGTGACAGCCCTTGCTTTTAGCAAAACTCAGCTGATTTGGGATGAAATGAAATGAAGTAAGAGTACAGTAACTCTGAATATCACCCAGAAATTGAAAATAGTTCAGCAGAATTGCAGTGTGGTACGCCAGCAGTCCTAGACCGTGGTCTTCAAGCCAAGGTGAATGACCCATAGGTGGTCCCCATAATCATATTAAACAATGTTTTCTCTTAGTCCCTTGCTGAGAACCAGGCATAGATGGTGATTCTTGTGAAATCTGGAGTGTGATGAGACATACAAAATATCTGGAAACTGTTGGTTAAACTGATGTCACAGCTAGTTATGCCTGGCTGCAGTAGGTCCTGCATATCCTGTCCATACTCACACAGGATGAATTCCCACCACACAGCCCTGCCCAGGAGAGCACACACACCTCCTGCTTGAAGAGAGACGCTGGGACAGCTTTGTGCAGGTTTTTTAGAGCTGAATGGATATGCTGAGATATGAAAACTGCTGGTTTTGCATTTTTTTTCTTAAAGCTAGATCATTTCCTCTGCTCATTTGTGTCAGGAAAGGGCTTGGGAGGCAACGTACAGCTGCAACCAGAGGACAAGAGTCTCCCATCAAAGTGGAAAGCTGTATTACAGCTGGCAGTATCTTTGCACGGTTTCTCTCCCTTGGGACAAAATGCATGCTGTTAATTTAGAAAAGGTCCATTAAAGAATTTAACCCAAGTAGGGTGGTGTTGTGTCAACAGTAAAAGAGGGGGAGCAAATGACTGAGCTCAGAGTGTGAGGCATGACAATTAACAGGTTTGAGCAGGATCCTGGGGAAAGCAGTGCTCACTAGAGCAGCAGTCTCTGGTGGAGAAACCAGGACAAAGTCAGGACTGGTTAATGCATATCTGCTGTATTTATTAATCAGTTGGATTATATAGCTGGTGACAGAATATGGTCAAGTGCCAGGAAAGTCAGATTTAATTTAGCAGCCTGGGAATAGTGAACTTTGGCATTTGTCTCCTGTTGTCTGCTTCCCCTTTCCTGAATTTCTTTGTCTTTTCCCCCACCTTTTTTTTCCCTTATATTCTTTTGTCTTAAATCATTTCTCAAAGTGTTTTCCTCTTTTTGTAATGAACCAACCAGAGGTGCCTTGGATTAGTTCCCTTCTTTTACTTTCTCTCAGTTCAGCTTCCTTAGATGCTCCTTTCCTGGCTGTCATCGAGTCCCTGGATGAAATCCCAGCTGCTTTGAGAATTTGTCCCTCACTGGGCAGAGATTTCTCCTCTGTCTTCCTTCAGTTTCCTCTCTGTATCTGTGTTTTTTCCAATTACTCAAACCATTCATCTTGCCCATCCCATCTGCTCGCTCGCTCTCATACTCAGCTATGGTTCAGAGTGAACTCAGCAGGCTGTAAGATTAATTTTTGCTATTAACTGTTTCACTTGTCTGGCCACTTCTGAGCTTTACAGAAAGCAGGCTCTGTAAAGCACAATATTTTGGAGGACTGATGAAAGGCAAGTGCAATCTTCTCTTGACCCTACAGTGCTGTTCTGCAGCTAAGCACAACTGTGACATACTGAGCTTTCTAGAATCTCATTTTCTTGGGTTTGGCTTTACCACTGCTTGTAAATGGAAGGAGCCACATTGCACTGGGAGCCATGGCACCAACTTCTCTCTGACCCCAAGCAGTAAATGCTCTAGGCAGCAGGATAGGGCACACAGGCTGGTCTACCAGTCCTTGAAGTCAGTAGCTTGAGTTGTTTAGGTGCGGGCACTCTGCATGGCACAGGTGGCACCTCTTCCAGAGGCCATCATTAATTTTGTCCTCTCTCCAGCCTGATCCTTGGCTTGCTCTTGCCAGCAAGCTCAATTCCTGAGCTTGGGCTTCTGAACTGTGTGAGTGAATCTAGACGTGAACCTGGATGAGCTCTGGCTCACTGCATGTTATAGACCCACCTGCAGTTTTCTTTTGAAGGCCTCTTCTAATAACAATGTTCTTTCAAGGAAATCCTGTGCATTTCAACAAGAGAGATCAGTTTGCTTTGCCTCTGTCCCAGGATGGCTCCACCAGAGCCTACTGTCTATACCTGTCATTTATAACCTTTAACATGAGAAATACAAGCTCTAAAATGCCTTTTTCCCTACGTTGCCACTGTGTTGCTATGGTTGTCTTATTGATAGGGCAGAAGAATATTTTCTAGGGCCAAAGAGGAGTGGAATTACTTGTATATGAAGAAGAGCCCAAAATTCAGACCTCATGTTCAGGGTCAGAGAACAGCAGCTGAACTACTGAATGAATTACATGTTGCTATAGACCATACAGGAAAAACAAAAAAGCATTAGTGGTATTAAGGTTCTCAATAAATGTCAGCATAGATTAGCACTGATTCATTTCAGGAATTGCATTTATCATGCAGTCCCTGAAGTTCAGGCTGTCTAACGCAGAGGAATCAAATCCTTACTGCTCAGACGAGATCTCTAGGATTTTTCCATAAATAAAGCACATTCCGGGGTTTCTCCAGGAGATGGCAGCAACATACTGCAAGTACGACTGAATGAACACCACCGGAGTCTGAATGTTGTGCTGAGGGGCACTGGGTTATTTTTAGATTCCTTCGTGTTAATCTTTTTAATTTTTGTGTTGCCCATACGATGGTAGGCATGCAAAGTTCAGAACAGGGAATATGCACTGGTGTGCTCCTGCTATTGGTCTGCTACTTGTCAATCTTTCGTCAGTGCTGGTAGTTTTAAGGAGGATGCAAGATGCTTAAAGCTTCGCTTTTAGTCTTACTCCCACAAACGTGTTAATGATAGAGTTTATTCTTAGGTGGCTTTTGGAGCTGTTCCTGGAGGAAGGCTCGGTGCAGGCAGGGCTGCTGGAGCAGGCTGGCAGCGAGCAGAAGCCCATAGAGGGCAGCAGTAAACCGAGTGGTGTCTGGGAGATGCTGTGCCAATAGATGGGTCCCCCGACTTCAATAAATTACATTTTATTAGTGAGAGATGCCACTGAAATAAGTGCTGCATGTATCTTCGTGGCCAGGCAATTTGGCTGGAGTTTGAAGGCAAAACCTCTCAGCCCATCCATGCTCCCATCTTTCAGGATCTCTCCCAACTTCCAAAAAATGACAAGCACAATTCATTGCCGCCCACCAGAGTTTTAAAGTTTCCTCCAGAGGTCAAGAAAATGTCCAGATGAATAAAATTACGTCAGGCGTCCAGGATGTGACACAACCTTAACAAAGTCATTTGAAATCATTTGACAGTAAATTTCCCTGTGAGTTCCTCGCCTGGGGCACGGAGAATCCTCTCCTCTCCTGGCTGGATGAGCTCCTTGCCGAGCATCCAGATCGCAGCACGCCGAGTACGCGCGGGGCCTTGATGCGGCCTGATGGGCTCCTAAAGGCGATCGGGAGCCTGGCAGAGCCCCCGCAGCTGAGTCGGCTTCCGTCAAGAGCTTGACATTGAATGTATCGTGTCATGCAGATGGTACCTCAGAGGAGTGAGAGCTGCCATTTACAGCACTGATGACAACAACTGCCGAGATCAGTGGCATCTTAAGATTGCTTTAATATGACTGGCACCTAGCAATTTAGCTCACATTGTTTGTGACAGGGTGTCACTCTTGCACTTGTCTGGGGATGAATGATAGAGGGTTTTAAACCATGGAGCTTCCTCTTTTGGAGGAAATTAAACCTCTGTATGTACTGATGCGGAGAATTAGGTGCGTGCTGCAGGAGGGTGTGCTAAGAGAGGGCTTTGCAAAAGCCTGGTATGAAGTTTAGTCTGTCTCTTATGGGTAATGAGCATACAAACTACCCCACCATCCCCCATCCCTGCAAACACGCTATAAGTGCTTTGGATTGCCTTGTGGTGGTCACCCGGTGCCATCTTAGGTTTGTGATTTTCCTCAGGTTAGTCAATATACATTTGCTATGTGCAGCTACCGGGAGAAAAAAGCAGAACCTCAAGAGCTGCTGCAGCTCGACGGATACACTGTGGACTACACCGACCCGCAGCCAGGTACGGAGCTGGCGGCTCCCGCGGCTCACCACTCCCAAAGGGACTCACTCCTCTCTCTTCCTCTCCCTGCCTGCAGCTGAACTCTGATCAGCATTATTCTAAATACGTTTGTGTTTATATTGATCGTTAGTTATGCATGACTTTACTATAAATAGATCTAAGGGACTGAGCTAGGAGTTGCACCAGAGGAGGGAAAGACTCATCTCTCCTGGGGAGCCTAAGTGAATTAGACACTTAAATCCCAATGAAATTTTATTGTGAGCTGAATGCTCAAATTGAGTAACGATTCTAACCTGTGCCTTCAGACTATATTCTCTAAATAAAAGGCTAGCAGCTATGCTTGTCATTGTTGTGGAAGCATTTTTGCCCCATTCTCACTAGGATGGATGTCAGTGCATGGAAGAGGCAGGGACAGAAAGCCCCTGGTACCTGGAGGTACCTGTTGGTGGTTGAGACCCTTATTCAAGTGGACAAGCACCATTTTTCTTTTATTTCAGTGGGACAACATGCTGAGCATGGTGATCTTCACCATGCCCTGGGTAATGGTACCCCCAGAGGAGATAAGAAAAGATACAGTAGGTTGTTGTCAAGCCCTTTATTCCCTTTATTCCCTTAATTCTCCTATCAGGGAAATGGGAGGATGGGTGCCAAATCAGGGCAAAGATAGATAAGGATATCACCCAAGGACCTTTTTCTGCAGTGTGAGCACTGATGCTTTCAGTCTAATGGGGAACCTCCCACTCAAACCCCATTTTTAATTGGGCTCCAGTGGTGCCCACATGGAACTTGCACAGATGGAGCTGTAGGTGAGAGAAGCAATTAATCCAAGTGTGTTGGGGCATGTTTTAGTAATTGGGTTACCTGGGGCCCTGTGGGCTGTGTTGCAGGTGAGTTTGGTGCAGGGGAGGGGACTGAGCTGGGGGCAGCATTGGACTGGGTGACAGTCTGACACCCGAGCAATGGTGGGATGGGAAACTGGGGGAGATCTCCTGGCTGGCCTCAAAGTCTGTGAAACTGCATTGTCACTTCCTTTCCTGCCAGGTTTGGATGGTGGCAGAACATTCTTCAATGCTGTGAAGGAAGGAGACACGGTGATTTTTGCGAGTGATGATGAGCAGGACCGTATCCTGTGGGTCCAAGCCATGTACCGAGCCACTGGCCAGTCTCACAAACCTGTGCCACCTACCCAAGTGCAAAAGCTAAATGCTAAAGGAGGAAATGTACCCCAGATAGACGCTCCAATCTCTCAATTTTGTAAGTAAATAAGTTCTCCTAGACAGCCAGAGTCTTTGATGGAAAGGTTTTCTGCACTGATGTAAATCAATATTCCCACACTTGTTTCTGATTTCAAAACAAAGTGTTCTTTTCATTATCATAAAGCTTCTTTTTACAAGCTTTTTAAAGCTTTTTACAAAGCTTTTTTTTTAAGTAGATCCAGAAGCAGTTAACCTGTGTGTTTGACAGAACTCAACCCAAGAAACAAAATTCCTTGGGGAACTTGTCAATGGGTATTTTAAAGTGCAATACTTGATGGAGGAGAGAGACTGGGATCTGAGAGCCTGAGACCCACCTTGCCTTCCACAGACATGTGTTTTACCCCCACACAATAAATTTGCACACCCAGATCAGAGCAATTCATTAGCACCATTAGCTGTCTGTCAAATGCATCATGTGCTCAAAACTACAGGTGCAAATCTTGCAAGTATGAAATGCACACACAAAAAGAGGTCTCCTGTTGAATATTCAACTGTAAGAAAACATATGGTATTTTTAACAGGTTGCTTTGCAGGCCAGTTAGATGTGAATTTAAAGCAATCATCTTTTAAGCTGTAGCTATGCTGCATGTCCTATGCAGTTACACACACTTTGCTTCATCTGAAATTTAGAGCAATTTCTTTTCTCTTGCAAATGTAATTTAATTATAAACCACACAAATGCCTCTTCACTCATTTTTCTTAAAAGTCTCAATTGTCTGCAGCCCCTTTATTATGTAACATATGGCCGTTCTTGCTAGTTTCTTCAAAATTTAAGAATTATTATCTTTAAATATAAGTAAAATAAGGAAAAGTGGTAAATATTAAAGAAGTCTACTGATTAAAATAGATTTCAACTTTTTAGAATAGTCTCTGTAAAGCAGTTATGGAGTATATTGTTGTAAGGAACTCAGAAAATCTGAGCTTTCCTTATCAATAGCACTTGACCATCTTTTATATTTGTTTAACTTCTTCATGTCAGTATTTATAGACAGCAACAGTACAAGATGTACAGCTGTATGACCAGTGCTACAGCAGAAAACCTCTGCTTGCTGCTTTTTAATTTTTTTTTGTGTCTTCCACATGCCTCTGTGTTTTGGCCTCCCTTCTGCTTTGCATTGCTGCTGCTGCAAGTGAAAGTAGTGTGACGCAGTGTGGTAACCTATAGTCAGTGTTTTCATTTCAACGATCCTCACCCTCTTCACTGCAGTCACTGACTTTGGGAGTGCAAGGTGTAAAGAACTAGGGTTGGGAAGGAAGGACACCTCTCAGAGTGTCTCCCCAAAATGGGAGGTGGGAATTGGCCTCTTGCAAGTGGGACATTTACTGGCTGTGATAAGCCTCTAGGCCAGGCTGAGTTGTGCTGAACCTGAGAGCATTCCCAGGGATTTATGTGCCTCTGCCCAGAATGTGTAATCAGAGAGTTCTCAGAAGTAGCAGGCACAGGTCCTTCTACTGCTGCTTTTTCACATGCTCAAAGCCTTCAAAGGATAACTAGGGGGAGCAACAGAGGGATTCTGCCTGTGGCTCCCTCTCCTAACAAGTGATGCTGAAGGCTGCTCTTAGCTGTGGGGTTGGTGCACTGGGGTGCACTCCTGTCCATCCCAGCATGATCCCTGCAGAGTAGGATGAGAGCAGAGAACATCAAACTGAGGAAACACCTTTCCTTCCACTCTTCTCCCATCCCTGCAGACATCAAGCTTTGAGAATTTTTTCTGCTAGGTAAATTCCTGATATTTACAGAGTTTTCACTTCGCCAGACCAATATGAAGGGTCAAGTGAGGTGTTGCTTTCCAAGACACATCATAGCAGCAGTAGCAAAATCAGCTAGGATTTTGAGGAGGAAAGGGATTGCCCAGGGCTGTGGACACTTGGGTGAATGATTTCCTTGCACAGCCAAGCACTGTGTTTGTGGGAGAGCTGAACCTCTCTGCTTAGAGTACATGGGGTGGAGAAGGGACAGCTGGCTTGTCCTAATCCTTGCCATGGATCAGGGAAGTCAGTGACTGGGCCCAGGAGTCAGCTCTGCATCTACACAGCCCAGCATGTCCATCAGAGCCTTGTGCTGCTTGTGGTCCTCCAGACTCAGCCTACTGTGCTCAGAGCTATAGACATGCCACAGGCTTGACCTTGTTTTTGCATCTCGCTCACTTGCCAGGAGGCAGGGCTCTCTCATCCTTGCTTCTGGTGAAAACAGCCAAGATTTCACCCCCTGGGCCCTCCAGGGCATTCGAGGGAGTCAGGATCTGACCTCAGTTTCTCTCACTTGTTCTGATGCCAAAACCAGCTCCAAATCTGGATCATTTTGCTTTTTATAACACCACCACCCTCTTTCCATCCACAATGTATTTTCCTGAAAGTTGCACAGTGTCAGTCTCCCCTTTTTGCTGCAAGAACTCTGAAACCCTCTTGGATGTGTTGTGCCAAAGCCTGGGAGAGAGAGACTAGTTGGCTCATCAGTCCACCAGTGTGATGGCTTACTACTTGAGCATCTTCTGGGCTAGTGTGTTTTATCCTTGGTTTTCCTTCCTCCCCCTTTTGATCTAGATCCCTCTGACAGGTCTTTGTGCACATCCTACAAGAGGAGGAGGGCAACATGCCATAATACACCTTCATTTCAACAGGAAAGGCTGCTCATTTTTCATATTTCAACATGTATACATGGCAGTGCTCATTGCAAAAGTCATAGGGAACAGCAGTTAAATGATCCCAAGCAATAGTGAGTCATGCATGCCATATATGGGTAGTCCTAAATGCACAAATACATATCTCAGCTCCTTCAGTCTTGAAATCCGAACATACCAAGTATTGCATTTTTAAAAGGGTCTAGGTTTGTTATTGGTTTTGTATTTGGCTTGGGTGTTTTGGTTTGGGTTTTGGGTTTTGGTTTGGTTTTTTTTTTTGCCTGCGGAAAGGTAAGGACTTCTGTGAGACATTTTATTCTTGTACATTTATCTCTATACCTGTCATATTTTTATTTTCTTTGTGCTTATTAGAGGCTATGGTGAATGAGGATGTGCAAAGAAGTAAATGTTAAGCCATTTGACAAGTAACTGTTGTTACAGCTTCCATGTCGTAGCAGTCCGAGACGGCTCATGCGCATGCATGCACACGCACAGAAAATCCAGCCCTCCGTGCCTGGCATGGAGCTGTCTATTGCACAGAAACTTGGGAAGGACATATCTTGCTGTTTGGGAAACTTGGGAGAAATAGTAAATTCCATTTGGCTCCTGCCTCAGTATATATAAAGTTTGAGCAGCACTCAAATTCTCATCCACAATTCGATGGCAGCACTTGACTTAAAAGTAAACAGACAGCTCCAAACCAGGGTGGAGTTTATTTTATTTGCAATTTAAGTACTGAAAAAATAGATCCTGCTATTCATTAATTTTTGTATGACTTACAGTTCTTTTTACGTGGGTGAACAATACCTGTTAGAGTGAAAAGTTTTGCTTTTTTTGTTTTGCTACAATTTCAAAGAAAAACTCCATTTACACGAAGCTGTGCTTTTCTCCAGTGTTCGCATTATAAAAGCAAAAAACCCCAAACTGTTCTTGCTTACTGTTGAAATCATTCACAGTATTATAGTCAATAATGCTGCCAATACATATTACACCTTTTGGCAATATTTAAGCTTCATAAAAGTGGTCACTTGTCTGAAAGCACCAGTCTTTGTTCTGTGTTAGTGATGTATCAAAGAAAATTCCCAAACGTGCTCAACGTTCCTTTTTTTTTCTTGAAACCCTTTTTTTTTAACATGAAAGATTGGTCTGTACTTGTTTTACGTATCATTTGTGGTTATATTTAGTTTTTAATGTCTGTTTATATTTAATAACTGTTAATCACACCATATACAATGAGTTGGATGTTTTGAGAATTTGTGATGATTTGTTCCCCCATAATAAGTAGCGAGGTTTATTGAGCTGCTTGAGAAATTTTCAGCTATAAGTGGTTTTCTTTTTGGTTGGTTTGATTTTCTTTAAGTTTCTTTTTCATTCTTTGCTTGAACCCGAATATTTAGCTGCTAGGTTAGGGCTCCTGTCTGCTTTCCTGAGCCTTGTTGCTAGTCTTTATGTTATTCTGGTTTGTTCCTTCTTACCCTGCTAACTTCTAGCTGGACTCAAGGGTAAGTGCTTCCCTGTAGCTAGCACAGCTCAGATAATCAGACTAGATTATCTGACATATGCAATGTGCTTTTTTTTTTTCTCTTAAATCTTTCTCATGTTTAGATTTTGTAGTACAAACTTTCCATGTTATTTTCCTGAATTGAGATTTGAAATGTAAGTTTCCATACTGAAATTGGGATGCATGTGATGTTTGCATAATTGCCTTCTCTCCCTGGCTTTCACATTGGCATCAAGTGATCCTCTTAGTAAAGCCAATCATTAACATTTCTATTTTTCATTCCAAGATGTAAATAGTAATTAACATCACAATAAAACTGTAAATAATACCTTCTTTTGTTTCATGGAAATTACATCTAGTTGACTGCTTCCTGCCTGAAAACAGATCATTTTGCACTCTGACAATATCCTTTCTCTCCGTGCCGATGATTAGCTTGGTGCAGCGCACCAGAGTGCAGGGCTAACCATGGACACCTCAAAGCATAGAAAGGTAGGGTAGGAGACCCCAAGAGACCCAGAGAAGGTGCAGGACTCCAGAGGAGGCCCCCAGAAAGCCCTCCACACATGCCCTGTGAAAAGAGCCCTGAATCATCGAGGTTTGATTAGCTTCTCTCCCATTAACTCTGTAGGGAATGATTTCAGCAGCAAGTGGCAGCTCTCTGGGTCACCCTGCATTTGGAGATGCTGGCCTGCTCTGTCTTAAATGCGTTTTTCATGGAGGGGTGCTGCTGTTTCCCCAAATTATCATCAATTACTGTTTTAGCATGGGTCTCAGTCACCAACCAAAGTCGTGCTAGTCAAAAAGTAAGCCAGGGGAATTGCTATTTTACTTTTTCCCACTGGCATTCCTACTTTGCAAAAGATAAAAGCCCAGACGGGTGCTGTAAGAGAGCTTCTCCTGAGTTTGTTCAGTCCTAAACACACCCAGTACAAATCCTTTATTGGTGTTAAAATCTTCTGTAATGTCTGGTGAGTGCTGCTTTCCTTAGGAGGGAATAGCATCAGTGGGTCATGAGAGCTGGCAAATATGTATCCGGAGTATCTGAATGCAATTATGAGAAGGAACAGGCGGTGTCATCCCTCTTGGCCATCAACAAGACTCCTTTTTTCCTTCCTCCTCCTTTTATTTCTTTTTTCTTCTTTTTTCCTATGTGTGAGTATGTGCGTGTGTGTACAAATATCCCCCTGGGTAGCAGGCAGAATTCCTTCTCAGCAGACACTTTCTTTTTTCTTTCTTTATTTTGTTTTCTAAATGTTTGGATTTCCAAAGAGAATTCTTATCAGACTTTACTGCAAAAAAAAAAAAAAAACAACGCACAAAATTTTAATTTCAATGAAATACAGATTTTTGCCACTTTGAAAGAAAGAAAGAAAGAGTGAATGAATGAACGAATGAATGAACCTGGGTTTGGCAACATTACATGTATTTGCACTACAATGCATCGCTATCTTATTAGATTATTAGTTTCATGCTTTAATTGCTTTACTTTTTTAGATAGTTAAAGATATAATGAGAACGCTGCTGTGTCTTCTGTATTGTCAACTTGCAGATGCTTCATTGCAGGAATGCAGAATTAAAATGTTAAATCAGTCTCACATAACCTGCATGAATTTAAAACTAGCCTGTAAATCTCTTCTACGTGCTTTAAGAAGCCTGGAACTCTTAACTTATGAAATACAAATTCCCAGGTTTCTGCAGCTATCCAATTCAAAATATTTTTAAGTAGTTATAAAGATGCTGTGAAACAATGTTTTATATTATAAATAGCTGTTCTAAAACTGTGTTTTTAACTTGCCACACAAGGAATTATGTAAGTGCGTACTACAAATTCTTATTCATCTAACTGCCAATCCTTAGACAACTTAGATTGCAATTCAATGCCTGGTGTGTCTGGTGATTTACAGGAGCATTCATAACAATTTATTAAAATTCTAACTAAGCAGAAAAGAATTTCTTTGCAACAGGGAAAAAGCCATAAGCCACAGGAATAATCAGCCTATTGTATTTAAAACTGTCTTCTAAAATGCAGTAATATGAAGGGGAGAAGAAAGAGCTCTTGGCTCTGCAGCTGAGAGGCAAATTGAGGCTGCTGCAGCAGCCACAGCTCAGCACAGGGAGCAGGTTTGGGGAGGAGGTTTGGGGAGCAGGTTTGCAGAGCCCTGAGCACACACACACATCAGTTCTCAGAGGCAGCAGTGCCACAGTGCACAGCGAGGAGGGGATGTGGCAAGTCACCAGCCAGCACTGCCAGCAGCTCACTCACAATCCACCTGGCATTTTAATCCAGGTACAAGGGATCCGGTGTTTTCCCCCTCCAGAACATCAGTATTTGCTAGTGAAGTCTCTTGCTCCACACAGGCAAACAAAAGGGGTTTTCAGGCACTTCCTTGGGTATTTCTTTAACAAGTCACAGCCCAAACATGTCCATGAGCAGGAGGGGACCCTGCTGCCCCTCAGGGCAGGCAGTGGGTTGCAGTGGGCACTCCATGAGCCACCTGCCGTGGTGCATTGCTGGCCAGGCTGGAAAAGTTCTCCCACTTTGCCCAGCCAGGCCAGTGAAGACTTTTCTAGAAATATCTGTAAATGAATAGCTGCCATCAATCATTGTCATTCCTTTATTTCATGTCTCCTGATGAGGTTGACTAGTGTCATTGTTTGTTACTGTCCAAACCACATCTTCATTCTTGTAATGTCAAGCAGATATGACAAGCACACATTTTCCAGATGAGTAAGATACAAAGTCACCTTTTAATTTACAGTTGTTTGGGTTTTTGTTTGTTTGGTGGATTTTTATTTTCTTGCAACAGGGAAATGTGTTGTAAAATTTACTAGATTTTCAGTTGTCTTTGGTACTAAAACAAAGTCACTCATTAATGAAAAGAAACAAATCTGGAGTAAGAAATTCTTACAATAAAATGGCTACTTAAAGCCTTTTATAACAAGAATTCTTTTATGGAGCTTGTCCCCCGCTATTAACTTCACTGCTCTCAAAGCAAAATCTGCCAAAATTATTGCTGGAGCAAAAGAAATGCAGAGAGCAGGGAAATACATTTAAGAGAAAAAAAAATGAGAGATTTGACTGGTTTGTCTCTTCCTTTTTAAATAACAGATAGATAAAGAGAAATATAGCCCTCAGAGAACCAAACAGTGGGACAGTCCTTTGGTTTCCTTGATTCTTCTTAGTGTTGAAATCTTTGTGTTCCTGACACTGGCAGATTTTTAAGATTCTGATTTCAAACACACGTAGGGAGGGTGTGTATGACAGGGGTCCAGTTAATTGAGTCAGCCCAAAATGCAAACTGGATAAAAATGGACAAAATAAACCCAGCAGTATTTTAAAAAGGCAACAGTGCAGGGGACCAAATGTTATATAAAGGCCAGAGTGTGCAGTTTTGCAGAAGAAAGGTTTTGGAGCCTGTGCTGGCCATGTCCCTCCACTGGCAGCCTCCCTCCTGAGACCACCATCGAACACCTTTCAGCTGCAGTTGTGTGCAGCTTGTCTAAATATGTAAGATAACTTTTGTGGGGCTGCAGCAGCATTTCGGCTGGGGCCTGAACAAAGAAACACCAGCGAGCTTGGCACGGCACCTTGGGAAGGGATTGCAAATTACTGGAGCATCATATAACTTTCTTTCTTTGGTTTCTCCTTCCTTTTTAGCTAGAATAACAGAGCAGGGTCAAAAAAGCAGCTGTATTTGACTGAAACAATTAATTTAAAGTACTTAAAAACTGGCTGTACGGTTGGGTGTGAATATTAGCAATTCTCATTTTGTACTTTAAAATCACATTCAAACTCTATAGGCCATTTTGAATGAAGGTGGATTATACATAAAACTTATTTCATGTGCAGATGTTGGCATTATTGCAAATTGCAGATATTTGTCTGAAGCAGAGTAATAACATATTTAGATCTTTTCTTTTTTGTTGCCTACGAAGTTTAATGGTTTTGGTATAATTTGATTCGTTAATTTCATTTTTAAAAGTGAGCCCATTGCAAAAATCAAAATGCAAAAATAAATTGCAAGGTGTGTGGGATGTTTATTTAGAATAATCAAGGGAAGGTGAGTTTAGTATAGGATTGAATTCTTTAACCTTATTTTTAAGAATTTTGGCCCAGTGAAGCATCTGGCCCAGACCTGATATTCCATTTAAAAGAAATACACATTTGTACTACCATTCTCCACAGACATCTCCAGTTTCCATCACGACTGCTGTATCCCCTGGGTGGGTGATGTGCACCCACCCAGCCCTGCATCTCTGCTGGTGCAAAATGGTTTGGCCAGGCAAGAGCTGCAGCGCTGGGCTATGCAGGGAGAGCTGCAGCTGCTCATCCTCCTTCCCATGGCAGAAATCCACATTTTAAATCACTGACTGAGCAGAAGTCATGTGCATAATGCTTTTCTGGTCACTTAAGCTCACACAGTGCCATGTCTGATGTCTCTCTCTTCATGTGGTTGTTCTGATGAGGAGAGATTTGGGGCAAACAGGCTTTCGAGCAGGCACCCAACGGAAGATGTGGCTTCAAAGTGTTTAATGAAAGTAAAATTGCCCCTGATTATGGCCAGTTGTGAAGGACATTTAATCACTGTGTCTGTTCTCACGCTTGTCAGGGAACTCTCTGTGCCCCTGCCTTGGGCAGGGAGATTGTAAAAAGCCCAGCCAGACCCTCAGCTCTGCGGAAGCCAGCGGCACTTCAGTCGGTTCCCACCCGCAGAAGGTCTGCTCTGTGCCCACCTTGCTCAGAGAATGTAATATGGGGAAAAGCTTATTAGTCTGGAATAAAAAATACTTATTTCAAACATGCTTTCTAGCACATATGCTCAAAAAGGTTCACCAGCTAAAGGGCTAGAGGACTCTTCCAATTTCCAGCTGATTTACTCGGCTCTCAGAGCCTCGTTGGCTGAGCGGGAGGATTGACAGTGTATCAGGGCTCCTAATTGAAAAGTAATAAAATCTCTGAGCAAAACTGGCAAATGAAGGCCTCCAGCCAATTTGTCAGCTTGCAGTCAACTCCGAGGAGCCGGGCAGAGCAGCAAGCCATTAAAAATAGTCTGATAATAGCTGTTAAAACATTTTCCGGGCACTGGGGATGGAATGAAAACAGCACAGCCGAACTCTTTGGGAGTGAATGCAATCAAATCCATCTTGGCCCAAAGGGACAGAGACAATGGGGCAGAAAGCTGTCAAAACAGACAGGAGCCAGTCTGTGCTGCAGGCCACAGGGCTGGGTGGGCTTCACATCCCATGCTCAGGGATGCTGCAGAGGTGCCATGGAGGTGATGTGCTCCACAGGGAGGTTGTTCCCATCCCCTGAGCCAGCCCTTGTGCTGCCACCTCACTCAGCTGCTTCTGTCCTGGTGCTGAATGCACAGTAGGGAGAGGAAGGGGTTTGGGAGAGGCAGCGTTAGGGGTCAGCAGGACTCCAATACATACAGGGGAGCAGACCCTCAAAAATTAATCCTCTGTAGGAAAAACATCAGTGTGTGTTCAGTAGGGTTATAGAGAGGAAAATTGCCAGCTACAGCTGAATTAAGTATTGCTAGCAGCTAATTGAAATGTTACATGTTTCAATTTGTCTGATTTCTTTCCAGTGAGTGATATTATTTATACAGTTTGTATATAGATAACAACGGACTATACAGAAAATGTAAAGATTGCTACCAATGATCATTACTGTGTGAGAGCACTGACACAAATGAGGTATTTGGAAAGACATGCCATCCTTCACAGCTAAAAATTGAATAGAAAAACATATATAAAAGAACATTCTCACTCTCATTTAAAACTTTTTTTTTTCTTTTTAATTAAGGATTTTTGGGGTTTTTTTCTGGTAAAGAGGGATTTTGTTTTAAAACAAATACAGTTACCATATACTCCTGCTGCGGAAAACTGCATTTTTGTGTCCTTTCAGCCACATTGTTTCAAGGCCACCCAGTTCCCCTAGGAGGCTATAAACAGGGGAAGGATTTAAATCCTATTTTCTTTGTCGAGGATTTGGCAAGAGCCCATATAGTAGGAAGCTGAGCACAGACAAAACCAAGTGAAAGGTGTCCTTTAATTCCCCAGCGGCTGCTAGAACAAAACCTGCTCCCAGCGGGGTCCTGGCTGGCCGCACCCAGGCTGGCTTGGAGGCTTCATTTCAACTGCTGAATTCGGTGTAGTTTAGTTAACCATGTTGAGATTAATTAATTAGCCCCTAGGAGTTAGTGCCCATAAACGTCACCCAAAGCAGAGAAGTGTGAATACGTTGAGGCTGTTAATTCACCCAAAAATGGCAGCTTGTAATCTAGGCAGAGGAAATTCAGTCTCTCCATCGGGATGACTGGCAGCTCCGACGCACTGTCGGGTTACTGCCTCTGTGACAACAAACTACATATCAATTTAACTTCTTAGCAATGCTTAAAAGAGCATCTTTTTATTTCAGTGAGGTAGCATTTAAAGTTGCTGTTAGGAAAAAAAATTGCCGTGGGGAAGACAAACATTGGCATTTGGAGAAAGAACAACGTAACTGGTGTGGTACCTAGAAAACCTAGTAAATGTAGAGGAAAAAAGCTGTGACTTTATTAGAATGGCAGAATCTATTACAATTAACCACAACTATCTAAATAGGAGCTAATTTACTTATGTGAGCCAAAATTCTGTTAACTCATAGCCTATTGTAAGATGCAGAGTGAATTCGTACGTTTGTGTTCTGGTTTTAAGTACAGAATAAATGCACTATAATGAGCAGTTGACAAGATGTTAATTCTAAAATCTTTTGCCTAGATACAATAATATAGTCCATAACTGATGCAAGTTGACAATGGGAGGTGAAGTGTATTGTATAGCCTGCAAAGAGAAAACTCAATGGCAATGGAGGGAAGAGGAGATACTTGGCTTTCATGCTTCATACTGTATATTTTTTTCTGTTATATTTGTCAACTAAAATGTCTTATATCTCTCTAAATGGTGTCTTTCTCTATATGTATAAATGAACAGATGCAGATAGAGCTCAAAAGCATGGCATGGATGAATTTATCTCTTCCAATCCCTGTAACTTTGACCACGCTTCACTCTTTGAGATGGTTCAGCGCCTCACTTTGGACCACAGACTTAATGATTCCTATTCTTGTCTGGCAAGTATATTCTTTGGTCTCTAGTGATATAAACATCAAGCAGCAAAGTCAAAGCTAGTGCGACTGGGGGCTAATCCCCCTGTTGCTGGAAGATTGACTTCCGTTTACACCAGGTTTGAATTTGGCCCAGAGGTATTTTCTTTTGAGAGGCTGCCTGCAGTGAACTGACTGCTGTTCTTCTCCAGTCGCACTGTCTTTATCATTTTTGTTTGCAATGTTTAAAATGTTTCTTCCTGCAAAGAGAAACTCCAGTGTGGGAATGTGAAGTAGAGAGCAGTATTTTGCAGCCTCCTGCACTGCCTTCCAGAGTCTTCTGGATGAAAGAACAGGGAATAGATGACTGTCTGGTACCACCTCCCATGTCAATGGAGTCCCGCCAGGAATAATTGTGGCCCAGCTTTGTGTCTCTTTATGAGCAGGGGTCCCAAGCAGGTAACAGATGGGACTCTGTGGATAACTGCAGTGCTGCTGCAGTCTGTCCATGCTCACATAGTTGCATGCCCATCCTGAGTACTCCCATGAGCAGCAGTTGCAGCTCTTTGCCCACTATAGGACAGTGGCACTGAGATGTTCCAGGACAGCTTGTAGCCTTTGGCTGGGGTGCAGTGCTTGGGGGCTCTTATGTACTATAAGGGCTTAAATTACAAATAACCAATGAGCAATTAATTTTTAGCAGTTTCAGTGAGGAGGATGAAGAGGCTCTTAGTTTTTGAGAAAACAACAGGATGAATCCTTTCTAGAGCGTCCTGAAACAGAGGATGTGCCCTGAACATGGCATGGGACAGATTCTGCCCTGCTGCCCTCCTGCTGTTGCACAGGGTGGCACACTGGGGTGTCATGGTGGGCTCCTTCAGCAGAAAGACCACGCTGTACCAAGAGCCTTTGCCAGCTGTGCAGTCCCTGGAGCTCCTGAGTGCCTTGCTGTTAAAAGCAGCAGCCAGGGAACGCAGCTGAGCAGTTGGCAAGGAGGCTGTCGGTCTCAAATCCTACCCTCCATGTCCCCCTCCACCATGGTGCTCCTCTCACTGCCCTGCTCCTTGTACCACACACAAGGGCCGATCTCCTGTGAAGGACTGAGGTCCAGTAAATGCCACTAGCAGTAATGAATTGTCACCGTCCTAAGGAGAGGCAGGGCTAGGAAGAACAGTTGTGGACATCCCCTGAGGTAAGGATGGGGTGGGGGAAGGCTGCACTTTACCTGCAGATACCCAAGTGGTACAAGTAGGCTTGGTGGGAGCATTGTCAGACCTGCAGCAGGTTCCTCACTGGTTCCATCAAGGTCCTTGCTCTGGCAGGCAGTGACTTTGGCATGCAGCTTCTGCTCCCCACGCATGGCTGACCCTAGGAAGACCATCCCCATCCATGCATGTCTGAGAGGTTGGCTTGCTGCTGGTTTGTCTCTGTGCAGTCTTGGGCGTGGTGAGAAAGTTGTGGCCGTTGAACTAAACTCATGGAGAGGTGAGAGGCCATCACTGAAAATGATTAACAATGTTTTTCTTCAAGAAACCCACCAGCTGCACTTCTGCTTGTAATGGAGATGTTTAGGCCCTTGCTAGAAGCTACCAGAGCGGTGGAGCTCCCCTCAGCACCAAGACTCATCCTCTTCAGAGTGGAGCATCACCAATTAACCATCTTCTTTCAAATCACCCATTGCAGTGTTGTAAGAAACAGAATAATGGCCTGTGTTCACCTATGCTTGGTTTCATGTGCTTCTTGACTTTGCCATATTTTTGTCCTGATTATGGTGTAAAAACGGAGTGCCCTCAAAAACTGCAAAGAGCTCCCCCTATTCTTGCTGTGTCTTTGTAATGTTGGTGATAGCACTGTGCTGAGTTGGCTGGAGGAGCTGTGAGCCCGTGGTAAGCCTGCTCTGTCCACTGTGTGCCACTGGGCAATTCTTACTCCCTACAGGACAGTCCGTGCAAGGTCCCACAGAGTTTTGCCTCGTCACACCTCTTGTTGTTTTCAAACGTGGATGTGGAGGTGCCAGGGAAGAGTTATCCTGGCACAGAGGATAAGTCAGCATTGCTTCCTTTCTGTGGAACCAGGTTAAACAACACTATTGTGAGCCCAGTCGCGGGCTGAGCCAGGCATCCCTAGGAAAACAAACAGCCTGGCTGACTCATCCCAGCCATGGCACAAGTGATGTTTACTGGCAGAGAGCTCTGTGCTGGGGAGGGGGAAGAGCACTTTCTGCAGAGCTTCCACAGGGGTCTTGCCCATCATCCACAAATTGATAATACTGTCACACTCAGAGGATTTCCTGGACTTTTGAGAAGAGTATTTAGCTGTTCCAGCTTAGTATGGACCCTACACATGTGTGGGTCTTCATTCTTTTCACTTGGATGTGTGTGTTGTTTCTGAAACTGCCCTCCAACTCTTCCCAAGACTTCCCTACTCACTGCCAGCATCCAGCTCACACAGCCATCTCTCTGCTGAAGCTGTATTGCCCATGATGTATCAGCATTTATATAGTTTGTATTATACAGCACAGCACGTACCGCGGGAAGGTCTTCAGAGTACCCAGCCTAACTGAGATGTTGTGAGGGAGTCAGGTTAAGAGATCCATGAAGCAGGCCACCAAGATTAAATTCTCTTCTAGTTCCTATGAGAAATGGGAAAATTCAGCTTCTGAAATGTGTAATATCCCTCACAAACTCTGGTTTTCTCAAAAGTCGCATTTGCCTTTAGACAGCTGGCCTATGTATCACCAGCCCTGACCAAACCTTGCTTTTCCCAGCTCCAAAGCTCCCCTGGCATTCCCTGCTGGTGCCTGGGACGTGTCTCTGTATCAGAGAAGAGCACAGTTAGTGGAGCTCCTTGTGCTCTGTGCCCTTTCTCCATTGTCCCTTCCAGGTTTCCTCATGTCATTGGAGACAATCTGGGAGGCCACGCTGAGCTGCACCTATCTGCACTGGGGACAGACACCCCATGTGTCATCGCTGGCAGCTGCGTTTGCCAGGCTGGCTGGGGGTCAGCTTGTTGGGCCAGGCAAATCTTCATCAAAAGCCAGGATCTTCCTGAAGATATTGGGGATCTGTTTGAGTACTGCTTTTCATCAAACCTTGGGAGTTTTTCTAGGGCTGTGGGGAGCAGCATTTACTTGCCCCATCGGATCCCCATTCAGCAGCAAGTGTTTTATTTCCTACCTCTGCCTTGCAAGGGAAGACCTCCTGGTCCTCCTGGGGCTGTGGATCTGCTGCCTGTGCTCTCATGAGGTCTGGGGCTTGTCACTGAACCTCTGATCTCTGCTCATGCTTCCCCTCATGGCACCATGGCAGCGATTATGGGTGTTTACCATCATCCCTTCTGTTCTCCTGAGAACCAGCACATCACAGACCCCAGTTCAGGGGAGCAATGTGGCATGCTCCAGATCGCTGGGTTCAGCCTCTGCTTCCTTTGCCTCAGACTCTGATACTTGACTCCAGTGAAATCAGTGCCAGCCTTCCCATCACTGTCAGTAGAGCCAAGATTTCACCCCATAGGGAGAAATGAGTTCTTTCTTTGTACTAGGTGGATATAACAATGTCAGCTGCACTTCTACCCCTATATGCAAAAGCAGAGCAATCATGGCATTTCCATATTTTTACCATGCCTGATCACCAAAGACTTACGTGAAGAGAGACGAGAGATGGTCTAAGGATGTAACAAACAGGCAACATAAAGAACTCCAGAATCAAGCATAATACCACCAACCAAAAAGCAGACAAAAATACCATCAAAAGTGGTGAAGGCAAATATACCCCTCCCAAAAAATAGCCTTCCAGAGGGCTGTCCCATCTGCATTGTTCTGTGTCTTCATTTTGAAATGTGCACTTCTAGTGATCCCAGCACTGTAGCTACTCCCTATATCTATCATTTTCCCCTCATTATTTTAATTCTTTTCTCAATCTGTTTTGGAGTTGGCCCAATAAGGATGAGCAAATCCTTCTCTATGTCTTTGAGCTCTTAATTGATATTTCTTCAACTCTTTTCAAAGCAGCTATTTTGGCATCTAGAAAAGATTTGGTGTCATCTGAGTGGTAGAAAATATATTTTAATCTTTCACAGCAGTGTTGTTTCTAAGATGTAGCATTTGGGGTAACAGATGGGGTGGCAAAGAAGTTGCCTATAGGGGCAGTGCTCTGCCTCAACTACTCTCCCGCCCGCTGCAGGAACTTTTCAATTAAACGATGAAAGATTTTGCAGCTTGATGCATTCCAGAGCTGCGTCTTAGCAATTGTTTAGCACCCAAATTTCCATGTAAATATTGACGATTTTGCAGCGTTTTGAAAAGCAGTCTACGAGATTATTCTTGTTCTCGTTAGCCCCTCTCCTGAAGGCAGAGGCACACTCCACTTCGGCTGTCCCAGCACCTCCACCAGAGCCATCCCCTTGCAGGGAAGGACGTCCTCTTTGGGAGTCTGGACGTTGCACCACAAGCCTTGTGTCACCAGCCCCTCAGGGTGGAAACAAAAAAATGGTCTAAGGTTCCTGGATGTGTAAAGGAACTCTGCTCTTCAGCAGAGCTCCCCTTGTTTCGGTGCCAAGGAGCTGGGCGATGTCAGAGCGTGTCGCCAGCAGCACACAATAAGGACAATGGGAAACGTCCCCTTCTGATACTGCAGAATTGCCTTTTTCCGTCTGCGGGGTGTTCCTACCTGCCAGATGCAAGAGAAGTCATTTTTAAGTGTAATCCTCTGCCCTCTTCCCCCAGATCAATCTTCCTGATCCTGACCAAATGTACAATCCCATCCCCAGAATGAAACTACTGTTTCACACTGTTAAAATAACCAAACCTTGTCATCTCTTAAAGGTGTTTTTTTCTTCCTTTGTATTTTTTTGCTAGGCACTGACACGAACTGGCCTAACTTTTCAGCATTTTAAATGATATTTCCCTTTAATGGTAGCATAATATGTTTTTGTTAACGGTTGCACTGAATATATGCTATGTTTGAGTGATAATGTGCAGACTGTATTGTTTGAGTGACCTCTCTCCTTTTTCCTTAATGTAGCCTTAGGTTTGTATTTCTTTTATTAGAACAGTTGACCACTACACCTCCAAATCTGATAGCCTTTGTATTTAATAACTTATATTTAAAATCAAGTCTCTTTATTTCTAAACAGGGCTGGTTTAGTCCTGGCCAGGTCTTTGTGCTAGATGAGTATTGTGCACGTAATGGAGTGAGAGGCTGTCACAGACATCTCTGCTACCTCAGAGATTTGCTAGAGCGCGCAGAAAACGGAGCTATGATTGACCCCACCTTACTTCACTACAGCTTTGCCTTTTGTGCATCACATGTTCATGGCAACAGGTAAGGAATTCTTCTTGGCTAGCAGTGCCCTGCCAACAAGAGATGACTTTGTCAAATACAGGTTTCCTTGGATAATGCACAACAGTCCCCAATTTGTTTTCACAGTGGATGTTTGGCAGCAGCACTTCTAGTGGCATAGTCGGTTTGTTTGTTTGTTTCATGGCTTGTTTAATGTAAGCAGTAAAAATGCACATAGAGGATCCAGAAATGAAGGTTTTTAACTTACTTGCCCAGGCACTTGCTAAGATGCAGCTCTGAACAAGATACAGTTGCAGTCCCTGTGACTGTCACGGGTTGAATAAATAGCAGTAAATGATACACTGTGCTGATTTAATTGCTGTGCGAGAGGATCTGACAAGTTGGAGCAGTGAAATTTTCAGCAGTATCAAACTTCAGTGCTCAGAAGGGCTTTAAGCCCTTGGGCACCCATGTCTCATTTAAAGACCACGTGACATCAGTTCAGAAATTGCTTAGACATAACTGGAAATTTTATCTTGCTCTGTTACAAAGCAATTTCAGTTTCAGAAGAGGACAGTTCCTTTCTCTCAAATGTGACAAACCTTTGATGGGAGGAACTGGAGCTGTGTTTTTCGCCCCTCTCCATTTATTTTGTTTACAGCTGTAGCATCTATTGCAGCTTCTTTTTCTGGTTTTTTTTTCTGTTAATTTATATTGTATACTTTGAGATATCACTTTGTATCTTACATATGTTGCTGAAGAAAGGAATGTTATAAAATAATTAGGTGTTTCCATATACCTCTGGTAAATACCACCCTGAATTACGACACGCATTGCCCAGGTTTCACATTGCAAGGCTGTCGCTTGCTTTTGCAGTTACTTTCATACATCTTGTCATGGAAACCAAGTTTTGCTTCCTTAGTTTCTTTTTTAGTTCTGACTTTCCGTTGCTCATTCGTTCTTTCTTTGCCAATTGTTGTATGATTTCAGTTGTTTCCTTTCAGCCTAATTTTCTTTCGTTTTATTTTGAGGTTTTTCATGCTTTCTTCTTATTTCTTTCACTTTTGCTGCCGGCCTTGCCCCCCACATTTCAATCATTCCCCCAAGCCAACTCATGGCAGAATTACTTGGTGGGTCACAGCCAAGTGCAGACGGTGAGGGGGGCAAAGCCTCTGCCGCTGAAACGGAGACAAAAAAGGATTCCAAAAAGGAGTCCAAAAAAAAGAAGGAGCCCAAAACCCAGCCGAATCCAGAGCCGAAAAGGTAAGCGAAAGTGTGCAGTGCACAGGAGTGTGTTGCAGAGGGCTCCTCAGTCACTGAGCACACTGGGCAGCTGCACCCCCACAGCTCAGGGAGACCTGACTCCAGCATTCGGGTCACACGCTCTCCTGCGAGCTGGATAGCATTTGGGCACTCAACTCCCACAGGGAATCAGAGACTTCGGTTTTTACGGGTGTGTTTAGAAGATGGCTCACGTGGTGTTTAGGGGATGGGACCGGCCAGTGAAAGTGGCTGCCCCGTTGCCCTCTGTCCTGGGCAGGACTCATCTCAACAGACAGCTGGTGTAGGAACAGGACTTGGATCAAAGCCCATCTGGCCCCTTAGAGAGAGGGGGTGGGATGCTCATCACAGCTACCCCATGTACCTCTGCACAGGGTCCAGCAAAGCCAGGGCTGAAGCTTTCTCTTCATCAGGGCTGGTGGCAGGAGGTATCTGATGGTATGGGCCAAGGTGACAACCTCCCATTCCCTCTCCATGGGGCTGGAGAGTTGTGAGCTCAGTAAAATGTCATGCTTTTAAGCCAGTCCCATGCTGTACAGCTGTCCAGGGCTGTGTGTGGCTGCTGCACTGTATGAGGACCTGTTGGGCACTGCCAGAAGGGCAATTTGGCCACAGATGGGCTATTCCAGTCACTCATTTCAAATATTCCAAGAAAGGAGTGAGGTGTCTTGCTGTGACTTAGTTGTCTTTAGCTGACAGTTGACTTCACATCCGAAAGCTGAAGGTTCATGTTCCTCCTTGGTCTGTGCTGTCTCTCTGTTGCCTGGGGATTGCGGAAGGCTCTGTGTGGGAGCTGCAAGGCTGCAGCATTGCACGTTCCCACCAAGGGCAGGCTCTGCTTAACACCCAACAGTTTGCTATGGAGTCTGCGGGGTGCAGCGTCTGGCTTTTGCTACCAGAAGGTCACAGTAAGGGACCACAGGAGGTCTCTGAAGAAAACGCGACTGCTTATCTTCCGTGTCTACTGTAAGCAATCTGAATATCTGAGTGGAAGAGTCACGATTTCTTTTCAGAGAGCTGTTGAGGCCACATGCATCGTGCATTTGTGAGCTGACTGGCAGAGAGCGATGGAAAGCCAGTATTTACCCATGCAGTCCTTACTGGCAGTTGGGATGTGTGTAAAGCCGTGCTCGCTTTAGCTCCGTCCCTCCCTCCCACCTGCTGTGTCCATACATTGCTCATTGCCTTATGACTGGCCCTGCTCTCCCCAGGAAACTTACAGCTCATGGCAGAGCTGAAACTTTCCATGTAAAAGTTGTCAAGGTGGCAGACCTGCCCCAGGACCCAGCACAGCTCCCAACAGAACATCTTGGAGTGGCCATGCATTGCATTGTTGTTGGGATGCACAGTGGTCTGGGAAAGACTGAGTTACGAGTCATTTTTGTGTTTGACAAAGGCTTCTTTTTCCATCCAGTCTCAAAAAGTGTTGATTTTCTTCATAAAAAAAAAGAGTTCCTTCACTTTTAGACAGTAAAAACCCCTGAATGGGTGGTTTAGCTTTCCCCAGGATGAAGTTGGCTGTCAGACAGAATATGCCACCCAGTAATGAAGGTCGAGCAGGGAGATAATTTCATGTGGCTATCAATCTCCTGTATTAGCAGCAGACAGTGATGGAGCTGAGGTGGGCTGTCTGTTTGTATCGTGTTTGCATAAGGTCAGGCAGCGAGACAACAGTCGCTCGCAGTCAGCGGGAAGTGCAGGCAGGCTGTGGATGCTGAGGACAGCCTGAAGGTCAAGGCTGACAGGATGACAGGTGTCAGTGTGGGGATGATGCCTCCTCGCCCGTCCGGCCCCCGCCTCGGCAGCGCTGCCACAGCCAGGACGGGAGCAGGAAGGCTGCTGGTGGAAATGCAGCTCCAGCTTGGGGCTGGCCCTGCAGCTGCAGCAGGTGTAGTGGTCAAAATGGGATTTTGTGGACAGTTTGGAGCCCTGTTGCCTTACATGTCAGAGTTTGGTCTCCCCTCTCCTTTGGGATCATGCATCTTATTCAGACCCCTGACATGATCTCTCCATACCAAGGTTGTAAATCACTGCTATTTGCGTGACAGCCCACATAATTTTTCTTCTAATTTCATCTTTTTCACAAGTAGAAATGGAGTTAAATGTAAATTACTTGCCCTAAGTTTCACCTCCTGAGACACCTGACTATGCAAGTGCGGGGTGAGAAAAACAGGGACTAGCAAGGGCAATATCCACATGATTTACTGTCCTCGGGTACTTGCTCTTCCCTGAGACTGAGGAACTCAGTGCTTTTTAATTGTTGTGGTCACTCATTAGTTGATAGTGGAGTTTTGTCCACTTGGTATCACAGGATGCCTTTTGCAAAGACCTGTAATTATGAAAAAAGTTATTTCTGATGTATTTATGTAGCTGACAGGTAGTAAAGGCACAGAATTATACAGACATCCAACAACACATGTCTTATGTTTATTGATGTCTCTTTGCTTTTTGTACCACCACTATGTTGCTTTTCTTTATCAATAGTCCTCCAGAGAACTAGCAAAGGCCAGAGCAGGAATGGTTTTGAAAAAACACTGTGATTTGGAATAAAATTGTGAAAGGGTTTAATGGCCACCAAGATCTTTCCCTGCCTTCTCTCTCCCTGTTTTCGCTGTCCTCATGTCGGAGGGCTGTGGCAGTACTGCCAGTGTTGACACACAGAGAAGTGATGTGTTAGAGGAGCCTCACTTCTTCCCTGTCTGCACATGGGAGAAGTATTATGGAACAGAAAGCTGAGCTCAGCTTTTTTAAGTCTAAAGTTAGTGCCTAAACCTTGAACCTTTGCCTGAACCTTAAACCTTTGCTTCTGCCCCTTGCAAAAAAGTGGCTTTCAGGAGTGGCTTTGGTTTCACTTGTGTATTTTTTTTTTTATTTAGGCATAGAATAGCATTCTTTTTAAATTTTAAAGTTAGCACCATGAAAAACTCTTTTTGTGCTTGTTGATCCCAAACTTTTAAAAATCAGACAAATATTGACCATTTGCGTGCTCAATATTAGCAGACTGAGCTTATCAAAATCAGGATGCTGGACTGAATTCCCTGCAGTCTAATAACAACCAAGTACCATAATCTTCTGCAAGTTGTTCAATGACTATTTACCTAGGGTTCAAGCAGCTACAAGTCTCTCTGTTAATTAATTTGGTATATTAGTGTCTTCCCTTTCTTCTGTAAACTGTATTTTATGGCCTCAAATTTGTTTTCAAGAAAAAGCAATTTTATTGACTAATGTTACCATGAGCTTTCATTACTGTTTTTACAACCGTAAACCCAGCAGAAATATGCTGTTGTCATAAACCTTCAGGAATTGAAAACTCTTTGTGACATACCTGCAATTTTCTCCATTGTATTGTAATTACATATCTGGTTTGTTTCACATTAAGATTTCCACACACACAGCTAGTTGAAACAAAAGAAATACAGGATTATTTTTGTCCTTTAAACAGTAGAAACACTTTATCGCCGTATCTTCATGTGGTCCCCTAGAGCTGTGTGTTGGGTTTCTCATTCAGATGCCCTGCCCTGGCTGCAGTAAGGCAGGTTCAGTCTGGCAGGGTGTGATGCCCTACCCTGTCGTGAGGCTCCGTGTCCCATCCAGCGCCGCGATCAGCCCGTGGTGACATAGCAGGTGCTCCCGCTGTCTGTCGGATGGGATGCGCTGCCTGTGCTGAAGGGCTGGCTTGCCAGCCACCAGCAGGTCATCAGCTCAGCGCAGGAGGCTGACACGATTCATCACAATGGGTGTAGGATGGCAGGGCTCAGAAACCACCCGGCGCAGTGCGTCAGGGGTGCGGATCGCGCACGAGAATCAATGAGCTGTGACTTGGCTCGGCGCTGCGGCGTGGAGGAGAGCCCAAGGAAGGGAAGGCAGGAGTTGGGAGATTAAATGGTTCCCATGCTCAGCAGCACCTCACGGGCAGCCGGGGCAGCGCCCAGGAGCGCTGAGGTGAACAAAGGGCTGCTCACCGACATTTCCCACACGGTGTGAGTCCCCAGAAGAAAGGGGAGACGGGGAAAATCAATGTTTGCTGAATACACTTTTTTCCTAGGGGTGTGGGCAGGTGGGCTCTTTCAGGTCTGGTCTGCTGGGGGAGATGTGAGAGGTAGCCGTGATCCTGCCCACATCCCAGAGCCCGTCCTCGTGCAACCGGTGGGACTGTGCAGGCAACTCCTCCTGCGAGGGATCCTGCGAAAGCCTCTCCTGACACATGCCGTCCAAGGCACTAATCATCGATGTTTACTGTATAGCTCATATGTGCTGCACCTGGCAACCAGCAAGGGAGCTGAAGGCAGCACGTGTTTTATATTTGAGTTGTTACTTAAAAAATCAAATTATTTGCATCAGTTTTTGACATTGTTTTTTTTCCCTTGGCTCTGCATGCCAGGGCTCACAGTGCGTGCAAAGATCTGTTTGCTACGTGTAAGCAATATTTTCTCCAGTTAAAAAAAAAAAAAAAAAGTGTAGACAAGTTAAACATAAAAGGTGTAAAAGATGATATGTCTTTTCATTTAGAAGCCGACGTGGTATTTCATGGAGGCTTATGTCAAAGAGATTAACGCGCTGGAGCTATAGTGTATATTTATAATTGCATACAAATGCATGCTATTGCTTCATATATTAGTCTTTGTTAAAAAATCATTTTGATATATTTGTTTTAGCAGCATAACTAGCCCTGGGGGCACCGGGTATAATTAGAAAAGGGCATGGGGGGAGGCGGGACTTGTAGAATAAAGCAGTGGCCTTAGGATCACAGGTCCTAATTATAATTTATAATTAACCCCAGAATTTGCACAAACCATCTAAGCTAAACAAGGACTATAATTTTTGCTGTTTGAATTGCAACCCTTTTTTTTTAATTTCACCACCTGCTTTGTTGATGTTGTTGTTTTTGTGGTTTAAAACTTAAAAACATGGGGGGATTAGGAAAGTGGCATTTAAAACTTTTCATATGAAATATTTACTGTGGGAATTTACTAGTTTAGAGCCAACACAGTGAATCTGCAGCAGAAGGAGTGATCTGAAACTTGTTTACTTATAATTAAAAATCTCGTTAGTTATTTTTCTTGCCTTTTTTGCCCTTCTGCTTCCCTCTCTGCCCACAGCTTCTGCCGTACACCTCAAGTACCCGTGAGCAGGAGCTATAGAGAATTGGATGGAATTGTGTCTCCATACAGATGGAGACGTTGGTGTTGTTGTCCAACTGAATTCATAGACCCAAACCCATTTTGTCCCTCATGCATTTGTATACACCATGTACATCCAAAACTTCTGTTCCACCCTTTTGCTCTCCTCTCACTTCTCGTCACTGCTTCAGAGCAATAGTGATGTGGTTGTGGATTGTGTGTGAGAACATCAGTTCCTGCAGCTTCGAGAGATGCTGCTTGCTGGTGGAGTTGATACTTCTGTACCTGAGATCAAATAGCTAGTATCAAAGCAGAGCTGGAGACCTTTACTGAAAACAAAATTGCCAGTAAACATCAGAATGAGCTGTGCAGCTTGAGCTTCTCCTGGGGATTTTTTTCAGCCTCATCAGCCATGTACCAAAATTGTCTAGAGCACAGAAGTGAATCTTAAATTACAGTGATGCTAAGCTATATACCCTTTGTGTTCTTGCAAAAGGGAAAATAAATATGTTCCCTCAGAGAGATTATATTTTCAAAGTATATTTGACTTGAATATTTAATTAGGTTTCAAAATTATCGAGCTAATAAATTAAGTGGAAGGCTTTGGGTAGTGTTTTTCCAGTTCTATCTATATCCTGCATTTGTCACTAATTAATGAGTTTCTAATGCTTCAGCTTCTGGGAAGATGAGCAACAAAGATTAACATAACTAGTAAAGCCAAAGATGTGCAACTGGGTTATAGTATTTGAAATTTGACAAAAACATCGGAAGTATTATTATTTGTGACATGGCTCAAGATGGGGGATTGTGAGGAAAGCAAAGATGACAGAACTGGTGCTAACCACTGTGACAACAACTTGAAAAGCAGCCGACATGACATCTTTCCTATCATGCTGCCGAAAATGTCAACTTTGTGAAGGACAGTGAGAAAATGGTTTGCCGAAAATCTGAAAGGTAGATTCAAGAGATGCTCATCATGTCAGATGCAATATAGTCCACAGCTGGGTGAGAAAGGGAGTCCTTGCCATGGTGATGGCTCTCGCTTGGCAGGCCCTTCCAGACATCCACACTGCTCCAAAAATGGCTACAGCTGACCTGTAGATTGTCTCAAGTTTGCATGAGACATGAGAGTGGCTTGTGCTTACACCCAGCATGGAGGGACAGGTGGCCAGAGCCACTGGCTTTGTGTCCTCCTGGCTCACAAGCAAGGGGAAGACCAAAGGATTAAGCTTTCATTGTGTGTGTGTGTGTGTGTGTGTGTTTGTATGTGTGTGTGTGATCTAAGGGCTTGGTTGGCATCCCTTCAGGTGTTGTGACTTGGTCAAAAGCCACTGACCAGTGGTTTTCTCTCCAGAACCCACCCTTTGTCTTTGTGTGGGTCAGTGATGCTTCTAGAGCTGCTGCTGCCTGGCCAGGACACACCTGATGCTGTCAGCCTGTGCTGGGTGTCCACCATGAGTTGTTAGATGGTGAGTGCTCTGAGTACAGTGAGAAGCTGAGATTCATGTGAGAGGGCTGTGACCCAGTCTGAGCTGTCAGATCCTGCCATTAAATCTCACCAGTTGAGGTTATTGACCTAGCAAAGGGTGACACAATTTTCAGACCATTTCCAGTCCTACAGCAAATCACTGCCAGGGCAGGCAGCTTTTACTCCCGCGTTTGTCAGTGCTGATACAATTAACCCAGTGACACTCTGAGCTGCTGTGGGTACAGGGCAAGGACCAAATGCCAAAAGTCAAATGAGGGCTTCAACCCTGCACCTTAATGTATGGCATTTATTGTCGTCTGCCTTGAATTATCTCTCTCTGCCTGGGAGCAAACCAGGCACTGTGAGGTGCACAGCATCACAAAAGGCATGGACATCTCTATCTGAATATTAAATATTTTATGGAACTTTGGAATAAATTATATTAAGCATGTTAAGACATTAATTTTTGTTCAATATCTAATTTGGGTTTTTTGTGGCTTGCTCATTTTTTCAAAATAACTGGTATTAATTAGTTACTAATGAGACCAGATCCATACTTCCAAAATTGTTTATGAAATGTATTCCCCAACTGAGACATTTTATCCAAGTTTCAGCCTAAATCTTTTTTCCTGTTTTTTTCCTTAATACACAACTGAATTTGGCAAATAATCAAAGAAAGATTCTGATTAAATGCTGTTTAACTTTAAATACATGCCCTGGTATTCAAGTATTTTTTCTGTGTCCATGCTGCAAGTTTTATTTAATGTATATTTAGCTTTAAAATTTTGCAGTAAATATCATCTACAGTTTGCAAGTTCCTCTTCCCAAATGTTTTAATGGTTTATTCACCTGTGTTGGAATATCAGAGTTCATATTTATGATGTTATGAGCTTAGGAAATGTAGGGTCGAGGAGAAGTGATTGCACAGATTTTATAGATTTTAATTTTTTTATAGATTTTTTTTTCTTTTTAAGTTTAGGGCCTTTGATTTTTTAAGAGGAAAATAAAGCCAACCAATTAACCCCTGACAGGAGGTTCATTAGAAGCTTTGTAATCCCTTGCCAAGTCTTTTGTAAAGCCAAACCAGTCTAGTACTGCGGATTTACGCAGCTTAAGCTGAACACTGGGGGAGGCCTTTAAGTAAGAACATTTGTTCAATTTTAAGATGTCTTACATTACCTCAAGATTGCCTGTGCCAGCAGAGTTGCCCAGGAGTACACAAATCCTTAGGCTTTGCTCTGCAGCGATGGCAGCGGAGCCAATGATTGTGTGCTTGGCCGATCCCTTCGGTGGATGGGTGGGTCAGACTCGCTCCCTCCTCTCGTCTGGGATGCTCTGCATGGCAGGTTTTGCTGTGTGGGTGTGGGGGAGAAGGAGGGGATTGGGTGGGTTGGCACCAGCAGAGGTACAGGACAGAAGAGCACAGGGATCAGGGCATTATCCAGCCCCCAGGAAGAGCCTCAGCAGGGATCGTCTGCACACTGTGCTCCGTGAACGATGAGAAATACCCCAAGGCAGCAGGACCTGGGTGTCTCACAACACACTCCTGTGCACTCCTCAAATAGAGGGGCATCAAGTAGTCTGAGAAAATTTGAGATAAATTGCATAATGTGTTCATTTTTGTAAATTAAAATTAAACTACTGAAGAGGCATTGCATTTCCAATGCAAAATGCATGTCACTCTTCAGGCACATTTCAGCAGAAAATAATGAAGATGGTTCACTTCAAGAAACCTCTATAATGGGGTGATTCAGCAGCTAGGAAAGAGTGCAGAATTTTATATTCTGTTTATATATATGTCATTGATATTCTTTTATACTGTGAATTGTGTTAAATTAGCAGCTGAATTTTCTGGAGAAATTCAGTCCCTATTTTGCCAGCAACCGGCTCAATCCTGACATAAGAGCTGGCATTGCACTCCCTGCATATACCTGTATTTTGCAGGAAATCTGCTTTTTCCTACTTCTTTAATAATGAAAATATGGGGGTGGGGGGGTGTCCACATCTGGATTATCACTGTGAGAGAGGACACTCATTTATTTGTTTATTTTTGATACTTTGGCAGCGGTGCTGCTGCAGCCACCACTCTGTCGGCATGGCACATCCTCTGTCCTGGGTCTCACAGTTGGTGAGGGTCCTTTTGGAAAGGACAGTGTGCTGTGGGATGAGGTCCCAGGGTGCTGAGGTGGAGTCTGAGTCATTGTGGCATTTGTCCTGCAGGCCTGATGGGATAGGAACTGTGACCGTGGACGAGAAAGAGCGTTTCGAAGAGATCAAGGAGCGGCTTCGGGTGCTGCTGGAGAATCAGATCACACATTTCAGGTAAAGGCACAGAGCCCAGGCTGAATGCGAGAGGAATGATTTCCTCACAGCTCCCTCCTATAAGCAGCAAAGCCAAAAGGCAGGTTTTGAATGCACACAGGAATTTTGCATAAGTGACACAGACCTACACAGGGCAGTGAAGCATGTTTATAGCTGGCGTGTGATTTTAAATATACATCCTTTAAAGGATATTTCAAACCATCTTGCTCCCATAGGCATGGGAAAGCTGTGGATTTTGTCTAAAATATAACAACAAAAAATTCCTTACCCTCTTACTTCTCTGTTCCTCTCTGCTCAGTTATAACCCATTTACCTTCTCCCTAGTATTGACAGGCAGGGCTTTCTGCAAGGATGTCACAGTATGGAAAGATACCCCACCAAAAAAAGGGATGAATGGCCCCCAGCACACTGGTCAGGTCAGGCAGGCTGTGCACATTCACACACAGGTGGGTGATGTGCATTACCTACACCCTGGTGCATTGCCAGGTCTCCAGCTGGAAATAAATGTCCTTTCCATAGGGTCTTTTTTCCCACATTTTTAGAAGAAGATGGTATGATCTCTCCAAGGAGATCTAAAAACTCTCCAGTGACACCCAGATTTAAGAAACTGCTAAAACTGTCAGCTTATTACTAACCTATATTCTCTTTTGCTGCCTTAGTCTACACCAACAAACCCTTTCAGAAAGTTACCCTATAGAAAGACTGCTCATTCCAGGCAGAGACTAGAGAATTGCTTGGACAGACTTAGGAAAGCCTGTTTATGGCTCAAGAAAGGTTTGTTCATGTGCACTTGGTCTAATGCTAAGATGATGTGCTTTTTCTAGGTACTGCTTCCCATTTGGCCGTCCAGAGGGTGCACTGAAAGCCACTCTGTCACTGCTGGAAAGGGTAAGCACAGAAATAGCAGAGAGTAGTTAAAATGACCTGATCTCATGTATCCTTCCATCTCAAAAAGCTTGAGGAGCTGTTGGCTTTGCATAGGACATGCAGTTAATGATATCTTACGCTGAAATGTGGGGCTTAGGTGAGGTTGGTGTCTCCTGCCTCAGCTGAGAGGCAGGTGTGTAGCCTGACCACTAAAGGCACAATGTTTCTGTGTCTGTGTTGTCAGATAAGGGTGAGGGGTCTGCCTGGCAAAGATCCACATCACAGACCCTTGGCAGCAATGCCTGGCTGCTGCCCGGTGAAATTCCCATCTTGAGGCAGACTTGTTCCCTCTGGATGTATAAAACCTGCTCACCATGATCCTCCTCCCCATCCCCACTCCAACATCCTTCCCACCTCTGCTAACCTACAGTATAGCCAAGTCCAGACCCAAACCCAAGTCAGTCAGTAGAGCCTGTGAAGGGCAAAACATTGCTTGGCACTGGGCAAGTTGTGATAGATCTTAATGTCTAAAATCATCACAGACTTCGGGGCATGCCATACTGTGTAAATACAGAAGGGGAATAATACAGTCCCACATCTTAGGCTGGCCAAGGTGACCTTGTAGTGAGTCCTGTGATTGTACACATGCCCTGAGAGCCACACAGCACTAGCATAGGAATGGATGTTTGTGCTGGGCTTGGAGAAAAGCAGTTCTGTGTGCCACAACAAATCAGATTTTCTTGTGTCAAGGTTCTGATGAAAGACATAGTTACTCCAGTCCCTCAAGAGGAGGTAAAAACAGTCATTCGTAAATGCTTGGAGCAAGCAGCTCTAGTCAATTATACTCGACTATCAGAGTATGCCAAAATTGAAGGTAAGGCTCTTTCTTTCTGAAATTACATTTTTTTCTTATGTTTCTAGGTGGCAACTTAGGTGGCTGGGAGCTCTTTAAAAAAAGCTCATTTGCTATTTACTCTCTTGTCGGTAAAACTGTTGTGATTCAGAATCATTTTTGTGGTGTTGGCTTCGGAAGCAGTTCAGAATGGAAGCTATGCAAATCATTTCTTTTTCTGGAAAGGAGAGAGGAAACAGTTAAAAAGAACTGTAGCTTTTTTCCTTTGATCGTTAGTGCATTTGGCCAGTGGTGTAGTATTCAGACTCACGTCGTGGTTTTAAAAAACAAATTGAAAAATACTTGGGATGTCATCTTTACAGCTGAAGGTATACTGCAGCTAATTGCTTGTGACACTTCAGGAGACAAATGAAAAATAAGAAGCTGAAAAACTGTTTAATCTATGTTTAATCATTTGTAGCCAATTTAAAATGTCTTTTTTTCTGGGTGTGTTTCATTGTCTTTGCAGTTTGCATTGCAGTCATTGATCAGTGATCCCATACTTGCATCGGATTTCTTTCTTGTCACTCTGAATCTGGCAAAGCTGATATTTTTGACCTTTTAAGTTATAAGAGAATAATAACCAGTGACCAGAGACACATGTAGCCATCAAAAAGACATTTTAAAGTTTGCTGGAGGATATGTGTTACTAAAGATGTATGATTCAGTCGTTCTTTATATGTTATCAGTTTATGTTGGTACCTTGTTGGCTGTTGTTCCCAACTTGAAACTCCCACTCAACTTTTTCCAAGTTCCCAATTACTTAAACCTGTGTGTTCCAGATGAATGGTATGTTCTGCTCTAGACTCTGGGTTTCTGTCATGTGTGATGTGAAGCTTTCTCACAGCCAAGATTATTGTTGTATGCCTATAGGACAATATTGAGAGGAGGAAAAAAAAACCCAAACTAAAACTCCCTCTGATTTGTTCTTCGTTCTTGTTTACATGAAAAATTGGGTTGTTATTATATGGCAAATTGTCCAGGTTCTGTACATGACATGTCCTCTCTTTTTCCATTTTTTTTCTGTCTAATGATGCAAATTGTGTACCAGTGGTAATGAATTCATTGTTATGCATCCAGTGAGAAACACTTAAGAATTGGGCACTAAAAGGATGTTTATCAACTCTTGACTTGGTAATGAGTGACAAAAATAGAGAAGGAACCAAGGTTTCATAAGCACTGTATTATCAGGCAATTTATGGAAGTACTCAACTTCAGAGGATACTTTAATTGGTGTATTCTGTAAAATGCAATGTTTAAATATACTTGACAAGGATGGAGAAGGACTGAGAATCAAAAACAGCTTTTCTGTTGATGGATGCTTCTACCCAGGGCTGGCTCCCTTAGGTTCTCTGTATAAATATCAGTAACTCGTTGGTAAGATTTGCTCTCTTCTTTCAGATAAATCTATGCAAAAACAAACTTTATGATCTGTAAGTAAAAATGCATTCATTTCCAAAGTAGAACAGTTAGTGTGTATTTTTCCTTTTGTGCCTCAATTCTTCTTGGTTGTGTTAATTATCTGCCCTCTCTTTTTGCACTGCGACTTTTAGGTCTGGGAATACTTTGAAGCAACAAACCTATTTTTTTCCAGCTGCCTTTTCAGAGAAATAGTTCATTCCACACTATCTGCTCTCTTCTGCTTTTCTCCTCCTTTATCTGTGATTGGCCACAGCCACTTTTTGATGCTATTTCTACAAAAGTGGTTGTAACACCAATTTCCAAGCATGCTGGGATTGTTAATTTGAACAACCCAACATCCGCCAGCTGCATGCATCAGGTTTTCTCTCATGAGCATAGTCCACTGTATATTAAAATACTTCCTAGAAGAGCAAATGACAAGTTTACCGTGATACACATTCCTGTTCACTGGACATGGCTTTGAAATCTTGCTTTTGAATGACATTTGAATAGCCACATGTAAGGCACTTTTGTCAGAAATGCAGAACCAAATCAGTGGCAGCAGTGCTTGAGGCTATGCTTATGAAGAAATACCTGTGAAAGCCTTAGATACTGAAGGCTGAAATCCTTAGTATCTCGGAGCCTTAAACCAATGAAATTCTATTTCCCTCTATTCATGATGTTTTGATCATTATATTCTTGCAAACAGTTCAGAGCAAACCTCTAGAGTCATGGTCACAGCCTCTGTTGTGACTCATGGGCATGCTGAATGGTTAATCCAGTAGATCTCAAATTTTAACCCTCCTTTTTATTTTTCTTTCTTTTTTTTTTCCTTCTTTTTATCCTGTGTGTATCCCAAAATACTCTGTGGCTTTCCTTTTAACCTGATATGAAGTTTTCCTCTGACCTATAGCCTGTAACCTCTTTACCTCTGACCTAAGCCTCTTGCATGCCCAAATCCTCTTTTATAGGGAAAAAGAGAGAAATGTATGAGCATCCTGTCTTCTGCTTGGCCTCTCAAGTGATGGATTTAACCATTCGTGAGTACCTACCACCCTCCTCTCCATGCTGTCCTCACTTTCTCTGTTCTCATTACCTCAAGAAAGTCCAGATCCAAACCAACTCACTCTCCTTGCTTCAAGTCTTTTAGCATTGGCTTGTCTGTTGCTTCTGTCTGTGAAACCCAGTGTGAGAAGTCCAGTCACTTTCTATCAGCCTAAACCAGGTTAGACAATTAACCCATCTGTTTGTGACAAATTCAGACTGTCTGTAAGTTTTTTCAGTTCTTCTTTATGTCCGTGACCTGAATGCATTTTTACTTTGCTTCTGTGTAACCCCAGTTTGTAAAGTGCTTGTCACTGGTACACAATCAAAAGGTAGCAGCTACATTGTGGAGAAGTGAGCTAGAGGTCAGATAAAGGACACTTGGAAAAAGCCATCCCTTTGCCTGCGTATAAAATCTTTACCCAATCCTGTGTATAAGATCGTATAAGGCTGTCCTTTCTCTGTACATCAGATCTTAATGTCTCCTGTCTGTTAGCTCTCAGCGAAAGGATGCACTCTACTTGCTCTCCTCCTCGATTTTTTTACTTACTCCTTTGCACCGAGCTCTGGAGGGGACACCCCGACCCTGCTGTCACTCGGAGACCCCCTCTGTGTCCTCAGAGCTCTCCCTCTCTGGTTTTCTATTTGTGCAGCGTTTTCTCTCACCTCCGTGAAAGGAGCTTCCTTTGGTAACCCCACGCTCGGGGGGGCGGGGGGCGAGACGGGGTGACTTTTCTTTTTCTCAAATGTCATATATCACGCATAACTGGGGGGCTGTGCGGTCCACTTGCTCATTAATCCTGCATATCTGTTCTTGTTTCTCTCTTTTCTCTCCTTGTTGCTTTCTCTCTTTCATATAGAGAATCAAAAGGACGCAGGTGAACAATTGTATATGCATTATAAATTGTTAGGACTGTTGAGTTATATTTTTTTGTTTTCTATTTTCATAGCTCCTTAAGATATGTACTCCTTCAGGCTGAAAATGGAGATGCATTGATACTTAAGGAGTTAATTTGTGCTGTCTACATAATCTCCTTTTCCTCCTTTCATAGAATAGAGTGTAGATTCAAAATACCCTGTAGAGATGTAGTGCCTTCTTAGGAGACAGTTGTAGAGGAGAATCTAGTCTTTGTAAAGAGAAGGTTTCTTGTTTCTCAAAGGAACTGCAGCTCATTTTGGGTGAAAAAATGTTGGTGATTTGGCCATTAATTTTCCACACCTAACAAGCACATTTATAAGTAAACTAACGTTCATTTTTGGTTTTCATACCTTCTGTTTTCTGCCCTGATGGGAGGACTGGGTTTTTCTTTATTTCTTTATTTCTATTTATTTGTTAATGTGTAACAAACAATCTGGTGGGACAGAAGTTGTGTTTGTCTCTCGTTTATAACCTGTGGTGACATGTAACAAGGCAAAGGCTCAGCTCAAGTGCACATCTCTGCAAAAGGGATGGTGGTGCTCTGCAGCCCCTCTTCTTGTTTCTGTTGTATCTCAGAGTCCTAGTTCCAAAGTCCTTGAAACTTGAACTGTTCATTTCTTTTTGTGAGTAGATTGTTCTGTTTCGTGGGGAAAAAAGAAAGGATCTGGTTGATTTCAGCTCTGTTTGCACGGGGAAATTGCTTTAGAAGAGCAGTACAAGAGGCTGGGCCAGGTTCTGGCTTCCCCAGACCTCCTCAGCTCAAATTTGGCCCATAATCTGTTGCCTCATAGTAAAATGAATTGTAAATAACAAGCAATATTTAGAAGATGGAGACTCATTTTTTCTTTCATTTATGAAAGGTGCAAATAAACAAAAGTAAATAGAACAGTCCCGATTATTACCATTAACTGTAAAAATTAGAGTGAGCACCGGCTGTTGTGCATTAAGCACAACAACTACATGGAGCATTGTGCTTGCTGCAACAACCTGTCACGTGTCTGCAGTTTAGAAGTTCAGAATGACATTCCTACAGCCCAGCTTGTTTAAAAATAACCTGTTTCTTCCCAATGCTTGGGGCAAGTGAAAGGGCACAGGGAGTTGTGGCTCTACTGCTTTGTGCCCACAAATCTCCCTTGGTTTTAAATAAAAAATTTTCAGGCAAGGTCAGCAGGACTCACTTGGAACTGGTTCCTCAGCTTAAGTGGAGTCAAAAGTGACTGGGGTTTGGCCTGACTTTTTTTTTATTTTGCCAGAAGCAAGAATAAAAATAAGATGCTGAAAACAACTTCTTAAACACACAAGTGCTACTCTTTAGTTCTCCTTTCTCCTGAGAAGTGTGTAGTCTCTTGCCTTGCATTAAACTATTGAAATAGATCATTAAACAGGAAACTGTGCTAAAAGAATTTAAAATAAATTACTTTAATTAATAATCAGACAAAGCTACAAACACTCAGATTAATAATTGTAACCTTTTAATAAATGTTTATTTAAGTAGGTCAGAAATACATAATTATTTAGAAAATAATAACTTCTCCATCCCTTATGCACAGGGATCCCATGAACACAAGTGCCACTTTGCTGGAGTTGGGTACAGGCAGCATCAGAGGTGGTGCCAGCCAAGGCAGAGTTGTCACTTTGACAATTGATTGTGTTTGGTGTAAGACTGGCGGGGGGGGTGATTCAGTTTTCAGACTGAGTAATTCTCATCTTGCAATTTAGGTTTGGTGTGTGTAAGGAGAGTGGTAGCGCTGAGTTTGTGCACAGAGATGAGCAGGGAAGGTCTCCCTGTGCTCACCTCAGTGCTTAGTGCCAGGGTGTGGGTGGCAGAGCAGTGGGACATCTCATGGAAAGTAGCTGGAGAGCAGAGGGACTTACTCAAGTCCTATTGCTCTGTCCCCAAGGCAAATTGTGCTATCCAAAAATACCAGGTTTTTGCTTGTCCAGCAGCAGCTCCATCCCCTGTGCAGGGAAGGAGTCTCCCAAGGCACCACACCTCACCATGCTGCATGGCTGGCACACGCTGTCCTCCCTGGGTGGCCTGCTGGGGAAGCTCAGCCTCACTTGAAAACACACCCAGGGGTGATGCCAGGTGGCTGTGAAGCTGGAACCCGGTCAGTTCAGGGATCAGTGCTGCCCACGGGGCACCGAGGGGCAGCTGCAGTGCCTGTACAGAGGCAGACATCTCTCAGGTGCCTGTGTCAGGCTGGGGACCTGGGTGCACCCATAGGAGAGGGACTGAGCACGGCAGCTTGGGCTGCATCAGCCCGAGCTGGCACCAGCCATGGAGCAGCATCTTGATCGTACACCCGCCCCAGCAGGCGTGGAAGGCGTCCTGCACCGAGGAAGCGGGTGCAGGAGAGCTGGGTTTCAGACTAGAGCAGCACAGCAGGTTGTTAAGAAGCAGTGGCATTTTCCAAGGCAGTCGTACTGGCCCTTGTCACAGTCCCATGCTCACTTTACGTCACTCGCCTTCCCTATTTCTGGATCTCAGCCTGGGAAGCTCTGTGCACGTATCTGTAACTCAGCTGAGGAGCTGAGCTGCCTGTCAATTGACTAGGTCCGAGGCAAGGAGCGGTCCTGTGTGATCTGTCAGCCCAACCCCTGCTGGCCAATCCCTCCAGAATTTGTGATAAATCATAAAGCTTAAAAAGAAAATAAAATTGCATCGTTTGAGTAAATAAAAATGTAAAATATATTAAAATATCAATCTTTGTATGCAGGAGTAGAGGCTGAAGTCATTAATAAATCCTATACTTCCACTCAGGCATGACTATAACCCGTACCCATGTGTGCTGAAATGCTGCTTTATTTGTTTCATTCCTTGAAGTGGCATTGGGCTGTGTTTAACAAAGAATCATTACACGGCTTTCAAGATTTCCTCTTGACTTTTCAAAGGCAGTGTCTAAAGCAGTACAAAGTTATTGCAAGAGATTCAGAAATCCAGAGATCTGCATTCTGACGTTTTCTTTCTGTGAGTCTCCTACCAACTGCGGGAGCAACTTGCTGCCTGGGGCATGAGACACAATTCAGATAGGCACAAATTCTTCACTAGGCTCAATAATCATTAGAAAATCAGGAGAGCAGTTCTCTCTTCAGTATGTTGAGGTGAGGTGAATTGGCATCTCTTTCTGAATTAAAAAAAAAAAAAATTCTATGATTTTTTTCTTTCCTTTATAATGAAACATCTTATTTTGAGAGAAAAAAATGCCATCACTGAAATCCCTTTCAGATACATGCAAGTTAATTTCATGAGTATAATAAAAGGCTGCCCTGCCTTGTCCTTGGGCTAAGTCCATTATGCTTTATAGTTGTCTTGAGAGCAGCAGCTTTTTGTATCATTTTGATGATTGGCTCACAAATGAATGCACACATAACACTTGGATGCTAAAGCCTTTGGCAAGGGTCGTATATTTTTAATTATTATGAGGAAATCATTGAATCAGTGGCTACGCTTCTAAAAAATATGAAAAGTCAATAATATTCTTCTCCCATTGCAAGTGTATTTCTTAATGTTGCTGATTTTTTAGTAACCCATGTAGCAGAAATCTTAGTGCTGAGGTAGAAATACGTAGTTTGAAAATTTTCCAGTCTGTAAAGAGTCACACACAATGAATTGTGTGCAATATCTATACCCAATGTAGCACAGATTTGCTAATATACCTGTTATTGCAGGCTGAAGCTCACTGCAAGCACAAACACAGAATTTTTCAAGTAATTTGAGCATCTGCAAGTATTTTATGTGCCAGTATCATGCAGAAGCATAAAAACCTTTAGAAGAGTTTGTCCAGGAAAGCACTTTGTCAAGCAGTAAGAATTTGCTCCTGGCTCTGATTTCAGTGACAAAGGTGTTTAAATCTTACTCCTCTGACACACATGAGCAGCAAGTACAAGAGCATTTCTGATGCTAAACTGGCTGTAGTGAGGGATCAGAGAGGAAAAGGACAGGGAAAAAAGAAAAGCCAAAGTGAAACGAAACCTGCCACACACTGCAGCTGATCACTAGCAAGTGCCATAAAACCCATCCAGCCTCACACATCTCCCTTGCTCTGAGTGGGAGCTGAGCCACCGCTGAAGGGGACCTCACATGTCATCTCTGAGACCTGGACCTAGAGAAGTGTGTGAGCTCTAGTGCCTCATAGTGCATGGCTGTCATAACCCCATTTCTGTTTAAATTAAAGAGGAAATTAGTCCTTTTCCTGAGCCAGACCTTAATCTTTTAAATTTTCTTGCAATAAAGAGAAAACAAAGAAACGCATGAGTTAGGGCTCATGGGTGTTCAGTGCTCGCAGGAATAGAGAGAACTCTTCCCCTCCTTCACCTCCAGGTGGTTCTGCAGCCATCATGCAAGAGCCTTGAATTTGGGTCTGAAAAATTAAAATGTGTGAGAAGAGCTGAATATTTGTGCAGACTGGGCCAGATCAGAATTATATCAAGAATTTGTTGCTTAGCCTGCTCCAGTGCCTAGTGGGAGCTTGTTTCCAAGAGCGGGGGGTGGTGGGGGGATGCCAGGAGCAGGATAAGGTGCTGGAGGGGTCTCTCACAGGCCCCCCAGAGAAGTGAGAGCCACCCCGGGGCACTGTGCTGACAACTGCACAGCGGGAGCCTCCTCCAAGCTGTTCTGTACGCGCTGCACCAGCGACTCGTGAAGATGCTGCTGCATCTCTTGCCTTTTCCTCCTCCTCTTTCTCTATTAATGACTTTTCCCTAGGACAGAAAACACTTGTGCTAATCAGGCCCGTTCAACACTCTGGAGTCTAGATGTCTGTGAAGCCTAGGAGCTATTTTTGGATGGGTAGCTGTTAGGGATGCAGGGGCTGGACTCCACATTTAAGGATGCTTGAGGGCTGCAGTGCTGACGTGTGCAATGGGGTGAAACTCAGATTCCTTTCACCTTGGCTTTGGCGCTCTTAGGAAGAGCTCTCTGTCTTTGACACCCCCAACTTAGCCACCCAACAGACTCCCCTGGGTGGCGAGGGGTTCCCACCCTGTGGTTGTCAGACATGGTAGGGAGGAGATGTGCAATTCCCTCTCCCCACCATCCCTTCCCAGCCAGGGACCTTGGCACAAACTGCTCTCCATAGCAATGGGCAGTAAAATACTCTTCCTACATTTGCATGTCAAGCTCAGGAGCAATCAGTGAGTAGCCAAATTGAATTCTTGCTTATGTTTTAAAGCAGAGTGAAAGTCATTAAGGCCAATGCCCAAAAAGCAGTTGTTTTTGTCACTTGAGGCTGAGAGGTTTGTTTCTGGGGACAAAGTCACCCTTGGTAAATGTTGAACAAAGATCAGGATTGCTCCAGAGATGAATGAATAGATTTGCTTTTCCTGTTGTAAGAAAACAAGGAAAAGAAAGAAAGCCAGTAGCTTGAATCTGAGAGTCTGAATTAATCATTACACAGCTTAAAAGATTAAAAATGTGTATGTGTGTGTGTGTGTGTGTGTGCGCGTGTGTGCATTGTGTGTGGTTTTATGTATGTATGTTTGTGTATCTATTCCTGTGTATGGAGAGGGGCACCAACCTAACTCACACTCCTTAATGGTTTACTCGAATATTCTTTATTATACTTTGATAAGTGTTGTAGTTCTGTGAGAAATAAAAGCAATCAGAAATCTCCTTTGCACAAGCCAACTGATTTTTTTTTCCCCCACTGGAAAATGCAAGCAAAATGGCAAGGACTTTTGGCAATAGAATGTCCAGATAAATATGCCAGATTCCTTGCAAATGGCATGATTAAAAATAGTCACAATGCTGCTAAAAACTGTTATTAAAAGGAATAGAAACTATTGTGTTAATATATTCACAGCATATAATTTATTCTCTAGGTGTATGTAAAAGGAAAGGCTATTTTCTTTGAATTTTTCCTATGCTGATATTGTAAACTATATGACAGATGGGTCAAGTCCTGATTGCAGTATTCTAACATTTGGAATAGCAAGTAACATATTTGATAGAGCTGGCAAGTTTTTATATATGATTCAACCCAGAATATAAAAGCCACTAGAATTCCAAGTTGAAAATAATTAAATGAGCTGGAAACGATCAGGAACCACACATTTTTAAGTGACAGATTTTTTTACATGTTTAAATTGCACAAGAATATTTTATAGCTCCCTTTAACCAACAGTGACGTTTAATTCTAAAATGTGTAATTGATATTTGCAAAGCAATTAATTCCTATGGCTCATTATTCTATTGCTAAACGTGCCTGAGCATTGGGGAGCTGACTTCAAGTTGTGTTTTTTAGTTCACCTTTTCTGAATTCCAGAGTTGTAGCTGAATTAACCCATCTCAGTCTCCTCGAGTGACTGCTCTAAGTGTGGTTTCATACTTGCATTGAATTTTTAGCTTTCTGATTGCACAGTGCTGTAGGACGTTCGAATCTGCTGACTTCTAGAATGTGTGCTGTCAAATGGTGTCATTACCGTGTAATACCCCCAATACCGATAAGCAAAAACCCAGCAGCTTATTCCATTTGTATTCGATCATTTCTGCTTATGTTCCTTTTGAAATCTCCATCTTTTTGTCACTGTTTATGAAGTCATTTGTCTCTTTACTTTTGGCGTCTCTCTCTCCACCATGCACCACCAGCCCGTCCGCCCAAGCCTAAGCCGCCGGCTGGGCCACCATCATCTCCTCAAACGCAGACTAACATGATAGATCATATGCTCAAAGGCATGGCCAAACAGCCGCCAAGTACTGTAATAGTCTTCCTTTCTTTTATTCAGTGCTTTTCTAGTCTAGCAGCCGCTCGTGTAGCAGTAGAAAGCTAGTCCTCATGTGCAGCTTTATACATACAAAACACCTAGTGCGACGTGGTAGGTTTTAGAGATTTAGAGGTAGCATTTATTTCAAAATGTCCACATTTTTTTGTCTAGCAATGTCTGACATATGCAACATTTTCAAATATCAACGTCAGCACAAAATAACATTGTTGTTGCATAACATTTTGCATGGAAACTATAAATATGTATGAGCTTTACATGATGTTGGATGAAATGTTTGATAAGTATATCGTATACGTTTCATGTAACTGTCAGTGCTCCAGCTATCTTAGCAGAATATTCTGATGTATAGTAACTTAACCAGGGAAATATTTAAAATAAGAAGGAAAAAAATTAAGATTGACATCTGCTGGCTGCCAAAGTTATATAAGCATCAATATTTTCTTTAAAGACAGCATCTTTGAGCAGTTGTTCTTATTAACACTTTTGTCTTTTAGTTATATTTGAGAGCAGATCAATGTTGCAAATGAGAATGGGCCTGATGCTGCACTGATCAATGGAAAAGCTTCCCCTTGGCTTTGAAGGTGCAGAAACAACCAGATCTTACTGAGGGACCTGTCTTTGGGCTCCTTTTGCAAAAGGAATTGGTTTCTACTTCTTGTAGCCATTGAGGTGCTGGATAGAATAGGACAAAGACTGAGAAGTTAACCAGGAGCTTTCCAATTTCAGTATTTGCTCAGTAAATTATATTAAAGGGAACCTGGGGTTTTTTGTTGTTGTTTGTTTGTTTCCAATGATACAAGAAACAGCAGCAAAACTAGAGAAAAAACACCCAAGACCCTTATCTGTGCCATAAATCATTAAAAGTGCAGAGTTCATTTACATGGTGCTTTACCATCCCTCAGACAAGCTGAGCCCCTACAGGGCCAGACTCCAGCTTGCTGAGCTCCTCCAAAACCCAGCCACATTTGGGACTGACCTGAAACATATGGCTTTCCTTTTCATGGGACCTGTGTAACCTGTAAACAGGTATTCAGGGAAAACCAGGGGCTGGCAAGACTTGGAGGGGGAGAATGAAGTCCTGTAAGCTCCCTGAGCCGTCAGCAAGGCAGGGATTTCTCCCTGGGTGACTCAGTCAGACAGAACAGGCCACCTTGTGCAACCTCAAGTTTCTGCCCCACCAGTAAACAAGACCAAAACGCTAGGAAAAAAAACAGGGTGTGTGGAAGGCTGGAGTGAGATGCCCTGTGAACACTTGGCCTGTTGGCATGTGGATCCCAAGGGGGCAGGTCTCCCACCCCACTCCTGCTCCAAACAACCATCACAGGGGGAGTTTGCACACCCCAGGGTAGTGAGCTGCCCTTTGATACCACCGAGAGGCCAAAATACCTATGGATGCAGAGGTATGGACTGGCTGTGTAGTGAAATGCCTCTCTTCGCCCCTGCTACTCAGGAGAGCTGGCTGGGACCCGGGTGTGAGCCAGAGACACATGTCTGTGGTCAGCTCTGTGGAAGCTGTTGTTCAGAGAAATTGTGGCTATTTTCTTTTCCTCTACATTATTTCTAGTGAAATGCTCTAAATGTTCCATAATTTTAGCACCTCATATTTTTAATGTGTTATTAATAATATAAATTATCTGGAAGAATATAATTTAGTTATTTTTTAGAGTTTTCAGAAAACACTGCAAAAGAACTCAAAATAGGTAAACACCAAGCTCCAGGATTTAAACTCTTTGGTTTGTTTTGCGGGGTTTTTGTTTTAAAGTTGTGTCTCTTTTTCCATATAAATCTTACCCATGAGTGTGGGATTTACCACTTTTCACTCCCTCCAGCATGCGTAACTCCTGACCCTTGTGGAGTTAAATCCTGGAGCAAGACAGACCTGCGAGTTTTGCTTTTAGAAGCAGGTGACATTTAAATTGCTCGAGTCTGACAATTTATTACAAGTGCAGACAGATTTGTTTGAATTGATCTTCTTAAAAGAATTTTTAAATAATATAGATATGGTTCCTATAATAGCATCATCTACATCGAAGGATACATATTGTTCATACATTAGTGGCCAGATGCTGTCTTTAGGGAATGTGATGTTCTTATTTGAGCTAATAAAGTGCCACCATAAAGCAAACCAACTCTGACAGTATTGTGAAATTTGGAGCTGGAGCACTGTATTTTCATAGTATAATAACGAATGTGGCTTTCTGGTTTGCTCAGTACTAATTATATAAGCATTTAACATATGCATGAAAAGATCTTTAAAGCTGCAGAATATTACGGAGTTTTTTTTAACCTCTAAAATAACTCACTGTTCGTCTAGCTTTTCACCCTGCCTTCCTTTTAACTTGAGTTCTTGTACTACAGAGAATGTAGGCCGGTTAGTCACACCAGCTAAAAAGTTAGAAGATACAATACGTCTGGCAGAGTTGGTAATTGAAGTCCTACAGCAAAACGAAGAGCACCATGCAGAGGTGAGCAGCGTCCCCAGCGAGGTCGTGTCCCCGCAGGTCTTCCGCAGGATCCGGTGGGAGCTTTGTATATTTGTGTGATGTCTTCCCAACTGGTGCTGGGTTATCTTTTTTAAAAGCTGAAAGTACACTCGAGTACGATGAAGGCAAGGTACACTCCACGAGGAATGTTTTTTTCAGAGGGGAGGGAGGGCTAAAGGATGAATTAACTGAGCTATGCTCTCCTTGATGTCAGTCTGCAGCCTTTCTCACAGTGCCAATCTGGCCAAAATATTCACCACCAACTACCTGCAAGAGCAAGCCTGTCCACTTTTCCAGAAAGGTCGTATTTCCAAATCATGACCTGTGTTGTGTGCCTCCAGCCAGCATGAGCGGGGTCCCTGGCGCAGCTGCTGCTCCTGCTGTCCGGAGGGGAGCACGGAAAACTGCAACAAAACAGAACAATTCTCCTTTCTGCCCCTTTCTGAGAATTCAGGTTTCCAGGGGTCTCCCCAGGCCCCTCCACTACATGATTAACTCACCTGGTTTCCTGTTGGCCTCTTCTGCCTTGGCTTATTGGTAATACCTCAATTACTAGTCACAGAGGTTAGGATGATCTATGCTCTGTTACTCATTGTCTGGGTTATCTAAGGCTTAATACAACCACTCTTAACTCTTTGAAGCACCTTAACAGAAAGATTTGTGTATTAAAACCAGTGAAACCATGTCATAGTCAGATATACACCAGAAAATCGTGAGGCTTGATCCTGGAAACACTTGGTCCCACAGGCAGCTGGCATAGCTGGCTGTAGTCCTGCTCTCAGCACTTCAGGACATTTCTCCCTGAGCAGGTGATGTTGTATACCCATGTAAGTATTTGCAGGATTGAGCCCTGAGTTCTCTGGAAATCTGGTGCTCTTGAATGCGTATTGAAAAGTTAATAATTTTAAAATTCGGAGTGAACAGTTATTGTTTATGACTGTAGGTATTGTTGCACTCTTTCACTATTTTCTCTTTTCCTTCCAATTAATATATATATATACTCACAATATTTTGCATTAAGAGCATTTGATAAATAATTTCACAATCACCTAAAATCATTCCAGTGTGTATTAAATATGCAGTATAGTTTTACTTATTGATAATACACAGCAATCCACAAAACCCAACTAACGCCTGATTACATATTTAAATTTCCTCCCTGTTTTTCTACTGTTCATTCAATCTTGGATGATCCTGGCAGGGGAAAGAGGTATGTGACTAAACCGAATGAAACGAGTCACTCCTGTCATATTCCGTGCATGCCCTCTCAGTGCCATGTTTCCTACTGGGATTTTACCCTGGTTGCCCTCGCTTCCGTAACTTTGACCGAGGAATGTAACAGCAACTTTGGGTCGGCTGCTTGCAGAGCTGGTAGCCTGACACAGGAAGGTCAATGTGGCATAGCAGTCCAGTCCATGCATGCAGCAATGGGTATATTTTACGAGCGCTGCAGTTACATCCCAACACAACCCTACCTGCCTGGACTCGCTCCTCAGCCTGTTGTTACCTGTCGTTTGCATTCACCCGACCTCTAGTACACTGTGGTGGAGATGGACTAAGTACTACACGAGTGCCTAGAATGGTAGTGGTCTTCCTCTGGTTTTGTCTCTATGTGCCTTGTACTGGATATACAGTATTTATATGTAGAGAGAGAATATATGAGGTGAAGAGTGAAATAAACCTCCTTTTTACTAAAGCAATGTGTGCTTGAGAGCTCTATGCTTATGCAAAAACTGTTTTATTCCACTCCTCACCAGCACAGGCTGGATGTACAACCAGCTGGGAAAGAGCTGTTTTTTAAAACACAGCTTATTTTGAAAAGAGGAAGCAGTTGCAGGACCAGTCACACTCAGCCAGCCATGCTGCCAAGATCCTCACATGATGAGGAAGGCTCAGAACTGTTCTCCTGTATCTTTTGTGTCACAAGGTTTTGATTAGAGACAGAAGGTTAATGCCAAGACAGATAGGAGGCATCCCAGTGCCTTGTTCTGAACGGTGACTTGGAAGGATGAAATCCATCTCTCTCCAGAAGCCCAGCACACTGTCGGTGCATTTTGAATCCCTGTCCTGAGGGTGGCTGTGGCATTTCAGCAGTGCACAGGCAGTTGGCCAGCTCTCTACACACTTGGAATTGCACCCAGGGAAGAGAGAGAAGAGGCTGGGTGTTTTATCACTGATTTTTATTATGTATTGTAGCCACATTATGCTGTCACTGTGCAATGAGCATTGCTGAGGTATTACACTTTATTTTTCCCCCTGTAAAATTCCAGGTGACTTTTTTTATATGTTGTAACTCACCTGGAGAAGGCTTGACCCATGAGGTGTGACTCTTCAGTCTACTTCAGTTATTCAGGAGAAAATTGCACTGCTTACTGAAGAAATGCCTTACTTTACTGGAAAGCGATAGTTTTTGCAATTAACACATGCCCTTTTTTCCCCATGTGGACATCCAGGCAGACTCCCTAATGAGAATGTAGAAAGTAATACTCAGACCATGTTCAAAAATCATTACAAGAGGAGTATCATGTCTAGTCAGTTGGGTTTGTCTTACCCATGAGAAGGAAGCAACGCAGCACAGGCAGAAACAGCAGAATCCGTGTGCCTATGTCTGTAACCTGGGAGCGGGAGGTCTCTGGCATTGTATCATCTCTCCCATCAGATGTCTCCTAGCTCCCTTTCCCTTCCCCTGGATGACTGATGACAAATGCCAGAGGCCATGCCATTCACCTGTTTTTAAATTTGTGTTTTCTCTCTCTATGTATACATATGTGTATATGTATATATGTATCTTAACTCCTTGAGGTCATACATATATACATGTGTATCCATGTGTAAAATATACAACAATAGGTGTGTTTGGCTAGAAAGCACACTTTTTTCCCTCCTTTACATTATTATTTAAGCAAAGCAGGTAAGTAGATGGTAAATAAATGAAGTGTTACCATCTTGAAGAAGGTTTTCTAAGTATGGTGTTGCCAATCCTACTTACAGAAATTAGGGAGAAGGTTGAGGATCCTGACATAAGTTTGAGAATTACAGAGTTAAAATTTGACTTTTTAAGCAAGAGGAAAACTGTTACTGATTTGGGCATAATTTTTTCCACCAATGATCACATGCTTTTCTTTTTTTTAAATAGCTCTTTTTTTCCTTTTTTGTGAAAGCAGGTTCCTATTGCAGGACTCTGAGGTGTTTATATTGGGATTTGTTACAGAAGATATTCTTTGGCCTCCCCTCTCTTTCCTTCCCCCCAAATGCCGGTTGCAGTCGGTCCCTGGTAGCGGTCGCTCCATGCCCGCAGACCCGGGGCAGTGTTGGGTGGGTGCCAGCATGGCAGGCTCTGGGCTGGCAGAGGCACAGCCAGAGAAACCACATCAGAGCAAGGACAGCCCTGCAGCCTCCCAGAAAACCACAGCCAGGCCTTGCTAACATTGGAGGACCCTGCACAGCTCCACTGCTCAGCAGTGCTCCTTGCCCAGCCACCTCTGTGAGCAGGTTGGAGCAGGCATCAGCAGCACACCTCCCTCTTGATGGTTTTGGTTCTTCTGTGGTCTCTCAGTGGTTTGATGCCTCCCAGCATGGCACTCACTGCCATCCAGCCCTGTGCCTGGCTGGACACCAGCACCAAATGTGGAGAAGTGCTGAAGAGCACTGCCCTGCGCCTCAGCCCCACACAGGCTCCCTCACCTTGGTTTTGGCTTTCTCAGAGTGACAACTCTGCAGACTCCCAGGGCCACTGTCACCACTGCTGCTGCATCCCTGAGCATTCCCAAGCAGGAGATGCTGCAGCAGAGCTGGGCAGCTTCCTCCACGGGCCTGAAGCTGAGGACAGTCTGCAGACAAAGGACTTTGCTGGTAGCCACCTTGTCCCCATGCCATGACCAGTGAGACACTCACCTCCTGGTGTGGCTGCTTCAGGCATGGGCAGACACTGAAGCTGTGCCTTCATCTTCACCCCTGTGACAGGGCAGGCCCAATACTAAGATTAGTTTGGGGGTCGTGTGGTTATTTTGGTCATTTGGTTTACATCTTGGATGTGCACTGGGAAGAGAATGCTGAGTGCAATGCCCAGTCTGTCCATGCCTTCACATCAGTTTTGTATCAACTCATGGAATAATATCAGGGCAGTGCCTGTCTGCTTTATATTTTAAAGGATTGAAGGAGTAGAAATAGTTCCAAAGACCCCCTGCCACTATCACTGGCAGCTGAGAAGTCGAGCCAAAACAGGAAAAATTATGGCAGTAACCTGTTTTGGAGGTGCTGTTCCCTCTCCATGACCAGGTGAACCAGTAGCTGGAGTTGTGCTGTGCACGTCAGTGCAGTTCTTCATCAGTGAATCAGAACTGAACCCTGAGAGAGTGAAAGCCCATTCTGCTTATTCATGTCTGCTAAAACATGCAAAAAATGCCCCTCCCTGACTGGCAATTCCTCTTCAAACTGATTCCTCCATTCCCAATGTCTTCCGTTTCATCTCCACTCTTGTGCCTAAGCTAGAGGTTTCTTTTTCTTGCCAAGTGCCGCAAAGCCATTCCTTAGCTCCTTTAAGTCACTGAGTAATTTCCTGTCACTTCAAAATGACAGCACATGGTCCTGTGGACAGCTCTTCTCATATTGCATGTTCCCAGCCAGAAGTGACTCCTGAACACGCATGCATGCATTTGCAGCATTCACATCTGAGCCATGTATGATGTGAATGTCACCTCAGAGAGCCCGCACAGCGAATTTTAAGGACCCATGTGCATGAGAATGAGTTACCTCACTGATATTTTTTGGTTTTCAAGTTTAGACATATGTTTTTCCTGCCTCTGTCAAAATATAGGCTTGCCATAGATTTTTTTTTTTTTTACCTTGGCATGTTGATAGTAGAGCTTTGTAATGGGTTCCTAATCAGTAGCACCATGAAGGTGGTAGTGTGTTAGAAAACCATGTAAAATGAACAGTGCTGTAATAACTTATACTGGTGATGTTTGAAATATCTTGAAAACAGGGTGTGAATGATTTAGGTTTTAATGTCTTAGGCTTCTAGTTTTTCAAGACAAATGCAAGTACTGAATCCAAGTAGAATTTAAGCTGTTGAAAAATAAGTCAGAAAACCCACAAGCACAATGAAGAAACTCCCAAATTTCTGTACTTAAGAAATTAGAATTAGTTTGGTTTTTTTTTCCTGATAATTAGCATCATTAATGAAGTCATTTATTGTAAATTGAACAGATGAAACCTTCTCTGCTACGTTACAGCTGCATGCCTTTACAGTGGAGCTCTGAAGAGACCCTCTACAAGAGAGCTTTGTGTTAGAACAGCAGTGCCTAATTCTGTGATTAGCACTGCCCGTGCAGGCTAGCACTCAAAGCACTAAAGCACTGTTCTCTTTACAATAAAAGTTTCCATGAGATGCACTTTTTTTTTTTTTTTTTTAAGATATGTGGCCTAACATTTTTCCCTGTGCTTTATTAGAACTAATACATGTCTTTATTATCTTTTTCTGCCAACTCTGAAGGCCTTTGCTTGGTGGTCAGACCTAATGGTTGAGCACGCGGAGACCTTCCTGTCCCTGTTTGCAGTGGATATGGACGCAGCGTTAGAGGTGCAGCCCCCAGACACCTGGGACAGCTTCCCGCTCTTTCAGCTCATTAACGATTCCCTCCGTAGTGACTGTATGTATTCTGTATTCTGGTCATTTCCTTTTCAGTGGGCTGCTCAGGTTACTGATAATGCTTTCAGCCTCTCCTTACCGCACAGAGAGCTGAGATGGGTAGAGGTTTACAGATTTACAAACTCCTTTAGCACCAGCTTGATTTTATTCCATTGCCACTAGATAAAAGCACACTCCTTAAATCACTGAAGTCAAAGGTGGGAAGTTGAATTTTATTTTGCTTCATCTTCTCAAGTCTCTTGGTAATGGCTGCCTGATAAGCAGGGAATTAGGTACTCTATATCCGTCATTAAATGTGTGTATTGTTTTATATGTGTGTACTGCATTTATTTAGCATGGAGTAAGCCAGTCCTTGCTTTAAGATTTTATTAAAGGGAGGAAAATATTAAGGTAAATGGAAGCAGAAGTAGTTCAGAAGAATAATGCTTTGTGAAATAAGACAATTCTCCGAAGCACTTGGGCTCATGCTTTCAAAACCCATGTGAGGATTTGACACTTTCCTGGGAAGGCCAACCCTTCCTTGGGGAGCTGGTGGCAAAATTGGCATTGCTTTAGCTAGGTCCTAGACCAGGACCCCAGCTAGCTTTCTAAGACTATGTGAAAAAAGCCAGGGACTCATCCTCAGAAAGCAAGTTCCAGCATCATGGCACTGAGCAACCAAAGAAGAAATTCTTTTCCCACCTGCTAAAGCCATAATGTTTGCCATGCTGTGTTTCTTACACTGGTTTTATTCACAGGAAGTAATAATGTATTTGTAAGTTTTACATTAATGGAAAAGAAGGTTCATTGTCTATTTGTTTGGAGTAAGAAGTCATTCCTGCTGTCTGTGTCATGAACTCTGGCTCCTGTTATGTTCTTGAAGTTTTCCTGTTCACTGACAAATTCATTGTTTGATGAAGTGCCACACTGTGGTTTGTTACAGAGGTTGCAGTAACAGTAGTGTCTTACTATACTTTTATTTATCTATTCTAGATAATTTGTGCAATGGAAAATTCCACAAACACCTCCAAGACCTGTTTGCTCCACTTGTTGTTAGATATGTCGATCTGATGGAGTCCTCAATTGCACAGTCAATTCACAGGGGCTTTGAGCGGGAGTCATGGGAGCCAGTAAAGTAAGGAAACCTCCTTTGATACAATCGGAATTTGGGTGCAATGGATGGAGATTCATATAGAGGTGAATTAGCAAATGTTAGACATGCAGAAAATGCTTTAGACATTCTAGTTTAATGCTATAAATTGGAGGCCTGATCTCTTCAGGATTTTCAGGTTAATGAGGGAAATGGTATTGGCTTTTTGAAATGCATCACTGCCTCAGTTTGAACCGTGTGCCTTTGAACAGGGAAGCATGAAAATGGGAAAACCTTCTTAACTGCTGTGGCTTTTTGGAACCCATTCTAAAAGGCCTTTTCCAATGCTGCTTTTGAACTCACATAGCTCCTTTTCAGAACAAAAAAATCTCGCTTCACTGTGTTCAGTTCCAGCCCTATAACCCCTGTGAGTCATTGCTGTATTTATTCTCAACACTCATTTTTTCCACCCACCCTGTGGGGGGGATAGTGCAGTGTATGCCTCTGGCACCAGCCCCATGGCTGGTGGCTGCATTTGTCCCCATGTCCAGGGCAGCTCTGCCAGTCCCAGTCCTCTGCCTGTAGAATTAGACGTGCAGAAACCAAAGTGAAACATGGGCAAGATGATTCAAGCATAATCATTTCTTACATTTGGAAAGCTAGGAGTTTACCAGCAAGAAATTGGGACCCTGAGAAAAACCCAAATTGAACTCAAGAGCTGGTGAATGATAAAAATGTGACATGTGCTTTGGATTACTGTTGTTATTTCACAGGTTTTGAAGCATTGCTGAACCCTGTCATGCTTGCTCTATAAAGCCAAGTCAGATCCTACAAAGGGAAATAGCTGACTTTTCTTTCTAATAAAGATATTAAAAGAAAAAGACGGACCTTTTGCAAGCCACATGAGTCTGGCAGTGCCTCAGACCAGGAACTGGGACCAGATGACCTCTGGAGAGAGTCTTTTCCTTGCTTTTTTTGTCATTCTCTAGGGAAAGTGAAATGGCACTGTACTCTTAGAGGTTGCTGTATAAAAGAACGTGTGGTCTTTCAGGGCTTTTCACACCAAATATGTTCCGTTTACAAGGAAAAGAGATTTTGTTCAGCAGCCAGCCTCCCATATGCAACCTGGAGTCTGAGTACCCAGGTTTTTTCCTTTCTTTCTTGTGCATCCTCAGCATCCGTAAGAATTCTGCCTGCCAAATCTTGGGCTTTTTCTTGACACCTGATCATCCCCTCTGTTTTGAGTGGGGTTAAGTGGCTGGCATTCAGGAGCCTCTCTCACTTTCCATTTGCTGTCTTTGGTCTGCAGGCTAACAGGATTAAAGATCCTAAAAAATCTTGTTTCAAATAAGCAGATGTGACCCAGAAAACATACAAGAAATAGATCTTTCGAGTAGGAGAATGCCATTTTTACAGCCACTCCTTCAAGCAGAATTGCACTTCGAAGTTAGCATTAACTTCAGTTTCAGAGCTCTGCTTTAGTAAAAAATATGTATTTCCTTCTCTGTTATGAAACAGAGGCAGTTAACTCTGTGTACCTGTCCGCCTGGGTTAAGCACTCAATAAACAAATCATTCTGCTTTTTTTTGCTTTTATCAGAAGCTGTCATCTTTTTGCTTTTTAATGACTTCAAGGAGTTAACTATAGATGTCCATAAGTACTTGGATGTGCTACTTGCCTGTCAAAATGCTTTGTCCCTGGGTATGCCAGCATCTATCATTTCCAAGTTATCTCTGATAGTTATAAAAGATCTTTTCTTAGTTCTCTTGTGGTGGTTATTCCCTTCTGGAGTTCCAGTTACAGTGTGCTTTGAGCATTGCATCTCCAAGCCCAGGATGGACTCCTTCTCTTACAGACTTGGGTATTTAAAAGATTTCTTCCAGCAGGAAAGTGGGTGCTTTCCACAAGAAGCTTCTGTCCATCTGGTGAAAAGATGCACCTCGGGTTTTTTTTTTCACTTGTTGATATTTTGTTCTTATGTCTCGCACACAAAAGTGCGAGTTGCAAACGCTGGCTCAACGTGATGTGGCCCGGTGAAGGGAGGCACTAGTGAGTGCCAGAGGGTGGCACATACAGTGCAAAGGAAAAGAGGAGTGTCATTCCTAGGATCTTATGACATTTTTCATGTGCTGTTCAGAACTAAATGTTAAGGCATCTTCATCTTTGCCTCCTGGGCAGACCACCTGCTCCTCTTTGTCTGATCGACAGGGAACTTGCAGAAAAATTCAGGTTAGAAACTTATTCTGTTTGACTTGCCCTCCTGTATCTACTCTCTTCTCACCCCACATGTCCGTACTGTAGCACAGTTGAATTTGTGGCCATGGATTCTTAAATAGTTTGGAGCGGCCAATTCCCAACCAAATTGTGACCTTCTATTGACACCTCTCCAGCAGAGCTTTTTTGGAAATCGGGAACACTGCAGAATATTCTTCCACAGCTTTTCTCTGCTTTGGAGATAGACCTTCAAGTTGGCCAGCAAAGACAGATCATCAGAGCTGGCCGTTCCACCAAGCTTGTTGTTGTCCTGGATCTCTACAGTGCATTATGAGAAGGAAATCTCATTATCTCCTGTTAACCAAGATATTATTCCACAACACAGAATCTTTTGAAAGGGTTTCTCTGTACTTGTGTTTGCAGTCAAGGCTGAAATATGTAGCCCTCCATAACCTGACCAGATGGCAGTTTGCAAGCATGTATTTCTTCTATTTTCATTGCTGAATACTCTGCACCTTATGCTCTGAGGAGTTAGGTATAGAAATCGCAGTGAGAGAGATACTGTTAACTATTGAAAAAAATGGTGGGGGGAAAGCATGGACGTTATGTGCTCATGAGGGCTCTGTAATCTGCCTCTGCAGAGCTGCTGAATTTGCAGGGGGTCCGTGCCCTATAGCTAGAGCAGCTGGTGCGCTTGTATGAATCCACGCAGAGAAATGTGGAACACTTGTCCTTCGCACAGTCATCCAAGTATGCAGGATGCAGAGTAGGTCTGTTCTCTGGTGAGTTGAGAGGTCTTGGAAAAGTAGGGTTTGCAGTGGGTTTTTTTCATGCTAGCTTCTCGGAGAGTGCTGATTTATCTCGCAGCCAGCTGACACGTATGTGTGTGTGTCTTTGTGTGTGTGTCTGTGTTGAAAGATCTTTTTGAGCAAATGCTAAAGCTCATGCGATGACAACCAATTTCAATGGCTTGACTAGGACATTACTCATTGACCCAGGGCTCTCTCTACCGCTCTGTAGTCCTGGCTTTAGCATCTATTAATTGCTCACTAACCCTTTGCAGACTATTTATAAATGTATCATTGATATAAATGTCAGAACTTGAACAATATGATTATACTAATCATTTTATAAGGTTGTACAACTACAGAATGATAGTGAAAAATGTTTCCCCTTAAAAGAAGCACCGCTGTAGTGAAAGTGAGTATTTTTGTTACTATTCTGGGTGTCAGTCACAGGAAGAGCACAGATTTGACTGCCTACTTCACTATCAAGCTCTTTGCTTCACATCAAGGCTTTTGTGAAAAGATTTGCTCTTGAGCATTTGCTCAGCCTCGACAGTGAGGTTGCAAGTGTTTATAGTGATGGAAGAGACAGGCATTTGCGTCTCCCATCACTAAATCATTTCAGGCATCCTGTAGGAACTAAGCATTTAGATGTGGCCAAGGGTCTCATTCAGCTCTATTCTGAACCCAGGAGACAGCTCAGTAAAAATACTGTGATTTTTCTGCCCTCCTTTCATTGCTAGGGCAGCTCTGCAGGAGCAGCCGCGGTGCAACTGGACGTGTTCCGTGTGTGTACAGTGTGAGCACTGGGAGGTTGTGCAGGGGTACACTACCAGTCTGTTTGCACTGAGAATTTCCCAGCAGACAGTCCAGGTGAGGGCATTTACACAGCTCACACACACAAACAGGGCTGAAGCAGACGACGCCAGGAAAACAAGCGGTGCAGCTCCAGAGTGTCTCTCATCAAACGTATCAGGATCCAGTCCTGAAGCTGAGTCGTCTTAAATCAGACAGCCCTCATCTTGTTGATGCAAATGCCCACATTCCCTGCCTGTTGGCTGAGGTTATATTTAGCCATCTATATTAAATAGGCATGGCTGGCTTCTAGAAACAGTTTCTCATCTTGGACCTGTAGTTTTATGGTCTGAACAATTGCAGGCTTCATGGAACATTTGTTGGTAATATTAATCATTTTTTAGAGGTCTCACTGCAACTGTTAGTCAGATAATTAGATCAGTTGAACCTGAAAAACTGTGCATGTCAATTCAGGAGAATATTTTTTTTACATTAGTTACTGTATGTTAACATAATATACTCCATTATTTTGCTGTTTTGTTTTGTTTTAAAAGTACTAACTTATTCTTGCAACATATTCTTGCATCAGCAAAATAATGTGTTGTATAAAAGAAATATGTTTCCGTGTGAATATAGTATACTGTTTACTCTAGAAGTCATATTTTATTAATACAGTGTTTTTATTAATATAACACTGTCACTTCTTGAATTTTAATATTAAAACCAAAGGTCCTCTGATTTATGTATTTACCATCTGGCTAAGTTATTTAAGTTGCTTTTCCTTATACATTTATATGTTGTCCACCTCTTGCTATTTCTTTATTTATTCCATATCAGTATCTAACCACATGCACTGCCATTTCTGAAGATTTAACACTCTCTCAATCACTATGTAGTCTATGTCTCATTCAATAGTCATATCATCTTAGCAGCAGATACAGTATGAATGGAAACAATGGACAGCTTTGTGAGAGTAGTGAATTCTCTTCTTTGCCTGAAAAAGAGAACACACAGATAGCAGGAAGTTAAGTCTACTAAGAATCACAGAAATAATTAGAAATCAGAGCATAGTCATGGGGTTTTTTCACTAGGAAAAAACTTTGATTTGTGATTTTCCTCCCCAACAAGGGATTTTATTGACAAAGAATGAAGTCTGTTGCCTAACATTCACCAGCAATGACAAGCTGAGCTCTTGCAGAGATGTGCTTCACATCGTCTGATGCGTTAGGAAACATTTATTCAGACAGCTCAATTCCATTACTTTGGGGGCTGATATATAAAACTTGCAGTAAGAAACGAAGTGCTAAATATGTCTCAGGGAAGTTACTAAGATTTTAATATGCCTTGAAAGACGTAGTGTATAATTTGATAGTTTCACAGGAAGCCAGATAATGGTGTCTGTATAGTAACTCATTTAATCCAGAGAAATGGGAGAGACCTCCAAAGGTGCTGTATCCTGATGCAGTCTCAGAGCAGGCACGTTTGGATGCTGAAGCAGTGCCTGTGTGCATCAATAGAAAAGCTTTCAGTAGCTTCAGCAGTGCAGGGTGAAGCTGAAATCCTGAATTTCTAATTCCATTTTCACTGAGTCCAAGTAAAAATCTGGTCAAAAGAAATGACACCTGAAATGGTGTCAAAGCATCTTGTTTTGTTCCTCACATGGGACTGTAAAACCACCTGTGGGTTGTGTACCAGGGGGTCAGACAGTGTTCCTGGGAGAGGGCAGAAATGAGGCATTTTTCTGAAACTGGCCTCTCTTCTGAGAGCCAGGTAATATGTGAGTTGTGTAATTGAGTTCTGGGTTTTGCTGATTCCCAGATCTCCTGGTGTTTTCATTTTGCATGGAGAATATAACTGTGATGAGATACTCATTAAAACAGAATTAGATCAATTGCAACATCTAGAGACCTAGTACAATGAAATTTGTGAGGGTGGATTCCAAACTTTGGGCATGCAGTGCTGTTACATGAACCTTTTATTCCAGGAGAGAATGTTGCATTAAGTCAATACAGCTGTCCACTCTTTAAAGGTCTCTATTTGCATAACAGTTGCACATCTGAAAATACTGATTGAAGTCATGATGCCCAAGTACCATGCCTCATATTAACCTTTGAATATCTTAATCACCTCATGGCCCACTTCCAGCCATGAAACAGTCACATACTAGTCCTGGATTCATTTACAAAGTGCAGTTTATGCACAGTGCACAAATAGTGGGGCTGGGCAATCCTTTGTTTTGCACCCAGGAATGCAAGGGAGGATCAGGGCACAGTCTTCACAGAGGAAGAGCCTTGTAGTTCACTGTTTCAGTACTCCAGATTAGCCCATCGTTATTTGTGGAGGGTCTAAGACAGAGAGGTTTTGCAGCAAAATTGCAACTCCATTGAGCTTAGTGGCGAGAAAAACTCTTATAGCTGGAGTTCCAGACTCTCTCTTTATGTCAGATTCTAGTCCCTTAGCAGATCTCGTAGTTTAGCACTTCCATTGCGCCTGTGTTTGTAAGAACTGAGACTCTTCCTTAAAAGAGAGATTCTTTGGAAGAAAAGCTGCTCTCTGCACTTTGAAATGGTATCAGGACTTGAAGGTGCAGTTATTTTCACAGGTGTTTAAGTTCTCTGTCAACATTTCCCTTTGAGATTCTTCTTTTCATTCTGGTTTGCCTTTTTTTTTTTTAAGGATATTGAATTTTATAACAGACTGAAAACACAGTACATTTTAAGCTTTCATACTCATGCTTCTTTCTGAAATGTTTTGCTTCAGTTTTTTAACTGTCCTCATGCTGTGAACTTTGCAGATTTGTTTCTGAGTGTCATGTGCTTCTGCTACATCGGCATTGTCACTGTTATGGTATTTTTTCTTTCTGTCTGTTTCTTCCACAGGAGTTTAACAAGTAATCTGCCCAATGTGAATCTACCAAATGTGAATCTCCCTAAAGTACCAAATCTACCAGTTAACATCCCACTAGGCATCCCACAAATGCCTAGCTTTTCTGCACCGTCATGGATGGCTGCTATTTATGATTCTGAGTGTGTATTCAGTTCAAATTAGATCTCATTTAAATTTAAAGTAATCTTGGCATGGATATGTATTGTTTGTTTCTGTGCATTACATAAAACTTTAAAGAGTGATACAGTTAATTAGATGTTTTCTGAATGAGACACTAGTGAATTTCTGGCATGTGTATTTTGAGGGTTTTTTTGTATAAACCTTGAAAATTTGTCTCAACTCCCACTGAGAGTTTGAGCAAGTATCTTGCTTTACAAAATAGCTGTCAACAATGGGGTATGGTCTGAATAACATACAAACCACAGAACTCACAATGTGACATTATGTGTCTCAGCAAAGAGTTTTGTCCAAAAGAGAAGATTAATCAATTTCAATGCCAGTCAACCAATTTCTGTGGACCAGATGTAGATCTAAAAATGAATTTTATTTAATGCAGGCTCTGCATTTCCCAGATAATTTTTGTCTTGACTTTGGTGAAGAAGTATAAGAAAAAGGATCACCCTGGAACAGTTTTTATTCATGTTGGGGGATGCCCCAGAGAGCAAATAAAGCTCCATAGCCTTCATTACTGCTCAAATAATGCCATGACCAACTAAAGAAAGAGATTTTCAGAGCGAGTTTTAGATTATGGCTTGGAAAATAGTGTCAAAGCAGCCGCTCTGTAGGAGGCTTGAGCTCTGTGCTCCCAGCTTCCTGCCTGACTGTCCAGGGTGCATGTGTGAAGCTCAGGGAGAGCATACCTCAAATCCTCAGCACAGATTAGGCAAGTTCTCTTATAGGAGATTTCTCACTGAGCAGTGTGGAGGGTGGTACCCAGTGGGCTCAACCCAAATCTCATCATTTGAGGTAGCTCATCTCCCAAGAGGTCCTATCATGGGAACTGTTATTTGTCCATTCTCCTTCTAAAATCCTAGAGAGTTATTTAGGGTTGGCATAGACTGGTCTCAGACAGCACTGTGGTGCTTTTCCTCTATCCTCTCACTTAATAGATAAAACTGAAGAACTCACCCAAGAATCTCCTGTTCACTTTTACTGAAACACCCTCAATTACATCTACACCTGGAGTCCACCAGAACGCCTCTGCCATTAGTCTGGCACGGGCAGGATTGCAGAGCACTGGTAATGAATGAAAGTAAAGAAAACACTGATGTGAGATCTTTTTTAATAGATTTTAAACCTTTTAAAATATTAGCATGGTTGTTTATGTTTCAAAGCCATACAACTCATATTCATGCTAAGATAGTTATTTTAAAGGCTAGCTTAGGCAGTTGTCTGTAAAGAGTACTTGAAAGTTTTAATCTTGCTCTGTGCATGCTTTGTGGTATTGCCCTTGAAAAGATAAGAATCATGTAATGACAGAAAATTGGAGAATCCCTCTGAAAATGCTTGAGCATCAATGGTGTATTGCAAGCTGCCGGCGTGATTAGAGTAATTGTGGTGCTCACAAGCAAAATCCAAACAGGGCATTTTGGAAATGAATATACTATATTGTTTACTTGGATGGAGCCCTAATCAAAAGTGAGAAAAAGACACAGAATGATTCTTCAAAAATTTTGAAACCAAATGGATGTCATAATATTGCTGCAGTAAATACCAATTATTGTATTTGTACACATTAAATCACTTAAAATGTAAATCCATGCAGTTCCAAAACTGGGTTTAGACTGTTAAAGCTTGCTTACACCCAAGCGCAGGTTTGAACTAAAACCGGTGGTAGATGAACATGTGAGACTGTTGTCCAAATTGGTCCCCTGGCAAAAGCAAATGCCTGATTCTTTATCTTTTCATCTCCCTGGTTCCCTTTTACTCACCCTTCCCCTCCATCAAGGACATGTTACCTGTTGCTTAGTGTCAGATACGTTTCTCCTACAACCAAGACTATTCATTCTTTATCTTGTTGACTCTGCTAGCCCAGGCTCCCTCAGGACCCCTCTGGCATGTTGGGACTACAGTTCTCACCTGGGAGTAGCCCTGTTTGCATTAGTTCCCAGCTCCTCTAGCATTAACTCAATGCAGCTGGCATCTGTCACAATAGAAACACCCTCCCTCATCTGTTTCTATAGATGATGTCAGCACAAGTGGTAATGCATGGTGTGTTAAATATTTTATAAATTACTGTGTTAGCATTAGTGGTATGCGAGGAGGGGGTTGAAACTCTTGAAGCTCCCTTGGTAATTATTCTGAAAAAAAAGAAAAAAAAAAGTGAGGGAGAAGAAGAGAGGGAGAGAAAAGGGTTATAGATGCATAAATTTCTGTGCACAAACAGAGTGCAATCCAGTCCTGTATTTTTATTCTGTAAGTGGAGGTTTGAGATATAATTATACTGTGAAAAGAGCTGGTGTAGCTACACACTGCAGGACTAAAGACTTCCATCTGGGCAGGGGTGTGGGTACAAGAATATATGCTTGGGAAAGAAATTGAGAATTTTGTGGCAGACCAAAGTTGTTGCAAAATAAATTTTTTAAAATGTAAATTTGTTGTCCTGTAATTGCCTTTGCAAAGAAAAAGGTGCAGCAGTAAATCCTGCCGAAACTCCTGGATATGAGATGTACCTTTAGCTCAATTGACTTACCCCAGTTTTTTTTCAGCTGTTCAAGAGATAAAGTGTGTCCTCGCTCACCACTTGTTAGCACTGTCCCATACCTGGAAACGGGGCCACACTGGGGGGACAAGGCAAACTCAGGATATAATTTGGTGGGGGGAGAATTGCATGAAACCCTAAATCTTAATAACTGCATACTGCCTAGTATGGCAGTTATTATTGATCAAGGATTTTCTCCCACAATTTCTGGCCTTAATTCTTAATAATCACATACTTTAATGTGGTTATTAACTAAGGCTGATTTTTACCATACACACGTTCTTCCCGTTAATGTGTGTAACTCATGATGTTGTCTTACTCATCTGGTCTGGAAAGTTTTGTGGGTGATGACAGCAAGGTAGATTAGGCAACTGTATGGTAAAACTCAAAATCCTGATGGTGGAGATGGCCAGCGTTGTCCTGTGTATGAAACTGCTGTCTGCCTTACACTTGTTGCAGGAATGGTCTCCACATCAGGTTGCCAAGACCCTGATGCCACTTCTGACTTTTGTTCTCATTTTGCCCTGCCAGCAATGGATCAGGCACCTCAGAAGATATGTTCTGGAAGCTTGATGCCCTACAGACCTTCATTCGGGATTTGCACTGGCCCGAGGAGGAGTTTGGGAAACACTTGGAGCAGCGCTTGAAGCTTATGGCGAGTGACATGATCGAGTCCTGTGTGAAAAGGTGGGTGCCCGTGAGGGAGCCTGGCGTGTTTCTCACAAGAGCTCACAGGATGCAAAGCTATTCCACCTGAAAACTGCAATTCACCCCATTGCTGTGAATTGTGGACTCTCCCAAGCAGACACTTGTCTGTTGAGACTGAGTGCTTATTCACAATGAGGCAATAAATTACCCGTTCTTCTGGGCTTTGGAGGTAATTACTTATTTTCAGGGCTGCACGTGAGGTCAGATCTTTGTAAATGCAGGTTGGTGTGATGATGCTGACTGCTGAAGGTATAGAGAGATCCCAGCACCCACCTAAAAGGCGCAGATACGTGAAAAAAGAAAAAACAAGAAAAAAATTATTTAAAAAAAGGGATAGTGTGTTGCTTGGCACACAGGTTTCACGTCTGCCGTTGATTGGGAAAAGCTGTTGTATCATCAGCCACATTATAGCATAGTTACCTGCAGATCTTCCAAAACAGAGATCTCTTTAAGCAACTTTTAGACATACTGGCAGCTGTCATTTTGAAAGCAAAATATTGAAGTTAAATTTCAAACTTTTCTTCTGCAATTTATGTCCATTTGCATCAGAGATAACGAGGCAAGAAGAAAAAAATGAACTTGGTATTTCTTTGTGCAAAAATTCGTAGACAAAGAGATGAACCAGAGAAAAAATAAATGCCAAATATAGCCAGTACATGCTAATATTAACTGCAGTGTATGATGTGGCTGTTGTGTACCACACTTTCCTGGCCACTCTGCAAGTGTGAGTGTGGCATTTATTTTCAGTACAATCCTCACTAGCCTGGATGTGCAGTGTCAGCACAGGAGAAGGCACATTCAATCTCTGAGATGCAGGTAGGAAGGCACATATCTTGAGGCTTGTCCTCTCACCATTCTGGAATAAACCCTAGTGCATTTTAATGATGCAGTGAGATTTATTGCATTTAATGTTTTTGACATAGAGCAATTTATTGCAGCAGCCCATCTTTGGTCCTGTGTCTGGCACAAACACTAAGCTTTAGTTGTCCTTCAGTTGTCAGGCTGTCCTTTAGGAGAAAACCCAGTGCTGGAGCTCTGCTCTCTGCTCTGCCTACCAGCAGAACCACCAGCAAAATTTATTTTCTCTTTTTTCTTTATTTCACTTGGAATTAGGGTCCCTTTGCTGTCCCTACAGCACAGTTATAGCTGCAATGAGCTGTAAAAATCAGAACAAGTTAGCTCAGCTGAGATAACTGGGAAAAATAAGCAAATTTCCAGGTACATCTAAAGAAAAGCTTGTGTGCCTGGAAGTCAGGTGGGTTTTTTTTCCCTGATTTGCCTCAACCTTTCTACAAATGTGTTGTCCCTCTGTAAAAACCTGGCCCAGCTTGTATTGGTACAACTATATATAATGGTTGTGAGCATAAGTAGGAACATGCTCCTCTCCATGAGGAGATGGAAAATCCCAGTCTCCTTGGGTCCTTTCAGTAATTATCAACATTCTAGTCCCCGAGTCCAGGCTAAATCTGGCACTGGTAATTAAATCAGTTCAAATGCCATTGCTGATGTAAACCAATATGCTGCCTTCCCTATTTATATCACCTGCAAACAGGGCCTGGCTAAGGTTTCTTTAGCAATTTCAGTTTGACACAACATTTTTCTTCGCGTCTGTCTCTGAACTGTTGAATCCATGGAGGAGCCACCCTGCCTTCCGCACTGGGTTGTATTTCAGGGCTGTCAGGAAAGCAGCCCTTGCAAGGAAGGCCTGTTCACTAATAAACCCAGGCAGAAGGACCTACATACCAGCTCAGATCTGATCCCCAGAACGGGAGTTTCACATTCGTAAATGAGTTTTCATTTGCATAACCCTTGGGGGATCATTTAAGTTCGGAACTATTCCTGAGCTGCAGCTGAGATTATTTGTTATTTCTAAATTGAAGCTCCTATGTTAATTTATTGGCAGATTCTGTGTGATGTGATAATTGTTCTGTGTTAGGTTAGATTAGTGAAGTACTTCTGGAATATGAAGAGGGGCTCTGAAAAAAGGCAGGGCAATGCCCACCGCACTGGAAAGCATTCCCGTGTTAGACTCACAAATGCCTTGGTATTTAAAGTAGGACACAGGATCAGATTTTGTAGGTTTTGGACTAACAAAGGTTTTGGTGTATCATGGTTTGTTACTGCCAGGGATGTCAGATTTGATCTCAGTGAAACCTCAGGAGAACGGGGAGGTGTGTGATGCAGGTGTGTTCATATGCACATGCCTATGCCTGTGCATGCTTTGCAGATGTAATCTGGTGAATGTGTGTGGTGCAGGGAAACCACTTCTGTGAACTCACAAGACAATTAAGAACTTCCAGAGAGCAAATACTATCATATCACTATTAATGCAATGATCTGGCAGTGTCCTTTCAGTCAAGCAATGAAGGAGTTTCTGGTATTTGTAGTTGCTGTCAGGGAGCAATAGGAGCTTCCTTTAGCGCAGCAGGGTGTGGTTATCCATCAGCTAATGCAACCAAATTAAAGGTGTGCATTGACACTGTTGTTTGTAACATCATCACACTGTTTATCAAGCATAAGAGAGTCACAGTTTCCCTGAAACTGTTGAATACTTTATAAATAGTGTGTATTCTGGAAAGGGGGTTTCTTTTTAAGCAGGAAAATAATTTTTAGAAAAAACACATTTGTAACAATTGCACTACGGCACTCCCAGCAGCATTCAGCTTTCTGGCTCTCAAACTCCTCTCAGTATTGTTTCAAATTGTTATTATTGGCTTAGTATGTTTAAAAGCAACTGAAACATCGTCTTCTACTTTCCTTCACAGAACAAGGATTGCATTTGAAGTAAAACTGCAGAAAACCAGCCGATCAACAGATTTCCGAGTCCCTCAATCAATATGCACCATGTTTAATGTCATGGTGGATGCCAAAGCTCAGTCTACAAAGCTTTGCAGTATGGAAATGGGCCAAGAGGTAAAAATGCAGGTTCCTCCTTTCACAGCTTTTAAAGGCAATGTCATGAAATTTCCTGTCTCCTGTTGTGCTCGTTTCAGAGACGTTGTATCGTTTGTGGATTTAGCCTTCCATAGAGAGTGTGCAGATGAATGTACAGGGGGTTGCTCTCAAATCTAATGAATAGAAACATTCGGAATCCCTGTCACTTAGGAGTGGCTTTTTGCAAGGACTGTGGTATGCATACGGTATCTCTCAAGCTTGGTTGTTGCATGATGACCATATAAATTGAGTCATTAACTGCACCTTGGAGCCAGGTGTCAGCAACACACTTTCTGTGTACGGCTATTTTCTGTAGACAAACATAAGGAAAACAGAACTGCCAAGTTGTTGCTGTGATGCATGTAAGGGAAAAAAAAAACCCACAAAACCACAAAAAGAAAGAACTTCCAAAAGTAGATTGAAATTCCGGCTGCTTTGCCTTCCTCGAGTACTGGCTGTAATCAGCACACTTGATCATTCTGGATTTCCAGGTTCATAATGACTCAAGTTCCCAAATAACAAACCTGTTTTAATTAATTGCTGACTTTTATTTTCTTCTGAAGCCATAGTTGCAGGTTGAAGTTTCTGTGAATTGACCTATGAATTAGAAAGTCATGGCAAATTGGAATGAATTAAATGCATCAGAATGCTCATTTTGCTCCAGTGACTTCAAGCCAAATTGAATATTCATATACCAGTCTAGAATAAATTCACAAATACTGTTTGGCTCACCTAGTCTGCTGCTTGTCAGCATTTCCTAGATAAGCCTTTTCACTACAGCTTTCCATGGTCAGATTTTGCAGTGAATCATTGCTAGTTGTTCCTGTGTTTTTTCTGTTGTTCACTTCAATTTGTTCCTCTGAAAGAACTTGCTCCAAAGGCCACTGGATGTAGCAGGGCTCTCTGCCCTGATGTCAGTAGTGTTTGGATCAGATTCAGTTATTCTTTTTGTTTTTCTTATACATATTTCAGTTCTGACATTTTATTTGTGACATGCACCTTGTAAGAGATTTCATACTGCCCATCATCAGGTCTTCCCTTGCCCTCCAGGTCAGCTGGAGAAGATCTTGAGTGGGCTTTTGTTGTCCAGGTCTGGACATGAACTTCTCTACCATTTTCTGTTCCATATTCATACCCATGCATCCCCCCAAATCTCTCAGCCTGCAGCTGCTGTAGCATCTACCCCATCAGCTGCAAAGGTCCATGTTTGTGATGTTCCCCACTGCAAACCAGGATCAAACCCTTATACTGGCACAGTCCCTGGGACAGGGAGATTTTGGAGATCATGAAGACAGGGGAGGCTCATTGCATTCATTAAACTGTCAGGTTAAGCATTCAGGTGGCCCAAGACTGATCGCATCAGCGCTGTGCCCGGGTATCGTGTGACCAGGCACTCACTGCATCTTTCCATGCTGACTCGTGATGCTCCCTGACTGCCACAGTTTCCTCCAAATTCTGAGCCTGAGTCCCACTGAGGTTCAGCCTGACTCAGCCTGCAGGCAGCTGTGTGGTTGCTCCTGGGCTGCAGCTGGGATCAGCTGCAAATCTGCCTGGGCCACTTCCAGGAGGTGTTTGGTGCAGCAGCTCCGAGACAGCTGAGCCCCTGTGGCAAGCAGCAGTTGCTGGGACATGAGGTTTTTTAACAGATAGCTAAACTAATATAACCTGTAAAGCAGACATAAATTATTGGTGCATAGGTTACCATTTAGGGCTGCAGTATTTTATACACCCTCCCTTTTTTTTTTTTTTTTTCTTTTAAGTAGTGTTACTACCTCCCCCTCCATTCACTTGTGCCACTCTGTGTTTTGGCTATCTCCATCTCCTCTTCTTGAAGCTGTCTAAACCTGTGTGCCAAGATGGTCAGGCTGAGGGGGGTAAAAGTTCCCATGTAGCTCTGTCATTACAACCTGGGAGAGGAGGACAAAATGCCACCCCGCCTCTTCCAGTACCACTGGAAGTGATGAGACAGTTGGAAATGCAGCAGAGGCATGGGAACCTGGGTTTCTAGCCTGTGTCCTTCTCAGTAAGATGGGGAGTTGGGTCTGTGCCTCATTGAGTCCCTCTGTCCCCCCATCTCTGGTGTGTAGCAGCCCCACAGGTCAGCGAGGGGAGGAATGGACAGACAGACAGGGAGCGACGGAAACTCAGTGCTGGGACCATCCCATCAGTGCCCCTGCTGGCACATGGCTCCTCCAGCCCGTGTCCCTGTGCAGACAGTTCAACAGCAGCAAAAAGGGCTCACACTGCCCACCACAGAGCTCAGCCAAGGCCTTTGGCCCAGACCTAACCAGAGATGACGTTTTTGTTAGAAACAAAACACACATTTTTCAGATAGTTTAATCTGTATTTGAGCAGAGACTATCTTGGCACCTTCCTTGCCTAGACCTGACCTTGCTCTGTGGGTTCCCTCCCACCCCAAAGGCCTTCCCTTTCACACTACCTTCAGCCACACTCACTTTAGCAGATACTTGAATGCGTTTTGCGAGCAGTACCCTGTGAAACAAACACCCATCATTTCATTCCATTTCCTTGTCTCTAAAGGCAGCTGTTAAAACATTTGGTAAACATACTTTACCATCTTAAATATTTATTTTTCCTCTGAATTTTTAATACATCTAAGGGGATAAATGTATGTATTAAATGTTTCTCAGTTGGTCTAGTATGTTTCTATTTAATATCTAAGGTCAGATGGTCCTTAGAGAAATACAACATACACACAATCTGTTACATGACAAGGCAAGATACTCATCACATAAAGTCAAGTTGAATCATTGTAGTGCACTGATTATGGATTGTAATAATTGAGCTAATAGAAAGCTATGATGAACTTGATCGAGAGTGGGGGCTATGCTGGGTAAAGCAAACCAGCTCTGTGATCTTTAACCTTGAGTGTTTCCATGAGGAATGTGGAAGGAGCTGTTGGAATTGCTGGTTTTGCAAGCCAGGCATCTGTAGCAGCACCAGGCGCTCGCTTTCCAAACCGCCGCCATCTCTGACCCTGTCCTGGCCGAGGCTCCCCTTCCCAAGGTGGAGCTGGGGCTGTGGCACTGGTGGCACAGGGTGCACATGGCTGTGGCTGCCCGGGGCAGGCCCTGTCCTGCATGGTCACTGCCAGGGCACCGGGGCTCACTCTGCCCTGGGGATTGTGGCTGCGATGGGAATGAGCGCTCAGGGTGCTGCTACACCACCTTGGTGCATGCACAGGCTCCTGTCCTGCTCTCAGAGCTGTGGTTTTATTCCATTGGGGCTCTTATTTGCTTTTGAAACAAGCTTGTTATTGAACATGCATCAGTCAGTGCATTTCACAGTGAATTGCTTTGCACATAGCTAGTCATGATTGAATTCAAACTCATGACTTACATGATGAAAGCAGTTAGCTGAATACTTGTTTGCAAAGTTTTACACACAGAAAATGCAGTTGCAGAAGGAAAACATAATGGGAGAGAGACCCCAATATATGCACAACCCCTTCTCCATTTCCCTTAGGAAGTCCTGGCTGTGTCTGCCAAGCACATCAGCAGCTTCTACCTGTACCAAGCTGTTACAGGTCCCTGTCACCCCACAGCTTCATTCTAGCTGTGCTGGGAAAGGCCAGCTCAGTCCTGGGAGCTGATAAGGCCTAGCTCTGCATTAAAGATTAATCATAACTATGATCCCGTAAGGGACTTGTGTATGTCTTGACCTGCAAAGCAGGACATGGAATGGGAGCTGCCAATGCAAGTGTCACCCGCTTGTTCGTGTATGTTTTCCCGCGCGTGGGCCCAGCAGATCGCAGCCTGTGGCGTGGCGGTGCCGGTTTGTCCTCGTGTCCAGGTGAGGCTCTGAGTGCCCCCAGCCAGGCCTTGGGCTGGGACGTGCTGTGCCACATCCCCTGCCCTGGCCCTGCCGCCCCGGTGAGGGCTGTGCGGCTGCCCCGAGGCTGAGCCCTGCCTGTCGACAGCCGGTTCCCTTCCTCTTCGGAGCCAAATAAAACCGTAAGAGAGTGCCAGGTGTCAGCTACAATCCGGTCCCTTCCTGCTGTTTTACTGCCACCAAATCCTACAGGTAGCGATCTCTGGTATTTCAGCGAAAGGAGGTTTTGACCCCATTTCATTTTCCATTGCTTATTGTTTCTGTGCATGATGCTGCTGTTCTCATACGTCTCTTTTTTTAAAAGATTTTGGTTTATTTATTGTTTATCTTCATATGTTCTTTTTCCTGTCTTTTGCACTTTCCTCTTTATTTCTGTCCCCAATCATCTGAAAAGTTTGCAAAAGAGTGGGTAAGTGTGTCCTACTTTTATTTTCTTTTTCCCAAATTCCTATATTAATGTTACTGCCATAGAAAAAAATCCCCAAACTGTAGGGCAGTTCAGAGTAACGATCAGACACTGAGACCAGCAGCTAGCATTTGTAAAGCCCTCGCAGTCTTCCTTCCCAAAGTCTGATTAGTATTTAAAGCAGATTTGTCTCTTTCAATGTGATTTGATGTTAACATTTTAAAACAATATTAATGCCAAGTGGTAATGAATATAGTGACTAGCACCAGTGCTTGAAATGTTTGACTGAAAAATCAAATGTTTTGTGTTGGAAAGCAGTCATAATCAGTATTTTCTCAGTCCATTGAAAATAAGAATATACTGTGTGTTTTCACTAATTAAATCTTGTATTGGAAACAGGTCTTTTCTAAATTAGTAGAAGACTGTATTTTAGTACCTATTCTAGCCATATTGCAGCTGATTGCATCAGAGCTCCCAAGCTAAGCAAGGTTTGGCATGTGCAGAAATTGGGTTGAAGACTCAGAAGCGCTGGTGCTGCAGGCACAGGCCTTGGTCAGCCAGTGCTGAGCTACTGCCACGGGATCTGCCAGTGCCCGGGGCTCAGGGCTGCACTGCCTGCTGGCTTTTGCATGGGACAAAAAGGCTCGTCGTGGTTTGTCGGGTGGTTTTTAAATCTATCTCACAGTACAAAACAGCAAAGCATTGGAACGGGTGCTTGACTTGAGCCACGTGCCTGCTGAACCCAGGGTAACACAGGTTCAGCTGCTTTGCTGCAGTAGCTGGGAAGGGTGCTGCACCATCCCCAGTGGCTGAGCCCGCTGCAGGCTCTCCTGGAGCAGCACATCCTCCCCATTTCCCTGCCTGGGGCTGGGTGGTTTGCAGTGCCCTGGGAAGGGGCTGCCTGTTCCCCTCCAGCAGCAGGTGTATCCCACTGTCTGCTGCAATCCATGTGCCAGCCCAGGATAATGCCCACAAAGTGGAGCAAAGGGACTTCAGAATCTCTAGGAGCTCTGGGTGCTGGTTCTCACAGGGACGGTAGAGCCTCCCCTCCAACATCCATGCATGGCTCCCAGAGCTGCAGGCACACTGAACAGGGCAGGGTTTGCCCATGCTTCAAAACTGATGCAGGATTCTCCTGAATTCAAGGTCTCTCCTACAAGTGTAAGTAGTCACTGGCCACTGCAGCGGGGCCCAGGGTAATAAGCTGCATAATTCTTTGATTTAATACTATTTATTGTGGCTTACCAAGGGAAGAGACTGACAAGTGTAGAGCTGTTGGCTGTGATCAATGCTAATATTTTCCTCCCCCTCTCCTTTTATTTTTCTTTAGCACCAGTACCATTCAAAAATAGATGAACTAATTGAGGAAACCGTCAAAGAAATGATAACACTCCTAGTGGCAAAGGTAACCCTCAGCTTCAGGTGAAGTGATTCACTGTTAACGTTGCATCTTTAATATGTGCGTTTCCATTAAAATGTGACACATTAGGATGTTGAATTGGCTTCTTGTTTCTCACAGACAGGATCATACATCTCCCAGTCCTTTAATGGTGACTCTTTGTTGATAAGGAGCTGCATGAGACGTAGTACTCTGCTAGCGGGATTGCCATACTGGGCCAGAAGTGGCTTTAAGGAATGGGTGTTAGGTTAATGGGGTAACATCCCATGGTCAGCATCACCCCACAGCACTAGGGTAGCTGCAGTCAGGGGGTGGCACTGCTAAATGCTGCTGCAGAGCCATTGGGGTGGCGTGCAGAGGTGGTCACCACTCCTACGCACGAGGTTGTGTGGACAAAATAGCTCATCTTGTGCAAGATCACCATATGCTCTTCTAAGAAATTAATTTAGAGATGACAGTAGTGGGAAATACATTCCAAAATGTCAGGTTTAATTGTTTGGAAATTGTTTTTCATCAGAGTCAGCTTCTGTAGCTTAGCTGCCAGCGTTCCCCTTGGGTGGTTGTGTAGGTCTGGTGTGCTGTGCTAACACGGAGGGGAATTGGTATGTAAGGAGAAAGATGGTGGGGTGTGTTTTCCTCTAGTTTCAAACTTTCTGAGAACAAGTCATCCCTATTATACAGTGGAGACCTTTAAACATAATCCGCCAACATATGCCAGTTCAATTCTTCTGCAAGAATACCCAGCTAGCTGCGTGCTTGCCACTGCATACTGGGAGCAGGAACCACAGCCTTCCCCATCCAGAGAGGCTCTGCTGGATTCCCCACACACTGCACCCACCTCCTGTCCCCAGCACCACACAGGACACTGAGGGGTGATTCCCAGTCAGCAAGATTTGCACCACAGCACCCAAAGGGCAGGACTCCTTTCTCCCCACTTCCTGCCCACTGTGCTCAGGGACAGGTGTTCCATTCCTTTGGCAATGCTGAGAGGTCCACTGATTCCTTTGAAGCTGATGCAGATTTTTACACCCTTGTCCAACTATTAAAAATGATTGCAGTATTTTTTGTCTTTGTAGTTTGTCACCATTTTGGAAGGAGTCTTGGCCAAACTGTCTAGATATGATGAAGGGACTTTGTTTTCTTCATTCCTGTCATTTACTGTAAGTACAGACTATATTTCCTTATTTTTCTTTTTTTTCTTTTTTTTTTTTCTGAGTTGTAACCTCCTGCTCTCCCAGGACTAGATCAGCTGCCTAATAATTCTTCCATTCTCTGATGTTTGATCACTGTAACTCCCACATGAATAGACAAACAACCTGTATGCAGATATACAGTACATAAACATCCAGGATGCACAGAGAAAAGCCATCTCCATCCATCCTTCAGCTTGGTGAAGTTTATTCTGTAGAGGATACATATGAAGATGAAAAAAAATATTGCACTGTACATGCAATTAGCTTCATTGTCACTTCACATGGCAGCTGTGTTCCTCTCAGTCTTCTGGCCATAGCAGTGACCATTAAATAGTAAACAGCAAAATAAGGGAGATCTAGGGAGTATGTGTTTCTAAAAGAGAACTAGGCAGGGGAAATGCCATGAGGTCACGAAGCACAAGGTGCCTCTAATGCCATATTTCTCCATAACACTGAGGAACCAATTCACAGCTCACCACATATTTCCTAGCAAGGTATAACACTAGACCAATATCTGTACAAACTGGCCTCAGTATCCAGAAATGGTTTAACAATCAGAGCTGTATTCCAGAAAAGTGTTGTGACAGCTTCTTAGGATGAACACATGGCTGCTGATTTCCAAAGGTCTTCCGAAAATGCGTGTGCCAGAAAGTTTACAGGAGTGTCTCTGTGCAAGGAGGACTTCACTTCTCTCGGCTCACAGACACTTGTGCACATGAACGCCTGTGGCTGGGCTGCTTGGAAAGTTGTGTTCACATTTCACACCCTGGTCCTGCTGCCTTCATGTGCAGCCTCTCCTGCACTGACTTGTTCACAGAGACTGGGCAAGAGGCAGAAGGCACTGCTCTGCAAACTGGGAAGGCTTTCCAAAATCTCATTTTGGAGTTGTCTTAGTTCCTTGCAAATGTCTGCTGTTTGCTACTCTTGGGCCCTTTTGCTGAGTTTGAGGCAGTTTGTAGGATCCATCTGGAAATGGAGATGGATTTAGGAAGGCTTAACAGCAGAGGCAAGAAAGTGCTCTTGGCAGCTTTGTGTACACAGTCTGGCAGCTTATCTGAACCACCGTGGGGTTCAAACTAAGCATTCTGCCTTTTCAGGTGTGCTGGAGGCACTTTGTTCTTCAGAGGAGAGAGGAAGGAAGGGTGTTCCATTCACTGCCCCGCAGTGCAGCTCTTCTCCCTAGATAAACCCTGTGTGGTTACAGCCCCAGGGCTGTGCTCACCTGTGCTCGAGGGGATGCAGGGTATGGATACCTGGTTACCTTCCCTCATTCCAGTGCTGTGGAGGGTTAGGAAATGCTTGTGTGCCAGCAGCAGAGGATGTGGAGGCGGCAGCTTTCCAGGCATCGGAAGTACCAGCATCAGCCCGTGTAGACGGTGTAATGTGCAGCCCTTCCTTCCCCGTGAATCCAAGCTGTTCCTCGGTTGGTGCTGCGCTGCTCCCACCACATCCTACAGTTTACACTGCGAGTGCTGCTCCCTTTGATTGCCGAGCAAAGCCCTGGCTGCACCTGGGCTCTGGGCAGCTGTCAGGACCAGCACGTGGGTGCATAGAGCTCAGGCATCCTCTCTGCTGCTCCTCGGACACTTACTGACAGTTAACTGCCCCAGCAGCAGCAAAACAGGCTGTCCCACTCCAACAGCCCCACAGCCTTCAAACATAGTCCCAAAGCCTGGATTTCATGAGTTTTCAGTCAGGAAGGGATGTGTATCCAAATAGCTGCTGTGCGTGGTGTGTGCTTGTCTCCAGGAAAGTGTTGGTCCCTCGCCCACAGCAAGTGGGCTGGGTACACGACAGAAGAGCAGGATTGCTCCTTCCTGACACAGGGATGTCTCTCGCTTTGGCCCCCATATTTGCTGGGAGCCACTGGGAGAGGAGGCTGAGGAGCAGCCCTGACCCCTTTGGCACTGGGCTTAGCAAGTCTCCTCTCCCTGCAGTAGTAATGTGACTTGCTGTGTTTAGTCTTTGCAGTGATAAATACAGAATCTCTCTCTTGTTACAGCATGCTTGCACCACCTCCCACGTTTTCCCTGTCTGAACAAATACAACAAAGTGTGATGGTCCAAGCCACTGAGCTCCAGAAAGCATTAGTCTCCCACCCCCTTCCACCAACTTCTTTCATCGCGTGTTTTCCAGGCGCTCTGCAAGTGACATGTACTCGGGGGTCTTGTGACAGACAGTTTTATCACCTAGTAGGATATCCTCATTTCCAATTCTTGCCTCGAAATTCAAGATAAAATTAATGCATCTGTTGTCCTAATAAATTCTCACTAGCCACTTCCCCTTGCAAAGCACTTTGAGAGGAAAACACCCTTCTAAATTTGGCCAGACTTTTTTTTTTTTTTCTGTTTGTTGCTACATTTGAGTGCATCTTGGCGGCAGCAGCCCAGGCCCTGGCTGGGTGTCTGCATGTGCAGATCCACTGACTCACAGGAATGCCAGCTGCTGAAATTCCCTGTAATCTGGATGGCCTCTGCAGGCAGAACATTACACCTGCGGTAAATATAACCAAAGATTCCATGCTACCCAAAGGAGACAGAAGTAAAAGATCTTATTTTTGTTCTGCGCAAAATTTGTATGGTAAACTGAGATGTTTCATGGCAAAGTCACATACTTTGTGAAAAACGGCAGCCTAGCAAAAATCACACAACATCCGGCAGTTTGGAAATTTCACTAAATGTAGCCAAATCTGACTTTAAAGAAAAACAAGTAATTATTCTGATTAAAGGAGAGTGGGCAGGAGAAGCAGCTCAGTTTTTTTGTGGGTGGAGGGAGGAGATCGCAGGAAGCTGAGTTATTCTTGTCGCCTCTTGGCTTTGGAGAAGGTAGTTTGAAAGTGGCGCTAAGCTGGACCCAAGAGTGCTAAATCCACACTCAGCTGGCAGGTTTGCCTCTGCCTGGCTTCGTGCTCCATGTGATATTTGAAGGTACAGGTGTAGCCCTGAGCAAGGACCCCAGCTTGAGTTCTGCAGGCTGTTGAGCCACATCATTTTCCAGGCTTTCCTCCTGATTGTTGGGCTTTGCTGCTCAGAAAAACTGCTGGTTTGGTGCTCGCATGGGCACCCTGCCTGCGTGGGTATGCCATGACTGCCTGCTCTCCTGGAGCTGCATCCACTGGATGGGCTCCAGCTGCCTTCACACATGGAGGCTGAGGCTCCTCCGCTCCCATTCCGCAGGAGCAAGGGATAGCACTTCACCGCCTCCCCAGAAAGTTGTGAGGATAAATGCGGGGACAGGGCAAGGTGTCCAGCCAGCTGCCTGGAAACAGGAATACCTGGAGACAAGACAAGTGTTTGCTCTGGTGCTGATTTTGCTGTCTTCTTCATAAACTCATGTTCTGGGACGTGCCCCGTTCCCGTGCCGCCTCTCTGGCAGACAGGCCTGGGGTCACACCACAGCAGCAGGCGCTCGGTGCCCTCCTCCTGCCCTTCCCTCTGTTCTTGCCCCCCGGCTCGGCAGCCTGGGCGCTGCCAATGCTCGCCGCGTTCACCTCGGCAATTACCACCAGTCTGGTCTTTTGTATCGCCTCATTGTGCTTAATTATGCACCCCCCACACACACCATATGAGTGCTTCCACCCACTCTCACATTCTGTCTCACACATACATTCATTCTCTCATTCGGGACACATAATTTATTCATCCCAAGATGCAACTGTGTGCGTGTTATATTTAGGCTGTTTTAATGGTAGCTTTAGAAATATTTAAAAGCAGGTGAGCTTTTACACCCAAACAAAGATGGCCGGCAACGCTTACCCTAATTAAAAGCAGAAGCGTTGTGGAAAATCCCATCCGCACTCTTTCTAGACACTGTGCCTTATGCTACAGTGGGAAAAAGGTCTCTGTGGCCAGCTGGGCACTGCTCAGTTGGAAGAGTTGGCCCTGACGTCAGGGGCCACCCCGCCTCCTGCGCCAGGCAACGTGCACCCTGCTGCATGGAAAATCACAGACAAAGTCAGTTTGGGGTCTTGCAGATCACACCGGCTTGTGATGACACCACAGAGTGCAGTGTCCATCTCTGATACCTTCCCTCCAACAGTATATTCTAAAAAGGGAGGAAAATCAGGGGGAAATGAGGTAGCTGTTCAGTCTGGGAAGCAGAAAAGCTTCAGGACACTTCTGCGTGGCATAGCATGAGCGCACTGCCCCAACATGGTCTGCAAGCTCTTGCCAGCATCAGGACTAGCAACAAGAGGGAGAATGATAATTTTTGTTTTGAATTCACTGATGTGGGGGAGGAACAAGTGAATGCAGGAGAGGCTGCAGGTGAAGGCAACAGGGATGAGTTTTGAAACGTGAACACAACTTTCCAACCAGCCCAGCCACTGGCATTCATGTGCAAAACTCAGAAAACCTTCAGCCTAGCGAAGCATCACAGGATGGTTTGGGTTGGAAAGGACCTTAAAAATCATGTTGTCCCAACCCTTCTGCCACAGGCAAGGACACTTTCCACTGTCCGTGTTACTCAAAGCCTCATCCAGCCTGGTCTTGACAATGTCCCAGGCTGCAGCCTGCACAACTGGGGGAAGCACACCATGGGCAGGAAGATGGGAAGGGAGCAAAATTAGGGTCCTTTCTTGTGTCTAGGTTGGTGCAGGCCCCTGCCAGCCTCACCATGCCATCATGGCCCCGCTCCCAGGGAAGCTGGCATTGCTCCTGGGATACAGCTCCCAGCAGGAGAGACATGCAGTGCCTTGGGAGACACGTGGCATCAGGTGGAGAGCGAGGCCTCCGAAGAAAATAACGATGTCTTCTTACGAACCCCGTCTTCCCCCGCTCGCTGAAGTAGAAGCACAACTCCCACACTATCATCTGCTGCTATTAGAGCTTTAGCAGCAGTAAAGTTACCTCTCCAAAAAAAAAAAAAACAACAACAAAAATACCACCATTTTAGACAGGAAAGTGAGTTTCATCACCCTTTTCAACCTACTCAGCATTATGTTGTCCCAAGTCTTGGCTGGAGATGGTCTTAGGGAGTTTAAAGAAAAAAAAACAAAGACCTGAAAAGGTACTGATGGTGTTAACTCTCTTCTTGTTCCTTTTGCAGGTGAAGGCTGCTTCAAAATACGTGGACGTACCCGTAAGCACAATTTAAACAACTTCTGTCATAGTAATTTGCATCGTGCTTTGGTTTATGGCATGTGTAGCAACCCACATGATGCATTAACAGCCAAGATTGAACCATGGGCCTTCATACTTCTAACATTTGAACTGGAAAAGATATCTCCATTATGTTAATAATGAGCAGTTACCCTCTTATGGAGACCTATGAGGCTGTTTAGGCAACAATTTGCAGATGGTGTCAAAAAGGTACCATATTTATGCAATTGGCTTGAATCACATTTGAAAAAAAAAAATGGGAGCAGTGCATTCTGTTGATTCTTCATTTGGACTTGTACAAATACAGTATAATTTCCAAACAAAAAGTCCAGACATGTTAGAACTGAGCCAACACACATCTAACACATTAGCTAATCTATTTTATTTTTGTTCTTCTAATTGTTGGTTTATTTTACTCTTTTGGAAAATGACTTTTTTATTACTTTGGGGAAATGGTGATGAGCTACCAACATGTGTTTGGGAAATTGTTAATGAAAATAATTTTTTCCATTTTTCTGTAATTGGTGTAGGGAAACTGTACATCGTCTCCTCTAATTAGACCTTGATTCATAAGGAAAAGAGCCCTTAATGTTCTTAGACAGAGCACTTAACTTGCCAGAAATTTACATTTAAATTAAGTTGAAGTGTAATATATGAATGTTGGCTGGAATAAGGGGTTACTGTAACATTTACAGGCAGAAAGATCCTGAGCAACTGCAAATGCAGAAAAATAGACCTTAATATACCACACCAGTTCCTGCACCCAGTTAGACTGGGCAGTGGAAATCAAGAGTAACTCAGCTGAGTCTGATGATGTGTATGTACAATGTTGTATATTTAATGCAATTGTATTGTTCTGCATGTTCTCATATGACAATGTGATAAATTTATCAGACATCTTGGACCACATCATCTGCATTTGGTTTTTTTCAGCCCTTTAGCCCAACCTAAATGTTGCCTACAAAATTATCATATCTCGAGCCTAGCATGGAAAAGACAAACTCTTGAACATTAAGAGGTGTTGCTTGGTTTAAAATACCCCAGTGCAGATCTTGGCATCCTGTTCTCTTGGAGTAATAAAAGCAAGATTTTGAGAGCCTTGGGAAGAAAAACTCATAATTTATTTCTTGCCCTGAAAATGTGGAGATCCTTCAGATGAAACGTCCTAGTTGTTTCAGTGCATCTTAAATATTTAGTCATCAGAAATTTGAACACAGAACAGTTATTTTAAGCAACTTCTAGGGCGAAGCATGGCCTTCTCTGAGGCCTCTGTGTTCCAAAAGTAAAGCATTTCCAGGGAAGTGGTCTTAGTAAAATGCTGTGTAACCCTTTCAAGCTTTTCCAGAAGCTTTGTACCTTGAACACCCTTGGGAGGTCTGCAGCAGGGTCTGCTTCTCTCCTCAAAGCCAGACAGATGCTCCAGTTCTTTGTGTAAATCAGAGCAGAAATCATTCACCTGGGTTAGTTTTCAGTTGTTTCCCCACCTGCCCCTGGAAATGAAACCAAATTACAGTGGCTTCCTTGACAGCCTCAACATTTTTAATGAACTGAGCCACCAGCCCCACACAGCTCCCAGAGCTGTGCAGAGGTCACTCCATGGTCCGTGAGCCACTGCCTTTCCAGGGGAAGGAGAAAGAAAAACCTGTTCAGCTGGAGGACAGAGGGGAAATCCTGGTGTCGAACAGAAACCCACCATTTAAATTTAATTCTGCAAATGTTAGTTAAATCTAATTCTGTAATTCCAATTGTCTTGGTACAAACCAATCCGTCTAATCCTGCCTTGGAATGGGCACGATCAGCAGACTGAAAATTGCTTGAAAGTGTAACACTTGACTACTGCCACGTTTGTGTTGTCCTCATTGTTTTTCAAATTAATACCTTGTCATTGTTGCAGTAGGTGTTAAGAAATGTCACTGCCTTCCCAAGGGCCAAGCACTGGCCCTTTGCTTGATAATTGTTTGCTTTGTATTAAAAAACTCCCTTCCTACTGCTTTCCAAACTGTCCTCATTTTCACCCTGGAAATTACATGGATGTGTTAACTAACTTCAATTTACAGCGGCTGACAATCGATTCTTGCAGAGAAATGATACTCTGTGATCTGAGGTAAATCACAGTAATGGAAACTAATGACACTAGTTATTAACAAACTTACAATGTGCCACACAAATTTAAGGTTTTGTGGCAGCTCTTGTAATGACTCGTGTTACCATGTTTTAATGGGTTTCATTTGAGGTAAGTTTGAATCCAATATATCAAGCAATGTGAACTCAAACACAATTTTTTAAAAAGTATTTTCTTATCCAGCTGCTTCAATTCCCTTTACTGCTTTAAAGCAATGCTGTTATCCCCAAAATCTTGCATGCTTGTAGGTTACTCCTTAAAAATCAGTTCAATTCTGCAGAGAGCTGTAGAAATGTGACATCAGGTAAGTGTTCATCAGGTAAGGAAAGGGCAAACTGCAGGAGGACAGCAGGAGATGGAAGAGAAGGAAAAGCAGTGATGAGCCTGCACAGAGAAGCTGCCCCCTGCATCACTATTCATGTTTTTTTCTCTCTCTCTTCTTCTCTCCTCCATGCAGAAGCCAGGAATGGATGTTGCTGATGCCTATGTGACATTTGTCCGCCACTCTCAGGATGTCCTGCGTGATAAGGTCAATGAGGAGATGTATATAGAAAGGTTATTTGATGTAAGTAAATGCCCTCTCCTCCTTGGACACCAAGCAGGAGAGACCCAAAATGTGACAAAATAAGACAGGAGGATAAGTCACATTTTGAGAAAATTTATTGGTTATAGCTTTAAAAAATAAATCTTTCCCTTCTTTCTGACTAAGGCTCGTATCTGCTCTCTGCCTGCTTTAAATCTCTACTCTAGTCTACTGTGTCTTAGTCTGTGTGTGGATTTTAAAAAAACAGTATCTTCTAAGAGAGCTCTTTAATATGTTTAAGCTTGTGTGAATTTCTCTGTATCAGAGCATCTCAGTCATTGTTCTCACTGTTCAAATTTGAGCCAGGTTTTTGGCAGATGTGTTTGCTAAGGGCCAGCTCTTTTGCACGTTTTGCATTGTTTCATTGACAAGCACTCCAAATCTGACAGCAAATTTAACATACTAAACTTTAATTTTAAAAGCTAATCAAAACACAGCTGATTATGAAAGGGCTGTGGTATAAAGACACCAAGTTGTGGCATCTGCCACCAAAGGTAAATTTGAGATGTGGTCTCCTTGATGAAGATGGCTGGTAGGAACTGACCCAGATGTTCACAGCTAATTTTCAATTGGACAGGATCAGTTTGTTGGACTGTGAGAGAACAGTGACCTGTGATGCCTGAGTTTTTTAGGTTTGGATGCATGTCAAAAATATCTCTGTTTCTGTTGCTCATGTTTTGTTACAGCCTTTCTGTCCTTGTAGCTGTTCTATAGTAAAGGTTTTCTGTTGATGACCAGACTGCAGCATTAGTGTTTCAGTCTCTCTAGGATATTTGTCCGTATCTCAATTTCTGTTTGAAGCAGCTTCTTTCCCTACTTTCCTTCCTTCCATCTCTCAGCAGTGCCATGTCTCAATCTCCTGGCTCTGGAACTCTAACAGCCTTCTGTGCTTTCTTTACTCACTCTTTTGCTTCCTCAGTGTGCAGGGAAATCTGCTTTTTCCCCAGCCAACCTCTTCCTTCACTCGATACTTCTCTTTCTGCACATTACCTGTCCCTCAGAAACCTCTTCTTCCTTTACAATCCCCACTCTCTCTTTTCCCCATAACTTACCAGATTAAAATGGAACTTATCTCTCATGTCAAATGTTTTATCACATTATATCAAGTGGCATGAATTAAGAGTCAAATAATCTTACTGTGTACATCTACTAGCATGACCCATATCCACTGAGAATGCCTCATTCATGCACAGAGCACAGCAGTGCCTCCTCTGGGCTCGGCTCGTGCTCGCTCCGGGGAGAGTTTGCAGCGTGAGCACCAGACGCAAATCACCCATCAAGCAGGCATGGGGAGAAAAAACAAAACATAAAACAAAAGACTGTCGCTTCCATCTGCAGCGGGCCTGCGAGTGCATTGCTCGTTTGTGTTGAAATTTATTCCACGAGCAGTTAAATTTCCAGAGCTCATCTGGACTGTTCTTTTCAATGCCCACACTGCCTTTTCCCTCATCCTTTCCCTATGATTCACAGTTGGTGTGTTTGTACCGATTTGGGCCATTATTTCCAATTTTCAAAAGGCTGTAATTAACACAAATATTGATTTCAGTTTGATCCATTCATACTTGGCTTTACCAAGCCATATTTTAAACAAATCAACAGTTGACATGAACTAAAAAACGAAAGAGCAGCTACCTTGGTGGAAAGCAAAAAATGCAAAACCCTTCTTTCCCTCCCTGCCTTCCTCAAGTCTCCCTGATCCATGTGGAATTAAATAATCAAAGATGGGGTTTTTACATTGCTCTGCCTGTTTTGACTGACACTGGCTGCAGGTGGGAATTGCAGCATGTGGGAGCTGTTCCTATTCCTGTTCCCATCCCAGTGGGACAGAGTTGGGATCTAATGCTACTGGCATGTTTGCATGTGTCTCATGTGTGTGAGTGTGAGCAGGGCGAGCTGCGGGGCGGTTGCTTTGCAAGGAGGGAATGGATTGTGCCAAGCCCTTGCCACCCAAAACTTGGAATTATGTTTTGAGCAGTCGTGTATTGTCTTTGTCAGGTTGCAGCTGAAGGAGCTGGCTCCTGTGGTCAGCTCCCATCATGGCTCAGGTGCTCCTGGTGGATCAGTACCAGCACAGGGTTTACATGGGCATCACCAGAGCCCATTTAAGTTGGTGCTGTGTTCACCCGTGTTTGTGTAAAGGCAGGAGCAAATGAGTAACTCTGTTATTGAGCTCAGAAGGAGCCCTGCAGCCTTTTGCCCCTCTCACCTAACCCAGCAAAGCAGCATGGTCATGGGGTCTTGAAGCTCCTTTGGTCTTATTTTCCAAGGACATTTTAGGTGCTAACTACCTCTTTAATAAGAAAGAGAAGAGGAATAATCAAAAATGGTATTTATGATGCTACATTAGAGTTGGACCTCATTTTGTTCCTTCTTCCCTCAGCATGGCAGGGAGCAATCCTCTTAGCCGCTGTTTGCCCAGGCAATGAAATTATTAACACTTTCACAGCCAGATCCTCAGCTGGTTTGGTGCAGTAGTGCTGGCTTGCCCCAGCCAAACCTCAGTCCAGTTTAGGCTGTTTTATGACAATAGGGGCAGCAGTGGCAGCAAACAGCTTAAACCTGCCTGCAGGCAAGTCCTGTGCGCCCAATGGGGTCCCAGTAAAGACACTCACAGTGTGGGGCTACATCCCCTTTCTGCACAGTCCTGAGCAGTGCAGGAGCAGAGGTGCACAGTGCAAGGTTTTCTATTGCACATTTTGTGGGGTTTGAACTCCTGGAATACTCCTAATCCCCACAATTCTCTGCAATCCTGCCCTGTGTTCCCATTTATTCCCCATTTGTTCCCTCCCTGGAACAGAGGCTGCAGAGTGTGTTAGGCCATGTCCCCAGAGATGCTGGGTTAATATGTCTTTTCTTGGCATTTGCCATGATTTCTTAGCTCAGAAACCATCTCTCTTCCCCTGTATCACCTCACTTGGTCGTGCATGCAGAACAGAGCTCTGCTCATTGGGAGATACTGGTGTTTGTGGCAGATTATTGTTATATTTCTGTGTGGTCTCTGAGTTAATCCTCTTAATTCTGCAAATTAGTCAGGATGGGTTTTCCCTCCTCCCTGAAATAGAGTCATCTTAATTTTAAAAATCTGTATTCTTGGGATCATTGAATGAACAGATTGATCGTGGAGTTCTGCTGGTAATCAAAACCTAACTAGCTTTTTGGCAGTGCTGTTTACTGCAGAGTAACATGACTTATTTACTTGGCCTGGTTCACTAATTTGATAACATTTAAAGCTAAAACACTGTAATAAGGCCCATTGGTAGAGAGCACTGGTAGCAGAGGAGTTTCAGAATAGCATTGTAGCATCCTCTCCCTGCACTCCTGTGCCTGGCTGGGCGCTTTGGGATTTAAACCCTATGGTACTTTGAACACAATGCAGAAGGATCACAAACTCTGTGTGGTGCCTGACAGGAAGTAAAATTTTATCACTTTTTGCCCAGAGAGGGGAGCAGAGTTGACATACAGAATGGAACTTTTTATAGGAACAATGAGGCAGAAGCAGGTGGGTGTATCTTAAACATGGGAAAATATCTTCAGACTGATCTTCAGTCTTCAGACCAATCCTGCAAAATTCAGGTCCTCTTTGTCTTAGGTCACTCAGAATTTCATAGGATCAGAGTTTATACATCTGTCATTTTGTCTGAAGGCAGTGGGAGTTTTACTTGTGAGGGTTGTGCCCTTTGACAGAAGTTATTTCTAGATCCATGCATGTGTGTATATCTTTACAAACACCCTTGGATACTCACAGTATAGGTTTCAACCCGTCGCAACATATGTGATCCAGAAAGTCTATGATTGACTAGTAGATAGTGTGAATGCCAACCTTTCTTCCACATAAATTGGTAAACACTAATGTAAAACATAGGGTGACTATTTCCTCCCCAGCCACAGGGAGTAGCACATACACAAAAGGATGGGTGAGCACTGGGTGAGCTCCCTGAGATCCTGCGAATTCCAGCATCCCAATGCAGTCCCTGAATAGCGCAGATGGCATTTTTCTCTCTGATGATTAATTCAATATCTTACCCAAAAAAACAAAAACATGCTTTTGATATGAGGGATCAAAACACCAAGAGAAGCTCCTAAGATTGCGAGGACCTAAAAAAAAATTAATTTATTTTTTCCTCCTTGTACTTCTTGAAGACACCAGCCTGAGTAGAAGATAAGGATTAAAACAGATGTGCTTAGTGCTAGTTCATCTGCTTAAATCTAGCAGTCTCTGAGATCAGTGATTAAAAAGCCATCTCTAACTTTGATGAAATCCACTGCAATGGTAATTCTGCGTCTCTGATCGCTGTCTTATGGGCCTCATGTCTGCCTAAACCGGACATAAAAAACATTTCACTGGAGATGATACATGGATTATATGGGTCAATTATACACTTAATCTGCCTTCTGGAGATTAAGTGTGCATGGATTGACCCTGCGTATTTGGCTTGTCCTTGGCAGTTATCAGATCAGGAAGGTTGCCTTTACCAAAAAGTCTGGTAAGAACTTAATCACGCAGTGATACTGCCCGCCGAGGTGGCAGCAGCCACCGTGCTGTTTGCAGAAGCACTTTTACCACTTCACTGTCGCTGCGAGCCTTCAGCTCCCTCGGCCTGTGTCACAGCCGGGATAGCAGACAGAGAACTCGCTCCAGAGACGAGAAATGAGCCTGTTCTTCTCTGCGAGACAGAAACGGCTCTTAGTGCTGACGGTAGGGTGGGATTAGCAGGGTCTGGCAGGTGTAGCAGGGAGGGCAGTGGGGAGACCAGGGTTTGCTCTGCCCTCGGCTGTCCTCAGTGCAGAGGAACAGTCACTCCACGTCCTCTCATCAGCTAGGGGAGCCAGCATCTCCTTCCCACCACTTTCAGGGAGGCAAAAGCCCCTGGCTGAGGCTCCAGCATCCTGTCCTGTCCCTCAGGCTCAGCTGAGTTTGCCTTTTAGGAAGCCCCAGTGATATCCCAAGGCAGATGCTGCATCTGGTGGATTTTGATGGATTTGGAGTTTCTTCCCTCATGCCAGGAGCCCAGCAGGAGTGCTGGGGACGTGGTGCAGGACAGTCCTCATGGTTCCAGAGCAGGCTGCCCTTTCTGGTATCTGACTTCTAAATATCAGAGATAAATGCAGGACACTGTGTGAGTCTCAAGACTTCAGCAAAATCCTTATACACATTTCCAGGAGCCTGAGTAAGCATTTGTCACTGCAGGATCCACAGGCAGCTCAGCATATGTTTCAGTACCTACACATTAGAGCCTGATAGCACACCTGAGTATATTGAAAAATACAAAACACAGCTAGGTCAGCTAATTCCTCTGCAGACACTGAGGCATTAGCTTATTCTTAAAATCAAAGCTTTTGCCCTTAGCAGGGTTACTCACTTGAATTTTGGCAGCTCCTTCAAGGCATGCTTGCAGGATCATGGCATTTCTTGCTGGACCGTAAGCCTTGCACGGCACAATCAAATGCCAAAACAGAGCTCTTCCCATCCTCCCCTCTTCTTCTCCTCTCCAATCTCAAAAGCCTGGTTGTGAGTCAGTGGAGCTACTCACTGTGAGTTAGAATTACTCACAGGAGGCCGGGTTGCAGGATCAGGGGAAGAGCGGATATCAGGCTGCGCGCTGGGCTCCCATCTCGTATCTGCTTGTAGCCACACTCACCACTTTCTCTTAGACAGACAACAACCTGTTTCCCTCCCACGCAGCTAGACTGCTCATTAGGGCACTAACTCTCTCCCACTCTCATCCTGATATGGCCTCCACAGAGCTATTTCTTCTGCGTTGTTTTTGCTTTTTTTTTCCCCCTCTCTCCCCTTCCAGAGCGAATTGTGAAACGAAGACAATTAGGCACATTGATCTCAAGGGAGCGCAGCTTCCTTTTCCCTCTCAGTGCTTCTTTGGAGGAGCCAAAGCCATGCAGCTTTTGCTGCCCTTTGCTAGCTTGGCAAAGCTCAGACCTGGATCTGGAGTTGATCTCACTGCAGGACTTTTGCTGGGAAAAAACATAAAATTGTGGTGGCAGTTGTCAGTATATCTTCTAGGGGACAAATTCTCTTTGTCCAGAGGGGGCATAGAGTGCACTGTCCTTCTGCAGCCTCTTTTCCTCCCCATGTGCCCTCTTGGAGTCACAGAGTGGGAAGAGGAGCTTAGCACTGCCACTCCTCAGAGGCAGCCCTTGTCCTCTGATATTCCCCTCTGCTAGCTTCACACGACCCAGGCATGCACTGGGCACATGGCCTCCAGGCTCCCCCTCAGCAAGGCTTCTTTCCCGAAGTGCTCATTTAAGTAGGCTCCATTTAATTTATTTTAGGGAGAGTCTTAATAAAATAAATCCTAGATCTGTCACTGGATTTTACATGCTTGAAAGGGGTTTTTTCCCCTCCTAAATGTCTTTATCAGAACAGCTTTTCGTGTTCCAGTAGACATTTGGTTGAAGACAGTTAATTTGATTTCTTTTCCAGAGGAGATTTTCCATTAATCATTCTAAGAAGGCAGACTGATTGCTCCGTTACGTTAAGGTCAGCATAGGCTTGCTAACATCATCTGCACCGTGCTTTTGAGCGTCACGGATTTGTGTTTTGGGGCTGGCACTGAGCGAAAGATCATTTCTTTCCTGGTAGATGTGAGTAGCCAAGGTTTTGGGGAAGCAGGAGCACGCAATTCTCCATCCAGAGAGAGCCTTTTTCTGAGCATCCTCTGACCAGGAGCTCTCTGCACGTTTATAACCGCGGACGAGTTACACGGTGCGCTCTGCCTTGCAGCTAAGTTTAAGAGGCTGTAGCTAATTGGAGCTCCCGTCCCGTGGCTCGTCGGGGAGGAGAGCCTGGAGGAGGCTGGCGAGCCGCGCTCCTGCGGTGCCAGCTGCGGGCAGGGGTGCGAGGGGCGTGGGAAGGGCCGGGGCGCGCCGGTGCCCGCAGGTGCTGGGGGCTGACCCCGGCCCGGGGGCCGAGCTCTGCTCCCTCCCTGCGGGCTGTGCAAAGAGCCTCTGCCCAAAGGAGCTCTCGGTGCAGGGCAGAGCCCCTGCGCGGACAATGACGAATCGTCTGATTTCCAGCAGCGCCTTCAATCCGTCTTTTCCTTTTCTCCCCCCGCATCCCAGCCCCACACAATTGCTGCTCAGCCCGCGCCAGCCAGCGGTGCGTGCCAGATTAGCCATCCCAGGTCATTTTGTTTCTCTTGATCTGCGGCTCTTTCCTTTCCCGGTGCTCCCTTAAGCCTGGCCCTGGATGTATGATATCAGCATTCAAAAATGCCTGCTGGGACTCGGGCAGGGAGCGCACTGCGGCCGGTGTTTAACCCCAGGAAGGAGAGAGACCAGGGGAGCTGCTGCAATCCCAGCTACTTTTTTGGAATTTGCAGGCTATAAAAGAAGCAGATAAACTTTATCGTGTCCCACTTCATGACAGCTTCTAATTTAAACTGATAACAAGCATAATGAAAGTATTCTGTAGCATGCATTGCTGTGCATCTTACCGAGCAACTGTGCAGCCAGTTTTATCATCGCTGCCTCACACTAACAGGGCTCTGGAATCAGGACAGGAAAATAGCAGTTGTGTGGATATTGTGTTTTACTAGGCTGCTTTATATAGAAACTCAGATTTTAACATGTCAACTTCATTTCTTTTTTGAAAAATGGAAATAAGCAGAGAATATTTTATAAGTTAAAAATGTATTTGAGAACAAGCATCCATACAGGAGTGGTTTTCTGTTTGTGTGCCGTTATAGGTTTTTATGCAGAAGCTCTTTCATTTAGGAAAAGGGAAGTCTGCAAATTCCTGCAAAGCAGCAGGTTTTTGGGGATTTATTTGGCAGTTCCTAGTGAATGCTGTGCACTTTGCAGAGCTGTATCTGCAGTGAAGGAGAGAGAGCTCAGCACCCAGAGCCCACCTGGTGGTGTGCCCAGGCCCCCACTCTCTGCAGGGATGTGAGATGCTCCATGCCAGCACAGCCTGGAAAGGCAGGGTCTTCCAGTTCAGGGGTTCATGTAGCCAGGGCAGGCTTTACTTGTTACCTAAAAAGGGCATTTTCTGGAGGTGTAATTCAGTGTATAAACAGGATTAGGACTGTCCAGTTCTCAGAGAGGAAATGAGGCACCTGCTGAGGCACTCGGCCTGCAAACCTGACAGGTTTAAGCCTGGGATGTCCCTGGTTGGAGGACGCTGTGGATGGTGGAGAAGTTTGGGGTGGCAGCCTGCTTCCGTCCCAGATCACCACAAGCACCAACTCCTGCACCCCCTGCCATGGAGCAGCAGTTGTTTGCACAGGGGTCTCCCCTGCAGTTTTCTCTGCCTGCTGCCCTCCATCCAGCCCTGACCAGCACACGGCCTGGTGGGTCTGCCCTCCTCAGAGCAGCAGCAGCACGTGGCTGGGATGGATTCAGAGATGATCTGTGCGTGGGCTGGTGTTGGTGTTTGCTCACAGCAAACCCCAGCAGATTGGGACCAGGACATCCCTGGCTGTAGGAAGAGAGGAGCCAGCAGTGTGGTTCTTTTTCCATGAGATTCTCCTCAGGGCAGAAGGGGAGTCTTTGACACACTCACCCATCACTCCTGCTGGGGATGTGAGTGTAAGGTTCTGCTAGGCAAACTTTGGTGTCTGGCTATCAGAGCAGACCACCCTGACATACGGCTTGGGGCCACTTAAATGAGTACAAGGCATCAAATCCTCAGCATCAGAGTTGTTCCTCCCCCCTGAAGGAGCAGCAGTGTTGCAGATCCCTTTCTGGCTGTGGCCCTGCTGTGGCAAGCCTTTGCCTGTGTGCTCAGAGTGCACGGATCTCCTGCAAAGCCACTGAGGGTCAGCTCAGACAAACCTGCACCCACCGTGGCGTGCGGAGTCGCAGCTGACAGGACACGTGTAGGTGTTACTGGTTCGTGCAGCACCGAGAGCTATTAGGGATGAGGTTCTTGGGCGCGTGTGTTTGTTGGGGACCTTGGCCCCACCAACACAAAAGATACTGACACCCCCTGTCCCCTCTGAGAAGGAATAAAATTTTGGATTAACAGCAGGGAGAAATCTGCAGCAAGAACCATGCAGGTCGGGCTGTGCAGGGAATTTGTGCGATCCCACCAGCACAGGCAGCACCCCCAGGAGCCCCGGCCTCCCTGCCATTAACACCTGTGGCACCGACCTGCCGAGCCCCGCCGGGTCCAAGCCCCAGCCAATTAAGGGTGAGGCGGCAGCCTGGAGCCGCGATCCCCGAGCAGTGGGTGCTCCAGGTGCCATATGTACTGCAAAGAGCGTGCGGCACTTCCCCGCGCCGCGCTCGGCGCGCGTTCGGAATGCTCTTCCCTGCTGGAAGGCTGAGCTCTTACGCGATTCGAAGTTGTTTTGTGGTTTATTTTTGGGAAAGGGGGGGGGGAAAGAAATAATGTAATTCGGTGATGCCATTTGCATCCTAGACAGATGATGAGTTGCTCTGGCTAGCAGCTTAACCCTATTAGGCAACGTTAGGGACTGTGACTTTATTAAATAATAATACAAATTATTTTCATATCAAGACCCTTTGACTTTGTAACTTCCTCGTATTGGTACGTTGTCAACAAGAATGAAATTTCATAGTTAAGGAATATAAAATAGAGTAAAAGGCATCCAGAATTCACAGCTCTGGGGTGGATGTTGAAGAACACGCCGTGTGTACTCGCAGTGATAGCATTATAGTGGTACATAAAATACCAGGGAAAAAAGTACTTTTACTTCAGTAGTAGCTGTGAGTGTGACCTGGGAGACTCCAGACTTATTCACAAGGCTTTGGTAGAACAAGGTCAAAATTTTATTTCAAATAAAAAGACCCCAAGGCTTCAGGGGATTTTTGTCAAATTGCTAGCACTCTGCCAGATCTCTAGAATTTAATGTGGAGTTTTATAGAGAGGCTTAGTTGTGAAAATGAGGGTTGTGTTGCCTGCTGTGAGGACCACTTGCCCAGAGCCCTGCTGAGCACAGCTAACAGAGGCTTCTCTCACAGGGGTGAGGTGCAGACGTGGGGTGCCCAGTTTGGCAAAGGGGTCATGAATCCCAAACACTGACGGTTCGTGCAAGTGGTTCCTGAACATACCAAAGACCCTGCAGAGAAGTTAAACTAGTGCACTGCAAACTGTCACCAGAGCTTAGATTTATTTTCTGGAAGATACTTTCCTAAGGGTCTGAATTTGGGGTGAATCACCTTTCTACCAGCAACCTGAGGGCTGCCTGAAGCCCTCCCAGTGCTCTGCTGGGTGCTCTGTGGAGCTACACCAACAGACCTACTTTTGATGTTGGCTTTTCATACCTAACTTAAAGAATTATGTGCCACAGAAAAGCTGCCTAATGACCGGACAGCGTTATTATCTGGCATGCAGCAGCATAGCAGGACGATAACTATTTATTTACTCTTTGTGGATAATGTTCTGTTATTTTCTAGTCTTTGGCAATAGCAAGAGAGCATCTGATATATACAATATTGGTGTGTATCCAATTGTTTGTGAACATCCCAAGTTTTGAAACATGGTTGTGAGAGAGGAATATAAGCTTAAGCTTGAAAGGCTAAAAAGCAGAAAGCCCCACACGTAAATGCTATTATACACTTAATGAGGCAGGGTTTAAAAAAAAAAAATCAGCCACACAAGTTGGTTTTATCAAAGAAAATGTATAAATAACAACCAGTGATTCAGAGTGCCTCACAAAGGGAAAAGCAGGGACGGGAAGCTAGCACTTCACTTGTGGCATTCAGATAATTCTATTTACTACACTAATCTTTTGGGCTTAGCAATTGACAATCAATATATTATTATCAACAAGCGTTAATGCAAACAAAAAGCTTCTATTTCTTTTTTTAACTGTGCTCCCCTAAGTCCCTTAAATTTAATTAAAACCAGACAGCTCTCCTTCTAGTACAAATTAGAGTTAAAATCATATTAAATATTTGTTCCACGGGAAAACAAAAGTGTCAGCTTGTGCTACCAGGTTTGGCTGTTTCTTTTTTCCTCCTTTTTTTTTTTTTTTTTTTTTTTTTTACACACAGAGGGGAAAAAAAAATACCAGCTACTCAAAGTTAAAATAAAGTCTCTCTCCCTCCCTCCCCGTCTCCCAAGACTACTGTCTATAACATGTTGTTCCTTATAGAAAGTGGGATATGGTGGCATTTGCTTGATTAACTTGCTCGACAAAAGTGACAGCTGCTGTGGGTGCATGTAGCTAAGCTGCACAGCGCAGTTCCGCCTTTGTACATCTGTCAGCAAAAAAGGAGGAATAAAGAGTGAAAAGAGACAAATTGGTCCCAAAAGGCAATCCATTCAACTCAGGAGGTTTGCTCTATTCAAGCACTCGCTGGGAATCTCAAGTGCTAGGTAGCTTATTCAATTTCATTCATTCTTTAGAATGAGCCCTCAAGTGTTTAATTTCTTATTCTGTTGAATAAAAGGGGAGCTTTTTTTTTTTTTATTGGAAGCATTAATTGTAAGACTAGCTGATCAATGCCTGCAATATTAACTCATTGCTTATTTTATGGTTAGCTGTGTGCTCTGAGAGCCGCAGCCGCTAAACTTATTTCTGTAACGTGGGCAGTGTCACACCAATTTCTGTGCTTCTGGAAAACCTGGGCGCTCGCAGCAATGTTGTTCTCAGTGCCCTGAGCCCTGTGCCCTGCCCAGCTTGGGGGAATGGTCCAAATCCTTGGCAGGTGTAAATCGAAAGAGTCGCTGGGTCATTATTGGTGGCGCCCATGGCAGCGTCCAGGACACGACCGAGCCAGATGCTCTGTGCCTGGGGGCTCAGCCCTGAGCCCACTGCAGGTTTGGCCCTCTGTGCTGGAGGAGGTTTTATAACTCCAAATGCTGAGCTGCCTTTGGGTGGTTCTTTGGTCCCCAGCAAAGGGCAGGGCAGGGGAGCCCTTCAGCAGGGCTCTGAGGAGTAATACGCAGAGCACAGCATGGATTTTGTTGAGTAGTGGCAAGGAAAGCTGATGAGCAGATGGGATGGGGTTTGCTGCATGGACAGGTCTCTGCTTGCCATCCTGAAAGCGTATGCTTGCAGGGGAGAGATGTGCCTGTTCCTTCTTCATTGTGTGGCAGAAGGTCCATCTCAGTCTCCTCACTGACACTGGGGACCAGAATGGTGTTTGTGCTTGAGTGCCTGTGGCTTTTCATCCACCTCAGCTCTGCCACCTCCTCCTCCAGGGCCACTGCCACATATCCTAACTCAAGCTTTTCAGACATACTTGTGTCACCAAAGCCCTGTCCCTGCTTTATCCCCACTCTCCCAGCCTGGGGCACAGCACATTTTCTGCAGCAACACAAAACTCGGGTTCCCAGAACAGCCTGGAAAACAGCTGGCTCAGCTCTGCCAGCCTGGCCAGGACCTTGCTAGCAGTGCTTGGGAGCAGGGCAAGAGTCACTGCCCTCATCCACGCCCAGTGTCCCAGCAGAGCTGGCCGTTGGCAAAGGCATTGCATAAGCTGCTGTGTATGTTCATGCTCCAGCATGAGCATCTCTTTATTTCTGATAGACAGGAGTGGGAACTGCATTGGCTGTGAGGTCCTGTGCTTTGGGCTTGCCATCTTTACCCAATTTTTGGAACAGCAATGACTGCCTGTAACCAAGAGCAAAAGAAACGTCAAGGGAAGGTGGAGAGAAGCACTTTGGTGGCCACAGAAGTCTGAATGGACAAGAATGATCCTTCCATGACTGCCATAGGGAGATCTGGGCTTTGGGTTGCAGGGCTGCAGGCAGTTCTGGTGTACAGACCTGGCTGTGCTGCTGGGCACACTGCGAGTGCAGGAAGGGACACGGTGCCTGGGGCTGGCAGGCTGCTCCTGAAGAGTTCCTCCTCCCATTCTCCACACAAGTCTTCCTCCAACGCTGGCAGCTATGTGCACAGGGCTGGTCCCCAGACAGCGTGTCCCTGCGCTGCTGTGGCTGCATCCCTCCCTTCCCCGTGGAGATGGCACCTGCTCAGGGGAGGTGGCTGCCATGAATCCTGGTGACAACGCCAAATACCCAATTTGATCTCAGGGCCACCCAGGACTGGGATGGACATGGCTCTGTCAGCTGTCCCCTACTGTCAGCAGTCTTAAATCATCACAGCCCCACTCTGCCTTCCCCCAGCTGAGCTTCTGGCCCATTGGACAGGGATGCAAATGCCAGAAACAAAGAGTTTGTAATTTTTTTTTTCCTTACTGATCAAATCACTTTGAGCTGTTGCCTGAGACCAGGTTCAGTTTTCCTTTGGGAAGTAAGACTCACAGTCAGCCTTTTCCTCTCTCTTCCCACCTCTGTGGTCCCCTCACTTCATGCTGGCCAGCTCAGGGATGCTGTGGTGGCGTCCGCCCAGCATCCAGTTCCTCATCTTTGAAACACCTTGAATTCAGGGGTTCATTTCAAAGCTGCCTTTCAGCATTTCAAAACAAGCCCATGTCCTGGACAAAGAGAGGGAGCCAGCCAGCATTCGGAGCCTCTTTGTGCAGTGTGTGTCACAGTTTTAAATAGATTTGCCCTGCTTGGATTGGTTCTGGTTGGAAAGCGAGTACTGAAATGAGAGGTCATAGGGGAGAGTTACTATGGTAATTGAGTAGTATCACCAGTAGTTTTGCTCTTATGAGCATTAAAGCACATAATAATAGACAAACAACAGTGGTTAAAGCAAGCAGGTAGGATTACTATGTTCTTTTGTCAGAAGTATATAATGTCTTGTAGTCAGTTTTAAAGACTTCTCAACCCCAAATCCACCCAGCAGTCACCTGCTGAGTAATTTTGTATGCCTAATCTCTAGCCCTTAACTACAAGCTTTCTGCTAATTTGAGGCAAATGGGTATTTTTGACACTAAATAGGGCAGTAAAGAATCCCTGACCTAGAAAAACTCCGTTCCAAGGCACTGAGAGCAGAAAAATATTCTTTCAGCATCCTTGTGAGACCTTTGGAATGACATAAAATAGCTTTGACTAAACTGTGCTGCAGCCTTCGATTAATGGTTTGCAGAAACTTGCTGAACATCCCTACTACAACTTCCCCCATAAAACTTGTCACTTCAGATTGCCATCAGCCACCACAACAATAATCATTTCATGCCTATTGCTAATTGCAAGCACAGCTGAGGCTCAGCAGGGTGCTCTTGCACAGTCCCAGGCCTTTATACCAGCCTCAATCTGTTGTATGGCACTTGTTCACACACAAAAAAACTACCAGTAAAGGCAGAAAGAGGCAGAGTCACAGGTTCCTTGTAATCCCTCTGCTACCCTGCTGACAACCCAGCCCTATAAGCATTCCTGGTTTTGTCCCACTCTTTACAAAAGCTGAAGTGACCTTAAGCTACTAGTATGTAAGCTTTTGAATGAAGAATACAGCTCCTTCAGGTGCCTTAAGAAGCAGTGTTGCATCTGGCTTACGAGATTCTGTTTGCAGCACTCCTGGGGTGAGCTGTGGCTTCCTGTAACATGTAAAATATGAGTGTGAACTCAAGGTTCATGGCAAGGAACAGGAGGTCATGCTTCCATTCAGCTCACACCAAAGAGAACGGGGCTTTGCAGATGTTCCTGGGTGTGTGTAATGACACCACCTCCCAGAAAGCACAGGAGCTCAGCACAGGGCTGGGTTTTGATAAAATGTGCCACATTCAGTGTGCTACTTGCAGATTTATTCATACCAATTTCTACAATTTATGTATTCAGAGACAAACTTGCTATTTCAGGAACTTATTGATCATGTTTTTGCATTCAAAAAAAAAAAAAAAGGCAGAGGGCTGGGGAACAAGTAAGCTTATTGCTCAAGCTGGTTGGGGTGGGCAGCCCTAGAAATGCACCTTTTGTAATGCTCCAGCTCCTGTAATGCCCATCCGGGTGCATCCCAGCTGGCCCATGGCCCACCTCATCCACACAGCCTAGCACCCAGCAATGAGGGTTGCTGTGAAAGACAGGAGAACAACAAAACAAACCTGAAGGAGGTATTGAATTCCTGTCTGTACAATTACAGTACCTGCTTGCAGCGTCTGGGCTTTGCTAGTGGCTGCATTTCCTCTGCTGGGGCTGGCTCCTGGTGTGCAGCCATGGGGCTGTGGTTTGCCTCTGCCAGAGCCCTGTGTCCCTCCCTGCTGACATCCCGCTGGAGGAGCCGTACCCACCATGCATCCATGCAGATGCAGCTTCCACAGCCTGTCCTCACCCTGTGCCCCCAAGCTGAGTGTAAATTGTCCCCTAGGTGAGGGACAGGGATGCCAGCAGCACCAGTAATGTGTGTGTGTACTACACTGACTTACATGTGGGGTTTTGTCCACGGGCCTGGACCATCAGGGAGGTCTGTTCGTTTTTTACAAGCAGGCTTGAGGAGTTTTTTGCAGAAAATATATTTATGGTGTTTACTTTGGTGTGCCCATGAAATGTGTCCGAAATGTGTTGCAAACCCCTTGTCAGGGCCCAAAGTTCGGTATTTGGGCTGTGGCCTGTGCACCTTGTCTTTTGGGACAAGCCACAAGGCTGGAGCTGGATCCCCAAGGGGACCCTGTGTCCCCAGCATGAAGCCCACTGCCCCTGAGGGCATGGCAGACCCCCCTGGGGAAAGCAAGGTGGCCAGTGTCCCCACAGGACCACTCTGTGCTCTTTTGTCTGAGGTGAATACGTTTCTGTTTAGGAGCATTTGGCTTTTTTGTTGTTTTTTTAATAATATAGTCATATGCAAATGTTATCTTCTTTGGTAGGTTAGTCATGAATCAGAGGGCTTATGCGTCTTATAGCACATCAACACTAGCGATAGCTAAAGGGAACATTTAATTTATGGGCTAACTTATTTTTATGAATATGCAGGGCTGAAATTCAGCAGTTGGTGTGTGCTCTATGAAGTGACGTGACGGTTTTGTGTATCAAGATCAATGAATTAGACTTTGTCTTTTTCTCATAAAGCAGAAAGTCTGAGGAGTTAGTTGGCTTTGAGAAAGAGAGCTCCTTTCATGCAGCCGAGCTCTACGCCCGGCTGAGCCCTTGTCAGCCGGTGCTCGAGAGGAGAGGGGTGCAATTCACATTTGATTCCAAGGAGTTTGCATCTCCCCAGAACCCAGAGTGTTTGAAGTGCCCTCCAGAAACACAGAAAAACGTTTCATTTGGCTTACTCGGAAGGTCTCACGGCGGCAAAGTCACCTTGCCAATACTCTCCGGGCAGAGGTTATAATTTCTGTTTGGGATCACATAGCCCTGTGGGCGTGTGTGGCGTGGGACAGACAGAAATGGCAGGACCTGCCCCTGCCGGGGACTTCTCCTCTCATGTGGAGTTGACACAAACACCCAGCAGATCGTTCTGTGGAAGACGGGAGGCGGCAGGGGAAGGGAAGGGGGCGTGTGTGTGTAACACATGGCTGTGCCCTTCCTCTGGGGGCTCCGATTTGAAGAGGTGGCAGAAGGGGAAGGAGGTGTTTGTCTGACCTGGGCATCCATGTGCCGGCACAGCCCAGGGTCACAGCTAATGCCACCCAAGAGCATGACTCAGTTAAGCACTGATTGCAGAAAAGCAGCTTTATGAACATTAGCAGTTTCTCTGTTTTGCCCACGTGGGTCTGCAGCATTTCATGGGAACCCAGGCACATCCCCCAGTGACAGCAGTTGCTCTGTGCCACCCAACCACCAGCTGGCTGTTGGCTGTCCTGGGTCCATGTACCTGGGATCCTCAGGGGATATCCAGGGACACTCTGACTTCCCAGACTAGTCTGAGGCATTGGAAGGTATGAAGCCCCACCAGACCTTCGTGTCTCCTGTGCTCATCAGGTCCACACCAGCTACCCAGGTCGCTTCACTCACTGTTCAGCCCCAGTCTGGTGCCAGCACCTCAGGTGACAGCTGAGAGCTCCTGCTTGCCAGTCTCAATTAATCTCAACCAAGCTCTTGCCAGCTTTCTGTCCTGGAGAGGAAGGGTCAGCGGAATCTCTGCCACAAGTTACACAAGGTGTAAGCATTGAGCATGAGGTCCCCACATGCCATTTCTTCAGTGACTCTTTCATCTCCTTATTTCCTCCATATTTTAAAGAGGTGGTGTAGAAATTAAAGCAGAGGAGCATAATTGGAGTTGAGGGGGAAAACTCTCCCCTGTGCAGCTCCCGGGTGCACTGCCACTCAGCTCAGAGATGTGTGTTGAGCACACATTTGTGTGGTGCAGGGCTGGCTTAGCTTAGACTCATTTGTTTGCTTTGGTGAGCCTCATGCCACCTTGTGGGTGCCAGTGTCAAAGGATGGAGGGAAGCAAATCACTGGCAAGTTTTGCAGTTACAGAATGTTCGGTTGTCTTCCTTCTCCTGCTGAGCTGGCAGCAGGAAAGGGCATGTTCTGTGTCAGAGGCCCCTGGCCCAAGGGGACACTGAGGGAGGCAGCAAGACCTGACTTGGACTGGTGTGAAGTTTCAGGCTCATTGGGAGGCAGCTGCATCCTAGACTATGGATGGTGCTCCGTTAGGATCTTCATAAACTGGTCTGGTGGAGTTTCTTTAGTATTTTAACTGGTTCTAGATTAATTGCATCTGGTCTGGGGTTTGATCTCTGCGTGTAAAAGAGATCATGAGAGGGGTGCAACTGTGCATACAGAGGTGTGATGGGTTTTTGCCTGCTTTGTAACCGCCCCTTGTGCTGAGCACCTTGGGGAGGTTTTGTGGCTCCCCACCCACTCCCAGGCCCTGCTTTTCCTCCTCTCGAGGGCTCGCTGCTCATCTGTGTGACATCAGACGTGCCACGGCAGCCCTGCATGAGCAGGACTCTGATCCACAGCCCCCCAGAGCCTTCCTGCACTGCAGGCTGCTGCCACACTGCTGTGAGCCTTTTTCACAGACAGCAGCACAATTTCAGCCCCTGGAGGGGCCCTGTGAGTTCAGCAGCTTGAAACAAGCTGATTTCTTTGCTGCTTTTCCATCTTTCATAACTGTGAGGGTGAAACCAAAGCACTTCCCACACAGCCTGGGCAGGCACCCACCCGTAGGTGCTTACACCAGCATCCTTCCCCTCAGCCAAACCTTGCCCTGCATGAGCCTCCCCTCTGCTCACCCTCAGGGTCCCAGACTCATCCTGTGGCTGTTTATGATTGAATTTGAAGATGGTAAGTAACCTGAGTGTGGGACTGACATCCTTAAAGGCAGGACTGTGTTCTCACTGTGGGGGAAACAGGCTAAAAAAATGGCTCGAGCCAAACGCACATCACTGCTGGCAAGTGCCATCAATGGCAAAATCAGATTACAAAACCTTGTGGCACCACTGGTGGCCTTTACCCGCCTAATAAATTTATTTTGTTGTTATTTTTATTAAAATTTAAAAGCCCGTGCATGGAAATTCTGTGTAAGAGGAGATGCCAGACTCCCCTCTCATTCTGTGGCCCCCATGAGCAGGCTGGCAGGTGGGTGTGAGGCTCAGAGGTGGTGTGAGGCTCAGAGGTGGTGTGAGGGGATGCTGGGGGCACAAGTGTCAGTCGGGGCATCGCACACAGCCCCGTGTGGGTGCTGGAGAAGCCGTGTCTCTCTTGCAGCAATGGTACACCAGCTCCATGAGTGTCGTGTGCACTTGGCTGACAGACCGCATGGACCTGCAGCTCCACATCTACCAGCTGAAAACCCTCATTAGGATAGTCAAGGTAAGCACCCAGGTGTTCCCAGCGCCCCTCGCTGTCGGGAGGAGCATGTGTGTGCTCCTGCATGTGTGTGGCACGTGCTCTGTCGCTGGCAGATAAATGAAGGATTGATTAAAATTCCTTTAAGGAATTAAGATAGCTATGCCTGTGGCAGGTAGCACTGGATAAACAGGAGCTTTAAATGCAGAGAGATGTAAAACACAGGTGTGCAAATAAGAACAAAGTAACTTCTTGCATTAAAAACAAAAACCAAACTCCTTGGCTATTTGACCTTACCTTTACAGTAAGTACACCAAAATTAGCCTTTTTGTGGACAAATTCACTGATCACACCAGTGAGCTCTGGTGTTAAAATGGGTTAAATCAACCCAAAAGTTTTTAATGCTGTTTTGCTCGAAACGTTTAAGCCCAGCTATGGCTCGTAATTATTGTCAGAATGCAAATGAGATTGTTCTCGTAGTTAATTGAAGTTGTTTCTTTTACAATGGGTGTATATAATCAACTCTAAGAGATCACAAAGGTGAGATAACATACCCTGAAAGTAGCATTTTTTTCTTTAAGTGCACGTGTATGTGTATATCTGTGTGTGTGCGTGCCTTGGACTAATGATAATTATTTCAGTGTGAAATCACAGTGGTTTACATGAAATAATAAGATCACAGAAGGGGGTAAATATATTTTTGATCATTTTAGGTTCTATCTAATGCTTTTTGGTCTAGTATTTTATAATGTTTATGGTCTTGTGTGCAGTGAACACATTGAAGGCATGAATAAATTAAAACTGAAATGTATTAAATGTGCTTTTCATAACTGAAAACAACAGGCACAGACAGATTATTCCTACTTGTCAGCGAGCTGAGGAAAGCTTTTTTTCCTTGTGCTTTATTTATACCAATATTACATTCAGAAGCAGCTATAACAAACCCAAGGACTTTCTGAAATAGCAGAACAGTAAATAGTTTCTATGCAGAGCACAGAGCAGAATTAAATGAACAACGAGACCAGAGTTTTATCTCACAGAGTTGAGAAGGTTTTAAGCATAAATTAAGAGATGTTAATTGTAATAACAAGGGAAATATAGGAACCATGGAAATACAATTCCAGATTGAGGTGAACAAAGGGAGATTTAAGAAACAGGCTCCATTATTTATATGGAGCTTATATTTATACCTCAATAATTTCGTCCAGTATCCTGGACTTAGTTTACTTAATCCCTATACTGTAGGTAGGATTGTTTAATGTGGAGCATTCCAGGAATGTGTAATCATGTCTGTGGGTGCAGGGGATAAGCATCCTGCTGCTTGAAGAGAAATACCTGACATTAGAGGCAGGATGAACACATCCAGGAGCGAGGGAAGTCAGAGCAGAGTCCTTACATTGCTTCGATGTCTTTTTAGACACCAGCCCACCCTATGCAAAGCTCCCCCGAGCTGCTTTGAAGCTGCCCAGCCCACAAAGGCAGGGCTGGAGTCACAGAGCTGTAATTTGTTGCCCAAGGCACCCTAGAGGGACGTCTGCCACACCAGAGTGGTGGCCAGCAGAGATGCTCCTGTGGCCTCTGCACTTCCTAGGTGATGCAAATTGTCCCCAGGGCTGGGATTTCCCTGGTATCCCAGCCTCTCCCATTAGTGGCCCCAAACCCCCAGCACAGGGGCACATGTTGACTCCTGCAGGGGAGCTGGTGTTGGCCCTGACCTCTCCCTGTCTCTGCTGTAGAAAACGTACCGCGATTTCCGATTGCAAGGCGTGCTGGACTCCACCTTGAACAGCAAAACCTACGAGACCATCCGGAACCGGCTGACGGTGGAGGAGGCCACGGCGTCGGTCAGCGAGGGCGGGGGGCTCCAGGGCATCACCATGAAGGACAGCGATGAGGAGGATGAGGAGGATGACTAGGGGAGCTGGAGCACCGGCCGGGGGTCGCCTGGTATCCGTGCATGTACCTCGTCTGTAACTCAGTTAGCCACATTAGGAATTTTTATGTCAGCTCTAAATGCCCATGAGAAGTTTACCAATACAAATGCCATGTTAGCTGTGTGGTAATAAGATTAGCACCTCTCTTTGATTCATCAGTTTCCTAATTTCATATCTATATGTTCATAAGCAATATGGAGCACCATTGTTTAATACTGTTAATGGAAAAACTACATAGAAAACATCCTAGGTGTGTCCCTGTTATTAAAGTTTAAACAATGCTTCATTAATGTACTGTATATACATTGATGGTAAATTGTTGTGAAGATGAGTGACTCGAGTCCTTTCATTTCTTTCTCTTCTGTGGATGCCAACTGCTTAAAATTAATTAAAAAAAACAGCTTTGTTTTTAAAAGAAAAACCAGGCAATTACAAATGATTTTTTTGTTCTCTCTGTTCATTTAAAAACCAGAAAACAAACAAACCCAGACAGCCGTTTGAATCATTCTGCATCCTTGTTAAAGTACCAGGCTCTTCCCTTCAATATGCAGTTAACTCCATAGAGACTACATCCCAGAGGATTAGTCATTCTAATTGCCACACCAGATTAATCCTATCATTATGGATATATCATGCCACATTACAAGTCCAAAGCAGTTGTTTTATGTTGACGTTTGCTCCTCTAAATGTTACATTTTTGTTTAAATTTCAAATAACCGTGTATGTACAAAGACAACTTTAATTACAATCTTATCTTAGACTCTACAAATGTGTTTATAATAATATATTGAATATTTATTTCGGTAGATTGTAACCATAATTTACAACTCCTCTGTTTCACAATGGTTTTTATATATGTCATGTACATTGCATTTTGACCAGTAACTGCATGTCCATCAGTCCCTTCTCCAGAGCTTTTACTTTCTGTGTAAAATAGTGATCCATCTTGCTTTTTTTGCCTTATACAAGCCGACAGTTGTAAAAGTGTGAGAACTGTGGCTTCTCAATAAATAACTATTCAGATGTCCTAATAATAAATTATGGAGTCTTTTTATGTCTGCCTTAGAAAAAAAAAACAACAAACTAAGCTGAGATGTAAGAGCCCCAACCTCACAGAATAAAGGCATTTTCTTTTCTCATGGGTGTTCTTTAGTTTATTAATTAAGAAGATGGTTTCCTCATTTGCTCCCCAAGGTCAGGATTGGGAGCACACTATCTGTTCCCCAGGTCCAAGAGCATTTCTGCTGTGACCACCACAGCTGTTTCCACCATTATCTGTACTCTGTGTCCTGTGATTTGTCCCTTGACATCTAATTGATGTCTGCTCTGGTTCAGCCCCTGTTATTATTTGGCCATCAGCCTTACCCAACACTTACCTTCCTTCAAAAGGCCTCAGTTTGTATTTTAACTTCTCCCAAAGTAGTCTTAGTGCAGCAGGGCAGAGACAAACCCTGAGCTGAGATTAAATAAAAGTGTGGTTTGATGGAAAACGTGTTTAGTGGGAGCACACTTGAACTGGCTGCCCAGGGAGGTCATGGATATCCCATCTCTGAAAGTGTTCAAGGTCAGGGGCTCTGAGCAATCTGGTCCAGTGGAAGGTGTCCCTGCCCATGGCAGGGGGTTGGAACTGGATCATCCTTAAGGTCCTTTCCAACCCATCCATTCTGTGATTCTCTGTGAGACTGAGAGTTTTCTGAGAGGTTTTGCAGCCCCTCCCTCCCATCAGCTGATTCACACCACAACTGGTTCTTGCTGGGCCAGGTCTCAGCCATTTGAGAGAGCAGCAGAAGAACCAGTGTGCTTTACCCCCAAACACAACCACCTGCGGCCAGCCTGGGGAACCAGGACAAATGTTCATCCCTCACAAATAAAAGATGGCCAAACGGAAAAACATCCTTCCTGGATGAGCCTTCCTGACATAACGAACAATTAAACCATCTTCCAGAGCCAAAAACACATCAGATCCACCCTGGACATATGGGAGGAGACTGGGACCTCTGGAACTGCCTGTGAAGGGGGTATTGACTCCCGGACTGGGCTGGGATAGTTATGGAGCCTGGAGCATATTCACTTGCAGTGCTGGATTTTTGGGTCCCTTCCCTCTGTGTCAGAGTTTAGCATCTGCTGTGGAGATGCTGTGCAGCCCCACCTGGATGGTCACACCCCACACATTCAGCATCCACCTTTCCCAGGTATCCTGGGAACACCACCCCCTTGGAACAGGGGCATTAGCAGGGGCTTCACTTCAGGAGTGGGTGGTGGATGTGCACATTTAGCACCATTTACATGTTGAGAAGCCATCTGATGCACCAGAATAGACTAATTTTGAGCCCTGACTGTAGCCCAGCAGACTTGATACTTGTCTTGCTCTGTGCTGCTGGTAGAGGGAAGCATTGCCAGAAAAAGCTACTTCTGAGGACTTAGGCAGAAATATGGCTTTGTGACCACAGACACAGGAAGTTTTTCCCTCTTCTTACCCACCATTTATATGTGCAACTTCTTGGCCCCGAGTCCTCGGAGGAGCTGGGGTAGTAGTTGAGTGTTTAAGTCATACTCAGTCTATCAAAACCAGTTCAGATGCCTCTGCAGGTCTGTCACTGGCATGCACACAAAAAATGTCTATTCCTTGACTTCATTATGCTTGGAGCCTTCAATCCCACCCTGAAGCCTCCCAGGACTTCCCTGATAAAGCAAGTCTCACAAGATACAAAGTAAGGAACAAACTGCAAGCACCCCCTGGTCCTTTTTTCTAGGGGGTTAAGACCCACACACATACTGCTGCACACGTGTGTTCATTCCCTCTTTCTCCTCTCCCTCAGCTGCCCCAAATATTTGTGTGAAGGACAACAGCTCCAAGAGGAAGTCCTAGGAAAGCCTTACTGGGGTGGTCACCAGGCTGGTAGCAAAGAGCACTGAAGGACATGGAAATTTATAGCTCTGCTGGCAGTCAGGCAGAGCAGAGCTGGAGAAACAGCTTGATTCTGCTCTGGAAATGTCTTCTTTTTTTTTTTTTTTAAACACAAAATATTTATTGGGTAAAAACACAGCCCACTTCCACCTGCCACCTTTCAAAATAGTGAGCCCTGCTCAGTTTTTTGAATGAGAGAGTGTGGGTGCAGCCTTGAGGAGATGCTCCTTGGCTGTGCATTGCTAACGCACGGCGGCACCTCCCTAAAACAGCAGTGATTGGACACCCTCGACTGAGTGCCTCTGCCACGAGCAGTGACCCTATGGCCTGTGACAGCTTTTTGTGTCCTCAAACCCCAAAAAAGCACCCCAGAAATTCCACAGCCCTGAGGCTTGACCGCAGAACAGGGAAGAATTAGCCAGCTCACTATTTTTAAGGCATTTGGACCCAAAAGATGAGCTTCAAGGTTATGTACTTCAGTGTAAGCAGGGAGAAGATCTTACAGCACTGCTGCAAAGCAGGATTGAACCTCCCACTCCCCAGTCTGCAGCCTGTGGCTGAGCAAAGGAGTGCACTGCCCCCTGATCCCCACTGCCCTTAACCCTGCGCGTGGCCAGGCTGTGCTGGCAGCCCAACCCTCCCCTGAGTGCTGCACTGTGGTACCAGGAGCGGGAAGAGCCACCTTGGGTCAATCCTGAAGAAATGTCAAATCCAAAATGGTTTGGTTTTGCCTGAAAAATATCAATCTTGGTTCAAATCCCTCCCGGCCACAGACTACAGTCTGGACAGAGCTCAGCTCCTGCAGAGCAAAGCTACACCTCGGGCAGCACCTCTAAGGGCTGGTGGATAGATGAGAGCACTGGCAAAGGTGGCTGAGGAATTCAGAGATCTGCTGCTGGTTCATTTCAACCCATTGCTGTGATGGAACGAGCTCCAGCAGTCAAAGGACTTGGTGCCAGTACAACTGCACCTAGATGAAGAATCTGCCTGTACAGTTATGTCAATCAGTTTTGGGAAAAGAGGAAAATTTCATTCTTCTGCCAGCAAAATTTTAAATGAGAGATCAGGCCAAAACTTCTCTCATATTTACAGGGAAGTCCAGCGAAAATATCCTTTTTTTGACAGACTTACTTAAAGCATGTGGCATGGAGACTGAAAATGCTATCAACTATTTGACTGACAAGTGTCAGCAGCTGTTCATCCAATTTGTTTTATATTTCACCAACTAACAGATTCTTTCCCCTCTGCTGTAATGCATGTCTTCTGGCCCACAGGCATCTTAGAAATTGCTTTTCTGCCTTTCTAGTGACCAAAACGTCAAAAATATTAGAAGACAATTTGTGTTCAGAAGCATAAACAGGCATGCAACAAAGCAAAGATGATTTTGCCAATATTCAGGCTGTTTTCTTTTTTAAAAAGTCACAGCAAACCTAAGGCAAAAATTATTTCTCTAAGCTTTAAAAGAAAAAGCTAATGCAAACAAAGGGCATGATAAATCAGCACAGGTTAAACCATCAGCTACCAAAGGGAAAAGCTGCTGTTTAACAGCCAGCCAAAATGAGCTGAGCTGTATGTCAACTTCTGCACTTTGGCTGTGAAGTTCAGAACTCTGCAATTCCATTACCAGTATTTGTTCAAAAACCTGCTCCACGTTGCCAGGATTCAACAAAGCCACTGTTGTACCAAACCAAGCTTGGCTAGGAGAGTCCTTTGAGCCATTCACAAAACCCAGCCCTCTTCACCTTAGGTCTAGCACTGCTTTCAGAACTCTTCAATCCCGACTGCATATAATAAAATTATTGCAGTTTTCACCCGTCATGAACTCGCTGGACTAAAAAAAGCCTGTGTGACACCTCTCTCTGGTGAGCTATATTCCATGATATTTCCTTTAAACAAACAAGTTTAGGCTTTCAAGCCAAACCTGAAGTGATATTTTCCTCAGCCTTTCTAAAAGATACATATTCCATTTCAAGTCATAAATCCGCATTTGTTGTAACTATGCAAAATATGGGAGAAAAAAAGTGCAGAGATTATATGCAATCTGCCAGCAGAGTTGTGTGCCATGAGGAAAATGCCTCACAGGTCAAAACAAAGAAAAACACTGAGCAACAAATTAGTTGCAGGCAGTAGCTAATATGGAGATCAAAAGATTAAAATCAACATACAACGATGAAATCACTGGAATAATAGGAGCACTTAAGAAGATTAAGTCAATAACAGAGTCCAGTGCTACGAAAATAAGGTTTTGATTATACTGTAAAAATTTATATTGGGAGAGCAAAAGTAATTACAGCCATGACATGCTTTGCTATCCCTGCCTTAGACCATCTTGGCTCATTTCTTATGCAAGGAATACAGTTGTTGAAATAAACAGAAATGTTATGACTCAAGTGCTCGATTCAAAAACAAACCAGGTGGTCAGATCAGACTGGGGACTGTCAAGATGGGGTCTGTAAAATTAGGACTTGTTGCAGATCCTGGAGGATATGACAGCTGGGGGGAGCAAAGGCCACACTGTTTAGGACTGGCTTTCTGCACAGAGAGCTCCACGAGCAGCTGATGTCAGGGCTGTCCCAGGCTGTCAGCTGGAGAGGAGAAGCACGCACTGGAAGGGAGGTAGGAGGAGATGAATAGCTCAGAGGCTGGTAGTGAACATGGTGGTGATGAACTCTGATAACAGGAAAGGTATTTTTCCATCCAGCTAAACAGGCAAAGATTGCAGGTTTGGTTTTTTATCAGAGGCAGAGATGTGGCAGCCTCCAAGCCCATCCAGACCCTCACAGCAGGGACAGGAACATTTCCCATAGCCACGTTCAGCAGCTCTGGGAGTCAACCAAAGGGGGTGGGAAGGACAACCCACCAGGGGCAGCTAATGCTCACCATGACAGATCTACCCTTGATCATGTGCTTGGTGTATAAGCAGGAATTGCTGAGCCAGTCCCTCCAGCACAAACTGGCCATGGCCACGGAACACCAGCCTCATCCACGGACTGTGGGACCAAAGGCCTAGAGCTCCCCACGGAGAAACAGCTACCCTGGTGAGGTCCTCTACACCCAAGAAGTCTGAGAGCTCCTGGTGGGCTCTGCAGTGCTCTGAGTTTTGTGAGGAAGAGCTGAAGCAGCTCCTCTGTGCCCCAGGGCTGATGACTTGCCCCAGCATTTCACACAACTGTTTTTCCAATATCACTATCTCCAGCCCCACCCCCACCCCAAAATCACCATCTAGGCTCATAATTAAATCAAATAAATAAATTCTCATCTATTTTTACACAATTTGTGGATATTCTTGAACATTCAGGAAATACTCGGGTTGTGCATTGAAGTTTTTTCCTCCAGTGACGAGGTCTGGATTTTCAGTCTGGGCTCTCATTGTTGGGGGGATTTTTAGCGGATTTTCTAGATCATGTCTTCATGAATCAACCCATTTCTCGTGCCCAAGCAGCACAGCAACACTTTCACTTGTCAATCTGGGAGTCTTGCCAGGCTGTCTCTGACTTAGCCACCATGAGGGACAGGGATGCTGCAGTCCAGCCAGTCCCACACACCCCAGAGGAAGGGGACAAGGTGCTGCCACCCGCTGCCACCTCCAGACCAGGCAGCCCATGGAGTCCAGCTGTGCAGCAGGTAAGAACATCTGTGACAACAGTTCAAAAAATGGCAAATACAAATCTCAAACGACCTCAAGTGGCATAGCCAGAAAGACTGGGCGACACTGAGTGAGGAGTGAGCGGCAAAACAACAGTGGAAAGATTGGTTTTGGAAGGATTCTTTCTCTGTTTGATTTTCTTCATTGAAAAAGGAAGTAATTTCGAAAATGAGATGTTTTTCCATCTCATTAAGGGGAGAATAATTCAAAACACGTGGAGTTTGTCCCACTTACTTTTTTGGCCTTCCTTCTTTCAAGCAAAAAAAGGGAAGGAATAGGAACATGAAACTGAAGTGGGCTTCTACCCATTTTCACTGTTTTTTGTTCCTTTTCCTGAAACGTTTTCAGTAGGAAAGTGAGAACAAGGCCATCCCCCCATTATATTCTCCCTCTCTACTTCCTCCCACCTTTTCTCCTAAATAGAAAATAAGGGGAAAAAACCCATACAAACCCAGAAAAACTTAAAAGCTCCCACTCTGTCAAAAAAAAAAAAAAAAAAAAAAAGTACAACATTTCAAAACATTAGGAAGGAACATCTTTCAGTTTCAGTGCTCAGAAATGAAAGGCAGCATTGCTCCATTACTGCAATGCGAAGGATGACTATTTCTGACAAGAAAGATGGAGAAGAGCAGCTCACCCTTTCAACAATTTCTTCCTTGCATTACTGGACAGGTTGGCTTTGGACATGGATTGGATTCCAAGGACTCCTCACCTGCCTCCTGGGCTAGACCAGTCTCACACCAGGAACTAGATTTCCCTCATGATGTCTCTCTCTGCTCCTCACAGGCAGGCAGGCAGCGTTTTTGGGGCATAAAGCCTGGCTGGGATCGAGCCGTTAGTTACCATTCCTGTTGACAGGCAAACTAGAATAGGCTCTGGCTCACTTTCTCCGAGCTGCGGAAGGAGGAATGAGCCGGGAAAAGAGTTCATTCAATTGCTTCTGTTTGGCAGCTCTGCAGGACTCTCGGCACAGACAGAAAGAGATGTGGCAAGTAAGGAGTTGCCATTTTTAGAATTACATAAGCCCATTTGATTGCCATCGAGGCACTCTGTGCAGCTCCTGCCACGGTGCCCTGCCGGTTGCTTTGCAGTGGGACTAGATTTCAAACGGTTTTAGAAGCAGGTCAGATACCAGCTTTTAAAATTGGATTCAGGTTGAAAATGTCGGCGTTACTCCTGCCATCACTGACAATATAGACCAATACAGCCATGCAAGGACTCTGAGCCAGTTTGCCTCCAACATCCCACTAACTACACTTCCTCTGGAACCTGTACAGTGCTCCAAAAACTTAGGTCCCCAATAAATAAATTTTAAAAATCTAAAATTATAAAATAAAATTATCTGCCTATAGTTAGGCAGTAACGTACGTAACTCAATAAAAGGAATGAAAAAATACCTTGGGAGGGTCTCAAAGCCGCTACTCCATCCAAGGTGGCCTTGCCGGGCACTATACTCCTGCCCCAGTGTGGCAGTGTCTGTTGGGTGACAGGGAAGCAGGGTCACCCCCCAGTGCAATGGGTCCTGCAGAATAGGATGGACTGCCCGTGGGGACCGAGGCACACAGAGCTGCAGGGGTACTGCTCCCTTGGACCAAGAATCGCAGTACCAAAGGAATAACCTGAAAGATTCACACAGGAACAACCCTCACTTCACCTCTGCCCCAAACTTTGCTATCCTGACTTCTCAGTTCATTTCTCATTAATTTGTCCAAACAGTGACTTTCTCTGACCACTGCAAACTGAATTGCAGCCAAACACCTTGGGAGCATCCCCGGGCTGACCCTTCGAGGTCACAATTGCTGCCCTGCACGGAGACAGACCCAAATCCAGCACGGTGGGGCCAGGGCCAGGCAGCGCTGCAGCCCAGCCCTTCTCCCAGCCCAACCCTGGGCCTCTCCAGAGCACCCTTGCACGAAGCTGCAAAGCCACAGAAAAAGCTGCTCCCCCACCCTGGCTCACAAAGACAGCCTCATCCGAATTGCCTGGGCCGGTGGCTCACCCGGCAGCCCATCACCTTCTATTAAAAATAATAGGGAAAAGAATTAGGCAAAAAAGTATTTAGAAAAATACCTATAAAAAGCAAAGCAGCATGGAAATCAAAGCCACCATTTCGGGGAGATTGAAGCATAATGCTAATAACTTTCGGCAGCTTCCACTGCGGAGTTTAAGCAGCTGCCAAGTTAAATAACTAGGAGGATCCTAAGTTATCTTCCAGTGGACCAGAAATGCCCAGTGCCGACTGCCTGGGCGGAGGCGGCCCGACGGACGCGGGGAGCCGGGCCGAGCCTGCGGGGCCCTGCGCTCCCGCCCGCCTGGGACCCACCCGGGACGCGTCCCCGGGAGCCCCTGACCGAGCGGGTCTGGCTGTCGAGGAGCGAAAGGGGAACCCCCGCCGGTTTTCGATGTCAGCGGCCGGGGAGGGTTTGGGGCTAGGGCTGCCGGGCACGTACGGGACCCCCGAGGGGAGCGGGCGCTGGAGAAGCCCCGGGTGACCCGGCGTGTCCCGCACGGGGCCGGCCCGGCCCGCCCGGACACCACACTCGTTTTTCTGGGGAGGCAGCGGCGTAAAAATAACCGCAGAGGCGATCGCGGCCGCAATGGGAATGTCTTGGCGGCGTGCGCCTTCTTGGGAAAAATCCGCAAACCATTTCTCCCTCCAAAAGTCGGGGGTGAAGGATTAAAGCCCCACGGGAGAGCGGCCTCCACGGGAGAGGCGGAACGCGGGGCCGAGCCGGGAGCCCGCGGCGCGCCCGACGTGCAGACGCTCCGGCCCCCCAAAGCCGGGCTGGGCCGCCCGGCCCCCCCAGAACCAGCCCTCCCGCCTGGCGCTCCGGGAGCACGGGGGCTCGGGCTCGGTGCTGGGCAGGCGGCGGGGCTGGGGCAGCTGTCTCAAAGTCAGTCAGTTGTAATATGCTCGCCGGAACAGCAGAAGTCGAATCGATAGAGACGGCCTCCAGCTGTGCCTAAACCTGCGATTTCAATTAAAATACTGAGCTCTGATGCCCGGCTCTTAGCTGGGATCTCAACGCCCTGATGCGTAAGGCGTGCGGCGCCCGGCTTCGAGCTGGCCGGGAGGCAGCGGCACGGCCCGAGCCGGTACCCGGCCTCGGGATGCACGGGAGCTTCCCCGGGCTGCAGGAAGGAGGCAGCCCCAGGGCTCCGCGAGGGCCCCCCTGCCTCTGCTCGCCCCCAGGAGCCCGAGGCCTGCGGGACCCGCTGCCCCGAGCAGGGCGGTGGGCGCGCAGCAGCGGGCCGCCAGCCGTCCCCTTGGCCGGGGAAGGAGGGGAAGAGGGAGAGACCCGGCTCAGCGAACACCCCGGCAAGGACGAGGGCGGCTCGGAGAAGCTGGCAGCGAGCTCCCGGTCCCGGCTCCGCAGCCCTTCTTTTATCCTGCCCGAAATCATCTCGTTTACAGAAAATATTTGTTTGCACTATTAGTTGGTACTGGAGTTAATTACTCAACGTGTGAGCGGGGAGTAATATGGATAAAAGCAGCCCCAGTGTTTATTGTGTGGGTGAGCTGTTTGAGCGGTGCTTGAATAAACTGCAATTAGGGTTAGATAGAGATTAATTAACATGTGAGTGGCAAGGTGTAAAATAGTTCCCAACCCTCCACTCAGTATAATCTGCAGGCGAGGAAAAGAAGTTTGTGGAGGCTAATTAAATACTTCGCTAAAGCCGGCGAGCCCCGAGAGTGAGCGGAGTCCAGCCCAGCGCGGCCGCCGCCTGCCCGCTCCCGCTGCCCGGAGGAGGCGCGGGCTGGGCGGGCACCGCGGCTCCAGCGCAGCGTGCCTCCCCGGGGCTCAGCCGGGCTCTCCCGCAGCCAGACACCGGGCACGGCTTCTGCGGTTCTCCGCGGTCCCGTCCCAGCCTCTCGCCCAGAAGCGGGACGGTTCCGTCGCTGCCTTGAGCGCTGACCCCCCAGATCGGGGCGGGCAGGGCTGGGCGGACGCCAGCACCTGACGGATGCTCCAGGCGGGCTGTCCCCCCGGGGCTGGGCGCTCCCCTCCGCCCGCAGGCAGCCCGGGACGGCCGCCGCTTTTAAAGTTTGTTTCTGGAGCGTGTTGTGGTTCGCAGGTGAAAAAGCCTGTCTGCAAACAGCCGCCGGCGAGCTGTCCCGGCGGGGAGAGGAGGCGCGGCTTTGTCAGCGCCGCACAAAACCCCCGAATTCCTCTAAACTTTCTTAGACGCGCGAGGGAGGGGGAAAAATATATATATATAGGGGCCTTTTCATTGCTTGCTTTACCTCTGGCCAGGCTCAATCTAAACCCTTCGCTCCCCCCCTCTCCCCCGGATAATCCTCCCCTTTATTTTAGAAACACACAAAACCAGGTTCCACGCAGCGCTATAGTGGCTACAAGTGAAAGAGAATTGAGCGCCCTGAATCGCCGGGGGAAAATTGGTTCGGCTGAATAGCCCCGGCGAGGGACGGGGCGGCTAATCAGAGCCCGGGGGGTGCTGCCCTGCAGCCGGGCCCCCCCAAACAGGTGTACGCGGGACTCTCTCAATTACCGCGTCCTCGCATCTGAGGTTTCTGCAAATCCTCCCCTCCCGCATCACGGTGTTTTAATTAGAGAGAGGAAGGAAAGAAACCCCGGCATCCAGGCGCTATAATGTAGCGTTGCCTCTTTGGGGGGGCGGGGGGGGGGGGGGGGGGGAAGGGGGAAGAAGAAAGTACTGAGAGGAGTGGGGGGGCAGGACAAGGGCTACAAGGGCAAGGGAGAGTCGCCGGGTGCCCCCCAGAGCAGCGGACACCTTTAGGGGGTGACAACTTGCAGAACTTCCCTTTGCTGAACACGGGTCTTTTTTTTTCATTTTTTTTTTAATTTTTTTTCAGCAGCGAATTCGAGTCCTGGACACGACTCCCTCCGCATTTATTTAAGGCTAATCACCAGTTACCCTGAGAGGGGAGAGGGCTGGAATTAAACTTAGTTTAATTAACATTAATACACTGTCCTAATTAATGGGTTGGCTATTAATTTATACATGCTGGAGAGGCTCGCAGATAAGTGACAATTTATTAATTATCTTCCAGCTCGGTTGCAACGGAGCTGATTGCAGATGGGTTGCCAAAATAACTCGAGCATGGTTGCGTGGTAGTTGCTTTAGAAAAAAAAAAATCATTCTCCCCCTTCCTAAAAAAAAAAAAAAAAAAAAAAAAAAAAAAAAAAAAGGAAGAAGAAGAAAAAAAATCCTCACGCTCATTCGGAGTGGCTCTTCTAACCCCAGCAAGAACTGGAGCACTCTTTTCCACCCAACTTGTGAATCGCACTTGCCTTCTAATTTGCCACATGCAAAACGATTCCTCTGCTTTGCAAGTTGCTTTTTAAGAAGGGAGAGAGAGAGAGGAAAAACCCAGCTCGCACACGAGCGATTTGTGCGTCTTAAACTGGAAGGAAATTGTGCGTGGAGAGGGGGGGCTCGTCTTCCTCTCTCTGCCCCAACCCACCGCGCTCCAGCCCGGCGCCTCGGCTTGGGGAAGATCCATGGTGGCATCCCCATGTCATTCTGCTCAAAGTGACTTCATATGATGTCAGCTTTAAATGTTCGAGACCGTGATCTGACGCTCAGGAAGATGTTTGCTATCAAAATGTGACTGTGGCCACGCTGCGCTGCTTGGATGAGTCTCGCCGGAGCTGGGCAAAGGTAAGTGGTCCCAAGGCGAGCCCCGCCGCCCCTCGCCGTGCCCCCCGCCCCTGCTCCCGCATTTCCCGGACCGTGGCCATCGGTGGGGCTCGGCTGGGTGGCATTGGGCTGGGGAAGGTTTTTCTTTTTCTTTTTTTTTTTTTTTTTTTTTAATACTAACAAGGTCTAGCTTGCATGTTACTTTAGCGTGTTCCGCTTAATGAGCAGTAATCTGGTACCCTACGTGCCATTGTTCTTGAATATGTTCATTTGAATGTAAATAGGGAGGGGGTGCCGGTGGGGGGTGGGGTGGGGGGAGAACAAGGTGCTTATTAAATTGATTTGTCTCCTGGCTTTTCTGGAATGCAGAGCCGAGCGCGGGAGCGAGTCGCTGCTCACACCAAGTTCCCGCACGGCGGAGCGACATGGCGAACCCGGGGTCGCTGGAGACGGTCATGCCTTCCTCCTGCCCCCGGCACGACGGCAGAGCCGCCACCGCTAACCCCTCCAAGACCCTGGCCTTCTCCATCGAGCGGATCATGGCAAAGACGTCGGAGCCCAAGCCGGCCTTCGAGGAGCGGCACGGCGGGCCGGGGCCGGAGCCAGGCAAGAAGCCGCTGAGCCTGTGCTCGCCCCTGCCCTGCGTGATCCCCATCCCGCCTCTGGGCTACGAGCTGCCCTCCAAGACTCTCAACTACTCGGAGCTGTGGAAGAGCAGCCTGCGGGGCGGTGCGGGGCTCTGCAAAGCCAACTGCGGCGTCTGCTGCAAGGCAGAGCTCGCCCTGGGCCAGCCCAGCGGCCGGCTCATCAAGCCGCAGGTCATCCACCAGGCAGGGGCCGTTCCGGCTGCCCCCCGCTCCCTCTACTACTTCAACTACCTGGACGCCGCGTACCACCCGGCCGACCTCCTGCACGGACAGCTCTTCCCGGCCGGCCTGCTGGGCGCCCCGTCGCCGGGGGGGCTCTCGGCCCACCAGAAGCTTTTCCTGCTGGAGAACGCCAAGCTGGCGGGGCTGGCGGCCGAGAAGCTGCCGCCGCCGCCTCCCTTCGCCCACAAGGAGCGGCTGCCGGGACACCTGGACCAGGTGATGAAGGAGGCGGCGGCGGCGGAGCGCGGCGGCCCCCCCAAGGGCCACGCCAAGATGGGGGGCGGCGGCGGCGGGGCGGCGGAGGGCAAGCCCAAAAACTTTACCTGCGAGGTCTGCGGCAAGGTAAGGGGGGCGCCGGCATCGGGTGGGGGAACCGGGGGCGGCGGCGGTGGCGGGGCCGTGCCTGACCTCGCCTTCCCGGCGCTTCCCCGCAGGTGTTCAACGCGCACTACAACCTCACCCGCCACATGCCGGTGCACACGGGGGCCCGGCCTTTCGTCTGCAAGGTCTGCGGGAAGGGCTTCCGCCAGGCCAGCACCCTGTGCCGGCACAAAATCATCCACACCCAGGTAGGTGGGGGGCGGCCGGGTTGCGGGAGGCGGCGGCCGCCCCTGCTCTCCGCGCAGCCCCCACTGACGGGCCTCTCGCACCCCGGTGCAGGAGAAACCCCACAAGTGCAACCAGTGCGGAAAGGCGTTCAACAGGAGCTCCACGCTCAACACCCACATCCGCATCCACGCCGGCTACAAGCCCTTCGTCTGCGAGTTCTGCGGCAAGGGCTTCCACCAGAAAGGTGAGCCGAGCCGGGACGCGTCGGGGCCCTCGCCCGTCATTAGCGGGGATTAAACGCGGCGAGCCCTGCCCGGCTGGGGAAAGCGAGGGGCGCGGGCGGATCCGCCGCCGCTCCCAATTACTTTCCCTCTAAGCTGGGCCGCATCGCCGGGCAGTGCTGACGGTTCCCCCTAAACGCTTTTTAAATGAAAGGTGCCGGGCCTTGGTCCTAATCCAGAGCCCTCCGTTTGCCGCGGGTCACCGGGTTGACCCTGCTTCTCATTTGTGCCATGCCAGTTGCGCGCTGCTCGGCGCTGACGAGGACCGAGTTTGACAAGTGGGACGGGGGTGCGGGTGGAGACACTTCCTAATGCCCCCCTTACCTGTGCACCGTGCGGCCCGGGCACCCTCGGGTAACTCCCTTTTCCATCTTTTTCCTCTTTCGCAGGCAACTACAAGAACCACAAGCTGACCCACAGCGGAGAGAAGCAGTACAAGTGCACCATTTGCAACAAAGCCTTCCACCAGATCTATAACTTGACTTTCCACATGCACACCCACAATGACAAGAAGCCCTTTACGTGTGTCACTTGCGGGAAAGGATTTTGCAGAAACTTTGATTTAAAGAAGCACGTCCGAAAGTTGCACGACAGCGTCTCCAGCGCTCCTCCGCCGCGGGACCCTGGGCGCAGCGGGCAGAGCTAAGGGCCCGGCGCGCCGCCACACTCGGACCTGCTCAACCAGGCCAGCACTATTTATCCAAACCAGCCTTCGCTTCTCTGTCCTTTTCCCAGCGAGCTCAGCCGCCGGTAGCAAGCGACCCCGAGCCGCAGTTGTATATAAGAGGAATCTTATTTAATGGCGCGTTGCGCCGCCGGAGCGGGCCAGGACGGGCCGGGCTGGCCGCCCCCCGCCCGGCGCCAGGACAGCGCTCTTTATACGTGTCTGTAAATCTCCATTTTAAATGTACGCTCGAATAAGTGAGGAATATATCTATATCTATATCTATCACGGGACAATAAACCGGCCCTTCGCAGGTGTCTCATTTCCCACCTGGGCCCGGGCCGGGCGGGCACCGGGGCTGCACGGCGCTCTCCCCGGTGCGAGCGCGGCTGGCGGGAGCCGGGCCCTGCCGCTCCGGGGCCCGCCGAGCGCCGCGAGCAGCGGAGGAGCAAAAGGAGGGCGGGAGGGAGCCGGGCGGCTTCAGAGGGCTGCTGCCGCCCCCCGGAACGGGGTCACAGCCCTTGCAGGACCCCCGGCGGGGCTGCGCGGCCCCGACCGGCAGCGCGAAGGGCGGCTCGGAGTTTCCCAGCGCCGCTTTTCGGGGTCGGTTCATTACGGCGTGTTTAAACCGCTCCTGAATGACTATCTTTCCTTGCATGCAGATAAAATGATCTCACGCTTGCTTTCCGAGTAATGACCCAAATTAAGAGAGAAAACACAGACCCTTCAAACCGCATTACATTAATCTAATCACTCCCAGCAGGCCTCAGAAACTCTTTGTGATCAGAATATGGATAATCAAGCACTTGGATTACACTAAATATTCCCTTCTCATCTCCCCCCCTCCCTCACTTTTAATACGCAAGTGTCTATTCCGGCCACGTCGTTAGGAACAATATTATTCTAGCGGAGAAAGGAGATTGAGGAGGCCGGGCGTGTGCGTGCTGCTCGGGCCGGGCTTGCCAATGAAGAGGGGAACGAGAGAGGCACCGAAATGCCTGGGGACGGCGTAATGGGGAGCTCACCTTTCTCCGCTTAATTGAGTGGTTAAATAGAGGGAGGCGAGGACGAGCACAGCTCGCCGCCGAGCGCAGGAACGGGAGTCATCCCCTCGCTCCGGGTTTCTGGATTCATTATTAGGCTGCGATGTTCTCCAAGGAGCGGGCTGGGGGCTGGGGCCGGGGCTCCGGGCCCCGCGTTCCCGCTGTAGAGACGGGGCGAATTTAGAGTTTCTCGGGGTTTGCATTTTCCAGTGTCTGAAATAGCGTTTTGACGGATTGAGGAGCGAAAAAGAATGTCCCGTGATCCTGGCAGCGGGGAAAGATCGTAACTGAATTTGTTAAAAAAAATTGGGGGAGTTTTAGGTTGAAAAGAAAATTTTTAAAAGGAAAAAAAAAAAAAAATGCAAACCCCGCCACCTGCTAAGTCACCGCTCCGGAAACCCTGTCAGGGGGAAACAGTCCCGCAAGCGGAGGGGCTGCGGCTGAACCCCCGGCAGGCGGGAGCCGAGCCTGGCTCTCCCGCCGCCGCGACAGACGGGGCGGGACAACCCACGGGCCGGGGACAGCGGGAGGGACCCCTGTCTCCCTGAGGACACTGCCGGGGGCGGCCACGGCAGGACGAGGTCCCGGAGGACGGGAGCGGGGTGTGCGCATCCCGAGGGGTGCCTGCGGAGCCGGTCCCGCTGCCAGGTCCGGGGGAAGCGCCGCTCTCTCCGCACCTCGGGCGCCGGGAAGAGGTCTGGGCTGCCAGCCGGGAGCCAGGCGCGGCCGCGGGCCCCACAGACAGCGCGCAGGCTGCTTCCTCAGCTCTCCTGATGGGCGAGAGCAGTGCGAAACCCACTCCCAGGAAGGGAATTAAGGAAGTGCGTTCTTATCGCATTTTTATAAAAAGCGGCGTTGTTTACAGAGCCGTCTGGGGGGAGGGCGGCATCCCCGTCACGGCTGAGGGCATCTTCGGGGCACCCTCAAGTGCCGTGTCCGCCGCCGCGGCTGGGCTTGGTCACCCGGCCCCTCCTGGGGGGCGGTGGGCATCCCTCCCGGACCGGCTGGCGCTCCCGCTTCCCCCCGATCCCGGACGCACTGGGAAGGGGCCGCGGCAGCGCGCTCGCCACCGGCCGGCCCCGGACCCCCCCGGCTCTCGCCCGGATCCCGGCACACACAAGCCGCAGATCGCGGGGGAGGGGCGGCTCTGTCAGACACACACACGCCAGAGACTCCAATTATCTTCTCCCTCACAAGATGTTTCTGCTGTCCACGACTGCTCACACTTCGGCACTCTTGCCAGCAAGCCTCAATAACACAAAACCCGCACAAAAACCCCTTTCCCGGCGCCGCAGCCGCGCACACAACAGATTGAGCGGTGCCGGTGCCTCGGGGGGAGGGTTAGAGGTGCCTCTGCGCTGAGAGCGACGTGCCAGCGCCTCCGTGCTTCCCCCTCGGCCCGCCCGGCCCGGCCCGGCGCTTCCCCGGGACCGGGCGGCTCCCAGGTGCGTCCCGGCACCGCGCCGGGCACCGGGAAGCGACCAACCTACAGGCAGCTGCGTTGCCCTTTTCCCTGCACTCCGCTCTCCAAACGTCTGAGCAACCAGTTTGCTGCTAGAAACATGTTAATTGCCAACGGAGCTCATTAAGGCATGCACATGCAAAACACAGCGAGGGAGATTAAATGGACAAAAGCGCAATAATGAACTGTCAAAAATCGGACCCATCTACACGACCAGGAGCACTCAAGAATGAGGCATTTAGAGGCAACAAAGGATTGTCTGGGACAGGAAGAAAGGACGACCTAGACTTTTGTTTAGTCAACACAATTGATTACAAATGAGAGATTAACAGGATAGCTTCAGAGTTTTTTTGAAGGAGGCAGAAGAGAAAAGTCCAATTAAGTGCACCGAATGTTAACTACATTGATTTCCACGGCCAGCGCTGGAGAAATTCTCATTAAACCATCCCTGGCGATCCCTTTTGGAAAGTAATTTGTCTCCCTGATGGAGCAGAGAAAGGGAGCCATGTAAAGAGAAAGAAGCGCTAGTTCTTGGCACAATGAGCTTAGGAGACACACTGGAAAGAGCCAAAGGGGGAGTTAATGAGCATCTGACAAGCCGCTTGGACCCGGGCCTGGAGAGCAGCGATGAAAAGATGGAATTGGCCAACAACTATTCTTTATATCAAACATAAAAAGGCCAATCTGAAACAGCGCTGCTCAAAGCTGGTGGGGAAGAAAAGAAAGGCCCCCAGTGAGGGGTGGAGTGGAGGGCTCAACTGCCCCATTGGGACGGGGGAAGAAATGCACTGGCATGTCCCTCTCCGAGCGGGAGGAGCTGCTGGCGCTCGGCACTACCCCGGGCGGGCACGGCAGAGGGGGCCCGGCAGCCCCGGCCCGGAGGCGCTTGCACAGACCCGAATCGCCCCAGAGCAGCCGAGCTGGGTACAGTTTTAAGAAGTTATCCCGCGGAGGGAGATCTCCGGCCAGCCCAAATCACGGCGGCCCGGCTCTCCCCGAAACCCGCCTTCCCCCTCCCTGGGGCTGCATTAGCCCGACCCCGCCTGCTGCTGGCCCCCCCGGGACCGGGCACCGGGAGCGCAGCGCAAGGCAACGCGCGTCCTGTAGACACGGCTCGCTCGGAGGCTCTTAAATCAGATTAGAGCTCGTTAATAACAATTTTGGCTTAAGTCTGTATTGACTTAGGTTTAGGAATGGCTTAGCACTTTCGCTTAAGTCAACACCAGGGCTAAATTGACGCATGCCTTTCCCAAACCGCCGTGTCCCCCAGGACGCCCAGGTGCCCGTAGGACTTGTCCCTCTGCCTCTTTAAGCCGTTTTACGGAAGTATTTGCATGAATTTTAAGCAAGCCTGCTGGGCCTCGACTGTGCCAGCCCACCCCTGCGGGCCATCCACGAGGGTCCCCTCCAGGGACGGGTTTCCCGGGCCTCACCCTCCTAGGGTTGCGATCAGGGCACTTCTGTTCTTTTAGGCTCCTGCTGCCAGCCCTTGTGCTCCTTCCCCAGCCCTCACGGTGTGGCTCCTGCCCACTCCCCCAACACCTCCTCACGCCTCTCTCCTCAGGTCCCCCCTAACTCCTTCAAATTTATACCCTGGGTACCCCCAGACAGCCGGGGCTGCATTGCCATCCGCAGCCGAGTTCTGTTCAGAGACTAAGGCTCCAGGGGCAGCTGCCCGGCTCCCGAGGGAAAAGACGGCACGGCGGGTCCCAGCGGAGGCATTCCCTCCAGCCGGGACCGACAGCGGCCCCAGCGAGGGCTACAGGCTCCCTGCCCGGCTACCTTGGAGCCGCTGAGAACCTCATGCGGATGGGATGCCAAGGCACAGGTAGACAGGTAGACCCTGGGGCTGTGCAGGCAGAGGGGGCCACCAGCAGGGAAAGGCACCCACCCCTTGGACTGCCATCCTGGAGCGGTTACCGCGATCACCCCCCGGCCTTCCTCTCCTGAGGATTCCTGCACTCAGACCTCACACCGCCGCCAGCTCTGCCCGAACCAGCCACCCTCCCGCCTCCCCACCTTCTCAGCAGCCCTCTCCAAGGTACGGTGCTGTGCTGACCAACACCGTCACCACGGGACCTTAGAGAAGACACATAAGGGGGAGGGGGAAATTCCCTTACCAGCTGGTTTCTACCACACATCCTGATTCTCCAGGTGACACTGTCCCAGCTTTTAACCCCACTCCTAGCCTACTCTTATTGCTAACCCTACCTAGCTCAAAGCCGTAGCCTCGTGTTATTTGTATTTATCTCATCGATTTACTGCAATTGCTTAATTGATTGAATTACGGGTAACACGTGCCCTCAATTAAAAATTAAAAAAAAGAAAAAAGAAAAAAAAAGTAAAAGGGTACATTTGGACTTCTGTGCTCTCTGTTTCACGGGCTGCTTCCCCTCATAAGGTGACGAAGCTGCAGCAGGGCCATGTGGCTCAGCCCTCAGGGAGCCTCGGGCGTGCTCCCCAAGCAGCCGTTCAGTGCGGGTGCTTCAGGTCACCGGTGATCTTAAACTCTGCTTCAAAGTGACTCCCGTAGGAGCGTGTTTAGTCACCGAAGCACCTTTTTGTCCCAAATGGGGACAAAATGCTGTCAGAAACAGACCACAGAAAAGGTCCGCTCCCAGAATTCTGGGTGCGTAAGCCCGAAACAGCACAAAACTTGACTTCTTCAAATATTTGCATCTTTGCCGTCTTCTGCGTTGGCAGAAGAAGCAGGCTGATGACAAACTTTAAAAGAGATCTGATCCGGGGGCCGAAACACTCCCAGCCGATGGGACAAGGAGTGGGCACCTCGCTGGACCCACTTCTCCTCTCCCGGCTCCTCGCCGAGCCTCTCGGAGCATCCCCGGCCGCTGCGGGCAAGGCGCACACACGGGGCCACAGCAGCGCCGGGGGGCAGCGGCAGCCCCGTCCCAGCCCGCGGGGCGGCTCTGCCAGCGGCGGCCCGGAGCCCAAACACACCGGGGATGGCGCTTTGAACCTCTTGAGAGACCGAGGCCACGGGAGCCAGGTATTCTCCCACATCAGCGCCACCGCAATGGACACGATTGTCCTGTGAAGGGCTCCGGCGCTTAAACCGCAGAAAGCACCTGAGAGCTCCTGCAGCCGCGCTCCCGAGGTCCCGCAGACTGATACTCCTTCCACTGTCTTCTCACTGCTGCCAGTTGCCAAGATATTTCACATAAATAGAAGCTTTCTGATTTATTATCAGCCTCTCCCTTCTGATTCATTATGTTAATGAATTGAGATATTACCAACACTGGATTATCGTATCTATCAATGAGTCCAGCAAAAGTAAGCTAATTATAGAGGAAAAAGCCAAGTGTACCCGGAAACTTAATACAAAGAAACGTCCGGGAAATAGAGCAAAGCGGCTGCAGTAGTTTAAGCACCTTCTAAACACAGATTCCAGTCGTCTGGGGACCGCGACACTTTGGGTCACATAGACAAGCCTTTTTCCTAGGGATTTACGGATACGTTTTTTTTTTACCCTTAACAATATTATTACGAGCGTTTCCAAGGAATCAAACCCGCTGCCCAGAGCTTTCCTGGGAATCTCGGCGCCGTTGAGTGAGGGAGGACACACACACACAATGCGCCTCCCGTTCCCTCTCCCAGCGCACCGCTCCCGGCGACGCGCAGTCCCCGCGCCCCGATCAGACCGCCCGGCACCCGCCTGTCCTCCCCCGCGCCGCGGCCAGCTCATTTCCCACCGGGCAACCACCGAGAAACGGGGATTGTTTTGTCGGGGCTTTTTTCCATCCCCTCCTTTCTCCCCTTCCCACAGCCGCTCGGCTCGGCGTTTCCCCGGCTCGAAGCAGCGCTGCCCCTCGGGCAGAGCCCGCAGCGGCGGGGCGCGGGGCGAGCGCGGCCGCGGAGCGCAGCGCGCAGGTTCGCGGCGCGGAACAAAGCTGCCGGCATGCGCTTCGCTTTGAACACATTATCCTCCGGAAGCTTTTATTGAGCAACAGTCAGAGCTCCGTGAATGAAGCTATTGGAACACATACGAACTAAATGGGTAAAGAAAGGCAAGTCTGGTTACCGAAATTGCGTTTCTCATTTCCCATTCACCGCAGTGAGGCAGGTACTTATTTACTGCGGCTTCAAGCTACGGTAATTAGTAAAGGAGACTGTAATTTACCTAAAGGAAGGCAATTTTCCCCTTTTATTAATTTACAATAGATTTGTAAAATAATCTTACAGCAGCTGGTTCTGCTTGAATCTGTTTCAAAAGTGTGATGTAAATACTGTCTCACACTATTTTGTTGCTTATTAGGGTTTTCTGGTAGGTGATACGACTGAGAGTGAGGGGAACGAACACCACACATTTATTTTTAAGATTATCATCACAGCGATAAAACTTATGGGAAGAAGTGAGCATACTTTCTATCCGTATGCGTTAAAAACACACGTATCCAAAGCAAGCCAAATGTAAAAGCTACAACTGGAAGGCTACAAACACAGCGGGTACAGCTTAGCGCATTTTCAAGAGCTGTTTTAACTGTGTTTAAAAGGAGTAGCAAATTCCCAAATTAAATCACCCTATTTATAGCAAAGACAAAGAGTTTCACACAGCAGGAGGATGTACTAAAGAACCATTTTCCCCCACCTGTTTCCTTAGCAAGGGTTTAAGTATATCTACATCTTCCTAGTAATCGCGTATCTGAAGTAATTTAGCTTACACATTATGAAACAATAGGAAGACTGAAAATAATCGATCTGAGATTCATTACATTTGGATTTTTCATCAGCGAACTTCTGAGATTTTAATCTTCACTCAGCAGATTAATATTTCATCTCAGAGTCAGAGGAAAATAAACACCATACCTAAGCAAAGTTATTTTTCACTGGCCTACTCGCTGTTCACACTTGGCTGCAGCAGGCACCAACTCACATCCAACTCACACATGGAGTGCAACACTGATCAAAGCTTTATTTCAACTATAACACAGTATATCCATGGATTATAATCCTTGAGCAAACAGAATATCACAGTAATGAAGACCTTAGCATTACAAATATGTTAAAACAGCTTGCATTTGGGGTGATATTTAAGGTCAAGTTGTATCTGAACACAAGTATTAAAATATTATGAAAATTACCATTATGGAGTAAATAATGTTTTCTTTCAGATATAACCTCTAAAAGTACATTCCATTTTAAATTTGGTTTTCTTATTTTTCAGTACCAACAAGCTCAAATTGAGCATCTACATCCCCAACCTGCTCCATGTGAATAAAAAAGACAGAAATTAAGAACTATAAGCTCAGCCTAAAAATTAGCTCCCAACTTCTTTGAAAACATGACCCTGAATAAATACAATCAAGAGGATACCACAGTGTCAGATATGCATCTAAACCAACTTACGATTTCAAATGTACTCTAAAATTAAATTAATAGGCTTGTGGAAGATTCTGCAGAGTAAGAAATTTCTTATCCTAGGGAAAAGTAACATGCCTTGCCTTCTGCTCCTGCCCCCACAGCCAGAATAACTGAGAAAGTAAAAAGCTTGGGAATGTGATGGTAGAGGTGACAAGATGGGTGAACAGGCTGTGCTCCTGGGTTAGTATTGGGGTTACTCATCTGTGCATTAACCTAGAAAAGTATGATTAATTAATTCTTTTTGCAAGATACTACAAGATTAACTTACAAACAGGAAAACCTTTGGGTTTTCTCACTGCTCTTTACTCAATTGCTGTCCCCCACCTATCAGAAAAGCACAGGAAGCAACAGGCCCCCAGGACCACTGCACCTTATGTACACATATATTGTAACACAAAAGGGCAAGCAGCAAGTCAAGACTGTAGAGTAACAAGTTTAGGGGGGTGGGGTTTTTTTCTTTTTTTTAATATTTTTTTTTCTTTTTGTTCTTTTGGGGGTGTGGTGAGTTTGTTTTTTTGAGAAAGAAAATTAAATAAAAAATTTACTCACGATGAGTAGGAAATTACAGAAGATATATATGATTTAATTTATATATATATATGTATATATATATATATATATACAAATATATATATTGTTGGGTAAGATAGGGTATAGGGTATAACTACACGCAATCAATATGTTTGGAGTGATTGTCTTGACTTGGTGAAAAATACCCATTCAAGATCTCATAGGAGACCAATATTAACTCGCATCAGTACAAATCTCTTAGGGCGATTCTTAAATTTTTTTAAAGCACACCAAAATTTTACATTTGCTTTCTCAAATCTGTATCTATAAAAAAGGCAAATATCAAGCTAGCCCAGCCATGGTAAATTAAACTCAACAAATCTAAGTAGAACAGGAGATACCACATAATTATAGTCCTTTGCCACTGCATGCCCCAACTCAACAGACACTTGCCCCTGCCCCTATTACTGTGCTATTCCAGTCATAGGCAATTGCATTTGTTTGTTTCAAACCACAGGCCAACATGAAGGCCTTTGTCTCTGAGAACAGTCACCTACACATATTCCTGCTTTAAATGGTTCCCTTCACTCAGTTTTTCTTTTCCTGGACATGTTCCTACATAGTTTTCCTTGAACTAGTTGCCCTGTTGCTTCTAAAGTTATGCTGCAGGAAATGGAATTAAATTCCTTCTTTGAAGATGATTTCATTTTACTCTCAGGCTCGCTATGTCAGCACCTAACTGCAGCAGGGTAACTACCCTAACCCTGCTTGCAGGTGCTTTTCATGCATGTTGCCAAATTCTCACCTGTGGAGCTGCCATGCACCCCGTGTCCACACCCCCAGATCTCCTTCCAGGGGAAAGCACCAGGGCAAGGAGAGAGTGAGAGCCTGCATTGTGTCCCAGTGGTTAGGCAGAGTCAGAAGAGATAAGGACTCAGATTATTTGCATGTATAAAGTTCTTAGGGGCCCAGATTTTTGTTGAAGTGATTTCTCTTTGGATGCAAAGAGCAGGATGAATCCCACTCTTTGTTAGTAACTAACTGCTCATCCATCCCTTCATTCTGAGCATCATGTATAATAGGTTTTCCCTTCTTGTGTGTTCAACCAGTTCCAATTATTTGCTTTTTAAATGCGAGCTCTATAACTGTAAGATCCATACACATTCCCATTAAATCAGATTGAGAATCACATTGTGAGTTTACAGAAGAAAATATTACCAAGTTGTCTTTGTGACAGAACACTGAGTAGGTATAAAATTGCAATGGTCTCTATGCCAAGTTTTTTTTAAGCTCTCAGCTTGTAAGATGAAAGCCTAATTTGATATTTTTGTAGTTATATAACAGTTCTAATATTTTGTGACATTTTGTATTGTGACACTATAGATGAAATTGTCATCGGACTGACACCCTTTACTGTTTATTCCTTAATTACAACTGTTAACAACACTGCAGAGAAGCGTGCTAATCTGCCATCACATATTATGAAAACAACGTTATTGTTACAAACACCAACACCCACTCAACAGGATAATTCTAAGATGGCAGTTTCTGTAAAAAGTTATCAGTGTAATGGACACTTCAATAGAAAAAGTTTAAAATGAACTCCTAATATTCCCGTGGAAAACATACAACAATTTAATATTGCACCTGAAGTTTTGATTTTATTGTGTCAGTGATTCTTTATGCTGCATAGGGATATAATGTTTTTTGACTAGTGGAGTCTCGATGTAGTATGAAGATGCATAGCTCAGATAACTAGTAGACTAGCAATATTTGCAATCATTACATTTTCACATCCTCAGACACTGGCAGAGGTACTTTTTTCCCCCTACTACTTCCAGGTTGGGGGTGGAATGATGTTGATGCAAGAGATTAAATTTTAACAGTATGTTGACTCAAGTCCAGGTTCTTAAGAATAAAATGAATTAATATTTTATCGGCTTCTTTTGCTTAGGAAAGAAATTTTCTGCAGGCCACGTCACACACCAGAAAGGATCTTCCACTGAACTGACACTTTTAGAAGTTCTAAAATTGTGAATTTTTCTTACCAAGTTCGCTCAGTAGAATTAAAACTCACTGATACTGCACCTCTGTGCAGGAGGAACCTGTTCAGTGGCTGAAAATGAAAATATTGTATCTTCAACTTCTGTATACGCTGTTCTTGGAAAGCCACTGTCAGTTACCTTTCAGTTTGCTTCTTGCAAACTTTTCATACCTCAAAAAGTTCTAATTTGTAGATTGTATCAGCAGGAAGAAAACAGAATTAAAAGCAGCAAAAAGCCCTAGAGATTTGTTTGCCCACCCGTCAGACAGCAAACACAATATAGGCAGAAGGAGGTTGGGAAAAGCTGCCTGGAGTGAGGTGTATGAGTGATAAAAGTGGCAATGACAAAAAATCAGGGAAAACAAGATGCAGAAATTCAAGTTTGTTCCTTCTACAACTGCTCTCGCGCAGGTTCTTGCACAGGTTCCTGGTGCCAAACCAAGGCTACTCTGCTGCACAGTCTGCCTTTTTTGCTAACAGTAAATTCTCCCTTTCTGCCTCATCCACGAGCAGGCATGCAGCACAGATGACTGAAGTGAAGAAAGATAATGCAAGAATCTGTCCTTACTTATATCGCACTTATATGCAGAAGCAGAGGATTAAAAATAACATAAAACTCTTCTCACACTGAAAACCCAATTGCCTTGGTGGAAATCTATACACCAATGTTTCTCATTCTTGATCTTAAAAGCTCATGTGAGGATTGCTTCTCTAGTACAGAATAAAAATAAGGAACACTACACAATGCAACAATGAAATGAAATGATCCTATATAATTAATTTTAATTTAAATTATTTACATTTCAATTTAATGGCATGATATTCTGTTGCCCAATCTGGATGATCTTCTCTGCTTAAGTGATAAATTACATAACAAAATGAAACTAAAATGTTTATTTTTGTGAATCTTCTTCAGGGTACTTTATGCTCTGCTTTGTAGCTTTCATTTTCTTAAAGCCAATAGGAACTTCTGCTCTTCCTAAAAGAAACTCTTCCCATTTGGGAAGAGATTCTTTTATTGATGCCCAATAGAGAGTCTGAGAAAGATATAAGAAAAAATAAACTTAATTTCAAAATCTGTGTCAGCCAGTTTAAAACAATATAGAAATGCAATGCATTATCAAATCTTACTTTAAGAGTAAAGCAATTCAGAAAAGAACAACGTACTTAACATATGAAATTCTTTATCTCTTGTATGATACAAAATATCAGCTTGGAAATATTTCATTCTGCAGGACAAACTGTGAAGTGACTGAATGTGTGCCCTCTTGTGGTAAGCAACACATCAGTTTAGACCTTACAGTACATTTAATAAACTATTTTTTATGATAATATACTTTTCCAAAAGCAGCTTTTATATTTAAGTATGTATGTTACTGGAATTTCATTTTGCAGTGGAAAAGAATGTTAGAAATGAAGGCTGCCCCTTTACTAATGTCAACTGATTATTCTAGAAAAGTTTACAGTACTATACAGAACCATAGTTCAAAATATTTGAGTAAAATTTTAGACTTGATAATTCACTGATGAAGTAATCATATCCAGTATTTGGATCACAAATTAAAATAGTAATAAAAGGGTGATGCATATTTAGTAAGTGGTCCAGGAGAATCACTGTGGATCATCTAACCCTTCCTCTTGCTTTGCACTGTGCCTCTGAGTAATAAATTTAACACATTATTTGTGTTATTACTCATTCATCATTTTTGTGTTGGTATCCTAAGCATAACTGTTATTTGTAAGATTTTCAGGAATATTTTAAGTGCCAGGTATCGTTTTTTCCCCACAAAATAACGTGATCTAAGAACTGTGCTAAGATAGCACTTTAATCCACCCATGTATAGAAGTATTTTTTGCCATTGATGTCCATTCAGAAAAATGTAATTTTGCAGTAGAAAACAGTTATGATGCATATGTAGTGAGCCTTTTTTCTTCACTTAAGTATATAATCAAGGAGAAGTGCAGCATAAAACTGAAGATCTCCCTGCACAGTATTAGATTCCTGGCTAATCATTTTGATCCTTACATGTAACTCAGATATAACTGTGGCTCTTGCAGGTTTACAAAAATATTTTCTTCAACAGATTTACTCAAAGAATCTTTTCTGACAAGCATATGTGCTGTCACACAAAACTACTCCGACTCAGCAAGCTGGGGATCCATTATAGCCATAACTTTCAGAGTATATTAATACAGACACATATATGGCTGAGTGAAATATGCTCAGAAGTGTTTTGGAACAAAGCACGCACAAGAATTTTGTACCATGAAAGAAAGTTTTCTTTTTTCACTATTTATAGCACTCTTCTCTAGAAGCATAAAAAAAAAAAAAAAGCTGAAATAGGATCTTCTCCTTCAAATAGTAACTCTGTTCTCTCCAAAATTTCACCACTGCTGCAGAGTGCAGACATTTTGCAGCCATGAGCAATTGCTCTGCAGCCTCCAATTTGTGCTGACTTCCCACGAGGAGCAGCTTCACACCTACCATGGACTAACTGACCCAAACACCTCGAGAGGGCTCCCTAAAGTCACTGAAGAGCCTAAAACTACTTCTGAACACAGTCAAGACAGGTTTAATGTTTAATATTAATAGGTTGGCATCTTCCTTAGCATCATTCAAAATGTACAAGTGTTCAGGAAAGGATGTACCCTTTTGCCTAAAAATGTCTAAAAATAATTAAAAAGCCATGGAAGGGGCACACCCAGCGTGCACCCTGTCACAGCCACAGTAGGCTATTTACAAAATGCAATGACAGATGAAAACTTTGAACAGTAACCAGAACAAGAAGTGATGCCTCTCCTTTAAGTAATAGCCTAAGCATGCCAACACTTGCCCAGCAGGTGTGAAGCTGAGGTACAATACACCTCTCTTCACAGCTGACAGTGCTGAAACCTGGCCCCTCGCCCTGCTCTGACAGAGCCCCAGCACCCGGAGCAGCACGGGACACTCTGCTCCTGTGCCTCTGGGAACCAAGCCACCACACAGCACAAACACAAACCACTGGGGCAAGAGACAGATGGGAATCTGCTCAAAATTTTTATCTTGAAGTCATGCTTTAAGGACTGCAGGTTGAGAAGAAAAAAAAAAAAAAAAGAACCGAGTGTTCCTGGTGCAGTACTTTTCATAACTTCCATACAACTCTAAAATAATTGATGGGAAATTTTCTCTGTTCATGCTGATAAACTGCTGACCCTGAAATGTAAAGATGACAATCTGTGGTAAACTGAGAACGGGATGACCACATAAAACAAACTAAATAGCTCTGACATAGTAAACACAGTAATCTTCTAATATTCACAATATTGATTTTTTATATTTGACTTCATTTTAAAATAGAAGTTTGTATAGATCTGAAAGCTGCTAAATATTTCCACCAGAATGCTCCAGAATCTAGGGACCTTGTCCCAGAATTTAGGTTCAGCTTGCTACACAGTACACAGGCCTTTGGCTATACCAGTCACTGGATTTTAAAATCAATTATTTTCACTTTAAGAACATGCTTCAGGGAAAAAAAAAAAAAGGCAAAATATTTGGTAAACAGCAAATGGAAACATGAAAATACAGAGTTCTAGGACTTACTTCTAACTTAACAGTATCAGGATGTGGAAGTAAATGCATTCTTTCTCGCAGCCTTTTTTCTGCTGCTTCTAGATCCTAAAACACAAGCAAAGTACATTTTAAAAACAAGCACTGGGAATTTTAACAGAAAAACACACATATAAAGACATTTAAATTACCTAAATAAACCCAGTACAGCTAAGCAGCATTCAAAAATTAACACAGAAGTTCAAATATTTGTTTAGTCACTCTGAAATACAACTTGTATTACTTAGACTAACACCCTACAGCTGCTAAATGTGTTTGCTGCACCTTTTTCATACAAGAGTACATTTCACTCACTTCACCAAGTAAGACTTTTGCTGTAACAGTGCTATTCTCTCTGGACACCAGGGTAAATCAGTTAAATTCTGTTGTATAAAACTTAAGGAAATAGGGGGGAACAGAACATCTTTCTCTGTGCTGCATAAGACTGAAGTATGTATTCTAGCTACTGTAACTGTAAAGTAACTAGGCAAATTATGTGCAAGATCTTCTCAAGACAAAGATGACTTGCTAATATGCATGCATAACATGTGCACATAAATGTAGAGCTGCAGCAAGCTGTTCACCAGACAAGCTTGGATGACAATGCACCTCACATAGTTTTCTTACAAAAAAAAAAAAAATCAGTATTTGGGTTTCTGCTTGTCCAGTGGATGTGTGCTGGATTCACAGAGGCCCAAATAAATCTTTTAAAAAAGAAACAACCAAAAAAAATCAACAGCAACAAACAAATCGAAGCATGCTCCCAAACTAACCACCCTCCCCCTTTAAAGTTCTGACCTGTTCTTGTGGGCTTAGTTCCATACCCAAACATTGAAGAGATTGAGTGGTGGGCAGATGAAGAGAGACAGAAAGGGACGTGGGAGTGGGGTGTGAAGAAGCCAAAGCTGAACAGAGTGGAGGGGGAAAGAAAGTATAGCAGATGGCAGAGTTGGGAGCAGAGAGCGGGTGTGAAGAGTACAACAGAAAAACTAAATGAGAGAGGAAATTCCCCAAAGGGACTTCCCAAATATTCACCACCACTGCTGCTGAAAAGAAGAGTGAGATTCTGGAGGAGCATATCCACAAGAGAGACCAAACATGACTACTTGTATTGAATAATAGCCAGTCTGAACACATCAATAAGTAAATAGTGTTCAACTCAAGTTTAGTTCAGTGGAGTATGATTAATAAAAGCAAAAACCCAGCCTTGCTGAAGTTTAACTTAGTGACACACACACAGTCAGATTGTTCAATTTAGTGCTCATCTTATTTTATTTCATTAATTCCTTTTACAATATTCTCTTGTACATAATTACAAACCTAATCCAAATGAAATCGTTCCTCCCTTTTCTACAGCAAAATCCGTACCAATGTAGGAAGCTAAAGGATGTCTGAGAAAGAGTAAAGTAATCCTCAGATTTATCCAAATTCTCAGAAGCAGCAAATGGCTGCCCCTTCTCAGGTAAGAAAAGACTAATGGGATAAATATATAGAGGGAACAGGAAAAAGGACATAGGCCATTTGAAATCATGATGTCAAAAGAACAGAGGCCAACACAGATTTAAGTGACTTAAGCAAGAAATTTCTCTGTTGCACATACTTAGAACAGACACACACGAACAGCACCAAACGAAGCTCGTGTCAGAATGGCTCAGGCCAAGTCTGGAGAAGTTATCCCCATAACAAACCACACTGAATAAAGGATCATTCAGTAATGTTCACCTCATATTCTTCCACTGGATTTGCCTCCTTTCTGATTCCTTCTTCCTAATTACTGTAGGAATTTTAACAGGGAGGAAGAAGAATATCAATCATTATTTCCTTATAGACTCAGCCAAGTAACTGGAATGTTTATGGTGATAGGAAATGAAAGTCTTTCAGGCAAGAAAGGAGACAGCAGTTGTGCATATATGTTTAGTAGAGAAGGTCACTTTGGCATAGCCTAGATATTGGACGTGTCTTTTCATTGCTCACTCCAGTTTGTGTTGTGCAGTCCATTGTCATTCAGAATACTGATTTAATGACAGACAGTGAAAGAAATTTTTGCTGGAAGGTGTAGTATGCTTTAGAAAATAACTGGAACTACTGAAAGATTAGATGGCACTTCTTGTGTGTCTACACAACTGGTAAGCTTTGTAGGAAAAAGAAATCCCTGTCATCAATATAAAAATAAATACATCAGCAGTATAAACTTCTTTGGAAAAAAACCAGCTAATCTAATATGTCACTGTACTGAAAAAAAAGAGAGCATCTTACAGTGCTTCCCCTAAAACCACAAGGACTGGAACAAAAACAATTCAAGACCCTTCCCCAGAGGTAAAATTGAATGCATGACACATGCATTGCTTTTAGGGGACCAAATTCAGCTGTCACTTATATTGATATCAGTCTGGCACAATCACACTTAAATAATTCTGGAATTGCATGCCTGGGAAGGAAAGCAAATTTGTTCTAAATTACCTTTCCAGTACTAATTACTATATAGCATACTCTTTCTTTTCTATTTCATGTTCCAAGCTGTTGCACAGTAATACATATTTCTAAACACAAGAAATATCACTGAGAAACAAATGTCATAAATTAGATTACAAATACTAGTCTAATTTCTGCTTTTATTACGACAACATTATATAAGCACCAAATGATACAGATTTCCCTAATCTGCAGTCTCCCTCTAAAGACATTGAGGAAAATACTCTGATAATTATGCTAAAATGCTGAACAAATGCTTATAATGTCAAAATTTCAATTAAAAAAAAAAAAAGGTTAGTTCCTTGCTTCCTACTGATTAGAATTTAAATTAATTTTGAAATCTTTCCTGTGCATAAATTCCAACCAGCACAGAGAAAGAAAAATGGCTTTTGCTATGATCTATTACTGAAAACAACTGATTTTGCTTACACGCAGAAAACCAGAAATGCAAATAAAAAAATAACACTTCGTCATGTCCATGTATTTTTGAGTAGGCCAAATCAACAACTCTCCACATGGTAACTGTGAAATGTACAGTGCCTGGTATCAGGAACAATATTCTGAAGCTGGCACATTAATCAGTCTTGTTTTCAAGCTTCTCATATATTATGCTGCATAGATTTTTTTTTCTGTTTTCTTCTGTTATCAAAAAGCATCTGCAGGAGTGCATGCTTGTTAAAACTAGGATAAAATTAATAGATTTAAATTGATTTATGCTATTTTATCCTGCAACAGAATTTGTTTTGATACATATGTTTTTGCTTTTTTTCTGTACAAACACCAACATTTCTGACACTTGAAAGGAACAATTTTGAGGATGTGACAGAAGATAGCAAATATCTGTTTAACTGCAGAAATATTTACACTCTGTATATGTCTGAGCTATTGTTACCATTTCCACTACAATATAGCTTTCAGGATGGAGAAATATACTCTGCATTTATTGTGTTTGCCTGTATATGTAAACTGAGAATGCATTCATAAACACAAATAATTTATAAACCCTTATATTTACGAAGTAAAAATCTAACCTAAAATGCCTATGGAAAATAGGAGTAATAATGGCTGAAATTACTAAATCAATGGAGCAGGAGTCATAGGAAAAATAACCAAACCATTCATTTATCCTCAGCCTCTCACTGAAGCACCTACATTTACTACACCAAATAAAGAGGGGCTTCATTGCCCTTGTCCAGAATGTATCAGTTCACCAGCCCAAGCTGAAAAATCTTTGTCACAGAATAGTTAAGAAGGCATTCCTGGCTAACTGTTCTTCTAATCTGTCCCTCTCTAAATAAACCTCCCATTTAAATATACACTCTAATGAATTAGAATTATGCCCACCCAAAATGTGAGCATTTTAAACCTCTACCAGGCGCTGCATGAAAAAAACCCAAAAAATTCCGGTGACATGAATTCATCTTGTAATTTTCTAGAGTAAAACTTAGTTTTTCAATGAACACAACACATGCATTATAGACCCTTAGTAAGTAGGAGCTTAAAGAAAAGGCACAGGAGGTTCAGTTTTCTGCTGCTTCCTGAAAATCTGACACACATTTTTCAAATGCATCATGTCAGTGGTCAAGTGCATCTCTTCAAACTCAGATGCCTGAGCTAGGGGTTCCAGAGGAGCCTTTCAGTATTCCAGTCCCTGCCATCAAACTTAGATCTTTTTAATTGCCTAGGAAACAAATCTTACCTGAATATTACAACAGGTATGCAGAACAACTCTGAACATTATTAATGGTGTCACCCCTACAAAGGGCTGGAAACACCAAACACTGCTTTTACAGACTTGCAAGCAAAATGCTTGAAGTCACTCTACACCTCTTTAGAGAAAAATATTAAACTGAGAACCTCTTCCACAGCTTATCACAGCCACGGCAGGAGAGCAGTTCCTACCCTTGGCCAAAGCACTATAGCCTGGTCAGCCTACTTCCAACCAGACCCACAGCGTAGAGGGGCTGTGAGTCCTGACAGACCCCTGAGCTGCCTCAGGCAGACGTGTACTAGCGTGTGTTACATCACTACATGTGCTTAAAAAAAATAAAAATACATAGTAGCAGCTGCCACCACGAGGCTTTTGTAAGAAGGGCACGGGAAATAGGTAGTGATGCCATCAGATAATAAAGACTTGTCATTTAATACTTTTTGGTCAAGTTCCAGAAGAGGGAACCATATAGAAGAGAATTCAAATGACAACTATAGAGCAAACACTTCTCTCTTTTTTTTTTTTTTTTTAATTATCTAAGCTACATAACTGTGACATTTTGATACGGTTCCTGGTAGTTACAGAAACTTACATTTAAAAGTGCTGCATTCCTTTTATGAGCTGCATCAGCTGCTTGAGTTTGCCATGTCTTTTTAGTCTTTTTGTCTCTTAGATAAGTCTCCATCTGCTGTAGCAGCTCTGATCTCTGAGACAGTCTACAAAGGAAAACATTTTGCTAAGTGGGTAGAACATTTTGCTCAGGAGCTAGAAAATAACCTTTTTACCTTACCCAGTTTTCTCAAAACTATGGGGCTAATTAAGCCGGCTGCAGGGTGGGTGTGCTGGGGGAGGGAAAAGGTACAGGCAGACATCACCTGCTGTGCTGGTACCAAGCTATAACCTTGCAACCAGCAGTCCTCAAATGCTGAGGTGCTTAGAAACACTGTATCTCCCCCAAGAAGGAAAGACAGGGTGGGTCGGGGTGACTTGATCGGTACCAAGTTTGCTCGTTGGCATGTGCTACTTGTTACAAGAAAAGCAAATTTTCCTGAATCACTCCGCTATTTGCCTCACAATTTGAGTTTACGGGGCAACAAAGAAGCAACTCTATAATTGAGGCATTGAGTGAGAGAATCCAATTACCTTCCCCAAATAGAACAGTGACAGGTTGACAATGGAGATTTTAAACCAGTACCACCATTGGAAGTCAGAAACCTCATCAGCCTAAATACCCTAAACGGCAGGCAAGGATGCTAATTCCCTGGTTCCTGAAGGAAGAGTGCCACCTCCTGGAACTCCAGCCCCGTGCTGCAGCACCACTGTGCTGGGCAGAGCTCAGATCCACTGGCACCGAGGGTCGTGGGCAGGGAGAGAGAATATCACAAGACCCAACACAAATTGCTGCGAGGCAGGGCACAACTACTCACATCTCCTCGTGTCTTCTAGCAAGATGAACCTCCCGAGTCAAAGAGGATGGCATCTTCAGTTGTTTGCCCCAGTTTTGTACTCTATAAAAGGAAAGCCAAGTGAAATTAAAATCTTCTAAAGATGTACATTAACGTACACTTTCCAGTAATAAACAGTTCTGGTTAAAAAGCTGCACACATTATATCTACATGTCAGCTATCTACACAAAACCTGCCACAAGGCATTGATACAATTTGCTTTGAATACATTCACACTACTAATGTTCACAATATGTTTTAGAAAAATGCTACTGTATTCTAATAATTTATGAAAACCAAGTTTGGTTCAGTTTCAGATTCAGCACTGAGTTTTCTCGAGTTTCAGATGCTTGTAACCACACACACACTTTGTGCTCACATAAATTGACTATTACTGTTTACATTACTGATTTCTGGCTTTCATCACATTACACTGAACACAGTTATACTTGTAAACTACTTCTCACAGATCCAGGGACCTGTTCATAGGAAACGATGTTTAAATGGTTTAGAACTCAATGGATTTTTTTTCGCCTGAGCTATTAAGGAGACCAATTGCCCACTGATGCAAAAAAAAAAAAAAAAAAAAATCCTACAGCAATTTTCAGAAGACTGAAAATGTTTTGGCTATTTTTTTTCCACCTCAGAGGCAACTGCGTTTTTATTTTCAGTAAAATTAAATAACTTGTCGCGTGCTGATAATGTCAAAGGGTGGGAGAACTAAAAAACCTCACCAAGATAACATTAGTTAAGGCCTCCTCACTATCATGTGTCACACCTAACTCCGAAACCAGCGATTTACACGTGGCCTCTGCTGTCGCTGGGGTGCATCTTCTAGGGATGTGTGTTTTATCACGCTCTGAAAACACCTCTGTGCGCCTGGCCTGTCGCTAATGCTTCACCTCGTTTAATGGGAGCACACCCATTCAGCGCTCCTTAATCCAGCCGGGGCACTTGGTGCTCTTTGCGACACACCTTGACCGGCGACACGAGAAGCCAGAGCATCCCGCTGCCGTACCTCCTGGCTTTAAGGGCGCCTATAGCTCACAGCAGGAGCGACAAACCAGCACCATCGTGCGTGACAATCCGGCACCGGCCCGAGCATCCTCCGCCCGCCCCACCGTGGGGCAACCGCTGCCCTGGGCAGATGCCAAGGGTTGAGACAGCTCGGGATGAACCTCCGCGGGCAGTCTCCGGATCTCCAGCAGCCGCAGGAAAGCCCCTCGGGCCGAGTACGGCACCTCCGCCTCAGAACCCGCGGCCACTCCGCCTCAGGCCGCGGCCCCGGCGGGGCGGGAGCGCCACGGCCGCAGCGGGGCCGCGCGCCGCCTGCGCCCTACCACTGGAAAGAGGGGGGGGAGGATGGATTTACGATCTCTTTGAAAGGTACCATCCCGTATGATTACGGGGGAATAAGTCAGGAAACGAAAATAAAACACCAAATACACTGGCCAGTTTACCTTCAGCCTCGCCGGCTTCGAAAAGCAAAGCAACCAACCGCAGTGGTCTCCGGGACGTCTTAAAACCCCCCGCCCTCGCTGCCATGGAGACGGCCGGAAAGGTGGAGCCGAGCCGTCTCTTCGGTGGGCGGGATCAGACGGGGGCGGGAACGGACTCCGCCCCTGGGATTGGAGGAGCGAGAGGGCGCGGGGCCAATCACGGCCCGGGGCGGGAGCGCGGGGAGAGGCGCCCGGGGCGCGGGTGGCGCGTGCCCGCGCTCCCCCTCACAGAGCTGGCGGCCGGGGGCCCTGGGGATCCTGCCGGGATTTGCGTTTAAAACAAGTGTTCCTCCTTCTGTGCAAGGCACAGCTTTCCATGTCCGAGCCGGGGAGCGGCCGGCAGCGCCAGCCCGGTTCTCCACACGGTTTTCAAACCTCCTGGTGTGATCCTGCCCTTGTGTCAGACCTGAGTTCCTTCCCGGCCTCAAGGCTGAAGGGTTGCTGAGGCGAGTCTAGTCCTTTACACGCAAACTTACGTCAAAATATACTCCAAATAAAAAAGCACGATTAATCCACCTTTGTTTTCTGTAAATGTTTTGTCCTTCACTGAAAACACAAACAACAACAACAACAAAAAAATCCAGGCTAGATAAAGCTGAATTTTTTTTTTATCCATTTAATTTGTGCCCAATAGATTTATGCACATGTGCAGCTGTAAATTTCTAAAAGCTGCTCTGAAAGTGCTTGTCTTGCTTAAATGTCTTCCATCTAAGCATTCTCTCATCCTCGTTTGACACCTCATCACAAGCCTTTCTCGCTGCTGATCAGAAGCTTTTCTTGTGGTTTCTCATATCTTTATATTTTCTATTTTTTCCCCCATTTTATATTACTGCAACAAATTCACATTAATTCACTTCATGACATAAGTAGAAGTTCTTTAATGTACTTGTCAACTTACCCTTGCTTATTGTAGCAGTCAGGATAAATAGTACTTAAAAAGTTATTTTAATTTCTTTTTATCATTATGATTTAAAGACAAGACTTTCCAATAAATGTCACAGAGGTGTAGGAGTCAGTCCTCATTTCTAATGAAGCGAAAAGCTAATTGTTATGGTCGCACTAACTGCAACAGAGAGCCCAAGTGTTTCACATATTTTACTTCGAGCTACACCAGCTCTCTGTGTAATGCCTGTGATCTTTCTTTCTTTGTAGCATTGAATGAATTTCAGGAAGAAAAGAGACAAACTGAAGTTTACATAGGCCATTACAGATGCCATCTGTGACGAGAATGCCAAGAGCATTTTAGTAAAGTTACAGATACTATCAATTGTTCAGTATTGTGGAAACTGAGGCAGGATGGAGGACATAATTTTCTAATGGCTAATTTCTTATGTGACAGTGGGTGAGGTTCATAGCTACCCAGCTATAAACTCTCATTTTAACCTAGATTGGTTCTGAAGTTGTCAAGAATATAATTTTTAATCTTATTGAAAAAAAAATACCGTGCTGCTAACAGCTAGAAATCCCCAAGTGCTAGTTTGGGCTGGGGTGGAATTAATTTTTTTCACAGTATCTGATGTGGGGATGTGTTTTGAATTTGTGCTGGAAACAGAGCTGGTAACTCAGGGATGTTTTATTTCTGCTGGTCAGGACTTACACAGAGCCTTTTCTGCTTCTACCCCATCTTGCGGGAGTGCACAAGGTGATGGGAGAGACACAGCCAGGACAGCTGATCCGAAGCAATCCAGGTGACATCCCAGACCCATCCAGGTGACACTCCAGACCCTATTGTGTCATGGTCAGCGTACAGAGCTGGGGGAGGAAGTTGTGTATGTGGAGAAAGGCTTTCTCCTGTGTCTGAATGCACTGGCACCTCGCTGTGGTGTGTCCTGCTGTTACAGGTGTGTCATGTCAGGTGTGCCCCTGCCTTAGCCTCCAGTTATGTTATGGATATTTCAGAAAAAAAACCCCACCTTTAACAGTTTTTATTAAAAGCCTTTTTTCCACCAAGATTCTGTCTTCATTAGATACGTTTGTGTGAGTTTACTGTTGGATCACTGCAGTAAAAGTTTGAAAAACGAGATGCCTGCCAGTGGGACCCTGAGATCTGTATTTACTGTCCATACAGATTAAGGACTTAATGTTAGCACTGAAATGGGAACATTGTGACCCTTGCTCTTTTTTAACTCTGCAACTTGATTTTGCTCTGAAGGTTTTGAGGGTTTTCTGAGTGAAATTGGTGGATTGGGACACTAGATGGCACTTAAATACAGCTAACAAAGATTTTTGTCTCTTTTGACACACAAAAACAGTCTAACACATCCTGTTCTAACATGCAGTTAATTATATCCTCAAAATGATGTCTTGGATTGATATTGCTAAACAAACATATAAAAAATGTAATTACAGACAACTGAAATAAATACTGTGGGCTTATAATTGCAAGATATGTTTTTTGCTTGTAATATGCTACACACCTGTGCGTAGTTTATATAGATAGTATTTTATTTTGTCATTTTTACTAACATTTAGGATGGCACGATTTAGCTTTATGTACGTTTATTTACTGCTACCAATTTTTGCCATATGTCAGTTTTTAAAAAAGGAAATGTTTTTATATATTGGGATTGCAAGACACCAGTATTTCAAAGGGAAAACTGTAAGAAAGGAGTTTTCTTGTATGAAACCACTTCAAAACTTTTTTTTAAAGAATTGCACATATTTTAGTTGTTTTTTTTTTTCTTTGCTTTCCACTTCTTCCTTCCCTTACCTTTTGGAGGTACACCTCTGTTGGAACAGTAGCTGAGTACCCCCTTTGAGATCTATCTATAAACATTTGTTGGGTGATACCGTTGCTAAAATGCAGCAGGCCTATGGGGCAGTCTGAGAGCTGTGAAATCCCATCAGAGAGCAGCCTGTGGCCATCACCTTGGCTTACGGCAGTTCTCCTATCAGCTGCAGAGGCTCTCGGCAGCATTTCAATCAACTGCACAAGCCCTGTGCAAAGCTGCTTGAGGTTACTACAAGCTAAATGGCAAAGGCATGCAAGGAAATGCCCTCCCAGAGCAGGAGTGAGCTAATAAAGCATTAAACTTAGGAGGGTAAAAAACAGGTTTCTAATTCCTCTTTCACATTCCAATATTCAGAGACTACCTCTCAAACTTTCTGTTGTCAGGTCCCCTACCCTTCCCTGTCCTGTGTTACAAATTCTTGTCTTCTTTGTAGCTGTGATATTAGAGCTGAGGTGAAGCTCATAAATGGTAGGACAACTCAACAACACATTCCTGTATTTGGGTTTTGTGTTTTATGGTGGCTAAAGGTGTGTATTTGGTGTGGGAAATAAGGAACACATGCGGAAGTCAAGTGTTGTTGAAAAAAAAATTCTAACACATTAGTCTGTGCTTAGACATACCAATGTAATTTGTGTGTGCTTGTTGGAATTGCCCCCAGACATCAGGAGATCTGTTTCAGGTGAGCCAGAACCCAAACAGCAGACCAGGGTGGCCTCAGCAACCATCAGCTGGTGCAAAAATAGTCCAAAATAGAGACAGCTGGGCCAAGTTCAGAAAAAGGAAGAGCTGTGTGAAGAGGAAGAACCAAGAGCTGTGTGTGTGAGGGCGCAGAGGTGGTGGAACTCCAGCTGCTTTGTGTGCCTGTCAAAATGTGGTATAAAACTGCGCATCAGGCTAGGCCAGACTCTGTCCAGTGTCAAAGAAAAAATTCTGTTCTTAATAAAAAGATGTTAAGAAGACAATATTTTCTCCATGCTTCAAGTAGAAACCTGATAGATAAAATTAGAAACCTGATAAATATAATAAATCTAAGAAAATCAGTATTCAGCTGCAATTTTTTTTCTTTTTTTTTTTTCTTTTGAGGAAAATTCTTTAAGGTTCTCTAAATATAAGCTAGACTAGACAATTCTTCAGACAGTTTGCTGATACACCCACTCAGTCTTGTCAAGGGCATACATGCCCCAACAGGTGCTCTCCATCAGTAGTGTCTATGGTATAGCTACTTCTTTTTGAAGAGCTCACAAAAATAGTTTGGCCCTTAAGTAATAACATTAAGCCTTCTCTTAAAAAAATGTACAGGTCTCCACTGACTTTAACAGATGTACAGGTAGCTGAATGCTTTACAAGTAATTATAATAAGTATTTACAGTAATTAACTTGAATCTAATTGCTTCTCAGCATGTTAGGATAGTAAATTAAAACTTTATTTCAAACAACTCCTGTTGTCTGTTTTCACTAAACTGCACAAAGGAAACACAATAAAAAAAAAAACCTCTTGGAGAGCCACCATACTCTGTTCCTGTTTGGAGTCCTTTGAATGGATGTGCTTAGCTTTGATCTTTCAACCAGCTCTTCTCTTACCTGTGTAGACTGGATATTTCTTCCCCAGCGTGGAGAGCAAGCTCTTCCTGATAGCATAAGAGGTGCATGTGAACAAGAGGGACAGAAATACACTTTTTGGCTAATAAAGTCATGTCAGATGGTTTATACAGGGAAGGCTGATTTTCCCTGGTTCCCTCCCTAATCAGTGCAGGGAGCTCAGCTCTCCTTGACCATGATGTAGACCCGAGGCTGAGCATTTGGAGCTGCTCTGAAGGACCAGAGGTATCGTTCTTTACAGGCTGTGTAGGGAGCTTTGAGAAACTGCTTTCCTCAGACTGGTGCCTGTAATTATGTACCTGATCAGTGTCTGACCATCTGCTTCCAAACCATTCACAGCTTATGCCTTTCACACCCTAGTGGAGGTTCATTGGAGCTCCTCAGGACTGACTTTGCCTGCTGCACAGACAGAAAGTCTGTCAGCTTTGGCCTGCTTTGAGATTCCTGTTTGAAACCATAGCAAGTGTACTGAGGAGTAGGTCAGTGCCTGCTAATTTCATGTGAATTCAATCACATGCGGGTACAGCTGGTTATTTAAACACTCTTCCAACTACATTCACACAATGCTTCGAACAAACTGGACCATTCACCTTTGTGCTCTGGGATGATGATGGACACCATCTTCAGTTTCAGGCCATTTGCATTGTGTGTACAAGTCACCCTGTAACTTTGAGCCACCTTAAATAATGCTATTGCCATCTGGTCGTACATTAAAATTGTCTTATTCCGTAATGATGATACATCTGCAGCAGCAAAAAGTACTTTGAATTTTAATACATGCATTTATACGACTGTCAAGATGCCTGATATTAATAGCTTGACTTTTACTGTAAGCAGAGGTAGAAGAAATAACACCACCTTCACAGTTCTGGCACGGTTTCCTTATGAGCTGAATTCTCAGCCCATTGTTTCTGGATTTTGCCATACAAACCTAAGCAGCAGTGTTCTATTTTTAAATTTCTGTTTAGATTTTGAGTGCTTTTATTATTAATTTCTTTGGTTCCAGAGAGAAATTAGAGAGGCAACAGTGCTTCTCTTGCTGCATAACACCAACATATACTGACAATAAAAATAACTGAACTTGTGCAGGAAGCCAGTTTCTAATAAACCCTTTTACTGGGTTGTTGTTATAAAGCTTGAGCTTTTCATTTTTTACAAAAAAGCCCCACTTTTTAAAGAAAGGTCAGTCAATCTTTTAAGAAAGATTTAATAAATGACTTTTCCCACCTTACAGAATTTAGTCTTTTGTTGAATTGTTTCTGTTCCTATTAAAGCCTCACAAAAATGTACCTTCTATTATATTTCTTCTAATAGGTTTCTCAGCCTTATAACTATAATAAATTTGTCAGTCTAGGTTCGCTGAACACTGGAGTTGAAAATCTTACCACAACAGATTAGAAATATAACCATTTCTAAACCCTTTCAAGAAGTTTTACCCTTTCTTTCAACACATTTTATGCACTCAGCAATTCAATGAATATAACCTTTCAGAGTCATTCTTTAAAGTCTCTTTCTTGGTGATAGCACAGTCGAGCCATTTGATCAGTCAGTCAGAAAACCTGAGTTCTTTTCCTGTCTCTGCCAGAGTGGATTCATAGTCTGAACCAACTTGCTGAAAGCCAACATTTTCTTGAGTGTTCATTCAGGGGAAATGACCAACTTGACCCACACTGGACCTGATTTTTTAGAGCAGCTGAGTGCTCAGACCTGCAATTTCAATAATTTTGAGCAGTACCCCTAGCCCTGCTAAAATGGTTAAAAAAAAAGTCTAATAGCATCTTGTTTGGTAACCAGAGATGAAAAGCCTCAGAAGAAGCTTTTATAGCAGATTTTAAAAGATATGAATTTTTTTTTTTCCTAATCTCTTTTTTTCTATTTTGTTTCTATGAAATGTGGTTGTTGGCTGTGGTTTTCCTTTTTCTTTATAGGAGAGAAGTTACATTTCTTACAAACACAAAATACTGGTTTGATAAACAATTCTTTCCAGGAAATGTCTTAAAGTGTTAAAGAATGTAACAAAACCTTTAGAATATTAACAACCATTCTAAAAGCAGAGAAGAAAGGAGCATGATCACATAAATCTAAGAAAAGCAAACAGAATCTATGTAGCTCAAGCCTCGTGTTATAAAAAGAATCAACTTTGCTTTATAACACTGTGTGAAGTATAAATGTCAATGCATCATATTTCCTTTGTATGAATGAATTGGAAGGAGAAGAGAGACCAGAGTGATCCAAGTAATATAAAATCATAATTAATGAATGCTTCCAAGGGACACAAATAATCTGCACTAACACCAAATTACAGGGTTCTATCCTTCAATTTAACCCCTTCCCCTCAGGCTTACCTATAATCAGGAAATGGAGGAAAAGATGAATTATGTCATCCCTCTTTACTTTTGAGAGAATTGTTCAGCTGAGCCTCTTGCAAACCTGTTATGGGTCATTCTGGTTACTTATTTGACCAGCTGTGATGGATCTGGTGAGTTTCTGGTCACCTGAGTTCAAGAGAAATGAAGAGGTGTAGAAGAAGCTTTCAGGTGATCAAGAGAGTGAAGCAAACTTGTTTTGTGAGAAAAGATTAAAATATTTGGCTTGTTTATCAAAACAGAAGCAGGAAGAGTATCTGATTGTTTTCTACTAGCAATAGAATGATAATATTAATATTGATGAAAAAGAGATTTTAAAACAAAACTGTAGTGCTATGAGAAGAACAAATGGGTGTAATCCATTTGTGACCCTGCCTATGGCCAGAAAGGTGGAACTAGATGATCTTTGAGGTTCCTTCCAATGCAAATCACTCTGTGATTCTGTAATGAATAAACCTCCTATTGAACAGAGAAGTTTTAGGGAAGTGCTTCACCATCAGACAGGTGAAATTCTAGACAGAGAATAGAGAGGGAGGGAGAATGGAGTCATTTTATCTAGGACCTTCACCCATCTGTGAGTGGGAGCCTGAATCATGGCTTTCTGGTGACCTTTGGAGAGAAGCCTGACTTGCAGAACCTTTCCAATGGAAAGCTTTTCATAGCAGATCTGTTCAGTTGAGCTGTGCTGGTGAAATACCAGAATCCCACCACCAGTGTCAATGTTCTATCAGCTGCTGGTCTTCATTGAGAGAAAACTTGAAAATTAAAGCTCCGAGTCACCTGCTGCTCTGTGCCTCAGGCTATGGATAATATTGCAGAGGGAAAACCTGTGAAAAACACACAATGCACAACTTGTGCAGTCAGCTTGGCTCTGCCTGCCAACTAGGCTGTGTTTGTGACACGTCTGTGCCATGTAGGTGTGCAGGGCATTGCTACTCCATTCAGGCATTGGGAGGAGAATGTTTTGAACACAGCATCTCTGTGTTGTGAAAATCTTCCTCTGTGTGTAGGCTTCCTAATGTAACCTTCTATTTGCTGTGATCTCACTATGAGCTTTACATTACAAAGTCCTACATGACATTATTTGTGGTTGGCTGTTTGTCTGAACTTATTTCATAGCCTAAGGCACAGAAAGGCAGGTGAATTTAAATTTTAGCTTTCAAGTTGGTTTTCAAATGCTGTCAGTTTAAAATATTTAAATAACTGCAAGTTCTAACAGCATTCTCAGATTTTCTTGCACAGTTGACTGTCTGTGGCTTTAATGAAGCAGACTCTATTTGTGATAAGAGTTATGGACAGCACTGTGGAGTCCAGGCTTTGAATAGCTGGGTAAAAATGTCAGTGCTGCCATTGATGTGAAAAGGGTCAATGGTTGCTTTTCTGTCATTTATGGTTCAGCTTTGCAATAAGGTAGCACTTTCTCTGGAAAGATAAAGCAGTAAGAGATGTGAGAAAAAATATACATTCCAAGGAATGAGAAAATTATTTCCTTAGGGAGTACCATTTATTTTCTTCATTAAACCTTATCAAAGAATCAAATCAGTTGATGGTTGGTGGTTTAATTCCTGAAAATGGGTATGATGGGCAAAAGCTGTAGAGTTATAGAAGTTTATATCAGTTTCTAAAAGGGAATGATTTTCTATTTAAATGTGTTTATAATCTGTGTGTGTGAGTGTATGTAGCTGCATGCACATGTCTCTATTTCTAGTGATTTTTGAAGCTGACCAATTGCAGCCAAATTTAACATCAAGTTAAATAGTTTACTAGTCCCAAAGACATCAAAGTTTTAAAAGTTTTTTTGAAGATAGATGGCTATTCAGAGAAAAAGAAAAGTGGTAAGGAGAGTTTAAAATTTGTAAGATGTCAGAGGGTTCATGTAGGCTTTTTTTCTACCAACTCAAATCTATAGAAAACCAGGCTCCTTGGTTCTGTTGTTCATAGAGCTGCACATCTACTAAGTATTTTTCTGTATTTAAAGCAAGTGGAATGAAACCAGTTCATATAAGCAATCAAACTATCTGTTGCTGAAATATGACTGGTGTATTAATCAAGCCATTACTGAGATGCTCTAAATTTCCTCTCTGGAAATGTCTCTCTGTAATTGGGTAATATCTCAAAATAATTTGTGATACCTTTTTACACATTGTGCCCACTGGAATAATCAAACAGGGATGATTAAATGCATGCTTTCCCAGTTACATTTGAAAAACATGGTATGTAAGTTTTGCATACTTTGAATTGTCTTAGACTTGTTACAGACTCTGAGGAGGGACTATTGTCTCTGCACTAAAAGACATGTAGGCAGGTGTAGAAATAGTTATTAATGTCTCTTCATGTGTGAGAAAATGTGAGTGTTACTTGTAGGAGAGATCATGAAAGCACAACTGGGATCCATGGCTAAATCCCACAAAGTATGCTGAAGGCAGCAAGGTACACCACCACAGGGTAATCTCTGCCAGTAAAGGATCATTTCCAATTAATTGCCTGTGTTTAGAATAGAGTGGAAAGGAAACACACATCTAAGGAAAAATTGAATTTTTCTTTTCCCTTATAGTTTTTCTTTTTTTTGTGGTCTCATTTCATATGCTTGCAGGACTATAAGGAAATACAACTCTGGCAAGGCTGGGAAGTTATGATTACATGTCTTCCTTCTCATCATCTACCTGATGTAGTCTATATTTAGGTTTCATTCACTTGAGATTTCATTCATTGCTCACAGAAAAGCAACTGGACTAGTTTTAGAAAATGACTCAGCATGATATGGGGGTGAGGAGGAAGAGAGACAGTGAAAGATCGCACAGCCCACAAGACGGATTTATTATAAATGTGGCTTGGGAAAATTGTTTACTTTGAGTAAGATTTTTAAAAGGCAGATTACTGGCTACTTTATGGGCTGAAATATATGCAGAAAATCAGATTAATTTCAGTGGAAACACTGAGTTAGAAATGAGAACTTAGAACACTAAGTTAGAAATTCATTGTGAACTCTAAAAATGTTCTGCAAAGGCTCATTTATGGAAAAACAAGGCAACATCATAGGAGTTCTTTAGAAAGAACCATCCATTTGCTGCCAGGGTGCAGGATTGTGATTTGTTTGCCACTACACCATGTTTTCCCAACATAACACAAGCTGAAAAATCACTATTACTGAGAGTATAGGGTAATTCAGACTGTGTCCTGTTTTTAAGGGACAATAGAGGATACTCAGGGAAGGTGACAAAGAGCAGCAGACATCAATTCTTACCAGGCTTTGGCAGTCTGTAGACCAGGCACATCCTGAGCCGGGGATTCTATCCACATCTTTGTGTTTACTTCTCAGTTTAAACTCCTTCATGTCAATGTCTGAGGATAAGGTAAAGAGTGCCATACATAAATAAAGACCCAAGCTGTCTCTTTATTATGCATCCACACGCTGCTGCTGTGGATGCATGTGGGTCCACAGCTAAGGTCCCAGGATACTACTACAACAGAATAATTGCTATTCATCACGAATATCTTTGTCAGAAGATAGGTTTGCCTAAAATTGCTCAGAAAAATATGCAGTAATGTTGAAAGCCAAGAAATGTAGTGATAAGGAGACAGAAAATTCTTGTCTCTGCTGAAGTCAAAATGAACTTTGCCCATGGCTTTGGTAAAGCACAGATTTTTGCCTTGAGAGTCTGCCCAGATAGCTGCTCTTCCTGGATGTCCTGAGAGTGTCTCTTGCCCAAAGGGGCTCCAAGGAAAGGTGTGCTGTCATGTATCAGAGCAATGGATTTTTACAAGCATGTGTGCACTGTGGATGACCGTACTACTCTTTTTGTGAAGAACCTACTCTTTCCAGCTTAGCTATTAATTTTCACAAAGCCAGATCCTGCAGCTGAGCACTTGTGGCTGTCAGTGTTCTCATGCCACTTTGAGAGGGAGGACTGGCAGAAAACATTCAAGTGCAGAGGATTTTGTAAAAAACAGAGGTTGACTTGCTATTTAGATAGCACTGGAAAGTGACTGTTGTGAAATATTAAAGACTTGAGCATATACCACTTTTTTTTTTCTCTAAACTTTTCCCTCTTCTGTACACACAAATCAGGAAAAGAACCACTCCCTGTCCTTTGGGAATGTCTTCGTCCATTTTACAGCAAGTGCTTCTGCTTGTAGGTTTAGTACTTTGTGTTGTGACCACCTTAGTGAAATAAATCTGTGGAGACCATGGCCCAGAAGGGAAGCACAGTTTAGTGCACTGGTGAGGCTGTGTCCTCAGACACTAGACAGGCCTCCTGTCACAGGAAGATTGAAGGCAACGACCCAGGGATGGGCACTGCCGTGGCCTCATTGCGGCACTCGGACCCAGAAGCCTGTGTAGAGCTCTGCTCGCCCTGAGGATTGCTAGTGAACAATCCTCAACTGGTCCTGTTCCCAAACCTGCCTGTACCAACACAATGGCAAGAGCTCAGCTTCTGCTGCAGGCATCAGTTGCCATGTGGGAAAATGCAGCCCACAGGTTACTGATAACCATGCCCTAGGAAGAAGTGGAGCTTTCCACAATATCAAGAGTGTACAGTAAAATTCAACGAGGAACACAGTGCCTGAGTCCTGCACATTTTTGCTGTAATCTGTTGCAGTTGATACTAGAGCCTTAAAATGAGGTTAGTTTATAAATTATTAATAGATAATATGAACATCTAGCAGATAAGGATCACATGGATTACAAGCTTATCATCAGCAAATAATGCTCTATAGCAGTAATAATCAACCTGCTGAACTCTGCTATCGCCTATAACATTTGAGACCCATTTGTGAAAATATCTATTAATTCCTATTAAATATAAAAGGAAGTTTAATACAAAACATGGCCATAATGGGTATATGTACAATATGAGATCCCCTTTTCAATACTTTTTTGTCTTTTAGCACTTGCTTATGCCCGCCAAGATCCTTCTGTAAGTAGGAAATGTGTACTCTAGAACTCGCCTGTGAGGAGAGGGAGATGTAGTTCTCTTCTTAATGGGAAGCTCAGGTTTTGAGCTGGGCAGATGCAATGATGGTTTCAGGGAGAAATGGAAGCATGGAACAGCTGTGAAAGTCAGCTGAGTGATGTGATGCCCTCTGAAGTCACTCCTGGCAGCAGCTATTCCATGTCAATCCAGTGGCATCCCTCAAATGCAGGTACTGACCTGGACATCTCAGGGGGACAATGTCCTTCTGTGCCTACCTGGTCACTGAGTACCTCATACCCACATTGAATCTTATGTTCTTGTGGGTGTCTGAAAACGATTTTAAAGTTTGTGTTCTTAACACAAATATCATAATTGCGGGAAGGCTAAAATTCCACTCTCCTGAATCTTGTTACTTTCAAAAATGCCTCAAGTCTGAGACTCAAAATACTGCTTTTGGGCTGTAGTGTGAGGTGTAGTAATTGTAATGAACATGTTGTGAAACCAATCCTGTTTTACACAAGGTGAAAAGAATTTTTAAAAATCCAGTAAGTAGTAAAGAGTGCAAATAAAAGATCTGGGGATCCTTTATTTGGAGGTCTGCTGCCATTCAGGTCAGGAAGACTGTGATGTCCCAGTGCTGCAGAGGTGCCACACTAGAGGGGATGTGGATTTAGTGACACAATTTTTCAAATCCAGTGTGGAAGATCTGACTATAGAAATAGATATGTAAATGTATTCCTCTTCTATGAGAAGCTGAACTACAAACATACTTCCTGATCTGTACCTTGGCTGGGACAGACCCTTAGTTGTGTGGATGCATCCTACCTGGAATAACTGAAGGTCTTTCTCCAGACTGCTTTGCAAAAATACCTTGTAGCCTTCTCAGGAAATTGAAGTCAACATAGCGATGGATAGAAATTATTTTATTGAATGAATTGGTTTAGTTTCTGATATTTTAGCAGTTGATAAAATTGAAGAGAGAAATCCCCAAACCCACAAAACCCAGAACAAACCCATTCCCCAAACAACAGCCTTTTCAATCATTAAGTGGGAATAACATGCACCAATAAGATTATGATGCCTACAAATGCACCATATTAAAATAAAATTAGTTTAAAAGGCAGGCACAATATTATCATCCGGTAGCTTTCTTGCAGGGTGGAAAATGGCTTTAATAACTTCATTGTTGGAACTAGTATAAAAATATAAAAGCTCTCCTCCCTCCCAGTACAGCAGTGATTGTGTTAAAAGGAAGGCCTCTGGGTCTTGAAGGCTCTTTTGGTGTTCCCAACCTATGAAAAATGAGGGCTATGGCCCACACCTGGAAATCAGCAATGCAGAGTGTTGAAATCTCATTTACAGGTGGGTGTATTTCAGAGTACAGAACCAAATGGGAAAATTCATTGTATGGAAAGTTAATGCATCATGCTGCCTGGGAAGGATACTGGAAGGTGGCAGAGCAAAATCAATAAAAATTGAAGGGCAGGCAAAATGTGGAGTAGGAACTCCAAAGGGCAAAGAATCCAAAGTTAGTATTACCTTTTTGGGACATGCTTTTTGGATTTACTTAGAAGGAAATGACATGATAGGACTTTACTCTCTATTTTGGGTAAGGACCACTGAATAGTCTGAGGAAGAAAAGAGGGTGGGACATGATTCAAGCAGAAAACTTGGGCAGGGGTAGCTGTGTGCTCAGAAAACACCAGCCTTGCTCAGGGCTGTTCATTGCTGATTGCTGAGGCTGCCATTAAATACCTGGCAATAACAAATATCTGCTCAAAGCACCCAAAGTGGTGGGTTCTAAGCCATTTGTGACAGAATGGACTTTCCTGATCTGGCACAAAGTCTGTGAGGATGCAGCTGCCCCAAAACAATTTTGTGAACAAATGTGAAACCACCTGGAAACCACCAGGAAGGCATTGGACTGGGTCAGCATTTTGTGCCATTTTGTGCCATTTTGTGTCTGTGACTTTGTGGCCATTTGCAAATTTGGCTTTATCATTTTGTGCATTGTTATTTTACCCAGCTACATGCAGTGACAGGGGTGTAAAACCAGAAAGAAATAAAGGTATAAAAAGGGGGGGTATACTAGTATTCCTTATTTAAGAACTTTGGTGCAATTTGAGCAATTTTATGTAATTTATATTAAATTACTATGTTCTTTTTTGCTTGTCATTTTGGAGCTTATTCTATTTATTTTTGTCTTATCTTTTATGTGACAAAATTCCAGCTTAATATCTTTTTTTTTTTTTTTTTTGGCAGTTACATACTTTATCTTCTTGGTGGATACCAGCACAACAAGGTATTTCAGAAACTATTGAAGCTGATGAATCAAAGACCATCATTGATCTTCACTGGGGACTGGAAGGTGCTGAGCTCTGGCTGGTCAGGCACCCATGGAGAAACTGCGGGAGAATTTTGACAAATAGGGAAAACTGTGTTGTGACAGGGCTCTGCTCATCTGCCCAGATTAGCTTGAGTCAGTCATTCTCCCTCGTACATGCTGCTAGGAGGTCAATAGTGCTTTTGAAGTCCATATAGGATCTATAGCCTGAGAGTAAACAAGCCACCTGCACCCTTTTTATTTCAGAAAACAGAGGAGAAAGAAAAAGGTGCAAAGATTTACTTATGGCCAATTTCACAGGCTGCAATCAATTTACAGGTCACTGGGAGACTTTCAGGCAAAGGCATAACATATGTCTAAGAGGCTCAAAGTAAGAAGCTACCTAGAAAATTGGATTTAAGTTATAAGGAAGCTTATTTAAAGCACTAAAATTCAGAAAGCAGAGCCTTTCATAACGTAAGGTACTGAACCTTTAAGAGTTTTTATGATTTCACCCCCATCCAATAAAGATGTTTTTCAGTTTGAAGTCTAGTATTAAGCAGCACTGGGGACTTTCCTTGCTAGTTGCAAAGTGTGATAACCTTTCTATACCTAGATAAATAAAGTGCCACCTTTTATTTTGTGTCACCATTTTTGTATGGCTGCATATATTACAGCTACAAGCCAACAGCCTTTTGGTCACAGTCACATTGTATTCAGATTCCTCATGAAATTATATTTAATTTAAATGAAATTAAATGATAATTAAAATGTTGATCTGATGATTAGACTCAGAGTTTGTCCAACAGCTCTGACACTGAGCCAATACCATTGAAGGTAATGATTTGAACCTGTTAGGAGGGTGAGGCGGTGTGGTGCTGATGGTCCCATCAGGCTGCATGTAATGAAGGCCTCTATTTATTCTTTTTCTATGGTTTTCTGTTCCTCTTGATTGTGTGCTGATGAAACACAATAAGCACCTTGTTGGAGAAAAATGCTCATTTATGTAGTACATACAGGACATCTCCATTCCATCCCTCTTGTGCCCCCCATAGTGACCCCATATTAAAAACAGCCAGGCTTTCCTTAAGAGATCACAATTTCCTCCCATGCATTGGCTGAGAGAAGCATAAAGATCTCATTTTATCCTGCAATCAAACTCATCAGCTCTCCCTTTGCTTTTCCTTCTCAGCAAGGAACTGAAAGGATCACAGCCTTCCCTCTCATGGAAGGGACCTGCAGCATCTCAGAACTCCAGACTGACTGACAGAACCTCAGGTTGGGGGACTCCAGGGGTCTTTGTGATGCATGGCTGAGAAGTCACTGTTTCTCTGTCCTGATGTGAAAATATTTTTAAAGAGTCTGTTCTAGATTTATTATTTGGGCTTTATTTGCAGGTTCCCACTGTTGCCTCAGTGTTTTATTCCCTGCCTGAGCAGTCAGAGTCTGCTGCTCTCATCTTGCAGACAGGGCATCATTTTAGAACAAAAACCCCAGTGAAACAGATGATGGGGGGCTGTGCCACGCTCCCTATACTGAGCCTTGGGCTTCCAGCCAATAGTGCCTTCTCCCAAGACAAAAGACACATACCTTCTGCCTTTCTTCTGTTGACCCAAAAACTCTCTTTCAGCAGCTCCTTAGATAAAGGAATAAAGTGTTTATGATTAGATCTAGTGCAAGGATGTCCTGTGATACAGAACACAGGACCAACAGGGTTTGAATTGAGGAGTGACAGAAGTGATGAGCTGTGCAGAAAGCATGGCTCAGAGACACAGAGACAGGGCAACGTGAAATATTTGAAACGGCTCCCATAAGAGACACGGAACTGAATTGCAGAATCTTTTCAAAATTCAAAACCATAGCATAAAACACGAATGAAGCAGGCGTTGACTCCTAAACAAGGATTTCAAGACATACGGAAGATAACAACTTTAGAAAAGAAAAGCAAGCCCAGTGACTGTCAGATTGATTGAACACAGTGTTAGGAAAGATTGCTTTGTGAGCGTTGCTTCTTAAAGCATTACAAAGTCAGAAAGACATCAAAAACATTGATTGGCAGCAAAGGGGAGCAGAAATCACCAGTGATCAATAAGGTGGCTGCCAGCAGGTGGGGATGACTTGTCAGTGCAGGAAGCACTTTGTGGGGCTTTAAGTGGCTAAGTAATAGGACTGGGACCGAGTCATTGATCAAAATAATTTTTATGTTGTAAAAGGTCTTGAAAATAAACCTTCTGGCAACTGAATCCATTTAATAAAAATGCTGCTATTATTTGTGCCTGCTTAAAATGACTCCTAGCAGCCTCTAGAAGCCTTAAAGACTAAACTTGTTAGCTATTTATTACAGAAGATGTTGGGATCTCCTGATACCATCAATTAATTCAGGCATATTGTTAGTAGTGGGAAGTGCTGGTAAATCATATCTCTGTTGCCAAAGTATTAATGAACTACTTACTACATCTTTCCACATGATACAGGTCTCAGCCAGGCCACTTCCCCAACTATGGAATCTGAGTACTTTCTCCAAGGTTTTGTCTTTTCTCTTGTCCTCCACTCCTGCCTCTGTTGTCCGCCAGGATGTCTCAGGAGGAGCACGGGCCTCCTGGAGCAAATGCTGACCTTGGCAGTGCAGGGACCTCTGCCCCGTTTGTCGTCTGTGCAGTGACAACCGGGCTGGCAGCTGCGGGGGGCTCACCTCAGAGGTGCTGCTGTCTAGTGAAAATGCTGTATTTTCATTTAAGGAGCTGCCTTGGAGTGTTCTGATTTCTGCAGTTGTTACAGAGCTGTTTTTCTTGTTCCATGGCTGCCCCAGGCCATGTTCCCACTGCCTTACCCCTACCTTCCTTGTGGCCTGCCAAACCCTGGTTTTTGTCATATCTAATGAAGATGTAGGAACAGTTACAGCCTTCCTTCAGGAGTGGTGATTCAGGAGACAAGCCTCACAGCCTCTCTGCTCCTGCCTCTTCCAGGCCCTCCCTCAGTCTTTTCACTAGGCAATGCCCCAGTTTGTCATGTCTTGGCTCAGAAGATTTCCTGCTCACTGACCATCCTCGTTGTTCTCCTTTTGTCTGTCTTCAGTGGGGCTACATTTTTTTGTTTGTGTGGTTCTCCTTTCCCAAAATGAGATGGTTTTAACCCTTCTGTGAGCAGACTGGGAGCTGTCCTTACCTGGTCCCAGTGTAGATCTGCCAGACCTGCATGTCTCTACTTTGCAGCTGGCGTTGGCTCATGGTCAGCTTGCCATCCTCTCCATCCTTCAGGCACTTCCCAGACAAGCAGTATTTACACAACTCTTTTCCCATATTATTGCTGTGAAGGGTTGTGTACCCACCTACCTGTGCATGCAGGGCCTGCCATCTTCTCCATAGAGCTGAAACAGCCAAGCAGGGCAGAGGAAGCTTCCCCTGGGTGCCTGCTTCTGGCCTGGAAAAGTTATAGAGGGCACTTGAGGTGCTGGAGCATCCCCTAGAGCAGGCTGGGAAGCAGCTCCCTGCTGGTGGGATGGTGTTGAGCTGCTCCTGGGGTGCAACATGAGGCAGCACCCCGGAGCAGGGGCTGGAGGGAGCACCCTACAAGGTGGGGGGCTTGGCAAGGGTCATCAGGCTGTTGTGCAGTGTCCTGTTGATCACAGTCCCCATCCAGAGTTCCAGGATCCCTCTTCCACCCAGTCAACTGGAACACAGGCCTTACAGGTGAGAATGCAGCAACACAAAAGGCAGCAGGTGTAGTGTATTGATTTTAATCAGCAATCTTACATCAACAAGCAGTTTGACTTATTGATGTTTGTGTCCCTGTGCAGGTGCTGCTCTGGAGGCTGAGTGCTGCTGTGTTTCTGAAGGCGCTGCCAGCAGCCGATTGCAACAAAAATCTGTCCACAAACCTGAGTGGCTTCCCCCCAAGCACAACAAAATAGGTAACGCAGCCCTGAGCACAGAACCAGAATGGGAGGTGGCATTGGAGCTGCCAAGGTTTTGTTGCAAAACACTGAGAGCATTGATGGCATCACGTGTGTCCACCTCAGTGACACCTCCTGGCTGGAGCAGCAAGGAGCTGTGACTGCTAACGCCCTCCATGGGGGGTTTTTGCTGCATTGTCTCTAGGATTTGGGACATCTGTGTCCCCCCAGTCAGTCTGAGATGGGAATGAGTGCTTTTCCTGCCACAGTGCTGGGGTTAGTGAGCAATGCCATTCATCACAGTAAATCACACGGTGATGGTGGCTTGGTGGAAGCCCCTGCTCCTCCAGGATGGCAAGGCAGAAATAGATGGAAGGAAGGAAAGGAGCCAGCAGGAAAGCTCAGGATCTGAGGTCCTGTTCAGAAGGGAGACAGTCCCTAGTCCAAAAGGGATTTTGATGGGTCACAGCATTCTGGAGAGGAGCATTGGTGGAAAGGGATGGGGTTATTTACTGGCAGCTCTCTAACAGTTGGAGACAATTAAGAAGGGAACAGTGAACTCCACTGTCACTGGCAGTTCCCAGCTGAGTACTGCTTGGAAATTTGAGATCTAATTAAAGCAGGCCTTGGATCTCATCATTCCTGCATGCCCAGGACAATGAAATACTGACTCCTGCATCTGTTCCTTGTGCGTACTCGATGCAAATAAGTAAGAAGTCCATAAATACATCAAAAACCATACTTTATTTTATGTATAGCAATACAATTTACATATTAAATAACACTATAATAGAATGATTTGATATAGTTTAACATAACAAAAAGAAGATTCTTCAAGTTACAAAAAGCCCCCAAACAAAAACCAAAAATGAACAAAAAGTCTCCCTCAAAATACTCCCTCCCACCCTTTTCCCAAACCAAACACCACATTTTTATTTTTCTTCTGAATGGATCAATGAGACAAACGTATCTAGTGACTGGCTAAGTCTAAATCCTGTTGCACACACTGACAATGGAATCCAAAAAAAAAATAAAAAAATCCAACTTTCACAATCACTGCCCCAAAGAAACGTCATGTGTGGAAATCTTTTTTGGAGTGTGATGATGGCGTCTCACTACCTTGAAACACAGAAGGTTGGTATTCACATAACCACCACAGAACTAGGAAGGAGGTGAAACTAGAAAAAAATTAGCTTTATATGAAAATATAAAATTCTATGATTATATACCATAGATACAAAGTTCCCAGAAGATGCTTATCTAAGCAACAAAATATTTACAGTTTTAATGACATTGCTATTTTAAAAATGAAGGAAAAGAAAATAGGAGTACACATGAATGCTTCGGTCTTTAGAAACAATGGCTGCTTGCTAGTCTCAAGTGTTCTAACAAAACAAAAAAGTCACTACCCCAAATGTTGGAGAGTTGTGACATTGTATAAAATTGACTATCTCCTCTTTTGGAGACGTTTATTCTTAAAACTCAAGACATTTTTCTTGAAATTAATTATCCTCTGTAGAAAATGCTTCCCTTTGCAAATAGTTAACAAAAACACTAAAAACAGTTTAACACCTAAGACAAAGTAGAGGCCAAATCTCTTATTACAGTTCCTCTCTTTCCTTATTTTTGCATTCCTTCTCCTTTGATAAGTGAAGCCAATGCAGTTCACATTGTTAGAATGGCAACAAGGAGAAGAAGAGCAAAGGGTAACAGTGAATTACATCTGAAAAAAAAAAGAGAGAAAAATAAAAAGAAGAAAAGCAATGCAGTAGATTAACAAATAGGCATTTTCCCTTCATATAAAAGTTCACTGGCACCATTTGAACATAAACTTCGGAACAAAAGATCTGATGTCAAAAGACATGAATTTGAGAAAGACTGCTAAGTCTTCAAGACAACTATAGGTTTTTTTTTTTTAAATTAAGTTGGTTTTGTTTTGCTGAGAATTAGTAGCATGTATCTTTGGTAGAATCCATATCTATACTTTTTAGCTTTTAAATAAAATACATCAGCTTTAAAAAAGATTAATGAGAAGGCAGTTGTGCTGTATCATAAAGATTCTTCTCCTAATGTTCCAATGTATCACTCTGTGTTCAAGCAATTTGAGCAGTCAGAAACTGGAAACACAAGTGAAATTTTGCAGATCCTGTAAATGACTCCACTAACCTAGAGCAGACCCACAGTACAGAAACAGTCACTTACAAGGACAAGTTTAAGGGGTTTGGATTTTTCTTTTTCCCTGTTTCTAAATTAGCATTTGGAAACAGATACTGAAATACTAAGGACAAATGCTGTTTAAAATGGATGTTCTTTAGACATTGATCCTGCAGAGGACTCAGTGGTCTGAGCAGTCCCACCGGCTCCCCCAGACCTTCCTACCAAAGCCAAGCTCACACACAGCAGTGTTTGGAGGATGATTCTGAGCCTGCCACCAATTTCAGATGTTCAGCTGACACAGAAGCTTTCCAAGCATTCCCACTTGGAAAGCTTGGCTGCTCTTATGGTCTCAAGACACAGTTCGTGTCTTTCACACGGTCTGCGGGCACAGGACACGTGCAAGACATGGAGAAATGGTATTTTCTATATGTAGATGTGTGTGTGCTTCAGTCCTTCTGTTCCTTATCTCTCAGGGCTGGTGCTGAGGACCAGTGATATAGGAATGTTCTCAGGTTCTCTTAATTTGCAGACCTGCACATTGCTTGGGAACCTTTGATGCTTGAAAGACATCCTGACTGAATGGCAGGAGCTGGGTACAGCCGAGGGGTTGGGGTCCCAAAAGCAAGGTGGTGATTTGCAGAGCAGGACTTGGGCTGGACACTCGTGGGAGCATCAGGAGAGTTTATCAGTGCCCATCTCTGAGCAGACATTGCTCCTTCTGCCACTCACTCAGTCCCAAGGAAAGGGTGCAAACCTGTGTAAGAGAGCAGAACTGCAGCTGCTTACAGGAGGATAGATTTGGCTCTTCTGTGTGCTTAATCCTGACCTTCACAAGAAATTTCTAGCTTCACCCCTTCAAGCCTCATGCATCACTACCATCTATTGGCTACCTGGCTGTCAGCACAGCACTTAACTTACAGCTGGAGCTCCATTATGAAATAATCCATGGAGAACTCATAGAACATCATTTCCCCATGGATTAAAACCCAAATGAGTATTTCAGGTGTTGGAAAATGCCAATGCAAATGCATGGATTTCCAAAGCATCTACCAAAGTTCAACCCCCGCAGCCTTCATTCATTGATGTTTAAAACTTGTGAGAAGGTAAGGGATTAAACCACGGGTATTCAGGCAGTGTGTCACAAACCAGTTATCTTCCATCATGCCACTGAAATGAAAAGTAATCACCTGAAAGTACTGAACAAATCCAACCTTTTGATGCCTGCAGTAATCTTTGTGTCACTTAGTTGTCAAGGTTTGAATTTCTAACTTCTCCCTGCATCTCCCCAGGAACTTAAAATACTTCTAGATTGAACTGATCCAACTCGTGAGTCCCTTTTGCTACCAGCTGGCATTGGCTGGGTCCGGGTTCAGGACTGGGGGCACAGGGGGGCTCAGCAGCCTCTGAGGCTGATGCAGGCTGGCCAGAAAACCACTCAGCAAAACCTTCCAGCCCTTGCTGGGAGCAGCACTTGAGAACTTACTTAAACCATTCTGTTACTGGGGTGTAGTTACTGGAGGGCCAGTCCTAACTCCTACTGACTCCCACCTTCGTGCAGTGCAAAGGGGATGCAAACTACAATCTTTTGAAACATTCTGCTCATATTTTATTTGGACTAGCTGTTGCTGGGCATGGGATTGCCTTACTGAAACCATGGGCTTATTAAATTGTTTGGTATTAGCAATTTTTGGGATTGCTTGGATGGAGGGATTCAACAAACTGAGAAGTAAAAGGTGACTGTGTAAAAGGTTGCTGATGAATCCTTGAATACTTTCTTGAATCTTTCTCTTGTTAAGATAAAAGGCCAAATGTTAGCACATACCAGTTTGCACAGCTCCTGTGCTCGCAGTGAGGCTGTATCAGTTTGCACCTTAAGAGGGTCTGAACCAACATATCTACTCTCAATATCCTTTTAAACAGTTGGCTTTCAGCTTCCTTGTGAGTGCAAACACACAGAACCTTGCCAAATGTCTGTATTTCAGCAAGACTGGACTGTCAGAAATTAATAGGTTTACATTTAAATGAAAAAAAAAAAAAGAAGTTGTAGTATTTTGACAAGTCCTGAAAAATTACAATGCATGTTTTCTGTAGTTTAGAAGAAATTATTGCCACATATAAGGGATAGTGCCTTTAACTGTACAGCAAGGGGCAGGATGGCTGAAATCACATATCTTCTTTTGCAGGCAGATTCAATAACCCCTCCCTACTCAGCCAAGGTATGAAGGGCACAACTAATTTTACTTTTCAGGAGAATTAAGCATGTGCTTACTTCTTTTGTTAAACAGGAACTGACCTTGTTGAATTGCAACCAAATACAAAGGAACAGGGAGCCAGTGAGGATGTAAACTTAAATGCTCCAAACAATAATTACTGACATAATCTGGGGGAAACCTTTCTACTGGCATGGGAGGGAAAACACAATAAACTAGGGTTTTGCTAAAGAATTAGTATGGCAAAAAAAAAAGAGGGAGAATGTAACTTTATAGGTAGTTTTTTTTATTAGTTTGCTTCACCAGTAAATATGGATCAGTACTTTATGTTTTAGCACTAAAGTATGAAAATTACACACCTGTAAAAATGGCATCTAACAGTTATGAAATTAAGAAACGCCTGTCATCATGTAACATACCATTAGGTGTGAGGTCATATTCAAGAAATAGTAAGGAAATTAGATGTGTTTAAAATATTGAATAGCTTAGTAATGTAAAATATTGCTACCTTTAATATATCTGAAAACTGGTCTGATTTTGGGTTGTCGTAGATTTCTCACTGTATTGGCTCCGATGAAAATAAAACCAAAACACTTTCCCATCACAGGGCTGCTTAAAAACCAAAAGCAACATTTTCCTGAATACATGGGGAAACTTTCAAACTGTAAATTCAAAACTTATCACTGCATCCCACATATGAATTGCATCTAATTTGGAATCATATTGTATGTAATTCATATATTCCATGTGAAGCAAGTCTCAGGCCTGTAAGTGTACAACACAGCAATTTGAAACAATACAGAAATAATTGTTTCAGCTCCACAAGGCTGTTAGACCTTCACTGTAGCTAATAATCACCTGCCACATTTTGTCAAGAAAGGATGAACACTGCTCATCCTCTCCACTGGAATGCAGAACGCCCTTACCAAAACTTTGACATGATCACTAAATAATAAATATGGTATGAAGGGGTACAGTATCTGTTGTAGAAAGAATCCATCTGGCCTAGCATTCAAGATTTAAGATTCGAGGGTCACTGTAGTTAGCAAAACTTCACTGCATTTAAACAAAACAGAAAAAGCATATGTTTGTTGTCATGGAATGTCACATCAGGGCTTGTCTTGTATTAGGATATTATAGGCAGTAACACTGATCATATAGTGCAAACTAGATAAAATTGCGTTTCACTGTGTGAAATAAACAGAGGTGCAAATGCTCAGTAGGATACCATTAAGACATAAAATGGCAAAAAATAAATATCAAAACTTTTATCAGTGTAAAAAAGTAATTGGGTTATTGTATAACCTAGAGTCTGGCAAAAAAGGCCTCAAAAAAGTTCACTCAGTCTTCAGAAGTTCTACAAATTAAGTGCCTTTTCAGGTTTCCAATTAGACAAGAGACTCCATGCTTTCTGCAGGATCAGATTCGTCACTGGCCATCACAGCACCATTTTTGTCCAGTGTCATGGGACCATTTCCATTTTCCTTAGTGCTGACCAAGCTTAGCATTGCCTTATAAAGAAACTGGTACTGCTCCTGGAAAAGAAAGAACAACTTATTTCAGTCCTTTGAGCGTACATAAATGAGTGGCACTTTAATTTGGCATTTCCAGGGAAGGTCATGGGCATTCATTACAGAAACAAACACATAGCACAGAAATAGACTTAGAGCAATTACCTCTGTTCATCCAGTTTAACTTTGTCAACCCCCACTCCAGTTTGGGGTAGGTTATATTATTTCTGATATACTGTTAAACACTTCAGGAGGGCAGGACAAAACCTGAGGCCGCAGCTCAGCCCCAGGTCACTCCCTGGGTGGCAGAACCTTGTACCACACACACAGAGGCAGGGGGCTGCTCCTGCTGGACACTCAGGGAAGAGCCTCATCTCCCTGCAGCTTCACCTGCCCTGAGCATCCCTTCAGACCACAACGTGCCAGATCTAAAGAGCACAGCTTAGCTCACAGGGCTGGCAGGCAGATGGTGACAAGCTGAAAGGCCCTTCTCTGCTAGGACTTGCCTGTATGATGCTTCCCTCCAAAGTATCAGAAATAAGTTTAAGTGCAAATCAGAGACTTACAGTGTGGCTTTGAGGTTAACAAAAAATAACAACTACACAAAAAAAGTTCAAATGCAAATTCTGCTTGGTAGCAGATGCTGTAGGGCTTGATAGCATACACAATGCATGTTTTAGTTCATGCTTTTGGTCTCACATGAAAACCTTGTAAACCATCTATTTATAGTCCATTTAAAGACTTACAATGTCTGTAAATACTCCAGGCCGCATAAGATTTATCATCTTTGCCACCTGGAACACATCGACAGCATTTTCATTCTCCAGCTGCTGAGACAGAGTGGTAAGGGCACATAGAGTTCCCGCTGACACAGCTCCATACCTGGAAAACCACACCAAAATGAAGGGTTACTCAGAAACACACCAGGGCACTGACACCGAGTCATGAAAGTGTTGTTACAGTCTTATTTCATTACTGTAGTTCCTCTTTGTATTTACTAAATGCTTGTTTTATAGTGGCTAATTTTTTGTCATTTTAATTCATAGAAGTTTGATGGTACACCAGTAATCTCAGGTTATCTGCACTATTAAACACAAAGAACTGTGTCAGCAGCAGAACATGAGCCACTCCAAAATACCCAGCCTGGAGACCGTAACACAAATCAGTTCTCCCACACCACATGGGCTGAGAGCATCTGCATTACAGTGGAGTGTATTTTAAATTCATTAGTGGGAGCTCAAGCAAAACATGAGTGATTAGAAAGAAATGAGACTTTGCCTCTTCCTCCACATCTGACAATTGCAGAAAACTAATACAGCTCTGTGGTGCTCACAAGTAATTGGGGCAGATCTCAAAGTCCTGCCTAGGTCTGCTTCATGGGTAAAGGCAACATCCCTGAGCCAGGCACCCAGGAGACATTACAGATTTTGAAGAGTTGAGCTGTGTTGTCATGTAATAAAATCCCAAGCAGCAGCTATTCATCAGGAGCACACATCAGTCCTTGAGATATCCTTGAGATACTGGTCAGGTAGAAACCTCACTGCTGCAAGCCTGGGGGTGTGCTTAGGCTGTAGGTGCAGGTGTGAGGCACAGCAGGAAGGATCCTGTGGCTTCTGAGGAGCACAACAGCTTCTGAGGAGCCTCCACTCTCTGCTCTCCTGGCACTCAGGAGACTGAAATTCTGCCCTGGCTGTGCTATGGGTCTGCTCTGTGACTTTGAGAAAGTCTGTGTTTAAATGTTCCCTTTGGTAAATGGGGTCATCAGTGCTGACCTGCTCTAAGCCACTTGGAGAGCTTTATATGAAAACTGAAATAATCAGCCAATGCTGCAATACCATCTTGTATTGCAAAATTACCACTAGGATTTGGACAGCATTCCCATGGAAATCAAGACATATGCTGACTTAATTTGATATGATTCTTGCAAACTCAAGCTGAGTTTACCTAGAAATGAGAAACAGAACTCAGATCACAGTGGATGTGCTCTACTGGATGTAAGGTCTAGAGGAGAAGCAGAGCACCATACAGATGGCCTGTGTCATCTACAGGGACAGTGGACAAAGTGCCCAGAGCATGTACTTGACAGGACACAACTAAATCCTTCTGAGGGTGTAAGAGCATAATTTTCACTTGGGCTGGTAATTTCCAGATCCCAACAATCTGAAGACTTTTCTTGCAGAAAATTATGCAGCAGATCTTTACAAAGTTGCCTACACTCAGGCAGTTACATTTAAAAATCTTGACAACTGTCTCAAGTTGGAATTTCTGAACTTTTAAAAATGTTATCAAGTTCATCCCACCATGTACTTCCTAAATACCACATAAATCTAGTTATCTGCAAATTCATATATTTGGAATCAATCTGCAGTTGTAATTATTAGTAGATTATGTGATATAGTTGTTGCATGTAGCAAAGGGAAATTTTCATTTTCAGCTACATTTCCTTAGACTCCAATTAAAAGCAGAATCCACATTATGTATTAGGCGTAAAGATAAAATCATTGAATATGACAAATAAACCAAAAAAGCAATGTACAGAAAGAATGACTCAGCATTGCTTGGAATGCAATTTTGATTTTCTTTTTTCATCTAGCAATGAAATGCCCAAATCAATAATGTTTCTAATTTTGTAAAACATAATCTTAAATACTGCAAGAGCAGCAAAACTTCACTTCAGACTACCCAAAGCATGAATATTAAAACCAGCCTGGAATTAATCAGTGCTGGTGAAAGGCAACAGAGCTTAAAGTCTGCATAAGCAAGGCAAGAGGAGGTGGTGGGAGAAAAACTACTTGCTGCAGCCCAAGGCATCGTTTGCAGGAGTCAGTTGGGAAAAACCTCTTGCAGCAGTGACACCTGGGGAAGCTGGGTGCAGGGAAAGCCCTGGCAGCACCGGTGGATATCAACGTCCTCCTGGGACACCAGCACAGTGCCTGCTCTAACAACTGACACACCAGAATGTGGCAGTGATGTTGTTGCAAAGATTCCCAGGACCTTCCCAGTGATTCTGTTTTGTGGCAAAGTCTAACAGGCTGCAGTGCCGGGGGGCTGCAGGTGGAGCAGGCGTTTGTGCTGGCTTGGTGCTTGCTCTTAGGACAACACGAGCACTGTCAGAAGTTGGGCTTCCTTGGCATTTTAAGCACAGAATGACTCCAGGAAGTGCTCTGCCCACCAGGAAACAGACCCTCCAAGGAAATCAGGTCAGATCCAGGCTCCAGCCTTACTGTAGTGGTATTCTGCAGCTCCATAATGTGTGCAAGTAATAATATGCAATGCAGTATTTAGCACTCTTTATAACTGGGTGTTCAAGCATAGCTGATGAGACAATGCTCACCACTGTGCTACAAAAGAGGCAAGTGCTGGGGCATGCTGGCCTGGAGTCAGTGGCCCCCCTCCCTCCCACTTGGCACTGTATGGGCCCCTTGGAATATTTTTTGGGAAGCAAAAGGAGGAAGAATAAATCTGCTTTTACAAGACCTGGGCCCTTTGTCACAAGATATTTCTGCTGCTCACCGTGAGACACAGCTGAGCTGAGCTTGTTCTGTCTTACATGGCACATGAAACCTGAGCTGTTAGACAGGAGCCTGGGCTGTTTTGAGACTTGTTTCCATCAGCCCATATTAGGCTGCTTAGAGCCTTATCTAAATCAAAGCTCTGCTGGGTTCTGAAACAGCTTGTAGGATTTGCTTGGGATATTTCCAGGAGCAGAAGAACATAAGATTATAACCAACAAAAAAATACGCTAAGAAAAATGTATTTGGCCTCAGATGCCCACCGAAAACTCATCCTTGGAAGTTTACATATTTTTAATCTGTTCCCTGGACTACTAAATCCCACCTACTCCTGGACTATTAAACCCCATCTACTCCATGCAGGAAAGGACATCAGTCCTGACAAGTGTCTTCCAGCTGAGTGTACAATCTGCACATAAATGGGAGAAAAGTGATGACATACTCATCATGAACTATGGTGGGGCCATCCCTTGTTAAGGCCTCTTCCTTGATTACATTGATAAGTTCAAAGGTACTGCTTATGGGAGCGTCAGGGTTTGGCCATTTGGGACACTGAAAGTGGCGGACTTCCAGAACGTAGTCATCCTGCAATGACAAACCAGCCTGGCATTAGCTTCCTGCCCTTCACAGGCATCCACCCCAGGGACAGAGAGGAAAGAGCCTCACTGCAAACTGGAGGGAAACTTTCTTCTTCCAAACAGTTTACATAGACAGAGGACACACAGCTCCAGCATCTCTGTAACAGTGAGAACCCTAAAATAATGCAAGTTTGACAAAATGGTTAACAATAAAAGACTTTGTATTTGAATTCAGGGCTCATATCAAACCTCTCTCAGAGTTCTTATGGCTCAAAAGTCAAGCAAGAGCAAGCAAGTGAAATTTAAACGGGCTTGCAAATGAATGTCTTGCAGCAAAGTCCAGCTGCAATCCAGATAACAAACTAGAAGCGGGTTTATAGTTCAAAAGAATCATTTTTATGATTAGTTAAGTTTTTATTATTTTTTATTAGTTTAGTTTTAATTATATTTTATTATTTATTATTAGTTTAGTTTTATGATTAGATAAGAGTCCCAAACTATAAATGCTGAATTAAACTATAAATGCTGAATTTTGAGAGCAGAAATAAGACAAAACACCTTGGTAAAATCACATGTCTTCACTTTCAAGCGAGACAGACAGTTAATACTAGCCTTACTAGCTAGAGGAATCTACCTGGAAGTAGAAGATGTGAGAGGGAGAAGGAGCCAATGAGAATACCTTTCCCCTGAAAGCAAGGTGCATCCACCTGCATTTACAAGTGAATCCTTGTCAAAAATTTTCTGAACTCTTCTTCTTCTGTATTTAAATGGCATCAATATAATTTAGGTGAAAAGCTAAGACCCACATTTGAAGGTTTACTTTACCTGGGTGGCTTCAAGGATAAAGTCATGGATGATAATTTGCTCTTCATTAGAGAGGCACAGTCTGTCTTTGCTGATAAGGGTCACAGTAAAGGCCTCACAGTTCATGGATTCCTCACGACTTGGCCAGTACACAAACTCATCTTCTGCCTGGAGAAATGAAAGAACACACTACTGCAGCCTTTCAGATACCTTGGTGCAACGGAAAAATCCAGTGGATCAAAAAATTGCTTTGATAAATAAAGATGATCAGGAACGGACATTTAAAAAATCCTTCTTTCTAAAACAAATTTACTATTACAGTAGGCAGTAAACCTGCCAGATCCTCCCTTTGTGTGTTCAAACAGGTAACATCTGCTTTTTAATTGGTTTCACAGGGAAATGGTTATCTTAGCTCACTCATACTTAACCTTTGTATTGTATCCCAGGCTTTATGACCTCCTGCCTACAGAGTTTTGTTTCAAAGTCAGATATTTGTTTAGAAAAAACTCATTGACCTTTAAAAATTAATGACTTGTTATTTTTAATTTGTGTTTATTGTGATCTAATCCAAAACTCAAGGTCTGAGGATCAGGCCTAGGCAGGAGATTGATGGATACTTATGTAGGGCTTGAATTTTTAGGAGTGAGCAGAGGAGTGAAGTGGAAGAGAAAAACCCAAACATTCCTAGCCTTGAAAAAAACACTGGCTAAACTTAATGCAAGTTCTCCAGCAAAACACCTTGACTGAAGGGACACTGTAAAACCTCAGTGAGACTGGGAAGGCTGGAAGAAGTTCAGTGCTGAAGCAGCCTGATTGGCAGGATGTAAGTCAAAGCTGTTCCTTAAAACAGCTGCAAAAGCCCTTCTTTAAAAAATAACTGTGAATTCCTAATGTGCTGCAGAGGAAGGAAATTATGGTCTGTCACAACCTACATGCAAGTCTGTTTCTTCTCCTGGCTTCAAAGGTCTATGTCCTTGCAGAATGAGCACAGAAGTTGCCCTGGCCACAAGCACAGAGCAAATCCATGTCTCTGGACATCCCATGTTTCACTTGTGAGCAAACATGAACTATGAACTGATGTCATCCTGCCATGGCCTTGTACATCCCTCTTAAACCAAGTGTATTTCTGTGGGTCTGCAGCTCTGATACACAAGATACTGTTAAGATTTGTGCTGTCAGTGTTCATTCTGAAAATGTGACTTAAGGTTTTACATCCTTACAATTCTGCCCTAAATAAGCAGAAGTACTGGGAAGCAGAGTAATATGGCTGAGTGCCAGGCAAGGGACCTGTCCTGCCACCTGACAGGTCCCCAGACAGGAACCTTGCATTATTGTCCTGTCCTTTGGCATTGCACATCCAGCACCTTGGTGCTGTCTGAATCCTGTGCCATCCCTTCCTGCCAGCCAACACATCCCACACTGACCACTGAGCCAGGGGCAGATGCCACTGCCTTCCTGGCCACATCCACCCTGGGAATGGCGAAGGTGAAAGCATTGTGGCTGAGCCTAGCATTCCACCTTTACCCTTTGATCACTGAGGTTCTGCAGAACTATTTCACGTACATGTGAAGACAAGATCAGCCTCTTCATTTCCACCTGACGTACTTTCATTTCATAAGCACTTTCTGATCCGATCGAATGTCTCTGAGCAGTCCTTGCAGAGCTGCACTCCCTTCCATCCCCACACACAAGCAGCACATTGACTGCTGCCTCTTTAGTAGCCCCTCATGACTGCTATTTTCCTGCTGTAATGAAGGTGGCTTCTCTTCCACTTGCAGCTACAATTGTCTGTTCATCTCAGTGATGCGTGCATGAAAAAATGAACCGATTAGTTCCTAATCCTTTTCAACACACCCTCTTGAGACGTGCTAGTAAATCTGGAAGCAGTGATTAGCACTTCACCTGTGTCTCCTTATTCTGTCTCTCTGTCTGACTCATTATTTCCACTTAAATTAACATACTTGTTTGCTTTTTACTTTCATTAAAAATGGCACGTGTAGCCTTGCACTCTTAGTCTTGCATGGCCTGAGGCTTAAGCTCACAGGCAAACAAGCAATTATCCTCCTGTCCCTACCTTGCATTTCTGCTCCTCTCCAAGTCCTCACCCTCACCCAAGCCTCTCCATACCCTCAGTGGTTGCATCCTGCCAGGCAGCCCTCAGGAGCCTTGCAGATGCTGACAGCACTGCTGTGCTGTCTGTGAGCACTGGGGTCCCTCCAGCCCTGGATGTGCACGGGTGAGTGCAGAAGGCAACAGCAAAACAACAGCTCCTACATCATTGAACTTACCTTTTTGTAACCAGCTTATGGCAAAGTTTGAGTAGGTGGCTCAAAAATTGGCTTTGCTTTCGGCCACAAAACAGCCCCAGCAGGCAACTGAGTGACCCTGTGCTGTGCCCAGCTGGGTTGTGACAGTGGCACCACGCAGGGAGAGACACAGGCAACTCACCAGGCTCTGGTTGTCCGGCAGCATGACAATGATCTGTGCATTGTGGTCCCAGATCATTCGCCAGAAATCTTTAGTTGTATGTGGCAGTGGATGTTGGGTTATGATGAACTCGTTACTCCTGTAGTAGCCCTTTGGCAGCAAAACAAACACACAGTTACTTACTGTCTCCCATACTTCTAAAGCATTGATTTAATTTCTGGGGACACGTAATGACCCTATTTCATTTTATACCACGATATTTTCACACAGACTCTGTTTTCTTAATCCATTTCAATGCTACAGAGTCCCTACTGCTTTAATTTACTTTAAATCCCAGTATCTATTTGACTGTATCTCACAGAAATACACATTCCATCTAAATGCATCTTGTAATTAATTTTTTTAGGCAAGAATCTTTAATAAAACACGGTTAATAGCTTTACATTATGGGCAAGGTGTTAAAATCTCATCTGTTAATACACAGCCATTACATACAGAATTAAGACAATTATAGGCATCTGGTATTTAGCACCTTAGAATTGATTTTACTTTGTAATTAGGTGTTGGCTTCCTCACCATGATATAAGAGGCATTAATGTAATCTGTTCCCTTCATTCCAGGCAGTGGTGCCAAGCCCACTCTAGCACGCTCAGCTATAATATTAAAGAAAAAAAAAAACAAAACAGAGAAAAAAAAGATCAAAGTCTGATCATGGCACAATGCAGAAAGTAAGAATTTCTCAGCCGTTAACAAAGCAAACAGTGTGCAGCTCCCATCTCCCACAGGAGCAGGCCAGCACTTTAACTGCATTAAAGCACTGCCTGCTAACACAGGATATAAAAGAGAATGTTGCACAATATTCCCACAAGGACAAAGTAATTCCAGGAATCAAATTTTACTATAGCAAAGATTTTCACAGCAGGCTGAATTACCAAATAACAGTATATGCAGTGATAACAGGGGATTTTGGGTAATTCTTGTGTGTAGTGTTCCATTTGTCTCCAGCAGCACACAAACCCAGCTGATTTATTTTGTTTTCCCTACCACTCTGTAGCACTGCCATCTCTCACAGGGTGAGAGAACTGCCAGAGACAAACATCTTCCCTAATGGGGAACCTCCCAGAAGTGGGTGCTCTTCTGCAGATCCATGCTTCTCTGGAGGGCTGGGTTCAACATCATCCTCAAACCCTCTGACAGCCCCCAAAAACCAAACTGAAATCAGAGCAGCTGCATGACACAAAGGGCCAAATCAAACAGACTATTTCTACCACGTTCCTATCTGTTTTTAAGATGTATTCTGATGACTTCCCTTTTTATTAACTAACTTCACGATGGAGTGTATCTGTGCCACTATTACTCTGTGCTAGCTTGGCTATCATCTGTCCTCTGTGTCCTGTACTCTGGGTAATGTGATGGGGATGACATTGTGCCTGTGCTTGGTCTGTTGCAAGTTCATATTGCTTGACAGCCACGCACAGATTCCATTTTAATGACTGTGAAACTGTGTCCTCAGGCACTAAATACCCTTAAATCTGGGGTGGCTCACACAGGGAAACCGAGTGCAGCAGCTGAATTACAAACAACTGGTGCCAATCACTCTGGGAGATCTCACCAGAGCTGGGAGCTGGTATCAAAGTAATCTCTCAGTATTCCATAGATTTATCCCCTACGTAATTATTCAAATTCTTAAGCACTTCAAATTAACATTTCACTTGGACAGTATATCTGGCTGACACTGCAACTATTTCCTTTTGTTCAGTTTCATCAGGGTAATACTGAAAGACAAGACAGCTTGGGCTGAACAAAAGATTACATTTCCCCTTCCCAGTGGCTATGTCTTTTCATGCATAACACCGGGAGAATTTGGTACAAAAAGTTATGCTAGGAAGTAATCAAACCAAAGATGTGATCTTACATGGCACAACTGATGAGTTCCTGTTCTTCTCTTTGTTGCAGTCTTTCTGAGCACTGAAGCATTCCACGTATTTTGCATTACACTGTGTAACCAGCTGAAAGAGAATAAAGTAGTAAGTCAGTCCTCAGAGCGCTCTAAATGAAGAGAGGAGGTTTCTTTGCCAACTCCTGCGAAGATGCATCAGTAGAAGAATAAACTGCATTGTTAAAACTTGTTTAAAGTACTCAAGTTTCCAATGGAAATGTTTAATAGATAAAAAGATCTCTGCAGCTCTCAGCTTTGCAACATCCTGCATATGAAGTTCCATCAAAATGTATTTTCACAGAACACTATGTTTCATTATCTTTGAGAATATATTTCACAGAATTTCAGATATTTTTAGTCAGAAGCAGGTCTTGGGGAATAAAAGCTAGCAAAACAGAACAACAAAACTTTAATACGTTTTTTATTTTTTTTTCCCCAAATAATAGGCAGATCATTCCTGCAGAATGTCTTTTTCTGCCAGGCCTTTGGGGAACCCACCACACTGACATCTGAGATCTGAGGCCATGGGCTACGTTCTCTGGTCTGCCATGCTCATTCTGGGCTGCCTAGAGGCACAAAGAAAGGCAGATTTGTATTTGAATACTCCCCCAGTACATGGGGAAACTGCCAGAGCAAAGAGAGTAAAGGTGGCTCTCACATCTCCTGCACTCACACCTTGTTACTCAGTGTCATTTCACTCTAAGATGGTTGAATGTAAATTGCTCTACTGGGACGTGAGCACAAGTTATTTTCTGCCAGCTCTGTGGCAGCAAAGGAAACAAGAGAAAGATCTAATAATTGTTGCTGGTCACATCCCAGTTTGAAATGCACTCTAAACAAGATAGCACTCAACTCATCTGTGCACTGGCACAAGCCCCATTAGAAGTTATGGGGATTCTAAATAACTGCAATGTTGTCAGAGAAAGTAATTTCTGAAAATGGCACTTAGGGTTTTTAAACTTTGGCATGAGTCATTAGAAAACATATAATTTATACATATAATTTAGAATTGTTTCTAAAAGTGCAACACTTTTAAAAATAACAAATCTTTGCCTCCTCCTGAATTTTCTGTGGGCGTGCGTGCTCTTGTACTTGTTTCTTTAATTTAGTAATTAAGCATCTGGAATGTCTTGAGTGATGGAGAAATACTGAGATTCCTACAAGTGAATTCAGCTTAATTTTTTGAATAGCTTCGCACCTGGTGTAATTTAACAGCTTCAGTTCCTAGGGTAGTTATTGGGTAGTTTTTAACCGAGTGAGTTTAGCTGTGAAAACAGATGTCATGCGTCTCCTTATGATACAAACACTCGCTAAATATTTTACAATGTATTCAAATAAAATGCAATCAGAAAATCTTAGGTTTCAAATAAGAGATCTGGGAAAAAGGAATTACTTTGGCCAGGAAGGAAGCAGCTATGACATAGCAGGAAACACAACAAGCATCATGATTAGCAAAGAGAAAGGCATATTGTGTTTCCTGGTCTTAAAACATTTGTAATTCCTTATCTACACTGATGAAATAGTAGGTGGTGCAAAGAACCTCATCTCTTGTCTTTCCCCATGTTTGTATGCATTAGAGCCACAGTTTGGGGGAAGGCTTCCAGCCAAGCTAACTGCAGACTTGGGAACATCCCAGCCCCCTTGGGGACAGGGAGACCAGCAGCACAGTCTAAACCAGCGTCCCTGTTCCTCTTCTCACCTCTGACTGAAGAGCATGAGCGCTGATTTCCAGCAGTGAAGCTACAACTGCATAGGACTGAACCTCTCAAGACGTTGTGCTGCACTGATCAAGTTTTCTGGTTTGGTTCCTTAGCCATGACAATGGAGAGTGAAGCCAGGCCATATAAAAGAGGGTAGGAGCCCACCTATTTGGTGCCTCTGGATGGCAGTGATTAAGACTTACCTTGAACTGTTTTTCTAGCCGTGTCTTCCCTCCTATGCCAGGAATGAGGATGCTGTTAACATAACTGTGCAGCTGGTTTGCAGACACTTCAGTCTCCTTCCCAAGGATGGCTTCCAACAAGGCATCATGAATAAAAATGTACTGCTCCTGGAAAAACATCAGCATGTCAGGTGGACATTTGAAATAACCTAAATGGATGTCTTTGTCTGAGGAGCAGTGCACGCTAAAGGAAAGGGTGTGCAAAAAAAGCCACTCATGCAAATACTGCCCAATTCAGGATAAATATTTATAAATGTGGCACATACAACTGAATAAGTCAAGAACAAAATCTGAAGTTTCTGGTCTAAAAAAGAGAGATATTCCAGTGCAGAAAAATATCAATAATATAATCAATTTTTACAGGGAAGTAATTGGAAAAATCTATTCTCTGATTACAATGCAAAAATGAACAAGGCTTTAAATTCAACCCCACTGCAATTTTTACCTCTGTCTGGACGAGGTAGTTGCGCTGCGTCCTGATATGTTTCAGGAAACCCAGGACATTAACTGTGCTTTTGTCTTTTATCTGCTGCAGCATACTGTCTATCACAATGTAGGTACCAGTTCTGCCAACACCAGCACTACAGAGAACATAAGAGAAACCCATGAAATACAGCCAGATGAAAGCAAATGCAGAAGTGGCTAGAACAGAACTAAGCAAATATTCACATATTCCTGTTCATGGGCTTCCATTTTCCTCCTAGCTTCAACCATTAAAGTTTCCCAGCAAAATATTTTGGGTTTCTGGAAATATTACCAGGTATATAATTCCTCCCTTCTGTGGGTATTTCTGTGCTTCAAGATGAGGCTGAACACAATACAAGCCATCACACCTGTGCCAGCAGCATGGGGATAAGGCTGCTGTGGTCCTGGATTTCACACTTTGGCTGTTAGCACTTGGTCCTGTTTCCACTGCTGCAGTTACTGGTGTTGGCTGGATGAAGCCATTCAGAGGTCCACCCTTTGCCAAGCTGCTGCTGTGCTGGATTGCCAAGGCCACTCCAGGCTGTGAGATGGCTCTGGCTGCCTTCAGCCTTGAGGTGAACTTAAGCTGCACAGTGGAGCTGGAAATGAAAGTGATACCAGCACTTTGGGAAGGTATAAAAGGGGGCTAATCCTGTGGAGCCAGAACTCCTTACAGTGAACGAGGGCAGTCCTGGGCCCAAGAGAGATGGGAACTCTTCAGAGATTCTTCATTTCTGCTGAGGAAGGAGCTGTAACCCCCATCATCCTCTCCTCTTTGATATAGTGCTGTGCAGCCCCCTCACACACAGTGATGAAGACCACATCCCTGAACCAGTATATTGACTGATCTATTGCTGTGACTGCAAGTGCTGGTGTGTGTGAGTGTGGTTCATTGGCAATTGCATTCCCAAGTGTCCATGTATCCACACTGTTGGTTCTCAGTAGGGGTGATCCTGCCCTGTCCGTGCACTAAACTGGCAGGCTACAAACAAGCTTTGACCAAGGAGCTTTCCAATTCCAGTGCAATGTATTTCAACAGTTCAGTATCATGGCTACAGCAAAACCCTGTATCAGCTGGGAAGCTTTTGCTTTGGAGCTGTTTTAAGATGTAAGCAAAGTAGAGCTCGTGTCTACCCGCACCCCCTGGGGCTGACACACTGCTCCTGTGTTAGTAACCCGCGGCGTTTGTGTTAGGTGGCACGGAAGGGCACACACTGTGCTCTAGCTGCACTTGCCACGGGTGGTTTGTCACAGCCATCCTACCTGCAGTGCACCACCACTGGTCCCATGTCTGGGGTTCTGGCTGCCGAGGATCTCCTGACGAAGGTGAGCACGGGCAGGGCGTACTCGGGCACGCCCATGTCAGGCCACTGGGTGTAGTGGTACTGAATGACAGTCCTCTCGTTCTGCCGCCCTTTGGGGTTCCCCTTCTGACCCTGGGCACGAAGAGGGTATAGAGACAAGAGAGGGAGGAGGGAAAAGAAGCGTAAAAATATCGTCAGTCCTTCTGGCCTGCTCAGCTGCAAAAGTGCTGGACTCTGACAGAAGAAACCTGCAGCTCTGCCTGCTGATGGGTGGAGACAGAGTTAGAGGAAAAATACATGTGGGAAGAGGTAATAACAGCACTTACAAGGACACCAAAGCTGCAGTGCACTTGAGTAAAAGAAATACAGGCTAAACCTTAGCAACAGGTTCCTTGTAATCCTGTCTTTACTTACTCGTTTCCCACCAACCTGCCTCTCCAGGCTGCCTGTGCAAATGCTGAGTTTTGCTCTGGTGTGCCTTGTGTCCTACCCAAGCCAGGAGACGCCTGGATGGGAGCAGTGAGGGCTTGGCTCACCTTTTTCATCTTGGTGTTCCTGATGGTGAAGCGGCGCACGGTGTAGCAGGCGTGGACGTTTGTGCTCTTGAGCGTGACGATGATGTTGCCGTACTCCTCGCTGTTCTCCGTCGGCCAGTACTGATCGCATTTCCTCTGAACACAGACACACGTGGGTGAGTTGGGCAAGGGCCTGAGCTGCTGCTTTGTATTTCTGACTAGAGCTTTTTGAAAAAAATCATGGCTCAGGATGTTGTGGCATTCACATTTTCTGAAAAATCCCTTCACCCAGGATTTTTCTCCTGGGAAGCTGAGAAGCCTCAGAGAAAAAGGAAAACAATTTAACCTCATTTGCTTCTCTCCTCTGTTTTGCTCACATGTGGAATGTGTTTGGAGATTGTTTACCCACAGGTGATTGTTTCGTTGGTTTCTGGTGTGAATTGTTATCACTCATTGGCCAGTCAGTGCCAAGCTGTGTCAGGACTCTGGAGAGAGTCAGGAGTTTTTATTATTATCTTTTTAGCATTCTGTAAATATCCTTTCTGTATTTTTTAGTATAGTTTAGTATAGCATTCTTTAATATATTATAGTATCATAAAATAATAAATTAGCCTTCTGAGAACATGGAGTCAGATTCATCATTCCTTCCTTCATCGGGCACCCTGCAAATACAATAGGATGTGTCCCTGTGTCGTGTTACTCATGTGTTATGCACCAGTACAAATCACCCCAAGCCATTTAAAACAAATTCTGCCTAGGTGATTTGGGGAAGTGTTAAGGAGCAACTGCTAACAAACAAGAAAATCTCTTACTCTTCCTTTTTCAACAAGGTTCGTGATCATGACAATGATTCCTGTATTTTGTTCCCAAATCATCCTCCAGAAATCTTCAAAGGTAGACTTTAAAGGTCCCTGGGTAGCAATGTAGGCTTTTGCTTTGTTGTAACCCTTCAAAGAAAACCATAAAGCCAAGTGAGATGAAAGCAGTATCATGGCAGAAAAATTAATATTTTAGAGGTAACAAGGAAGGTGCTTTTCTAATTCAGAATAGTGAGGAATTTGTAGCAAAATTATCAGGTGAAGTTGGAAAATACAATCACATCACAAGTGACAATACTTCCTTCCTGTGGAAGGATTCAAAGGTAGAGCAGATAAAAATCATGAAAACAACTTACATCGACATAATTAGCATTAATGTAGTCACTGTGCTTAGAATCTTTCCCTGGTAAAGGCCTTAGCTTCACCCTGCTGTGATCATCTGCAGGATAAAAAACAGAGCAGAGAAACATTAGGGAAACATGCTGCAGAAGTGCATTTCCTGGGTATCAGGGCTGCCCTTACTAATACACAGAAAGGATTGGCCTTCGACTGGAGCCAAGAGGATCTGTTCTTGGTCATCTACTCATGTGCACGTTGTCAGCCTTCACATCCCTTAAAGTACATGGTTCATGCTGGGACAGCTTCTCTTTAAAGGGCACTGGAGCCTCAGGAGCACAATTTCTAGAATCATCTGCATCACTCAGGGTAGTGAGATTCAAAGAGCCAGGGCACCCCACGGGGCTGTGAAACACTGCCTCTGCTTGGCTCAGCTCATTATCCTCCCCTCAGTGCTGGGCTCAGACAGCTCTGCTGGCTCTGGGAGCTGAGTGAATGTCCTCACTCCTTCAGCACCACCGTCACACCATGAGGACAGACTTGAGGCTGTGATCTTTAGCTCCTCTTTTTGTTTCACTCAAATGTTGACTCCGCCTTAAAGCAGGAAAAAAATCATAGTCCTGCTCCTAGGCAGAAGCACTGGGCTGAGTGGTGCTTCCAACTCATGCAGAGATGAGACATGTGAGCCAACTTCAAGCATAAAGACCGGTTTCATTTGCCTTCCTTGAGGACCAATGGAGAAAGAGGATCCTCCAATGATAATCTGGAGGACTGAAATGCCTGCTTCAATCCTCCTTTAATGTCACATCTCTGTACCTGGAGAGATGAGACCTCTATGTCTAAAGTCAGAGCTGGGACAAGCTCGATTAATGCCTTTGCCCAAGGCCACACAGCAAGTCTTTCACAGGTCTGGGAATTGGTCCTCAGCCAGTACCTTGATTACTACTGAAAATCTGTTAGGGACACGCATTTCCTTCCTATGCCATCAAAAGCATTCAAGATTTACTGCAATGTTTATGACCATTGTGAACTTTTTACCAGTGGGCTCTCCATGTCTGTCCGAAAACCACAGTGACAGTTGCATCTGCCATGCATTCCATATAAGAGAACGACAGGGAAAAAATGACTGCACTTCCATCCCAGATAATTTGCATTCTAGAGCAGAGTCCAGATTTGCAGTTCTCAGAGGGATACAGGCAAAGCCTGCTCTGTGCTACAAAGATCACTATTTGTCCAAATCCTACACAGAGCTAAAGCAGTTTGAAATACAGCAGATACACTCTGTAAGATTTAGCACCTTTGGGACTGTAGAGTAATCCCAGGAATCATCAGTAAAACTCTTTGCTCCTCCATGCACTTCCCCTAGGCCAGTTTTCAGGCATTAGTGGGCAGGAGAGCTCTGATCATCAATTTATCCCAGTTATTCCTCTGCAAAATTTCATACCAAACTTCTACAACTATGCTTGGACATTCAAGCTGTGAAACATTTCAAAACAAAAGCTGGAGGGAAATCCTGGCCTCAGAGAAGTCAAAACATCCACTGCCTCTAATGGGGAAAGGATCTCCCAGCCACACTTTCACATGTTTATTACACCCTGTGTAATAATGTCACCTGGGGCCACCTGGCTGTGCCAGTCACACACACACTGCAAGAGGAGAGTGCCCTTTTGGTTGTTCATTGTGCTTAGGCCAGTGCTTACTTACAGGCCAGGATGTTGATGTATCTGTTCTTGTGCTTGTTGTCGGGGTGGTTGGAATGCTCTGCAGTGATGTTCATGTCAGCCGTACAGCGCTGCACTTCCTAGGCAGAAAGATTATACACATGGAAACTTTGTCAGTCCAAAAAACCCTGAGCTTTCTCTCCTTCTGCAACAGCATGGAAACCATGTTCAAAGTATCAGTAGTTTAACTGCTGGGTTAAACACAAAGTCTTTCAGTATTGTCCTGTATGTTGTGGTCTCACACTGAGCAGTGTCAGCTGTCCCTGGTCACGCTCCTCTCCACAGGCTTGGGGACAAACACTCTGAGAGCCAGCTGTCCCCTCTGACCACCAGTCCATCACCTTCTGTATCTCCTGCCATGCTCCACTCTGTGCCTCCTTGGGGAGCTAAGATAGGGTCCCTCAGATGCAAGAGTGGCCAGGGCAGTGTAACAAACGAAGAACAAAAAACATTTCAACAGAAGACTTTCGATCGCTGGACAACTTATCTGCTTATAACCTCTCAAAATGGGGTTTCTGACATTTAAGTTTGGCACTGACCTTTTGCTAGTTCTCTGTAGAGAGATGCCTTTTGTAAAATATAAATAAAAGAGATCTCTGAAGACAACAATGAGGGCTTTAAATACCACAGCCTGGATGCTGATTACCAGCCCCGATCCAGGGAAGAGAAGGTTGCATCCATGTACATTTACAAAGCAGAGAGAGACCATGGTGCTCATGAAGCCAGAGATGCAGATGTCTGTCTAGCTGGGGCTGTAGGTTAAATACCCAGATCCCTTGGAATTTTTAAGTTCTTAGCCCACCCCTTGCTCTGTTCAACAACAGAATACAGAGTTGTTGAAATAGGGCAATGGAGGGTCTTTTTTTTGACTCCAAAGTGAAGCAGCCATTCCCCATGAGAGCTACACCCTTCAGAGACTGCTCTACAAACTGAATCACTCAGGAGTCTTTTCTGTTCCAAGATACACCTTTTTAGTATCTGTTTCACCATAATCTTCCGAAAAAGAGAACACTCTTTTTATCACTAGCATAAATAGTCTTCATTTAAAGACATATTTTTAAAACAAACATTAAAATTTGAAGTTTACAAAGTTGTGGAAGAAATTATATTTATTCAAGTCTTTTGTGACTCCCAGAAACTGCACCAAACAGAACCAATTTCCCCCCAGGATATGTGAGGAAGTGCCAAATTACTTTGTACTTCAGACTTTAAAAATAACAGTATAGAACCTAAGAGGCAAAGTCATTAGGAGCTCACAGCTGCTACAAAGATCACGAGCTAAGTGACAGAGAAAAATTATCACAAGAAATGCTATACAAACAGCAGATGTAGGAGTTCAGCATTATGCAGACATTTCACCGAGGACTTGCATAGCAATTTTGATATCTTCCCCAACATTTACATTTTAAAAGTGCACAGTATACTAAAACCTTGTACATTTTATAGCTTTTATATCCATGTGACACTCTCAAATAACAATTGCTTCTCTCTCTCTTCCCAACCCTCCACAGGGAGAAACATACTGTGCTCCAGGAGATGAGCTGAGCAAAGACAAAGACGAATCAAGCAAAACTCTCAGCTGGCCCTAATGGAATTTTCATAGTTCCACTTCTATCAAATAAAAAACCCCATATTAAAGTGTGCTCTTCCCCTAATTCTGCCTGTCAGCTCCAGTAAGCAAGGGATTTCAGATAACACAATAGGCAGGATCAGTTCAGCCTAAGTCATGGCTGGAAAAGCAGCGATATTTACATGTTAGGTTGATTTAATGTAATTTTGTTTTACTTATATTTTCATTTAGAAATCATACAACATCACTGCTGTACCGATACTGGTCCCTCCTAAAAAATACCCTGCCTGCTTCTGAAGAGCCTCACATCAAACCCTGCATCCCTGCATCACTATAAAATTCTTTTTAGAAGTTATTGGTGTTGAAAAATTTATGCCGAATGCTGTAGAATTTAATACAGATTAATCCAATAAGGTTCTGTGGAGAATACTCTGAGAAGTTATGGAATTTAATAGGGAATTACCTCCCTGCTAAGGAATTTTCTCTGACAGTTTAAATACTACATAGTAAATGTATCATTTTCTATTAAATTCTATAGGATTTTTCCATAAGGGAATTGTTGGGGAGGTTAATCATTTTAATTAACCTTTTTATGTTGATGGTGACTGTTTCCTCGACTGTACATGTTCCCAGCTGGCCAATATAACGTTAATAGAAGAGGAAGATTAAGCTAAGATGGTGAAAAACACAGCAGTGGAAAAGGAGGTCTGATGCTGTGAGAGCTGATGATCTGCAAATGGCTTTTCTTAACACACAGCATTCTAAATGGTTTTTAATACTCTGGAAAGCTGTTGTAATGGTGGATTCCTATATTTACACAATGCAGAAGCATAGCAAAAGGAGACTGTTACAGAAAAGCTTCCCCCTTGCCAATATACCTCAGCTATTCTTTGTCTTTTTAAAGTCTTCAGCCCTCCCCTCCAGTCCAGGACACAGCCAAGGCTTTGGGACACTGAAGCTGTCAATGAGAAGGGGATTGAGGACATCCTCCAGCTCCACCCTGGCCTGGGTTTGGCTGTGCCAAAACCCAGGTGAGGTTGAGAGCAGAGGGTGGGTATCCATTCTCTGTTACCCTCCGGGGCTCATCTCTCCAAATCCTACCAGCAAATTACTAAACCACAGGCTCCCCCCCAGTCAGTAAGGCATAACTTCACATTCCTCTGTTATTATAGCTGAGGTGCTTGCCTTTCATCAATGCACAGAAGGCTGCAAGGAGACAAGACTAGCTGCAGTCTGTTATCTGTGCCCCTGTCCAGAGTATTATTTACCCCTTGGCAGAAGAGGACACCCTGGTGTTAATAAATAACATCCTGGAGAAAGTCCCCAAAAGTCCCCATCTTAATTATGCCATTTTACCACATTTATGTATATCACATATTTACTTTCCCAGCATTTTCTGTTGCTGATGCAATGAGCATCCTGGGATTTCTAAACCTTACTGGCTACCAAGTCCCTCAGTTGCACTAAAAACATCACCACGATTGCATTACTACTAAAGCCTACGTTTGCAGGCAGGTCACCAGGTCAGGGCTGCTCACTGCAGCTCAGCCTAAACAAAGCCCACTCCCAGCAGGCACACAACTGTTACTAGCACCTTGGAGTAGGACAGATAGTGTTTGTACCACCACGTTCATAATTCATCCATAAACTTTTCATCTCTAGAATATTTCCTTTGGTTTTCCTTAATCCAGCTTAGTCTCCTCCACTGATTTTAATGATGGCTGGCTTGCACACTGCTGCTCCTCGTGTTTAACTTCCCAGAACACATTACTGTCCCAGGATGAATGGATACAGGCTTTATTCTGTCCTTTCAACTTAATCATTGACAACCCTAGAAACCAAAGTACATGGTTTCAATTGACTGTTAGTTACTGTAAGAAGTGTTCTAGTCTATGCTATTATGGCTAATTTACCTTTTAATTATATTGTCCATGCTAATGCTAATTGGAATTTGATACACCCAGGTTTAACGACCCATTTTAATTGCCTTTCTGAAACAAGTTACAGATTAGTTTCTTCTAAACTTGAAAGAATTTCCATTTAAGTGTAAAATCAAACTGCTCCAGTGTCTTGCTGGCAGTATAAGGTTCTGAGCAGGATTTTTTGCTACAGTGGCTGAGCAGGAACTCGGTCTCTCGATTTGGCCTCACAAAGCACTGCTGCTGTTGTTTCCCATTACTTCAGGCTGCTGTCCTGGCAGGGGCTGAACTGTGAAAGCCTATGAATAGCAATGAGGAGTGACAACAAAGAAAGGATCCTAATCTGAGCAACTAAACCTGAGAAGATCCATAGCTGTGTTTTGATATTAACATTGGTATTTTTCAGCATGGAAGCGTCCACCCCCAATATCAGTTTTGATCTATTATTTTAATCCCAAATTACAAGAATTCTGTGGTAGTGCTCTTTCTGTTTGTTTTATCACAGCAAACATGAAGACAGCATACCAACAGAGACTGCAGATAGTATTTGAAGATATCCCCCAGGAACAGTGTAGATTTCTGTAATAATTTAGCACTGGTATAAACTCTCCAACAGCACTCGAGAGAGAGGTGAGTTGGGGACAGCCTAGAAAGAGGTGAAAATAAACAAAGCAAAAGGACTCAACACAGGAATAACATCATTAGACAGCTAAAAACTCCTGTGAAATGCATGAGAGAGGAAAGGATGGTGGCGCAGAGGTGTCAGAGTCTGACCAAAACCTTGCATTGCCCAGCCAATGGCTCATCCAAATGGGGCTTCCAGGTACAACCCTTGGGAATGGCTGTGGTACTGTGGTGAGTGATAGAAACCCCAGACATCTGAACTTCTTTTACTGCTTCTCTTCATCTCTTAATTCACAATGCCAGTTTCTCAGGGTGGGTGAAGCGGTGAGATAAAAGTTGAGAACTCCAGGAAGGTCCTGCTCTGCAGCAATCCTTCCTCCTCCAGCTTCACAGTGCTGCTTCCCTCTGGTTTCAGTACAGCAATGCAAAGGCTGAGAACACCTCTAATTAAGGCACTTTTGGGCCAGGTTATAAAACATTCCCAATGCAGCATTGCCTGCTAGCAGCATGCTTTTGAAATGGCATCTTTCTGCTGCCAAATTCCTTGGTATAGATGCAGCTATAAGCATGTGCCTGGTGTGAGCTGTGTCTAATCTGTAAGGGATGTCAGGATAACTACACTGGGTTTTTAGTATCTCAAGAAGTGTGCAAAGTGCAGCATTATCTGTTTTCAATGCAACCCACTGCTAATGTTCTGAGGTCTCCAGTTAAAAAGAGCCAGTGACCCCTGCCCTGAGCAGCAGCAACCATGAGAATAACATTAGCAAATCCCTGCCACATCACTGGAAATATAGATTTATGCTATTTTCTTACATTTCAGGCCATTTAGAAGAAGGTGCCGCTGGAGTATAAAGATATTTTCAATTTATGTGATGAGGGAGCTAGACAGCCTGCCTCTGAGTTCAGCGAGCCTGTTCAGACTCCAAATTGGCAATGAATCATTATGCTCACACGGCCACAGGCAGGAGAGGTCTGCAGAGATTGCATTCCCCTCTCTAACTGCTCCTGCAGCAGCACTGACCAGCCCACTCCAGAATTGCAGAGGAGGGAAGTAAAACTCCCTGATCTCAAAATTCCAAATGCTGCTTTAAACTGTAAAAAATCACAGTTAGCTTTGGGGATGGAAGGTGATTTCTTGGCTTAGTGTTCCCTTCTTAGAGCAAAAGGACATGATTACTCAAAAAAACTTACTGTGTTATTCCAGTAACCGGCCAGGGGGAGGGAGTGAAAAGCTCTGCTGTGGGAGGTGGCACTTCACACTCTTTTTGATACAGGAATTTGGAGGGCACATGTCCTATATAGTCAGGCTATGAGGGGAATAGAGGATGATAAATGTGACATCAGTTTTTAAATTGAGATCCAGAAGGGGTTTTAGGCACTGCAGCCCACTATATCTGACTTCTCTGTGGGGCAAACTGCAAGACTCCACAATTGAGGAGCAGTGCTAGTGAACGCCTTGAACACATTGGGGAGAGGTCCCTGAAGAAGTCTACAGGCTGCCTAGAAGAGAGCAGCATATCAATTTCCAAAATGTGTGAAAAGGCCTCTCAGAAAGTATTACTTAAAAACCTGTCCTGGTTTTGGAGCAAAAAGAAAACTTGCCTTTGTGCACTACCAGGGTAGAGGTGGGACTCACCTGCCCAGGAATTTCCAGTGCTCAACTTTCACTGGTGGGATCTTATGGGGACCTCACTTATTCATAAGTGGACTGCAGAGGAGACAAAGTGTGTTTACAATACCCAATTATTCAGGATAATTAGAATGAAAACTATTTGTGAAGGGAAGCTGAACAATCTCACAGCACGGAGTGGCCGAGTGACAAAATGGCAAATGAAATTCAATGTTGATAAATGCAAAGTGATGTACTTGGGGAAAAACAACCCTGACTATACATACATGCTGACAGGTTCCCAATTTGCTATCGCCATACAGTGATGAGGCCTTGGGGTCACACTCAATAGTTTTCTGGAGGTGTCAGCTGAGTGCTCAGTAGTTGTTAAAAACCAAATACTGTGTCAGGAAGGAGAAAAGTAATAGAAAACTGAAAACGTCACTGAACTCTGCATTGAAACCACCTGCCATGTTCTGTGCACAGCTGTGGTCTTCCCATCTTGACAAGGTTATGGTAAAGGAAGATAAAAAGGTACAGAAGGGACAACTCATCGCAAGTCTGGAGTGGCTTCCTCTAAAAAATGAAGTGAATAATTTAGATTTCTTTAGATTTGAAAATGGATTATTAAGGGGGAATATAAAGGCAGACAGAATCATGTGAGTAAACAGGGATGCACTTTGTAATGCAAAAAGTAGGGGGCACCAAGAGAAGTTATTCAATTTGAAATCAAAGCAAAAAGAAGTCTGTTCTTGTGGAGCAAATGGTAGAATTAATTGCAATGGAATGCTTTGGACACCAGAAGCCTAAAAGGGTTCAAGAGACAATTAGAAATTTATGGAAGAAAGGTCTATCAAAGACTGTTAAATGTAATGATGCCACGAAAATCTCTGGCTAGACAAGGAATAGATATAATCTCTGGCTCAGGAAGCCTTTCAATCTCTGTTCAGTCTTGCCCTCAAACCCTGCCCCAGTAAAAGTCCTGTACACCACAGCAAGACAGTGCTGGAGCTACCTGAGAGCAAGCCAAAAAACTTCCCTGAACATTTTCAGTCTACTACTGAACAAACTCCAAGATTGAGTACAAAGAGTTATGTCAGAGACCAGCACTACTGATGCAGAATCTTCAGTTTAAAAGCTATTTGTTGTTCAGTATTAAACTGGGTCCCGTATTTCCAATTTATATCAAAAATTGAAAATTCACAGGACTCAAAGGAAATCTTTAAAATTCTGTATATACAAGAAAGCCCAGCTATCATCAGACAATAAAGCTGGCTACTTGCACTAAGGGAATTACCCAAAATTACCCAAAGGGAATAAGGATTCATTTTGGATGTACTTTCCAAGGGAAGATTTTTGAGTTCAAAGTCCTTTTTTCCTCGGCACATAAAATGCTTCCTAAGCACATTCACAAAATATTTAGCTGTAATTACAGCTCAATTTAAGAGGAGGAGGGAGTATTCACACAATTTACTTTTAGAGGAATCTTCTTCCTGTAAAAACCAACCTAACACAGCCCTAAATATGCTGCCAAAAACACAGGAAGTGACACCAAAATTTAGCAAAAAACAAGTGGAGGATGTTCACCTTCCACACTGGGCAGTGTATGTGTGTGCCTAGCTTAGTCTTTCCTTTTGCACCTTCTACCTTAAACCTCCAGCCACAGAAAATTCTGAGGAGATTTTTGATCAATTTCTTTCTTTTTTAAACAAAATCTCATGCAGTGGTTGCCTTTGGGAGGATTTATTTATTCTGCAGTATTGATCACATTATTTCAGCATCTCCTTGCCATCCTCTTTTCTTCCCCTTTTAGCTGTAAAAAGCTGTATTTTTTTTTTTTTTTTGTATGACTGTAGAATCAATCACCTCTTTTCAAAAGTTCCACAGGCACAAAGGCACAATATGGCTGTGGTACTTTCCACCTAAGGCTAGCAGGCCTGGATTTTCCATTTTAGCTGGACTCTTATTATTTCTCCATAAAACATTAGCTAAGTCTTCCCCATAGCTGGCAGATGCAACTCCAGGACATGGACCATGGATCTGACTGGATGTGAGAAGCTGCACTGCAGCCACTCCAACAGCTACTGAATGAATGTAACCTTGGGTCCACTGTCCCTCAGCCACTCTCCAAGCTGGGGCTCTGACCTCTGAGTCAGTTTGGGCACTTGAGAAACACTTTACATAGAGGTTCTGTAAAAAATCAGAGTTTCAAATCAGGCCCACGAGGCCTCAGCAGGGCAGAACACCAGCAATGAAGGGGAGCTGGGTGGTTCAGCCCAGACAGAGATCACCTTGCTCCTATTCCTACTCCTTACTCCAGCAGGAGATTTCATTTACATTTAGGAGGCTGAGACCTCAGCTATGGAGAAATAAATCTGGAGTAGCTATCCTGACTTCAAAGCAGACGCTCCAAGTTTTAAGCCAGCACAGAGAATAGAATTTGGTGCACGCAGTGCAGTCGGAGGAGTTTAACTTCCCTTTGGACCCTGTGCTCCCCAGAATGGGACTAATTGGCCAAAGCTCTCTCCAACTAGCTGCCACAGCACAGCACTCACAGCAGGGAACTCCAGGAGGAAGGGAAAAAATAAGGCTATTAGAGCAGTGTTTTTCTTTGCTAAAACACAGGCAGAAGGTGTCCAACATTTGTTAATAGCAGTGATTCTGTGACAGCTGAAGCAAAGCTTGCTTAAAGCCAGACCAAGTTTACAGATGTGTTGTTGATTATTTTGAATAATTAAATGGTGTAAAACCCAGCTGTGATGAATAGCACTGGGGTCGCAATTCATAAATAATTGAGAAGAGTGAGTCGCATTTGATCATCCTGATCAAATTCTGCTCTCTGGAGAATAAATGTTTGTCCTGAATACCATCAACATTGTTAAATGCCTCAATATTCCTGCTCAGCCATCCAGCCAGCAGTCAATTGAACTAAATCACTTTAACACCTTACACATTTGCCTTCCTCATGAATACAAAATGTTTCTAACTTACACAACGCTTTCTTTGGCATCAGACAAAGCAGACACTCTTTATAGACAGTAACCAAACAGCAACAATAAACGTTTTAAATGATCCCATTAAAAACAATTCCTGCATACAATCTTGTCTTTACAGTGCAGTAAGCAAAGAAGCTGTAGATATAAGGCCACCTATTTTGGTTCAGTGCCTTGTTTGTAAGCAGAGCTGCTGCTCTGATTCACAGGCAGCAGGCAAACACTTCCTTTTGCTCGTGGGGAAGCCAGAAGTGCAACTCTGTGTGGTTTCCTGGGGCTTCTCTTGTTTCTCAGTATTTCCAAATGTTCAGCACTGACTGTGATTAGACAGGGTGAAGGAAAAGTTTGACTCTGCTGTCTTATGCTGCATGATGCTTACCATGCCTGCATAATAGGGGTTTGGTAACCCAGAGGTAGAAAACTACTTTCACTCCATTGGAATTATCTCCAAATGAAAGCATATTTATAGGTCAGAATCTGCTCTACACAGGTGACAAGATGCAAATTTAAAAATAGTCACATTAGGTAAATACTACAAACTAAATCCCAAATCCTTTCTCCTTAGTTTTACTGGAACAAAATAATCAATGACTTCAACAGCAGTCTCCTGTCTGAACAGAGCATGAACAAGGACTCAAGGAACTAACTCACAGTTTGGGTTTTCATCAAAGACCAAATTCTACTACTTTTATTCACTGCAAGCACTGTTTCACTCAGGGAATAGATGACTTTTCAGATGACCAAGAGAAGCAAATTCTGGAGCAAGAAGAGTAAAGTAATTGTAAGAAAACCCTTGAGTTAAAAATGACTGTTTGTATCTTCATGTTGTTCCTGGGGGCTTGCAGGCAGCTTTTCCTATTTAAGAAAAACCTAGGAGGGCTCCCCCTTAAAGGCACCAAATCTGTGGTGGTTAGAAAGCATCTGTAAATGTCCAGTCCAGTCCCACACTGCTCATAGCTGGTAGAAAATTGGTATTGTCCTGTTTCTTCTGATATATTTGAGCACTGCATTTACCTGATATGACAGCCTCACACAGATGTCACATGGTCCCCAATTATTAATACACAATTAACTTTAGGAAAACAACATTTTATTGGTGGGTCATTAAATCGTACCTCAAAGTCTTCTGAGAACCCATGCTGGTTATTAGAATACAGCTCACTGATGTGTTTAACAAACTGCTTGACTGGAATTGCTTCCATATCATCTGTAGGAAAAAAAAAAGAGAGATACTCAAAGCTGCTCTTTGTTTCATACATAAAACTTGAGGAGAGGAAGTCTTCACTCGATATCATTTAGATCAGAGTTCCCAGGGGCAGAGCTAGTTCAGTATGCAGTAATAAGAAATCTTGATAAATCTGGCCAGTTTTGAGGTAAACATTTAATTGTATTTCCAATTCTAAGCATGACAATTATAAATACTGAGAGCCTGTTCCCTGGGATGCTGATTTACAAACAATTAAGGTTCAAGGATAATCAGCTCTTGCCCAGTTTGAAGATGGCCGTGGATGGGATGAAGAAACCTCCTCCCTTTCACACGATATAAAAAGAACAGAAGAGACCCCAAATGTGAAAATACAGTTGACAATTACTCCCAGTAAGTTTTACCAGACTGAGCAAACACACAGGCCTTTCTTATTAAACTTATTAACTTTTTTCCCCTTAACACAATAATGTAGAATCCAAATGGAATTATGAAACTGCTTCTAAGCAAAAGAGCAGGCAAACACAACAGCCACTCTGATTTGAGTTCTCTGTCATGCCAGACATTATTAACAACATTGAATATTATTGAGTATCCCACTGGACCATTTGCTCTTGCACAGCACAGTGCAGTGCCACCCAATACACCAGTAAATCACCCTTCTATGTCTTTGCACAAGAAGGAAGTTGAAGACTCAAACTGAAAACAAGACTGTTTTGAGCACCTAGGACTCCAGGCAGATTCTAATAAAGTTGAGATGTAGGATGGCTGACTTATTCCTCTATTTAGCTCTCAAAAAAGGCCTGGATATTGTTATGACCACCACTGCAGTTGGTAGAAAAACTGTGCTTGCCAAGATTCGCCAGTTAATATTTTCAGTCTGGCATTTAGAAAATGCAAATTACTATACAACTGTGATTACTTTCAGCATATGAAATAATCTATTGCCTGATGGCTACTATTGTCTGATGGTGTGATTTTATGGCAATACCCTGTATTTATATAATCCATTTAATATTCTTCTGAAGATAGCATCTAGGTTATGTTTACTCCCAGTAATTCAGTGATGTATTTTTGCTCCCATTTAGCAGACATATGGTTTGGTGCTACAGCTGCATTATAATCTGGATTCTTTTCCTTTTAAACATCTACATTATGATAGAAAAAATCCAAATATTTCTACAGATACTTAGCAAAATTTAACGATAAATAAATAGATGTGACATTTACTGTATTCAGAGTGAAAGATCTTTGGCAGCTAAAACCTCTAAGCTGTCACATACGCTTTTCTTAGCAAAGGGTATGAAGATCTGTATGTGTAAATGAGGTTCTACTTTGGCAAGAATTTTATAGATCCCTGACAATCTGATTTCTTTCCAGCTGATGGCAGTTAATATTGACCATGTCATTACTTCTCTCCTTTTATTTTATAAGGTAACGCTCTAAGGTGGCTTTTTGCATCTATTGACATTTTCAGATCTTAATCAGCTCTCTTCTATTTTATTTACAAGGGCCAATTGTTAAAGATATGTTTGCAATCTGGTCACCTCGCAGTATAGTAATGCTACTTTAATTAACCACATGCTCATTTACTGAATAATACAGAATTCAAAACATTTGACAAGTGTATGCTCTTAGCAAAATGCTGCAGCCTGCAAAAATGCTGGCATTTAAAAATATTTAAGTGATAACATTTATTCTATATAATATTGGGAGTATCATAATTTCATAATATTTATATCAATATTTTCACAGCCAAGACATTTGAATGGGATGATCTATAGGAATCATAGAAATCTATAGAAAGAACCTGTAAAACAGTATTTCCTCTTCTGAAAAGTAGCCCATACATCCTAGACTTCCTTGAAAATAGCTTCTGCTATGATAGCAATTGCATTTAATCTCAAAAGAGAAGCTCCACAGTTATAATTTGAGTTTTTTCCTTGCATAGTATTAGCTCAACTGAGACCAGCCAAGGTAAAAGATTGGCTGCAGCAGACTAGTGTGTCCAAGCTAATTTTGCAGAAGGCAGAATTTAACTTTAATTGTGATCTGTGAGCCAAAAAATACATTAGAGATAACATGCTCTTCAGTCCATTGAATTCCCACCAATTTCAAGGATGGGTCTGCACCAGAAATCCATGGCAAAGCGTTGTTAGTTTTCTTTTTATCATCATCACTGCATGGTGGCAGTATGTCTCCACCTTTATCCCCACTGCTACTTCACTTCTCTCTTGTTAACTGTCCTTTAGTGCTTCTCCTCCCTTTTTCCTCTTCTGCATTTTCATTCGAACTCCCTCCAGAAGCCTTAACCAATGCAGTTTCTCACCAAATTTGATGACATGGGTAACAATCACACATTAAATAATTAAATAGGAAGTGTTGTTGACATATGAGCTCACTGGGTCAGAGGGAAATGAAGGTGCCCATCATCTCAGGAAAACCATGCTGGAAAAAATATAATTATTATGCATCAGAAAGATTAAAATCGGGACTGTGAACATTAGAAAATTTAAAAAGAGTTTAAGGTTTCCAGTTTTCACACTGGTGGGGTAACATGGTCCAGCATGGTCTGTGACAGGATCAGGCACAGCCCTGAGGGGATAGGCAACCTGCAGGGTGGTAGGATATGGCTGGCCCTCTCTGCACACCCACGTGCTCCAGCTGATGGCAGGGAAAGCAGCTGCACAGGAGATAGAGCCTCTCACATGAACCAGTGCAACAGGAAAATCCTGAAGCAATCTAGGCTGGAATTTTTCTGTTCATAACCTCTAACTCCAAACTCCTGCCCAGGAACACAAATCACTTTAGCTGGACACAGGCATGCTTGGCCAGGGGCAGCTTGCCAGGCCTCTGTGTGCTAACACACCCAGCACTCTGGAATGGCCTGAGCTGGCGTTATCTGGAGATGGCTGTGACCTTCTCCAGGAAAACCAACAGATGTAGCTAGAAGCACAGAATCTGATTTTCCTTTAGCTATTGTCAGCCCACAGGCTTTGGCTAAGCCTTCTTTCCATCTTAAAGCAAACAGACTTAAATTCTATAATTCTTTTAGTTGATTGAAGAGATTAATAGAATCCTATAATGGCTAATTAGCAGCTCTCCATTGTTCTGTGCATATTCACTTTTGCACTATATACTTTTTCCCATCAAGAAGCTGGAGTGACATTTGATATTGTCAGCGCAATCCTTACATTTTCCAAGACCTACACATTATTCAAAGAGAAGAGGGAGGTGTTTTAATAACATACCTTCACCTCTAACACTGCAGATATAATTACATTTCTGTCTAGCTTGGGTTTAGCCATCTGTTTTATCAGTGTCAATAAAGTGATTCTGGATTTACTTCACTGTGAAATATGAGCTGAATCTGGCACCACAATAATGTACTAACCCTTTGTGTTACACAGAGAAAGAAGTATACTCTGATGGACAATATTTTAGTAACATATTTTATAATCAGACACTAACAAAGCTGACACTTGGCGGGGTATGTTTAATTTCTGTGCTAAGTATTTAACATATTGGTGGAGTTCCCATCTTGACTTGCTGGCCCAAGCCAAGCACCTGAGAGGAGTATCAAATAAACCCAAAGGGGAGCACAAGGCAGTTCATTTCCTGCCACAAAGAGACAATGCCAAGAAGAAAATCATGTTTGTTTAAAAAAATGACTGTAGAGGAAAACCTTCACTAACACCTCCTTTTTAAAGAAATGGCAATTGCAAATGCAGAATATTTAACACATTCCTTTATAACACAGACACCTTCAAAAGAAGCCCAAAGCGTATAGAAGCAATAAGGTTTGAACAGGGTTACATTTTAAGTTCAGATAATTAGTAATCCTACCAGGAAGGATTTTCCCATAGCTCCCACTTAATAAGCTGCCTTTGTAATGTTAAAGCAATAGGGGCCAATTTTCAAAGAAAAATAGGATATCCTATCAGAGATGACATTTCCACATAATAGGGTCTCAGATTCATTTTGATTCATTTATAGTCTGAGAGCTCACCGGATAGTTTAGTGGCATTGTATTGGAATAGATGGGTTTGGGTCAGGAATTAATGAAGAAGGTCAAAACCAAAGTGCTTCCTCATATTACCTTTATTTAGATGGAGTTTTGGTGTTTCTGAAGACCAGATGTTTGACACATGAAATAGTCTTGGTAAGAAAATTCTCCATGTCTTTTGTTCTGTCTGTAAAGGCTTTTTGCTCTTCAGCTATTTCTTTAGCCAGACTCCTAAATCCAATATACTCTCCGCATCATTTGCCTTATTCTTAATGTGAAAGCTTATTTGGTTGGTTTGTGAGTCCCTGCATTTCAGTCTCTCTTTTACTAAGCCACCTGGATTCATGTGCCATGGCTGTCACGTGCCTTGGTCCATCTGCTCCCACAGCAGCCACTGAATGCTCTGTGCCATCCCTGCATCCCAGGAGCACCTCCATCAATCCTCAGTGTGCTCTTCACAGCTGGCTTCAGCCAAAGAATGAAGGGATTCTCCCACTGCCTTCTCCCTGCCTGGGGGGCTGAGCAGTGATCTGAATTCACCTGCAGATCTGGTTGATGACTGTAAGAAAGGATTGATTGATTTGTGGGGAAGGGGAAGAATTAGCTGTTGGTGGTGTAGATGGGTTGAGCCTACTTTTTAGGATGACAAATAGTGAAGCGACAGAGAAACTTCTCTTTCTGAAGGCAGCACAAACCTAACTTGGCTTTTGATGATCATTAAACCAGTGACATGGTTAGGGACATTGATCCTGAACATAGAGAATCCACTGTGAACAGTGTATCCTTGCAGTTCTCATTTTCTGCAAAAAAGCTTTCCCAAAATATCTACCAGTAGGATTGCAACAGGACTGGAATTGATCTCTTAACTCACTGAGAAATAACATATATGAGAAATGCTTTCCCATATCCATAGCAAACAAGCACCTTTCTGTTCCCAGCAACACTCAACCCTGGGATGCTACTTCATCTTTCACTCCCTTACTCTCTGCTCCTAGGAAGAACATTGAATGCAATCCCAGGATATTTTTAAAAAATATTTTTTTATTGTTAACCGCCTTCAGTGAATTTCATGGGTTTTTTACTTTTTACAAGGCAGGATGGAAAAGTTCTGCAAGCAGCTGGAATACCTAGCATCAATATTTAGGATGCATTTCACTTAAAATGGAATCTAAGAGCCATTGCATAAGCTACAATCCCAGAGTGAAGGCTGCCAGAGCCATGGCAGTAGGAATAACCATGTGGAGTGTGATATTCTGTCTCTACAAGAGTGGCTAAGCATATAGAACACTGCCAGGATGAATAGCACACCCTGGGGCAAAATTCTGCCCCAGCAGAGGTTATTAAAAAATCCCATCAAAACAAATGTCCACCTCTAGAGAAAAGCTTAGACAAAACAATATAAACCTGCAGATTGAGCATTCACTCTAAAGTGCACATATTTAAAAGGACTCAAAACTTCACATGCTGCTCAAATTTTGGCACAGATTGAATTTGAAATGCCTGAGCAGACAGAAATAGCCAGCCCCTGCCCTAAGTCACCCAAATACTCTACCAGTAATTCCACATGTAAAACAGGGCAGGGCCCAGCTTTCTTCAAACCATTTTAGATTTCATGCAGTTGAATTATACATTTATACTGTCAGAGCCTTTAATTCTGCAGTATACTGGCTTTCCTTCCATAACTATTTAAAATAAGAATGCAACTGAAGCCATTGTATTTCAATTGGAATAATTAATCTTTCTGACTGATTGCATTTACTTACTGTATTAAAATTTTTCGGAAATATAATGGCAGTTTTATTTGTATAACATTAGTATCAATTAATTTATGATAAAACAAAGTCATTAAAAAGCCTTAGTATTGAGAAGGTGTCTGCCTTCTGTGGAGATTAAATTTCCATAAGTACTATAGAGACTATGCAATAGATTTCATTCCAGAACATCAAAATACCTGCTGAATATCTCTTAAGGGTGGCATCCTTCTGAAGTCACTGACCTCAATAATTAAGACAAATTATAAATTAAAATTAATTAAGATGAATAAGAACTCATTACGAGTTGATTACTGTGGGCACAATTCCTCATTATTGCTTACTTCTATAAAGAAGTAATCATGTGTTTATGAAGAACTATTTTTAATAAAAAGCACCTTTAAAAGTGAAAAGCCATGGAAAACACTTTGAACACATTCAAAAGTCCTGGAAAGATGGGCATGCTGAAAGAAAAACAGGAGTCCTTTCAGCAGGATAATTGTTATCTATTTGTTATAATCAAGTCAAATGAACACAAGGGCAGGCTCCTGATAAAGGGAAGACATATGAAAAAGCAGAATATGAAAAACCACCTGTGTAATTCTGAGTTACATTCATCTCTCCTGCTTCAAGACTTAATCTACTACAGTGCTATTAGCCATGTGTCAGTCAGGAATATAAAGATTTTAATGATAAAATTTTATACATGTCAAAATAAGAGCTCACTTTAAATCTGCTTGTACAAAGATTAGGTTATCATTAATTATAAATGTAATAGCAATACACTTCTTGCCTTTAAGCAAAAAGCCAATTTCAGTCCAAGAGAATGAAATAATGTGAATTTTCCCTTAGCCCAGATATTAAACATGATCTTATTTGGTATTGCCAGCTAAAGAACACAATTTTAATCTCACACATCTCCATCCTCAGGTCCTAGTCCTTCCATCAATTACACACAAGCCTTACATTTGAGCTCATGAAGATCCAACTCCAGGGCTCTGCCTCTCAGTGCAACAGCTCTCAGAAAAGGATCTAGCTGCATTTCACATGGCCACCATAAAAACACATTCTTCTGTATTGTAGCCAAAAGAAGCCCTGAAGCCTTCATTAGAAGAACCAGAACTAGACATCATACCATAAATTCTACAGTGTACTACTGCAGGAGCAGGGTTGGTACCAGAGTAAAAGGAAGGTGGATGTTCCCTAAAATACCTTGATGTTTTCTTGGCTTCAGAGGACGGCTGTGTTTGCCATATTGCGTTCATGAATTTAATTGAAGCTGAAGATAGCTACAATTCACAATATGGTGCTGGAACATAAATCCACAGGGAGCAGAGAGCAGAAATAAAGTCTTAAGCAGCTGAAGAGCACCACCTCTGTGCTCAGTGAAGAGCTTCATGCCCTTGAGAAAGAAGCCCTCGGCTGCAGTTCCTGAACCTCCCAAGGCTCACTGTGCTCAGTGCACTGTCACTGTCTATCCCGGGCTCTGCTCTTTAGCTCTGGGGATGCAACTTGAGATAGCCACATCTTAGCAGAAAACAGTAAGATACCTGTGCTGGGAACCTGCAGTTTCCTTGTCAAATGAGATACTCATTACTGTCTCTTAACAGAAACAGTTTGTCAAAGGGTGGATGCTTCCAGAACACAGCAGCTGAGCCTGTAAAAACACATCAAGTCTGACCCCTGACATTTCTCAGGAAAGGTTCAAGGCACTATTCAAGTTATTGAAGAGCTAAGAATTAATAAGATGGACTCATGATGGGACTCCTTGTAACCATGAAGAGACAGAGGGAATGAAAGAGGGTCATGAGTGCCCTGGTCTTCACGCCCTGGTGGGTGTGAGGAGGTAAAGCACCTTTTCATTGCTGTTTCTCTATTTCCTGGACTTGTACACCCATACTGAGACATTCTTGAAGAACCATGAGTATTTCTCCATCAGATTTTGCCACTAGTTTTTAAAAATACATTATTAATAAACTCCATGACAAGTTAAAACATTATTTTACAGTCATTTAAACCTAAAACTGAACATACCATGATCTGACAATTGGGAAATGTTTCTTAAGTTTTGTAGTCTAGAAACAGCTGAAATGATTGGCATCACCTCTGAGAAATTTTACTTATAATGAAAATATAAGACATTAAATACTTCTGGAAAATATGGTAAATGATTCAGCTGCATTGGCCAGCTGTTTTGTTCTTTATGATCTGTGCTTCTCTGGACCGTGGTCAAAACTACACAGAGTTTTGAGCTTTCCCATCAGGTCAAGCCTCAAGTACCTCTGTACTGACCTCACCTCAAGTCCTACTGATATCAGTGCCACAGCATCCATTGTGCCCATGGGCTGGGCAAGGAAGCAGTAAAGTCACAGCAAGGTCCAGAACAATGCTCCACCCAAGAGCAGGAAAACTCTGACACAAAGGAGAGGAGGAGGTTAGAAGTGGAATTTTTATTCATGTCACTGTTTGATATCATCCGAGCTGCACAGAGCTGCACTTCTCCACTGCTGTAGGGGAGCAGGTCTTGCTAGGAGAAGAAAGGAGGACTGCTAAGGGATGCATTTTGGCTTCATGGTTGCAAAACACACAGGTCTGCAGCTGCGATGCTGCTGTTGTTGTTTCTTTCCTGACTCTACTGGAAAGGATCAAGTCCAGAAAGATCCAGAAAGTCAGTCAGATAGTGACCAGCAATAGGAAGACCAAACAAACAGAAGCAGGGGCAGCTTTGCTGAATGAGATCCTGCCAAGAGCAAATGTTTTAGAGAAGAGATCCAGACAAAGATGATGTGTATGTGGCTAAAATTACCTGAGCATGGAGACAAAGAGAGAAGATACAGAGAATTAATTTTGTTGGGCAGAATGGCAGGGGAGTTTTCAGAAATCTGCCATTGATTACAGATGCATAACTGTTAGGTGCAAGGCTTATGTGAGTTGAGATTCATACCTCAGATGTAATATCCAGTGGGTGACTCAGATAATGACAACTCCTTTGTCCTGCGTTTCTCTAGATCAAGCAGTGCAGATAATTATGAATAATGATAATGATTTGGATCTCAGAGAGAATTTGCAGATAGGCACACACCTATGGGTGATGTGGATTCCTGCACAATAATTATGTATGTAGCCAAGGGAAGTGAAATAGAAAATGGATAAAATGATTCCTCTGCAAGAAGATTTTTTAGGTGTCACACCTGAAAAGTTGCACTGTGTGCCTTTAGCAGGTAGCTGGCAGTCTAAATTTGAGCTCAAAGACCTAAGAAAACAGAGGATTTGCATAAACAAGAGCAGGACATAGCACAGAAATAAACACAAACGCCACCTCTGATTGTGCCAACTCGTCACGTCACAGAGCAGTGGCACACAGAAACACCAGTGCTCTTCTGAAACCTCCAGCTGTGTCAGGACCTCGCTGTGCCTGGCTCCCAGGCACGTGGCAGAGCCACCCCACACCTGGGCCAGGACCAGCCGACCCAGACCCAGTGAGTTCCCCCTGCCCAGAAGCTTGCTGTGTGCTGAGATGGGCCTTGGCAAACCTACTGGACATCTTCAGCCACTTGGCTGCTGTAAACTGCCATCAGCGTGGCTGCTTGCTCTTCACCAAGGGTGGAAGTTGGTCCACTGAACTCTAGGAGGTAGAGGCACAGTCCCACAGGGACCTAGGCAAATTCCTCTTGTAAAGATGGGGTTTCACAATCAAACAAGGTTACTTTAAAAAGCTTGTTTCTGTGAAAATGCCACTTACACTTTGCTTCTAGTATCCACATGGCAAGTAAGACTTTCTCACTCCCTGCGGCAGCTTCCAGAGGAAAAGTTCAGAGGCATATAATTTCATCAGTTGCCATCAGTTTAAAGGAGAATTTTGTCATTTCATGTTCTTAAGGCATTTCAGTGGGCTGTCTATGTGGGAGCAGCAGCTGACGTCAGGGAAGACTGTCATCTAGCAACAGGTATACGGGGAAACCAGCCCACTTCTACAGCTCCAAACAAGGCAAATGCTGCCGAGAGCTTCAAGATATTTCAAGGCAGTATCTCCCATATTTGGAAATGCCAACAGAGCTGGAATTTTTCTCTACTAACTTGAGCCTCATGGCTGAAAGTATCCATGTATTAACTACCATCCCTGTACAGGTAATAGGTAATACACACAGAGAGAGGCACTTACAGAGGGGGATTTGGCTTTTGGTGGCCTAAATAGCTTTAATGTCAGTGTCAAGATCTTGAAATTCACCAGTTCATTCTCCCTTTTAAGGTTTTCTGGGCATGATTCAGCTTCAGATTAAGGCCCCTCCATTTGGATGCCTGTATGCAGGTGCCTCTCTATATCCATTATGTCCACAAAAATGTTGTCATTAGATTGGGAATTCAAGGGTTGGATTCACTTTTGCAACCAACTAGACTGAACTTCTTTCTAAGGCCCAGTTCTTGATGTCCCTCAAGGCTCATCAGCAAACCTTGCAGATTTTTAACTACAAAGCTGCTCAAGGTGTCCTGCAGCATTTACTCAGGGGATGCCTTAATCTGAAGGGCCCCTTATCAGGGGTGAGCAGCTCTTTCTCAGCATTACTGAGTCTGAGCACACCACAGGGAGCACTGCAGTGACAGTAGCATCACGTACCTCACAAAGCTGCTGTGGTCTCACAGCCTGGCTTACTCTAGTCATGGGAAATGTCCCCAAAGACAATGTTCTGCTCCCAGTCACTTTCTGCTATGTGTGAGAATGGCTGCTGGAGAAGCACACGCTGCCCTGACAGTACCTGCTGCCTGCATGGTTGTAATGGAATTTCCTCGGCCTACACTACAATTCATATGAATGCACTCCAGTCTTAATGGACTGACCATCAAAACATTTCTGTGCAACAGGGAAGAACCACTGTCTCAACAACACACACTACAGCACGAGAAGATGGAGCTTTCTGCTGGTTTCTTATAGCTAAGAAAAAAAATTGTCTCAATTACAGCAAAAATACTACACATTGGCCGAAGAGGTTTTTGTCTGAAGGGAGAATTTGTCTCCTTCCAGCGCCTTGTAGACATAATCCCCTGGGTTTATGAGGTGCCAGAGTCCAGCTTAGCTCAGCCTGCCCTTCCCCACAAGCTCCAGGGAGGTACCACAGGAGAGCAGGCATAGTGGGACCATTGAACTGACAGCCACAAGCAGTCCCAGCAGGCATTTGCTCCTCATGGTGTCAGAGTAGGAAGAATGGGGTTCTCCAGCTATTGAAGTATTTCTGTGAAAAATAATCACTGGTGGTCTAAGATTAAAACCTGTCACCTCCTGTACCCTAAAGGAGAAGGATGACTTCTTGCTAAGGACGTGAGGTGGCCAGGACATGCATTTTCGTTTCCAACAGAAAGGAGAGGGGACAATAGCACATTTTCTTTATTTTCAGTGGTACAGCATCAGACTGCAAGGCAAACTGCCTAACACTTTCTGCAGGAATGTAATAGCTGACCTTTTCTACTAGTTCCCATGGGTACTTTGAAAGACTCTTTCTAGAAATAAGTCACACATGTCTACTGAATAAAATCAAGGAAAATATAACTGGACTCTTTCACTTTGCTAGGAAGCAGGTTTCTTCATTGTCTCAGAAAAGGCTCTGAATGTTTTTTTGTAAAATGCACCTAATTAGCTACAGATTGAATCCCAGATCAATTATGCAGATACAGAATATGACAAGGAAACTTAAAACACCTTCAAGAAACAAGTACAAGCCTTTGACAGACTGAGGTCAATATAAAATTTCTGGTATCTTAATTCTGCCTGTGAGACTGACCACCATCAAACAAGGCAGTGGCTGCAAAGGCCACGGTAACACCAAGCTGCTCTCTGTCATCACAGCTTCATGGCAGCTGCATCCTGCACTTAATAATTCCCCAGGGAAATGTCTCATGAAGAGAGAATAGCACTATACTCTGCTTCCAGCATCACTCTCAGTATAGCTGAGAGGAGAATTTGACCTTTGGTAACTTTATTAATACCAAATTAACAGATGGCTTTGGACTTTGATGTTGTTTGCTTATCCCTGTGTCTCACTGTCCTTTCTGAGAGCCCCAGGTTCCACCTCTACACACGGTGAAAGTGGGGGCAAGGCCCCCAGTCTCGAGAGAGCCGTGGAACTGAATATCCGTCCTCTGCAACCTGCCCTGCTGGAGCAGCTGGTTCCACCCTGGATGCAACGTCTCAGTGTTTTCGAGACTTGTTACTCATGTTTTTGACATTTTGCAAAGGTTATTCTGAAATTTCTATTAAAACTAAGTGGGAGAGGTGTCTACGGAAAAATACAGCATTGGCACTCGGAGCCCCATTACAAAGCACATTAAATTAAATGAAGCAGCACCAATAGAACAAATTTCCACCAAACCCCCATGATTTATCACAAGCACAACCTTCTCTTCTTTATGTAATTAATCCAGACTCCAAGTAGCACAAACACAGGAGATTAAGCCCGTCTTACCTGGAATAGGTATAATGGGAATACTTTCATTGGGGACCACACGGGGGGAACTGCTGTCCTCCACATAGAAATGAGCAGTCTGAAAACACTTTCTGTTAAAGAAAAAAGAAAAAAAAAATAGATTCAGGGTGTGAAAAACTGCCCTCTGAAAAAACTTATGCACATGTTCTGTTTCTCCATTTCTGTTCCATACTTTCAGATGTTATAATTTTAAAACATTGATACATGAAAACATATTTTTGTTTTCTACAATTACAATTCTTATTCCAGATTCTGATGTGCTCTAATTCACTGACATCTGACACCCACCCATCATAAATGCCTCTATACATTATTGCCAAGTACTATTGAATATGAAATTATAATAATAAAAGTTAGTGGCTGAAAAACAGGTTTCAAATACATAATTCAGAAAGGAATTCTGCACACAAGAAACACATTCAGCATACAATTCAAGCCCAAATCCATCTAGGACACTCAATTTCCAGGGAAAATACACTTACTGTAAAAGTTTCTGCTGTGTAACAACCACCACAGCATCTGTAACTGCTTCATATCATGATGTTCTGCTATAAAAGTTATCCTTCAAACATTAAAGTTTTTTGTTTGTTTGCTTTTTAACACTAATGCCATATAACCTTCATCCCATCCTCCTGCAAACTTGTATTACATATGCTGGTACACAAAAATCCCATAGACACTTCCCTTGGGCCCCAGGACTCCTCTCTAAAAAGGCCTACAATGAAGAGCAGAACTTAAATCCACCTGGCTCTTTTTTACCTGTATTTAATGCAAAGCAGAGAGCACAAGCTGGTCATCACAGAAAAGGTACTGAGTAGAATAACATCAAGAGATCCAGGGAGACTCTGCATGGTGATGTTAACTGAGGCAGGGTTTTCCAACGCCAGCGTCACTGCTCATTGCTGACTTAATGAGCTGCTTGAGGCTGGAACTGAATATTTAATGAGTCTTGCTTGGTGTGAGCAGCTATTGTGGCAGGAGAAGGGTCTGCTCTCATCTGTCGAGGCGCTAAACAATAGCTCCCCAGTGCACAAAGATCCCCCTCACTGTCACCCTTCAACTGCTCCTCAACACCTGGGCAAAGTTTGTGGGGGCCTGGTGAACTGAGCTTTTGCCAAGTTGCAGGCTCCCTTGCTCAAACATATTTGCACATGTGGCTTCCAGGCTGCTGCCCTGCAGTTCCTGCAGTTTGCTGCTTTGCAGTTTGCTGCTCTCAACTCGGGCTTTGTGCTCTCCGTGCAGAGCCCATCGTCAGAGCAAAGTCATTTGTGGTGCCTTTGTTTCCAACACCCATACACGCCAAGGAGAAAAAAAAGTCACTGAAAACCAAAGCACTCTCTTAGGTGAAACCAGGATCTAAAATTATCACAGGTGCTTGCTTTCCATGCATCTGTACTTTCTAGTGCACAGGCACAGTGCTTTGCAATGCAAGCAAAGCCACGGCAGCACAAGTACAACTTAAGACAATACAGGAGAGAGTAGATTTCACAGCATGGAGTCACTGTCTGGGAGCAGCTTTCTATTTTCAGGCATGATGGCTTGCATTCTGCAGAAGTTAGAGATTTAGTGAGTATACTTTTGTTAAGAAACACCATAAGGTGAATTTACACATGAGGATGCAAGATGTGCAATAGTCTCACAGCATTTAAAAACATTGGTTGAACTCCCCCCGCCTCACCACTTGCTCCCTGTTCTCATTTTTTTTGGCAGCCTTTATTTTGGACAATGAACACCCTGGGGGCACGCAGCAGAATAAATCAGTCACACATAAAGAAGAAACTATGAATATGAAACAGGCAAAATGTTCCTGATTTTGATGTATTTGGGGCTCTTTCCCTTGAGTCAATACTACAGAAATCCTTGAATGGCTTCTACTGGTAATGAAGGCCTTAAAAAGGTGTTTGATAAAAAGACAGACCTTTATGCAGGGATTTACAGGATTTTTTAAAGCTGATGATATTGAAGAAAAGCAATTTTTTTGGTTAATTTGTTATTTTATACTCTCAGAGGCTCTGAAAGGCTGGCATTAAGGTTTTTATACACAGTCATAAGATGGCTTTTTCTTAATAGCCTCAAAACATGTAAATGTGTCAGATAATCACACTGTGCAATATTTTAAGGCCCATGATGGCAACAGCTGAATACCCAGCCCAGCACAACTCTGCTGAGCACAATGCTGGATTAACAATGTATTGAATGAATATTTCATATAGTAAAGTTTGCTACAATCATTAATGTAATTAAAATTTCTACATTTTAGTCCGGGAAGATTTTCTGCATCTGTTTTACAAAGACACCTTAGACTTTGACTAAAGGTTTTCTCAAGTCACAAACATCACACTCTTGTCTAATGTACATATGCAATGCAGCACTTTTATTACTTTACAATACTGAATACTGGCACGTTATGTGAGGACATGTCTCTCAAACTTTTTTTTTTCTCTCCACTTGTTCATAATAGCTGTAAATATTCTAAGTTTAGCCTTTACAGCTGAGCTTACTGCACACAGGCCATTGCATCCTTGTCTCAGGGACCCCTTCTGTGTTTCAGATCTTTTATGGGTTTAACAAATTCACTGAATGGATTTTCCAGCAAGTTCTGCTTACTGGGTCTATTTCCCATTCCGGCATCTTTCCTCTGTGCAGCTCCAGGAGGGAACCTCTCCGGGTGCCAGGCAGTTGACTCCAGTTTGGATAATGTCCATTCTTCCTGAGTAAGAAAACACCTGGCCCCAAGTAGAGTCTTTTGGAAACTCATTTCTGGTTTATAGTAATAAATACTGATAGCTGCCATCAAGGCTACTGAGAGGCATTTCAGACAATTCAGTATTTGCCTCCTCCTCCAGTTTAGGATGCTCCTTTCTATCCCTTGGCATTTCCCCTCCCCTTTACCTTTTCCTCCAGATACAAACTTTAAGTGGCAGCAGTTGCTAAGGCTACAAGAGGCAGCAGTAAATCTGAGTGTGTATATGGGGAGGGCTGGATAAAGGAAAAGGATGAGAGCAGGAAATTGCTTGTTTCGAGCCACTGGAGAGGGGAGAGAGGGGAGTGGATGCAGGGCTAGACAAGGTGCAAATCCACTCCTACTTTCACATAAGAACAGCAGTCTGTAACTTTTAACCCCAGTGTGTATACATGGGCAGGTGTTTGCATATCTGTGCCCATTTGCTCAGGAAACCAACACCATCAGCAAAAAATAATAACAAGCCTTTTTTCCTAATAGAAGCAGTCCATAGTGAATGCACAACTGGGATTTGTCATGGCATAAATGATTATTAAAATGCTAATAACTGAAACACTAATTTTAGAATAATTATTGCATTTCTGCAGCACCAGTTGAGAAAAACAAATCACAACCTTGATTCACTTCTAAAAGATTTTGGAGAGCCATATCTTTTCTGTGAAATACCAAAGAGTCTGCTGTCTCTGAAATATGCCCGTGAGCAGTGAAGTACACCAATTTCTCTAGCCCCATATGTTTTTGTGGCTCTCTTTCCCTGGGGTACAATAACTGTGTGAGATTGTGGTGATCAGACACACAGTTGTCACATATGGACCCAAATGCAGAAGTAAAACACTGCAAGATTAGCATCTCCCTAGAGAAGCAGCAGAAGCAGGGTCTGGAATGCAAAGACAATGTGAGGGAGAACATCCCCCTGCCCAGAATCTTTTTGCAGAGATACTGGCTGTGAGTTACTAAAGCAAACTAACAGGATGCAAAGTCCAGAGAAGCAGCACGTTATTACTAAGATGAAAGCATAAAAATATGCCAAAAGATGGTCCTGATTAGCTGGGTTTAATGCTTGGTGCATCTCTGCTGAGTGAAATACCAGATTAACTTCTCTATAAGAAGAGATGCCTTGTGAGATTTTGACACTCCAAACAAGTTTCCTTGGTTATTAGTTACTAAAGCTCAAGCAGCTTCTCCCTTATACTCCTCTAAAAGCAAGAGGGAGAACTAGCTCACATAATGGCCTGAAAGTATGGATGCATTTCATTTTTGTGTAGAAGGTGGTGCCTCAGAGTTAATGCAAACACAGCTTGGCCACAGACAATGGGAGTGCTGGGAATTGCTCCAAGGGCACTGCCTGGCCTTTACTCTTCTGTGCTGGGGCTAGCACAGGCAGCATCCCCTGATCTGTGATGACAGGCAGGATCTGTGAGCTCTGGAGCAGCCAGGGCAGGGAGAGGAGGAGCCAGGATTATGGTGAGGAACAAGCAATTGCCTCTGCAGTGGCTGCCTGGAGCCACCAGGGCAGTGGCTGAAGACAGGAAAAGCCAAAGGGGAATGTTTCATATTCTGGGGACACCCAAGAGCCATGCCCTGCCTCACACTGAAGCTACCAGCACATTCATTGCTCCCTGTTCACTTGCCCTTCCCCCAGGCATTGATGTTGGCTGGAGCAGTGTGCATTCCCTCTCCAAGGCCAGCCAGATTTGTATTGCTTTATTTTTGTACCAGAATCTAGGAGTCCTCAGCTCTCTTCCTGGGTCTTTACCTGCTAAAGTACGACCAATTTGGGGGCAGATGCTTAAAAGGGTCCTGCAGGCTTATTCACTACTGTCAGAGCAGGGCAAATCTTGTCCTTCAGGCATCCTTCATCCAGAAACAGGATCCCAGGCAGAACCTCTGCAGAACATGTATTTGTTAACAAAGAGGCCAATAGCCCCTGCAGCCATCCTGCTTTTACAGAGAGTTTCTAGCTGGTGGGAGGAACTGGAAAGATGGAACAGGAGTCAGACTAGGGTCTGTAAGGGACCTCTAAACCAGGCTGCACAGGACATGGCTTAGTCTTTACCAAATGCAACCTGGATACAGGCATTCATTCCCCATGCTCCTCCGTCATGGGGGTGTCTGCAACTAACTCCTAAACAAGGATGTAAAGGCAGGAAACGATCCCCTTTCACTACCTCTGTACATTCATTTCCACTTTCAATAGAAGAAAAGCTGCTTCAGATTCCCATTGAACTGTTTTGCATGTTTTTCAGGAGACACAATTAAGATTGGTTTCTGCTGGCACCAAAACCAGAGTATGTATGCAGTCAAGTGTACTAGTAACACATGGCTCTGCACTTTAAACTAGCTTCACTATTCCTTGGCAAGCATTTGTCACTGTCAGAATTGGCAATGACTCCTCAGAAAAGAGCACAGACTTCAGAACAACAGAAGTGCTGCAAATCATGACCATGTCACCAGCAGAGCAGTGGATGGGAGCCTGGACAACAGCTGTCTGCAGTCTGCACTGCTCTAGCTGGGGTCATCAGTCACTGATTTTTATGAGCAATAAAACTGACTCAAGCATTAAGAAAAAGAGGAGAGAAAACCACATGAAAAAAGCTAATCTTATGAATATGAATAAGTGACCAGCATGGAGCAGTGATATTACATTCATTGTATCACAGAGACATCTGCATTTATTATTTTTCACCAGAAAACAGCTTCTATTGCCCTAATTTTCTACAGTTATTTTCCTTCACAGGTCTTAATACTTAATGACTAGAATTCAAAAGCCAAGTTATAAAAGAACCTGTGCCATGCTGGAGCAGTAAGGCACTGAATGCTGACCAAACCAGAGCTGCTGGAGGATGTGCAAAGCAGGAATGCACAAAAACCAGGAGAATAAAGAAAAGCTGATAAAGGAGGAAAATTTCCCTACAGTAATGCTGATTTTCCAGCAGATCCCTCCTGAAGACCATTTGCCTTCTCCCCACAAAACAGTTTCTGCCTGAAATGTTCTTGAGCAGTGTTAAATATCACCCAGATATGGTACCTGGAGAGGTCTGGATGGTAATGGGTAGTTTCAGAAGTGCAGGGCATACCAAGCCCTTGGCATGTTATCCTAGACAGAGCAGTGGAAAGTAGACTGCCTGTTTCAGGGGACTTCCTCAGGGCAAGGAGAAGTGCTTTTTCACGTTAGGGAATTGACCCACACAGATCCACAAAAGTCTCCAAATGCTAATCACCTGTCCACAATATTCGGTAGTATTGTAGGGAAATAAAGACAGGAAAAAGGCTAGGAAATGGCAGATGGAAAGAGAAAGAAAAGAAGGTGGACAAAACTTTGAGACAGTATTCGTGCTGAAGAACACACCACTAGTAAAACTGTCCAATTGAAAAACTAATCTGCAAACAAGACTAGGGATTTCTGACACAAAATGACAGCTAATTTAATATTTATGGCCTAAATTTGCCAGCTGACTACACAGCTCTCCACAAAATTAAAAATCCTCTTCTCCCAATCCTCTGAGATCCTATCGTGCACCCGGGCCCAGACACCCATTTATATCACATACAGTACTGAACTCAGGTATAATGTGAGACATCATGATTTTCAGAAGGGTATTCAAATAATTAAACAGTTAAGAAATGACAACACCCCCAGATGGGCTGCCTGCATGTCCTCCCCCTTCATCAGCTGCATGACCAGAGAGCACCCAGGTGGCCAGTGCAGAAATGCACTTAGAAAGCTCTTTAATTGCAAATCATGCGGTTAAGCCTTAGTTTAACTCAGCACAAACGTTTTCCACGCTTCCTTGTCCCATCACCCTGGTGTCCCAGGAGAACAGCAAAGGCAATGGTGAAACCTTATTTGTGATGACACTTGGCCCTGTGACACTTGGTAGCTAATTACTCTCCTGGTGAACTCTGACAGGGCCAGAGGCACCAAACCTTCCGCTCCTGCTTTAATCAATACCCGCAACATCTGCCTTGGATACACTCAGCAATTTTACAGATGACTGAATGGGTTTACTCATCAGTATTTTCTACTGCAAGAAAACAAGCTCCGTGGTTATCTGTATTACCACTCAGAACTTTCATGTCCTCAGGCAAAAATTGGGTAGACATACCTCTAGGTGGTATCTTAAAATGGTTTAACGTTAGGCACAGCTTTAAAAACCAAAGGAAAGCCTGATCATATTAATTTTCTTCTCCCTGAGCCAAATATTTCTGTAATGCAACATTCGTAACAAAGGCTAGAAAATTACAGAGGAAAACAAAGACATGCCTTTTCCAATCAAATAATACCTCAGGCACTTCCTATAAAATGCGTGCTTCCAATGCCCAAAACATCATGTAATATTAAAAGGGAGCCTTAAAACTTTCTCACAAAAGAAAGCTAGATTTAAGCAAGTGAAGAGCTGTTCTATAATCACAAGAGCCAGAGCAATCAATGAATATTGCCTCTTACTAGCGAGGTGCTTTTAGTAGCACCTCCAAAATCTCAAAATTTGGTATACTTGATATTATCATTTCAGGACATGAATTCCCTTTGAGATGATGAATCTTAGGAAAAGAATGAATAAAAACAGGGTCACACACTGGGACATTAAAATGCAAGTAATTTTAAATGCAAAGTGTAATTCCTCTGGATTGGACACAGTCTTATAAGAGAACCAAAACAGAGATGATCCAACCTAGGAGATTACAACAGAAATAGAGAGACAGCAGTCTCTCTTTGGAATATTCACATATATGTCTCTAATTACTCCTACCTAATTACTCTCAAAACAGAAGAGCTCTGCGATTGCCTTTACAAAAAATATTCTTTTCTTCCTCCAAATGGGACATCAGGACATTCAACTGACAGATATGTTAGGTATCCCAAGGCTCAGCCTGGAATCTAACACAAAAGTCTTGTAAAAATTTAAGCACAGCTTGTTCCTCAGTTTTGATGTCCCTGCCCATCTTCAGGCAGAAATGCCAGTTTGTTAAATGTAATGAAATACTCAGTGGGAAGCTTCATCTTTCTCAACACATGTGTCCATGTGCACCTGGACAAAAACTGCATGGGAGAGCTAGGAAAAATTCCCAACACTGCTGGACATAATTCATGTTTAGATTATCTTGGGCCAAGATAAATATTAAAAGAGTGATTATTTCCTTTCTCTCCTAATCACTGAGTATTTGGAGGGTGGGCTTTTTTCACTGGCCACTTCAACAAGAAATAGCTACTTAAAAAATTTCATGGTCTCTCTGTTAACTCTGTTTGAGACACAATTAGGAATGGCATTACACCTTTGGCAGCACAGCACAAAGGAAAAGAAAAGAGCATCTGGCACCAAGAGCAGAGGAGCAAGTCATTTAGTACCTGGTAGATAATGGGAACACTGAAAATACACTGCCTAGTGCTGGTGCTCTAAGAGGGCTACGTCCATCACCTCATCACACTAATACAGACAGACTGGGTGGCAGCCAGCTGGTCCTTCCTCCCCACCCATCTCGCTGAAAGCAAAGATTTGTAAGCCTCCCAATTATAAACCTGGACAGAAATCTTGAGGATCATTAATCTCACTATCAATCAACCCATTTGGAGGTTTGCTTCTTGCAGTCGCTGATGCTAATCAGGGCCTGAGTGGAGAGCTCTGGGGAAGCCTGGAGTGCGTGTCTGAGGAATTGCTTTAATGAGTTTCTTGCATTCAAAGGTTAACAAATGTGACAAGGAAACACAAATATCGGGGCAATACACTGCCAACCACTGAACCAGACCACTGAGAGTCAGCATGCTGTGTATTGTGCTGCACTGTGAGGAATACATCCCTTCCTCACTCTGGAGAGATACCTGAGTGAGACCCAGGGACCTCTCCCTGATGCCAGGGAGCCTTGCAGGTGCTGAGAGCTTGGACTGCTCCAGCACTCCTTGTGTGCTGGGCTTCCCACCTGGGGCACAGCTCTGCACTAACAGAGCTGTGCTGCACGGTAGCATTTGCTGAAGTGGTTTCTGGTTAAATCAGGCAGCCAGCGTGGTGTGAACATCCCCACTGGGCTCCCTTCACCAGCCACCACAGACCCACATCAATTAATATATCACAATGAAAAGTCCCCACATCAGCAGGACCCTCGCAGTAGCATCTGCCTTAAACTACTGTATTTTCTGTGAGAATGTTTCTACAAAATAAATAGCATCAACAACAACAACAACATAAACAAACACCAAGATAATGCCAAAAAGGATTCAAAGTACGAGGTGTGTCAGAAAGGCTACCACAAAGTCTATTTGCAGGTTTCTAATTACATAGAAGAGCCAAGAATTAAAAAAAAATCATAAAATAACAGATATAGAAGAGATTTTACATTTAAAAAAATAAGTTGAAATTATTTTGAAAATTAGAAACAGAAAACTAGAAACTGCTTTCATCCTCATGACAAACTCTTTTGCACTAAGCACACACTCAGGCAAATAAAACATTGCTCTCCTGTTGTCTTGATCACTGTGTAGAAAGAGCTACTAACCAAAGGAGCAGAACATTTTGAATTCAGGACAAAAGTTCATTGCAGACAAACAAAACAGGAGAAATTCACTCAATCTGTGTTAATTATTAGAGCCCTTAACACCAGATACAGTTTAATATATTTCCTATTTATGGATTGTCCTCTTTCTTTGCACTATTTCTAAACCTTATACCTATCTTTTATTAAGTGCTTGATAATCTTTCATTAGTGATAAATGTGGGACTGGGGAAAAGGAGGGAAAAGCCCCACAAGAACTGCAGTTCACATCTTAGGAAAAATGTGTTTCTTAAGATATGAAGAAATGTGCCTGGATGCACGAGGCACTCACTCAGAAGCAGATATGTAATTAAACACAAGCTCTTGGCTCTGCATTTCCTTGTCTTGAAGCTCATGAAGGGCTGTGGCTGCTCTGGCAGACACAGTGTCCTGGAGGAATGTAGTAGATGTCTACTCCCAGGTGAGCTGTTCAGCTCTGGCACCTCTAGCAATCCACATCCATTTTCCTCCTGCTGTATTCATGCATTTAATTTCTGTGTTCTGATGTGATCTTTGGTGGTGCTTTGGCTGCCATCAGATTGTGAGCTTGGGAGAAGGAAAGACAGGAGCCATCACCATGGCCAGCCAGACACATCCAGGTGTGCAGCAAAGGGAGATTCCAGTGGGGACTGAGGTCCTGCTGTTAGACCCACCCCAAATATTTTTATCTCTGCTCCTATCTGGGAAATGTAGTAACAAGTTCCTGCTTTATTCTAGTGCTTTAATTCAAGGACTTTTGTGAGCTAAAAACGTTGAAAATGCAGACTAAACAGCAGAGTATTTTGCCACTATTTCTGGTAGTTTTGTCCCAGACATTTGGTTTCAGATCTGTGATTTCCTGTCGAGAACACACAAGTGTGAAATACTTGTTGATCCGTTTATTCATTTGCCTCCTGGCTGATCATAGCCATTTTGACAGAATGGATAAATTGACTTGCTCCTTGTTGTTTTTTGGTTTTTTTTTTTCCCACATGCTTCTCTATCAGCCTGGAAGCACTGCCCCGGCTATCACTCCTACACCCTCACTTTACATTCTGCACCCTCCTTTTAGAGGCTTGCTAAGCCAATTTCACACAATACCCAGGTGGTCTGAAATGCCACAAACAAACTCTTGCTATAGCAGCTTCTGTAACTCCATCTGCCAGATGAAAACAATACATAATATTTAGAGAAATTATTTTTGAACAATTCAAACTCAATGAATACTTTACATCACTCTTTATAACACAAGATGTATCTGATAACTGCACTTGGTTTCTTGAGGCAGGACTTAGCCATTTCTCTATAGCACATCTCAGCAAACCTCCTATTTTTCCAAATCATGAATAAACACTGCAATTTGGAAAGGGGACAACTCTTGATCATTCTCATTGAGAAAATGGCAAAGGTAACAGCTTCAAGTGATCAGGCAAAAGCTTGTTACATCAGCAGAAGATTTGCAGCACAAAGTAATTTCAGCAGGCTAACAAATGAGTCATTTTTCTCCTACAGACATGCAACAGGGCAGTGCATTAATTGACGTGTCCTTTATTGCAAAACATACTGTCTCCCTTTGGAGAGGGAGGTCTGGAGCAATGGGATGCAGCATTGTCAGGAAAAAGCTGAATAATGCAAACTTGGCACCACAGAGTAGCTAAATGTTGATTCATGGACATTAGGAGACATTCAAGGGGACAGGTCCCAGGCTCCAAAATATGCTCCACTCTTGTATTGCCCCTGTGTGATTATAGCAAGTTTGCATAGAATTTGCTGCTCCCTCTTCTAATTGGATTCCTGCAAAGGGCATTTTGCTGTGCCACGAGCTCGTCACTTTATATCCTGCTTTAACTCCAAACCACTCAATTAATATTAAATTCCATTTATTATAAAAACATTTGTTTCTACCCACACAATGCAATCAGCAGCCATCTCATTAATATTAATTTCCCAAAATGACCCACTGATGTTAAGATCTCAGATACAGCTAGTAACTTTAAAAGGGGAAAATATGTGAAGCCAAGAAGGTCAAGACAGAACATGAGTTGTAACAGAAAGCATTCAATCCATATGTATTTAACTCGTTCTTTGCAGAAAGCTCAGTAAATACGAGATTGCTGGAGAGCAATGACAATGTTACTGTTAATCCAGTCACCAGAACAAAATAAAGATGGGAAGTTGCTGTATTTGGCACACCAAGGGAAAAAACTCTGGAAAGAGGATGGAAGAGGAATGCTTATCCCCTGCTTCATTTCCCCAAAGAGATGAGCTGCCTACTTTCCATGTTTATAACAAACAAACAAAACCCAAATCATGATATTGAGAACTGTGGATAACCTTAAACCATGGGCTAAGGTTAAAGTCCCTTTTCTGCAGAATCCTCTTCTGTGCTCATCACACAGGAAATTAGCACAGCCTGTCCCAGCTTTACAGTGCAGAAACCCCACTGGACTCAACACTCACTGTCTAGGGAGTGAAGGAGGAGAGGGCTGCAGATGAGTTGAAGTGTTTCAAAAATGCTGGTGTTAAGCTCAGGGATTCCCTTGCACAGCACAAGAAAGCATTGGTAAGGGAAGAGAGGATCCCAGTCCAAGCTCAGACCCTACAGACAGCACTGCAACTCACTAACACACAGATTTTTCATTGCCCCATGGGCCCAGCTGCAGCTTGGTGAAATCATTTCTCCTGTGCTCAGCAGTGCCCAGCTGTTTCCTCATGCAGAAAGATCCTGAGAGTGAGATTACACAGCCAGACACAGGGAGATGAAGCAGCAGCTGAGAATGTGCATCAAATGCAGTGATCTCTTCTGCTCTCTTCTTCTCTGCACTTTGAATAAAACCAAGCTGCAGGGACAACAGGTCTCTTTCTAGTAGTCTCCACCTGAACCTTTAAGCTATACAACAAGGAACTTGTTCTTTATAGCTCTGTGGCTAACAAAACCACACATTGAACTCTCACCTTCTGCTATCACAAAGACCTCAACTAATTCCCTGCAGCACATCAGCACTGCCTTTGAAAAGATCCAGGCTCTGCAAAAAAACAGAGGGAAACTATCCTATGGTATGAAGATGTCAGGGATTTTCTCACAGAGATGTCAATATAAATATTTCTTCTTCCCATCAACTTTTTTATTAATCAGATCACACATGGCAACTCCCTGCGTGGCACCACTAAGAGCTCACCCTATCAGCATAAAACCTCCCAAAATGATCACCTCGGGTTTGCCACTGGGATAACAATGCTTTTATACCTAAAATTAAAGAGATGAATTGACAGGGCCTTGGCAAATCAATATGCAACAGCGGGCATTAAGTCTATTTCACTGGCTCTTTTCTTCCCACAGATTCTTCCCATGTTCACAACAGGGTGAACCAGAGAGAGGAGAAAGGACTCCTGTTGTACTGCTGTCACCTTTGTGCTTTGCTTTCAGGGCTCTCTTCTTGTAGATTTTGAAGTACAAGCATCTTTTGGAAGCACAGCAAAGCCCCAGCCACAGGCTCTGGCTCTGACAGCCAAATACACTTCAGATGGTACAGAGCCCATCTAGGTCAGGTCCCCCTATCTTCGTCTCTAACATCACATTATACGGAACAGAAAATTCCTCACCACCATTTTCTTGCAGCTGTTTGTGTGAGGACCTGAGTCAAATTATTCCCTCAAAGAACTGAACTGGCATTGAGACTGTGGAGCAGTTGTGAAGTGCCCAACCATGTCTGAAGAGCCACTGGGGACCTGGTGCCAGCTCCTTATCCACAGATGACAATCATTACCATAAGCAGAAGAAAAAGGCTTCTGCCCTCCTGACTGCAGCCAAGTGCTCCACAGGAGTTGGCTTTGCAGTGATAAATGTCACGTTTACAATGGGTTTTGCAACATGAAAGTCCATAATTTGCTTTCCAGGGACCTGTGCTTGATTATCAGGAGAGTCAGAAGCATCCACTGAAGTCTAATGAATAGAATTAACACATCATTTAAACAGGGAGTAATATGTATGCAAATGAGAAAAAGTTAAAAATAAGAGTTCCAGCCATAATTTCAGAAAACGTAGACTGCATCCTTATGAAATATGGATGTTTCAATTCACCTCATATCTTTACATCTATGTTAACTGCTTTGCATGTGAACAATAGGGTGCATCAAGCCCATTTTGATTTTTATATTTGAACTCCGACTTATAAAATGGATTATATTGAAACATGAATAATATATATGCTAATTAAAAACTACATTTAATGATATAAATAAAGACAAAGACCAACAGAGGCTAATTTCCATTTGCAAATTCCCTAATTACTATATTTTCCTTTAGAAAGCAGAAACTTTATTTCCATAGTCTCAGGAAAAAGAAGACAATCTTTTCTTTGCTCAAATTATTTAAAAAATCCTTTCATCCCTTTATTCTTTAGGATTGATCTCCACAGAGATACAATTGCTTTGCCTAGATAGACTCAGTATTAAATAGCACCCAAGTCAAACTATGGAGATTTGTGCATGCAAATGGTGTGCTTTAATTATTAAATATTATTCTTTTTTTTCTAATAAGGAATTACTGCTAACAAATAAAAAGTTTATAAACCACTCCATACCACAAACATGTTCAGAATAACTGTAGCAGATGCAAACCTAGTATATGTCCTTGGTGCTTGAAAAGCTGTTCATCATTCTCTCCCTTCCCCTCCAGGTTCCCAAAAATAGAACAAGGACACAGGACAATTGTACAGTTGTAGGGAGACAAGGTATCAGCAGAAAACATGACTTCTGTCACACAAGACTTACAGAAAAGCCTGCTGAAAAATAAACAGGTTGCAGGAAAAGCCCTTTTAAGTTAAAAGGCTTGTTTCTTAAAGTGAGGAAAGTGATGAAAACCAGTTCATTCATATGAGTATGAAGCCTGCAATGATATTTAGGCCAGGAGAATATTTTTTGCTGTTGTCTAAATGCTGGTTCTGTGGATAAAGTCCAGATTCAGCCTTAACTGACTAAACCAGCATTTGCAGTTTGCTTTTCTGAGTCTGCAAAGCAAACCCATTTACTCCCTGATTGAAACAACACACTTGAATGCTTCAAAAACAAGGAGCTGTATAAATGGGCAGAGACTTACTATTTTGGTACATTTATGTCCCAAGTTTTTATTAAAAAGCAAAACAAAGTCCAACAAAATAAATTGAAATAATAAAGCAGGTGTGAGCATGGGCTTTTCCCAGCTTTCACATCATGTCTGCAATACCAGTTGCTGTTACAGATGAACACTGAAAGCTAGGAAACTTTTAAGACTCTGGAGAGTAAATGATCATCATTTTTAATGATGATGTGGTTCCTACAAAATGTGAGTAATTTTACCAGCATTCACTGGAAACCTTCAGACGGTGGTTAAAAAATGGCTGTGGAGAATGAATCACTGTGCAGAAACCCATCCATTTAACTGATAATTTGATCAGACACATAGAACCATTCTGAACATTCAGGGAACAGAACATTTGTCATTAATAAGATCTGTCTTTATTTTACCTTTTTTTAACATTAACAATATTTTTACAATTCAAATTTGGCTTATTTCTACTACTTTATAAATTTGTAGGACAATTCAAAAAGGTTTGTGCTTGATTATCAGGAGAGTCAGCTCCTTCTTGGAAAAGACAGGGTTTCCAAAATATGAAACAACCCACCAATCAAGACCCAGGCATGCTGCCTACGCCTGTTTCAGCTTAAAACTTGGAACTCAAATGGATTTTAACCTGTAAGTCAATAGAGTAAAACACATGCTGTTTATAGCAATAGAGGAACTGTTTTCTTTTAAACCAACCAAGTCAGCATTCTACAATAAACTGAATGAATTCCTGTAGTTGCAACATTTGTAATAGCAGCACAACGTGTTGTGCATTCCAAGGCTTTGTTTTTCCCCAAATTGCACAGGTTTTAAGAACAGGAAAATGAAGTTCACCCCTGCTTGTTATTGTTTTACTAGTTTGCTGTTCCCAGTATTTATCCAAGCAGCTAAGGTTGTGGAATTGATTTAATATTCTTACCCTATAATTTTACACTCAGACTACATCCTGCTGTGAAATAGCTGGTGCTAATGTTAGTCCAAATGCTGCCATGGGACTGAGGACAGGATAGGGCCTTTCAATAGCTATATTTTATGGTTACAAGGAGAGAGAAAAAATATAATTTATCTGGTTGCTGTGGTTAATTCACAGTTTCACAGCAGAGGTATACTGTTCCCTCAGGGTACATCTAGCTGTATTATAGGATATTTCATTCACAGTTTGTCTGAGACATTGCTCTAGCTCTGAACCTACCAGTTTATGAGAGTGAATCTACTCCAGAGATACCTGCATACCCTTTAACACATACTCTTACAAACTAAGAATATTATAGAAAAGAAATTAACTAGCAACAGATCAAATGGCATTGAGGATGCAAATTGTTTCTTGAAGCTGGGAAGGGGAATAGAAAAAGAGTGCATCCATTTCTTAATAGAGCCTTCTTTTATAAAGTGATATAATTTCACAAAAATGGTGATATTTGTTTCTCTTTTAAAGTATCTCACAGCTTTAAAAGCCAGAGTTCAAAAATTTCAAAGCTGTATAAGAGTTTCCTCTACAGTAACTTACAACAGACTCAGCAGATGAGTAGGAGATGCCAGTGGTATTTAGCATCCACTACCACTGTAGGTATAAGAAAACCCACACCTCATTGCATATTATTTCTGAACACTTAAAAACCTGTTCTTAATGGAGATTAATAGGAATATTTTGATATTTAAAAAATACTCGTTCAAACTTATGCATTGCAAACTATTAAACCAGTAACTGCACAGATAAAATCTTGATCTTTTTTTTCCAGACCTCACCGTTACAACAGCACTCGGGAAAGCATTTCCAGAGGAAAAATATGTCTGCAATTAATCCGTTTAATTAGTTCCACAGAGACAAAACAGTAAGATCGATTGCAGCTGTGCAGATCCCTCCTTGCCTGACCTCAGCCGCCCTTGCCCGTTCTCCTTTGCTCTCTGTGCAGAAGAAGGTATTTCTGGAATTGTTGGGGAAATTCTGCTGCACCTCTAAACAAAGCACTGAGGAAAGGTGTCAACAGCAGTTTTCCAACTGGCTTTTGCATAAGCTTCACCCCTTTAGGATGGCCTGTGGGCAAAGTACAGCATGAATGTCTCAGCTCTTATGGGACACATCGTACAGCAAATTAAAAATAAAAATTATACTTTTTGGGTTTGAGAGTTTTCAAGGTCACCAACATGATATTTTGAATTCTAGTCTTCCACACCTAAAGCACATATTGTCCTGTTGTGTGACTCGTGATTGCATGCATGACATTATCTTTCAAAATAAAGGTGATGCACACCTAGGCTCCCACTGAGTTCAGTGGCCACATCCACAAAAGTGCCTGCAGAAAGATGTTCATGCACCTGACCCATAAGCTACAGTTTAAGAGTGACAGGCAGGCTTCTAGCCTGTGATTTAAAAGGTAATTTATCACACTGGACCATCCCTCCTCTTTTCTCACACTCTCATGCGTGCTTTAAAGCTGGCACTGCAGGACTGTGGAGAACAAGCCTGGAAGCTCCTATGAAGGATCAGACTCCTGTGGTGCATCCTCACTGGAGCTGCTTAACCTTGTCTGAAACCTAGAAATGATGGAAATTCTATAGACCACCACTTTATTGTCTTTCCTATCATTTCCTGTTTCTAATGTCCAACTGAAATGTCCCTCTTGCTGTAGTTTAAGCCCAAGGCCCCTCACATCTGCAGCACAATGGGGGCAGAAGATGATGGATCCCTTGCAGACCCCTTCCATGTACTCAAGCACTTGCCTCCCCTGTCTGCTAACAGCCCTGCCTGCCCCACCTGATGCAACAATCTTCCTTGCAGAAAAGTTGTATCACATAAAAAATCCCAGAGTCCTCTCTTATTTACACCTGGAGATACATCAGGCTGCTATAAAACTGTATTTGCTTTTTATTTACAGGACAGCTGAGAGGAGAACACTGATTCATGAAATTCAGATGAAGGCTGGCCATATGGGACACAGGAAGAAGCTGGCTTCAAATATCTGGTAAGAAGAAATTTGATATTGCAATTACATACTCCCGAGAACCTATTTAAGATGATACAGGCTCCTCAGTCATGTGGACTCAAATTTACAATGGCAAAGTCTGTTGTAGCTGGCAGAAGTTATTCAGGAATCACTCTGTTAACACCAGTGGGACTGCTCAGGTCTGAAGCAAAATCTAGACAGACCTATTTCCTTGAAATGGGACATTCCTGTGTTGGAATGTGCTTATTGATTTTGGTCCTGGAGCTCTATAATTAGAAATAAAAGTACTATTTTCTGAGCTTTGTCAATATCCTGATAGTTCTGGAAATCACCACTGATCTGCATTTAAGCTTGGCAAAAACCTGTTTCATTTCTCAAGACAAAATGTGTTGGTTTCTAAAGCGGCAGGCAGCTATTGGCCTCACCAGAAAGGAAATGGGATCTTGTAGAATTCTGTTTTGGTGACAATAAAATTAAACCTAGTGTTAATTAAAAAAGAGTAAACGTAACAGGCAGATAATGAGAGAACATGCCCCTTTCCACAGTCAAGCTCTTAACAGATCATCCAGCATGCTTAAAAAGCGACTTTCCATCTGCAAATCTGTCTCTCTCTCTTTTTTGTCTAATGAGCCTGAGTTAGTCTGTTCAAAAGTCCAAATGGGCATCTGGGGCCAATTCAGCAGCAGGGGATCTGTTACCATAACAACTGACAACTCCCCTGGTTTCTGAAAAACCCTAAAGCAGCCTTTTGGGAAATGGTCATGGAACAAAAAGTTGGGGAGGGATGGTTGCAGGTGCAGGTCTTGGGCTCCTCTGCCTCAGCCCTTCCCACATGGAGCCAGCCCTGTGTCCCACCAGCCTTGGGACCAGCTAGGCTCAGCTCCCCAGCCCTGTGTCCTACCAGCCTTGGGACCAGCTGGGCTCAGCTCCCCTGCAGGAGGGGACAATAAAGCCCCTGAGCCAACACCATGAAGGGCAGCAGTGACACACTCCAGTTTGGTCTTGGGCTCTACCTGGGGCTCTTGCCCCAGGCTGTGTCCTGCTGGATGAAACAGCACAGATGCTGCCAGAGAAGTTTTCATACTGATTTTCCTCATAAAGGAAGAATGATGAGTGCTGAAAGTATGGTCCAAACAGCCAGAACAAGCAACCAGTGGCTGCCCTGAGCATCTGGCTTGAAAGTGAGGGCCTGACGTCAGCAGAGAAGATGAGGTCGAATCCCAGAGTGGGATAAGAGGGAGCTGATCACAGGCCTGCTCCCTTTTAATGAAAATGAGCAGCATTTTGAGATATTAAACACAGAAGAGCCTAAGATTCTGCACCATTACCTCTGGCACTGCCAAAATCTCACACAACCTGGATCTTCTGCAATAAGAGCTGAAGTGCTTTTCCTGCATTGCCTGGATTGAGAGCAGATCAGAGGACTCCAGATCAGGCTAGGCTGCATCCCATTTACCAGGCAGTGATCTGCCTCATCCCCATCTCTCAACATGTGAGACTAAATGTGGCCATTCCCAGGGGAAAACAAAGGCATGCCTTGTTAAGTGTGAGCAAGGCACAGCTGGGCACTAAAAAAGGAGATGGAAGCTGCCAGAAGTTTCAGGTATGCCACTCACCTCCACGTTTACCCTTTTCTCCCTGGATAGTTGCCTGTCTCCAGGGAGAAGGGAAGTCTCTTGTCCTTGTAAATTCTCCTCAGTGCCTGTGGTGACAACGAGCTCTGGGGCACTGCCATTGCCAAGATGAGCACAGGTGCCTGCATGTGGTCCTCAGGCATCGCTGAGGACAGTGTTGGGGTGAGCATCCCCATCCATCCCTCTCATTCCTGCCCTGTGCTGCTCCCTCAGTTATGCTGGTACAGCTCTGTCCTGTTACTACATGAACCAGACTGGGAGCTAATCTGGTTTAAATCAGGACATGAAAACTCCTCTCATTTTTTTTTAAAAAAAACATGGTTTATTTCGCAATCCAGCTCCTCACATGGTTGTACAAACATTTGCAATGGGATCACAGAGGGCAGAACAAGGGCAGGAACAGAGGACCCTGCCTGAACTGCTGCTGCTGAAATAAATACTCATGCAACTGCATCTGAGGCATTCTTAAAATTAACACCCAGGGTCTCAGAAAGTGTTACCACTCAACATCCTCCATGGGTGAGAAAATGAGAAGAATCACAAACATTTTAGAGTAAGCTGAAAGAAGCTTTTATCATCATAAGCAAACAATTTTACAATGGTCTGTAAATTTGCAATGTTCCTTTTCCAATCAGTACAGTAGATGAACAACACATTGTGTACTCATAAAATAAAACCTAGAGATAGGTTCAAATAACAATTTCAGCACTCTTTACAACCTGGTACAGAAATTTTTTTTTCCTCCCAATTAAATTTTAACACTCTCTTAGCTAAGCAGCTGTGCAAGCTCCCCAGAATTTAACACCAAAAGGTATGGTGGCATGGTTATTAGGCATGGTAAATATGAGGGTTCTTTATGTTGCAGCTTTTGTTGCTGTATTAGAAGTTGATTTACAAATACAGCTGACCTACCTTCTTCAGTGCTATTTCACCAGTGTCAGAACTCAGATGCTGAAATATTGAACACCTGAGCTTGCTCCCAGTGAGATCTTTGCCACTGAGTTCAACAACAACACTCTCAACCCGTGAGTGACTTGGCCTGAGGTCCCACAGAAATCAATGGCTGAGTCAGAAAAAAGAGCACATCTCCTGGTGCTCAGTGTGATTCCTCCTGCACAGAAAGGTACTGCCAGAGAAGTACAAGGCTCTTCCACAGGACTTGTCCCAATGATTCAGTTCAATTTGACAGGATGCTTAACAAAAACTTAAGAAAACTCTCTCTGTCTACTAAATTCTATAGGGTTTTGCCTAAGGAAAATTAAAGACATCTTTTTCCCAAGCTGTCTCATATATACACACACAGCTATAAAACAAGCAATGCAAGCTTGCTTGCTCTTTGAAAGGCAGCAGCTGTGTTGTTCCAAAAATCCCCCCAAAAGTAAACATATTAGCACTGTATAAACAGCTTGATTTAATAAGAAACGCAGTACAATATTCCCACTTTGTCTTTGGGATCATGATGTTGATTGTGGCAATAATTCAAGGTGAATTATGGTATCTGTTCAAAAGAAAGAAAAAGAAAACTCTCCAGCTATAGTCGTGAATGAATTTCTTCCTCTTAGCTGAAAATGAGAAATGGCTATAATTTAGTTCTCATTTAAAAGTTGCTGTTGGCTAAACTCTAAAATCTTAATTGCTTCTTAATATTCTCTGCTTATTTTTTCCCTTTGAAACCACAGTCTATAGAACTGTAGTGTTGAGATTAAAAATCAGAATGAAAACCCAACAGTGGAAGGTTACAACACTCTCCTAAAATATGTTATTTTCCCCCACAAATGACAGAACTTGTTGTGTATCAAAATATTTCAGCTGATTTCCTGACTCTCCTGTCACCTTCCTGCACCTGTGTGAAGATGAAAGTGGCACTGACCCTGGGTTTACCCCTAAGTGCCAATACCCAGAACTAGCTCAATTTGCTACAGAATAAAATGGAAGTTCTAGAGAAGACATGTTTCAAGCCATATTACAGCTCAGCATACTATAAGAACTTAGCTTGCTGCAAAAAAACTGAAGTCACACTCAATCCCTAAATAGTTTGGAGGTCACTACCAAGCACACCCTGCAGTTCTCGGAGCTTTAGCAAAGGCTGTGAGAGTAACAGTGGCAAAGATTGCAGACAATCCAAGTCAGATTTTAAACTGACCTTGAAGATCTGCAGATGGATCTCATGATACTGAGTCTGGGTATAAAATCACAGATGCAAAACAAATGCCCAGAAATGCAAAAATAAAGTGTTTGGGAAACAGCACCTCATGACGCCCACGTTTTAATGGGCTCTAGACAAGCTAGCAGTGCTCCAGTGAAGGTCCTAAAATCCCAGGGTACAGTTTTCAGAAACACTCAGTTGTTGCCCCCACAGCACACAATTGCTGGAACCAGTATGAAAGGAAAGAAAGGAGAAAAAGAAGCACCATTGTGCCACTGCAAAAGTGAATGGTGAATCCGTATGGTGAGTAAAACAAGGATCTGGTCTCCTCACCTTTTCTGTCTGCTAAGACTCAAATTCTCAACTTGGTGCTAAAAGAAATCAATTTAAGCACCAGAGGTCCTGGGAGCAACAGTCCCTTTCATCATGCCCATGACAGCTCAAGGATCAGCCAGGCCAGCTTTTCCTCAAGAGGAATCAAAGATGCACAGAAGCAAACTGAAACTGCAGTATCATTGTCCCTCCTGCCCTGGGAGCCCAGCTACCAACAGCCCACAGCGGATGTCGTGGCTCGTGGTCACCCTGTGATTGTGCTCTCCTCATTTTTCTGGGATAAAAGGCAGCACAATTTTTGCAGCTTCATTATGCTGACCTAGTTTATCTTCCACTCTACCAACTTAAAATCACACAGGCCTCTTTGTGCAGCAGTGTCATTTAAAGTACTGAATCCAGGAAACTTTAGTAGAAAGGTAATTCAGAGCTCTGCTTGCCTGCAAGTTCCCATCCCTTTTCATTATTGAGATGGCCACCACACAAAAAAGATGGAAGTGACCCTTTCTCTTCAACATTAGTCATATTCTTTCACCATTTGTCCAGGATCCACATGAAAAAGGAACTGAGAACAGCAAATTACCTCTGCAAATAAACGAGTCTTGCCATTCAGAAATGGCACAGATAATTTCCAAATATATTCAGTTACAAGAAGTCTCTAAAACACAGCATGGAAGCTCAACAGATGGAAAAAGGAAATCTTCATCAAACAATGACAGTCTCCTTTTCAAATAAAGGGAACAGAAAATTAAGCTTCTTTACAAGAAGTCTTCTTCACAAAACTTATTTCTTTGCTGTATCGTGGAATGAGCCACAAAGAGACCAAACAAAATAAATGCTTTGCCAAGCCTTCCCAAGCACCTTCTCTAACTCCTTATTTTGGACAATAGGGCACTGATGAGATGGAAACAAGCAGAAGGCTCTGCTTCATTGTTCCACTTATGTCACCACTGGTCTCAAATCATCTAATTCCACAAATACTCAAAAAAGCAAAAGCAAAAATAAAATTTGTTTTACCCTCACAATGCCTTGCCAAGAGCAACTATGTCTCTTCTGCTTCCTCTAGTTCTCTGGGTTTTTATTTATAATGTTTTTTTCTAACACCAAAACAAAGTACTGCTGTGCAAGAAAAGACCCCTTGTTCTAGCACGCCTGTCCCCTTGAGGGTTATCCTTTCATCACAAGTGTTTCTCTGCTGTGCACTTCAATACCATGTTTTCCTTTGTGAAATATCTGTCTCAAAACTTGTTTTCATGCCATTTGCTTTGATGGTATTATTCAGCAAATTATTCCATATGTTGCCCATTACATCTTAAGCTGAGTATTTTTTCCTGAAAATGCAAATTACTGCTCCTTTCAAACTTCTGAATTAAGAGTCTGCAGTGCTTCAAAATCTCTTTTTTTCCCTTACTTTAAAACACTCGCAGAGGTAAACATTTTATTTTTTTCCTGAGGAAAGGCAATCACACTGGAAATGAAATGCCATGCTGCTGCTTCAGTGACATGGTCTGCACAATGTGAAATGTTACTGGGAATGATTTGTGTCCTAGTTGCTGGTTGATTTATCCTAAAACACATGTGTATTTTTAATACACTCTCTGTATTTGTTAAAAATCCTCAGAACTACACACAGATTATTTGAAGGCAGTACATACATCCTCTCAAGTTTGTTCCTTTATTTCTTGCTTCATATTTATCAAAAAATTTTGGCTGCTACATGACACAATTTTCATGTCTATATTAATTTTTAATCTCCACCAACTTTAATATCTTTTCAGGGATGGTATTGTTACTCTTTGAGTAAATGGAACACAAATTTTGCAATTGTTTCTCTTGTGCCACTAGAGAAATTGCAAAGAAATGGAAATAGTTCGCAAACAGCCATAGGTACCAACGTTCTTCTAGATAATAGCTGTTAGCATTGTATTTCAAAATCTTTCTGCCTCAGAAGAGCATTTTGAATCAATGCTAGATAAATACTACTAATCCTTCATCCCAGTGTTTTGAGATATACCATATCCTTCCAGGACTTGCCTGTGAATGTGACCAAGTTTAGTACTTCAAATAAAGACAATATATATTGAAAAACAGAATGATACAATGGGATCTTTAGAACCTTTCCTATTTCAGCTTTTGTGCATATACCACTGCAATTTTTATTCACCATCTTACTGCAATTATGTTAAATACTTACAAATGTTAATAGAAATTATTTTCACAAGACTATTGCCATCTACTTATTAATTCTTTTAAATGGTCTCAGCCTCAACAATTGGACCAGCTAATTGTCAGCAAAATGGGTGTACTGAAAAATAGCTTGGTACTTTTTAAAATGGATTCTGCAAATATAATGATCAATGGGTTGGTATTTCTCATCAAAGGTACTTTATCCCAACCAATCAGATTTTGAAATCTTTCCTAAATGTCTTGTATGTGGCTTATCCCTGGGTAAAAGTTAACTTCCACACAAATGAGGTGCCTCTGGGTTCTGATTTTGACATGAGCAGGTGCTGCAGGTTTTATTTCACTCTAAATCAAAGGGAGGGGGATTTGTTGATGCTAATCCTGGTCTCCACCACTGAACCAATGCCCACTGGTGTGAATGACAGTGTCTCTTTGTAAGAGGCAATCTTTACTTTCAAGACCTTGCAGGCTGCACTTCTGAACTCTTCACCAATGCCAGAGAGCACTGCTGGGGAATGTGAAACAAGCTTACCCTACTTTCTTGAAGTACAGTCAAAGGAAGGAAAGAACTGCATAAGATTACACAGGAGGTTTGTGGCAAAGGCACCTATGAAACCAAGGCCAGTCTAACTGGGATTTTCTCCCACAAGCACCTTTCCTGAAGGCTGAGACAAAGATAATTTTTTATAGCTATTTCAGAGGGACTACTTTTGAAAATATTTGTCACCATTACAGCTGGCTCTACCTTTGGTAGAACTCTACCAAGCTCTTTTTCATGACACAAAAATCAGTATTTAAGACAGCTGAATAGTTAACCAACAAAGCTGTTCTAGCACCCAGAGAACTATCTAATGCATCTGTCACCGTAACTTCTAATAAAATAACAAAGTACAGGACCACATTAAAAACACCACTTGGAATGTGTTTCAAATCCTAATCAGTTTCCATTGATAAGGAAACAGGCTCACCTCCAGTAGACAAGCACAGCGATGAGAAGAATGAGGCACACGAAGGTCAGTGCTGAGACCACAATGAGTGGGATGATCCATTCCATTTTACCAGGAGAAGGTCTTGTGGCCATGCTGGAGCTGTTCTTGCCAGCTGTGTGTTAAACACATAACAAAACCAATCACTGCATGGAAAAAAGAATTACTATATGGAAAAATGTGTAAACAAAACAAATAGCTTATCCCTTTTACATGCTATGAGTAAACAGAGCAGAGATCCTCTAACTGCAGGGTGGGACTCCATTTGTCTTCAGTCTGAGACATGAGAGCACAGAAGTATGGTGTTTATTGCCACATATGGCTAGGATTTTACTACTGCCTGTAATTACGGTCTCTTAGACACTTTTAGGACTCTTTCGTGCAAGCACCGATTATCAGATGTAGAGTATCCCACTGAGCCAATGCTGTGCTCCTCTGTCACCAGTGTTTGCAGATAAATGTACTCTGTTTCTCAACAGTGCAGGACAGCCCTGTTTGCAAAGCTCCGTGTAATACTTAGCTTTAGAAATAAATTTCTTGGTAACTATCTTAAAATAAAAAAATCCTCAACATGTTGGGTGTCATGTCACATCATTTGCAGAATTGTCACAATCTGGTGGGTTACTGCATACGAAAGCACTTTTTAGCATATGGATTGTCAAGATGGGTGGATGAATGAATGGATAGGATGTGTTGTAACTGACAGAAGAAATCATTATGCCACAGCTTTTGAACAAAATTAAAGTTCGTCAATACCCTGAGATCTGGCTGAGTTAACTCTGCTTCACTTTTTGCATGACATCTCACTTAAATTATTGTATCATATATAAGATGAATATCTAGAAGTTCTGCAAGTACTGGAGCCAATGAGCATAGACACTGCACCAGTGTATTTCAAAAGACATCTAATTTGTGCAAATTCATGTAGACTTGATGAATAAATTGGTTTAGACAGAATGATAAAAGAAAAATGCAGAAGCGGATTCCATATCTTATTCATGTTTCCTAACAAACAGGCCGTGGTTGATCAATACCTGTCAACAGGACATAATGGGAAAGGATTAGTACAAACAGCTTCAGATTTCAAGGAGGATTGAAACATGCCCACTTGACTTCTACTTTTAAGCCTGTGTGAGTCTTTCCTCACCTACATGCTCCCTTTACCCTCATTCAGTATTGTATTATCATAGCTTCTGAAACTGCTGCAAATCCTACCAGAAGAACATAATTGCCTTTTCACCATAGGCAGGCAAAACACAGATAATTGGAAGTCACCAGATGTCACATAACATGAAGTCATACTCTATTTTAATAGCATTTAGATTATATACGTGGAAGTAAAGGTTAATTGTAAATGCTTTTGCCTGACTGCTGAAAACAGAGCAAGGCTGCAGGCTGCTGCAAGCCCAGCAAGAAATCTTCCTAGTTTTGAGAACTAGGCTGATAGAGGTAATGCCCTTTAGCAAGCAGCCTAAATGATGTATTAATCAGAAGGATGTTTGGGGGAAGTGAACGTGCACTTTGATTGAACATCTTTGAATTCCTTGACTAGCAAAGAATAAGGAAAAGAGCAAACCCCAAATTAGAGCAAAGGCTTATCCTCTGTATTTGCCAAACTTACAAAATGCTAAGTCTTGAGGCATCAGTTATTACCAGTGCATTTCAAATCATTTCAGAGCAGGAAAAAAAAAGCCTGTGAGGTGCTACTAATCAGAATAGTAAAAGGGACAAAGCAAAAAACCTCGTGATGTAATGAAACTTTGTAGGAGAGCCAAATAGTCCCACCACCTTACATCCATTAGGGTGTTGCTTCAGTTCTCTCCAATGACAATATTCTGTTTAGTTTCACCTCCACATCTTTCAACACAAAACCATATGTTTCAGTTTGCATGGGAAGAAAACTCAATTCCATTGTAAGCACAGCATGGGCTGGAGTCCCAATGCACACTGTTAAATTCTGCAGCGCTCATGATACTCCTTTTAGTCAGTCTAGTGTGGAGAACACACAAATCTGCCCCTGCCAACTCCCTGTGCCACAGATGTGAGGAGAAGAAAGTGCTCAGTATGCTGAATGCTGAAATAGCAATTGCCATTCCCTAACGCTGATGGCTGGCCCTGAAATTCCAGTTGGGAATGCCCAAGCAGTGATGTGCTTCAGAAGAAAGGACATAGTTCCTGTCCTGGCTTTGAAGAAAAAGTCTGAGGTGTTTTCCACTGTTTAAGTAACACGTTGTGAGAGCTTAAACAAACCAGTGCCAATAAAACTTGTACAAGACTGGCAGGTGGGGCCAGAGGTAGAGCAGTGAGTGCAGCTGGAGAGCTGGTGTCTGTCTTGAGTGTCATGGCAGAACAGCCTAAGAAAAGTCAGCACGCTGGATAATTTGGAAAAACATGAAATGAAAACACACACACACACACACAAAAAGATAGATCTGGGCCTCTACAGTTTCCTGTTCTCCCATAAAACAAAACAGTATGAGATAAAAAAATAGTCACCATTTCATTCTTTTCCAAAGCAAGAATGTCAAGCCCTGGTAGTGTCAACAGCATATCCTTGTAACAGTGCCCACCATAAGCTGTACTTGGCAGGGGATGGGGGAAGCTTAAAAAACGGACTAGGAAACTCCATTTTTGCTAAGAAATGTAAACAGTTTCCAGTGGCATATGCCTTCGTTGAATTAATTCAGTTTGCCTTTTACTGGCTTGGAATTCATCCCAGTAGGAAGGAATAAAAATTATTACAGCATATCTGTTTGAGGAGGTCCCACATGATACAAGCCCTGGCACTACTAAATCTACTCCTGTGTCTGGAAAAGTCCATAACTTCTGTGAAGCACCCATTCAGCAGCTCCACCCAGGCACTGGATGGATGAGCCCTGGCACAGGGAGTACTGGATGGCATCAGGCAGCCAGGGAGGCTCTGGCAGTGCAATTCTTGTGTAAAGGTCAAGGTAAGAAAGAGGCATTCTAGAGTTTGTGAAATGTGCTTTTTTTCTCTGCATATTCTTGGAAAATGGTTCCTGAGAAAAGAAACATGTTTATTTCCCTGAAGTAACACTGCTTGCTATAATAAGCAACCCTAGCTGTACTATATAACCTACTTTTATCATTCCTTGCCATTGCACAAACTGCCAGGACAAAGTTCTGTTTGTTGTACCACTTCAGATACCATTAACCAAAGAACAGCCCTGCTGCTGAACTGCCTCAGACCACAGGGTCTCCTAAGAGAAAGTCAGCTTGCTCATCTTTCCCTTGAGTAAATGAAGTTGTGAACCTATACAAAAGTATTAATTAATTATGGAAAATAATATTGGCCATATTATTAAACGATGAAAAGGCAAACCCATGTTTCTTAAAGGAGTATTACCTTTATTACAAGCTTGTACCAGGGTGCAGCTGTTACCCCCTATTTCTTCAAGGCACTCCTGCAGTATTCAGGTTTACAGGGTGGGCCCTCTAAGCATGGCTTTTCACTGCTTTGTAACAGATGCAAATCACATTTAATCCTATATCTGAAATTCATAGTCTGCAGGCATTAAATAATTCAGTTTTTTTATTTTCAAGCCATTCTGCTGTTTGCTCTTGTAAGCTACCATGGACATCTCTGAAGATATTTAAAAGCTGTCTGGACACCATCCTGATTAAAGTGCTACAGGGAGCCCTCCTAGAGTGAGGAGACTGGACTAGCTGACTCCAGTGGTCCTTCCCAACTTTATACACTGTGTGATTCTGTGTGAAAATGGCTGAAGTGCCACATGAAAATACAGCTTAATAATCCTTGCTGCAGATGGAGAAGAATTACACAGATGTTTAATTATGCTAATGAGGTAATCCCTAAAAGGCTTTTGTAACCTCAGACCTGGCAAAGACTGCTCTAAAATCCAATATTCAGTCTTTGTTAAATGCATACATCAGGCTTGAAATTTAACCCTGCACATCAAGGTCTCTTTGTCTCTAAACTGCCCTCTCATGGGAGGAACTCAGCAGAGGTGGGTGAGCACTGAGGGATGGGAGAACCTGGCTGAAATTTGGATGAGGAGTCAAACCCACCTCTCTGTCCTCAGGGCCAGCTCACCACTCAGGCTTTTGTCCTTACCCCACAGCAATTACTTTGCTTAGAACAGTCTAGTTGTTAACTCCAGTAAAAAAAAAAAAAAAAAAAAAAAAAAAAAGGACCTATTTAATTGTCTGGTACTATCAACCAAAATTCTGTGGGATAGTATCTGCTTTAGCCTGATTAAACTGAATCATCCTGGGTTTCATCTTTTTCCCTTGCTTATTTTCTTTTTTTTTTCCCTCCCTCTTTTGTGAGAGTATAATTTTAATTGCTGTTTTTCAGATTTTCAGGTTTCAGAGACATGGACAATGCTGAGCAGCTGTGTGTGTAACAGTGGCAGCTCAAAAGTACAATTAGTCTAATGTGGGCACCAAAACAGAGAAAAGGATGATCAGGGAAATGAAAGAGAAGAATGCAAGCAAGCATTCAGTGACAGAAGACAATCATTAGCATTGGCCAATACCACAGTCAGAAAGAGGCCAGTGCCATTTGGAAAGTAATGACATGGCCTCAGGAGAAGTGTGTGTGTCTATGTAAGTGTGAAGTAAGCACTAAAAGAAAATGAGCCTTGCTGCACTAATTGGCCTCACACTTTCCCTGTAATTTCTCATGAGTTCCCTGTTCTCCTCTAATCACGCACACTCATGAGTACTCCTCTCTTCAGTTATCTCCTTACAACTGCTAATTCGATGCTATATAATTAATTTTACAAATGTACATTGTCATGAAACAATTTTCTACTCTTTAAAATGATTAAACTTTCTACTCACAAAAACATTTTTGAAACCTTGACAGCTTTTAAAAACCTGCTTTATAAAGATGCAGAAGAGGAAAGATGCCAAAAGAAAAGATGCATCCAAAAATGTTTCTGCCCTCACCTTGGGACAGAGTAAACTGCAGAGATGCAACCTGCTTACTTTGGAAGTGCCTTAACAGTCTTAGCTGTGCTGCTGCTCAGGAATCCTTTCAGACACTTCTGGCAATGCCCCTCGTCTTCACTTGTCTTGATTTCAGGCTTACCTTGCTATGGAAAACCTTTAAGGCCCTTTCTCACAGGAAGAGGTCCTGCTATGGCTGGAGTTTCACTGAACTCAGCTCCTGGCATGACTTAGGTCAGGTCTGTCTGTATGAATTGCAAATTTCCATGTTATTGGGGAAAACAATTAAGCTGAAGCAACTAGTCATTGTACTGAAGCAACTAGGCTTTGTACTAGTCTAATTCGCCAGCCTGTGTCTTTGGTAACCTAGATCCAGCTAGGATCTAGGAGCAAAGCTCCTTCTCCTGCATTCCCAAGTGTCTTCTCACAGGGCAGCACTCCCAACAGGCCTCCTTCCTAACCCAAAGGTGATTAGGGCAAGTGGCAGGTTGAAAACTGCCTGACAGGCATCTCAGACCATTTTCAGAGGGAGCACTGGCCTTTGAGGGTTTCCAGCTGAGGAATAAGAAAAACAGCAGTGTATTTAAAAAAAATAAATCAGCACATCCTGTTGCAGGTTTCTCAGCTTCTGCATTGTTAATCTGATCTCTGACAGAACATTTATGATTCACAGCATTACTGACTGGTCAGCATTTCTGTAACAAATGCTATTAAAGACTGGATTTAGCTTTGTTTTTTAAATTGGTTCTGAGCTATAACTGAAGGCACAATATCTGCATTTTTGTGTTTATCAATGTAGGAAAAAATAAATATGCAAGGCTTTTCCACACTACATTAGAACAGCTTTGATGGAAAAAGAAAATTATAAAACACTCTACAGATTAGCAAAACAAACAACAGTAGTAAAAAAACCCCCAGAAACAGCAAACAGAAAAGTGCACTATCTCATAAATGCTGTGGAAATACACATAATCTCTCAAATAAATGTCTAATAAATATATCAATCCGAATCTAAATAAATAAATCTACAATAAATCCCCATGCATGTAGTCCATGTGCCTCCTGCAGTTTTCCTCACCAGTGCCCGGAGCTCCCCAAGCAGGAACACGTGTGGACATTCCGCACGGCGCATTGGGAGCACCATGAGGGACCAGCCTGCAGAGGCCTGTGCAGCAAACCCTGACCACACCAGGCTTGGTGCACGTGCAGATCTCCTGGGCAGGCTTCCAAGAGGTTCTATTTGCTGTGCACACACTGTGGAGCTGGTACATACATCCAGAGTTGGAGTGTACAGGAGCACAGCAATTCTCATCAGGACAAATTGAAAATATGTGAACTCTGCCCGGTTAAGATTTTTTTTTTCCCCCAGAAGGTGTCTTGTTTTGGAAGATCAGAGAATGTAGGTTTTGTGCTGAGAAATAAACCAGCAATGATCCTTGATTTGGGAGAATATCTCAAAGCCCAGCCAGGGAGAATCCTGCAGATGAACTAAATTAGCTAGAAGCACACATACCAAACTTCCTATGAAATGCCAGTTCAGGACAGGAGACGCACTTCCAAATTAATTTCACAGCTATAGCTCAGTGTATTCCCCTCCCTTTTTCTTTTCTACAAAGTTCTTGATGTAGCATGTTGGGAGTGAAAATTTTTCCAGATTTCCTCTTCCAATAAGCTACAAAGACCATGAATTTGTCCCAATAAAAGGATATGTCTTTCCACTCTACTCCCCCCAGTAACAACTTGTGGGGTTGGGTTCTGTGACTACCTGTCAATCAGATGTAGCCAGACACTACAAAAATGCTGTAGCTACTGGAAATCAGTAAGGAATTTGGACTGTGTTGTTTTCCAACACTTATGCTGGTAAAAACGGTTTCCCTGAAGATCACTCACCTGGGTTAATGGTGATGAATTTGTTATCTGAGGGATATTCCTCGGGAAACCTGTCCATCTTTGGAGGAGGATTTCTTGTTGTCTCTGGTCTTCTTGGGATCTTGCCCAGGTACAGTTCGTCGGTGGACGCTGGTGGCACTTGGGTGGAAGCGAGCAGCTGGGGCTGAGTGTCGGCTTCGGCAAAGCTCTCCTTCTCGGCGCCTCCAGTCGTGGGGGCAACGTTTTGGTTTGGCACTTCTCCCGGTAGGGTTTTATTTCCTTCTTCCTCAGCAGTCCTGTTGGGGGAAGCCACGGCCACGCTGGGCTCTGTGCTATTGCGTGCCTCTGAGGCTGCCGTCGCCCTGCTTTTCTCCTTCTTTTCGGCATCCTTTTCTTCGTCTTCCTCGTGCTCCCTCTCCCCATCCTCGCTTTCACTCTTTTCATCCTTCTCCCCCTCCTCGGCTCCCTCGCCATCCTTGGTCAGCGCCGAGTCCCGCTCCGGCCCCGGGGAGGCGGCGGCGGCCTCGGTGGTGGCCACCACGGTGCGGCCGGCCTGCTTGCTGGGGGCGGCGGCCGCGGGCGGCCGGGTGGGCCACACGCTGCTGGGGAAGGAGGAGATGCCCCCACCGCTGAAGCCCAGCCCTGCCAGCAAGGTGCTGGTCACCACGGAGGCCACGGTGGCCTGGCTGCCGCTGGAGGAAGGGCCCATGCCTGTGGCCATGGACACGAAGGAGAAGGGGAGCCCCGAGGAGGTCCAGGTGGAGGAGCCGGAGCTGATGGGAGCCATGTCTGCTGAGGAGGCAGGAGATGCTGTGGGCTTGAGGAGATCATCGGCAGCAGAGGGGAAGAAAACACAGCAGAAAGCATCAGCAGGGGCCCGGCATACCACTTGGGGTAATTCTCTTGCTTTTCCCTCCCTTTTCACACACACGCTACTCTCCTAAAACCAGAGATCCAACACCAGCTGGATGAAGGGCTGAGCCAGGACAGAACACGCCACAGAGCTACCAGCAAACCACAAAGAGAGGAAACCTCCCTGCCTTCACCACATCATGAAAACCCTCTTTATCCTTATCTTTACTTTACATCAAGACCTTCTCCTCCCACATCACTACTGACTTGTGAGTAACATTTCCTCTTGGGGTGAGAAGAATGTAAAGGAGTTTAATGAGTTCAGCTGCATTACTCACAGTGCTTTAATCCTCAGAAGACAGGAGTTTAAAAATACAGTGTTACATAACGGCTGTCCCAAAATAATGGCTGCCAACATGAGCATCCATGGCTGGTGGGGCTGCTCTGACAAGGAACTCTGGCTCTTCCCACGCACATTGTGAAGGCCTCGAAGGATACTATTTTTTATTTCCTTAATTTACCCATCAGGATTATTCTTATAAGGACTGGTGTTGCTGTGAGGCATTGCTCTTGTTAGAAATGAACTGCAGCATGGCCAGCTGGGCACTCCTGAAGGACTTGGAGAGCATCAGGAGCCCTTGAGCAAGCCACCACCACGTCTGCCAAGACCTGCAGGCAGTGACATCCATGTTTTCCACATCCACAGGACTCTCCCTGGCCAGCACCAGTGAATGAAAGGCAGGACTGGCAGTGCCTGCTTCACTGAGAAAAAGCAGGTGATGAACTATGGACTTTGCATTCTCTGCACCCTGCCAATATTATTCTAATGTCAACCCACTGCATGCATGAGGGTCCTGAACACATGTGTGTGCTCTGCCCCTTAGTACACACATAAAGAACTAAACTTTGGTCTGTTCATAAAGAACTAGACCAGAATTACATGTGTAAAAGAGTGAACTGTCCAAAGAGTGAAGTGAACTGTCTAAAGACAAGAAATAATTCTGTGGGAGAGCTGTGTCAGCGGTTCCTCTGGACAGCCTGATCATTCTCCCTCTCTGAATTACTGAAAAATGTCTCACATTACTGAATTCATCAGCAGGAGGACCATTAGCTGGAAGGGTCTGCACCAGATGAGAACAAAAAAGGGTTAAATAGGTGCTGCTGAACATTGAAAAAAATGTAAAATGTTTATTTTGGAAACTGAAATTCGTAACTTTAAAATATTTCTGCATCTCTCTGCAATTCCCGGGTTCAGTCAAGCCGTGTAGTTGAAATGCTGCAGCAAACCAAGCAAGGCTGCTTTCTCACATTATTTTTGACCAGCTGCAATCACAGAAAACCTGAGATCTCAGATGAAAACCTGTGCTTTAGAGATTTCAAGCCAAAACTTTAAATAAGCATCTAAACTTTCAGATACTTATCAATCTGAATCCCTAAGGCATTGTAAGATTTGCTTTTTGCTGGCATGAACAGTCTCAAAGCTGGACTGAATATTAAAATTTGACAGCAGATTTTATGTATCTAGAATACCTCTATACATCATTAAACAAACATAAATCATTCAAATGCAAGCTTTGTATATGTTATTTGCTTACCAGGAAGTATATCAAACTGCATCAGAATAAAACCAGAAGCAATGTACTTAGAGTAAATTCAATAGTATGAATCCAGCCCATAAATCTGACTGAACAACTCAGTACAATGAATGCCAAGAAATTTAGGTTATGGATAGTTTATAATTTATTTATATTAAATAAACTAATAAGATGGTTTCAGAACGGAAACAGTGTATTCCACTTTTACTGTAAATGTACCAACATTTCTGATTCTGGAACACAAAAGTTGGCATCAGTGACTTGGTACAGTCTCACCACAATTAAAATAAAACAAAGACATTGTTCAGGCTTTATTCACACAGTAACAGGTATCCTTAAAGCACTGGAAGAGCAAAGATGCTCCTGAAGGCCTGTGTGTGAGGTCTTATTTCTGTTGCATATACTTCTACTCATACAGTTAATAAAATAAATTAAATTTATTTCCACAGTCATCATCAATATTTTACAAATTCCCTCTAAATGGGTTGAATACAGATTGAGGAAAACTTTTTAACACTTGATTCTCCAGTGGTCAAAGCCTCTCAGAGCATGAAGCTAGAAAATCATTTCAGATTGGAACTGTATTTTATGCTATAAACCCTTCTGTGACAGGTCTGGACACCCCTTCCCCAGGAAAGCTGGGTGCTGCTGCAGATTTCCAACATCGTGCTGCCACCTGGTGGGAAATGTCCCCAAATCCCCGTTCCCTAAATCCATCACTTACCACTCCTGTCTTCACAATTCGGGTCCCCTCGAAAATTCGAGTGGTGTTAGCTGGGGAGGGAAGAAGAGCAGCACATCAGGGCAGGGGAGGAGGCACAGGAACAACTGCAAAACCACTGCTCAGCATGAGGCTGCAGCATACAGGTACAGGGCTCAGCCTGGAGCAAAGGCAACTCAGCTCTTTGGGCATTACTCACTCACTCTGCACTTGTGTCTAAACACAGATTTGCTTGCCTTTAATTACTCAGGCCTGGCAATGCTGGCTTACTGACAAATTCTTCTGACAAATTCTTACTGACAAATACTGAAAACAAATTCTCTCCTTCATCCCCAAGCTGGATGAAACATCCTGACTTACACAGGAAGCAAGAGTAGCTTGATGATAATAGTTTTTTTCTGTCCTTATAGTATTATCATTATTTATTGCTATATATTTGAACTATAACTACCATCAGCCTCTGATAAATGTTTTGAAAGCTCAAGTGGATTAATTTTCTAGGTTAGATACTGGGTACAGCCAGAGATTAGAACAGCAGCTTGTTTTTGGGGACTTGTAGGGGGAATCACATCATCTGCTCCCACTGCAGATGTGTGTATCTCTTCCCCTGCATTGAATACCAGGCTAGATTATCCAAAGGATCTCCTACAGAGCTGCCAGTAATGATTTACTCCTAACGGTGATTAAACAGTTATTGTAGTCAAACTTGAAAGAATTTTCCTTTCCATCATCTAGTAAAAGATAAGCAATACCCCAGTTTCTAACTTCTGCCTGGCACTTAAAAGGGAAGTCTGAAACATGGTGCTGAGGTACCAAGAACAGAGCTCCAATAGTTGTGACTTGGACAGGACACTTATCTGATCCTGCTCTCTCTGCCACCACCACAGAACCAAACCATGTCCATGGCTTGACATCCCTCAGACACTAAGTGCTAGCAAACAGGATCAAACCCCTATACTTTCTGAAAAAGACACTGAAAAATGCCCCTATTATTTTGTTCCATATACAGCACCAGATCCAAGTGACAACTCTTTGCTTCATCCTAAAGATTTAAGCTTTTAACTCTCTGCTTGTTTTATTCTTCCATTACTTATTTTGAGGTTTATGCATCTATAAGCTGGAGTGGGAGGGAATGCTCTCATTGGAGGCAAAATTTGTCCTACTTAATAAAAAACGTCATAATAAATTCCCAGGAAGGAGCAAAACTTTAGCACTTAAAAAACCTCTAAAATAATCAAGTTCTTGTACCAAATCTCAGCTTTACCAGATTTCTCCAATAAATTTGAAAGGAAATCTATGACAAAGGACAGCTTATCATCTAGTTCTTTTGATTTTCTTTAAATATGTATGTTTTGGAAATCACTGAGGTTGCGTGCATGGTAAAACCTGGATGTCTCCACATGTGGTTGTCAAGGTAGGACTGATCTCCTTTCCTCTTTACATGAAACAGACACCCATCAGATTCACTTTCTGTTAGAGCTGTGCCTCTGATGCATAAGCAGTCTCTGATGAATTTGTTTCAGAAAACTAGTACCAAGAAAAGCTCTAAATTCTCCTAAAACCTGACAAAACCTGACAGTGAGAGGTGTAGGCAAACCCTCCTCACTGGAAATGAGATTCAGGTCAAGTCACCAGCTACAATATGAAATTAGCATTGTCTACATGCATTCAAATATCTTCTGAAATAACTTCACACCACATTGCACTCTGCAAAGAAAATATTAAACAAACAAAGAATAGTTCAATGTAAAAATTTTATATGTTTTTTTTTTACCTTGAAAGAGCATAGTCTGGCTAAAGTCACTACGCATTTCATTTCGGCAAACTGCTTGAACTCTGAACAGATAAAGGATGTCAGGTGAGACATGGCTAATGATGGCCTTCTGTTTAAAAAAAATAGATATTATTCAGTTTTTTACCCCCACAGTACTGTCCAAGATCAGTTTGAAATATATAAAGCATTGCGCTAACACAGAACATTTCTGCCATGTAAGACAAGCTATATTTCTACACGGAAATATTCAGTGGTTCCCTGGGGAGGGCAAGACTGGAGGGATGCACCCAGACACTGCTGACTCTGCCCATGAGAAAGAAATGAACACGTCCCACATCTGTTCTCATGACAGTTGTCATGCCTCAATGACTCTGCTTTCCTCAGGAAAACTTAAAACTCAAGTCATTCACCTTTTACAGCAATTATAATAAGATTTTTTTTTAGGTGGAGATCCATGACCCAAACACAGGATAAGCCCAGAAAAGTCACTGCATATTCAAACTGACTATTTTGCAACAAAGTGGCTAAGGCAATTTGATGCTGGTGTGCTATGCAAATGATGGCTGAGCATCCTGGGCTGGGATATCCCTGCTCACTCCTAGACCTGAGAGTTGCCTTAGTCCACAATCACATCAGTTCACAGGAGTAGCTACATGAGTCACTTGAAATACTTGTTATCTCTACAGCAGAACACTGTCTAGCTGTGACTCAAGATGGGACAGCCCAACTGTATCTGCCAGAGCACTGAAAACAATCTGCACCTTCCTCTGAAAATGGGTTTCCTCTTCTCTTGCCTCTAAAACAGACTAAGATGTCATTGCTTTCTTAACCCAAAGCTCTGCTGAACAGCACAAGGTCTCACTGCAATTTATTTCCAAGCTATCACTCCATCACAACCCTTGCACTTGTAATTATTTCTTTTACATAAAACAGGATGCTTTCATGGTGCCCACCTCATTTTTGCTGATTAAGGCTCTCCTCCTTAGACCTGATTAAAAAATCTCCCTTAAGAGTGTGAAATTATGACAAGAGAGAGGTTACAATACATCATAACCTTGGGTGCCTTTCAATGGATTCCTTTCTGATTTCATGAGGCAGATCGTTCCCTAATGTGACCCAGATAACAATGTCTAGTGGGGAAATTGGAAATATAAATGGAAATGAAGTAAAAGAAGCTTCATCTAAGGGAATAAGAGAAGTATTATTGTATAACTGATTGAATGGGCCCAGAGGACTGTGTATTTGAAAAAAAAATATGGTAACAGTCATTAGGAATAACACTGTGCTGCTGCATTTTTCATGTGCATATACAATTACTGATTTCATTATTCTAGAGGCTTTCTTTGATTAACAATAAATGGAGGCCTTTCAAACCTGAATATGTCACTCTGGTTTTATATGCAGAGAATGTTAAGGACCAGTACAATACTTGCTTCCACTTAGACAAGAATGACAAGCAGATGAAATCCTAAATGGAGGAGATAGAGCAGTGTTTCCATCTGTGCTGGAACTGTCTTGCTCTTCTCTCTTTTTCTCACACTGCCAGATGTAGGCAGTGCTTGTACAGGGCCACTCCAAAATAATCTTCAAGCTCTGACTATGCAACTCCTGCCTCTGGCAGCACTTACTGCCAGAAACTGCTCCAAAGCCTGCAAGGGGCTATGCACAGTGAAAAGCCTGAGCCCAGGAACAGATTTTGGGGGATCAGACTTTTAATGTGAAAATCTGTAAGTTGAACTCAAGCCAAAAGGTATTCAGAGCCTCCCATTTCCCGAGCCAGCTGCTTCTCAGCAACACTACATGAAAAGTGTCTGCAGATTCAGTCCTTCATGCACTCTCATAAACTATAAATTCACACTCCAGTGTTTGGGCAGCCTGTTAGGCAACGTTCAGCTAATGCTGAACATTTAAATAGCAATTCATCATGGGCCAAACATTAGCCTGCCTATAAGGTAACAACTGCTTTCCTCCTCTACCTCCTTCTACCAAGAAAATAACAATATAAGGATAGCTTGATACATATGTCTGGGGTTGATGCTGTGCTTTTACCAGGTCCTTGTCACTATCCTTGGTGAAAGTCTTCTCCTTTTCATCTTCATTTTTAGTCCAGCTGTATGAGATCATGTAGTTCATGATAGGAGGGTGGTAAATGGTTTCTGGTTGGTTCCAGGTTACCAGTAGCGCTGTCCTGTTCACAGGCTGCACTTTCATGTTGACTGGAGGAGTGCTACAAGCTGAAAAACAGAAGGAGAAAAGATGAAGCTCTTTTAAGTAACTGAGAGAAAACAAACAGAATGAACAGTGCCTCACTCTAAGAGCTAGGCTTTTTCCCTTAATGCCCTGGCCTACAGTAACAGCTTAGACTGCAATTCACTGAGACCAATGGGATTTAATACCACCTGCAGCTGCTTTCTGCTCTCCTGAGTAAAGTGAATGAGAGAATCCATTCTCTGCAGGCAGGTTGCTTAGCTCTCGACTTAATTCTCAGTCCTGACATTTGCACCTACTCTTCAGCTTGGTGACGGAAGAGCTCTGCACTGGAACATTAAGAAATACAGTGGACCTGATCCACAGCTTTCCTCATCCCCACCCTCTTGCTGTTAAGGGGTAAATACCCCAATGTGCTCTGCTGGCCCTGGAAAGAGTTGAAACCTCTGAAAATGGCACTATTGGGTCAATAAATGTTCTCTTGTTAACCTAGTACATTTTTACAGTTATTTTCTATTCCTCTTCTATATATCTTTCTTCAAAGATGCTCACCAGCTTGTCAGTAAAGTATCACCTGTGCAGGGAAGAGTGGCTCTTTGATGGCCTTGGCCATCTCCTCTGAGCAGGCAGAGGAACCCCCAGGCAGCCCTGCCTTCCTAACCCTGCCTGCAGCCTGGAGGCACAAGTCACTTCCCAGCCATGCTTAAGTCAGTGGGACATCAGCACAGGGACGGCTTAACCTCTTGGAAAAAACATGGCTTCTGCTTCCAGCAGTACCAAAACTAAAAATTCTGCAGGGCAGACCAAGCCCAGGCACAGATGAGCCCGGCCCCTGGAGGAGCGGGGTGTGCACAGTCCCCTGGCAGCGCTGAGGAAACACATTTCAAGGAGTTGCCATGGAAAGGTCCGGTGGGGGATGCACAACACTAGATGGCACTCACATGCTGTGGGAAAACTGCATCATCCCCTGCCCAGCTATAAAGAGTTTAGATTTTTTTCCCCAAGCTTTAAAAATCACGTTTAAAATACCCAATTCAGGGCAGATCCTCACATTCTCTTTTCTCAGTACAAACCCTGAACCAAGGAAAATCACTCGCAATGATTCCTAAGCACATGTGCCGTGGCAAAGGAGCTGTTCTGGCAAAGTGTCACCCAGCCCATCAGGCTGACACTATTCGCAGAATTATTTTTCCCAGTATGACTTTTGCTCTTAAAGCCAACACATTGAGCTTGTTTGCACTCTGCAGGTATGTGACTGCATGTATTTTTGGCCATTATTTCACTTTTAAAGAGTCCTGGCAGCACTGAAGGGGAATTATGCCTGTTCCTATGCCTGGACTTGCAGGTTGGCCAAGCAGCACTGCTGTTATATTACTGAAATAGCTACAGTTCTTAAATAAAAATGATTAAATGCTTTAAACACCAGTATTACCAGTACAATAGAAAAATACCTGTCAAATGCATTTGTGCAGGTATAACTCAGATTTTGTAGCTAGCTGAACAAGACAACATGAATTGCAGAAATATGCTTGGGCAGGAAACATCTTTGATGTCTGCTCTTGCCATGAGAGGTGACAATCCTGCAGTTTTGCAGTAGATCCTTCAGCTCAACCCAGAAGGATGATCCAGCAATGATCCAGAAAAACAAACAAACCCTACAGTATCTGAAAGCATTGGATAAATGTATGTGAGTTTCTATTTACACCAAGCTGAAGGGATCAAAGCAGCATTCTGCTGTCAGTGCCACAAAGTCAGAAGCCACACCATGGCTTCCCTCTGGCTCCCTCCTGGCCCCCCAAAGCACAGCATGAAGGTGGCCAGGACCTGGATGAGATGGGACAGCCAAAAGCCACCTCTGTTATCACTATTTACAGAGCTCCCTGATCCTTGGTATGCCTCTCCATGCTCACCTCTTTCCGCTGAGATGGTCAGATCAATTCTTCCTGACATCACTGTTTATTGATAACTGCACCAATAAATCATAACTGCCCTCTTTGACGCCCTTTGTCATCACAGAATTACACTTCAAAATGCCAGGCCAGCCTTTACTGCTCCACCTAATCAAATCCCATCAGAGACAGAGCCCAGGGTGAAGCACTACCCAGACCTGAAACTCTTACCCAGCCCTTGTCCTCCAGGAGGACATGCGGAGATTTATACATTTAAAGTAATCATGCATCAAATTGTTTTAGAGATAATTCAAGCAGGTAACCTTCCTGAGAGACAGGGAGATCTACCTTAATTGCAGCAGCCCTCTGAGTGGTGTCTGGCCAGCTGCTTTCCACACAAGGACCCCAAGCCAGCCCAGGGACAGGGGGCTGCCATGTCCCCAGTTCTGTGCCACTCCCTGTAGCCAGCCTGGATGCCATCTGGAACAGCCAGAGAAGTGGGGATTTCCCAAGGATAAACAGGAGAGCCTCAGGCTCAGAGCCAGGAGACCCTCCCTGACCCTGCCCCCTGAACCAAGAGGGCCATGAGCACTTTGAATCACCTGAGTGACTCTGGTGACTTCACTGAGGACAAGCCTCCCTCACAGGCAGCTAAAGTGAGGCTGAATTTACAATACTGCGATTTCTCAGTAAATATTACAAAATTGTCATGACTTAGTATGACTTGGTTCAATTCACTCCAAGGCACAGTATCTGAAAAACCTGGAGTAATTTAGTATTAACCAACCTTCTCTGTTCAACAGCATTTTTTTAAACAGCTTATGAATGGGCAAAAAAGAATTTTTTTTTTTTTATAAAATGAAACATATGGTTTTATTAATTTAACTAAACCTGCTTAGGACACAATGGAATAAAGAAACATTTGATCCAATAATTCAATTTGATGATTTAATTAAAGTGATACATAATAACATAGTGAATGTCTGAAAGGCAAGGAAAAGAAGTCCAATGATTTGACCATCTATAAAACAACTGGCATTCCCAGAGACCTAATTTTTCTTTCAATACTCTCTGTGCCTTGGATTTTTCAAAGAAGATTAAAAGAATCACAGGCTAAAGGACCTCTACTGATATTGCAAAATGTGCAGCTGAAGAAGATAGAAATGCAGGAAGAGGTTGGGACAGGGAAGGGGAAGTTTAATCAGCACACACTAAAGAGAAACACAAGCTTTTCTTTTTCTTTTTTAACAAAAGCAGGCTTAATAAGGAAAAAAAAAAGCCTGTGAATTCATGATTTCTTGAGAAAAAAATTGAAAAATAGGACCCAAAACCAACAATCAGCATTATTCCACACTGAAGTAGCATCTCAGCTAATTTAGGAAAAATATTACTAATGCTCTGTTTAAAATTCAGATCCTGAGGGATATTAAAATATTGTGGGGGCTTTCAGGATGCCTTTCTGTGATGTGTACAATCCTGAGCAAATACCTGCACAGGTCTGGCAGGACACCAAAGCCACTGTGTCCAGGGCTAGCAGCCCATGCCAAGACTTGTGGAGACAGAAACCCCCAGCTGGGACAACCAGGCCACATCTCAGAGGCACTGAACAGGCAAGAGCCTTTGCAGTACCATGGTCATGCCCCACTGCAGGCACAGACATGCCCTGGACCTCCTGGAGAGAAAAAACACCCTCACCTTCCTGTCAGGGATGACCTGAACTGGGAGATCCTGGCAAACAAGTCAGCTCCTGCCTTCTGGAAAAGTCCTGAAGAGGCAGAAGCATTGCACAGGTGCATCTGGAGGAAGCCCCTCTGACCCAACTCAGGCAGCCTCGGGCTCTCCCAGCTGCTGGCCACGTGTGGAGCTACCCAGCAGTTTGACCCAGGCTTTTCTCTGAAGATCAGCCCACTGGGGAAGGCAGGGGGAATCCAGCATCTTGGCCAGCCTCATCTTCCAGGGCTCACTCAAGCCTGGACAAAACCTGTTTGCCACTGGCAAAAGAATGCAGCATGCTGATACAGTCATAAGCACTGGGCAGGCCAGCCATACAGCAGAGAATGATTTTCTTCATGTTAAAAACATTCCAGTGGGCTGGAACAAACAAAATTAATTTAACAACTCTGCATTCATCTCTCCCATAATTTGATTTGTATGTTGTATTTGGCTACGTAACCTCCACGAGGCTTTCCTACACTGAAAGCCTGATAAAGCTTAATCCAAAAGCTCCTGGCAGCTCCCTTTCAGTGAGTTGAAAGACAAAAAAAGGGGCTTGTTGCTTTGCAAAAATTAATTGCTGATACTAAGACACACCCGTGAATGCAGAAATGGCATGTAAGAGAATATCGCAGCTTTCTAAAATTAATATTGTTCCTTAAAAGCAGCCTGTATTTCTCTTTCAAAGACAGAAATGCAACACCAGCCAAACTTTCTGGGTTTCATCACACTTTTTGCATATGCTACCTGTGGTTATGAAAAGACCTATTTAGGGAAACTTTGTGAGAGTGCAATAAATGTGGATTCAGTTATGGCTTGTATACTTTCTCCCTGTAAAACAGGTCTTCATATGATGAATCTAGTTGCACTGGGCTCAGCGGGATTTATAAAATCCTCTAAAAATGTTCTAAGTTAGCTTGTCCATGCATAAAAATGTCACCACTTTAAAGGCAGTTATTTCTAGCTGTGCTATGCCCTCCTTTGAAAAATCCTACTCTCTACCTCCTGCTGAATGTCTCAGCAATGCAAAACTGCTGTTCCTCTCCTTGGTGCCGTGGGATACACGTTGTGTGCTGAAGCCCTGACAATTTTCAGCACAGAAAAGCAACGTGACAGTGAGATCCTGAATCCCTTGTGGTGACATGGGCATCTTCTAAGGCAATTCATACATGGAAGGGGAAACATGAGCATCAGGATGTGCCCATAGCATGTTACTGGCTCAGAGCTGCTCAGTGGTAACTAAAAGACAGGGACAAGGGTTTTGTCTTGCTCTGGGAGGCAGCTCCTGGCTGTGAGGAGAGAGATGCCTCACTTCTTTGTCTTACTAGTCTGGATATACAGGATCATTCATTCAACAGGATGAGAGGCAGGGAACAGTGTCTCTCCCTTACAAAGCAGGAGCACAAAGGAAGGTAGTTGGGGCATTTCTTCCCCCATGCTCAGTAGAAGAGAAATGGAGAGGTCAGTATGAGGAATTTGTGTCTTTCTTCACCAAGAAGACAAACAATTTGGTGGCCAAATTCTTGGGGGAGAGAGGTGGTTTCCTTCCCCTCTGCCCCAGCCCTGGGAAGGAGCTGGAAGGGCCAGTCCTGCAGGACAGATGCACCACTTGCTGCTGTAATGACAACCAACTCAGCCACAGGCATCCCAGATGATTTCTGAGTGCCTGCAAGCTGTGGTCAGTGCCTGTGCTATTGCCAAACACTGCACCAAGTTCATTCAGCCCTGTCACCCCCAGGAACCCAACTGCAGACAAGAGAAAAGCAATGCCACCAACAGAAAAGGGAAGAAAAACACTTTCAACTACATCTATACCTGTATACACACACATATATATTCCTTCTCATGGTTAGATCCTCAGAACTTCAAATAAACCCTGAAATGCAAAAATATGGGTTGTGCTGCAATGAGAAAACTCACACTTACTTTCAGTGCCATGGTAGGGGAAGTGATACAGGGCAGATTCAGCTACATTGAACTGGTGTGACTCAGTGGAGGTGCTCAGGAAGAGACAAGTGATCCATAATAAACAAGAGCATGCTTTGGGCTGTCAGACTCAATCCCAGAGTTCAGCAAGGGCTGTGCTCCCAAAGGATAACAAATAAATGACGAAGATCATATGCACAGACAACACAGGCTTTAATATATCAGAAAGTACTAAGAGGCATACTTATAACATTTCCCTCTTCTTTTACTAAATGTTTGCAGTTTTTCAGCTTTGCTTTAGTGTACATTGTTGACTTCTCAGAGTGCTTATAAATGACATTATTAATACATAAGGATAATTGCTTTAAAGAGTAGCACACATTTTTCCTTTACCTTTGCCTGCACTTTGCCAGCAGGCATTGGCAGGCTCCGGAGCATGCTGTACACACAAATATTTGTGTTGATCTACTTCAATCCACAGGCAGAATGTAGCTAGGAGACAGACTATTTGTCTTCCCTGCTCTTACCTTCCACTATGCTTCAAACAGACAGGGTTGCTGAGGTGTGAGGCACAGACCCCACACTTGTTTTATGAGCCCTGTGAAATAACCTCATGAGCAAATGGGCACATGGGTCTCTCTGACAGAGGGCATCTGGACAAGCTGGGGTTTGCCCCCCTGTTGCTGGCCCATTTCCCAAAGTGTGCACACAGCCAGCGTTTGGATTAATACCTGTGTGGCTTTGTAGCACCTAAATTTCCATGGCATCACAGCAACAGATCCTGTTTTACTGAAAGGCATGGACCATCAGATGCCATGCTGGGCTAAACTGATGCCCAACAAGGACCTGCCCTGCAAGTTTTGTGTTTGTATTGCACACATCCATGCGTGCACACAGAGGGTGACTCGTGTTTCAAATGTACACCTGTGCCCTTATTTACACAGTGTGTTTGTGCCACATGTGTGATCACATTCAGTGGCACAAACAGTTATCAATGGGGAGAAAGAAGGAATTCCTGCCAGAAGGACACATATTTGCTCTGTTAGCTAAGCTGACCTTTCCAATGTTCTGGTGAGGGCTGTTTGGCCTGGGGAGCATAGGAAGGATACAGCAATAGGGCTGGTAGAGCCCCCAATACATGCCTGTGGGATGCCCAAAATCAGATTAGGAAAGCAGCTTTCCTTTCATGGTTTCTGGATGCTTTTTAAAGGATGAGCTGCAGGGACTCATGGTTCAAACTAAAATTAGTACTTCTGTGGGCTGAACAGCTGGGCCAGCAGGTAGGCAGTGCAGAAAGGAATTCCCTCCAGGTGTAAATGGAATAAATCATCAAGCTCAGCTCTTCCAGCTTTAGTGGCAGCTGTGAACCCAAACCTCACCTACACTTTCACACTGAATTCCTCTTGCTCTGTTGGTTTGGACCCTTTATAATCTCTGAAGAAGTGTAAGCAGTGACTTAGTGCTTACTAATAAATCTATAATTAAATTGTTCACTACATTCAGGCCCAGACACACTTACTCCTCACATTACAATTACACAGAAGTCACTACAGGTGTAAAACAGAACCCCACAGAACAGAGCCATTGCAAGGGAGGCACGAGGTCTATGCCAGGTTTAAGTACCACATCTTTTTGCATCTGATTCCCCCTCAAAATGGATTAGTTGTTTTGATGAAAAGCTTTGTGTTCCACCTGACCTGAAACTGTCTGGAAGGCAGAAGCCTGTCCTTCCCTGCTTTAGCAGGACACTCTCCAAGACATACACAAGGACCCAGCCAGTGCTGCAGAGCAAGACAGGGATGAGGTGGAAGGGATGAAATATGCAGAAGGAACACACTGATTTCTGCCTGAAATGTGCATTCAGCAGCCACTTGAGGCTCAAAAAGAGACTCTTGCAGCTGCAGGTGAGTACCTTTACTTGGAGCACAAGGCAGTGGCAGACAGGTCTGAAGTGCAAAGATGCAGGGCAGGCAATGAGCAGGACAGTGTCACCACTCTCAAGTGTGACCTTGTGCTCCAAGCCAGGCTGCTACACCAACAGAAGTCCTAATGATGAGACATGAATCCATTTCCACCACACCTGGTAGGGTGCTGACCTGATTAAAGGGGAATAGAATTGGGAAATTATAACTTCCATAGCAAAATGAAATCAAAAAGCAAAATGGAAAAGCCCAGTTGTCCAAGAAAATGAGGGAGGAGTTATCAATCATGAAGAAATCTTCCAAGATTCTTTCAAAGGATAAAAAGAATCAATGCTAATGGTAAACATACTGTAAATTTACTTTAAAAGGTTATTGTTTATTTCCATTCCCCCTGCGATATTTAAAGAGAACAAATAGCTAAATTTTGCTTTAGCCACCCTGAGTTAAATTTTCAATAATGAATCATTTTAAATTCACCTTCACTTTGTTGTTGTTTTGGATATGTTACATATTACTATGGAGTATTTTGAGTAATTAGGTTTGACTAAAACATAAAAATGACATTCTGCAAGAGGAGAACTTCTCTGCCTAAGACTCCTTCTGGACTCCCAGAGAGAACCTGAGGGCATGAAGAGACTGCAAAGTTGTTTTGAGACAGTTTTCATAAAACATGGGCATTTAGAAAGCAAAACCAAATTACTGGGAGTAATAACATAGGCTATAAATGAGACAAATAACTTGTTCTCATTCAGAAACACTGCTGCCAATGCTCTAGATTATCTGCAAAGTGTTGATGTCAGTGCACTGAATCTCTGCACTCTTGGATGCTGCTGCATGGGAGGCGCACTCCAATGCTCTGCAGAAAGGCAACACCTTTACAGAAGGCTGTAGTCTCATTTCTGACACCAGGAGCCATGAAATAGTGAATAAGAACTAAACTGCTTTGCTTGGGCAGTGCAGTACCTTTGGCTGCAGGCCCTTCCCTGAGCCATGCTTCAGCACAAGGCTTGCAGGGAGGAAAATCCAAATATCTTCTATTCGTGTTTTAGTGGCATTAAGTTCAAAGGACTTCCAAACTGTGAATTACTACCACATAACAAAAATCAGTAAAGAAAATGATCACCTGCACAGTACTAGAGAAATGTCCCAGCTGTTAATTTGGAGTCCAAAGCTAAGTTTTACTGGAGTGAATTTATGACTGCTCATTATTTAACTTAGTCTAGGATCATAATTACAGATGGTACTCTGAGGCGAAATCCCACTGATGGGAAACAGCATCATTTGAGACTCCAGCAAAGAGTAATCAGACACCTTTGGGAAAGTAATCAGGCATCTGTGAAAGAAAACTCTGATGTCAAGAGCCCCTCACATGGGATGCTTGTTTAAGTGTTGTAAGGCATGCAGCACATTTAATGAGTAGAAAGGTTAAAGGGTTTCCTTGAGTGTTAAAAAAAAACCATAAAGAAACAACATTTGATGTAATCAGCAGCAAAATAAGATGGGCAAGTATTGTTGCACATAGGGTACTCCCTGAAACAAGGAAATGAAACACCTTTTCCTCCTGAGTTTCCATGCCTACACCTTTACTAAAGCAGGTAATGTTTTGTAAATACAGCCCTGCTTGATGGGACAACATGTGAAAGTAGTAAGAATCCCCGGCAGACCCAGATCCTTGAACTGGATGGACTTTTATGTAAGAATTCTGTTTGTCCCTGAAGAGCAATGTACACTATTAAAGCAATAAATAATTAGCAATCCCTCTACCAGAGCTGCTTGAAAGCAGCCCAGGAGCTGCAGGAGTGCAATATATGATGTGACAGAGCAACACAGTCCTGAGCCACAGAGGACAGGCCAGAGAAGAAAGGAAGCAATTTTAACAGAGATTGTCTTGTCCAAAAAGTCAGACACTGCCACAGGCACTGATAATTACTGTATCTGATTAATGCTTTACAAATGCATTCTTGGCTTAGAACATCTGTACAGAGAACTTCTAACTTTTCAAAACTTTACATAAATTAGTACTGTAACATGGGTGAGCCCTCTTGTTAAATGATGCCTCATTTAACAGTATGATCCACTGTATAGCTTGGATCTCTGAAAGTCTCATCTTCTTAAAAAGTATCACTGTTCAAAGGTTTATTATCAACTCACCAGTTGCTACAATTACATAGCTGAACAGTATTTAACCTGGATGGTGGATTTCAGAAATAAGATCTTTAAACATCATCTGTATGGTTTTTTGAAATAGCTCCAGGGTCAACTTAAAAATTAAGCTCAGCTCGTGGGCTCCGATTCAGCAAAGGTCTTATGCATATGCTTTTATTCCAGGCATACAAGCAGTCTTCAAGAGAACTGTTTTAAATCAGCTTTTGCCAATAGAAGGAAGCAACGAGATAATGGAATAAAGGAAAACTCTTCTTGTTAAACTCTGACTCAAAAGAAAATCTGGAGTTTTCTCTTGTAAGTGAAAAATTAGTCCTATTTCAAATTAGCTGAAGTATTTCACCATCTTATATTCTGATGACTGAAAACAGTGCCCCTCTCTTCATTGCCTCTTTTGAATTAAAACAAGAGAAGGGAGAGGAGAGTAACTGCAAAGCAAAAGGCTGGTAACATTCACACTGGTTAACAAACTGGATCCAAGAGCACTGACCTGAAACAGCCTTTCCCAGAAGACCTCTTGTTTACCAAATGCCACCACTTTTGGGGCTTTGCTAAGGAAATACTCAAGAGGACAAGGTATAGACTGAGAAAGTTTTCCTCCAGAGTATCTGCAGGTTATGCTAGTGGTCACAGTTCTGTGACCTGAGATAGCTTTAATAGCTGAGAGAAATAGCTGAGAACTCTTTGGTCCCAAACTGTTCAGGATGGCACATTAGCCAATGGACCACTGCTTTGTGTTGATCTGAAATTCCCTATTCACCAGGGAATCCTGAAAATTATTCTGAACATTATGCAAATTGTTCTGGGCACATTTTCCTCCAAAATAAGAAAGGCTTACATAATGAATGCTACACTGTTTTCCAGATTAGCAATACTGCCCACAGACTTAATAGTGTGTGACAGAGGAAACAAACTGCAAAAATTCACGCCGACAAACATACCAGAACTTCCCCTGCAGAGCTGAAGACCATTACAAACCATACCACCTTGCAGCAAGTAAAAGACACATTTTCGTGACCATGCCTTTTTCTACAACACACAAATCAGGAACAGGGAGGGCAGACAAGAATCACCATGTGACAGCCATTGGTCACATTGCCTAATGCAATGTGGAAAGCATTGAGGTGCAACCGGGAGGTGTGCAGAACAATCTGCATAAAAGAAATTTGTAATGCTAACCTTACACTCTTCTATACTTGTATGCAAGACTGTCTAGCTGGAAAGCACTTCATGCACTCTGTTCCTCAGTCCTTTTGCATGAATGACACTGTATAAAGTGGTATTATATTTACTAGCTGAATAAACAAGAGGTTTTGCTTTCACTCAAGTATTATGACTTCAACTCATTTTATTTATATGTCAGTAGTTCAGAATGTGCAGTGGACCGGGCACATCATCACTGCTCACCTTTGTCAAAAAAGGGGCTAGAAACATCCAAGTTGTTATAGTTCTGGAACAGCTATTCTCATCCCTGTAACTTTTGGAGGATATACTACATTTTGTGTTAGCAACACTGCGCCAACCTATTTATCTTAAGTTCATGAAAAAAATGCACCTATTTTCAGTGTCCCCTGGTGTGCACACAACCCAGAAAGTGACAAGCCAACAGAGCTGGTACAAAACAACTGGCTGCCCAGCCAATAGCCCCCTAGAGCAAAAGCTGAGGGGAGGAAGAAATCACCAACTCCAGCCACATCCCTGCCATTAGATGGCACACTAAATGTTGTCAGACCATGGGAAATGCATGTCGCCCACCTGATGGTCTCACGTCACAAATTCAAATTCCCAGGCAGGCACAAACACAGAGCATTATGGTACTTGAACATAATGGCAGAGGACCCATAGAGAACCAGCTCAGGAAAACCAGACCCCAGGAACCAAACCACATAAACAGGGATTAATGGTAGTGCTGGTCCCTTGCTCCTGTGGGCTGGCTCACTCATGCTAACTAAGCCACGTGTGCTTGGTTCTTAAAGATCAAAGTCATGGTCAATCTTTCTGGTTATTCAAGGTGCTCCTTTGGTCTCGACAGCTCCAAATTCAAGATCAGCCTATTAACTATAGAATGTAGTGTTTGTAATGCTCTGACAAAATTGTAGGTTTCAGTTATTTGCTGTGGTGGTAAAAACCACCCCAATATTCTTTATAATCTTAAAAACAGCCCAGTGAGGTGTGGAATATGCAGGCATGTGGCCAAAGCAGTTAAATCTCCTTGAATGTTATATCAGAGGTACCTTGGCTGCACTCAAAATAAAAACTAGTCCGTTTTGTCACTTTTAGCATAATGTAACTCATTAACTTTCATCACTGTTCTGGGTAAATAATATGTACAGAGGATATAACTGAAGAAATTACTGACACATGTTGCTGTTACAACACTGATTGAAAACTACAGGCCAGAGCATCCGAGCGTAGCAGAATTTCTTCATTCCCAAGATCTCCTTCTCTCTTTTGATGTAAATTCTCTGTCCCAAGGCTGCCTTGTACATGAGGTTTGTGTACGTGTACATTATATATATATATTTAAAAAAAAAACACGCTCAGAGAATAATGAGCCCTGAGAAATATACTCTCCCAGCACTCTCTTGGGAAGGTGAGGTTGCTGAACGCAGCTGTTTTCATGATTCACATCCTCTAAAATCTGCACTTTCTGTGCCTGGCCAGGTGAAAATGCCAGGTAAAAAAGGGAAGCTTGTAAATCTGCTTAGCTGTTTCCTTCTGGCAAACTGCCCCTCTCTTCTTTACCTCTACTGGTTAAACACCAGGCACTTGGCAAGTCTGAAGACTGGAAAGTACATGTGATTTCTTCTACCTATAAATAACACCAGTCAGTAAAATAAAGGCAAATAAAAGTAGTAAATGATATTTATTTCCAGTTTTATTTTATCCAGAAGACATTTCTCTCAGAATTTCTGATGTGTTTCTCTAGCCAGGGCTGCCTGTGCCAGTGCGACAGGAACCTCCCTCCAGCTCATTATCTGGTGTCTGACAGAAGCAAGCACCAGCTGCTCTACAAAAAGGCACATGAAACACTTCAACAAGACATTAGAAAATCACCTGTCTAAAAGGAAGAGATTATTTCCCTCCTGTCACCATTACCAACAGACTGATACAAACGTTGAATTAAAAGGTTGGCAGTTTTTCAGAAAACTGAAAAACTTTTGTTACTGGAGAAATGAAACCCATAACCACATCTGGATACTCCATCTCCATTCAAACACCCAATGCCTCAGGGCTAATGGGGCTGAGTTTTTACCTCTGACCTTGGCCCTTTGGTTTTCCCTTTCTGTCTGGAATCTCCATGGCCCTACAGCCAGCTGGCAGACCCAGGGACATTGCCAGTTTGAGATTCATATTTTGTAGCTTTGAGACCCACATATTCTAAGGCTGTATTGTCATGGCACCTTGTGACAGCGAGTTCTAGAGGTACTTGCAGCATAAGCAGAATTAGTTAATTTATTGACACTTACCAACAAGGAAAGCCTGCACAACCTGCATTATTTCTTTGGTAGCTCACAGCTGTTCTTGACACCATTTCATGACAAAGTAGACAGAAAAAAATCACCTATTAGCCAAGTGTAAAATTGTAAAGTATAATCTACCTTTGGAAGCTTCTGTGCCGAGTGGATTTTCCAAGATGTCTGTCATATCTTGGTTCCAAGCATCCTTCACAGCAGACTTGGATACCTTCCTGTTGTTCAGTCTTTGCTGTGGTCGGAAGTTATTCCTCAGGTACTCCACAGACTTGACATGGTCCTGCTGCTCAGTGGTGAAGATGGAGTAAAATGCCTCCAGCTGATCGCAGCCATCACGGCAGGGGAGAGAAGGGATGTTAATTAGAAAAACAATGTGGTGAAATCCGGGTGGCTGATAAGACAGCAAAATGGAAGGAAGTAAAATGTTGATGCCAAGACTGATAAAAGCACATGGGAAGTCAGACTGCCCACTGAAATTATTGCCAACCACCTTATCTCAGCACAGGGCTTATCCTGCCCAACATGGGAGAAGGCCTTCTAGAACCTGTGGACATCTGTCATTGGCAAAGAAACATTTGCCCTTAAGATCCCTTTCGTGTGTGACACAGTCTTGCCAAACCCTCCTCACCGCTGGCACCGTTTTGTTTCACAGTATTGCGTCAGAAAGTGCTTCCAGGTCATTGCACACCGAGAGCTTTCTCCTGGATAAGGCAATACTTCCTTATCTCTGAACACCTTACCAAGTTTAGCTGCCAGGCTAAGCTCCACAGACAGCTCATGCAGCACTTTTAGGCACAGCTAGCATATACTCCTCTGGGAATAAGCTCTTCTGTTGGATTCAGATCTGAGCTATTTATAAGAAAACGTATTAACCTGTAAGAAAGAACTGTAATTGGAAAACTTTTCTGTTACTTTGTACCTTAGTGTTTCCTAGGAAAAAAAAAATCTAGCAAACGAAGGAGAAAATATTTTCAGCTAATGTTTTTCTCCCAGCTATCAAGGTAGGCGCAGCACTTACTGTTACCTTGTTATCATTCAGGACAAAAACTAGAATTAGTTATGTTGCTGCTGGAAAGACTGAGCAAGACAGAGCAGAGAAGGAATCAGTCCTGATATCGTTTGCATCACATCAGTTACACATATTGATAGCATGGATTTTGGGAGCACAGAATCTGGCCCAGGAATTCAAAAAGGGACTTGAGTAACATTCATAGCTTAACGACAGGTCACTGAAACTTACACACTTTTCATTATGTGTGTCTGCTCTAAAAGCTCTGGAGAAGCATGTGAGCCCCAAATCTTAAAATTGGAAGAATTACCACGGCAGCCTCAGTTGATAAAGCTGATAAAAATAATCAAAGAAGTGTGTAACAGAGCAGTTGAGCATCATCCACTGACTCATGAGGCACCCACTACCATTCTTTAATTTCCCTTCAAACCAGTAATTTGAGCCCCCTTCAGCGGGGGGACAGCAGGAGATGAGCAGGGAGGGGTGACCACCAATGACCAGTTCCCATCACAGGCAGGGAGCTCAGGTGCTGCTTCCAGAGCTCAGGTGCCACTTCCAGAGCTCAGGTGCCACTTCCAGAGCTCAGGTGCCACTTCCAGAGCTCAGATGCTGCTTCCAGAGCTCAGGTGCCGCTTCCAGAGCTCAGGTGCTGCTTCCAGGTTTGCAGGTGGGGATGCTGGGATTTGAATTGTCTTTTTTGTTTTTTTTTTTTCATCTTATAGGAATGCCTTATTCCCAGGTTCTCAACACAATTCTGTTTCTGATTCTTTCAAAGAAACATCTTGAAAAATTTCAAAAACCATGTCCTAATTATTAGCAGGAGCCCCTCAAAAGCATAGGACGATGGATTAAAAAAGGGGTGAAAGGACTGACTTACGCTTTAGTCTTTAAAAAAAACCCCACAACAGATGATCCTGCTACACCCTTCTAATAAAAGCACAGATCAAAACTTGTGCTTATTTACATACCTTCTGCACTTCATGCACTGGAAGCACTTTTGATGAAGCCAGCTAACAGGGCTTAAGGTGACTTTATAAAAGTGCAAGAACTTGGGTAGAAACTCCTTCTCTGAAGTCAAGTCTCTAGGCTTAGACATCTGTGACATTAATTGAATTTTTAAACTTTCAGAGAGAACTTTTAAAATATTTTCTCCTGCCACGCTACCTTGGGGAGGTATAATTGCATTTTAACAACTGCCAATTCAAACATGATTTTTAACCTTCCACTTTTTATGTGTTGAAGTATATATAAGCCATTTCAACCTCACTTTCACTATAAAAATATTATCTATGACAAATGAGAAATTAATTTATCTATAGCTGCCAGAAAAAAAAAAATTCTAAGATCTGCAGTCAAGGAGCTACATTCATGCTCTTCAAGGAGTACAAGAGCTCCTGTTCAGAAGAAGAAATTAAAAGCTCTTGTAAGACCATTGTAGATACAGGGAAACCTGATCTAAAACTCTGAGTCATGCAATTACAAACCATTAAAGCCTGATGTGTAGTTTTCTAAGGGTTGGATATACAAATGGCAATTAAAAATACTGAAACTGTTTGTGAGCACAATGAGCTACTCTGAGGTATGCATTACGAGAGATAATGCCATGCTTTGGGTCATTGAATGCACTCAGCTTTACAATGCATCCGCAGGGTGACACAGCTTGTCCTGGTTTGCTGTCTAATTATCAGGGAAGATGATGATGATGGAGGACTGCAAATAAAACAGAGAAGCCTCCTCAAATGGACCACTTCACTACAGTCCTTTTTCCAGCAAGGTATTTTGCACAAAAGCACGAATTTAATTGGAACAGTAACAAAGCTTAAACAGTATCACTGTCATCCCCAGGGATTACAGGCTGCTTCATGGGGTTTGTGATAAAGAAGGTTAAACTATGGCAATGGATTATGTTACACTGTTTCTGTTAGAGGAACAAATAATAATCATAGCAGTGGCAGGGTGGCAGGCTCTTGAAACACACACATCTAGAGCTACTGGGGAGGGGGGAATACTATTATTTATTCCACATGTGTTGTAGTATCAATGAAAGTCTGTCTACACACAGAATTCCCAGCCCTTCAACCACACGCACATGCACAGAGCAGCACAACGCCAAATTTTAAAGGCCTGATTTGGAACAGTTACTTCTGTACAGCACAGGAAAGGAGCTATGCCAGGATAAAGTACCTTTATACCGACAGCTGAAATTGATATTTACCATTTTATTTGCGTTTGTTAAAAAAAGAAAAAAGAAGTCGTGACCCACCTGATGTGCACCCAGGGTATAAAACTGAGCATGGGCCAGGCCTTGCAGCCACCAAATAATAAACAGTAAACTTATTGATGTAGTGAAAAGCTACAAGGGATTGCAAGTATCCTGCAGTCAAGGACAGAATTCAAAATGATCTCGACAATCAGAGAAATAGCCTGAAAAAAAACAAGGGGTCTGATTCAAACAGGACCATGTGCAGAGTCCCAGGCTCCAGCCAGAACTGGGGGCTGCCTGGGGGCACAGTGTGCTCAGCACTGCCAGAGAGCTGCAGGGAAAGCCTCCAGCAAAAGGGTTCCTGCTGACCAGGAGCTGAACACGGGCAGCACGGTCACACTTTTGTGAAACAGGCAAAATAGCACCAGGATGGGAGGCTGAGACATGAATCCTGACATGTCCCTCAGCCTCTGGAGGGCCTCAGCTGAAGCCCTGCACACAGACTGTCAAAAAAAGATGAAAGAATCTATGGGAGAGCATTGAGATCTAGAAAACAGGAAACAAAGCCTGGAGCAGGTGTATGGCAAGTGTCTTCCATACTTCTGAAACCTTTGAGCACAACATCTGTCAGTCAGGATCACCCAGTGACCTGCTCATGTGCACTTCACAGAATTAGTAATGTAAAAACATTTTTATTCAGTGGCTTATGACAGATGAATAAGAGGCAAGACTAAGTCCAGCAGGTTGACTTTCCGAAGACCACAGTCTTACAATGTCAAAATACACTGAACTGTCAAACGTTTGACTTCATCTAGACATTGCCGTATCAGGATAATTCTTCAAACTCCAAACATTGTGTCTATTTGCATTAAAAGCTGCTATGTGATAATTTTAAAGATTTGTGCACCAGCTCGCTGAGCACATAATGGCAGCTTTACTGTGTTATAAAAACAGTTAAGCATGGAGAATTAATGGAAAGATGTCTTTTCTAATGTAATTAGTTCAAATTACTAAATCTGAGCAGAACTGAAATCACTCACTTTACTTTGAAAAGAAAGTTTCAATTAAAAAGAATAAAAGGGAACTCTATGTAACTATTTACACCATAGCTTAATTTAATCTCAACAAAAACAATATGAAATAAATCACTGAAAGGAAACTGGGTTTCATGTTGTACTGTCTTCTCAAGACTGATGGCTCCTGTTCAGAAACAATATCACTTAAGAGAATAAAAAAAAAAAAAATCACCGACACTTCCTTTTTTGTCAACAGAAACATTTGTGTTCTCCAAATTAAACTGGCAGGTTTTGAAAACACTGTCTTGAGGAGGGCAAGTTAAGAGGTGGGCTTCACTGACAAAACAAACACACCTGATGGTAAGAAATGGGCACAGGCTTCCGAAAAACGATCCACTCCACGATCTCGCTGCAGGGAGGAGTAGTCAGGGAACCTGTGTAGCGGTAGTAGCTCCCCAGAGACGTTGGCAGAAGTTCCCTCAGCACAAAGGGATCCAGAAAGGTCTCCTTCTCTGCGGGGAAGATTGACAAGCAGGATTACACTTTTTTTTAATGTGTCTTTACAACAGACATCACATCGCTCGGCAGCCTAACAAGGTGTAATGGCAACAACATATTTTATCATATATGTAATGGAAAATGGAAACCCTCTGTAAGAGCTGACGTGTGGTTTATTAAAAGAGCAGCCAAAATGCTAGTCAGCCCCATCCCAAACACACACCCTCCTCATCTGAACGTGTGCAGGTGTGAAGTGCACTTGCTACCCCACTGGTTTATGTCAGTACAGAAACAACGCTGTAGTCAGTGGTTCCAGCACTCAGTTCGTGGCTCTCCAGCTTGATGGCAGCAAGACAGAGCCCAGTAGGACACAGCCAGGACCACTGGTCCTGTTTGCTGCTGCCTGACCAAAGCACAGCAGGCAGTGCATCTGTCCCATCTCTGACAGCAGTGGAAAGGGATGCAGGAGCAGAGTCAAACCCTCAGTGGATTGCTGAGATGAAAGAGGCAGAGCCGTGCTGCTCAGCCAAACTTCTCTAGGAGCTGCCAGGCAGCTGGGCTGAGCAGCAGGGACACAGGACGCTGCTGAAGCTCAACGTGGTGCTCAAAGCAACATCCAAGCAGTGCTGCTCAGGCCTGCCTTCACCCACCCACACTGGCACTGCCAGGGTGCTGCCAGACACAGCCAGCACTGCACCACAAATAGAAGAATTCTCACAGGTAGAACTGCTGCCCCTTCTCCCAAATCCAAGGAAGTCCTTCCCAGGGGTTCAGCAGTCTGGGGACAAACCTTTTTTTCTCTGAGAATCTCCTTGGACAGCCTGAAATGCAGACCTAAGCACTGGAAGCATTCACCTGCAAGTAACAGTGACAAGCTGATAATATTTAACACCGTGAAGAAAAAGAAATAAACAAAAGGAGGGAACAGCTACAGGCAAGGCAATTTCCCTGCCATCCCTGAGCATTTATCCTCTCCAATTCATGTTGACTCAGAGGCTGAAGCGCCCTCTCAGCCTGTGCAAAGGTGCTCACTGCCTCGGGCAGGCTGACACACGGGGCTCTCCTGGACATCTCTATTCCTTACTTTCAATATCCTGCATGCCTCAAACAGGAGTCCACACTTGGGCTGAGGGAAGTCTTTTTTCTGTCTCTCTGTGCTGCTGAGCACACCCACCACCACCCCCTCCCTGCCCCAACAGAAGGGAGAAGCAGGTGGGCTGGTGATTGACGTGCACGTCTTCCAAATAGGATGAAGTCTGCAGAATTCACTTCACAGCATCCCACAGTCTTCTATAAGTCTTGATCAAATCAGGAGTCGCCTAAACCTCTTAGCAGCAGTCTGATAATTGGGGGACTTAACTCCACTGCTGCTGCACGATGCCAATGATACATACACTTCAGGTATCCTCTATTTTCTGCACAATATCAACTGCTCTGTGATGTTTTCATAGCTTTTAGCATTCCAAAGTATAAGTAATTCTATTAAAGTCAAGGCACTACTACAAACTCTTGGTGAACAATTCCTTTCCTTCTAATCCAAGCAGATTTTGACCACACCTGCATCTCCAAAAAGTAAATAAACAAATAACCATCCACATTTTTTCCTCATCATAGCATACCTCTGTGACAAAAAGTGTGCTTAAATAAAAAATACTAAAATATATGTGATTGGCCAAAGTTCAAAGAGATTCTAATCAAGAAGTCATAATCACAGCAAAAGGTCGCATTTAATTGATTGGCTCATTTTTATGCAGAAAAACTTGGTTAGAAAAACTAGAAACTCAGTCACAGGACTTGATTTCCAAATGCAGCACACAAACCTTGACACGGGATTTCTGTTTCAGAGCTGTCTCTCTGTATCAGCACTCAGCATACAGTGGGCCACAATGAATCCCAAGGAGTGCCTGGATATGCCAACATCCCCTGCATTAACAGCCAATGACTACACATGAGAGAGCTGGGAGGCAGAGGCACGTTTTGAAAAGTGTTTTCCTCTTGAATTTAAGAAAAAAAAATTTGCAGTTAAAATGAACAATTTAACTATTTCTAACTTTTGTAATCTTTTAATTATAATGATGGAATCACTTAAGATGCTGGATAAAGGCTCTGCAAAACCACAAATATGGTATCCCTTTATCAAAGGATGGCAGGAGAAGGAAGCTCATTTTACACTTTCAAGGATTTTTGTGCCATATGCTGACAATATTATATTTTAATAATTAATTGTTCATCAAAGGAAAAGATGAAGAACAGGGATGCTAAATTCAAAGTTATTCAAATTGCAAAAATGAATAATGCATAACTTTTATATTAAATACACACTGTATTAAGTAGTCTACATTTCATCCAACTCTGTCTTTCATTTTTAAACATTTTGAACTACAATATGAATAATCAAGTAAAGGAAGCTTATTTAGACAGAGAAATACCTTATTTGAATGCAAACTGGAAGTATCCGACTATGATTAATTTTTGGTTATCAATTAGGGAGGGTTTTTTCCTAAGCACTTGGGAAGTCATAGTCAGCTGTGAAAAAGAATGTTTCTCAAGGAAAAAGTAGCTTTGCTAATACACAGTTTAAGTAGGGCAGGGTGTACTCGATCTAATTTTTCATGGCTACAAGCAACGCTCTAAGTTTTCATTAATGAATGCCAAAGATTAAAATTAAAAAATACATATAATTGGATTAAAATGACTACTAAAATAGATGATAATCAATTGATTATGCTTTAAAAACATAACACTTTTGAAAACATATCATTCTTTTGTATCACTTGCCATCTAGATGCATGGTGCAGAGTTTTAGAAATCCGAGTCACAAAAATCTTCACATGAAGCTTAAAGAAAAAGGGACTTTGAAACTCTATTGCCTTCCTGCCATAGCCTTCAAGAGCATATTGAAACAGTAAATGCCATGAAATTAAAGTTCCTAAGACCTTGAGACAGTTTTGAAAATGGCATTTTGAAGTCATATCATTTCAAAGATTTCTACGTTAAGTCAGTTATTGTTGTTGGTAAAACTGTAAGGAGAATAATTTCCAGGCTAAGCAAGAACATTCACTGATTATCATAGAAATATTTTTAATATATACATATATTTAGATACACCTGCATGTGCGTGTATGTATATATAGTTCCTACTAAATGAAAAAGAACAAGGTTGGAAATAATAACAAACCTTTCTTCACTGTCTTTTATTACCAGCTCCTGTTTCCCATTTACAGTGCCTGAGATGGGCATGAACTGTGTCCAGGAGGCTGGGAACAGACTGAGTGAGGAGTTTCTAGGAGGAAGAAAGTGGAAAAGGCTGGAAACTACATGACTGATGGGACAGCATTTGCTGTACTAGGAAATAACTGGCAGACAAAAGCAATAAAACACAGCAAAGCAATGTGTTCACCTGCAAACACCTGTGAATCACTGAAATCAGTGCTGCAAAACTGACCCATGAGCCACCTACTCACTCTCACATGTAAACCAGAGCCCTGCAATGCTCTCTTGTGCTGCTCCTTGTCCTCCTCCCATCTCAGCACCTGAGCACCCAACTACAAATATAAACAATCAGGAAGGCAGAGCTCCAGGGATCCTGATCCCCTCGAAGTACAAAGCATTCCCTTGGGAAAGAACAGTAACCTGCTGCTGCCTCCAGTGCTCCCAGGTGATGCAGCAAAGAGCAGCATCCAAAACATCTCCCCACTAAGGCAGTTTTACCCACAGGTAACAAACAGCAATGCTTTGTTTACAGCACCAATGCTTGGAAAAACATGTTCACTCTAACACCTCCAAGGTAAAAATAGCAAGCACCACAGATTCATTGTTGACCATTAAGACAATGAATGTGGCATTTAAAATACTAAGTGTTCCACAGTATGAAAGGACAATATTGTATTTCAACTCTTACATTCACAAAAAACAATTAACTGAGCCAGCTGGTAACATATTTGACCTTCTGATACACCATTCACATCTGCCTCTTGGTCTGTGTCTCACAACAGCAACGTGAAAAGTCACACCCAGCACATTCTTTCTTTGGGCTGAGAAATCTCCCCAGCATTTTGCATGGGACAAAGGGCCATTTTCTGCACAACCTGACCCAAAGGCAGAGCATCTGCAGACGTGCTTTAAAAGCCTGACCTATTTACACTGTTTGCCAAGTCATCACCACTAGGTTTGAACTAATACTAAATTGTGCACAATAGTTTACTGAACAGAGGAAAAAATTAGATCTTAAACCAGATACCAGCAGTGGATCTCCACCAACTAATGCAGTTTTCACCAGCTGGTGCCAACAAATATTATTTTGAAAGAGCCATCAGTTGAACATTTCACCTTCTTCGAGGACTGACTTGCTAAAAATAGTCTGTAAATCAGTGGAAAAAGACAGACCTGAATTTTAACCAAATCACTAGAGTAAGAGGCTTCTCGAGATATGCAGGTAAACAGCACACAACTATCTGTGATCAAAACTCTTTTAAATCTAACAGGAACTTGGATTGGACATCACAAGAAAATAGCTATATGCCAAGTCCATTTATATCTCATGGAATGCTTTGGGACTTTCATCATGATTTTCTGTAAGAAAACAGGAACTTGGCTGCATTGAAAACAATATCTTAAAATGAGCTTATTTCCAAAATTAACGTATGTGCAGTGCCTGATAGGTACCCAGCTACACTTTGAATAACTGAAATCTGCAATACCAATATGAAGAGCTTTGAAAGTCTCCCAAATTTATTAAACAATGTTATTGCCAATTTCATTTTCACCATGAGCCAAGACATTCTAAAGCTTCTGCATTCAAACTTCTAAAAAGCAAACACACAAAAATAATCAAAAGGACACCATGTCGCACACCCACTGAGCCAGAACTTCCCAGATAAAGCAGGCAGCAAAGCACAGCCAAGGACCAGACTCGTGGGGGTGATTTAAAGATGAGATTACAAATGTTATATATTACTTTAACTGAAAGCATCATCAGATGAATGCTTGCTGTGTAAATCCTGCAGGAAGAGCAGTATCTGACAGTTCTCTGTACTCAGGGTAATTCTTGTCATTTATTGCGCAATTATTTTTCTCACTTTTATTTAATTTTTTTTTTTTTTTTAAAGAGCCTCTGCTGAGCAATGGAAGGAGCTGTAAGGACACAGAAAGCACAGCATGGCAGGGAGGAGGGGAGTGAGATAATAACACAGTCCTGCAGACTAATTTAATCTGAGACAACCAGTGAGAGGAACAAAAAACCAGGAGGAAGGAATAGAAAAAGGCAAGTCTCTTATTCACAAAAAAATATTTTCATGCCACGTGTCGGTCTCAGGCTTAATTTTTCTCACTCCCTTTCTTAAAACAGCTTAGGAGGAAAGGGCTTAGCTGCAGAGAAGAGATCTTAACTCTTTAAAGTAGGAAAATGTTATTCTGAACCTTTCATGCTTAAGCAGTGCTGCTGCAGAGCAGCTGCTGGCATTCTAGACTGGGATGAGACTTCTCCAGGTTTCACAAAACCTGACCTGAGGCAGAGGTACGTGAGGCTGGACAGGCAAGGAAACAGAAATACAGAATAAGCACCAGCCATAAGAGGAAAAAGAAACTATGACAAAGTTTAGAGAAGAGGAGGATCCCTGGCAAAAGCTGGACCCTGGCAGAGGCTGAAGTGAAGCAGAAGTGCCCAGAGGAGCATGGATTGTTCACATCTGCTCCTGCAGAGCCAGAGCAAAACCACATGTTCTCAGACTTCTCTACCCCTCATTTCTCAGTGAATATCCACAAAACCCACCAGCACAGCACCCAGCTCCTACCTCCTGCAGATGATTTGTTCACATTCAGCATCAGCTTCAATTATTTACTTTTACAAGTGCAGTCTTTTATGTTAGTTTGAGTTAGTTTTTCTGTGCAATTATTAATTCTCTGTTACCTTGCTGGTCTTTACTCAGCCGTGACCAGCACTGCTTTCTGCAGAGCAGACAGGTGAAGGACCAGAGATTTCCAACACTTCCACCATTTATTCCTTTAAATGATACCGACCCCTGCAGCTATGCACAGAGCTGCCCTATATAAAGGTGTGAACTTATCACCTCTGCTCTCATCTTCATTTCCCACTTCCCTCCTCCTCCCCTTTGCTCCACAGCAATCCTGTCCTGGCCCCTTTCACAGGGCTACTCTGACTGTGAACACAAGAACAGATCAGAAAACAAAAGAATAGATCCAGCTCATCCCTGAGGAAAAAGAAATGCTCCTCCACGTTTCCTTCTCAGCTTAACGGGTGTTGCTCTCCCTTTGATGGTCCTTCCTTGTTCCAAATTGAGCTGCTGCTTTCTTCAAAGTTTTACTTTCAAAGAGGAGGTCCCATGGTATCACATCTCACCTTCACCCCTCTCCCCCACCCTTCTTCTCTACAACCCCATGATATTTGGTGTAGAAGGCAAACAGCTTGTCAGGCGGTGTTATGGTTGAAGTTCAAAACAAAAGAAAAAAACGTGTCATGGTGCTAATGGTGTTTTCTTGTTATTATGCATTCTGGTGTGATAGATCCACAGGGTAACTAACACTGTCTAGATTGTTTCTTTTTTAGTGCTGATTTATTTTAACAGGTTATTCACTGATTTTTTACCTAGGACAACTGGAGAGATGTGCAACATATTTATTCTCTATCCTTTTTAATTATTAAAGCAGTTGTTTCCACTGTATTTTGATAAGTTCTCCCCAGCAATTTTAGTAATCCCTTGCCTGACCACTTCTGGCCCATCTCAAGGGAGATCCAAGACTACACACTGCTCCATGCTGGGTTCCAGTTACAGCTTTTTAAGATTTTTTCCAGCCTCCCTTTTAAGTAAACCAAGGTTCCTCTCCTCCCCTCACCCCACCTCATGTTCACAAACAAGCAACAGATGCCATTGATTCACTTTGTACCTAAGCTTTTGATCTGGTAGCACTTTGATTTTCAGAGCTCACTTTTGACAAGGAAGGTAATAAGAGCCCCATTTTTGTGACATTGAGCCTTTTCTGCTGTGGTAATTTATTTGTGCTCTAATAATAATTTTCTGCTGATCAGTGTAGATTCTTGATGACAGCCACAGAGAACAGGACAGAGTGACAAAAACATGGTTTCCATCACCCTGAAATCTTTTCCAGGGGCCTGGGGTAGTGTGGGCTGCTGTCCCCCGTGACAACTTTGCCTGCACAGCAAAACAGGACTGTGGTCCTGTGCAGAGCAGCCTTGCCAGGCTGGGAAAAGGTGAGTGTCACACAGCCTCCAGCACTGGGTGCTGCCCCAGGACTGGCATCAGGGAAGAAGGCTCATTTTAATGGCTTCCAGACACTGGTAAAAACAAGGAAAAGGCTTCTCTAAGAAGCTTACATACAAAACAGTACAAAAAAAGGGCAAATCAAAGACAGCAAAGGTGGGAAAAGCAATGTTTCTGTGCGATAGCTCCATCCTGCCAGGTGCTCCTCTGAGACCTTGCTGGAATGTGTGGCAGGCAAAAGCTTTCATAGCCATTTTAATGCAAATCAACTGCATAACACATAACCTGATATTTCAGCCCCCTATTCCCACAAGGGCACAATCATTCCCTCTGAGGCCTCAGCAGCCTCCTCAGCCCTTGCACAAGAGCAGCTCCTTCCTGCCCTGCAATCCTCAGCGTCACAAAGAAGGGTGAGGAGTAGAGAGGGGCTCAGGGCAGGGCACCCAGCTGAGCACCTGGGCAGCAAAATGGGCAGCACCAAGACTGCCCCATGTGTGCTGCAATCACAGCCAGGCACCAGTGGCTTTTTTACCTATGATCTCGAACAACATGCATCATCTGTCCTGTCAGCACCAGCACTGCTGAAGACCCTTCCCAGCAGCTTTCATGATGACAAGAGCATTTGCAGAGGAGCTAAAAAAGACCCCCAGCAATTAGAGCTGAAAGAGCAAGTCAGCCCCAGAAAATCCAAACCCCACCTGCTCGTACCCCATCCCTTGCCCAGGGAGGGCTGCCCACTCCCAGCTGCCAGTCCTGGCTGGGCTCTGTGGCAGACAGTCTCTCCACGTGCCCTGGGGCAGGGAAAGCAGCAGTGAGAAGAGCAGGCACCTGGCTGGCAGGAGGTGTGACAAATCCTTGGCAGAGCACAAAACCAAAAGCAATTTCAAAATCAGCAACAAGAATTGACAGCTCCTGTAAGAGCCTTCTCGGTGATCCTGGGCTGCTCTTGGAGGGCAGATGCAGGAGCTGGGGAGAGGTGTGGGAACATCCTGTTCAACAGCAAGAACATGGGGCAAACCCCAAAGCATTATCATAGAGCCAGACATCATCTGGCAGTTTGGTGCACCATGATTTCCCTTCCAGCTAAGAAACTTTATATGGTTGCTCATGTAAAATTAAGCTTAATGTCACCATTAAGATTCTACAAAATTATGCCTGGAGATGAGGAAACAAAATCAACTAAGTAGCAACTAAGCCTGTATTGATTTTTATGTGTATGTTTCTCTATCATTGTTACTAAGCTGGTGACACTGTGAAGGGCACAATTATTTATGTTCCATCAAATTAGTAAGTAATTCAAATCCCTGATGAAATATCAAGCAAAAATTGCTTTCACTTCTACAGAAAGTACTTATGACTTTGGAAATGTCTGCATACCCCTTGGAAGGGCAATGTAAGATTACAAGAACTTCACAGAAAAAAAGAAAAAGGACAAAAAATTTTTTTAAAAAATTATCTCATCATTCATGAGTATCATCTCTGTATCCACTTGAGTGTTACCAGATCTGTCACCACTGTGGGGACAGGCCAGTGTGGGAGCCCTGTACAGAGTGGTGTCCCCATACAGGGCCAGGCCTTCTAGTAAATGACAAAATGAGGATGATGAAGGTTTGTGTGGGTGTGCCATTCCCATGCTGAGAACTGAATGACTGTGAGGAAGGAGTGAGTGTTCAGCACAACCCAGGAAACATGCTCGGCCAGATGGAGGGAGAGGGACAAGAAAACCTCAACGTTTGTAAGTATTCCTAATTTTACATCATATGTATGTGCCTCTGTATTGTGACAACCACCTAAAACCAACATGGTAATGGAAATGTTATAAAATGCAAAGAAACTTAAGGTTTCAATTTTGCCTTCTTTTGTTGGATTCCTGCTTGATCCAACCACTTTATTCAAAAGCCACAAGAGTTTTTCACTGTGTTTCAGCCAAAAAGTCCATGTTGCCTTAGGGTCCCAGTTGAATGCAAGGCAAATGGAAGGCAGGAAGAAGCTTTTCAGATAAATTCATAAAACTGTGCTCATGTAAGATGTAAGTAAACCACATCAAGAAAAGAAATGTAAGAATCTGGAATAAAACCCTCACATCTTTACTATTATTCTATATAATAACATTAAAAGAGAGATATGATATGAGAATTCTTGACTGAAGTGTTCTATCAATATTTAAGTTAAAGAGAATGATCTCTTTCAACAACTGCTTTGCAGGAGGAAATTCCTTTACTCTAACCACCAAAAGAACCTTAGAAAAGGCCTTTAATCAGGGCCTTTGAAACAGGAAGGAAAGCATGATTTTCCTCTTTTTCTTCCTTAATGTTTTGAAAAGGAAACAAGCTATTGAAATATATCAAGTGATTTCCTTTACTTGAAACACCAGCAGACTTCTGTGCATTGTGTGCAAAACAAAAATAAACGCCTTTTATCCACCCAGATTTTGCTGTGGGTAAGACAGCACAGCGATGGACTGATCATTATGTGGTCAGGGAATCACAGCCTGGGGACAAGTCACATCCTACCCAAACAATTAATTTTGGGAATGGAAGAATCCTCTAAGGAGACACTGGTGTGATTATCCATGAGTGGCTGTTTTATCTGTGAGGAGCAAGACAGGGAGCAGAAAAACCTGATGAGGTGGCCGAAGCACTGTGTGCTTGCAGGGGGTTGGAGTCTTGGAATAGAAAGCAGGTACAGAACAAAACCAGAAAGAGATCCCAGTCCAGTTAAATGGCAGCTTGGCTGCAGTGTCAAATTACACAGACATTGAAAAAAACCTTGCAGCCTAACACATCCCAGCTTTGCTTTTGCTGGCCTGTTTTGTTATCCAGCAGGAGCGAGGTAATAACTTCTATTTTTGTGGAAAAGCACACCAGTTTTTCAGCTCAGTGTGTTGTTTTTTATGGCAGAACACTGCAATTTATAAGCAGCAAAACCTAAGGAAAATTCTCTAAATGAAGGACTTTATGGCATGTTATCTTTTAACCCGTTTTTCACTGTGTTTGGATTTATTTGCCTTCCCAGTTGCAAAGTTAAATGATTCTGAAAGGAGAACAATTAATCCAAAATCCTATTTGTTTTAATCTAACACTGTCAACTAGTTTTAGGTTTGCAGTCAAGAGAAAAAAAATGTCTGTTAAGCTCTATAGCACTAGCTAATGTCTAAAGACAATCCTCAGAAAAGGTACAAAGATGTTTTATCACAGCACTATAGATGGAACAGAGATTTATTATTGTACTGTGCACCATTCCAGCAGATGCCTTTTGAATTACAATGAGATTATTAAAACTTTACAAATCATTATTTTAAAACCTGACAAGAGTACTTTGGGAACTGGAGCATCTTGATGTCATTGCTGATGATGCATTACCTGTGGTAAGGCTTCAGGAAAATTCCCAAGTAAAAAATTGGTTATAAAAGTATAAAATATATTAATATTTATTTTAGTACCTGCTATAAGTTCAAGGATAATAGGTATATGCATCAGAACAGCTGAATGATCGTATTTATGCCAGCATTAGAAAGATGTTCATCTGCTGCAAAGTTTAATTAATTTTCATAGATAGTTAATTTTCTGTTTCATTATCAGTTCCCTAAATTTGAAAGACAAATAATTTATTTACAAATAGAAACTTCAGAGAGGTGTATTTTTAGAGCAAACAGAAGATAAATAACAGAGTGAAGCATCCAGGCTGCCTTCAAAGTTCTAATATGAATGATAGATTGCAGCAGGTTGTGATTGATAACTTATGCATTCTGGAGCACTGACTGAAAAGAAACAAATTGTTTACTGTTCACCCCAAACCATTCTCAGGTAACAAATGACTCTGATCTTTACCTATCAAATAATGCCTGTGATGCCCTTAAACATCAGTGAATGAGGAATGTGTGGGCTCACTGCATCCTTCCAGGGGTGACCTGATCCCTTAAGGACAATATTGCTGCCCCTCTCCCCTTCCCAACAAGTAGAAAGTTTAAGCAGCTACTTACCATGATGTACAACGCCCTTCAACCCATGGATAATGGGATCCAGTGCTGAATTGTCCCTCTGACTGACCTACATGCAAAGGATACAGGATTGGTTACATCTACTCCGGCATTAGGCAGAACAGTTTCAGTTTAATCTTCTAACCAGAGGAAAAAAAAACAAACCATGTTACCTAACAAGCTGCTTAGTTCTCACATTTACAACGGATCTCCACCAAATGCCTAAGGTACATGGTGTCACAAAGTAAAGTGAGGAAGGTTAAATAAAAATAAAAAGTCTCCTCTGTATTCTTTAAAACATTAACCAATTATCAGCTTTGCAAAGCCTAAAAACACAGAGCTGATTTTTCTCCATCCACTCTTGCTTTCCTAGAGAACTGCTGTGATAAACAGAAGTCATCTCAGACCAGTTAATTCCTTACCAACGTGGCCATAAATCTGGTGCTGCCACTGCAGTCAGTGAAGCTGGATCCCTTTCAGCCCTAATGGAGTTTGGCCTTGGCATCTCATTGCTATTCATATTTTTAAATTTATTTAATTTACTGTCACTTGGACAAAGGAAAGGCAAAAGAGCTCTGTGAGAGGATCTAGAAAAAAATAATCAATTTCTGACAGTGTAATTGCCTGCACGGCCAGAACAAAACCTGCAACATTCCCTCTATCACTCAGAAATTGCCGACGTCCTCCACAACAGTGAGATCCACCACCAGAGAGAGGAGAGAAAGGCAGCAGGAAGGATTAACCCTGTTGAGCTCCACAACTTCCAAATTAAACCCATCATTTCAGTCACTTACTTGCACACAGACAAGGAATTCACAGCCAATAATGCAATTATTTTTTAACTTTTTGCCTCTTCAGAGGTATTGTAGGAATAACTCACAATTTCTGTGAAGACATTCCACTATTTAAGATACTTGCCAGTTTACTTTTGGGAGATAAATACTGCCATGTATCTTAGTCATGGGGTACATTCTTCCTTTTTTTCCCCACCAGTCAGCTTCAGAACCTGAGCAGTGTTGATAATTTCTGGATGGACAGCTCCTAATGGGCAACACATCAGATACAAAAGAGCTGCCCTGTATTTTACTGCCTGCTGATGACCTCAATGTCATGAGGAAAAACAGAATTTAATCACATTATGGCTGTGTATTAATCTATTTGGAAAGGAGTGGAGACAAAAGAAGAAAACCCTGAGAAAGGACCATGTGACCAGCAGGGAACACACTGATCTATGGAGGGCAGAACCAGCTTGGAGCTGCTCTTAGGAGGAGGACATCATTGACCACAGCACATCCAAAAAATGTGCGGAAAAAATATCACAAATTTTAATAGCCTGACAAGAAAATTGGAATCCACTGCCCAAGTTTCACAAGCACAAGTGCCTCTCATCTTGTCCTTCCTCCCCATAACTAATTAGGATTCTTAGAAACCTCATTATCTTCTCAGCCAACTGCATTGAGATAAACCAAAACAAACCACTTTTCTATTTCTGTTCATCTGCCCTATGAACTACTCTGCTGTGTTCAGGACACATTCTCATGCACTTCTCCAGAGACAAAATGGTTTGGTGTTGTAAATGGAAATTGAAAATCCTCTCCTCATCACAGTACTCCAGAACTTGCAATGATCATCTAGGGCAAGAAATGCAATAAAACTATCAAAGCAGCAAAAGCAGCTTTGAAATATATACAGCTCAGATGTTACTGGACATAACACCATTACCCTGAAGGCTGCAAGCTCTTTGAAGCATGAACTTTTATATGCCCAAAGGGGTGCTCTGTACACTTTGGATCCAGTATAAATAATAATCACAGGACAGTGGACCCAATTACCCACTTTGTAGGTTCTGCCTGACATCTGACAAATCAAAAAGAAACACTAAGAATACAGGGCCTGTTGTGTGACACATTCCTGCATCTTTTCCATTTATCCAGGTTTTCTCCAATCATGGGCACCATTGAAAAAAAATCATTAAAATGCTACTAGCATTTAAAGACAAGAACATAAGAAAATATTGCTCTGGACTTAAACAATGTTTTATTTATTGCTGCCTAACTATAAGTGGTAAAGAGTTTTATTCTGTTTACTTTGGTTTTATTTCTGGTGACAGCTGCAATCAGTTTGAAAAAAGCAAATAGACAGAAAGGATCATAAAGGTTAGAACTCTTCCTTTTGGGATTTTGTGTCAAAGTAGATCAATCCTTAACCTCAGCCCTGGCAGCGCCCCTTTAATCTGAGGTGCTGTGGCTGTATAGATCCAGCCATGCAGCCTCTTTGATAGCAATTCTGCAAATGTGCTGTGTTCTTCAACAGCACAAAGCCAACAGGCACAGGATTTCTAAGGAGGCTGCAAGGCAAATGCTCCATGCATCTGTAATCTTGTTTTCTCCAGGGGTACAGGGAGTGGGATCTCATGTTTCTTTAAAAATCATATTCAAACAAGTACCTCTTGCAGAGATGTCAGTTCAGACCTGCATGGGATATAGCTTGATTTTCCTTCCAGATGCTTTCCTCCCTCTTACCTGACATTCACACACAGTTCTCTCATACCTCAGTACAACTGTTTCAGGACCTTGGCAAGACCATTAGAAAAGTGACCAAAAGGTTTCTCATTTTGTAGAAGGTTTCAGACTGCAGAACAGAAGTTTTCTTACATCTTTTTCTTCTTCAAATTTTTAAACAACCCAAAAAACCCACTGTGAATTTCATTTCTCTCTCTCTTTTTTTCCCCCACTTCTTTGTATCCTTTTTCTGCCTGTGTTCACACAGGAAATCAGGTTTCTGAAATCCAAAATGTCAAGTTCCATCCTCATTGCTGCACATCTCTGGTTTAACTGGCCTGCAGCTACCACACTGGTTGAGATCAGAGATTCACCCATACAAGAATCTTGTCTCTGATAACAGCTGATACTTAAAAGAAAGAAAGGAAAGAACAAAAAATTTTAAAAAAAGCAGAAGGGAAAAAATCTCCAGAATAAGAAGTGTCCTCCTGACCTGCTTTATGATTCCATGTCATGAAGCTTGAGCTTATATCCTCCTACAAACAGTTTTTAATTTTCTTTGTTATGAAAGTTAATGTCTTTGTTATATATGTGTTCCAGACGTGTTTTTTTATGATCTTATTAACATAACCTGAAGGACAACAGCAATGAATTATTCAGATTGATCTTACATTCCACATTTCTGCTGGTACCTTAGAGAAAGATCACACATCTGTAACTGGGTTTTGGCACTCTGGCTTCACCCAACACACACCTGCTTAAGCTGGGCAAGCATTTTCCTGCGAGTGAAAACCTGTGAGTCCCCCCCACTCCTTCAAGAACTAACCAAAAGAAACACCAAGAATGACAGATTTCTTAAGCCACAGGAATTCCAGGCACAAACACAAGCCTACAATGCTGCAGAGTGAGTATTAACAGACAGATGGAAAAGCATCCTGAAATTGCCCTAAAATACCCGCAGTACCACTACTACAAATGTTGCTTTCTGTACAAGATGTTTTTGCTCAAAACTGACTAACACTCTATAGGTCTGCAGTAAACAGATGAAATAATGCTTGCGTGCATCATTTATAATTGAAAAATGCCTGTAATCCTCTTCAGCAGAAATAAATAGGTAACTGTCATGCTAAGCACAATGGAAAAACAAACACAGAGATAGCATTAAGCAGTTTCCTGTGCTAACAGAGCTCTCACCATAGGGTAAATATGGGATGAACATGACATGAAGAAGCAAAATCTCTTGTTTATTGTACCCTTTGGGTGACTTCAATACCTGGTGCACATGCCATTCTGAACAGAAAGAATGGCTTGATGTCAATGCAATGAACAAGACAAATATTTGCAATATGGGAAAAGGCAAGGCACAAGCGACCCCATTCTGCAGTCATAAACCAGACATGTTCTTCACATGAAGTCATGGTGAAAATCTTACTCTAGACAGGTTAGATTTACTTACAGCTACTGCATCTGATGCAGGGACTGGGAAATTATTCCTTGTTTAGTGAACAAGGCTGATCAGCCATGAATTCCATTGACAGCAGGGTTAACATCTCTGAGCAGCACAATGTGTTGACCCTGTGCTTCGAAGTGCTGCTTCTACAGCTGTACCCTTGAGGGCAGGCCAGGGAGCTCAGCCCCTTTCTAGAATAACATTAAAACTCCAAAGAGGACGATTTCAGTGACTGAGCAGAGCAGGAATGTGAGCAGAGGACACCAGAGCACCTCAGCCAGGCTGACCATGCTAGTTCAGCCACCAAGCCACAGCATGTGAAAACAGACTTTACTGGGCAAGGTACCAGCCCTGTGCTGCAGCTGTACTGAGCTCAGCATGTCCTCATGAGTTAAAAACTACCAACCTGTTCTCATTTTCTATCACTCATTGTACAGCAGCCAAAGCTCTCTGTTCATCTGATTATTTTATAGGACAAACTCAGAACCTCCTGAAGACCCTGATTTATCAAAACTCAGCAGACTCGTAAAGTGCTAAAATTTATGCCACATGCTGTATAATTAAAGCCATATGCTAAAGTCATGTAAGTAATCCATGACCTGTCTTTCTGCTGGAAACAGTTCTATAAAGCTGCAAAAAAGATCTCAGGCAAATGTACTGATCTCACCATGCTTATTTTAGAAACATCAACAAATAAAAACAGGGAAACCCCCAAATACACACTGAGGCAGTTAGAGAGGCCACACAGCAACATCAGACCTTAACTCTAAGACCCCCATCCAAAGGACCAGACACTCCCATTGCCCAAAGCTCCAGCCTCTCTGAAACCCAGATTAACCTTCCACCAACCAAGGAGGTCTGGAGGGAGCAACACAAAGCTCTCTAATGACCACTGGTACCAGCTACCTTGTGAGAAGTGGGTGAATATTAATCATTTGAACAGATCAGGAGTATGGAATACACTTTCCTTTTAAAATATATTGGAAGAAAAGGGTGTGGAGAAAAAAGAACTGAAGAAAACTCACCTATATGGGTTGATACAAAATACAAATTTCTCTTTCATTTCCACCTTAAAAAATATCTGGCATTTAGACATTAAACTGTCATAAATTTGCAGCAACTGCTTTCAAGCTCATTAAATGGGCTCACAGACAGTATTGCAAAGCATCTCAAAGTGAAGGAGAATGCCACAGTCGGCTATATTGAAAGGTGAAATGACATGCATTTTGTGCAAGGCAGAGGAAAATGAATGGCAACAATTTTGTGATACAGTACCTGAGCCTTTCCCCTCTGAATAGTGATATAATTTACTTTTCTCTCCCACTGCAACATTTGGCCCTTGACTTGGAAACTAAATCTTCCATCTATCAAGCCTTACCCATCTGCTAAGTAAAATGGCCAAGAAAATCTGCATGCCTTGAATTCGATATAGCCAGCTGCTCCCAGAGTGCTGAGCATTAACATCCAGAGACCATCCTCTCATGCTGCAAAGGACTCTGGCTGCCAAGGATGAATGACTACATACTTAACCGTGGCAGCTGAAGCCAGTGACAATGGCTGACACAGAAAGATGCCAATGTGTCAAACTCTACTTTCAATTACAACACTGAAAGTCAGGGGTAATATTCCCCCAACTGTGTGCCTTCAGCTCCCATACAGCCTGCAGTTAAGATATACGACTCAGCAGCCAAAAACCTAAGCTCCAAGCACTCTGTACAAACAACTAAGAAGAAAAAGAAAACTATTATGAATTAACCAGGTTGCAGAGATTAAATTGTCCTGTAGGGTTTCAGGACAATCAACGTGGTTAAACAATTTATTCTTCTATCAGCGCAGTGATGTTGGACAGATGCCAGTCCCCAATCTCTGTGGGAAAGGACCTGATTTTCAGTTGGTTAGAACAGAAATTAGAAGAATACCATTAATGTGAACACTGTGCCACACAATACGTATTTTAACATCAGAGCAACAGGATTTAAAGAATCCAAGATAATCACCATCAAAAGAAACATTTTTTCTCACTAAAGGGAAAGCTCTAGGGATATTGCTTTTGAAACTCTTCAAATCCATGTCTTCAGGGCCAAATAATTTCAGGGCTAGCTATCAGCTTGGGCAGCCCTACTCCTAATCCTTCTGAACAACGATGCTTTAACCTGCATCAGCCTGCAGCACTTGGAAAGGATCCTGGCTTTGTGGTCCACACCCTTCTGCTCTGCACTAACTCCATTGTCCCACCTCTTGCTTCTCTCCCTTTTGAAGTCCACTTTGTAAAATATGATTGTGGATAAATATCTAGTTTCTTAAACATTACTGAATAAAAGGAAGTGAAAGATTTCAGCCAGACCCGGAATGCGGATGAACAGATATGAAAAGTTTACATGTGCTTTGCTTTGAAATAAAGCAGGAAATATTTATCTGGAGCTTTCCAGGAGAGCTGATGGGTGAGAAGGGATACTGGTTGACACAATAGCACACTGAGCTATCTATGAAGCCAAGAAAATGCCTACAGAGCTCCCGACATAATGATAAGCTAGATTTGGTGCTCTTAAGTTTTTCACCTTCACAAGCACCAAATGATCCAAGAATGATATATTTCTGCTCCTCCACAGATGATATTTTCTTCCATCTCCCCCATAGAAGCTATAATTGCACATCTCCCATATGAGCTGATGCAAAAGGACAAATCTGGCCAAAAGCCTGCAGCCTGACAGAGGTGAGCAGGGAGACAGAAGGCATTTGCTGTGTAATGAATGGACTGCCCAAAGTAAGTATCCTGCAGAATATATTTGTAAGAGAAAACAAGAAATGGAAACAGCCCGCTTAATACTTCAATTCTCTACTCATGTGTAAAATCAGAGAGAATAACAGGTACACAGGCAAGATATGACACTGAACCTTAAGGTGGCACACACACTATTTCACACAGATGCTACCATGACCTTTCATTTTTCAAAAAAATGTGCATTAGAGCTGATTTTGTCTTTGCCTACGGCAACTGGTTTCAGGTTTAGAGATTTGAAGGCAAACTCTGTTGAGTTAAATTTGGGTTTTGGCCTTCAGGTATTAATAATCCTGCTATGAATGAAAATATTCTGAAGTCATAGAGGTGCATATGCTAGAGGAAGGGGTGTTCCTAAATGTCTCATTCACTATGTTGTTTCAAGAGAAGAGAAAAAAAAAAAGTTAATGAGTCTTCCAATGATTATTTTAAATAGAGTAATGGGTGTGCATTGATCCTTCTAGCTAATTCCACTTTGAATAATACATCATTCTGACTGAAAGCTTGCTAGTGATGTATGAACTTCATATTTCACTACAGCATTGGAGGATATCTACTAGCGGGGTATATTAACTAGCAGTGCCAAAGAGGAAGCTGCACTTTTTCCTTTACTTTTTCTGAAGTCCACAATGGTTTTAAAAGCTATTGAACTGACTTTGGGGTCAGGTGTTCTGGCTGTCACTCATCTTTGGTTGAGTGCAATGAAGCTGTTTGCAACCACTGCTCCTCACAGCCTTTAACTCAGCCCCTGTAACACTTTGTACCTGCTGCCTCTGCACCTGAGTTGCAGACATTCTGGGACTAGGATGGGACAAAGTAGGTTATAGATCAGCAACTTCCCCTTTCATTATGTCCAGTAGGGATGCTTGAAAACCCGAGGAGCATAAACAGTCACTTTTACACCACAGGTTGGCTGAAATAGCAGTGTCACAAAAATAGCAAAGCATTGGCTACCACAGAAGAACATTGAACAGCATCTGTGTGTTGATGCAACGTCCTGACACAAGAGACTGTCTCAAAATAAAAAAGCAAGACCATGAAACTCCGAGGAAGAGTTAAGTCTTCTTAATAACTCAGCTCAGAGTGCCCTGTGTTTGTGCACACTGAGTTCCTTTGTTAGCAGAGAGGAGCATTGATCGTGCATTGTAACCTGCTGGCAGTGGCTGACTGGAGCACCAGGCTCAGGAAAACTCTGCAGCTCCCTCTCCACAGCATTTCCTCCATTCACTATCACAAGATTTGCAACCTGCAGCATGCTGAAAAACAACAATGTATTTTCCTTTCTTTTTGCAAGGCACTCTTTTGCTCAAACTTTGACTTATTCCATTGCTAAATTAATTAATTTCCCCAAAGCATTCTTGCACAAATGCAGCTAATTTACTGCAAGTGAATAGCACATTCAATTAACAAATTACTGAATGATCTAAATACACATACATCTAAGGAAAAACAAAAGATATGTTCAGCCCAAAAGCACAATCTGATTAGAGCAATAGAATATCTCAGATACAAAGTTCTGTAAAAGACAAAAATGTAATTGCAACACAGAGGAGAGGCAGCTTCAGTGGCAGCTTCTCAAAGCTGGGAAAGCTTGATTGATAGACTGTACCATCTGCAGCTGCGCAAAAAAGGGCTACACTAGCTGCAAGTTTATTTAAAGCAATTTCAGTGCACTGAGCCTACTTGTTCTCCTTTGAGAAAATAATATGATTTCTTCATAGAGCATGTAGTCTATTTATTTAAGCAGCAGTGTGCAAGATCTCTCAATCCTACCAGCAGTTCAGCTGGAAAAATGACACACCAGGGGGTAACATTTTATCAGGATGGAGGCTATTTTATAAAAACTGCCATCAGGTATAAACTGTTCTCATCCTCTGAGTTAAAAAAAAATAAAAAAAGGGGCCAGAAAAAAAAAAAGAGTTGGGTCTCTTTTAAGAGTTTTCTCAATTTGCTCAATTTACAGTTTTTAGATAAAAATAACAATTTTAACCTAAGTAGGGAGGAAAATGAAATGGTGTAATGAAAAAATATAACAAGCACTACAGCCAGATCATCTTACAACACCCACTCCTTGATGTACAGCTTCACACATTTGGAGAGGCTAAACTCAAAACTGTGAAACCACAAATGGAAGTTAGCACTCATTTTCTTCTGCTCCTGGCTTGAATTTGGTACAAAATTGTGCAAGTGAGAAAAAAAGTATCTTCAGCTTTTTTTTTGCTTTTTTTTTTTTTTTAATGAAAATAAAGCAATGAAGTCTGTTGGCTAAACAGGAAAATTTCCTGGGCAAAATGCAAAGGCTTAAAAGGAACAGTTCAGATGGACATCTGGAACTCCAGCATTTTGCAGGGGTTTAATTTAATTGCTCCAGCTAAGCTTGCCTAGGATGCAGCAGAGATTTCCAGCCTTTTCCTCTTTTCTAGCCAACACAAAGGATTTTGGTGACAGAGGTCACATCAATCTCTCCTTTAAAATAAGGAAAAGGAATCGTCTCAGCTTCCTAACATCTTTCATTCACTCTACAAGAAAAGTCCTGTCTCTTTCTCTCCCAGCACAGCCCTGGGCTCCCTCCAGCCAGGCAGTACAGATGACTCAAGCCAGCATCTGTGAGTCAGAAACACAGAGGATGCAGAAATGTCAATTAAGTTACACAGTCACTTCCCTAATGACAACCACACCTCAGTTCACAATTAAATTAGAAATCCAGTGAAAACAAATTATTGTAGGGCAGATTTTTTTTTCTCCTTAATCTTATGCTTTGAAAATCAAATTCCAGCACAGTTTGTTTGCCGCTCCTTTTACCACATTTCTAAGGATGTTTGTGTAATCTGGCCTCCCAAAACTGCAGCAGCCAATTTTTGCTACACCAAATTCCCCATTTCTAATGCAGCAGCCATGGGCTGGGAGGGTTCTCAGGCTTCCAGGCATCTTTGTGGTACAAGAATCTAATGTTAAACCAGTGCTTTTCATTAATACTTTCAGCACAAAAGGACAACTACAATAGTCTTATATTTGTCATTTTCTTTCAAGCAAGTTCTTCCATCTTATCTTTTTGTAAATGTCCAGTGTCATATAGTTCTTGCAGGTGTGTGCAGCTTTGCAAAATGCTATGAACTTGCACAGTTTGGTGCTCATAGTACCTAAGGCAGAAAGCACCTACTAATCCTCAGAATTTCCTCACTACTGACTCCACCATCATATCTAAGTTGCCTCCCTCTTCCATCACACACCTGCCACATCCTCCCCACTGTCTCTTTCCACCCAGTGAGCTGTTTCTGTCTCCTCAAATGTTACAGCATCCTCCCCTCCCAAACTGTTCCACATACCCCCTTGAACATCCTTCCTCAGCTCTCCCACCTTCTCCTCTCCACCTCCTGCCTCTCCAAGGAAGTTCCTCTGCTCTCCCACCCCTGAGATGCTCTTTATGGAGACAGGAGAAAGAAGTAACTTTGGCTGCTGAGGTGAGTGGGCTTGTCCAGGGGAAACCTGGATGCCAGCAGACAGGGTGCCAAGGCTACCAGCTGCAGGACTGCCAGGGGCAGTGTGCATGGAGTGTGGGTGCACCAAGAGCCAGCCACAGAGCTGCCCCTGGGCAGTCACAGCAGTAGGACTCCAAGAAGCAGGTGAGAGAAATGAGGCAGTCCATCTCAATCTTCTTCAAGCCACTGAATTTAGAGTGGCAGGATGTGGCCTGCATATTTCTTTTTCTCAGCTGCTTCTAAACTGCTCAAGTTCCTGCAGCAACAGAAGAACAGCTCAACCCCACTGTTTCACCTGGTGTAACACTAGACAAAAACAGAGAGGATTTTATGTCAAGATGTTTATTTTTCTCTTGGTTAGCATGACCCAACAACTCACTCGGTTCCTTAAAAAAACATTTCAACAAGTATCATGGCTCATGTTTAGAACAAATGGGCAAATTTTGTGCAGAAAAACAGCACTTAGAACACAAGTGCATTAAAAGCCTGGCAAACATTCAGTTTGTGGCAGCAGTTTCTTCCTCTTGAAATACAAAGAAATACAAAAACTAACATGACATGTGTGCTTGTTTCAAGATGTTCTACATTTCAGCAGTGGAAAAGTGAATGCTATTCAATCACTGCGAGTAGGTGATAATCTTAAAGCCACAGAACTCCTCAGGATTCTCTAGCCTTCATGCCTCTGCTCCATGGGCTTCTTACAGCTTTCCTGTGCTCCTGTGGAGCATGACCTATCTATGGAGGGCATTTTCAAGCTCAGTCTCTGGTCAGGAAGCCCTCCTCCTACACAGGGTATAACTTCAAAATTGCCAAAATCTAAAAATCTCAGGGAAAGTTATGAGAGAAGAAGTAAAATACAATTGAACAGGATTTAAAACAAAACTTAAAACAGGGTTAGAACAAAAGGTGCTCTTTGAACAAGTCTAGCCTGACCCAGAAGAATGAAGATGCTTCCTGCAGGTGAATGTACATAGGAATGCTCTCAGGAAGATTCTTCCTTCTCTTCTCCTCCTCTCAGAATCTGCTTGCCAGAAAACCTGGCCATTAATGTGAGGTGTTTCCTTATGTTTCCTTATTATTTTTTTCTTTCTTCTCACACCCAGCACTGTAACTCCTGGGTGTCCACAGCTCAAGGACAGTGGTTATGATGTGAGCCCCAATGCTGTGGCAGGTCAGCTGGACCATCCGGGCTCCTGGCTCATGCATTGCCACAGCCCCAGTTTTGGTGTCAACCCCCTAGAAAACTCTCTTATCTCTCCTCTTAAGATCTGCCAGGCTGCATGGCCTCTTGATGAGGTCTCACCCTCATACAACCACCTGCAACTGACACCACAACCTGCATCAGTTTTTTCCCCTGCCAAAAGCCTGATGGTTATGGAGGGAGCTAAAGAGCCAAGCTCTGTGAAGGCAATCCACAGAGGGCTGGCACCGAGGGACATCTTCACTGCCAGGCTGCCCAGCCAGTCGTGCCCAGAGTGCCTGAGACCCAACACAGTCAGAATTCCAGCCCAGCTGGAACAAGCACACCAGGAGCACTGCACTGCTGGCTGCTGTGAGGGTGAGAAGCTTTCCAGAGAAGCACCACAGCCCAAAAGCTTCATGCTGGAGCATCCCATGTTCCCTGGAGTCTGGTTTGTACTCCCAGCACACTGGTAGGATGCACCTGCACTTGCAGCTCTCTTTACACTCAGATTTTAAGGGGAGCAGCAAATATACATGACATGACAACAAAGGCATTAAAAAATCTCATATTTTTAGCTTCTCAGTTATATGTCCCAGTTATACGTCCCAGGTGCAATGCAAGCAGTAATGAAGGAAAGAAGAGGGCACTTTCTAAAAGGCAGACATAGGCTGGGCACTTAGGACACAAATGCAGCATTTTAAAAAATTGCTTCTGACACAAGAACAGCTGACAGAGATAATCTCCACAGCTCAGCATGAATTTAGACAGTCTTTCAACAACTCTATTAGACAGGTGTGGTAGCAGCCAGCTGTACTGCATGCACAGACCAAGTTTCTCTAAAACCTGAGTGCCCATATGGCCCTGCAGCACACTGAGGTGGTGCCACCCGCCCAGGCATCACCCTCCTCTCCCACCACCATCTGTCCACAGAGAGGGATCAGTATCAGCCTGAGGGGTAGTGCAGAGTCTAGATAATGAGTGAGTTCAGACTCCAAAATGATGGATGTTCCCATCCACAACACAGGGACCCCCAAACACCTCTACCCAGACAGGTTTAAAAGCCAGCTTTACTTCTGGCCTTTAATTCTCTGCTGAAGTTATCAGCAGAGGCAAGTCAAGCCATAAGGTGGGGTGGGCTGTGTGCTATTAGGAAGGTAAGCTTATTATCTGAAATGTAATAAATCTCTGTAGATATCTGGAATAGCAGAAGGCAACAGTTTGCTTTGCCATATCACTAGTAATGAGTTGGCAAGAGGAGAGCATTCCAAAACGTTAACCTAAAGCTTAATTTGACTGGCATGCACTTTGGGAGAGTACTTAATAAGACTGGTTCACCCAAGATGGGGAACTATCTGTCTGTTCATGCCTCCCATGAAATGCAGGAAGATATAAAAGAGTGTGATTTTAGCAGTTTAGAATACAAAATTATGAGGAAAAAAATCTTTGAAAAGTGATTGATGCAGTCTAATCATGTCTCACACAAGAGCATTTCAAATTATGTTAGATATTTTTATAGGATCTAGATATGATAAAGTAGGTTTGCCAGGTAGCAAGGCAGTCAAGAGGGAGGAAGGAGTAAGAAAATAATAAAATTATTTTCTTACTTTTTACACAGGCATATGGATAATGCCTTACAAACTACAAATAAAATGCACCAAAAAATTGCTAGCTTAGCTGTTAAGGCTATGGAGCTTTGCTTTCTAATCAACACTTACCCATAAAGCTGTTTTTAAATATTGATCTGATATCATGATCCCAAGGGAAAATAAATATCAAAAGGGGTGATTTAATTCAATCTTCATGGTTCCTGCATAACCATGATCCTATTTCTTCCAAAACCCAGAAAGCAGTAACTTAAGTGAAACTTATAGATCAGCTAATATATTTACAGCCTTAAAATAACATGAGACACACTATAAAATACACTGAGATCCAAAGTTAATCTCTTTCAGCAATATTCTTGCAGCAAGTAAAGATGAATTTCACGGTGAAAAAAATCCATTTCATCAGGAGCAAGACTGAGCTTTCTAATAACCATGCTCCTTTCTAATGTGGTACATCATTTTACTTTACTCATAAAGAACACTTTGCCAAATCTCCAGTTAGGCTTCATTTGATACAGCAGAGATGTTGCAAAACCAATACCCTCTTGCAGAAAGTCTCTTTAGACTTGATAATGACCACATTTCAATGCATTTTTGATGCACAGAAATGGTACAGTTACAATCAGCAGCTAAACACTGTTCTGATGGTGTCAGCCAGACAGCTTTTCCTTGGCTCCTCAGAGCTGTGAAGCAGTTGCAAACACCATAAGCTCATAGGAAAAATCCTGCTCCACCAAAACTCACTGTTCAGAGGTGCTGCACAGATTGAAGCAATCTTTATTTAACACATTTCACTTTTCTGCATAGAACAAGATGGTGATTGGCATTCTTGACTCTCACCTACCTCCAGCAGAGCACAAGAGCGCACCCCAGCTTCTGTGCTGCTTTTGTTCTGGAAACTGATACTAGCACACCTGAACTTTAAACAAAGGGAGCTTTCAATTACTCTAACCAGGACCACTGAGCTCATTTGGAACTCATCACCTTAGTCAAATTAGTGTGCTTTTCAGTGAATCCCAGATGTAGAAGATACCTCTGAAAGCTACTATCAAGTTATGCTGTAAAAGGGTTCCCAGGTTGACACACTCTCAACTCCACTCTATAAACCTGAAGATTTCTGATTTAGATTCATAGGAGGTAAAACATCAGGTACCAGGATTGCTCTGGGCAAGCTGCCATCTCAGCTGCAGAATTATTTTGGGGGTGATCTGCCATCAGCATTATTAGCTAAACCATCAGTTATATGTACAAATGTCTACATCTGTACAAAGACATCGAGAAGGGACCAGACTAGATTAGATTTACTTTCATTGCATTTTTTCTGACCTCTGGAATGAAAACCACGGGCTCAGAACGCCCTCAATAATCATCTCTCCCACAGTCATCCTGCAGCAAAGAAACTACAGACGACAAAACCCAGCAACAACTCAACCCTCTGGCAGTAACCTTTAACACTGGATTTATAGTAATTTAGGACAGATGGTAATTAAATTACTGAGGGATATTTTTCTGCATGACGTGTAATGTTTAGGAATGGCACAAGAAACCACACATATCATTGGTAACAGCCAGGGTGGTGCTTACATGGACACGCCAAGCTGACACCAATCTGTGTGACCCCAAAAGCTCCCAGCCATCCTCTTCTCTCCCTTGCATGCTTTCATGCTTTCCCATCACTTCTGATCTGGGAAAATACTGACATTTCAGCAGACCTGCTGTGTGATTTGACTAAGGCTGAACGGTGTGGGCAGCGCAAAGGCACAGTCAGGATGACTGTGCAACCACCTCAGTGGCTGTACCAAAAATGACACGTTCCATTTATTTGCACAAAAAGAGCCCTAAGTGATTCTTACATCTCACAGCAACCTATTAACAAAAAGACACTTTGTGAATGGAGTATCCAGCTAAACACTTCAAACAAATACATCAATTATGCATAGTCTGTATACTTTTTTCACCTTAGGGATCAAACTGGAATGAGACTAAAGAATTATGTTTTATTTGTATTAAAAATGTATCAGCTGCTGTCCGAGAAGGTTTTCCAGAACATTTGGTATGCTACCCAGGAAATTCTGTCTGAAGCTTGTATTGTTTATTCTTGCCAATACAAGGAGAAACGTGGTGCTGTTATAGCTGAGAACTACAGTAATAATTCTTCAGGCAGAACAGCTTGTATTTAATAACTTTTTCATCTGAGCCAGAAGATCTAAAGGGAAAGGAAGCCCCAATTTTACCCATCTATTTTATATATTCAGACTTTACAACCAATCTCTCTTTTATGGCACAAAGTGAAACTAGACAATCATTTCTGAATAGATCCTGTGTTCACCTTTGCTTAAAATGTGCCATAACACTAACTGGTAACCAGAGACATAGGAAGACTCTGCAGTTTCATAGAAGACACTGAGGGCAAAACAGGTGTAACTTTTCTAAGGGTTACACAAATCCTACTCAAAATCCTGCAGAACTGGGCAACGGTGGCCTGGAGAACTGGAGTTAACTGGCTGAAATACTAGATTTCACCATCTACATCCCATGAATGTAAACCACATTTGATATTATAACCTTCTGAGAGACCAATGGGTCAGAGAGCTAAATGAATAAAGAGCCTGTTTAAAAAAAATAAAAAAACAAATTAAATTTCAAAATGAGGCAGGCAGACAGGCATAAAAACTATCTTCCTGGAATCCAGGCTGGATATCTAAAAACTGGGAGAAAAAAGGGACTTCCCAGAGGCAACTGTTCTGTTTGGGAGAGAGCAGAGGAAAGAAGATGAATGTATATCTTTACATCTCCTGTGATTCTGTAACTAAGATCAATTTTAGCAAAACTCTCCAAAACTTAGCAAAAAATAGATTCTTTATTTACAGCTTCTCTCTCTCTTTCTTAAAGAAAAGCTCAAGTAAAAATGGACTGGACTTGGGACATGTAAGAAAGACAGGGATGATGCAATCATTGCTATCACAAAGTCATGAACAAGAGACATTTGATGGCCTCTCAGTGCTCAGAGACACAGAGGGGCTGCTGTCCCTTCCCTACAGCAGTGATGGAGCCTGCAGCAAGGCTGGGCGTCCTTCCATGCTGCCCCAGCTCTAGGTTTGCTTTGTGATGTTTGACAAAGTGACCAAGTGATGCATCAACAATGCACAACAGAGACCAAAATGAACAAACTACTACTGTAGTTAGGGAACTCATTTGTTTTTTAGTCTAATGATTATAATCAGTAAACTTCCCGAGTCTCAATCTTCCTGAACCACAGAAGGGGTGAGATTATAGGCTGACAACTGTAATTTCTACATATTACACATGTAAGTGTCATTTTCAGGAGTCTAGTAATGAAAACTCCACAAGACATTTTCAATAAATTAAATTGTTTTTTATGGCATGGCTACAAAATGGTTTGTTTTGTTTTTTTCTTTAAACAGGGCATTTTTAAATCACAGAGAAGTAAATTACTGTGTTTAAGAAGCTGACATTAGACACAGTAAATATTCCTAAACTGATTCCACTTCTGAACATCAAGGGTAAGAGAAAGGAAAGCGAAGAAAAGAATACTCAAATGCATGCTGATCAAGTTCTTAAGGCAAGTAATTAAAATAAACCCACTAAAATGTAAGGGGACAGTTATGAGAATTAATGCTAACAGGTTGGTATGTAATTTAATGGAGCAAGTTGTTAATGGCATCCTGTCTGGGATTAATCTCAATACATTAATCAATTAAGAATCGTTCAGAAAGCAAAAAAACTACAGGTTAAAAACATTTACAGTGCGGTAAACTTAAAGACAGTGATTCTAACATTCAAATGAACATTAAACCAGAAGAGCACAGAGATCTATTCCCATGCAACACATACAACCAGCTCTTATTAATGGTTCTGACTGATAGCTCAAGACATTGAGGACAGACCCCATAAAATGTGCAGAGCATTTTCTGTATTTGCAGCATTGCAGAACTTTGGAGTCCAAGTCCTCTCAACAAGAAGAAAGTTTGCAGTTCCTTCCTAACATCAATAATTGTGATTTTTTCATGAAATAAGTTGGACCAAAGGACTGTGATTTATGACAAAAAGCAGAAGTCACTTGGTAACCCATCCCCACTGTTATCCCCCCTCCTTGCTGCTGCATCCAAGCCAGAGACAGCACAAGTTGTGGGTTGTGGTCTCAGACTTTGCAGTTAAGAAAGCATTGACAGTGCATTTGGGGGAAAAAAGGATCTAATTCTTACCTTCAATTAGATTTTTTTAGATGCTTTGGAAATTCATTTCCGTAGGTATGTATGAGATTAAAAACAAAATAAAAGCCAAAGACTCTCTGTGCATTCTGGTATTTTGCTGTGAACTGTAAAAAGAACTGCATGGCACTGCTTTCAGTACTGCCCATATCCTTTAAAACTCAACCTAACAAAAAGGCTTTAATTGAAAGTATTGCATTTTGGAGGTCATCAGACTTCTTGCCTTAGTGAAAAATACCATGAACAAGTTCACAGAGTGAGGAGTAGAAGGGAAAGGAAGACGATTGCTTGGGCACTGAAGAAGATAAGTGCACATAAGGTAAATTACCCTTCTACACTGCACAGTCAGCCTGTGGATAGAAAGTTTCAACACAGCAGGTTGCAGCCATCATGATCTAGAGACTGCAAATGCCTCTTGGCAGAACACAGGCAAGCAGAAGTGGAACGATGTGTTTGCTTCCAAGAACGATCTGTTTCAGCCGCCCTGTCAGTCTGTGCCTCCAAACCCAGCCCCCCTTTCGCTCACACATTTGTGCCTCATTCCTCCAAGCAGGCTTGCTCAGGATGTTCAGGCTGCTGTGTGAACACCTCTGCTCTTCACACTCACAGATTCAGCCACATGAGCTCCTTCTCATGACAAGCCATGACAAGTGCGCAGCCATGTGAGCGAGAGCCCGAGCCCATGGCACCCTGCACACAGACAGAGACTCTGCTCCTGTTCACACGGGATGTGACATCAGGGAATCCCAGGCTCTGCACAGTAACCCAGCAGCAAAGGTGTGCCCCAGTGCTGCTGTCAGTGCATTGAAAGTTTGGAGAACTGAAGCATATCTGGTACAAAAAAACCCCACGGGGGAAAAGGCCACTGTTTCTTCAGTGCAATTCAGCTCACTTACAAAGTGAGTTTCTTGAGTCCAGCAGCACTGAGTGATGAACACTGCTGGGCTCACAGACCCCTTCCAGCTCCCTGTGTTCCCCAAATTGCTCAGAGTAAGGTCCCAGGACTCACACCTGCATATGCCCCTTCCTTACCTCTTACCTGCCCTCCTTTTTGAGCAAGGGATGCAGCTCTGCCCGTCTCCCAACTGCATCGCCCTCCGCAACTAAAAACATTTTGAAGCTTCTCTACTTAACTCAGGACTTCATCAGGGACTGTTTGCCTAGTGCTCTCAAGAGTCAGTCTTCTTATTTATGTACCAAAATAAGGGATGAAGAACATTACTACAAGAAACCTTAATTTAAAAAAAAAATAAAAAAAAAATCTGTTGTAAACAGTAGTTTTTCTATTAAACCTCATTTAAAACATGACTAATCTGGGCAAAGGTATGCATCAGAAGAAAGTCTCACTGTTAAGCACTGGAAATTTAATAAGCACCAAAATTGGAGATATATAGATATATATTTTACTCTCAGAGTTATTCCCCATCTGTTCTCCTTTTCCTTTCTTATTTTACATAAAATATTCAAAAAAAATTCATATTTCCCTAAGAAACTTTCAATATAAGTTGAAATAAAAATCAGAATTTTGAGCTTAGTTTAAAAAAATTGTTTTCTTTAATGGAAAGGGTAGAATAGATTTTTTTAGAAACAGTTTCCATGAATTTTTGTCTTCTACCCAAACCCTCCTCCAATCAAAATGGTTTCAGAGGAAGTTGATCAGCATGAGCACTTGTTAATAGGCACCCAAACTTGCATATTTTGGCTAAAAAACATCTCTGGAGGCTGGTCTGTGCCACTGACACGCTGAACTCTACTCAAATCCAACAGACCTTAAGAAACTCTCAAAATTTTGTATTTAAATTCTCCATGACGCAAAATCACTTTTGGCAATTTTATCTCCCCTTATTTGCTGGAAAATGAGAATCCTTTTCTGCTCCGGAGATGCTTCCTATGTCACTGCACCCCCTGGCATGCATTGTACAAGGTGTTTCTCTGAAAAATGTGCTCTGGGGCTGCAGTGGCCACATCCACCTGCTCTGGCAGTGTCTTTATGGGTCAGGGTAGCTACTTTGTACCTCCAGACTATTTAAAAACCATTTAAAGGCCCTAGTACTGCTTTTCTTCGTAGCAACTACTGTTTTCAAACAACTGCAACGTTTCAAAATGATGCAAAACTGGACTTAATAAAGAAAAATACATTTCAAATTGTTTTGCTTCTCTTCACTTACATAGAGAGTTATTGGCATACAGCTACTGAATAGGGAGATGTACTTATCTTCATGGTATGAAGATAATAAAAATACACCTGTACTGATACTAAATAACACTGCTAATCAATAACAACAGTTTTATTATTCATGAGCTACTATTAATAAAACCCCATGGGTTCTAATGTAACCATTAAAAGAATTAATACCGTAATTCAATTTTAAGTTCTTTACATCTATCTGAAGTCTATTAAAATAAATGAAAAGTCTCTCATTGACTCTAGATGATGCTCTGCATGTTAATGATGCCATGTGTTATTTTCACTCTTGCAAATCACCTTTCAGATATTGCCTAAACACCGGAGTACTGATTATGCTTCATGTGGGTGGATATAATGTTTCAAGAGAAGTGCACACCTCTCTCTCCATTCTCATTGTCAAAATCAAATTAGTTTTGCTCAGACGTTCAAAAAGCATTAGAATAAGGGAGAGGCAGAATCAGGGAATTTCCAGGAATTGAGATAGGGACATGGGAGGGACCCTGTCTCCTAATGGATGTGGTTTTCTCAACAATCACTGCATTTAAATCATTTATTCACTGAATCTGTTTTGTTATGGTGGCAAACACATGAAACAGTTAATGAAAGGGAAGAACAGGAAACAAAAAGGCTTCCAAGGGAAATTAATAGCTGAATTATGTTGTTTGAGAAACATACATTTAAAAAGCATGTTTTTGGCAAATATTCAATGGCTTTGATGGTGTTCCACCAATTTATTCTGTGTTCAGCTCATTTAGGCCCCTGTGAAAACCGAGTGATTGATCATATTGATGGTGCAGACCAAGAACTACTACCAAAAAAAATCTCACTAGCAGCAAGGCCACAAACATGCATTTTACTGAAGAACACATCCCTGGATACATGAGTAACTAGTAAATATAAAGACATTTATATGCAAATAATACACATATAGCTCTAAAAGTTAAAAGGACCACAGAGTAATTTTTTCAACAAACTTACAAAGACATGTCTGCATTGGAAGGCAACTCCGCTAAAGACATGTAAACCCTCGATTTTTATTCCATGTACTTTAAAAAATACTGCTAGTTGCACATTTGCTGCCAAGTACCTAATTACCTTTAAAAATCTAGCTCTGCACTGCTGAAGCTCTTGAGTGATCGAGGTATCAACATCACTCATCATTATGGAGCTAATTTTAATGATGAAAGCATTGCTAAAAGTTATTTTAAAATTCATTTTTACTTAATTTCTTTAGAGATGATTTGTTTGAGTACCTGAGACACAGTAACTAATCACTGACGGTTTTCTCTGCAAATATAAAATAGATTTATGTGCCCTCCCAGTAGGAACAAGAATTCCATCACCTCCTCCTGAATTTCAGAGCTATCGAATATTTGATGAGTGCTTAGGGAATCAGTATTGTGCCTTTTCACAGCAGTAATCAAGGAATGAAGTATTCTCTGCCATAATGAATCTACTGCAGGACTAAAAGATGAATATTTCAAATACAAAAGCAATATGTTTGTTTTGAACACTTTCAAGTTTGGCTTTAATAAAGCAAGTAGTGAAGTATGCAATGAATTATATTGTTAGATGGTTAAAACAGAGCTGTGCAATATGTCTGAATGCATTTAATCCAAGTAACTACTCATTTTAAATGTGACTTATAAATATGTATTACATGTATGATGAACGGATGACTCAGGAACCATGAGAGACCTGGGCCCTGCCTTCCACTCCTGGTTTGCTTCAAAGCTAGCTCAAGCCTGACAATTAACCAAGGCCCAGAGCCAGAACATCATTAACTCCAAGCTGAATCTTATGTGGGCTGAAATGAAACACGAGCACCAACTATTCAAGTTAGGATCATTTAAATCAAGCCTGAGGTGCCTGGCTGGGCTGGGACCTGCTCCAAGTGTTCCAGCAGCTGGTGGAACCAATGTGCAGCCAGAGGCTCAGTTAGGATTGCCACAAAACAGGGCCCCTCAGCCGGGTCCATCACTACCCTTCCTGCAAATCCAGAAGCCTTTCCTGCCAGCCAAGAGGGTGCTGGCAGCAGGAGGTGATGGACTTGTCAATTTGAACATCACCCACCAGTACCAGCTTCACTCTGAGAAACACCAAATCACTGCAACGCTGAAAGGAGTGGCCATAATGCGTCCTCCTGAAAAACCTGTCAGAAGGCAAGGTCTCATCAGTCATGGCATTCCCTCCTTTGTCTCCAGGGGATTTTGATTTTTGCTAAAATAACAACTGAGTTCTTTTTAACAACAAAGAAAACCCAGCTAGAGATTTCAGGCCAGCTCACCTCATTTGCAAATTGACAATACCTGCTATAGAGTCCCCACAGTGCTATTTTGTGTGAGACCCTCCCCCTGTCTATCCACAATGAGATACAGAGATAAGCAGTTATAGCAGCTTGTATCTGCAAGAATTGTTTCTTCGTTTTGTAATCTTCTTTTGTCAGATCAACTAACCAGCAGCACACAAACAGAAATAGCATTTATCAACAGAGCTTAAAATGAAAGTAATGAGAAAAGCACAGCTTTAATTACAACAAAATTCCAAGTGCTTCAATTACCCAAGTTCAGAACCAATGTACTTTTCCTGGAAATTGCCCCTGAAATAATGAATTCAATAAGGAAAATTCTTGTATAGTCCAAGTTAAATTATTTAAAAAGGAAGAAAGAGGGTACTTAATTATTTAATGTTTCACCAATAATTATATAGTTCAGTATAATGTTCACTCACTGGAGAACCTGATTTTCAAAGGAACATTTATGAACATCAGTCAAACAAAAAACACCTGCCAGACTATAAACTCAGCCAGTGTTGGGCACATTCATTCCAACACAGCATTACCACATTAGCAAAAATCCAAGTCTTAATGGCAAATGTATCCAATAATTTATGTTTTCATAAATTTAATATTTACATAGAAAAGCATGCATGATACAGTTTTCTAATGCATTTGTAAAACAGTATGACCTCTCTTGCTACAATTTTCAAAAGCTGTGTTCTAGGTAAATGAATTCAAGATGGGACCAAAGCTCTGGAAAATAGAAAGCTGTAGTACTTGCACAACATAAGCTGCCAATCAAAATGTGACCATGGACATCTTAGGGACATTTCATTCAAAAGTTACTAGGAATCAATTTTAAAAGACAGCTTTAAATTAGCTGCCTGAAATACTAGCCATGGCAAGTTTATCTGCATGGAGTCCTGGGGAGCAAGGCTCAGGGAACACCAAGTATCTCTCAAGAAAAAGGTTTTCCCAAGTCATAGATCAACAAGTCATAGATAGATCAGTTGAGGGGGCTAAACCAGCACCTTGGTCAAACACAGTAGGGATCTGCAAAAGGATCATCATCATCCATTAATAACTCTACGTTAACCCTATGTACAACAATTCAAGCCCTATGGGACTAGTTCTGGAAAATCTGCATGACGGCCAAAATAGCAGCTGTCACACTGGTGTCCCTAAAGTTTATTTACAGGTGCCAGAATTCAGCACATGCCCTTCTAGACTGGGGCCTCTGGGTTTTACAAATCTTTCTCAACTGTTCTCTGTCTTGGAGCAAAGCTGCCCAGAAGGAAAACCTGATACACTCACGACTTTAACAACACAGCACTGATTTCTCATTTCAACCCAAAAGCAAAGGAAAATATGCCAAAACCCCCAAATCATTTCCCTGCAGCCACAAAACAGGTCATGCCTGGGTCACTTTGCCAAAGAATTACCTTGATCCCACTCTCTGGAAAAGATCAGAGGGTGTTCATCAGTAATGGCCTCAGATTTCACAGCTCCCAGAGCAGAGAAGCCCAGCTGCACCATCATCCAGACTTTACAGCTCATGTCCTGAGGCCAGCAGGGCTGGAAATGATGAGTAGTGCAGATTTCTACTTCCCTGAGGGAACTACAACACTCAGTTGGGGTCTTGGAAAGCCTGAGGTCTCTAACAAGCAAAGATGGGGGTTTTAACAGCATAACACACTATTTTAGGTTATTTTAATGGCTCCCTTGGAATTGTGCGAAGAGAGACTTACAGTAAGTGCAGCACTTTGCAGGTGGGGAATAACAAACACAGTCCCACCACAATTTTAAGATCCTATAAAAAAAAAAAAGATTTAGGGAATAGAGTGATGTGACATGGGGGAGCGCTTCACATGGCTGATATGAAGCCCATCAGGGCAATTTAGCAGGTGAATTCCAGAGAGATGATGCCACAACACGTGCTGCACACCATGGCACAAACCCACGCTCCTTCTGACACGGCACACACACCAAACCCACAATGCTTCACTGTGGTATGAACCAGCCTTTGGCTGCTCTGCTTGTCTTGTATGGCCAAATTCAGCTTGCCCAAAGCTTCCCTCAGTACATGGAGATTAAGAAGTCTGGGGAATCATCATCATGCCATGCCACTGTAAATTATCACAGCTCCACCAACTTTGCCCTAATATGAAATGCCACAGAACTGCTCAGAATCCAACAGTGATGAATTTAACATGCCTCCTTCCACTATCCTGATGTCAGCAGAGTTACAGAAATTTATGCAATACAAGGATCTGTCCTTTTCTCCTTATCAAAGCATTTGATCAAAATCAGTGTCATGCAAAAAGACAACCTTACTTAATTTGAGCAGCAGAGTCAGGCTTGTCACTCTAACATCATAAGAAAAAGGGAGGTATTTACATATGAGTACTTGCATATTCCTTTTTATCTGGCTTCACAAAGATAACAGCAAGATCACTTCCTTCCTCAGTAAAAACTAGTGTGAAACCTCACAAAGGATCAGCATTTTCCCTTGCTCTTCCCTCCCGTCTTTCCTCTCTTCTGTAAAGCAAGACCCCAAGACATTTCAAATCTTCATTAGCTACTTCTCTGCCTGTGACAGCCTGGTGGTGTGGAGTGGCTCCAGCTCCTCTTCAATTCACCCTCCAGTCAGAAAGGTAAGACCCTGTTTCTGCTATGAGGTAACAAGGGGCTCACACTGCTGAATGCCACTGCCACAGGTGACACTCCCATCACCAGCGGTGGTCCCTGCCCCACGCCGCAGATTTGGAGCGTGTGGAACCACAAATGAGCTCACCCAGCAGCCCCAGATTGGCATTTCTCAGGATGCATTTCAAACAAGTGGATGCATAAATTCACTCATTTGGAAATCTGGTCTGTTCAAGAACTTGCTACTATGACAATTTAGAAGAAGCCGCTACAGATAAGATTGATGAAACGTATTGATTAATTTTCTCTCAAGCTACATTTGAATTTTAAGTTTTCCCTAAACAAAACCAGTTGGTGTTGGTTTGTTAGTATTCCAGGGACTGCAGCAATGTGCTTCAGCAGCAAAGGAAGTTCCATGATAAATGTGTTCTCCAGTCTGCATCTGTAGAGTAGCTATAAAGTCAGAACAATCCAGGCAAAATTTTTCATTATGTTTTTAAATATACTTATTTACATTTTAAATCACACATAGACAATATGAAATATCTTTCACTTAGACAGGTGGGAACAAGAAAACAGATGCATCCATTAAGCTTGAAATAATTCAATGAATTAGATAGTACTCAGTGAACACTTTGGTTTATGGATATAGCCTTTGTTTTAACTTACTTGAAAAAACACAGCCATGGCTCCTACCACCCTGTTTTCTAGAACTGCTGTTCCAAAACTGTCAAAGTCATCAGGATTGTAGAAGTAAATCTGCATCTGCAAAAATTAAAACCAACAACAGAATCACATTAGTGTTGATTCATACAGCTTTCACATGATGTAATGCATACACGTTGTATGTAAAGCCAGTGTTATGAACCTGAGATAAAGGAATTCTGCTGAACAATTGTTTAACCAGCATCTTGATTAATAGCATGACTGCCCTGCTGGGACAGTAAGCAGGGAACAGAGTTGATGCAATGCATTTTAATACCAAATCCAAAGGTAAACAGTATGGCCAGTCTGTTCAGATGTTAAACTTTGTGCTTTCTGCCAGCATCTCTTCATTTCTTTGCACATTGAAGGCTCATCTCCTGCTCTGTTAAATGTGCTAAACACATTTATCTCAAAACCCATAGAGAATTTTGAAAAGGATTTCGATGTTTAGAGTTATTCCTTTACTCCTAAAGTAATTTGTAAGATAAAAGTCTGTCTCCATAGCAATGCATTTTTATGAGCCTCTGATATTCAGGTCTATCAGTTAAGGTCACGCTTGTCCCCGTCTTCAGTTAAATTTCATGACTTTTATTCCCAAAGTGTTAGTATTCTGCAAAAAGCATGAGACAAAACCAGATATATTAATGTAATTTTTTAATGAATTATAAATAATAATAATTACACAAACCCCAAGCAGGTGAGAACAATGATTACCCCAAACTAGCAAGGTGCAGTTACACAAATGGAAGAGGACCAAGAACAGCTTCCTCTCTACCTTCTGCTGGTAAACAATCCCACTCCACTACACACATGCCATGAGTAAGGGCAGCCTACCCAGGCCTGTGTGTGCTCGTGCTCTTGATTTCCAGTATGGTTCTTGTTCCACTTCCCACAGTAGCTGAGCTCCCACTTCTGCCAGCTGTTTGAACACACGGCTGCTTCTCCAGTAGTTGCTCAACCCCTCCACTCCAAAAGAAGCCCCTAGTGTTAGTCCATCTCTATCAGCCATGATTTGCTTGTTTGGGTTTTTCCAAAATAATGCTGCACAACACATCCTACTATATTCACAAATGCACTATTTTCCCCATATTTATATTTCCCCATATTTATATATGCCAAGAGAGATTAAACCCTTTTATACCACAGATACATTCCTACTCACATTTACTGATTCCCAGGCTTCTGGCTGTATATACTGTCTGTATGGATAGGTGCTTTGCCAACATTATAGAGTTAAAAAAACATCACCACGTAGGGAAAAGGCCAACATAAAGGTCGGAGCATTTAGAGGTAGAGGTACTTTTTTCAGCAGAAGGAAGACCACAAATAACCCACAAAGAAATGAAAAAAAATTGGCACTCACACCAGCTTCGTAAAATTTGAAAGCAATTTTCTTCCCCTTCTTTGGCCTTCCTATTCCCAGCATACTCACAGCACACACACAGATGCTGACAGTATCTCATAAAGGTGGCAGTGCCTCCAGATTCTGACAACCCATGCATTGAACAAATGCAGAGCAAGGCACAGCCATTCATTGCTGTAGAAATTAGAAACCGTTTCTTTCAGGTAGAATTGCTTAAACTTCAGTTTAGCCAGCACAGACCAAACCTGGCAAAACACTCACAAACTACATTTTGCTCCTCTTTAAAGTAAAGTCTAAAATTATCTTTACCTTACATAAAACATTTCACAATATATTCCTCACAGGAGTTTATGAAGAAAAGCATCACTGAGTGAGTTCAGCATATGCCAAAATCATTTTGGATCAATTTTGCTCAAGGCATTTTAAGGAAATTAATTTATACAATACACTCCTGCATACCAGTGCAAAGGGCTTTGGTAAAAGAGTTTTCATTCAGATCCCTCGTCTTAGCAGTTTAATCTCACAGCCTAATCAAGAACCACACTCTGCCTTGATTACCATACACATTGGAGCATTTTACCACTGCTCCCTGGTGTTTTTCCAGAGAGCGTGGCTGCTCTCTCTGCATCCATCACGTCAAGGGGAACTGTCCTGTATGAAAAATTAGTGTCATCTGTCATGCAGTAGCTTCCTTATGTGCTCATATGGCTAGAAGGAACATTTTAGGAATACAATGTCTGAGGAATTGCTATTATATAATTTACACACACATACTCTGCAAAAACAATGGTAAAAAGACAGCAAAGTTACACCCTCAAAGCCTCATGGTTCAGGCTGCTCATAAAACCACACCTGGACACCGCTGAGCATTAGCATTATGGCAATTTTCTAATTATGTGATCACATATTGTTCTCTTCCATAATACAGCCTCATCACTTTTCCCCAATTTACAATAAAATGCAAATGTATCCAATGTATTTTTGTTCTTTTATTCATAATATACATAATATTGAATGCATTTATCAGTAGATAGTTAATTTAATATTTTCTATGGGTGGGATAAAGTTCTTTATGTACAAAGTGGGAATAAGACAGTTAACTGTAAAATTAATTTCACCGCATACTTAAGTGGCCTAAACATGCTAGAAAATTTTCATTATTACTCCTTATTATATAATTAGTGTATACAATATATGGGGCACTTTGCATATAAATGACTTCTCCTGTCTCTGCCTGGGACATAAAAAGCAGCAGCACAGAATGCAACAAAGAGGCTTTTAAGCTAAAGAAAATTTGGATTGTATTATAATATGCTATTTGTGAAATGCAGAATGGAGAATCACCCAAGCTTACACAACCAACCTGATTTATGGCACCGACTGATTTCAGCCCCATGCAACAGCATTTTTGCACATTTTTGCATGTGATTCCACAACAGCTTCTATTTTCCAAAATTACAAGATTTAAAGGCTGAGAATCCTACAGCAAAGCCTGAAATGCCCTCTGTAGTGTGACAGTACCCGTGTGCAGTCAGAGCGCTCTGCTCCACACATCCCTGCTGACTGTGCTCCACAGAGCCTTCCCCGTGGCACAGGGCCAGCAGGGCACGAGTGTCCTGCTCTCTATGGTACTATATATGAGATTTACAAGGCTTTCACATCTAGCCCCATTACAACTAACAAGGCTGGGAAAGGCTTACATGGCCTTCCTTAATCTCTGATGTGCAACACGGCAGTGCAGTTGCATTTACCTTGTAGAGAGGTATCATAAAACCCATGTGTGTCCGAGCAACTTGAAATTTTCAGTATTTTGGTAAAGCCAAGCTGAGACAAACCATCCCTAGTGAAACAAAGGTATTTCTCCTGCAGGAAGAGACTCTCCATCCTAAAAAGCTACCACTAATACTACTGCAGCTACAGAGCTTTACCAAGGCAGGGAGAGGGCAAGAGCCTGCTTTTAATGGCAAAACCTCATGCTTTGACACTCTTCAAGCTATAAAAGAATTGTTTTCAAACTTGAGAGAGATTTGCTGTACAGCACAGATTTAAGCCTGAAAAAATAGCACTGAGGGCAAAATCTTCAGACTGTTACAAGTGCCTTAAAACAGAGGATTAGGGAGAAAGCCCTCACTCTGCCATAACCCAGGAGATAATCACCAGTCACCCTGAGAAAACGTGTCATGTTTTCTAGTCTCTGCTGTCCAGGAAGATCCACTGGCCAAACATTACAGTTTCCAAGCACTCCAGGTCTGTCTATTCCCAGCCTACAGCACTTGGACAAGTGAATACAGCCTGCACTCCCAACATGTGGGTGATTCTCCAGCCTGGAGAGCCTTTGCCTCCAAGCTCCTACCCCTCCAACATGCCCTAGGGGCAGGACATTGCCTCCTCCTCAGGACAACCTACTCCCTGCAGGAACACTTTTCTTCAACTGTGTTCTTTCAACCTCTACAGAAATCTGGTGCTACCCAGACCTGGCAAAATGTCTGTGCTTAGATTCTGACGCCAAACTGGGCTGCCACCATGCTGATGCTGTAAGGACAGGCTGTCCAAAACGTGTGTATTACTGAGAAATACTGCCCACCAGAGACCAGTTCTGATTTTATTAAGTGCAATTGCCTCTGAATGACTAAACCCTCATTATGAAAAGTCACTGGCTTGCAAGAGCTGAGCCTGCTTCCAATGAATGGCCTCCCCTCGCCACCCATCCACAAATGAAAGGCTCTGTCTCTCTGCTTGGCAAGACAGGCATCCAGACAGAAATCACCATTCCTGTGCATGACATCTCTTTGCTGTCATTACCCCACTACAAAGACAGAAAGTTTACATCCAATACAGACTGTCATGGCCAAACTCATTCAGCACTTACGAGAGAAAACCCACAATGAGCATTTGATAGATCCCAGAAGATGTGAGTGAGTTCAAAGCAATTCTAAGAGACTGGGAACCAAGCAAGTACATTTTCCATAGACAGATGCCAAGTATTTTAAAAATAAATAATTGAGACTTTTAAATTGAGCTGCTATCACCCTGTGCAACCTCCTACAGCAGATTTCTCTTTAGATTAAAAAATGAACAAAGGCTCATTGTGCTGTCACAGATGTGGAGTACAGAATATTCAACAGAATCAGGAATTCTGGTGCAAGGGAAAGGATCATCAGAATTATCTTTCTGCTCATTTCCTTCCAGCAATCCAAGGACTACCGTGCAATTTAAAGAATGGTAAAAAAGCATAAAAAAAAAAGGTTTTATAGACCAGCCAATTTTTTATGAATTAGGCAGCAGAACACAGACAGAGCAGTGATGTGGATTATTATGTACTGCTTTAGAGACAGAGTATTTTCAGAAGAGCGCAACACCCAGGCAGCGCAGGTAGATCACAACTCTTTGCAGAATGGTGAAACAAAAATCTTGAAATGTTTGCTTTAAATGATGGAGTTAGGCACCGAATATACTAATTCTTAATTAGTGCCTTGCTGCTTACATTGTAAGAATAAATTATTCTCAGACACTTTTACAACTGGATTTAAAACCTTTCGCACAAAAATAAATTCTCTGCTAAGATTATGAATCATACATGTTTTTTCTTAATTGAAAGCTTGCATGTAACTTACTTTTGCTTTAAATATGTGCATAGATTTCCAGTGAACTGGATGATGTGATCCATTTGGCTGGAATAAAAATTTTCTACAGACATAATGTAATCTTCACTACAGCACTAAAAATTCAAAATAACTGTCCTGCAGTCTGTGTGTTTACTGGAGTGTGAGATGTACACTGGGGCAATAAAGTCTAATGTTTGACTTCTCATTATATTCTCTTTTAAAAATCCATGAAACTTATCATTTATAACATATTCAAAATCTGCTTAGGAAAGGCACGGGGAAGAGTGAATCGTGATGTTTTCCAGTTCTCCTACCAGAGCTTGATGTAATAACACAGAGTATATTGCATTCTTTTGAAAAGATAAAGTTGAACAGGAGCAGATAATGGCATGTTTTTCCTGCCTAGTCTATTATTCATCAGTGAATTTTTAACTATAGTTAGGCAGGTAGAGAGATGTATTTTGAATGTCATAACTTGGTATTCTACAGTGCCTAAAAGTGTGCTGGGTAAAATTGCAAAACAAAGAGTCAGACAGGGACTTTGTCCCAGTGTAATTGCAACTTGATAATGAATACAATGCTAGGCTGAAAAAAATGAAAGGAGCTGAAACAACAGGGAGAGGAAGATCATGCAAGTGAAATACCAGAATTTAACTCAATTTAGACATTCATATCCCTCAGAAGAATGGTAAATTTCCCTTTCATCTTCTTTAAGAGTAAGCATGAATTCTTGCTCAAACAATGCAGTAGGTGTACCTGTGCTATAAATTGAGACTAAGCAATTTCAGAGTCTTTTTCAACCTGAAGGGTGATAGCTGTTGCACCTTCTGCCCATAAGTCTGCAGAGCATTTAAACTTGTGAGTGGCCCAGTGACAGTTCAGCAGAGCAGGGAGAAAACCCAGCGCTCCTGGGATCAGCCTGGGCTCCCACGCATTGTTGGATCCCACCCACATCGCTCAGTATCTTGAGCGTTAACTCCTGAATGTTATGGGAGAAAGACCTTGCCAAGACAGAAACTTGCCTGATTTCTACAGCCTTTCCCTTAGGCCTGCTCCCATCCCTAACACAAAAATCCATCTCGTGTGTACACAGTGAGTCATTACACAAGGAAGGCCCATTTGATGCTAAGAAGCTGCATGTTGCATTCATTTGTATTACCGTAATATGAAAATAACGGTGTCAGTGTTTATGCTTTCCATAACGTGAAACTTTTTTGCAATTGCTTTGTACTCCGAGTAACAGCCATATGATTCACCATGAAATGAAGTCTGGAAAATCGTTTTGGATAAATGGAACTATAAATTCAATAGAATTTCCATGACAACATAGATTGCAACACTCCACCACAAGTGAAATGTTATAAATCATTCAAAACCAACAAAAAAATCAGCAGTAAGTCTTCTCTTTCACAATGCACAAGACCCTTGAATTATAAAGCTGTGGTTATTACCTCCCAGTGCAGTGTCTCTTGTTTCTGATCCTCCTTCCTCTGTGTTACAAGAGTTATTTCATTTTTGACCTCTTTCCAAACACACTTTAATACTGAGATATAAGCAAGAACTGAAGCATAATGAGCAGGAGGCTATTTTGAACCTTTCTTTCTCATCTCCGAAAAATGCTCAAAATGTCTTCATCCTGTGGTAATTATACCTGTGTATCTCACAGCATCTTGTTAGACACACAAATTTAGGAGGCTCTTTTTCTGGAAATGTGGGTGGTAACTGGTGCAATAGGGTGCTCAGTCAGCTTGTGAAAGGGATGTGAACCACATGTCCAAGGGATGGAAGAGATCCAAGGAAAGGAGGTAAAAATAAAAAAAGGCTAAAAGATTGCCCCACACAGTATTGCTCATTTCTACCCTTCGAGGATTCCTGACAAATGGTATTTCACTTCAAGTCCAAGGAATCGGAATGATGTGATTCCAGGAGAACCTTCACTGCAATTTTAAAATCACTGTGGCTCTTGCCTTCATGCCTGGAATAAAAACTTAGAAAATGCAAAGCTCTTTCCTTCCTGAAAAGATTAAGAGGCCCATGAAAACAAGGAGAGACATAGTTCAGTATTCTGGGTTTTTTTTTTGGTGTAAAAGTAGGAATATTTCTTAAATATCAAATCTTTTGGTAAGTTGAGAAATGGCAACTTATTAGTCCTTGGACTGCAAAGGCTACTAGAGAGTTTTTGCTATCTTCCATTGATCACTGCCTTTTTCTGGGCCTCAGTTCCTCATGTGGTCATTGCCTATCCCTTCTTTAAGCAGAAGTTTTATGAAAAAAGCTTGAAAATTTTGAAATTAATGGGAAGAATGACACACAGTTGAAAACCATGTGAAATTCACTGCCACATGGAGTGTTGATGGAGGAAAAAAACTTTGAGGTCGCTGTTCATTTGCTTGATATTGCAACAAGGAAGAGTCACAGAGGTACCTCACAGAGAGAGCCTATTGTCACCTTAATACTGGTACCAACTTCAACCATAACCTACAGGAGAAGATGTCATGAGGAGTTGTTTGTGCTGTATCCCTGAGGTGTTCAAGGCCAGCCTGGACGGATCTGGATAACCTGATCTAGTGGAAGGTGTCCCTGCACATGGCAGGGAGTTGGTATCAGGTGATCTTTTAGGTTCCTTCCAACCCAAACCATTCCATGCCATGTGGGTCACATCCCTTTTACGAGCAGATGTTGCAGGGCAGTGCACCCACACACCCAAGGGCATCTTCCCAGACTCTGGGAGGCCAACTGGTGTCTTTCACTGATCTTTATCTCCTCTATCAGAGACTTTTTTGCGTATTTATTGAGTAGCTCTGAGTCTCACTCACAGTGGCTTTGTCTGATGGTGGCATATTCCAAGTAAGGCAGCAGGAACACACAACACTGAGGCAAACGTGGCTTCCTAAAACTGCACAAATGGAAAAATTAGAGGCAATACTTAGCTGCTGTCATGGCTGAAAATCTGAAACAGGCAATTTAGAAAGTGGCTAAGCACCAAATGACACAGCAACCAAAAACAAGCTGGATGGACTAACTGTGTGAACAGAATAGCTCTGAACTCCACCCAAAAGTGGCTGTTTTAGATATCTTCTTAATCAGCTTCCCATTGCCTTCCTAAAAGAGAAAACATCACTACTGAAGAGTTTTAAACTTCAAAATACCCAAACTGCCCATACTTCAGATCATCTTTCAGGAATCCATTTACTTTCTTAAACACCAAGAAGTGCTGCCAGAATGGAGAGAACTGGGAATTCCTTCCAAAAATACTCCAGCACTCTTCAGGAAAAACAAAAGAGCTGCACTTGAAGAATAAACCCTACAAAAGAGTAGTTTTCCTAGCATGTGTGATTAACACAATTTGATATCCCATTCACTTTTTAAAGATGCACTAGCAGAAATATTCATTCTTCTGAGAGCTCATGTCTTAGCACAAATTCCTCTTTTTGCACTGTGGAATTCAAAATGTCCTCTGTGTGTGGTCTTTTTTCTTGATGATGGGTTTTTCTTCTTTTTTCTTTTTTTTTTTTCAGTCGGAGAAGGCAAGGTCTTCCAAGAGGTTTAATGAACTTCCAAATGCCTCAGAACAAATTTTGAGGTATTTATAGTTTCACTCTGGATTCAAAGCTATGCAGCAGATGGGGCACGTTTTCAGCAGCATTTTGCTGGGCGAAAGGCCATTCCTATCTCTGAGGGGATGTGAAATCCTCCAGGCTGTACACTGGCAAAGTTATTTTTATTTATCAGCTCTGAAGTAGATGGACAGCTAGAGTAGAACCAGACCAGGACTAGAGCTTACTTGGAGGATAAAAATAATAATGGGTTTTCTCATATTTTGCAAAATACACCTCTATCTAGACCCTTACCATAACACCAAAGGCAAAGCAGAGTGCTCAGCACTGTTCTCAGCAGCTATTTGCAGATTACTGCAGGGACAGCACTGGTTCTGTCACAGCTATCCCATCAGAACATGAGGGATTTTTCCAACACAGCTGCTTAATGCGGGTGTTTTACTTCAAGATTCTCAAAAGGGTTTAATAGGCAAGGAGTGAGTACACTATATCCTTCCTAAAACTCAGGATCTCCTGAAAATACCTCAAATCGAAATCCTTCCCCACCATAGGCTGCCTACCCAAATTCCCCAGCACTGGAAAACCTTACATGTAATATCTCCGTACACTGTCCCTAATTTTCTAGGTTTCTCTACCCTTACCCTCTGCCTCTTTTACCAAGCAGAAAGTGAAGTCTGCACACATCTCGAGTGCAGTGTTAAGAAATTTGTGAACTTCCTGTCTTAAGTGTACAGACACACACACACAGAGTAGCTGAGTGCCATCTTAATGGTGACAGTGTGTTAAGGACATGATTCTGGATTTACACTAACAAATCAAAAAGAACTAGACTTCAGCACAGCAAGAAGCAAAATACTCAGGCAAGCAGCAAAACTGACAGAAAAGTAAAGTGCTGGAAATTGTGTAGCCTTTTAAAGTTAAGCCCTTGTCCACTGTCACAGCTGCAAACCCATTTGCAAACACATTCTGTAATGGTCCTTTGCTAAAGGTCAAAGGTATTCTTCCATGCCTATGAAACAGAAACACAGCTCTGATTCTCACCCTTCCCTTGCTCTACCTATCTGCAGACATGTTGAGACTCCCCTGGTGCATCTGATGCTGCTGCTTACTTGTGGCAACACCTTATCACCTTATATAATGTGACTGAAACAACCTCTCAGCTTTAACACTTCCAATTTCTTACAGGCCCATTGATGTTGAAAAAAAAGAACACTGAACTTCTTTGGAGTCCTGAAGAACACAACAGCTCCACCAGATTGGCATTTGAGTCCAAATTTCACAGGCTTTGGTTTGGTAGAGCTTTCAGAACACATTCCTGGTGGGAGGCATGCCCAGTTGTATCCCTGCTCAACCAGGCTTTGAGCCAGTTTCATCCCTTCCCTCGACTGTATTTTAATCATAGAAATGATTTGCATGCCCAAGAGTCACATTTCCAGTCTGACTCACACCTGTGTATTTCTGAAAGCATCTCTTCTGCCTCAGCATCTCACACTCAAACAATTCATCTGTGTAATGGACACCAGAGAAGTTCTGGTTCTCAGTGTGACAGCTGCTGGCTTCTCTCCAGACTCTTGGTGTCTCTGGCTGTAAAGGTGCCCAACCAGTTTAATTCTTGCTCATGGCACTCTTCTCACCACCAGCACCAGATATTTGGATTGCACGTGCAAACACAAATGGCAACTGGGAACACTCCAAACTGGGGCAGCCTCTACCATCACACAGCAGGGAAAGCTGCCCTGAGCTAGGGCTGGGCAGGTACCACCTGCCACACAAATCCACACCAGTATGTGCTACTGGTGCACTCACCTCTCCTGCTGTTGTTCTGTCACAGCACAAAACGCCTCAGCGGAACTTTTGAAATATGGGAGTTGCACCAGTAAAGTCTTTATCATAAATCTGATAATTAACCTGCACAACTGATTTCCCTCCTGGCAGCAGACAGGTTGGAATAAATAGTCTACTCAATACCTACTGAGAGAAGACTTCTATATTTCATGTTTACTTTAGACAAGTACAAAAACCTTTTGACAAAGGGCCTCAAAGAGTCAAATTCCTTGCAGTTTCAACAGAGCGCCCTGAATAATACATAAAGCAGCTATGCTCTTATCCCTAAAACCACAGGTGTGAACCAGATGTCATGCTTATCTTCTCTTGAGATTACAGCAATCGCACGCCTTCAGAATATAAAGTAAGCTTTGGATCAAGGAACCTGAAATATATTAAAAATGTGGCACTGAAGTTAAAAATTCAAATATTAACCTAGAAATCACTGTTTCGTTCAAGAGTCTGTTTATAGCCTATGTTCTGTAAAAGTTGTATTTCCTTTATTTAACCTTTTTATAACAAGATGTATTATGAATCACAAAGCTGAGATAAAACTATTTGCATAAATCTCAATATTGGTAAGCAAGATTTTGCCAAACAGATCTTTCAAATATACCACCATCTATTAAACATGCATCATGGCTCAAGAAACAGAATGAAAGTTAAAATCCCTAATTTAAATTTTAAACTTTCCGATTATTGTAGTGAAGGTTTAGAAAAAGGTGAGCATATGCTGCACTCAAATATTGAAAAGAGATTAAACCCAGAAAGGTATCTCAAAGAGAATTTTAAAGTCAACAATACACAGTAACAAGAAATGGTGCAAATGTGCTCTAACCATACAGCCTTGATCATAATCAGTCACCTAAGAGTGCATAGCCAGAGAATTATTAAAAAATGCTCAGTTGTAAGAAAAATAACAATTTCCTAGTGAACATCACTAGTCTGTGTGTTTGTTACCGGGGGCATTTCAGGAAAAGAACCTCACCAGATGCACAAAACATCCTGGCCCAGCAGATTCCAAAGGTCATACTCCCATTGCAGTATTTCTTCTCCTGAACTAGGTCCAGGCACCACCTCCTGACTCTCGTGTCAACGCCTCAGGAGCAGCAGTGATTGCTGCAAGGGTCTGCTGTCCCTGAAAGAGGGTTCATGTCCTCCTTCAGTTTTTGCTCAGCTTTCCTCCTCCACCTTGGCTAGCTTCATTCTTTAATCCAACATTCTAGTTTCCTTCCACAGCATCCCCTATCAAACACACACACGCTCCAAAGGCTGTCAGCAGCTAATGCTAACACTTCACTAAGGGAAGTCTGCTAGGTCAATTTATGACAGAAATATTGCAGGTTTGTAATTAGAGCACTACATAAGAAAGCCTGTGTTTACTCAATAATCTCCACATTCCCTTAACAGATGCATGCATCTCCTCTGTAGCTGTAAAGAAAAGGTGGTGAATGTGACCTGAATCCAACAGCTGTAACGTCACCTGCTTGATCTTGAGAGAGTTGAGCTACCCTGTTCACATACCAGTATTCACCAGTGACCCAGAGCCTCAGCCTGCCCTCCAGCAGCAGGGCCTGTGACTCCCGGGGAAAAAGCATCCAACATCTTGGCTCATTCATGTCAAAAAACCAGAGTATGAAGAGTTGTAGGTTAAGGTGTTAACATGACCCTGTCTGTAAGGCTGAACAGTCAAACTTGGTTTGAGTCGAGAGCACAGACCCAGGCTGCTCAGCTCCATGGCAACACTAATGATTTAAACATCTTTATAACTTTTAAATGAAGATATAGGAGAAAAGTTGTACAGTACAAAAAAAAAAACCCACCAAAAACCAGTACAAAAAACCCCAGAAAAAACAGCACAAAAAAAACAGTACAAAAAAAATGATCCAGATTTTCAAATATAAACAATTGAATCTTCTAGTGTCATCTATGCCTTATCCCCACCTCGGTAAGCAAATGGATTTTTCTTACAAAAACAATCTGTGGATGGTATTAAATGTGGTGAAAAACATTCTCCTCCAGAAAAACAGGTGAGACAGGCTACTTCTAGGTCTGGAGTCCAGTCCTAATTTCTGCAGAAAAAAAACATGTAACAGCAAAAAGAAGTGCACAGCCAGATAATTCGGCTTCTGTGACTGATACTTTGCAACTTCATTACCGTGGAAAGCAGGCAATGAAAGTGTCTGTTATCAGCCACTTCAACACCTGGTAATTCCTGCCAGGTGGCACAGGACACAGCTCTTCCCTGCCTTGCCAGGCACGGGATCACAGCAGCTCTGTGAAAGGGAGTGTGCCTGGGCTCCGTGTGCCAGGCTTGTGCTGAACAGATGGAGGAAAGAGATAGGAAGGAGAACAACAGAGATGGGGGAAAGAAATGGAGAAAGAAAGAAAAGACAGCATTCCTATCTCTCACACCAAAGGGCTGTTTAAACTTCACTGAAATCGGTGGCAGCTCTGGTAGCACTGCTACTCTGAGTATTTCAAAACACATTCAGGATGATGACTGGCTTCCTTGAACACCCAGAGGTTGCTGGGTTGGCATTACAGGGTCCTGACATCCCAGGAGATTGTAAAATTCAAGTCTTTCAGTTCATCTCCTTCCCTCCACCAATTATCATCTGGCCCTTTCACTCCCAAGATCTCCCATCACACAGCCTGCCAGCCAGGGGCTATGGGTGACACCAGCGTTATCTATCACTTATGTGCACCAATCTTTTACAAAACACCAGCCTGATCTGCTAATTTCCAGCTCCATTCCCTTCTCATTTAAGTACGTAACTTGGAAGGATTTTGATGGGTTTTAGATGATTTCAAGGTGCCCTCTTTCTGTTGAGCTTCTTAACAATGCTCCACACAGATCTTGAGCAGAGCAGTGTGGCCATGGATATTGTCTAATACTCCAGGCTGCAGCAATACAGCTCTGGAGAGCCCTCAGAAAACACTTGATTACAGCTGCAGGTGCATCAGGCTCTGTATCATGTCTCAGGCACTAATAGAAAGTAAATCAAGACATGGACAAAGAGCAACTGTTCCCTTCACTATACTCCTGCAGCTTCCAGCAAGCCCCAGAGGCTTTGTGACCTGGAAGCTGCACAAGGACCATCCTTGACTGGTGTACCCAGAGCTCTATTAAATCCTCTTTCCAACCTGTATTTACTGCTGACTGCTAGAAACTCACGTCCCAAGGGGCTCCACAATTCATGCACCTTGATACACTGCTGGAAAAGGGTTCCTTTGTGCACCTTCTGTCTCTCTGGACTCAGAATCTTTGCTACACTGGGAAGCATAGCAAGTAACATTTATTTTACTGTGTTGAAATTTCACAGCCCTGTGTAATCACGCACCCAGAGTCACCTTTTCCAAGCTGAGATGTCACAACAACTATTTATCTTTTTTTCTTATCACTGAAGGCCTCCTATTTTTTTGACATATCCAGCATTTTTTAGGATGGGCAGTCAGAACCACTCAATTCATATGTACCACGAAGTAAAGATTTTTCCATGCAATAATTTCCTAATATTTTTTAATCTTACTCTTTGCCTTTTTGCTGCTGCTGAGCACTGAGCTCACATGTTCAGACAGCTCCCTATACGGACTCCAGCAACAGTTCCTTGAGTGGCAATAACTAATTTAATGTTCATCACTCTATGTGCAAAGTCAGTCTTCTAACCCAGTTAAACTAGAAAATGAGATTTATATGATCCTGCTTTGTGTGTGTGTCTGCATATCATGGTGTCAGACCTTTATAATAATTTTAGAGTGCATTGACCAATATGATCAAAACCCAACTGCTCACTTAGGGTCTCAACTACTCAAAGACACACATTCAAGTGCCTTTGCAGTTAAGTAGCAAAGTTAAAGAGAGACCCCATTAGTTTCACAAGTATGGATTAAATACTGAAGACACTCCCTGTCCTCCTTCACAAAGCACTTCATCATCGTGCCCAGCATGGGCAGCAGACACTTCAGGGGCGGTCACATCCCCTCCAAACTCAGCAATGCTGCACACAGATAACCGGGGCCTTTTTCAACTTGAGAGCACTCATTTCTGCACCTGGGGATGTTACAGGTCACTCAATGTACCCTCTTTCTTTTGCTCAGTGGGAATGCTATCAGTAGGTGCAGATTCCCCTGAGTCACTGAGAGAATACCAGCATTTGAATCTAAGCACACATTATATTAATAGAAATCCACCACTCTGTTTAATATTGTAATATGCTAACTTTAATCATAAAGCCTCTCAGTATTTAAATACTTCAGGCACTGTAGACATTTATACAACTAGCAGTAGATGAATTTTCAAATAGATACTTCTGAGTAATTATCCTCTTGAGACAGCACCAATTGCTAAATAATGCCTCAGTTTAAACAGCACGTAGCTATTATTCTGGGCACTATTAAATCTCTCAGAAATGTAAAAAAAGATGGTGATAAATATCTGACACTCCATTTTAGTTTTCATGTGGATGAGGAATAGGACATTTTTCCTCACCTGTTAGTTGGTCTTCAAAGAGAATTCCTTAGAAAATTAGGAGGTAGCCCCTCCTGATTGCTCTAATAAAGCAGGGTATGCAAATTTGTTCTAGACATCAGCAAAGACTCCTTATGAGCAAAATTAGCACTCAGACTCACAAGGAAAGCTGTCTTAGCAAAACATATCAGAGGAAGAATAACTGGATGGGAGAGCTGAGTGGGAACTCCTGAGAATGTCAAAATTCTTACAGATAGGCTGGCAAGGAACAATTGTACTGTCCCCCCAGAACATCCCTCCATCATTCCAGGGAAGAACTGCTGAACAAAAAAATAGAGAGAACAGAAAGAGCATTCAGTCCAAACTTCAGTGAATCAAGGCATGACTACAGAGAGAGTTTTCACACTAACCTGCTTTTATATAACACACAAAGCTCTAGAATATCAGGAAAATGCAGACCTCTTGTTCAAATAAAACATTGGCCTTAATTAATGACCCCTTAAGATGCTTTTCCTAAAACTCCTCCCACTTGCATATTACTTACCACTAATAAAAGAGTCTGAGGAAAGAAATTTGCATTCTCTGCTCACCAGAGGTCTATGAATAGAGCAATTCAGCAAGCTGCTCCTTAGAAAAAGTTGTCTTTTCATGGTCAAGAGTAAAAACATGGAAGAAAAATGCATAAAAATGCATTTTATATACAAATATACAGGATAAATACAAATAAATACAAATATACAGGAGGATACAAATAATTGTATCCCCATCCTGACATCCCTTCATGTCTCAGGAGTGTTCCAAAGCCTTTAGAGATTATGAGCTCTCCAAAGCAAACCATCTCAGATTGTTTTTACCTTCATGCTAGTGCACAACATCTTGATTTAATTTTAAAAGCAGCCATCAACATTAGAGGCCATCTCCTTAAACACAGAAAGCAAAAGTTAAAATTACTGCAATAAAGCCAATTTGTAGCCACCAACTATCAAGTAGCTTCATCTATTATCAGTGCATCATGAAATGCTCCTTTTCTTAATTCCACTTTGAATGATGACTGAAAACAAGATGAAGGATTTGTTAACTTGCTGACCAAAAATTTCCATTGTACTTTCCTCCTCACCAGAAAAAGTTACCATTAAAAAAAGAAAAAGACTAATATGGAAGTGGCAAATTTTTAGGTGTGCAATAAACCACAGCATTTTAACACACATACACACACACACACTCACATATATATATATATGGCACCTTGAGTTCAGCATCTGATACATTTCCATTAGTATCTCACCGACAAATGAAGCACAGCTGAATACTAAATAAAGCTTCGAGGCTGTCCTGCTAAACCCTTGTGTGGAAAAGAAGGAAAGTCTGAAAACTTGAGGAAAAAAAAGCATATATGTGAGGTCCAGTCACAAATACTTCTGCGGCCACTCCAGGGAGAGAATTGGAGGGACGTGGTCACTCCAGAGCACATGGTCACCACATTATGGAATCGTGTCCTGGACCTGACAGTGGCCATCACCTTGACCTGTGAAAGGTCTAACTCTGAACAGCTGTATTACACCTTGCTTCAGTTTCTGTGGGTTAGTATCCTAAAGAGAAACAGAAGCAGCAACTTCCTCTGTCTTCTCATCCCAAAACTAGCTGAGATTTAATAAATGCATAAAATAATTTTCAGAATTTTACACACAGGAAGCATCCAGACCTGCTGGGACAGAGCTCTGGTGTATTCTGCTGTGAGTTTGTACAGATGAAGCCCTCCTTTGATGCTATCTTAGGATTCAGTTCCTGACGGCTCAGTCAGAGAGGATATGAAGGAAGTCCATGTCCTTAACAAATATAGTGACTTTATTATTCTGAATTCAGGACCCCCTGAGAAGTTTCATATCCAGGATTTCTGTATCTACACATCATTCCTCAGAAGCCATGCTCCCATCTGTAGATGTTCAGAACCTGGTAACACTAATGCTCTCCAGACAAAAGAAAAAAAAAATAAATCAGGATATCTATAAGTATGTGATACCAAATTTAATCTTCTAGACAAATTCAGGAGTATTCATGGATACATATACTGAATTCTGTCTCTATTAAATTACCTTTTCAGAATGTAAAGCATTTGACCAGTGCAACCTGACAAGTGCCAGATGAGTTATCAGCAGAGCAACGCAGCCCAATCAGTAAGTTTAGGTACATGCTCTTAATTGTATCGGGTACTCCTTTTTTACCTACTCACACAGACAAAACAAGTTAAAACAGTTGCTAGACAGCGAAAAGCCTCAGAAGTGGGATGCTGAGAATAAAATCAAAGGTCAGTGAGAGGGAGCCCTCGCTGCAGGAGGCTCACTTTGAAGCCACCCATGTGTACACTGCTCAGACCTGGAGCAGCCTCCTTGCTTGGTGTCGTACAGGATCCAGCCTGACAAACATGAAGCCTGGTTCAAAAGATGCCACAACCACAGAAGCCAGCAAACCACAGGACTTCTGCACAGTATTTTGAGCTCAAAGAACCTTAACAAAGAGGCAAGAGTTCCTTGGATTGTCTCTGGCCTAGCTAGGCATGCAAATATTTCTGCAGGAAGGTGGTTCAAAGATCCAATGTATAGGATAACATAAACTACTGGAGTCAGCTTAGGGAGATTTCCTCCTCCTTCCTTCCATATCACAACCTGATTACAGTCACATACAAATCCGAGTTTGTAATCACTATTATCTTGCTCTTTTCCACCTTAACAGCAGCAAGGCATAAATAAGGACGAACCTGCCTCCATGGCAATAATGTCAGGCATTTTACTAAATCCATGATACAAAGAAATTTCCCCCATTTGCCCTTTATCACATGCATGTCTCATGTCACCAAGAAATAGTTACATGCACATGTTTTTAAAAGATTCAGGGCTTCCACATAAATAAACACACATATATGCCCACAAGCTTAGGGAAGCAATAGATATGTTTTCAGCAGGATACTGAAAAAAACAAACTTTATTTCCTCTAAAATGCATAAAATTACACTAACTAAATGTCAGAACACTACACTCTACTTAGAAAACTCTAAGAAATTTTAACTGTTCATAAACTAGCCTTGAATGACTTCCAAAGACCTTTGCTAATGCCTGTCCCCAGAGAGGATGGAGATTACACCTGCCACAAGAAAAAAATCCCTATTTTAACATTCCTTCTGTGATATTGTTGATCCACACCTCAAAAAGAGCTACCAGGAAAGTAGCCACAGCATTTTCTGTAATTTTCAACTCATCACACACCCAGATAAAGCTCTATGCCTGATATTTTGGTTATTTTTGTCTATATTTTCTCAGTATATTTCACAGATTGGCCTCCTTGTCTGTCTAGGCTTTTAAAAAAGCAGAGATTTGTTTGACCAGACCTTAATTTCCCAGATTCCACAATTTGGCTTTCCTAGGAGTTATGATTATTAGTGGCAAGGACTGAAATGAAGTTGTCAAGTGGCAGTAATGGGCTCTCTTTCTCCCTTCCCCAAGACAGATGCTCTTCATTTGGAGCAGGTCTGTACACAAGCCCTTCTTATCTGATCTGCAGAAACCTTGGTGAGTCCTGGCTGTACCTCAACTGGAAAACAGTTCTAAAATTAATAATAAGCTGACCTTTCAGTTTAATGCCTTGGCTATCACAGTTATCTATTGGTACACTTTGCCCAAGTCTCACATGGACTCTGGCAGTAGGACAGGAACAAAGACAAGAATTACAGCAAATTCTTCACTGCCACACAAATAAAGCCACTTTAAACGCAGAGTTACGGACCAAGCAGACAAATTTATTTCATAATATATTCTGTTTCTGTAAGGCTTGATCTCAATCTTTGCTTATTCAAGAAAAGTCTTAAGATAATTGTGTGGGAGCAAAGGCTTCTGTTCTACTCTAGGTATACAGATTAAAATGGGCTGAGGCTTGTCCAGTGGCTGCAACACTGAGGTGACGGGGGACTACTGAATGCCATTGTTTCCTACTGATTAGGAAGATAAACATGAATATCTTAATTTCTTAAATTTCAATTAATTATAATTCATTTTGGCAAGGCCTAGCATAGGAAAATATCTTTACTTTCCCATCTTGTACATTTTTAAATGAATTTGAGACTATATGATTGATGGAAGCTTTCAAGTTTTTAAGTAGTGGATACTATATATAAGCTTTCCTTAGATAAATGATTTCCCAAATGTGAAAACGTTAGTTTTAATGCAATGAAATAGCCTTAATTGGTTGTGATGGGAAGTAAACCCTGAGATAAACATTGCATAAATAATTCACATCCTTCCATCTGGGGAACTTCTTCCTGAACTGCAAAGTGTCTCCAATGTGAAATGCAATACACATTATTTTAGCAGCAACCAAAAAGAAAAGCAGACTTCTTCCCATACACTGCATCTGGAGCGAAGAGCATCTGCTATTCCGGAGCTGAGTGCATATTTTAAGACATAGTTTCAGAAAGATTTTTGACTCTGGACTAGAACACTTTTTCCTAACACATGGTCTTCCACAGAGCTGGTGTCCGCTGTAACCAGATCTAACTTTAACTGGATCTGTGGAAATTCACAGGTCCCATGATGAACCAACTGGAATATGTAAAACCTTCTCCACTATTTTCATTTACACCATACTCTGGCCAAGGCAGTATCTAAAAGATATTTGGAGAGGTACAGCTGTAGCATATTTCATACTGGTTTATGCTATATGACCCTAATGTTCCTCTTCTGCACTTATTTATTCTGCTTATTTATTTTAAGACTTGGTCTCCTGCTCAGGAACAACCTTTCCCCTAAGGACTTGCTAGCAACACTTACTGCTGGCAAACACACTCAAGGTGGGTTCCCTTGTTACAACAAAAAATACAGCCGATCACAAATTCTCTGCAGAATTTATGGCAATTACTGAACCCTGCACAGAAATCAGGGGGAGAATATGGAATCCGTGAAACCACAAAACCTACATTCACACTATTTGATGTGATCCCACAAAATTCACCATGGAAAACATAAGCAACCATAGCTTTTATGTGCTGGTCTTTTGGGTGTTGTGCAAATTAAACCTAATAGCACATCACAAATTATTTTTTTCTAACCACATCTCTTGTTCACCACAGCTACTGACTTTCCCTGGGTGCCTGAAGGAAACCCAGAAAAGTTTTTGTCCAATGGTATTATTCAGAAAATAGCACAACCTTTGATGAAAATAATGTAGATTTAAAACATGACTATGTAAAAACAGAAGCCTCTGAAGTGAAAATTCACTATCTATACATAGCTTTTAAAAGGTTTCAGTCAACAATAATGTTGATTCAAAATGTTTCAATCAACAATAATATTCTCAAAAAGGGCAACTGCTAGTGACATGCTTATTTTTCTGCCTATTACACAAAATAAATATAGAAGCATAATGAAAGAATATATTATGCTTGCTTATGTTCATTGTCACGATTTTTATAGGATCAAATCAAACAGACAATGGAAATGAGTTTTGCAGTTTCACTATGCCTTCTGGTTATCAAGTGATAAGTTCCTAGCTGTTGACCATTTTTATTCCCTTTCAATGCAGACTCCAGAATAAACAATTCCAACACACAGAATGAAACTTTTAGGAGTAATTTCCTTCTCTCTCTGCAAAAGCTTACAGAGGTTCTCACAGAACAGGGTTGGATATAATTTTTCTGAGGATTCAGTCAGAGCATTTCCTCTTTTTTCCATTTTTTCCAGCAAAGCACAAGACACCCTGGGACTGGACTCAAAGGACAGGGCATACTAAGGTTGCCTTTCTCACTCTGAAGTCTGTTACACTTAAAAGGTTTCTCCTAGCTTGGGTAGCTTTTAAATATGGAGAAGCACTACTGGATGAGTCACAAATCATTTAACAGGATTCTGCTCTGCTTCCAGGGAGGCACGAGCAATGCTTGCAGCTTTTTATACCTATCAAAGAGCATCAGAAAGGTGCTGAGATTTTCCACCCATGGAACAACTAAGAAAGGAAAAAGGGATTTGACACGCCAGGATTTTTGTTGTTTCCTCTTGCTGGAGAAAAGCACCTCAAACACCTGAACTTTTCATATGTCACTCCATATAATTAGCAGCTTGAACTGGTTTTCTCTATTATTTTCATGCAACATGTGAAAGGGGGAAAGGCAAGAAAAAACCGTGATTTTCAAACCACAACAGCAAGTCAGGGTGACTCAGAACAGGTACCAATTAGGAACAGTGAGTAAATGTTTTGAAATGGCCTCGATTCCTTGGTGATGTCTGTGTTAGAACAGATTGCTCACAGAGGATGTGCATGAAGCCTCCTTTAAGTTTCTTCATTCTCAAAATCTAGATCTTTAACACTCAGAGCAGCTCAACAGTTTCAAAATATAAGAAAAAAGAAAAGGGAAAAAAATAGGAAGCCTTATGCTCAGAGTAATTTTGCAGAAAATCCCCAAACTACAGAAAAACAATTGCATAGAACTTACATTTAATATTGAGGGCTATTCAGGAAATACAAAATGATTCTTTTAAATGTTTAAACATATAAACAGCGACTGAGAAAGCATTTCTTATTAAGCATTTTTATGGTTACAGCTACTTTGCTGCTGAAAAAGCAACTACTTATAAAAATAAAGCTAATATTTATGGGCACTATAGCTCAGGAAGGGACCTCTTTTATAAGACATTTACTGCAGCAGCCATCGCAGCTGAATCATGTTATTGCACAAAAATGAGGGTTTTTTAAAATTCAGGCTACCATTTAACAACTTTAAGTAAATGATAGCATATGAAATTAACTTTCAACAGTAGTAAAAAACAGAATAGCAAGGACCAAATCTGTGAGTTGTTGATGATCATTCTCCCACCGTGTAAGCCCCTGCAATGGGGCCAAGAAGTGGGGAACACTGTGACCACCACAAAAGGAGATGATTTACAGAGCTGTGAAGGTAAATAACGAAGTATTGTGCACAGGCCACCTCTCCTTGAGTGGCTGCAACCCCTGAAAGTTCAAAACTCCCCTTTGTATTACTCTCTCTCAGCATCAAGAGCTTGATACAACACATATTCTTCTACAACCACTGCAGGAAAAGCACCCCACCATCCCTGTTCCCTAGGAGTTATGTCCTGAAGTTTTTCTCCTCTCCTTGGTAACTGCTGGCAGCCTCATTTGTGAAAATTCTGTTCTACAGCACCCATTACCAAAAGACCTAATTACAGCAGTAGAGTTACCCTTGCAGACCTCGATGGCATGACCTTTACAGTACAAGCTGAAGGTCATAATTCCATTCACCCAAAGTCCCCAAGATTATTATTTTACAATGTATGCAATAATCAAAGCCATGCTTTAGGGTTTGGCAGACAAGCTGTTCTGTCTATCAGAATAACTCACAGATGGTATGTATGTGACACAACATATTCATCATGTAATATTCTTAGTATATGCAATTTTCTTCCTTGCTAAATTTTCCAGCGTTCAGCAAAGGCTCTACTAAACTGCTGGTGTCTTGGAAGAGATACCCTTCCAGCCTTGTTGTCTTTAAATTAACTGAATAAAGAAAGAATCTAAAGGTTGAAGAAATTCATTCTCCTGTGTAATTGTAAAACATATTGAATTTGATTTTTTACCTTAGGTACTATTTTTTAACTTCTCTTTTGTAGCTCATGTTTATTTTCTGCACTTCACATATTGTACTTTCCTTTTACTTGATGTGTGCCATATTGTTTTAGATTTTGCTCTTACTTCTGCTTATTTATGATCCTTTTTTTGACCAGAATCTCAGTAAGATTTGCTTTAGGGGCATTTTTTAATCTTTTTTTTCCAGGTAGTTGCATGCATAAGTGAACCATTAAAATTGAATCAGTTCAGTGAATCAAACTGAATGACAACAAACGAAAATGAGCAGAAACATACCTAAAGCAACAATCAGATTACTTATTTTACTTATTTGTGACGCTGCTTTTTTCCTCTCCTTGAGTTCTTTGGATGAAATTAAAAAAAAACACTTAAAAAAATTTAAAAAAATTAAAAAAAAAATACTGGATGAGATTCCCATCCTGAATACCACATAGTTTTTATGTAGGAAAACACACAGAGGGAAAGTGCACCCACACAAGGTCAAGTTTCGGATGCTGGCCCAGCAGCCTATTTTAAAGCTCATCATTTGGAGGAGTGAACCACCAGGCACAGGCAAGAGTTCATGAAAATAAACTTCCTGCTCCCAGTTTCTCTTGCTTCTGTTACATCTGTCTGCCATTTACTCCCACTTTGCTTATGTTTCAGAGCCTCAAGAACAAAAGTCACCTCCAGCACTGATCTTCGCTTTGCACAGTGTGCTGGCTTGGGTTAGTCCTTGTGAAATGAGCACTAGAGAGAAAAATAACTGAAAATCGGGTTCTCTGCTGTGGAAAGAACAAACCAACAGAGCCAGCAAACAACCCATCACGTTTTTCGTTACAGAATGATAAATGTCCTTGCCACAATCAGAATTTTACAGTGGTTTTCAGTGTGTTAGCTTTTATGCTGAAAACCAAAACATGATTAAAGCAACTGGAGTAGTAGACATGTAACTCCATGAGTGTCAGTAGCAAGGCTTCATGTATGTCACTGTGCAGTAATAAAAGACTTCATATATAGTGCTAGCACTGGATGTTCCTATTTTTATTTTTTATATGAGGAACTAAGGACAGGAATGCGAGCAAATGGAGGAGAAAAATGAAGGCAATTCCAATTAATCATTTCCCCTGGTGACATTTTAATGCATTATTACAATTATTCCAGAATGTCCTCAAAGGATCACCACACCAGCTTTTTCAGACTTCATTTTTCACCAAGTAAAAATTTAACAAGCAATCTTTTTGAAAAGTTTGGATCTCCGAAGGGGCAATACCTGTTCATCTCTCTGATTTTGTGGAAGCAAGGCTACTACATACGTAGCAGGTGTGCTATGTTACAAGGACCTCTTTTCATTTCCTTGTACCTTCACTGATTTGAGCTTTTGCCTGCTTCAGTTTCTTTCTCATTCCCTCCTCAATGACCTTCTTCAATTCTGCATTTTCAGAAACTGACTGAAAATATGGCAAGAAAAAACATAACAGCCAGGCTGTGGGGGAGATGAAGGAGAAGTGCTGGGGTTTTTTCTTTTTTAAGCTATAAAGTTACTTTAATATTTTTTCCATTTTACAGCATATGAGTAAAATAACCTCCTCTGTCTCAGCATAATTAGTTCCCCAGTCCTGGCATGCCTAAGAGCCTCGTGTTGTTTGGGGTGCTGTTTGCCAGGGAACACTTAATATTCTCATCTATCACATGAATCAATAAAACGCAACCCTGTTTTTCACAAGGTGGCAGTGTATTAGGAAGAGTCATATGGGCTGAGTTAATTTAAAAGTAATAGACTGAAATTGTCCACATTACTTTTATTGAACTGACAGAGCAGGTCCACTGCTGCTAAGAAATTAATCCCATTTCATGGAATCACAGAGTAAGGCCATAAAAGTTACCGGTTTATCTTAAAAAATAGTAAAAAAAATATTAAGCTCTGGTTTTTACTTCCAGAATATGGGGATTTTTAAAAGGCATTACTCAGGAAATGAATAGGAGGATTAGAGCTCTGCCAGATTGATCTTATAGCCATTGGGTTAAGTTTATGTTCATCAGGGAATAAGCATCTCTTTGCTGATTACCAAGAGATCAAAGCCTGAAAATAAACTTCAGGCACCTCTGACATGTATGAAAGCGAGGAGTGGAGTAACACCATTACTTCCCTTCATCCTCAGTGGGAGGACAGGATCCCTTAAGAGGGCACATGATCCCAAGGGTTTGGTGACCCCCAAGACAGTTCATACCTTTACTGAACAGAGAGGAAAACCACGGTTAGGAGTCCAAAGCAGGGACTAAGGTTTGGTCCATGTACACAAGCTGGCCCTAAGAGGACAAAATCCCAGCAATGAATTCCCCCAAACTGAGAGCAAACAGGAGCAGTGCTGGATTGTGCTGGGGGCCTTTTGCCTGCAACACTAACTCAGACCCCAACCCCAGCTATGCTTGGCTTTGTTAACACCTTCACTTTAAAATCTTACGGTATTTTGTCCAGGACACATTTGTACAGCACAGGAGACAGGGCAGGCACAGTGCCAAAGAGAAGCATGGTATGCATGGCAGGACAGGAGCATTAGCAGGATCTGTGTCAGCAAAGCAGATTTCACCTTCCATAATATCTGTTTTATCATTACTGGACCCATTACAGGAAGTTACCAGCAGGAAACCTTCGCTGCAGGAGACAGTGATGCACTTGTTATGGCAGGCCCACACCATGCCTGGAAATTCTGACCTTTGTTTTCCTAAAAGTTTCATTGTCAAATTGATAAATTTCCTCAGACGTGAAATTAAAATCTTCAGCACCAAAAATATATTTGCATCCAAGGATACATGTCATTTCTCATATTCTGCTATTTAAATCATTTGACTTTGAGTGAGATATGGGAGAAATTTAAGTTTCAGTACATTTTAGTCTCCATCATGTCAAATTTACAACCCTGGAGTAAATCACACTGCCAAGACAAATGTCTTCTCTTAAATCAGATTTGTTGCTTCCTTCCATACTTCAGAACATTAATAAAATTTGAGTTCTAGTTCATAATAATAGTTTCATCGTCACACTGCCAGGAAAACCACAAAAAGTTCACAGGAACCTTAATTCACCCTCCCCATGTTCCCTTCTCTAGGCTGAGTAACCCTAGGCCCTGTTTTTTATTAGCTGTGTGAATGCGTGTGCATCTGACTCAGATTGTTACCAGTGCACTAGCACGCACACACTCAGTGCAGGTATACCAAAATTTGCTTTAAATGCCTTCTCTAAATGCTGTTCTTATCTTCAGACTTCCCAAAGATTGGAGTCATTAAAATCAACAAAAGAGCTCTCTGGGAAAGGGGCAAAAGTACCTGAAAGCAAGCAAAAATGGCAGGAATGTTTGCAGCTCACTGAAATTACTTGACATTTCTCCCATAGGTAAAAGAAATCTCTAACAATTGTTTTTCTCTGTCATCTTTCCAACACCTCTTACATCTGTGCTCTCAAGAGAACCACGATCCTCTTTTACTTCTGGATCTGATGCTCAGTTACAGGAGCTGCTGCTGAAGGGCATTTCAGATCCAGGCCCTCCAGCAGATGCAAAGCAGATGATCACTTTATGTTCCCCCATTGCAGCACCACCCTTGACCCCAGTCAGAGGCCAAGGTGCATTCCATTAGTCTTTATGCAAAGTTAAAAAGCAGATCCCCACCAAGGCCCACAGCACTGAGCCAAAGTGGCACAAGGGTATAAAGTGCACTCGTGTAACAGCAAGTCACAGAGCAGAGACCTCAATATCTTAAAAAAGGGCATCTCTTGAAGCTGTTTTTTGACCCACTGCTTGACTAATCATCATTCCAAAAGCTAGACACTAACAGAGATGGGGGTGAGTGACACAAACCTGGATTCCTGGCACAGACCAAGGAATACAAATGCACCTTTCTAAGCACCACCCATGGAAACCCCTCTGACACGCGTGGCTCCAGCGTTACACATGGTCAGGAGCCCTCTGTAATGGGAGGCACATGGCAGTGGAATGCTGCAGGGAACTCTGTGTGATTCAAAGCGCTTACTGCAGCATTATTACAGCAATCTTTCAGCATGCTTTTACTCCCCAGCCTCTCCCCATTTTAACGAAACAATCCTAAGCCTTTATTAACAACGGGGTTTAATGAAAACCATACATTTCATGATGAGTGTTTGGTCATGCATGGGAGATTTGTTTGGAATCAGGATCACTTCTCTCTAGGAATATGACAGGAGATTAAATCATTAAAAATGTATAGTCTGTAATTAGTTTATCATTGCCAGGATTGCAGGAATATTTTCCAACATAAAACTGATGCCACCAGCAAGAGATCATTTTGAAAGATCAATGTTGCTGAGATATCAAAAAACAAAGTAATTAGGAGACAGCAGGCACGCTGTTCTCCTCTGCACTTCTTTGTTACTTTCTTTTTTTCTTTTTTTTTGTAGACAGAGATGCATGCATGTATAGACATAGATAAAAACTGTGTAACTCACTCCTTATAAACACAACCAGTGATGGGACAGACTCTATGAGCCACAGAAACACTATTAGTGATTGTCTTAACTGACATGGCGATGTAAGATTATTCTGAAGCCATCTTCCAAGCCTTGAGGATTTATACTAACTGCATAATTCTGGGGAAAGCAGAGAAAGCGAAGCAAACAAGATCTTGGTATTAGTTAATTTTGGCACTGCAATATTTTCACCGGAGGCATTTTGGAAATAAACTGCAGTACAGTGATGCTGTTTGTATTGCAATAGTTAAGGTGGTTTCAGACCATAAATTATAAACCTAATTTTTCAGATTTTATGACAGGGCTATAAAGAAGGAACCAGCCCTAGCCAGTTTTCTTTTATGACATAAAAAATTAGGTATTTGAAAGCTATACATTTATGCATGAGTTCAATGGCTTCAAATGGTTTTTACCCTCCCACACTCTTTCCAGCATGGACAAAGCCATGGCCACATCTGATGGCCATTCTCCTCCTCCTCCTGTGCTCCAGTCTCTCAGATGTATTGCCACTTAAAATCAGATTCTTTTGTTTTCCAGGGGGAATTAACAATCTTATGTGAGTCAGCATCCCTGGACAACTCTTTGTATGTATTTAGTAAGGAAATATTAAAGCTGTCATTTTCAATATGAGGTTCACAGACCCCTGGGGGACTAATTTAAAGGGGTCTGGAAGAGATAATTAAGAAAAGTCAGTCTACTGTCAGTAGGCTTAAACTCATTGAAAAAGGGCTGACACTTAATCAGGAAAATGACTAGGAGAGTCACAAATAAAAAAAATAATAATAATAAAAAAAATCAAACCTTCACTTCACTGAAATATTAGATTTCTTTTTCCAAGGAGAATATGAATTTAAAGCAGTACAGAGGGTTGATGTCAGCTTCCAGTGCAGAGTTTCACTGCAAAGCAGATGTCAGCCCTAGGCTCAGAGCTCACATGCAGCTCTGCCTGTGAACAGAGCAGGAAATTGCCACCACATCCATGGCTCTGCAGTGAGGCCACCACCTCCCCAAGGTGCCACTGAGCCTCTGCCTCCTGCCTGTGTGCACGGGCAAGTGGAGGCAAACACATCAGCTCAACGCCCTTCTGCATTGAAATGGACTTACTTTCTGGATCTTGGTTTCTTTGGAATCTTGCGGATTCCAAAGAGGAAGAAAATGTCCACCATTTTTAATAGAAAAACCAGACTGTTCTTGCCTCAACTGGCCAGTCCCTTGTCCCTTCTGACCGTGGTGGGACAGGCTGCCTGCAGGCATCTTTCTCTTTCTGGAGACCTCTTTCGACAAGACAGCAGGGTATTTACACAGATACATACGAATTGGGCAAAGAACAAGCTCTTCCTGGACTACAATTACCTTGATGCTTGTGGGCTCGACTTTTGGGAACTGAGGAAGCCACCACGTATCGACCTGAAACTATCCAGACCCATGTGCCAGGTCCCTTTCCAAATGGGACACAGGACCCTAAGTCACTTATTCCATGTTTTTAATATACTTCCTTCTGCTCATTACTATTGCCTGAGAGCTTTATGCAAGCAAGTCTTTCAGCATACAGTTTGGTTTTACACATGCTTCCCAGGTAACAGGGAAAATACAATCATTTCACATGACCATTCATTCACATGGCACTGACACTTTCTAGATGTGGAAACATCCTTATTTTATTAATTTTATATATGTCTATATATATAAATGAGAGAGAATGCAAAGGAAAACCACTTATCAGATATTAGTCACAACTTCTTGAAAGGGATATAATATTTCTGTTGAAGCGCACTTTAAATTGAGATACTGAAACCTCTTCAACATCATTAACCTGGATTGAAAATAATCAATAAATAATCATTTTGCATGTAAGTAGGAAAGACAAATGTCTGATACATTAATTGTGAAACCCCTTCTGTACTAATGGTTGCCATAACCTAGGGGATCGATTCCATTATGGATATTTACACAGTGACCTATTAGGAATACACGGAAGTATCATTTTTTACATTGATTATCCATCCTTAAAACAGATAGTAATGTATACTTAAATGCTTGGATTGCAAAAATAATTTTTAACCTTTGTTACATACTCTTTGTTGAAGAGGAAATCGTTTAGACATCACGGTATGAAAAACACAAATTCAATTTATGTCTTAAGAAGAGAGGACAACTATGTATGCACATAACAAAAAAAATCTCTGATTTGTAATATTTACCTTGACCATAAATAGTTTTTATCTGAACTCAAGCAAACTATAGAGACATTGCTGGGGCATCATAAAATAAATCCATATTGAACTTTCACAAATTCTATCACCTTTGGAAAATTTCTGAACCAAAACTCCCCTTCTGAATAGCTCCAGTACAAACCAACATAAACTCTAATCTGTATGCCTGATGCTGGAGGCAGAACATTTTAATTTGACAAACCTGTCCCATGTCAAGTTTCCACAGTAAATAGCAGAACTAATGGGGAGGCAACTGCAAATCCAGCCATGAGCTCACACACAGCCCAAAGGTTACACCTGAGGGAGATCCCCTCCAGCCACTGCTGTCTGCGCCCCAGGGTATGGCACCTGCCTGGCCTTCTGGCATGGGGCAGGGCCACTATGCCACCAAGGAAAGGGATAAGCTCCTCTTTGTGCTCCAAAGGAGAAAAAGTCCATGAGTTACCAAGCTAGCTGGGAATGAGCATCTGGAAATGGTGCTATCAAGGCTCCGAGTGAGTCAAAGGCTGCTGCAAAGCTGACGCCCTCTGTCTAGGGAAGGCAGTGGAGGTGAAAGGCTGCAGCCACATGGAGAGGACAAACACTTGTGGTTGATGATGGTCACTACTATCTGGAGAAAATGGAGATAGCTTAACCTGTGACAGCGGCTTCTTTGTAAAAGCGAGGTCTGGTCATCTTCAGGTTGGCTTTACACCCAAAGAGGAGAAATGGCTTCTTTTATTTGGGTCTATGTGGGGTTCTTCCCAGAAAAGAAAGGAAAAATAAACTACGGCCTCCTAGTATATTTAAAACAAGCTGTCACTAAGTTAACCAAGCCCCAAAGAAGGCACGTAGTACCTGCTCTTAGCAAACTCTCTTACTGATTATCAGATCAATTTAGTGATTCAGTGAAGTGCCTGTCATCCCTCAAAGCTGTCGCCACACCTGTCAACAAAACCAGGCACCTACTCCTCTCTTAAGGACATAACATGTGTCAAATTGAAGGTCCTATTCAAATCACAGCTTCCTGCCAGTTCTGATCTCCTCCTCCATCTTTCATGCCATAATCTTCTCAAAATGAAGAAAACCCACTGGTTATGAAAGTGCTGAATTTTCCACTGCCGGTGAAGCTGGTGGTGGCACAGCGGGGACAGCAACGGCCCTGCAATGAAGCGCCCGTCAATAATAGGAGGCAGAGGTACAAATAATTCCTCTCAGGCACTCAGAGGGCAGCCACTGATCTTTACAGCCTTTATCATAAAAATGATTTTTTGTTAATGTTGTTAGATAAATCGGTTGTTTTCAACATAAGCTTCTGCCTTGCTAGAGATGGCACATATATGTGGTGCAGTCAGGGAAGTGATACTTTCCTGTTGAATGTCTCCTGTCCTTCACAGCAGATGTCATCAAAAATATAATTTCCAGTCCATTTCAATTCATCCAGCACACATGCAGTTAGGTAAAGATGATGAGTACACTAAGAGAAGCAGACCTAAATATCTTGTAATACTTCTCTACAGTATTATTTGGATGGGCATTATTTCAACCATGTATAGACTATTTCTGTGTCCCGGGATGTGCATTACAATCCCACAAATAGTTCTTTGCAATGAGAAAAGATGTGAATCTCCAGGAAACATTAACAGAAAGAAGCAGCATCAAGTTTAACCCAGCAAAAATTTGGCATTATTAGAGCCTGTGCACAATCTCAATCTACAAATGCAAAATCTCAGCTGTGCCCAGCTCCTGCTCCTCCCCTCTCCATGAGGTCAGCAGAGCCAGCATCAGGGAAGCTCTAAATTCGAAATAACTCTTGCAGAAAACTCCCTGCCACTGTGAGCACTGCAAACTCTTAAACCTGTTCAGTATGAGGCCGCATTTTAATCTTCTCAGCATCCTTTCTTTTTAAAGCATAAGAAGATTAAGCTCACTAGGCATCTTTCTTCAGCAATCATCACAGATGCATTAAAATACAGCAAATGAAGAAGGCCCAATAAAGCTGTAATTAATGCATTATCTCAAATCCCAGATTGCTATAACTTTTCAGAAGTAAAGAAATTAATCTAAGAACAGACTTTAAATACTGTTTCAAGGATAAAGTATCAATGTATTGATTTTATGAGTGCCATTATCAGATGGCTATCTCTGGGTGTCAGGTGAATCCATACACTGCTAGAAAGACACACCAGGTTGTCAAGGCCTGACAATTATCCTTACTAATTATTTCTCTCCTACTGCCTTTTTTCAGTTCCAGCTTCTGACTGCTGCCAAATTATTCCTTGTAGTGTTACCAGAATGCTTTCCACTGCTACCTCATTTAAGTATGATGGGGAAATATCTGAACTAACTCTGCTAATAATGCAGCAATATTATGTCAGAGATCATGTGTAAAGCAAACCAAAATGGCTTGCTAGGAAGCTTTCTTTGAAATGACAGCATGCTCTTTTTCTACAGAAAATAATAATTTCCTCTGACATGGTCTCATGAGAGCTGCATCTGAGCTTTCATATATTTCATATTTCTTTTCTTTAAAATGGACCAACACAACAGCCATTTGAGCTGCAAGAATCCAGAAACCGATGCTTTCAGTTTCTTCAAAGACTAACTTGTAACGCTGTAATCCCACACCCTGGAAATAGCAATTCCCTTCCAGGGGACACACAGCTCAATGCACCCATTCACAATGCTACAAAAGGAACAGAACAGAAACATATTATCAGAAGCAACATAAGGAATATGCATTTTCAGACTTGACCAACTTGGGTCGTGTTCTTGCTACCGCTAAACTGTCTGATAAATCACCATATGGTTCAGTGGGAGGGCTACCAGGCTTTCAGAAATGGTATTCCAGCAACAACAGCCTGTAGCTTCCTGCATCACAAGCAAAGAGCTCATGCTTTAACATCAGTGACTGGTACGCATGAAGGTCTCTACTTCAGGTATTTGTATTTTTCCTAGTTAAACAGGAAGCAAGAGGAATATTAGATAAGGTTGAAGAGAAGAACATATCTCTGGATTTGAGGGCGGGTGACTCAATTTATGTTCAGGAAATACTGAGTTTTACTTTTACTCTCTTGAAATGTTATCTTTTGAATGTAGCTCATTAAGTGAGTGCTCACATTCCTGCCTCCCAAACAGAATAAGAGCTCTCGAGCAAAGAATTTCCAATGAATCTTTTTCCAAATAGTCCTATTATTGCCCATCTCCTATTTTGAACTGGATGTAATGACAATTCTTTTTCTTAAGAGATATTATTGTCCTGTCTGGAACATGCCACCTCAGGATCAAATGTGTCACTCAACTCCCAGCAAGCCACCCTCTCCCTCAAGAGCACTAACCTGCCCTAGGAGGACACAGACCATAGAGAAAGGAGCACAGAATTCCCCACTCAACCACAGTTGATGAGAAATGAAGGAAAAGAGGCTTTCCTCCTCTTTTCAAATAAATTTTGGTAATTTTGACTACTCATCTGAGGGTAGTTTTGCATTTAAAAAAGCTAAATTTTCTACTCTTTGAAAACCCCTTGAGCACTGCATGCAGGCATTGATTATTGAATTTATCTTATTTGTAGGCACTACTGCCCTGAAGGAATGGAAGGGCTTTATGTACGTATAAAAATTAACTAAAATCACCCTTACAGCAATCTGGTTAAGGTAAAGAGCAAACACAAGCAGTATTGCAGTTCTGAACTTTAAAACACAGAAAGCAATAAAAACATATATAAGGGCACAAATTACAAAACTAAAAAAAATTCATCCATTTATGACACAATCAAATCCCTAAGATGTCACTCTCCCTTTCATAACAAATGTGTGAGAGATGTTGTACTAATGCATGTTTTTATTTCTCAAATTACATTCACCACTTGGGGTGAGCAAGTTTGCTTCTCCACCCTGCATTTGGTCCTAAAGAGTCTGTAAAAAAGTCTGTAAAAAAGTCAGATCTGCCCCCAGTCTCAGAGAAGAATGATTCATCCCTAATTTATGAGGGAAACACTCTCAATCTTCTTTTCCTGGACAATTAACAACCCCATCTGGAAAAACTAATGCTCTTTTGGCAGACCAGGTGCCATTTTCTGTGCTTGAAGAATCCATTAACAAACTGTTGGCCCACTGTAGGGGGAAACGCTCTTTCCCACCTGGTAATAGTATTTCTAGCTCCAGTGGGAAGCCTAAACTTGAATTTCTTACACATGTGTAGATCGGAGCTATGTTTTATTAAAAAAAACCTTACTGAATGGTCAATGACCAACAATAGCCAGGTGTCTTTGTGGGATATGCTAACAAAGGCAGTGAACACAGGGTAGCTGCAGGCATTTCCTGGAAATACCAGCCCACTTTGCCTCCTCTCTGAAGCCAGAGGATAAAGGAAAGTCCCTTCTGCAGCCAGCCAGCCTAGATGGGACAGTGACAGAAAGGGCATTACTGGCCTTTCACAGAATGTGATGGAAAGCCCAACTGTTTAGGGAAAAAAGAATGTTTCTTATTCAGCCATGTAGAGAAACAGGAAGCAAGAGGACACGTATTCATGGATACAACTATTTTCACCAAATTGTTTTTTCTGTATGGAAAGACGAGAGTCTCAAAGCATGAGCAAACACATACATTTTTTTCTTGTTTTCAGCTACTTGATTTTTGTTTCATTTCCACCAGACAGTAAATTCTAGCTGTATTTTAGATCTTTTTTCTACTTTAGTTAACCCTCTCATCCTGTCTGGTAATACAATGCCTATGAACTGAGAAAATAACAAGGATTATGCTCAGATTGCTGCATCCCAGAGCAGGAATTCCTCTGGGGCAGGTGTTGCACAAAACCAGCAAAGAGATGTTCTTTATCCCAAAAAGCTTTTAGATTCAATATAAGAAACTGCAAAGGGATTCAGGTGGAAGGGCAAGAAGGTAACTATGATACTACTGATCAGCATAGTCCACAGTGAATATATTTCACAGCCTGTTTCCCCTTAGAATTAAAAAGCCTTTTGGTGACCTGCATTGGAAAATCAGTTCTAATGAAAAACCTTTCTGGATGCACAAATAACCAGACAAGAAGATGCATCTTCCTTTCTGGTTTACACAAGCTTTTGGTAGTCATCCCTTACAATGCAGTTCTTTAACAGATAAAATGACAAAAAAGAAGTGTGTGAATAAATGTACTGAATTTTCTCACAGCAAAAAACATGTCTGACGTAATTTATCCTCTTGGCACAAAATTATAGCAACTGTTTAGAATTCTTCAGGAAAAAAAAACCCCAAACAAAACCCAAAAGAAGTAAAATGCAATCAGTAAAGCAGCAGTATAATAGATAATTTAAATAATTTCCTGCTTGCTGCCTTAAATCATGATTAACGTTAGTGAAATCTATTCTGATTGTTTGAGTCCCAATGAAACGGCTTCCATGGGAAATACTTTCTGACAGTTACCACCCAGCCCATTAACCACATTAAGGTTTTGTTGTAAGATATTTGTGCAATGTTTCTTTTATCCCTCACACCCCTAAATATTATCCTTCTTTGTTATTTCCAGAGAGCCTATTGGGATTATTAGGACGGGTCACACATCTCCAGGGGAAGACATCCCAAAGGCTGTTGGACTTGCTAAATGGAAAGGGGCTGTGGGGAGCACTTATTAAGCCTCACATGTTCCTAACCAACATGCCAGGACCCTCATGGGCAGCCAGCCTGGCACAGCATGGAGTGTGCACCTGTTCTAGTGCTCAGAGCCCACAGCCCAGACACACTTGAGGGACCTGCAGCTCTCCCCTCCCTGTAAGCCTCACACGCTTCATGGCTGTGCACTGCAAGCTGAAAAAATTGCCTTCTGGCATTTAAGTCCCCAGACTTCAAAAAGCTACGAGCAATTCTTAAAAACCTGGCTCCCTGTTTAAGAGTGAAATGGCCATCTCTACTGAGAATAATTAAACAGCTCATTTAATAGTTGCAGGAGCAAGTTTCTTCTGCAGCACTGCTGAAGCCCCCTTTTCTACCCACACTAAGTGCTTCTGTCCAAGATGTGTTTGATGCTGAGGTTCAGCTGACTCCTCACCTCACCTCTTGCCCAGGTTACAAAGCCTCAGTGCACAGTCTCCCTACCTGCACTCATCTCTCACCATCACTGCTGGGGAAAGGAAAATGACACAAGAGTATAAGAGAACAGTTCATGCTAAACATCCTTTCAAGTCAACCAAAGTCCTGGCCTGTTCATTACAGTCAGCGCCAAATGAAGCCACCTCCTCATAATGAACTCCTTTTCCTTGAAGGAGACTGCTAGACACTCTCACATGGCAGATAGCTAACATGCTGAAGCAGCAGAAATAGCTACCACCTGCTGTCCCCTTCCTTCTCCTCCCATAATCAAGTAACTTTTCCAGAAGAACAGAATTTTCCTCATACTGAGTGCCCAGAGCAAATGCCAGTGAATCCAGTGGACTAAGTACACAGGAAGCTCAGCACGCAGAGCTCACCTTTACAGCTGGGGAGAGACAGTCCCATTTTTCTAACTCAGACAATCCTACATTTCAAGCAACAATCCTATTGAATCTGCTACCTTTCATTAAAGTAGCTCTTACAACTCTGTAAAATCCTCCAACCTTTGTATTGATTTTTTCTCCTATTCAAAATAACTCTCCTTTACAACAAGAGCTGGCTGTCAGCCTCTTATCTCTTATTTTCACCCCATCTGATCCTCCTTCTCCTTGTCAGTCTTTTCAGATTCCAATTAATCATGTAGAAAATCAGGGACTTATGTTAAGAAGAATGTAGAACTCTTAGCTCATCATTAACATACTGTAATTGCAGTGTAGTGCTACTGCCTCTGACCTTTTCAACAAGTCAGTCGAAATCCTTTGGGGAAAGCAGGACATTCCCAGCCACCATGAAAAGGGTTATCTCTGATTCATGCTACTGGATAGTTATTTCAAAATAAAACTCCGGATGCATTGTAACATTTGTAATTCAGTCTAGAAATTACTGGGGCCTGACAGACAGCAGGAAGATGCAGCCATAAAACCAAACTGCTGTTCTATTCCTAAATTTTATCTGAGTCTCCACACCAACAGTCCCAGGATACACTAACCCCTCCACTAAACATATTTAATTTCAGACCATCCTCTCCTGTTTCTTCTTAATTATCATGAGACATTCACAGAAAAGATCAGCCAGATGGAGACTAAATATTTCACTACTATAAGATGAAGCATTCTGCACTAAAATGGAACCTTGATTACAATAAAGTCATTAATTAAAGTCTCAACTGACTCTCCTGTCAGTATATGGGAGACACTAAGACAACTGAGAGGAGGCAGTGCAGCAGCTACACTAAGGAAAATAAAACAGTAAACCAGACAGTGATAAGATGATGTTTAATTTCCACTACTCACAGTGAAACAAGACAGAAACTCAGCGATGTGTTCAATATATCCATCCATTTTATGTTTTCAAAATGATGACACACTGCTTTCCTGACAATGAGAAACTTGAACAAGATTTAAAAGCAGTGAAGAGCAAAAAGGATTGAAGCCTAGAGACTCAGAATAAAATCTTACTTTACTGGAGATAAGATGGAGATGTAGATTTGGCATTTTAGATAAGACAGAGACACAGATGTGGCTTTTTTAGCACGTTGTATGTTTAGAGTATCTTATGGCTATCTGGACCCTTGAAGACTGTGGGGAAAGGGGAGAGAGAAGACTGTAAGAAAACAAAAAAACTCCCCGTTGTTAAGTGTCATTTTGAAGAAAAATAAATTAAATGTGAAAATCCCGAAGCCATTTCCTTGTCTGAATGATTAAGTCAGAGGTGATGTAAGAAATGCAGATGGAATAAGCAGAGCATGCTAAATTCCCTGGACACTCTACAGCACAGACAGCATGAGCATGGAGCCAAATCCTCACCCAGAGTTTCACCAGCACATATCCCATCAGTTACTGGGAGCTCCAAGTATCCCTTTATAAGTGTGGATTTGGTCCTTGGAGAGAATATTACACTAAAATTACTTCAGATAGTCATATTCTCTCACTGTGATATATTCCCAATGGTCCTCTTTAGGTCCCCCTATCATTTTTTGACTTCTACTTTGCTACATCCTGCCAGATGGGAATTTGAAGAGCAACAAGTAAACAAAATATAAGGAAATAAACCCAACACTGGCTCCCTGTTTCACAATTAATCTTTAGTTGTGCTTGAAATCAGCACCAGAGATCTTTGCAAAATTACAATTACCAGATATGCTGGATGCCAGAAATAATAAACCCAGCTGCAATACAGGGTGTTAGTTCTCTCCTGTATAGGAAGAGAACATGCTGTGGTATGTTCATCATTTAATGTCACAAAGTATGTGCAAATCTAAACAGATTCACAGCTGCACCAAGAGTACAATTACAGAACAGAAATGGTCCCATTTCTAACATTACAAAGTAAATATTCCCTGCCATTCATAGGTGGACAGAAGGCTGGATGTGTACTATAGGTGATTCCAGGTGTGATAGAAAGACTTAATACTCAGGATAAAACAAAAAAAAAAAAAACAAACCAAAAAAACAAACCAAACATAGTAAACTGAGTAACTAATCTCAGTTTATTCCCTGTAGTAAAGCTTTTTGTGCACTGAATACCACTCATTTCTTCTACTTTTATAACACTGATTGTCATCTGCCTGTGATAATACAAACTATCAGAATTTAAGTAATATAATGAGAGGTAGAACAGCACACAATGATAAACTCTGGCAAGGTTATCTGAGCATTCAAATTAGAGCAACTAATTGTAGATCTAGACCACACAGATGTCAGTATGTAGACTCAAAGAGAAAAGGAAGAAAATCAAAGAAGTAGCAAGAACAAAGACAGCATTAGAACCTGGAAAGTCTTCTAAGAAACACACTTGAAGAGTAGCAAGAATTGTTAATGCAAATGATTGTTTTGTAATAATAATTCAATAAAGTGAATACATAAACATAATGTAAAAGCTTCTTAATTGACATAAGAGGGTGTCAGCTCTTCATTTTCTGGCGGGATGGTTTGTGAGGGTGGTGGTTTTTTTGGTTGTTTTGTTTGGTTGGTTGTTTTATTTGTGGGGTGGTTTTTTGGGTCTTTTTTTTGTTTTGGTGTGGTTGTTTTTTTTTTAATTAATGGAAAAGAACTTGAGATTCCCAAAAACATGCGTGTTGGTACTTGTGGGTATAAAATCACATTGCCCTTTCAGAAGCAATTTAGCCTAAACAGTGCAAGTTTGCTCATGTAAGAGTAAAAGGATGAGGTCTCTATGGCATATTGCAGTATGGTCCTTGGAATAAGATACTCATTTACTAAATAAATTACTGTATAGTACTGTATAATGGTGTTCACATTATAACTGACAATTAGCACCATTAAAGAGAACGCTCATAAACAGCCAAAGCTCACATCAAATTAACACAGCCATGATTAAAATCACTCTTCTGATTTCTGCTCTTCACAGAAATAAGCGGCATTTTGCATAAAAATTACTACGAGGCAGCTAAGAAAAAATTTAAAAAATAACCCCACGGTTATGCTGGGATGGTGGTACCTCACTCCAGCAGCACACAGAGCACTGCCACATCAGCTCCTCACTTGCTATGAAATATTAAGCATTGGGTTTCTCTTGGAGCAGCCAGCCAGCACAGTGGGCCCTGCCTGCTGCTGGGAACGAGTTTGGTGGCACGGGAGATTAAAGTGCTGCAATTACTCCTCTTGGCTCTAATGAGGGAAACCCGGGTTCTCTCCTGGCCTGAGGGGAGCTCATCTTCTTGATTTTAATTTTTTCACTTTTCCACTTAAGTGGTTTCTAGCATTTGCATGTCCACTTATATTGCTGCGGTTTCAGAAAGAAAAAAAATAACCTGAGGAATTATAGCGGAGAAGAACAATAGCAAAATTCAAAGGAGTCAGCAATTCATTAGAATTTAGAAAATGCAACATTAAAAACTTTTCTTAACTCTAAGAAAAAAAAAAAAAAAAAAGAGCTTTTTTCTAAACTGGCACAGAGCCCATGTCCTCATTAGGATTCACACTCCACTCACACAGCAATACACTAATGGTAGCACTTTAATGCAGCATCACAGCACTACTTCCTGGCCTCACCCAGATATTGCTTGCAAAGTGGCAAGAAAGAGCAGACAAAGAAGTTTCTAGTGAATGCTGGCCAGGCCTGGTATCAATCTGGATGTACGTGGAAGTTTGAAGCACATGGACATCTCTGATCATGAATGCTGCTTCAGAGAAAGCCAAACTCATAATGGCTTCATAAAGATCAAGTATCACTAAGGAAAATCTAATCAATAAATAAGCAATCAAGACCACATAATGCAAGAATACCATTACATGTGCCATAGCTTAAAAAGAAGTCACAGTATGCTACATTAAAGTACTGCAAGGTAATCCGCCTTTGATCCAACATGCCTTTAAAGCAGGAAACAAAAGAATGTTCTCATATATCTTACTAACTAATTTAACATATAAATCATAAAAAAATATGATCCAGATGGGCTTCCATGAAGGAAACCAATTAACGAAGACAGCCTTACCATCTGACACATTAGTTGTAATAATAAAGACCAAACAACATGGTCAAACAATAATGCTCTGTATTAGATCTGACATTTCTAATTAGTTTCTGTATCCTCTTCAAGAAAAAAGACTACCAGCAAGCACTTTGTTTCCCAGAGGAAAAAACTTCTAAACTTAATGCTCACAGACCTCATTCTATGGATGAAGCTGATCTATCTGAGTTCCCTTGGGATGTGCGTGGAACTAATAGGTTTTGCATAGTCCACATCTGGTTGCAAAATAAAGACTTAGAAAACATTTCCTTTCAGCTGCATTGCCACTGTAACTGCAGCAGACCTGGAATGCCAATACCTACACACTGCTGTAAGCTTTTCCTGCATCCATGGGCTCAGATGAATCAGAATGGTTTAGGCTTTGCTTTCTGTAGGACAGAATTTTGGTTTATCCTTTCCACTGCCCCCCTAGAAATGCTACTTCTAAAATGAAGTAGTGTGTTTTTGGCACAGACCTCCCAGCATCAGGCAATTGGGGTTGCATCAGACAGTTGCAAGCTGCACCACAATTAGCATTACAAATTAAATGCCCCACTGAGAATACATGTACAGTTACTGTTTGAGAACTCTAATCCCAACTATTTAAACTGGTTTTGCATCTATCAGCAATAAAGACTCAATTTTATCACCTTAGACCTACTGGACCTTTGCAGCACATGATTGAAAATCAGAATTCTTGTGCAGGAGGTAGATATCATCACAATAGGGAAAGGCTTGATTTGGAAACTGTTCTTCCTTTACAAAAAAAGTAAAGGAATGGCTATGGGAATTCTTCATATCAAGGAAGGCCAGAGGTCCACGTCATTGCAACAAACACAAATAACTTCAAAATTATTAGGATTAACACTAAACCTATCTGATCCAGCAATTTATTTTGCTCAGCATTCATAAACAAGCAAAAATAACATAAACATAAATTCCTAAAGGCAATCAAGGCAGTGTCCCCTCAGTTTTCAAGTTAATATTCTAAACAACTGAAACGAAGAATAGTTACACCATAAGAAAATTATTTCTAGGAAACTTGCTTATTTCCACAGTAGAAGAGCTTCCATTCCTCAAGCCACCATCAAATAGCCTTGGAATCCTAAGAGAGCGTTTCTGAAGTAGAAATACTATTTTTGACACAAACAAGAAGGCCTAGGCTTTTCCACCCCCTCCACTCCCCCAAATTTCAAAAGAGGAGTTGACTGGCTGTGTAGATTTCCTGAGTGCATCTTCCTGAGGTTTACTAACACCAGTATTGCCAACTGAGACAGGGCAGCATGACAGTGTTTGAGCCTTTGCTCCATCTGCTCAGGGGTGGCCCCTTGTGAGAAATCACAGCTACATCAAGGAGATGATAATGGAAAAGCTGATTAAAAAGAAGAAAAAAATAAAATCTCTGCCTCTCAGAAAATCTAACATACAGGTACACAATTGGGATACAAAACCCAGGTTCTAATTCTTGTGTGATGGGGCAGTTTGAACAGGCAGGTGAAAATAGGAGGTTTTGATAATGCACCAGAGTCTATGACAACCTCCCTTTGAGCTTTGGAAGCCTCTTCCCACCTCCTGATAAATGTGACTTGGCTAAAGCCTCATGTGATGTATTATGGCAAGCTGGGGAGTGAATCAAGTCCCAAGACCACCACTTGTGCTCACCCATGAATTTTCTGGGAAAGCAAGCGCAGCTCCCTGCAACCTGCTCAGGATCCACGTGCCACACCTGGGAACTGCATCTCTGCTTACCCACATTAGAAAGGTAATCCCAGATAACCTCTTGTTCATCTCACCATGCAAAACCTTGACTATCGAGTGAAAACTATCAACAAACTCTGTTGACACAGAAAACACTGCAGTGACGAAAGAGCGACCTGGGGCTGTGGTTCACAAGCCAAGACCCAACAGCACCCAGGTCCCTGAGAATGCCTGCACTCAGGGCCCTCCAAAGGCACGTCCCCGCAGTCACTGCACACAGGTGCCTGGCTCTGAGCCCATGTGAAGCCATGTCCCTGCAGTCACTGCACACAGGTGCCTGGCTCTGAGCCCATCTGAAGCCATGTCCCTGCAGTCACTGCACACAGGTGCCTGGCCCTGAGTCCAACTGAAGCCATGTCCCTGCAGTCACTGCACACAGGTGCCTGGCCCTGTGCTCTGACCTGGCCCATCTGAAGCCACGTCCCCACAGTCACTGCACACAGGTGCCTGGCTCTGAGCCCATGTGAAGCCATGTCCCCGCAGTCACTGCACACAGGTGCCTGGCTCTGAGCCCATGTGAAGACATGTCCCCACAGTCACTGCACACAGGTGCCTGGCTCTGAGCCCATCTGCAGCCATGTCCCTGCAGTCACCGCACAAAGGTGCCTGGCTCTGACCTGGCCCATGTGAAGCCATGTCCCCACAGTCACTGCACACAGGTGCCTGGCCCTGAGCCCATGTGAAGCCATGTCCCCACAGTCACTGCACACAGGTGCCTGGCCCTGAGCCCATGTGAAGCCATGTCCCCACAGTCACTGCACACAGGTGCCTGGCCCTGAGCCCATGTGAAGCCATGTCCCCACAGTCACTGCACACAGGTGCCTGGCCCTGAGTCCAACTGGAGCCATGTCCCCACAGTCACTGCACACAGGTGCCTGGCTCTGAGCCCATGTGAAGCCATGTCCCTGCAGTCACTGCACACAGGTGCCTGGCCCTGAGCCCATGTGAAGCCATGTCTCTGCAGTCACTGCACACAGGTGCCTGGCTCTGAGCCCATGTGAAGCCATGTCCCTGCAGTCATTGCACACAGGTGCCTGGCTCTGAGCCCATCTGCAGCCATGTCCCTGCAGTCACTGCACACAGGTGCCTGGCTCTGAGCCCATCTGCAGCCATGTCCCCGCAGTCACTGCACACAGGTGCCCGGGCCTGGCTCTGAGCAGGGCTGTGTTCCCAGGGCGCTGTGCCCGAGGCCATCCCTCACTCCTGGGATAGCTGGGCCGCTCTTGGCTGGGGCTGGCTTGGGCCTAGCTGGCTCCAGCACAGGCAGAGCAAACACAGAGATGTTTGCAGGGATCTATGGAGAGATCCTGTTAGTGGCAGGCAGGGGACAGCAGCTGAACCCCGGTAGAGGTCAGGTCCTGTGTGTGGGCAACGAGGCAATTCTGATGACAGTGGTCTCAGCACTATGGCTCCCAAACTGCTGCTATTTGTTTGTAAGCGTCATGGGAAAGAAAAAGTTTGGAGGACAACAAGGTCACTCAGCAGATATTTGTAAGCAGATCCTCCCACACATGGAAAGCTTATGGGACAAATGAGAAAAGTGGCTGTTTGCAACTTAACCCATGGGACATGAGAGCTGGCAAGGCCAGCAAAGCAGAGCTCGGAGCTGACATTGCAGAAGCACATGAAGGATGATGGATAGAGTGCTGTGAGGGCCGGAAGGGCCTGCAAAGTGATATGTTCACTGAAAGAAACATTGCCTATTTCACAGTTGCCTCAGACTACAGCAATACATTCTGATTTTGTTTTCTCTGAGAACAAGCACATGTCTTTCCACTCACCTCCACGGGGAACCTCTTGCCGTTGATGCTGTGTTCAGAGCCAGCCGATCCGTTGCTTTGACCCCAGTGAAACTCCACTTTCTCTGCTTTGAATCTGCCCGGTAACCCGGCACCACTGACAAAGTAATCGTCCTTCAACAGGATAGCAACTGCACACACAGAACAACGAGAAAGAAACTCAGCAGAGTTCTTCTGAAACACTTACAGTTTTTGCTCATTATATCAGAATACTTCTCCTAATGCATGTAAAATGTCGGGTCATCATTTTCTTCTTTACAGGGATTGTTAAAAATCAGGTCTGCAAGTAATGTTGGCTAATTCTGGAACTGATTATGAAGTTACACAGACTACAGAAAATCCCAAAGTCCAAATTTCTCAAGGACATTTTGCCCTCCTTATTGGACTTTGATTAAAATTTAAATAGAAACTACATCAAAACCTGTTTAATGTGGTTCCAGAGGGTAATGGCTGACCATGGTCCCTGCCCTTATAAACCCCTCAAGGTCTGTAGATCACAAGTTAAGAAAAGAATGGGTCTCCTGTATTTTGGATTTCCTCTTTTTTGTTGGTGGGGACCCCTGTGCCCTGTCCCACCTCTACTGCTGGACATGCTGGGTGCTTTCCTTAGCCTCCCTGCTCCTCGCCTCTGTAAAACAGGCAGAGTCTCAATAAACATTTTTGAGACCCAGTCATGAGACATACTCATGTCTCAAAACTCTCAAAACTCAGTAACTCTAATATTATTACGTGATTCAGTGAGAGTCAGAAAGATCTTCTTTGTATTCTCTTTTCATTTCCAAAGGCCTTTATATTTTATGTAACAATAAAAGCCGTAGGTCCAAACAGAGGGCAGAATCATATGGTGGAACCTGGCACATGTTACAGGGGAGGCCTGTGGTCCAACCAAGAACTGATTCCAGCTTTCAAAAACTTCCTTTCTGCTACTCTCACTACAATATCCCCTTCCTTTCCAGCATCTCCTGGTTTTAATACACACCATTCCTAAAAACTGCTCCCCACAAAATTATTTCTTCTTGTCCCTCACGAAAACAGAACCAAGATTTGAATATTGTTTCTGTAAAAGTCATTGCAAAGCAGTGCTTGGTGTGCCTAGATTCGTGTGATTTAAGTTTTGGGGTTGATTTTGGAGATTTTCTTCTTTTTTAATGGAAATAGCAAAACCCACAGAGATTTCTCTGTCTTCTTAAGCCAACTGTGTGTCATCACAACAGGAACATTAATATAAATCCAATTTTATTATATAAGAAGGAGGATTTTATTCACTGCTGAAAAAAAACCAAAAGAAAGCTACTTGTGAAATAAAAGTTATTTCTCTGTTGGTGACTCAGTGCTGCAGGCCAGGCTTTGTGCCCTCCCCTGACAGGGATCTAGAGCAGCAGCATCTCAGGTGCAATTTTTCCACACAGCTCAACTTTAAACGGTGTCAAAACCATCCTAATGTTAAATTGCATGAAGTGTTCAGATGTTTCTAAAACTGTGCCAGCAAAATCATGGGGCTGTTTTCTTCCATGATTTCTGCTTCTTTCTGCACTCCCTTTGCATCCAAGTGCTTTGTGGAGGAGGATGGGTAGTGCAGAAGTGGCTATAGGATAATGCCTGTGTCAGCTAGGGTACTGCTGGTAGTCACTGTCTGCTTACACCAAATCCCTGAAACCTAAGTGACTGAAAGTACCACTGCTCTCTACTTCCCTTAAAAAATTCTCAATGAGCTCAGCAGTATTTTAAATGGTGAAAAAGCTCATTCAATCAGTTAGTTACAAATTCCATAGACGAAATTGTAGGAGATGAGGAATACAGCAAAGCAGATTCGCATGCATCTGTTAAAAACTGCTGTGGAGATTCAGTTGCATCTAATAAATATTTGATAGTTCTCAAATAATTTATGGCTCTGTCAGGGGTCATTTTACTTGTTTTAGATGAATAATTAAAAAGGATAATTAGGAGGATGTACAATCTGGAATGTTCATCTAATTGTTCATTTTACAGTATTTCCTACACTGCTGAGCTGTATGACACATGTTCCCATCACCTTCCCAGCTAAGCAGCATCCCCTTACTGCCAGGAACTTCCCTCCTTTTCCTGTGACCCCAGGTATTCAGGACTCAAAGAACCAAACATCACTTTACTGGGCTTTGGGAGCTACTGCTTTTATCCCAGGATTTCTGTAGAGTGCAAGGAATCAACCCCAAAGCCCACTAATTTAAAATACTACATAATTGAGATTACAAACCCAAAGAAAAATGGTGTGCAACCACCAGGACCACAATTGTGTAATGTCATTTTAAGGTTCAGGGCTGGTGTTGGATGCCCATCATGTCTGTGAGAGCAGGAATACACCTGGACTCAAAGCAGCTCTTCCCCTGCCCTAGCAGAGCAGCTCTGATGGTCAGGGCCAGCCAGAGTGATGAACATTACACAGGATACTTAACAAAAGCACATTTCTGGCAGAAATTTTAGTAAGTTTTTCTGAGCAGAATTCCCCTGATTTTAGAAGCTTTTGGTATGAACACAATTAATGCAAATACAACTATGAAATGTGTATATCCTTCAAGTGATCTCTAGCACTTAATACTATAGCCAGCTACTCTAGTGAAGAAATTGAACCCACGTTAGTGCCTTTGCCAATGTAATTGTGCACAAAAGCACTTCTAGTCAAGACAGAGACCTATAAAATCCATCGATATTTTCTGAACGAAATGCTGTTTTCTGTACATTGTCTGCTCTTCACCTGATAGAGAGGGGGGCACGAACAAGAAAGAGCAGAACAAATCTAAACAGAATTACCTTTCAGAGCCTAAAAATAACTCATTGTTCAATCATTAAAAAAAAAAAAAATTACTAGGTCCTACAGCCATAACAATAACCCTAGCAGCATATTTCCTGCCAGTTAATGAGCATTAAGGTTAAGGGCCTTTAGCTTTCCCAGGGACCCCTGTCTCTTTAAACCAGACATTAATTGCTGAGAAATGCCCTCTACATCCATCACCATTTCTTAAACAGTTATTTAGTTTACTGTCTCTGTCAGTCTGCAATATGAAGGTCTTGTGTGGCCATCTGCTCTAAGACTCTGCTGCCAAAATGCATCGCGATTTATGGCACAGTCGGCCTCTATCTTCTACCCACAAGCCAAAACATCCTACTTGGTTTGCTGCTCTGCCACTTACCACCTTAAAAATTAATGCCAGGCAAGTTTCTTCAAAAGGTCAGAAAACCAAGAAAAGGAATGGGACTTGATAAAACAAGGGAGGAGTTAGGAGCTCAGCAGAAGAAATCAGGGCTGACAGCAAGGCAAAAAGAGTCTTCACATTACCAGTAAAAGGCCGTAAGTCACCAGGAAAAGTGACAGTTACTGTTGCTCTGAGAAGCAATAACTTGTCAGCAAAAATCCATACCCCAATGGGTGAGGAAATCAAATATAGCAGCAGTGCTAAAATCACCCAGCAGAGAAGACTGAAGCTTCAGCTTTCATTGCCAACTGTGCCAAGACCAGAAAATCTGCTGACACTTTTCAGTTCAACAGAACAAGGTTCTGGCTTGTACCAGCAACAGTGTGGCCAGCAGGACCTGGGCAGTGACTGTCCCTTTGTACTTGGCACTGGGCTCATTTTTGGGTCCCTCACTACAAGAAGGACATTGAGGGGCTAGAGTGTGTCCAGAGAAGGCAGTGGAGCTGGAGATGGGTCTGGAGCACAAGTTTGATAAGGAACTAATGACGGAGCTAGGGGGGTTCAGCCTGGACAAAGGGAGGCTCGTGGGGATCTTCTTGCTCTCTACAACTCCCTGAAAGGAGGTTGCAGCCAGGTGGGAATCAGTCTCTTTTCCCATATAACAAGTGACAGGACAAGAAGAAATGGCCTCCACTGTTGCCAAGGGAGGTTTAGATTGAATATTAGAAAGAATTTCAAAAGGGTTGCCAAGCAGTGGAAGAGGCTGCGCAGGGAAGTGCTGGAGTCACTATCCCTGTAGGTATTTAAGAGATGTGTGGATGTGGCACTTAGGGACATGGTTTAGTGGTGTCCTTGGCAGTGCTGGGTTAATGGTTGGAATCAAGGTCTTTTCCAACCTAAATGATTCTATGATTTTAACATGGTTTCCTATCGTATGTGCAGCAATGTTACTGTTGCATGTACAGGACAGCATTAACATCCTTCTTAGAAGAATAGCACCATCACTTTTTCGTGGTCTTTCTAATTACATTTATTGCTGATTACCACAAAAAGCCTCTCTGACCATAAAGGGCAGGGTGCATAACATGAGTAGATTAATTAAGCACCAAATTTCCATAGCATTCAACCTTGCCTGAACCTCATGCTGCTACCAAGGGCAACCAAGTCAGGATTTCAAAGCAAACAGGAGCACTTCTCAGTGAAGCTGGGAAAAAAACCCAAGGAATGCAGCAAAACCCCCAGCTACGCTTTGTGGTGGTTTATGTTGACTGGATTTACTTTGCAATGAAGGAAAACAGGCTACAGTCTGCCACTCCATTTCATCTGAGGGGCAATAACTCCTGCTAAGATCCTGAACTGCTGGAGCTGGATCTGATGCACTTGCTGGACTCCAGGCCACGGCTCAGATGTGAAGTGCCCTGGAGTTGATGGGTGTATCTGAGGTCACACTGTGTGCACAGCTGAGCCACCATCTCCAGAGCAGGTACATGCCCTGGGTCCAGCTAGCCCACCTGTGACAGGGGACATGGCACAGAGAGCACTATAGAGATGCATGTCAGATGTTAATAAAGATAAAAATATACTTCCAATAAATAAAATTGAATTAATTAGTGGTTTAATCCAATTCCCTAAAAATACTTGACCTTGTCAAATGAAGAGGGTGGCCTTATAATTTCTGCTTTTTACGTTTTTAGAATTAAAGAGTAATCAAATGCATGCAGCTTTGCATATAAATCAACCTTGACCTTTCGTTGAACTGTTTTGGTAAAAATAAGCAGTACTCATGCCTGCTCTTTTTTCTCTAAAAGCCAGAACAGACAGAGCAGAAAAGGATTCAGTTCAGTGAAGAAAACTGTGCTATAATCATACCAGAAAAACATTAATAAGCCCCCACTACTGTGAGCAGTTATTGCTCTTTCTTCTCTAAAATCTTCCAATTTCTAAGACTTCCTCTCTCCTTCCCCCTGAGCCCTGCATCTCAGCATTCTTTTGGATTAGGTGTTACAGCCTCCCAAAGCTGATAATTCAAGGTTACACCTTGAAACTCTTACACTGCCTTTTATTCTGAGGAATAACTGACTACCAAGAGAATTAGTTTAGACTGAGAACAAAAAAAAAACACACCAAAAAAAAGCAGCCCTTTAAAAAAAAAAACCTTAAAATCAATCTGTAGAACTAGCTCTGCAGAGAATGCAGAGGCAGAGGTAGGTGGCTCCTACTGAAAAATTACATTTTAAAAAAACGGACAAAAAACCCAAACAACAGAACAATGAAAAAGGAGGAGGGTGGAACATGCCTTGAATTTTTAATTGACTGCAGTCAGGCTATGGAGACAAGTAGAAGAGAACATACCTGTTTTTCCTGTGTTTTTCATCCAAGTCTTGTTTGAAGATTCATTGTCAAAACCATCCAGCTGCAGCTCTTGATACTCATCTCCAACGTGGGCCAGGTGGTCTTCGATGTCTATGGGGGACTGGTGAGACCCCCCACACTTCTCACTGGATGCCACCCAGTGCTCAGGACCATAGGTACCTGTGAAAAAACACCCATGTCAACATCCCAGTGGCTCCACAGTGCTGGAGAACTCTTAAGTGTGAAGATGAAGCACTTAAGCTCCCCAGGTAACTCCACCACAGTTACAATTCCCACGTTTGAATGAGGTTAATACTTTTGAACTTATGAGGAGACTGAAATCCTTTGGCTTTGTGCTATGTTCCAACTTTGCCTCTGGCAGTAATGAACAATGGCCTTTTTTTTAAAACAACTATTCTATAAAACTTTCTGCAGTTCCCAAGCTCCTCCTGTGCATATGTTATCAATTACCATGTTGCTCCAGGAACTTCCCTAAAGCTCCAGCCTTAATACATTACTGTATAGTTTATCCTTTCATTATGGACAAATAATGTAACAGACACACATTAACTTGTGTTCTTGCAATACTATGCTTAGATAATATGATCTTTATTAATGATCTCATTTCTTTTGGAGGTTTTGAAGCCAGAAAATAATAAAAGAAAGAATTAAATGAAATGTATGTAAGTAAATTTGAAGAAAACAACAATGGAAAAAAAATTACTCTGGAAGAAGTAAACTTGACAATAACCTCTTAAGAATGTACAGTAAATTTATTTTGTTGCTATTCTTACATGAGTTTTCTGGTTTTGATGAACAATTAAAATAATATGGAAAAATGAAAGGTCTGAGGCAAAGACCTTGTCCATCCACACCACATATCAACCCAAGATGTACTAGAACACAGGGACCCTCAGCACCACTCTTAGGAGAATCTAAAATGAATTTCAAATTTTTCTTATCACCTGCCTCTCCAACCCTTAAGTTGTATTAACAGAGACTGAGAGCTTATCTTCCTATGAGTGCAAACAGTGGTTTAAGCTCCTGAAATAACAGCAGAGATTTCTTGTAAAGCACTTGTTGCTCACAGCTCTTGAAGTGCTTTACAGCAGGAATCAGCTGCATTATTTTCATGTAAAGATGCAGAAGTTGATGGCTGAGAAGGGAAGCAACTTGCCCAAGCTCAACTACCAAAACCAAGTTACAACCCAGAGCTGACCTCTGCTCTCCCGAGAGTCCTGATGTCACACCTGTGTCACACCTCTGAACTACACAGTCAGCAGGTCTGCTCAGTAGGCAGCCAGCAGGAAATGAGGCACCAATGTGCATTTATTACCCTTGCATCTGAGAAGCATATGTATATTCAATTAGTGCCATCCAAACCCAGCAGTTGGGAAGGCCAGTTTCTTTGGCCTCTGGGTTTTAATCTGTCTAGTTGCAAAGTGCATTAGTGCTCTCTTCTCGTGAGCTGATGCAGGACATTTAATCAATAGCAAGATTTTGCTATACTTATCACACACAAATGCTGTCTGGTACCCAAATAACAATAAGAAAATTTTACTTTCAAGTACAATTAGGCAAAATTGCGATATAGTTTAAAAATCATTTACATCATCTGCCCAGGTTAAAAATCAGTTTTGTTTTCCTCGGGGTTCAACTTACATTGTCAGCAAGAGCTGCTTTCAGTTATTTCCCAATGTGCCACAAGCAAGGAGAACAGAATTATTAAAACCCCTACATGGGGGAAACCAAATGTCTTCCACTCAAACCCAGCTATTTTTCTCCAGTCAGGATGCTCTTAGTAATTGGTCTGTAGTGAGTTAATTGGAAATTCAGATTTGCTTTACATATAACCTTGCATCAACCCCATGAAATTTGGGAATTTGCTTTAAATATCTAGCACTACACATAATCAAACCCACCAGCTCTCGTTTTCTGGCTTTATTATAAACAAGGGGTGAGCTTTTCAAAAGCACTCTGCCCACAGAGGCTATCACAGTGGTTTCAGCTGTGCATTCAAAAGGAGCTGTGCACTCCAAGTTTTCTTTTATAAGTATTCTGGGGTCAATGAGGAATTTTTCCCCTTTTTTTTAAAATAGATTTATTTTAACAGAGACTGTAGGGTTTCTTCCACGCATCTTGTCACATTTGTTTATTTATTTATTTTAAGTATAGCCAGTTCTCAACCTATTTGCAGTGAAAACTGCCTTGTCAAAATGAATAAAATAAGCCATAAGGATAAACAAACAAACCACCATGTTGAATTAAAACCTCAAGTGACTTAGGTACCTGAACTAACTCTTGCTGAAATATAGTGTTTCACAGACTTTTGAAGGCTTTGTTTCATTTTAAAAAACAAGTCTTCTTTTTTTTTTTTCTTAAATTAATTTAACTTGCTTGAATTAATTTAATAGCAATAAATCTCGTTTGATAAACACAGTAGCTTCACTTGCTTGTAAATTTATAATCTAGCAAAATAAAGCCTAGCAGTGCCTGCTTTCTTCATGTGACAGGGTAAGTTTCCATGCATAAAATGTTTCCATACTCGTGCTGAATTATTAAAGAAAAAAAAAATCTAATGCAATGAAATGCTCTCAGCAATTCAAAACCTCAACTTAGTGCTGGTGCTGTTACTCCAAGTCCTGACATCACAAATTACAGTCATAAGGCTAAGCTCCGATTGAGAGGTTCAAGACCTGCTAGTTAAAATCAGCCCAGGATTTTACAAATGCCTAGGCTTGCCATTAATTTCTTTCACAGGTTTTTGATATTGTAAATGACTACATGCAATGTGACCTGCACCATTCTGGCTGCAGCTTGAGACAGATACAGGGGCCACCACCCCAACACCTCCACTCCCAGCAGAGCAGAACTGGGGCTGCTCCAGCTGTAACGATGACCACAGAAAGGGGAAGGCAGGCCCGGGAGGGGACAGGAAAACTTTGAGCTTGACACAAAACTAAATAAATTACAGCTCCTACCCAGAGAAAAAAAATTTAAAAAGGCACTCAACAACCTATAAAATGTAATCAAGAATAGTGCAGTGTGATTCACAAATTCCCAGGTGGCCATCAGAAGGGTTCAGGCCCAACTGCCTGTTTTTTTCCAGGACATTCAAGTGCACTTTCAATTAAAACTGATCTTCCACTACAGATTTCAAATTAATTCTTCTTCCAAGTGTCTCATGCTCCAGACACCCTTGCTTTGCAAAAAAGCCCTATATCATTAGAGGAGGAAATAGAACACTTTTTCCAAGCTTGCAGATATTGATTACCTATTCCTTCCATCAAAGCACAATTGCCATTCTGCACTGTATAAATCTCTTCAGCGTTAGACACTTTATAAAGTAGTGAGAATTATATCATTAATCATTTGCAGTTACACCTGTCTTGCTTTATTGAATTCTTTGTTTTTTAGAACTTTAAATAAATGCTTTTAAATAAAAACATGACACTAAATAAAGACTCTGTTTCACTTAAACCTAGTTAAAAAAAGAATTCCTGTAATTCCGTGTGTGACATTTACCCATCTGAAACACAGGAACTTATGGCTATTTGTATTTCATTTTTCCAACAGTAAGCATGGTGACTTAAATCAAATAAAATTTCAAATGAATTTGAGTTGGCCTTTTAAGGCTGATAAATAATTCGGTTTTCAGAAACCAAGTTAAGAGCCCACACCTGTGTTAACAAATAACACACATTTCCACTGAGATGGTGGGACAGCCTGCAGGCAGAGGTAAACATCAAGCAGCCCCATCCTAGAGCTGGAATATTTGACACAGAGGCAGCACAGGAAGAATGATAACTGAAAACGTTTGGCATCTGCAGGAACTGAAGTCAGAGTCCTGCCTCCAGGAAACCACGGGTTTGGGTCCAACAGCTGGGGCAGGAGGGCTGGAACCACCCCAGATCCACTGGGGCAGGAGGGCTGGAACCACCCCAGATCCACTGGGCAGGAGGGCTGGAACCACCCCAGATCCACTGGGCAGGAGGGCTGGAACCACCCCAGATCCACTGGGGCAGGAGGGCTGGATCCACCCCAGATCCACTGGGCAGGAGGGCTGGACCCACCCCAGATCCACTGGGGCGGGAGGGCTGGATCCACCCCAGATCCACTGGGGCAGGAGGGCTGGACCCACCCCAGATCAACCAAACACAAGAGCAGGGTATGCTGGGGTGGCAGCCAGGTCCCTGTGGACTTGAACTCTCCTCTGCTGACTTCAGGGACAAAAGGGCCCCCAAGGCTGGAAGGAGAGCTGGGGTCAGGGAGCTCAGCAGCACCTGGGGTCTCACACACATTTCTACCCACACTTCAGGCCATGGATGTTATCACCCATCCTTGTCTGAAATTACCTGACACTTCCTAGACTCTTTTCTCATGCAAAATCATTCTGTCAATGACTGCAGTAACTTTAATAGTTTTTTAATACACTGCCTGCTCCTTAAATATAATCCAAGATTACTTTTTTCTTCTTTTTACTGTACAAAGAAATGAGCAGTCTTCATTAATGAAAAACGATTAATGTAATGTATTCTGCCAAAATCTAATTAAAGCTTGTATAAAAACTTCTACTTAAAAAATCAAATATATTTGTTTTTCTCACACAGGTTTTGTTTAAAACATCTGTTATTAAAACCATTTGGCATTTCCTTGATTTGGCATAACTTTTTAATTAATGGATCAGCAAACTGGTCTGTAACACATATACCTTTACACAGATATAGTTTAACAGAAATTAGCAAATTTTGAGTCATATGATTTTCATCATTCATTCATAAAGAAGTAGAAATATGAACTCTTTTTTTTTAATTTCACTTGTTTTCTAAACATTTTTACAAAAATGTGATTTTAAATCTCCGACCTGACATGGAAAGAACTAGTTTAGAGGCTTTAATTTTGGAGGTTTTTTATTATTTGTTCTTCTTGGGTCCTTTTTTAACAGAATTGCCTCAGACAAATCTTTGTCTGCACTCAATTCCTCTTTACTTTTCATTTTTGAATAAAAATGGTAATAATGATTGCAAAGCAATCAAATCCCCTCATTTCTGCAATTAGCTTGGTCATTTCATGAAGACATCCTATCCTATCTTATGCTCTTAATATGGGAGAAAATTCCATGTTTCCCTTAGAACAAAATCCAACCAGTTATTAGGGAGGGACAGAATGAATTATTATCTCCTCTTCAAATGAAAACAGAGGTGCCAGCCTCTGCTTGCAGAGCTCTGGAGGGGCAGCCTACAGACTTCAAGGACCACAGCAGGTAAGATCCTCTGTCAGGCTCTGGATAAATGGAGATGCTTCCCTTTTCAGGGGCTGGCAGCTATGACCTGCCCAAGCATTCCAGCATTTGGCTGAGCAACACTACAGATCTGAATCTCTGCCTCCAAGTCTCTGCCCTACTTTAACTGCTCCATCACGAGCCAAATCTCAAGAAACACTGAAATGTCACCATCAGCAAACAAAATCAGTTCCTTTCTTCCACACAGAGCAAGAACAAGGAAGAGGTGCCCTTGCTCGGCTACAAAGTAATGAACTTCAATAGCAGGCTGGATTTTCAAACAGGAAAAAATTGTTTTAGACAAACAAGTATCAGTAAAATTCACTACAGAAGTGAAGCATTTTAAGATCCTTCAGAAATATCAGTCCCGGGGCTCCTCTCTGTTACCTCCTGAAGCTGTCACTTGATGCCAGAAGACCTCATCATCATTGTTTGCCATTTAAAAGGAGCTGTATCAGTAAGTCCAGGAAGGTGCTTAAGCCATGTAAATAGTGACAGGAAGCAAGGCAGTACTGCAGATCCAGACTGGCTGAAAAATCAGCCTCCCTTTACCCTCTCCTCTCATCTCCAGTCCCCTCCTGGGAAGCAGAAATAAAGTGAAATCTGTAGGATGAAGCCTAAAGACTGCACTTAGATACAAGGCCAAAAAGAATGATTTGAATGACATTTCTCTTGCTGATTGATTTAGCATTCATGGCTGCAGAGGTAAAGGTATAAAAATCCCTGAAAGCCTTGATAAAAATCAGTAGCATCTTTCAGAGGTCTTCCCATTGCAGACAAAGCAGCCACGTTGTTAAATCATTATATGAGGGGGAAAAAGTTGCTGAAATTATACTGTCTTGCTCTAAAGTGATGGCATACCAAAATCAAAGGGATGGAGAAGGAGAGCCTGTAGTTAAGAGTTCACAGTGCTGCTTTGAACAAAGATTTCCTGCCCTGGGGGAAAAGGGCTTTTCATTTTATTATTCTCTGTCATCACTCTGTTTAACATGAGACACTCGTGCTTGCAGAAAATTCCAATTACTGCTTGAAAAATGAGATCGAATACCAAGGGCAAGATCCTGAAGAGCTTGCTGAGACACAAACAGGTCCAAGCAATCTGCAAGCTCAGTACAGGGAAGGTGTGCAAGGCTTGGGAGAGGTGCAAACAACCAGGGACAGTTTTGTGAGAAATCAAAAAATCTGAAAGAAACTCTCCCCAAGAACAATCTCCGATAAGGCGTATCTTAAGCAGTATTTGTTGGAACAAACACAAAATACAGGAAGATGGAACAAAAAGAGGTTGGATTTAGGTAACCTTTGAGCCACCAGCAGTAGCAGCAGCACAGAAGCACCAATGCCACCACAGCTCCAGCTCCAGCACTGCCCAGCCATGGGGCTGTGGAAGGCAAGCTGATCTTCAAAACTGATCGTGTCGGTGATACTGTCACACTGCCAGAATGTGGCAATCACAAAGAAAGGCTTTAAATCATGCTCCTAAATAGAAACTATCCTATAATGTCTGCAGCTTTTAAACTGAAAGACAGAGTGCCATGCATGTTCTCCTTAAATTTTCATATCCACAGATGCTACAGTTATTGCTGGATTTTTAATTAAACTTCCTAACCTTCAATAACCTTTGGAGAAGTTTTTAATGTGTTTTCAACCTTCGTATTCCTTAGTGAACTATTCTCTATTACACAGTCACAAATGTAGTGATTTTAAAATTATATATCCCCCCATATACAGACTTTCTGCATCCCAATTTTGTTCCTCAAAAAAAGTATGCAGCTGCCATGAATCTTGTATGAAGCTCCCACTGTACCTATAAACCTGCCAGTGGCAAAATGTGTGATAAATATCCAACATTTGGAAACACCAGGACCTTAGGACAAATGTTGCAGGAAGCTCACAAAAAAGTGGAGTAAGTGTAATTACTAAAACAAGCTTTTTCCATAAACATTTCAAGTTTTAGCATTTGTGAGCTGAATAATTTACCACCACAGAAAAGTGAAAATGGTACTAAGTTTAGCTGTGCTGGCAAAATAGTTGGGGCTTTTTCAGGGGTGTCTCACACAATAAACTCTAGATAGACTTGCCTAATGACCTGTTGAATTTAACCACTAATATTTCAAAATTATTTATACTGAGCACAGAGCACAACAATATCAATAAAATTATTATGCAGAACTCACTGAGTGGGAGGATAAACTGTGGTATTGAAAGTGCCTGCTGGTGGCAAGTGACTGAGACAACGTCTATCTACATCCTCTGTTTTTTATCATTTTCTACATTTTTAATAAATGTATCTGACATCTCACACCATTCATTTCATAACCGTCAGAGGCCTTTTAAAACTGCTCACCCTGAGCTGCATATAATAAACGAGGTGATAACTTACAATATAAGGAAAAAACAGGAGATTAATTTATATGAAGGCATCGTAAATTACCTTTCTTCTATTCTTACCCTAGCTCAGTAAAGCCCTATGAAGACTAGGGATAGACATAAAAATAGATTTTTCCCTAAATATAATTTTTAAAAGTATAAATCTTAATGGAAATTACAGAATGAAGATGTATTACAAATCAATGCAGTAGCTGAGTGAGAGCACTTTATGTTGTTGGGAGGAAGACACAGATTTTAGTAATGGGTGCATTGGACAGGTCACGTCCAGGCCAAGTTTCTCTGGAGAAGGGTCTCTCTTTTCAACTATCCTTTTTTCATTTACAGGGTAATAGCTGTATGATGATGGGCCTTGACAGGGCCATTTATATGGGATATTTATATTGCTTTAGTGCCCCAGTGCAGCAGAAGGAAGAGGGGTTCCGTTCTTCCAAACCTCACTAGCAAACAGCTGCTGCCTCAAAAAGCTTAAACTGAACAATGTAAGACAAACACAATATAAAACATCTCAAACTTGAACAGATGCATCCCCCTGGGCTAACCTCCCCTCTGTAACACCTTGCTTCATGCTTTCTTCTCCAAGGCCATCTTCCAGAGCTGGCACTAACACACCAGAAAGGTGATCAACCTTCCCATGAGAAAGAAAAAAAAAAACATCATTTCTTCCAGAGAGCAAAGCTAAAAGAAGAAATGAGTCTGGCGTTTCATAGAATTAAACATATGAAAAAGCACAAGCTCATATAATGTTGATATAAACCATGGTTCCATCTGTGCTACTCCAAGGAGAATGCACAGCATGAACAAAGCTCTGAGAAAATAAATCTGAGCAAACAAGAGGAAGAAAATGGGCAAGAAACTTTCCCACCCAAGAGTGGTTGGATACAGAGAGGGGTTTCAGAGGCTTCAGCAAGACTTTGCTGAAAGAAAAGGAAGCAAGAGGAACTGAATTTGGCTCAGTGCTAATTACAGCCACCATTGCCAACACCCAGAGCAGGCAAAAGCCAGGAAGACAAGCAGCCAGCCTGCCCCTCTGTGCCTGTGATCTTACCACTGCACTGCAGGTGAAGGTCCTCACAGGATCTGGAGCTGAAACTGGGGAGCAGCCTGGAAGCATTTGCTGAGCTGAAACTGTGGGAGACACACCTCAGGCTGCAGGAGTAGTGAGGCAAGAAGAAAATGTGCAAGAACAGACATGATGGGCTCAGGAGCCCTTTTGTGGTTTTTGAACCAGAGATCATGGGTTGTTTCAGGGCTTGACTGAGACCCTGCTGAAGCATCAATGCTCCCATGCTGCTGAACCTGCCCAGGGGCTCAGACATGAACACTGAATGACAGTGACAGTAATACGCCATAACATTTACGTCAGGAAATCTAAAATTCCCGTCTTGCTTCTTGTCTCCTTCCTACCACCAGGAGCTACATGCTCCATTTCACTCCCTTCCTTTGTAAAGGGAGAAAGAAGTTCACCTGTCTCATCAGAGCAGCTGCAAGGATTGCTCAGAACTTCAAGAGAGCTATGGAGATAAAAAGCTGTGTAAGACTCAACTGTCCCACTACAGATCTTGGTGCCAGGGTACCTGCAAACACATTTAGAAAAAACCCAGTTCCAGTTATTTCTCAAAGCACCACAGACTTGAGTTCTATTACTTCTCACATGTACCCTTAATAGTCTTGATCTCACCAAAGGAACCGCTAACGTAAATGATGCATCACTGTAACTTAATTACCTCCAATTTGGGTGGGTACAGGAACAGAAAGTACCTTTTCTTGATTCCCATCTGTTCCTCGTAACTAACCAAAGAAGCCCTCCCCAGAGCTCTGTCTCTGAAAGCCAGCATGAAAAAAAAAGAAGAAAAGGAGGAGGAAAGACAGGAAAAAACTGTATATTTTTATTGAATTTTTGCAGGATGCAAGTTAATAAAACACCCACAGAGAGCACAGAGCAATATAGAAAGGGAATAAAGGGAGGGAGGGCTGATATCAATAAAGCTTATCCAGAGGCACTGGTGAAAGTACTCATCATTTCAAAAGAAACCTACTACAAAAATGATTTCCACTTGTTGCTTTGGCTGAGGTTTACAAAAAACAGAAGTGTCCTAAGTGGAGGGTGGATTTAAAAAATAAAGCCAGGAAGATAAAATTATCTGTTGTTGAAACATGTCACCCTCAGCTTTTCAAAACCCCTCGTTGATTTTAACCTGACCAGAGACAGCCACCAGATGAGGACCTCATTGTTTTAATCACATCACAGAAAACACTGCAGTCCCCGAAGTCACTCATCAAATCTCGACCAAAACTGGCTTTGCTGTGATACTGCCTTTTAGGTGAAAATCAACTTTTGCCCAACTAAGTTCTTAATGGCATCTCTGTTCCAACAGCCTTCTCAATCCAGCTGTCCCTTTCACTAATATGCACCAGGAAAATAGCTCCCAGGAGAGCTACTGGGAGATTGCTAGCTTTTACTTAATGACACATCATGAACCCTGCCCTCATCTTCTATTAACATTCAGTCTATGTTTCTACCATTAATTTAAGAGGAATGAATAGGAAGACAATAAGCAGCCCTAGTGTCCAGCCTGAGGTACTCCACCAGAAGGCACTGCTTCTGTGGCTGACAGAGAACATTTACAACCAGTTCTCTCATTTTTGTTCTGTATCTGTCATTTCCAGTATGTTACACTACATGGTTTAAACTCTTCCAAATCAGCTTTAGTTTTCCATTAGGAAAGTCCATAGTTAGGATAAAACGAATAAATAAACCCACCCAAAAAAACCCACCCCAAAACCCAAACAAAGCCGAAAATCCCAACAAATCAAAGTCATGAAAGGGAGCTAATGTTCCTAAGGTGGATTTTATTCGCTTGTACTCCTTCTCTCCAGACGAGTTTTAGGTAGTGACCCGTCAGTGCTGGAGGAGCACACTGGCAGCAGCTCCCTTTTGCCCCAGACCCCTTCCCTTCTGTCAGCACTACCCTTGGCAGGGAAATGCACACAAAAACCTGAGCAGCTACTCTGGGGGAAAACCAGCTGCTGCAGAGAGCTGGCAGCAGGGAAATGCTGTGATGGGTGGAGTCAGGGTGAGCGCTGCAGGAGATTCACTCCCACAGTACCTGTGGTGCACATTCAGACACCAGGTTAAATTAAAAAACAAAAGATACCCTAGCTGGGATAAAAGTTCTTTCCTCCAGCATGGCATGAACCGTTCATTTAGGGAGAGTCACCCTAGGGCGCAGCTTGCAGGCTTTGGGATGCAGCTGTTCTCAGGATGAAGTCTCCTGAGGGCAATGTAAGGGCATCATCTGTTCCTTCCACCTCACTGCCTGCAGCTCCCACAGCCTCCCATGGGGGCATCTTCACTTGCTGCCACCAAGGATGCTCACAAGCAAGGCAGGTGTTCCCACAGCCCTCCCTGTCCGGTGTGGGGAAGGCAGCAGCCAGCTCTGAACACAGCTCTCTGTGCTCTGCAGTCACAGCAGCGTTTGGGCAGCCTGTGGTGATACCATAAAATGGAATCTGGAGTGTATCACCTCACTGGGAAATCTGTAAGATATCGGATTTATATGGTGTCTGCAGAGCACATTAGAAGATCATCAGCATCATCATGTCTTTTCGACACAGCCATAATTATTCAGGCTGTTACTTTATCTCACCGGTGTTTCTGAGAAACTATTCAATATTAGCAAACTCTCACTGAAAACAATGTTTTGGTTGAGGGACTAATCTTCCTATCGGTACACAGCCATACCTGGGCTTATCTACATTACCAATTCCCTGCTGATTGAGTGGATTCATTAACAACACAATCTCTGGTGACTGAAATGAAGTCTCATTCTTCCTATCACCGGTGCCTTGCTGTTTGCTTTTCCTTCACAGTATGCACACAAGTAATTAACTTACTATGCTCCGCTAGCTCCTGACACATTACTTGGCATAGAAAAATTCACGAGCAGGTAGTTAAGCATGCAAAATATTTTCAGTCAAATGAACTTCATAACAAAGCTCTTTTAAGGAAAAATGCAGCTCTTTCTGATACAATGCTAACAGACAGCACACTGCCCATCCCAGCAGAAGCTTCTTGAGAGGTAACAAAAAAATGTATAATTTTTACCATTTTTGCTCAACACGCAGGAAATTTCTTTAGGGGGGAAACCTGGTAAACAGTAGATGCTCACTGAAAGGATGAGCTTGGAGATCAGCCTGATTGTCTCTTGTGGAAGCCTGATGTAACAAGGACAGACACAGGATTCACATGGTATAAAAGAAAATGGGGGAAAAACCAAACAATGAAAATAGGAGATTCAATTCAATGCAGCAGAGCTCTGATTACAGGTGTCTAGAAGTATGGAAAAACAGCATATTCAGACTTTTACAGAAAAAAAAAAAAAGGTAAATTGCTATTTAAAGCATGATTGCTTTTAAGCCTAGAGAAATGGCAGTGAAAACTCCCTAAATAAAAAAATGAAATTTATTGTATGCCCCACCTAATGAGTCCACCGAGGAACATGACTTGAAATATTTAAGTAATTTCAGTAATGTCAAGAAGTAAAACATGAGTAAAGTTACTGCTGTATTTAAAGTTAAGGTATAAAGAGATGGTGGCTTAGGATGGAAGCAGAGTGGGGGTGATGGGCTAACCCCACTGCAGACTGGTGTCACTGGTGTGACAAGATTGGCACTGAGTTTGATAACACCAGGACTTTCTCTTGAGAGTATAAAGATACTGCAGCCCTCTGGAGCACTTCTCTGATTTGAACATACCCTAAACGATCCTTTTAATCACACCACAGTATTTTCTAGTACTAGAGGCTGGGAAGCATGAGATTCTCACACCACGCTGCTGCAGTCCAGCCAGTGCTGTACAAAACAACATTCGCACTACACTTCTGGTCCTTCCTGTAAGCCAATAGTAGCTAAAACTCCAAAATATATGCAGAAATACTTGACAAAACCCCAGAAACTTGCTGGTGTAAAGACCCATGCACAGTATTTTTTAATTCCAACTTTGACTTTTCAGAAATTCAATTACTGTATTGACCTAGAAAACACTGGAAATCGTGACCTTGAAGTTTCCTTCTACACAAGGAAAAAATCCTTCAAAATCCTTCTGAAGTCCTGGAAAATGAAACTGCTCTTTTCTTCAGTTTTTTCCATAAGACATTTGTTTCTTTCCTCTTCACATGCCACAAGGCATGTACCTTTGCCAATCTCAGACTGTTGTCTCGACTCATTTGGTCACAAAAGTTAGTTCCTCATGTTCCATCACAGCAATTTTTGCTTGGGACAAAAGAAATAGATCTGCGGAGGACAGAATCCACTGTGATTTGTGTATATCATTTTCCTCTATTCTAGCACTGCTTTCAACTCAGCTCATTTAAATATAGCTCCTGTCATACCCATCATTTTCAGTTCACCTGTTATGCAAAACCACACACTCCAACAGAGCAGCCTTCGCTGCACAGTCTGTACAGATTCTCTACTCCAGGCCTGAAATCCTTATTCATTTATGAACTAGATGTTCCTTGAACAGTATTTCCAGTTGCTTAACTGGCATGTTAATGCACAGAATAGAAGCCAGACTTTGTTTTTTTGGATTTTCATAAAAAATAAATTATCTCACTTAACCTCTGGCATCCTTGATAGTTACCCTGGTCTATAAACAGTTCACTTAATCAAGGAAACCCTTGTAATATTTCCAAAAGACTGTTGAAGCTTGCTCTGTTCCAGGGGAAGGAATCTCAGGTTTTGTTTGGTTTTCCACTCCTACAGTATCAGTGAAAACTAACAGGTTTTTATGCCAGAATAAACAGTTGGATAACACATACTGACATAACAAGCATGAGTCACTACACTTCATCAAGCCACCTCTCAGAGCCTTAAAAACAGTTTTCACCTTGTTCAGAAAGGTACTGAGTACTGAAGAACTCAAATCTTGAGTAGTCATTGTGTGTGGCTTTTTGGTTTTGTTTTCTAAAGGTTGTTGCCATGTTTAATTGCTCTCCAAGTTTCAGTCTGCAGCTTACATCTCACACCAGCTCAGCAGGTGTCCAGCCCAGCCCTTGTTTGCCTTCCAGGTGATCTTCAGGACGCAGCATCTTCCCTTGATGGAGATGCAGACTTCTCAATCCAGACACTTGCAGAGGGTCTTCATCAGTAAAGGCAGTTGTGCAGGATAACTTTTCTGCAGAGGGAAGGTCACCCTCTGCCCAGAACTACTGTTCAGAGAAATCAGCCAGGCTGGGGATTCAGTGACACTGAATAGACCCAAACAGAGCCCTCCACTGCCCTAATTAGAGGATATTTCTTGGATCAGAAATGTGTAAAGGAATCCTGTCTCCTCTAAATCACAGATATCCTCTTAAAGCCTGGATTCCTTCTTTTAGCTCTGATGAAATTTGTCAATGGACTTTCAGCATCCAAAAAGCAAAGTGTGGGGGGAAACAGATCAACAAATCCAGCCTAAGTACCACACACAAATATTCAAAAATGTTCTTTTCTTCCTTCAGACAACCCTTATTTGTTTCATCTACAAAAATCCAGATACTGACTGACTCACTGTGAGGACAAGATCAATTCCTACTATGCTGAGCAACGCACTGTTGCACTTGTTTGTATTCCTGTGGTATCTATGACCTTACACTGAATCCAGGAGGAGCCTTTTGAGGAGCAGACAGACTTTCTGGTTTTATTTTGCTCAAAGCAAAACACAAACTAGATTTCAATCCATGACTGGAATTTCTTTCCAGTACAAATGTACGGGAAGAAGTTAGAAGTATTCAAAGTATTTTAAGGCAATCGCAGCAGCAGTATTTGGGAACAAGAACCAAAATATATAATTAAACAGAACCTTCCTGATTATAGAGCATGTCTTAAGCAATTTAATGGCTTTATTAAGGCCATAGTTGGTGGACTCAAGAGACTGAAGTCTTAGTCTCATGAGAATGAATTATATCCAGCATTTTAAACTAGAAACTTTCCAGGGTCTGCGGTTTCAGAGGAAAATCTGCAAGTGCACACACATACACACACACTAAAATTACAATCATTTTTCAATCTCCCCTGATTTGTTTTGTTCAGTCTCACTACCTGTGAGCATCCTGGCAGCACTCCAGAGTATCTGACTTTATTGACAAATACAAAAGAAGAATCTAATCCAGGGAAATAACAAAAAGAAACCAAACCCATCAATACCAGGAGCTGGGCTGATACACACGGATCCACTTGGGTGTCCAAAGGCCAAACACCCACTGTTTCAGTGCTTGGCTTGGAGCCACTTCCTTGTCTTTATAAGCAAATGAAAATCCATGGATTGCTATTTATCTCAGAACGGGGGTGACATCTACACTCTAGATGACATCTATAAACTTCATACTATCTAACAATAAAAAAGGTGGTAGGGTTTTTTTGGGGTTTTGGGTTTTTTTGTTTTTGGGTTTTTTTTTGTTTTTTTGTTGTTCTTTTTTTCTTTCCCCTGGTAAAATAGGATTTATTTGTAGCTTTTCCAGGCCTTTTTCCATGACTGCTTTAAAGCACATACAGCCCACTGTTTCTTCCTCAGTTGTGATGTCCTGTACAAGCCCCTGCTCTCAGAAACACAACCTGGTGCACACCTTTGGGAAGAGATTATTTTCTAAGGGACAGAAGCCCATGCAAATAGTTAAACTTTGTGATATGGTTGCACCAATGCTTTTATGTCTCTTTTTAACTATCAGTGACTGATACTAGCTGTCTTTTACTTCTGGTCTCACTGGTCTTTTCAGGTTCTCACAGCAGTGAAAAAACAAGCAGGGCTTATTCCGAAGTAAATTCTGGAAGTAACCACTTACAACTCCACTAACACAGAGAAGCTAGTAAATCAGTAGTAGAAATTTATTAATTTAAGAGTTATTGAGACACATCTTATTGATCATTACTCACACTCAGCCTCCAGAGTTTACCTCACAGCTCCAGTTTATGCCTCGATTAAGTGGTTCAGAGAAGCCTTGCATTTTATAGCACGCATATCATGTAGCATAATGCTCCTGGTATGATGACTTGCAAACTAAGCAGTGGATTTATTGCCCTAGAATCGACTTCTGTTTTATTCACCCCAGGCAGCCAGCACAAACACTCCTGAGTAAAGCTCACAGCTTGGAGCTTGGATGGGAGATGCACAGAGCTAACCCAGCCAACAGTGGTCTCGCACCCAGCTTCAGCTCACTTGTGTAGCCACACAATATCAGCTAACTAGACATTACTTTCCATTTTCAGCATTCACATGTTTTTCTGAACATTTCTTTTTATAGGCTCTGATTCAGCAAAGTACTTAAGCACATGCTTTACTTTAAATAGCTGAATAATCCAATGTCTTTTCAGCAAATGTTTAACTTTAACTGTGTGAATAGTTTCAGTTCAAGAGCTCCTCATATCTTGGACACTGAGCACTCACTTGTGTGCTCCATCCATTGCACAGATATAATATCATTCATGGGCTTCACATTATGTATTTACTAAAGTGCTTTGCTAAACAAGGTCCTAAAGCAAACATGCCACAGCCAGAGTTTATTTAATAATGCTTCTACAAATTCATCTCTAAACTGTTAAGAATTTTTAACAGGAAAACTAAGTAACCATAGGACTTGCTTCCATTTCTCTCATATCTCTACCTTGACTAAGCCCTGACTACAATTGTGGCAATGTGGTTTAACAAAGCATTAGGATTAATTTTTCTCAACCCAGGTGAGAAGATGTGTTTGTTTCTAAAATGAAAACAAACAAACGAAGAAACACACCAACCTAAAAAAAATAAAATACGGTGTGTAAAAACTACCCCTGCAGGGGCTTTTCCTCTCAGCCCATATGTGACACAGAGCCATGGTCCTGCACAGGGGCTGCAGCAACACATAGGGAAGAAAAAGGGATCACCTTGGATGGAGAACTTGCCTCTCTGTTTACAGCATTCCCAATCCTACTATGTATTTCATCTCTGAAAGATGATACTTAATTACAAAAATATGACCAAAGTGTTCTGGGGTGTCTTTTTATGTGACTTTTTTTCCCCCCGGTATTTTTTTCAATACCTGAAAGAGACATTCAAGTTTCTCTCCCATATTCACTGCTTCCTTTTTACATGGAAGCTGATGAATTTTCCTCTCATTAGAAGACTCCAACAGCTGTGGCTTAAAGAAAAACACCAAATGCTGTGAGAACAACAATAAAACTCCCAGACCTGGCAGTGCTGCCTCACTCCTATGGGCCATTTTTATTCCAAGCTGCTCCCCACCAAACCACACAGTGCAGGGCTCCTTTCTACTTTGGTAGCTACTGCTTAGATGTTTCAAAATATGTTAGTTTAAATTGTTAGGAAAAGGAATGCCAAAAACCCCTAACCCACCAACAGCCAGTTCCCAACATTTGTTAGATTAAAAGGCAGAGAATGAAATTCACATTTTACAGGCATCTGCCCTCAGAGCAGGACATCTCCCTTGCCTGGCATTAAGTTATTATTTCAGATGAAAGTCCCAGCTCCAGCCCTGCAGGTAAAGCAGGTTTATGTTCTAAGGTGGCCAGAGAAGACAAATTAAAGAGGGTAAAAAATCTAAATAGAACCAGATGCACCTGAGAACAGAAAGAAACTAAAATTGCCTTAAAAGATAAAAGGATTAAGCTCTTCTGACCAGTAGCTGTAAAATGTGTAATGAATTTAGACACTTCTTTTCCAAAGGAAGAAAGCTATTTGATGAGGTAACTATTATTAAGATAGAGCATAATAGCTACAATGTAGAAAACTGGTCATTAGTTGGGGCTTAATTGCTCTTCCAGTTGGTGAAGAAACAGTAATTACTATACCCAAAAAAGATCTATATTTTGAGATTACTTGCTTTTATGCATAGAACAAGAATACTACCTTGATATTAAACAAAAATTTAGCCAGAACATATCCAGTGTCACTCCACTGGAACTGAACACTGACAAACAACTGTATAACTCTCTGTGAAAGAAGGAACTACTGATTATAGTGAGGAATGCAATTGTACATAATTCTGAAACAGGACTTGGATATTATAGTTAGTTATTCTCTGTGGTCTCACTGTTTGCCTGGTTTGTTTATAAATATTTACCAGGTACTATCTTCATAAAATAATTGCTATTCAATGTGCACAGTAAAGAAAAGACATTAGAGATCTAGCTGTGTGTTTTTCCATTCTAATCTGTATGACAATACATTAATTCAGTTTTTAACACACAAGTCCTTACAGCTGGATGTCCTGAGCTTTCTTTGCCAGGTTAACACATGCAAACATTTACAGAGAACAGTATCTCAGCTCCTGTGGCTGCCCTTCCAACACAGACCCCACAGGGATTCCCAGTCCCTGTAGGAGTTCCAGGACATTTTGGTGACATTAGAGAGGATTACCAGAGACTGCAACATTTTCAACCCTCAGAAGCAGTCAGTACTTCTTCACAGGGATATTTAAAGAGTCTCTTAAGAGGTAGCTTCTTAATTGATACACAAATAAAATCTGAATGAAAGCGTTGAGCTAGGAAAGGCTTCACCCCGAAATGCGACCATGAGAAGCGCCAGCAAAGTTCAGGACAAAGGGGTCCATGGTGCTATGATAACAGGGCTTTTTTGCCAGATTCACATGGAACAACACCTCTTCAAGTGGTAAACAGCCTCATCCTTTGGAGTCTGCAAGGCACAAGTCAGGCCCAGGTCAGCCCTTCCTTGCAGACTTCCAAGCATGTGGGCAATCTCTGCAGCCCCATCTCAGAGCTGAGAGCTTCCTTCACCAATGTCACAAGGACATCAAGCTTTAACAGAGAGCCCCAACCACTCCTGTCCCAAACAGCACCCAGGTTCACTAATGCTAAAATAGATAAAAGGAAAATTTCTTTGGATTTCTCATCAGCATCTGGCTGGGATCTGCAGCACCCATATGAAGTACAACCAGTTTGGTGATTCTCTCATAAATCATGGCTGTAAAGCAAATAATGGCAGGACAGCCAAGGTTAGAAACAATAAAAGACTTTTAGGCCAGTTTTTATTTAATTTGATTGTATTTCAAGATAATGATACCTCTTTAACTATGGGAAACATGCTCCAGCTGTTCTCCAGAGCCTCTATGGGCTTGCAATTTCCTTCCATGTGCAATTCCAGATGTTAACAGGGACCCTGGAAGGTCACTATGACCCAGATTTCTTGTTCTCACTCCCTCAACAGCACCAGGGAAGCCTACACCAGCAGTGAAAGCTGCATCCAGCCCCAAGCACCACACAAAAAGATTTAAATGAGATTTCAGCACAGAGGGTCTGCTGCAAATCCTTGTTTTGTGTGAGCAGGTGAGATTTGCCCTGTTCTGGCATTCTGAGCCCGAGGGATCAGGGAGGGTCTTCTAAGAGCCAGAGCACCAAGCCCAGATCTGCAGCACTCTTGCTTTTCTGCAGCATCTGTAACCAGAGTAACCTCACAGGCATGGCCCAAGGCTCTACCCTACACAGAAGTACATGGATATGGTTCTTGGAACTCTGAAACTCATGTGAACAAGACCTCTCTGAGCAGTTTTTGGGAACTGACACCAAACAAGTAGTTGGCTTTTCTGTTTTATAAACCTCACATATATTTTTATCAACCAAAAACAATTTTCAAGAAAAACGAAATGTTGGCGATTTCCTCTGTGATCATATATGAAAAGGCACACATATATGCACCTCAAATATCATTAAAATATTTTTGATGTAGGTTTTGAAATCCCTTCAATGAATAAAACCCAAGCCTCTGATGTACAAAACCATGAATTTTAAATCCTGGAAGATCATTCTGTGATAATTACTAATCCCTTTCTATCACCCAGATAAACTTAAGGGAAGAATATTCCAAAGGAAGAGATAAATGTAGGGTAATGTGCTATTCTGCTTTTACAAACTAGGAAGCTTTTATAGATAGATTCAGCATCTAAACTTGCACAGAAGTAAACTGCAGTTCAAACAGATTATATCACTTTCAACTTCATATTGCTTGCATTAATCACACTTATTCCTTTATATTTATAGAGGGTGTTTTGTTTTGTTTTTTTTTAACAGGATCAACATTAATAGCATAGCAGATCAAATATTATTCCAAATTTAAATAAAATTTGTTAATCATTATGGTCATTAGGTAATGGTTTCACCTTCCTTTGGGACCACAGTAAACATTAAAATTCAATTTATTTAACATTCACTGCTCATAAAAAAAAAAAAAAAAAAAAAAAAGAGAGCATCATTTCCTTGCAACAATAGCAAACTCTTGGGGTCGAAAAACTCTTGAGAACGAGATTTAAAAAAACACCAAAACAAACAAAACCCACCACAGTCTGAAGACTAATGAGGAACTGAAGAAAGGACATAAACATACACAGGATCTCCTCCATGGGCTATGTGCCTCATTCTGCAGCTTCACTTTCCTTCTGCTGCAAAGGCTGTAAGGCTGGGGAGCTGCACTCTGAGCTGCACTCTGCAAACATCTCCCAAGGTGGGTGCACAGCCCAGTAAGTGCAGATTTCAACCACAGATAATCAGTTTTCTTTTCTTACACACTATTCATGGACTCCTCACACAAACCCTTGGATCCCCAAGGGTGCACAAGCCCAGCCCTGGGCAGGTGGCTGAGGTGTTCTGTGTGTGTCCCGTGCTGCAGGACAGACCCCGACACACACAGCTGGCCTGGGCACAGCCAGCACTCTGAAACAGCTGGGTGAAAACCTTTGTTTTCCCAGGGATATATCTGCATCATTAATCAAGCTCTGATAAATGCGTTCTTTTACCTAAATTGATTTTCTTTTCAAAGCTCCCTTTGTCAGCTGATTTGCTAAGTGCTAGAGGACTGCACATCTCGCTGACTGGAGCTCCCCTGTGTATTCATTCTCCTCCCAGGTTCCCCTGCAGAACTACCAGAATTTCACTGATTATTTTTCAGTAGACACTTTGTTAGACTACTTATAAACATACTGACCTAATTGCTTTTAATTATTCCAGTGGAGTCCTGCTTTTACAGTGGCTATTTTCTCCCACACAAAAGGAGAAATACTACTGTGAGAAGCATTGAAAAATCCATAGCCTGGGCTTCTCTCTGAAGCCTAAAATCAATCAGAAGTTTAATGCACACTGTAAATGTTTATGTGCATGTGTTGCTATTGTGCATGTATGCATGCATTATATAGGCCTCTTTTACATCTATATGCATCCATTTATCACATAAGGCAAATGGGGCTAAGAAGACTCCAAACCAAATGAATTCCTAGTTTGGGAGACAAAGTGTTTTCTTAACAGCTCTCTGAAGCATCCAGGCAAATTTGGTGTTTTCACATTCATTCCTGGCACATATTTAGAAAATTGTTTAAATTTTAGATATCCACCAAGCCTGTTCATAACCACATATATATTTTTCTGCAGGCTTTCCATAATAGCAAAGCTGCTGGAAATAAATGAAAGGTAAAAATATACAGAAAGCCATTTTCTTGCATCTACTCTTTAGCAGGCAAACTATCTTCACCATAAAACCTGCAAAATATCTGCTGTGAACATCAGGATGGGTTGGACCGTTAATCCAAGTGAATGTCTTCTGGAGAAACAGTTCACCAGCAAAGGGAAAAAGATGTGCAGTTCAATAGGGAAATCCACTGAGGGACAAAGCCAGAAGAGGTGATACATGGAAGTCTGTCCCAAACACACTGCAGAGTTAACAGCAAGGAGTTCTCTAGGTGTATTTGTAACTACCCATTAAAAATGTCTTTTTCTCTTGGTTGACATTTTATAAACCCAAATATATTAAAAAGAGGGGGAAACAAAAGAAGCAGAAAAGTGAAAATTAGAGCAGATGGCAGAGGCATCAAATAACCCTGCTAACTCCTCATTTTGCTCTCCAAGGACTGCACAGTACATGCAAGACCACAGGATCTGAAGAGGAAATACCTATGCTGATAACAGCTTGCTGCCCAGAAGACAGCAATATGCTGAAAGCAAGCCTTAAGCTTCCTTCAGATTCGATATTCAAATACCAAAGGAAAACTGGTATTTTCCACAAATAGAAATAAGCTCACTTTTGAGAATCTTTTTCAGCCACAGAGTTTTGTGAAATGAGCAGCTTGTGTGTTATTCTCAACATTCAGTTTAATATTTTTCGGCAAGGAAATAAAAAAAAAAGAGGCAGTATGTAGCACTTCAATTAAAACAAACAAATCAAAACAAAATTACACCCACGAGATGTCTATGAAACTGTCCCTCCTAGTATGAAATAAGATAAGGTTGAAACAACCTGCTAGCTAAGGTGTTCAAAATCCTTTTCAAAAATGTTTTGCAACCTCATTTGCTTGCAACAAAGCAAATTCTTATCTTGACAATTACTTAAACATTTTCGTAGCATTTTTTAATAACTTTCTTCTGGTAAGAATCTTCTCTTAAAGTTGCAAATAAATATCTCAGCACAAGACAGCATTCAAAGCCTGACTATTCCATCAGTTATTGTGCCAGTGGTTGGATTATCCCTGGCACACAACTTGACATCTTAGAAGAAATTTCCCAAAATTCAGCCAATGCCATTCCATATACCTGTTGTTCAGAAGAGGGGCCTATCCTGTGAAAAGGGTTATTACTGTGGGTACACACAGAGAGTTTGGATCTAGCCCCAGCTAGACAACACTGCTCAAAGATCACAGAGGACAGTTCCTACCTTCAAGTATCCACAGGGAAGGGATTTTTTGGAAAGTCAGCTTCCAAAAGTTTTGCCAAGCACTCAGACTGGGGACTGAACAAGCCCTGACCCCAATTCACCCACTGACAGTGCAATCCCTCTAACACTGAAAACATCCTCAAAAGAAGTTTTTCAGTGAAAGTTTTACCCCAGTCCTCAGTTCTTGTGTCTGACATGATGCAAGCACTCAGGCTGCAGGAGAATAATTCATATTCAAGATGCAAAATGTGCTCTCTCATTAGTGCATCTTTTGGGTCTCAAGCCTTTTGTGAGTGCTGTTACTGTACTACTGCTCACTGCCCAGCACTGTAATATACAGTGATCCTTCAGGCTGGGGGAAAGGTATGTGCCAGTCAGGTTTATGAAGGCTATAAAACTTTTACTGTGCTTGTAGCACAACCAAAAAGAAAAGGGAAAATAGTTATCTAGAAATCTAATTATATCTAATTATATGGCTTCTGTTCTTTGAGACACCTCTCCAGGGCAGTCTAAGATTTCTGAATACCACCTGGCTACCTGGATCAAGGTAGTACAAGTTTTTTAAACCTCAATGGCAATTAATAGAACAATTTCCTCCTGTACACAAGGCTTTCCTAAACATGTGCTGTTACTCCCTGACCTCAGTGCAAAGAAGCAGGTTCAGAGGTGGAAGAAATGCCAACAAATTCTGCAGAGCTGCTCTGCCAGGGCTGGTTCTCATCACCAACCACGGCCTCCGTCACCCACTGGCACACAGTGACTGATGCCTTATTTCAGGCATTTCTTGCAACCTTCCTGCTAAAAGAGGAACAGATGGCTCCCTTTGACTGTAATATTTCCACCCTGCTACCAAAACCACCTCCTCCTGATCTGCAATTAGAAACATGGGATTGCTGATTCCCTCTATCCCACACTGTACCATTCAATTTGAAGTTCTTTTGTCCATTTAAATGTTACTTTATTTTCATGAGGAGACAAAGGTAGCAGGATTTGCCGTGGATACATACAAGTTAAGTCTGTGGGGTTTGTTTAAAAAGGCCAGTCTGAATCTAAATTAATCTAGTCTAATATGGGGAGTATTTCCTGCTAAAAAAAAAATTTGAAAAGTTTACATGTTCACTTTGATCATCTGCAAAATAAATATTTTATTTTTCTGTTCTGAAAAAAAACCCCTTTATTTTGCAGTGGAGTTATATTTTGAAAAAGAATTAATAACATGCTTCAAAGAAAGGCTTTGTTTAGCTGAAAAATTTTTGGCCTGTTTGCATTTCAGCATGAATAAATGCTATTCTTCTTTCGGGGCTGATCAAAAGCTTTTCCCATCTCCAACCTCCTCTCCCTTATTTGGCTGCTTGGCCACTGTCTCAAAAATGAACTATGACATAACTACCCAGGGAGGAGATAATCCCAGCTATAAAAAATTATTCTAAAGACAGAGACAGATAACAGATTAGGGATTTTCATTCAAAAAACAACCCAACAGGCATTATGAGGAACTTACACAGCTTTGCTACATGGATTACAATGGATTCATTTTAAACAGCCTTAACATTTAAAAAAAGAAGGAAACAAAAATCCCATGGAAAACATCCAATAAAGTCAGGGATTATAGAAGGAAAGAGTAGGAGACTACACGTGCTGCACTCTGAGGATGCTGCACTCCTTGTTCCCACTGACCCAACCACAGACTTCTCTGACCAGCTACAAAACAGCCAGAGCCTTTCCCCTCATCCCAAAACATGAGTGCCAGCACGAAAAATGCACAGGTTTCTACTGTGATAACTCAGTATCAATAAGGGCATCCAAGCAACACACAAATTACAAGCTCCAGAATAAGTAACAAGTGAAAAATTATCACTAGCTGCAAAGTTCCCTGCATGCTTTACAGTGAAACATATATAATCATGATTTCCAATAAAAAACAACCCGAAACAAATTACTCTGGCGCACTGTCTTTCTGTTCCTCACCAACATTACCAATAGTTTGATCTCATTTCCATAGAAATAATAACCAGGATACTTAAAAATTAACTAGATGAAAATATTAACGCACTCTTGGGGAATCAAGATGCAACTGATCCCACACCCAGTCAAGCTTCCTGCCCTTAAACCATCCTAAACTCTATTGCACCCAAATCTGGGTTCTGAATTCTCAGAAATATAATCAGAGGGTAGTATAGTAACCCAGAGGAGTTGATTTTATGTCTGGATACAGTCAAAGAGGGTGGCCCCATTTCTTCCTGTCTCACTGTCCAGGTCTCCTGCTCTTCCAATTTCACACAGGCATCTACATTCTCTAGTAACAGGGAGGATTTCTGACATTTTATTGCATCGAGAGTCTCATCATGTGAAATCCTTTTACAACATCAGATTCTGATTCTCACATAAGCTCCTAAGGTATTTTTGCAAATTAATTGAAACTGAATAAATTTCCTCAACATTTTGAGCCCAGGTAATTCAAGTGGCAGTTTGCCATCACAGCCGAGCCAGCAGAGCCCCACTAAAGCTCCCTGCCAGTGGTCAGCCAAGGTCTCCAGCCTGGCTGAAGACTCCTATTTAAGATTCCCCACACAGGGAGAAGCTGCAGGAGCAGTACTGCTCTTAGGGCAGCAATGATATCCTTCTCTTTAAAGCAAAAAGGAGGAAAATGTCTGGGGTGCAGAACCAGCAAGGGCAGAATGCACAGCTGGTAGACAACTAGGAACAGAGCCAGAAGACTGTGGCAGAAAGGGAGTCTTTCAAAGCTGGGAAGAAACACCTGGAAAGATGACACAGGAATGCAGAAGATGATGTGTAATTCCAGAAGAGAGGTCTGAGGGGATGGAGTCTGTTTTGGTGGGGAAGGAGGCACCATCAAGAATGGGGGAGATGCAGGAGTTCAGGAGGAATGAGTCTGTGATCCTGTGGAGGTTCTTCTCTGTTCATTTGAGTTATACAGGGTAAAGCACCACACATGTCAACATTTGTATGCATGGAGGAGTTACTAAAACAACTATAGCACCTCTCAAAAAGGCTCGAGATGCAAGGAAGAAGGGAGAGATGGGGACAGGAGTGCTGGGGTTTGTGTCGGTGACTCCACCTTGTTCATCAGACATATTCAAGCCAGCACATCTTTCTCTCCCAAGCGAAATCTGTTTCTACAATTTTGCCAAAACTTTTATATATGGCAGTGGCCAGCTGGCTGCTTGGGAGAGCCATGTGTCAGCGGTCCTGGCGAATGCTTAATGTGTGAGATGGATCTGCACAAACTGCAAGCACTTGGTTTGCAAACATTCCTGTTTTATGCATTTAGAAAGCAACTAGAAAAAAGAGAAGCTTCTGAAACAAAGTCACACAACATGGCAGAGATGATATATTAAGACAGTTCCTTGGTATACAAATATATCATGGTAACTCATCCCTTCTCCCCAGCATTGTCTGTCCCCATGGGCTGTCGTGAACATGTTTTGTCTCTACAAAACATCACCTCCACTGCCACCTTTGTTTCTACAGAGGCAGGAATTCAACACCACCAAGGTTTCCCCAACAAGATGTGGGAAACTTAGGCACCCTCCCTCCAGCCCCCCCCTGCCTGACTGGACCCCAAGAGGGGCGATGCCAGCAGATGTGACCACAGGGGAGGCTGCTCCCACAGCTCAGCTGATGACACAGTGGCTCCTGGACTGCTGGCAGAGATGCCTCTGATGAAGCCACCATCCACCCATGCAGGGATCAGCAAGTCAGCCCACACAACTCTGGGAATCCAAGGGGGAGGCAGTAGAGCAGGACTGAGGCACACTTTGAGGCAATGTATTTTTGGGCCACGTTACTTCTGACTGTGCCATCCAAGAGCAGACGTGAGAAGTGAAACGAGGTGGGTTTTACACGAAGAGCAGCAGAAACTGACTACACTGACAGAGGTCCATGACTACAGTCTCCATGTATATAAAACGTGCTCGTGACATTTAAGGCCATCTATTTAGGGATTTGTAAATGCATTATCCCATGTGGTCCGCAGGCCTGTATACAAGATTATATACGGTTTATTGAGCAATGTCAAGGATAATAGACTTCCCACCCTAGATTAAGTTTATCACAATCTCTGCAATCAGCCCAGTGAGCAACAGCACAGGTGACAGATAAGCCTACCATGGTGTCCCAAATGCCAGCAGACACCATGTGACAAGGCACCAGGGGAAGGTAATTCCAAGCTAAGCGTGCCTGTGAACAGACCCCCCTCCTAATGTACAATGAACAGGCCTCACGTTCATCTCCTCCATCCTGGCAGCTCTTGGACCCCAGAAGAGTGTCATCAGCCAGGCCCCAAACTACAGAGTCCACCACATATCAATACCAGCACCGTGACTCGTCCCTAGAGATGAAGGGAAAGCGGGGCTGGTCTCCACCCCACTGGCAGGACAGACTCTGCACAGCTGCAAACAGCTGGCTCCTGCACTTCTGCCCAGACATCACGTCTGGGGGCTAAGTGTTCACCATCTGAGATGAATTTGGCAGATGGCTTCACTGGAAGCAGTCAAGGGAAGGCTGGAGAGGAATAAAGCTTCTCTCTCTCTCTCTGCACAAGTAGAATAAATTGATTTTAACGTTTTGAATCAAGGCATTTCAACCCTTCAGATCAAAATTATGTATCAACTACAAAAGCAAAAGAAAACCACAATGCAAAACTGAGGGCAGAAGTTTGTTCCAAACATTGTAGCTCCAAATCAAAGATTCTGCAATCTGTGCACTACAGTGGTGCTCGCTTCTTTCTCCTCAATATTTGTAAAATAAGAATGATGATGACATTCCCAGTGAAATTCACAGTTGTTTCCAAATCCACCATAAAAATCAAGCCAAATCTAAAACATAAGAACCTAACAGTATCTCTAAGGACATGGATAAGTAGTTCATATAAACTTAACTGTCCAGAGAAGGAAACAGAACACTGTAATAGACATTGCATCAAAATTAATCTTGATTTAAACAGGAAGCCAGCATGGGATAGCGAGCAGGACAAAATGCTGGTGTCCTCCGGGTTATCATTAAGTACTTGCTGCAAAGAATCTGCTCTTCCTCAAACTGAAATAAAGGACTCTTTTTTTTTTTTTTTTTTCATTACACTGCCTGAAAGCTTCTTAGGAGCACCAGCAGTTTGTAAAGATGAAAAATGTGTTTAATCAGTAATTGCAATGGGTTTAGGAACTGCTAATAAATATACAAGGAGGCTCGGATGGGGAACACTCACTCATTCAAAGCCACTAGTGCCACAAAAGTCAATTCCACACACAGTTGTCAGCCACATGACCAAATTTGTCTCAAATAAGTTGTTTAGCAAAAAATGCTATCAGTTCATTAAAAAAAAAAAAAAAAATCAAGCTACAAATGCAGACTTGCAAGGTTAAAGGGTCTAGTACCAAGGTGGGATTTAAGTCTCAATCTAAATATTTCATTGTTCCTACACAAAAATTTTGGCCAATACTGCTACAAAAGCCAACCTGATAAACACATTCAGCATTGAATCCAGCTGTTGTCTTGTGGGGAGCTGTAATTCACAATGAGTATCACTGTGATATCACAATATCTATTATATGACGTTCTCAATGGAAATAAATACAGAAAACCCAAAAGGCAGCTCTTGCAGATTAAAAATGACATTCAGCAACACAGAGGATGGGTCATTAAAAAACTACCAGAATGAGCTACATAACAAAATGGGTCGGCAGTGGTGACAGGGGCAGTGGGGATTGCAGCTCTCTGCCCAGCCTCTGCTGCTGCATCTGGTTACTGTTATGTGCCCCATGGAAGGAGAAGGAAAGAAAAAAGGCCACATCTGCTATGACTGCTTTGCCTGTTTAAGATTCAAAAGCTCCACTGAAAGCTTCCACAGAGCTGAAGGGAGCATGATTTATACCAAAAGCTACAAGGCTTTTACAGTCCATTTTGAGCAGAATGGACATCAGTGCTACCTGCCCTTGGAGAATAGTGTTTCCTATTTTATTTACATTTGCTCTTCATTATGCTTCTAGAGTAACTTACCAATCCAGCCAATCAATTCAAACTATTTTGCAAGCATTTCAAGTCATTTCTTAGCATCACCCTGTAGGCACTTGCTTCTATGTAATTACAATCATTTTTTCTGCAGAGATTTGCCTCATTCAAGTGGCTTTGCCAAGCAACAAGAAACAAAAGAATAACCATGTCTAAAAATAAGTAGAAAAAAATGTAGGAATCCCACAACTGTATTGAATAGGGTCATCAGGAAGAGGAGAGAATAAATGTGTGCCCCCATGTCCCTCATGTCTTTGCTGACAGCCAAAAATAGTGCTGTTTAATGTTTGATAGTTATGTCTCCATATTATAGCTTAAACTTATTTAAAAAAAAATCTGTCTTAAAATACAGCATTTTCAATTCTTCTGGGAAGACCAGAAATAATCTAGCTAGTTAGTGCTTTTTATCATCTTTCTGTTGCAGAAGCAAATTTAACTATTTCTTTTAAGAATAAAAGAACATGTCATCACAAAAAGTGCCTCACAAAGGAAAGTATTGTAACTGTCCTGATCAAGTATCAGAAAGGTGTGAGCTCTTTCTTTCATTTTAGCAGATAAGGTGGCATTTGACTTGAATTAACCTGCCTGTTGAGAGGGACCTCCTCCAGACCTGCTGCTCTTACACCTGACCAAGACACTGAAGTACAAATCCAGGGATTTTAACAATTTAAGTCCAGAAAAAAAGGACTTGGAATAAAGGTGCAAGCCTTGAATGCCTACCATCTCCCAGAGGAAACAAAAGATACAAATATGAGTTCCCAGCTGTCCTAGCAAGTTCAATGCTTTTATAATAGTAAGAGGTACCATTTCCTCACTGGCAGCTCCCTGCTTTTTACTACTTCCATATTTCTTTGAGACCAAGTCAAAACCTTGTCAGCGACTGGCAGCACCAAGGATCACACAGCATCAGCCCTGTCACTAGTTTTAGGGCTGCCTTAAAATAAAAGCAATCAGAAAACTTCTTAAAACTAAATATCCTCCCCCTACCCTACATGTTGACATGGCCACTAAATCCCACTGGGTAATCTCCAGAATCCATCTGTTCCTTTTCATTCTCATCCCGAGAAGCTCCCATAGCCCCTGATTATTTCTCAACTTGTCTGAAGAAATATCCTGTCTTCTGGCTTCCCAGACATTTGTTTCACCCCCTTCTCCCCAGAGGTTTGCTGAAAAAGGCAGCTGCAAAGATTATCCACTCCAATGTCATGCCCAGGCTCTCTTTAAATCCCTTGAGGGAGGAGAGATTTTAAGAGGGAAAATGTTGAACAGAGGAGAACAAGCGTCTTTCAGAACTGAGTTTCTTCTCAGTCAAATCCTGGAAGCAAGATCCACCTACAGATACCCTTTTAGCAAGCATCTCCTAAAGCACAGTTGGCTAAGAGAAGTAGGAGTTAGAGTCCTACAGTGACCACATGCAGACTCTCCACCAACGCCAGGAAGATGCACTGTGCCTGGGCCAGGCTGCAGTAAAGCCCTGCCTCAACCAGCAACACAAATTAATGGGCATGAGGGGGGCTGGGAGCATTCACCAAAGGTCATCTCCAAATAGCAGCTGTAAGCATAAAAATGATGACATTTTCCTAATGACCACAAAGCAGCTAAAATTACAGGAAGGCATATCTTCTCCTTTTTCAGGTCAATACAGCCAGCATGTCTGTGCATTTAATGTACCAAACACAGCTGCACAAAACACTCTAAACACTTTTCATTTAACTCGAGGGCTGTTAAAAGTGGTGGAGGAAAAACACACCTCTCTATTACTTGTGTTGTTGCATAAAATCAAAACAAGAACTAAAGCCACAGAGGCCCTGAGATTTAATTGTTTGGTTGTATGCTGTTACTGCTTTATTTGTAACTTGAAGCCCACCCCAGGATTACAGCTCTCGGGTTCTTTATAGGTTCCCCCCAGCCCTTCACATGCTCCAGCACCAGCCAAAGGTACCAAAAATCCAAACAGCAAAAGTAGTTCACTGCAGGGCTTTTGTTTGCCTACAATTCCAACATCACTGCTGCTCAAGTTTAATTTCAAATTTTATGGTGATGCCAAAGGGTTAAGTTTGCTTGAAATTTTCCTATTTATTGTCATTCACTTCAAAACCAGCAAGTACTGTAGGAATTTATGATGCCTGAACCTGACAGTTACTGACTGGCTAACAAATCTTTCCTTCTGTTTTCAAAACAGTTCTGTGTTAATCTCTCAGGTCACTATCAAAGACAGCTTAGCATCTAATTTATCACCTTTTGGGCAGAGATCCATGCTGAAAAATTCACATCCAAACTGTAATTTAGTTCAGTTAATGGCCTTTTCTCAGAGGAACTGGACAATTAAAAACATATGGAAATGGAATAAGCTACTCACTTTTCAACTAAATGTTTGCTCTATGTCTTGGGAAATAAATTCAGGATGAACAAGCTGAATTCAATGAATGGATTAAAAAAAAGGAACGGACTGTTGTTATAAATCAGTTGTCCTCATTTCACAAGCCACATAGCAGTATTTCTTTTTTTTTTCCTCCCCTTTTTTAACAGAGCATTGTCTTACAATGGAGAAAAACCTTCAAGAAACTGAAGGTTCACACAGAATTAGTGCTATTAAAAGAAAGGGTGGGGGGAAATCCACGCACTGTAAACATCTGACATATTTAGGCACCAAGATAAAATAATTACAAATGTCAGGTTAAACAAGAAAAGCATAAAGGCAAAAATAGTTTAAAATGTGTACATGGATGTACACTGGCTTTCATTATAGTGGCAATCAAGTTTCTGGTATAACTATGACATTCTATTATGTCTGAAAAATACCATGGTGCAGTTGACACTCCTAGAGAAACACAAAGCCTGGAAACATATATATGGCACTTTAGCAATGTTTCTTTCTCTGTTTTTTTTTGTTTTTTTTTCTCTCCCTGAGAAGTGCCAATGCCTGTGTAACAATTCTCAAGTGTCACAAGCCTCTGCTGCATGTCCTGCTGAACGTCTTCCATGGGATTTAGTGGGTGCTGGATGAGACAGAAGGAGAGTATCAATGCCACTGACATTCCTTCACCAGCCAGCTCCTTGGCTGTGTCCCATGACCCGAGTGGGGTCTCCAGCCACCAGGACAAATCGTAGCATGGATTTGTTTGCACACTAGGTACCTCAAAGTGAGGTGCCAGATCAATCCTAGTCTCCTTCCCAATCTTAGAAGCACTCCCAAGTGGGAACATCTTCCAGTATATTCCAAAGGTGTGCTGGGTCACACACCTGCTCTGAGGCACCATGCCTGTGTTTTGCCAGCCTCATTAGCAATTAAACCTCAGCTCAGCTCTCTCCACCAGCTGCAGGAGACAGACCCAAGGACCTCCCAGGCAAGGAGGAGACACACTGACAGTGACAACAGCCCTGAGGTTACACCTTATTACAACTGATCACAGTCAGCACTACAACAAAAAGAAACCAGATTTTTTAAAATGGCAGGATGATACAATTCTGGTTCTCACACTGCTTTGGACTAAACATGGGACCAAAGTGGTGACTTGCAGGATTAAAATGACACATTTGTATCCTGACCCAAAGCCCCAACACTTCTGGAGCACAGCTATGGCAGGCTGATGATCTCCATGGGCATTGCAATGGGAACACACTAGCGCATGGGTTTCACTGAATTTTTCAATTAAAAAAGGAAAATCTAGTCCCTAGCAACAACAGGATAAAAATAAATAATAAAAGAAAGCCCACACAGGAAGACAGAGGAAGCTACACCCTTGAAATGCCTTTTGATGTTAATGCTATGAGTCTTAGTAATCTGCTTCATGAAAAACTGAAAGTAAATTAAAAAGGGGAACACAAGCTTATCAACCTCTCCACCTTACAAACTACCTAATGCCTTCAGTCCTCCTTACCATGACATGTCATTTTTTAAATTTTAGCCAGTGCAAAAAGGCCCTCAAAATACCCCTTTCAATTCTTCTCTTTAATGAAGAGTTGTTCCAAGATCAATTAACTGAGATGAGAAACAAAACCGAGGCTGTTGGTTCAGGACGTCCTTTCATAAAAGACCAAACGTTTGATGTTAATTTTCTGTGATGCATTTTCCAATAATCCATGAGTATGAGCTTGAGCACTGACAGAAAGAAGCGTTGTATTTCACAGCCACACAGGGGCAGACAGTTTTAAGATCATTTATTTAATTATGCAAATGCTACTCTTGTGACAACAAGAGACAGACTCAAGCTGAAGCTATACGTTGGATAATAAAGTTCATATCCAATTGAAGATTCACTACCTGCTGTGTCAACTTCAACTACTACCACATTATTATGGCTTACACTACTGTTTAGTTAAAGTTGAGATAACATTTCCAATCTAAACCTCTATTTTTAGGACAGTTAAAAAGAAGTGTTCATTTTGCATGTTTTCATTAATTGGCTATTCTACGAGAGACTCTGCACGTACAAATTAAAAACAAAACCCAACCACTGCTCTGAAGCTAATCACCGTTGAATAAACAAAGAGGCTTTTTAATCAACTCAAACTTCACTTCTTTCCTGCATTTTACAGCAACGTGTACCCAGAAGACATGTAGCGTTTTCTTTTCTCGCCAATGGGTGTATTAAAAGCAGCCACAAAGCACCACCTCAGCAGAAGCCTCCTGCAGCTCCAGGATGGAGCCAGTACTGACCAGCAATGCTCTGCTTGGCCAACACTGGTGAGCAGGGAAGAGAGCAGCAGGTGCTAAATTTATTTTGAAACTACTGTTCATGCAATCCACCAAAGCTTTCACCACTTCTCATGGAGCTGTGCTACAGTCAGGAGAGCAGAAAATGCTGTGCTACAGAAATGCTGCTCCTTGGCCCTGTCGGCTCCCCTCAAATCATTATTCTGACTGAAACACAAAGCAAATATTCACACTGTGAACATTCAACCTTCAACTCCACAGGGTTCCCAGCACAGTGGTGAAACATCAGCCACGACAAAATACCCAGACATGGGGCAGCAATGCCTGAGGGTGAGACACAGCCCCGTGGCGGATCTATCCTCAGCAGGGACTGCTGCTGAAAGCTCAAAGGATGGAACTTTTCACCTTGATGCACTTATCACCCCTCAACTGCTCTGGCTGCTGGGCTGATCCCACAGGGACCTGGAGCTACTCCTTTTATTCCTGGGGTGAATTCTTCCTAAAGAGACTGACTACAAATGGGTCGATGAGTAGAGCCCAGGAGAGGCAGCAGCACGTGGCAATGACCAAGGACAGAATTGGGCTTTCCAGGGGTTGTGTAATCTTGAGTTGGCTCAGGTGCACCACAAAACTGTGACTCTTAGGTAATTATATTTTTAAATCTTCCCACTGAACAAAAAAGCTTTTGCATGTAATGGACCACTCCTTTGCAACTGATGGACCAACAGAGGATAGGAGGCATGTTTCAGCTACACTCAGGCATTTAAGGTTTAAAAGCTTACACATTTCATCTCAGGTACCACATGTACCAGGAGACTGGGTAAGAAAACAAGTCAAACTTCTGCAGCAAAATCAGTTGGTCCATATCTGCCATCTCTGGCCACAAATCTTGACCTGCTTGAATTACAAGGTTCTCTAACATGTTGAATTGGCATCTTTTTAATTAGTGTATTAAAACACTCCTTTTCAATATGTCACAGTATAGAAGTATCTTGCTTAAATACTTAAATTTAGCTTTGCTTTTTTTTTTCTTTTTAGTAGAAGAATTTTATTATCAAAGTGGTTTTGGTAATATACAGCTACTGCATGCCAAACACTATGCATGAAATACCTTCTTGGATAGAAGATTAATGTGCTTACTGTGGACAAATTAATGTCACTGAGGAACAAAGCAAAGGCCTAAATACAAAGCACCACAAAAATCTATCCCAGTCTACATCTTTCAGGGCTGAGAAAATGTTATATGCATGTATGTTTACATACACAGTCAGATCTAAGGTACATAAATAAAAAAAATTTCAACAAGATGAACGATACACAGAACACACATCTGATCTCCTAGCTTGAAAAACGTTCTCTGTGCTGATTTCCCTGCTCTGCTTCTCCCTGTGCTCGTGGCCCTGCACAGCTGCATTCAACCAGCACAACGGCTGCTCAGGATGTAAGCACCCGATTTCATGAAATCCAAAGGTAAGCAGATCCAAATCTCACCAGAGCTAATGGATTTGGCCCTTATCTCCCCTTGCTAAAGCATCCTGAGTGCTGAGAGACTTATCTAAGCATTAGGAACCAATATTAGTATTAAAATGCAATATCCATGTATTATTCTCTTGTCAGTCTTTTAGCTTATATACAACATTTCAGCATAGACACTCGCTCATATTTGGTTTTCCATCTACCTTATTACAGTTTTTATACTGAATTAAAGCAAAAACATCTGAATGTATTAGCTAGATCAGCTTCTGCTGAAGTTTAATGAAGAAAAGAGTTATTTTTAACCTGGGACAGCTCCCAGATCCGCTCATTACATAGCTCAAAAACTGGCACAAGAGGAATGCATGTGGCTGGGTACGAGCTGGGGGGAGGAAGGGGAAAAGACATTTTTACTCATTTTGTCACCAACAAATACAACCAAAAGTCTATGTCCTAAACCAGAGAGACACTAAAGGCCCAGCACACAACCCAAAAGTATGAACATATCTAGATGGGACATAAAGTGCACCTCTGCAGCTCAGGTGCCATTTCCATGGCCTAGTTTCTATGGACTAGTTCGTCCATGGAATTTAAATGCCTAAATCATTTTGGGTGCTTTTGTGAATTTGCATACACATCTGACTCCATCTCTTTCAAACTTGGCCTCTGCTGGCTTCCAGAGTCTGAACAAAAGATGAACAGCAAAATTCACAGCAGAATATGTGGCTTCCTGAGCCTGGGATGGGAAACTTAGCCCAGGCCAGCAGCCACACCAAATTCCATCAGCCATACAGCATCAGGCGCAGATCACAGCATCAGCATTTTAATTTGTCTGCCTTGACAAGAAGAAAAATGCTTAGAAAGTTTTACATATGAACAGACAAAAAAAGGTGAAGCACCTCAAATCCTTTTTGAGACTGCAGGTTTCCAATACATCTTCAGACGAAAGCTCAGCTTGCAGGCAGAGGCTGAGCAGGAGCATCCCTCCATCACCTCAGCACAGCACACAGGCCTGCGAGGCTGAGGAACTACGCGAAGCGCAGGAGGCTCATCGCTTAAACACTATTTCATCCCAAGGTTCCAAAATGATAATAGACTTTATTCTAATTGGATTGTCTGCAATGAGCCAATTTAAGTGCTAAATGCTGCAAATTATTCAGCATGACATAGCAATGCAATGATCTGAGCCACTGCAGGGCAGAAGGCTTCTTGAAAGCTACAGTTCCTGAAGCATAATAAGGAGACGCAAGTCTTGCTTGGCATGTCTCCACCAACCAAATTCACATTGTTTCAACAGCTGCAGTGTGCCCACTGAGCATTAACTAATGCTCTGACCTAGAAGCAACCACTGCCAGCCAGCACACCTGATTAGATGATGATTTTTCTGAGCACACCTTTAAAGTCCGTATCACTCTAATTGCTGCCTTTCAAAGAGACTAAGTGCAGATGACATCCTACGTACACGGCACAGCGCTGTGAAATATTGATCTAACCACAAGCTTTAAAATATTTAACCAACTTGAGTCTGTACTTTTGTCATCAGGGTAAGAATGTCACATCTATTCACAAAGATTTAAGGGACGGGAAGAGACAGACATTTAAAGCTTTAAATTTTGTTCTGGTGCAACGACAGCAGCATGAATTACAAATGCAAATGAAGGACTCCTGTGTTAATGCTTGGCCCTGTACACACTGCACAGTTCAAAAGACAATTATTTTTAGTAATTATGTATAAAGTGGTTTTCTACATACATTTCACTGTAAAATGTATTAAAACTATATCATTGTATTAGCAAGGAAGAGAAAGTAAAGCTTTTCTGAATTTAAGTCTCAGATTATACCAACAATTCGCAAAGTGGAATGAAAGAAAAACTAAGTAATCCATGACTCCTGTTCATAACTTTTAATATAACATTATTATTCTCCTACAATCATCAGAAGAGGCTATACAGAATTTTCTTGAAACTAGAGAATTTTAGATGACTAGAGTTTATTTGCAATTAAAGTCCAGAATCAAACAGCAATGCCTATTGTGGCACTTTGTGTTGGTTTTGCACAGCCTGGTTTTTGGTGGTGGGGGCCCACAGAGGTAGCTCGTGTGAGAAGCTGCTGGAAGCTTCCACCATGCCCAGCAGAGCCAGTCCCTGATGGCTCTGAGGATGGACATGCTGCTGGCCAAAACTGGGCCAGTTACAGAGGCTGGTAATGCCTCTGTGATAACAGATTTGAGAAGAAAACCACAACAGAGGACACACACCATTTTTTCCTAGCCAGAGAAGGTGAGAACATGTGAGGGAAACAACATGGAGACACCATGGTCAGTGGAGAAGGAGGGGGAAGAGGTGCGAGGTGCTCCAGGCACCAGAGCCAAGATTCCTCTGCAGCCATGGTGAGACCATGATGGAGCAGCTGAGCCCCTGCAGCCCACGGGGATCCACGGGGAATGCAGAGATCCACCCACAGCCCATGGGGATCCATGGGGAATGCAGAGATCCACGGGGAATGCAGAGATCCACCCACAGCCCATGGGGATCCATGGGGAATGCAGAGATCCACCCACAACCCGTGGGGATCCATGGGGAATGCAGAGATCCACAGGGAATGCAGAGATCCAGCCCATGGGGATCCACAGGGGATGCAGAGATCCACCCACAGCCCATGGGGATCCATGGGGAATGCAGAGATCCACCCACAGCCGTGGGGGAGGTGCCCATGCTGGAATGGGTGGATGCCTGGAGGAGGCTGGGATCCAGTGGGAGACCCAGTGGAGAGAGGGGCCCTGCTGCCAGGCTGGAGCAGCCTGTCCTTGGAGGACTGCACCCCACAGAAGGGTGACCCACACTGCAGCGGTTTTGGTGGACTGTCTGTCCATGGGAGGGGCTCAGGGCACAGCAGGGGAAGGACTCCTCTCCTGGAGCAGCAGAAGAAATCCTCAGTGATGAACTGACCAAATCCCCCACGCCCTGTCTCCCTGCACTGTCATTGGGAAGGAGGGAATGGCTGGGGGAAGAAAAGGTGTTTTAAGGGCTTACTTTACTTCTCATTATCCTCCTGTGACTTAGTTAGTAATAAATTCACTTTGTACCTCTAAGTTGAGCCTGTTTTGCCCTTGGAGTGTTTTCTCCTGGTTCTTATCTCAACTCATGAAGCCTTCATTAAATTTTTCTCTCCTCTGCCCAGCTGTGACAGAGGAGGGTGAGTGAATGTCTGTGTGGGTGCTTGGCATTGGGCCAGCATCAAACCATGACACACTTACAAGATAAGAAATTTTACACCTTAGTTGTGATCACCAAACTCTGCTCCTGAAACATTGAACCTCCAGTCCCAAAGAGCTGAGAGAGAAAAGCCTCAGCATAGAAGGTAAGTGCCTTACATCTTGGCTCTCAGCTGGGTCTGCATCTCCTTCAAAACAGTTTAGCAGCATTCATCCTTAGTGGAAATCAACTCCTCAGCTCTGCAAGAACGCTTGTATCCAAGTTATCTGCCCCCACTGATATAAAAATGATGGATTTTAATACCTTCTGTCCAATATCATGCCTACTTGTCAGTGTGATGGTACGTACTTAAATCACCAACATCTCATATGAATACATCATCTGATTTACTGAACAGAAGTATTTATTAAAAGCTTCTGCCTCAACTTGACTTTGCTATTTGGCTTCTGGATTTATTAGAATTAACTCCAGTAGATGAGCAGTTTACTGTATTTTATTTTCCCACATATTTTCTAATCCAGAGAGGCACAGGAACATTAATTCAGGAATTGGCTGCAATTATTTTTTGCTATTCAGCTAGGGGCAGTAAATGCAAACAGAATTGGCTGCAGTTCAATGTCATTGCATAAGATTTCCTCTATTGTTCCCCTAGATACAGATGTTAGGGTATAGAATGCTAAATTAAAGTAGTGACAGTGTTATCCCATGCACTTTCTAATGGGTTCCTGGTAGGTTCAGTTTTCTTCCTCAAAATTAATTTCCTTTACCTAAAAACAATCATAGAATTACAGAATTAAGGCCACTTCTTCCTTCACCAAAATATAAAAAGGAAAGAATGCCTCAGCTGCTCATTTTTCACATAAAGCTCAGAGTACACTGCAAATCGAGGACTGCAGGCTTCAAGCATTCACCTGAATCATGAAGGCAGTGAAAATAAGATAAATATGAAATTTGACATTGCTATTTAAACAATGATTCTTTCTCTTGCAAATGCCATTTCCTTTCACACTGAAAGCACTAGAGAGGCTTGAAAAACTTGTGCATTAATCAGGATTTCAGCACAATTCTCCAGGTTCTCAAACCAATCATCAAGAAATTCTCTTGCTCTTTGAAAACGCTGAGGGCAACAGAAAAATAAGGGGAGGCAGCCTTTTCTTTTCCACTGTGTTTGTTCAAGATCATTGTTTTGTCTTTTAAAAGAAATGCAGATGACATACAGCTACTGCTGCTTTTTTTTTTCCTCAGGGGGAACAGAACAAAGGGGGCTAGATTATCTACAGATTGATATTATTGCTGTTTATCACACAAAAGCCTCTTCTCCAAGGAGCAAGCTGCATGGGACAGCACAGGGATTATAGGTCCTCACTGCTGTAGATGTAACCACAACTGAAAATACTAATTATCTTCCCAAACAGAGCTCCTCTGTAGCTGCAGTAGCCCAATGAGGGACATTAACACAATACCCCTGAGGGCAGCCAGCCATGTTTTACTTATTTCTGTTTGCTTGTTTAAAATGCTGGGGGAAAATTAAAGGAGGAAATTATGATATTAAAAAAAAGGCTTTCACTGCTTGCCCCTCCCCACAGAAATAAAGATACAAACAAACAGAATCCATCTCTCTTCCCTCTTCTGGGATGCTCCTGACAACAGTTACTACAGCTCCCAGCTGGGAGCTCACTTTTCACTGCTGTCTGAAGACTGTCACATCCACAGGTTCCTGTAAGATTAGCAGGAGTAAGAAAAGATGCTGCCAAAACTCTGTACAGTCCGTGCAACCCTTCACAGGCTGGCTGAGCACCGTGAGGCAGCAGCCCCAGATCCAGCCCAGTGTCAAAAAGCAGCCCACGTAAAGATGAGCACGCTCAAGAGATAATGAGCTCCCCAGGGAGGAATCCAACAGCCCGGCTTGAAAGAGGCCCGCCAAGAATACATTTTTATTTACACTCCTTTAAATGTCCACAGCTTTACTGCAGGAAGCTGTAATCTCAACTTTCTCAGGCTCCCAACCTCCCAAGCCTTTTACCACTGACCTTCAGTGGCTCTTTAATTGCAACTAGCACTCTTGGTAAAATTAAAATGTACATTTTAATGGATTAATCTACCTTTCTAAAATGAAGATGAAAAGCCAAGCATTGCAATTAAGAATCATGGCCTGTCTGCCTGCTCTGATCTTCTTGGTAGCTATTGTCCACTGTGATAATGCAGAAAAGCTAACACTTTGAATAACATTTCATTGCTTCTCTTTACTTAAACGTGGGGGGAAAAAAAGTCCAAGAGTGGGGTTTGGAGGTTTGTACAGCCTGAGCAGAGGAGAAGGCACCAAGCTCAGCCCCGTGTCAGGCTCTGGAGCTGCTCTCTGCACACAGGATCCTAGGACAGGCACAACCTTGAATTTGGGCCATAAGGACTAGACTCCTCTACACTGCAAAAAAATAATTTCTTATCCTGCATGTCATTAGAAGGTGAAAGGGCAGAGCCCATTTCAGGAATCCTGAATTCCTCCTGCAGAATTTTGCAGCTCTGAATTGTGCAGAAAGGGGCTACAGCTGCTCAGAATCCTTTACCTTCAGCTTAAGCACAGGGGAGGGAATTGCAGACCATGAACAGAACAGGAGGAAGAAGAGCATCCAAGAGGAAATGACCAAATTCAGTGATTATGAAGCTAGATAAAACTCACACTAACAAGATTAACTTGTTACACTATATGAATAAGCTACCTTTAGGACTCTGCTTATTATCAGACCATTAGAGGACAGTTTTTTGCATGCAACATATTCCATTCCAAAAGTACATTCAGCAGGTAATAACACAAAGCTCTTGGGCAGAAACTGCCCTGTGCCCTTCCACGCACTCCTCTGCCCTGTACACTGCAAGGGGGGTTTATTTGTTTACTCAGTTATTAAGTCTCCAACAGAAAGTGTATTCCCCAGATAACAGCAAAAACATCCAGCAAAGCAGGAGCAATGCTCCAAGTGGGAAGTTACTCTGCAAAATGTGCCTGAATTAGCTATGGCAGAACCAAGGGCTTGCAGCAGGCAGCAACAGGTCAGACAGCAGCTTAGCCAAAATACATCTGGGGCAGAGACACACAAAATGAAGAAGCTGTGGCTGCCGCATCCCTGGAAGTGTCCAAGGCCAGGCTGCACAGGGATTAGAGGCAACCTGGTCTCGGTAGAAGGTGTCTCTGCCCACGGCAGGGGGTTGGAACAGATGAGCTTTAAGTTCCCTTCCAATCCAGGCCATTCAATGATTTGGTCCTAGGAAAACACTGACAAAGTGAGTCAGTGATAAAAACATCACCTGCCAGCCTTACAGTCTTCTCAGAGGCCAAGTGGGAAGCAGAGAGGTTCTCCTTAGCTGCTTCCCAAGCACACCCATGGTTACTCTCAGGGCAGTAAATAAAGCCAGAGATGACTTTACCTGGGCATTTCCTTGTGCACTCACCCTGAGTTTGAAAGAAGCCCTTCTGTTAAATATTAGTGGGGATCAAATGTGCTAAGGGTATCTTTTATGAAGATGGCTTCGCATATACTAAGAAAAATTTAACGCCAAGAGAAACTGTAACAGCATACAGAGATAGAGTAACTGAAAAACCAATGCTAATAAACAATGTGTATTGAATAAATGATAAAGTGACTGAGAGCTTAGCTAAACATAACTCTGAGAAAAATCAGATCAACGTGTGACTCCCACATCTTTATGCATTTTGTTTAAGAACCTCCATTATGTTCTGCATTGCAGAAGTCATTCTGACTGTATGCTCTACCAGCTTCTGCAGTGATTCAGAACTCCACAAATCTAGGATGATTTCTTGAGCAGTAAAAAAGAATGTTTATTTGTCTTTAGAGCTTCTAGTCTTGATTTAATGTTAAGGGTATGAACAAAACAATGAAAATTATCTTTAGTGTTTTATGCACTGTTTTAAAAGAAAACACAAACATCCAAGAGTCTTCATATCTCATATATATTCAAATATTGTATATTCAAGTCAATCAAAATGACAAAAATCCATAATCTGAAATTACAGGGCAATTGTTTTGTTCTTATATGACATTTGTGGTTACAGTTTAATAAAGAAAAAACAACGCTAAGAGATGACAGACTCCGGAATCTGAATTGGTAATTACATTTTAATTAAAAAATGGAAGCAAGAAAAAGATGTCTATGAAGTATCAATTTGCTTTACAGACAAATAATTTCAAAAAACCCAAACAAACAAAAAACCAAAATTAAACATTTATTTTGTTAGTTGCACAATAGCACCAATAAATATAATCACTAGCTGGTAGGTAGTCAGAAGCAACATGAAATTCTGCCATAAACATTTTTTCTCACTTAAGATGAAAATGTTCACAGATTCATCCCCGGAAAACATCGCTTTCCAATACTGAAGGAAACCTCTCCAAGAACATTAATACATAAATATTGGAGAGTTAAATGCCCCTGGGTCAAAGGGTTAGTGTAATACAATATTTCTGCTACACTTTGCATTATTATCATTATGCTTGGTTTGCATTTTTACAGCACACAAAATCAAATTAGTTTGCTCTTCTGCTAAGTGCACGGTTCCTGGTGGCCATTAGTGTGACTCCCAGGTCAGGAGGAACCTGGAGTTTGGCAAACGTATGTCTCCCTTCCAGAGGCTCCTATCACCTATAAATCATATTGAAAAGAGTGAAAGGGAGAATAGCAGAGGGTATTTTAAAATTACAATACTGCTACCTAAGAAACTTGGAACCATACAGTTACTTGAAGATGTTGGATGAAAAATAAAATGTATTCAAAGCATCTGAACCCTTACAGAATGAGTGACTCTTACCTACCAGAGCAATTAAATTATCTGGCACATTTCCTTGTAAGCGTTCTCTACACATCATCCTGAGGATTGAAATGTTGCAGAAATCACAGAAGCCTTACTACAAAAATGTTGGGCAGTTCCTGCTGAGTTCCCTAATGAATAACCCCACAAACAGAAAAATCCTTATCAGACCTTGTGAATACACACACAACTATTCCATCCCTGCCCAAGATGACCTCAAAAGAAGTTTAATATTCCAGTCACACTGACATTGCTACAATAATTTTTATATCAGTATCATTCATTTTAGGTAGATTAATTATAATAAATATATGCTATATCAACAGACTTTTCATTACGGTCCATTTAACCCCATAAAACATAATTGATTCCTATTTGCTCTATGTGATCGATGCTCAGCACTCAGTGCTGAGCTGTGTTAGTAAAGGAGAAGTCAGAGAAGGGCCATCTCTCTGTAGGATAAATAGCAAGGTTGATATCTCATGCAGCTCTGACTGTCTGCATAAATATATGTCTATGTACTTACGGAGAACACAGAAATTAATACTGATGCTTGACTAACTCAAAAATCACATCTGAGAAACCTATAATTTATAAATCTGTAGTATTTATTAGTTTGTGTTTCCAGGCACATGCCCTAGAAGAACCTGGCCTCCTATGGTACATAAATAAAAAGAATATTGGTACAACATGCAGCTTGAAAAGCTCCCATTTTTAGCTCACACTTTCCCTAGTGCTTTGGAAGATTGGTCTCAAAGTATTTATGACCTTGTGGACTTTGGAATATGTCACAAAATGCAAGGAGGGAAAGGGAAAGGAAGGGAGCTGTGTCTGTGCTGTGTCCCTTGCTACAGCCTGCTGTGTTCTCAGTAACTGGAAAGCTCCAAATTTAATTTCTGAATAAAAGAATAGCGAGCACTGCTTTACAGACCCACAGCACAGGATCCCAGGGATGGACAAACTGTGGAACGAGACCCACACAGGCTGGGGTAGTGATGTCCTTCCCTCCACTTGGGTATTTCTGACAGATATTTACATTCTGGGAAATCAACTCAGTGCCACAAGACGAGCAATGCAGGAGCTGGTAGATCTGAACTACTCTGATTCAGGCAAGGCTGAAAGACATTATTTGCATTTCTGGGATCACAGTCTCACATTGATCTGTCATAAGAAGATATATGGAAATGTATAAAATGTATGTGTTTTTACTGAAGGAAAATAACAATGGCACATGCCTTGATACCTCAATTACTCAAAATCATGCACAGAATCCATCACTTTTGTAACTATTAGCAAACAGGATAATTGTAATGCATATTAATGCAATCCATTGAAAAAAGAACTTTCCAAAGATTTCACCTCTAAGAAATTAAATATTAGCATTGCTGAAGCTAACTGGATATTCAGCTCATGTCCTTAAAAAAAGAAAGCAAGTTTAAGATGAAAACCAACTTTAAAAAACCCCAAACTCCAAAGATGTTAGTACAGTGCTGATAACAGTGGGCAAATATTTCATAGCCAAGTTCTTAACATTCAAATTTAACTATAGAAAAAGCTTATTCAATATTTTGAGAAGGAAATAACCTTTGTCAGAACCAGCTAATTTAGCACTTGTTGTACTGAGTTTTATTGTGACGGATAGGAACAAAATAACAAATAGGTATATAAAAGGAAAACTTCAGCGGTGTATTTCTAACTGTTGCTTTCTGGAATTTCTTAATTGTGAAAGAGAGGAGGATGTATATTCTTTAGGCAAACATTTGGAGTGCAGCTTTGCCCTTTGGGCCAGTTAAAAGCTACTTAATTATAATGTTAACTTCAGCTCCCATGAAGATGTATTACTATCAGAGTTACAGTTAAACAGGTAGGTCAACCAAATTCATTTACAGTCAGTTTTATCATGTGAAAAACACAGTCTCCACTATATATAAAATTATATTTCATGTTTCTGAGAAGCCATTACTCAAAAGCTCACCTGCCCTGCATTTCTCTTTAGGAGTTTATCAATTTTTAGAACACCAGGGTATAGTAATATTTAATAGTACACACTAAATGTTAACCAAGATTTTGAAGCATTAAAAAATGCCAAGAGACAGTTTCAGATTTCAAGATGCCAAGCTTGTCCAGGCAACTAATCATCTCCCAGCATAAGAAAAACAACAGGAGAGCAGCTACAGCACAAGGACTTGGTGATTAATTTAACTCTTCCAGGTAAGCACTTCAGGAGGAAACTCTAAAGGCTCAATTAAGGGATGCTGAAGCAGGATTTCTGAATTCTTGCTGTGAGATGATGCTAGACCCAAAAGCTTTTACTTTCCTCTCCACTAAGGCAGAAGCAATTTCCTTTCATTAAGGACTCCGACAGCCCCTTAGGTCAAGATGAAAGATCTATTTTTTCCCTGTGTGAATCTGACATGCCAATCACCCAGTCAACCTCAGTGGAATAACATTTGGCAACTAAGGCACAAATAAGCAGGCACAGCTGGCCAACAGCTCTTCAAGGAGCAGCCTGGGCAGAGTCTCCAGCCAATTCACTCCAACCACAGCAACATCTGCATGCCTCCCCAGCAAACCCTCTGCATTTCACAGTGGTTTATGGGCAGGGAATTAGCCACAAACCTTGCTCTTTGGAAGACCTGGGCAGGATTCACTCTCCTAAATTGGGAAGTTAGTATTACTCCAGCAGGATGTGAACATCAGGTTAATGTCTAGACACCAGAAGAAGACAAATATTAATTCAATATTTGCTTTAATAGCACACTGGCTGTTTATGAATGAGAAACAGCCATCCCCAGTGCCCTTCTGTTGAGGCAGTCAGAGCTGCTGCAGGACTCACTTCAGTCTGGACACTGAATTACTCTCACATGTGAGGGAGGCCAAGAATACACATTCATGTTCTGCTGCCTCAGACAGCTGCATGAACTCTGCAGGAATGTACTACACATCTGCACGTACACTTTGCCCTTAAAAACTGAAACATGGATTTTGCTTTTTCCCTTGAAAATTTGCAGCCTGAGAAGAGTGCTCTTTCATCAGCATAATGTCGCTATGGGTTCTGAAAGGCAACCTCAAAGGTTACAAAGGGTTAGAAATTGTAGGTGTTAGACAAGTGGGAAAAAAGGAATGACTCCTGTCCTCATTGCTCACCCGCTCCAGTCCTTCAATAAGGTATTTCCTGCCAGGTTCTCAAATCACACCCACAAAAAATTCAGTACTGTTATTACTGTGATTACACCCCCCCCACCCCCAATTTCTTAGGCACAAAAGCATGTAAGGCACCCTGGACTTCAGCATCAAAAGAAAAGGAGACCAAAGCCCTTGGTGATTTGGGCAATTCTTTCCATTTCCCTCTCTACCCACTGTCACCTTCCATTACTTATCCCAACAAAGACACCCAGCTGAAGAACGTGGATCCACGGCAGGAAAGCATTCAGACCCCTCTGAGAGCAAGAACAGTCCCTGCCTGAGGGAGCCCCTCTGCAGCCAGAGCCAAGGGGCACAGCCAGGCTCACTGGGGCTCTGGCAGCCCCAGGCACAGCTCAGCACCTGCCTAGCTTTGCACAGGCTGAAATTTCCCCTGTCCCACATCCACTGCGTGTGGAAACCAAAGCCAGAGCAGCAGAATTAATCTTCTGGCATCATTTTTCATCTGCACAAGGTCAGAAAGTCGTACACCAGTATATGGGGTCATAAAATTGGATTTTATCTGAATCTGCAGGGATTCACATCTCTTTCCACACAGTCTATTTGCCCTAATTGCTGCTTTGACTCGGAGATATTCCAGCATCTATCAGTTTAAACAAAACTTTAAACATTGTTTGAATGTATCTAAATGCATTCAGAAATGTAATGAAGTCCCGCTTCCCCCAACAGGCTGTGTCTATTGCCCCTAAATAGTTCAGTTGAGGATTTATTTGAATTTATAGGCATCAACCCAGTCATATATTGCTCTCTTAAATGCCTTATACAAGCAAAAACACATAACTAAGACATGAGGAGTTCAGCATAATAGCGAACCAATGCTCCATAAACTGCAATAATTTTATAAAGCTCTTTTCAAAAAGAAGTTTTAAAAATAAAATACACTTTTTTCTTCAATAACTGAAGATGATCAAAACCAGCCTAATGAATTCCCTGAGCTACAGTGTTTCTCACAGAGCACTCCTCAGCCACTCCCTCTACTCTGCTGCATCTCCCAACATCCATTCGAGAGCCAACATCAGCAAGAACTGTAAATGTCACGGAGTCCAAAACTCAAACTGTAGCAGACTGCTGTGTGTGGTTTTCTATCAACAAGGCAACATTCTAACGCTGTACCAAAGCCAAGGCAGCTCCTGAAATACAGTCCAGGTTTTCTAGGCCAAAGGCTTTCATTGAGAAAATACAAGGTTGTGCACTGTGGTTCCATTTACAAATTAGTCACTTATCATTATTTATTTGCACTGCATCAAAATTAAGAAAATAGGTGATGAGTCACATCTCTGCATCAGAAATCAAGAAAAAGCCATTTAAAATACTTTAAAGTTAACATCTACAAGAAGGAGCAAAATATACAGCAAAATTTTCATTATTTTCCACGCTCACATGGTAACTTGCAAATATAAAAGACTTGGGGATGATGTGGGAACTGGAATAGAACATTTCATTTTACCAAACATGCCAAGATCAGATGACTATGTAACATTTTCCAGTGCTGGTAATTCATCCAAATGAATACACATGCTTTTTCTGGGAAGAAAAATAAAAAAGGGGAGGAGAGGGGGAGAGAAAGGAAGAAAAGAAGGGAAAAAAAGGGAAGAAAACAGTCCTAATAACTCAGATGATAGCTTTTCAATTTTAAGCACACATGGAAGTGACTTCAGTGAACACTTCTTCACCTCTACATCATCATGTCCCTATAGTATTAAATGCTCTTAATCAACAGTTGTTGATAATGATTTGTCACCTATCAAGATTAAAGTCTGAATGGGAAAACATCTGTTACACTCCTTTGTTGGGAAACTGGCAACATAGTTTTTGAACACATAAAATTTGACTTTTAATTACCCTCTTACACCTTCTGTTCAGCTATTAACCAGCATTAACCCATAAATCCATTTAACACATTATGAACTATAGAACTAATTCCTATAATGTTTCTGTATGAACAAAACAGAGAAATTTTAACATAGAATGAATTTAATCTATTTTCCTTAGTTTTTGAATCAAGTTATGAATTCTGTCTTAAGGATGGAGAAAAGTAAATTGTGCTACCTGAGACAAAACAGCTAAGAAGACTGGACAGAGATCTTGTAACAAACTTTAATTGACATAGGTTAAGCAGCAGCACAGCCCAGTAACTTAAACAGCACAGGATAATGTGCCATAGTTTTCTTTTACAATAATGAAACCATTTAGAATCATATTCAGCAAGCAGGAGACTAAACCACTACGTACACAAATTAGGAAGTGTTGTGTGCTATAATCATGACCCACGTTATTCCCTTTCTCTTTAATTGGGCTGACTTCTCTGTTCATAATTACAGTGATAACAGACAGATAACCACACAAAACACTTCTCTTTCCAGCACCTGCTTGCACAGAGTAATGTTGCATAGAGAGGTCAGGAAAGTGCAATGCCTTAAAAAATAAATTTAAAAACACAAATGCATATTACAGCAACATGAGGTCTTAGTATGAGAAAAATTATTTGCTTTGCCATTTGCTTTACATGCCTGGCAGGACAGAACCACTCATGTCCCAAAGAATATGACTTTTCCCAAGGCTCATGACTTGGGTTTACTGTCCCATGATTGGGTTTGTGTGTGGTAAACAGAACCTGGCACAGCATAACACTTTTCCATCCCATCACCATATGCAACAGTGTTTTTGAAACAAACACATAAAGGGACACAAAACTACCTGTTTGCTCCACAGAGGCACAATAATGTTTAGAATTAAGGGATAATGCTGTTAAAAAAAAATAAAATTGCACCAACAGATACTTCACGCCAATATAGTATCTTCCATGTTGAAGTGCCAGCTATTCCTAGTCTTATTAGTGCTGTAGTAATTAGGCAGCAGTTACCCCATGCTGTTGCGTGGAAAACTGCTCACTGGGACCCAATCTCCACCTGTCTTGCCCAGGCAGGGAGGGTGCAGAGAGGATGCTTACAGCCAGCTGTGATCAAACTGCCTCAGCCTCATTTCCCACAGAGAAAATTGGCTCCAGCCTCACCCAAGTTACCCAAGACACATCTATACCAGTCATCAGGGCTTCTTCCAAAACCAAGGGATTGAAACAAGAACCTATAAAGAGCATCTGAATAGCACCTTAGGAAAAAAAGGGCTTGCAGAATTTTCTTTTTATATGGTAACACTCAACCAAAATGCAGTCAGCTGCAGTTACTGCAGTTGGCTCTGTAGTAACAGTTTCAAGCTCTGATATGTCCAAGATATTGCATGGAAGAGATTTAACCTTGATCTGACCTAAGCCCACAGACACATAAGAACAGAAATAAAAATTTATGTCATTGACAATGGCATTAATCAGCTGAGTTCTATCTACTGGCAGCTCCTTGCTACTTGACACAAAACCCAGGACACAGCAATTTCCAAACTTAACTCCAAGCACTCAATTCCCCAGCGAATTCACAAGAGAAAAACTGCCACATTCCCCCATTACTATGTGCCATCCAGGGAACGCACAAAGGAATTTCTGTGCAAAAGCTGCTCTGGAAGGATTGTGATATTGCAGGGAACTCTGAGGCCACAACAACCCAAAGGATCTGCCAAAACCTGTGCAGTAGGAAAACCTGCAGCATGACAAGCAGGAAGTATCTGAAATATATATATATATATCTATATGAAATAAATACATGTATATAAAAAAACGGTACTTGTTAGTAACACAAAAAACCCATTAAAGCCATTTGTGTTAGCCTTCACTTCCAAAAACCCTCAAAAGAAGAAATTACCATTTTTAAATACTGGAGCATTAGTGTTAAATTTCTCCCAATATATGCAGCAACAGCCTGTAGAACGATACAGACTTTCCATCAAAGCAAAAACAACAAAGAATATTATTGTGAGACTACCAAAAGACATAATTTCAAATTACACTGCATTTATTTTTTCAAGCCAAAGGCCAGGAAACTACTTTTGTATTAAAAAGGAAAGCTGCATTCCTGCACAGTCACTTGGCTACCCAGAAGTGAGAGGTTGCAAAGCACAGGGATCAAGATCTTCACATAAGTGCACTGCTTCTAGTGAAAGAGATGAAAATACTTATGCAGTAAATCTAGACAAAGGGCAGGAGTCAGGTGCTGGACTTCCAGATACAGAACAAAACAAACAAACAAAAAGCCAACAAAATCCAAAAACCCCTAAACCCAAAACCTCACAAAAAATTACTGTGAAGAGTTTGGACATAAGTAGTTAGAGAATAGAAAGTTAAAGGAATTTTAAATGGTATTTTTCCCTTATTTTAATACTATTTGGGATAATCTGTAAGAAGATAAAAGTACTTTGTATTTAATACCACATTAGTTCTTACAGGATGCATCTACAGCCAAGCAGCCTGTGGCTGCTTCCCATTTCTCCACGACTGCACCCTTAAGAATTCACAATTTCTTTGCCAGAAACAAAATGATTAAAAAGTGTCAGAAAAGAGCAGTGAAGAGGTCTCCAATTTCTGCTGTACCTTCTCTGTCAACCTCTTTTCAGACTCCAATTCCTCTATAAATCTCAACCCTACACAATCCCTTGTGGAGTTCAGTGGCTCATGGCCAACACAGTCCACATCACCCAGAGAACACAACAGATACATTCTTCACCCTCACAATGCACTTAAACTTGGGCGCCCAGTAATTTGGCCAAAAGCAGGCTTCCATTCATCCAACTTCTCAAGCAACTCCTTGTCATTTTGGCACAAGCACTTTACAACTCAATTTACAAGGAAAGTGGCAGTTCAGTTCCAGCTGCAAAGCTCCAAAAGTAATATTAGGAAAATACGAACCATATTTCACCTTCTATTGGCAGGGCACACACAGCACTTCATTAGTTTACTTAGCACCCAGGAACTGCATGTGTGGATGGATCAGTTCTTTGATCAAGCCTTCACTTATTTAAAATAGGCCAGACCTTCTGTAGATCAGTCTTCTAGCACAGACCAAAGGCAGACATGTAAATAAAGAAATAAAAGCCCATAAAAGTCAGGGGGAAAAAAAAAGAAAGAGGCAATCACTTATTTACACTTAATTAAGCATAAACTAACTCCCCTCCTCCTTTGGGAAGGATATAGATAAAATATGAATGGAAATAAAAGAGTGGATGAATAATCACTGCAGTTTCAACAATATTTCACAAGCAAAACAAGTATGATAAGATTCAGTAGCCTGTGGCTGACATTTGTTTGAGTGAACAACAAGATCTTATTTTCATACTTTTGGCCATCTCTGTAGTCTGAGGCAAACTGCCAATTCCTACTCTACTGTCAACCCCCAGACCTAATGGAGATGAAAGGCAAAATATAGCTCTGTTCCAACTGCATTATTAATTCCTGCAGGGCCACATTTGGGCTGACAGGGCTGAGGTCATAATTTAGCCATTAGCACTAGGAACAGCAGGATTTGTCTGCCCAGAACTGCAGGACTGTGGCCACGCTTTCCCTTTTATGTCCAATCAATATTATATTTTGTGTTGTCTTGCTGGGCTAATGGAGGAACAGTCACAGCATTGGCTTGAAGAACATTTCTAGCAAAAGACAAAATTCTCCTCACAGACTATCAGTAGTCCCCCTTCTGTTCTTCTGGTCACATTAAGCTCGGTTTACTTTCTACAAGGATGCAAAAGGAACATAGAAGAGGATTAAAAAGAACTGTGCTGGCAAGAGCAGCTCTGCCTACACCTTAGGGTTTTCATACCTCTGCAATGCTGCAGGCAGCTTCTCCTAACTAAACATGAAAACCCTCAAATATAAAATACTTATAACCCAAAATAAGCCCTACTGCAATATAATACACCAACATTTATGGCACAAGTACAATCTATCACACGATCCTGCCATTTTTTATTTGCCTGTAGGCAGCCAGAAGTGTTTCCCACAAGGAGCTGTGGAGCAAAAGGCCTGCAAATCCAACTTCTTTGATTTCCTCCTGGAGCCACATTTACCTTCTCATGTTTTCCAACAACTCCATGGTGGCAATTAAAAATATGCTTAAATACAAGCTATGACAAAAGAATTTTGTTCCCTGCTGAAATGACTCTTCCTTGCCAGGATGTCCCCTGGAGGTGGGGACCTGGGACAATCAGCTCTCGCGTCGCTCTTGGCCCCTCACCCCTGGGCATCGCTTCTTCTAAAGATTGCCACAGGTACTGAACAGGACTGAATTAAGGAAACTCAGTTTTACGCTTCTACAGACTGCAGGATGATAGTTGGAAGGATGAAAGCTGCATCTTCTTCACACTCAACTTACAAAGACTTCAGACTTTGCAATTTCCTTCTGTGATTTCTCTGAGGACCTTTCATTTCCCTCCCCAACATTTTGAGATCCAGTCAGCTTTCACTTTACAGTCAGCTCTTAGTCAGAGCCTGTGAGCAGGATGAGCTGAAGGTTTTAAGCATCTCTGTATCATTGGCTATTTTAATTAGGTTTATTTTAAAATAACAACATAGAACCACTATCGTTCTCCTGACTTTAAAATTGGCTGCTGTAGTTCATTGATTTTAAAATATTTGATGAAGAGAAAGAGATCCCTAAATGACAGCTTCTGATATATGGTAGGGCTTTATTAAATGTTGAAATATTTAACTGAATTCAGTGACTCAGAAAAATTCAGAGGATATAAATTCAGAGTGGTAATTTTATAGATTAAACAGCAGCCTTAAGGCCCCAAATTATTTTAAAACAAATTTTATCGACTTTTTTTGAACATTTAAAATTTAAATGTCACTGTCAGACCCACATAAGGTCATTTCTGTACAGTTTTCTCACACACTATGGTACCAACTAAATTCTAATCCATCTGCATTCAACTGGTACATACACCTTGACAGGTTATAAACAAGGCTGAACTTAAACATGTTCCCACTTTACTTAATTTGCAGCAATACAACCTACTTTTACATAAAAGAGCTAACATTAGGCAGCACTAACATATCAAAATAAAACATGTTCACATAGCATGTAAAGCTGATGCAACCCCGTTTTAAAAAAGGAAAGAAACAGTGGTAATAATTGGGCAGGTTTTCCATAGAAGAAAATTGACACTGAAGGGATTCCCACTCCAGACAGATACTCAAATCTTAATTTACCTAGGAAAAAAACATTTAAAAATTTTCTGTGATTAAGTTAAAAATAAAAGTCTGTTAACCAGCAGCTCTTGACTCCTGTCATGCACCAAAAATGATTTCAAAGAGGTGTACAAGGATCTCACAGCACTGCTTAATAAATAGCAGATGAAATTCAATGACAATCAATGCAGAATCAAAGCTAATTATATATACAATGATGGACTTGAAATTAGCTGTTAATATTCAGGGAAGACTTTGGAGTAATCACTTAGGCTGGCAGTTCTCTCTGTGTCACCTCCATGCTGCACGAGGCTCTGAAGGCAAACAGAACCCAAGGAATTACTATTAAAGAATTAGAGAAGAGTGAAACACCATCACAGCCATCTTACGAACTCGCCTTCTGAATTCTGACAGCATTTCTGCTTGCCCATCTCCAAAAAAGTGATCAGGAAAGGCATGAAGGATGAGCATGGGCATGCAATGGCTTCTGTTTCAAAAAACAAAAAATGCAAACCTGAAAAAGAGATGATTCAGGGTAGACAGAGAGGAGTCTACCAGCAGTTTCTAAAAATCAGGAGTGGCATGAAGGAGATGAACACAGAACCAGAGCTCACACTTTGTGCCAAGAGCTCCAGAGCATCAGGTGGATGCTCCTTCCTTTGGCTAAAGCATGTGCTGCCACAGGACACTGCAGAGGCCAAAAATATTTAAATGGTGTGAGAAATCAATTAAAATCCAGTCAAGGGCTATTTAAAGCAATTACACAGCTACAAGCTCAGGCTGAAGAGGCCCCTCAGCCCAGAGCATCCCTGGCAGGGCAGCTCCCAAACATTTTGCCTTCCCCTTTTGCCCTCATCAGCAGCCCAGCTTACTGAGCTACCAAAACCCACAAAATATTGGGCTAAACAGACCTCTATGGCCATTTTGGTATTTTCCTGTGAAAAGCTATGAAGCTGAGACACATTTAATTGTGGTGCAATGGGATCACACACTAAAAATAGTGACATCCAAAGCTCTATCACCTGCACGGAATAAGCAGAAAATTTAAAGAGCCACTCTGAGGCAATGTATAATTCATGCAAATTTTGCCATCTAAGCTCTTTAGGCTTTTCTTAAATAAGCAAATAATTCATCCTCCACATCCTCTGCAGTCTGAAGCTCGTACTGATTATGTTGATACCCTGCTAGAATTTAGAGCCCAGCTGAGCACAGAGTCCCATCATGTCCTCTGCAAGCAGAGGAAGAGAACGTTCTTGCCTCACAGAGCCAGCAATATTAAAGAAAACATTACACAGGGATCACAGAAGACCGGAAACAGAGATGAGGCAGCTCCAAACCAGAGCCTCAAGCACAGAATTCAATATTTTAAGTTAATGTCTATGCACTTCTCCCAAACTGTGTCAAAAAGAGATAACAGTGGATCTTTCCAGATGGGCAAGCTAACTACTGTGAAAAAGCATTTGAGAATCTCATGCAGATATCATGCCTCGGCTGAAGAAACATGATCCAGAGAAATATTTGTAATTATTTCACATACCCATAAATCGTGACGGATCCCAAGCGTAACCTTACTGTATCTTTCAGGTAATTTAAATGGAAACCTTGCCCAGTAGTCTTGGGCTAGTGCTGTGAAATCTCAAGGGATAAGAAGCACAAATCACTACCAAGAAATACAAGATAGGTACATGAAGACATCTGGTACAGCTTTCTCAAATTCCAGACTCCGGCACTGTCAGTAATGAACACAGTTAAAGAAACCTTTTCTTGAGGGGTCTGATTCTTCACCTTTTTTTTTAATCAGAGAATTTCTACAGTCCCAAGTCTATCACAAAGCACATGATAAAGAAACACACTGTCTGCTGTGTTACTCAAAAAAAAAAAATCTTCTGAGAGAACAAAATATCCAAACTCAGAGAAAGATAATAGGATCCACAGACATGTCAGCTGGTTTTTGAGAGGCTTTTTTCCTTCACATCAGCTTGTATTCACATAGCTGTCTTACTCCTTAAGCAAAAGGCAACAAAGACAAGGTCCCAAAGGTGTAAACCAGCATGTGAGCACACAGAATCCCCTCTAACTCCACAAACACACCAGCTGGCTTTTGATATTTTTCACAAAGTTTTGGTACAGCCTTTGACATCCGGTTTCAAACAGTCTAGAGGTAACACGAAGTAGCACTGTTAGTATTCTAATCTGAAAAACCCCAGAAATATGAGATCCATCACAATAATGCAGTCTAGCAGTGCTATAATTTGGGTGACAGCATGAATGAGTCACAGGTAATTGTCAGGTAACAGGAGGAACACAACTGCCTTCAGTCAGCACCAGAGTCCCACTGCAGGCATTGGAAATAGTTTTTTGCAGTGGTAAAGCAACTCAGGGAAGCAGAACAGAGACAATCAGAGTTAAGAAAAATACAATTGAAAATACTTAATGAAAGGATTTCATTCTTATAAATAAATCACAGTCATATTCACTGTAAGGGTTCCTATTCTCCAAACTAAGAAGAGTCTTTATTTTGCAAGTCACACATGCAAAAATGGATTCTCCTCCTTAGAAAAATATTCTGTTTCCCTGCTGATGGCAGTGCTGATTACACACTGGTTTTGTCCCAGTTTGCTCTGAAAAATATGCTAGGACACAGATCCATTTTTGAGGAGGATGTGAAGTCCAACTTGTGGCATCTGATCGAAAGATACAGCAGTATCTCTTTAAATATTTAGTTTCCTGCCTAAAATTATTACTGGAATATCAAAAAGAGCCCTGTGACACCTCCAGTGAAAATTCTCTCATATGAGAATCCCAGTTTTAACAACAGAGATCTCAGGAACTACTTCTCTCACTTAATGAGCCTTGGCAGCCATTCAAATTAAACACTCTATTGTGCAAGGAGCTAATTATGCTGAGATTAAACCCAGAGAATGATAGGGACATTTACTGTACTTCTGGCAATTATAAGAGCTCTCAGTATTGGAGAATACAGCTTGTATTTCATAATTCTGAAAGATGTCCCTGCTAATCCAATAAAAAAATGCATGTGCATGCTCACACATACAAGATTAATTAAATTTTTTAAACATTTTTCAGCTATTTCCGACACACATTCACAAATTATTATTATTTGTTTTGCCTTATTTCTCCTGTATCTGAATGTTCGTCCTGTCTCCCATAAATCCATTTGTCATAATCCTCCACCATTTCTCTGATAGGCAATTAATGTTATCTCTTTCCCTAGGAACGCTGAAGTCATGACAGTAAAATATTTGCTCATTTAGTACTCTAATTTATTTTTCCAGCCTCTTCCCTGATAGTGCCCTTTTCTTTCCCAGAAAAGCCAGTGGTCAGTTATCTCTGTCACTGCTGCCCAGGGACAATGATGTAAATAGAGGGAGCTTTCCTCACTTGGCACATGCAGGCAGGAGCACTTCTGAAATTTCAGGAGTAAAACTCATCACAGGATGATTTCCCACTTCCTCTCCACTAATGTCTGCTTGGAAGAGGTTTGATTATGCAACCTAAAACCCTCAAAATCCCCCCCATAAGGGCCTGGGGAGACCAAAGACAAGTGACCACTCTTCTGCAGCAAAATGTGTTTAACATCTCACAGGAACACGCTCTTGCACACACGATGGGAAGCAGGGTATCAAAGTAATCAAACTTGGATTTATGATGGATTTTGCATCTTGTGGTTTTCTCCAGCAGCATCTAACAGTGTGTGTAATGTCATTTAAGGTTCCCCCATTCCACAGTCCAGGCACTCACAGCAGCTGCTTCCCCAGGGGATTTGCTGGTGTGCGATGAAAGCAGAGTCCCTGCAGCACCCCCCCTCTTGAGGGAGAGGCATCAACAGAGCTGTGCTTCTCTACCCTGCCTTTGGTTTTCATGAAACTTGTCAAACTGCAATGTATTGAACACTCCTAACCCTGCTTTTCCCATCCCATGGCATTCAGGAGCCAGAATCATCAGCCTGAGCGATTAAACAACCTGGTCTGTGCTTCTGGTCAAAAGCAGCTTTTCAAGTTTTCAGCCAAACTGGATCACCTGGCAGAAGGAAAGCTGTCTCTATCATCTTGAGGCAGCAGGGTTCCCTTGAGGAAAACTCTCCAGAAGCTGTGAGGCAAAGAAAGCCCTTGTTCCCATGGGCAGCCTTCACACACAAATTCTGCAGTGTTTCATTTTCATATTCTCTATCAACATATTGTTTTGCTTAAAATGGAAAAAGTAAATGTGAAAGGTGTGACCTCTCTGGGGCTGATGGGTGTGAATCAGGGCACGAATGAGCTGTATCTGCAAGTCATGATTACTGAAACACATCTCTAGAGGACTGGAGGCAAAACAAGGTTGGTATTATTAAATGTAGCTCACCGTAAAACAAGATAAATCAGAAAGAGTTACAGGTAATCATCTGTATGTTGTCATTGGTCAATCAACAAACTGCATTTAAGAATCTGTGATAAAGTAATTTCCTAATTAACTGCTCATCACAAGCACCCTTGGAGAGAACAGAGGGGCTGAGCTAATTGTTGCAGTAAAACCAGAAGATAAACGAATTATAAGTTTCTTTAAACAAATAAAAGAAAGAGGAAGCAGAGCAATGCACTGAAGGAATGCACTTCCTAAGCTTGCACTTCGCTCTGTTCTTTTGTATTTTTGTTTCTGCTGCAGAGCAGGCACACGCAACGCTCCCAATAAATGCCATCCCATTCATCCCCTGCATTCCCCCACGGTGCTATTCTAACATTCCACATTAACTTTTGCTTTCCCTCATGCCAAACCCCAGCTCCTGCATTTCTGATAACACCAGGTGCTGGGAAGAGAGCAGGGACAGCACAGCCCCGAGCGTGCTCCTGCCTCCCCTCCCAGAGCATCAGGAATCACAGAACCAGCTTCCAGCCTGTTACACTATGGGACGATCTCCTGTTTGAAACCTGTACCTTTTCAGTTCTGCAACAGCCACATCCAAGCAGGTGCAAAGCCTTTGCAGACGCCCCTCCTGCTCCAGCAGCCCTCCCAGGAGGTGCATTTCAGAGCCCTTGGCTCCTTTGTAAACCTGGTCTTACCAATACCACCAGGAAAACGCTGGCCACAAATCTCTCTCAGCTGAATACACAGGTTTTGCTAGTTTCTCCCCACTAAGGTTTTAAATGATTGATTTTAAAATAAATATAAATGAAAAATGTGATAACTTGATGAAGGCAAGTATCTTTAGCAGGCTGGTTTCCTAAAATCTTTGTTATACTTTTAAAAAGGCAAAGATTGCATAACACCACCACTCTGGAAAACTTTCAATTATGTAGTCAAAAGCCTTCAAAAAAGTAATGAATTTAGTGAATTAAAAATTTATCTAACTCTTTACATGTCACCATTCCCAACAGTTGGTTTTCCTGCCAGGATGCAGTATCTGTGTTTGAAAATCCTTATGTAACTTCTGAATTTTTCCATCTTGCTCCAGCAGGCTGACATAATCCAGAGTCTTCTGTGTCCCTGTGCACATACTAGCAGTGAAGTGTGAATGCTGCATGGGAATAGCTTAAAATATTTCTTTAATATTTTATCATAACTTTAGTCGATGTTCATTTGTGTTCCCTCCAATCTCAGGTGCTGGCAGATGGAGGTTTTTCCTTTTTAACTAGCAGGAGATGGAATTTTCTGGTTTGTTTTCCCCTACAGCAGATGTATTCATATCTCAATATATTTCAGTAATTCTTCTATTCCTCACCTCTTCCTTGGAGATTGACTGCTTACTTGCACAGTGTTTTTTAAATAATGATGATTTTTTTTTTTCTCTCCTTGACAGGAGAGACAGGTTCTAATATTTTTAATTTAACTATTACATGTAATTTGATAATTCCTAGTAAGAGACAGATAATTCTCCTTATAAATATGTGGATTGTCAAATTTAATTTTTTAAAAAGTCAAATACATTAGGGGAGAAACCCCCAAATTTAGGTAAGGAACCAATATTCTATCAAGGCCATATGCCAGTAAAACTCATCTCCATTTATTCTCCAGTCTGCTGCAACTGAAGCACAGTTTCTCAGATTAATAGATCCAGTATCACTATTTAATCCTCTCCTCAGTGACAGGATATAATGATCTGATGAACATGCTACTTAATGGACTACCTGAAAGTGTTCAAAAACCCTAGTGATGAGCACAGGCTAGCAAACTATAGAAATTATCCTAGAATAGAATGAGAACTGAGAAATAAATCAGCCTGTAAGGGACAAGATTTATTCAGGGATGCATGGGGCCTTTTTTTTCCCCATAAGCATTTCCATTTTAATTCCTTTATTAATATTTTTATTGTTTCCCCAGCTCCATGTGAATGCACTGGAATCATACAAGGTCTAATCTAAATTACCTTGCAGACCAAGTTTGATAACCTCCCACAAATTACCCTTAGCTCAGTAACCTGGCAGTTTGTGTATATAAATTGCCAAAGATACATGGCGCCTCCCTGCTTCCTTATAAATGCAATTTACCATGGATTTATTACTAATATTACAATACACAGTCACCCTGAAGCAATTCTTTATTTGGTTTTCATTTCAATAGGGCAGAAGTCAATTTGTCAGCCATGCAGGCTCCTTGCTCAGTGGGTGGCCAGGAGCCACATCCAGCACACGCCAGCCCAGAGAGTGGCTGGGCAGAAATCAGCTTCACCTGGCAGCCAGGGCAATTCCCAAACTTCTGTCAGGTCAGCCCGTGTTTATGCCAAGGACAAACATCAGCAAGGACTTCTTGGCACTGCAAATACTGGAGAGATTTCTATGCCTGTCCTACACAGGGACTCAGACCTTTCAACACTTGCAGCACCCCTGGAATTTACATGAACAGGAAGATATTGGCATCCAGTCCCTCAGGCAACAACCCAGTTCTGTAGAGTTCACTACACAACCACTCACAACCATCTAGTCCACAATGCCAAGACCCCCCAAAAAGCTTTAAAAAGTGACATAGCTTCCTGCATAACTCAACAGTAAACACAGTCAGATCTACGTGGATCGTGTCAATTATCTGCAAAAATCAAAATCCATTTATCCAAATGAGATTAAAAAAAGAAAAAAAAGCCCCCATAGACATAAGATTCAACATCTTGGAATGACTGTGAAATGCCAACATAAACCAAACCTCCAAAACTTTACTGTTCCGGAGAGGGAAACACTGAATTGCATCTTTACATCTCAATCAAGTACCAAGTTAACTTTGTTTTTAATTACCGATCAAATTAAGACCATCAGGACTATTTTATTATACAAACTACAGAACTCTTCTAGGCTTTGGTTATTTCTGTATACAGTTATAAAAGGACATATAAAATAAGGTTTTCACATCCACACACTAATCAAAAGCAGAAGAGAATTTATGTGATAAACATTTTGTAAACAGCAATTCACATAAAAAGCCATTTTTAAAGCACTCCTAATTAGATTGTCAGTGTGCATTGCACACACAATCTACCGTGCAGAACTCCTATCCAAGGACTGTTGTGTGTCTTAGCTTCAAATTCAACCTCTTTTCAACCACATCCCAGGTCTTGCCTGCTCTCTTAATTTTAACCTCATCCTTTCCTGCTTAGTAGAATGCATTTAAAGACTCAGCACTTTAGCAGAGTTCATGAATAGAATAAAAACATTCTTTGCAGTTTGTCTTTTTATTTCAGTAATTAAAACATAATTATACTAATTCACTTGCAAAATAAAAGGGAAGCATAGTAGTTTTAAAATACTTTGCTTATTAAAAGTACCATAATCACTTCACTGCTTTGCTGAAAAAGTAATTTTGTTATAAATATCTGTGTTTAATTTATTTTGTGGATATACAGCCACTGATAAGCCACTCAAACACACAGCCCTGGGTATAAGGATAGGAAAGCTACTGTCAATAAAATATCCATAATATGACTCAATATGCACAGTCATGCTATTTGCAAACAGACAGAGGGCAGAAATTTAATGTACAGCTGGCCTGGCATACAATCCACCTGTGATTAACAGCAAATGCATGATATTCAACAGGGGTGTGGCTACACACAATTCCTCACGTGTTCAGGTCTGTGTTGCAGCTGCAGATGCAGCACAGAGATGTGTCCTAATGCAGAAACAGCAGATGCATTACCATGAAAATGTTTCGAGACACCAGCATTGCTTTTTGTCAGCTCATACATTTTGACAAGTGACAATAATGATAACCCCGAGTTTTATTTCCAGTAACAGATGCAGCCTGAGGGCAACAGTACAAGTTGTACCATGTCTTTCTAAGCCCTTCCCCAGTCTCCACACTGATCTCCATCTGCTTGGCCCTCCTTTAAGGCTCTCTTTAGATTTTAATTTGTGCCTTTCAGTCAAGCTTCTGACCAGCTGGTAAACAGAGAATGAAAATTCCAGATACTACCATTGATTCAGGACCTAAGTATTCATTCCATCAGGCAGACAGCTCATGTGTCCAGGCTGGATTACACTGGATCACAAGAACGCTCATTAGCTCAGGGGATTCACAAATGATCCTTAAGAGCAACTGGCTCCCTAAGCCTGAAAGGTGCTGGGAAGGGGCACTCAGCTCTGCTGCACATGAATTAGCTCGTGCTGTGCACGAAAGGAAACTTTGCAAACTGCTCCCAAGTTCCTCCATGCTTGGCCATCCTTCAGTGCACCCATCAGCAAAAGGAGCATCCAGAACCCTGACACAGCTGCTCCTGAAAAGATGACCTCAGAACTTGGGAACATGTGAAATGCTCAGGGCAATGGTCCATGATTTCATGTATTTTTTATTTCTGAGACTTTAGCATGTTGGTTTTCCTTCCTCCTCTCACGGATCAAAAGGCCTGAGGTGTTTCCTTCCTGAAGAGCTGTGTTCATGAGAAGTTATTGCCTGCTCCTTCAGAAGCAGGGCTTAATCACCCTGTTTCACACAAGCCACTGAAAACATCAGAATGGCATAGCTAGAGCCAAGGTTAAAATTAAACCAGTGAGAAAAAGACAAGAAATAAGTGACTCCCATACAAAGAAAAAAAAAATCCCAAACAACCCTATCATTACAGCCTACTGTGGGATCATGTTTCATTCCGAAAAGTTTGAAAACATGGATACATAACAAATGACATTAAGGTAATACATTTCATACAATTCACATTTCCCATCTCATAAAAAACAACAATCCCTGCCACAAACTCCTTTTGATCAAAGAACAATGGCTTCAACAGAAACAGCTTCCAGGGATGTTTGTCCATGCAATTAGAAGACCAATCTCAATTTTCAGTCAGCTGCATTAAATAACAAAAGGTGTGTCCCTGTTCAGCCATCTAATAACTCACATTATCTTCACAAAAATATTTTGAACAAAGGTTGCTAATACATTAACCCACTCAGCAATATTTTTTCTAATTGGTAACCCCAGTGGCTTTAGGTACGGCATGAGACCATCCTTTGAAATCAGTTGCAGAGACACGGAGATAATTGGGATTGATTACAGGACTCAAAGCAGTAGGAACAAAGACTGACAAATTATAGTCTAGGAGACAGAATAGGAGCTTTTTCAGACTAAACCATCAAGTCACACAGAAATGGGAAAAACATATTCCAAATTGCCAAAAATCAGGATTTTGTTTAAGTAGCATTTTCTGTTGTACAACTGACTGAGGTACAGCAATATCATTTTGTACCTGTATCAGGGAAGCTATTTATTACATTTTATTGACTTGCATTTTATTTCTCTTTACTCACACTGAATTTAAGCACAGCCAAGTCACTGCAATGAGAAAATAAAAGTATATGCTGCTCTAGGTGATTCTGCAGGGCATGGAGCTGATCACTCTGAGCCAGACAAGCCATGCTCCATGGCCAAAGGTAATGAAATTCTGAGCAATTCAGAATTTAGCCAATTTTGAAGAAAGGGTGGGCCAAGACAGACTCCTGTACCTACTCTCTAATTTCAGTAGCAGTTTTAGAATAACAATGTACTCTGGAACATCAACCAGAGGATTTGTTCCACAGCATTAGACTTTAACTACATGCACAGGCTTTTCTCATCTCTCAAGAGTGAGCTAAGCTCTGTTTGACCTATGTTTGGTAAGGTGAAGAACATACCTTGTCTGCCTTGATGTAAGGCGAGGATAATTATTTTTTACAAACACTGTTCTATCCATATTCCCAAGTACCTGCTCTTTTGTTAAGCATTCCTGATCCCTTCTCAACTTCTTACAGGAACAGGTTCAACTGTAGAGCAAGCATACAAAACCAAGCCACAAATAAGCAGAACAAAGAATAAATCCATCTCTAGCCCGCTTCAAGAGTCATCCTCCAGAGCAACTGCAAAACTGTCTGTCAGTGGGAGGCCAACATTCCTTCCACACAGGTACGATCTTCCTCCTGCCAAATTAAATTCTTGAGTAGTAACACTTCAGCCAAGCTGCAAAAAGGAGCATATTCTGCATTATAAGAGATCTGCAGCAGTTTAACTGCAGCAGAATGATTAAGACCAATAAACCTGCTGGCATTTTCTTGAATTTGCTTGGCAGCTCCTGTTGTGTCAGCCATGCTACAGGAGTGACACATAATCAGAGCAACAACAACCCACAGAGTGAGAGAGAAGCTAGTGCCCAGGTTCCACCAACAAACCTGGGAGAAATTCCTGGTTTCAGCAGAAACAAGGCAGAAATTTCAAGAAGGCACATGAGCAGCTTAAGGATTTCTTGAGTGGAATAAGTCTATCAGCAGATATCACCCTCCTCTCCCCCTCTGCTGAACTGAGTGCTTTCCCTTCAAGAATCAAACATCAGTGACCCACTCATGACCTCAGAGATCAAAGATATCAGACACAGTTCACCCACACTACATTGCATTGAACGTGGCCTGAAATGAGAGAGTCTGGGAGAGGAAAAGCAACTTAGGTCCCTGCTGCTGGATCAAACCAGTGAACTTTGTCTAGATGGAAACTGGAACTTCCTACAAATGGAATTGGGCTGTTACCTCTGGCTTTAGAGACAGAGGAATGGTGTAGGAGGTATCAGGCTAGCTGCCACAGACCATACTGGTTAGGGAGGGCTCCTTTTCTTCATAAACCCTATGAACCAGTATCACTAGTCAGAAAATAATTATATGGTTTTGCATACTTCAAAAGCCTGTGGAAAAATTATACGTTGGCTGTCAATTTAGAATTTGGGTCTATTGTTTTACTTTATTTTGCTCAGAGTATAAAGTCATTACATGACTAAAATTAAATAAAACAGTTTCCTTGAGGGCTGTTTAAAATATTCTGATGTATTTGTCTTAGAGCTTCATTAATCCATTTCTAATTCATTCTGCAGGTTTACTCAACAGCTGTGCCTGATGTAAACTACAAATCTGGATAAAATTAAAGCTGCTAGGCCACTAAATCAGTATATTTTCAAAGACTTAACAAAAATCTTCTGCTACTTCAGGTCACAATGGCTTACAGGTTCTTCTACCTACAGGGAAAAAAAGTACCTTTGCTGTAACTTAACAAACAAATACAAATCCTAGAGGTTAAGGGTGAAATTGATTTAGATATCAGGCACAGAAAGCATTCTGTCTTACGATCTACACTTTTTTTACATTAGAGATCAGTTTTCATTTTTAAGCTTCCATGTGCAATATTGAAGCAAATCTGGAACTACCAGTTTATTGTTATTTATAGCATTGTAGCCGCTCTCTCAACCCGCAGTTTTTCTTAAAAGAGACTGAATTTCAAAGAACAGTGAGAAGCAACCGTAAATAAGTATTGTTTATGTCAAAGATGATTTACTGTAACAAACACCCAGTCCTCTTTCCGTTTAAGCAAAAATATAATTAAGGAGTTTAGTTATATAACATCATCTAAATCAAAGGAAATGCTGCCTTTCCAGCATTTTTGGCGATTCCCAGCACTGCAGCACCTACCACAGAAAATCACTCTGGGCTCAGCACTCAGGGGTGTCTGGAGGTGCAAGAATTCAGGTGTTCGGTATGAATTGTATCCCTGCACCCTTCAGGCTTTGCTGTAGTATTCCTGTATGGCAGAGCTCCGTTCCAATTTAGGAAATGTTACACTAATTGAGTATGCAGGCACACGCTCTCCCCATCTCTGATTAATTAGCACCACTCTAGCTCTTCACATCAATCTTGTGAAAACCACTGTGACTGATCTTGTCTCACTTGGAGCTGAAAATTACTTTGCCAATAGTATAACATAATACTTTGGTATAAACAACAACAAAAAATGGGACTCTTTGGTGGCCTCAGGATCATTCTTTTCATACTGCACATCTCCCTGGTGCTTTTGAAGACAAAGGACAGGACTTTATTACCAGCAGACAAATGCAAGTCAGAAAAACAAAGACAGCACACTGGAAGCTCTGTATTTTTACAACGATGTCTCTGATCAACAGCAATGTATTTTTTTGCAACCCCTACACTGCTTCAAAGGTCACTTCTGTCTCCACACCCTTCCTTGTCAGGAGGAAAAGGCCCATTTAGGAAAACATTCAGGAGCTTCAGGCATTCCAGAGCAACTCCTGGAGGATCAGTGCTAAGGCTGAACACAGCTAGACTACACAGCATGACCCAGGGCCACTCTGCTGCGCTTCCCTTTCTAAAACTTTGGAAAAAGACTTTCTCTCCCTTGCCCAGCAGCCATTTTGAACGAATGCAAAGGAACAACATGAATTGCAAGATGTTTTTTCTCACGTTGTCTTTTGCTACTGACAAGTCAAACCGTTAAGCCAAGAAATGTCAGCAATAGAGAGATGAAGGCTGATGATTTCAGGGCAGGAGTGAAGTTTTCAGGCAGAATTTCCCTGCTGGACCAGGCTGCTTTCATCACGTGGATCTCAACTCGCGGGCTCGCCCAAGGCTGCGCAGCTGGCTCCCTGCTCCCAGCCTGCTCCCAGCCCCATTGTTTTACACATTCTACTTCCTCGCAGTTATCAGCCCAGATTTCGCAGGCCATATTGTCTGCCTCTGAATTCACTCACCAGTTTTAACCCAGAATTTACTCAGCTCCTCAAGCTTTGTTTTCCAGACTAAACCGTAGGGAAGGTTTTGCTGCAAATACCAGCCTTTTTTCCTGAGAGCTGCAGCCTTCCAGCTGAGTGTCCTTCTATTAGGGGCTTGTGCTCCAACATACGAAAATAACGAGTCGAGGGAACTGAGATCTACCCCTGTTCTTCCACCACCACATTTTAGCAAGACCACCAGGAATTTCTGCATGCCTCCCTGCACGGGGAGGTGCAGCACAGCAGTGGGAGCCCAGCAGCCCTCTCTGGGTGACTTCTGTGCCTCTAAAACCTCTCCCTTCTCCCCCCAGTCCCGGTGGGAAGCAGCTCATGTTGAGGAGAGGATGTGCACTCTGCCCAAAGGGCTGCAAAAGCAAACACAGCTCCCTCCCAAAGAGGCGTCAGGACCTCAGGGAGGTTTGTCACTGTGATCCTATTTCTGCTGGTTTTGGCTGCCTCCCTCCCTTAGTGCTCCAAGAAAAAGCCCCACCTTCCATTTATAGCTGTAGAAACTGGGTGAGAAACAGATTTGCCACTAAGTTGAAAATGAAAAGATTTTAAAGCCAGCCATTTCCAGAAGGTTTACAAAGGCTGAGATTTTGAAAGTGTCCCGAGGGAAGCAAAGAACCTCTCTGAAATTAATGGGAATTAAATGTCCAAAACCCACAGGCAATTCTGAAAATCCTATCAAAGTATCTAATACTTCTATCTGTCAAAGGCACTAACATTTAAAACAAAAGTGATTTTATCACCAGCTAAGAATCAGTTTTCAAGTGAAAGAATTGCAAAATATTAAACCAATTAGTCTGTTTGACAACTTGACATGATTCTTCCCAGATGATGAGAAAGCTGCAGCATGGCAGGAAATAGTAACAACCTGACATAAAAGAGGAAGTAACTTCCAAGAACTCTCAGAAATCTATAGGTCAGAGCTCAGACCCATGCATGAAGAAACAAGCATTTCTTTGTGTTTGGTGAGTATGATGTGGGTATTTACTACCTAGGCATAAGATTTATGATCCCCTTAACTATCTGTTAACCTCCTTTGAAGTGCTTAGGGTTTATAAATTCCTGATAGTTAATATTTTTTTTTGCTTCTATCTTCTTGCTTTGTCCCCTAAACCAAAGGTCTTGTATATCCAATATGGATATTTGAATGCAGCATGTACAAACCTTTTTCAGAGCCTTTTCTCATTTTACTAGCTCCAGCAGATTAGTCATTTGAGGCAGGGATACTTGCTCGGCTTGTGTAAGACAAAGCCATGCCAATGTGAATGGTAAAGGAAATTTAAATTTAAGCTTCATTTTACGTGGGGGGGAAAAAAACCCACCACATTTGAACGCTATAAAAGGTCACATCAGTAAACAACAGGGATTCAGAGACACAGCTGCTAAATGTTCCCTGTGCAATGTAACAGTTCCTAAAAGAAAAGGAAAAATGGTGACATTAAGAAACACATTTCCTGCTACTTCAGACAGTATGGTTAAATTCAGCCTCACATCCTTATTTGACCTATGAAATTAAGCTTTGTGCCTCCCAACTCATACACACACATTTTCATACAGTAAAGGTTTAGATGAAAATGCCTCATTTGCTGTTAGGAGTGACTTGTCTTCAGCTGGTTTCATGGGGACATGAAACAGGTTCATGATCAGCCCAGCTCACCAATGAGGAAATGCCAAACCAGCCTTTTACCACAATTCCCCAGACCTCTATTTTTGACTACTCTGACATTGTAAGAAAGAAGATTCAATTAAGATTCTTTAGGCTTACTCATCCAGCATTTTATGAACCATCTCACCTCTTATCAGGCTAAACCAGATATTTATTATAACAATAAGAGATTTCATACTAATGTTTCATATTCACTGAAGCTAGAGATATTAAACAAGATCATTTACCGCTGTCTGCTGCCATTTCAAAAACTGCATTCAGAAAACGTGAGGTGTTCAAAGGTTAATTTGAATTAATATCAATGGATTTTGCTAACTTCTCCCAGTCCTTGACTCCTGTGCTTCCTTAAGGACACTGGCCCCTTCCAGCTGATGTGGAACAGAGCTTGGATGCTCAGAGATAGGAATGGCTCTGCCCTGACTCCATGCTCTGATGCTGTCATCCAACCCAGCCCACAAGCAGATTCTAAAACACCTGAATTTTCAAGACATTCATATACAATAAAGGAGAGTGGACTTCTGGATTTCTTGATAAGCCCTCACCACCTGGATCAACTTGGAGGACTCATTCCACCTGCTCTGAAGGGTTTAAATCACAGCCATTGCTCCCCCTTCCCTGCACTAAAGGAGGGTCTCGCAGCCTTCAGCACAGGCACTTGCTGTCCCTGCCTTGTCCCTGCAGAGGGGACTCACAAGGAAAGTTTCTGGCCACTTCCTTCACAGCTCCTGAAAATGAACAGGTGGCTGCACACAGAGACCTACCCCAAGGCTGGCAGCTGCTGAATCTGAGCACAAGCCACGTGTCCCTAATGCACAGAGGGTTAAAAACCCTCAAAAGTTTAGCCAGCAAGCAAAAACCAACACCCAGACTCTCCCCCACACTTAGCTAGCAGCCATCCCCAGGCTAACACAGTACAACCATGCAGGACCAAGAAACACAGCAAGAAATACAAATTAAAATAAAATCTAACCCCAAATAGGGAATTAATAAGTACACTAAATTTAATAATGCATTTCTTTGTCTTCCCTTCTTTAGAGAAGAGTAGACTAACAATATACAGTGGGCCAGATAATGAGAAGGCCTGATGGCTGGATCTTGTGGAATTTGGGAAACAAGATATGAGAGAAGTACACAGACAGTGAAGAGCAATAGTATTTTAAAACCATTATGCTGCCAAAGACACATTTTAACATATTAAAAGCATATGCCTTTTCTTCCTAAAACAGTACCCGTTGCTAGGCCCCGGAATATAAATCATGCTATCCATGCTTTAAGCACTAGCTTGGCATCTATTGCTATAAAATAGCAAGTATCATTCAGTAAGAAGACACTATTTACATGTAAACCAATGTTACCTTTACATTTATTTTCCTCTTGTTAAATCTACTTTTCTCCAATGGTACAAATCACACGCTATCATCTGCCCCACAGTATCTTGGTCCCCAGCAGTGTTCCTGTTGGCACTGCAGTTACTCATGGGGAACACCACATTCTTTTTTCCTCTGGCTGCTCAGCCATAGCTCTGCAAACAGGCTGATGCAGGAAGGATGTTCTTCACCAAAGTCAGTTTCAGGTGAAAAAAAGCTGCACTTCAAAACACAGAAGAAGTTTACAGTGGAATTAGCTATGTTTAGTAACAAAGAGATGGTGGGTTTCTACTTGAAATTAAATGGAAGTTTATTCCATGGGAAATGTTCCAGGCCAGGCTGCCTATGTGGGAATGCAAGGTCATCACCAGCACCATTTCACTGGCATTTCACCAGCACATTTCAGCACCAGCTCCCAGTGTGCACCAAACTGATCATGACAGAGAGGAAGCAAACACTCTCCCTGCTCCCCAGCTGCTGCCCCAAGGAGAGGGAGATTGCTCCAGGAGCAAAGGGCACTTCTGCAGACAGCTCTGGCTTGAAAGCTGTTTCCAGAGACAAGTGTAGCTGGGGAGGAGGCTGAAGGAGAAAGGTGGGGCAGCACACAGGGTTTCTGCTTTGTAGGGAGATCTGCACAGCAGGGTTCAGGAAAGAGCACACTTGGCTGCCCAGTGCATAAATTGCTTTGGTGGTTCCTGAAGTGCTTAAAGCGTGGAAGTGTCCTCAGACAGCAATGCAAATTACACTGGAATGCAGGGGCTGTCCCACTGTGGCAATTGCAGGAGAAATTCATGTTCAAAGCCTCTCTCTGAGCTACTGAGCAGTGAAACGAATCTCACTTTTGCAGGGAATGGAAAGTGGAAAGCAGGCACTTATCTGGCTAAGAGGGTAATTCCACAGCACAGGAAACATAACACAGCTGTGGTAGCTTGGCATTGATATTATTAATGTACTGTGCCCTATATGGCTCCATTAGCACTGGGCTTCCATGGGCCAGACACTCTCCAAACACGCCAGAGGAAAGCTCGGTACCGCGGTGAGCTCTGCAGGAGGAAGTGCCGTGCAAGGCATGACTCCTTTATTCAGTGGTGGTGTCTTTTAGGCAAGAAATGAAAGATGACTTCAGAAAGCAACTAAAACCCAAAGCAAAAACAGCTTCTCTTTTTCAAAGCCTCTGCCTTTCCCATTTACACAGAGTATTTTCTTCCCCCTTCTGCAGAAACGCCACATTATAAATCTGTGGCAGCAAGACATGTCTGGCCATCAGGGAAGGTGCCCGGCCAGCAGAGCAGCTCAACCACCACATATTCCAACCCCATATTTTTCATTCTTAACTTAACCATCAAATACTTTCCAACGCCAGAGAGCATTTACTGCCAGAAAGCTATTTTCTGCTTCACGCTCATCGTTCAAATAAACAAGAGAAGAAAAGGAAAGGAAAGGGAAGGGAAAGGAGATTAGCATTAGGTTCTGGAAATCCAGAAATCAGGAAAAAAATGATATGCTCTTTTTAAAAACATGCATATCTGAACATCATGTAACACATTTTAATGGTGGTGATGCTGGGAAGTTTAATTTTCTTTTTTAAACTAACCGAAAGCAGGAACTTTCCTTGATGAATCATCCATGGAATATGATGAACCAAGAACATGCTGGAGGCGAAGCTCACTTCCCCCAGAACTGGTTCTTAGTAAGAACTTTCTGGATGCCTTGGCCCATATAGCTAACACTCTCTGTTTAATAAAACAAAACAATTTCCCCTAAATCTAAAATCCTGAAAATTTTTTAATAACAGCACTTTTATCTTCAAATCACTCTCTGCATGTCTTGCAATCTTGACCTCATGCTTCATCACTGTGATTAAAATTGCCAAACTGGCAGATACTGGGAATTTGGTCAAGAGCTGAATCACATTGTTCTACTAGAGGACTATGAACAAGGTGTCACAAAACTATTTATCACCATATTGGGGCAAAGATGGAAGTTTTAGTCTCTATCCCTGTCTAATCATCCACAGCTCTGAAGAGCCAGAACAGCAAGAAGAAATACAGGATCCTCTGCCCCTGCAATAGCACGTGAATGGCCCCATGTATCAGTGTGCCATACAGGTACTTAGTACTTAATATTCCTTAAACTAAAGGGTTTAGAAATTAGGTAAGCATTTATATCCTTTCCCAGACCACACTGCTTGATTCCACATGCAAAAATGCTTTGGTATTTTGTAAACTTGTGGTTATGTTTAGTTTGCATTCCTGAAATAGTTTTAGGACCTACACTCATCAGCAGATACAAAATTAAAAGACTCGTAAGAAAGTTCAAAACATTTTTGTGCAGCACAACTAAATAATTGTCCCTTTAATTCCATCACTTCTTTCCTTAAGGGCCTGGGCAATCATCTCTGAGTATCTAGCCTTCTTTTAACCTATGCTTAAATCCATTTCTCTCAACACTGACTGAACACTGGCTCTATTCTTGGGCCCATTCCTTTAAATGCTTTTACATGAGGAGTTGGTGTCTTTGCCCTTCTTTGTTACAAAAAACTTTCAATTTCAAATACCATAAGTTCAACATAAGCAAACATAAGTGGCACAGTGCACTAAACTCATTCATATATAAAGGGTAAAAGGATAAAATAACTTATATATTCCTATCATCATCTCAAACCATTAATTGAGGTAAGTAATTTAAAACAGGAAGGTTATCTGTCTCCACCTTGAAGAAATTTAGGACAATCCATGCTTTCCTGTTAAAGGGTGTTGTCTAAAACTGCCCAACAGAAGTCTGCAAAAATAATCTTTTTCCTTCTGTTTGAAAAGCAGTGCTTGGAGCTTTTCCCATTAAAAAAGGAAATGGGCTTGTCTGAAGTGCAAAACCTTCGTATTCTTCAAAGAACACAAACAACCAAATAACCTAAACCTTTTTTGGGGGAGTTGAGGGAAGAGAAGGGAAGAGCTTATAATGTGGGATGACTGGATTTTTATCTTGATGCCATAAGGAGACTCAAATACGCAGTCTGACTAATAATTGTTTAACTTAGCCTCACTAAAGTAATTAGTTTAATATATAAAACAGTTAGATGACAAAGAGACAGGAATGTTCTGGTTTTAATACAACAATGAAATGAAACTTTCCCAAATAACTCCTAATCTTTATAGATAAATCTGCTATCTAGGTTTACACTAGCAGAATACAAAATGGTTTCCTGAGATATTCTAGACAGTAACTATGTGTTATAAAGGAGCTGCTAGACAAGAGCCATTTTTTATTTTAAATTACCTCAGCCAGTCACCTCTCTGCATTCTGAGGTTTCTCTTGTTGCTATTTGTTCTCTGGTTTTAAATGCCGCGGGTGGTTTTCATCATCCTGGTCCTGCTCTTCAGAAACACAGGATGCTGCAGCTGGGAATGGGAGATGACCCCAAGTCAGGAAAGGGGCCAGCACCCAGATGGACCTAGAGAAATGTGCTGCTCGAGCACAAAAGGCTGGGTCTGTCTACAATGGGTGTGTGAGACAGAGGGGTGACACAGTCCTGACTTCCACAGCAGCAGGCAGAGCTCAGGCTGTACCTAGTGCCAAGGAAGACTCCTGACACACATCAGACTTCTCCTGAGCTGCTCCCCCCAGCTCACACGTCCCTCTTTGCTAAGAATAAATGTACTTGTTTCCTGCCAGCCACCCTTTCAGCCAAAGGGAACCCCAACACATTCCCACCACTACTCAGGAGAGATCATATCTTCTGCACTAAAAAAAAAAAAAAAAAAGGTAACAGGAAAATCTCAGCAGAAGGAGACAACCTCTGTTGGGTGTAAAATGACTAAAAGAAAAGCTAATGAGTGCCCAGGAAGAGGGCCAGCCATAGCTGAGAAGTATAATCTGGAACGTGGAATCAGGGGTGCTTTTGCTGCCAAACATATGTCACGAGCTGTTCCAGTGAGTGTCTGTCTGCTCTTCTGCAGGAGCCAGCTCAAGAAGGCAGGCAGGGCCCTGCAAGCATTCTTCCAGGTTTGACCTAGAGACTGCAGAGCAAAGGGATTATTCCATTTGCATGAAGATCGTGCTTGAGGCACTCTGGAAAAACTGCAGCAATGAAATTCTAATCTGCCAATGTATTTATAGCTGAAACATGGCTCGCAAATAAGAATTCCAAAACATTTTAAAAGAGTCTTGCAAACAAGGACAATTTCATACATTTCATATGATTTCATAAAGACAGAGCACCATAAAAAATGAATCATAAAACCTGTGACAAAGACAACTGATTAGTTCATCATCTTCATTGCCTGCCATGGCAAAATTTTTCTCCAGAGTATATTTAAAAGCACATTCTAGACCTTAACAAAATTAGTTAACCCTACAACTATGCACGATGTAGAAAGAATAAGTGGTTTCTTACACTAAAATGGTCTAACAATTAGGAAAGAAAGAAAAAGAAAATTAAGCTCTTTCTTGCCATGGATCTCTTTTTGCTACAAAATCTCAAAATGCACAGTTCTGGGGTACTGCAGCTGCCAGAAAGTCTGTTCAGGTTGCAGAGCCAGCCCATCTCACAAGGTTATGAGAAGCAGGATAGAGGACACTGAAACAGCAAAGGACTTTAAAAGACTCCAGTGAATGGGAAGTCTAAAAATTTTAAAGAGCAATATATTGATAATTATTTGGTTTAATCAACTAGTTTGACTTCTGCACTTAGCTTTAACTGTCCACTCCTACTACTCACCAAACCAGCTCTTTAAATAACCTATAAAAATCCCTGCATTGTGTAGTGGTTCTTCCTGACCCTCTGGTCCACAGACATTACAGGTTACAAGTTCACCTCTTCCACCCTTTTTATGTCACTGTCTTCTTTTTGGGAATGAGGGAAGGATCTAACACCTGGTGTATTTAATCACTTCACCAGCAAGCATCTTACTCATGTTCCTTGATTTGTTTCAACCTCCTCTGCACTGCTGTGCAAGAAAGCCTTATCTGAACAAATGGACTGAGCAAGGTGTCTGCTCACAAGGGTGATGCAGGGCAGGTCTCTGCTCTCCAAAGACATCCCTGGGGTGCCCCTGCCCTTTCAGCAGGACCCACAAGATCAGTGAAGCACAGTTTCTACTCCATGGGCAAAGGCTGTGAAGGAAAGGGCCAGGTTCTGCCTGATTTCAAGACAATGGCAGTGCAACTGCTTCACTGAGAGGGAAAAACCCACAATGCCAGACCTCACTGAGAGGGAAAAATTCACAATGCCAGACCTCTTCTCTTCGGTGCATATTTGACAGTGCTCCTGTACATTCTTATTTAGGTTCCGCCAGGCACAGAAATTATTTGGAGTGCCCTGGAAATCCTGTAAACAAACTAGTTCTAAGATTTTGGCTTTTGTTGTGACAAGGCAAAGCCAGAAGACAGGCAGCTAAAAGAAGTTAAAGGTATTTAAAAAAGAGGTATGTCTAGGATATTTCTGTTGTCAGCTTTCATTTAAATCCCTAGACACTGTTAAATGGTAGGCATTCCAGTATGTGAAAAATACATGCAGGAAATAATGTTTTTCCTAAGCATGTAAGGGGTTCACACTCTCTTTCTTAAAAAGAACATTCTTGCTGTCTTTGATGTTGTAAATCTTATTATGTAAAACAGACTGTTGTGTAAAATAAATGATGGCACATGATCCTGCAAGAAGCTTAGTACCCATAAGTCATTTTAAAGCCAAGATGAGGAAAGGGCACTCGGCATCAAGCAAATTTCTACTGTGAACTTGTGCTAGACAGTTGCTGAATGAAAAACCTCCTAAGAGAATGAAATTTAATGTAAACACAACTTGCCCAAATCACAAGTTGGCATGCTTGAGAGAAAGCGTGAGTGCAGGAAAAATTGCACAGCTCTTTCAATTGCTGAGGAAAGGGCTGAGCCACAAGGAAGACTGTTCCTGTTCAAAACCAATGCAGTAAGAAACTAGCTCACCATCAGCACTGCACTCCTTAGAGACCCAAGGAGAATACAAGGATCTTACACAGAGGGGAAATGTATGAAGTCATTTTTGTGACAGGCTCACAAGGTGATTTCACTCACCAGTATCAGCAGCTTTGTAAAGACTAAAATGAAAGCTCTTTAACTCCAGAACCATGGATGCCAGTTGCAAAACTTCCACTGGTGAATGGATGACCAGGTTTAAGGAGAATGCTGCATTGCCTGTAAAAACTGATGGCTCTCAACTGATGCTGAGCTTGGAAGACAAGCTGTTGCATGACAGTCTTGCCTTGAACATGCTCCTCATGCTCTCCTCAGAGTCAGGGATTTTCAGTAGCATAATAGTAGCTAATCCTCTGTGTTCTGCCAAACATTTCTCCTCTGCAGAGTCTACAAAGAGGCACAATTAGAACAAGTTGCTCTATTAAGAACTGGAGTAGAGCCATAAATTCATTTTTACTGTCCTCACCGGGCCAGCACTGATAATGGCTGTCCCCCTTCTGCTGCAGTTGGCCCAATGTGGGAAGATGACTTGAACAACTTACCAAATTGTCCATCTTTTTCTCTTTCCTCTAACAGGACCCCAGACACTTTCTGAAAGGATAAATATTGTGAATCTTCACCTTTCAATCTGGGCCACAGCAGGAGATCACGACCCTGCCACCAGCAGTGAACTGGTATTTACCCTGCTCCATGGAAACAACTTATACCAAGCAGATATTTATTTTTAGCTGGTCACTTGGCATAAAAATGGTCACATCATGTTTATTTGCATTTTTAGCTTAATTACCTCTACCCTCCTGCTATACTTGAGGGAGTTCTAATAAGATGTTAAGAGAGAGGCTGTTCCCTGCATACATTGCCTCAGGTTAGCTCGATGCCCCATTAGCCCATCTAATGGCTTCTCATCTGAAAGCTGAGCGTGGGCGTCCTGGAGTCAGTGTAAAGAAAAGCACAGAGGCTGAGGGAATAGAACTCCTCTTCCTGGACCTTACGTGATCTGTCAGGCATTTTTAGCTAGCAACAATATTGTTGATTCCAGTTAAAACCTCACCCCGATTAAAATATTAATAGATACCACCTACTCAGAAAGATGAAGAATTTTTTTAATTGTAGTTGATTTAGAGAAAAGCAGAAAATCAAAACATAATATATTACTCAGGAGACTACCTTTTTCCATGATGTTTTTACTAGATGGTAGAAACTATCATGTTTTGTTATTTTAATTCTTACACAGCAACTTCATTGCATTGCTGTCAGATACAACAAAGGTACTTTTTTTTTCCCCTCTGCTTTCAGTAATGGAATCCTTTCTGGTTCTACTGTGGTAACAGATCCCATTCAATGGTGCTTAGGACCAAGACTAAGCTGCTTATAACTGATATTTCCCACAGAGAACCACAGCAGGAATTGACTTTGTTCCTCATCTATTCTCCTGGCTCTGTGAAATAACTAACCATCCCCACCACCTTCTCACATTTCACTGCACAGACCAAGTGGGAATAGCAAAAAACATGACATGTGTAATGTTCACTGTCCTATTGTTCAGCAATGAGTAACTGAACTCTTGAGCTCAGCTCAGGAAGGAGCAAGGAGGAGGAGGAGGAGGAGGAGGAGGAAGAGGAGGTTCTTTGATCTGCAGCAGGCAGAGGACTGGAACATCCTGGCTCCCAAGCACCACAGTACCAAGCTCAGAGCTGTGCTCTGACTGCTGTCCTTCTGCAAGGCTTGGGATGTTATTGCACTGTCCCTCAGCTTGATGCAGGAGGAAATGGCAGGATGGGCCAGAAGCCCAGAGCTCTGGTTCGTGACTTGGCTTGTGCACACAAACGTGAGCCGCTGCTGCCAGCCAGAGCGGCCGAGGACCAGCCCCGCTCCCGTCCCCGGCTCTGGGGCAGCACTGGCAGGCTCCAGCAGAGCAGAAGGGGCTGCCATGCCTCCAGCTGTCATCTCCACCTTCAGGGAGGGTGTCTGGGCAAAAGCCCACAATCCAGAACGGCGAGAGCTGTGGTTTCCACCCTGTGCAACCACTCCAGAACTTCTACTCTGCCACCCGGCTGTGAGACAGGAGGGAATGGGCAGTGAGCAGGGGCAACTTTCTGCGGACAAGATCCTGTGGTGTTTATGTTCTCTGTATTCTGACAAGGGTGCTAACACCACCCTGCCTCCTAAATTATACAACATGAATGTAAGTTAATTTCCTTATTTAAAAGCTCCCTTGATTTCAAACTATTTTTAAAATAACTATGATCAAGACTGTCAAAGTACAGTTCTAAATCTACTGAGCTGCTTGCCCTGTTTATAGTGCAGATGTACTTCCAGAGAATTCAGCTTGTTTACCAAGGTATTACAAAGAAAAAAGAAACAAACAAAAACCAAGCAGGAACATGGCAGCCCCATGTTCTTGAATTCATTTGAAACAAACCCACTTCCAAATCTAAGCATTACTCGTAAGACAACCCAATTCATCCACATAAAACACTTATTAACTGCTGTTAAGTCAACAAATTTATAGATTACCAGTTCATTATTTATGCCAGTAGGAGAAAAATAACAATCAAGATGCATTTAACAATCAAGATACATTATTCAAAGTATAATTGCACACATAGGGTGTGACCTTCACGAGAAGAGGCACCTCTAGCACTAAATGGCTTGGGTGTGAACAGGCAACAGAATCACTAAACCCCAAACATTCCAATAAGCCAAACCACCAGCAAAATGGCTCCCTCCTGGCACATAAGTATTTTTCCTGTTGTAATTACTTATGGGGAAAGAAATAAAGCACTCATTCCATTCATACTGAGATTTTAAAATAAAATTTTCATCTTTATCACTCCAAATTACCTCTCCATCCTCCCACACCCTCAGATCCATCAATATAATGCTTTATGTTCTCCCACAAATCTTGCATGTTACTTTCTCTAGAGTAATTTCTGATGTGATCTAAAAAACAAGTCAAATATTTTGCTTCATGCAAACCACCTCAAATACCCTGAGCTATGTTTTGATAAACTGCAATATGCACAACATTTCTGAGACAAAACCTAGCAATACCAGTATATTCCTGCTTCTTCTTAATTCCCTATTTCTTCTGCCTCACAATTAAATGGAGTGGTGTAATAAGAGAAACACTTCCTAGACATCAATTTAAAATGTCATTGAACTGTTTGCAGTGGTTTTGAAAACACAACCATAGCAATGTTGAAAATAGAGACTAGTAACATTATCCAATGCTTTTACTGAAAAACAAGGCAAAAATAATTTTCAAATAACAGTTACTCAAAAGAAAAGTGACAATGTTTAAAACACACTCCAAAAACACAAATAATTTTAAGCTTCTCATTCTTATCTAGCTTTCCTGGAAACCTCTGCAGTATGAGCAGTAATACAATTTAATTTTAAATATTGTAAACGGAAAATAATCATGACTTTTTTTTGACAAATGAATTAAAGAGGGTTCACTGGTAGATGGGATGAAAATTCAGGTGGGGACATTTTAATACTGATCTTCTGTAATATGTAGCACAGGGTAGCTCTAAGTGTAATACAAAAATCACCAGTTTAAATGGATGAATATAAAGCAGCAGACATGTTGAGATTGGCAGAAATACACGTAAATGTAACGAGAGCCAAAACCTCCCTGTTTAGTTTCTGGGAGCTGGTCAGATGTTTATGCTAATACAGAACAACCTTGGGTATGTGAATGTCACAGAGATGCAGGATGTGTGTGGAGAGTTGAGGTTTTGGATAACCGAGGTAATTTTCAGAGTAATTAACCAATGTCAGGGGACACGACCATGCTCCAAATAACAGGGAAGGTTAAATAATCGAATGCTGCTGTCTTACCACTTATCTTACTGAATACTGTAAAGGTTTTTATTGAAAAGCTTTTACTGAAAAGGAGTTCAAGATCAAATGAGAAGAGAGACCATTAATTTCACACACGGAAAGCACTGCTACAAGGTATTTTGTGCCAAACCACAGAGTGCTCATCTGCCAGACAACAGAAGAGTGGTTTGTACCTTGAAAAGTGAATTTCCCCCTCTGGAGAATTTACCATGAATATCCTCCCTTCAGCAGCAGGAGCTACAGCAGCACCTACCCAGCTCTCCAAATCCCAGAACAAAGTCCAAGGATAAGAGCCCACCAGCTCTCCTTTGCATCCCCAAAACCAAGGCTCCCTGCATCACCTCAAGTGCTGAATTTTCTGGTCTCAGCCTCATGCTGTTCTTCAAAAATACCCTGCAGAGTCTAGAATTTGCTGGATCGTGGCTGTAAATGTTATTTAGAATAACAAAAACTGATCAGGAACAAGCTGGGTGATAGAGCTTTGCCAATAGGGAGGTAGCACAAAGTTAATATCTGCTCTAACCGTGCACAAATTCAACCTGGACCAAACATGATGCTGCAACTGCAGGCCTGGCCTCGAGGCCAAAATTCTCTCAGTCTCTCTCCCATCCAATGGTCTGTGTTAAAAGAAGTGTAAGTGACTCCTGGGCCATGTTCCTACACTGGAACACGATTAGGAAGACATTCCTGATTGTGGCTTTACACACATGAATGTATTCTGTAGTTTTCAGCTCACATCACAGGGTGAGGGCTGCAGTCTTCCACCTCTCTCCACTTTTGTTCAGCCACCTCTCTTGTTCAGTATTCCTGAACCATTTGCAGTAATAGCAGCAGAACAGCACCTACACCATTGTGCCTGTTTTACAAGGCAATAATCCACTTCCCTCCTTGAGATAAACTACAAGGGGGAACAAGAGCTGGGTTATTGGCTTGTAAAGCAGTGTGATGATAGTATTATTGTCTAAATTAATGTCATTTAACGCTTTATACCACAGATGCAGAGGTCCCACCTCAAGCATTAATAATGCGTTTTGCTTTTTAACATGCCACATGGGAAAAGACTGACTTCTGACATCCAAGGATTGCATCAGTAAAAAATAACTAATTGGGGCAATCTGCAAGAACAAAACAGGAGACCTTGATTGTTCCTGAGAATGGTTCAGTCACTTCACCCTCCCACCCCATCTTAACTCCTGCCCTGCCCTCCCAAATACAGTCTTTTTTGTTCTTTACATTATTAATTTCTGAACAGTATGAGGAGCTAAAAATGTAACTTCCTCATATACCTTTTCTGCACTAAAATGTGTATGCATTACCTCTCCTGAGTTACCTTCTTCTCATTCATTTATTCTACCCCATTTATCAATGTAAGAAACTGAAGCTTTACAAAGGAATCACAAAAAAAAAAAAGAAAAGAAAAAAAAAAAAAAGAAAACATCAAATCAGGCCCTGCATTTCTAAGACACAGTAAACAAGTCCTTGGCTGATAAATTTGCTTATGACAATATTGGCAGTAATTTGATTCAAATTTCAGCAAAGTCAATTTTGAATTATAACAGGGACACAAAGTAGCTGCTTTTCTTAGCTGTTAACCCCATAAAAGCTACTTTTTTAAACCATAACATAAGTCTAAGACATTACCCTGGTGATACAGCTTAAACCAGTGATCAGTATAAGTGAAGCATGATAAACAGCTACTGCACTACACCCCCATCAGCTGAAGTCTACGCAGGTCTAGCTGTGGAAACAGAAAGGTCATTCATTACTCTGTGTGAACAAACAGACGGCACATTTGTGATAAATAATAGCTATTACAGAGCCACAATACACACTGAGCCTTTCTGCTCCGTGGCTGTGCATGACTTCCCCTGGGTTACTCTTTAAATATAATTATTTAAAATTGGCTTCTGTGATAAAGACCCCCCTACCTCTCTAGATTAAACCTATAAACCCAAGTATGGAGATATATATATATATATATATATATATATATATGGGTGTGTGTCTGTGTGTGTGTCTACCAACACATGTATTTTTAAAACCATTTGTTTGATTATGGCAAGCAGAGCACAAAGTCATTTGTCTCATCTACTAGAAAACAAACAGGATCCAAGCACATTTGCTTTTATTTTTACTTCTCTCATCTCTCACAATGTGGATCTCAGGATTGGAATAGAAACAGTAATTAGTCAGCCAACCTCTGGTCAGGAAACTCTGAAGATGTCAGTTCTCAGTGATTGCTATAAAAGTCATTTCAAAAAAGCAAACAACATCCACATATGGTTTCCTTTCCCTCCTACCCCTTCCAGACGGGCAGGTCCTGCCAGTACAGTTTTCACTGGCTGTTTGATCTTTGAAATAAAATATAATTTCTTGTATGAAAGCATGAAAGGCTTTCCTGTTAGGTCAAACCTGGTAAGCAGGTGCTGAGTCGCTCTGACATGGGGGACAGACAGGTTGTCCCAACTCTCACAATGTGAACACCTGCAAAAGCCACAAAAAACTGCGACTTCTCATCACCCCGAGAAACATTCTACTTCCCAAGTGATCCTAGCAAAATAAAGGGACTTTTGAGACCTTGTTTGTGAAGTAAATCACAGCCACAGAAAGTTAATATACTGAAATACATTCTCTATTTTTCAACCTTTGTCCAGCATCAAGCGCATCTGCATTGCCTTCTGCCTTCTCTCTCTTGCAGAGGCACAAAGAGGGACAGTCCCCTGTAATTATACCAGTTTAATTTACAAATCTACTAGCTATGCTGACCTCTGAACACCTCACCTTGCAGAGTTTCTGCTGTCTGTGCCACAATCTGAGCCTTTTGTGGCAATGCAGGAGTCAAGGGGTTGGTGGGCAGTAACTTTTTCAAACCATACTAAAAACCTGACGGATGTTCAGAAGCGTTTGGGATAAAATCGTTTTCTCTCACCAACATACCTAGCTGCATGTGTTCAGTTTGACAGTACTGCTTGTACTTGAAGCAGCACTGAGTGTGATGCTGCAGCCTCTGCTGGCTCCCAGCCCTGCACTGCTCTTTGCTCCCAGGGACAGCTCACCCTGCTCGGGAGGAGCAGCTCCAGCCACACACACGGGAAATTAACTGCTCACCCCATGAATGCAAGGACATGAACGCTTGAGTGCATGAATCTGATCACAGGAAGAGAGTCCAAGCAGTGATGTGCTCCCATGTTCAGCAGGAAATTAACTCTCCTGCATTTCCATCCCAGCTCCCTGCTGAATATGCAGCAGCAGCAGCAGCAATTAACTTTTACAGAGGTGGGGAGGGAGGGGAAAAGGGTGAAAGTTCTGAACTTTCAGCAAACTTGGACCATTAATCACAATCTGTAAATTCAGGTGAAGAGACCACAGAAGCAAATGATTCCCTGTAAATTTCAATTCTTCATTTACATGGCAAACAGAAAACACAAGTCGTAACTCACAGCAACTGGAATGCAAACTATCAAATTAGCCCAATAGAGTATGTCATTGTGCAGCTTCAGAAACAAACAACAGCCAGCCAGGAAGCCTCCTGAAAGTCAGAGATATTCAACTGAGCACACTCCACAGTGTGCTGGGATGAGTGTGGTGATTACGGGGAGTAATGACATGAATAGCAAAATGATACAGAGCATTTATTTCAACCATGGAAATCAAGGAAGCCTGCAGCAATTTAAATTTCAGGCTTTGCAGCTAAAGGCAAAGCAAGCTCTATAAAAAAATTCCTAACACAAAGAAAACCAGAGCTGCTTACTTTCTGATAGGTTTATATTTTTCTAGTTCTGTGTGGAAATGATACAGAAATTTGAAAACAATGTACAACTGCAAAGCCTTCTGGTAGCTATATAATTTTCTGTTTATGTGCAGAACATACATGTTAGATATACTGCTGCAGCAACTCTGTGTGTATGTACACAAGTGTTCAAAACTGGTTTGGTCTCATAAATGTGTTTTAGGGTTTCTTTTAGGCAAAGCATATGTTGTTGATGTGTAGAAAGACTTTCTATTATATTTTTTTTCTCCCAGGTTCCCTTCTGCACCTCTCTGAAAATAGTGCTGTAACATGAGGTTCCAGGAACATTTGCCCAAAATATGGAGGCTTCCAGCTCCATTTTCAGCCCTGAAAGCTGGACCTTACTGCCAAGAAGGAAGTGGTTGCAAGATTCAGCTTTAAAGCACCAGACTTTGAGGAGTCTGAGAGTCTGTATCCAGTGTGATTTGTCCTGCACAGAGGGATGGCTGCATTGGGAACAGCTCCTGTGGCAGCTTCCCAGGCCAGCCAACAGCACAGAAGCTGTCAGCACTCTCCCAGCTCCCTGCCCGTGATGCTGACAGCAGAATCAAACCACAAAACCCACCCAGCTCCACACTTGGCTGGGATCTCTCACCTGACCCCCTTTGCCCCAGCACATTCCTTTGCTTTTCTGAAATGTGGATGCACTGGAGAGCATCCAGTCAGATAAACTGGAAGTCAGAAGGAAAATGTGGCTCCAGCTGCAAGAGGAGCTGTTGTTAGAAACGCAGCCATCCCTTTGCAAGGCTCAAGCCACACCAGCAAAGAGCAGAAGCCAGGAGTAGCTCCACAGATTTGACATACAATGAGAAAGAATATATCACAGTGACAAATTCATTACTTTCTTCCCCAAAACAAACCCTCCAAACCAGCAGGCCCTGGGTAGGTGACGGGGATGTACACTGAAAATTCTCCAATTGAAACTCTGATTCCTTCAGCAAGAGCTAAATTTCAGGAAGCTCTGTTTTTCCACAAGATCTGCCTGCCTAGTCCAGGTACAAGTAGCAGGATGTTGCTCACTCCAGTTCAGGTCCCCAGCTGAGAAACCTGGCTCTGCATCTGCTGGTAAGAAAAGTCAAAGCATGGCATTTTCTAGGAGATACATATTACTGCGAGTAAGATCACAAATTATTTCTTGTTCTTGAAATGCCTCTCCCCTCCTGCCTTTCTTAAATCAAGCTGTACAAACAGCGGGGGAAAAGCAACAATAACGGGGGCTAAATGATTTTTTATGTGACCAGTCACCCAGAGGAGGCTTTACCTGTCAGGAGATTGCCTGACCATCAAATCGCCTTGACCTCTGAAAGCTACAGACAAGTCAGACAAGTAAAACAAAACCAAAAAACTTCTCAAGTGTGAAAAACTCCTCATTATTTAAGAGAAACAAATCTGTGGGCCCAGCCCTAATGGCACTCAGACAATGAGAGCAGCTTTCAAGGTCTCTTCACCTGAACTGTCTCCTTTCTTGTAAATGCCTGATTTATATTTCTTGACTGGTTGAACCATGGAAAGATTCCTTGGAGGCTACAAAGGATCTTCTTTCCACTTGCTTTAAAAAAATGATTTGCAGAAGTAATGAGCTGCTGTTCTGAGAGTTTCTTTTTGGAAAGCTCTCAGAGGTGCAGTTTGGGGGTCAGAGCTGCAGCCCTGATGCCCACTCTGCAATCACACTGATTGCAGTAACTGCAGTAACCTCAGGCAGTGAGATGCAGGGAGCAGCCTGGACCTCAGGGTACGGCTCTCATTTACATTAAGATCATTTTAAACCACTCCCAAAGGGCAAAGAGCAGCGTAAATGGCTTCTGTGTGGGAGTAAATTACATGGGTACAAAAGACCAAACAATGCCAACAGCAGGCATAGAAAACAACACACTTATGCAGAATTTGAAATTACTTTAACCTGTATCTTGCTTAAAATTCCTCTGAACTGGCCTCTTTTTCCCCCCCAAAGTAACTGTAGACATACTCCTGCACAAACCTTCTTTAAAGAGTGTATTTACTTGGTTTTCAGATCTTTGCTCAAAGAGGGAAGTTGAAACACCCATACGAATTTTGATGATTTTCTGGATGAAAAGAACAGTGTTCTAGAAAACTTCAGTTCAATCATTTTTTAGGATATTGCTGGGCAGCACAGCCAGAGGATGTTTATGGACTCCAAAACACTAATTTCATACCCAATTTCTACACCCTCAGGGTCTTGCAAAGTTTCTGAGCTTCACACTTCTTTTACAAATCTGTGGTTTCAAGAGTTTGAACATCTTGGTGGCATTCTGCTTAAAAATAAACTGTTAAACACGAATTTTAATTGAATTACATTTATTCATTCAACTCAGTTTTTAGTTCTCAACATAGGCAAAGCTTAGAGGACTGATTCCTTCATGCCCCAATGCAGAGAAATCCTTCCAAATAAGTGCTTTGACTTAGCAACCCCCTTAGTTCAATGGGATTTACAGTCCCCACAAATACTCTTTTATTCACACCATTGAGGGTGAGCCAATTCATCCACTTGACAAGCCATGGCCAGAACGCCCAGGTGAGGCACAGATAATACACTGGGATTAGGTTCTGGGCTATTACTCTGATCTGAATGACACAGTTACAGCAACACAGGCACAGAGTGGAGAAGTTAACAGAGACACACAAAAAAATCCTGGGTGAAGGCGCATGCCATGAAATTTAAGTGGGTTAGGTTTGCTTATTCCAAAATCCTTTCATTCAACAATCAAAACCTGGATGAAAGAAGCTTTTTTGTTTGCCATTAGTGGGGCTGGTTTGTTTTAGGAGTAAAATAAATTACACTGAAGAACAGTGCTGGACCACAAGTTGGCATAACACCAGCTTTTAATGGTACTCTGAATGGCTCACACACTTTCCTTTCAGCCCAAGTCTCTTGATACTCCTTTGGAGTTTGTTCACAGATTTCTTTCCTTTTTCTTTCTTTTTTTTTTTTTTTTAAAGAGGCCTGAGGATTTAAAAAGTTTGCTATCTGACTCATCTCTACATGATTTGGGTGAGTGAGTCTTTCATTTCCAGTCCTTTTTAGAAATAAAAACTACCTGACAGAACCTGGTTGAATCAGGAGTGGAATTTGCTGTTTGATGAAGTAAGGTGCAGAAGTATGGTCTACTGGTTAGAGCACGGGCTGGGGAGACAGGACTGCAACCCTCAATTCCCGGCCTTGCCAGTGACTCACTAAACCTGATTCTGCAAAGCACTTGCAAATGCTCAGCCTGTGGATAAAAATTATTGCACTCCCTGAAGAACCTCACCGGCTCCAAGCCTGGGTGATTTGTATTTGATTTAACTTGTCTGTACCTCAACCTGTGGTGTATGCAGTAATTCGTTTAATCTAACACAATTTGAGATCCCTGAATAAATATGCAATCCCCATAAATATTAATACTTTATTATTAAGTAAGTGCTTCTTGCTTGTAACTGACCTAGTAAGTTCTGAAATATCTGCTGCTGACATCAGTGAGGAAATTTTTAAATTTATATGAAAACCTGTTAGCAAGTTCAAAAGGCATGAAAAATCCACCGCTTTGCTCCTTTTACAGCAAATTTTACTATACTGCTGCAAACTCCTGAAACATCCATTTTCCACGCTGCACTTTTTCCTGAAACACTTTCAAACGCAAATCTAAAAAGCCAAGGCACAGGAACAGCTCTGGCCCTCCAGACCACCGCCAAGTCTGACGAACAGCCAAATCTGCTGCAGCTCCTTGCTCTGTCCAACACCCCAGGATGTCCCAGGAATAAAAGGGCAGATGAAAAGCACTGACAGTGTCTTTCATTCCCCTCGCTTCACGCAGATTTCCAGAGCAGCACAACACGTTGGAGCAGCAGCTGGAGGGTTGCTGGGCACATAACTGCACTTCATAAAATAGCATCTGACCTCCTGCACTCCTAGCACTAGAATGCTCTTAATGAGCTGTAGCCTGGGAATGGCTGGAGATTCCTAAAATAGTCAGTTAATGAAGACTGACGTGCACCAAACTGTGACAGCGAGGGGAGCAATGGATGTGGCAGCCAGCTTGGGATTAATGCAGCACACATGGCCAGGGCTGCTGCCAAAGCGCTTCCTGAGCTGTAAGGCCTCCATAAAACAAAAACAAACAAATACGAACCCCCTCCCACAATAAAGTTTATTTCCTAAGATACTTTTGTGACATTAACAGTTCATGTCTAATTACTCATTGAGTACAATGAAATCACTTAGAGCATCCTTGTGTTTACATAACAGCCACTCTCAAAGCATGTTTATTGCCAGAGGTAACCAAGAACCTTTATCTCAGTATCTCTTACAAGAGGATTTAAACAGCATCAGCGTGATCCTTAATCATAAAGGCAAAAGTAAATAAACAAATGAAAAATTTTACAAAAAGTAAAAACCAAGGGTCACACAGACATATGCTGTTCAAAACTTCCTACTGAGATTATTACAATTCAAGACATGATAGTGTATGAAAAGAAATACATAATTTTGAAGTACTGCAGCTGCAAAGTCTGTTAGTTACAGGCACAGCAGATGAGAGAAAAAGATCTCTGTTATTAATCAGAATTCATATTTAAGAAACAGTGGTTGTTAAGTAACTCCCCTGAATCCTAATCACAACCAGGAGGGTACCAATTATTCTGACTCTGTTACTATTCATTAATATCACGCTGAAATCTTGTTTGTTTCCACAAGCTGGGGTGGGAGATGAAGGAAATCAACTTTGAGGGGGTTGCGCTCCTGGGTTTTTTTTGAAGTGCATCTGTACCTGAACCAGCTGAACCCACAGAGATCAGGCAGTCAGGATACAAACAAGAATCCACATTTGACTAATTGGAAGGTCAGGTAAACAAAGTTCCTTTATCATAACAAGAAGATATGTTCTTCCTAGTAGTCTTGCAATTAGCTTTATGCATCTCTTGCCCTGACAACAAATGAAACCTCTGCTGAAATGAAAGAAATACTATTATACCATTCCCTACATATTACTTTCTGAAAGGCTTTTCCCCCTCCAAGATTGACCTAATGCTTAATTAAAGTTACACAGAGAAGCAGAGAAAGATCTAAAGCACCAAGCCAGCAATGACTGGAAACTGTTCAATCTGATTTTCTGTATAATGATATTCTCTTATCAGCACAAGCAAAACAACAACAAACGTGAGCTGTAATACTGGTCAAAATGTGTTAACACATTGTGGGGAAGGCTTTTTAGTTTTGCTTTTAAGCCTCTGCCATTTTGGAAAGTAACCAAAGTATAATTCTGCTTCTCTTGATTGACAAAACCTGCTATACCTTTAATTAAATCTGTGACTGTATGCCATCTTTTCAGTAAGAATAAGGAATTAAAAACTGATTTTCTAGAAGAGAACCCCTTCTCCCTACTGAAAAACAGTATAATTTTTTTATCAATATATATATAGCATGATTAGCTGAGATCATATGTATGGCATTTCCAGAATAAAACTAATCAGTGTTACATGCTCTCCATCATTACTCTATTTGCATTTTCTCCTGGAAGGCTTCCAAAGAAAGACAAAAATCTGCTTAGAAAGAGGCAAAATGGTCTGAATGTCTACCCCTGAGTGGGGCATCTAGCAGAAAACCTCATAGCCAGAGCTCGCTAGACCTGACTGTTTTCACTGGAGCATCACTGGACATCGTGACCTGCAGAGCACACACAGCGATGGGAAGTCCAGCCAGACCCCTGCAGCCTTAGAGGCAGAAATGGAGCAGACTGACAGCTCAGCCAGCCCTCAATTCACACACCACTGACCCTCTCCCTCCTGGGGCTGCATCCTCAGATGATGGATTCACCAAGAGCATTGTGCAGCGGAGATTCCCCTCAAGGTTTGGTCTGAGGGCACCCAAACGCAGGACAGCAGCCATGGCCACGCACTGACTGCTTCAGAAGAGATGGGGACTTTTGGTAACTCCTCCTCAAGCTTGTGACAGGCAAATAAAACTCAAGAAGGTAACGCCTCCCACATTTTGGGAATTCAGTTGCCATGTATATGCCTGCGTCTGGGATAACCATCCCAAGATGGTTACAGAAGGATCTTATCAACTTCCAGACAGAAAATGGGGCAGGGGAAATAAAAGTCAATCCTTTCAGGTTTCACAAGAAAGCTAAATAAATGCCACCCAAAAAGAATTAGAGAACAGCTCAAAAGAAAGAAGCAGAGGGCTATTTTTCTTCTTTCCTCTCAATAGTATGGGTTTTAATACCAATCTCCTGACTGGGCTTTTCAAGGATTAGGGCTGAGGGAACTGCCTGAATCTGAATACTTCCAGCCTCACTGGAGAGATGAGCAAGATACCAGAAGGAGCAAAGTTTTCAGGCATTTTTAATCTCCATTATGGGATTATCAGGTCTGCAAAGATCCCTGTATTTCCATGAGTACCTAAGGGAACAGACAAGCTGAGGATGTGGCAGGAGACTCCAGTACTATCTAAATTATCTCAGAAGAGGAGAACACCAGAGACTTCATCCCAAGCAGCAGTGAAGATCACTTAGGAAACACAGTGAGAGCTCCCTGTGCCTCTGCTTTGACTGGCCCTGCAGAAGAGTACACTGCAGCCTCAAAGTGAGCATCTCTGAGGGCAGAATTCCAAGGTTTAGGGAAAAATACTCATCTGCAGGCCCATCACACAGGAGAACAGGACAAAGCTTGGTGCTTCAGCCATGTCCTGACAGAAAACATTTCCTCCTACAAGCAATGACAAGCAGTTGTCAAGTGACAAATATGTCATGAATATCAAATGTCAGATTGAAAGGGTGTGAAACAACCCTGACATCAGCTTTAAGTATGAAGCTCCCTAAGGCATGTTCAGGGGGTGATCTTGTAAGCATTATTTGCTGAATTTTGAACAAACAAAATGCTTTGGGAAGCTTTAGGGGGTGCATGGAATGCAATTTGTACATACAAAACTGTTCTCACTGAACAGCAACTACATTTCTGCATGACACAGAAGGCAGGGTTCAAAATCAAGCTCATGCAAAGTGAACCTTTGTGATTTAAACATTAAGTGCCATTCCTCTCTGTCAAAAGGGGCAGAATAAAGTAACATTTATTACCCATTCCCTGTCATGAGCTTTGCTATTGCATCTCATTTGAAGGATCTGGGAGCTTTTCCACAGAATCAAACTGCAGCAGAAAAGTGGACAGGAGACTGCAAAAGCTTTTCCCCGTTCAAGTCTCAGCTCTGTCTGAAGTAGAATTATCTTAACCAGGGAAGAAGGAAAGGTCTGATGTATGACTGCTTTCTTGCTAACGGCAAAAATGTTTGAAAAAAAGAGCTTTAAAGATGCTGAGTATGGCTGGACTTCAGGTTTTTCATCCTCCTCAAGTTTATAAATAACAAGGTACATATTGAGCTGCTATAACCAAGAGGTTCTCTTGATAACTGCAGGGAGCTAAACACATCAAGCTCTAGACCAGTTAAATAAAAACACAGTTTATCTGAGAAACTTAGTAGTTGGGAGGTGAACAGAAAAAGCATCCTCACAGCATTTTTGAGGTAGACAGAAAAGGGGATAGATCAGAGGAAGCAGGACCACACACTGTATATATTCTAATACATGAATCATGATCCAAAAATAATAAGAGTTGCATTCTTCCTAATTTTAAGATCTTGATGATCTTAAAAAAAACTTTACTCATGAACTACGATGACCCTGAAAACTCAGCATGATACAATCCCTTATATGTTACTTTTTTTAACAGATTGTCAAACTCCTTATTTCCAGATATTAATGCTAAATTATTCTTTTAGTTCCTTAAGACACTTTTATTTTGATCTTCAATGTAAAGGAAAGTCAATATTTGTACCACATTAGAAGTGATACAAACACACATGAATGAAGAAGCTAAAAAGACGCAACCAAAATTAAAACTTCATTTGCACAAAGGATACTAACACTCCACTGACTCTCCCCTGTTCAAGCTAAGTGTAGCTGTGCTGATCCCACCGTATTCCACAGCATCCCTTTGCCACAGCTCACCAGTGAATCCTAAACATGGCTTATTTCATCCCAGCAAGGCCAATGACCTGACTTCCTACAAGCCCCACTCGTGGAAGTGTTCTGCCATGAAGATCTGTCACCAACATGAGCACACAGAGGTAAGAGATGCCCCAGGTTTCACAGGTCCCCGTGTCAGCAGAGCCCTTTGGCATTCAGAACACTCTCAAAGCAGCAGGAAACTTTATTCACATAACCCTCAAGTCAAAAGTACATCAGATTTTGCCTAAAACTAATAATCTGGATTTGCACATCTTCCTTCCTCAAGGAATCAGTCACCACATTTTCCAAAGAATCCGACAGTCCACTTTAATATTCAATCCAGCATGCGTAACATAATTAACATAACATAATTAAATTCCCAATCTACCCTCTGGGGTGTCTAAGCCTGCAATGATTTACAAACAGGACGTACTGAATGCAGAAAGGCTACTAACACAGTAGTTCTGGCAAGTGTTTTTTCCTGAAGATGAAGAGGTTGAGACCCCAGTTTCCACCCCTTCTCTGTGCTGGCAGCTGTCATCCTCGAGCACTGCCTCCAAAAGATGCAGGCTACTGTCTAGATAGATAATACATCAATCTAATAAGCAGCAATGACAAATACTAACTTGCTTTATTACCAAATTACTATGCACATTTGTGCAGCTTAGCACACATCCTGTCACCATGTCAAAGCTATTTCTGCCAAGCTCAAAATAGTCAGAGCAGAGGCTCCATTGGTCAGAAGGACATAAAGGAGAGAGACAATCAGCCCAAATGCTCAGACTCCCCTATTACCACTGAACTTCATGAAGTTAATGCCAGGGCAATAAAGGAAAGGGATTCAGATTTCCTGTGTCTCGTTTTTCAAACACGTGTGTAATGCTCTCAACACAACTGACACCAGCAAGTTGTACAGACACTTGAGCAACTCCAGGATCAAGCTCTTAGTTAGCAGCCTGACAAGATGAGATTTTATGTACTAGTTTTCAACACTTCGTTCTACTTCTCCAAGCTACAAAATTTAATGAACAAAAGTATCTCTTCTTTCACTCTGCAGCTCATCGCTACAATGACCTGTTAAAAGCAGTGAGATTCTTCAAACAGCTAAAACTGCCTTTTTTTCAAGGGGTTGGCAGGTTTTGATTTTTGAAATCAAACAATTAGGTCTCTACCAGAAGTTCTCTGCATGCAGGAAGGCAGCCAGCAGGTCGTTTAATTATTTATCTGCCAGAGGTCTTTTAAGGTGACTCTTGAAATATCTGAGCATCTCCATTTGAGAAAGTATTGATTAAGACAAAGTCATTAACAAGTGAACGTGTAACTGCAGGAAGAACCTTGGCAGGTCTGTAACACACACTCAGGCACTCAAAAGAGCTCTAAAGAGTATTTTAAAATAAGTAAACAAATCTATTTTTTAAAGTATTAGACATCTAAAATACAATCAAGTGGTGTTTTTTGTGCCTAAAATTTATGACATGGAACTCCTTAAAGTCAGTCTAGACTAATTGCCAAGTATTACACATTAAATGATTAATCACAGTGAAAGCTCTGAAATTTTCCTATGTGTATATGATTAGGTAATGATATTTTTTTCTGTAATTAACTGAGAGCAGTCTCCTTTCTATTTCCTTAAAGGTATTGATGAATTACATCAAGGGTGTCTTCAAAGATAGATCTGAAATACAAGCTAGGATACTGTTTTTCAGATTGGAAGATGTGGTTTCTCTAAAGCTGAAAAACTTCTTTAATGTGGCACCACTTAAAACTAAAGCTCAGAGTTGAACCAAGGAAAAGGAAAATGTTCCAAAACAGGGAAAAAAACCAGTTACATTAACAAAGCTATTTAAACATCTAATTATTATTTATATATTAGTTGCTCAAATACAAAATAGTCTTAGATTTCAGAGCCTGTGAAGGAGCTACCAAATGCCTCCAAAAAATACAACATTTTCTTAAACATTCAAGAAAATGTTGCCTTGAGTCCTGTACAACTATTGGGCTGCTTTCTATAAATGATGAGCCTATTCTCATTTCTCAAGCTATCAAGTAAATGGTGTAATGGTGCTCTGTCACTGGTGACAATATAGCCTTGACCACAAAAAAAAAAAAAAAAAACACAAGAGAAAATGCAGGATTTCTAAAAAATGTTGTGGAAACTTGACAACAGGCCAGGTTGAGGCAGAAGGCGAGGTCATGTAAAGGAGAATCAACTTTTCTGCCCAGATTTCCATCTGCATGTGAAGAGCCTATGAAGACGTGCTCAAAAGCACAAGTGCTTTGAGAAAATAATGGCCCTGCTTCTCACAAAGACTTTGGAGGATATTGCAAAGGTGGAAGCTCAGAGTTTACTGAGGCAAAACAAATATTTAATATGATGTTGTCTCTATCTCTCACATCTCAAACTTGGCTATTTTGCTTCTTTCGTGCCAAGTTCACCTCATCTGGCACATGACCTCTACCAGAAGAAACCTGCTAAACTCCCCTCCAGCCTGCCCCAGCAGCATCCAGATGAAGGAGTGCATTCTGTGCTGTGACCTGTAACTCTCTGCAGCTCAGGTCAGGAAGGGAGGTCTGTTTGTAACAGAATTTTCTTCTGCTGTTCCTTCATTTTGTGCTGCAATTTCCTGGCAATCAGTGCTCTTCCCTTCTTTGTTTTAAGCCTTTCCTATTTTGAAACAGGGACAGGTAGTGGGTGTGCTATGCATAGGGTACCCACCCAGCAGTGGAGAGGCTTTTCATCAAGAACAAATCATAATTACTGTCATACTGTGAAAGATCTTCCCTTTCTACCCTAAGAGCTTCCTTTGCAGACAATGGACATTTTTAAAAAGAAGCTACATCTCTGAAATTCACTGAAGATTGCTGGAGTCTTAACTGCCCATGAAGATGCTCCAGGACAGGATGAGGGACACTGAGTACAACCATCTCTTGATGATTTTGCTCATTGTTGTCAGTCAACCAATTTACCAGCACATCCTGCAGCCATCTATTTTGGGAAGATGTATTACTGTCTCTTGACACACAGAGGCAGCATATATAAAGGTTAGAGAAGGAGACAGAAGTCACCACTGCTGGGCTCCACTGGCAGCTTTCTGCTGCCTCTCAAGTGGTGGCTGTGTCACGTATTTAAACCTGTGGTTTTAAATTCTGGGCCGTGGAACACCGATTGCAAAAAGGAACATTTGCTGGTTGATGTCCTGAGAAATTGGCTGGCCAAGTACCACTGGCTCTCCTTGCTCCCACACATGCATGTGGGATTTACTGCCAAGACAAAGGCAAAAAGGCATCAGATACTTTCTTAATTATCTTCTGCATAAAGAGATATACTCTTGTTTGAAAGTGTGATGTGGCAAATGGCAAACACCTGAAATATGGGAATTGTGAACTAACACATTCAGTCATTGGGGAAACGATTACCATTCTTCCTCTTATATTTTCCAAGCTTCAAGTTATTTGTACAGAAAAAAGGGTACATTTCTGACATGCCTAATGGAAAGCTATTATTCTTAATTGAGTACTGTTTGCTCTATGCTTTGAAAACCACAGGATTTGCTGAAAGAAAACAAGTGGTTTGTGACCATAAATGCCTTCCAAAAGCTGAACTAGGAAATAAAGGAAAGGTTTGAGGAGGATTCTGCTGAGCTGATGTTACACAAGGGCTCATCTGTGCTGATGTGCATCAGCAGTGCTCTATTGATCACATTGATTTTACCCAGCTCAGGGTTTGACCCACAGTCTCTGAGGAAGACCTAAAGCTAAACAACCTCTAACTAACTAACACCAAACAATAACTATCAAAGCAATAACTATTTTTAAGAAAATAAGAGGGATCAAAACCAATGACCATTCAATAACAGCAGCACAGGAATAAACAATACACATGCTAAGGCACACAGACAGGGCCAAACCAGAATAGCTGCAGCTGGGAAAAAAAATACAATATACTGAGAAAACATCAAAACTCTGAGGGATTAGGGGAGGCAAGAAAAAACAGTAGAATAAGGAAATGGCTAACCCTGATCCTGAACCAACACAATTTCCTCAAATACTGAAATACAACATACATCTTCACTGTTTCCCATTCAAAGAATGGGAAAGAAATCAAGAAATCAAGAAATAAAGACTAAGGACCACAGACTTCAAAAACCATTTTAATACATATTTTAAGTCCCCAAATTACTCTCCACCTATGAAACCTTCTGCCAGTAAGAGCACCAGCCCTCATGCCTGTGCCCCACAGAGCCCATTGCTCCAGGGGCTCACCCAGTGCTGCCCAAGGCAGGTTCAACACTTCCAGTACTCCTCTTGCAACAACAGCTTTGAGCTTTGCTGTTTCTTCACTAACTGTGGCCTGAGGAGTTGTTGAATATGCAGCAAGTTGGAGAGATTTCCTTATATATGCACAGTTTACATACACCTACAGCATAGATATAATGAAATTGAAGCTTTACATTTGCATATAAGGGATTCTCCTTGTTCCTGCTAACACATAAATGCTACAATCTGTGCTGCTATCCAGGAAAACAGACACATAAACACAAAAAAAAAAATCCAAAATAACTCCAAACAACCCTCCTCAAAACATATCTATAATCACATTTAACCTCTCTGTAATATAATAGAATTCCTTCCAGCACATCTCTCCACAGAACCATTTTCTGTTAGAGACAGTGCCATACATATTTGTTTTGAGCTGAATAACTGATTGTACCCACGTTCTGTCACATCTCTTCCCCAAAAAAGACCTCTCAGTAGAACCAGCCTGTATTTCATGTTGTGTCAGCATGAAATGACACTGCCAGTCACATCTGCTGACCAAACAACTGTATCGTCAGAAACACTGAGATGACACAGATGATCAAAGCAGCCTAATGTTCAAGTAGAAGTTACTCCCTGCTGTTTGGTCTCATTTGGCTTTAGTCAAATTATACTGTGACTGTGTTCCAGCACAACACTGTGTAATGGGCTGTAGGGACAGAGGGGGTGTCCTGGTGGCTCAGAGAGATGCCCAGCCAGCCTACTCTTCTCTCTCCTGCAGCAGCAGCTGAAGGAGCTGTTTGGGAAGTGCACAAAAGTGAGTGAGGAATGTTACACAGTGCATTCCCTTTAACACAGGTGTGTTCTTTTAGTGAGTGCCATGCCTTTCTTGAGGTGCAAATACCAGAACCACAGAGCACTCAAGATTGAGGAAAACCAAGGTTCTATGTAGCAGCAATATAAAGTAAACATATAGGTTAAGTCCTTCAGGGAACTCCTATTTTGGCCACACTTCACTGTCAGGAGATTATAATTACGTATACAGCATTACTCTGCTACAATAACACCTTTCAGCTCATGGCTCTATTGCCATCTGATGATTATTTCTGGTAAAATATCATTAACCCATTAACTTAAGCCCATTGTATCAATCATCTTCATCCTAAAGGGGCCCTGAGAGCAGAGTTCAGCAGCCCCAGAGGACAGCAGAGCTGCAGATTGTGCCCGTGAGCCAGAGCTCGAGGCATTGCCATGAGGGGTGGCAGGAGCTCCAGAGGTGCTGTTCTGCTCCATGGCCTCAGTGATCTGGCATTAGAGAGCTCCCAGACAGGCCTTAATAGGAGCCTTTAATGAGCGAGTCACAGGTTGCTGTGTCACATCCTACTTGGGGACACTTTAGCTCACGGATCACTAAAGTGAAAGGCAGTAAAGGCAAACTCTTCAGAACTTCTACGAACCAGCCACCCATGCCCAAATGTCAGCTCCTTTACCCTTACAGAATAATTTAAACCCCTCTCTCTTCTCACTACCCTTTTCCTGCTGGTAGAAAGGAACCTGTATTACAAATGTAGCACCTCTTCCCCCCATCCTCCTTTAGCCACCAATAGATGATAAGAATGTAAAAATACCATTAATAACTAGTTTGCTCACTGTAATTAACACCTTTGCAATCTCCTTTCCAGAGAGAAATTGGCGTACTTAAAGACGGCTCAGCAAGGTGTTATTTACTTTAGGAAAAAGAAAACATTAAAGCTTTATGTGAAAGAAAATTATCTGTTCTATCTCATGGCTCTCAAATACATTTTGCAGCAATGACTTCCCAGCCTGCAGTTAAAAAACCAGAAAGAACTTTTCTAAAAATCCATTAGGAGCTTAAAAGTATTATCTCCCACTTTGCTGCACTCCCTCTAATGTAACTGCCAGCAATAAATTCACAAAATTGTTTTCGAGTCGCTTGTTTAGTTATTTATTTATTTATGCATACCTGGGTTGGTGACAGAGAGGAAAAGCATCAGCCACACAGGATGTTTTTAGCATGTCACACCCAGTGTCAGCCTGGGCAGCTCCCAGCTGCCCCCCAGGTGCAGCAGCCCAGTTACAGGGCCAGGACACTCAGGGAGGGGATGGCATTTGGGATGGAAGGAGTGCTGTGGTGGGGGGCACGTGGTTCTCTGCCAGTGGGAGTCTCCAGTGCTGTGGGAATCCCCTCAGGAGCACCAGAAAGGCTCTGGGAGAGCACCCCCAGGCTGGTCACACAGGGAGGACACTGCTGAACTCCTTCCAACGTGGCCACATCACACAGATCCCACTGGGAGATGGACCTTGAACTCTCATTCCTCACAGCGAGTGGGAAAATAAATGTCCTTATTCTAAGGGTTTCTTTCTTCCAGTGAACTTGTCCCTGTTGGGCTGGAGTTAGCATCTCCTGCTGTTACAGAGCAGACAGCTGCTCTCTATGGGACCCATCCTTCCTTGCCTTGAGTATGATGAGCCTCACATCTTAGTTATTTGTACAGCTTCCCAAGCCCTGGATGGACATCTGGGAACCATTCAAGACCAAGTGAACAAACAGGGAGATGACAACTTCAGTCTGAGCTTCCAACCAAGGCCAATGGAACATCAAGCCACCCAAAATCACATACACAGCTTTCCCATGGCTTAGAATAAAAGGGTGGACAGGATACCCTGGTAAACCAGAGAACCTGGGGGAAAAGTGTCTGATTTCTTCTTTCTCTGTTGGCCACCAGAATTTGCAAAGTACACTTTAATAAATCTGTTGTTTTTGTCTGAATTCTGTCTTTGTTGCATAAGAAACAAGCTTTTTAAGACAGAAAAGTCTGTTTTCTATAAATCCAGAAGATAACCCCTAGAGATTTTTATAAATTTAAATGCTGTTTTTAAAGTAGCTAACTGTAACCTATTCAAAAAGAAAGGACCATATTACTCTAGTTGTACCTAAAACACAGCACATTAAAATAATTTTCCCAAAATGTTCCTACAAATACTCCATGGTAGTGTTGGTGATGGCATGAAAGCACACCCACCCCCCCTTTGCTGCTGCACAATCACAGGTGATAGGCATTTGATCATTATTGCAACCACCTGTCAAGTATCACAATGAGTTTTCTCCCATTTCAGGAGTTAAAAGGGCTTATAAACCAGAAATCTGTGCAAAATACAAAGTGCATTGAAAAAAATCTATATCTATTTAAATATCCTCTTAAGGAGGCTCACTTTTGATTAATTTTCTTGACTCTTGAGAAAACTGGTAAAAGGAACAGAGGAAGAACACTTGTATTTATAAATTGGTTTGTCTAACATGTTTGAAGATATATTTTTTTTCAGTTCTCATTTTGCATCTCCTCCTTTGCAGAACCATCCTCTGTCATATGTTCATGTAAAAAGTGTTCTTTTGAAAGTCAGGAAAAATAAATCATCTATTCAGGCAGTGGATTAGCTCTTCCAGACTACCCTTTTCTGTAGATAACAGAGGTGTCATGTTTCCAGCCTGGCAATGACCTCACAAATGTGGTTGGCAATATACCTGTAAGAATGGTACAGAGAGACACGAATTTTAAAGGAACCTCAAGTCATCCCAAGTTCACTAAAAACAAACAGAAACCCAAACATCCAACACCCAACAAAGAAAACCTTCAGCACAAGTTCAACTTTTGCCCTGAATATTTAGAAGCCCACCAAGAGAGGGGTATCAAATCCTGATCCCACCATATCCAACTCAGTAAAACACTACATTTCTCTCCCAAAAGATTTCAGCCCTGCAGTTGTGATACCAAGTAAAGGACCACGAACTCTTTTTGGAGCAGGACAGTATAAATGCACACAGAAGGTTCATTTGGCCAGCTGCAGGCTGAGTGTTTATAATTAATTCAGGGGCTAAGTCTACTCGGGCAGCAATTCACAGGAGTCTGCAGATAAATGCTGTTTTTTTGGTATTCCTCTCCAAGTAAAAACAGTTCCTCCTCATTCTCTGTCTAGAAATCATAGGATCCAAACTGATCCTGTCCTGTAGTCTCATCTTATGCCTCTTTAGGGGAGGGTATGCTCCTTTCCTTAAAACCAAGGAGGCAGACCATTCTCATTCAAGCAATGGGTAACAATTCATGAAATACATCACATCTTTTACTTTAGGATGACAATGGATAACCAAGATTTTGAACACGTTGAAAAATTCCCTAGCCAGGCAATCTGAGATGAGAGTGGGAGATAGGCAGTGAAGCAGTGTCCAAGAAATGCTTGCCAGCACAAACCTTGTTAAACTTGAAAATGTCAAAAATAAAAAAGACATCCCTGCATGAACTTGCTTCTCGGACCTGGGACAGATTGAATGCTGACCTGTGTTGGGCTGGTGTTTGGTGTTAGTGTATCCATATCCCATGCATCCTGTTTGATTTTGTCCATCTGTATGGGAGAGGCAGGAATAATTTTCAGTTCTTAGGCCACATTGCTCATTTGAGAACTAGGCTTGCTAGAAACACAGTTTAGTGCTTTTTTAAAAAACAAGTCATTAATCTGGAGCGTAGAACCAGCTGAAGGATGGCCCAGGTAATTCTACTGTGGCAAGTATTGACAGTGGTTAATGCTTACACAATACAGTTTGCTTTAGTCAGAAGAGACAAATGGTTTGTGGCCAATTCTTGCAGGTACTTCACTCACTTCTGAATTTTCCTGCACAACGTTAGTATAACACCCTGCCTCCTTCTCCCTTAGATATTTGTCAGTACACAAATGTCTTTTTACCCTAGATAATCATGGCAGACAGGGACAACATATTGATATACAGCACTATTTTAGACCAAGGTATGAATATTACATTAGCTGAGTTATCACTGTAAGTTCTGACCTTCAACTATCCAATTTTAAATTCATTCATTTTCAAACTATTAAACTCCTCTCTGTCACATCACAGAAATAGACACGATGATGGTAAATTTTCCTGACAATGTTTTAGTCAAAACAAACTATGATGTATTAGTAGAATTTGCAAAAATGTGTTTGTGCCATTAAAAACCTGGAAGGACTCTGCAGCCTGTGGTCACAGCCTGACCCTGAGTAGTGAAGCAGAGAGAAGTGTCAGGTGAGTGATGGGTTCCTGTGCTTCCTCCCTCCTCCTGATCCCTGCTTGTGGGTCAGAAAGCTCAGCTGTGCTGCCAAACACAGAAATATGGGCTCCATGATGATTTCACTCCTCCTCACTGAAAAAACCCCAATGTGTGGATACTGCTGCTCTCAGGAGCGAGTCCCAAACAAAAGAACAAACTTGATTGAGAGTGCAAAAGGGAAAGATTAAATGAAACTATTTCCCAGCATGTTACTGGCAATCTGAAGGAAGAATAGGAAGCTGAAAAAAGCCTTCTCCTTCAGTTAGCTTCCCTCAAATCTTCGAGCAAGTCCCCAGCCTGGTACCATATCTCAGCAGTCTCACTTCTCACCTAGGGCAAATTATAAGGCAGACAAGTGATTTCTTACAGCAAGTGATACACTCTTTTGGCAGTTGGCTAGAGCTGGATATTTTATCTTTCAAACTACAACACATACATTTAAAATGAAAAAGCCAAACCAACGTCAGAGGGAAGTGTTCAGCTCCACTGCCTGGAACGTGAGGGTTAAAGGGGAAAGGAGCAGCAGCATCACCACTTAATACAGGGGATGTGACAATAGAGCACTTAAATACAGATACACATCCCCTTGGCTTGCCAAGCCCTCCTACCTGTGCAGGCCACTGCAGATAATTGTATAACAACAGCAGGCTGTCACAGCAGTGTGGAGACATCCCTAACAGGCTATGCAGGAGGTGTGCATGAACATTTAGACGTCAATTAGGGACACTTTTTGCCAGGTTTTAAAACATGCTGAATACCAGCACCTTCGTCTGTCAAAGAGTTTAAACAGTGAAACCTCAGTAAAAAAATAAAATAAAATTGTATGCTCTTGGATTGAATTGAAACATGTGGCACACTTTGCTCCGATGAGCAGCTGAACACAAGGAGAGATTGACACAAAATTTTTGCTTCTTTTTCACTTCCAGAATGAAATGGATTCAAATTTGCAAACTACAGGGAACAAGCCACAATTGCTTGTGGCTTGGTCAGCATCTTCTGCTGACCATAGATCTGATGACTATTTCCTTCCATTCAACAAACAGTGCCTGAAAGGACTGAAATATCTCCACGTGGGAACAGAAGCCAATATTTTATCAAATTGATTGCTGCTGAAAACTTTGAGCTCTAAACAAGCCTTTGCTAAAGACCTATTGGCATTTAGGTTAACAATTATCTTTTTACAAGTTCTTAAGATGTGCTGAAAGTAACAGCACCCCCTAGTTAACAGAGAGCTAATTGATGCCAGAAGGATAAGGGATGGGATTCTGGGATGTTACTATTGAAAAGAAATCACTCAATCAGTCTAACTTTGCTCTGAATGACAGCCTAAGAAAAGAGATTTTGAGGACTGTCTTGTAAAGAAGGTGCTGCCTGTGACAGCAGTGGGAAACCTCTTGAAATCCTAGACAGCCCAGTGAAGTGGGGAACCAAAACCAATGGAAACATCAGTCAATTACACCTACAAAAAAAGGGAACTTGAACTCAACAAAGGGATTTCCCTTTAAAAATTCAGGCTGTAGGCACAACAGAGCTCTAGCTGTCACGTTTATGTGGGTAGCCACTTTAATCAACCTTTTTAGCATGTATTTTGAATGGCTGTATTAGAAATATGAATTCTTCCTACCTGCTTTCTGAAAAGCTCTTTCAATTGAGACACTGCCTCCTCTGCAATGTCTCCTCTCAAGAGTCAAAAGTCAATGCCCTAGAACTACAGGAATCTAGACTAAAAAAATCCTCTTCTACTTAATGCTTCTCCATAAACAGAGGAATTCCATCTCAACTGAGAAAACAGCAATTCTTGAACTTCAGTGTATGGTAACATAAATTTCTTTCTCAGCTGAAGATTTATCAGCTCCTAAAGCAAAAAAAAATGTCTTCCTCAATTCACTCTTTTGTTTCATCATCCTCAGACAACACAGCTTCTTTCAATTTTTATGAACTTTTTCTGAGGGGTCTTAATTTAGGCCAAGAAAAACATTGTCTGTTAAATGGCATCATTAGACTCACATGATTTCTTGTGGTGCATGTGAAGTTTTTGGTTTCCTGCATCCTAAATGAGCCTTACCGTGTAAAAGAAATCAATATAAACAGCTGCTTTATTCTGTGCTCTGATAACTGAGGGAAAACAACCCTCAATGAAGAAGTCATCTTTCACTTGGGAGAAAGTAAATGGGCAACTAAGTACACAAATAAAATTAGCAGATCAGGCACTGATTTCCTCACCAAGGCACGTGTGGGCCAGAGCAAAAGTTTTCAAAAGCAGAGCTCTGCCTTTTCTCATGGATCAATGAAAGATAAGGCTCTTCATCTGCTTAATTTCATTGCCACAAATACTTTGTAGATAAGAAAGAAGGCAGCAGCGTGAGGAAACACAGGTTCAGATTTCTTTTTGGTTTCTGAATTCACATGTAGGATGTGTTGATAGAAAGCCCAAAACTTCCATCCAGCCACAAAGTCACAGAAAATGGGACAGAGCCAGGTATCAACCATCTAGCAAAGAAGCTTGGTGATGACATCCAGTTGCAGCCTGATAAAGAGATTCATAAAGAACCTCTGCAAGAAGTTTTCAGGCTTTAAATAAAAATACTGGGGAATCACTTCCATGTCTCACTACACTATCTGTCTAGTGCCAGTGAGCAAACTGGAAAAAAAGGGAAAGGAAAAAAAAGTGAAAAGTGGGAGCACAAAGGAAAAAGTCAAACCATTATTTTCTTAGGAGACCAAAGGTGACAGGCAAGGGAAAAAAAAATTAGTGTTGTCTTTCCATCTCTTTTGAGCTAAGGGGCACACAAGAAATTAGGGAAACAGACCCAAACTTATCTGAGCACATGTAAAAAACACAAGAAAATAGGAGGATACAGTCAAACATAGCTCCAATATCCTGCTGCCACAGAAGAATGTTTCTCATACACATCTAAACCTTTTTTTTTTTTTTTGGCATACTTTGGGTCTGATCCAAAAGTCTGACACAGCCACTAGAAATGGTTATTGGATTAAATTCTTAGACAGCACAGAAAATAGCAGGCTAAAGAATCTTAGCAGACTTTCCAAGAGTATTCATTCATCTCTGGCTTGGGAAAAGCTTGTGAAGTGTTAGACTGAAAGAGAATTTTGCCAGGAAATCTGGGTTTGCACCACAAGAGCAGCTGCCTATAATAGTATTGCCCAGAGAGGTATTGAACAGGTGCTAGAACAAAAAAAATTGACAAGTAAACAAAACAATAAACCAAAATTGCCTAGTGCCCTCTAAGTAAGTTTCTTCATTGTGTGTAACAAAGCAACAACTCAGAGGAACTTCTGAAAGACATAAATGTCAACCCAGCACCCTGCTCAGGCTGACCTTTACAAAAGAGTTTTTCATTTTCACATTTTCCTATTTCTGTAGCAATAGAGAACTCCTTTGAAAACCTCCTCCTGGAGACTGCTGGAGAAACACAAGCCCTGGGAAAAGAACAAGATTGCCCAATAACGCCAGTACTCATGAATTTCCAAATGTGCCCTGTCACTTGCGAGCTCTGCCAGTGGTTTGGGCAGGGAAAAGGAGCTTCCCCTCTCTTTGTCCACATCTGCCAGGCATCTCGGCACGGCTGAGCAGTCCCACCCCGGGAAGAATTTGCTCCAGTGAGTCCTGTTCCTCCACAATTGCTGGCAAAGGGGGAAACAATGACAGCTTTCAAAATTCCCATGGCAACAGCTCCTTCTCTCTGCAAACTCCACTGGCAGCCCGAGCGCTGCACAAAGCAGCAGCACACGGGGGATCTGCAGCCAGGTAGCAACTGCTTCTGTTTCATAAAAAATTCACAAGCACAAACCCCTGGCCACAGCTGGACAGTAACACCGAACTCAGGCACCTAATTGTTGCTCCAGCATGGATCCTTCTGTGTTCCTATCTTTGCAATAATGGGCTTACCTAAAACGTTGGAAATTAGGTTTTTAAGGTCAATGGGAGACCTTTAAAATCCCTCCAAATAGAACCAAGGTCATGACTACTTGTGGTCATTGACATTACAGCAATTTTTGTAAGTACAGAGGTATTAATCCCAGGAGCCTGACAATTTCCATTTTAGTAATGACATTCTAAACGCCTAAAACTTTTAGTGAAGTTTAATATTCTTCACTCCATGTACTGATCTGTTCTGTGCTGTTCTTAAGCATTGTTAAATGGTTCTTTCATTTCACTGTGGAATTGGCTGACCACATTTCAGCTGCGCATGGAGTGAACTCTGTATATTGTAACGTAATTACTCTCAGGGGATCCTAGGTAGTTGGAAAATGTTCTTATTTGATTTTTGGATTTTTTTTTCCTTTAAAGCAGCTACATCTTGCAAAAGCAGCCAATTATTTCTCTCCCTGGAATGAATAAAATAAAAAAAAAATTGCACCATACCATGATTAATTGAATTTTAAAATGGAAAAGGTCCACTATAAAAACACCTACTGTATAAGTAATGATGTTACTTGGGCTGAATAAATAATATTTAAATAAGCTCCAAGAAGATTACAACAGTATTTATACTTATTTATTTCATGCTCAGTTGGATGTCAGTGTCCTGACATTTATATTAAGAGCATATATGCAGTGTAATTCATAATCACCAGGTATAGTTTTACAGAATTATTGATATGAATCAAATTTCATGATTGTTTAAGTGACTGCAAAAACTGAGCTCTGGAATTGATTCCTTGTAAGTAGGATTTGAACCAAAACCTGTAGAATTTTTTTCAAATTTAAATGCTTCTGATGGGTAGCAAGAACTGTCTCTTCTGGGACATGTATTTGGCTGAAAAAAGGTGTCCTCAGCACAGTTACCAGCATCAGCATGGGCATCTAATCTCTATATCATGCTAAATATTTTCTTCTTTGAAGTGATAAAAATCCAACTGTCAAGTAGGGCTTGATCTGACCCAGTGCCTGGGAAAAGCTAATCAAAAGTAAGCCTTGTACGTTCCCCCTGCTTAAATCCACCCACCCAAATAAGCACAAGGTAGAATTTTTATGAGGTAAAAGAGACTCTGCTGTCACAGCCCAATGTTAATTGGCACAAAGGTTTGAGAATACCTTCGTTTTACTGAGCTGCTTTGATTTCAACACTTCTGAGCTGAATTTTCTTGCTTCTTTATAATCCTGTCTTAACTATCACTGAGTTTGAAGTGAGAAAGGAGCTTAGACAGATCTATATCGGTGTTCATTCATGCCAGACTGTTGCATTTTCATCTGAAACATGGTTTGAAAAAAATTCCAATTTAGGGCAGGAGTAGCAGGGGGAGCACAGGGAATGCTAATCCCCTGTTCAGCTCTTGTGGGAGAAACAGGTAATAATTAGTCATTGGCCATCATGTCAACAACCTCTTATTTTCTTCTCTGACTGGAAAAAAAAAAAAACATAAAAATAATTCTCACCCCTTTCCCCTCCATCTTTGGGTTTGTACAGCTGATGCAATGATTTAGGCAGCGACCTGAGGCCTTTGCAGGAGCACCTCCCAGGACACTCACCTCCCAGCTGCTGGGGGAAGTAGGCACATTCAAAATTCAGCAAGGAAATAAACCTCAGGCAGTAAAAGAAGATGCAGCTTGGGCTCATTTCCATCCCCCAGTTTCCCTCCACATCAGTTCAAAGGCCTGGATGTTCTCCATTTTCACCAGAGAAAACATTACCATCATCAAGACAGTAGAATAGAAGCCACCATGGGGCTCCACCTCTACTGAAAAACAAAACCCAGGATGCAGAAACACACAAACCCTCAAATCAATATTGCACTACAATATGGACAGGAGGAAATGTTACTGAAAACCAACACATGATTTTGCAGATTAGCTGGAAAACTGTCAGAGATGGACAAAGCAGCTTACTTCACATGTAGCACTCAGTTTCCAGAGTTACCCTGTTTTCCTCTTCTGCATTTGCAGTCTCATATAGACATTCTACGTTATAAAATCCCTCTGCAATTAAAAACAAGCTAATGACACTTCACCCAATCCTCACACCTATGACTAATCACTGCAAGATTGAAACCATTTCCAGGACTAAGAATAGGATTTCTAATTTTCATAAAATTACTTCCAGCGGGATTGATATATTATTTTTTTAAAACTTGAATTATTTGATGAAAGGAGTTTAGGGGGTCACACTTCATACCATTTCCATCTAGCTTTCAGTTAGTTCCACTTTTTATTTATGTGCTGCAAGGGATAGATCTTCCTCCTTATTTTACAGAACTGCCTTTACTGACAAAAATAAAAGATCCCCATTCCACTGGACTTGCTTATCAAATTCGAACCAAGTGTAATAAAATGGCTGTTTGACAAAGATTTTAACAAGATATCCAAACACAGCCATTTTCATAATCTTATAATTCACTAATATGTTTCTCCCAATATTTTCTCAAAAACTTATTTAAGCCATAAAGCCTTGCAAAGATCACCCACATTTTACAGCCCACAGTACACAAACTTGAATATTATTTTACATTTTTCTTTGTAAGTATACATGCAGCTTGCAGTGTCTAGTAAATATTATGTCTTGTCACAGATAACCAGCCATTCAACTAATTGGAGATTTCTATTAAGATTTCTCCCAAATTCTCCCTTCCAGTAGCATTTTTTCATCCTAATTCATCTCCCTGAAAATGAAGTCAGTTTTCTCTGTATTATCAATTTCTGTAGGAGATACTGGTATCATTTGGAATTGAACAAGCAAAGAAAAAGTTTTAAGTCTGCAGAATTTATTTATACTGCAAGGTCTTGAAATTGCCTAGTTAAGCCATTGAAGACAAAACTCTCAATCTATTTTAATGCTGTGGAATATATATTCCTCTTTTCCATCAGTTGCCTTTGCTTTAAGATACATATTCAGTAAAAAAAACACAACAGGAATGACTGAATATGAGGAGAGAAACTGACTATCAAAGGAGGAACTTCATTTAAATTAACTGATAATGCATTTCCTAGATATATATAAAAATAGGTACTTAGTTCTTAATCAGAGCATCAAACACAGAAAACCTCATTTCACATTCACACAGGTTTGTTCATGAGTCCCCTGTACCCCAAGAGATAATGTGAGCACACAACTAAGCCAATGTGCTTCTGCTGGCTCTCTGTCTGCTGACTTCCATCCATTGCAGTAATTCTACATTATACCCGTGTCAATTCCATCAACACTCATTAATCAGCCTTCCCCTGAATCCAACCTTCACTATTTTGAAGGTAACTGCTATCTCATGAATCAAAATCCTTGTCTGGAGGTCTGCATGTAGTAAAATTCCACTTATGGAAGTTGCCTGCGGGAAGTGCTTTTTCCTTTATCTCTCCTTTTTGTCAGAGAAGATGGACCCAGTTTCTGGCGGTTCAATCTCTCTGCCATTGAAGTCTACAGCCTTAACAGCTTCATACAAACCATGTGGAGTTTCAACCCAGGGGTCTGGGTTTCTGCCCACCTCCACGTAGAGGAGGCAGTGAAATACTCCTAGAGCACATCCTGACGTGTTCTGCAGCCCAGCCTACTGTACAGCAATCTCTATCAGCATACAGTGGCAGATTGCACAGGTTTAAATCACACCAGGAAGCAGTCAGGACAGGTGGCTGCAAAAATACAGGCTTCCAGGGAGCCAAAACCTGCCTTTTAGGAACTGGTTTATTTTAAGAAGCAAGCTTTTCCTGTCAGCCCCTGGGCATGCAGCTTGCTTCAGAAACACCTCTCAGAGGCACTGGCTGGCAGGACATGGTCAGATTGTTTCCAGCACTTTGGGTTTAAAACCATACAGGAATGGCATTCATAATTTCATTGATTAAAAGTCATTTCCCTTTCATTTAGGGAGACAACGTGTGTGCATCAAGATAATGTGATCTAGAGTCTAAAAAAGTCAGGAATAGATCCTTTTGTGAAAGCAAGTCCTGTGGAGACAGGGCACAATTACTCAAAAAGTGTTCGTGGGAGAGACCGGGCAGTGTAACTGGCTGGAGAGCTCTGTCTTGCTCTGGATGGTCAAGGAAGAAAGATGTGTGAAGGCAAGATAATTGAGGAGTGATGAGAAGAGATAATGAGACCAATGAGATAATCACCTTCAGCTTCAGCTGGACTGACCTAGGTTGAAGGGAAGCAGAAAGCAGAAGGAAACAGAAATGATTCCCACAAACACTGCTTTTCTTCTTCCAGATTTGGCAAAAAAGGCTTATTTTACCAAGTGCAAGAGCCTGAATGGCTGCTCCCCTAGTGTGGGTAAGTTCTGCCAGCAGCATGTTATCTTAGGATTTATTCAGGCAAATTCTCCACCAGCAAGAGGTCACAGAAGTCACAATCCCACAGAAATGATACGAGGCTGTGTCCGTACATGGCCATTGGCATGAGGGGGTGGATTTGCTTTCCCAACCAAGCCGGAGGATGTTGATAAGGGTACAAGGCTTTTCCAGGGACAATAGAAGATTGTTATTTTTATTTTCTAAAGGCCTGAACTATACAAAACCTAAAGAGTGATTTAACAAACAGCAGGTTTCTAAGAGCCAAGCAGTGCCCCAAAAATGCTTTTAGATAAAGGTATTAAAGTTCAGTGACTTGCAAAATATGGATAGATTATTTAACCTGCACTTCTACAGTGGAGCTACAAAATATTTTTGAGCTTAAAATTGAAAACATATAAAACCAACAAGCACACCCCAAAGATATTGAAACATCTTATTAAAAAATCTGAGGCAGTTGTGAATGCAAAAACATCCTGCCTTGCCTGCAGAACCACCCCAAATCTTCGACTTGCACAGACCCAACACTCACAGGCGGGCAGCATCCTCCTGCACCACAAGAACCTGCTCCAGAGAGCTGGAGCCTTCCAGCCAGAGAATAACACACCTGTGTGGTTCAGACAGGCTACCATACACAAAGTGGGCTGTGGCTTGAAAGGGGTGAAGCACATCGACAAACCCTAGTTTGGACCCCAGTTTCTGCTTCCTGAATCTCCTGGATGGCTCAGGACAGATAATGGCTTTCTTTTCTCCCTTACAGTGGTGGAGGGAGCAAGAACCTCTGGCCTTACAAAGGTGCTACAAATAAGGACATCTTGGACATTCCCTCAATGAAGAGAATGTTAAACATAACAAGCCACTGTCAGTTCAGTGTGATTTTTATGGACCAGACCCTACTTCAGAATTCAATGGTAAGAAACAAGGGTTTTTTTCCTAGTGAAAAAGCAGACTGGAAACAGAAGTAATGGATGCACTAAAGATCTTTAAAACAGCATTATTGCAGTGTTCTGGGTTAATCAGGCCCATACGGTTTGGTACAAAATTAATCATCTACAACTGAAGTAATAAAGTCGCACTTGGAGACTGCATCTCAGCTTGGCATGGGCCCAGGAATGCACACTATGTCAGCCTGCTGGAAAACCATGGGGAAGGAACAGAAATAGTCATCTTCCCTACCCAAGTGCCTCAGGCGTTCTCTCCATCACACCAAACAAGGAGGTTCAACATCTCCCATCAGAATTGCACTGGATTTACTGCAGGTACAAGACAGACCCCTCTGCTCCTTCAGTCACGTGGCATTACAATAATATATATACCATTGATAATAATATATCCATTTTTCACCACAATTAGCTTTATTTGCTCTAAATCCTTGTTCCCCAAAGACACATTAGATACTAAAACACATGACTGGTCTAAAATAAATGGTAAACTCTAAATGACTGGATAATTTTCTCGTTGACAGTGAAACAGATGCAAACTACATAAAGTTAAACAGTAATGACTCTTCTGTAAAACTTCTAGTAGATGAATGTGGATGCTGTTAATTGCTATTAATTCCAGCTCAGTTTTAATTTGTGGCATAGGCAAGTCTCAGTACTTTTCACCAAAAGTGCATCAAACTCAAGACATGCTCTGTTTCCTATTAACGTCATCTCTGGCAGAGCTGGGGGCACACACAGACTGGAGGCATCTGTTACACACTGAACAGGGCACTGTGTGGTCCTCCCTTCAGGAGCCAGGGCACAGGGGTAGGCTGCTGAGGGAGAAAAAACAGGTTTTGATCTCACTGTGCCTCTCATCCCCTTTCAGCTCCACTGAGGATGCTGGAACACCTTTATTTTGCCTGTTGGGAATGTCAGGAGGACAAGACTGCTCTCGGATTTTCATACTGGTAACAAAATATTTGGAAGCAGAGGGGAGAGTATTCATGCCTTTTTCTTTTCTTCTTCTCATCATGAGCAGGACTAGACACAGGCTAGTCCCAGCTCTACACAGTAATTTAAAATCAATATAATCACAGTGAACTTTGTCACCTCTGCTTCAGCTGAGTAGGTTTTTCATTCGGGTCTCTTGCCATTTTTCTCTCTGAAAATAAGTTCTTCAGTTTCTAGTCTGCCTTGAAATGAAATAAAGCCACCCTTGGCTTCAACACAGCACGTGAGCAGTCTCTCAAGACACGCAAGACACAGAGCAAACTTCCATCAACTGCACATTGCTACATTCAAACACAATGATTTCCATTAAATATTTAGGACTCAAATATTTATATCCAGTCAGTTACATTGAACATTACTTATTCTCCAGGGAATTCTTGCTCTCCCTCAGCACAGAAGAGAGGATCAAAGTGTGTTTCCTGTACTTAATAACAACACAGTAACATTAGATGCAAAGACCTTGGAAGCAAATATACATGTTTAGTATTAAAAACACCAGCAAGATCTTTTTGGGAGCCAATATTAACAAGTGCTCATCTTTGCCCCAAGAAGCTTAAAGTGCCAGCTCCAAGAGAGAGTAAAATGTGTGTGTGTGAGGGAAGGTCAGTGATGCAGGAGACTTTTTCCACAGCTGTACCTTCACTCTGGAATACAGGCAGCTGGCAAGTCTGCCAGGCTGCAGAGTAATGCCCCAGGAATGGAACAGCCATCAGTACAGGAGTTCCCACTAGCAGACCAGTGCTGTAGGTCCTACTGGGAAGATTTACAGCTCGCATTTTGTACCAGAGAAATCACCAGCTAGACTTTGCTAATCGTGTTATCATGCTCAGTAATTCATACAGCTCTCCCACAGCAAAACCTTTTTATTACAGAATTTCAAAAACCAATACTTGAATTTTAAACTTTAATATGAACTTACATTTTAAAACATTAAATTATCCAGTGAAGCGGACGTGAATGTGAAAAAAGGCCATTTCCTCCATCATTTCATTAAATTTGAAAGTACTTATTTATTTTAATAAGTAGAGATGTCCATATGCCAGGAAATTAACATCAAAGAATGTTAAATATGCCCAGTATCACTTAAAAGCCTATGGAGCATTATGCATTTTCAGAAATAGCATAACTCAGCAAAACTACTTTCCCAGCAGTTACTTTTTATTACAGTTTCCAATAGTACTTTGGGGGAGAAAAAAAAAGCTGAAAATGTTTACTATACTGTACCCTCCTGTTCCTACTGAAATCATAAGATGCAATGTTGAATGACGAGTTCAGGTGCCACACCACAACACCTTCCCTCATTTAAGGTCTTCTGCTAATGCCAAACAGATGGTTGCCTACAAATCCCTCTTCCAAGGGCTCCTGTGCAGACCTCCTCCATTGGCACGTATGATCAGGGCATCAAATGGAAAGGCTGGACTTGGACTACTTCCTTTGAACAGTTATACTTCACTTAGCACCACAGGATAGAATTATGACTAATATTTTGATCACTTGAACCACCCAGACATTTTTCAGCCTTCAGAACCCATCTGCCACACTCACAGGGGTTTTCTCACAGAAGCAGAACTTTACTGGCACGTGTTCTGAAAAGCTACTTGGGAGCTCTTGCCATTTTGAATAGGGGCCCATCATGGATTAGCCTAATTTCCCAAAGAAATAGGCTTATGTGTTTGAGCCTTCTACTGCATCCGAGCTACCAGCTCCCCTTCCCTCCCACCACAACTCTCAAACTTGCTGGGTAACTCTGACCCAAACTGAGGGGTGACCTTTACAGATCCAGCACAGCCACTGGTTTAGTGAGGCACAAGCATCAGCACAGGGAACAGTGGCACACAGCCCAACTGGAGGCCATGAAATCAACTCAGAGCTTCTTAGGCACTGGAGACTTTTCACAGGAATATGAAGCACTTAACTGTTCACAGAGCTGCACAGCTCTGTGTCTCAACAGAGAAAAGGAAGCTCTTAGTGCCTTCTCCAGCTCATAGTCTTCACCTCACTGCACTCAGCTTCAGCCATCGATGCATTTAACACCAAGCCACCTCTCAAATGACTTGCACAAATTTAAGGTAGAGGTAACTTTTCTGTGTTTGCACTGAGAGCAATTATGTCTGCAGGCATCTGGGGAGCCCTTGTGCAATATAAGCAGTAGCTGAGCTACATGCACTGAGCCCTTCTTGACAAAAGTCACATCCAATTCTCTGCAAACACCTTTACAGAGCAAATCCCCTTCCTCAGAGATCAGCATATGCTAATAGCGTGTCATGAAGATAAGTGGTCTCAATTTCACGTCTCCAGCAACAGAAATATAAATTAAAAACACGATCTGAAGTGCCACAGAAGCTTCCAAGTTGGAATCTGTCTGAAAAGTTCACGTCACCTCTGGGTAGGAGCAGACTAGCATCTGGCATGTAAAATGGCTTTTCATACCCCCAGGGGCCACAGAAGGCTCCAGCAGCAGCCTGAGCTCAGCAGCCTGAGCCACACCACCACACCTCGGGAGCAAAAGACAGCATGTAAAACTGAACATGAAGTGATCTCAACTCTCCATGACTTCACTGCTGCGCTACCTCCGGGTAAATCTTCTTTCTGTACTTGGGAAATACATTCACACAAACACAGAGCAAATCCCATCACTTCCACTTCTTCGTTCTGAGCCTGTCCATTTAGTGGTTTGATCATCCAGGAGCTTGACACAAGGGATGGGCCCCAGGGCTCAAGGACCAGGTGATGTGAAATACAGCAGAGGGGCTTGGGAGGTCCAACCCAGCACAAAGCAAAACCAAATGATCAACATTTAAGGGATTTTTGTCACCTTAGTTGTAGCTGCGAGTGCATTAGGGGGAGTTGGGACACATAGGAAACATTTGTTTCACTATTCCACATAAGAAAAGCAACAGAAACTGCAGTCACATGCCAACACTCATCACCTTCAGGCATTCAGCTGCAGGGACTGTTCCTCTTTTGTTCATTTCTGAGGAAATTTATACACCCAGACAGCTCAGAAAACCTCTCAAGAGAGTTAGAAATCAAGAACCCCACGCGGAACAGCTCCTCCTCCACTTTCTTCCAGCCACACACCTTAGATGTTTACCTGAATGCTTTAATTTACATCGAGCTAAAAAAATCAGCACGGGCCAGCATCAGAGACCTCAGCTCAGGCACACTGGGGTGATGAGACAGGGCACCCAGCCTCCCTGTGCCCTCCTGGTCTCCACAGCTGTGCTCACAGCATGAGCTTCCCTCTCAGCAGCTGTGCTAAGGAGGGATGTGCAGCTGTGTACGTGCCTGCAAGGCTGTAACCCTACAGCAGCGTGGAGAAAACGTGCATGGAGTGAGACTGCATTCACACGGGCATGGAGGGGAGAGGGTTTACTTCAGCCACGGCCAGAACAGACTGGCTTAGGTTAAACTTGGCAAGCACAAGTTTACTGTTTGGAAGAAAACAGGCAGGATGGAGATGAAGGAAGATGGAAGGTCTAATACTCATGGCAGCAAAGACTTCTCTGGTGGAAGAGTTTCTTGCTGGCCAAATCTTAGATATTTTTAAAGGAGTTGTGTGTTTCAAAAGTATCTCCCCCTACTGAGAGTTCAACCACAAGAGCTCCATGAGTGAGCAATACCCACCAGCCCTTACTATGGCAGGTCAAGTGCCAATCTTGATATCTCTGCAACAGGGACAAAGGGTTCCTAGTTCTTCACAAATGAAACCACTCATCTCACTAATTATCCTGAAAATATTATCATCCCGCAGTCCCACTCCTCTCACAACTGGGCACTGTAAAGAGATGGGAATGGGTGGGAACACACACTTAGGAAACATTCATTCAGGGTTCAGTTGAATTAAACCCACTTGCTTTCCCAGCTTTACAAAAACAGAAGCTTCATACTCAGGTTCCCAGTGAGGCTTGACATTATTTTTACACTGCAGAGCAACATATCTCTTCAATAAATTATTCCAGTACCAATAGCCTCCCTCAGATAGAAAGGCTACAGAGATGACCCTTAAAGTTCACAGGAGAGTTCAAAACATTTCCAGAAAATCACTCAAGTGCTGCTTAAGGATGTAATTTATATGCACAGCTCCACACTCCATTGCAGGATTTCATATTTATTTAATTTGACAAGTTAAAAGTGTGCCCATCCAACTCTTTGGGCATATGCAGCCTTTAAAAAAAAACTTTGTAACTTAAAGCCAAATGTTCTGCGTATTGAATAGGAAAATAACATGATCTTCCTCAAACCCACTGGAAAAAACTGAAAGCATCAAACAGATTAAGAGCTTCAACAAAGCACCAGAACAGGGAGAAATCAAGTTTGCTGATGAAGGAAGAATTAAGCTCCACAGCCTGATCACCTCCAGAAGACCTTCTGTTAGCTCAGGAGCTTCACAGCAGCTGTGCTACCAACATGGTCCCCCCCAAAGGAGGCAGTCTCCAAGGCAACCAAGGTGTCTTCAATCAGCACCTGATAAGGTGGGATGTGTGGCCTCAGAGACAGAGCACAGCCCTGGGACTGGCACTGAATTTCCCACTCTGCTGTGCATGGCATGGGGTGCACGCAAGAGTTACTCACACCGCCCTGTCCCTCGGGCCCAGCACGCAAACACCTCCAGAGGCACTGTAAGAATGAGAGCTCCTGCAGCTGCTCAGCACTCATTCTGCAGTCCCAAAGTGTGGGAACCCAGGACATCCCTCTGGGTGCCCTGGATGGCCAGAGCCGCTGGCAGGGGGCTCTGAGACCCTGGCATGCAGCCAAAGACACACGTGGGGTTTTGATCTTAGCCCGTGGAGCAAATTACTAACTCTGTATGAAGAATTACAAGCCACACACACAAGTTTAGGTATTGTAGTAGAAGTAGTCACGAAGTGAAAGGAAGGGTTTTTGAGTGCTGTACAGGGGGGTTGTAAGCCTTGTACGCAGGGGTCCAAGTTTTGTACATGGGGGTCAAGAGTTTTAAGATGGAGGGATTTGGGTGTGCCCTGTCCTCTTTCTTTCTCCTTCCTAGCCTCCATGTCTTTGGTGATGTTGGCACTCACAGATTGGTTTAGAGTAGAAAGTCACTATTCAATATAGATGATAGGCATTGGGGAAAAAGTATAAACATGTAACACGTAATGTGTGATATAAAAGATGGCACCAGCCCCCTGGGAGGGCAGTGTGCCTTTGTCTGACCTGCTGAACGGGCCACAGCAGTTCAGGGAGAAGAATCTTTTAGATAACCAACAATAAACTACCTTGAGACCAGACAACAGAAGACTACTGAGTCTTTCTTTGAAGGCACGGGTTGGAAGAGGGACTTTTTCATCTTTCGGGGTCACCCCAATCCGGGGCACAAAACCCCACACCAAAGGATCTGGATGGGACTCTTCCTTTCTCCAGCAGACATGTGACTTTTGACACAGAATAAAAACCTGGCACCTGTATCCCCTAGCAGCTGGAATGCCCAGCCCTGCCCCTCTCACTGCTCCCCCTGCGAGGGAGCCCAGCGTGGCAGATCTGCTCCTTGTGCAGGCAGGGGCTGCTTGTCAAGGATCATAATGATGAAAAACTGTAAATCTGCAACACCTCATTCTGCAAGATGGAGACACTTATTGGGAAAGGGGAGAGATGGGGCAATTCCTGGGGCAGGGATGCTGAAAAAAAGATTATCTTCTGAGCAGTGACTGCAAAGATACAAAGAAGCTACCTGACGTAACTGAAATAATGGAAATAATTCTACATCTACTGCATCAACTGCAGTACTGGCCTGGCCCAGCCATTTCATACAAAGACTCTGCTTATATCCTGCAACTAGAATTCTCATTCATTCCTTGATTATTTCATGCTTGGACTATTGCAATAATGTTTGTGCCAAGTTACTTTTTTTTTTTTTAACCACACACTACAAGGCTATTCAGAGCTTCCGTGTTTGCTTTGTTTCTCACTGAAGTATCCTTGCTGTTCACATACTTTTTTCCTCACTGTTATTCTCCTATATGTGTTCAGTTACATATGAAATCCAGATTGGAACTTCAATATATCACTGTAATCATTCAAGAACCTCAAAAACAGCAGACTCGAACTTTCTGAGTATTCTCCAGTCCATTTGCTGAGCTTGTATCACAGCTGCTACCCAAATAATCCATCTTTCTTTTGCATGCTTAAAATATATGCATTTCACGTGTTCTTATGTCTGAAGAACTTCAGATATTTTGTCCTGGTGCTTATTTCAGTGCCTAGAGATCAACTAAATTGACAACTTTTTTTCTGCACTTTAGCACATTCTCAGTCCTTTGAAACAGTGCACTGGTTGTTGTAATTCCAGAGGTTTTCCACAAATGTCCCAGTGTTCACATTGAAAGAAAATGCAACAAAAAGCACAGCACATTTAAAGAAGTGAGAGGTCTCCCCTCCCCAGCTAAAGCAGCTCTTTGTGCTCCCTCATGTGAGGGGAGATCACCACAGTTGGGATTGCAGCAGTGCAAAGTAAAAATGCTTGTGATACTGGAACAACTGTATCTGAAGCTTTGAAGATTTTATCTGGCATCTGTTGCTGTTATTTTATACTTCTGTGCTGTGCTAGGGAAAAAAAATTCATGAAAGAGTGAAAGTTGAGGGACTGGCTCCTTGCACATCTCCTATTTCAGCCTCTCAAAGCTGTTCATCTGCCAATGGCCTATCTGGTAAGAAACAGTAAAGAAAAAATTCACAACACTCAAAAATCAGAGATTTGCTTTAATGCACTTAAGCATGAAAACCCATCAAATTCTAGTGAGAATCTTACCAAAAAAGAAAAAAAAAAAAGGGAATGTCACCATATCTGCATCCAACTTTTAAAAATCCATCAAAGCATTTCAATATAGACTGGATGTACCAGGATTGACTACAACAGTACTTGGAATAAACTGCTAGCATGGCACACAAGAAAAGGTGGCAAGAGAGAGAGTAAACAGTATTAATGGTATTCAATAATGAAATCGTGTCTGTGTCTAAGTAGAAACTAAATTACTATCTGAGGTTTCCTTAGCAGATTATTTAGAAACTTGCCAATAGACAAACAAAGTAAATGACAAGACTCTCAATCAGGGCTGCGTTCCCCAGCAGTACAGCTTAGTAAAAATGATACAGACTACTTGGGCTGCTCCTGGCAAGGCTGGCTCTCCTCAGGGAACTGCTAATGGTAAATAACACCAGCATGATTGTGAACTCCTTACTCAGGCTATGGTTAGGAAGATGTATCCTATTCTCTGGGAAAGCATTGTGACAACTCATTTCTTCATTCTCAGAACAGAAACAAAAGATAGTATTTTGTACTGGTTCCTTCACAGGGGCAGGATAGCTAAGGAAAGATAAAAGGAACTCTCCTTGACATCCTCTGGGTACATGCACATTTAGATGCAGATTCTGCAGACACAGATGTGCCTCGTGCACATCTGTACAGTGTCGTGGACATGAAGCCTCATGAACCAGAAACGTCAGAATACAAACAATCAAAATATACAGATGGTAATTCCTGTTTATTTGGGAAAACACACAGCAGTTGCTTTAGCTGTGCACGTTCAAAATGAGGGTTCATGCTCAGACAGTAGCAGCAAACTCTCCAGCTATGGTTTCCTGTGTTCCCCTTATGAAAGAGTGTAGCATTGATTTCTGGAACAACTGTTCCACTAACAAGATGCATATGGAAACGAATGCCTTGCAGCTGGTTCCAGCAGGGTTCACTGAAGACTACTATTCATCTCTGATGAATGCAGATAAAAATATTCAAAGCTCAGTTTACTGATCAGATCAGATATTAATGGGAAAGTTTTTCCTACTTCTCTCAGCTTAGCTCCTCTTTAGAAAGTCAGCTCAAAGGAGTGAGAAAGCAAGAGAGCCAGAACCTCCCATTTTGACTATCCTGCATTTAAGGGAGATGAGTACTTTTACAGAGGAATGATAACTGAGCACATGGTGTGCCAGAGTTTTGGTCAATACCAAGATTTATTATTCTGAGGGACTGAAGGAGTGAAATACTGACCACAGCAAATAGCCCATTAGTTACCTCTCAGTTCAATAAGTCTTGATGCTTTCCTTACTATGTGCTGATTATTTCCTGTCCAATTCACATTAGCAGCTTATTTAATGAGAACAATCTAAGCAAAGAGAGAAATTCACACATTTACAAAGGATATGGCCAAGTTACATTCCATCACAAGTTAACACCATTTGCTGTTCTTTCAGGAAATAACCATTACCCATCATTCCTGTTTTAATGCCAGCAATTGCTTTTGAGAGGAACACTCAATTCTTACATTCACCACCGGTTATATTTTAAATAATAGCATCTTAAAGGACAGCAATAAGTGCCTAAGTGCTGTAGGACAAAACATTCACACACTGATAGTGTCCACTAGCTTGACAGCATGGCCAAAGTTCCTGTTCTTAATGGACACCTTTCCCCACTCACAGGGTCATCTCTACTCTTGTAAAGCCTATTTTTCTTCTATTAACTTCTCCTAATGTTCACAGCAGCTGCACAAAATCTTGGGAGAGAAAGGATTCAACATTTTAGACAGAAAAAACATCAGTAAGGACATGCACAAATAACAGAAGCATCGTAGAGTGGTGCAAAGAATTTCACATAGAATAGGAGAGACTGAAGGTACAAAGACGGAAGAGATGCCTTGAACGCATCATAAGATTAAAGGAAAAAAACAACTGTATGAGGTTTTTACATGGGATTCTCTTTACAAAGCCACGATTAGATAAACATCTAAAAAGAACGCATCTACATCCTCAGCCAACCTCTGGTTTTTTTGTTCTCTGAGAAGCCCAAATGGTTTTGATTACTCAGAAGAGTATTTCTTGAATGAGTCAGCTCTCAGCACTGAAGCTCATCAGCAGAACAGTCATCAAGGGAGGAGGGCACACCAGCCAGTGCCAGCACCCCAGCTCAGCTGGGGAACTCCTGTGACAAAAGCACCATCGTCTACAACATCCTGCCCCAGAACACGGCAGACCCATTCCATGCCATTAATCACAAAAATTAACACTGGGAATAATTAGACATTACATCTTTTACCTGAAGACTCAAAAAGGAGTTTCCTGATTTGGGTAAGCCCCTTCCTACTTCTGGTTTTCCACAATCTCAAGCAATGACTGTCACATTAATTTTGCACAACAGCTTTTCAAAAGAACAGGTATGAGTAGATAGAGGTCCTCCAGAGCTACCATCCCTTAAGGTACAGCCATCTGTGTTAGCATCTCACATTGTAACCTCCTAAGGCCCTAACCCTGAAGCTACTCATTTTTTGGCCTCCTGCAAGGCAAACTAGGGTCTGCTCAGATTACCAGCAAAGTGTTCTGAGCCCTGCCAGATGCAACACTTGACACTGAGAGGCATCTTTGAAGGTCTGGAATATTATGCTCTGTGAAGAAGCAAACGTTACACAAGGGAGGGTCAAGTCAGAAAGCCCTGGATCTAGCAGATGTTTCAGCAGCGTATTTCTGTAGGCTTTTGTTTCAAGTATTGTTTTGGTTTTTTGTTTAAAAACTAGTTTACGTATTTACAAAAATATGTTCACACTGATGAAAAAGCACCTGAACTGCTACTAACTGTCACTCTGATGGGTACTAGAAACAAACTGAGCTCTGTGGCAATTATAAATATGTGCTAAAAATAATTTCAAACCTGTCCATTCAGTGGTCAGCCTAACAGAAAAGATGAGTTGGAAAAGCAAAGACTGCAGTGAAACACATTCAGGATCCACAGCTGCTTCTTGTGACCGTGCTGTGCCTATTCCACATTTCTGTTGCACTACAAGTAACTTGGGCCAGTCCCAGTTTAGGAAGTCCTTGGCAAACTCTAAGACACAATCATGTCAAAACTTACAATACTACTATAAATAACAGAATAAATCCTTTGCCAAAACACACGAATACACATGCACAGAGAATTCCCCCTAGAAATGTCAGTTGAGCTCCTCAAAAATCCTAAAAAGAACATCTAGGAAATGACAGTCTCTGCTGAGTTTTGCTGTTCCTATTTAAAGACAAGCTAGTCTTCTGTTTTCAGCATTTGCTCACTTCTGAATTTGGTTTAAAGAGCTGCTAGCAGAGACTTAATGAAGTTTCTTCTAAAGGGCTGACTGTGTTTCCTGCTGTCTTTTTGACAGAACCCATTCAAAATGGGCCTTCTTCATTTAATTATCTAGTCTTTACTTTTGCAAGTTTTATTTCTGAACTAGAAATTATAGTCAGAATTGTGTCTGTAGACGACAGGGTTATTTTACAAGGCTTAAAATCCTTTCATTTCCAGTGAAAGGAGAAGTGTGGTGCAGCTCTGTGCACAAGGCACTGGAGCTCACATCCACAGGCACCTTTAGGGATGTGGGTACCTCATACAAACGTTACAGGTCTGAGGGTTGTTCAACACCTGATCAATGAATGAAGTTTCTCCTCTCAACACTCTTGTGCCTGAGAGGATCAATATAACCAGGCAGCACAGGGTAATGCTACAGATCACTCATAAAACGAGGAAAATTCCTGATCTCCTGAGCTCCTAGACCATTCACCCTCCACAAGAGCTCCAAGCAGCACAAAGGTCTCCTACAGGCTACTGAGGAAATAATCTAAAAGCACAGTATAGGACAGATATATCCTGTGGAAGATGGATATTTGAGGGCTCTTTGCAACATGGCTGTGCCCTTTTCCCACCCCCAAGCAGGAAAACCACAACTGGCCGCCTGCTTTTGGACCTCTCCACCCCCAACTCAGGATTTATTACAGAAATCTTAAGCCCAAAAATACAAAAGCTCTGCAAGCAGGCAGGCACAGCCATAAAAAGAGAGAGACCTAGGCTGCTGTAAATCAGTTCTACTCAACTGAAACCAATACAAAGCCATAGCTCAGCCTAACACACATGGTCTGTGCTGGGGCTCAGCAGAAGCTGAGGGGGCTGCCAGGGGCTGTCCTGGTCTTGTTTACTCCCTTTGGCCAAGTCCCTTAGAAGGAACTCCAGGCTCACCAGCCCTCAGCCCAGCAGAGCCTCCTTCCCTGCCCGTAATTGCTGGGGCTGGGCCAGCAGCTGTTGTGCAAATAACTGGAGGGGAGCTGGCCTGACCATCTGAGGATAGGGAAGGGAAGCAGCCTACCAGATAATGCCTGTAAAAGAGCTTGGAAACCACTGGCACAGGCTAATTGCTTACTGCAGAGTGAAGTTTCCCCTCTCTGTAGGCTCATTTGATGTAAACTTCCTAGGCATGTCCAAAACCCTACCCACAGGACAAATGTTAGTACATTAAGTGCTTAGCCAAGCCCTGCTCAGGGTTCCTGGGAAATATTCTGGGGAATGAAGAAGCAAGGAGAAAGAAACAGATAGCATGATCATCCTCCTCACTGTGCTCAGCTAGAAACAAACATCTGTCTGGTGTCTGGGCTCTGCCACCCACCATTTATTCCCATTTTCAACCTAAACACAGAAGCTCAGCACTTTCATAACTTCTGGTCCCCTCAGTGAGCAAATATGAACAAAATGGCATCAGGTAAGAGAGGCTGAACTGGCTGAAAATCAAAAGTGGTCATTTGCCCTACATTACTGAAATGTTTAGATTTATTTTGCTTGCCTGACCCCATTTGCAAATGAGATAGATTGTATTTTGACATCTAATAGAGATAACTTGTGTATATTGATGGAAAAACCTTCTACACTTACCTATAATCATTCATTCCCAATGAAATAAATGGTCTGGATAAAAGAGGGGTGTTGGCAGTCAAAAAGTAACAGTTGCATATTTATATCAGCATTCAGACCTCTTAGAAAGTAATATTTTTCCTTCACCTAAAACTAGCCCTGCACAACAACCCTCTTGGACAAGCAACAAATGTCTCAAACATATCTCAGCTCTTCCAGAAAAGCACACACAAGTTCAATATAATGCTTGAAATCTTCATAAAAACTTGTTATATATTGGATATCTTCCACACAGTCAACATAGCTATTAACACCATTTCTAGAACACAGCAACCAGCAAATCAAAGACATCATTCTGAAGTGTATTTTTATTTGAGGTATTTCAAAATTGTGCAGGTACACATGCTCTTCCATAAGACTTTATGAAAGCAATAGGAAAAAAAATAAAATACCCTTCCAGTATCCTATATTTTCAGCACCACACATCCTGGCTTGATGCACTGACAAGTCTCATTGTTGTCATTATAGACTACCACAAAAACACATACATAAAACCAAATAATTGTAAAAATTGTGTTGGTTTTTTGGTTGTTTTTTTTTTCTTTTACTCTGGAGATACATATATATATATATATATATATATATATATATATATAGATGCTTACAGTCTTCCTAGAAGGTGCAAAATGGTAAGCAAATGGTGAGCTTGGTACTGATTAGACCAGAAGAGCAAAGAAAGGTCTGGGAGCATGGCTGACCAAAGGTACGTCAAGAAACAAAAACAAGACTGAAAGAAGGAGGAGAATAAAATGGCAGAAATGCAAGAAAGGCAGGCATGTGTACAGGGGGAATTTGCAAGGAAGGCAGAAGTAGGAAAATACACTGTAAAACTAATATAAACTGAGCACATTAGTAATAAAAAGGAAGTACACAATTTGATTCTGGAGACATTTCATGTTTTAGTGCTCTGGAGAAGACAAGTCACTCACCCGAGTATGCCCAGTAAGGATCCCCTGAAGCCTTTCTCCTGCGGATCTGCACAGAACTCCCATGTCTGCTCTCATGCAGAGAGCCCACGTAACCCTCGGTCAGAGCTGGCAAGAAAAGAAGCAGGAATGGTTAAGAAAGTGGTATTGGCTCCCTGGAGTTTGCAGAGTGAAGCTTCAATCTTTGCTGAGCACGGACTACAAACCAGAGACTGCTTAAAAGAATTTACCAGGCTGAAACCTCCCCCCAGCCAAAGGAGAAGCCAGGACTCACTGATGCCATTATTCTGGTCTGGATGCCTGTACAACTCCAGTAATTTCCATAAGGAAATTCTGATGTACACAAACAAACGATATGAACCTTGACATATGACCAAACTTTCTCTGTTTAGACCCAGAAGATAAGTTTACTTTGCCAATGTCTACCAAACTATGTCTGTCAAAACACCCAGTGTGCCATACCAATGGCTTACAGCATGAAAGGCAGAGAACAGGAATGGAGAAATTTTTGTAAAACTCCACAAGGTGTTAAATTCAAGTAAACCAGAAAAAAAACCCCACATCCTACCCCTACCCACCTACATTCCATCCCAGGACTTTTTCCTTTATACCTCAAATAATTTTTATTTTTTTCTTTTGTAAAGGAATGAATTGCTCCCATGATGATGTGGGGTATTTGGGCTTTTTATGTGCACATTTGGTTTATTGTTTCTATGCATCTGATTGAACCAACGTGGAGGTGTGTAAATTCACAAATGTCAGTAGAAAGTCTGTAATAAATTCAACTACATTTTTCAGAGCACCATAATAAATGCACACAAACAAAAACCACCTTAGATCCATAGACATGCGGAATGAGGAACAAGTATGCACCAAATGGCTTTATGGAAATTTAAGCCCAACTTCTCCCAAACCACTTATTTGATCAGTAAGAAACTAGCTGAATAATTCAAATTAAACCCTCAGAAAACCCCATGAAGCACTGCTACCCGTATGCAGTCACCAAGTGCTGCATTCCCTTCTATTCCCAAGCCAATTACAGCTGGGCTGGAGAGAAGCCTGGAACAGGACTTTATTGAACATCATGCACCAGTAACTCAGAATTTGCCTTTCTTTCCCTTTGAAAAAGCTTCTGGGAGGCTCTTGCACCACAGCAGCAGAGAGCCTGCTGTGCCCAAAGTTATCCATGAGTGCTGCACAGCTCTGGGTACAACCTTCCCTCTGCAATGTGGATTTCTGCACGTTTTGGAACCCCAAAGTGGAAGGAAAAGTCGTGCAATTTCAGGAAAGGCAGTACAGGTTTGCCCCTGCCAAATCATCTCTTGTGCGAGCAAAGGTACTAATTGTGCCATTTGAATGAGTTTTCCACATTCCTTGGCAACTTTCTAAATGTTAAATTCACCCTAGGCTGTGAACTAGGAGCACTGGAACACATCATGCTACCAGGATTTGTAGGCAACACGACCTCGCATGCTTTGTCTTCCTCTCTAAAAATACTAAATTAAACATCTTACTTCAGTCTTTTTTTTTTCTTTTTATTTACTTTTATACGTCTACGTGGTTGGGAGTTAACAGGCACTCATTTCAGCAGGAAAGAACGGGTGTGGGATGTGGAGACCCAAACATTCTTGGCAAAAAACCACAAAACTGAACAAAGATAAGAGACCATGAGAAGCCCAAGGAAGACAGCAATGAAATAACCTAGGTAGATGGCTGGAAGGGCTATCAGAAAAAAATGGCCAACTTATTCACTTAAAAATCACATGTGCTGACAAATACACCTGAAGCCTCTCCTTGTTACAAAATGAAAGCGGCTTTCTCCTGAGCATCCTCTACAGAAAAGCCAAGCAATTGTGGGATTTCTCTTGCTGAAAAAGTCTGAACCTTTCAGCAGGAGGAAGATTGGACACTGCCTCCTCCAAAGAACAAGGTGCTCCTGCAGGTCTGCTCAGTGAGCCTTCCTGTGTGCCTTGACATCCAGAGAAAGGCACTGAGTCTACATAATCAATATTTGTCGAGAGTACAGGGGCTCCAAGTCAGTGCAAAACATCTCAGGTTGTAAACACCTCTGTACTTCTGGCTGGAGCCATCAAAAAGCCTCACGGTAACCATGGTATGGCCATGAATCATGCCTCTGATCTTCAGTGTCTTCTGTGCAGAAAATTAAATTATGCAAACCCAAGCCCTTATGAATGCCTAACTTTAATGTGAAATTAAACATTTGCTTTCATCAGCATCTTATTCATGCAATTATAAACCTGATATTCTTGTGAAAAGATGCAGTTTTAGTTTTCTGCATAGATACTTAACAGATTTGAGCACCTATCTGTATTTATAAAAAGATGAAGAGTCATGCTGTACACAAAATTTTTTCTACCATAAAAGATGTTACAAACCAGGAGGGAGCTCAAGTACTTTGCAAGAGAAGTAGGGGAAGAGACTTGCTGGTTGCTAAATAGCTTCTGTAGGACTGAAAAAGAAACAAACTGAGAAAGAAACATCCTGTTCTAAATAAAATCCTGCACCACTGCTAGAAAGCCCAACATTAATGTCAATAACAATGCCCTTATAAACATGCAGTAATTCAGCAGTCATCAGCAATTTAGAGAAGATATACACTTATTGGGCAGCTGCAGAAACTCTGGGAAAAGGATGATAGAAACTCTGGGCAAAGGATGATAGCTCAGAATCTCTGGCCATGCCATGAACTGGAAAGGTAACGGTCTGGCTCTTGCAAAAATCATGCCACAACACCCCCTAACTCCCTCAGCCTGTTCACAGTACAACCAGGCATTTCTTCATGAGGCCGCAGAAACACAAGAAAAAACAAGTATTGTTGTGCTAGTGAACAAACAGATATTGCTGGCCATATCTCACAGTGGTAAAGTCATCAGAAAACCAGACTCAGCCTCATGGTGCTTCTGTTCTTCAGTGTTAATTGGGGTCAGTGACTCTCTCATCCTCCAGGGGTCCAAGGTACAGAACAGAGCATACAGTGGCTTTTCAGATAAAAGTCTGAAACAGCCAAAGCATTCAAATCAAGTTATTTCAAAAAAGGAAATGCTTCATACAGCAAAACAATCCTATGTTTCAGGTAGAATCACTACTTTTTCCAGATTTGGGGGGGGGAGGTGGGGAGGTGGGGATGTATCTTCTGACCAAAACAACCTGGCACCAATGAAAGTTTAAGTTTTTGAGAAAATATTTAGGTTATATAAGCACCAATGACTACAGGATTCCAAAAGTCTTTTTTCAGCTGGGAGACAGTTAACAGCTCCAGAACAGGGAGCAGCCAAGTGGTTTCCTGCTCCACTCCTGCAGAGCTGGATGCTGGAGAAAAGCCAGCAATTAGACAGCCTGGTTTGACAGGGAGCAAACAGGAGAGGCTCCTCTCTTCTGGGAGCCCTGCAAAAGTTGGGGAAATGGAAATCAGGGCAATAGGAGGGGCAGGAACATGCTCCAGGAAGGCTCAACATGGAGCAGCCAAATTAGAGGGGTGGAATAGAGGGACACAGAGCAGGAGGGAGAGATGAAGAGAAGGCACAGCAGAAACCCTTGCCTTGCAAGTTTCCTTTGATCCATCAAGCCAGTGCTGATTGCAGAGGGGAAATGAGGACCGTAATATATGGTCTGAGGCTTGCAGATACACGATTGAAAGAGAAAGGGAGAGACTGCACACTCAGATTCACAAGTGTGAGATTAAACCCTGAGCAGCTCCCCTGGCTGCCGGGCGCCGGGGTGTGCTGGGTGTAACACCCACAGCCTGTGGAGCTGTGCTGGGCTCTGCAGCCCTGCTTCTGCCAGAAGGAGAGGATCCTTCAAAGGCAGCATGGAGAAATCCCTTACACGCCATTTCATATCATTTTAAGCAGCACTGAACGCTACATGATTTTCGATGATGTGCTAAATGAATCAGCCCGGGCACAGACCTGCAGACAGCAAAAGCAATGCTGGCTGCACTCAGCATCCTGAGCAGCTCTCCATTCACTCTGACTCAACATTAACTTTCCAATAAAAATTATTTGATAAGTGCCCTCAAAGGTACGATAAGGTAATTCCTGCCTGAGTACCTTACTGGTATTCATAGCTCACATGAAAACACAAAATTTTATCCCCAATCTACCTTAACTATAAAGCTATTTCACTATTCAGAGAGATTATACCCTCGGCATTAGTGTTTAAAAGGTATCAAGCCATCAGCTGTGAAAGAAAAAGCCTTTAAGATCGATACGTTACGTCTAAATAGTGAAATCATTAGTTATAATGGCAGATTAACTAGATTGTGTGCCACACTCACATTCTTTTAAGCTTTCTTTGAAGACAAGGGTTGCACACAAATCTGTTTTCGGATTAAAGTGGGACAAATTCAAAGGTACACACATTGCCCACCTCATAATTATTCTGACTTGCCACCGTGGGCTGTAGTAGCAGCTGAATCACAGTTTTATTCCTAGTCCCTAACGTGTATGAGCTTCTTAACTGAGTAGTTCAACACGGAGCTACAAGCCAGCCTTTGGAGACAGAGCCTTGTTCACTGGAGTCTGGAGTACTGTCACAAGATGAGAACACTTCAAGCAGGGAAGTTAAAGAAAAGATCTTGTTAGTGTGTAACAAAAGAAGCACTAAATAACAAGGTATTCTAGCAATTAGTTCTGTATCAAATCAATGCCTGCCGAAAAGCAACTTTTCAAAACTAAGAAAACCATTCTTTTCTTGAAGACTGCACAGCACTGCATTTTAAAAAGGCATGAAAGCTCAGAGACATTACTTGAAGGGCTTTTATACCATCTCTTAAATGGAGATAAAGAGATGAGTGATGCAAGATACCCATCTGCAAGCCTCACCAGCAAAAAGCAGCACCTTTATCTAGGTGCCTTCACTGTATTTTAATTGGACTGTGCTAAAGAGAAGCAGGTAAGCTGGAGACACTGCAATGCTATGCACTTCAACACGCACTGTGCTGAAATGAATTCAGGCTTCCAGGCAATTTCTTAGAATAAATGTTGTCAAATGAGCCAGAAGGAAAGAAGAAAAGAAGAGGGAGGAAACTGATAGATAATAAATTTATAATATTGGGCAATTAAAATATTTTGCACAATTAGTATAAATAATACTTTAATTCATCTCCCTAGGCTCTTTCATGGTAAAATTCCTAAACAAAACTAGGCTATTTACCTTAAATATTTTACCACCCTTTGACAGCAAATAAATCTAGAAATATTTCAGGCACAGCCAATCCATTTTGATAGTGCATTACTTTTAAACAGACTTTTCAGACATGGATCTCCATATTTTGCAGATTATTTTATAACTTGCCAAACAGGGACGGAAGTTACAACAACATACAGTGGTCAGACAGCATCAACAAATTATATTCTGAATGTGACTTCATCCCTCGATAATGCTGCAGAGATTTCTTCCCATTATCAGATAAAAGCCAGAATCTGTTCTCCTGTGAACACATAGCCAATTTTCACAGCTTTCCATTAATGAAATATGGGAGTTAAAAATGACGAGTTTCTCGCAACTTAAGTGAAATAACAGATACCCAGATGCTACATCTGCCACGAGACATATGTCCCTTTCCCAGATGACAGTCACCCAGACAGCCCCTTAATTCCTGTGCGAGTGGAATCCACAGGTCCATTCGTAAAACTGACACGGAGGCTTTTCACACCATTCATTCTCTGTAGCTCACGTGTCTGATAGATGATGTGGTAACAGCACAAATCCTAAGAACAAGAACATAAATGCAGAGCACAGCAGGCCTCTACAGGAACTAACCAGCAGAATGCAATTTGAAGATGAAAAATAGTCCAAGGAACATGCTGTCAAACTATGGGGATTAAATTAACTGGCAGAATTAAAAGCCCTTATCCCAAACATGAATACAGCAGTGACTAGGTGTACCCCTTGCTAACCTGTTGTGTTCAATGCCATGAGTTAAATGCAGTGCAATTTTGTAATACTCCAACGTATCAGCATAATGCAGGTCCCTGAGCAGCAGAGCTGGTGAGGACAAGCAGTGGAAAAGAGATTTGCAGCACAGACTTTTCCTTGTATGACAAGGGATGGAGTTTAAGGGCAACAAGAAAGTCTCTGATGCCCTGGGCAGACCCTGGGCACGCACTGCACTGTGCTGCCCGGTGCCATCAGCCCCTCTCCCCCAGAGCAGCTGCCCTCCCAAGGAGGAGCAAACCAGTCTCTTCAGCCAGGAGTTCCCACAGCTCCTGCTCTCACCCTGCCTGGCTTCAGAACCGAGATGAGCAAAGCTCATTAGCCAGACAATGAGGCAACTTCAAGATGCATTAATGATGCTCCATTAAGGGGACACAGAAAGAGAAGCTTGGGAGGCCAGGAAGAGACAGATGCTGCTGGATGATTAGAAAGGGCTTGATTTTGTATTTTCATGGCTTACACTTAGCTGGCATCAGCTGTGCAAGATGTGACATAGCTGGTAAATTTGGACCACTGATGTCAACCAGCATCACCTGCAGCACTTGGGCTCAGAATAAGCAGTCAACCAGATAACAAACAGTGCCATCAACTTCCACCTCAAGATAAAGCCCCACAAATAAACCAACTGCAACATCACCCATGCCAAGAGGATGGTGCCCTGCAGCAAAGCTTCTGCCAGAGAACTCGCAGAATACCCTGAGACTAAGGGTTCTCAGTCTGTGGAACATGAGCTCCCATCTACCCATGTGTGAGCTACATGTAATGAAAAAAAACCAAACAAACCAGTCTGGTATTTTTCCCCCTGAAGAAAGTGCAGAAAAAACCAGCCCAGACAGCTGCAGGGCTGCTTCAGGAAGGAGGGTCTGCTGTTCTTGTCACACTGCCAGAGCTGAAGAAATGAAGTCTGAGCATCCCAGGAACACTCATCCCCCAACTCTGGGAACTGCAGACACCTCAAAACCAGCTGTTTGTAAAACCCTTATTTCACCAAACCATCCTCTGACACTTCCCAGAGAATACAGAAATACATTCCATTTACCTTTAAGACAAAGTTTTCAAACAGACTGGTACTCTAGGCATCTAAGCTGAGATACCTTAAAGAAGACTGAAACACACTATATTCTAAAACCTGGAGTCCGATTTTCATAGTCAGACAGAAAAATAATTGGGAGCACCAGAAAACTCTGTAACCTTGAAAACTCTTGGTCTGTGCATCCTTCACAGTCCCTCAGACTCCTGTTAACCATCATTATCTGCATTTCTTAAAAGGAAGAATCCTCATCCTTGTTCATCTTCTCTCCCCACTGCACTTCACAAGGATGCCATCACCTCTGAATTTTATTTGTAGTAATGAGTGATGCAAACACAGAAATAAAACTTCAGAGCAGAGGTTCATATGCAAGGCTGACCTCCACAGGGAAGCTGATGCTCTCTCAGCCAGTACTGACAGAACCACAGCAGGTATTTGGGAGAAAACAGATAAACTCAATTCTCCAGTACCTCAGGTAGCTTGGGCAGAATGAGCCAAGGCAATGAAAACCCAGATATTGGGGTAAACTCACTGCTCACACAGCCAGCTCCAACAAAGACAAGCTTGAAGCCAAGCTTGGAACAAGCTGGAATCTGGTGGCAGCTCAGTATATTTGTGCAGAAGAGACTTGAATCCTCAAGCCCAGGCACTCTGAGAAGGGGCTGCTTTGGTGTCTTCATTCATGGCATGGTTTATCTGGGAAATGTATAAACCACAGACACATAATGGAGTTTGTACTGGATTAACTGGGTCGACGATTGCAAAAGGGAGCTTTATTTCACTTCTTGCCTTATCGCAAGTACCCAAACTTTAAGGGTTTTGCAGCAGAAAATGCCATGGCCGGAACCTCCTGTCTCACTCTTACTCTCACATAATCAGGTGCTGTAGCACGCACAGTGTTAAAAGAGCACCCTCTGAATAGCAAATAAACATGACCTTAATGGAGTATTTTGTACTTCCAGTGCCTTGCTTAATGCAGAATCATACCATTATCATTTCACTAAATCCAGCAGTACTCACACAAACACACAAACTTATGCAAAATCAGCAGTTCCACATCTCTGCTCTAGAAATAATTTGCTTGCATCGACTGCCAGCATTTGTGATAGTACAGCCTTACTACATTTTCAAAATGGATTCCCCCAAGTACATGAAATATCTTGGTAAAAAAAAAAATCTTGACTCATCCAAAGAACCATAGCAAGGACCGTGGGACTCAGACCTGCTTTGTGCCTGACTTCTGTCCACCCACTGCCATCTTTCCAGACATATTCCTGCCTCCCTGTAGGCAACCTATAATTTCATTTCTTATCTTCCCATTAAAAGCCCCTTTGGATTCCATCAGTGGAGACTAACATCTACCTACAAACCAGGGTTTTTGCTAAACTGTGCAGAGTTCCCAGAGTACAACTGTTGTTGGGCAAGGGCTTCCCCTCTGCACTCCCTGCTCTGAGGGCTCTCAGAGTCCTCACTCCAAGGCATCCCCCAAATTCACCATCCTCCTCCATTCCAAGGGAGCAGCACACCCAGCATTCATCCAGCAGAAAATGCAGGGCACAGTGCTGATTTCAGTCCCATGGAGAACACTGAGCTCTTTATGAAGCCAGCAGAGCTGCTCCACTGCATGACACGAGATCAAACATGCCCCACTATCAAATTTGCACGGAAAGGGGCTTGTCATCTAATAAAAATCCCTCCTTCTTTATACAAAATGATTTTTTTAACCTGTGTCCTTTGGCCCATTTAACAATTTATCGACTGTGGGAAATAAAGTGAGGCCACATCAATCTCTTCCTGGTTATTTGGTTCTGGCTCTCAAATTAATGCTGAAGGTGGAAAGCTCTATAAAGAACTATTTAAGAAAAGAAAGGAGAAATGCTCTGGAGTCCCACTGTGGGATGTCTTCCTCTCAGTTTGCAGTCAGGTCTTGCCACCTACAGCTGCATAATCTCCTGAAGGAAAGATGGAAGAGCATAAATGTGCATGGTCCCCTGGACTGAGCAGAAATAACTTGAGATTTGTACCATTCTGTGCTGAAACAGATCAGTAGTGCCCAGGTAGCCAGATTTAGTGCCTCCAGCATGTGACAGCAATTCCAGCCAGATCCACCAAAATTATTTTGGGATCAAACTTAAAAGCTGAGTAGAACCAAGCAGGCAAACATTCATTTTTATTTGCGTAACAATGTATTTAATTTGGCTTATGATCCACAAAACAAGGTTTTTCATCCCTTTTTTATGCTGACAGCTTGCATTACATACGGATTTTGTAGCAAAGGGTTTCATCCACACTTATTTCCCAAAATATAAAGCTAAAGTGGAAACTGACATAAATAGAGATTTTTTTTTTTTTTTGTGCTGACTGAACAAGTTGTTAGTCTGGGATATATGCCCCAAAAACATGACCCATCACTCTGAGAACTCTCTCCTTTCCTTCCAAATAAGTTGCACTGTTCAGAGGGAGAAGACACTAAATACTAAAGAGCTCATCTGTGAACTGCATTAAACTTCCATCTTGGCTTTTCAGTTTCCCATTTGTGTTTTCACCCATGCAAGACTTTTTTTCTGGAAATTTCCCAGAAGGAAGATCTGGTGCTGTTTAGAGTCCCAAATTAATATGTGGTTCGTTGGTCATTTGTCTCCAGAGAATTCTATAAAGATCTTGACGTAGAACCTCGTACTACTAGGAGCAAGAGGATTAAGGCCTTGGGCAGCAAGAACAAGAACAAAAAAACTAAACCGAATAAAAACAAACAAAGAAACACACACACAAAACCCTCTACAAAACCAAAATCAAACAAACAAAAGCAAGCAGAAACAGAGCTCAGATGAAGTAAATAGACCAAAATTACCAGCAGTGGTGCTCACTTTTAATGATACAGTGGTGGGATGCAGCACAGGCTGAAAGGGCACAGGGACACTGATCCTTCCTATCCAACCGAGTCAAAGCATCTGGAGGACAAAGCCAACCCCACACTCCATAAATGTAAATGATGCTAAACCAAGAGGAGGAGAAGCCAGCAAGAATGCCTCAGAAATATTCAGCTGCCTGGCAAGCTCATCGAAATGGGCTGATGTAAGTGAGACATTCCACTGAAGATAAATGTAAGGCTATGCAGTGGGGGAGAAATAATAATCAGTGCAGGAATGAAGTGAGAGAGTGCTGTTTAGAAAGCAGTAATGCAGAAAGACTTGAGTATTAGGGTGGATAATGAATTAGATGAAAGTTCATGCTGCAATACCACTGCAGAAAAAGACAATTGCTATCCTGGGCCACATGCACAGAGATACTGGAAGTAATAACTCAGTTTCAGACAGTTTTTGGCAAGCCTGTCACTGCAGTGCCACATGCTGTTTGAGGCCTATTACTCAAAAAAAAAAAAAGTGAAATTCATTTCTAGCAAAAAATCTAAGACCTGGGGTGGAGGAGGGGGAAGGACAACAGGGGATGACACATGGCACATTAAATGAATCAAAGCACCTTTAACACCAACCTTGTGCCCTCCTATTCTCTGCTGGCTGGGGCAGCCTCAACCCAGGCTGCTCAGCCCTGCCTGGCTGTGTCCTGGTGTGCTCCTTGTCACCCTCTCTAGTGCCTCACTCCACCCTCCACCTCCTTGTTTCATACATCAATTTTCATAACAAGCCTCATAAAGAGCTAGATTTTAGAGCACTCAGAAATGGTGATCTTCAGGCAAGAAGTGCTCTCACAGCACAAGAGTGAAAGAGGAGGAGGTGAAGAGCTCTGTGAGGAACAAAGGGATGCTTTCACCTTCTGCCAGGCCCGGAGAGCTCAGCTGAACACCACGATTTAAGTAAGCAAGGGGCAGGTTTGAGAGGAGGAGCTCAGTGCACACAAGTGCTGGAGACAACACAGGCTTGGCTTGAGCGTCACTGCAGCTCAGCTGTGGCTGAGAACGGAGCGGAGCACACGGATCAGCAGCAGGGCATGCCTGAGACACAGCATTCCTGCAAAGTCCCAAAGCAGGCAACACCTTCACTCTGGCACGGGTGGAAACAGCCAGGAGCTGCACGCTCCACGGCCAAGCTTTGCCTTCCCAGAGCATCCCTTCCCAAGGAGGCTCAGGCACAGAACGCTGCCCCCATTCCCAGTGCTATTAATCCTACAGTCATCGCAAGCACTTCAATTACTGAGAAACACAACAAAAGCTCTGTGCCTTGAAAGGCCAGAGAAATCCGGTGTACAGCCCGCAGCCTGACAAATGTAATTGTTTTCCTAAGGATCGTGAGAATCCTGGGGAAGACTTCAGCCCACCTGCAGGAAACAAGGTTGTTGACTGCTGCAGGTTCTCACTTCCCAGGCAGATTGCTTGGCTATTTAATTACAATACAGCTTTGTACTTAGTCCCCCTCTTGACTCAGAGAGCCCCAGAATGGTCCTCAATACCCACAGAAAGTTTAATTACTCCAGAAAATAACTCCCCCCGGGTGAGTTAATTCCAAAGAGTGCACATGTGTTCCACAGTTGTTATTTCTGTATTTTATCCTTCTTTTTTGCTTTCACTGTGAAGTGTAAGAATATTCCATCTCCCAGATAGCCAGTGCCGATGTTGAAAAACAGATTCACCCTTTTATGCAATACTTACAAAGATTTCTTCATGGTGGTATTCTGTGTTCTAGTTTGTCAACAAAAAGGAGATATTCATATCAAAACAGAGATCCTCTCTTACTCTGAGCAATTTAAAAATACATTAAAATGAGGAAATTACTTTCTAAATAACAAATGCATTAAATATTGACAACCTATTTTGCTCTGTGACAACCTTCCTCCTTCTATCCATGACAGGGATCAGTAAAGCTGCATCTTACAACTACAAAGAACTTCTATCAATACTGCACAGACTATCAAAAATGAGTTTTCCTCAAAAAAAAAAAGCTGCTCACCATTAAATATACTTTTATTGCTATTCTTTTTTACATTCTCCATACACACCAGTCTTTGCTAGAGAAATCAGAAGTAAGTCTATTCATAAGAAAACCTCTTGTTGTCTTTCTTTTCTTAACCCCCTAATTCATATTTTGTAAACAAGAAGCTCAAAGCAATCAGTTCCAGTCAGGCTTTTCAGCTTTGGATTTAAATCCTTTCATGACTTCTGCAAAACATGCATCCAAATTTCAGGGAGGGGGAGGAAGAGGACTCCTGACATTGTAATTTTCTGTGATGAGCAAACTGATGCATTACAAAGAGGCATCCACACACCCAAGCTACTTGCCAAGTGACAACCAAATCCGATTTGAACACGGGACTTGAAATAGCAATAAAAAAATGTAACAATGATTAGAAAATATCATCTACTGTATGTGGTTAGATTTAAAGGTGCAGGAGTATAAAGACTGACGTAGAGCACGCTTGGCAACTGATATGATCCATCCTAACACAGCATATACAAAGATCATCTTTGCTCATATGGACTGTATCCCTCTGTTTACTGCACTGCCCTGATGGGAAATAAAAGATCCAAACACGAGATAAGAAGTTAGTTTAAGCAGATCTGCTGAAATACCAACAAACTGCAAGAAGCTTAGCTTCCAACTGAGATGGCTCAAGTCATTATCCTATTAAGATGGATACTAGGATTTGCCAGGATTTTGAAAGCCAAAAACAATCACCAAAAGAACCCAAAAAAAAAAAAAAAAACCAAAAAAAACCAAACCAAAACAAAACAACTACAAAAAACCCAACAAAAACCCAAAAACAAACAAACAAACAAAAAAAAAACCAAAAAAACCCCAAAACAACACAACAAAAACCAAAAAACCACAAAACCCACAGCATACACAGAAAAGAGGCACACAGGCTAAAGCTTCCAAACTGAACAGCAGCAAGGGGCCAGAGCCAGCCTCAGAGAGAAGAAATCAGGGACAAGACTGAGCCACAGGGAAGGCGAAGGTGGTTGGTGCAGTAGAGAAAACCAGTCCCAGACTCAAAAAGCAGGCTTGGAAACAAATCATCCCATCAGCTTTCTGAACAGATACAAGACCAGCAAAGACCCTGCTATGGACAGAATCCTGCGAGCTGTGTGGTGGGGGAATGGAGCAGCAGGACCATTTCTGAGGGATGCTACACAGAAAGAACACCAAATTCTCAGAGACAGTCTGGTCTGGCTGGCAGGCCACATTCAGGTGGGCAGGTCTGACAGGTCAGCAGGACCACAGCACTGCTCACAAACAGAAAATGTTTTGGGACAGGAACACAGCAGGCTGCCCTGGCTGCAGGCAGCTGGAGCAGAAGGGCAGTGACAGGAGCCAGGACTGCAGAGCAGCTCTGCCAGGGCACCCCAGGGACAGGGCAAGGAGGAGAGCACCCAAACACAGGGCAAACCAAGCAGCCACACAAACACCACACGGACTGGTGCCCGTGGGGCCAGGCATGACTCGCAACGGCATTGACCATTTTCCTACCAGGAATCCACACTCTAAGTCTAAACACTACAATAACAAAAAAAAGCCACAGAGCAGGAGGCTGCTTTTGCAATTTTTAGCCACTCTGTTGCAGCAGAGTGGTGTTAATGCAAAGGAACTAGGCCCTGATTTAGCTGGAAACACTCCACTGGAGAATCTTATTTTAAATGTAAATTTATTAGAGCCCATTAAGCAACATGTGATCAATAACTATTCATTATTTTCAGTATAACTAAGGAAAGGAAAAAGGAAAAAGGTGCTTCTCAGGTCACAGTAAGGAATATATCAAGTCAAGAAAGAAGAAATCCTTGAAAGAGCTGCAAGTTCTTAATTGCCACTGAGGTCCAAGGCAGCTGAGATATTCAGCAGACTCTGCATTTCTGCCCCTTAGAATTAGGTAAGTGAGAAGGTGTTACACACTCTTTATGTCATTCACAGGCAAGGGTCCTGGGCTGATGTAAGTTTATTTGTACTATACAAAAACCAAGTGACACTCAAATTGAGATTTAAGGTAATTTTGTTTGTACTCCAGTTACAGACAATGCAGAATACAGGGGGAAGAGGGGGCAGAAAAAGATTTTCATTTTCTTTTTAACTTTACATTTGAATAAATATTAGTGCTTTAGGAAAAAAAATTAAAACTATACAGTGGTGCCAGAATATGCCAATAAAAACCTGTCACTATCGGAAATTTCACTTCTTGAAAATATATCTACTTTAATTTGCTTTTTAAAAGATGACTATGCCCTAGTAAAAAATCTGCAATTTCCAGCCAGCTACATTAATATTTCAACTTGGTAAATGATTATTTAAAAAAAAAATTAATAAAGTAGCACTTGCTGCACGCCTTTTAATAAGATTACATTTCTATTTATGACGTTATAACACGTTGTATTAAAAACAAAAGAAAGATTACCATGGGAGGAATAGAGATGTCTTTCTTCATTTGAAATTTAATTTAAAATGGAGGAAAAGGATTTTTCTTTTAAATTAATATTTCCCTTGCAGTGTTATGAATCCCAGCTTGTGCTATTGAATGAGAAGCAGGAAAGGAAACTTTATCATTTTTATGTAAATGCAAAGAAAAGTCAAAACTAAACTTCATTAAGCCTCATATATACCTGTAAAGCCAAAACTTGCATCTTTGCATAGTCTAAGGGTAAAGGTCCTAAGCCAAGGTGCACATTCCTCCTGCTGAAGGGGAGGGTAACGAGGAGATGCTATTGCTCTGTGTTATTACACACCCTAGGGCAGGTGAAGGGCAGAGCAGAAGAACAGAAATCCTCAAATGAGTTGTACCAGTCAGAGAAGAAGCAAAATATCTGCAGTGCCTGTCCATCCTTCTCACCCTTCCACCTGGAAGGCAGGAATGTCTTGCTTGCAGAGCCAACAGAGATAAACCTCCCATACCTGTTAGACATTTGTATTTTCTGATTCTGGGGAATGAGAGCAGCAGGAACACATTAGAGCCTACAGAGCAAAGTCCCCTTCCCTGGCTCCCACCACGTCATGGAGCTCTCACAGCTGGGTAGAACTGCTCTTACACGGTCCTGCACAATGTGAGATACCACAGCATTTCACAAAGACAGTCAGCACTGTCAGGAAAAACAGAGGTGCAGAGAAGACAAATCATTACCTGGTACCATCTGATAGCCATCAGTCAAAGCAGAATTAAAATGCAGCATCAGACCTGAGTGCCAGTGGAATATTCCATCCAGGCAGTTGCACCAATTTGTCCTTCAAAGTGAAACCCAAGGTGATAAAAGAATTTCACAGACTGCACTGGTCAGAAGGTGCACCCAGGCATTCAAGCACATAAGAGACCCACAGGAGACGCACACAAAACAAAGGGATTTGGGTGGCAGAGGAGTGACATTGTCCTGGAAAAGCATTTCTATGTGTATTTGCCATATTGCAAAAAATTATGCTTTTTTTCCCTTCTATTAGCTCCCACTATAGTTTGCAGGAATCTAGCCCAGACTCAAAATAAAACATTTTCAGGCGTTCAAGACAAAAGTACACACTAAAAGAATCACCTACAGCCTAAAATGGGACTAAGGGGCAAAATCACCATCTGAGTAGAAACCAAACCAGATTCCAAAACCCTTTCTGAATAACTCAAAATTCCCAGAATTAAATGAGAAAGTGTGCTTAGGAATTATTTATTCACAGCAATATATTCTTAATAAAAATCAAGGCTCCTGATATACACCATTCTATGGAAATGACCTTTAAATAGCCAGTCTTGGACAGCAGGCCACAACCACCCTTCAGAGGGGGTGGGGAGGGTGGGAGAAGTACAAAAAAAGGATGTTCTTCACATAGGTCTGTACTGATCCTTGACAGTCAACAAATTTATAACAGATGTGCCTCATTCTTGGTGCGGAGAAATGAATGCTGGAAACTGTTATTGTCAGGACAAATCAATTGGAGCCATATGTCTGCAGCAGCTGACAGCATCATGAAAATCTCAAACCAGACACAGACATGAGGATGTTGCAGAAAGTAGGAGCTTTCCCATTGTGCAAAGGGCCTTTGGGAAATGCCTCTCTGAGACAGGTCTGTGGAAATTAGCTAATATATTTTTGATTCTTTCAAATTTTGATTCTATCTGAGACTTTGCCCTCTCTTACCTATTGCCCAGACAGCAGGTTATAATTAACAGGAGGCAAAATGCTACAAATTACTCACAGGACACATCTCATTAAGATTCTTATTTTATCTAGATCAAACCAAAAACTGCCACAACTGGAAACAGGGAAGTTTCCTAACCTTCTCTACCACCCTGTGCTCCCCAGCCAAATGTCAGGCATTATTTATTCCCAGTGATAAAACCCAAGGGGAATACACAACTCACTGCAAAAATTTAACTGGCAACAAAAAGGAAGAAAATGCTAGCGCCCAATTCTAACAAACTCAAATTATGCTTTGAGAGCGTTTCCTTCTGCAGTGCTCCTGGATTTTTCCAGGAATACAAACTAGTTAGTGGTTGTCAAATAGCTGTACTGTAAAACAGAGTGGTTATCGAGCAGCTGGATTGTAAAATAGGACTGGACACAGTGGAACAGATCCATGGCCTTTTTTTTGGCCACTATGCTAGACCAAAGCAGTGTAACATGCATTACAAGAAAAGGAAGTAACTAACATTGTCAAGTCAGCAGGGTCTCATGTAGGTTAAAATGTAATGCAAGATCAGTGGCATAATTATCCACACCAAGCAATTTTTTTTAGTTTATTGACTATACTGCAGTTCCTGAATTGATGTCCTTGGGCTTAAATTACAAAATATTATTGCAACGTGGCAGATATTATAATGCAGATATTGGTAGCTGTGCAGGAGTTCTTGGTGTTTCTCTAAACAGACAAGTTTCTCCAAAAAAAGAGCCTTACTTCTACTGGTCCTAATGAGGCATCTGCCAGAACACAAGCATATTTCTGAGTAAAACACACACAGAGATCAAAATGATCAAGGCTTTTAAGGAAGAACTTCCAAAGAACTCTATCTAGCTCACTGGCATCCATCACTGCTGATCTGCACGGTGAGGAGGCTTCAGGAGCTGCATGTGATCACTTTCCTTAAGCCCCTTCCCCTCCCTTCTCTACACCACAACCCACAAGACTTTTCCCATTTAGATCACCATTTCCAACTCGGCCCATGTGCCCCTTCTGCAGCCCAAAGGGAGGAAGATAGTGAAGCTTAGAGGACTTGAGCTGTTTTATTTCTCTTGGAGAAGGAGTACCTCATTTTCCTCAGGAGTAACAGCGCAGGTAAGGCTGAGCAGGAGTGTCTGCTCCACCTCAAAACATGAACATGTAACAACGACCCAAAAGCACCAAAGTGAAAGTGCCACGACATCCAGGAGATCATCTTGAAAGCAACTAAAAAGGCTTTAAGAACAAAATCCAGCGTTTTGTTCCTGACTGTTCCCTGCAAGTAGAAAGCCTGTGTTCACACGTCCCCATGGAAGGCTGGCTACAGCCTTGGAATGAGGCTTGGTTTGAATGCTTAATGCTTTCTCAGCCTTCCAGATCTCCACCAGGGCAACTGCAACAAAATCTACTGCAGTTTTTCACCCTGTTAAGAAGTGACAGGGTCACAGTACTGACTGACACAAGCTGTAAGAGACTCCTGAAACTTGGGGCACCTACAACACACATCTGCTTCAAATGTCAGCCTGATAACATGGGAGGAACAGGGCAGGATCCTCTAGTCAGTGCTTTGCAGGAGGTCAAATCATAATTTAAATAATCCCTCCAGCCTTAACTTTTAGTCATTTTATACTCAGGAAGGCATGTGGGAATGTATCATGTCTCAATCTTGTCAGGAATAAGAAGAGGGAGGAATAATCAGAACATACTCAAGAGTTTTTGTGAAGAAGCCATACAGATAAAACATTTGGCACAGGGAAAACACCATACTTGTATTAAGAAACTCATCCATAGATCTGCAGCAATCAAATTTTCCTTTCCTTGGATGTGGAAGTTTCCATTCCTTGTGCTGGGGCTCGGGCTATTTAAAAAGTCATTTTCCCTCTGTGTTCTTTTGTTGACATATGATTTCAATGCTTTACTGCTTGTATTAATCCTATTTTGTCTTTCAGATAATAAGGATATTGTTGTTACTAAGTACTATGCTAATTGTTTTTGTCTAATATTAAAAATACATTGCACTGCCTTATTCTAATTAACTTGAGATTATTATTGAAATAATGGTTTTATTATTTTACCACTGGCATTTTACTGCCTTGGAGTCTTAGTTGTACTGAAGCTATTATGACTTTGTAGCAATTGACTAACTACAATTATTCCATTATCCAGCTTCTAACATTTAATTGGGTGAGTGCAGAAAATACTTTCCTATTACAAGATCTTTGCTTTCTGATTTATTAGAATTAACCTTCAACATACAGACTAGACACAGTTTATTTTTCCCTCTTCTCAAGAAACATCCTATGAGGATCACCATAAGCTTCATTTGATTTAATTAGGAGGGGCGAAAATTCAAAATATGTTACGAGATTTATATTGATGCCCTCCAGCACACATTCTTCACTTGACACTTTATGTAAGACTTCAACAGCCAACACGCTAGCCTCCTCCCTAGACAATCACACACTGCAGGGCAGGGCTGTTAAATGTCATTAGCATGAATTACTTTTTATATTGATTTTTGTTGCTCTGTTTCGCTTCCGTCCATTCGATGCGTTGCAGAGTTCAGATTTAAGTTTTAATTGAAATACTTGGAAGCCTTAATACCTTAGCCAGACTGCATTTGCCTGGTGTTCCAGCTACAGAAATCCATCAGGTTTCCCCGAGCTGCAGCGGCACCAGCAGCAAAGCTTGGCTCGGCAGCAGCCGAGAAGCGTTTGCTGCTGGTTGTACTCTGAGAGGCCCCAGAGCAGACCCTTCCCCTTGGGGTGCTCCTCCTCACAGCGGCAGGCCTGTTAGTCTACCAGGTGCCTTTTAAGTCAGGACTAAGGGATTGGCATGTCAGGAGACAGCTCAGTCTCAGGTGCCAAGCAGGGCTGGGCAGGCACCAGCTCTTGGCGGAGGCACCGGTGCAACGAGCACCGCGCACAGAAGGTGCCCAAAGAACTGCACGAGCTGGCAAAGGAGAGCAGGATATCAAAATGTTTGTGCAGTGGCCAGTCTGAGGACATTTCTCATCCTCTGATGTGTGAATAGCTAGTTTAGAGTCTGGGCACAACCTGTGCTTCCGTGGACAATCTGCTGGCAACGCGGGGGGAAGGGAGAGATCTTAAAAAACTAATCAGTAAGCAAACAAATAAACCAAGAGAATGACTGAAGGCTAAAGAGTGCTACACTTTGAACTCCTACACCCTCATTTCCAGCTTTTATTGGCATTAAGTTAGGTCATTAACATTTTATCAATATATTATGTGTATATAATGTTACTGAGATTAATGGACACAGGCAATGCTGCTCCCAAGGCAATCAGAGTTCTGTAATAAGTTATATGCTTGCTCTTCCAACAGGCTGCTCAGTGGTAGGGATGCATGGATTTTAAAACAGCTCAACGTTTAATATGTTAGAATTAAAAGTGTGACTATACTGCAGAATTAACTTTAAAAGAACAGATAACTTAACCAAGATTAGTATGCTGCTCCTGACAATCGAAGTTTCGAAACCCAAGTAGTTCAGCATATGCCTTAAGTCAATATGTATTGAACTCCAGGCCTCTGCTGCAGCTGATTAAGGACAAAGAAAGGACATGATACAATGCTACAGGAATTTTTTTTGTGTTCCTGAAGAAAGAACATTGCTCATTTTTATTAAGTCTTAAACTTTCTGTTATCTGGCTATCTAATACCAGGTATGTTTACTGCCCTCATTGCTGGTTTTAAGTTTGAAGTACCTAGCCTCAATTGTCATTCTGCTCATTTACTCTCATTAGATGCTGCTCTCATTTAGCACATATTCAATTATACAAGTTTCATTAGAAGCCCAGCCAAAACCCCACTGCCTTCCTTTTACTCCTCCTCCCCACTCTCCATCCTGCTGGTGTAGGTACACTCTTATGAAATATTTTAAAATTTTATTATTAGGATAATTTGCGTTTACCCAAGGGACACCCTGCAGCTTAGTATGTTGAAATGGAAGCAGTTAACTATTAAAAGCCCCCCAGCAGCACTTGGAATTTACATAACAGGAAGGAGACATAAGCTCCTACCTCCTGGTTAACTTCCAAATTCCACTACAAAGGGAAGACCTCTAGTCATGGTGATACAGCATGAAAGGAATTTCATGTCACACTGTAACAGGTGTCAGCACAATGTATTAGCTCCTTCTCAAAAGTCTTACAGATGTCTCTGCTTTGACCACCATGCACATTCATGGAGAAATTTAATTCAAAACCCCAGGTGAAGAGACTCACCATGTTACCAGAAATACTTACTTTACACATTCTTTTATGACTGCCTTAACAGCGGGAACATTCTCCTCATTCCCACAATACTTGGTGACAGAAATGCTGAGCAGACTGTGAAACCTCACAGAGAGCTGTTAATCAAAGCTTCCTAAATAACAGAGCACAAATATATAGCTCATTTTATCCAAAAGTGCCTGCACACCCCACCTGCACTCCTCCTCACAACCCATCCAGGCACACTGGTCCATGCTGAAGGAACAGGCTGATCCCATTTTCTTATGCAACTTCACACAACCATTTCCAAAACTATCTCATCACTGTCCAACTTGCCTACAACTCTGCCAAGTAGCTTTTTCATACTTCTCCTCCACTGCTATGTCCCATTATATTAGCAGGGAAGCAGAGAAAAGAACTAGCTTTCAAGTTAAAATTCTTGCTTGGGAGATAAAGCAGGATACTTCCCCCCCACCCCAACCCTTAACACCCTAGCCCCATTTCTGATTCACAGGCTGCATTCCCTAAAATGAATCACATTGGAAAACAAAGGTTCCCACGCTGACTCAGATAACTTGGAAGAGGTAGTCTTCCCCCTCAATGTTTTTTTAAGGCTGAGTTTTAAAATAGCAGTTCTGTTTAACTTAAGATTTTCCTAAAGGTTCAAGAAGAGTTTAATTAGTGAATTGACTGATTGTACCAAGTAAAGAACCTAAATCCCACCATCAGCACATCATGTTCTGAGAAGTTTTTCTCCGGAAAGCATTGTGAAACATCAGATTAAGCTTCTGAAAATATTCCTTGTATTTTAAGAAATTACCTCAAATATTTTGAGAAACTATCTCAAAACCCTATCCAGTATAACAGTGATTTAAAGAGATCCACACAGGACTGAAATCAGCACTCAGTAATTTTATCATCACATTTAACTCCCGGATAATCACAGGTACTTTTTATCCCTTCTCTCAAGGTATGAAACCCCATTGCCTCTCACCATTCACTGTGCATCTGACATCCCAGTGGTGGAGAGAAGGTCACCAGCATCTGAAATCACAGCAAACAGCTACATAATTTTTTCTGCCTTGTCCATCATAATCCCTAGACTCCTTACGATGAAGGAACGAGAACTGAGCAGAAGCAATCAGTCACTGACAATGAAATGCTTCTCCCCTGTGATCATAATGACAGACTATCTAAATCTGTTCATCACAGCATAGGTGTGTTAAAAATATGCACAGATGTGTCTTTCACACCACCATGAGAAAGAGACTCCCCCTGTATTTGCTACATTATGAGATGATACCGATTTGCATTTATGTTTTGATTACATCTGACTGAATTCTAAAATGTTCAGCAATTTGTGATGGATAAAACCTGACACCATCAAAAGAAGCATGAGCTTTGCCACTGACATCAATGTGATTTACCCTGAGCGCTCCGATATGCCAAGCTCTAAAGAAACAGAGGAGCAGACCATAGTTTGTTCTGTTTTGAAACAGAATAACCCCAACTGAATCTACAGATTCAGACCATTAGGAGTAAAATTCCCCAAACCATTGCTATACCTCAGTCAAAGCTCACTGCATTACAGTTGAATGGTACTTCAGTGCTGTGCCTTATTATGTAAAATGTCACAGACTGCAAGTGCAGCTGGGGGTTCCCTCCATACCTCCAGCCCTTCTGCCTTTCCACGTACCAGACTTCCCAGGCTTCTCTTCAAAGTCTTGAAGGATTTTGCATTCAATGCCAGTTGAGGAAACAGCAGAAGGCAACAACAAACTTTTTCATTAAATAAATCTTGAGTCCCTGAGGCCACCAATTTACCACAGCCAGGGCAACTTGGCTATCCATCCTGGTACTTGCAACATTCCAGGTTAACTGCAACTCACTTTTAGAAAGTGTTCAAAGCATACTGCCCTGATACAGCATCCGGCACTTACCACCATGTAGGTCCAGCTTGGATCAGCTGCACAGATCCTTTGGGAACATGAGCCCAAGGTCAGACAGACTAAGAGCACATTTGGAACATTTCTGTTTAACTAGGAATAAAAGAGACTAAGATGGATATGCAGTATGCCACACATCTTACACGTCAGTACAAGAGAAGAAGGCTGACAGACTTTTCAGGAGCAAGATCTTGAGAGATATATGGGAGCTCACCTAGTATCAATTTACCAATTCAAGAGATGAGATGTGTTATGTGCTTCCAAGAGTAACAACCTTTCAAATTCCCTGTGCTGTCCCCAAAATAAAAAATATTTACATGTATTTAATATATATATATTCATACACACATATATGAGGCATTCCCTCATCTTCCTTTACTGTATTTTTCAGCAGTGCCTTTGGCAAGAGGCACAGACTGGAATAGCTTTAGGTTCTGCTTTTTCTTTTTTTTGCCTTTCTAGCCTCCAAAGAGTTTTTCCCAACTCAGACAAACACACCCTCCAGAAGAGCACCACCCTAATTGCCCCAGCCAGTTAGATCCATTCAGGCTTATTGTCTGGCAATTGCTGGTCTTATGACTGAATCCACTTGTCAGGCAGAGAGCCAAAACTGCTCCTCTCTGATAGCCCAACATATCACCTCTAAAATCCAATATATATGCCAGTTTCTGAGACCTGAATCAATAATTGTCATCAAGAATTCACTGCCACATTGGACTGTGCAGCTCACCTTATGTCCAAGTCTTGTGTCACCATGAGACTCCTGATAATCAGGAGTCAGTGAGGATCAGCCTTGGGTTTAACTCCTCCTGTGCTGAGTGCCCTGTGCTGCACCCACCACACTTCTGCCCTCCCTCCCAGGTATCCCTGAACCCCCTTCCACTGCTCCTCAAGCTTAGGTCAGCCTAAATAATTCTGCAATGCTCCCTGTCCCCTTTTTCAGCTCAACATTAAATGCATTTTTGTAAGTAGCACAGGGAACCCTTTCCCATATCTAAATCTAATGTTCCATTCCTTGGCCAGGTTTCAGTCCTGACTTCTGAGGTAAAATAAAAACCATGAAGATTCACATATCCTGGAATATTTAAGAAGGTGGGAGTTAGTTAATGAAGAAGAGTTTAAAAGGTAATTAGAGAGGCAGAAACTGGACATCTGCTGGCACAGCAGTGGCCAAGTAAAGGGGAAACAACTTTTCAATATAGTTTGGCAACATCATAGGGAAATTATTTTCATTAATAAAAACAAAGTCAGAGATTCTGAGCAGCCTTTAGCAATGCTCATGCTGAAATCACAAAAAGTAGGCAGCGCTCTCCTCCAAGTCACAGCACTGATCCCATTCCTGTGAGACTTTACTTGAAGAAGCCCAGGCAGAAGGATTACCCTGTACCAGACCTAAAGCTCAGCATCTTCCCAAGAAGCTGCACTGCATTCATTTCCATTACAACAGCTCCTAGAACAGCTACTGCAATTGCTGTTACCTCCAGTGAGTATTCTTGTTCTGGAATAAGACCATTTAAATGGGATATTGGTACAACAGCAGCAACATAAATAAATCACTAGAACTGTATTGTTTCATTTCCTTGAGTGGCCTTTAAAATGATAAAAACCTTCTTGTCCTCCAGAAGACAAGAAGCTGGTGTCATTTTTTAATACATTATGTACACAGAATATTTCTGTTTGGACACTCAGACATGCAGAGAATGCCTTCTTAAACAAAGCTTCACCAGCTCAGACTCAATACGCAGAACAGCTGTATTCTATTACGTATGGAATATAAATATGTTTTTCTATTTACAAAAATACCATGTCAAACACACTCCCAGGTAACAAACACATGGAAACCAAGGTACTTAACTGGGCTGGGACATCTGTAAAAAGCCTATCTGGAGAATAAGCTTATTTATGAAAATAAAACCTTCACAGAATATCTCAAGTAAGTTGGTGAGAAAATTAGGACAGCGGAAAAAAACCCTGGGATTTTTTTTCCCTAAACAAATGGCTTCATATTTCAAGCAAGCACAGGAGATGCCGGGGGGGCTGGTGACAATCATCACTGATGCGAATGATGGGATATGTCAAGGAGAGAGAAATGTCATGTGGGAAATGTAATTAGCCACCATAGAAGGAGGCTGACACCTCCCCACCACTCACATGCCAAAAAGCCCAAAATAAAAGTACAGCTCCTATTCACTCATTTGTTGTTTGATATTCTTGCACCAGATATAATTATAAACACATCAACTTTTCTTGAAGCACCACAGCATTCCAGTAACTTCCAGCCCAGGTATTACCTGAAGACATTTAATGGGAAAGGACCAACTGATCAACTACTCCAAATTCATTTGGGTTACTCCACAAAAAATCCTCAAAAAATCCTTTCTTTCCTCATCACGGTAGCTAAGAAGGCAAAATGCATCCATAACCCTGAAATTTATTAGATTCTTCCTGTGCAAGAGCTTTTTAGACTCAGCTGATGCTACCCACTCATTAACATTGTCAGATCATATAAGCATCTTTAACAGCAACAACAGAGCGACAGCTGTATTTGCTGCAATAAAATCCCCGGCCAAATTTTCTGATGTAGATTCAACAGGTTTGCAGAGAGAAATTTCCCTGGCATCCTTTGCATCTGCTCAAAACTACCTGATGCTCACAGGGCACAGCTGAATGTGACACACTCTTATTTCCATTCCAGGGTGCAGGGCAGTGGAAGAAGGGAAAAAACACAGATGCTGACCTTTCAGAGATAAGCTGGAGGTGTGGGGAGATCTTTTCCCCAGGTGCTTAGGAGGTATCCTGGAATCAAGGTGTGCACACAAAGCAGACGAGCTGCCTTGACCTTAAGCAGGATTTGAGGCGAGGCCCTACATTGCAACTCCACATCTGACAGTGGGTTCAAGCTCTGTAATCCCCTGTCCTAAGCCAGTTTCCAGGCAGACCCACTGCAACCTAACAGGTTTAATAAAGCCAGCATCTCCAGCACCACAAGAGGATTAGTTGCCATCATCCTCTCTCTGCCCCCCTTTCCTAATATACTGAAAAAAATGAGGTTTGAACAATCTCCCAAAGGCTGGGCAGGTAAACAAACCCTCAAATCACCAGAATATTGGTGCACTAAAACAACTCCTGACTTCCTCAGTGTCAGTTTTGTTAACCCATGGTGTCCCCAGTGCTGGACAGAAGACATGATACATCCTCTGTGCAGAAGACACGATACATCTTTCCCACATCCCACTTTCCCTGGCAGGACTAAACTCCAGCCAAAAAGAAATCCTTAATATTATCTTACATGCAGAAAAAGGTTCCTTTTCACTAGGCACAGTAATATATGCAGAAGGGGACATGTTCCACCTTCCACAAGTTTACAGCCTAAATAGCTCTAAAGCAAGAGGCTCATTCAGAGCTGCCCAAAAGCCATGAACAAGCCCAGGTTCTCAGGTTTCCATTAAAGCAACTGAGCTGCATTTTCACCCTTGAGACACCTCCTTCCTCAAGAGCAGCCCATGCCGCACAAGAACACAAGACTTGTCTCACTGAGCCTTGGTCAGATCCACCTGTCAGACACTTCCTGCACATCCCTACAAAACAAAATCCCCAAGGAGGTGGGTATTGCAGCATTGCTGATGCTCCACCACAGAGCAGCTCCAAGCCCTGAACGCTGTGGGGCTCTCGAGCAGAGCTGCTCCTGCTGTGATGCACAACAAGAGCCACGAGGGAGGGGAAATCATGCAAAGCCACTTCCAAATGTCATGTAAGTAGGCTCCAGAAGCGCAAGGAAGAGAATTCAGACAAAGATTGTTCTTAAAAGGTGCCTATAGATTTCATCTCTGGAAAAAAACTTTTTGGAAAGGATCTAAAATACTCTTCAAAAGCTTCAGTGCTCTTGTAGCTGGGTTAAAGGTGCAACTTCAATACAATGGTATGCAATCTCTTTTTCCCTTGTTTAAATAGGGACTTTTGACTATTGTTTCCATAATCTCCCTCCTTCATCCCTTACATCTCTACAAACGTTAGTTGATTTCTTCAAGTTTACTTGTTTGAGGTCATATTAATTTTTAAATAATGCAAGGAAAATATGACTGTAAACAATGTCCTTGTAAATACACTTGCCAAGAAACTGATTACATGCATCCATGCAACATGCATCCAGCCATAAAAACTAGTTCTTGAATGTGACCTGAGAAACTTGAAATGATACAGCGACTCTGGTTTGGTTTTTTTGCCTTTTTTTCTTTTTTTTTTTAATTGTATAAACCAAATTGCTCTGTTTAAGTTCTACTATGCTGGTTTTTGGGCAACTTGTTATTCAGTGGACATAAATGTGAGAAATTGCCTTTCAAAATGCTGCGTGTTCTGACAAGACCACGAGCAAATACAGAGTCCCCAAAGATTCAGGGGCCTTTGCAGTCCTATTAATTGCCAGAGGAAAGCAACCATATGGCAAGACAGTAGCATGCTCTATGAGTTGCACAGTGGGAAAGATGTAGCTTACTGGGAACTTTTTATAAAGGGCAAGGGATAAAAAAGACAGAAGCTGCTAAATCTATAGATTATTCATTAGAAATTCAGTTATAGACTAGTGCGTTTCTAATTACGGAGGTTCATTAAAGAACAGGGCTTTTTCTAGATAAACTAGAAAACTTTCATCCTTCTCATTACAAGAATAATTGAAATCTTGTTTCTATTAAAGTTTAGATGGCTTTAAATACCTTCCTTCAAAACTCTAACAGCACGTAATTTAATGCTTACTTAGGTGACAGAATTCAAATTACATGCTTGCTACTTGACAGACACCACACCTGCATGGTGCACACAGCCTCAGGGACACACCTGAAGTCTACAGATTCCAAAGCAGTTGGATTTGAGCCATTTGCTCTGGGTGTGAGAGCCTTTGGGCTCTAGCAAGGCATGCTTTCCTGGCACAAGTAAAAGTTCAGGCATTCTCCAAGCTCTCCCATTCCATTCATTCCTCTCCCTGCTCAAAAAACCCACTCGGGCTGGTGCAGCTGTCTGTGGGTTCAAGTGGGGAACCACATTTAGGCCAAAGAAAGCCTTCAGCAAAATAACAGTTTTCTTTAGTGGTTGTGTTGAGTTGAGCTCATTTCTTTGACTGGGGTCACTCTGGGGGCCTGTAAACATCACATGGTGCCAACACAAGGCAGGAGGAGGCAGCAGCAGAGGGAACATGCACTGCCTCCATATCAGAAAGGCTACAAACCACGCTCTGAGCAGGTATGGGATTGACTCCTGTCTGCATTTCCTGCACAGAGAAGAGCTCCCTACAGCTTTGTAGCACCAATCCCAGCCATGACAAGTTCTCAAGACAAAAGCTGACCCTCAGAGAAATCACAGATGTAAACACAACCCCCAGCATCCCTGGATATGCACAACAGCAGGAGCAAACAGACATGGGGATTTTATAAAGCCTTTCCACACAACCATTTTTATTGGGGCTGTACAGAAGTATAGAGATAAATAGAGCACCTTCCCCCTCATCTCTGTTTGCAGCATCCTGCTTGAGCTCCAAGGCTAAGTGAGCACTTGTCTGGGGTTCACAGCACAGCCAGAGCTGCTGATGGCGCCCCTTTCCTTCACAGAAAGGCAGGGACCCAGCACAGCTGGAACAGCCACTGTAATCCACAGGAAACAAGGCACCAAAGCTCTCCCCAAACCCAACACACCCCACCTGCCTGTTCCTGGAGGCTGTCAAACAGACCCCACAACCTCTCAAACTATCTTCCCAAATCCTTCAGCCTTACTGTTCAGCTTTTCCACTTGATTAAGTTTCTTGCACCAGGAATAGAGAGAACAGCTTTCTCTCTTGAAGCCTATTATCACAGCTCCTGGCAACCTTCTTCAGGGTAACCAGCCTCAAGTCAAGTCCACTCAGTCACTCCACCTTTTCCCTTAGAGCTCAGTGCCCCAAACCAGGCACAGAGAATTCCCATGGGTCTCAGGAACAGCAGGAAACAGCAGGATGGCACCAGGCAGGCAGCACAGCACACATGATGTGATGGCTGCTCCTCGCAACAAGGAGTTTTGATTTCTCTGGAAAGTGCTCTTGCAGCAATGGCATTGCTGACTCATGTTCAGCTTGTGACACACCACAGCTCCAGATCTTTTTCTGCACAAATCCAAGCCATTGTTCTACATTTCTTTTCAATTAATCACATTCATTTTTTTAAAAATTATTTATGTGACGTATTTGCAGCCCAGCCCAGCTTCACATCCTCTGCCAGCTTAATAAGAACACTCCCTTCTGCATCATCCAAGTCATTACAAATACAGAAATATTAAACTGAACTGGTGCCAGGACAGACCTTTTCTGAGCCATGCTCAGTACATTGTCCCGTACATTCCTGAAAAAACCACTGATAAGTAACCTCTGATCACTCTCACAACCATTATCTAGCCAGGTTTGCATCCAACACCCAAGCAAGACACTGATGTCAATATCTGCAAAAATGGCCTCTCCTTTATCTCCAAAGGATGTTAGCCTACTGTAGAGCAAATCTGATGCATACCTGTCAAATCAGCAGCAAGGCACAGGAGCTGCAGCACAGCTATCAGCTGGCTATCACACTGAAAATGCACATGAATGACAAATGGCTGAAGAAAAGCTGCTCGAGTCTCCCAAAAGCAGCCTGGGCCACTCAGGCCCTGCAGCTCTTCCTGATGCCTCCCTGCATCGAGGAGCCACCTGATCAACCTTTTTATCTCTGTCCTTCAGGCAGGCAGTGGCAAAGGGCAGGATCAGCAGGCTGACCACGACTGCTCTGGAGTGCACTTTAGGGATCTGTTTCCAAGGAAAGAGATAAATGAATTATACAACTCTAAACAAGAGGTCCAACCATGCAATCCTCCTACCTGCAGCATCACCACTGACTCACTGACCCACTACCATGGGGTAGGAGAGCTCAGGGTGAACATCTGTCACACACTTGCCATTCTGCCAGTAGTTACTTTCAATACATATATAAAAATATGTAAATGTAAACATAAAGCAACAACAATAACAAAAAACCACCAAAACCACAACATTTAAAAAGGAGAAGTAGCATGGTCAAGCTGGTTTTAGTCTTTTAAGGCTTTGTACCATATATTCTTTCCCATTTTCATAGGGAAAGTGAAGCTCCAGGGGTGTTTCATTAAGACCTGCAGTACAGTCCTAGCCAGTCTTTCCATGTTTCAGCATAACAGTGCAACACACAGATTCATGTCCTACGTTTAAGTCTAAACACACAAAAAGTGAGCTACAGAAAGCCTAAATGTCTCAGCATATGCAGGATCAGAGCTGAATTTCTGGGAACCAAGATTGCTTGCCACATCCCAGTAGACAGTATGTCTTACAGGCTAGGAACTCTTCACCTGGCTGATATTCACTCCTTCATTTCACATTCAATAATGAATATTTATAAACAATTTTAGGAAGGCAAGCAAAATAGGAAGCCATAGAGACTGCAAGGGCTGGGCAGAAACCATATGTGACATTTTAAGACTGATAGTGAGCTCTGGCTTCCTGACAGTGCCACTGCCTCATAACTGCTAAACTCAAAGGCAAATATTTCCCACTGCCTTAGCCAGCACCATCTCTCAAATCATCTTTTGGCCTAAGTCATGCCTTCAGTACAACTGAAAACAGGAGAAGGGCAAGATTATCCAAGTGTTCCACCAGGGGAACAAGGATGGCAAGAAATTGCAGCAATTGTCTTGGGCTGTATCCTCATCATGTCATGATATCTCCTACTTGGGAATTTCTTTCCTTCTCTGCCCTTCAAATTTTTGGATGGGCATGTGGCCTTGGAAGATGCTCCTTCAGAGCCCCTCCCTGGAGAGCAGCCTTTGCTCTGGAGCCCACAAACCTGTTTGCCCACACTTGTTACTGCACTATGTTAGCCCTGTTACAGCCTCTGCAGCTGTTCAGCATATTCACCTAATTTTAGGAGCCCCTTTTGAGTTGTTACTTGCAGGGAAATCATTGTGCTCTCCTGTCATCAGCAAGGCTCTTTGCTGTTCTCCCTCCTTTGTTCTCTTTTGTTTCACCGAGTTAAGCTTATCTTTTGCTTTTGTTTTCCTACACTAGTAAAACTCCATTATGATGCTTGACAGACAATTTAAGCTACTGTGACAATCATCTTTGCAAAGGGAATCTGCTTTCATAAACCCTTTCTACACAACTAAATATTCGTTTCTGAGCTAGAAGTAGGCAAAGATGCTGCCCTCCCCACTATCAAGCTCCTGATTTTAAAGCTACTTAAAAATTAAAAGAGGAGCAGCAGCTGTTTGCAGAGGATTGTTCTTTTTAAGATATCCACAATACCCTGCTCAAGAACAATTCCCCCTCAAAGACTTCTTTGTTATTTCTCCCTCATCTTGTTTCTTTTTCAGAAAAGGGGTAAAGCAGCACAGGATATAAATCTGCAAGGTCTTCTCCACATTCCCTTTCCCAGAGTGCACCATAGTTGAACATAGAGTGAACAGAGTGCACTGTTCACAAACAGCCTAAGAGCTGCAGAGGGATTTTTTTTCCTTGTTGGCTGTTTTGTACAGAAATACTACATTAGTTTTTTAATCTTTGCTTTGGGTTTAGAACCTTATTGGGTGACATTTTTGAAGTTTTTCTCTAAGGACCAAGGATTCTGTCTCCACCAACAGGCAAACAACCAGCACATGAATACAGATAAACCCAGACAGGCTTCTTGCATAATCCCGTGTCTCCAGGAACCAGGGCTTCCAGGGAAGCAGTACCCTAGGTTTCTGATTAAATACCACGAAAATTGGAATAAACAGTACAAAGGAGTCAAGCCACAGTAGGTCATTAAGCCCTGAAACAGCCTCCTCCCTGCACTTCCCTGTGTCCTGTTCATCTCCTACGAATTGCTCTGCTCTAAAGGTGTGGAATGGTAAACTCCACACCAGGGATTTCCCAGGAGGATGTGCAACAATTCTGGCACCAAGGGTGGCCCAAACTTGTCTCCATGACTAGAAAGAAGGAGCAGCACCATGTGGTAAATAAAACTGAACACAGAACCAGCAGAGAATGAGCTGTACGTAGGAGAAGAGAAGTGTGTTGGATCCCTACTGGTGGCCAACAGCAACGAGGATGAAGAGCTTTGCTCTGTGCTGCTCACACCTGGCTGCTGGCACTGCTGGCCTGCCCTCAGACTGGCAGAGAGCAGCAGAGGGACAACAGGAGAGGAGCAAAACCCACTCTGGCTTTTACTAAGCCAGAGACCTAAAGCAGTAAACAAGGATTCACCAGTGATGAGCAGGGAGGGGGAGGTTCTTTATATTTAAGAGTCCCTCACAGTATAAGTTAGGTTGCATATGAATTAGAAAATAACTCACCAACACACAACAAACAGCCAGACAGGCTAACCCTAGATTAACATTGAAAAAAAAAATTAAAAATTAACACTTCATTATATGGCTGCCAAGAATTTTGCATTATGGGGAAAAACCCCCAAACTGTCTACCATGAAATATTAAATTGGCAAGGAAAACACAGAAAGATCATCTGCTGCTCTCCTGGTAGTATTTTTCTAATTCTTTGCCACTTGTTTTTATTCCATCAGGATTTTTTTTCCTATTAGTTACTTCATTAGTGAATAAAGCACGTTCTTATAAAAATAAATCACAGCTCACAGGCCCTGACCGTGACCAGAAATCCACCAGGCTCAGTCTTGCACAGCCACAGAGACACTCCGGTGCCCTCTCAAGGAGCAGTTTCTCTACTTTAGAAGCAAAGGTAATAGGTGAAGATGCCAGAGGGAGAAGGCACAGAAGACCACATCAGGCAGTTATGTAAGTGCTCAGTTTAGGTCATCAAAGCAGTGGAGAAGGTAAAGACTTGAGGGACTTGCTGAAAGTGTTTGGTAATATTGGCTGGGGGTCAAGACTGATGACTTAAAAAGGGCAAAGTCAGGGATCACTGAAAAAAAACCCAAAAAACCACAGGCTCAACAAACTTTGATACAAACCTATGAGAGGCAACTGCCTCTGCAAAACCCTGTAATGATGGTGTAGGTTAAATTCCACTGACTGAATTCACAGAGCTATTTTAGGAAATTTCACTAGACATCACTGGACACTGCACACTGATTACTCCAAACCCCAGTACCTTTTAAGTTTCTACATGTTTATTTAGCTGTTCTTCCTCCCTGGAGTGAATATTATCCTGTCTTAAAGGTTTGATGTAAAATCAAACAGCATGTTGTTTGGCAAGGCTTTGCTCTTCCTTTTAAGACAGCTACTACTCAAAAAGACATTTCAAAACACAAATATACCAGGGCATCTAAATAGAACTGACCTTACTTGGACATAAGTTCTCCATACATCTGCCATCTCTCCCTCAGATCTTTTTAAATTGCACCTACTGGGTAATAAACTAAGCTGTCCCACAAAGGCACCACTGCTTCATCCCCACTTTGGGGAGAGCATCAGCCACGAGCTGCCCTGAGCCCCTGCTGAGTGCATCCTGTGTAATGCTCCAGCACACCTTGGGCTTGCTCAAACATCCATTGATCTTTAATGTTCCATTTGTGTTGAAATTCACTTCAAAACCTCCCCTCAGTGCCACGCTTTCCTGGGCTAATTTCACCAGCAGCACAGAGCCTTTGCAATCAGAGGCACAACTCCCCAAGCTGCTGGCTCGGGGAGGAGCTGGGAGCAGCCTTTCCCTTGGAGCTGGCTGTGCAGAGCCTCCTGTCTCAAGTGTCGTGCTCAGCTCAGGCTGTTGCCTGGTGCACAAGCTGAATCTTCACCCCAAAGGAGCCCCAGGCTGCTCAGCAAGCAGCTTTCCCCTCCTCGCTGACCTGCAGAGCACTGAGACGCTGCACAAAGCCAGGGGCTGCCTGCTGTTGGATGGAGGTCTCTCTAAATAGCGAGGCACGAATGAAAAAAGGCAAAGCAACAAACCTGGGAGCTGCAGAACTCTCTGCTGCTCTGGGAAGGTGTTTCTGATGCAGCAGACCAGCAAATGGTGATACAGAGCCAGGACTAAACCGAGCTGCAGTGTGACTTACCCTGCTCTTGCTCCATGTCACTGCACTGTTCACAGCCCAGTTCCCACACTGACATGGATTTCAGGCAACAACAGCTTCGAGGCTTTTAGCAGAGATGGGAAAATGAAGCTTTATTTGCAGAGCCATTTTATCAATTACTTTGTGAGATTATATCATATACTGATGAATATTAATAGATCTCAAAACTGTTTCTATAATACTGTTCTATGAGTGCTAAAGGCATTCTAAAGTGCTCTCAGTGAACTGTTCTTAAAATTTACTAGTAAAACTGTGCAAAACAAGTCTTCCTAAAAGCATTGACCTAAAAAAATCTTCAGACTTTTGTCATTCAAAAAAAAAAAAAAGGCTTTTCTTTTTAATTTAAATGAATCAGCTCTACCATCTGATTCTAAGTTGCTACACCTTTAGAGATGCTCAAAAGTTCTTGACTTTTGTCAGATTATTAAAAGTTCTCCTTTTAATTAACTCATTAAGGTCAAACATCTGTACTAGACATCCGGAAAAAGAGCTGAAAAGAGAAATCCAAAGTTTCCATAGAGAAGCCCTCCTGATTATCCTCTGAAGAACTAACATGGTTTATATCAACACATAATTGATTACTTATTGGACAGTCTTGCTTCTTAATGGGTTTGAATGTTCAGGGTAACCTTCTGGAGGATGATCAGAAGAAAAACAAAAGGAAAAAAATCTCCAGTCCTTGACCATGGCAGCTGCTCCAGCTCCATACAAATGTGTTATTAGAATTCTGGTTTTGACTGAAGGTGAGGTTTAACTTGGGACTGGGAAATAATTAGCTTTAAAAGAAAATGCTTCATTAAGCTGGAAAAGAAGACAGTGTTTCAAAGCTTGCCAGCACTGATGTCTCTTTCAGCTTAAACAACTCTACTAAATGAGATACTTGTTTGGGGAAGAGTTTTTGTTGTGTCCTTTTCTTCCCAGCCCCATCTTGGCAGAACAAATCAGAATTGCTGCTAGGTTCAGCCAAGATAAATAACTGGTCTTCAGAAGAGCAAGTTTTCTTCAGGTCTTCTTTTATACAACAGGAGATATACAAATCACACAAAGGTATCAGCACCTTCCTTCAGTGAGCGGTGAGTCAGAGCCTGAGTTGAATTCCATGGTGTGCACTAAGAGTTATCTTCCTAATGGTATGTTTTATTGTTTCCTGCAGCAAGGTGACTGCCAGACTTTTGTGTTTATGGAGATATGTGCTTATTTGCTGAAAAAAGTCTGTATTGCTTAGCATATTAACAGCAAGAATTAGTAGACAGTAAAATAACAGGTTTCAATCCTTAAAGTCCAAGACAGGAGTGGAAAATATCAGAAGGCTCTACCCTATCATTCAATGCAGAATAACTGTGATTAGCAACACAGAAGCAACCTTCTTACACAACCAAGATATTTTCCAGGACACGGAGCCCTTGGCAGTGTGCTCTGCCATGCACACTCTCTCACCAGGTTTCTCAGAGTTCTGTGAAGAACAAGGTAAACAAAATCCCACACACACAAGAACTTTGCTCTGTTACTTTTCCCTCAGAAGCCTTTTTGTTCACTCTAAGTTAACAGTTCAGCAATAGCCAGAGGTGGTTGCATGACAGGAGACTGACATTTAAACACACCTACATACTGGAACACAGAGCAGTAACATTAATTACTACTTGCACATCAGCTAGGACTATAAAACAAAAGAAAAAAGATTAGCCACTCCTTTTTCATTTAGTTGCTTCTATTTCCTCTTGCTGCTTTTACTTCAGAGAGAAGGGGGTTATGGCAAAGGAATCTGGCTGAAATGGCATATGACTCTCTACAGGTTGCTTTAGCATTTCAGAGATGCCAAATCAAGAAATAAGCAATGTAATTTAAATTATGATATATGATCCATTCTGATTTTCATGTTCTAAAAAATGAGTCCTTGGAGTGTATTGGGCATTTCAGTCTTTAGGGGATTCGTGTTAGCACTTCCCTGCTCTTCCAGGCTTCTGCAGAAGAAAGGACAGCCTCAGAAGCATAGGTGACTCTTGTAGCATAAGCTGAGATCCAAAACGGTCCTTTTCAGTACAAAAAAAAAAGAATCACTCTTCCTCCTCCCACCAATAATTGAAAAAAAACCCAAAAATACAGTTTTAAGGGACAAAAATTGCTCATGAACTTAAATTTAGGTAAGTAATTACAACATTCACCTGCAGACAAGCAGGTTGCAACCTCCCTTCTGGGAGATCTGGATCTCCTACTCACCAAATGTCCTTACATTACACAGCTACAGGATATTCTAAGGGCAACCCCACATCAAAGCTGCTCATTCTGCCTAACAACAACTTGCAAAAGCATGTGCTGGAGCTCCTGTTCCCCCACTACCAGCAAACTATACTAGGCATCAGCATATGGAGATATTCTTGTTTGCTCACTTGCTCTCAAATAATATATAGCAAATATTTGCATAAAATATTTAAATATTCATTGGATCAGAAAAAGGCTCAATTGTCTGGTGCTTGGATAATTTGCCACGGGCAGAAAACTGGCAAGAAGAAAGAACTCAATTTCAGGTTCTGCTAAAATGACTATTTAAACTCAGCAGAAGTGGGGAGCAATAGAGCAAATACAATTCCAACAAGAAAAAAGCACCAATATGACAAGAGGTTCAGGGGAAAGGAACTAACAAAAGACCTAACCTGGAAAGGCACAAAACATATTTGATAGGCTTGAAATATTTCATGTCCCTGGAACACCACTGTACCAATCTGTGATGTGCTCACTGTGTCCACCTTCATCCAGACAAGCTGAGGACTTCATCCCAGTAAGTAAATTAAAACACAAACAACACACAGCTGTCAAAGCACAAAACACATCTTGTCCCTCTGACATCGAGACCTGGAAATCATGCACAACACAGATGGAAATAGTGCCAAATCATCACAACCAGTGAAACCCTGCTGATGCTAAAATGCTATTCCATGCAGTCTTCCCCCAGTCGGATCAGAGAGCACACAACACAGAGGAAATGCAATGACAACACAGAGGAAATCAGAGATGAGTTAAAGGGTGAGTTTCAGTGCCCCAACTGATTTGCAGTGTCCTCTTCAATAAGTCAAGAGACACCCTTCAAATTTCCCAGTTTTGAAAGGTATAAAAAGAAAGCAAGGCCAAAGAGAGAAAGAAAGATTACTAGATAAATGGTGAGATAGTTTGGAAAAGAGAGCTAAATTATTTGACTAATCATATGGGGCAAGAGGGAAATTCCTGTGGGAAGGAGGAGAGGAAATATACATCACTCTTCAAAATAAGGCCAAAGTTGCATTTTCTTCTCACTTCCATCACTGCATGAACTCCTGGGAGCTATGAGGCTGCTGCAGCCTGGAGCAGAACTGATCCAGTGGACAGCACTTGTGGGTTCCAGAACTGCATTATTGTACAGGCTCTCCAGCATCTTTCCATCACCATGACCATGCTCTGAAGACAGTTCCCATCCTCAGCTGCTGGAGTGAACATCTCCTGATTCCAATCAGTGTGAGCAGCTGCTCTGCCTGCTCCAGTTACTCACCATCTCCCCAATGTGCACAGGAGAAGTCCTGCTGGAAGAGGTCACTGGCACTGCAGACACGAGGGTGGATTTTCCCTTCCTATGAGACAGCAAGGCCTCGATCCAGGTACATATTTAGGGAAAAAACAGAGTTGTACAAAATCTGGCAGGAAGCAAGTTTAGTGTCTCTTTCAGTCTCCAAATCCTTGTTATTCTACCAGGAGAATGCATCCATTAATGTTGCATTGAACAGTCACTGGTGCCCCCAGGAAGACTTGGAAAAAAATTCTATTTAAAGACAAGCCTGTTAATGTGTCATCTACAATATGCCTCTATTACTCCTGGGAAATTTGCATGAAAACAGGATTGTTATTGCTCTGACATTCTTGTGTTCCTACTGTTAATTCTCACTGGAAGAAGCATGTTACCTACCCCTGCCATCCCTGCACACCCAGGATCCCATTTGGAAAAAAAAAAAAAAAAAAGAAAAAAAGAAAAACAAAGAAAATTAAAGGGAGTTTTAAATGCAACCTCACTGCAGTTTCAGCTCACGTTCTTGAAATCCCTATTTTAGTAGCAGGGAAGGCTCACATGCCAAAGGAAACAGATGCTATAAAAGCCAATAAAAAAACAAATAAACATAAATAAATAACATTTTGTCACCATTAGTGAAGGTTTGTGATTATGTGAGTATTCAATAGGAGCAAATAGAATTCCAACAAGAAAAAAGTAGCAATACAAAATAGATACGACAAAATTCAACAGAAAAGGCAGATCAGAGCACTGGAACAGGCTGCCCAGAGACACTGGGTAGTCTTCTTCTCTGGATATGCAAAATCCTGGGTGAGATCCTCTGCAGCCTGCTCTAGGTGAACCTGCTTTGACAGAGCATTTGGGCTAGATCATCTGCAGAGGTCCCCTCCAGCCCCAAATCATTCTGTGATTAGTCAGCTAAAACAAGAAGAGACTAATTTTAAGTTAATATTTCCCAAGTACATGATTTTTACAACAGTGTGCTGCCACACCTAACTGAAGCCCTCCTCTTCAAGAAGGCAAAAGTAGAAAACACCAAGAGGATTTAAGGGGAGTAAGGTTACAGGGACAGGGACAATTTACTTGATGGTCCAACATTAGTGGGAAGATTGCTTCTTTTTTCATTACATTCATCAATTTCACTGTTGTACGTTAATTTTTCTGCATTTTCGAAGACATTCACAGCAAAAAGGTTCACAGAAGGGTTTATTGTTTAAGACTCCATTTGAAACAGATTGATCTGCAGCGTCAGTGCAGCTGCCTCATATGAAACATTGCATTCTAAAAACCCTTTATGACATTTCTCTTTAGACATGAATCAGCAGACTAACAGATGTCTCATTCACACCATGTTTGAGTTTCAGCTTTAGTAATGAAATTAATTTAGGGCCAAATTATATCTTGAGTCGCACACAGAACTCTTGGTGACTTGCATATCAGCCAAATACATGCATGGGAGAAAGGAAATTCGGCCTTGATTTTAATTTCATCTTTGTAACAGATTGCTAATTTAAGGCAACAGATTGTGATATCCCTTACTTGTGTCACACACTACCTTACATCACAAATAATCCCACTGAAGACAGCTCGATTTCTGGAGCTCCATACACTCCTAGGAGGGTCAGGATCTCACAACTTGCCTGCTCCTGGTGCAGACTGACTCTGAATCCTAAGAGGTGCCAGGATGCAGCTTTCTGAGCTGTGTCTCTCTGTGCAGCCTCGTGTGCTGTCCTGGCAGGACCTGCTGTGTTGTTGCTGAGTTTTGTCACGCAGCGCTCGGCACAGGCAGCAGCTGTCAGAAAAGGAGATGAGGAAGCAGCAGGGAAGTCTGCTCTTCCCCACGGGGTTCACAGTCTTCTGCAGGCAGATCCAAGCTTGCCTGGACCACAGCCTGTGCAGCCAAACTGGATTTCCTCACTTTAGCCAATAATCCACTGTGTTAACTCGTGGCCACAGCTACCTGTTCGAGCTCAGAGCGCAGCCACAGCTGCTGGAAGCAGAGCCTGAGTTCACATTCATCTGCAAACACAGCCCCACTCCCTGACTGAGGCAATTCTGACAAACAGTGCTGTTCCATGAGAAGCAAGCCATTGTACTGAGGGTCTTTCCACTCTCCTGGTTTTCTCAAAGCAATGTCTGAACCATGCCCTGAGCAGATCTTCCACAGAGTAATTTTTTTATAAAAAAAGATCAGTGTGCTATAGAAGTGGTGTAACATCCAGTCTAACATTCCCTCGTTCCCTTCACCTCAAATACCTTCTGTAACTTGGAGAAGCAACTTCTGTGCAAGTGACACTATGTTAAAAAATCCAAGCTACTGTTGGCAGAATATTCGAGAGTTTCCACTTGCATGACTTCAATCCCCAATCGCATTCTGCTTCACACTGCTCCGGGAACACACCCACATTTCTAAGTCCCATACTGTCTCTAGCAGTGACTGATGCTTATTTGGAACCAATATAAGCTTTTATTATTTTGATATATAAAACTTTTGACTTCGCAGCTAACGCTAAGGACCCAGACATACAACAAGCATCATGATCCAACAGAGTGAAAAACAAGGTTCCTTAACAAGTGGGATGTAACAAGAGCTGAGGACAACTTCCTGCTTGAAAAATAACCACCTGGAGGGCAGTTGGCTGTAAGCACTGATAGGGCTAAAGACAGTCAGTGGTTAAAGCACAAGGTCAGTGAACTCCATGCATTCACAGCATTTGAAGTCTGTAACTTTCTCAGGAATATCAGTGGGTTTTTTTCACTTAAGCCTGTCAGCCAAACATTATTTCTATATTTCCACAGTAGGTCTACTCTTCCCATGTTTGCTCCCCATTTAGTTTTATGGCCAATGTTTACTCAGAGAAGAGAAATCCATCCCGTGTCCCGATAAACTAAATAAAAACCAGTACCAAAAAACTGATACTGCTATTAACAACATTCAGAGGGTGATTCTTCCTTCACTTATTCAGCAGCTCAGGCTGGCTCACTAGCATTTCTCTGGCTACTTTCAGTTATTCTCCCCACCTGCAGAGATCACTGAGCCATATTACTGCTCCCTTTTCCATAACAGTCTGAGGCTGAATTCAACTAGGACTTTAAAATAAATAGCAAAAAAAACAATCCTTGAATTTGTTGCTGGATATATTTTACCAGCAGAGCCGTTTCTGCAGTGATTACATAGTTAAAGATGCAGAACATATTGTATGGCTTTCACCTTCCAGTTACTTGTGATAGGCTACTTCTGAAAGCATATGGTTTTCAGCATTTTAGAAAAATCTTCTTGATGGTTTTTTGCAAGATGCGAGGCTCTGCTTTGGTAGCCTGTAAGCTGAACCACTGCAGTGTGAAATGCAAGAAAACCAAACCAGAGGAAGAAAAATATACAAAAAATCCCAGGAACAAAATGTTTACACAGGCTGCCACAAAAACTGCTACAGACTCACATGTCTCCAGTTTGCCTGGTGTTTTTGTTGCACCCTTTCTACCCCAAACTGCCCTTCGTGTAGTGTAACCTTAACTTGGATTTCATATCCTACTTCCCACTGCATTTCCAATTGTTACATTTATATTTAAAATCAGTCTCAACTATGTCCAACAACTATTAATGACCTCTAAATAATTTAGGGGACATTCAGAGCATAACCTGAGCCTCTCCCAGATACTCCAGAGCTCTTTGACAGAAGGTCAAGACTTTGGATGGTCTAAGCAGATACTGTCTCAGTGTCATCTTTTCCTTGGCCTGTGTTAGCTCCTAAGTGGGTCAAGAGTTGTCTTTGATTTTTGTACTGTAAAATACCCTCAGCTCCTTTTGCTCAAAATTAAACGCAAGAGCTTGCATTTCATTTTGAACAAAAAGAGCTGAGAGTATTGCTGTTTTCTCAGCAGCACCTGGGCAGGTTCAAAGAGGCAACATCCCATTCCAAGATGGTAGCTGGTACCATGGTGCCTGGGCCTCAACACCTCAGACATTATGTGCATATCACAGAAATGAGAAGTACAAATCTTCATGAACAATATATATAGAATAGCACACATATGACACACCTAGATAAAACCATTTGAGTTTTCACACTGAAGCCTGAGCTGTGTCCAGGTTACTGAAAAAAAATTCCATTTTTAGAACTTCAACAGCAGCAAAGAACCTATTTCAGACTTTAGCCATTTAAAAAAAAAAAACACCACAAGCAAATAAAAGAATAAATTAGGGAAACTATTAACAAGTGATCTATCTCAAACACAACTCACATAAGCTGCACCAAACCTCCATGCAAGCCCATTCCACCATGGATGAGTAGCATCCCAAATACACTGTTTGGGGTTTAGCACACTTAGGGCTAAAAGTTCCTACTTGAGGGAAGGGAGCTGCAATCAGAGAGCAAAGAGCTCTGAGTCCTGAGCACAGCCCTGACCAGGGCACAAGCAGCTCAGTACAACACAAGTGTGTAAGATGTGCAGCATCAAAAGTTACATAACATGGCAAACCTATCAGCCAACTACTTCTCTCACCTGTTTTAAAACATGTGCTGCACATAACTACAACTGACTCTGCCCTGTAATTGCTGTTCAGTACTGATGATTTCTAGAATGGAAGCTTGATCCTTCTCATCAGCAAGAGAGCAGAGTTGACTGGAAGATGGCTTTCTCTGGAAATGCACTCACAGTGCTGCTGCTGCTGCAGAGGAGGAGAGGGGTGGCTGTGGTGGCAGAGAGCTGGGAAATCCCCCATGGAAGGAGCCAGGTCCTGTGCTCCAGGATCTGCTCACGGACCACCAGCAGAACTTTATGGACAAAGAGAGCAAACAGGTTGGCTTGTGTTTAATAAATATTTGAGACACAGCTTTGATTCTTGACATTGCTCCGTTTGCACAAAACTCAAGAGTTTATAAAAAGACACTGGGATTTCTAGCCATGCTGCTTCCCCAAGCCAAGAGCAGGGAAGGGAACACGTCCCTATTTTCCAATGTATCCATAATGCATGAAAAGCTGTAAAAGCCAGGATAGACATTGCTGAGTTATAAGCTCTGAGCTATAACACACCAGATTTGTCTGTGGAGCTCCATACATATCCTGGAAACTGTTTCAAAATGTGCACAATAAAAGTTAAATTTTCATTTGCAGTTTAATTTTGTCAACAAATCATGATTTACTATACCTATCTGTCAAACACTACACTACTCCCTTTAAAATATTACAGGAACTGAAATACAAACTTCTAATTTACTTCGTAGATGAATAAGAGCTGTTCTAAAACTTCTGTCTTCAAAGCACTGAGATTTAAAGTAATAAATATTCCTTCAGAAGTAGGCCAGTTTGAATTTAATATGCACCAAATAAATATTCCCTCAATTAGATGTGAGCAAGTAAAAAGCTTTATGTTATGGCTTATAGCAATTTCAGATAAAGAGCTTGTGTGATGGAGTGAATCCAGCTACAAAATGATTGCAGTAGCACAACGTATTTTTAGCACAGGATAGCACTCATCTCCAAAATAATTCTGAGAATTTTTGTGATTTTCAGATCACACTGTTTTCATCAGGGCTACCATGCTTAACAGATTTCACAAATTACTCCTAAAAAATTAATAAGGAAAATTAAGGATCCTTGTAATGAGTCATGTAACTACTTATTTGGCAGAACAACCGTCTTTTTCACTCTGTGCAGGAACAAGCATCCAAGTTGTACCAAAGAGAAAAAAATAAAATTACCCATTTCTGTGATAAAATGTCTACGTTATCACTACTTAAACAAAATTATCACTTCCAAACAAAATTTCTACTCATCAGTTAGACTGAAATCTGTCTTCACGACCAGTGAACTGTTGTTACTAGTGTGGAACAGCCTCACCACTGATTTTTTTTAAATTAAAAAGTTCAAGTTCAAAGAATATTTATGAAACAACCTAAAAAAAAAAGTGTATAATCCACAACTGAATCTCAGACTTTTCACATATCAATCACCATAAAGCTCCCTTCTGTGATGACATCTCAGAGCTAAACACTGACTACAGTGTGTCAGATACCATTTGGGCTCCTAGCAAACATTACCAGCTATTTTTTCTCTGGAGTGCTGTGGCTGTGTAAATACAAAAGCACTTGTTCAAGGGGTTACACACCCCCTGTTTTACATATACCGTAAAATCACTCAGCAAATCACTCAGGGCAGCTGCAGGTATTGACACAAAGCATGGCTACACTTAGCAGGCTGTGCTACAAGCCACTGATTAAGCAAGGGTTCTTGTCAACAAATCCATAGGCATTGCCAAAAATCAGATCTTTGCTGGAAAAGGGTCCACATCAGGAGAGAAGCTGTGGCAGAATCCTCCAAAGGTCAGTCATGGTCTCTTCCAGAACAGGGAATTATTCAAGGGAGCAGTGACTACTTCAAGCCATACAAGTCAATATTCAGCTTACTGACTTCAGCACCCATACACTCATTTTTATGTAGCGGAGATCAGGCATCCTCAGCCAGCACATCCTCTGACAGACAGATGCTGCAGGAAGCAACTGGGCAGCTATTCCCAGCCAATACCTTAACTGCTGTGGGAGACACAAAACATCTGTACAGACTAGACTGATCAACAAGACAGGAGTACCACTTTGCTTTCCTTTATTTTTCTCCAAGATCTGTTATGCCGGCTCAGAACACCTTCTCCCAGCAAGAGCTGGTAGCAGTTCTGCAGCTGGGAATATGGCACTGAGACAATGCAGCTTCCAGTGGGGTAGCCACAAACAGGCACTGCTGACTGCCAGGGCAGCCCTTCGTTTTTACCTTGGTTCTGCTTTCAAAACAATCACATGAGGACTGAAAGATCATTTGTGCTCATCATATTGATGTATAACATCAAAGGAGTCCTAATACTCTGTGTTTCCTCTAAAACAGTATAGAGACAATCAGTGTTATGTAAACTGGGGGATGGGGTACACACCACACACCAACCAAAACCACATGACTACAAGTTCACCTGTAATAAACTCAGGAATAAAAAAATTTAGTACTTTCAGTCCCTTATTACAACCAGGAGGAGGTTTGTAATTTGCAGACTGCAGACCCCTGCACTCGTCCCTTGAAGCAGATCCTGTGATCCTGGACATTAAAGGGTTTTTATCAAAGTCACCTCATGTTTACAGAGGTAACACACAGTTACCAACATGGTCCCTTACTTCTCAAACTCTGAAATTATTCCTCCTGCAGTATCTTTCTGAATTCACAGTAATGTTATTTTTTCAAACATGAAGGAACTTTGTGACACAGCATCTAGTGCTGGGTTTGAACATGTCACTGGAACAGCTGAAGTGAAAATGACAAGCGGCTTCAGCATTACTTTAGACAGGGCTTGTGGGTAGAGGCAGAAGATGAATTTCTGGCAATGCTTTTCAGTCCCTTCACAGCCCTTTGTTCTGGGGGATCATTGCCTGTTATTAGCCTAAATCAAGAAATTCAGCTTTGTCTCATTTACTCCTGAATGACTTAAAATTCATCTTATAAATGGAGTATAGTCTGCTGTGATTCAGAGCTGCAAGCCTGCATCTATGACAGTAGGAAAGATATGACACAAAGTTCAATCTTAGGGCTGCTCATAGCTTCACTTTTGGTAAATTATTTACCATCTGTTCACAGTACTGTCTATTTAGACGAAGATGATTCAGCCATCCATGCCAGGAGTTACAAGTGGAGAGGTTGTACCAAGAAGTCAGACTGATTTCCACTTCAAGTATTATTGCTTTGTGGGTGCTGCCAGCAAATAGAGATGCCAAGCATTTTCCAAACACTTTGCTGAACCTTGATTCGGGGAACAGTCAGCAATTTGTGTGTCTGTCAGCTCAGCTCACTGAGCAGCATGGCACACACGGGTCCTCAGGAGGGACTGAGCACACGGGACAGAGACCTGTGCAGATGAAAGCAGCGAGGTCAGAAATTAACATACAGGGAGTCACAGAGAAGGCAGCACAAAGATGCATGGTGAAATATCTGACAAGCAAAGAGCACAGCAGAAGTGACAAGGGACCTCAGCAAGCCCAGCAAGTGATGCTAAACGGAGAGGGTCACAGCTGTGTATAGCTTTCACAACTGACAAAAAGTATCCATCAGACACAATAACTGGATGTGAAGTTTACAGGGGATTTCTAGAAAGGAATTGCATGAACAAGTGGGTTAGAACAAGTGTTTTGGCTGGACCAACAGGAGTAATGACTAGGACTGAGAAGACAGATTTATTTAATATATATTAATCGGAACAGGTTAGCAGAAAAATGCCTGAACAAGAAAACACCCTGGAGAAATGGAGAAAATTCAGAATAACCTGTCTGCTGTGGTGCTGAGCCAAATGAGATGCTGACGTTTCTGTAACACTCTACTTGCCCTGAGAAGACATTTGCAAGGCATTTTACAGAAACAAGCCAATATGCAAGACTGAAAAGCAGAAGTTTAGCGGTGAACAGCGACACTTCTACAAATCTGCACAGAGATGATAGCCTCAGCTACCATTGATTTAGTTGTGAATTGAAGAAATTGCCTGAAGGTTAAGGTGAAGAGCAAAGGGGACAAGAACAAAGCTTTAAGAAACAACCTCTTCCCTCCCCAAATCATTGGGGAAAGCAGAAATTGAAAATACAGCATCTCATAGAAAAGGAGAAGGGTGAAGGACCAAACACTTGGCCATTTAAAATGAGCCTATTATGATTTTTATTACAACTGTCAATGGCAACAGCTGTCCTTTCTGTCCTCAATAAAATCCCCACACCAAACATAGCCCAAACAGCTGAGCTCTTCCCAATCAGAGCAACTCCTGGAGGCAACTCTGCAGCTTCAGAATGTGGCATCTCCCCTCCCTTTGCCTAGTTATAGTACGTTATTACTAATCCCACTATTACTAATCCCATGTAGAGAGCACAACAGCAGCAGCTCAGAGGCTGATAAAAGGAGATAACACACATCCCCTCAAACACAGCATCATTTTCTCAGGGATTTGTGCTTATTTACTGGCATCCTCATGCTACAGGAGATGGCTGCATCTGCTGGGTACTGCAGATGTGACCTCTGTGCTGAAGTCTGTCTATCGATCCTTGCAAACGTTTACATTTAAATAAACATGGTGTAGAAGTGTTCTTCCATCTACTAATTACTGGGCAGAGACAGGAAACTATGCTGAACAAAGGCACATTATCCTGGCCACACAGGATGGCAGTTGTCACCACCACTCCAGGTTTTCTACAGATAACAAACTGCACTGATGCAAGGAATCATTCCAATTCCAGATATGCAAACCAGCCTCTTACAGGTCTCAAATTCCTACAGCCAAATGGAAATACACACACACACTCCCTCTCTCAAAATACCAACAAAAAAGTGGATTGGGAATGTACACACACACAAAATTTGACAAGCTGAAAAATTATAATTGCGTAGAAAAATAGGACATGATTAACTGCTGCATATTCTAAATTCCTTTGGGACACTGAAATAAAACCAATGAGATATATACAAGAACAAGGAACTTTACCATGGCAGAGAGAAATAAACTCCCTACCAGCAAAAAAATTAAGCTCACATTTTAACAATCCTGCCAGAAATAAAGTACAAAGAGTATTCCTTCCTCATAATAAAAAAAAACAAGCAAACAAAAAACTTGAAAGAAACACTGCAAGTACAGATACTGAAGAAAATTCTTAGAGCAGCCTGCCACAGGCAAGAAACAAGTGCCCATGTAAACAGAAAAGGGCAGTAAAAACATGGATATTGACAGTACATCCTGAATTAGGGAAAATTATGCCTTTAGTTAGAGGCCTGCTGCCACCCAGATCCCATCAACTGAGCAGCAGAAAAGAAAGCTGGCTTGATATGAGATGCTGTTCCCATTTATGATGTACTGCTATCAGTACCAAAGTCAATAAAAATGAGCTATGGATGATGAGATTCAATTTTGCTTATGTGGTACCCGAGCTGTGCCAGGTTCATTCTAATGTACAGATGAAGATATTCCCCGTCTCCATCAGCACACAATCCAGAAATCACACGATCAATGTGGGCAAAAACCACAGGGAACCATGTAGTTTCTCTTGCACACACTACCAAGATGCTCCAAGGTGACCCACCAAGGCTTTAGGTGCTGCTTTTGCAGCAGGAGGACCTGGTAACCCACAGGTCTTGTGTCAGGTTTGCTGAGGGGTTGTCTCAAATACCCTACAAGATCTGAACAGGCACCACGTGCATATCTGTGCTTATGCAGCAGAATTCTGCCCAGAATTCTGATTAAACCATATACACATGGGTTAAGTGTAAATTTCTAGGGCAGATTAAAATTAATTGGAGAGCAGCCACTCTCTTTTTTTCCTCCAACCAAAATAAAATGGGAACCAAATTCCCGTCTGGTAACAGCACCTAAGGCAGCCCAGGTGATGAGAAGGTTTCTGAGGTTACAACAAAGGCTCCCAGCTGAGACTGGGACCTTTTGGGATGCTGAAGCCAGAGTTAACCATGGCATTGTGCTCAGCAAGGATGTGGGGGGCAGGGGCTATATTCTATTTTTAGTCTATGCAGCTGCTTCTGGGGGCTTTTTTGTTTGGTTTTAAGTTAGAATCATCTCGAGAAGATGAGAAACACATGAGAAGAGCTGTCAGGAATCTTTACCACTGCATTAGAGCAATGCCTCCCAAGGTCAGGGCCCTGCAAGGTGCAGGAGGAACAGCAAGAGACACCACTTCCCTTCCAGGAATTCACTGGTTCCTGGCCAAGACAAGTCATAACCCATCAGGAAGACAGGACAAGCTGGAGACTAAACATACCGAAGAGGTAAGAAGCATTGGGAGGAGGAGGAAACACTAAGGTGAACAGCACCTAACAAAAGAATAAGATAAATACCAAGAAGAAACACTCATAGTAGTAAGCACTCAAATCTATTTCTGATCCTATTCAAAGAATGACAAATATTCTCAAGGGAAATAACAGTTCCTGGCACCACACCCACACATCATTATGCTAAAGCTTTTGCATTTTCTCACTGCTCACATTAATTCAAGTTCTAAAGAAACACAATCTGGAAAATTCAAAACACAAGTTGGAAGATTCTGGCCCCATTTGTGCTCCTGCAGCCCCAGCCAGTTCTGAAATGCCAAAAGATAAGTCAGCAGGGAAGACCACCGACCTGGCTGAACAGAGCTCTGGCTGGAATCCAGGCTGAAAAGGAAAGCTTGTGACCTTTGGAAGTCAGGGCAAGCAACTCAGGATGTATGCAAGGATATCAGGAGGTTATGCAGGGAGAAAATTAGAAGGGCCAAAGCCCAACTAGAACTTAATCAGGATACTGCCAAGCCATAATGGACAGTAAAAATGTTTCTATAAATATATTCTACAAATACCACTCTAAATGGACAGACTATAAAGAACATTAAATAAAACAGAGTACCTCAACTGTAAATAAATATTGGACAGTTATACATAAATCTAACAGCATTTTGTAGCACTGTTTTAAACTACAGCATTGACAATAACAATAAAACATTTTGTGGCTAAGGAACCATCTAATGTCAGTGGCATCCTTTGGTGGCAAGCCACTGAGGTTTCAAAAGTTCAGCCCAAAATCTTCCAAGCTTAACTTTGTTTGCAATAACCAGGCAACAACCACTTGTACTACAAATTGACCCACGAGCCCAGCCTATTTCACAGATCACAGACACCAGAACTTTTGTGTTGTCACATCTCACATCAACCTGCTGCAGTGACAGCACTTCCTAAAGCAGTGACTGAGGGCAGCAAGGCCCAGCTCTGCCCACAGCATCTAAATTTCTTATGTGAGGCATCAAAGCCTCCTTGCCACACAAAAATCCAGCACCCCACCTTTAACCTGTGCCTCCCTTAAGTGGGAGGCATCACTTTGATCAGTGTTGTGCCCTCTTTACATGGGGATACCAGAGGGAAATGAAAGGCAGGAAAGCACTCAGGGGAGGCCTGTTCCTTGACCTGCCATGGACAGCCACTGCTGACCACAAGGAGCCCCAGGGCAGAACAGAGCTTCCCCAGCTCATCCCCGGCAGCCACTCCACTAAACATGCCACGTTACATGGTATTTGTTCAGTATTTACCATTGCATTTCACTTAGATGCAAGCATTTCCAGTGAGAAGTGTGTAAGAGGACAGCCAAGGGAAAATTCAGAGTGGATATAGCAAAAGTCATTGCTCCAAAAATCAAAATCATTAACATAACCAGAGAGGTGTATAGCACTGTTTCAGCAGTGATCCATCTGCACAGATGAAGCTTGTTCCATCTCCTCTCTACATCTGAAAGACAGAAGTAAATTTCCAGTCTAAAGAAACAAAAATACTCTTGCTTCATAAAGAGGATAGATAGAAAGAAGTTTATGCAGCAAAACAGTATGAATTAACTCAAATCTTATACCCTGGCACTTGCATGTAAATAAATCTAACTTTATTATGGCTCTTGTGTTAGCACCCAGTCTCTGAATACTTCATCATGGATGAAAATGGAAACAACTTAAAAATCCCATGCACATGATAATAAGGCTTTGCAATGTACCCAAAGAATACATATTCAGAGATTTTAACTCCTTGTTGAAAAACTGGATACAAAAAGCTGGAACAACTTAGAATTAAGGCTCGAGTTTCAAGAAGGAAACAAAATCCTCACTCTTATTGGGTTTTTGAGTTTAGCTTTTGTGTTTGTTTAAAGATAGAACTACACTCAGAAATCTGAATTCTGACTACAGCTATTTACTGATCTAAATTTCTCCATCATCTCATTCCCTCCAAAATCATGTTGAAGTAGTCTGTTGAGATAAAAAAGCACAACTACAGTAATTGCACTCGGGATGGGAGCAATCTCCTTGCTTTCCCTCTCTTGCAAGGCAGAGCTCCTTCTCAGGTGGGTCAGTTTTTCTCCACTGATCTACAAAAGAAAGCCTCCCATTTTACTTCACATTAAAAGTAAGAGCAAAAAAAGCAGAAAGAAATTCTAAACTAAGTGCTGGAGTGTGCCCCACTCTTGCTACATGTTTTTGGTTTTTTTTTTTTTTCAGAAATTAACTACAATCAAAGAGTATTTATTTTAAAAAAATAATTAAGAAGTCAAGGCATGCTTTTTGTTCTTCCTAGCACACAGGCAGAGTCCAAGATAAACATGATATCTACTCCACATGGACGATATTGCGGGGGGATTTTTTTGTTTGGTTTCCCCCAACGTTCTTAGTTCCCATTCAGGCACTGCTTATTATATCACCTTCAAAATCTGTGCATATGCTGTCAGTAACTTGGGAAGCAGAAAGATGCAGCTCCATACTGAACAACTGCTTCTACAGCTACATGGTCAGACCTTTGAAGCACACTCCCCCTCACTTTTAATCATTTTTACTTTGGGGAAGCCCCCCAAAGCTGTAAGCAGATTCCCAGCTGTGCTACCATATTCCGTGTGGAAGCCCACGCTACCCAAGTTCATTCTCAGTGGTACAAACACTTTCTCCACCAGAGCTCAGTGCAAATTCCTGCACATTCTGCAATCCAGATTTCAGTGCAGCACAACTGCAGCCTCTTCAAAAAGCTGCAGGATTCACAGCACATTTGTAGAGCAGTCTCTGAATTTTTAGAAAGAATCTCTAACATGGCAAGGCTTTTGTATTTTTGGACCTAACACAGTTTTTCATTCCAGCTTAAGCAGCAGCTCAAGAACTGAAAGAAAATGATGCCTTTTTTTTTTTTAAGTGAGAAATGTGTTGCTGCTGGCACTTATCTGGAATCTCTGCTCGGTGCTGGCTTTAGCCAACGCCAACCGAGATTCCAGATGGGCTGCTGAGTGTTTTTGGTTTTTAAAAAACATGGCAGCCAATGCACCCATCTGGCTGCATACAGAAGTGATGTAGGAAAAGAGATCAAGCTCTACCACTGTAATTGAGGCTGATAAATCAGGCGCTAAAATTGTGCACAGCAGGGAAGAAATATAAACGTATATACAGAGAGAAGAGCAAGCACAATTTGTCTGCATCATTAGAGTAAATGTTACCATTGAGTGATTGCCACCATGCTCCACACACAAAGAAACTTTCAACTGCTGAATCCCTGTGAACTTTGAAAATGCTGGTTCTGGTATTTCAATATAGTTTACAGCAAAGAGTAGAGCTTAGATGTGCAAACTTGCCACACAAATAAAAAAGCAAAGAGCAAATAATAAAGAGCAAAGCAGCAAGAGGTGCAGGCTCCAAAATTTATGCTCCAAGGGAAGTCAGGGGTCAAATTACCCTGGCATCTTGCATTACTTTCCATGGTTTGAAGTTAATAAAAGGTTATATATTTTTGTTTTGAGACTGCTTACATTTACTTGCAGCAATAAGTACATTCAAAAATCACACAATAGTAGAAAGCCCAGCAAACCTAGACAAAAGTGTGCTAACTGAATGGTATACCAGATGAAAGCAGACTTCAAACTATTTAGTTTGCGCTGCAGCAATTCTCACTGAGGCCAAATACTTCTCACATGTGCCTGCAAGAACAAAAAAGAATGGAGCGTATTTTGTCATTAATGCAGACTCTATGTACTCTCTATTGTAAATGTCACTGATCTCTGACCTTCAGTTTTGACAACACTGGATATCTGAGGGAGGTGAAGTTAAGCCTGTTGTTAGCTTTAACAGGAAAACTTCTATTCTCAGTTGCAAATGCCAGAACTGTTATTTTTTCAAGGAACTGTGTTAAAAAAAAAAAAACCCAAAGCACACTTCAGTTTTGTTATTTTTATTAGTTGAAAATCAAGAGGGCCAATTTTAAATCTCTTCTCACTTAACACTGATTTAGTTACTTTAACTTCGGCAGAGTAATTTCTAATTTGCAGTCGCAGAGGCAGGAGGGAAGTGAGAATGACAGAACTCTGGGGATGAACACTGACTGAGCACACTCCTGGAGAGCTCTCTGGGCCCCAGCTCACCGTCAAGGTACATGAACACTCAAGTGTCACATTCCCCCAGCTGCCATGCAGGATGATTGCTGGGTGACAGCCTAAATTATGGGGAGCTTGCTTGCTTTCTCCTTTCCCTGAACAGCTCATTGCAGCACCGACAGAATAAAAAGAAGTCATGGCAACCAAGACATGGAAGGGAAAAAGCCCAGGCATACAGAAAGCAGTGGGCATTCTGCCATCCAGGATGCAGGAGCCAGGATTTCATGCATTGTCTCATTCTATTAATATTAAAGTAATAATGAGCACAGATTTACCCAAAAGGACATCTCATTCAAGCTCTTGGATCACTGGCATCTCCTAAACAGTCAGCCAGATGTTCCCAGAAGCACATCCTTTGCATCCTGAAGAACAGAGCCATTTCAAGCAGCATTAACATAGGAAGGTTCTGGCCATACTTCTAACAAGAATCGGATGGGTTTGGCTCACTAAAATGGCAGCTTCCTTGGAGGCTTCATGTGCAGCAACACAGGGGAGATTTGTGTCCATCAGCAGAGACTGTTCTCTTCTTGACAGACTTTAACACAGCACCAAGAAACAAAGCAATTGAAGGCAATAACAAACTCTCCTCTTCACGTTACAGTTTCTACCTCACACTTAATAACAAAAAATAATATACTACTTTCCTAGAACCATTGAAATTAGAAGTTAAACAAACACTTGAGTGAGAAGGGGAAATGACAGTATGATCAATCCCAACTGGGAATCCTGCTTCATCACTCAGGGGCTTTTGTTTGCTATTTCAAACACTGAAACAAGGATTACCAGCCCTGACCCTGCTCAGCCTCGCTCTAGAGCTCAGGAAAGCACTAAGAGGCCAGGACCTATCCTGGTTCTTGAACAGAGCTACAGATTTATTTTTTTTTTCCTTTAAAACAATATTGCTTGCTAACTAGGATTCAGGATCACTAAATATAGACTGTAGGTGAATAAAAAAGACAAAGCAATGTTGAGTCTACTGTCATTGTGACAACTGCAAACATCCTGCTCAGCTCGGACTGTCAGACCCAGAACTGTGGCACAGCAGTATTTAAGTCACATTAGCAGCCTTTGCAGTGCTCCAGGCAAAGAGACAGCACTGGAATCTGCTGTACCCAGCCAGCTAATTTTTTCTATGTAAATAATATGTTAATAATACTTTATCTTCTACTAGGTCAGGGCACTAACAATCTAATGTAGGTAGACATTATTTCTAGGAATTTCAGCAGATTTTTGTAAAGCATATTTCAGTAGCAATATTTACCCAAGAAGAAAATTGATTCAATCTGGCATCTGCCTGCCTTCTCCACTTTAAGGTCACAAATGGAGATGCAGGATTTTTTTTTAATTGATTTCTAAGTTGCAGTAAGCCTCAGCTGCTCCTTTGTAAAGCCACCAGGCAATGAACAGCAGTTCAAAGGTGAACAAGTAACTTTAAATGAAACTGGTCCAGAAATAATGGACTTCTGCCCCAAATAATGCCTTTTCCTGCAAGAGCATAGTACTGTTAATAGAACATAGCTAAAGGTTTCTTCTCCACAGAGCTCACCCAAGAAATCACTGCTGGCATTAGGAACTGGCTGCAAACAGCTTTGCTGGTTCTACATGAGACCAAAGCAATGAAAAACATGATGAGGTACCTGCTCACCTCCCTGGCTTGAGTGGCAGGAGGAGAAAAGTCAGGGACTTCATGAAGGAAAAAACCCATTGCTATTTTCTGTGATCACCTTGGACCACCCAAAGCACTACACTCACATGAGTGACACCGGTAGGATTTTGTATCACATGAAAGAAGTGCAATTGGAAAGAAGTGAAAATAGGTCTTACAGGCTCAGGAATTAAAAAACAAAACACAATGTATTTGAGGCCTTTAAGTCTAAGTAGGCTTAAATGCTATTAATGAGGAGTCTCACTCAACTTTGAGAATCTGAAAGTCCTGGACTTTCCTTGGAAGAAGAACCCAGATTTCACCTATCTCAATGTATAAGCCTCATACACACATGCAAAACTCCATGACAAATCTTGTTTTTAAGTATATTAATAAAGTTTATTTCTAGGGCTCAGACATAGGGGCATTGATTTAATTTTCATTACACAGCACTGCTACTAAAACCTAAAATTAAAGGCTAGAGAAGAACAATATATTTCTCCACAACATCCTGCCAACTTTGGATGTATACAAATACATGGAAAGATGACCAAAACATATTAGCAGTTGGTGAAGTACTCAGGGCTTCAACAGAGCTCTATTTAACAATGTTTGTACAGCCTGAAGGCTGAAGAGCCAGAGGCAAAACAGGCACTTATTAGACATCTAGGTCAACATTGACCTGATAGCAGGCAGGCCATTTCACTGTGACAAGAAATAGAAATAAGAACTTCTCCAAAGGTGAGATCTAGCAATATCTAGTTCCTGCACTTAAAAGGAACAAAGTCTAGCTGAAAGGTGTAAGTGCATAAAACTCCTCCACCAGATATACAGAAAAGACAAGACTTAACACACATCCAGTCCTTCACGTGACTTCTCTCCAGCTGAGCCTACTCAAGTCATGTATTAAACTCTTAAACTACTCATTCGCAACTACCAGGACACTCCCACATGAAGGGAACTTATGGACATGCTAAATACAGTTACAAGCCAGAGAAAACCATCAGTTTTGCAGCTTTTGCTCACAGGAAACGAGTTTATTTGTGCACGCACACAAAACCTGAACAATTAGAGCTACCAAAATCACTTATAAAGTCTGCTATTCATCATCCCAAATGTTACATTTGGGAGCTGGGGGAGGAAGGAGCCTACAACCAGTCAGATTTAATCATAACATCTGCCAAGAACTCCCAACCTTCGATTTCATTCCAACAAGAAGTAACCTTTAAGAAGAACACGCAAAAAAAGCTACACTCTGTTCAACAAAACCCTCTTGAAATATTTAATGTCAAAGCACTGATAAGTTTGAGAAAAAAATGTTGGGATGTTTCAGGAGCTGCACAAGGCAGTTGAAGCAGGTTGGAGATTTACAGAGTCTGCCCAGAGCTGAGTTATGCAGCATTAGAGGCTCAATTCCACGTGCTATTTTTAAATCCAAGCAAGCTCTGATTGATATTAAATCCTTCTGGTTTTAAAGATTCTGTGTCCATCTAACCCCTCCTCAGTTCACTGCCTGGCTGGTTCACCAGGGAGCTTGGAGGATGCCATGGTGGGGATAACTATCCTCCAACAGGTATAAAACCTGTCAATAACTCAGCCCAGAGCTGGGTACCTCAAATAAACGAAGGAAGGGGCAGAAGGAACTGAGTCCAAGAGCAGCACAGGACACTGGTGACGCAGGTGGCTCTGGCCCCTGGCTGCCCCTCTTGTGCTGACGCTTATCACCCTTGTTCCCAGCCCCACCCTGCAGCCAAGGGGGGGAGAAAAAAGCCAAAATAAAAAAAAAGTTCTGCACTTTGGATTGTTCATGGAGAAAAGGGGAGGAAATGGGTTTAAAATTACAGAGGAAGGAAAGGTCCGCAGACCAAGAAGAACATTTCTTTTTCACTTCCAAAAACCACACAAAGCTGAAAGCACACAGTTCAAAAGAGCTGTAACAGCTTGAGGCCCTCAAGCTTCCTTGCACCCCACTGGAAAAGGACATTCCTTAAAGTGAAGCCTCGAACAATGCAGCACCACCATAAAGCAGTCAAATTTCTATTGGTAATAGAGAGATACACTTAATTATGAATTAACAGATGAACAAGAAAACCCAATACAGTAATTTATGGCAGTGTTAGTAACTTAATACAAAGTTAGCTCACAGCAGACAAGGTCTCCTGCAGCCACCAAGAGGTTAAAGGCCAAACACTCATGGAAACGTAATGCCACTTCCTTTTGGAAGGTGATGGAGAGCAGCTAACAAAGCTAATCCAGATTCATCTCCAAACAATTCCACAAGGTTTTTTTTTCCCTCCCACCATCATGACATTATATTTCCAGTTTAATTTTGTTTCAGCAATATGCTTCACAGACTAAGATGTTACACTTAACATTTGACACTAATGTGCTCTAACCAAGTTGAGGCATTAAAAGGATTACACATTTACAGATTACTGAACAGGTTCCTCCTGGATGGCTGCCGAAAAAAAACCCTGCAAATGTTCTGGCTCTAGGCTCTCTTGGTTACACCCAGCCTTCATCCTGCTGGCTTGGTCTAATCGGTTTGCATGCCACCAAAGGATCTGCAGCAACTGGGCTGCTTTCACTAGAGCCAGGCAGAGCAGAAGAACCTGAATAAATTAAAAAGAAGGTTAAACACCGGCTAATTCTTCTCGCAACACATTGCTGTTTATTCTGGTGCTTTGTCAATTTAGCAATCCAGCAAAACCATATATATGGCTGTTATCTTGAACGTGCAAGCGAGAGATTATTAGGAGGGAAAGGAATTTAAATTGTCTGTAATAACAAACTGGAACATTCAGAAAGAAGAGAGAAAGGTAAAAAGGAGAAAGTTACCAGATAAATCGTGGTTGCAAAACTGAAATAAACGTTTTATGTTTGCTTAGTTTATTTTTATGCAGCAGAAATTCACACGTTCTGAAAACCATTTAACTTCCAGGGATTCAAGTATGGAAAATGCAATGAGAGAAAAGCCATTCAGCAGGAGGGCCGGCACATTTGCCTCCCAGGCTGCTGGAGGAAGGGTCTCAGGGGTAAGGACAGGACTGCAATTCTGAAACAGGTTCATAATATATAAGAACTTGCCTGAGGGCTTACTGCATTTCTGTAGTTGCCAAACTTTCCGTGGTAATTTGAACTTCTACTTCCTTGGGGGGAAAACAAGAGTTTTGAACTTAGTCTTTAATCACTTCAGGATACAGCCACGTGTTCCACCAAGAAGCGTTTCTTTCAACTCCTGTATAGGGCAGGGGGGAAGTACTGTTTTGTGGCAGTAGCTCATCTGAGAAAGAATTATGAAATAGTTAAACTCACCCACACCCTTCCTGCCTCTCTGGGAAAGGAAGAGTGCATTTATTTATGTATTCCATTCAGAAAGCTATATTTGAAAGCTATTTTAAGGCTGCAAACTGAAACGTTCAAGAGGCAACATAAAAGCAATCTGGACAAAAGGGGCTTTTTAGCCTGCTCTATCTGCATGGCACCACAGTCTCGAGATTAATTCTGTATATATTTAAAAGATTTAGGCCAAAATTACTGCAAAAGGGGAACAGGAGCACTAAAGAATGCACCACCACAATCTAAACTATCTTTGGGTTCTACACCTGTAGAAAAATATTCTAGCAGGACAATCCAATGCTGTTTCAAGTTGTGCTGCAATTTAGAAAGCTCGTTCTTGACAGACCTTACTGCTTCTTTTCAATTAATTTTTATGACCTTTTCAGTTGAATTTTGACACACATACACCGTGCTTGAAAAGAAGAAATTTCTAACGGCACTATCAGGAGGCATGAAGCAGGGACTTAAATCCTTGGTGTTTGATGAAAATGTCATCAATGGGATAATGATTCCTTTATACAATCTGGTGCAATGAATCACTTTCTTCAAACAGTGAATATTTCTTTTAGTGGTACATCAACTGATCTTGGCAAATGCAATGATCCTCAGTAACCAAGTGATTTTTTTTTTGGTTATTAAAATGCAACAAGTTCCAATCTCACAATTTACATGCCTTTGCTGTTACTTTCCGTTCACAAAAATACTCCAAATCTTGCTTTTCCCTTCCCTCATTCATTCCACCACTACCCTTGTCCTGCATCCTCCTATTTTCAGCACACTGCATCAACCAAATTAAAGGAAGTGTAGAGAGCTAAAACTGCTAATCACCTGCTTGTACTATTGATCAGCAGCTTTTATGACCTATTACAGCAGAGTGAGAAACAACCACAGAAATTTAACACTACCCTCCACTTAGACTTTTGGAAGTCGACATCCTCTCACACCTTTCCATTAGTTAATCCCCCCACTCTTTTGAACAACTGTGCCCCATGCCAGACTGGAACAGAAACACCTGGAATAAAAAGCTGCATTTCTTAAAAGATACACTTTTTTATAGTGTCAAAAAGCAGCAAATACATTTTCACTCAGATTCTCAGAAATGCTATTCTACAATAATCACAGATTTGTCAAATTGGTACCCAAAAGAAGATACAATGCCCTAGCAGGGGACATTCAGAATGAAACTATTTACAGAGCCTGAACTGCAGAATTCACGTTGCACCTCAGCTATCATGCAGTTGAAAGCAAATTTTTTATCAATGAGGAACAGACTACATGCATTTGTTTCCTTGAACACATTACCCTGCCTGTGAAAGAACACAACAAAAATCAACCAGTTAATTAAAAAAACCCCAAAAACATAACCCCCCACACACGTCCTGTATCTCATCTCTCTCTCTCCTCTAACAATGACAAAAAATGCTGTTTTATGTAAAGCCAGTAGAGTACCACCATGTAATACCACCATCAAACAAAGCGGTGACCTGACAACAAGAGGCAGACAGTAATTTCACAAACCATTAAATAATTAAAGCTAAGTGTCCAAAGGGTTCTTGTAACCACATGGTTTGATAGGTTTCAGGAAGCAGGACTCGGTATTTCACTGCATATTCAAAAACAAGCTCGTGTGCTTTACAAGGTCTCTGCACTCCTGTGAACCTTGTCCATTACAAATACAGGCTCAAAATATATTCTCACTTTGAGATAACTTACACAGTTGACTATTTGCAGGGCAAACGAATGCAATCAAACACCAAAGCTTCAAGGAGATTAGAGAGCTGCCAAGGTCTGAACTATATCAACAGCTTGAAGTCAGCTCATTCAATAAAGCTTTGACAGCATTATGCTGGCAAAACAAACAAACCCATGGTGCTCCCACTGGCCCTGGCTTCCTCTTGCACTGACTCTTTCTACTCGTGGACAGGGCAAAGGGAACCTGTTAATTCCCATTTCTAGGCAAAGAATGTGATCCTGCTGCCCCAGGACAGCACCCAAATGCTACAACTCAGAAAGGATACATGGACTAAGTGTTCTTGCTTTATTTCAAACTGAATTTGCCCCATTTTAGCTATTGCTCCCCGCCTTCTTTTCCAAATTGTAACATGGAAATAAATCAAATGTCTTACAGAAATCAGAGAGCATCCCATCACTGTGTTTCAGTCAAATGTGCAGCTCCATAGCAGGAAGCCTGACTGAGTCCCACGGAACAGCACTGATCTGCAGGAATTACATTACTGCCTTCTTTATTGCTCACCACATCCACTTTTCCTTATTTTGCCTGGAATGGACCTCAGGCCATCACTATTCAGCCACCTGAAAGCAAGGATTGTTCTCTAATCACCTCCTTTTTCTCATTGTCTTAAAATGTACTGGAGAAAAGTCATGCCATTATTTTTGCAATATGGAAACACAGCAGCTGGTTCCCCTCTTACTACACAGCAGACATTTATTTAGGACCATACAGTTGACTGAATATTGGCAAATTTACCATTCTCCCTCATAACATTTCATATTTGGTTTGTCTCAATGAATTCAAAATATTTCTTCTTATTAAACCTAAATCTGTTGTCCAGCAGTTCTTAACTGACAATTACCTTCCCTTATGAGTAGTTTTACTGCTGCTGCCTTGTTGGTATTTTTTTCCTGTAAGTTTCCCTTTTTTATTTATGCTTTCCTGTCCCTCTAACCAGGAATTTTCTTTTGAAAAAAACATACATTTTGTGTTCCTCTGGAAAGCATGTTTGTTTTTGAAGGGCGTACAACAACACATTTGAAATGGTTTCCATCTATTTCAGTTTGCATTTCGTTTCTTCCCAATCACCAAATACATCGTGGCTCTTTGAGTATAGAAATAAGAATCCTTCCAAAGCCTTTGTGTATTACTGTGTGCATGTGTGTATACAAACACACTCCATATCTTTAAGGTGGGTTAACGTTTTATTTGTACATAAACTTACTGGCTTTAAGCTCATGAGACTTGAAATTCGTATGCACAGCTGGAAGTGCTCTTGCCTAATCTCTTTTCAAAGCTGAGAGTTTCATCTCCAACAGATCTGCAAGTGGCTGGAAAAATCTACATTCTGCCTCTGACAGATTGTATAGATCTTGTCTCCCTAGTTTTTGTACTCAAGCACTCAAAGAAAGGAACCAGACACTGGAGTAGCTGTGTTCTCAGGTGCCACACAGCACACAAGGATTGATGTGCAGCAGTCACTGTTTAGAAATGCAGCATTTCCAAGCAAACCTTAACGGCACAGGTCCCATTTTGATGCAGTATCTCTTGCCTTATTACTTCTATTTGCAAGATTCTGCTTACTAAAGAGCTGAGGATTTATACATTGATAACGAAGAAACTTTCCACAGTTATTAGAAGAAAACTGCAGGCAGTGACAGCCAAGCCGGGAGCTGGTGGCGTTTTGACCCTCTGGAACATAAAAGCAATAAATTGAACAGCTTGTATTCTGCACAACCTGTAACAAGTCATTTTACCTACTGTGTGGAGAACACTTCCATTCTTGGGAAAAGGCAGAATCTCCATTTCTATAGCTCATTAGTAACCAATTTCCATAGTTCATTAGTAAGCAAAAGGAATGCAAACCGACAACTTGAAAAATTGTCCTGTGCTTAGTAATAAACTGCTATTCTTTTCCAGGGTTAAGACAAATATGCACAGTACATACACTTCAGATTTGCATTTCATGAATTTAACACCAGTGCAGCAGAACAAAAATAGAACAGCTTTATTCATCCATGGACGATAATACACTAAGTTCTATCCTTCCCTAGAAAACCAAGCACTTCCCTATCAGATGTTGGACATTTTAAGCACTTGGGAACTCACAAAATTGAAATTCTTTCCTCTGGAAACTATAAAGCCTAGCAAAACACATAACCTACTTAGTATATCATACTGTTTTAAAAAAAACCAAAACTTTCATTAGAGTTCTCTGAAAGATTGCCAGGACAAGTAGATTAAACCTCTGAACCTTCCTGTGAAAAGCACAAGTGCAGGAAAGACATTTTTGGGGTAATACTAGTGCTGGGCACGACTATTAGTTTTTTTTCATATGGATTGTACACCCATAAGAAAGTAAAAACAAAATGAATTGAAAACACTGTTTATAAAAATCCCCCATGTTTATTTCTTACAACCTTCCCTTCTCCATGGAACTATTTCAGGGTAGATGGGTTCACAGAAGCCCACAGTACAATTCAGTGGTATTTCAGCATCAGAGAGCACCGAGAATGTCCCCACTCAGGACAGCTAACACCTGCACACCCAAAGCAAACCACTGCCAGAGACTGAAGCAGTGAAACCAGGCACAACCACCCTGACTTCAGCAGAAATGTGCCTGTTTAGGCTGATGGCAAATCTGATCAAGGCTCTGCATTCGAAGAGCTGCTTATCTCAGCCCATCACCATGTCCACTAGCAGCCACGAAGTCAGCTGCCCTCCACTGTAGAGCATATATAAATATCTCTGTCCCTTTGTTCTCTGAAAGGCACCCAAGCCAACAGGATCATCACTGGCAGCAACACATCAGGCAATTCTGTCACTTGAAGGAAGTGATTCACTGCTCATTGTGGTTTTAAAGCTGCTCATCTGTACCAGCTCAACCAGACAGTTTTTCTTCCACCACTTCCTAGCAGTATTAATTATTATTTTAACATTATAATAATAAATATTCATCTCCCCTTCACTTAGAAAAAAATATTTCTGCTTTTAATGCTCCTCTGAATCCTTAATCCTGTCTTCAAGAACATTATCTCTTCTATTAGGATGATAAGTGTGTGTGTATATGCACAAATAGTCATTCAATCATTCATTACAGTTTAGCTGACTGTTCTAGAGGCACTCCAGAAAGGCCCAGGGATAGCTGAAATTCTCAGGTAAAGCTGTTTCTTGACACCATGACACAACATGATCCATTTGATGAAGCGGCCAAGAACCTGAAGTCATTTACTTCTGTAACACTGGTTAACACTGCAAGTCTCACTGAGATCAATTTCAATCTGCCATTTATTACTACTTCAAGAACTCTACACGCCTTGAAGAGAATCTACAGTAAACCCTTGCCCTTTCTATCTCCCTCATACCCAAGATCACAAAACTAATATGTCACAAGCTTTAAGAAGACCCTGCTTTCCTGTTGAGTCAGATTGCTTCCAAGCAGCTTTGCACACAAAGCTATCATTGCATTACATCACAGGGACCTTTTAAACCTGCAGTTGGAGGCAGCAATAATGCATACAAAACAGCAGGCAAACGGGTCATTTCAGCAAGACATTCTGCAGATTCTCTTCTGAGGAAAACCTTTGTCTTCCTCTTAATGGATTGCTAGCATAAATGTTTCATGAACATAATGTTTTATGTGGGCACTAAGCAAGGAAAAGACAAAAAAATACTTGGTACTTCCAGTAAAACAACTGAAACCCAGGGCCACTGAATGAAAGTATTCAAATCAAACATCTGCACATACATAGATACACTACAAAAAATACTCCCATTGATCAACCAAAACATTACTGGGCTACATTTGACAATTCCATCTTATTAATACAGTATCAGCAAAATATTTCATAATAGAGCTGCAGCAGTGTGGGCCTCTACAGAACTGCAGGAGGCAGGAGAGAAACCAACCTCACTCAAGAGACTTCACAGGACTTGGACCCAAGGAAATTTGGGTGCACTAATGCATCAACTTCCTTGCCTTTGCAGGAAAGGACATTCGGGCTGTACATGGAGCAAATTTTAAGAGCAACAGAGAAGCATTTTGCAAATTAAAAAGGAAACACCAAGCAATAAATCACCCACTTGGCTTTAGAAAAAATTTACTTATAGTTTTTGAAAAACAAACAAACAAAACAAAAACCCCAGTAATTTATTTGTTTAGTGAAAAACTTCTCACTTTCACCATTTTGGCTCCAATTCAATAAGACATATTTAAAGAATTCAAGAGTTAAGTTGACGTTTAAGCATGTTCCTGAGTTAAAGCCAAGAAGTAAAAACGGGCTGTTGAGTCAATATGAAAAGAGCACAGCATTAAACCAAAAGTACTGACGGCCGCAACCTCCCACACCCAGCTGGGCACCGAGCATGAAACCCAACAGTATGAAGAGGAGTCTCTCCTACAGCGGCTAAGAGCTCCTGCTCCAAAGTCAACAACGCAATGGTTCTGTGCGTGTTTGTCCGTGTCTTGATCACAAAGTCAAAAAGTCACCCAGGCTGCCTGCAGGCTGGTTTTACCTGTGGGTTCTCATGGCATACATCAATGCCTGCACCTCTGCTGCTGCCGAAGGGACCCCACAAGCCCTGTGTCAGCTACACTCCACAGCTGCTGGCACCTGGCCTTTCACAGCACTCACTGCACCAGGGTGACACTGCAAAATGACTTCAAAGGGGGTCAACCTCCCTCTGAGATTAATTTTGTCAAAGGTGTCAATCTTTCAACCTCACCCATTCTGTGATACCACAGTCTGGGTACTCTCACCCCTCTGCTTCAGAAACATGAATTATTGTATCATGGAAAGAAATCAGCCTGTTTAGCAGGCTGATAATAATCCTAAATTATGGAAAAAAAAAAAAAAGAAAAAAAAAAGAAGCTGCTGTCATTGAGGGAGGAAGGAGAGAGGGAGAAGTGCTGTCCCTTAATGCTATTTATAGTGCTGCAGCACTCCAGGCTCTGGGAAGGTCTGCAGATGCTGACAGAGGAGCAGTCTCTGCCCCAAACTGTTCACCCTAATGGGATGTGCAACCAACCCAGCCTGCTTGGTTCTAAAACAAACCAGCAGCTTCCAAATACTGAAATTTAAACAAACCAAACCCCACCCACAGCCCTCTGAGCCACCTAGCTCTGCCCTGAGCTCCTCAGGATAGCAAAGCCAATTAAAATAAACAGATTTATGATGCTCAGAGCCTTTTCTGCATCGGGACCATTCATGGAGTGGTTAAAAAAAAAAATTAAGAAGTACAAAGGCAGTAAGGCCTGCAGCCAAAGCAGCTGAAGTTACATTGCAGGAAATACTTGAGGGATCCTGCTCACAATGGGTGGTTTCCTGCAGCTCCCCCCAGCCCAGCCCCAGCAGGGCTCCAGAGCATTGAAGCCAAGCTCCTGGCCAGAAAGCTCCAGCTTTAGTCCATGGCACTATGAAAACAGGGGCAATGTTAACTACAGGTAAATCAGTGCCCTGTTTTCCTCACGTGCTCCCTTTCTGTCTCCTGCAGCTGGAGAGCAGATTCACACAAAGTTCTGCACTGGAAGGAACCAGGGAGTCCATCAGAGTCCATTACATGGGCATGTACACATGGGCCTCTGCATCTCAACCACTGGCTGTAATGATTTTAAATGGAAAGAATTTTATAAAAGGGATATATTTATAAAGCCAGAAGCACTTTTTCCCATACTCCATAATTACTTCTATTCATACTTTTAAATTATACAACATTTAACAAGGACTATACTCTGGTTAAAATGGAAGGCAGTTTACAAGTGTGACGTTCACTGGTCTATAAAAAGAAGGAAAAAATAGAAACAAGAAGAAAACAAAGCCAAAAATCCATCCACACCATTAAATTATCATTTTCCTGTCACCACCAGTTTATTCTGACCATATGAACACTGGCTTGTCATTCTTTTGCTTTCACAGGAGGGAAGATGGAGCTCCACTGAAATCAGAACAATACAGATGTTATCATAAGGCATATAAAACTACACCCAGGATATTTAAAAAAAAATAAAAATCTGCAGTCCACTGGCAGCTCTAAATTCAGACTACAGGCTGGTGGGGATTGCCACACAGGTACAGCTTACAGGAGCACAGCAGCTAACCCAGCAGCTCAGTGTAATGCACAGTAGTTTAATCATAGCTGGACTGGAAATTCTTCAGGGCCAGGTCTGTGCTTATCCAGACATGGTGCAAAGTCTCTCATACATTTGTTGTGCTACATAAAGCACTCACTAGGTTGATCCTACAAACCCATCCATTTTTAAGAATTATGTCAAGGTACGTTTTGCTTCCATTATTTCTTAGATCTCAAAGAAGCACGACCCCAACCACTTTTCCCCTCTCAGTAAAATAAATGACAGCATCCCATCCTTCCACTATTGAAGTCTGCGGGCACAGGCTCAAGCTCAGACTTTGCATACTTTTATTTGCCATTAGCTAGTTACTCCCACACAGAGTGAACCTGGACTACTTTCATAGTCACCTGCATAAATGTTTCGTCAAACCACAAAATTGCAGAAAAAAATGAATGAATGACCATTACAAATCCATTTGGGCTACATCATTATCATTTCAGACTACAACCAAATCCCATTTTCCCTTTGCAAATTCAATTTCCATCAATAGCCCCATACATCAGCGGCTGCTCATGTTTGTGGACTCATTTTTTACATTAAAAAAATTGAAAGATGACTGCCAGTGTAAAATAGGCAAACTGCATTTTCAATTCCCAACACATGTGCTTGAGGGGAAAAAAAAAAAACACAATGAAAGGGGAAGAAATGCAAATGACTGCCCTGCTATCAGCTGTGTATTACCCTAGTGACATTAACATACTTCACATCTCTGGTTGCACACTTCAGGTGGGGAAAAAACCCCACTACATTGCCATGCAAGTAAATTCTTTTATCGTTTTACTGAATAATAGTTTACTCTTTAGGGTTCTATTACATTTACCCAAAACCAAGCAGGGATGTGTCTTTCTACATATGTAGTTTTAATCTAATTTGGCAAATTTTTACCCATGACCAACATGGATAACAAGCTAGATTTCAGGTGCAATGCTGCTTTCCAAGTGACAAGGCAAAAAATCAAAAATTTTAAAAAAACACCCCCACATACTGCAAAGGTTAGACAACTGCTTGGTGCGCCAAACCCCCTCCACCCATTCTGTGGAGCATCACAGAGCAATGATGTCTGCAGGAGTAAAAGCACTAGACTTGTCAGAAAAAAAAACAAACCAATGTACTCCATCATTATTACAGGTACCAGCACCCAGTACATTCAGTAACTGGCACTGAATTTCAGCATCTGTGCTGCATGGATAATTCAGGCACGTGTTAGCTGGCTGCTTCTGGTAAACACTCATTTCATTTGTGATGGGCTGCAATGCAACAGAACAGCTCTTGAGGGAATTAGAGCAGGCAGGTAGTTCCTGCCAATCATTTCAAGGGTCCGTTCTCACACCAACAGATAGAAGATTCAGACACCACGCCAATTAGTGCTAATTGTAGTTTTCTCCAAGTCCCTCTGCAACCAGAGACGACAGAGACGTCATATGTGCTTCTTAACATAAGTGGCAACACTAATTTTGTTCACTTCAAAATCCTTTTTGAACGCAGAGCTCTAAGCTTGATAAATAAGTTTACCAAGTTTTCAAATGGCAGAAGTACCTCTCTTCTAAGGGATCTACTCAAGTATTTTTCTTTACCTCAGTGTCACAGCTATCTGAAGAGGAAATGGTTGTTCTCTAAGTTTTCACACTGCATTTCCCTCAACAGAAGGCTGTAAATCTTCAGAGACCTTGACAAGAAGAAACGATCAAGTGCCATAGTCTGGTGTGCACACAGGGCCCAAGGACCTTCTCCAGCAGTGGGAGCATCCACTGGTGCCCAAGCAGGCTGTGTGAAACACCCCTGGGCAAACCACAGCAGCAGGGCTGCTCCAGCACACACCTGGAGTTCCTCTGCCTCCAGCAGCACCATCTCCTCTCCTTCCCTGCCTGCACACTGCTCTGCAGGGCTGTAGGGAGCCTCCCCCACACACTAGGATGTTTGATGTCAGGAGCTGCTCACTCAGGTTCTCCTTCCCTCCCTGGCAGGCAGGATCTGCTCAGCTCTTCCAAGAGCTGCCCACAGCTTCCTGAAGGGCCATATCGGGAAATCACAGACTGAGCACAACAGAGCCACAGAGTCTTGGGGAGTTCAGTTCAGGTCAATGCTGTCATATTTATCAATGGGCAACTTGAAAGGCAAAGGTTACTGAGGACAAACACGACCTCAACTTCTCCAGTGAAGTATTTGTATCATCTGTGAAATCCACAGTGAAATATAATTATGGCTTAAAAAGGACATTTTTCTACCTCAGTTTGATACCAATCCTACAAACATCACAATCAGTCTGATTCAAGATTCCCCAATGTCCATCCACCAAGAGACTTTCAAGCAACACATACAACTTCAGACCAAAACTGTGTTTGCTGCCAGGATTTCATGCCTAATCATTGTATGTTTAAATACACACATCTACAAAACAAATGTCGTGTCCACAGACCACAAGCCTTAAAAAAAAAAATGAAATAGAAAAATGTTAACAATTAATTAAACCAGTTCTCATTACCTCAATTTCCATCTGCAATTATAATCATTTCCCATTTAAAATATCTACCACATTTTATTCTTAATTAAAAATTACATCCTTGCAATGAAGTGCAATATGAATTAACAATTCAAATGTTATCTATGCAAATTCGTTAGTCCTTTGATTTTTCTTCCATTTATGCAAAGTCATGTATAGGTTTATTTTTATTAAGCTTGTATAACTTCACTCAACATCTTCTGCTCTGAACTCTACACATATTTCAATCCAAGGACGCAGAAATAACTTGTAAATTACACAATTTCTTTTCAAGTCTCATACCATTCATTTAAGAATCAATACGTATGTGAAGAGGTGTCTTTCCTAAATAATTAGGAAAAAACACTGTAATTTTAAGATTCAAAGACATCTTAAGTTTCCAACGGCTTTGACAACAGCCATTTCTTCAGGCCCTGCTGAGTAAAGCCATTGGAGAAATTACTGTAACACAACAAAACCCCATCTCTAAATTAGCTTTGCCTGCACTCAGAGCTCAGTGACTCAACTCCTCAACACGACTCTCTGCCCTCAACTCTCCCACAGGCATCTCTTATCCAATTTGGTTTTATCTCCCTCAGCAGCGTTTCGAACTTTTACCCCAGATTTTAAATTTTTCCCTGCTTCACCAGCCAAGAGCAAACTCAGACTCTCCAAGTGAACAAACCCAAAGCATAAATGCCTTAGAACGTGAATTGTTTGCCTACAGTGTCTGTTCACTTCAAAGGAACTCAGCAACAAAGTAGCACCAAAATGGAAACTTTTTCCCAAGTCCACACCTTGAGAAAACCCAAGAGAATTAAACCCATTTAATAAATTATCATTAGAATGATATGTTCAGAATTACACACACATCCTAGCAACACCAGTCACTACCTTGCCCAAAGCCACTCACACCCCCTTCCAGCAGGAAGCACACCAAGCTCAGGACCAGCTCAAACTGTGCCCCACACACACAGGGAGGGGGGATTTCACAGCAAGGACCAGCCAGCTCCAAGAAGATGCCTGTGACTCCGAGTTCTGGCTCCCCTGCCAAGAGAAGGCATTCTGCAGCTGGGAGAAATTAAGGCATCATACAGCGAGCTCTCTTCAGCTGTGTGGTCGTAAACCGAGGTTATTCAGGATGGCAATTAGCTGTGTGTGCTCAGCAAGGGAGCAAGCAAAGGTGGCCAGATGCTGCACAGATAAGATCCACACACAGATTATCATTACACAGCAGAAGATGAATTTTTCAAGGTCCAGAGGGCAATGCAATGGCTTTAAACAGAGTATATACTTATGAGGCAATTAGATGTGTCAATGCGAGGCACAAGAAAAATGCAGCAGATTGCAGCAAGATCTGCAGTTTACCAAATTACAAGGACAGATCTTGAAGTCAAATTATACAAACACAATTACACAAATTACACTGTAACCTTCAAAGGAAGAGGTCTTCATTGTATTCCAAATGCCTCATTGTGTTTTATTAATAAATTCTGGCAGGACAAAGTTTGAAGTCATGCATTTATTTCAGTGGATAGCTTAAAACCCCCTTTATTCAATGATCTTTTTGTCATAATCTCCTTATCTAATTTAAAGAGAGTGCATTCTCTATGAGTGTAATTTTCATTTTAGTTGTTATAATTTGTGCACAAAGGAATATGTCAGTTCAGTTCACCAGCTAATACATTCTCCTGTGCTATTTGTGAGCAAAAGTAGACTATTTATACATCCCAATATGAGAGTCACTTTTTCACAAAAAAAGGCCAGATAGCATCAAGCCCCACATGGCACACCTGGGAGAAGTCACAGGACATTTTTACACAAGCACTTACTCTTTTTTCTTTCTTTCCCAACCTGCAAAAACTGCTGGAGAGAACAGCAACCAGAAAGGACTAAGATCTGAGGCAGCTCCCTGGCATTGTCTACTCCCTCTCACTCTTTCAGAAGAAAGCACGTATCAAGTCTCTGTCTCCCCCTCCAATTATGTCATTTGTCCTCTGCTAACTCTTACCCATGTAAAAAAAAAAAAAAAAATCCTTCTATCCAAGATTGTAATTGGAGGAGCTTTAAATAGCTAATTTAACCTTGGGAGGATGTTCATTTTCACTGAGCATATCTCTCCAATCTATGAAACAGACAAACCCTTTCACCTGAGCATGCCATTCTTTAATTGTGGCAGCACTGTGAGATAATGCATTTCAAATAGTTGATCAACTCAGGGGGAATACGAATGCCCAAATATTTAACAGACAATAATGCCTTTTTAAATGAAAACTCAGCCTTGTGAAGATGGTTACTGCATGATCAACAGCATCCCAATACCATCACACAGAGACAATTTATTTTACACACCACAAAGAACTGCTTTTTCAGAAACTAATCAGTAATTCGCAGCTGTATCATTTTTGATCTGTTTCAGGCACTGCATATCAGTTACCAGCTCACAGTCTCTCTCAGAAGAGGTTATCTGATTAAAGAGAAATGGAAAGACTACTGCTATTTGTCCTCTTTGAAAAATTCCACCAGCTCAGTATCAATGCTGATTTCATGATTATGAACCTCCAGAGCAAAACAGATTCATGCTGCAGCCAACCTTAGAGAAGCTGCAAGGGTGAAGGTGTAGCATCCCCTTGGTCAGAGAACCTCAGATAACACTGAGGAAAGGCTCCTTTATTCTCAAGTGTAGCATGGTCTGGTAAGACAGGTGTGTCCAAAATGAATTCGAGCCATTAAAGGGAAAAAAAAAAAAAAAAAAGACTCCCTGGAGAATACACACCAGCTCTTCTTCACTGTCAGTGTACTCATACTCAGCACTGCAAGACATTGGGACCCCTAAGGACATCTGCTGGCATGATAAGCATTGCCCACAAAGATACCAGAGTCCTCCCAAGCTTCCTTAGGTCCACTCAGTTCAATCTGTTGCTGTGCAGCACAAAACTTCTCCTGGTCTTGCTTCCCAAGCAGAGGAACCAGGCAGGCTGACACCTGCACGTACAACTGCCAGGGCAAGAAGGGCTGGCTGCTCTCCCACACTGCCTTTACACAGATTAAAGCAGGAGGAAGTCTGGCTATTTGATACCTCAGCTGAGCTAAGCACAACAAGCTGCAGCACAGAAATTGACCTCCTCCCTTGCCACAAGAGTGAGAAGCCATGCTGGGTCAGTCAGCCTGGGCTGCATTTACCTGGGCACACACCTGCTCATCCTTGTGCAGCAAGTCTTGAAAGCACCACCAAATACTTGGCCAGCACCCTGCTGAGCCAGAGTCTGGGAGGGAGAAAGCACAGCCACCTACTCAGAGCTTCTCATCCAAACACACAAGACACAGCAACATGAAGAGCCAGAACAGACTCTGTTTTATGAGCATACTGTGAAGAACATGGTCCAAATAGTTCAAGTTTAATTAAATTTAATTGCTTCTAAACAGGAGTGACTTTGGTCAACAGAGAGCCAGGAGTCCAGTTTGCCAGTCACAGGTGTGATGTGTTCACACTGGTCTTCACTGCAAGGATGGGGGATCACATTCAGCTCTTCAGTGGCTGTCAGATCCAACCCCAGAAACAGAAGCTAGAGCAATTCAACCAGGTTCAACATCCTGGAACTGATGGAAATGCAGGCTGTCCTCTGAGAAGTGCTGGTTACACACGAGCCAACTTAAGAAGGTATTTTTAGCACGTTCGTTCAGCTTCATCATCTCAAAAACCAGCTCCAGCCCAGTCCATTGGTGCTCTTCTCAGTGATATGGGAACATCAGGAGACTCTGAGATCTTCAGACACAGCTCATCACTCTTCAAGGTGTGCTTTTTTCACAGTAAGGTTCAAACCAGGACACCAGAAACAGATTCTGTTTAAGATCCTCCAATACACAATTTCCCCTAATCATGGTAGAGTTCAGACTCTTTTTTCCACAAAATTATCATCAGGTTCTTCCAACCTTTTTATGCTTGAGCAAATCACCTATGATCTGGTATATTATACCATGCAATTTCCTTCTAATTGTCACTTGCAGAATTCTCCCATATTCCACAGTGAGAATTCCAGGCCTCACAAACACTCCCGAGATGGCACCAAACAGAGAGGAACTAGGAAAGGAGTGGCAAAGAAAAATACAGCTGAAGTTTAGATTAAAATACATGTTAAACTGATTTTAGAACACCAGTGTGTATTTTACATAGACTCTGTTACCACTGTTTCTACTGGTTTTTCTTGAAACACTAAAGAAAATATATAGTTGGCAAAATAGAGCCTAGACAGAAAAAAGGGGAGAAATCTGGCTGTGAACATGATTGTCCAAATAGCTTGTTTCTTCACTGCTTTCCCTCATTGCAAAAAATGTGTCCATCGGCATCAGTGTTTGAAAACAAGCAATCTCCACACATTTCCCTTCCATGACACCAGCTGCCCAAACTGATGAAGCAACATGTAAACTATAAAACATCAATGCCACTACAGCTTTTCAGGGAATAAACTGCAATGAAATATCATTGTCCTCCATCAGCATAGCCTGTGGTAGGTAAGTTTTTTCTTGTCAACACTGCAATAAATCACTCACCAGTCAGATTTCATCTGAGGTTGCACCATCACACTCAAGGTGGAAATCTCCACTGCCTGAAGGGGGACTTTTTTTCAAGACCAAAACCAATGGTCCTGTGTAACCAACTACTTGTTTCTATGCAGTGTAGCCGTTCTCCACCATTTCAACTCTGGTGCAAAATTAACAGGTGTTACCAGTTCTTATTTGGACACTTCTAATCCTGGCTTCAAAGTCAACAGAAAAGTAATAGCAAAAGACACTTCAGCCAAAGGAATCACAAGGCCATCTGCCTTCAGTATCACACACCAAAGAGGTTTCCTGCCCTATAAAACAGCCCCCTTACTGGGTTGGACAGGACTATACTTAAAAAAAAAAGCCAAACTGATTATGTGATGGTGTCTCTAAATCATGGATTCAGACACACATATGAATCCCCAGTGAAAAGTCAGTTCTACTCAACTACTACAACATCTGCTGAATATTTGTTCTATTCCATATTCCACCTACTGCTTTACTAATGGAAGAAACCCAATTTGGTATCAGACAGTGATCCAAGAGCATCAGAGCATCCTCCTTCCCAGAGAAGATAAATGCCTGAGAAATCAGGTCCAGGTGTCTGGAAAAGTGCTCCAGGGGGATGGATGACAGAGCTACCCACAGCCATGCATCCAGGAACCCAAAATCCTCCTGCAGCCCACCTAAGGGCTGGGCAGCAAACCCTGCTGATTGTAAAGGCCCAGCTACACCAGAGAGGGCAAAGAAAGGAGCCCCCAGTCCCAATGGGAGGATTCCTGCAGATGAGAGGCAAATGTCTACAGCAAGGACAGCTCAGTGCTCAGGAAGGCAGCACTGCAACCCTGCTGGGTTTTGGTTTTGCAGCCAAGGAGAACAACTCAGGAACCCACATGGCAAACACAATCAGAAGAACCACAGAGCACTGACCATGAGAACAAGCCATTAGTGGAAGACAGACAAAAGGACAAAGAAATAGCAAAGCAGCTCTCTGAAGCTGTTGATAGTTCTGAACAATACACAGTTCTTCAGTCTAAGGTATTTCTAGGAGATGCTACAAATACTCAAGACATGAATACTGCATTATCCTTAGAAGTCCAGCTGAAAGGTCTCTGGAGCTCTTTTTGGTTATATATCCAAACCCACAGCATTAGCTCCTTCTCAGCCACCTTGGCACCCCTGCAATGTCATCCTGGAAGGCAGGACAGCAGAGCCCCATCATAAAACACCAACAGTGAGCAGGCCTCTCACAGAGCACATGTCTACAGACAGCAAGGGCAGGCAGAGAGGTCCAGTTTTTGCTGATGCTGCTCATATCAATCACAGCAAAAGCCAGTGAAAGGCACCAAGGGAAACACTGGATAGTTCATCAGCTTTCCAGAGCAGACAGGACACTACCCCTGGCATTGATCCTTTATTTCACCCAGTACAGCACGCCCCAGCCAACCAGTAGAAATGTGTTCAAAGCTCTGTATTTCACGTCCACCTCACCAATAAACACTTTCAGCAAAGCCCACCTGCTTCAAGGTAATGTCCAATGTATCCAACTGAAAGCAGCAAACTCCAGATGGCCTTTACTACACAAAGAGAAGCAAAAAAGGCAAATCAGAAGCAAAGAGACTGTAAAAATCAAACTGTAAGGCCTCTGTCTCAGTGTACCTAGTTTAGAAACACCTGGTTTGGAAAGAAAGAACACTGTTTCATTATAGAAATGAAGTGCTCATAGCCTCAGTTCAACTGAAAGCACAACTGTCAAGCACATCAGTAATTCTGAGTAATTCTGTCCTGCTCTTCAGCTTTTTAGCAAGTGAACTTGTTACTAATAGGGTGCAAATGAGACAAGTTGGAGTTGTTACTCATTGACAGTGAGCATCTTACAAACCTCATCTGTCTCTGCGCCCAAAACGCCTGACCATCTCTCCCAAATACAGAAGTGAAGGGGGGAATGCAATCTCAAACCACAGGAATGAAGAGTCATTGATCAATGAAGTCAGAACCGTACAGTGTGAAGGTGTAATCAAGATTACTGTGAAATTACAAGACTCCACAGAGCCAATGAAAAAAGTTCATTTTCTTCCTAAGTTGGTTTTCACCTTGGAAACTAATTGTTGAAAGAGAAAAGGTCACACAGCTTAATAGCATGAAATAGGGAAAACAGTACATGCAGATAGTGCTTGACATGAAGTATTAATTACCTTTTTGGCAGAGCATCTGTTTGTGCTGTGATGTATTACTCCTTACACTGAGCCATGGCTTGGGGCTCACTTGAGGTAGGTGTCACTAGTGTGTGGACAAGTCACTTCTACCTTACATGCCTGGATCTCAGGTGTGCTTATGGATTTTAAGCACAGCTGGTTTCTTGGCACATAAACAAGCATTGCTATGTGGTTTTAAGTTATTAGTTAGCTAATTAGCTGTTGCTGTTCTGTTACCAAATTCAAGAAATCTACATGCAACTCCTGTGCTGCCTCCAAGGGTGAAGGAAATGTGCTCTTCATCATGTCATCTAGTTACTAATTATGTTTTTGTTCCTACAAAACACTACTTTAGCTATTAACTTAAAAGAACAGTCTCTTGCTTTGATTACCAGGGTAGCCAGTTCTCTCTTTTTTGCCCTCTTCCTTAACTCATGAGCATCTCTGAATCAAAGCAAGTGGAAGGAAACGGTGAGAGGAAAATGAACCCAAGAAATTAAAGTAACAGGTATCTCATAACACTTAGGCACTTCAAAGGAAGGTCAAACAGGAAATGAGATTTAGACCAAGCAAAAGGTTCTTGTATTCAGAATTTAGCATTCCAGAAATTCTTCAACATTTCTTAAATTACAAGAAGCATTGAGCAAGATCACAGCAACCCAGAGAACCACATGATAAAAATACAGGCATTTACCTTTCCAGCAAACCACCAAGGATGATTACCTTGTCACCCTGTGATCAACTCACAAGAGCGGCAACACTTCCTCTTTTGGACATTTCATCAGAGCACTGCCTTCAAGTATTTTCTCTAATATTACATGATGGCTCACCACTGCCTTACCTGGGAAGCCCCGGCACTACTGCAGTGTGAATTCCATGTTGAATTTGACTCAGGATAATTGTTATTGCTGGCAATCTGCTGGCTGTGGGGTAAAAGCCAGCTGACAACACAACAGCTTCTTACATGAATTGGCATAATGCAGAAATATCCTAGCCAAAGACTGAAAGCACAGAGACCCAGACTCTGCTTTTTCCACTGGAAGTCATCCCTGCAGATCACTGCCCAAATGTGCCAGGGAAAGCCTCAGCTACCTTGCCAGTGCAGGACTCCAGGGTCTCAGCATTCACTACAGCCCCCAAGATATTTTTAAACTACTTCTAACTGCCAAGGATTTTTTAATAGCATTTATTTCTCAGCGATGACTTAGAGTAAGTGCTTATTTTTAAATCATATTTGACATTTTGTTAGGTACATTGGAAAATAAACCAGTTCCTACATATGCAAAAATTAGGAATTAATGAGGCCTGGCAATTATCTTGACAGAAAGAACCAAGTGACTTAGTTGAACATACAGAGACTCACTTAAAAAAAAAAAGTCTACTCTAGTAGTTAAAAAACAAACGAAATTGCTTCTTATTGATTTTAATTTAGGTTGAAACACTGGCTGTCTCTCCAACAAAGCCAGAAATGGAAACAACTATAAATGAGTACAAGATGTGATAAGACAGACAGATTCTTAAGCAAGCGAGCATAGAGATGACCTCCAGTTTAGACAGTAGTTAAAATATGATATCATATGTATGGATCAATAAATAAGTTTGCATTTGTCTCAGCTCCAAAACCTGGAGAGCAACATTCTCTTTTCTTCAGCGACTCTAAAATGTTATCCAATTAAGCTCTGGGTTTTTTTTTTTCCTTACAGATCCTCTAGATTCTAATTTACAAATAAAATCAAGAGAAGCAATTAAATGTTTAGTACTATCAGCATGTTTCCCCAAGTGATGCACATGTGGAACAGAATAGAAGTAGTCCAATCTTGATACAGGAGAACGGGTTACAAATTGAAATACGTTCCCATTACCATTACTCACAGGCTTCACGCTCCAGCAAGTCCCAGAATCAGCACACACTGCCCATCCCTGCACAGGAGCCTGCACCTCCAGGCTGCAGCAGCTCTGATCCACTGCACTCCAGCCTCCAGGGCCAGCACAGGCACAGAGCAGGGCTCAGGGTGCGCAGGCAGAGCGTGTGCAGCACACAACAGCACTACAAGGGACTTTTGGTGATGGTCATCCAGCCCATCACGTTAAAGGCTAATTAAAACCTTCCTGGCAAACTGCCTGGCCACTCTTCTCTGCTCTCCAGACAGCACGCGCTGCCAGGGCTTGCCTGAAGCACACCAGAGCATCAGGATCAATCCAGCATGATTTATGATCCTTTCAGCACACCAGAACTTGGGCCAGCTTTACCTGCTAGGTACAGATCAGGTCTTCTAAGTGGTTTTTGTGAAGGCTCCTATATTTGGAAGGCAGGTCTCCCTCTCTCCTTTAGTCATAAATATCTCTCCACTTTCTCACATACCTTTGCATACCTCAGGCTCTTCCCAGATAACATCAGGTCAGGGAGAAGGGACTGTTTTTTCACCATTTGATACATGGTATCAACTTTTTGGTATCAACATGGGACTTTTTCTCCAGTTCATGCTGTATTTTATTCATTTTATAAAAGATTTTTTACATTTCTCTTCTAGGGTCTCTGTCCTCTTGCATTTTACATGGGTCTCTATGTGGGGAAAAAACCCAAAACCACTTAATAGAAGAAAAACACAGTTGCAGTGCCACAAAAATAGGCTGGTGCAGCACCTGAAGTTATTTCAGCATTTAGTATCAAAGTTTGTTCGCTAGATTTCAAGTAACTTGTTTTGCTTTCCTTTTGATTTCCATGAAGTTTCCCTCTGTGTCATCTCTCTATAAACACCAACCAAATCAAAGACATTGGGAAAGTCCATGAACTAAATTCCACAGCACAGGGAAACTGTGATAGCAGCTTGACAATTCTAGAGGTAAAAAGCTAAAAGGATCCAAGGGAGGCCACCCATCACAGCTGAGATGGTCTCAACACAGAGGGTATCACCACACAATTTCAGAAAGCTTTAAGCATTCCCCCAAACAGAGTAACACCATACCTCATCAGAAGGCCCATACAGAAGAACACCACACCACTTCAGAAGGCCGCAAACTCTGCCCTTCTTTTTCTTCAGCCCAGCCTTTTATCCCCTCATGGTTCATGCATTGCACCTGTGTGCCCTCTGCTCCCTTTGGGGGTTGCTCAGTGCCCCTGGGCACTCCATTGCTGTCAGTGCTGCTCACCTGCTTCTCACAGCTGCAGCTCACTGGGGAGGAGGCTCAGCCACAGCCCCACTCCCGATTACCCCAAACTGTGCACCTACAGCTGCCCCAATGGACACAGGGTCACAGTAACACAGCAGGTCTCAATTCTTGCCAATACCTCAACATCCAGTCCCCCCACCCGATTCCAGCAGAGGAGGAAAAGAAACGCTTTCTACCAAAAGGAGCAGCACCATGAACAGTAGCAGGGTGAAGGTATGGACACGGCAAACCCTCCCCCACATTCCTGGGAAACGCTTTGCCTCCTTGGGATTGCACCACATGGCAATGCCCACTGCTGGTGTCTGATGGAGCTCGTCTCTAATCCACACCCAGGGTGGTAGGTGTGGCCAGAAGGTCACAGGCAGGTTCTGGAGCAGTGTGAAACTTTCAAGGTCTGACAGAAGTCAAAGCCTGAGTTTGGCTCTTTAGATAGCTCCACGTCACCTGGACTGTTAGAGGATGCACGGATTGGTACTCCCTTAAAAACTGCTGGGCTTAAAAAGGAAACAAACAAAACCAGAATAAATGATCTGAGCACTAAGACTGCAGAGGATTCCCGTCATAGCAGCATTCAAGCCACGTTAAAAAAAATTATTAAAAAACAGGGAAAGAAAATGAATTTGAAGAGGTTATGAAAATAAAGTTAGAAACCCTAAGAATCAGTGATCCACACCACATCTACTGAACAGCAGAGTGTTTTGTTCAGCACTGACTCCAATAATGATCTAGAAGTCATACTAGGCAAACAATCAACATGAGCTTCCTTGCTGCGCCAGAAAAATAGGCCACTGAAAATCCCTGGACAAACAGAAAGGGCAATAGCATTGCACATACATAATATGAACAAGACCAGTGTTCAGTTCTGGTGTGCACCTTTCTACAGAAAAAGAAAAAACCCAGAGAAAAGCTAAAAAAAAATACTCTGACAAAAAATTATTCAAGGACTGGATAAAATCTCATGACAAAAGGTTTGTGAGGTTCAGGTCACTGGGTTAATCAGGACATTGTAACATGGTTTTATCCTAATGTGGAAGTACTCTCATGGTAACAAAATATCAGAGGGCTCTTCAAACTAATAGAGAAAAGTGACACAGATAAGAGACAGTTGTTAAAGTAGTTATATATTTGTAGTTTGATATTCAGTAATTCAAGCACCACTTTTTTTTGGTGGCTTATTTATTTTCATAACTACTTGGCTGATAGAAAGAAGTCTGGGATAATTTCAAAATGGCCACCAAACAAATAATTGATTTAAAAGAGACAAATGACAACAATTGCAAGGACTGATAGACATGATAAAGCATCCTCCAGAAAGCCAGAATTTTAATGGACAGATTGGACATCTCTGCTTCACCACAGGCAGACTCATACTAGGAGATGGGTTTGCATTTCACCACACAGTAAAAGAAAAACTTTTGGAGAAGTGTAAAGACAGTATTAAAACAGCACCCCTCTGACACAAGGCCACCCAAAGGGAATACTGACAATAACAAGCACAGTTGTATTCCAGAATAATGTCATGATGAGGGTTATGGGACAAATCCTCACCTGGTGAAAGCTGCCACAGCAGCAGCAGCAGTCATGCCATGATGGTGTGCAGCAGCTGAGGCTCTGCCATTGCACAGAGAGAAGAAATAACAGAACATGCACAATTTGCACCCCCAGCTTGCAAATATAACAATGAATTAATTCACAGTAAACAGGAGGGAAGCGCTTTGCAATGCATAAACAATGTAGTAAGAAACAATTTAAAAAGTCACAGTTTCTGAAACTGCTGTCACTGAGCACAAACTTTTAACACTTACTTAAATAGCTAAAACTGCACAAAGGTGTCACTTCAGAACACAAACAGTTATACAGAAACCATATAATCTGATGCAAAACCCTTGGGCAAAGAAGGAAAAATAAACAACTAATTTTAGAACCTGAACACTCCATTAGCACTTCTCACCAATTAAAATATGATGCAACTGCTGTCAACAGGCAAATTTTAGTTGCATTTTAAGCATGGATTTAAATACAAAATACACAAGCTTCTGCACTGTAACAGTAATAACCCAACTACCTACAAGTAGAATGGAGGCCAAGAAGAAGAGACTTTCAGCTGGTTTTCTCTGCCCATCCAATGAATGGATGCAATGTTTAAGAGACAGACATGCTGCACAATCCCTCATTTCTACTTTGACTGCAGTAAATCTATACCATAATCTCCACAAGTCTAAAAGCACCTTAGTAATCTAAATGTCAATGAAAGTCTATAAAAATTTAATCCTTAAACTCAATTTTGATGGCAATGTAGATCTGCACTTAATTATTTGAAAGTTACTAGGTATCTTTATTGTTTCCTGAGGATTGGGAATGGGGAGGGATGGCTGGACACAAGCCTCATGCTGAGGCCACTAAACAGGGGTTTAATAGAAACATATGTCTAAAAAAAAAAAAACCCACCAAAAAACGCCACTAAAGTTGCCCTAAAAAGCTCTTTGTCAAAACCTATTTATTTTGAGGCACGCATCACGAACTTCACTACCTTCTAAGATATAAACCAAATTCTTGTAAAATCCAGAAGGGGAGAGGGGATGTGGAAAAAGGGGAAAAAAATTATTCAGGGGAGCATTTCTGAGTGCACCAAACTGACACAAAGGCAGACAGTGGTTCTCAGTGATGGGAGTTCCTTCAGGGACATTCTTGTTCCAAAGAAATGTACAGACCAAAACAAAGTTATTTGCTTTCAGCTGAGGACCATCAACACGGGTCAGGACAGAAATGTTTTTATTTACCTCTGCAGTGGAAAAATTACTTTTACAGTGCATTGGCAGAACATTACCATCACATCCTGCTTATTCAGTGTTCATCTCTTCTTACACTGAAGTCCCCTTCCACTCTGGGACAACCAACACTGGTCATCATCCAGCCTGACAACCTCTCCGAGGAACCCCAGGTCTAAGACTTCAGACTGTTAAAAAACAATAATCCAAGTAGACACTTTTATAGGAGCAAGAAAAGGGCAAGGACTGCTTCGGTTAAAGCAAGTAGTATAGCATTTCCTATGTCTCTCGCAAGCCTCCTGCAAGAACAGAAGATGGAAAGAGTGAGGTGAGGGAAAACTGAACGACTCTTACTTTGCCTGTGCGAAGTTATCAGATAGCTTTCCTTTCCTGTCAGCAGAATAAATTGACTCCCAACAGAACTTTTAACAGCACTCTGTCAGAGAGACAGGCGCATTTTATTTCAAAAAAAGAACAAAGCAGCTGCCACAAGACCAAATAACATCCTGCATTTTGCTCCTAAATACCACTGCAGCTCTTCAGGGCTCAAGGTTTCATTCATTACATTGCTGCAAGCAGAGAAAAGGATTTTTCAAAGGAGCTTTCCTAAGCTAAGCATCTAAGTCTCAAAACACCTAGATTTTCTTTAGAAAGGCCCCCACACTATAAGTCCCTCAAAGCAGGCACTGGGCAGGATAAACATCTATCAGGCATCACTGCAGCATTTATGCATAGAAAAACTGCAACACCCACATCAATTGAGATTTTATGTGCCAGTACTGCTGGCAGGTGCATGATGCAGACATGTTTTAAGTTCTAGAAAATTGTTCATCATTATTCAAATGTCTTGGTAATTAAGAGCACTAGTACTTCAACTCCCAAGCAAACTTGGAGATGCATAATAAAACCACATGAAAAAAAACCAAAAGGCCATACAGTAACTCATTTACTTTAACCATAGTTCACTTGAATACTAATTCAGATTGCTGTAAAGTGAGCCATTCAGTGTAGCTAAACACAGTGACTGCATGAACTCCTGAGCTCCCTTACTGCCCTGTGCCTTCACTCCTCCTCCCCCAAAGCAGGGAGTTTATTCCCACCACTGTCTCCTCCAGCTTCCCAGCAGTAATATCAGGGGAAAGGAAAAATGAGACAAGAATAGCAATATCCATGGACTATCTCAGCAGCATCATTGCTGTGCTTGCAGTCTGCTCCCCAATTCATCTGTTCACTCTCAGGGTGGGAAGAGATTCTGCTTAGGCCACAAATATGTGACAGCTCAAGGCACAGAGCTGGAATCTGCTGTGTCCTGGCAGCTGTGCCTCAAGAAATGTGTGCACATTGAAATGCAAGCATTTGGAGACACAACCAGTGCAGCCCAGATTCATTCAACAGCACACTTGTCCTCAGTGAAGTGGGCTGAGATCATCTTGGAGCACTGGAGGACCTGCTACCACCACTGAAAGGAAGAAACCAACTTGACTTGCCCTGGGGCAAGTAATCTGTACCCTGCAAAACAAATAACATGATCATCAGGGCAAGATACTGAGTAATGGAAAAATTAACAGCACTCAAGGATCACTTTTCTGTGCCCTTTTTTTTTTTTCCTCTAAAGGTTTATGGACACACATGTGTGGAAACTAGCTGCTTTCATCCAAAGTTACTCTCTAGCTGGGCACCTCCAGTTGGCCCAGGTTCTTCTGCTCAGGGTGAAAGGGAGCATTAATGCACATCTTCCTTCTCCGCTTTGCTTCCAACCCATGCATGTGTTCACAAAACTGACATTCCCTGGTGGAACTGGGCTGTGCCTGGCAATCTGTGAAGCTGCTCCCATCAACCTGTGCAAGAAAACGCAGATCCACAATTTTCACTTGGAGGAAACACTGCCGTGAGTTTACCTCATGAAGAAGGGAAAACTTGATTAAGATATTTAGACATCTAAAGCAGCAAGCAGTCCTCAGAAGGAATATATAAGCCATAAATTAACCCATGTGGTGCATAGCTAAATCCTCAGATGACTCCATATTTTTAAAAACATTTGTCAGATAAGCTTTCACTTCCTAAAATACTTAAGAATTGTTGTTTAGAATTAAACTTAAAGTAGCATGGCACAAAAAAATAATTACAATTTCACCAACACACAGGAGCAGCTCTATAAAAATGGAAGCACAATAACTTGGGCAAACAGAAATTAGGCTCATTTTTTCATAATTTCTCTGATTAAAGTTATATATTAGCTAAAGAACAGTGTTATTACTAGACCCTTAGGCTTCAGAGCACATCATGCCACATGTTCATTTGGCTGCTAAAAAGCAGCAACCAAATGATTAGCACTTTTTTCCAAGGACAGTTGAGATTAATAGTTTGAAGTCATTCCTTAATTTAACCATGAAACTTGAACATTTAAATTAGAGTCAACTTTAATAACATTTATTTCAGAAAACTGTAAGTATGTTAGTCCTTGAGCACTGATTATAAGATGGATAGAGCTGTTAGCTGTCTTTTCAGTAATTGGAAACAAATTCCAACTATTAAACTTACTGAACTTGGTAACAGTACAGCCAACACTTGTCCCTGCAAAGACCCAGAAACTGGGAGTGAAACCATCACCCTACTGAATCAACAGGTGTTTTCCAGTGATTTTTTATGGTACCAAGCAGGATCTTTTTGTTCCCCAAAGGTTTCCAGTGTGGATGCAGATGGGACAGGTGAAGGACACGGCATCTCTGCTTGCCTCACAGAAGTTCATCACTGCTCTAAGACACTCTTTTCTGAACAGGATCAGAAACCCTCACATCCTCCTTTCCTAGACAAAAAAGAGAGGGCATAGGGGATAAGAGAGCAATAAAAGAAATCCTAACTCATACGCACAGGCAAAAAATCCTCCTTGTTCTTCCAAGCAGAGCAACATCCCCAGCCTGGGTACTGGCTTTGTAGATATTGCAGTATCCGTGAGGGAATTCCAGTTACTCTCCAACTGTGTTCCTTTCTTTTTTTTTGAATGTTCTAAAATCCTTTCCTTCTGAGATGCCTCTTCCTCCCTCCTAACTTTAGGAAGCTCTTCCTCTGGCTGGTAGCACAGACAGCTCCTGTGATTACTGGAAGACTTTTGCAAGCTGGGTCCAGGCCCTGTTAACCACAAGGCTGCTAAGGGACAGCAAAGCTCTCCCTGGAGCTCCCCCCTCAAAAAGCAAATCACAAGCTCAGCTCTTGCAGCCTGGGAAGGCTCACTTGACTGTCTTTATCTGCAAGGACTACATAGCAACCCCCTATAACATATTTTGAAACAGCACTGAAAATAAGGGATAATTAAAATGTACGAAGTGTCATCTTCATAAAAGCCACAGGACTAAATAAAGTCTTGGAGGGCCCTCTCCTGTACATTCCGTATTTCTCTACGTGCACAATGCACCTTCCCCTGTAAAATCTTCACTAGACAAAGCCAGTCTTCTCTGTACCTTTAGGAATCTCTGAAGTAGTATTTACTTAGTTCATAAGGCATAGCTCCCAGTATAATTTTTCCTCCAAGCAGAAGACAGTTGCGTGCAAAATGAACTCTCAGCTCAGACCTGTGAAGACTCAAAATCCAAAACCCATTTAGGCAGTTACCAGGTTAGCAACAATTTGATTCATTACCAGGGAGCTAATCTTTAGACTCAAGAAAATTACTGTTATTTATGCATCTAGCCTAAGATAATGGTAGCAATTGTCAATCCTTAGACAACAGGAGTGTCAAAAGAAGAGCTAAGAACTGCATAAATGTGTACCTTTTCCTTCACAAAAAAATATTTACTCTCTCTTGGCAAAGCACCAAGAAATCAGATAGTAAGGATATCGCCTTAATGCTAATATTTATGTCTTACTGATGTTTGATACTGTGAATTTAGATTAATGAGCAAACAGACCCCATGGAAACAACCTCTCTTACTTTGTCTTGGTTTGATTTATTAACCAATGCAATTACAAGTGACAAGCCCACAGAGAAATACACTAAACAGCTCAGAAAGAGGAAAACCTTACCCACATATTTTTTTGCCAGAGTGACTCCTTTCTCTTACTGCAACCAGAGCAATACAACGAAAATCCCTACTTAAAGAGTGAAACCCTATTACAACACTACTAACAAAGAAATACCGCAAAGACTTATTTTCTACATGGTTCATTTATTGTTACTGAGCAAAGAAAAGAATAGCCTTTATGTTTCCTCACAAAGTAAAGTGATTTGCAGGGGAGAAAACAAGTAGTGACCTCTCCTCCATTTAAAGGGAGCTAGACATGAAACGGGGAAGAAGGATGCTTACAAATTAAAACCATGCTGACAAGCACCTTACTTCTTTAATCCTCTCTAGAAAATGCTATGAAAAGGTACAGAAGCATTTGTGGTAGATACAAAATGGTTAATATCTGGCCGGGATTCCCTGCCAACACAAATTCCGATGATTTGCCATTGGATGTTGTCAGCACCAATGTCCTGTTATAGCCCACAGAGATCCTCCCTGCAGCTTCCCTGCCTCGGGCATCTCTGATGTGCGGGATCAGAGTCGGAGGCTCCCCGTTTCTCAGGATGTTTCGCTCCCAGCCCTCGCTGCACGCACACCGGCTACTGCTGCTCTTCAGAGGAAAGCTCACGGCAGCGAGCAAGCACCGAGCTCTAACATGGTAGCTCTGGACCAAAACTAAAGGCATAAAAGCCTTTCTGGAAAATAGTTTGCTTTCCAGGCAAAACGAACAGCCCTGAAACATTCCCGAGTATTACACAGCTGTTTTATGGCTTCTGGCATTAAAGAGTTTACCAACACTCTGCAAGAGTCCTACTACCCTCTGCTTGCATCCATCTCCATATTCGAACCATAATGCAAATATTATCTGGTTCAAACACCGCTGATCTAAATCAGCAAGTCATACAATACTGTCATATTAAACCAACATCAGGGCTTGTTTTCCTGCAGCATTCCTGGAGCCTGCCTTCTAGATGTAATTACTATACAATATATATCAGAACCAGAGAGAAAGGCATCACTCCAAGGGCTGAAATTGAGAAGAAATCAATACAAAGAAGATAAATGTTTCGTCCAAAGCTGCAGAGGTATTAACCCTCTCCCCAACTTAGTTTCTTTCTGCTTCAAATCATGTTACCATGTGAGAAGCTGCTGGAAGGAATGGGATGGGTCTATCTGCTTAGCTCTGCATTTGGTGTTAGGGAAAAAAAGGGCATTCCAGGAAGAAATATTTTTTTTTAAATTAAAAAAAAAAATCGCATAAGTGAAAGTTCCCATAGAACCTCCAGAATATAATTATTTCATTAGACTCTTGCACACCTGGCCGCGGCGAACAGCCAGGGCAGCCTCAGGAGCCCACGGCAAGGACGGGAGAAGCCGCGGTGGGGGCAGCTCCCTGCAGGAGGGGCTCGCGCGGACCCCCCGCCCCATCCCGCCGGGCGGGAGGAAGCCCGGGGCAAAACAAACCCCGCGATCCCTCGGGGCTCCCGGCCCTTCCCGGGGCTCCCGGCCCTTCCCGGGGCGGCCGCGGGTCCCGGCGGGAGCGCGCGCGGGGCGGGAGCGCGCCGGGCGGGGCCCGCGCTGCGCGCCGGCGGAGGGGCGCGCGCCCCGCGGGGGCGCCGGCGGCGCCACAGCGCCCCTGGCGGGCGGCCCGGGCACTGCGGAGGCGGCGGGAGCGGGAGGGAGCCCGAGCCCCGCGAGTTCCCCCGGGCCGGGGGCAGCGGCGGCGCCGCGCGTCCCAGAGCGCGGAGCGGGGCGGCGAGCGCCCACCCGGCTCCGAAACACGCGAGCCCTGCGGTTCGACGAGGGGCCATAGCGATACGCAGGCACCGGCCGCGGGGTTCGAAGTGGGGGGAGAACTGCGCGGTGGTCGCCGAGTGCCCCCCGCCCGCGGAGCCCCGCTCCCGCGGGTGCGCGGTGGCGGCTGCACAGCTCTAGCCCCGGTGCGGAGCGGGCGCGCAGCCCCGCGGGACTCCCCCCCCGCCCTGCCAAGGTCAGCACGCGGCACGGCGAGACCCCCACCGCGGACACGAGTGGGGCGGGGAGGGCAGGGACCCGCGCAGCGCGAAGTTTCTGGCGGGGGAACCGGGGGGCTGCGACGCGGGGTCGGAGCGCGGAGTCACGCTGCCTTTCGGGGCGGCGAGCGGCGGTCCCGCAGCACAAAGGGAGCTCCAGGCAGCCCCACGAAAGAAAAGCAGCGAGCAAGGACCGACCCCCCCAACCCGTTCCACGCCGCCGGGCGCTGCAGTGCACCGGAGACCGGGGACACCGCGGCGGGAGCGCGGAGCCGAGCCCGTGCTCCGCTCACGGCCCCACTCGCGGGCAGCGCTGCCCGCAGCCGGGAGAGTGCTGCGGAGCGGGAGGAGACCCAACGCTGGGGCCGCCCCGGCAAAGGGGCCCCCGCGATCCCCAGCGCATCCTCCGCGCCCGCGGGGTGCCCCGCCGGCTCCCCACGGGGGTCGCGAACACGTGTGGATGAGGCACCGGGAGCCCCCCCCCAGCCGCCGCGCTCACTCACCGGGGAAGCACACCACATCATGGAGCACGGAGCTGGTGATTTTCAAGAAAAAGATCCACCAACACGGTTGCAGTAGCCTCCGCATGTCCAAAGCCGCACATCGAAAGGGGAAAGGGGCTAAAATAATTAACACACAAGGGGAGGAAAAAAAAAAAGGGGGGGGGGGAAGGGAGAAAAAAAACTTGTTGAAAATAAGTTTCTCCCCGCACCCCTGTCCCTGCGGGAGAAAGCGGGGGGCTCCTGCTCGCCTTCTCTACGGAGAAAAAAAAAAAATCCCCCCAAGCGCGGGGCAGGGGGAGGACAGAGACGAGCGCCGGCGGGGCGCGGGGACCCCCCCGCGCGGCTCGGCGGGCGCGGGGCGGCGCGGCTCAGGCGGGCAGCAGCGGCGGGGCGCGCATGCCGCGGACGGGGCGCTCACAGCCGCCTCCGCGCACGGGCGGGCGGGCGGCGGTCAGCCGGGGCCCCGGCGCGCTCCATCCTGCCGTACAGGAAGTGGCGGGCGAGCCCGGATCCTGGCGGAGACTTTAAAGCGGGGCGAGGGAGAGAGAGGGAGAGAGAGCGCGGCGCGGCGGCGAGGCGAGGCGAGGAGAGGCGGCGGCGCGCCGGGCGCCCCGGCGGCGCGCCCCCGCCGCCCTTAAAGCGGCCGCGGCGGCGGGGCGGGGGCGCGCTCGTGTACGCGCTCCCGCTCCCGTGCACGCTCCCGCTCCCGCCCCGCCGCCTGTGTGCGTGTATCTGTGGAGGACGCCGCCGGCAGCGGCGGGGCTGGGGGACGGTGTGTCGCCGAGCCGCGGAAATTCGCCGTTCGCAGTTTCGGGTTCCGCGCTTTGGCCCCGGCGGTGTCTGTCGGGAGTTGCTTGTCTCGTTCTGCCGCCCCCCGGTGCGTGCTGCGAGGGGGCCCTGTCCTTCGTGGTCCCCCCGCTACTTGTGTGCATCACTCGGGGTGCTGTCAGAGGGGTCCGACCCCCCTCCTCCCCGCCCCAAAACCACGCAGTTTCCCATCCCTTTCGAATCTGTCCCCCACAGAAATCACACAGCTCGGTGCTGTGCCGGGTATTTCCAGAAATCCTCATGGAAATCATTCAGATTTTGTTCTCCTCCAGTGGTATGTATCTTTTTGGGTACTGCAAGAGACACCTCCACCCCCACTACCCCTAGAATCACACAGATTTTTCCTCCCCCAGTAATACTCATCATTCTGGGTATTGCTGGAAGCATCCCACAAAACTGCTATTTTTCCCCCAATATAGTGCATTATACTACATATTTCCAGAGAGCCACCTCAAAATGAGATAATTGTTTGGTGTTTCTGCAAAGTCAGATGAAGGCTGTCCCAAGCCACTCTGCATCCACCCCCCACACCCCCCCGGCAGCAGTTTCTGAATGAGTGATAATTCTGCACAGGAAACAGAAGCAGAAAATGGTGTGAATTCAGGATGAAGGGATGGTTGCTTGTACTTGGTATTTCCTGGCTGTGCTGTGGTCTGCTGATGTTTAAATTTCATTCAGTGGTAGTTTTTGTCTGTTTCTTTGTTAATTACATCCATTCCAGGGATTCTGTTTCAGAAAGGAAAGGGTTTGGCCAGGTTTATCAGCGAGTAGTGTGCTCAGCCCTGGCTGGCTCTGCCATTTGCTATGCTTCTCTTTGCCTACCTGCAAACCTTCCACATTTGTGGTGTTTCCAGAGCAGAGGAGATGGTCGGCAGGAGGAGGAACAGAGTAGGAAAATTTGTGGAATGACAGTGATTTTCTCTCCCACTTCCTCAGCTCAGGGGTCACTAGAGCAGCGCCCTCAGGTAATTAGCATTGTCTGCAAGTGGTTTTGTGTCCATCCAGGTTTACCCTGCTCAGCACAGATGCCAAGGCAGTGGATTATGCTGCCTCCAAAGGAGGCTGTCTCCATATCAGGAGATATTTGTAGCCTTTCCTTTGACTTTCTCTCCACACGCCAGGTCACGACTGCCAAACATCACGGTTGGAAAGTAAAAGTGCAGTCCTTATTGGCCGAAACTGCTCATCCCAGTAGGGATTATTCAAGTGTAAGGATTTAAGGACCTGATTAGGATTCTCTGCCCTTGAGGACACTACCCGTTGGGGTGTGCAAAAATTAGAGAAGGTACTTGTGTAAGGATTTGTCTAAAGCAAAGCAAAAATTTATAGGCCCTGGAGAACGGTCTCATCCAACTTGTCCATTAAATCATTTCCCAGAACATGGTTTCAACTCTCATAAAAAACAAAGATACAATTTTAAGAGCTAAATTTTCTAGGTGGTTTTTGTTCCTATGAAAATCAAAATCAAATCCTCTCCTGCCTTGACCTTTTGGATTCTGCCGTGACATCTGGGCTCAGTTACTTATTGGGCTGTTCAGAAAAACCTGCAAAATATTCCCCTTTCAGCAATTGATTGCAACTTTGCTGTTCTATTTCAGCAGATAAGGAGGCAGGTTCTACACCAATACTGAGACTTGCCTCTTCAAGTGATGTCTCCCTGGTATTACAAGAGGCAGTCTTAAGGTGTTTCAATCTAAAAGTGGGTTTCAACAGGTCTCATTACATAAAAAAAGTATTACACACTATTGCAAGACCACAAAAGAAGAGTAAAAATAGTGGATTTTTTTTTTCAAAGAGCAGTTTGAATTAGTATTTTTCTCACTAATTTAAAATCCTTTGCAAAAGCTGTTAATTGCACCATTTTATATTTAAAACATATTTTTAAATTAGTTTAGGGTTTTCTCTCCTGGCAAATGACAAACCTGAAACTGGACCCGTATCTAGGAATTGGAAGAATTTTGTATTTTCCATTCTTGGCGCAAACATGGAAGTAAGATATAAAATGCATAATCAGAGTACTGTCTGCTGAGGAGCACAGATGACTTCAGATCTCTCTAAGCTGCTAAGGAAGATTTTAGAATGGCAGAGCTCCCATCAAAAACCAGAGGTGTTCGGGCTGGATATTCACAGCCTCAGGTCTGAACTTCTTAAAACAAATCTGTAAAAGCCCAATGTCAGCACGACCGGCTTGGTTCAGCCTGCTGTGGTACAACATGTACAATGACCCACTTTTCCTGGAGTGGGAAATCGATCATTGCATCGTCACACATCACTTTAGGAGCTGTGGTGGCAGAAGTAGCTTTGTTTCGCATTAGCAATTTGGGTGGGCAGAGAAATGGAAAGATGGATGATGGAGATGCAGAGAACAAAATTAAACACGGTTAAATGAGAATCCATTTCCTGCATGCAGTATCTCTGTGCCCGAGGCACGCTGTCTATCAACAATACACAGGTACAAATTGGCCTGCAGACGGATCTTTGACTACCCAAACACAGCAAACTGCATTAGCAGGATGCTGCTCTGCTGGGCTGGGGCCGCCTGGCTGTGGAGCAGCCACATCTGATAGGACAGCTGATTCTTCCCAGCGACTGAAATACTGTGGCTGGTGTGATTAAAATAACTGCTACTGTATTGAAGGGACTGAGAGGGGACATTATAACCCAGTGCAGCTAAACCAGACCAGTGGGTGCTCTGCAAAGCTTGCAATATTTATGGTTAGCAAAGCAGGTGATGTCAAGGTGAGAGGAATGGGACCAGCAGCCCTGGTTTGCTTGGAACAGTGAATAAAAATAATTTTTACCCTTCTTTTCCCCCTCCTGTTTGAACAAGTAATATTTTTATGCTGCCTTCATCAACATATGGGTATGACTCCTGGGAAAGAAATGAAAGTCTGTTAATTTATTTGATCAGACATGAGAAATAATAGAAAACTGAAACGAAGAGTTGTATTTGTCATATGTTTGAATTAGTGAAAAGCTGAAGAAAGCAGAAAATATTGCAAGGGGTTCAAAGATGAGAGGTTTTATTGAATTAGAAAATTATTAATAGCATTAATCATTTCCAAAACAGGCTTCTTAACATCTATAATGACTATGTAAAGGATTGGAGAAATAAAAATCAAAGAAAAAATCAGATACACAAAGTTACACTTCTTTTTGTGTCTAGAAAGAAAGGGATGAATTTTCCTTTATTTACAGCCAGCCTCTCTGGAATGGTTAATCTGTGGGGAAAAGACCAGGTGAGGATTTAGCCCCAAAAGGATACTTCAACATGAAGTACAAAGGAGCAGCTACAGTTCAGATTATAAGTAATGTGACATATAAACTTCCAGATTAATTCAGCAGCCCTAGTTCCTCTTCAGCTTTGCATGGAAAAGAAAAAAAGGATGCTGAGTTTCATAAATTATACTATTGCAGAATTAGTTTCTCGTAGCCTCCGGACAGATGCATTCTTCTCAGAGTGTGCTGGGAGGCTTTTGAAGGTCTTAACAAGGCATCTGAGAACCTGCTGAGAACCAGAGGTGGAGGGCAAGCAAAGTGCTGTGATAAAAGAGAGGGCTTTATTTCAATATAATCCTAGCAATGAGCTGTGTTGTTTGATTTATGAAGACATATAAATAAATGAGCTGCAGGTAAAGCGAGAGGTATGAAGAATGTTAATGGGTGATGCAAACTCTGGCTCAGACGTAGGCTGCGGGTCAGAGATTGCGGCGAGTGTTACAGGCTGCACATCTACAGCTCAACCAGCATGACAGGAATGAGCACTGACTTGAGAGATACTCCAAGATGTCCTGGCTGGGAAGTGTCCCACAGGGTTTGCACAAAGCCTTTTTTGGAAGACCAATACATTTATTTTCTTGTGTTCTAAAAAAGGAGCCACCACCTTAGGGTAGCCTTAGGCTAAGTCACTCAGAACAGACACTGGTCACATGCTGAGATGCCTACTTGAAAACTTCGAATTAACCTTGAAGTCAAACAGTTCTTTTGTCTCCTCAAAATGGCTGTGTTTGTAGAAGTGTGTGTGGAGGGTTGGACTGATCAGCAGCGAGTTTCTCTTTCAAAGGCAGCTGTAGTTCAGAGTCCTGTGGTACGACCTTGTTAGGGCCCTGGTATGTGTTTAATTCACAAATCCTCTCCTGTTAAGAGAAGAATATAAAAATCTATCATCAGTGTGGCAGCGAGCAGAGCGAGCATGTTCATGACTAGAGCTGAGGGATGAGATGAAAGACCCAGTTTTCTGTCCTGCTTGTCTGTGACCATGTCTGTGACACAGTGGGAATTACTGCCTTGGCAGAATTTAAGGTGGAAACTAACAAGACAACAGAGGGTTTTCCATTATTGGTGCAGATATTGTTTGTAGGTTTCAATACCGTATGGGTTCAGTGAAATTCTTGGGATCCTCAGTTGCAGAGAAGCAGAATGCTTTGAGAAGGCTCTATCCATGCTCGATGTTTTTCCACCACATATGGTGCAGCTTGCCGGGTAGATAACTGCGACTGTTGGGTTTTTCTACACAGTGAAGTTGACTCCAAGACAGGCAGGGTTTGCAGGCAGTGTGAACTCAGGCTGAATATAAGCTGCTGTAAGGAGCAGCAGGGGTGTGGTGTGCTGGATCTAGACATGTTACAGACACAGTTACCATGAGCAATCTTCATGTCCATATTCCAGCCCCCTTGTCTTCCTGGACTCCGCAAAGCCAGTACCATAATGAGATACCTACTCTTTTAAAGGCCTCATGCATTAGAAGCAAAACATCATTAAAAACACAGACAAAATTGGTGAGAATGAATAAATTCATTGAAGGTGGAATTTCTGCTCTTCCTTTCCCTTCTTTCAGTCCACTGCTGATTTCTGCCAAAGTCAGTGGGATATGTCCCTGCCCTCCTGCACAGATGTCAAAAAGATGTGTCAGAAGCTACTGGTGAAGGGTAAAGACACAGGTGTGCTGTGGTCCCAAGGGGAGAGGCAGTAATGACTCTGTAACAATGCATGACCTTCTGCTGTAAACCCATTGCAAATGGTGTCCAAAGCCAGGCCCCCGAAATTGCTCCACAATGAAGACCAATCAAGCAGACTGCAAAAAACACTTTCCTAGTCAGTCCCAGGAGAGCACTTTCAAGAAACAAAAATCTGTTCTATAAATGGTAGAAGCAGGCTCCCAGTCTGTTTAAGGAAAGAAGAGAAAGTTAAAGAGCAACGTTCGCCATACCCGTGTTCACTCAGAGATCCGCTCTCTTTGACTGCAGGAATAAGATGATGTGCAAACTTGTATGTCCTGGCTATCTTTTTTAGTTGGTAATGTCTTACAAGAGCTTGTACAGATGTGAAAAATTACATTCCAGAAACTAAAGCAGCCCCTGGTGGGAGGGTGCGGGGAGGAATGGCCTTGACAGAACAAGGAAAGAAATAACACTTGTGAGGTACAGAAAAAGTAACTTTTACTTTATTTTGGGTCCCTGTGTTGCAACAAAGTAATGCAAATTGCATATTGCAGCATAATTCTGTTCTTGCTATTCCTCTCCGGTTTCAGATATCTGTGTTTTTTGGCGTTTGAGTATTTTTTTTCTTAAAACATTAGCAGTTACTCAAATATAGACTTGTGTAAAGCACTCTGGATTTGAGTGTGGACAGGCAGTACATTAGCTAATATGATTCCATTAAAAAAGGATTCCATAGCCAGTGCCCCAATTAAATGAAGAAGTGTCAATATTAATAAACCTCCCAAAGAAAGGGATAAAATCAGCTGCCCCAGTGACCCCTCAGACATGAGCTATTCAGATCAAAACATACCCATAAGCACCGATGGAGATAGATAAACAACAACAATGTATCCAGGCCACTGAGGTTTGGCAGCACAGCACACCCACAAAGTCTCCTTTGTTTTCTCTGTTTTACTTTCCATTCCCTTATTCTCCAGCGTCAGGAGCATGAGCTACTTGTCTGTAAACTCCAGTTTCTTGCTTGGAGTTCATGCTGTCTCCTCTTGATGCCTGGACTAAAAAGGATTTCTTGGAAGCGTAAAGATGCCATCCAGAACGTTGAATAAGCAGTAATCCAAATCCCTGACAGCTTACATCCCTAATGCAACCAAAATGATTTTCATTCATCTTTTCAATTGTCATCAAATACAGATCTACTGCAGCTGGGCACAACTCCACTGGGCATTCACTTTCCTGGAACTGCAGCTACTTGGGTCCGAGTCCAAGTTTTGCCAGTGCAAGGAGGGATGTGACCAAATACCACAAAAATGCAGTTGTTACTTTCTGCAGTGTTTTGCTACTGTGGGAGTGTGGCAAGGCTTATCTTTTCTCCCCAGATTCCGTGTTCATGATGCATATCTTCGTGCCATCAAGGTCTGGTAGTTACAATGCGTCCTGCTCTCAGCTACAGTGTCCAGGGTTTGAAACATTTTAGAATTTCAGCATCCCTTTTTGTTGATTTCAGATGAATGGAAGAAGGCGATGCCAAGTTCCTGAAAACAGTAAACACTTTAATAAACACAATAAACATTGGGCCCAGTTCTACCTTAGTCTGTGCTGGTGTAAGTCTAACCTCTCTTCATGCAGCTGACAGGTAATTTGAGACAGTGTAACATGGGACAGAGTCAAATCCTTTAATTTGGAAAAAGACGATTGCTTCCTCTGGCCCATGCCCAAGAAAATATATATAAGACTTAAAAAATATAGCAGTAGAAACTGTAACTTTTTTTGTGTGTGGTTTTGTGTAAAAATACTCAATTCTGGGCTGAAAACTGAAAACAGCTAAGCCAAAAAGGAGGAATATTTATAATAAGTGACCTGAAGAGGAGTACAACTAATGTGTGTTTGGAACCTTGAACTGTTGTGTTAGTCCGCACAAATTTATAATACCACTTTTAAAATGACTGATGACGTCCAAATACATTTTAGCATCTATTAAGGGCATCATCTTAAGACACATTGATGGGGGAAAAGGAAACTGAGAATCAAATAATTAAATTGTTAAGACTACTTCATAGCAAAAGAATATGAGACCACATAATTCCTCCCACAGCATCACAGTTAGTAAAATATTACATAAAATATTACACCTTTTTTTTTTTTTTTTTTTTTCCTCCCCTGTGGCAGAAACACAACAGAATGACACTATTCTCTCGGAGTCAGTATTAATCGCAAAGCCACGGCCTCTTGTGAGCAGGGAGCGTTCCCCGGGCCGCGCTTGCTGCCGGGAGCTGCGGGGTGTGAGCCCGGGCAGCGCCAGCCCGGGGCTGAGCCGGAGGCGGCTTCGGGCCACACGGGGGAGTCGCAATGCGCGCACGGCCAAGTTCGCCTCTCGTAAATCACTCCTCGGAAACCTGATTTCTCCGTGCTGCCGCCTTGTCAGTCTGTCTGGGAGATAACACCAGATCTGCCACACTTAGCGCAGCAAAAAGCCAAGCTGGCAGCGCGGTGTTTCTGTAACAGAGCGGCCTGTAAGCACGGCGGGTCGGGGTTTTTTTAGGGGGGAAATCTGTGCCGAGCGTGATTCTCTGCTGAACGCTGAGCCACCAGCTTGCCTGGTGATGCCATGCAGAACACTAAGAAAAGTTAAAGAAATCTCAGCCATCAGTAATGAAACGCTAGCGGTTCTGTGCAATCCGCCGGGAAGGCAGAGGGTGCGGCACGGCAGCACGGGATGTCGCGGCGGCAGCGGAGCAGCAGCGCTGGGGCAGGAGCCAGGCCCCATCCTCATTGCTCACTGCAAGGATGGCACAGCCCTCCACCGGACAGCTGCGGGAACAGTGGGCACGGGCACGGTGAGGGCAGCCGCTGATGCTCCTGGCCCAGGATTTAATGAACCTACAAAACCCACCCTCGGTAAGCACAGGCCATGGGCAGTGCACATCCAGCCTGCGAATCCTGCAGCACTGAGCCATCCTCGCTGCCCAGGTCCGTGCCAGGCGGAGGACGCAGCGGTGATGCGGGTCCTGAGCAGCGCTCAGAGGGAAGCGCGGACAGAGATCTCTCAGCACGGCACAGGTTTTCTTGCAGTACTCAGGCCGTCCTAACCAACATTCCCTTGGATTTTTATACATCGTTCCTACGACCTTAGCGTATCACACAGGAGACTTACTTTCCCAGCTTATTGTTACCTGCTACTAATCCAGACTGCTGCTCGTACAATGGACCATTATCCAGCAAAACAACACGAACTGACAAACGCTGTTCAGTGAGCACTGGCCACCAATCCGAGAGAGCCAGGGTCACCGCTGAACAATACCAAGAGAGGTCTCACTAGCTTCTTCTCCCTCCTCCATTCAATGAGCTGTTAATAGACAAGCTGTTAGAGAGAAAAAGAACTAAATAGTTTACAAGCTTACATTTGAAGGCCTGTGAATTGCATTAGCTGAGCCAGCTGAGTGAGAGCCAAGGCAATCTCCCCACGATTGTAGAAAATGGCATTGAGGCATGTGGAGGCAAAGGAAGAATGACAGTGACCAGGTTTTCAATATGCAAAGCTGAAATAATTACTGCTTTCTGTGGCATAGAATTTTCAGCTGAACTACAATATGGAATCAAAGCATTCTGTGAAATGCACAAGTGTGTTTGTGTGTTCATATTTTTAAACTTTCTCTCTTCTACGCAAATATTTCTTTACAGCATTAATAAAAACTTTCTGAAGCTGATTTTTGTTATTTCCTCATTGGACCCCCTCCCACCTCTCATTCTCTACTGCAGAGGCTACTCTCAGTATGAGAAATGACCACAGTATTTTTCATTACTCTCTGGGTTTTTTGGGGCCTAGCAGTTATGAATATGAATGTGAACTGCTTTCAATACAATTACCTGGACAATAATTTGGGATCTGTGGAGCTGGAATGTGCAACTGAAAATATTTGTAACCCTTTAGTTACCAGCCAAGTGATTGACATAGTTCTTTTTAATACTTCATTCTGTCCTTTAACTTTACCAGAGGGGAAAAAAAATTGAAAAGCAGCAGAACAAGACGAATTAATAATGGTGAAATAGAAAAACTGAAAAGTAAAGAATGGAACCATCAAGTCATTAATTTTAAGACATTCTGTGGCAGAAAAGAATGAAGGAAAGAATGGTTAAAAACCAGCCACTATCAAACAATCATAGTTCAAAATTTCTACCTTTGAGAAAAGCTCAGAAACTTTCAAGGGGACCATAGCTTCAAACAAAAGGATTGGTGTGGATCAAACACACTTTCAGCTAAAAGATTTCAACTTGCTTACTAATTTTCTTCTTTGTATTGTTCTCCCCATTTCCCATAGTCTGTGGTTAGAAAGGAGCCAGGTGCTGTCTCTAATGCAGCGCTGCAATGACAGCAGCAAGAGCTGAGGGAGCTGCTTTAATGCAGCCCTTGCAGACAACCCGAGGGGCTCAGGCAGTGGCTGCGGGGGCTTTCGGCAAAGGACTTTCAGTGGTGGCTTTTGCTGTAACCTCCACTAATGGGCAGCTCTCTTTGATAGCTCGTTCAAAGTCCAGTTAAAGCAGCGAAAATCGGCTTGACAGCAAACACAACTTTGTTTTTTTTTAAAACAATTTTTTGGTACATTGTCACATAGATCATTCACAAACTGGACTTACTTGGGTCAGTGGTCCAGAAAACAGCTTTTCCAGTCAGACTTGAGCTTTGCCCATTAACTTTGTCTCAAAATCTGATTATATTTACCAAAGAGAAACCTTCTAGCCATGCTTAGAGTACCAGCCATCTATTGCTTAAATCTGAAAGGAAAGTAATCCAGCATCCCTCTACATGGGGCAAGAATTTCTGCCACTGTTTTAAGACCAATGGCAAAACTCATATTGACCTTAGAATGGACAGAATGACTTCTGAATTGTTAAATGCTCTCTTTTAGTTCCAGTCCTGCAGTGTCAGTGCAGGTAAATCAGTTTCTGGAATTAGTCACCTGAGATCAGACCAAGTAGAGATTATGGATTTTCAGGTCCTTGATTATGAACATTTTTCAAGTAGGCTGAGAAAAATTCTCTTTGAAGGCTTCAGAGAAACCATCATGTCAATGATATTTTGTTTTAGTGAAAGTCTGAGGATTTATCTAATCAAACCTGGGAATCATTCTCTTTTGTTTTGCTGGGTTGGTTTTCCTGAGCTGTTGAGTGCTCCCTCCTTTTATATCCTTTCATTCAAGTTAGTAGTTTCCTTATATTGGCTGATCTTTATTTCTGCTTTTAATATTCTCTATCGATTTTATTGTAGTGCACTTACATGCTGTTCAACAGTCCCCTATTACTGTAAATAAAATGAGATAAATAACTTGGCTTTCTTTCTGCATGTGAAATATTTGGCAGCAGCCATCCCCACCCTTAACTGAGCACTTGACAGTGTCACAGTCAGTCTGTGTGAGAGCAGCTCTGCATGCCCTCACATGTCACCAGTGCCCATGCAGGTTATATAAAGCCAGCTTGGGGTCTGCTGATATTGCTGGCTGGCTTTATCTAGCGAGCAGAGGTACCAGTGGCATCTGTGCATCTGTGGGATGTGCAGATGGAGGCAGCTGCCCTCTCAGACACTGGCAGCAATAGCAGTGCTAACACGGGCATCTGTGACCGGGCAAGATATTGCTTATCTGCAGCGCATGGTAGAGGCACCGAGGCTCCTGTTTTCAGATCAGGCAGGTGTTATTTCTATCTATCACTGACAGACTCGGGCTTAACCGGTCACTTAAATAACAGTGATAAGATCCAAACCACAGCTTGTCGCTTTTCCCCTTGGGACTCCGCAGTCGGGGAAATAACCAGCTGGGCTGAGTACAGGAGGTGCATTCCTTTGGCCAGCAAGAGTCTGGACGGCATTCCCAGCAGCTGCACTCCCTCCAGAGCCCTTGGTGCTGGCTCTGTGTCAGCTGGAGTCGAAGGCTCTGCCGGGGCAGCACCTGGCACGGATCCTCAGCCTGCACTGGGCTGGGCTCTGGAGCTGTGCCTGAGCCTGGGCCTGCCCTGGGAGCACACAGTTAGCACAGCTCCTCCTGCCTGCTTGGGGCACTGACAGCAGCTGACCTGAGCGCCTGACTGAATGCCAGGAGCTGCTGGAGGCTCTGCAAGGAGGCCAACTTCATTGTTATTTCCCCCTGCCCCAGACAGATCGGGCTAGGTGCTGCTCCAACAGTGCCCAAGACTGGCTGCACCATCAATGGTGCTGATGTCCTCTGCCTCTGCCAAGGTTACAGATCTCAGTCTTACTGCAGGTGGTGCTTATTCCCCTTAAAGCCCTGCAGGTTTATTTCCCGTTATTGTCGGTAAGCCAGCTCTGAAGATCAAACCTGGGTGGAGGTTCAGATCAGCAGTGCCAATAGTCATCTGTATTTGTTCTCCAGGAATATACAGATGTATCTTCCTGCTGTGCTTTGTGTGGCTGCAGCCCAGACAGCCTCTAAAACAGACCTCCACAAGGGGTATGTTCACATCCAGACATGCTGAAACTATGCTAACATTTTATCTGATGTCTCAAATTTTAAAGTATGGAGTTACAGGTTTTGACTCATTTTTATTTAAATACATACTTGAGATCTAAAAAGATTGCTTTCTTTTAATTTTGTTATTGCAAAAGCAAATCTATTCCAGTTATTTAATGCAAACTGCTTTGAAAAGAGCCGCGGAATATCCTTGTAAATATATTGTGGAAGCAACTAATTAAAGTAGTCAAAATAAAAAGTAAAAATCACATGACTTTAAGAAAGCACATAAAGAGTAATCAAGCAGAGTAAAACCAAATAAGATTAATTGAAGTTACAGACTCAGTACATGGTGTATTGTATTCTTTGGACTAAACAGAATTGCATGCTGTGCAAGGGTGTTCTCAACTCCATTAAAGAGTAATCTTTGTACACAACAGTAGTGCTGTGCAAATAAATGTTGTGAGGCAAAATAAATAAGTTTTGAGAAATGAATGACTCTAGCAGGAGTTTGTCAATTAATTAGAACAAAGAGGGAAGTCTAGCAAACAACACAAAGAGATGAACAGGGAAGAGTTCCTGTTGCCATAACAGCTTTTGTTATTTTCTTACTTTACTTTTTGCTAATTCTCCCTCTCAAAAGCTTTGTGGGATTTTCTTTGAAGGGGGCCAAGAGGGTGTGGTGGCAATTTTGCTCACTCATTAAATGCTATCTTTGGGTCTTTCCTCAAAAAAGGTTAATTGTAACTTGATCATTTTGTTTTAATCGGGCAAAGGAGTGTGAACTAGAATAAAGAAAGAATTACAGAAGATTTAGTTAAGTTACATGTAGACAGCAAGACCTGTTCCCCTAAAGTGGTTAAGGAATTAACCAGTGCAATTTCATAATTATTAGTTATCATCTCTCAGAACTTGTAGAGGATAGGTCAAGTCCCAGAAAACCACAGGAGGACAGATATAGTACCTGCTTTCAAGAAAATGGAAAAAAGAACTCTCAAGAAACCATGTATTTCTCAGCATAACTTTAAGCAGGTTATAACTGGAAAAAATAAATTAGATATCGTAACATTTGTAAATGACAGTATTTTGGAAGGAACTGGAAATACTAGAGCACCACAATTAGAACTAGTGCTCTTGGTAAACCAGGCAAATTATTCCAATTTATCTAGGTCACATTCATTCAAGTGAAATAAAAGGAGCTATATCTGGGCAGGAGAAGCCAAACCTCTGCACACCAAAAAGGCAGGAGAAGCCTGGAAGATCTGAAGGTGATAACATCCACAGTAAATGAGAAGTGAGATGTACTCATAAGAAAGCAAATCTTGTAAAATGTACTACCAGTAGCACTGCTTGTAACATGACAAACATCATTACTCTGCTGTGCTCAGAAGTATTGGAGGTTTACCAGTTTACCCAGAATGTGGTTTAAGTACCATATTTTTAAATAAAAGGTTCAGTCCCACTGGACAGGAGCAGGAATAAATAGAAACATATAAACTAGGAGAAAATGTTGGAGAAACTGAGTTTGTTTCCTGCACCCACTTGAGGAGGGTTTGATTACTGACTTCCAGCATATAAGAAGCCACTAAAAGGAGGTACTAATCCATTGTCCTCTGAGGTTAGGGCAAGAAATATTGCTTTAATTTCCAAGAAAGGAGATTTGGGTTATCTTTCTAACTATAAACCTGGGTAAACACTGGAACAGGCTGCTAGAGTGTCTGTAGAATCTCTATTACTTGGAGTCTTAAAAACCAGATTAGATAAAAGAGCTGTCAGCCTTGTTGGATGTATTTGATCCACATTCCTCAGCAGAGGTGGGCTACACCAAACATCCTCTAAGCTCCTTGTCAGCCCAACCTCCTCAGCTCCTGAAATGCTGTAGTTGCATTTTTGTTGCACTCACACACAAATTTTAATAAAAAACACACATACAATCAATCAACAAAAAAAAAAATGCAGAAAGGAACTTGAGAAGGTGGTTCTTGGCATTGCAAAGATCAGAGGTGAGTACAACAAATCAGTATCTTTTTGCTGATTCTGATTATTCCAAATCCAGCTGTGTTTTAATAGAAGTACAGAACTTAAACAAAGAAGGAGGATGCTGAAGATGGGGAAGGCAGAATTGGGAAATAGCAGTAACTATTCTGCTACCCATCCTTTAAGACTCTGTATCGTATCTCCTGGAAGAGGGGAAGCTGTGGTTCTCTTTTTTTCTTCTCTCTGCTTTTGCAGAGTCCAGGCAGATTTGCATGACCAAGAACTCATTTGGAGCTGGAAGGAGCACACCAAGGGGTCACTGTGAACATCCTGGCCAGCATTTCCATGCTCTTGTCTAGCCCCACGCAGCCTGTGGATTGAGACAGAGGATCCCCAGAATGGAGCCCAGGGGATGTGGAGAGGCAGCAACAGAGGAAAACAAGAGTGGGTCATGCAGATTCCTCCCCCACCCTGAGAAAACTCCTTCCCCACACATGGGAGTCCCAACACAGAAATTTGCTGGGACAAAAGTGGCAGATTCAGCAAACACAGGGGGGTAGTTTAATATTTCTTTAACTATCCTCAGGCACTATTTTTTTTCTGTATGTTCAATTAGACTGTGGATTTATTGATAAATAAATCAAGTCTCTACTTTCAATTTTTGCACTGAGGGAAGCCACAGCTGAGTAGCAGAATTTCAGGGATACATTCATCTAAGCATGTGAAATTCTCTTTGGTCTTTGAATCCTCTTGCAGATAAACTACTCTTACCATATTTATGGAGTACCAGTTTTTCAACACTTATTTTATAATCCATAGTCCTCTGCCCTTTTGCAAATAACTTCTGTTTTGTCCAGAAAGGCAGCCTCTCTCAGCTCACACAGCCTATGTGTTCGTGCCAGTCTGCATTATTTATGTCTCCACTAAAGCCATTCCTCTTTTCCATGTTCTTATAATGGTGCCTATCGTGTAGTATTTGGGCAACTATTTGTTGTTGCTGATGAGACTTTGGCCACTGCTCCCACCTTTATGGTACAAGCTTTCAGCAGAGTTCTGAATTGTTGGGCATCCAGCAGAGTCTCAGTAGCAGCAGATGTCCATTTCACAAGTGAGTTATCAGAGGTATCTAAGGATGTTTGGAGTTTGATCTCTGCTTTTCTGAATGATGCCTTTTCATTTTGAAAACTCATGGTGTTGATGCTTGCTTCTAAGCCATCATAGCTTTTAAGTTTCATCCAGCAAGATATCAAAGTCAGAGCCAGCACTGTATATTTCTTGCTCAATTACACCAAGAGAGGTGTAGATTTTCTTTGGACAAGTTGCAAGCAGTGGTTCCTACAGACTAAGTCCTTGTTTGATTGTTTGAAAATATCTGTATTTCACAGCTGAGGGATGAAGGGACCAATACTGTCCTCTTTTTCTTCCTGGTGTAAATGCTTTAACTAGGAAAGATCCCTCCCAATCCTACCCACGCTGTGGCTCAGAGAAGTGCACTGTGACATCAGGCCAACCCTGATTCACTCATTCCTGTGGATTCAGCCCCATTCAGGCCATTCCCTGACTCATGTGGATTCACCAGCCCCTCCATCCCCACGCCCAGCCCTCAGCAGCTCTGTGCTGCTGGCTCCACATGGGAACCAGGGGCTCTCTCAGGGATGGGGCTGGCAGGATGTGGGAGCTGTGAGTCCTCCCAGAGCAGCTCATTCTGTCGTGCCCTGCAGAGGGATTTGAGATTTCTAGCACAGCACCTTCTGCTGAGCTACTTACACATTAAAGGAATGCCCAATCCCTGTAGTGGGATACACCTGGGAAATGATCTGTTCCCAGGAGTTGCAAAGGAAAGGCTTCTGGGTTTTCAATATCAATATTTATCAAGCTATACACCCCCAGAGGAGGTGTTTGCTCCCCACTCCAGTCTGTTGATACTTTTGTCTGAACTAACCAACTCTGTCAATTGTAATTACAATCTATAAATATTTTATATTACTTTAAAATCAGGTTTTAAAATATTTAAATTAATTTGGGCTGGTGAATTAGATAGCCAGGAATTTGAAACTGAGCTTGTCTAATCCTCTGAGCTTCCCTTTTCAGCTTTTAGCTGCAGCCCAAGCACTCCCACTTTCTGCAGGATAAACCAATGGGAGAAAATTTGACTCAGTTATCCATGTTCTGTGTTTTCTTGCAGCTATTTCAGCTCACTCAAACCAGATTGAGTGTCCACAGTACCAAAGTCTGAATTTGGATGGATGGGCACCACAGAGGGTCTGCCTGAGCCTTGTAAAATTCTACAGCACACCTGGGATTGATCTGTAAAATGTGAGCCTGTTGTGATCTATCCTGCAGTCAGGGCTGTGTGCTGTGCCCTGGATTTCCTATCCTGTGCTTCAGCAACAAAAAGGCTCAGTGAATTGTCCCCTTTTCCACACTGTTTCCAGTGACCCTATCAGGGTCTACAAAGGATACTTTCAAAATATTATGTGTCATAGCTATGTCATGGTAATTGCCAGTATGTCCCAGAAATGTGCTGAATTCTATAGTGGCTACTTGTAGGAATAATCCCACAGAGTATATGCTCAAAATTCAGTTTTTAATTTGGCATTTGTGATACACATAAAGGAAACTTCGAGAGCTGAATGTTACTAGTGTGACAGTTCATTCAACCAGAGGCTTTGGTAGTGTCCTGTTTGAAGTGATTTACCATTGAAGACAATGTTGAGCCCCTGAATTTTAAAGGCAAGGGAAACTATTATGCTTATCAGAGTTGGTTTTTAGGAAGGCTTTCTTATATTAAGAAGCTCAGACAAGCTGTTATCTTTAATAACTAGCTACTAGGATGAATTTCAAATCAAATACTGTCAGCCGTATTCATCTACCAGTTTGTACAGTGAATACACCTTTCAGGAGAAGAAGAGAAGGAAACAATCTTGGATGAAGGAACATTCCTGTAAACTCCATTACCAATTATGGAGTTACTCACTTCTCACTCTTTGACCACCAAGTGCAAAATTATATTTAAGAAACTTTTCTGGTGTGAAGCTCAAGATACTGCATAGTAAAGCACAAAGTACTGAAGACAAAGCTCTGTGTGTGAAGCTGTGTCAAGGAAGGTTTAGGTTAGATATCAGGAAAAGGTTTTCCACCCAGGGAGTTGTCAGGCACTGAACAGACTCCCAGGACAGAGGTCACAGCACAAATCCTTCCAGAGCTCATGGAACACTTGGACAATGACCTCAGGCCCATGGTGGGATTGTTGGGGTGTCCTGTGCAGGGCCAGGAGTTGTACTTTGATGATCCTTGTGGGTCTCTTCCAACTCAGGATATTCTATGAGTCTATGATTAACTGATACCTTTCAAATATTGCAGTCGAATTTAGGGAGGTGTGAGGCCAGCGTCTTGGAACTCCTAGCAAAAGTAGGAAGTTTTGGACAAGCATATATTTAGGATCTTTTCCTTAAATCTAGATCTTGCTCTAGATTATTACCCAGTGTAATATCCACAGGCTGAAGCAAACTACATTTTCCTCTATTATCCTACTTAAACCCTAGAAATAGGGTTTATTTCACACACAGTGACTAGGTGGGAGCAGGGAACAGTGTGATTGATTTTTGCTGTGACAAAAGCCACCTGGTTCTCCTGGAGACAGGACAGGGAGGGGGAACCAGACACCCTCTGATGAGCTCTTCATGTGTTTCTGCTCTACTAAAGTTTATCTAAGGCCATTTTCCCCACTTTGATTCTTGGCAAGCCATACTTTGCATTCAAAGGAAATCTGTCCCAGGACTGTAATCATGGAATTAATCGACCTATGCAGGGCTTCCCTGAATCTGCATTCACTGAAAAACCCCATACCCAGCATGTCTGTGAGGAGCCATTCAAGCAGCTGCCTAAGTGCATAAAGCATTTGAAAACACTGGCCTTATCTCCTCGAGAGGCGACAGCAAAATGTACAGCCATGTTGAGGTTTCTGGCAGCTCTAGAAATAGTGCCTGCTGAGCAAATAAGGTCAGAGTGGGTGGGTGAAAATAGATTGTTCTCAAAATTTGGCACATACAACTTTAAAAGTGCTTTATGAACAGAAATCATTCTCTCAGGTCTTGATCCTGCAAAAGCTCATGTGGGTAGACTTCTCAAGATCATAAATTTAAAGATGTGTTTATGTTTTTGCAGGGTGGGGTTTTAGGCTAAATAAAAATGTGAAAGATTAGCCACAGGAGGCTTCACCTGGAAAGGAAGATATCCCTGCCTTTCTCTTTATTAGTTTTCCTGTGAGAAAAATCCTTGACTAACTAATTTTTTTTCATTTGCCTACTCTTTCAAAACTTAAGAAGCAGTTCCTCTAAGGCACTTGTTTTGATTTTTTTCACTGAGGGATTCTAGGAACTCGCTTAAATCATTTGATGTTTGTGTTAATAACATAAAATCTTAGTGATCTGAAATCTTTATGTAATTAAGCAAAATAATACAGCTCCCTACATGGAACTAAAGTAGTTGGGGGCAATTCTCAGTGGAAATAAGGATGACTCATTCCTCAAGGAACACCAAGAATAACATATATATGTGCTGTAAGTTCCCAATTGGAAAATAAAAATGGGGACGTTTATATAATAAAGGGCTTAATCTGCATGGAAAAATGACAAGGTATTTGTGCCGCTGAGACTGTATTCAGGAATGTGTTTACCAGTACCCAAGTTTATTCTCAAGGGCAACATCCAGTGAATAAGACTATACTGGTTGTAATTTGAAGTCTCACATGCATGTAAAGTCATTATGCTGTCAGTCCTTTCTGATACCAAAGTCTGCATGCTGTGCTTTTAAGGGTTTAAGATGAAGGACTGAAAAACAATTTCTACATTTAGGCATTTGGAACCAAATAAGAGTTGTGTTTTGAGAAAAATCCAAAGAAAGAAAACCTTCTAATGAAAAAGCAGCCTTAGGTGCTATTAAATCACTACCTTCCTGATAGGGATATTTGATTTTGAAACTGTATCTGCAATTCTGATTATTCCTTTGCCATCAGCATCCCCACTTCATTTGTGGTCTAATCACAGCCACATCATTTCATGACTTGTGCCAGGTGATGGACATTGTAAGCAGCAATAGAAGCCCTTGGATGCATTTAGATCACCTCTGCCATTTGGGGTTTTTGCCTGTCTTGCTGACAGAGAGATCTGTGTGTGGAGGAACCCAACAACTTCTAATGTCAGGAGGGGTCTGTTCTGAATTAATCACGTACTGGCACCTGTCTCTTCTGCAGCCCAAAGAGAATCAGTGCCCACGCTGAGGGCTATGTAGACCCTAAATATTCACAGGCAAGTGTCAGTGATATTGGCAACACTGTTTGGTGTCCCATAGCCCTGTTTTCCTCACCCCAGAACAATTTGGAATCCCACATTATTTATCTCCTGTGGTATTAGACCCTGTTTCCCACTGAAATCTCATGTTCTTGTCAAGAGGTGGGGAACCAAGGCTGTGAGGAGAGACAGCCAGAGCCACCGGGAAGGCTGTGAGGGCAGGACCAGTCCTTTCTAGAGCTCCATGGGCACAGCATGGCAGCAGCAGTGTGCCACTGCAGGGCAGTGTGAAGGGACACACAGCCATCAGGGATTCTCAGGAGCCACAGGGGTGGGACTGCACAGTGACCAGAGCCAGGCAGCTCTTGGTGACCTCTCCCCTTCTATGTAAGAACCACTCAGCTGGTGACAACAACAGCTTGACTGAGCCCACGGCTTTATCAACACCAGCACCTCATTCCTGCTTTCACCCCCTGTCCTCCCAGAGCTTGTCAGGAAGCCCAGTGTCCATTGTCCACAGATGAGCTTCTTCTGACAGTGAACTTCACTCCCTGTGTGTCTCTGCTTACACAACACACCCAGCTACCCTGCTTCCCTCCTAAGGAGGGGGATGTTCTTTAAACTGATACAAGGTTTGATCCTCCGTGTTTATAGTGCATATTGGATGAACACTAAATTGCAGGAAGTTTTTACAAGTGGAAAACCTTGCTAAAACACATATTATTGAATGGACATCTTGCTGTGCTTGGATCAATGAAGCTTATACTGTGGCTTAGGTCTAATCTTACGACAATTCAGCAATTGAATCCACTTATGTTAGGCTACTGGCAATGTTGCAGGATGCATTTTGTATCTACTGATTAACTGTGTTCAGTTTGTGCTGAAAATGAAAAAGAAATCAATGAAAACACTTAGAAAAGTAAAACAGAGAAAGACATGAACATACAAAAAACCAAAAAGAGGAAACAACCCTGTAAATCCTGTAGTGATGTTGAAGATGTCTCTGAATTAATATATTTTCTTGGTATCCTGAAATGATTCCTAGGTTATCACACTGCAATTTTAATTTTTAAACATTTAGTGCTTAAACTCTTAAAATAACAGCAGCTCTGGACATGTGGTGACTTAATGTGGGACCACTGCAAGATATCCACTGGAAAGCCATTGACCAGCACACAGGACTGTGATGTCTAAAACACAGTGAAGAAAAGTTTCAGACTGCTTTCCTGGAATCATGTAGCTGTGGGAATTGGCACAGGGATGGAGGTCTTTGAGACTTTTTACACAGTTTGTAGGCAGTGAGTAGAAAAAGGTGATCCTAATGTTTCTGCTTAGGAGGAAAAACTTCTATTACATCTCATGCCTTATTAGATATTGGGAACTACACAGAGGCAATCTGAGCATACTCCTCAGAAAACCAGGCAACGTTAGTTTGGTTTGCTCAAGGAGATCCTCGTTATTAATACAGACCTGGGAATTCAGTTCTCCCAATTTAAATGTTTTGGAAGAGATTTTCACCGTTGGATTAATCTCCAAATGGGAAAAAATGAGACATAGCAGTCTAGATTTTGATCTTGCAAAGCATTCCCAGGATTTGTCATTTAGTTCTTGCCAAGTGGCTTCATGCAGCTAGGGATATGTCTTAGCATGTGGATTTAATGCTTTTGAAAGGTGCTTAGCTGACAGTCTCAGAGGATGACTCCTGGGTACATTCTACCTTCAGTCATGTGCAAGCTACTTCTCCTGATATCAGTGAGAACTGCCTTTGCTTATGAGAGATGTAGGCAACTCACATTTTCCTTCTGTTTCTCCCCTGCTACTCTGACATATTGGCAACCTTGAACCTTCCCTTTTTTAATTTTCACTTTTAATTCTTACATGATTCTTAAATCTTACGTGATTGATCAAAGATGCCTACTGGAAGTCAGCGCTGGAACTGCAGCTCTATGAATGCTCTCATAAGTTTGCTTCATCATTTTAATCCTTAGACAAGTCTCAGCATCCCTTGATGATTTCTATAATTCTCCCCCAAACACCTCTGCTGAATATATTATTCTGTATTTGTCTATGTTCTTACACCTTGATCTGATGCAGAGTTATCTCACACTGTATTTGTGTTCTGGTGTCTGTTTTTGTATGTGCATCTCTTCCACTGCTTTCCAAATGTGTCTGAATTGCTAAGCTCCTGTTCAAAGATTACTGCTTCCCCTCTCAAAGATCTAAATTTGCTTTCATTTCTTTGATCTTTGACTACTATTTTGGCCCACAGATCTACCTGCCAGGTTCACTTTGTTTTATTGTGGTATCCAATGGTGCTCACAGCACCCTCCAGATTGGGCTTGGGCAAAATACCCCCAAGTATCTTGAGTGGCAGACCATCATTGCTGTCAAAATTGGCCTTGGCTGTAGGACATCTCTGTTTTGCTCACCCCCGAGCCACTGACAGCTCCTTCTGGTGCCACAGCAGAGGACAGGGCAGGCAGGATGTGGGGCGAGGCAGCAGCACCATCCTCCTGCTCCCACCATGAAAGCAGAAGGTGCTGCCTTACTGTCTGCAAATCTTCCCTTTCTCCTCAGTAATTTCCTTCAGAAGACCAAGAACTAAATTTGTCAGTGCTTCTGAGAAACAAGGAGCTTTTTTTGATACCATAAGATTGAAGCATTGTGTGCTCCACACTTTGCTTAATATTCCCCCCGCCACCTTCTGTTCCCATTTCTTAGGCTTTGTCATGATTTGAATCATCTGCTTTCTGAGAGTAATCAGATTAAAATATTAGTTTTCTATATCTGAGATTTCCTTTCCTGAAACAGAAAAAACCTGCAAGATGAGGTGGTTCTTCAAAAAGTGCTGTCACAAAGTCATGTATTTCAACTACATTGAAATTCACATTATCTATACTCTAAACGTCACTTCCACAGATTATTTTACCATTACCACTAAAAGACAATGCCAAGTTCTTCTTATGCTGTACTGATTTTCTTACTTCTTTTCCATTTTAATTTAAGCTAAAAGTCAACCATATGTCCTAGTTGAAAGGACAGGAGTCCGCCAAGGAAGACACCTCTGCCCTTCCCAAGAGAAAAGCTCCCACTAAGCAGCTGTGCCAGCTGCACACCTTTCCCCCACCTTGGCCACTTCTTTTGTCTCTCTTAAGTACCAGTTGTTATCATCTCTTAGGCAACAAATAGGACAGAAGAAATGAAGAAGAGAGAGAAGGAAGAAAAAAAAAAGGAAAAATACTAACCTCCAGCACCATAGCATTCCTACTGTTCAATCTATTGCTTCTCTGACAGAAAATCATCTGCTGCAACTGTTATATTTGTAACTTAACAGAACACAAATCAGAAAGGAATTTTTGGTTTTCAGAGTTATGCCCAAAGGTTAATAACTGCTGATTGTACTGCCAAATACTTTTCTCTGTGATGTTACTGTGAGCATGCAAGCAAGTCCTGCTTTTCTGACTAATGGAAAAAAAAATCAGATAACCCCAAGTGAAAATCGTACTAAATCTGAAAAGATGCTAATGTGCTAAGAAGCTGGTGAGGTCACAGATGAGATGAAAAAAGGCCACTATTTCCTAAGAATTAGATTCAGGTGAAGAAGATGAATAAGGTCCTGTGGATAAAATGGAAAGTAAAGATCTGTCTCTTGTTTCCAATAAAGTGCTGCTAAAGGTTCTCCCAAGAGATTTCTGTTAGTCTATATAGTTCAGATTGCTGAAGTTTAGTTGTTTCAGCCCAAAAACAATGAGATAACATAAACTCTTGTCACAGCACATCCTTTTGCCTTGGTATCATCTGTCTGAAGGCTTTAATGTTGACCAAGATACTGCATCTCATTATTTGTAGTTTAGTTTAGGTTCATTTTTCATGGAGCTCGTGGATTATTTGAGGCTTGCGAGCCTGAGTGAGCAGGACAGGTGAGGGCTGGCAAAGATCCATGGCATGGGTAAAACTCAACAGCTGTCCTAGAGTTTGATTGTGAATATCATAAAAGCCCAACTTTGATAACAGATTAGTACATCATTACTTAGAGTAATATTGTACAAACTCTGATTAATGCATTTACATTTTATCAATAAATGTAGCCACATATACACAAAACTCGCACATTAAACAGTGCTGACATGAACATGGTTATGTGTGTGTATATGCCTTTCCTTTGGTGCATAAAGAGTAATTTTTATTGTGTTTAACTGCAACAGCCACATTTTTATTAGCTGCTTATAAATTTCCTTTGCACAGGACTTCTCAATCCTCAAAGAAACAAAGCCATTAGGCTCAAGAGCAGTCTCATTACCCCTGTACATGGATGGAAGCTGGGGAATGACTCAGCAGCACTCAGACAGGTACAGGCAGCCCAGACTTCCCCTCCGTGGTCAAATTTATAACCAAAAACCCAACACCCAAAAGATAAAAGGGTAGCAGAAGGTTTCCTCCAGGGCTGCATCTAAACCCCAAACCACATCTGTGGTGGGACCTTCCTCTTCCGTTGCCCAGGCAGCTGTTTCACACATCTTGAGTTGTGTGAGCACATTGGATGTGGAGTGGGTGTACTAAGAGAGAGCTGGGCTGCAGCCTGGCTTCCTGCCCTGCCCTGGTGCAAAAGAGAGAGGGCATTTGTCCCTCCTTGTGGATACAGGAGTGCTTGGGTGCACAATGGAAGATGCCCTTGCTCAGGCATCATAGGTTGCTGACTGCCCTGCTTTTCATCTCAAAGATGATCCTTTTCAGAAATTGTCTAATAAGCAAGAAACACTCCTGAATTTTTGGAATTAGGTTTAGGTGATTTTATGTAATTCTTGTCTTTCAACTATTGGTTTCAACTTTGCCTTTCATTCTTTCAGGTTGTTCCTTGTCATGTTCTACTTCAGAAAACATTAAAAGTAACCTTTTCCTAATGTTACAAGATATCAGGAGAGTTGTCTGCCTCAGTAATGGAAGTGTTTAATTTCAAGAGGGGGGCAAGTTATCATCTGACTAATACAAAGGAAAGGAATTATGTCTGGAGGCAAGGTCCCTGGACTGGGACTCAGGGACTGTGTTCCCAGCTCAACTTTGTGCACTTCTTTCTACTGTATTATGTTTCAAGCTTTCTATGTCTCATTTACTTAGGCTTTAAGTTCTTTAGGGTTGAGGCTTTACCATGTACCATGAAACTATGGGGTCCTGATTTTCACTTGGAATATCTGGGTACTCTAAGAATTGGAAAGAAAAGAAAAAAAGCTCACGTCATTGTCTTAGTGTAGGAAACAGGGCTTCTGATGCAGACACACTCCTAAAGGCACTCTGTTCATCATCTCAGCCTATTGCCACCATCTGAAGTTGTCCTTTATATGCTTCTGCACCAGTAAAGTGTATGCTGAAATTTGCATCTCCCTCCTAGGGGTGTTCTTAGGTTTAACACATTACTATTTATAAGTACCTTTCTATGCCTGGATGAAAGTAGCTATAGCTAGACAGTAATGCTCTGCATTAATGGCAAGGCTCAGCATTCATGGACTATGCACTCTGGAGAGGGAAAGGGGCCCTGCATACGAGATACAGCCCCTCTGGGGGCAGCACAAACCAAAGGACATCCCACCCCAGGGATGTGATGCTGGGCAAAGCTTGTATTCCTTGAGCTGGACCAGACAAGAACATGCTGGTGGTCAAGGCACACCATGGTGGGGACTGTGGTGGCCCTCAGGGCCAGAAACACCTCCTGGCTGTCCTTCCAAAGCACAGAACACAATCAGACGGCTCCCAAACTTCTGCAGCAGGAAGTCTAAAGAGATTTAATTGCTCCAGTTTTAGAACTGGGTAATTGTAGCTGGTCAAAGTGTTTCAGCACTGCAGTAATTAACCATGTAGAGCACTGGTTCTCCTGACAGCCCTGATGTCGAGGTCTGCAAAACTGATTTCCTTCTTCTCTATTAATATGCATTTACAGCAAAATCTATGCCACTGACCTTATGTCTTAATGATAATTTGGTTATAGGAAAAGATGCAAGTCAGAACCCCAGAGGTTAAATGTACAGCAAAAAATACCAGTTGGTCTGGGAACTAATTTCAGTTCCCTGTGAGGAAGAAAAACCTTCAATGCCTCAGATGATTTTTAAATGCCAAGATCATCTATTTAGAAAACTCATTAGAAAGATTTTGTATATCTGAGATCCTAGTTTGGTCAGGTGAACCTTTTTTTCTTGTAAAAACCACATAAAGTAGACACTATATATATTATATGAATTTATTCAAATTTCAGACTTCTAAAAATATTCTTGAGAGCACTGTGTAACTACAAGTCCCTGTGAATAAGTTCCTAGTGTAAAATAAGAGTCCAGTTCCTTAAGGATTGGAAGATGGAGCAATGACCTTGGGTAAATGTGGAGTTATGATGTTTTTGAGTAATACATCTTTGAGAGAACAAAAAGAAAGAGAAAGGCAGATTTCATGAAGCTGCTCTTCGGGACAAATCCTGCAGACACAAGACATTTAGAAGATGCTTTTGGGTTTTGCTGTGTGGAGCCATGGTTGAGTTCAATTAGATTAAGTACTTGGAATCATCCAAGCCATCGTGAGGCACCTGACAAGTGTGTGTGGTCTGCGGGCCTCCAGGAAACATTTGGAAAGCACAGAAAGATCAAGCTGGGCACTTTCTGCTAATGGGATTCATTCATTCAGCAGTGTCATCTGTGTTTCAGAAGAGAAAGAGATTGCTCTGAAGAAGGTGGCATATTAGATAAGTCAGAGTTTGAGCTGACCTTAGGGGTTCGTGTCTTTCATAATATTATACTCTCATTTATTTTGCTTCAATTCATGTGACTCAGCATGAAAGAAATCTGCCATTAAAAAAAAATAAAAAATCTACAGCAGTTGTTAGGTCTTCTGCATCATTTAGAATACCTTCAACACCAGAACCGGGCCAATCCCAATGTTTTTGTTCTGTTTTGGGTCTCTAGAAGTTTGTAATGAAAAGGGCAATAGTTCTTATTTCAGCAAATAACCCAAACCCACACTGGAACCCTCAGCCAGGGAAAGACCAGGCCCTGCATCCAGGGGAAGGCACTTCTGATGGAGAGTCACCTGAGGCTGCTCACCATTGCTGGCTGGTCTCCTTTTAATTGGCAGATCTGCCCATTAAGGACGGCATTCACACTCTGTTATTGCCATTAGCAGACACATAATAGTAAAGGAAGTTTGTTTCCTATATGCAGTTGTCAAGAACTCAAAGTATGATGAAATATGACAATGAAATAAAAGCTACAGAGTTAAAACATTCTTGAAAAGGCTATGTAACTGCAAATATATATCCAGAGATTTTGCACAAGTTCCATCCCAGCATTGCATACTGCCTTTTTGCTTGCAAAAGAACTATTAATTTGGAAAAAGAGAACAGGAAATATCACTATATTCAAATAATTTTTCTGCTGAGGAAAAATAATTTATTTAATTAAAGTGAATTGACTAATTTGAAGATGTCTGGAGGTACCTCTGGGCAATACTAAGGTGAAGGACAAAACGTATAGTTTACAGAAAACATAGAAAATTATATCTTCTCTGAAGACTGTCTGAAAGTATTTGATGTGAAATGTCTCTTAATTAAATTTTCCCCCCAAATAATGATTACATGGTGCTTCAGGAAGTATTTAAGTCTAATTTACCTTTATTTCTGGTATTCTAGGTTAATGAAAAGCATTCCCTAGGCATCTGCAAATTGCCTGCTGTGTTTTTTCTTACTATGAATCTCATGACATAAAACATAAGAATATTAAAAAATATATATATGCTACAAGGTCATAGTAAACTTACAAGCAGGTGGAAGACAGAACAACCTGGCTAGCTGCTCCAGCACTCCTCTCTGATGTCTGTGACATTAGCAACAGGAAACAACTACAATTATTTGTGAAGAATTATCCGTGTTCTTTGTTTAAGAAAGGAAAAAAGTAGTGAAACATCCCAGTTAAGGTGCTGAAGCACTGGAGAGCCATTTACCACCCTAATTCCTTCCTAGTGGAGACTTCTTTGCCTGAAATACAGCACACTGCATTAAGTCTGTGCACTTTTCAAAGAACACCTCCAAAGATATCTGTAATGCAAAGGTATCTGCATGCATTGATATGGTAATCAAGTGTAAATGTCATAGTAGGTTACTTCAGATTATGTATTTTACAACACAATTACATTCCCATTAAATTAATACAGAAATCTTGCATTAGCTAGTCACACTTGCTGGCAAATACCTACTAAATGGCTGTCTGTTAGAATGCAGAAAAATGCAAATTTTGACTGATGTTGAAATACATGACTCCACTGCAATAGACAAACAATAGCTGATCCACTTCTCAGCTGTTTGTGGGCTTCTTTTTCCTCATCCAATTGCTGTGTTCACAACCAGGGTACCTGATACAGTGACCTAAATTTCAATATGTGCTTGGAAAAAACCCCAACCAACCCCCAGACATAATCGTTGTAAGAATGGGTACGTTTTCATGTCCAAGGGGGAAATGTTCAAATTATTTATGTGTCTAATGCTATGCCCTCTTTATCTTCAGCACAGCCTCTAAGTTCTAAACTTAAGAAGTTTTCTGACTTGGGATTTTGTGTGTTGCAAATTTAAAGGTGGCACAACTGATTGTCCTGTTTGTAGCCTTGAGTATGTCGGCATGTTACAAGGTTCCTACATTGATGATTTGTTCCTTCCAGTTGATGGTCTAGAGCTCTGAGTATTTGGCAGTGAACACAACACCTGTGTGGGTTACTTTGATACCAAGAGCTGGAATCCTTTTTTACTTTTTTCTTGCTGCAGCAATGGAAATCCCTACTTACAGCTTCGTGATTTGCCAGGAAAGATGGAGAAAACTCCAGAAGGAATTAGCATTCTAAAGAATTCCACCCAGAAGCTGTGTCCTTTTCTCAGAACTCTCCAGGACAAATTGGTCATTTGTTTAAGCTGGGCTCTTTGATACTCTGGGGGACATTGTCACTGTCTAACTTGAAATGCTTCCACAAGAAATGCTGGATGCTCTCATCTTCCTGTAGTGCCTGAAAAGAGGCTGCTGAAAGTCATGGAGGCCACTGCAAAATAAAAACAATGAGATGGAAAGTTGGAGCCATTTCCTTGGCTGTGGTAGCTTACAATAACTTTCAAAAAGTCAATACTGCTACTCTTAATTACTCTGAGTAAAAAATTTTGCTCCATATTTTCATCAGCCTTTCAGAGCAATAGAATCTTAGTCACCCCCAGCACAGACTTCATGGTGGCATGGACCAGAATTAACTCTGGCTATGGAACCAGCCCAGATCGATTGCTGAAGTAAAAAGCCTTGTTACTTACAAAGACAGACTTGCATTAAGTATGCACAAATCATAGGCTGAGACGGAAGAGTCTTTCCTGCAGCTACTGTCTAAGGCAATGAAACAAAGTATTTGTGTAGATTCAGTTCTCATCAAATATATTAATGCATGCAAAATCTTTTTGGATTCCTTTCTACAGCCACAAACCTTAGCTCAATCCTTAATCTCATGATTTGGCCTCAAACTTACAAAAAAAAAAAAGCCAGTCATGTAGCTTTTGCAGCTGTCTGCAACATAATTCATAGTGGAAAATTCATTTCAGCTTGATTTATTGAGGGTGCTCACTTAAATCTTCTGCAGCACGATAGATTGCATCTCAGTAAAAGGGGCCAAACCAAATGGTATTTGGATGAAGTATAAAGCTTCAGACCCTGACCTGAGCACATTCCTAAGGCTCGATGACTTCATCATCCAGCCATTGCTAAATTAAAGATGAAGAGCGTAGGAAGTTGTGCGTAGCACATGCAAATGTGCTTTATATGGAATATGCTAACTTTGACTATTTTTTGGTATTGTTTGCACACCCAAGGAACGTAAGATGAATTTGTACAGATTCTGTGTGGGTGTAGGAATGCACACTCATCTAATAAAGGAAACTCTATCTATGAAAATTCAATTTTCTTGGAATTTAACCAAATTCATCTGTGTGAAGTAGACTATTTTCACACACACAAACACACACACATATATATTTTTTTTCTTCCAAGTACTAAAAATAATCCATCCTCATCATGAGTAGATTTTAAGAGATCCATTATATAAGCTCAATAGTATCAAAATGCATAGATTACATGAAAAGTTCTGTGGAGATATTCTTGTAGGACAAAGACTGAAAGTTTGCAAAGCCCAAGCTGAATATGTTTATAAAGAAAATAAGTTTAAATGTCTGCTTTGGAACTGAAAATAATCACCTGTATGCTCAGAAAGAGGTAAAATGGAAAGAAAACTTGAAAGCTGCCTCATACAGCAAGTAACATTATCTGTAATCTGCATTTTAAGAGCATCTTCAGAAAGAACTAACTCTTAAACAAGGATTATCAATACAAAAGTACCATCAGCAAGGATAGAATTTTAGGGGCCTTTTCCCATGCTTAGACAAATAGAAATAAATGTGCAAGTAGGAGGCTGAGAAAGGATTATGACATTACATGGAATGATTATGCTTTTATATCCACAGGTAATCAAATGGAGAAACAATCGAGTCAAACTCAAGATATGCTTGCATCTTTTTGCCCTTTGTCACTCCAAAGAGGAAATTACAAACTTACAGCTGAAGAAAAATAAGGGTTCACAAGATATTCCTCCATCCAGTGTCAGATCTGTGCCTGTTTGTGTAGGGATTGTGAACAACCCGGACACAGACCTTGAGAATGGTTCAGATTTGTGAACAGACACAAAGGGCCTCCTCTCAAAGAAATGGGAACATATGAAGAATGGCTGCTAAAAGGGTAAAACATGTGTGCAAATGGTCATTCATGAAAAGCAACATGCAGTGGTGAAACAGCGTTGTAGTTACCGAGGCAGTGAATGGCACAGCTCTCATCTTTCTCCACACACTGCTTCCAACCCAATCTTATTTCAAGTGTCATTGTCCAAAACGCCCTGACCAATTGTTTCAAGGTGACACTGGAATGCTTGAGACATCTTTTCCACTTTTATTCTTTGATGTATACTTGTTAAACCATTCTTAACTGTTGCTAACAAAGAGTTGGTATTTTTTTCTATTTCTGTATGAAGTCCTAGCCCTCCTGTTTTTATACAAGCACATACACTTCCACTCATTGTATTTGACCTAAACCTTCTATTTTTTTACACTTTATTTATGTATAAAATTCACTATATCAAGATATTATAAGTCAGTAGAAGAAGCAGTTATATTATAATAAGCATGCATCTATTTCAACCTGATTGACCTTGTTACAGCTTGTCATTCAATTTCTTAATTAAAAAGATGCAATTTTATTTCTATAGAGCACCCAAGGAAAATGAAATTCTGAGCCAAAAATAAACCAAATCTCTTCTGGAACATATAAAGAAATGTCTTATCATACACCAATGCAAAATGTCAATGATTTACCGCCTCTGACTAATTATAATAATTTGAAAAACAGAATGTTTCTTATCTTCATTAATATTTTTCTTTACTGTAGGGTTAGAGGTCTGGGACTTGGACAAAACAAGAAAGGTTGCAAATAGAGCATCATTCTTTCACTCCTTTGAGAATCTACTGAAGTCTTCAGAGAGGCAAGTTATTTAAGAATGTGCTTAAATGTCCCTTGTCAATAAAGAATATCAGCACGTCCTTCTCTTTGCTTGGAGATTTAGGTATCTTTTTATTGTACTTGGTTAAATTGAGGAATCATTCTAAATTCAGCGATAGAGCACAATTTGTACTGTAAGATGGAAGCATAAACACAAATTCTAACTTCCTCATAAAAAGGAATCTTAGGATTATTTGTTGACTTCATGTAGCAGGGATGAAAAAATATTTTATACAAGAATATTGCTTTGACAATGGTGCTTTGCAGTGCGGATTGCTTCTTGAGCCCTTCTTTCCAGAGTCTGATATCTATGTAGAGCCCACCTTTGTGGTGGTGAGTTCTGAAAAGCAGCTGTCAGGGTTCCTATCAAAATGGTTTTGGGATCAGCATTTCAAACAAAGGATATGCTACAACTGTTTTACCTAATCCAGCCAAGCCCAGCAGTGTTCAGCAGGTGATGCCAAAGAGGTGTTATAGATGTTGTGACCAGTTATATTGTTAAGGGTTATTACTTTCTACATAATTTTATAATTATTTTACAGACAATAATGCAAGACATTCAATCAAGCATTACAGTTGAAGTTTAAAAATAAACTCAGGACTGTAAATGTTTATATGTGTTAATAATAATGTCGCCAACCCAAACTAAGCACAAGCAAGTGTAACATCAGCTGGCACATGAAATTCCCAATCCGAGTGAATGCCCTCAGAAAACGATGTCAGTAAGTCTGTCTGCTGACATCAGCGAGCTTGCCAAACACCAAACCAAATGTGGGTCATTTTGAAAGCTGGTTTTGTCTGGTTTCTTCTGGAAAACTGCATTGTGGCACTTTTAATTTTTCCCTGAGTCAATTAAAAAATGAGTGCAGGAGGAAGGACTTTTTTTGCTGAGAGAAGTATCTTCTTGAGCTTAGATGATTATAGATTTAATGACTCATTTCATTAGCTGACACTGCTCCGAATGGCTTTTGTTAAGAAACTATCAATCACTGCTGGAAATTCAGCTTCAAGTATTTGCAAAGAGTTAACAGCCAAGATGGATGACAGGAGATGGAGAGGAAGGACGTGGCAGGAGATGCTATGGTGTTGAACAGCCTGTTGTCTGCAACCAGATGTCCATTGCTCAGCCCATTCCACAGGCTCTCTGCAGTGATTTCCTGCAGAGCACAAACCAAGGAAGGGACCTTTGCCTTGGGGCTGCACTTGGAAAGTTGTGAACTCTCCAACATTGAGCATTTAGTCCAGCAAAGGGACTCCTTGTCATCCACTGTCACTAAATGACATCCAATTCATCCTTGCCACTAGATGACAGCACAGCAACACACATCTAGGAAGGAACCTGTATTTTGCTGTGGGTTAAGAATTCCTGGGGACACAGGTTTCAGGAGTTTTAGGACTAGCCCCATGGAGGCAAGAGATGACATGGGATTTCTGTGTCTTTCGACTTCTCCATCCAACATGAATGACAAGAAGGAACTTGCATGATGTCTGTGCTTCTGAGCAGGACAAAAGCCTTACCAGCACTGGAATACTCTGCAGCTGGATGGTTTCCTGGTCTTTCTACAGCTAAAGCAGAAAGTAGGAGAGCATGGAGGCCAGCAACCCTCAATGCCAAAACACAGACATGGCTACTAAATCCAAATGTCTAAGGAAGGTATTTGGTACAAGAAGAAATTAGGGTCCTTTTGAGATCAGATATCTTCTGATGTTTTAGTTTCACAAGTCTTTTCTCAGTGCTGGCCTGAGAACTTCAGGAATAGAGTAGACCTTTACATATTGGAAGACTAGAGAACACTGGTACTGATGGATGCTTTGGGATGGAAAACACCAATAATTCTGTCATTATTTCATGCACACTTCTTGACACACTCAAGATTTCTAGTAAAATACTTTTGTCAGATGTTCTGATGAGAAATTAAAGATAACAAAGGGAAAAATCTATGAGTTCAATTTCATGAACATTGATTCTGGAGAGTTGACACAAACAACAATCTTCAATCTTCCTTTCTGCTCTTTTTCTCTAAGTTACACTATTCTTCCAAAAAGAGAAAGAAGAGGTCTTCCACACAAAGAGGTCCCTGCTCCAACTTCTATAATCCAGTCTACTTGTGCTCAGCGCAGGGAGGTGGAATACATGATCTATTGAGATCCTCTTCAATCCCAGTTTTCTTCCTTAAGTCATTGTAGTCCTTGAGTTTGAATTAATACAATATTTAGTTATATTAATTCTTCACCTCCTCAGAAGGAAGATCTAGGAGTAGGTCAATATTCCTGTGGCACAAGACAGGGCTCAACAGCAGACTCTAAGGAGAAGGGTCTCTCATGGTAGAATAATTACTGAACTAATTAACCGTTCCTTCAAATGAAGTCTTGGAGTGGTCTCCCATATTTGTGCAACCACGCTACCTTCAGAATATTCTGAGATCAATCCCAGTCTCTTTCCTCTCTTCTGCCCTTTCCCATAAATTTCTGAACATATGACTTTTTTTTGCTTGTCAAAAAAAGTGGTACATTCTTGTGAAAACTTTTGCTTTTGAAAACCCTGCTTTTCCAAGAAACAGTCTAGTTTCCAAATTTTTTCCAATCAACAGATGGGGAGAAGATTTATAGCTTTCTGTGTGGCAAAAAAGAAAAGAGGAAAAACTGTGGATTTAATTTCAGTGTAACATTTTAAACTACCCCCCCCCAAAAAAAAAAAAAAAAAAGAAAGCCCCTGTCCTGCTTATCTGTCCTTTCTTAAAGGTGCACATGTCCAGTCCTGAATTATTAGAGTGCTTTCCCCCACCTTTGGTCAGTCCCTGATAATTAGTGCTATTGCACATGTGTAGGTATTCACCACATACAGTGGTGACACAACAGGACTGCAATATATTAGCATTTTGTGACCAATTCTTTAACATGTTTACCATTTTTCTTATAATTCTGCTTTCTTTCAAAGGGTAAGGAGAAATTACAGCCCACTGAGAAAAGGAGGAGAGAATAGTTTTGTGTGGGCAGAGAATAAGTGTATTACAGGATTTTGTGATTTTCTTTCATCTATTTCTTTCTATTTGATAATAGAGCTGGTTGATAACATGCAGGGCGTACTTTATCATTGGCAAAAAATGTGTAGGAGAAAAAAAAAACCCAAGCATGCCATTAATTGCTTATAAATATATGCTCTCAACACTAGCAATCAGCCTTCAGGATTTCTAACCTCTAAATTCTATTCAATTCCTTCATTTGAATACAATTATCAACTAGTATCTTTTCTAGCATGATTAAACACATTGCTTGCAGGCAGGTTATGATTAAATAGGAAAGATTTGCATTTTTTGAAGTACACAGTATCTGTGTCTCTCTGTAGGTGTGTCTGTGCATATCCATGTCCCAGTACAGACTTCCACACGTGTGGATACACACACGAATGTGTGTGCCCATGTCTGCAAGTAAATAGGGGAGGGAGGAGCAGGAAAGAGGAACCAAAGCTAAGTTACATGGAATGATCTAGATGCTCAGGCCAGATTCTTCAACCTTCTGCACCCAGTTGCATCCAATGCAACATTCATAAGAGTTCAGCACTGGTTTCTCAGGGAAGTTGAAGACCCAAGGTGCTGAGCCTTTCTCACTCTTCCAACCACATAGCTTGAGCAGCTCAGCTGGAGGTTGTTATTTCTTTCCTAGAAGACCTATGTTTTAAAAGCAAGTAGGAATAAAAAAGAAACACTCTCACCTTGCTGAAAACTTTTTCTTTAGGCAGTCATGCCTTGCATACATATGGTTGCACCTGCAAACACTATAGGAATATTTGTGCAGGCCTGTTGAAAAGCTGACCATAAAAGTAATTTTCCCCAGAGCCATGGCTATAAAAAAAATTTCCTTACCAAAATTTTACATGCTTTCAAGTATGTTTTTATTTCCCTTACTTATTATTTACTGTCATTCTGCCTCCCGTCCCGCCCTACACAGCACCAAGGCCATGCTTGAGAGAGACAAAAACATTCTCTCATGTTATGATCTGATGTTATGATGTGCTCTAATACTGCAATAATAAATGATAAATTAGCACCAGTAGTACAACATATCAGTATACAACAGGAAAAACCACATGAGCGATGGCACAAAGGGAAGTATCTCGTGTATGCTCAGTGGTAATTGGGAATAAGGTGGGCACTTCTGCTGATCGTGTGCCTGCCTAGGGCAACTGAGTCTGGACTTCACTTTTCCATCACTTGGCTGGTTTAACACTGATACAGCACCACTGTGGCATTAAGAGCAACTGACATTGGTAAAAATGAGGGCAAAGTTAAGCCTCCTCTACCTTCATATCATCCAGTTGATCTCTGTTTCCTCACAGTCTCTACCTTTTCTCTCCCTGTGGCCAATTAAGTGGGAGGCTTCTTGTCCTTCTAGGGCAGGATATTTAATTTGTTGTTGCTGTTCATCTTGGAGTTGCAGCTGTCAATCAGCTTCAAGCTGATTAACTGTCAATTATGGTCCCAGAGGGCCAAAATGCAGAGAAAGGCCATGTTACTGCATTTGCAGTTCCATCATGAGAATCAGGAGTTTATCACATTAATAAGATTATGGTAAGAAGAATGCTTTCTAAGCATGACAAATTCGAATGTCTTAGGATCCACACTGTTGGACAGTACAGCCTTTGTCCTCATTCACGGACTTGCTTTACAGGACTGCTGAGAGACTCTACTGTACTCCTCAGCAGAGACACTTGCAATGTAAATAGCAGGACAGAAAAAAAGAGAGGAAAAAGCCGAATCTCCATTCTAGTCAGGCCCTCTGGGTCTCCATGAGATTAAATGATCTGTCCAAGGCTGCACAAGTAGTCTGTGGCAGTGACAATTTTCTGTATTTCATAGTAATTTGTAAACCTCTGTGCTACACAACCAACAGGTTTTCAAGTTGCCTTTTGATCTGTATTTCATACCAAGATCTTTTGCTTCGAAATAAGATCACACCTGGGAAATACTGAGCAGTTTAATTTTCTGATTCATCTCCCTCACAGTTCTGCCCACATGGACTGCAGCATAGTGGTGGGACACCAATTTACCTTTCATGCATTCTCCCTGGCTTTGCAGCCTATTGGTGCAAATGGGTTTCTGCCTTTTTTCTTCTAGCATTTGTGATTCTGATACTACTCAACAGGAGTCAATGATGCTTCGTAGCAAAAAAAAAAAACAAACAAACCTCTTCTATAACAGAACTTTCACGAAGATAGGAAGACTGATAAAGCTAAGGACTAAGAGTAGTTTTGAAAGTTTATTTGGTAGACACAAAGCAAAAAATATTCAGAAAAGTCATGTATGCTGAAACACTGCCGATTTCAGGAAAATTGTGCAAAGTAAATTTGCCCCGTTCACTTCTCTCTCATGTGAGGGGTACGGGAATTGACAAAGTCAGAAAGGATTAAAACAATCTCAGATAATTCAGATGAAAGGAGCTTAACTGTGCAGTTGACTAGGAAGTCAAAATGACTGTAGTTGGACAAGAAAAATCCAGAAGTATTTTGGTACTTGCATGGACTGCACTTAGAATGTTTGAGCATAGCATCCATAAGGTGCTAAAATTCTCTAATAAGCCAAATGTGTATTTGGGTATGTCGGAAAATCAGTTGAAAAGACTAAGAAAAGGTGGTTACACATATGGGGCAATGCTAGCATGACAGATGGTATTTGTTTTATTTATGTTTTCACAACTGTGTTTATGTTCTTTCAAGAAGCTTGTCTGGGTGGAGTCTTGCAGAGAGGTTGTACAGGCTCTTTCCTCAGGGAAGCTGTTGACTGTGTTGAGGCAGAAACAATTCCAGGCTTCATGGGGCCAGCAAAAGAGAAACAGAATGGGGATGATGGCTTGAAGCTCATGCAAGGACACTGCAGAGATGAGGAGGGTGAAACCAGGCAAATCTCACAATAGATGCTCCCTTCCAAGCAACAAGAAAACAGTGTTTCCCCAGTGTCTTAGGAAGCCATGGAGTTAGCTGGGAGCATCCAACCACCTGCAAGGACAGAGGGACCTGGGGCAGCTACATACAAAACATTGTAATGCAGCTCTGTCTCCCCCACTTGTCTTAAATAGTATTTAATAAAAAAGTTTCATTTCCAGTTTTTCTTCAAGTAAATGTTGGCTTTTCTGAATTTAAAATCATTCTGTCTGTGCTAGGTTGAAGTTCTAGGCACCTCAAGGTGTAGTGCTTGGTTGACTCACTGTCCTGGAAACAGTCAAAATATAAAAAGCATTAAGACAACCTAATTTAATGCAAACACCTATTAAACGTTTTCTGATTTCTTGGGAAAACAGAAAGTACTGGAAATTCTCAATGATAATGAATCCTTGGATTCAAATTATGGTCTTTAAACCTTTCTTTCAAGAACAACAAATTGTATTGAAAAAAATATATACAGTAAGTAATGTGCTTCAGGAAAAGACACTCTCCTAACAGAAATTTGTGGGTTTTTTTTTTTTTTTTGCCAGATGTTGAGCTTTGGCTCAAATAAATTTTCTTTTAGAACATAATTCCATCTCCAGGTAAGTTTCTGAACACATCACTAAGGTATGCCTTTTTCTTTTCAGTTCTTCAGATAACTGCTTCAGATGCTTTTGGCTACAGTAAAATAGATCTCCCCTATGGTGAAAAGATTTTGGTTTTATTTTTCAGGCCATTCCCAGGAGAATGGGATCATTCAGATGTCAGTTCCTGTTAGGTAAACAGCACATCTTAGACCTTAATGCAGAAGCCTCTCATTGCTACCACTGCATAGAGGATAATGCAAGCAATTTATACTTTCCATTTATGTTAATAGTGACTTATTAAAAATTCATCTGAACAACTGAAGCTGGTAGAATCCCCCTGAACACTAAATAATTAATAAGTCTTCCACAAAGGTGACCTAGGCTCAGCATGCAATATGTATTCTTTTGGCTTAGCATGGGAATTTCTTGTTCCCTACCAGAGGAAATAACCAGTGTCCCTATGCCAGTGCCAGGGAATAAGTAGGTATCTTCCAAAGCTACATTATTGAATAAGACACTGCCAAATGTAACCGATGATAAATGCCAAGGAGAGAAAAAATTATTTCTTAATCTCCATTCTCTTCGGACACTTCCCCCCTCACAACATTGCAGATGTCAGGGGCTGGCTCTCTGCTTCAAATGCCTTTGCACAAAAGAGAGTGAGAAGCAGCAGTGGTGCCACTACCTTCTCTATGGTGGTCAACGGTTAGAGCAGGAAGGGTATGAAAAATACAGACTCAAATCTCATTTTAGCTTCAGCAGATTTTAAGACAGATCTTCATCCTTCTCTCTTCCTGAAGCCTGGTTGATTTTGAGAGCTGATTTCAGTTTTGACTGCTAAAATTTCTATTTAATTAATATACTTATTTTAAAAATATAAAGTCATTAGAGAAAAGAGTCCAGGACTCCTCATTTACCAAGTGAAAAGAGATTTTATTTGCAGTGACTTTTTAAACCTCTCTCTAAATACAAATAGATTGAATTTTCAATTAATATTTTTTTTTCTGTGCAGTGTGCTATGAGGTCAAGAGACGAGTATTCTCTCTTAGAATAATCAATAATTGGGTTTTGAGGACAACACGATGGAATTTGCAGGGTCGAGTCACTCAATATGGATCTGTCACATCTCCAATTCGTGCATTCAAATATTTCAGCAAAATTGAGACAAACTCTGAACTCTTCAGCACTGGCAAAAGGAATTTCTGATCATGATCAATTACTTCTTGGCTGTTTATGATCATGGTCAATTACTGCTGGACAAGTTTTACAGTTATAGACTCCAAGTGGTAACTGAAGAGTGAATCTGAGCAATAAATGTGGTGTGAGTCTAAACTCTTAGTCACCTCTAAAGAGGTGTCTAAGGCCAGTGTAAGCACTTTAGGAGACCTTGTTCTTACTGAATTGCTCTCAGGTGAAAAATTAGGCCTGTAAAAAAGTGTAATTCTGTGCTTTTCATAAGCCATGTATGAGTAAATCAAATAATTCCACTTGTACCAGCTGACAAAAGAGGGACACCTTCAATTCAATTCTATAGAACAGGAATTATAAATTATTGAACTTTTAAATGTATTATAATTAGAACAATGACTAAAAATGCAGTAATTTTAATGAGCAATGAAGGTCTGAAGTCTGTTAAAACTATACAAAACAATACTGACTTATAGCTGTGAAAGTTAAATTATTTGTGCGAGTGGGATTCCAAGGTACTGACCAGCAAATCCAGTTCTCCAGTGTGTTGCCTTTTCTCATTCCATAAAAATTCTCATTCATACTTATTCCATTAAGTAATATGGATACTTAAGTATCCATAGTCCTTTCACAGGAATTTTAAAAAATGAACATGGAAATGTGTTTCCCCTTCAAAGAAGCTTCAATTACTAATTCTGGTGGTTTGATAGAGCAAGGATGGTGAAGTAACTCAGTGCTGAATCTGAGCCTGCCACAACAATCAGTGTTTTTGGACTGCCAGACAAATCAGTCCTAACAGCATATGTTCATTCCAGAGTCTTGACAAGTCTACAAGGATGCAATACATATTTTCTTACTGTTACCAACTTCATGTCAATCACCAAACACATGGAATTATAATGGTTACATATTTGAGAGGACTGGAACATAAAATAAAAAATTTGTTAGCATAGAAAATTATGGCACAAAAAAAATCTCTTGGGCTGAGGGCTGTTAGAAATAGACAAAAAGAGGTCACTGGTGAAATTTTAACATTCAGACTAGCAGACTCTCCCTATTATAACCTATTTATTAGTCACAGATTAAATTTATCTGGTTAGCAAAGGAAAAGAATTCTTATTTGTTCCTCCCATAAGCTGGCTTTTAAATGCCTCTGTGACAATTCTGTCTCCTTGTCTTGCTCCTATATAGCAATCAAAAAAATAATCATATAAAACTATAGAACTTATATATTGACAGTGTACTATTTCTATAAAGGGAATTGCTTTGAGTGACTTTATTGCTCCCTTAGAGCTCCCTTCATCAGTAGAGTGGCCAATGGAGCTACACAGCCCAAGGGAGACCAAACAGAGAGGGACAGCTCCTGTGGAAATGTGGACGTTGCTCTCCTCCTCCCCCCTTCAGCCCCTCCTGTAGTCTGTGATTGTTAGCTATGTGCTTCTCAGAGGAGAGACTGTTTGTCTCTAGCTGAGTGCAAAGGTAGCTTTAATATCTCTGCCTCATCTTGAATTCTATTCTATTACAGTGTCCTTGAAACCTATCAGGGAAAACAAGCCTAATTCCTCATAATTGCTCTGCATCAAAGCGTCTCTCATAAGCAGGAAGTACCCTGACTTCCTGCAACGCACCCTTCCAGGAGTGATAGCATCCCATATCTGATAAGGTAATCAAAGCTGACTGCAATACTGCAGGTGGAACTAGATTTATACATTATGTCTTTTCATTAGTATTCTCTGTGTTGGCATTTTCCTCTTCCTATGGATGCATTTCAGCAAGTGTGTGTTTTTTTCCAATTCACTGGGATGATGACTTCAGGTAGTTATTGAAAATAGCCCTTATCTATTCTTTTTCTGGTCAGTCTGCACAAATTCTCTTTTTAATAGGTACTTCCTACTTCCTTATACAAGTCCAAATTACCTGTATTGTTGGAGACCCTGAATGTCAGTTGCTCCTAATTCAAATACAGTTCATATCCTTTGGTAAAAGACTGTGAATGCCCTGTGGTTCTCCAGCTATGCAGCTTTCCATTATATATCCATGGACTCATACGAGTTGCACATCCTGATACTCCTGGCTCATGAGCTAGGAGACAAAGAGGAAATCATTTTACTTTGTCAGACAACGTCTAGGTCTCAGAGTTACTATTACTGAGCCCACACTCTTTCTTTCTTGCTGTGAGAGGCAACATTTTTCTTTAAAGAAACTAACATCTAAACAGATGAGATAAAGGATGGAGAAAGGAATAATATTATCCATTTTATAGATAACTAACAAAGGTACAGGCAAAGTAAGACACACTCCTGTGGTCACACAGGAGGTTTTCAGCACAGGCATGTTCCAAACAAAGCCTTCACTCTTTGGTGAGGAGTCTATGAACTGTGAGTTGCAAGGATGTGAAAGCTCTTTTGTTAAACCACAATTTCTCTTTTAAGCAACTTACAACAGGGCTTTTAATGGGAATCTTCTATGATTTAATTAATCATCTCCAGACTCATCATTGCAGATTCAGTACCTGTATTTTTATCAAGCTGGAATGGAGTTTGGGATTTTTTTGGGTTTGTGAATGATGAACCCTACCTGAATTCCTCCATGTTCTTTGTTTTGTTTTTATTAAAGCTCCCCATCTCCCTGTTGCTGGCCAATGACCTTAGTTACATTAACACTCTGTTCCCCATGCGCAGCAGGTAACTGGCTTGTGCACACAGCAAGCAGAGTCAGTGCTGCAGGTGCAGCCTGGCTGTGCCTGCACTGAACCTGGGATGAACTGCGAGTGTGGACTGAGCTCCCACTGAGCTCTGAATTGTGTGGAAGGAGTAAAATTTACCCCAGCCTACACCGAGTCTACACAGTGTAACACTGCCCTTTAATCTATATTGGGGTCTCCCGTCCAGCAAATGAATTGGTTTTCTCCAGGATGGGGTTAGGTAAGAAATGAGTGCGTAAATGGTGCGGACAATGAGGAGACTTTGACTGAGATGAATCAACACAGCAGTGCAGTTAATGCTAATTGAATCCTTCCACTCAGCACAGGATTACTTTCAATTGGTTCTAGAATGGCCTTTTCCCCGACATACTCACAGATGTCACAAGGATTAGGAAAGGACAACCAAAGGACAACCATGAAAAGCTGTCTAATGGCATCATTCCCTTGTATTCCCTTCCTGGTTTGTCCCAGTTTTACAGCATGGCCTAAAAACGACCTTTAGGCAGGGCAAACAAATTCCCAAACACCTTCAATAATTTGCATTGGTAGACATGATCTGAGTCTCCACGGGTTTCTCTGGTCCAGAGGCCAGTGCTTCCAGGGTCAGAGACAAACATGGATCTGCTTCAGAATAGTTCATTTGGGAATGGAGAGAGTCAGAGATAACTGGCCACATTTGATATGAAAGAGACAAAACCACAACTGCACTTCTCAGGGAACAGTTTCTCTCTTGGATGCATGGTTAAAAATGGGATTGAATTTGCATGCATGCTTATGATCCCCAGAGTGGGTCAGGGCCTTTCTGTACTACAGAAGCACACAACACAAAAGCAGCCACAAAAAAACTGCAGCAGAGACAGAAATTACTTTTCTGCTTCAGGATTAAGTGTATTCATCACATCATCTTAGCTAGAATTTTTGTGGCTTGGTTTCCTTTGTTAGGCTGCTTTGCGTGAATATTAAAGGATGATTTGGGGAGGAAGAAAAAATGTCTCTTAAGAAACAGAAACACAAAGAAAAAACCCTTTTGTTTGCAAGTGCACCAGACCTTAGAAAAGTATATAATTCATGGACCATTGGCACAATCAACTGCAATGGCTCCAAAAGAGCCATTGTGTTAATGTAGCTGATGAGCATGAGTATTGCCTCGGCATACTAGAAATTCTCACGAAAATTTAAGAAACATGCAGATAGTGGAAAAGTGAAGCATATAGCTCTTTTTAAAAATTGAGAACACAGCACTGTTTCATCAGAATGCAGAATAAACCACCAGCAAAATGTAACTTTAGCAGCATCTGATATTTTTTCTCAGATAAAGTAACTGATTTTTTGACAAAGGAAATGAAGCAGGTCTCATTCATCTGGACTTCATAAAGGGTTTTGATATAATATCATTTGGGAAATTACCAGTTAAGCGAGAGAAGTTGGGGAATAGTAGAGCAAATCTAAAGTAGGCAAGGAAGTATCTAAAGGAGAGATAACAATTTAAAGGGAAAGCATTGCAATGAAAAGAGCATGCTAATGGAGTTCTTCAAAGACTCATTTAATATTTTCATTAATGAGCATGACACAGAAAGGAAAATGTGTTAATGAAATTTCCTCAAAACAGAAAACCGGGAGAGATAATCAATGCAGAAGAGGACTAGAATAACATGTGGGTCAACTTAGATGATTTGATGATCTCAGAAATACAAATAGAAGGGCATTTGATATTGCATAATGCAAAGTCATGAGTTCAGAGATGAAAAAGAGGATTTTTGCTTTTAATTGGTGAAAGTCTACAAAGGGACACCACAACACAACTGTAACAACTAATGCAAAATAGAAGAGAGAAAACTTCATCTCAGACTGCATCAGGAAGGTATGGAAAACAGTATTGCATTTAGACAGTGATGTAAGACCTGATCTTGAATATGACGGAGAATCACAGCCTGAAAGAACAGGATTAATAATGTGATTAAAGAAAATGTATAGAATTTCATTTGCCTAGTCAAAAAACTAAAGGCTGGGAAAGGTTCTGTTTAATGTCTGCCAAAAATGAAGGGAGGTAAACACTTGACATAGAGGGCAACTATTTAAATTAAAAGTATTGCCAATAATGGGAAGTTTCACATTGGCAATACATTTGTTGTAGCTGAAAATTAGGAGATTTTGGCCATTGCAGGAGTGACATACTGGAACAATTTTCAATCGGAATCAGTGTCAAACACCCACTGGTCTCTAATACAGGGCGTGAATATTTTGTCAATGGGATGAACAGGAGATAGTGGTGGCAGCTCCAGAGATGGGAATCCATTTGCATCCCAGATGTGATCATGTGCAATAACAGATTTTGAACAGTAATTTTACTAACTAACCTCTGAGTGACTGATCCACGATCTTGGCACATGGTCATGGGATTCAGACAGACTTATGTCACATCTTGTATCACTTTGCATGAGGACTGGTATTGCTTTCCATCTTACCAAGTTATATTGGGGCTGAACTTTTGCATACCATAACATCTGTGCTTTAAAACAAATGTGTAATTCTAAGTAATTTTACCCCTCCTTAAAGTTTCTTTTTATAATCTTTGTTCTTTAGCTTTTCAGTTTCTACAAATTTGTAGCTAAATATTCTTTTTTATTGTGCAAATAATCTGTTTACTTCTAAATCTTAATCTGGGTTCAGTTTTTTGACACCCATTAGCTTCTGATTTTATTCAGCAATGACTAAGACTGAATCACACTAACAAAGTAGACAGAGATGGACAGAGACACAGAATTTAGAGCCTCAAAAGAGTATTCAGATATTGCTGTGCATTAAATGATACACTATTACTTACATTATGTACTTTCACAGCCTGTATGGCAGAAAAAAAAAAAAAAAAAGGGAGAGCTTGCTTGAAATTCTCTGTTTTTTTTTTCCTTTTTCTGCTTCCTAGGATTTATCCCTCTTCAATCCTTTGGTACCTAACCTTTTTTCGGTGAGGTCTCAAAGATGTCTGTCAGATCCATCTCAGTCAGTTCCTTAAGATCCTTTGGTTGAATATGATTTAGATCTTCTGAATAATAAATATTTAAATTATCTAAATATTCTTTTACTTGCTTTTTATTAATTCTGCTGCTAGATATTCCCAAACCTCATTAATATTTATCTCACTGAGCTCCATGCTCTCTTTTCTTTTCTATTAAATATAGGGGAAAAATGTAAATGTTGAGCAATCCTTTTTCTTTCTGGCCAGTATCGGTTGACCTTCCTTTTGATTTAAGAGATATTTGTTTTCTTTTATCCATAGTGTATTTATTTTCTTCATGTCTTCTCCCAGGTTACTCCATTAACTTGAATTCTATTTTGTCCTCTCCCATCCTTATTATTTCTATATTTCTGTATTACAGATGTAGCTGCTTGTATTTTTAGCTCTCATTTATTGTGTTCTTTGCCTTCTGTCAGTTTGTAAATGGACAGTGTGGCCATATTTACGACTAAGGGATTTTCTATGTAGAACTTGCAGACTGCCTCATAAAAATATTAAAATATGTGTTTTATATATTTGTCATATATGCAGCTATAGAAGAATAATGCCTGTTCATTTTTGCTAATTTGAAATAGTGGTATTAGAAGTAGCAATTTAAGGAGGGCTGTTGGATGCAGGTATTTGAATATGAAAACTGTGTGATGAAATACTGGCATCATTGTAGCATATGGGAATATTGCCATTGACTTCAGCTGGGTTAGGATTTTACTTCGATTCTGCCTTTGTACATAGCTTTACTTTAAACCTAGAACTAGACTGATGCCTTTAGCAGAAGTTGCAACACAGTAACATTACTCCTCTGCTTAAGACTTGCTGAACAGGGCAATATTTTTCAGGTAAGAAATGTTTTCACACAAAGAACAAATTCATGTAGAATAAAGATGTTCCTATTTTAGAGCTAATGAACAACTTGAGTGAATCCTTCCTGTGCATTTGCTCAAAAAAACAGTATCAAAATACTCATGGACAATGTGTTATTTAAAAATATCTGATATAGCTACAGTCCCATTTGCATAAGTGTTTTCCTGCAGTGCTCCATCCACAATACTCTTCAAAGACCAACTGAAACAATATTTTATTAATTATCATTAAGAAATAAAAACATCCTTAAATTGTGACATTATGCAACCCTAATTCAAAACTGGAAGGACTTCAGTCCTTCAGTTTTATTGTTGACATGACTCGATGCAGGTTGCTATGTTTGAAGTTTGGGATAATGTCTAACAAAAATGCCTAAAAATACTATTGCTAGGCTATGACTACTCCCACAGTATGGCTGTGTATGTACATAAGTGTTTTTTAAACAATGATTACTCCACAGAATCAAAACTTGAATCGTGTAGATATTTGGAGTATCATATAAATTTAGGGCCTGGGGAGGTTTTCTGATTGTAGGGAATTGTGCAGGACATGCAGCTGATGTTGATTCATGTTTGTGAGTGTGGCTGAAAGTTATGGTGAGACTATGGCACAGTACACGGCTGCAGGCGTGGCACTTAAGAGTGGTCTAGAAATACAGGCACCTTTTTCTCATCTGACTTCTATTTATTGGGTATGAGCAGTTCTTTGAGCTACATCATGATTTTTTAAGGAATTTGCTTTCTTATGTTGTGCAATTAGAAGTCTCTCTATAGCAACAAGAAGAAAGTACTCTTTCAAGTTCTTTGTGGAGTTTCTTATTGCCAGCTCAACAGATACTGAAATTTTGAATTTCTTAAAAATTAAGGCTTGCATGGAAAAAAAGACACTATTTTAACTGCACCAAAGCCAGTTTGTAGCAAATATCAGGGCTTTAGCTGTAGCTTTTTTATTGTAAAAGCTATCTTAATTATTTCCTTCAGAATCAATAATGACAAATAAAACAAGCTCTTCAGACACTACATAAAAGGACAATATGCAGACTACATTTCAAAAAAGTCTGGTTGTACAGGTTATTAATATGGATTGAGATTACTGTATTTTTGTAATTCAGATTCCATCTGGTTTTAACTTATGCTCTAGAAAATGAAAGTTTAGATAGAGATCTTGAGTAGCTGTCTTACTGGCTAGAGCTGCTCGGAGCTGTAGTGCCAAAAGAATGAATGTGCAAACTGACATGTAATGAAGGCTGATAAATAGAGATGCAATAGCATGAAAATTATAGTTATGAATAAAAGATTTATCCTCAACCCCATGATTTTTTGTATCATTTATAACATCATAGTATACAATTTTCCACTGTCACTTACTCCACGCTTCCGAGATTCTTCTCGGGAAAGTTACGGATACTTTCAAGTCAGAAATACCAGCAATTGTTCAATAGCTAAAGCAGGCAGTTGCAGGAGAAATGGCCATAACAATGAGCTGGAGCTGCTCATCTGGGATCATTTTGTTTATATTGATCTCTTGCCAGTGTTTGCACAGAATAAAATATCTTAGCTGGTTTGTAGTTTGGAAATAAATATAAATGTCTAAGGATGTATTGCCTCTATCCTTTCCCAAATGCTGGAGTGCCAGCAGGACGCTTTCCAATTTGTTTGTCTTCTTTCTTAAGTATATAAAAGCCTTTTCATATCAAGAATAATTAAAGCAATAAACAGACATTACTGGGTCCAACTAAACAGAAAATGAATATTTACTAAATATTTACTAAAGGCTTGTTGCAAAATGGCAGCATTATTCAAGTAAATCAATCAATATGGCCCCCACTATTAACAAATAAACATGTATGAAAAATGAACAGAATCCCCAATACTTTTGCACCGTTGTGCAGCTTTGACTCCACGATTGTCTCCAGTGTGGCAATGCATTAATGCTGAATTTCAAGCTGGCAGCTGCCAGAGGTTCGCTGTTCCCATAAGGGGAAGGAGTGGAAACAGAATGGGGCCTGCACTACTGGGTGCTCCTCTGCCACAGGTTCTTTTTCAGGGTATAATGTTGAAAACCTCAAATCAAACACTGTGCTCTGGTTCTGGACCATCATTTCTTCACCTCAGATCCATCCATTTCCCTCTGGAAAGTGAGATGTCTCATTGCTAAGCTAAAGAGGGAGGAAACTGATGCAGTTGAATTCTTACAAACCTTCTCTTGCAGATTCATATTGTATCTTACTGAATACTAAATACAAAGCAGATACAACTTATGCTATGCAATAAAATTGCACTAGGCACCATATTTATTTTATGTTTATTTGAAATTGGAAAATTTCACCATGATAACCATTCTCTGATATTTAATACTATTCATGTTTGATTACAGAAACAGAGTATGGATTTCAAAGTTAAAACCCTCACTGCACTTGAGATGTTATGCACAGCTCGTTACATGAGATACTGAACACAATTTTGCACAAAATTATGAAAATCTCCTTCCTGCATGAAATTATTCAGATTTTTCTAATTCATGGGAGACCCTGTTGGATATCTCAGAGAAAGGTGATTTTCTAAAGTGAGTTGCAATACATACTTTAAAAGGCTTTCTCATATTCTAAGTACAAAACAAGTCCAAAAAAGTTAAAGTGAATTTAACATGAAAACTCAGGTCAAATTTATCCCTCAGACTCCAGTAATATCTTTTTCACCAGCTTATTTTACTGAAGTCAGGGTACAAATATATGAACTTACTCTAAATCTTGAAAATTTTCATCAGATTCTGTCTGATTTAGTAAAATTTGTTCTGCACTGCTTACGTTGATGTCAGTGTACAAATATTCATGTATCTTAGTATTCTTCAGGTATAATCCCCCATAGCATTTAAGTGGAATGTCTGCAGTTTTGTAATAGGGAAAATACCTGCACAGGGATAGGCTTTACATTTTATGCTAAATATATTAAAATTCAAATGATGTCTTATGGAAAACAGACTGAAACCAAGAGCCATTTATTAAATATTGCATAAAAATTGTAGAACAGCCAAGCCAGATTCTGCTCCCTGTGGAGACAGATCATAACAAAGGGTAGGATTAAGAATGTAGGTATTATGAAAAAACACAGCAACCTTCTTTTTCAGCACAATAGGATGGTTATAATTTCACCTCAATGCCCAGGGATAGTATTGCACTCCTTCAAACACTGCATCTGCAAGATGGAATAGTCTTTTATGGAGTTTCTAGATATCCTATTATCTATATCCTCTTCCCAATTTATCCAGCGTATTCTGCTACGGTGTCACTAGATCCAACTACATTCTGCTTTGTTTTTAAGCAGAGAGTACATTTTGGAGACTGAGTGAGGTCCAGAGAATCCTTCCCCATCTTACAGGAATCATAAAATATATCAGCTAAGTCAAGCCTTTTTGCCTACTTACTGTGTGAGTGGAATGCCAATCTAGGTTAAAATTCTGGCTATAGCTTATAGTCATTCTCCTCTACCAAATATAAAATTCTCCTCTACCAAAATGAAGGGACTTATTTAGGGAAGCATACTACATTGCATTTAAATGTTCCTGTGTGGCCTCATGGCTGCGGCTGCGAGACTGGAATTTATCTGAACGTTTTTGTTGCCATTCTGTTGGCAATCAGTCCAGGCTTGCTGTCTTGCCAACTAAGGGATCTTAATAGTACTATCTGTTTCTTGAGTAGCACCATTTTCCTCTGTATTGCTCTATTGCCTCTCATGCTAATTCTGCTTTGCTTAGAAGTTTCTTGTGATAGGAATGCACTTTTGCTTTGTATTCTAATATAAAAAATAAAAAAGGTATGAAAGCAAAACAATTTACAGATCTTTGTGCTTCTCTATTGAATTATTATGTTCTAGAAGACAAGCCGTTTCATAATGAATCCAGTTGGGAGGCATATAAAGGACTAATTTGAAACCTCAAATATCTTGGTCTTCCCCTGGAATTTAGCAATATAGCTTTTGATTCATTCATGCAGCCTGTATTTTTATAAGGTTAGTCTCAGCTGGTTCAGCTCACTTCTAAACACTTGCTGGGGAGCCCACAGGAGTGGCAGCCTTCAGTTACTTACTGTGAATCATCCATAAACCCAGACCCCTTCAGATTTTCCCTCTCTCCAACCAGCAGTAGTGGCACTCTACTGATACCCCAGTTTGGAATGCCTTCCTTTCCCCAAAGGAGTGGTACAGCTGAGAATGAAGTGACAAGACTGTGCTGAGACTGTGAGACAGTGAGACTGAATGCTGTGAATTTTTGTCAGTCTTTGCACAGGGCCATGCCTGCTTCTAGTGCTGCCTTCCTACTTGCAGACTATATTCCCAGATTAATGCCAGAGAAAACTGGTCACGGTCTTCTGTTAGTCAACGAACATCTATTCAAAACTCCATGGGTTTCTTATTGAAAGAAATGTAAGACAGGGTCATTTGTGCTTTATTAAAACTCCCAAATATTAACAAGAAGACATATTACCCAAACTACTAGTGATCCTAAACCAATGTCAGGAAACAAAAAGCATACTGACATCCAGTTGATGCTTAAAGTAATAGTTTTGACTCATTCTGAACAGGGTTGAGAAAACTGTTTGGCTACAGCTGACAAATAAAGATTTTTCCAGGCCATATTTGTGATTTACATTGGTTAAAAAATGGCACCAAACCCAAGTTTCTTAATCCCTGAATCATAATTGTGATATCTGATGTGAAGCTTCCTCCTGCAGAAGTCACACAAACTTTGAATTGGCACTGGGTATTTGGCATTTCCATTGTGGAGGCTCACTCTGCCCTCCTAGCAGTCACAGGAGATTTGCAGAAACAGCTTGGCAGGTCAGAAGAGCAGGATCACTGTTGTCAGTTGTTCCCAGTGCCTTATCTGACACGGGCAGCATGGCACAGGAGCAGGGAGAGACTCTGCTGCTCTGTGCACTCCTTCCCCACCTGCAGCTCCAGAGATCAACTGTCCTTGCAACTGTTCTGAATGATCTTGAGGAACAGTGGTTTGATGACTACCATTTACCAAAAGTACTGTAATAATATCAGTTCCTTATGACTTAAAAGGTCAGAATATGCTGCAATAAAAATTACTATGAGAGAGTACTTTAGAACAGTTTAAAACTTGTTCCTGTATTTTCTAGCTCCTCTCTTGCTGACTGCAAAGGTGCTCACAAAGGTAGGTGCAGACACAATTTATGAAACCTACAGTCACTTTCGAACCCCCTTATCCCCCAGAAAAAAAAGCATTTTCCAGAGCAACCTAATAAAAAGAAATCTAGAAACATCAGAACATCCCTTACCTACTCAAAATAGAGCATAAAAAGGAAAACACAAAATATTTAAGCTATCAAGAGTGTGGAAACTCTTCAGCTTTCTGAGTTTTCTGTGGCCTAGTCAAGATTGCAACTGCACTTAAGTAGCAGCTGGCACAGCTGTTTCAACCACTGAATGTTTTACACAAGCGAAGGATAAGTTGTCAAAGGATAAGTTACATTTTTGTCAATACTTTATCATACTGTTCTCAAGGTAAATTTCCTTTGGGTAAACTGCGGATCCAAAGGACAAGCTCTAAGATAGGCCAGCAGAATTTGATTAAAAACAGTAACTGATTTAAATCAGTTTTATGTGATTTAGAAAAAAAAGTTCCTTAAATGACATTGTGTAAATGATATATGGAAATTTTAGAAACACACATTAAGGAATTTCACTGCTCCTTAGTTTTAAACCACAAAATTGATTTACTTGAAAGAAAAGTTTTCCAGCATCAGAAGACAAAGATTGGTCTTCATTCAAAAGTACAATGTTAACAATCTAAGGAATTACCTAATTTATTTAGTCTGCACTGATTAACTTCGTTCTTGATGGAGACAGCTGCTATTGCATGTGATGACAAATTAAACTCCCTGCTATGCTGCAAAGTTTTCTGACTAAATTGGCTGGTTTCCTACTAGTCTCAATGGCCACAGAGAGCATGAAAAAGGAAACAGATGAAAGAAAGACTTGTTAGTGTTTTTTAGGGATTTTTCTTCTGTTCTTAAAATTTGAATTCAAATTATCAAACTGTGTTGATTTGAAAATTGGTATTTATATTTTATTAATTGTATTGTGTGCTGTGACACATCTATGAACCTACAACAATTAACCAGCTTATTTTTCCAAGATATGAGTGTTGCTTCAATTATCCTTTTGAAATTTTATTTGTGGCATGCTGTAATTATACCTTGCACATACATTTTGTAAAGTTTCCCATTGAACAGAGAAACTGTGCATTGTGTTGACAAACCCCAGCTTGTTGTGTTTGCTGTTTTTAAGCGTGCTGTGAAAGCTGGTCCCTTGTGCTCCAAATGTAAATTGGACACAGCTAATTGCACCTACAGCTGGTGAGCAGGTTCAGTGAGTGCTGATTTCTGGAGGGGAATGTGCCTCCACTCCTCATGCCTAGACAGAGCTTTGAGTCCTCCTTTAGATGTGCTTCATTATTGGCAGGGGCAGGCTTCACTGCCACTGCATCTTATGGGAAAACAGAACATTCTGTACTTGTTGATATAAACCCGGAAATGTTTTTCTGTTTTGAATGTAGACTATTCCTCATTACTTTCTGTGCAAAACTCATTTCCCAAAACCCTGAGTGTTGAAACTTATTCTGAAGGTAAAAGCAATCTTACACTCTTGTGCTGTTTGTAAAGTCCTTCACTCGAGAGAGGTACAATCTAACACAAAGAGAAGCTGCAGTTCTGTGGTGAGCTGCAGCTGCCGAGGTAGGGAAGAGGAGAGCTCAAAAAAGGAAGTGGTGTTATTATTGAAAATTCAGTTACTTGTGGACGCCTTGTGGGTGCAGTTAGGGGAAATGCACGGGGTGTAAACTCAGCAGACATCTGGTGGTGACAAGCTACCAGAGAGGAATTAATGACCAGCTTCTCAGAAGGAGCTGTTTTGGTTAGATGCAGTATCATTGCTACTCTGCCAGATACATGAATATTGTTCCTGGTTTTGAGGAAAAATGACTAAAAGCAAGTTAGAAGGAACAGCCAGTTGGTCTTAAGGAGCTGATGTGTTGAACAGTGGAAAATACATTGTGGTTTGAAGAAAACACTTAGTGAGAGTAAACCTGCATTAGTAATAAAGAAGTTGCCATGAAAGTAAAACTGTGCATGAACGCCCAAGGCCCAGCCTCCTTAGAACAGTGCTAAGCCAACACATTACAATCTCTGTATCCCACCGAAATAAAACCAACAAAAGATAGCTTTAGAATTGAATACTAAAGAAAGGAGTGAAAACTTTGATAAAAAACCCCATGATAGTTTGCTGATTTTCTGATGGCTACACACTGAGATCTCACAGAAGCTTTTGGATTGTGAATTATATAATTTCACACAAAAGAAGTAAGCACACACTTTAAATTGCACAACCCAGCAGAAAGAGACCATCAAGAAAGAGCAGACCAGCAGAAAGGGAAGAATCACCTTGTTATATGACAAAACTGCAAGATTTTCATTTACATATACAATTTTTACTTCTTCAGAACTACTATGTTCCTACTTCTTGGATACAAAACAAATACTGAGGCAAAAGACAACAGAAAGTTTGATTGAAAATACATGCTATGTAACATCACAGACCTAAGGCTTGTACTTTAATTTAATTTAAGACAGTTTCATATTGGAAGCCCAGAATTCACTGAAAAATAAATACAATTACCATGCATCACAGAGGAAGAGAGAGTCTCATGTATCATTTTGCAGGTAAAACACCTTTTATAAGAACTTGACTTACTGAACTTTGAAAGTGGCAAAGTCAAGATATAAAGGACTTGTGCGCCTTTTAGGATTAGAGGGAGGAAAAATACTTTCTGTGTTAGTATAAAGTAGCTCAGTGTAAAGGAACAAAGTGAACTGCCCCATCGAACAAAGATGCAGCAGTGAGCTAAAGGAATGTTTTCCTGGAATCTCTATCAGGCTTTTCTTCAAGAGATTTCATGCTCAGCTGAATGTTAGAAGCAGATTATCTACAAACACACTTCACTTTTGCTTATGTATTATATTTCCCTGTTAAGAATAGAATATTAAAGCTGTTTTCTTGGTAAGCCAAGGCTTTTGATGTAGCAGTAGCCCACCTCTTTGTGTGTGTCTCACATATTTTAGCAGCTGTAAGTATTTACTTAATACATAATCTCTGGTTAAAGACAGGGGTTGCAGAGGTAGAAGTAGAGAATTATGGCTAGAGGTATTCAAAGAGATTAGAATTTGCAGTTTGTTTTCAACAGTGTTGAATAACATTCAGGATTGTTTGTTGGTGGTGTTTTTCTGTTGGTTTAAAAACTTTGTGACATATTTAAGCAGATTTTCTGATGTGCTGCTTTACTGAAGTGTCTGCTTTCTCAGCATATATTTCAGTACAGTGTTTTCACAGTATCATGAGCATGTGCTTGGCACAACAAAACTGTCTTAAATTTTTATTTTTTCTTGTCAACCTTAAAAGAGGAAATGTTTTTGAATATTTTTTAAAAAGATGAGTCAACAAGAGACAACTCACATAAAAGGAGTGTATTTTCATGAGGGTGTGATGGGCACATCATCTCACACAGCTTTCCTTGATTTGGATGGATTTCCATCTGCAAATGGCAGTGAAGTTGTCCATATACAAGTCTGATAGTCTTTGCTTTTACTAATGATATGGTCTCCTTAACAATTAGTGACAGTAAAACATGTCAGGAAGGGAAAACTGTGATCATTAAGAAAGCAAGCGACCCTGTGATGGCAAAAAACTTCACTTGCACTAGGTAAGGGAATTGCTCCCGCTGTGTTTGCTTCTGTAAACAAAATGAGTGGTCAGGATGTTTCTTAGGATCAAGCGCATATAGGAGGAGCAGCCACTACTGTATTCTCAATTGCTTAATCCTAGAAGACAGGTGTACACACTGTAAAAGGGACATATCTAGGGTAGCTTTGCAGACAAATGTCTCAGGGGACCTGTTGCTGTGCAGTGTCACAAAGGGCTGACAAAGCGTGTAACAGCAGGGGGAATTGATGGTGTCACTTCAGCACAGAGTGGTTTTTGGGATTAGACAAGGAACTTTGCTGCATAGGAAGTACTGACACTGAGACATAATGCACAGCAGTGGCATCAAAAGGCAGTCTTGGTGTTCTAGTGGCATTCAGGAGTAATGACACTTGATACCACATTCATGGGTTGGTGACAACAATGTCTTCAATGTGAGTTTACAGGATAAACAATGACAACTGGAGTGTTGATCATTATTTGTGGCAGTGCTCATTAATACACCAGCAGGTGTGTCTTGCACTAATTCTTAGTGGTACTGGCTCCAGCAAATACATCCAGCATGCTCTTTAGTATGTAAAATAAAGTTCAAGGTTTGGGCTTGAGCTCAGCCTTTCTGATTGCTCGAAGTGCTGGAGTAACAGTAATGTTTAGCAACTTTGTTCCCCTACAGTGGATATACACAAAAGTAGCTGAGTGAGAGTTTTCTTGGGTACCAAACAAAACTCTCAAAAACGAAAGACCCATTGGAAACCTGGCTTTCTGCTCTAAGACCTTGTCTTCACCAAAAAATTCTCAGTCCAACTGAATGAAAGCAAGGCACTAACCATGCTTTTTTTCCTTTAGGAAAAGGGTGGAAGGAGAAATACTTAATGGCAGAAGCTGATGATGGTGCTGGATGTGCTGCTCTGGAAGGAGCTGCTGCTACAGAGAGCCCTGCGTGACTCCAATACTGAACTGAAGGAGCTCCAACATCCGCGTCTGTGCCAGGGAATTCAGCAGGGACATCACTGCCTGCACGGAAGCACAGACTGACAGTCTCTCTCACTGTTGCTATATAGAACTAAAAACCAAGGCAAGATGAGAGCAAAGTGGAAGGTATCATCCCAACTCTTGTCTCCAGCAGGGTCTAAACCAGATCGCAGGGCAGCAGCACAAGCACAGCACACAGTGTACCATCACTTTCCCCACTTGTAACGGTATGAGCCACTCGTATTGCCAAGTGTCCACACAATTAGCGAGGCTTTTCCCCGCGGGCTCCCCTCGGGCACGGCTGGCCCTGAGCACGGCGCCGCGGCGCTGCCCGGGTGTCCCTCACCTCCGGGAGGGCTGGCACCCGCGGGGCGGCCAAGCAGCCGCTCGCCTCTCGATCCTCCTGTGCCCGCCACAAGCGGGGAAATCGGCGACAGCGAGGAAAATAGGCGATAGCGAGGGAAATAAGCGACAGGCAGGAAAACCGGCCGCAGTGGCCCAGCCACCGTCCCAGCCGGCCCTGAGACCGCGGCGACCCCGCCTCCCGGCCGTGCGCCGCCACAGGCGGGGCCGCGCACGCGTGTCACAGCGGGACAGTAAGTCTCCATTTTGTGTTAATTTCACCCCCTCGTCCCGGTCCCCGCTGCGGGTGGCTCCAGCGGGAGGAGCGGGCGCTGGCGGGGAGCCCGAGGGCAGCGCTGCCCCGCTCCCCGAGGCGCTGCCGCTCCCGTGCCCTCCGCGCCCTCTTCCCCCTCACGGCCCCACCATCCTCCTGTCCCTGCCGTCCGGCTGTTGAAATACCCTCGTGGGGCCGTTTCGCGCTAATTAAAATGGTTTTATTTGCCCCTCGTGGCGGTGCTGCGGCCCCTCGGTGAGCGGCAGAAATAGAGTGTATTCCAGCAGATCCATTAATTCCCATGCTCGGCAAAACGCAGGGCAGTCATTGCAACAGCCACCCCGTGCTTGGGTCCCTGAGACTGAGCATCGCTGAAGTTTAAATTTCTGTGTAAGGCAGTAACGCTTAAGACCATTTCAGAAACCTGACGTGCTTTGTCGAAGTGATCGATCAAGTGCTTTTATACCAGTTCCTCAATGATTTTAGCTGAACATGGGTAGGCTGAATGACTATACCGTACACTAGATAAAGGTAGCTATGTTTTTCTGAGGGTACCATGTGTCCAAGGAATAGATTCATATTGCAGATTTCTAGTAACTAATTTCAGAAATTAATAAAATCAAGATTAAGGACAAGAAAAAGCCCTACTCCCTATCCCCTCTCTAAAATAGTCCTGTTATTCTTGGCTGTAGGATGGAACCTAAAATGTGACCTCAGGGATTTTCAGATAAAAGTCTTGAGACAAAAAATTTTTTTAAGTTTAAATTTTTTGGGGGGGTTGTAGTGAGTTAAAAATCTTACATGATTTCATAATCTTAAAAAGAGGAAAATACAAAGTTCAGTTCAAAGAGCAATTGCACAATATGTCCACCTATAAGCAGTTTTTCAAGTATTTAATTTTTGAATGTTGGATGTTAATGATTCAGTTAAGACATTGCAGAGCATGTGCTAAGATGTTAATTTTAAATTGAATCACTGAAATTTCTAGTGGAAAAATGGCATTAAACATTTTGTATTTTTTCTCAGCACACAATGTCTCATCTCCAATAAATAGCAGGTCCCCATATTTCATAAGCTACATTCACATTTCCTTTCAAATGCACTTTTAGACATTCTCAATAATTTCAAGTCTTTGAACGACAGGAGAGTACTCTTCCTATCTTTAAAAGTTAATTCTGTGTGCTGAAAAATTCAAGCTTAGGTGGAGCTGGCACCTCACCCATGCCCATGGAAACTCTTCCTGCACAGCCCTCTGGGGGACAAGGAGACAGCACCAACAAAACCACTGAGCTGTGCACAGAAACTGTGCAGAAAGCTCACACATCAATCAGCCTGGAGTTTGCATAAAGTTGGAAAAAGCAGCCTGCACCCTCGTGTTACCAGTGCAAGCAGCCTTGGGCGAAGGGTGGTTCCAAGGAAAAAGCTGTGGAGGAAGCCATGTTGTGACAGTTCTGTGTTCCCCTTGGCATGCTTTTTGCAGCTGCAGTGTGCTTGAAGCTCTGGGGTTTGTAGTTATCGGAATCCTAACCCTAGGCATAGCCCCAACCCGAGTTAAAGGTGCATGGGCAAACGCTGGTGCCAAGCAGAAAGCTGTGGAGGAAGCCATGTGGCAGTTCTGTGTTCCCCTTGGGATGCCTTTTGCAGCTGCAGTGTGCCTGGAGCTCTGGGCTTTGTGGTTTTCGGAACGCTAACCCTAGATGTAACCCTAGCGCTGGGCAGAGGAGTGAAATCAGCCTTGGGCTAAGGCTGGTTCAAAGTAAAAATCTGTGGTGTGAGCCATGGCAGTTATAGCCTATGGACCACACACTGCTTTTATCCTGTGTTCAGCTCAGTGCTGGGAAAAGCTGAGTTTAGTTTACTTGTCAATTTCTATGAAACCTTTTGTTTATTTCTTTTAGCTTGATTTTCTTTCTTTTTTGCCTTGAGCGACATTTCCTCGGAGGTGCTGCTCATTGCATCAAATGAGGACTGTTATTTTTTCAAGTAGAACACTTCTAATGCAAGTTCTAATTCAATCTCTTCAAAATGTGCTATTATAATTATGCTAATTTAATTGGTGTTGTAGTTTTGAGAAAACTTAGAAGAAATAAGGCAGCTATATGTGTAAGCTGTGGAGCGTACTTGTTTTCATTCACTTATTTATTAAACATTTAATCCATTTTTCAGATGCTTTTATTCAGCTTATAACTTTCTTTTCTTTGTTATGGTTTATGTCTCAATCTTAGAGTGCAATGAGAAGAATATGTTACACAAAGCCTGTAGTCATAGTGATATATTTTAGTTTGACAGCCTTTGAACTCTGTGTTTGCAGTTTCCATTGACTTAGCTAGTGACCAAGTTAATACTTTTACATGCTGGGAAAATTGGAGGATCTAGAGATGCTATTGGAAACAATGGGTCAACTCATGTAACTTAACACTGAACATGGGATTATCCACTGCTCTTGCATATTACAACTGTGTATGTACTTTATAGGATTTGCCTTTTTATAGTTACGATGTATAATCCTCTCATTGGTTTTGTCATCTGTCACATGAATCCTTTTGTGAATTTGCAGAAAATGGAATTACTCAGTTTTATACATGTCAGTCATTCTTTCTTCTCCAGAATCTGCAGATTCAATTATGTCAATTACATTTATTTATATTATAATTTTGCCTATTTCTGCAAAGGTTAAAAATGTTGTCACTTTCCAGCTTTGTCAGCTGATTTGTGTATAGAATGTCTTTAGTGTGTAAATAAACAGCTTCAGACAAATTGGCCATGCTTACTACAGAGGGCCAGATGTTGATATATTAAGTCTCCAAGAAAAGTGTTTTTGACTTCTGTAGCTCAGATCCTAACAGGAGAGTGATTAGGAAATGCAAATTGATTACTTTCAAATATTTTGGTGCTGTGTAGGCAATGTTCTATTTTGTGCATCAATGTAAGTTGATCCAGTTGATCCAGTATCATCCATACTTTCTCCTTATTAAAATAATATCTCAAGTGTCTTTTTTTGCCTTCCTACAGATATTTTATCACTTAGATTTAAGTTATTCTTACAGGGCTACATAGTTTTGTTGCTTTGTTATTTCCATAAGCTCTAGGGGGAGATGGACGCTTTAAAGAAAGTCTTAATAAATTACATTCATTCTTCTTGTCTTTCTCAACTCCACCAGTAATTTATCAAATAAAACTCTCAGACATGTTTGGTGCAATGTGTTGCTTGTGCATCCTTGCAGTTTATAACTCATGTTTTCCGAGTGCAGTGTTCAAATGCATATGTAATTGTGGTTTTTTGTTTGCTTGTTTGATTTTTATTTATTTATTTTTTAAAGGCCTAACCAAATCTTTGTTTTGGTTGCTGATAAAATGCCTGCTGGGTTCCTTTGGGTACCAGGGAGGGAAATATGATTGTCCCTAAAGCTACAGGATAATTCTGAGTATCCATGGTAAACAGACAATGTCAGAGTAAGAAGCCATTCACTTTTGCATGTAAGTTTTTGTAGTGAAGGAGTTACCTCTCCACATAATAATGTGCACACAAACTATGGATAAAATTGGGTTCTATGGGAAAAGCAGCTTCATAATCAGCATTTAAAAAGCTTTACTGGGGAAAAGGGAACTTGCATTAGTTGAATATGATTCCTGTTGGAAAGGGTTGGATCTGGCCCCGATTGTGGCTAACCCAGCACCTTCAGTGTCCCTACAGTGCCACTGGGGACTGTGCAGTTAGATTTCACTTGTGCTCTCTGTGACTCAGCTGTTGAAGGGCTTTCTGCAGAAGCCCTTAATTGACTAGTTCCTCCTCCCTTCCCTTAAATTCCATGACAGTCTGCTAACTGTATTCCTACATGGAACAGACTGGAAAATTGTGGAAAGGGCTCTCCTCGACCAGTGCTTCCCAAGCTATAATAGGCCCCAGAGTGGAGGTTCCTACGACTGTAATCCCTGTGGGGGATGTGTCAGGGTGGGAGGGCTGAGGGTACCTGCAGAGGGGAGCAGATGTTTGCATAGGTCCCTGCAGATTGTTACAGTAACAGGATCGAACTTTTTCAAATTGATAAAGTGTTTCTGAAGACTTACTCCTCTTGGAAGTGGCATGGATATTCTAGTAGCAAACTTGAAAAATTGCAAAGAGGTCTTGGGAAAAAAAAAAAAAAAAAAGCTGGTTTTAATCTTTTGAACAATACTAAAGAAAATGTCCTAATTGTGAGATTTAAATAAACCTTTTTATTTTACTCAGACTATGTGCTTCTGCTCTCATCAATTTGCACTGCAATACTGAATATTCCCAGTGTAGCTCATCAGATTTGCATTGTAACACATAACAACAGCTGCATTTTTCTGCTTCACATTTGTAGCTACTCCAAAGTACAGAATTTCTGTATTGGCACTGCAGTGATGCCTGTTACTTTATCAAAATAATGCTCTGTCTTTCTGCATGAGGAGCCAAAAACATTTGTATCAATTCTTATGAATATAAAGGTTTTTTAGCATTAATATTTGCAGAGGTTTAGTAAAGTCTTAAGTCACTAAAAATCTGATGTGTCTGGTAGGTATTGGCCTTGGCAGGTGTTTTGTTGTTCAGAAGTCATTGCATACTGACTTGTTGGAATACTTTATATATGTCATTTAATTTACTTTCAAAGTTATTTCTGAAATGTTAAAGAATAAGGCTTTAAATTGGCGTAGTGCTGACGCTTGGCACTAAGTATGCATATTATTTATCCCGTTCAGTGTTATTATGTAAATATTGAAAATTAAGTACCTTCTAAACTGTTTTGCTGGATTTGTGCACGAGTCTTAACTGAGAACTAAGAGATAATGAGGGCCTGTTAGAAAGCAGTAGGTAACACATGAGGCTCAAATTTGCATTTAGCTGGCATTAGGAATGAACATCAGTGTTCTGTTAGTGAAAACAAAATAATGATTCCTTAAACTGGAAGGAAGTAAAGTGTTTCATAGGGACTTTGCGTTTTGAAATAGCTTTTTAACAGCATTAATGCAGTGATGTTTTTCTAGATGGTCACTAAAATGAAAAGGTGCTTGATTTTGTTGTTTTCTGTTGTCACTACTTTGCCTGTTTTGATGCTTTACCTGACTTTGGCTACCTTCCTGATACTTCCCTTTCAAAAAGAAAAAAAGAAAAAAAGAAAAAAAAAAGAAAAATCATTAACTTTGTATACTTTATCCATGATCTTTTTGGCAGTTTTATGAATCAAAACCAATAGCTTCGTTACTTGCTTGTTTAATATACAGGAGCAGAGCAATCTAGCTGACAGTCTTTAGATCCCTCTGTGAAAGGACTTTGAAATTGCACTTGCAGAGAAACGTATGTCTCCTTTTTATTTCTTGTGATGGGACAGCTAATGATTTCAGGCTTTCAGTCTCTTCCTAGTGCATGTTGTGTTATTAAATATTTAAGAATTATATGGTTGTGATGAATCCTATTTCAGAAGAGCAGAATTTGGTTCATTGCAGAGAAATTTTCAGGTGATATTTGTTTTTAAAACATTCAATATTAGGAAGAGAGGGGGAAGGTCAGAAGGGAGCTTGCCTAAATCTGGAGTTTATGAGTCTCTTAAGTCTTATTTTTGATTAGGCAGATGTTTTGCTGAAGAAAATGTGTTGTCTTGTTTAAAAATATGGCTGGGTTCACATAATTGTCAGAAAACCAAAATGTAGACAGAGCGCGAATGAAGACCTAATGGTCACCCTAATATTTTTCTAGAAAATTTTAGGACCCAGGACTTCAGCTTCCATTGCTCTGCAAGCCTTTGTAGGAATTTGATTTAAACTTCAGTGATGTTACTGTTTGAGGAAGTGTTGAATGTCAAACTGCTGTGCCTGTTTGTGCGTTGCTGCAAACTATTGTCAGCTAAAGTGTTCAGCTATCATTATAGACTGTGCAAGACTGTTTATTTGCTTATTGAAAACTGTAGTGAAACATTTATATTATGAATAGAAGTTTTTATAAGCATAGCTATCATGAGTTGTCCTACTAAGGACTGAATTGGAAAAGGGAGAATACAGAGAGTATTCTTGGCAGTCCCACTGTGGCAACGGGACTGTTCAGTGGGGGATAGTAAATAGTTGTGGGGTGGGAATAGCTGCTTGTCTGCAACTTTGTAACAAAAATCAGGATTAGTGTTTGAAGTTCTATGAGAGGATTTGAATCAGGAAAGAGGTGGTTGGATATTGAAGCTAAACAGTGCAAAGAATCTACTCAGGATACAATTTGAGGTACTCAAAGGTTAGACAAAACAGTTCATTTTAGTATCAGTATTTTGATAGGAGTAGTGGATAAACAAAAATGACTTTCTCAGGAAAACAAGTTTTTTTAAAGGTGTTTGTTTGTATAAAGATGTAGAAAATTGCTTAAAAATTTGAAAGGAATATATGAAACTAAAAGTTCTATTCCATTTGGCAGCTGTTTTTCCTTTGTTTTTCTAATGTAATGTTACTTTTTGGTCATGTGTGAGCATTCATTGTATATTGAAAATAGGAATGCGAAGGCAGCATTAGAAAGAATAAGATCATTCTACATTATTTCTGAAATGTTTTATAGTTATTATAACACATTGTAACAGGTTCTGTGTGTATTGAGACTGGATGATGCAGTTATCAATAATATTTGCCAATATTGTAAGGAACCACCCATTGCACTCAGTGTGATTTATTTTCAGGTGCCAGGGCCTCTGTAACTCTGTTTGCAAGGTCAGAATGCTTCACACTGACAGACTGTGCAAGTGTCTGTACACAGTGATCAGCTCCCTTCTCAGCCTTCCTGATAAGCTGAATAAATTAAACTCCTTAGTAGGAAAAGATGAGGATATCAGATAGCTGCTGCAGACAAGCTGTAAAATTCTCTGTGAGCAAAGGAGAGAGAAGGCCAGAATAGTGTGGCAGAAGAGAAATGTGGTTGTTGCCATAATCTGAAAGGGTTGGCTGGCCTGCAGCAGTTTCAGAGCATGAATCAGTGACACACAAATGGAGGAATGCTGTTCTGGAAAGCTATGTTGTTCGTGATCCCACCTCAACATGTGTTAGCTCTCAGCAAAGCTGGTTTTCAGAACACTGTTCTCTTGCTTATTGTCTCAGAGGACACATAAAATAGTATCAGGTTTGCTCACAATGATCTGAGTGTGGATAAGGGGACCAAATTCCTTAGAAACACATTTGACTCATCTTGCTGCTCATAAGAATTACAAGGGTAGTGCAGGTTCTACAAGGAAACAGCCAACACAGAAAATTCATTTGTGAGTCAGGAATACTTATTAATTTACGTAGTTAATAGTATTTACTTTACATTTCCTTTCCAGCTGTACTAAGTGGTTTATCAAACTAACCATCTCTTTGCAAATGCTAAGAAGTAAAGCTTTAAAAGCAACTAGGCCAGGAGTAATTTGGACTGGTGCTGTTAGATAAAGAGTATTATTTGGCAAAGCTATGTTGTCATATTGCATCTCCCAACTGGGCAGATTAATGAAGATCTCTGTCCTGCTCGCTGTTGCTTTTTCTCAAAAGTACCAAAGCCAAACTTCAGCTTTTGAAGTGTCTTTGTTTAGTTGCATTTTACTCTCATGCTGTCTCTTCCAGCTTGGGCAGAATCCTCTTGTTGCTGTTGGCGTGGAAGTTCTAATTTGATGGAGGTTGAACATTGTGAACCTAAACAGGGCTTTTGGCTCCCCATGCTAGTAATTCTCATTTCATCAGGCACAATTAGTAGAAGCACTTGTAGTGACCTGCTTTGGGGCTTCTATAAAGTATAAGGTTTAACTCCTGGTGTGACATCTGTCCTTCCACAAAGGAAGGTACTGCCAGCTAGTTCAGCTAAGGCTCATTTGTGTATATTTCTGAGAACTTCTGCTCTTTGTAACTAGAGGTTTTTTACTAGTCAGCACTGCTTGTCGGGTTATTTATGCTGCAGATCTTGATTTTTTAGTCATTACCTCTGAAAAATCCAAGATAATCAATGCAACTGAGAAGCTTTAAGCAGCCACTGCATGCTAGGTGATCAAGGAGGCAACTGCAGGCCACTCGTACAAACCCTGATTTTTAAAATATTTGTGTGAATTACTTTTTTCTTTTTTTCCTTTTGATATCAAGTCTTCATCTTAAGTGAGACAGAAACTTAAAAACTGGCAGAAAGGGCTTTTCTGTCTAGAGCTGAATTATGCACCTTAGCCTGATATCGACGGAGTAGAATTTCAGAGGAATCTTTTCTGAAAAGATCTTTTCTTGGGGGTATTAAAAAAAATATTTAAAGATGGTTTTATTTTGGTAAAATGTTGTCTTTTTCTCTCCTTAAGTAGTTTTGTCATCTTTGTGTTACTACAAGGAACCTGAGACAGACTAACATTGTGCAAATCTGATTAAAATTATCTGTGCTGTTTCAAAGGTCAGGCACACTCAGTGAATTTGCTTTCAAATTATTTTGTTTATTCTGTGTACGTATGCATCTTGAGCTCTATAAAGGTCAGGAGAGGAGATTCATTCTGGAATTTAAAATAAGTTGGGTTTTTACTGCTGGTAGCCCTGGTTAGTTTCATTTGAACTGATGAAAATTGTTTTTCTTTGTTGGTTTTGTTCTGCTGTCAGTTTTATTTTTCTTGTGAAACTTGTTTGTAACTATGAAGCCTATTTGAAAATAAGACAGTATTAGTAATGCATTTTATTTTTTTAGTATTTTATGTGATCTTAAAAATTAAGTACTGTTTGTACAAATTAAATAGTAGTTTTACTTAGTTTTTAGTTTCCTGGCTTCTTTAATTCATGTGGTAGACTGTTTTCTCAACTAGAATAATACATTTAAAGGATATACAGTCTTTTTCTGTCTCTTTCCACAAATGGTTTAATAAAATCGGCATGGTGATACGATTCCTGTAGAATTTATGAGAGTCCTGCTATTAATGTTCAGGCTGAATAATATAACCACAAAAAGATTCGTGTGTGTTGTGAAGCGTAACTAATTGCAGTTTTCGGTCACAGAAACAGTGACAATTAATAAGGAAGTGGGCTTCTATTAGATACAAAAGGAACTGCATTGCAAGAGCCTAATTTTTGTCCTAAAAAATGCTGTTATATAAACCCCCTTGCATTCCAGTTCTGTCTCTAGAATTCTAGAATGTTTGAAATATTTGGGGCTGTTTGACACAAAAAAAAAAAAAAAAAAAAAAAAAAAAAAGGATACTTGTAGGAATGAAGAAATTTTCAAACCAATAATAATGATTTTCACTAAAACATGGGTATATTTTTCAAAGTCTTGCACTGTTTAACCAAATCAGATTTTCCTGTCAAGAACATTCTGACATTTTCTTTTCTGACTTAAGGAGGTGAAATCTGAATGAGGCAGAACGTGCTGATTGAATGAACATAGTACTAAAAGTTAACAACATTCTGTGTTTTAATGCACATTTTACTGGAAGGATGGACAAATTTTGCAGTTATATGAGAGGTTAAGAAAATTGTTCTGAGTCTTTTTCTGTGTAGAAGAATGTAAATCTCATGTGGGCAGTTCTATCTCATATGGGCAGTTCTGGTGCTTTCAGAAGTAAGTGATAGATGTCGTTGTAAGCAGAGCACTCATCTACCTTCCCAAAGATTTGTTAAGTGCGTATTTAACCTGCAGTTGCTTCCGTCTGTGTGGATGTAACCAGGCTTGGCCATTAGACTGTTTTCTTTTTAGTTTATGAAAAAAAAAGAAGTTTAAAAAATTGCTTTAGCAAGTCAGGTGTTTGCCCAAGCTGGCTGGCCCTGATTTCATAGGGCAGACATTGGACTGCTGTGTGCCTCCTTTGAAGGACACAGAAGATGGTGGGGCCTCAACTGGATGCCTTTGCTTGTGGGGGTTTTGCCAAGATGCTGCTCCTGCTTTGAGGCTCTTATTTTTCTTGCCTGCTTCTTACTAATTAGTATAATTTGTAAGCTTCCCTCCACTGATTCACTGTTTTTGGTAGCAGGCACTGTCGTTTCTCTTTACCTAAGTGTTTTCAATGAGAAAGATTTCTGTGTCAGCTTTTCCTCAGTTTTGTTGTTTGAATCCTAGTCCATTAATTAACTTCAGTGTTTTATACCTGTTGTGAGATGTAGCCTTCCCAGTGCTGCAACTGAAGCTGTAGCTATTAGGCCTTGACAGTGTAATTGAAGAAAAATTTAAAAAAATTAAAATTGGGAATTTTAAGATACTTGAATTAGAACTTAGAATACATTTTATAACAGCAAAACCCCCAAACCCCAAACATTGTGTATACCTGACTTACTTGGAAAAATTTCTGTTAAATGTTATCCTGTTTTTCACTTTCCTAGGTGTCAGGGAAAAAAATTGCCTTCTAGTATTGTGATATCAACACTTTTCATGTCGCGTTAATTCTGATGCATGGCTGGTTTTTAGAAGACTTGCTTAGGTGGGATAACATCCCAGTGTGATGGATGCTGTGATGGCACATCTCTGAGAGGAGAGCTTGAGGGTACTGACCAAGTATCAGTATCTGAATGCAGGGGAATAGAGAAGAACAGAGAGGAAGAAATGGTGGAAATATTGTTCTTTAGAGGAAGATTAATAACACTTTTGGTGTGATATGTAAGGGCTGGTGTTGCACATAATCAGGATTCTAGCTTATATAAATACTTCGGATGATACTCGGAGATTCTAAAAATTACTTTATTATTTTCTTCCAGAACTGTGTTGTGATATAGAACCACATTCATATTCATATACTTACATGTAATAAAACATTTGTACCAGTGGAGGTCTTTTATATACAAAAGAAACTCTTTTGAAAAGTTTGGGGTTGGTAGTAGATTCAGAGGTGTTAGATACTAAGCATCCTGTGAGATAAATTTGAAATCCTAGAATTAGGAATACTTTGTCCTTGAACTTTTTTGTTATCATTGGATACTGAGACCAGAGCAGTGGCTTTCTGTGTATGGAAATTTGGTGTATGGTGTGACTGTGCTACTGTGGGCACTGCATGATCATGTACTTTGCTGCGTTTGCACGTTTATTTTATTGTCATTAGGAAGCTTATAGTGGCTATTTGTCTTGCAGTGTGGGAGTTGCTTCCTAGATAGAATTCTCTAATGGGTGGTTTCAAACTGGGGTAGCTTTATCTGAATATATATATATATATATATATGTATATATATATGTATTAATTTTGATATATTGTATTGAATCAGTTTGCTGCCCTGTTGTGGTGGATTGCTTTGGTTCCCTTGGGTGCTTCTCCTTTATGCTGTGTGTGCAATGCAGGTAATTCTGGGAGCATTCTGGGACTCTTCCTTTCAGCTTCCTGTGGGTATGGACTGCAAACAGTGGAAACTCAATCTGGGCACAGCTGATGTTTTCTGAAATACAAAGCACACAAGTGCCTCGCTGTTCCTGCAGTTGTGTGTGCACCTGGGATGGCAAATATCAGTGGCTGCTCTTGTCTTCTGGCGACAGCACTGCTGCTTTTGTGCCTGTAAACTCCTGAGGCTGAAAAGTTGTGACTGGATTCTTCCTTTGAGCATTATTCATTCTGTCCACATATGTCATGTGTTTCTCTTGTTATCCGCTCAGGGTTCCATGCTCAAAATTGGCTTAGTTAGTTATGCATTTGTTGAGTTCCCTTTTGTTTTGGAGAATGTGTATATTGTCTTCAGGAAGTTTGAAGAAAAAACTGGAGAATACAAAGAATTAAGTATTGTCGGTGTTGATGAAAAACATAAGTCAGAAAAAAAATTGATAGCATTGTTTAAATAACTTCTCATAAATGTGTAAGATTCTCATTAGTCCAACATCAGAAGTCTAATGAATATTAATGAATGAGATCAAAGACATTTAGAAATCAAAGTGAGTAAACAACAATTATTTTTAAGAATTATATAAGTTTTTAACTGCACAAAAATATGAATCATCTTAACGGTATGGCTCCATGAGAAGTTTTTCTTGAAAATATTTTTCCTGAAAATTTTTGAGTTGAACTAGAAAGGCAAGTATGTAACATAAACCAGAAAAATAGATACATCAAACCTGAAATATATAAAATGTCTTCATTATGCTGTATTGAAATACCTAAATTAAACTGTGGAGTCTAACAGGCTGGGAATTTTTACTTGGCCTGAGTCCATGATTTGAGCTTGACTCAGACTGTCAACACAAATTGGTAAATATTGAGAAAGAAATTACTTTTGGATGTCTCAGACCTTTACTGTTTCCTTCTACATTTCTAGTACTTTTGGACTAAATGTATCCGTGCTGAAACATATACATAGTGTAATCCTGTTAAAAAAGATGGGTTTACACATCATTCAATACATACAAGATTTTGATCATCAAATATCAGAGTCTGACCAGAACTATCTTCCATCTCATTATCTGCTTTTCCAAATCTTATCTAGAACCAGCATGTGGTATGACCTGTATTCCACAGTTATTTAATCTTTGAACAATACATGCTTGTAATGTAGCATGGGGTATTCCAGCATCACAGTATGATGTGAGTAAATCTTCCAAGACTGAGGGTAATAATGGGAACAATTAATTAAATATTACTTTTCATTTATCTTTACATTTTTACTATCATTCATTTAATAATTCCTTTATTTCACTAAAAATAAAAAGTTAATTTTTATATGAGATGGTGATCTAAAAATCAAAATAATAGGTGTAGGCATGAGTTCAGGCATCTTTTATTTTTATTCCTGCAATTAAAGAAAACATTTTATATCTGTACGATTTTCTTTAGAAGTCTGTGATGATTTTAATGCTTTTAATCCACAAAAGCCATAATGGTTCTATAACTACACGGCCCCTCTAGCCTGGTGCAACATGGAGAGTGTTGTGCTCATAAAGCACCCGCTCGCTCTGGGCAACAGTGACATTATTTGACACTTTGTGATTCCTACAAACTTTAATGGCAAAGAGGATCCTTCAAATACTGTCAGAGAAACAGTTTCATTTCGAACTTGGATATAAAGCTAATGGTATCTAACAGCTTTTAGTGTCACTGAATCAAATTCCTCAAGTAGAAAGAAGGGGTGACATTCTGTTTTAAAGTGACCGTATGTTTGACCCACTTTGGCGATGGCGGTGTCATCACAATTGTATCTTGCTGCTGTAGGCTCTTGCAGCCTGACAGGCGGAACAAGTTGTTTTAGCTCACAGAGCTCATCTGTCACACTGAGCAGCTTGCAGGTTTCTGTTATCTGAATGAAATGTGGAGCGAGGACTTCTCACTGCTCCCTGCCTATCAGCATAGTCAGCAACCTGCTCACACCCCACTCACGTGAAATGAAGTGGTAGAAGAAGAGAGAATTAAAAAAAACTATTTTCAGAGATGCAAATGTAAGCCACATTTAATAATTAAATGACATGTGGTTCAAAAATAATAATAATTAAAAAAAAATGCCCAGGAAGTAGATGGAAAGTTAATTTCCAAAGAAGAATTGCAATTTCCTTATCTGAAATGAGAGATGGAAAGCTTTTAATTGTATATTTAAGACCCAAAACTAAGTTTTATAATTTGGTAGGCGGTGACAGGCATCTCTTTTTCATCATGAGCACTTAGCATTTGAAGTGTTCAAACCTTTATTGAGATTTTATTACATTTTCCCAAAATACTGCATCTAGAATTTTGTACCTTAGGCCAAATCTTGCCATAATCTCTACACTCTTTGTAGTTCTGTGATAGGAGAATATTAGGGCACTGAGTTTGTGCTGGTTGCTCTTTGTAGTTCATATGTGACTGACTTGGCTGCTTTATTGTTGCAATGACCAATTTTTACTTGTTTTGAGAATATTGGCAAAAGGTGCACAAACCATAATTCTTAGTAAATGCTGATTACTGGTTTTTCCTATGTTAAGCATAGGAAGAAATTTTTCTAGCCTGCTATGTTTAGTTTTAAAAATGTTTTTACTAGAGTAAAATTTCCAAATAAAACTTCAGCCAGTTACAACTTCCAAGTGGCTTCTGCTTGTTATAATAAATGATTGTGAGAGTCCACAAGCAAAATGATTCACATGTGACACATGTCAGGAATGCCTTGTGTTATTCAAAAATGAGATAGATTATAGTAGATTAAAGTTGGGGAGAAACAATAATGTTTTATTCAGAGTGATGCCGTACAACATTATTTAAAAGGAGCAGACCAGTTGTTATTTTTTAATGGAAATTATGAGCTGAATCGCCCCAGTCTAATCAAAAATAGGACTATGGAATGTATAGTGTATGTATGAAGTAGGAAGATATTTATATAATTGGATTTCGCAGCTTCAGTGGAATAGAAAGGGTCATCCTGTGATCGATGGATTTGTGGTGAATTGCACAAGATCTGAGAAAATGAGGATTGCATTTATCACATCTAAGGGGAATGTCAAAGTGTGTGTCTGCCCATAACCCCATCAGTGGTAAAATGATGACAATGTGCCTTTGGGAGATACCAATCAATATGACTGTTGTAAAGCTCAACAACGACTGATGCCATTCTATCTGATGAGCTCTGGGCGTGCCTTAGAAAGCCATGGAAAGAAAAACACAAAGAAAAACATCAGGTTTGTACCCTAGATGTGCTTGGAAAAAGTTCGAAATAAGTCTCAAAAAAATGAAATGGGACATAATATTCTAGGTTTGAAAAGTTAGATAAAGATGTTCAACTGAGTTTTGTTTGCCTCATCATTATAGACAGCACTTACACATTATATAACCATTGGGAGCATGACACAGAGCCAGAATGAGTGTGTGATGAACTTTCCAGAGTGCAGTTTGTTGGGAAAACCAGTAGTTCTTGGCCTCCTTAAAAAAAGTAAAAAAAAAGAAAAAAGAAAGAAGTTGATGATAATTCATTCAGAAAGCTCACTGGTTTGCTCAACAAAAATAAATCCTGTGATTTCTGACCAGAATAAATCATTGGCAATGTCACAGATGAAGAATATCCAAAACAAGCTCAGAAGTAAAATGTAAGTGAACAGGAACATTTTAAACAGCAGAAAGCGGATGCTTCTGTCACAAAACCTGTAACATATAAAGGCTAAAATATATTTCATATATTGTTTTTCTTTTCCCAGTAAGAATTCTGAAATCTGAATCAGGTTTTCTGTGGACAGGAATGAGGGATTTCTGAGGGAATAACCCAAATGCATGCTGATAAAAACATGCAAATATAATGTATATAGGCACACTTAAAATCTCTCTAAATATTTTCAGCAGTGGTGAAGACAAAAGCACCTGAAATCTGTGGTGCTGTTTCCTAACTCTGAAGTTCCTAGCTAAAAGATATGCAGCTTTGTTCCTTGACTTGACCTGTTTTTGTTGGAATGGGTGTCTTACTCCTTATATAGCCAGCTCTTGCTAGTCTAAATAATTTGAAGAATCATTATAATTAAGGTGCAATTCTGAAATTAAAGGAGGGAAGAGGACAGAAGTGGGAGTTTTTTGGGAGCAGTGAAGAGGTGCAGACAAGAAGTAATTCTCCATCAATTTTCCCAGGAAAACCAAAGGAAAGACTCGAACAATTTCAGTTTTGCAGAAATTTGTGTTTCTTTTTGTGTTAAACTTAGATTAAAATTGTACCTAGGTTTATGAGGTAGAGATTCATAATAGTACAGATTAGAAGAGATCACTGAAGTTTTTCCTTTGAGCTCCTGCACGGGGACTGTAAATGTCTCTCATTTCCTTTGATGGAGGCTGGTAATGCTTGGCTGAAGTGGATCTGCTGGAAAGCTTCTCTTCATTTGAAGAGACTGAGGGGATTCAGTGCCCACTTCCTTTGGTAGTTAATTCCACCTGTTTGTTAATCACCTTCCAGATTAAACTTGGGGTTGTACTCTGTGTTGAGTTGTCTCGCTGACATGCAGGGCAGTCCCTTTTAACTTCTGTGGCAAATTGGCATTGGCCAAAAAATTTTGCTTCAGCCTTGGCTCCCCTGTCCATGTACAGGCCTGCTTGATGAGTTCAGTGTTAGTGACCAAGCAATGGGGTCATTAAAGCAGTAGAGGGAAGCAACATCTGTTTGTACAGACTTTTTCCATACAGTAGCTGTACCAAATAAACATGATCATTAATGTAGAGGCCCACATGTATGTATCATCCCTTTGTAGTCTCAAATTACAGAAAGAGGATATCCTAAAGGTAAGTGTATTTCTTACATTGCAGTGACAAGCATTGCCTTACACCCTTTGTGTTACATTCACAGATCTGCATGCAGAGATTGAAGATAAAGCTGACAGGACAACTTCTTTAGCCACCTGGCTTCGCTGTCAGACAAAAGAGGTGAGTGATAGAGGGAGAATGTAAAGAAAGTTGATACGCTGAGGGTCTCCAAATCTTAGGGAATAAGTGCTGACTTCTGCTTTGTTCACAGTGGTGAAGTTGTGCTGGTGTAGTTATGTTTGCAAAGAGTAATGCCAGTGTATTTAAAAATAAGTGCACTGGTCCTGCGTCTGCTTCCTTGATTAATAATGCCAGGTGGGAAAAACAAGAAAATTGAAAGTGACTTTTTAATGGTTCTTCTAAATTTGCATGAGGCTTGCTTATGTAGTAGTGTGCATCAAGGATTTCTGTGGGAAGCAAGAAATTAAGATAGATAAGGCTGCATAACTGTGGATTTTCACTGTGTATTGAGTGGATAAATACCTAAAATTTAGGTAGCAGAGCATAATAGTTATCTGTGTGTATAATATCACTATAACTTTAGTCTTTTAAGATAATTCAGCATTATTTACTTGCTCATAAATGTATAACATAATTGTTCTTTGATTAATAGCTAAAGTAGAAATAGGGTGCCTTTTTTACTAAAAAGAGACTGGATATTACATCAGGCAGCCTGACAAAGACCCATTTTCATCAATAAGCTATTTTGCTGAGATTCAGGTATCCCATAAGCTTATATTTGTTTCAGCAACTTCATCTTTTAATTTTTCACTTCACCTTTTTCTGTTGTCACATTCAGAAAGCTGAACTGGGATAATTAAAGCAGCCTGCAACATAAAAGAAAGGTGTAGAAATTCAAGATAGTCACACTATGCAGTGAAATTTAACTTAGTATGATTTTGTGTTAGAAATTGTAAATCATTGTGATCAACTGTTTAAAGACCAGTTAAACATCAGATATGTATAGCCCAGAAGAAGCAAATGTATGCTGTGTTGTGGTGTGTTTGCTTTTTTTTTTCTGATCATGTTTGCCTTTTATAACATGGTACATTAATTTTTAATATATATAGGCTGTTGAGCTGTTAATAGGTTAATAGCTGTTAATAATAAAAAAGCATATAAGAAAAAAAGAGATTGGAGCAAGCAAATATTTCTAATAAATTAAATTATTTTCAAAGGAGAATATTTAAGAGAATCTAGGAAGTGGAGGTCTGTACATGGCAGCAGCACTCTAGGTTTACAGCTCTTTGTACCTGTCTAATCTTCTTTTTACCTGAAGTTGTTGTGGTAACTGTGGTGTTGCCTGCCATAGGTGACCTTGAACCAAATAACCTTATAATTAATTTAGATAGATTTGGCTTCCATTTCATACTCCCACATGCACACACATAGTTCTTTCTCCTGTTCTTTATTTGGGAGCAGGCTGAAAATGTCATTTCGTTCCCTCGCAGTACCTGCGTCCTTTAGGTGGCACATCTGCACAGCTGCTGTCAGGTGCTGTTACCTATGTTAATTGTCAGACTTCCTTTCCCTTGGAGAGATCCTGGAAGGAGGAAAATTCTCTGGAGAGGAGGTGGTGACTAATTCTGCCCTCGTATGAGCACATTTCTTAGATGCTGTAGACATGTAGATAGAAACTCACCACACCTTTGTTGTGAACTGGTGAACACGAGCCAGCTCTGTCCTGACGCTGCTGTCTCACCCCTTTAGCTCTGAGTTCAACTCAAGCTGCTATAATTTGCCCCTTAGCATTGGCTACTGGTCTGGGTTTGATGTCAAATTAAGAGAATTGTGCGGCTTTTCTTTGGACTGAAGAGGCAGTTTAGGTCTGTCCTTTGTGTGTTAGTGGGATGTTAAGCACAGGGGCTGGGTGAGCAGAAAATGGCAGTGAAGCCAGGCTGGACTGCAGAACCTTGTCCTTGGCTGTAATGGAATTGCACATGGTGATCTCTGTGGCTCGTTGAGAGCCTGATTGCTTTGCTTTTGAGCCCTTAGCAGCCCTGGTGAACTGAATCAATTTATCTTTTTGTGAGAAGATGTGGCTTGAATTCCTGATTCTCTGGGCATGCTTGTGTTTGAGCTGATATTAGTCTGGCTTCAGACAGAGAAAACAGGAGCTCTGAAGGGAGCTTAGAGAAGAAAGCAGTGAAGGGTCTTTCCTTCTGTAATTCTATGCTCAGTTCAAATAATCAGCAGAGGAGTTAAGAATTACAGCAGTTCTCTTTCTTGTTGGTCATTTTTATAATGTAGAATGTATATTTAGAATTGTTTAGGTTGGAAAGACCTTTAAGATCCATGGGTCCCACCATTAGCCAAGCACTGCTGCTAAACCATGTCCCTAAGTACCTCATCTGCATGTTCTGTATTTGAATATAGGATGCTGGTGTTCCTAGAATGTTTGAAATATGGGACTTGCTTATCCTGTCATTGAGAATTAATTTTATGTACTGTCAGTTTTAAAATAGTCTCAGATTTTCCAGATGGAGGAAGAGTGAATAAAGTTTAAAAAAAAGAATAATGAAACCTTAATCACTGGCACATCACAATCTGGCAATAACAGTACTATTTGTTAGGTGGAAAGATGGAAAAGTTCCATTTGCAAAGCAGCAGACTATGTATTCACATTTTTTTACTGCTTGCATTGCAGTGATCTAAATTTGATCAAGTGTCTTTGTCACTGAGAGGCAATAAATGTTTCCCCACTAATTGTTTCAAATGCACGTCTTTTAATTTATTGAGGACATGAGAGTTGGAAACACGAAGTATCTCAGATTTCATGAAAGAGCTGGAGCAATGTTGCCTTGAAATAAAACAGGAGTGTCGAGTTCCTAGAGGAAGAAGTGTATTCCCTGAATGCATTTTTTCCAAACCAGCTCTTTCATATGTCCGAGATTTTAAAGACAATTTTCTCTAGTATTTGTTTACTTGTAAGATGATTAACTTTAATATTTTTCTGGCACCATTGTATATCAGAGGCATCAGAGGGTTATATTGATAGACTTCAAAAATATAACTGCATTGACCAGCATAGCTTTAATATTTAAAGTAAGTTATCTGAATTTGGAAGCACCTAACTTTGGAAACCTGCTATGTCCTGTAGAAAGAAGCGTGGTAGAATGGGAGTGTGTAGTTAATGTGTCCTTTTTAAAGAGAATATTCCTAGTACCAGAATACCAATTACGCTGCTGGCCCTGCAGAAGAACTGAAAGGTGATTGCCTGAATTAAGGTGACATTGGGTGTGAGTGTGATCGAATTTAAGTTCCCTCTTACTATACACAATTGGTAAGCCCTTAGAATCTCCAAATAAATACTTGTGCTTTAAGGTCAGTCCAGACCTCATGGATTGCTTTTCCTTTCCCTGATAAAAGCAGATGCAAGCATGCCAAATTGCTTTGCTCCGGCTTAACCCCAGCACTGTTTGAATTCATAAATGCTACAAAAGGAAAGCTTATTACCGCATGCGACGGTGAAGTGGGAAAATGTCATGCCTACCAAATCTATTTCTTGGGAAGGGGAGAAAAATCTTTTTATTCTTTTACTAAGACCTGGGGAATTAAGTAAGGACTAGATGTGATGTTGATAATCAAGGATTTTTTTTCATATTTTAAATTGATATCAACCCTGTATTTTCTGTTGTCTCTGATATATTTTCTCAGAAATGAGACAGTAAAGGAACTTTTTTCTGTATTGAATTAGAATAATATACCATATGTAAATAGTTTTTATTTTTTATTAAGCTTATTTTACCTATTTTTTTACTATTAAGCAGCTATTCCTCTGAAGTTCTTGGTTTAAAGATAAATTGTTCAAACACTGGCACATTGTTTAGCAAATGAAACAAAGCAGTGCTGCATTTGGGTTTTATATGGTAACTATAGCAGTATTAGAAAGGGCATCAATGAGAGCTTTGCTCTGAATTGATAACAAATACATGGTTTTAAATAACTTAGACAAGAACAAAACACTCCTAAAATAGAGTGCTTGAGGGGAAAGTAGGTTTTCATACTGTAAACAGTGTTCTTTGAAAGCTGGGAGAAGGAAAAAAATACTGTAGCACAGTACAGTAAGTTAAATCATTACATTAATTGAACATTTGTCTATTTGCAGTGTTTTTGCTTTGTGGATGTCAGTAAGATGAATGGTTGAGAAAGGAAGTGAAAGGGAAGTAGTAGTGAGTAAGGTTCAAAACAAAGTAATTAACTTTCATAGGGTGTAAATTGTGGGTAATGTGTTAAGTTCACTTTCCAGAAATTGGTGTAGTGCTGTTGTAAACTGCTACCTGTAATTGACTTAGCAAATCTACAAATACAAATTTTGTGATAATACATTCTTCAAGTTTTAAGGATGACTGACATCTTGTGTTGTATCAATGAATCTTACTTTGTTTCATCAGAAATGTTTCACAGAATTTTGCTTCATTGTAAAGTTGAAATTTTGCATCTAACAGGTGTTGAATCCTTTTCTTTTGGAAGGCGGTGCTTGAACCTGAATGCCTCTCATTGTGGTTCTAAGCCTAAAATAGGGCAGATATTTCTTAAGCTATTTGGTAGACAGCTGACAGTTTGTCAGCCCAATGAGATATTGACAGGATTTTATAGGATGCAGATGGTGGAGGAAAATGTAATATTTCACTGTTAGCATTTTGTTTCTGATGACAATCCACTTATTAGGTTGCTGATTTTCTCACAAAACATAGCATGTGGCTATCTAATTAGATTGCTTTAATGCCTGTTGGAACTGCTGATAGGTTTCTTATAATCCTTTTGCCTTGGGTTGCTGTTATTAAAGGCTAACCTCTCAGTCTTGGAAAAAAAGGCTTGTTCACTGGGCTACACATGAAAAATGCATTATGCTTGATGTTCTGCTTGATTCTCTTGGTTAAAGTGCAATGTGCAACAGAATTCTCTCCATACTGTGGCTCTTGAAGCTGTAGCTGCTGGGCAATAATGGCAAAAAGGTGCTCTGATTACAGTTATAGGGACTCTACTTAATCATAGTTGGTAAGAGATTAAACTTTAATCATTCAATTAAAGCTTTTGGTGCAACTTTTTAAAAAAGAATATCAGTAATGAAAAAACTTGGTTTGGGTAAGTGTGTGTTATTTGACACTGCAGACAGCACTGTCTTTGTGCAGCATACTGCATGTATATTGCACTGGAAGGGTTTGCATTTAATGAGGTACTTGAAGAAAGTGGAAGGATTTTTTCTTAATATGCTTTAAATTGTCCGTGAATGAAACCTACGTGTCCAAGGCTTCACTGTACACTTTTAACTACTAAAAAGGGAACCCACACTTCTGTGTGAGAGCAGGAAGACTGAAATATGGTTTTAGGGAATTGCTTATTTAAAGGCATTCAAAGGCAGTTGCAGAGAACTGAAGTCACCAAGAAGATTTAGCGTAATCAGGGTAAACACAAAACTAAAGTTTGAAGCTATTCAGTTGTCTTGTGAGCAAAAGCAGATCCCAAACTGGCATGTATTTGTTGTTTTATTGATAATACTTCTGAAGAGGAGCTACTGAAATGCATCTTTACCCCACACCACATTTTTGTATCTTAATCTATTCTTAATTTTCAAATTATTCAAAGAATTTCTTGGAATCTCTGCCAGTCTTCTCAAAGAAATGATGTGAGCAAGGAAGGTGGAAAATAACCTATTTTTTCCAGCTACTCTCCTGGAATACCATGTCTGGTGGCTGTTTCAGTCTCAGGTGAGCTGAGCTGAGTGCTAGCAGTGAGTGTTCAGGAGTGGCTTCACTGTACAGAAACTCAAACTTGGGTTCAGTGCCACGCAGTGAGGATGACTTTGGCCACATGTCACATTACGAAATGTTGTAGTTGACCTTTCAAATGTTGGTACTAATAGAGCACAGAAGCTGCAGTAGCCAATTGATTGTTTTTTCCCATGTCAGCATTCTGTATTCTGCATGAGGAACATAAATATTTATCATAATTCACAAGTACAGTTTAAAATAATAGGCAAACCTGTTAACTTGCAGGTAGGTGAACTTGCCTATTCTTGTTATCGTGAAAATGAGATGTTGAATAAGACAGCAGTAATCAGAACCTATTAGGTTTTATGCTGTTTGAGTCAGTACTTTATAAACATTTGTTTCAGTAGATTCTTCTAGTTAATGCTATACTAATACTAATCACTGTTGCTGTCACTCTTTAAATAGTTTTGCAAACTGAATTTCTTCCAGGAAAATCTTTGCTGACTTCCAAGCCTGGACAATGCTGAAAGGTCCTAAAAAGGACTTGCCCATTTCTTATGTGTTTAAAGACTCATTATAAGAATAAAAATTTAGTGATGAATACAGAATTCTAATTTAATTGGAGAGTAGTAGAATGCATTTTTTTCCTCTTCTAACCAAGAAACTGACTTTATTTTCATTTTTTTCCCTACTTGACAAAAGCTAGTTTAAGCCAACCAGATTGTACATACAAAAGGTACAGAAGTTTGGTCCTGTTTGCCGAGTATTGCTCCCTGGGTATATCTCAGCTTCCCCTCACAGGACTGACAGATGCCTAAATGTAAGAGATTGTTCTTGTCATGGCAGGCACTGACACAAATTCAGTTGTGTAAGTTTTTGGCTCTGTCTGATGTTGTCCCTTCTAATGCTGCTGAACAAACCACCTTGCACGAGGTAAGCAGCATGCCCTGTCTGCCTTTTATTGAAAGCTGTTTCTTCTGATCTGTCATGTCATGATGTCCTGTTTGAACAGTGTTCTTGAACAGTTTTGTGTTCAAGCCAAACTTTCACAGCAGTTTTCTGTTGCAGAGTGATCTCCTATGCAGCGTTTGACTGTGGATGAGTATCAAAGGGCCTATTCACTGCAACATGAAAGGCTTTTACCTGCTGTGACTAAACCATGTTAAACTGTTCCAGACATGCAGGTGTACCGTGTGTTGGCAGGAGTGTTCGAGCATAAATACCTGTGTTCAATCACCAGGTAATGAAATCAACAAACTTGATTTGTCTCCTTCATGTGAATTAAAGAAACAGATTGACTAAGGGGGAATCTTGCTGAAGGAGCATTTGCTTCTAAAGAAGTTCTGTCTTTCCTTTGAACTATATTTTGTTCACTACATTCTATGGATCTTCTAATTGCATGTTGTTCAGAAGAGGTTTACTGTAAACTCTGCAGGGTGTGCTCTCAGATGTATTGAAAGAGAATGTGACAAGCTACAGTTTTGTTGAACTAATTAAGTACTTCCTGGCTTTTTAGTGTTCAGAAAACTTGACAATGGTTGTATTGTACTTTCCCCTGTATGTTTTGAAAAAACTGTATTGTAAATGATATAAGAACAAATTTTTTTTGCTAGAGTGGTTCCTTCTGTTGCACTGCTGACCCAGATGAAAAAGCTAAAAAATACAGCTCTGGCCATTTTTTCTCATTATCAGCTGCTTCATTGAGTATTTCCCTATGCACATTGTACAATAAAGTAGTTTTGTAAAAGTAAGGGAAGGAAGACATTCCCATTGACACTCATGGTGTAGGAGAAAAAGTGTTGGTAGAGAAATCTGCTCTCCAAAGGAGGAAGAAGCATTAACAGTGTTCAAGAGAACTTTTGGAACAAATACAGGTATGGGTAGCCCTCTTGCTTGAGAGGGGAGAGTGTGAGTGAAAATTTAAACCCCATAATGGTCTATGGATTCTCTGTCCACTAGAGTGTCCATACTGCAGAGTACCATGTTTTGAGCTTGAGTTCTCAGAGCAAGCTGCCATGGGTAGGGATGAGATGTTCACTTTTGTTACAGCTGTATTCTACTCAAGCCTTTCCCTAGGTTTTTAGAATACATAGGATGTACTTGGGATGTGAAAATGAGATGCTGGTTTGCTTGAGAATGCAATTCAGAGGATCCTGGAGTTTTTTTATTACAATTACAATGTTTTTAGTGTTTTGGTAGACACGAAGAGGTGGAAGGAGCAGAGGCAAAACACAGTTATCTTCAGCAAGATGAAGTAGAGTTAATAATGTATTCCTCTACTTCAAAAACTTTTGAGAAATATTTCAGAAGATATTTTGATGAGTTCTGAGAGAAGTTGGTGGTATCATTAAATAAGTTGACAACTTCTGTAATCAGCTTTTTGGTATTATAGCTCAAGGGAAAGTCAATAAACTTTGATTCCCAGCATTAATGTAATTATTTTTCCCCTCTTTTTTTTTTCTTTTTTTTTCCTTTTCTGGCTCCTTCTGCAGAAGCCTGCAGTAATGTAATATCAGATGGCCAAAAGCAATTCAGTGTTCAGAAAGTCAGTGTCCCCTAGGATGACGTACAAATGTAGGAAGACTGGGGGTGGAATAAATCATTTTCTCTGATCTTGTTAGCGATGAAATCATTATAGAGAAGCAAACGTAATTCGCTGAATATTCTGTGAGATAGAGAAGTATGAAGCTCCTTTGATTATCAAAGGTATTTTTTAAAGCTTTTTTATTTTCCCCTCACCCACAGTAGTTTCCTTACACAGTATACAAAAGGGTGTTCTCATTGCCACTTGTTTTGGTAGTTGTAATATACTACTTTAAGTCAGCTGCTATACTACTTTAAGTCACCTACTATATTTTGGTTGATTGGGCTAATTTGACTTTAATTTTCATCTTCTCCTGACCTTGGTCTAGTGAGAAATTACTTCAAATGTTTCAGTTAAAAAAAACTTGCATTGTGTTTCATATTATTTAATTATTCTGATATTAATGTATTCAATTTCATTCTCATAAGAGAATATAAGACAGGTGAGATGAGTGAATCATTACAATATAAATGCCCTGGTGAATAGTATGGGCCAAAGAACTTGCAAATTGACCTAAAGCCACAAAAGCTTGATCAACCTCCTGTGCAAATACTCTTTTCTGTGGAAAAAAAGAAAAAATAAAGGTGATGCACTCAGTCTTTAAAACCAAACCTTTCCATAGGTTAATCATCAGTGTGGTTATTTGAGGCTGACCAACAGCATTCAGTTGGAAGTGTCGGGGGCAGCATTAACGGTGTGATTTCAGGTGTGATGTAGCAGCTGTGATCATGTAAATCTGCTTTCAGTCACGTGAACAGGCAGCAACTAATAGCCAGCAGAGCAGGCTGGCTTCAGTGCTTGTCTCAGTGTAAGTCTGCCTTGAAGAGTCCAGCACTAAGAACTTTAACTGGGCAAGTACAACTGTGTCTAATTCTTTAACTTTTATAGTGTGGGTTTTGAGGTGGATTGCTTTTCAGTTTAAGTCTGAAGTTGCTTAGAATTATCAGTTGTTATTATGAAGGAGCAATGTCCCAAGTGCTTAAATTTAAGGGTAAAAAGTGATATATCCAACTGGCTGAAGTGTTTATTTTCCAGTTTGGGGAGAGGCTTGCCTTTGAATAAGGTGGACACTTTTTTATTTCATGAATTTAATGAAGAGTGAGAGATACTGCATTTCCTGCTTGGTGGTTACTCTGTAGTTATTCCCTGGGTAAATATTTGTAGAGCACAACTGATACAAGATGCTTTTCTCTGCACTTCCTCAACTTACACTTACAGACATCCAGAGAATCAGTAGACTGTGTCATGGTTCTTCTCCCCTTTGTCTATCTTAGTAACTTCCCCAGAAAAACAGTCTTAGAGCCCTGTCAGTACTGAGGAACAGGTTTCACAAAGTAGTTACCGGTTTGGATGATGTAGCTGAGCATGTATAAATTCCACTATGTCCATTACTAGACAGTGAGAATTTGGTGACCTGTAGTAATTATATTGTGTGATCTTTCAAAAGAAGGACTGAGCTCGCATAATTGACTTAGGTACTTTGAAAAATGGTGCTTTTTGATGTTTATCCTATACAACTGATATTTTCTAGCATTTAATAGGAAGAACATTTTACTATGTGTAAAACTGAATGAAGTAATCTAAATGTTCCTTCCTTGTGGTTCCTCCTTGTTTTTTTCTAATTTCCCTTGTGGAAGAAACCAGTAATCAGAGTAGCAGACCTCTGGCTGATAAGACCTGTTTTGTGAAGACTGTAAGTAGTGGTACACTTTGAAATGCTGCCAGGCCTTGCATAAACCCAGAACTGATTTTTCTTGCCCCCGGCAAGAAAGCAAGATCACAATGCTTTATTATTGAGGCAGGTTCTTGAGTAGTGTAGCTAGACCTTAACAAAATTTATCAAATGGAAACTTCATTTCTGCAGGTAGGAAAACTCGGTTGAACTTCTATTGTTGTTTGTGTGTGCTTTATTTTTCTTGTGTCACTTTCTTAAAATGGTTGGTTTGTTTGTTTTTTTCTGAAGCCATAATTTCACCTTTCCTGAGCATGTATTTTACCCTTTGAAGTTATCATTAGAGTATTTCCTTTGGCAGTATATTTTATTGGAGCATTAGCAATGCAGTTGAGTCACTGAGAAATGTGGAAGCCATGGGCACATGAGGCTTGCCTGGTAGTTTTGTGTTAGTAATAGGATTTTTTTTTTTAGTGGTCTTTGGTAGAGACAACTGTCAGTAATGTTTACCTTGGCAAAAACAAGGCATTGGGAGTAGAATAAGCCATAAAGAGAGTATGTAGGTAGCACATGATGATAATGATGGTGCTTATTAGCAGATGACACATTTGCATGTGAAACAGATTGGATAAAGAGCTGTCCTGTACACTCTACTTCTGGAACAGCCAGTGCCAGTTGATAAATAAGTATTTAATGGGCTTAATGACTTTTTGCATGATTTCTTGAAGAATGTCTGTGGTTACAGTTAATGATAGCATCACAGGATTATTTTGCGTAGTGACTCGTATTTTCTTTTCAGGTATGTGTATATAGAGATCATTAAAGTTCTATTCATGGTGCAAACATTTACATAGGTTCAAAATCCTGAATGACCAAGCAAATTTTATAGTTTGAAGTAATCTTCCACAGGCAGTTGACTGTATGACTAATAGAATTACGCATGCGTAAAATTGCTTTTACTGGAGAAGCCAAAATGCAGAATAATAGCTTGTCAAGCTGTCATTTGCCAGTGAGAGCATAGATTTTGTAGTCCAAATTAGGTTGTGTTCTTTTTTCTTTTTGTCAGGTCACATTCTAATAACCATATTGTGCATTAAACCCTGTGATTATCTGAACACTTGACAGATGGTAGGATGTTAATTTATATGTAAGAGACAGTGATTGCCTGCATAGCAATGGCATTCAACAAAATATGAAATGTCAAAATTCCCTTTTTTTGTTATGTCTTCACTTATTTCAGCAAGGTAATTCTAGCAGAGGAATATTTTGTGTAGCTAAACATGTGCTTCATTTACTACTATTAACAGGTTTTGGAGTTTTGAATCTTAATTCTTGTATTGAGAGCTGTTTACATGATGGTCTAGTGCACAAGAAAATTGTAGAGTACAGTGAAAGTGAAAGAGGTTATTATATTTATGAGTCTAAAGTTTTTAATATGCATATGTTTTAAGGAAAATGAGATTACTTTTAGGTTTATTTAAGAGTTACTGTGATACTGAGTTGGCTTTATGATAACACAACTGTCCTAATTTATACCACAGTTCCAGTAGTCGTTATCAAAATGAGTAGTTAGTTGCTCCTAATGTCTTATTTAATTGTAATCTGAACTTGTGTAAAATGTCATGGAAAAAAATGTTTTTGAACCCAAAGGATTTTGCCTCTTTTCTGGATTTGAGACATTTGATGCAGTAACATAGAGCTGAGGGAGAAGTGTAAAAAGTGGCACAGTTCAGTGCCACGCACTCGATGAAACTTGAAATAACTTTCTAAAGCTGCAATACAACTACCCAAAGAAACAAGCTAAAGTCACAGTTTTCCTTAACAGTGCTGTTTTCAGAAAATTCTTTCTACCTTTAAATCTTGTCAAGGCATTCCTTATTCCCTTGAGTTTATCGTATACAATTCCTCTCTACCTGCAGTTCACAGGATTTGCTTATCTGTTACCAATTGCTTATCACTGTTACTCATGTTATCTGCTGGACCTTCAACTAAATGGTAGCAACTTTGAGTTGAAAAACTTTCCTTTTTATGAGTCAAAATTCCCAGAATACTTGGCTTTTGAACAAAGAGTTTAAGTTTGTTGTTCTATAGTACTGAGGAAAAGAAAAAGAGGAGGCCAAGTATTTAATTTGCTAGAAAGAGTTTTCCAGCAGAAGAGACTTGAGGCAGAAAATCCCAAGTCTTAATGATGTATTTTTGCAGTTCAATTGTCTTTGGCTGAGACCTCATTATTATGCATTTATAATAAATCACTGCTGTATTTAGGTATTCAGTAACTCTTGACTTAAGAGAGAATGCGTTCCTTATTAATCTTCCTTAATCACTAAGAAAATTAGTTTTCTGTAAACTGTTTCAGTACACCAAGAAAGGAGTCATCAACCCCTAGAGAGTGGTAATTACTTTGCTTGTGCCACAGCAGCGTTGTGTTGTTTTCAGTGTGTGGGAAAGGCTGTGAATTGGTACTTCCAGGGTGCAAACAGCAAATATCATTTCTGTTGAGTATATAAGTTATAGGAATTCCTTGTTGGCTTCTGTGCTTGGGGAAAAACGTGGTCATCAGTGTAGTCACTATGTGTTATGTAAATACTCACAACAGAAATATTGTCTCTGAAGCATCATTTTCTTTAGGAAGAACAGCATGTACAAGAATTTCACAAACAAAATAGGTTGTACTTCATAGGCTGCTACTTTAGGCTGAATGTTGTAATCTCTCGGGCATTATGAAGATATGTTCAGTCATGAATGCTTGTGGCATTTTGAAGGACTGCAGAACAGTGCAGTGTATGATTACCTGTGCTTCATGTTATAATGACACTTCATATAAACTTTTCCAAATTTACGGAAAAGCATTGTCTATTATAATAATCAAGTATGTACTGCAAAACTGAGAAATTAAAATGTAAGTACCAGCATTTTTGTAGCCATTCCATTTGTCTGCGGTTTTGCCTGCAGTTTCCTATAAAAGCCCTATTAAAGTGCATTTAAAATAGAAGATGTAATTGTTGAGATGAGCTTTTTCTCTACGAAATAGTAGGGAAAAAGCTACCAGGCCTGTCTATCAAACTTAGCTGGTGTTTAGTATGTCTTTTTTTGAAAATACATTCCTTAACTTTGGAGTAATGTAGTGGTTCCTTTTTGGATTTTTAATTTATTAATTTTCTATGGTGATCTTAATAATTGGGCTTGAAGATGTTGGCACACAGTCAACAAGTTAGTGGTATATCTGTCATTTCTGGATGAAAGTTCTTCAGCTGAGCATTAATGACCTCTTACAATTTTTTTTTCTAATGGTTTTGTGGCTTCAGTTCATTGTTCACAGGCTTTCTGTCCTGCTGAAAAGCACTAAGAGTCCCCATGGTAGGATAAAGAGTAACTGTCTGAAACACCCTAGCTAAAGCCTTAAGTAGTGTTACAATGTTATTTTAACACAGTTGTCAATGTAAATATTCCTATTTCTGTTACAGGTGTTGTATCTGGTTTGATATACTTTTGTTACCTGTTTTCTGTAGGATTGGATAAATATAGGGCATTATTTAAAGCACACTACAGCAGCTGTAATGTGGTATTGTAGTATTTAACTAATTCATGTGTTTATATACAAGTGACAAAGGATTGCCCTGAGTGGTTTTTTTTGTGGCTTGCTGTTGAAACCTTTGATAGATGGAATTGCATTCAGAAGATTAAAACTTTTAACGGAGGCCAAACTATGAAGTTCCCCTGAAGTGTCCTTTGAAAAGAAAAACTTGAACAAAATTATTTTAATTTAAATAATATTTTTTATTTTCAATAATGAATTATTCTAAATGCCTTTTTCTTCATGTGAAAGCCTCTTCCATGAAATTGGCTTCTGTAAGGATGTGAAATGAAGACTTAAAAATGCACTGAATAATGCATATGCAATGTCTGTATTAGCAACTGTTTGAGGGGTGTGTGGGGAACTAGCATACCTCATGATTTAGAGACTTTTTTCCAGACCTAAATATGTTAGAAATTGTGGCTCAGTGGAACACTAGAGTTGTTGAAATCGATAAATCACACATAAAGGAGAGAAAAATATTTGTTCTTACTGGGAATATGAAAGAAATGAACAAAACTGTGAACAAGTGAAGGGATTGGTAACTTCAGAAGTGAAAGAGATGGTTTTAATTAGAGAGAGCAAACTTTTCTGAAAGCAATGATGTATGGATGTTCAGGTTCCAGGGAAGCCTGAAGCTGCTTCTAAATGTTATATTTTGAAGAACTTTTTGTGGCACAAAGCCTGTTTCCTTTTGAGAGAGCAGCATGCTCAGCTAAGAATTTGCTAACCATGCTAGCTGGAAGAAAGAATGTTGGTGCTCAGAACTCTTGCTGCATCTCAAATTCCCTCTTCATTCTGAATAACCTTGGTAACCCTTTGAGAGACCAGTTACCTTGTCCACCCTGGTTTCATCGCTCACCTTGTCGGTTTTGCAATGAACTCCTTCCTGTTGCAATCTTGTCTTGAAGGCAGATAAAAATCAGGGAGCGAAATAATAAAAAGTACAGTGAAATATTTCAGTATTTGCCGTGAAGCTCCACTGGAAATGAAGTTTACAGATTTGCAGTCAGAAGTAGATTCTGTGTTGAGGATTCTAGAGCACTGGCAGACTGAGTAACTCTTCAAAGTTGATTGCAATGTTTGTGGCTGCTTGTGATGAGAATGAATTCTATAAATGCATAGTGGTAATTCTGTATGTAGCTGAAAGAAGAGAAGTAATATGTCACCTTTTTCTTGTGATTTTTGATATGGTGTGGAGCACAGTTTCACTACACCTAATGTCACTTGAGTACTACTTATGAAGTGACATTTTACTTGACAGTGAGGTGTGTTTTCAAATAGGAATTATGTTTCAAAGTACTGTTTGAAATACTGAGCTTGTTTCTCTTCCTACAGTATATCCATCTAAAGATCTCTCAGCATTTCATAAGCATTAATGAAATAAGCCTCACTGCAAGCCAGGTATTATCCCAATTTCACAGATTGCAGGGAGGTTAATTAACTTGCCCAGAGTCACTCAGTGGTCTGTGATGAAAATTGGTTTCTATTTAAAAATGGATTTGTCATCTCATGCTTCAACCATTAGGCTGCGCTTCCAAAATAATATTTGTGGTTGCAAATAATGTTTGGCTTATTATCAAGTTACCATAAGCTTTGTCTATGCACAAAATTGAATTGAAGTGGCCGAATCAGTTTTAACTCTACCTTCTTACATTCCGACTGAATGGAGTTGGGTTTGAGCTGGACTTAATCTAAAAGAAATTTAAACCAGGTAAATAGAGACGTAGACTTGGCATTAAGTTTATTTAATATGCAAATTTGTGCTAGTTTATGTCAAAGGACCAAGTAAAACTAATGTTCCTTATTGGTCTGAGTTTTTAATAGAAGCATTATAATTTCACTTAATCTGATTTAACAGAAATAGCATAATTTGAAAAGTGAGGGGAAAAGACATTTTTCACATAACTTTGGAAGTCCATCAGGCATGTGACCTGTTCATTCCTATTATTTCAGTTGAATAGCCACCACGTTTAATTAAAAAAAAAAAAAAGTTAGTTTCCTGTTAAGTGTTTTCGCTTTCATTAGTGAAACATACAAATTCAGCTGGAGAAATGTATTAGTTTTAAACTATAAAACTTCATTTCTGGGAGATTCCTTCTCTATAGTTTTGTTGGCTTGGTAGGAAAGAAAGTAATTTAGGAGAGAGGGCTTTATTCTTCTTGATTTATAGCCCCATTTTCCCTGGTTCTTTACCCAAGTATGCAAATCTGGTTGTGAAAGTGTTGATTCTTGAGTCTTAAGAAACCTGCAACTTCTTCACACTCCCACTGTTGACTCTTTATGTATCCTCTGACAGGTCACTTCAGCTGGTTTTAATATACTTTCTGGATTTACAAAATTGGCACAATGCTTGCGAAATGCTTTGCAAATTTGAAATCTGTTTTGATAGGGAAAGTGTTTGTTTTATTATAAAAGTGTAGGAAGCTTTTCAAAATGGAATGATCTTTGGTTTTGACTAGATTTAATTTAGTAAATCCCAGCTAAATGCAATTCTGTTTAATGAAAGACTGGAATTCATCACCTAATTAACAGCACTTGACTTTATGCACCAAAGTGCCTGATTTTAAAATAATGTTTTCTTTCAGTTTTTTTATTTTTAATAAAGTATTTTAGAGCATAAACCTTTCTTAAAATGCCACATAAATGTCTCCATATAATTGCTGATTAGCTGTAATGCAACACCTATGTAGGGCATGCAGTTGTGGATCTTTCCTTTGAGCATTGCTGCATCTATGGTACTGCAGTAATGCATAGGTGAGTGCTAAATTTAAACTAATTTTTTGCATCTTCAAATGCAGTAAATCTTTAACATCTAAGTTAATATGTTCAGATATATATTTTTTTAGAAATAAGGTGTTCAATGAGCCTTTTGGTACTTCCTCCTCATTATCCCTCCTTTTACATTAATTGATTTTGTTTGAAGGCCAGCATATATTTGTAGCTCACCAACTGAAGTTTCCCTCAGTTTCTTTTTTTTTTTTTGGTTTTTTTTTTTTTTTGTCCAAGCAATGAGAAAATTTCTAAGACTGTTCTGAAGGTAGTGGTGTACTTGCTGCTGACAGCAAAAATCTGTCTCTTCACTTGTATCTAATTTCCATAAGGACTCTGTGGCCTGGAAGTGCAATATAATATAAATAATGCAACATCCCAACCGGGGAAAAAAGAGTTTGATTTAATTAATGTTCATCCAACACATTAGTCCTTCATTACATGTAATTACTTGGGGACTCAAAGTAGGCACAGCTGTAATATGGCTGGTGTTAAAGTTGAGATTTCTCAATAATGCATCTCATAGGTTACTTTTTCATGTTTCCTTCAAGTTCCCTTCTCTGAGTGTTGTGCAAAAAATGACTTCAGTAAGAAGTGGATTGACCAGGGAATGTTTAGTCTTGCTGCCACTCAGGTGTCTGGGAGAGCACACCGAATTAATCAGTTACAGGGATGTTAAATTTATAGTGGGTAAAAGCTTTCTGTGTTTTCAGACTATTCCTTGAACACAAAGTGATTGCACCCTCGAGGCAAAGAGCCTCAATGAAAAGTGGCTGTACATAAATACAAACTAAATTCCTAGGCAAACAATTCCTAAACTTCAAGAATGTGTTGTAAAGGAAAGCAGAGTGCCAGCCAAAGGCAAATGTCAAGGTTTGCCTAATTATATTTGTACTGTTAAAAAAAAGAATCAAGTTATACGTTTCACCAGAGTATTTTACTTGATAGTATTCGTACTCTTGGTCTTAAACTGCATTGTTGAAAGCATTTATTTGACACTTTTTGTACATATGGATACTCTGGCCAAGGGACTTAATGATTTGCACTTGCATCCAGCTAATGCTCTTCACTGTAAAAGAAATGTTGTGCAGTCACGTAGAAAATTGTTCTCAGTACCTGGCCATGCTGAGAACAGAATTTGCTAAGAGTAGCACCCAGATTTTCTGTGAATGGAAGTCCAGTCTCTTCTGTTGATTTATTCCTGAACAGAAATAAATTTTATGTGATATTCTCAAAAAAAACCCAAAAAACCCCAAAAAAACAAGTGCCACTTTCGAGGGAATAGATATTCAGGTAACTCTGTACTTCTGTGAGCAGGACAATATTCATTGGTTGTGTATTGCCTAGTAACAGGGTCAGGTTTATTATAGTCAATATTTTCTCTTAATATTACCCTCAAATATTTTGAACATTGAGTAGGTGTTGTCTATGCCCCAAAAATATGACATTGTGTCCCAGGTCAGTTAGATGCTGTTGAGAATTTACTTCAGATTTGTGTAGATATGTTTGAATGTCCTGTCAAAGTTGGAAATGAAAGGGTTCGTTGTTATTATTATTATTGGTAGATCTTGGCAACTTATTTCATGTTTCTTTGTAATTGCTGAAGGTTAAAAACCTTCAGTCACAGTTTGCTGGGATTTATGGACTGACAGTTCCAGGCAGGGTGTGGGAATTTTCTTTTCCCCCATGTTTGCTACAGCCCTCAGGGTTTTCACAGGTGTTTGAGCCTTTCCATATTTTCCCTCATGTTAAAGTATTTTGGTTGGTAAATAAGACTTAATAAGAGTAGTAATGTAGTTCCTCTGAGCACTTGGGCTTGGGAAAGCTAATACCTGCTGCCAAGGGAGTGAGCATCAAAAGAGACCATGGATTAGTGCTGACTCTGAAAGTTTTTATCTTTTCTCATTCAATCTTATTTCTAACACTTGCCTGTGGCATGTCAAGAGTGTAAGAATTCTTCCCTTCGAAAGTCTTGCGTGTAATAAATGGAATTGTTTTATTAATACTCAAATTTGTTGTAGTTCTGTCTAGTGACTCTGAAATGGTTTTATGAAGGATTTAAAACACATTAAAAAATCTACTAAAAAGACATCTTGACAAGTGAAAATTTTGGAGGAAAACTGACTTCCTTTTGTCTTTATAATAATAACAAGGAAAATAGCCTAGTTCAACTTAAGGGCAGACCACAGTGCTGAAGGTGTGCCTGATCAAATGGCTGTTGAAGATAGTAATTTATGAACAGCAAAACTGTTTAGAAGATTTTTTTTCACTGACTTGCTTTGGGCATAATGTACAGAAATCTGTAATATAGGAGACAGAGCATGTTATTAGCTGACTGAAGAGAAAGATGAAGTTGTAGCAAAAGGTTGGTTTCTCTTTTTGTGTCTCTGTGTTCAACCATTTTTTTGCCATAGCCCTGCTTTCCACTTTTCTATTGCACTTTTCCCTCAAGTACTTCAGTGCAGTTCTCTGAGAGCTGAAGACAAAAAAAGTGTGGATTTAGAGCTAAATAATGAAAAGCAGGGATGAGAATCATCTGACTCCTATTTATGTTTATATTTGGAGTATAAGAACTGTGTATCAGCAACAGAAGCTTGAAAGTAAAAATGAACAAAAAAGGTGTTATTCCTGTGCTTTGGCAGCATATGTAGCTTAACGTGGGAGTTACTTTGTGCTAATAAGATTGTGTTTCATGCCTAAAAGTGATGTTAAACACAAATGAAAACCTTTTCTAGCTGTTATAACAACTATGAGCTTCAAATTAGTGTTGGTTTATACCTGCTGTTGCTTTAACATAACAGCCCTCACAGTGGAATGCCTCACCTGGATCAAGTTGAATGTATGCATAAATCTTTGCAGGACTGGAACATTTCATTTAATGCAAAATGGTCAACTTTTTATGGTTCTACACTTACTGTTTTTGTAAACCAATCTATGATTTAATTATGGCAGGGGAAATTGTATGAGATTTATGATAAGCTGTCTAAAATGATAAGCTGTCTAAACAATGACATTTTCTAAGTTTTTTTCAAGGAAGGAGATTAAATAAATGTAGCTTTTCCTAGAGCTAAGGTAGATTTTTTTTTTTTGCTGTGTGGTTTTTTTTTTTTTTTCCCTTTGACAGAGCTGGATGTATCCCTGCACATCCTGTAGTTCGAGAATGTTTGTTTAATGAGGATCTCCTAGTCTTTGCTGCTTCTCCCTTTCTGTACCCCTGGCTCAAAGGAGAAAGGCAAAAAAGCTTGTATGTTTACAGGGTCTTGGTAAAAGACTGTAATTACCATTATCTTACCACTGTTCTTACTTTGCTGTATGGCTGTTTTGGTACTCTCATCTATCATGTCTTGATCATCTTTTGATCAAGACTCTTAACACTTCTGCCTCTTTCTAGGCACAATGCTTAGTCTGGGAGAGTTTACTAATTGTCCTTGGCTCCTTTCACATTCAGGAGGGGGAGAAGCTGCTGCAGAGTGTGAGCACCTCCAGTGCAGCTCGCCAGGCTCTGCTGCCTCCAGGGACTGTAAAGGGAGCTGTGCATGACTGAAGACACACAGGTTGCTGTCATACTTTAATGTCCCAGACTTGATTTTTGTTGTAAAGCAAGGAAAATAAGATTTTTAAGACCAGGCTAACAGTTTGACGCTTGTTTGATGCAATATTTTGGTTGTATTTAGAGAAGCTGCTCATCAACTGTGGGGTTTGAGGTCACTTCTGCCCAACTTTGCAGCATGTCCCAACTTAACGTATTCACATAATAAGCATGATATAAGAATTTGCATGCCTGAGAAGGTCAGAACTTGTGACTTGAACTTGAGTTCTGGCAGTTCAGAGGATGTGATACTCAGACTTGCTCTGAATGTGGCAAATTGTGGGTTTTTTTTCTGGTTTTTCTTTTTCCCATGAAGAACAGCAGTAAATAGTAAAGTGTGTCTTTTCAGTGATTGCTGAAGTTCTTGGTCTGAAGTAAAGATGAAAATTGTCCAGTCTTTTACTCAAATAACTGATGTTAATGGCTTTTATTTTGATTGGCAGGAAATGCTTTGATCATAACTTGATTGAAAAACCTAAGACTCAAACTGCTGTTCTAAATTTTACTGTTCCTTTGTACAAGGAATGAATTACTGGTGATAGAATATACTAATTATTTATTTTGAGAAAAGAATTAATTTTTTTAGTTAAATTTTATTGAGACTAAATTTTACTTGAAGTTGTGATACATGCAATTTTCTAAGACATATGTAAATGAACTCATTAGTGCACAGTCATAATGAAATCTATTTTGGCCCTGGGATAATTTATCGTTTCAAAGCACAACATGCCATTACTGATTCAGAAAAAAAAATCTGTTTCTTTAAATGTGGTATTATTTCTATTTCTTCATTCCATCTTACATATGCATAGCACCCAACATAAGGGAGATGTATTTCCCCTCCTTTATATTTTCAAGTAGATGTTCAAACAGACTTCAAAGTTAATCTTGCAGTTAGGCCAGTGTAGAAGCAGAGTAATCTGTGGTGACAGGCAAAGGGATAAGGGTGGAAAGGGTCCTTCTGAGATGCTGCTAGGATAGCATTTATGGACTTATCCCAGGGGAGCTGCTTGGTATCCAAAGCAAGTTTGAAAGCGCTTGCAGAATTGGCAGCTGAGTGCAAATAGAATATTTTATGTGGCACTTCAAATATTGTGATAAATTTGCTCAAAATAAATCTATGCTTCCTGCAGTCATTTTAGATTTTGTTGTCGCTAAAATAAAATCTCAGTGTGCTCGTAAATTTTTATTTAGCATGTAACATGTAAAGTTCATTTTCTACACTTGTGCTAATTCTTTTTTTGCTCTGATTTTACAGAAATAGTTGTATGAAAGTACAAAAATTTGGTTGTACTATTACTCTGCTATATGATTTGGTTGGAATTTTTGTTCTGGTCTTTTTTAGTTTTGTTTTTTGTTTCAAGAAAAGTATCTGAGTGGCTTAAAAAGCCAAACTTGGTGCAAAAATACATGAATTGATTCACCAGCAGCTTTTGGATCCTGCTAATGCCGTTCAGGGCGTTGGATTTGTACCTTATTTGTTAATGGTCTGGAGTGGATCTTCAGTAACAGATTAGTGTCTTTAACAAAGGCAGGGTTTAAAGTTTCAAGCGTTTATGTGGATATAAACAAGATTGTGTTTTCCAGTTTTTTTTTTGTTTGTAATTGTTTAGTGTATGTCTCTCTCTTCCTCTGAAATGGGTTTGTGAGATAATCTGATGGATGTAATCAGAGCTCGCCAAAACATTTGCTGGTTTCTGCTTAGAATCTCATTGTGGGGGGTTTGGAGAGGCCTGAGGCTGATCTGCACTGAGCTTTTTGTTGACAGATCTTGAATTGAGTTTGCTATTCTATGACTTGGTTCTTTAGCTCTTAGCTACAGGGATCACTTTAAAAACCAATTGCAACCAAACCCAATGGAAGCAACCCCTCAAACAAAGCTTTATGAAGTCATTCTAATCCAACATCAGACAAAACCCCAAACAGCCATGAAAATAATTAAATTTTAGGTCACTGTAAAAGACCTAGGCCTATGAATATGGAGGCCTTTTATCTGTTAAATTTGTTTATATATTAATAGATTATATATCTAGTATTCTGATTTACAATTATAATAGGTATTTTGGCTTTGGAGAACTCATAAGACTATATATTTTCTGAAACTTTAGTTTACTGAATGTGCCCTACCTTCTAAAATTCATCAGTCTTGCCATTGGAGTGCAATTACTGGAAAGTGTGCTGGATGTGCTGGAGTTGCTTTGTGAAAAATAATTCCACACACCCCCAACCACCAACTCCTCCCCCCCAAACCAAAGCAAAATAAATCCAATTAAAACCTTAATTAATTAGTAACTAATTCATTTGGAAAGAAAAAACAGTTCAAGTATATACTGTAATGTGTTTCATTTTGCCAGAGATCTTGACCTCTCTGGCATACCCGAGGTACCAGATGCAAAAATCTTAATGAGCAGAAAAAAAATGAAAACCAAATGGATTATATAGATTGTGGTTTAAGAAATTATACTGGCAGATGTTAAAAATATCCCTTGGAGTGGACAATTTGGTTAATGTAAATTATTTTTGTAGGTTTAATGATCCATGGATAGTAAATGTTTCTCATTTGTTACAAATACCCTGTGTCAAATCAAGAATAAGCTGCTGTTTTGTTTTGCTTCATATTTACACAATCAATTTAGCTCCTTTAACCCTGCTTAAAGAAATTATGGAGAAGTTTCCAGTGATGTTGATAAATTTTCTGAATTTCTATCTTTTGTCCTTGAAATTTCTGCTTAAGTCTCCCTTCTTTAAATTGCTTATTAAAGTTACATTGGAAGCACAGCAAACATGACAAAGAAATAGAGTCTATCTGGAACTTTGTTTTCTTTTCTGAGGTATATAAAGAAAAAGAAAAAAAAAGCCTTTGTGCCAAATATAATTTTAGGAAGGAATACAATCTGAAATGGTTTGAAATGCTCCTCTTTTTTGGGAACAAAAATCAATTAGGCTTACTTTAGAGTACATAGTATTTTGATTATTGCAAAAGGGATGTGATCTCATGTTCACAATCTCTTAAGAACAGGATGAGTAGACAGAGCTGGTTCCTGGTAGTTCTTCTGTCATCGTGACCTTACCACTACTTTTGTTTAATTCTGTGAAATACAATTGACTCCTTAAAAGCAAATTGCTTAAAAAAACATGGGAATCAAAACTGGGCCATTGAAAATGGAACTCAGTTCCTGGTTGTGGTTCATGTTCCTTGTGACCTTGATATGGAGGCCAAATTCTGTTGTTTCAGTGTCTTTTAATATGTGGTAATAGATGTTTTAGAACAGTAATTTACTTAAGTATGAATTAAATGAAAAGTACAGGGGTTTTCCTTTTTTTATTAAGTACAGAAAAAGTGAAGTGCAGGGAATGAAAGTGCTTTATAAGATGAAATATTCACATAAATGTTTGAATATTTCCATTTTGCTTAAACCTTTTTATTTCCTTATTTGCAGCAGAAATGTGCTGCTGCTGACAGTGATGACTGAACCATGCTTATCTGTCCTCTTTTGCAGCTTCACAGTGGGAAGCCTTGCAGCCCTTCCCATTTGGGCAGGGTGACCAGTTTGAGGGAACAAGCTTTTTAGCTCCATTTTGTACTTATCGCTCTGGGTCTTGATTGCTTCTGGTTGTTTGATTGCTTCCAGCTCTCTTCAAGGGGACTTGCCTGTAATTGCATGAAATTGAGCAAAAAGAGTTGCATGGGAATATTTTGAGGTGGCATATTGATAAACCAGTGCTGCCTTAGCAACCAGTGGTGCTCAAGTGGCTTAAATTAAAAAAATAGTCATTAAACCTCCAAGTAGCCTGTGGACAACTTAAAAGCTCTGGTGGAGGAAAAAGAAGTTGAACAAATTAATGACTTATTTGGTGTTACTTGGGAACTTTTCAGTGTTGGAGATCTCACCCAGTATGACAATGCACTGGAGGACTTGGCTCACTATGGAACAAGGTGACCCATGGCTTCTCCTTTGTGGCCATGTTTACTGCCACAAGAATGTCTCTTTATGTGATGAGCTATAGAAAACACCACCACAGAATGGTTTGGGTTGCAAAGGGCTTGAAAGATCATCTCGTTCCACCAGCCCTGCCATGGTCAGGGACACCTTTCACTGGACCTGGTCGTTCAGTGCTCCATCCAACCTTCCAGGACATCCACAACTTCTCTGACCAGCCTGCTCCAGCACCTCAGCACCCTCACAGGAGTGAGGTACTGGGACAGGCTGCCCCAGGAAGGATCCTATGATCAGAGTTGGGTGTTCTCCAGGGGCTTCAAAAAATATATTTATTAACTGATTGGGAGAGAAGGAAATATAAAATAGAGATATATTTAACAATATTTTCTGTTTTGGAATTGTTCTGTGGATTTTTAAAATACTTTTCTGATTTACAGACATTTTACTTACCACTTAAGAGATGATGGATGATGTGCTTTGCATTGAGGAACAGTCTACTTTTAATGTAATGGGAATCAGTTTATAATAAAGCTTTTTTCCTCCCACAGGAGAATTCTTAGCCTTCAACAAACTTGTACTTAAATGCTGACTTTTTAATAGTACAATTTAGGTTAAGCTGTTTAAAATGAAGGTTGAACATAACATTTTTGTTTTTAATACATGTTATGGTTTAACCCCAGCTGATATCTCAGTACCACCTAGCCCCTTGCTCACTCCCCCCTTCCTTCCCCCAGTGGGGAGGAGGATCAATTGGAGACAAAGTATATAACTCCTGGGTTAAGGGTGGTTTAATAATGGAAACAAAGAAATATAATAATAATAACAGTGACGATAATAATAGTAGTAATAATTGTGATGAAAGGGGGACAGTGAGGACTAAAAGTGGAGAGAAACAAGTGATGCTCAGTACGATTGCTGAGCACCCACTGGTGCCCAGCCTGTCCCTGAGCAAACATTGGCAGCTCAGTCTATACCAAGATCAAGCAGATTGGGTTTTTTCTTAAAGGTAGAAGAGCATCTTTGTGTGTGAAATTTATTGAAGAAGTGATAATAGATTAAAATGTGTGCTTGGGCATTTGGTGTGTAGAATTTCTAAAGCCCATCTAAACCAGCTATATTCAGGACTCAATTATTGGCTTTTTAGATTCTCTTATACTCTGTTAGACCGTTGTGCTCTGTTTTAGAGTTACGTGCATTTATTGATTTGGGACATAGGCCAGTCCCTAATTGTTTCTTTCAAGTAGCATTTGTTGAGAGTTCTGACTCCATTGTACAAATTCAGACCATACAGTCCTTTGCCATATTATGACAATCTCCCTGAGCAATTTTAGAAACTGTGGACTTGATCAATCCTAGTCTTTGTCATGCCAAATTCTTTCATACTTAAGGCATCTTGAAACTACTTGTCTGTTGCTAGTTGCTGTTTTTTGTTTTTTCCCACGTGTTAGTCTGTGTAGTTATATTGTGGATATCAGTCAATATCTCTGCCAGGTGGAAGCATTTTGTGTGTCACTTTACCTCTGAATCCTCTTGTGTACCGTTTTCTCTCTGCAGTCAAGCAGCTCCTCAATCTTTTGGACAGATTTATGCAGCTCCTCTCCCTGGAGGAAATTTCAGTTATGTTTTTTTGCTGGTTGGTTATTTTCACATCACTGTTCCCCAAGCCCCCAAAATTAAAAAAGTGCTTATCCCCCAATCCCTCAGTTTTCTTTCATTGCAGCTCAGACTTTCCTGTTTTGATTCTCCTTTCATTCCATTATTTGCAAATAGTTATGGAGGAGAAAGTCTTCTTATTTCATATATATATATATATATATATATATATATATATATATATATATATATATATATATATATGTATATGGTTTGTTAGAAGAAATAAAGGATGTCTTGCCTATTAGCAATACTCTTAAGGGAGGGTTTCTGGGGTGGTGGCTCATTCCCCCCCGCCATTGTAATTCTGATAACCAAAAAAGAAATTTCCCTGTATTTGATTTAAAACCGTTCAGGAAAAAAGTTAAGTCTCTCCTGGATTTTGGAATATATTTCTCTAATTGAATGTGACAGACACCCATTTGAAAACAAAGATTATTTCTAGTCTTTAAATTAGTCCTGGAGCTGCAAATATCACAGTAGTGCTGAAGAATAAAGGAAAGCTTGGGGTGAAAGAAGTTTGATTTAAGTTCAGCAAATATGAGTTCAGTTCTTGACTCTTGCTCCTTCCTGACTTCATTCCTGACAGTGGTAAAATAATTTTGGTTTTGACCAGTATTTTGAGGATTGTTTTCATTATTCCTAATGACTTAGAACGTAAAAGGAATGTAGATGTGGATGTAAATTATTTGGAAAAATTTTACCTTGCAGTCTTTGCTTCCATATGAGAGATAGATGATAACTCTGTTCCTTTATCTCAACTTATTTTATCTTCACCAAACAGGGGAACTGGTCTCCTGCACATGAGCAGCCACCATCCCAGTAGGACATTCTGGGAGTTCCAGAACTCACAGATGGGTGTAGGGGATTCATTCCTGAAAGTGCACTAGGCTGTGTTGAAGAGTCTTCAAGGTCTCGAAAACTGCAAGTGAAAGGCACTTTTCTTAGTGCATTTGTACAGAAATATAGTAAAAGTTTCTATTGTGTCAGCAGATTTCTCAGCTAGGCTGATGTTCAGCATACCCCTAAAAAAGCAATATAATACAGTTTTGGTGGATATAGATCTTTTATGCAAAATGTCCATGCCACTGGAGTCTCTGCATTAAAATTCCAAGGAGGAATATTTTGTTTTAGCTTTCCAGTAGAAAAATTAAAACAACAAAATACAGAGCAGCAACAAGAATTCAACTTCCCAGATAGAAAAAGTATGAGAAGAGTTTTTGTAAGTATTTGGTTGTCTTAAATGCCTTGTCAAGGGGCTGGCCAGAATTGGATTTCAGTCCAAGTTAATGGCAGAACTGATAATAAGAGCTGTCAGCAAGGAGCAATAGAGTAACTCTGATTTCTTGGCATGTCAAGAATTCCAGGAAGTACTGTGTTTCTCTGAGACAGAGTGACTCCTACAGTTGTGTGGGAATGTATTCAGTGTCTTCAGAAGACAAATATGTTCCGATCAAAATTAACCTGGATGATGCATAAAAAACTGGGGACTGAAATAGGCAGTTGTTTGTGCTGACTGGAAGGGTGCCATTTCAGTCATGTCCTTGCCCACCAACCTGTGCTGCTCTGTTTCAAAAGATGTCTTCCCAGCCACTTTCTTTTTAGAACAAAATAAAAATGTCCTTTGCTTGTTGACACCTATGGAATAATTCATTTTTCAATGTAGAAGTTTTTGATAGTTGGTGAAGAGATTTAAAACATGAAGGTTTTTATCAATGGAGTAACTAAGAGTCTTATGGTCATGCAGAAGAGTTTTGTTTTGTCCTATGTTGGCTGTTTCTTAGAAAAGCTGTAGTTCAGGATGTAGTGCTGTCTAGGTCACCTGTGCAAAAAATTAGAAGTGCTGCTGGATATTGCTCAAGCCTTCTGGTGATAAGCCTGAAAACCTTTTAGAGGGTATCAACATGGGAACCTGTCTAATGTCGTCAGGTAATGGAATTATTGTAGTACTTCCAGGAGTTGTGTATTGGTAGAATTATTAGAAAATAGACATTCAGTTAATCTAGTTCAAAAGTCTGAAATTCCACAGATGTCACAAGAAACTGAAGGTTACAAAGGTTTTCATTTGGAGGGTGAATAGGACAGGGCTCTGCTGAACTACTGAGTGTGTAGATTCCCTCCCCCTTAACTGTTATATACAATGGACAGTTAAACAAGTTGTAGTGGCTGTGCAGCTTTGCTGCCTGATTCATTGTGCATTTAATTTAATTCACTAAAGGTGACCTTTTTGCATTTCAGTACATTGACACAAACTTTGCTGGCTCTGATTACCCAGGCTTGCATTGGGCCTTCCTATGGTAGAAAGGACGTGATAATTGTACCCACTTGTTATTATATGGCCTGGCCTTTGAGTGTTTATTTAACTGATTTGACACAATTTGAATTTCCTCATATGGTTTGCTCACTTTTAGGGGGTTGGCTAAAAATGTATCTCAGCCATGTCCTTACCCATTATGTGTAAGGTACCCTAAGTAGCAGCTGCTTCAGCACAGTGCAGAAAACGTTTTGGACTCCTACTTGTTGAGTGTTTGGGCCTCTGATCTAGAGAGGAATTACTTTGTTATATATGCACACACACTTTGATACCTTTGAAGATAATAGGTATTATACTGTATCTCCAAAGAAATGGTGAAATTATGACTTGTAAGAGGGCTTTGTTTTTTTTTTTCCCTCCCCGAGTACTTTTTTTGGAGGGGAGTAGTAGTTGTAGGTGGTTGTAGTTTTGTTTTGCCAATCAGGTATCTTTCAGGAGGCCTGGGAATTGATCCCTGCAGAAGATTTCCCAAGGGATGGAAATTAAATAATTGCTTAGACAAGGAGGACAAGGCTTCACTATGGTCTTTTGCCCACCTCTCATACTTAAGGTTGGAAGAAAACAATTGAATGCCTGATAAGCCTTTCACTGGGACAGATCATCTTCTGTCTAGTTTTGGATTTTCTTTGTCCTTCCTGGATTTTTTTGCCCTTCCTGGAAGTCACAGGTCTTCAGTCAGTTTCCTAGAAAAGTCTTAATCAGTAAAGTTTCTTAAAGAATTAATTTTTCTCAGTATTAAATTCCAAGAGTAAATCTAGGCATTTACTGTGAAACACAGATTTTTACTCTGCATTTTTTGTTTCTTAATAAAATGTCTTAGAGTAGTGCTGGGTTTTTTTTTTCTGTTTTCAGCTTCAATTTAATACTAGAATTCAATCTAATTGACATATTTCAATTTTCCAGTAGAAGTTTGACTCTAATTTGATGTTTAGACACAGGTTGAATCCTGTCTTTGCATATTAAGTATTCTAGAAAGGTATCCAATTTTCACAGCAATAAATTTCAACAACTTCTGTTTGTACAGCATCAGAAAACATCTGGTGTTATCAAAACCCAGACAAAATGAATTTGCTTTAGAGAAGACTGTGGTTTTCTGCTTGTAATGGCCTCAGCTGTTTATTTTGCCCCTAAATAAAAACAAATTTGTGTGCATGGAATAGACCCTTGCATTAATAGATTTCGATATTATCTAAAGGCTGGGGAGCACTTTTTGCTTACACAATGATGTGTAGTGTAACTTTTTTGGTTTGTGAAAAAGTGCAGAAGTGCAGTGTAAAAGCTGTTTTCTTTGAACCTCTCTAGTTCTCTAATCCTTTGAATTCTCTAATTCAGTGGGATTTTGTAGCTCTGATACTTCAGTTTGCCTTGTAAAACGTAGGCAAGGAGCAGAGTAGTTTACTGCATAAAGGTTTTTGAAAATGCCATGGGCTTTGAAAGCTGCTGTGCATGTTTGCACCTGTGCAATCCACCTGTAGGAAGAAGTTACTCTCTCGAGTTTGACATTTTGTTCACACTTCCATGTGCACCAGATTTATGGTATTAGCTCTTCATTAATACAGACTGTCTCTAGATGAACTCACCTTTCTAAATCTAGTTTCCACCTCTATTTAACTTTTTAAGTATGTAGTAATATTTAAAGGAGCAGGGAATAGAACATTATCTAATTTCAGGGACTATTCATAATGTGTGCCTGATCCTCAGTGTATAGAGGATAACTGATTCTTTTTTTCCTTCCTGTGAAGTATGAGGATTATAGTGCAAATTCAGATGAAAAGCAGGATGGTTGTCAATAGGGTTTAATATTCTTGAAATCCACCTAAAATAGAAGTGACTGTAATTCCACCTGAATAGAAGTGACTCTAAGGCACAGAAGTAGAAGATATCAAGTCTGGAGCTACACACCTCTGCAGAATGGCACCCCTCATGGAAGTTCTTTCAAGCAGTCATTGCAGCTTTTCAGAGCACCAGTGACTTTGATGTTATGGAAATTTCTCAAGCAAAATGTTATCCCAGTTATTGGATTTTCTTCTCTGCTGCAAAAGCAAAAACCTTAAAAGGTTTTTTAGGACAGCAAGCAGTTTGGCTGTTGGAAGTTGAGTGGTTTGGGTTGGATCTCGTCTATCTTATCTGGATGTTTATGTGTAATATGTGTGTTCAAGTGTAATGGGAAGAGAACTGTGGATTGAAAGGAGATCTTGCATCAATTGCCGAAGCTGGGAACACGTGTGGCTGTTTCTGAGGGCGTATGTTCTGGATGGAATTATTGTAATAATATGCAATAGTGAATCCTGTATAATTTAAAACAACCAAGAAGTCTTCTCCCAGTTTGCTATCTTACCATTATGCATAAGAAGATTTCCAAGTAAATTGTCTGCCAGTGTTAAAACACACCTGCTGGAGTGGGTTGGGGGCGGGGTGGGGGGCGCAAAAAAATTATCAGAGGGGTGGAATATCTGTCCTGTGATGAAAGGCTGAGAGCTGAGGTGGTTCAGCCTGGAGATGTTCTTGTGGCCTTTCACTACTTAAAAGGGGCTTATAAGAGAGAACAGGGGATGAACTATTTCACAGGACCTGTTGTGATAGGACAAGGGGTAATGGTTTTAGACCAAAGGAAGGTGGGTTCCAACTGGATTTAAGGAAGACATTTTTTGTAATGAGAGTGGTAAAACACTGGCACACATTTCCCACAGGTGGAGATGTTCCATCCCTGGAAACATTCCGGGTCCGGTTGGATGGGGCTCTGAGCACCCTGATTTAGTTGAGGATATTTCTAGTCACTGCAGGGCAGTTGGAGTAGATGACTTTTGAAGGTCCCTTCCTACTAAAACTCTGTTTCTATGGTTTTCAAATAGAATTTTTTTCATGGTGTGGCGCTGAAAGTAGATATTTATATGAAAGAAGAAATCTCACAGAATTTGTGATCATTCATATAGATGATGCATGACATTGGTAAATACTACCTTAACAATTATGCTTGAACACAATCAGTGAAGGCAAATCTCTGCTTCAAAATGCTGCCTCTTGCATTTGTTGATTTCATCAGTTGAATCATTTAATAAGTTCTTTTCTGCAGATGATATTATAGAAGTAGTCAATGGTTAATTACCATAAATCAATAGTTTGTCTGGTTCTTGAAATGTCTACCATAAAACAGCATTAGTCTTGAATCTGTGAACAAGGGGGTAAATTCATTTTGGGAATTTGCACAGAATCATCATAAAGTACAAGTTATATATAGTGAGGCAGAGGGAAAGAGGCTCCTAACTTAAAGCTGAGGTGGTGTCTGTCTCCTTTTGACAGAAGTAATGCAACACCACTGTGCTGTGTTTTGAGGCTGAATGCTGAAAATAACAGCAGGGAGCATGAACAACTAAGTGGTGAACAATGATTTTGATAATTTACAGTGCTACAAGATTTGATGGGACTTTTTTTCAGGAAAGTGTTGATAATTAATTAATTACTAATCTAAGGAAAGTGTTGTTTGAACAATAGTATTTGGTGTGTAATTTGTGGAAAAGACATTCTCTTAAGGTCTTACTAAGCTTACTGCTGTGGCAATTGAGGATTTTGCAAGGTTGAGAAAAACTCAAGTGAGTTAGTTAGGTCCATCAAATAATCAACATGAAGTAGCAAGAAAAGAAATCATTGTTTCCTAGTTTTGATTTATTAGGAACAAAAACTCTTGTGTTCTTTTATGTCATGTTTTGTATGCAAAATTTAAATGTTGTGTCAGGAGCAAAACATGTTCATTGCAGTTTAGTGTCATTACTGCTAAAGATGATTTTAATTAGAATAAAAATTTTAAAAAGGAAACAAAGAAAAGTGGTTTGAGGAATAATTGACAAGTTACGTTATTGAAACTACAAGCTATATTTTGATCTTAATTTTAAGAACCATTCATTACCTCTTTCAGGCTAGGTTTATTATATGGACAAAATTCCTTTTTGTTGTATTCTTTATTTTTTTTAACTGATTTTGAAGAATATGTTGAAACTGTCTCCTTGGCTATAGTATGTGGGGTTTTCTTTTTGTTTTGTAGCGTTAACTCTACTATATTACAGAAGCTTTATTTTAACTTTACAATGTTTTTGCTTTATTGCAGTAGAAGAGGAAACATCAGTCCCTAGCATCAAATGTCTTGGGAAGTGTTTAGTCATAGGTGGAAAGTACTGTAGTATCCTACAACTGTTATCTTCAAATTTCCATAATAAAGGTAATAAAGTTATGATGGTTCATTTGCTCAGTGCAATGGTGTCAGTATTTGCAGGGCAGCAACCCAGCCATCTCCAGGCAGCTCCTCTTTTTCCTCCTGATTTCCTTTCCTTGCTCTAAATTCCTCCTCTCATCCCTCAAGTTTCAGAGAAAATGAACAATTCCAGTACATTTATTCCTCATGTTCACATGTTGCATTGTAGAGCAGAGTCACATTAGCTCATGTTCTGTATTTTCAAATTAATGCTTTTGGAGCTGCTTAAATATTTCAGTAAGGTGGAATTTCATTTATCTGGAAACATGGCAAAAAGCAGGTGTGAGAGCTGAAGCTTTTTCAAAAGAATTTAGTCTTCCTATCCAGTTTCAAAAGAAACATGTTGGACAAGCTCTTATCCCTGTCTCACTATTCCCTTAAATCTGAAGTTCTTGCAGACTCCCTGCAGAGTTCCTTTTTTCTGGATTTGCTTAGTGTTGCTCACCAGAGACTCTTGTCTTTTGTTAGCAGCTAATTATTGAGCTGATAGTCACAAGAACCAGAATAAGAGAGATGCCAGATGTTTTCTCTGTGGAACATTTCTGTTTGGCTTTCAGAAGTCCTGAGCTCAACCAGAAGTTGGGGTGCTTTGAGCTGGAGCATTGTCTCCTTGTAGGAGATCAGACCAATATGCTCACTCATCCATTGATGCCTTTTCAGGTGCATTATTTGCATCATGACACACAAGTCAAACTGCCAAAGATGTTTGTCCCCATTTTTTGTCTGCTTTTGCAATTTTAGGGATTCCTTAACAGATTAAAACTGATCATAGTCCTGCTTACGCTTCTCAAGGACTTTGCTCCTTTCTCACCCTATGGGGAATCTCTCCTATTGCTGGCATCACTCCCTCCCCCACAAAACAAGCAATTATTGAATGTGCTCATTCAACTCTTAAGTGTCTTTTAGCTCAACAGAAAGGGGGAATACAGGGATGTACACCAATGGAACAGCTACATAAAGCACTGTGTGTTTTCAGCTTTTTAAATTGCTATGCTGATAGCCAAGTTCCCCCTATAATAAAGCGCTTTTCTACTTCTAAATAAATGTTATTAGACATAGGGCAAAACCCACGAGTCCTTGTAAAAGACCCAGAAAGTGGGAAAATCATAGGCCCATTTCCCCTCATTACATGGGGAACGGGTTATGCTTGTGTTTCCACAGATACTGGTCCTTGTTGGGTTCCAGTGAAGAACATCAGCCCTTCATCGAACAACGAGCTGATCAAAATACAGAAAAGGATTAATGCCTTTGAAGAGGTGGTTTGGGTTTCCTAGAGACATCAAAGTCATAAAAGACAAGTCTTCCGTCCTCGGGGAACCGGTCGATCATATGTCCAGAGGTGGTCGGTACTGTGCTCCCTTTCCTTTTGATGACCTTTTTCTTGCTCTAGACTGGCAACACCCAGATCCCAGCCAGTTTGTAACATCTTTTGAACATGAGCTTTCTGCAGGTCTGTTAATTTCCTTTCCCTGCTTGGCCTGTCACACCGGGCATCATCAAGCGTGGACTCTGTGTGAGTGTCAAAGGTGTGGGTGCCTTTGGTATTGTGCATCTCATAAAAGAAGAGCTGACTGTCAACATTGTGACCCTTTAAGGAGCAGTCGGAGTAATATGCAAATTAAACAGCTGGTGTGTGGGCATAGATATGGTTTGCCTGAACATCAGGAGTTATCAAGTGAGCAATGGCTTGCGGTTGTTAATAAGTTTTGTAGTGTTAATTCTAACTCGTCCCACAGTGGCATTGCAGAGTCCTCTATTGCCATTGCCTCAAGCTAGTATTTGACTTAGGCTAGCAAAGGCTTTTCTAGTATTAGTACTTCCTCCTGTTACTTTTACTTGGCCTGTTAATCAGTCAAAAACAAATGTATGGAAAACTTTAGCCAGTTTAAAAGCACAAGATATGTTATGCTTGGCTACAGCCTCTCCTAAAAGCCAATTTACTACTTGTCTCATTGGTTTACCTTTACATACAAGGCCACATTCCCCTTCAGCTCATGCTCTTCATTTTGAGAATAATGCCGATGCGTGGAACCAATGGGTCCCATATCTCTCTCGTGCAGCCCTTGATCCTCAGGAATTAGAGCTTTTAGGATCTGTAAAAATTGTGCTAAATTTAATTATTCTGGAGCCAACCAGTCTAAAGCATGGGATGTTTCTCTGAGCCGACCCACATTCAAGACTCAAAGTGCCTGGTGTAATTACACTTCCACCACCCTCTCTCACTCTACTAATGCTCCCTTATCGTTACTAGCAGGAGTGTTTTAAATTTGTGGAGACAGAGCTTGGGCTGCTATTCCATTGCATATTGAGGGAGGCCCCTGCAGTTGACACCCAACACAAGTTTCCACAGAGAGGGAAGCACAGTATTCATGTGTTTACTCCTGATTGCGACAATAACTTTGACTTTTGGTCACTACAACAGTGTTGGGTTGTTCTCCTTTTTGCTCCAGGAATAGCAGCTGTAAAGACACAGGGATTGTTAAACCAGCTAGACTGCTGGTTAGCTCAACAAACTAATGCTGCTTCACTTGGTTTAACAGGATTGTTAACCAATATTGATTTGATTAGACATGTTACACTGCAGAATCGAGCTACTATTGAGTTTTTGCTTTTACCACATGGACGTGGATGTGAAGATTTTGATGGAATGTGTTATATGAACCTTTCTCATCACTCACAATTTATTCTTGTGAGTATTAAAGCTTTACAGGATAATGTAGTGAAATTAAAAATAGTAGATGGAGCTGATTGGCTTAACAATCTTCTTGGAGACTGGGAGATCACTGGATGGGTCACAAATTTAATTAAGATGGGGATGTTTGTATTAGGGATGCTATTAATTATGGTGATACCTGCCTTGCTTGATTCAATGTATTCAGAGATTGATTAGTAAATCAATGAAACAAATAATGATTGCAGAACAGAAAGGGGGAAATGTAGCAGATCAGACAGTTACAGAAGCTGAGTTGGATAGCCCCTCAGACCTCCTGGCCCTGCTATAGTGGAAGCCGTGGGAGAGATGAACTCAAGGCAAGAACAAGAAAGGAAGACATCACGTGTGGTTGCTCTGGTGCAAGAGGATGTTAGCAAGGACTTGATAACTGAAAAGATTATGTTGCTAAAGGAACAGGGGCAAGGGGCTCTGATTTGAAAATTTTGTATGGAAGTTAGAGAACTCTAAATTCTGGTGATTAGTGTAATAAATTGGCTTTGTGTGCATACAGCATGGTCTGTCTCTCTCAATTGCTGCATCTCCTGGCTCAGGTGCTGGCCATGGGCTGCCCTTTGTGTTCTGACAAGACAAAATCCTGATACAAGGCACAGATTCTATGGTTCCAGGAAAATAGTCATGCTTCCTTCTCCAGCTCTGAGTGTAAATAGCTTTGCTGAGGAAACCTTGCTCACTCCTTCCAGCTCTGGCTCTCCTAAGTCACACTCTTGTTTTCTGCTTTCTCAGGATTAAACTCATAATTGCTTTTTGGCCTTTTAAAGTTTTTTGCTTCTGGCACCTCCACCAAGCTGGGGTGAGGTCATGGGGGTTAAATCAGTGGCATGCCCCAGGTTTTGCAAAAACATTTCTACTACTTCAAGGTTGATTATTTCCCAAAAGTAGCTTCTGACAGAGGCCTTAAGGAGAGATCCAGTGACTTGGTAAACAGCTTCTGCTGTTTCAGCTCCATGAATGTTTTAAAAAGCTCAAGTGCTTATATAATTTAGCCAAAGAAATGTGATTTAGGATATTAAAATAAAAATAATGATTGTAAATTTCACAAACTACTTTCAAAGTCCAGTTAGTAACTTTTTGTGATAAATATCTGCACAATTGAAACAAAGCAGCTGCTGTCTGCAGAGATGTGAGTGTTTGGACAATTGGTCTACTTTTGGAAAAAACACAGTACCTATTATGAAGATATATGGAAAAATAGAGGAAAACGGTAGTTTTCAGAAGAAAATCCAAATGGTAATTTTTGTTACTTTCATATTTTAAAATTTATAATAAGAAGATATTCCATAGTACTTCTTTCTTTGCAGAGAGAAAGATCTAAAATTTTATTAGATACAACTTATGCTAAAAGCATTTCATTCAAGGAGGTCTTAATGGTTGTTATTGAGCACTTAGACTAACAATCCTTACCTATTGTTAGTGCTAAATTACATTTCGTTTTGACAGTTGACCACTGTGTCACTTTTCCAGAGACTATTTTCTTCTTGCAGTGAATGTGACATAAGGAGAATGGTTTACTTAAGAATATTGTTCCTTGTAGATTTTTTGTTCCTACAAAGATGCTTTAACAGGCTTCAAGATTCTATGAAGAGTGGTTTTTTTCCGTTCTCTTGAGTTTTTTTTAATGCAAAAGTTGTGAAGTGTTGAAAGCATAGGTTTTCCTTGATTAATGTAGCCTTGGAGATTCTCAGCTTCTTGGCAGCATGTCCCTGAAGATTCCATTATTTTTTTTTCTTCCCAACATCTTCTTCCTCTTCCCTCTGAGATACTGAAGAGTAAAACATGCTTGAGCATAGTGAGGGGAATTAGTCTTATTCCTAGCTTTAAAACTGAAGTTGTTCCTGAGGCATTGTACAGACATAAGGCATACTGGATCTGTGAAAACAATGTGACATAACAGAAACTTGATTTAGTGTAGCAACAGTTGAGCCTCTGATTATACACTCCCAATTCTGAATTGTTGTCTGTAGGTTCTTGCATTTAGAATGCCTTTAAAAGAACCAGACTCCACTGATTCAAAACCATGCGGGTTTGCTTTAGATTAGGTAGCAAATCCAGTTATATGCTCTCTTTGCATTCAGAATAACATGAATGTCATGAAGTAGTGAAGACAGTGTGCATAGTCTTTTCTAATTGCCTTGAGTTTCTATAAGATTCTTCAAGTTGTAGTTTTCCTTTGCTGTGCTTGACTCTAGGAATGGCTGTTGTAAAGTGGCGGTAGGTATGTGAAAATGCTTGCAAGAAAAATGTGTTATGTTTGATCTGTTTGTTTAAAAAGCTGCAATAGTATTTAGTCTGTGAACTGTAGTTATGAGCACTTCCATGTCAGGTGGTGTGTGTGGAAGGCTGATGAGAAAATGTGAGCACTTGGAAAAGTATTTCTTTCTAGAGAACTCCTAAGAACAATAGATACAGGCAGAGTGGTAAGAGGGGCAGGGCTTTAAGCTGTGTGTGCTTCCTTCTCAAGATTGCTGTGCTCTGCTGCTGAGCAGGCAGTGAGCAGGTCAGGGACAGAGGGACCTGTGCTGCAATCCCAGCAGGACGTCTCTGGAATAAATGTGGAACTGCAGATCCCAGCAATGGGGTGTGGGGATGGTTGAACTGGAGGGCTGAACTGAAAGTTCAAAGACAGAAACTGTTTTCTCATCATCCTATTAATTCTATGTGTAGAATGCAATTAGTAACGCTTTGATCTTTCGTATGATTTTGTCTTAGGCTTTTAAAACCTTGTGTCAGATATTTGTGGTTGGGTTTGATCTGCCTTATTACTGTCTGTGTAGGCTTAACCAATGACCATTAGAATAAGCAGTGCAACTGCAGAGGAAAAAGCCACAGCTCTCAGGTTTTTGACGTTCAGGTTGTCATGCCTTTTTTTCTCGTTGGCTCAAAATCTTCCTTTTTTGTTCTGAACATTTTAGGAATTGGGCTACATAGCAATGACTCTTGATGCTGAACGTGGGGGTTCTCAACTGCAGCTGTCCCTGGAGTACATCTCACCAATGACATGAATAAATGAGGACACTTCTCTTGTCTCTGAGAAGCTTACAAACCTGCTTGCACTCTCTGACAATTGATGCAGAATTGGCTGAGACGTAAAGAACCTTAAGACAACATTTATTCATAACATTTTCCCACAGTTTTTCATATTTCTTACCTGAGAGCTTCCTTGAATTAATACACGGATTTTGAAATATAAATAGCTCTATTTAATGAAGAGCATTAACATATATGTTTTCTATATGTAAGTGTGTATGAGGGAACTACAGTTTGGGTTTAGTATAACTAACTCTAAAATTCAGAGGTTATTATTTATCATAGTCATGATTGCCAGTCTTTTGAAATATGTGTGTGTGTATATATATATATATATATATGTATTGTTTTTAATAGCTAGGGTGATGTCATTGCACTAAAACATGTCTTTTTTCCATGTGTACTGGAGCCAGATTTGTTTTGTTCAGGTATCCTCAGGTGATTGCATTTCCTGATTGAGCCTTATGAGGTGAAGACCCTCATTGGGGACAGGACATTTTGTGTGTTTTGTGTGCACAAATGTATATTTAATTCACCTTAAGGTGTATGATAAAAATTTCTCAACACTTTGCTTTGTTTGTAAGGTTCCAGCATAGACAACTACTTCTACAAGAATATAAAAGGGCATGAAAAATTGTATTTGGAACTTCTGGAAACTAGTAGAAGAATATGAAAAGTAGTAGGCTTTAGAGCAGATTAAGTATGTCTTCTACTTGTATCTCAAATTACTGCAGCTGTTGACAATCCACAAGTTTCTTACCAAATATTTCTAAGAAATCAATGGTATTGCAAGATCTGGTAGGTAAAATATCAGCTCTGAAACCATGATCTGAATCACTGCCTTTCCCAGGCTTTGTAGAGATTGTTGTGGCTGATCAATTGGTTTTCTCTTAGCAGAGAATGTGGTGAACCCTCCTCTCTTGGTTTCATTCCAGTGTTTGATAATAAGAACATAACTAATTCATCATCTCTCTACAGTTTGCTAGTAATCTGTTATTAATGCTTGTATTCAAGTAAATAAAACTTACCCAGATGTAAAAACTGATGCATTCACATCCCAGTGATGCAGTGAGGTGTAAAAAATTGGCTAGGAGCTGAAAAGTATAGCTTTTCATGAAACCTAATGACAGTGTCTAACTTCCTGATGAAAACACATTTTTGAGAATGTCAGTGCACAGAGAATTGTTTAGACAGACTGCAATGATGATTGCTAAAGAAATATTGAAAGCAGTAAAATATAGAATAACAACCTTCCATTGGTTTTGTTATAATTCAAATATGTTATCAATTGTGTAGTATCATTTCATATGAAGAGTCACATAGAGTGTGACAGCTGATCCTTGAAAAGGAAGTCATGGGGAAAAAGGTTTTCTTCTTATATCCTGAAGACTTAATATGGATGTTGTAATGTGTTTTGTGTCTAAAACCCAATATTGTGGAAATTTGAGATGGAAGAAACTTTGAATTAAACTTTTTTTTTTTCTTGTGGGTGGTGTTTGAGGCTCCAATTAACTTTTATTAGTAATTAAAAGATCCACTTCTGAAGAGAATTGATTTGGAGAGTAATCTTACTCTGTTGAAGGGAGCATGTGCTTGCATCCTTTTTGCCTCTGCGAATCAAGCCAACCGAAGGAGGCTGCTCTCTAATGGTATCCAGTATAAAAGATTACATTTATGAAAGATGATTGGTTTTTTAGGATTATTTATGTATTGCATTTATTGCATTTATGCTGAGTTACTGCTTATCTAATAATTGCAATACTTAGTGGTATAACTACTTTTTTAGAAAGGAAAAATTTTTATCCTTTTAAAATAATGGGCCACTATGTACATGAGTTAGTAAAACCCTTTGAGTTCCCTTGACATTGGAAATAAATTGCGAGTCTTTGATCTCATTCATCTAAATTGCACCTCTGCTAGGAAATCTCAATTAGGGGTTAGCAGGGTGCAGGCAGTGGAGCTGCCTTGCTTTAGGTTCTTACAACAGAAGGAAGCCTTGAGGGGGGCTCTGTGTGCATGTGCTCTGCCAAATCCCTGGCTCTCCTGAAGCCTGGAATCCAGGGCTGTGCTGTCTGCTGCATCGGGCATTTGGAGACAAGGCCACATCCTCTGAATGAGCTCAGGAATTTGGCTGTTCTGGGGTAACTCTTAGTCCCCCATTATCTGCTGCTTTGACAAGAGGTGTGTGTCCTGTTATTCAAGTCAGTATCTCCTTGAGGAGTCCAGGGGCCTTCTCACTCAAAACCAGAAAGCAGAACTCCAGGTTCAATGATTGCTCAGAGCAGAAAAAATCTGCCCTGAATTCACAATGTTTATAATAATATGTTTACTAGCTGTTTGTAAAATCTTCACAAATCTCAAGTTTTTCCTGCCTTAGCTCCACACGCCCTGTCCTTTCTGAATGAGTTAGGTTGTCTTTAAAGCGAATGAACATATTGCATTCTTAATTTGTCTTTTCTACTATAGAAAATAAATTATTTATTTGATCAGCAAAAAATGCTTTAGGATACAAACTTTGACACTATTTTTCTTTTTTATTTTAAAGCAGTTGCTTTTAAAATCTTCATTCAGTGTTGATTTATGGTGTCATGGGAGGGAAACAAAAATGAACTTTGAAAGAACTGAATTTTATTTTCTCTTAAGGGGTTAAAATAATGTACCAGTAGTTTGTTTTGTTGTAACAGTATTTATCAGAGTAGAGTCAATTTAAGCTTTTGCTCTGTTACATTTGTGGAGAGACAGATGGCTGAAAAGAATATAAAGAATGTAGTATTTTTTCAGTTCTTTCTGTTTTCAGTGAAAGTGCTCATTGGGTCCCTTGGCTGCCTGAATACAGATGCAGAAAACAGGAAGAGAGAGCAAGAAGAAGAATCTGTACATGAAATTTCATCCAGTGAAATACAGAAAAACTCCCCATCTTCTCCACTCCTTCAAAACCAAATTACTCAAAGCTAAATAACAACAAAATCCTAAAAATTCATATCTAAACTGGGTTTTTACATTGGTCATGTTCTGTGCTCTTGGACAAACTGGGCTGACTTTTTTTTAGATGTTAAACTTTTATAAGTGATCACGCATAGTACTTTGTTCTGTCACTTTGAATTTCTGTTCATATCTCCAGTTCAGTGAGCCTTTTCCAGTGGCATCAAACATGACTCAGTATTGGGAAATGCTATCAGAATATTAAATTTGAGGCGCTTTGTTTCATTTTCAAGTTTCATTTATTTCTAGGACATATCCCTCTAATATGCATAATTAATGAAATACCATAAGCCCAGTCCATCTGAGTGCTGCTGGCTATCTGCTGGTAGCAGAGGGTTCATCATAAATACCAAGCCCTTTTTTTTTTTTTTTTTTGCTCCGTTATTTAAAAAACAAAACACAACTTTTTGCACTCTCATATTTTATATTTATATTGAAAGATACCCCAACAACCACAACAAGTTGTCTCCTGGTGGTAAGGTCAGAGGTGATTGCTGTCACACAGGAAGAGCTTGATTACTGCTGCAGGGAGACACAAGCAGAGCTGGCTTAATGAAAGGACAGATTAGCCTCTAAAGAGGCAGTGAAGGAGACTTGCTGAGTCTTCAGGATCTAGGAAAAGGTTTTTAAACATAGGCATGGTGGAAGAGTAGGTAGCCAGGTGATGGGAAGCTGTAGAAAATAAAAGAGGTATACCTGGGAACAAGAGATGTTAAGGAATGTGAAGGAAGTTTTAGATTCAAGGGATGTATTGGAATCTATAGAATAAATGCGTTTGATATAGGAGATGTGGTAAAATATGGAGTGCAGGGATGATGAGATACTATTTCTAATAAGCAGCTTGCACTTACATTCATTACTGCATTTCAATCACTGAAAAATCAAAACTTTATTTAAGGAAAAAAAATGTTCAGAAATAGCCCTTTATACAGTTAATAGCCTGCCTGGTCAGTGAGCTGCCAAATATATGCTGAGCTTAGTATTCCCACTGTGATTTCTTTTTCCGTAATGGAAAGAGCAGGAATGGCTTTCATAAAGACTATTTGTCATCTTTTAAAGGATGTATTGGTTTTTTAAATTTTTTTTTCATTCTAAAAACATGGCCTTTGGCATTCACAATATGCATTTTTCATAAATACAATTCCTTGGCATAGTGAACTATTCTGATGTTTGTAAGAAGTAGGATTCTATCAGGCAAAAAACTTTAAGTAGTTGAATGCAGGATACTATAGACTTTTCATAATGCAAAAAAAAAAGTGTTTCCTAGACAAAAAAAAAAAATCATCAGATTGTTTTAAAGTTTTAATGAAAATATTTTACTTTGAAAACTTTAATTATAGTTGATCTGTTAAAATGTTGCACCTTTTCCTACTTTCCTGCTTAAATTATGATTAGAATGTTAGTTCAAAGATACAGTTCCTAATGAAGCCTGCTCACATAATTGTTGGAAAATTATGTTGGAATTGTTGGAAAAATTAAGTTCTGTAACTCTGGTAATCTACTATAGATAAAATGAATTAGAGTAAAACCACAATTCTTTTTTTTTTTCCTTTCCCTCAAAAAACCCCAAACCCAAACAACCAACCCCAAACTTTATCTGCCCTGCTGCTTTATGGTATTGATAGATAAATCTTTTGGTGTTAGAATAAGAAGAATTAGTTTTCAGTTTAGCAGAAAATAATGCTGACCACTTCTCCTCTTGGCCTTGGTACAATTCTTACCATTTGGTGTGAAAGGAAGGAATCTGAAAAATGAACAATAACTGCCAGCAGTATGAAAAAGTATATTTTAAATTACTCTATTAAAGCTGTTTAGCTTACTAGCTTGAACAGTGATAGATAGCTTAGATATCTTAGATATTGAATAATTGCCCAATTTCTGTTATTGTAGTTCAAAAATTGTAAATCTTTTTGCCTTCTCAGAAATCTCCAATGCCTTCTAAAAATCACATTTGCAACAGTTTTTAAATGGCATTCTTAAATCCCCAACTGTTAGCAGCAGCAGTAAGACTTCAGTGGCTATTGACTACTACTGAAACTGTATTTGTTCAGTATTGAATTTATTCAGTATTGAATATTCTGTTTTAAAAGGAAATTTATGGAGTAAAAATAAATCTCTGCCTCCTTTTCTCCCCATAATTAATAACTTCGTCATGTGCCCTCTTTGTGCCTCTTCCGTAACCATGACTCACCTTAATACCAGTGTTTGACATTAGAAGCCTCTCCAGAGCGGAAGAAAATCATTCAGAAATGAGCTGCATAAAGGTTATTAAACCAACACTTAAGATTCTGGTCCTGCACGTTTTCCTTTGCCCCTAATTACATGCCAAGAACAGCAATGTAGAATTTCCAGTATATACATATGCTGAATGTATCTTTATCAGTGGAAAAGTACTTACAGGGAACTGAAAAGTTTACTCCCAGCAGTCACATATGTTGCTTATTTTTACTTGGAATGCTGTTTTTTTCAAGAATGGGGAGGAACTCTTGGGGGTTGAGTATCCTAAAATTACACGTTGAAGTACATATGTAATAGGATTCTTTTCTTACCCCTTGTTGTATGGGTCAGGTTTTTAGCTGAAGTTGTTTTATTGACTGCAGTGTTACTCTTTCTGTAAGTGAAGGCAAATTGCACAAGAAAGTTTGGAACGTTGAATTGATGCTGTGTAAATACATCCCTGTTTGCAAACGTCTCATTTGTCACGTCCCACCAAGCTCCAGGTCTAACCTGAATATCAATATCCATGATACATGGAACAATGTATTAATTTCCTAAATAACTTTGAAATACAGGCAAAAACTCACTTACCTTAAGTTTTTCTGTTTCTAAAGCTTCTAAAATCCATGTAGACTGGGAAAAAGTTAGTACTAATCACCAGAGTTGTAGCATGCTCAGTTACATTGCCTTTAGAGGTAGCAGACAGGGGCAGCTGCAAAGCAGTGATAATTTGCAGTGTGGCTGTTGCAGCTTGCAGTGGGTGACCCCAGCGAGGTCAGGTCCTGTCAATGAGCAGGATGAGGCAGTGAATTCCCCTGCCAGTATGTTCTTGTTGCCAGGGTCTGCTGCTGATTTACAAAGTATTGCATAGGTTGGCCATTAAAGTCTTATTCGTTCAATAACAAATTAACACAAACTTCCTTTTCTAATTTATAAAACTATTGGAGTCTTTTTCTAACCAATTTTTTCGACCTTGTGCATGTTAAATGAATGATTTGAGACTATAAAAGGTCACTAGATTTTTATTTTTTGTTGGCTTTTTCAATGAAGTTTGCCTAATACTGGATGGAATTTTTTTGCCCTCATGAGGGGTAAACAGGTAATTCAGCTTAGCTGAGTAAAGGTGCAATTTTTGATATTTAGTGCTTACTGAAAAAAAAAATTCAGGTTATTGTAGCATTTATAAAAGCTTTAGAATTCCCAACATGATTAGGCTGCTGCTGCTAATCAATAGTAATAAGGCAGCACCACAAAGGCATGTTTTAGCCAAAAGGAGAATTTCCTAAATTGAGAGAACTTTTAATAGAGTCTTTTCAAGGAACAGAAAAGGCAGTGCTAGAAAAAAAAAAGTTGTGAATTATGAAAATCTGTAAATTCTATTTTACCCATAGGCATAGTTGGTAAAATAGCATTTAGTTTACCTTATTTCTCAGTTCTTCAAATTCAGATATTTTTTGTCAATAAAAAACTGGAATACTAAGCTTGAAATCACTTGATCTTGTTCGATAAGTCAAAACAAGAGACAGATATTGTAGAATTATGCTGGATGTATGTAATGCTATTCTTTTTTCTTGTTCACGGTTCAATTTTCAATTAAATACCCACTAGAAAAGGTAGTTAAACTGGGCAGGAACAATTATCAGGGGACATGTCTTTAATGGTTGTTTTTCCACTTTAACATCTATGAATACAAATTTTGTTTTCTTAACAAAATATACAGTTTTTTTTTTTATTTTGAAGCTTTCCCTCTGTCTTCATTTCAAGAATGCATCCCCATTTGTTTTGGTTTTCAAAGCATGTTTTAGTCCTAATTTGTAAATCAAATAATTCTGTTTATTTTGAAACACTTTCCCCAAGTGTATTTCCAATGTTCTGGCCCTTGTGTCATTATTGATTTTCAGGGCAATAGGAATGGGGCAGCATTTCTGCTGCTCCTTGGCTCTTAAAATTCATGTCATTTGCTTAAAAATTAACTTTCATGGTGCACAAGCAATGAGGGCATATTTTGAAAAAACTTCTTGACGTTATTTTAAAATATTCTGCGTTTCACTATGTGTTGCTTTTAATATTCTACTTGGTCAAATGATGAGGAAACAGCTACACTGTAGTGCTATCACTATTGATACCTTAGGAGTGTTTATACTCAATTAAAATATGCAAAATTGAGAAATAAGTTTTCATTAAAAACTCATTTTACTTAGCTGATGTGAAGTTTGATAAAGGTTTTGAATCTCTGTACTAACATTCATGTTAATGCACCAGCATCTGTGCTGTGTTCCAGATTTCTTTCTGATATTGCCTTCAAAATGAGTATCATGTCTCCTTATAGTTCTCTGCTGGATATTTTCTGGTTTGCCAGAAGGTGTTTAATTACAAACTAAGCTTATGCATGTATTTGATTCAAACTGAAAAATGTTATTCTGATTTTTTGATCTAATCCTTTGTGATGTTTTTACTTGTATAGACTTTAATATGCCTATATTAGTAATTTAAAAATGTTTAGATACTTTACATTTACTTTCGGGATTGTCTGTCAAATTTTTCATGTGATGAAGTCTGAATTCCTCACTGTTACTGGTGTGGCTTCTCCCTTGCTCACACACAGATTGTGTGCACATGTTTGTATTTTTACACTTGTGAGTATTTCCCTATGCACCTGACTGCTGCTGCTTCTGTCTTGAAAAGTAATTTGGGAACATGCAGTTATCAATGTATACCAAAAATTTTTAATAATTCAAGAATCCTGACTGCTGCTGCTTCGTCAGAATCTGTTGTTCTGTTGTAAAATGAATAAGCAGGTTTAATTAGGGGAGTTGGAAGGAGTATTACTTGAGAGAAAGAAGCATTCTGGTGCATGATTGGTGCTAATGCAGGCATTTTAGGTACAACTTTTGACCAGGTGATTCCTGCCTTGACACCTGGAGGGGATGCACTATTGTTTGTGTGTTGAGGGGAGGAACTGTAGGGTCACTGTATGTCTGCAGCTGGCCAGGAGATTGCAGCCATTCATTTCCTAATGGTGGTTTTATTATCTGGTTGGTTGTAGGTTTCACTGCTCCAATCTTGTCCCATCCTCTGTTTGAGGTGGAAGTGAGGAAAGTTCCTGCTAACAGGCAAAGCACAAGTCATGTCATGGCCCACTGGGCTTACCTGGTTCTCAAGCCTCAGTAAGGGCTTTAATTTCCTCTCTTGATACTTAGTCTGGAATTTAGTTATTTAAGAGTCTGACTTTTATCTTAAATCTCTATGAAATGAGATTTGTTGGAAAACATGCACAGCTTGAACTTCAGTCAAAAGCCTGCATTTAGGGAACACATTCCCTTTCATGGTCACCCACAGAGCAAACATTTAGAAATGCTTTGCAGACAATTGATTTGCTTAATCCTTTATCAAGTTATGTTTTGGATTTCAGTTTTTAAGAACTAATTTTGTAACACCATTTTTCTGCTAACTGCATTATTGATACCTGCAGAAATGCATATTCTATTTCTTGTGTTATCCCAGGCCTTTTCTAACTGTAGTTTATTCACTGTATGTTATATCTCTTCCATAGAAAGTCAGGTGCAAGTAGTTCCCATATTGGCTTTCATCATGGGGATTATGGCATACAGGAGTGAACCAGTTCTACATTTGACCAGTAACTCAGAAACCCGCATTGAATCACTTTCTTAAATAAAATCCTGACCTTTAGAAGGTCTCATCAAATGTGATGTGTTTTGTGCACTGAGTGCATGTCTCCCTTCCAAGCATGGCAATAGGAATGGTAAACTGATAGATATTCTGGGCAAGGTACAGATCAGATTGATTTACTTGGTGTAAGTTGCTTTGAACCTTTTTGCAATGGAGACTTGTGGTACTAATGAAGGTCTTTTCTCTTGGAATATTTTCACTCCCACAATCTTCATTTTTTCTGGGGTTTTTTTCCTCCTTTTTCTTTTACTTATTTTTCTTTTTGGTTTGTTTTTTGATATTTTTTAATAGTACATTTGCACCATCTTATTGCACAATAAACTCTAAATTTGTTATAAAGCTATAGTGTTCCATTAAAACTATTGTAACTGCTTGCTTAAATCCGGTTTTGATAAAGCAGGAAATTAATTCAGTTTCTAAACCAACCTGTCTCATTTTATCAGTGAGAACTGGTGACATTTTGTCGTTTCAGGAATCTTCCTCTGTTACTGGTACAGATCAGTGGAACTGTAGCAACTTAATATTTCTGTTGGAATGGGGATGAAGGGATAGATTTTCCTATGCTAAGCAACAGGGCTGGCTGTTGCCTATGGAAAAAATGATTATAAGACCTTTTTTTTTGTTGCAGTGCTAATAAAACCAGGCTGCACTGGTGTAAAGTATGCATGGACACCTCCCTCGTACGTGATTTATAGCAGTTCCATCATTTTTAGAAAAGGAACTGTTGAATTTCTTGTAATAAGAACTTTTCATATTTTCTCTTTTTCTGTGTGATTTATAAAAAGTCTGTTTCTCTTTTATACATCAGCATGATTTCTAGGAATATTTTGTAAATGTTCCTAATCGCCAGTTTGCACCCAGAAATCAGAGTTACTGATTGCTTTGGGCCAATTTATAAGACGTCTCATATAACTGTACTGACTTTAGGAATTACAATATCACAATATAGTTCTAATAGAGGCTGAACTGCCTTTTTTTTTTTCCCTTCATATTTGTCATTACCACTCAAATAACTCACTCCAAAGTGTCTGTTGGTGTGCTGCCTCATGAGTGTTTAATGATGACTTTCATTCAGTCTGAGCTGTCAGTAGGTCAGAGATGCCTCATATCTTGGATGGAGTTATGAAATATCCTGAGTTTATTACCCTATTAAAATTCATTTTAAATGTCAAAGTTTCTAATTTGAACAAGGAAATTTAGTTTAGGAGCATCTTCCAAGTAGCACACAATTTTCTCCTTGACTATCAAGGGAAGTATCAGATAAAAATAAAAAAAAAATTACAGCATATGATATTTAATTCTTTCTGTGTTTTAACTTCAGGTAGTTTGCAGAGGAGGCTGTAAGAAATAATCATTCTGTGGTCTTTTATGATTTACTTTTTATGTTAAAAGCAGTTTGGAGAAAAAGCCTGTCTAACCAAATATACTGATGATTTTAATAAAACAAACCCCAACATTCTTAGCAAAGCCCATTGCAATTTTTCCTTTAGAAAATTCTATGCTTTGCCATCCCTGGAATGCCTCACTGTTTGCTTTGAGCCAGATTGTTGTTTCTTGTGTTCTGTGATGATCATGTAATTTTTCTCCCTTGCCAAGCTGTGGCCTGTCTGCACCAGGCCTTGTCCTCTCTGCTGGCTGGGGTGTGTTGGTCCTCTTCTCAAAGTAGTGGTTTCCTGCTCAGGGGGCTGCAGCTTCAACAACCTGAATGTTCTACAGCAGGTGAAATATTACAGAGCAAATAGATGGCCAAGCTAGATGGTAGTGTGAGTCTAAAACTGTCCAGATGAGCATGAAGATCATCAGGTAATGATCAAAAGAAAAGTTTTTCTGAGCCCTTTCAGTGTGGTACTGTTTCTGAAGCTGGACCCACAGTTGTTCTGTCAGCTGCTTGTAAAACCTGAAGCTGGAGCTTTGATAAATAGTCTCTTTTCTTGTTAATAAAGAAATGTCATTAATGATATCAGATATCAGGGGTACTGGCTTGTTGCTCTCTGATTAATTCCTTGTGTGGAAGCATGAGATTACGAATGGAGGACAAAAGACATGATAAATTCATTTAGTGATAAGGACTTAGAGTAATCAGGAAGTAGCTTGCTGGTTTGTGAAGCTTAAGTGTTAAACTCCCTCACAAAAAAAAATAGTTGTGGTGTTCATTTCAATATCACTAGATCACTGTTGAGTTTTGAGGATGGCTCATGTGAAGCTCAATAAGGCAAATAGCATGTGTAATGTATGTCTCAAATTCTGTCAGATAGTCAGATATCATTGGGTATCACACAGGAATTTTCATTTCAAAAGGAAATTATAGCAGCATGGGAGAAAACAGCTGTAAATTTTATTTATTTATTTTTATAATGGTAATGAATTTTCTTTGAAACGAGCCTCTTAGTGTTTGATCATCATAATGGTGTGTAGCACTCTCCAGAATCCCCCCCATTACTGTAACTTATTCTCCAGGCTAATTTACATGTTTGCATACTCATAGTCTGTACAAGGAGATGCTGGCCTGCATCTTGAATTGATCACTGTTGTACCTGTGGGGCTGAGCAGCTAGCCCTGAGGTCAATAGTCTACTTTGAATGTTAGAAGTCTGTGCTGTATGCCAAAATCCTTAAATTGCTTATATATATATATATATATATATATATATATATATATATATATATATATAAAAGAGGATGATATTAAGGGCAGTAAAAACTTAGGCTTAATCATCACATTTTCATGACTTGTACTTCAAATGTTTTGGTAATATCCTACATTTATTTAGAATGTAAGCCACAGTTATTCAGTCATTATCAAATGTTAGCCTTCTCAGCTGAATCTGTTCCTCTGAAAAAATTTGCAAAAAATACTTGTTTCTTGTGGCCCCACAGAAAAGAGACTCTTGGTTTTGTTCTACAACATGAACAAAAATGCAACCTGTCTTAAATTCTGGTATTGATAAAAGAAGAGTTAAAATTGGGAAATTGAATTACTTTCATATGCTCTAAATATAAGTCTCAAGACAGTTAATTTCAGAATGGTGTTTCTCAGCAGATGTGTGGAATTTATAATCTCATCTTCACTATGAGCCTTAATATACAATTATATAAAAATTCTAGAAATGTCAAGTAGGGAAAAATTCTTAATACAAATCAATAACAATTTGGCCGTATTGCTAGATCAGTTGTATTTTGTGGTTTGTAATTTTTCAATGAATAGACAATAATGTTTTACACAAGCATTGTAATTTCTTTCTATATTGATTTGTCTTGATAGTTCCTTCTAGTTATTAGCAGGACTATTATTTGTTTGACACTACCACCTAGCGAATGTCGTTCTTATCATAAGCTGCAGAGCAACTTCCTGTTCACGCACAGGAGATACCTTGCCAATAATACCAAAAGCAGGACAAAATATTATCTCCCTTTTACAGAGGGCCTGCTTAATGTGAGTACTTTCCTTGGCTTCTGGGCAGAATTGTACAATGCATGCTGGAAAGTTTGCTGCCACAGCCACATTGTCACTGGTTCTTTTGGGATTCAAATTGAAGCCATTTGGATTCTCTGTGTATAAACTGCAAAAGCAGCTCTTGCTTTGAGCTGTTGTGTGCTGTGCACCTCAATGGAGTGACGAATTCTGTCATCAGTACTCTGTTATTAAGAGCTAATAAGGAAAGAATCTTCCAAGCTGTGTTTGTTTAATCCTCCATTCAAAACAGCCCAGTTTCTTGGATAGTTAGAGCCTTGCTTTGGTGGGGAGCTCATGTATTCAGGGTGTTTTGTATTAAGGTCCAGAAAAGAGCTGAGTGGAGAATTCACATTGCTGCAGAAGCCTGAGTCCCTGCGGTTGGAGCAGCTTATCTTCCCATCTTCTTATGCTGCTTTCTCTTGTTTCTTTGCCACAGGATTTGGGAATCTCATCACTGCTCTCTTCATTCAGGCCCTGAGGTTCCTCTTCTGCTGCACTAGTGAGTTGGTGGTAGTTTCCAGAGTGATGTAGTGATTGGATTTGGGTGGGGGGTTGTGCTTGGTGTATTTTCAGTGGCTCTTCACTACCCTTGTGTGTTGCTGGGTTCTTTACTCAAGTGCGTTCACACAGATGAGGACAGACTGCAAACAATGTTCTGGTCATTCTGACTACTCCTGTGATCCCCTGAATTTTATTGATGCAAATTACTGTATTTTGATGTTCAAGGGCATGTATCATGTGCTAGCTCAAACGACAAGTTCATTTGGTTTGCTCAGTTTGTGTGTTTCTAATATTGTTTAGTACAGGTGCTGTTGAGTGAGCACATCATATACTCTTAGGGGTGACACAGTTTAATTCCACTCCCATCATAGAATCTCTTCATGGATTTATCACAAATTGCTGCAGTTGTGAGTAACTCCATGCTCTCATGAGAAGCATGAGATTAAATTCTGTCACTACTGTACTGTTTTTAATTAATTTAACCTCCAAACTAATAATTTCCCAGTGTCAGTTTTTCTCTCTTTGGTCAGTAGATAAATTAGTTAATGGCAAATTAATTAGTTAATGCAGTCAATGTTTAAAAGCTCCATAAAAGGGATAAGAATGACTGGTGCAGGTTCTGTAGATGTTGCAGAAGTAGGGGTTCCAGTCTTTAACAGCAAAAACAGAAGTTGCATTTTTGCATTAGTTGCTTGACTACTACTGTTAAATTTACTGTGGAACATGCTCAGCTACAAAACAAGAGTGGAGGCTGAAATATTGTAGTGCCAATAGCTAGATCCTGAAGTGATGTTTTTGTGATAATTTGGAGAGTAGCCAAACCAAACAGGAGTAACTCTGACTGAGCTGCAAAGAATCGAACTGTGCTGTGTGCTGAGGAATGGGCCTATTTTTTTTTTTGGAATATTAATTAAGGTCTCTCAAAAATAAACATAATTTTTTTTTAGTCTTTTGAAAGAGTCTGAAGTCCTTAATATTATCTCTTAATTCATTGCTTAGTTTAGTCTGTACATTCTTACTAAACAATGTCTTTACCTGGTGAATGACAGGAAAATGAATGCAATAAACAGATGCACTTTTACTGTTTCAGTGTGGAATGCTCATGCATTTGGGTTTCCTGGGAGATAAGCCTTACAAGGAAGGCTTAAATAGGCAGCAGAGCAGTGAACTTGAAGAGCCCTGTGACCTGAGCTGGCAATGTCTTCTCCTCATCCTCAAGTCCTGGCCCTCAGCTTTGCTGAAAGTGAGAAGCTGGAGCTCGTTGCAGTGTGTGACACTGGAAAAGACAGAGGGCAGTGCTGGGGTACAGCCAGACACCACAGTCCCATTTAGCAGTCTGTGTTCTGAAAAAAAGGTATTTGTGACTCGGTACTGGTAGAACACAGGGGGTTAACACAGAGCTGTGTCTGCCCAGGGGCTCGGGGAAATCACCAAGCATAGGTCAGACAGGATGCAAACCCCTCTGGTTTGGGGAAGTTGAATATACTTGAAATAAATGGCTTCTTGTCTCCTTCCAAACAGGTGCAACCCTGGTCTCTTATATATCAATCAGGTTGTTTCTGCCTTCTGTAGGGGTGGGCACCTACTGGTTGTTAATAATACAGACAAGTTGCATTTCTGGGTACTTCCAAAGAAGCCAAGATTGAGTCTGAGTGTCTCTGCTGATAACAATGACTACTGAAATGGACTTGGGAAATATTTGTCTGCAATATTTTCCACTAAATGAGTCAGTGTAGTAGTTGGAAAAATTGCTTGTTGCTATACCAAAATTAATTTTAAATCTCATTAATTATTTGAACTAAGCTGACAATGAAATGTACACCTTGCCCTCTGTACGCTGTCAGTTGCCGTATTAAGAACTTCAACACTTGAGTTTGATTAAAAGTTGTTTTAAATTGGATTTACTGGCTTTAATATAGATACTGGGAGGATGCAATGCATGTTTTGCAAGTTTAATGAACCATTTCAAATGACACTTTGTTATTAGTTTCAAAAGTGACATTATGTTTTGTCTGACTTTTTCTAAATCAAATGTAAATGAGAAAAACACTGGAAGTTATCCTGAGGGTGCTCAGATAGGAGACAGCAAAAACTGTTTAATCTATTAATATATAGAAAATGGAATTACTTAGTAAGTGGTTGAATCCTTGCCAGTTAAATTGGTGTCGAAACAGATAATGGTTAACATGATTGGAAAAGAGGTAATTTCTTCAAAATACCATAGCTCATATGAAACAATTGCATACACAAAACTCAGTAACAGTTTTGGAAAACTCTCTCTTGTTATGCTGCATTTGATTGAACAGATTTAGTGTTTGTCACTATTTAGACGTATAGACTTGGACATTAATTTTTAGGAAAGACTTTCTAGCTTCAGGAGAGCAGAGGCTGGAGAATGTCTTCTCTCAATACATTGTTTGTGTGAGTGTTTTGTGTGTTCTAGGAGACTTTAGTGAAGATTTATGCCCTGTTGGGTGTATATGAGGCTAATTCTACTGTAGGTTGTGTTTAACACTTGATGGCATGCTCTGTGTCTCAGGTCAGTGTGTATAATTCAAAGGCTAATGTGCTTGCTCACTGCTTACAGAAGTCTGCTCTTTGAAACTTGGATTTTGTTTGTTTGTTTTTTTCTTGTTCCCCCAACCCCCCCATGCTACCTGCACTTTAAGAAATAATGGTATTTCTCCTGTGATGACTCAGGTGTACTTAGAATTTTATTGGTGTTTCTCGTGTTTCATGCTTAATTTTTTCAAATGCAATTATCCATGTGATGTATTATAAGCTTCTGGGGAGAACAGAACGTTATAGTTTCTACACGAATAGCTTGTAAGAAAATGACTAAGTGGACCTGTTTATAGACCTAATGCACCGGGATTCAACTCTGAAAAGAATGTAAGAACAATGAGCCCTGGTTAACATTCTGTGGAAGCCAGCAGCTTTGATGTATGTAGTTGTAGATGTCTGCAGAATACAGATAATCAGTATTTGAAGTGTGCAAATTAAAGATCTACTTGACCAGTCATAATTACAGCACTGAAAGGGCAGAATGGCAGTGAGAAGTAATAAAATGGTTTTTAATCTCTTGCACTGTAAATTATAATCTGTTTGTGGTGAAGAAAAAATGTTTTGGTGGCTGCAGTATCCCATTCATGCGGCTGCTAGGGGGGATTTTCTTACCTTCCCGATTTTGCTTTCAGCAGGTATTACTTAGGAATTTCCTCAAAGAGGAAAAGCCACTAAAAATGTGCTTTATTTATTGATTAAAAGTTCATCCGTCATGAGGGTTTGACTGTTACTGACTTCCTTTGTCAGTATTCAAAGACAGTTGGGTTTTAGGATGTTTTAGCTGCCTAAATTGAGATACTGTGATATATGTTAAATTTCAAATTGCTAAGATCTGTCTTCTGGTTTGTGGAAAGTATCTTCATTTGATTGTTGTGTCAGTTTTACCCAATTATTAGTCAGAGCTTTTAGGTGCACTATCTTTACTGTATTTTCTAACACTGCTTTTATAGTTAGTTTTTATATCCCCCCACTAAATTTTGATTAATTATACTGAATAAAAATACAAGAGTTTCTTGTACTTAGGCTCTCTATTATATCAACAGAAAGCAAAAAATATCAGATGAAATGTTCAGAAGAAAGAAGAATGGACTGAAGTCCTCCACTGCTCACTGTGCTGGAGAAAATGTACAGTGAATGCCAGGTGTGGGGAAGGTCCTGGTAGATCCCAAGGGAAAGGCTGCCGTTGCTGGGGCTGGCACCCAGGGACACGTGCTCTGTTGGTGCTCGTACAGAAATGTTGTGCTGAGCACTCTGTGTTTCACTTCTTGTGCCAGGTGTTCCGCTTGCTTTGAGAAGGGATCCAGCTGTAGGAAACTGAACTCAGGCTACCTGGACCACTTCCATAACTCAGCAGGAGTAGGAGCCATAATTTCCACTACAGTGAGAGCAAGTAAAATTAAGTAGAAAAGATGGTCTGTCCAGAAGTCTGCAAGAGTTAATTGCACATATCTGATAACACAATTCAGTAATTTTGGTGGGTGCTCTAGTTACTATTACTATTTTCTCTCTATTATTTATGAGAATAAATAATTGTTTTGGTGACTGTTCTGTGAACACTTGAACAATAATTTTGTCTTGAAGAATATTTTCAGCAGCTATCTGCATTTGCAACAATTTTGGTAACATATCAAACATATTTCAGTATTTATGAAAAGAATCAAGTTCCTGAGGTCTTAATAGCTGAACTTTAATTGCATTGTTAGTAAATGAGGAATGTTGTGAATTTGGAGTTAGAAACTTGGCAAGATGGAGGATTGCTGGTATGTTTTTCTTCTCTCACATGAAGAATGACTATTTTATTAGTTTGCTTCATTTCTAGCTTGGCCAAATAGACTGAAAATTGGGATGCAGTGCAAAGTATCTTGGTTGCAGGTTTGCAGTTCAGGATATTAAATATAAGCTATATCTAAAACCTCATACAATTTTAGTAGTTTTCCCAGTAATGTTAACAGAATTGTCTCAACCTTTGCCATGTTGTTTAAAGTGCTGACAAAAAAGGAGACCTGAACTATAGCAAATACAGATTTTTTTTCCTATACAGAACTGCCATTCTCTTGTTTCTATCATGCTTTCATCATTATAGTCAAATAGTTTCAAGCATATTCCTCTCATTGACTTCTTTTTCTTTCAGCTAGAGTTGCTCCTGTTGCACCGGTGCTATTCAGAAGATGAACTGATAGTAACTCTGCTGTGTCTCTCTTGTGACCATACCAAAGTACTTTAGACCTTCCTAATCTTGCACTGTGTGATAAAAGCTTTCATGTCCTTTGCTGTTGCCCTGGTACCAGTGCAGCTGCCTCACCCGTGGTTCTTGTTATCCCATTACTAACATTAAATTCCTTATGTTGGCTACCTTGAAAAATCTGCTAAAAATTTTCCAGTGGTAACTGGCAGGAGAGGCAATGCTGTTTCACAGCAAGTGCTTGTGAATCATTTAAAACAAACACACATCTGTCTTCTATTTAAGTGAGAGTGTGTTTCTGTGATTCTTAAGTGTCTTTCTTCATCTGAAGCAGGCACCTGAAGACCAAGGAGTAGTTAGAACAGAATAAATGTTGTAAATTGGAGAGAAGGATTTATTTGCCTCTAAGTAGAATTTTACAATCTCTGGACAGATACTTTCTCCCAGTTAATTCTCTCCAATGTACACACTCCATCTGACAGTCTGGATATGTTTTTTGTTGTCAGATGATCTTCCTCTGTACATTGAAGCTTCTTGACACTCTGCCTTGCTGAGAAGTGTAACTCTAGCAGGAAAGCGAGATGGAAAACAAAAAACAGCAAAGAAACTGCAGGATTCCCTTAGGGCAGTAAGTTTTACTTTTATGTAGCAGCCATTTTCTGACAGGACACATAACAAGTTCCTTGTATTTTTTCCTTGTGTGACTTTCCATGTTCCACACGAGGCATACAGAGATATTTATGCCTTTTTCTACTTCAGTAAAGCACTTCGTGGAGGAACAGTTCCTTTCCTCTCTATGGCTTTCCATGGCTTTTTTTTTTGTGTAGAAGTACAAAGATGGGGAGGTTAATGCTATTACTTTTTTCAACAGGAACAAAATATATGTTTTTTTAAGTACTATAGAAGCGGGCTTGCAGGCAGGATGAGAATGTAAGTAAATACAGCTCTTACAGGCATCTGGTTTATAGACAGTAAGTATTTATCAAGCAAGGCAAAAGCCATATTTATATGAATATAAATGATATCCTGAAATTTGATAACTCGTAAATGTGTACTGATTTGAAACATCCTTCAAAATGGTAGAAATTATTTATTCTTGTCTTTTGTAACGCCTGTGTTTTCATCAGAATATCTCTGAATAGAATTCTCTTCACTTTGACATAATAATAACATGGAAATCAGGAATGTCACTGGCAGAAGTGATGGACCTACAGTGTTTTAACGATGTGTGTATGTGTATATGTATATATACACCATATGTATTTGTTTAAAACCAGACTTTCCTCAAGAGACTATCAGTAAGGATTTGATGAATTTTATCCTTTGGGATGGTGGAGTTTGAAAAAAAAAAAAAAGGTGAAGGAGTGATTGAAAAGACACTAAATGGTAGTAATTAGCTTAGAATTTAATGCTAACAAACCATTTTAGCATGGTTCTCTTCAGTTTTTGTGAGACAGGTACCTTGTGAATAGTATTGAAAAATATGTTTAAAGATGATTTTTATGTTGTTTTGTTTTAGATAGAGCAGTGTTAGATGTCCCATATTGCTCTGTCATGTAGAGGGAAGTTGAATAAGCAGAATTAGCATACTTTTTTTCTTTAGATGGTTCTCTTTATTGTCCCAAAAGAAACATGGAGAATGCTTTTTAGGTTAATGTTTCTGCAAAGCTCTCATTTATGGTGGTTCAGATATCATTCCCATGTATGAGAGATGGATCCAGACCACTGCTGCTCTTCCTTTCGAAGCCAGATTTCCCTGAACCCAAGAAATGTGGGGCACTGATGTATAACTGGCAGATAACAGAATGTAGACATCATGGCATGTGTAATGAAAATTTACTGAACAATGAAATAGATATTGACAACACAGATTTCTTAGAGAAAGACAAATGACACGTGACATAATAGAAACATGAAGTGTAGTGCTTTGTGTTACAAATAAACAACTCCCTTGAGAAACTCAAAGCATCTTTTTAAATGGAGACATTACTTCCACTGGATTGAAATGCACATTTTTACTGCTTCTGTTTTTCTTATGACAGCATATTTATATTATGAAAAAGCTTTCTTCGATTCTTCTGAATGCAGATGCACCACTGAAAGTTCTCACGATGGCGTAATTATTCTTCCTTAGGAATTACTATCCTGTAACACTGATTTATATCAGTAAAATATATCTGTTCTATGGCTTTTATTGGTGGATCAAGTGAATACTACAGCATTAGTTAGTTAAGGTATTTCAGCTTAGAAAACTCTAAATTGTTCTGTTGGTGGATCTGGATAACAAAGTTTGGTGTAGTATCATCGTTACTATAAAAGCAAGCAAGGACTGTACTATTGCTGCTACAGTTGATCTATTACATGTAGAGTGTGTTGTTAGGGAAAAGAGATCTTTCCCCATAAAAATTGTCTCTGCTGAGAAGTTGGATCAGTGATTTCACCTTATTTCTCAGGACTGATAGCAGAGCCAGTGCAGACCTTATCTTATGCATATACAGATTATATGATTTTGAATTCTGGTCAAAATCAAGCTTTTACACATGAATTATCAGTGTTCTTTTTTAAGCTAGACTTCTAAGCCAAGTAATGCTTCGAAAGTGTCATTTAAGATAAAAGAGGGTAGTTGAGAGAAAAGACTTTGGACATAAAGGTTAATAAATATTGTAGATACTCAACATTGGTCTAATTTGCTTCATTTTGAGAGGTCTTACAAACTTGAATTTTGAATGCTGGCTTTCCTTTTTTGAAGGTTGTGTGCTTGTTTCAGGGGTGCATGGCAAATGGGTTAGCTGTAAAGAATTATCAGGCGTGTACTTTTTTTGAAGTGATTTGAGCATGTTCCACTTTGGAGTGGCTTAGCCTTTTATGTATTTAGGGATGTTGTTTAGGATAGAATGTTCTAGGTGTCAGAATGATCTGGGAGAACTGGGACATACTGGCTTCCAAAGTCCTTTGGAATCTTTGGAATTTTTTGGCATTATATAAGGGAATTAGAAGAGAAAAGGTGACAAGGAAAAAATAAAGCCTACCCTAGAGCAGTCACATGGGACACTATCATTTTTACAAAGATAATTGTGGAAGGTGGTAAAAGAGAGCTTTAAAAGATTTGATGTTACTGCCTGTTTTCTCAGACTTCCTGCTGTCTGCTGATGACAGCTGCTTCATTGGGATTATTGGTTGTGGCTTTTATTGTAAGAGTTTGGAAGCTGTTAATAAATAATGTATGAATAAACCAAATGGAAGCATATCCATATCTGCTTCATTAGCAAACAGACTTACAGGAATATACCAACTTTTTGAACTTGCAATACCTAAAGTCAGTCCTTAATACATGCAATGAATTTCTTTTATGCTTTAGTCCCCAAATGACACCCTTATACTCCTATGAATGACTTTGCAATGGGAAGCTTTGCATGAAAATAATAGCAAATGGGTGATGTGGCAAGAATCTCCAAATTATTGGGTAACTTAAAAAATAATTATTTATCAGGTGAATATAATTTTACTTTGATTTGTACTTTACTTAACTGGGAATTCCTGTACTTTTTGGTAAGATGCTGAAGACAAGAACTAATCCAGTACATACAAAGACAGCAGTGCAGCCAGAGTCAGGGAGCATCATGATTATTTTTAGGTCATAGTTTTTGATTGACTTAATATATTTCTTTCCACTCTTTGTACATGTTTATCTTTGTCTTGTCTTACCTATTTGTGTATTTCTACACCTTCAGTTCATTGATGTTCTTTATGGATTTGTTCTTTTACAGCAAATTGCCTCATGTAAGGCTTAGGTCTTTCCTCCAGTGGACTGAACCATTGGAAATCCTTTTTTCAGATGCAAATTCTTGGGTGTAGTAACAGTTTTTGATTCAGTTACAAATCCACTAGCTCCATAAAACCTGACCTCTTCATCAGCAGTTAATGCTGTTGGATCACTGTGGGCTACCTTCCTGTTGGTAGGCTGGGAAGAGTCTATTTAGGACTAGATTTAGGTCTATTTTCTAAAATGTTAGTAACCCTTTGTGCCTTATCTGTATGTTTGATTTCATATCTGTTAAATGCAAGGGGTGCAATTAGCTGTGATAATTGTTGTTGCTATTGCACTATGAAAGGCATATAATTCCCCTCTCTCCTTTCCAGCCCTGGCCCCCTAGGCCCTTCCAAAAAAACCCAGAAAAAAATCCAAAACAATCTTCAAACTCCCAAGCAAGTAAAAGGACCATGGGCTTTGGGATAACTTTTAGAAAAACTTAGTATCTTTTCTGAAGTTTTGTGCAATCATCTGTACTGTATCATCTCCTATTTGCCTACTACTGCACAGTTCCACTGATGTGGAAACGTCTCATGGAAAAGAAATTCAAGATTGTTATCTTTTTACTGCACTGAAAAATATCTAGAGTTTTACAAAGCTTTCAGTAAATTATTTGCAGTCCATTTAAGGAAGCTGGCTGAGCTATCAATAGATAAGTCAGGTTTTTGCTTTTCTGAGGTATCCTTAAAAGCCTGAATTTTCTACTTGAATTTAACAGTGGCAGTTGTTCCAGAGCAAGCACTGAAAAAAAACACTGCATATTTTTTATCCAGCTCTTCTTTGCTGAAATTGTAATGAAGGCTGCTGAGAGCATTTATTTTTGATAATATAAAATTTTTATTTTACTTTTAAAGTAACACTCTGGTTTAGAGACCACTTTCAGATCTGAGACTTCCTTAGTTACTCCGCTGCAAAAATAATAGTGTTTTCAGCTTTTGAGTCTGAAGGTAGTTTAGATCTTGCCTTTCTACTTTCATGGTTCATAATCAGGTCCTATATTCCCTGTGGCCCTACAGGGAAGGGAGCATCAAACTCTTAGTGTACAAGTTCTGTGGATCATCTTGTTAGCCCCTCCATGGGGAATGTAATGTTTGTGTAGGTGTGTGCTCAGGCCTAGTTCTTACTGTGCTGATTTGGGCTGGGGTTCAGCTCATTTTCTTCACAGTAACTGCTCAGGAGCTGGTTTGGATTTGTGTTGGAAACACTGTTGATAACTCTGGGATGTTTTAGTCATTGCTGTGCCATCAAGAGAGAGAATATAGTATAGTGAGAAAGGAAAGCTTGAGAGTTTTGTGCTGCACTGTGCACTTGACAGTTGGACTTGATGATCCTAAAGGTCTTTTCCAACCTAAATGTTTCTATGATTTATTGCTTGCATATGTTATTTTTCATTCCTAGGTATAAAAGGCATCAATAAACAGCTTCTTCTCATGAGTGATTTCTCCCTGGCCATTATATTATTTGCTTGGCTGATTGGCCATCCAGAGGCTGCTTTGAGGTAGAAGTGCTCCAAACCATTTTGTCTTTTCTATCTGATCCAAAGAGAATAGTAAAGTGGGTGAAATCTGAAAGTGAGCCTGTACACAACAGCACTGTTGGATTTTACAGAGGAGCAAGGATTTTAGGGAGTTTCAGGAAAAGGCAGGATTTTTATAGTGGAAAACTATGAGAGACCTGGAGAATTCCCCTCATCTGAATCTTTTGGAGGGAATAGGATGGCTTGAAGGATGGGATGTGTCAGATGTAACATTTCTTGTGTTATCTGTTTCTCAAATAGGATCCTAGCAGTGATGTGCTTAACCTGTTGGCAGTCTGTAATCTTAAAGTAACCAACTAACACTGACATTACAATTTGGGTACTTATTTTATGTTGGCAGAAAGAGAAAGGACCAGGGATATTATAAAAGTTGCCTTTTTGCTCCATGAGATGTATGTTTTTGGTACATTTTTTTGTGCTCTGCTGTTGGTTCCTTTACCTTTTATTCATGTTTGCTCTGATTTTTTTTTTCCCTGGTTTTCATTTTTTAAAAAATCTTCCTCTGTATTCTTTTATACTGGTTGTTCCTAGCTGTAAAATACTTAAAGCTTCTTAAAGTTCAGGATAACTTTGATTGGCAATATCAATGTAAAGTGCTAACCAAGTTCAGGCAATAATAAAGAAAATACTTTGGATGGACACTCTTCTATTATGGTTGATGGCATTTCCCCTGAGAAAATAGGTACACGGATAACTCTTTTTAGGTATTAGAGGTAATCAGGTGTTTACGAGTAATGAGGTGTCTCTGATGTTAAAAGTATGGGGGAGGAGAGGGTTTCTTCAAGTTCCCTCTTCTCTTTGTATAGAGATCATCTGATGACATGTCTCAATTTTGGGTTTGTGGTCAGTGAGAGAAGAAGGTAATGTGCACTTCACCTAGAAGCTCTCAAAGTACAGTTATAATTCAGCATTTTTTATGTTTATTTCAGTATCTATTTTCTTGTATTTGTGCTTTTTAAACTATGAATGAGAGACTTTGAGAAACAACACTGATGATTTAAAGAATCACTTATGGTAAAATATCTCTTTCTGGGCATTTGGGTTCCAGTAGATTAGCATTATTGATCATTCTCTTCTTATGTACTCTCCAGATGATTTTAGAGATCTGAAATTATTGTTCTTTTCTTGTCTTTTGTAATAACCAGTGCAAGGAATAACTGAACTAGAAGACAAAAAGGATGCATTCTAATAGTTCTAATAAATTATGTTAATGATTTATGCTTGCAGTCATCTTTAGTGAGAACTTGTTTGACAAAAGTGACAACTTCTTTTATTGTGCAAGCAAATATAACTTCACTTTTCTCTGACTGAAGAGAATCTACTTAATGGTAGTAGATTTGAAACCCTCTGTTAGAGGATTTGGGCTCTGCAGGTGCATTGCAGGTTCTTAAGCATCTTTTCCCACCAGTTAGGGCCAATAAACTGTTCTGTGTTTAGTTGCTGGGAAAATCAGGTGACTTGCTAACTTATCCAAAGCAGTTCTTAAGTGGTGCAGGAGGACAAGAGAGAGTCCTTCAGAGAATCAGAACACTTCTAACGGGTTTGGTACTGAAATATTTACTGCTGGCCCAGCCTGTCCACTGAGTCATTCCCACAGATTGTTGCAGTACCCAGGACAAAATGCACTTGGATAGTGTGCAGATGTTTCACATCTGTATAGCTGGTTTTTTCCTCTCCCTGATGGTTGGGATGGCATTGCAAGACTCACAAGGTGCTTACAGACCTGCCAGGCTGTGGGTAATTAACCAAGGACTGAGTTCTTCGCCTAAAATTAATAAGATATTGGTTATGGCAACATGAATGACCAATGTACATTAAAACCACGTGAAACAGAGCAATTGATAGTGGGGATGTGGTACAGGAAAGAAGATGCCATGTGGGTTTTAAATATATTCTACTCAAATCCACCTCTGAATACCTCTTTTTATCAACAGATTTCCTTCTGCTGATGAAATATTTCTGACCACTTACATCTAACATGTGATCTTTCTCCAGAAAGAGATGGGGTACTTCTCACTAAATTAACCTTTGCATTAACTCTTAATTAGAAGAAATACTGAAGGTGGCATTATGGCATTATGTTTTGTAAGGAGTGCTTGCATGATCTATAATTAATGTAATTAATGGGCTGTTATAGTTGGTAACAAAGGGTAACAAGAACTAAACTATGAATAAATTCTCTATTATATGACATAGAAGTATTTCCCTAGACTTTCCTCTGCACATCTATTATTGGTAATTTTTTTTAAGTGGAACACAAGGCCCAGGTAGAATGATCTGAGCCATGCCTGAGCTGCTTGATTGAAAAATACGTAATAAATAATTTAAGAATAATAAGATCAATTAAGAGGAGTAAGAGCTTTTAAGATCACTCAAATTTCATATAAACATTTTGCATTCAAACTTTAGGCTTTACAGTTGGAAGGCCTACCCTGCATAATGAAAAAAAGAAATTTAAATAAACAGACTTAGGACTTCTGAGGCACTGTTACACACAGAGGGCATGTAAAAGGATGTAATTGAAATATTTAAGTACAGACAATATTTGTGAAAGATACATCCATCCTTCTCCTGGATAAATGAAATTGCTGTGGGTTGCTGTTTGTTTTTATAAGCTGTGCTGCACCTGGCTATTAAGTTGACGTCTAACTGTGTGTGTAAAGAAATACCTTGCCCTTCATTAGTTCAATCTAAAATTCAGATTCTTGGAGCAGTGTGTAACGGCATTAGAAGTACTCGGACAAATTAAATGATTCAGTATGGTAACTTTGAAGAATCTCATTTCCATGCAGGGAATAATTTTTATCATCTGGCAAAAAGACAAAACTGTGCATTTTACAGTCACTGCTTTCTTTTGTAACATTTTGTGGCATGTGGTTTGCTTTACTGTTAATCCATGCTCAAATCTGAACTCGTAAATGCTTATCTAATGTTACTGACTTTTAATGCACATACAGATTTTAATCTGCCTATTCTTCTCTTTTGCACATGTTACTGTGCTCTCTGCTGGAGCAATTATTGTTTTGATTCAGTTTGGAATCATGACTTTATTTGGGATTTGTACCTACCTGTCTGTGTTAGCACCATTATAATTTGCAGCATAATTATGGATGTAAGGCATTTAAAAATCTATACATGGTGAATGTGATGCCTGGAAGATACCTGTGGTGTATTCAGTTTGTCAGTATTTTAATTATCTTTTGTTGCTGTGAATGCTTATAAACCAGATTAATTTATCCCTTGAAAAATTTTAGTGTCTTTCCAGTAGCAAATATCTGGATTCTGATGACCTTTATTAATATTTGTTCCAAAATACTGAAAATTCACCAACTTGAAATTGGCATCTGGGCTGTGTGTCCACCTGTCAATAACTGATATTGACTCGTTGAGTTGGGTGAAGTTGCTTCCAGAACTGAAGCAAATTCCATGCCCGGCTGACAGCAGGTCACTGCCTCAGGCTGCCAGGGGGATGAACTGAAGTTGCAGCAACATTTTTGGAAGGGAAGTTGGAGAGAGCTGCTGGGTAAAAGAACTTTCCACTGCACTTATATTTTCTGTCGAACCTTGAGAGCCTCAGATATCATTCTTCTGGTGCATTCCTTTTGGAGAAATCTGGGCTGCTTTGAAGTTACGGGAAGTTCACTGATTCTAGGTCTGCAGTTCCTGGCTATGTATTCCCATGTAGCTAATGAATTTGGATTGCAGAACACTACACTTTCTGCCCCTTTTTTGGTAATTTTGGGGTTTTAAATTTTTTAAAAATAATTTAATTTATTTTTATTGTAAGGCAATAAGGAAAAGGTTAAAAATTACTCTGCTTAAGGCAGCTCTTAATCTGAAGATTTTTGTAGACATGCAGGAAGGTGATCAGGGCATTTCCAACAATCTGTTGTAAATTCTTTACATGTTCTTAGAAAACTTGTGCATAATGAACCTTTGCTTGAAATTATTGTGAGCAGGGAAGAAAGGAACCTCCCCAGTAAGCATGAAAAAATACAGTAGATCTTCCTAGGTGCTTCTTTCCTGAACATTTTATGGCTTTTTCCCAAGTGAAATTGAAAACCATCAGGTCAGCAGCTGCCTGCCCTGGCAGGGGCCTGGCTGACCAGAGTATTTGAGGGTTTGGGAATTCTGTATAGCCTTAGATTTCACATCAGGACAGAAGTTTGTTTGCTGCTTTATCATGTGTAACAAAACCTGGTCTGAAACCCCCGCTTGACATGGACATGCTCTTAGACAAGAAAAAAGAAGCATGAAAGTCAAAATCCATTGGGCAGTTTCAGGAATAGGGTTACAGTTGTGGGTGTGGCATGACATGCTGACATAATCTATGTGTGTGTGAGGTTATCAAATCAAATATTGACTTAATACTTCAGTTGTAGCCTTTTGACAAGTAGTCATTGAAACTTAAAGGTTTTCTTGGCTGTGGCCTGGTTCCTTTTGGCTGATCTTTGTTTCTTCTCTGGTGATTTTCAAGCTATTAGACTTCCAGGTGTTGCCAAAACACGACTCTGGACTTAGTGAAAGTGACCCTAAGTACAGGAGAAAGGAACTCATTGAAGTTTTTGCCTTATTTGGCCAGAATTCTGAGCATTGATCTTTTTGGAAAATTCCCATTTCTCTCTGCTAGCTGAGGTACAGCAGGTATTTATCATACTGAGTTAGACTCAGAAGGACTCCTGGGAGCTACAGGTTCAAAGTTCAGCCTACAAAGTTGTGGTTGAGAAGCTTTATGCTCTAAGTATGCTCAGGGATGTATTGTGTGAGTTTGTTTGTTTTTGTGGCCGTGCTTTTTTTCTTTTTCTAAAAATGTGTTTAAAAATGGTAACAGAGTAGATAGAGGAACGATTTTAAAGAAGATAAATGGAGTTCCAGGCCTTTCAAATGAGAAGCAAGGCATTCCCCTAAAACTGAGGGAGCATGAGAAAATGGGGCATGAATATGTCTCAAGTTGATAAATATTTCATGTTTTTTCTTTCATTGGGTTTACTCTGTTTCCTGGCAGCTGGGCTTGCAGCAAAGCTGAGGATATGAGTATGACTATCTCCTTTAGTTATACGTCTACTTTTTGGAGAAAATGTTCTTCTCCAAGTACAGTCTCCTTGTAAAATGCTGCTGTTTGATATTCTACCTGCTTTGGAAAATAATGACCTGGGAAGTACAAGCTAAGTCCTGCCTTGCTCTAAAAAAAGAGGCAAAGATGGTTGTTTTCACAGGCCAAGCTTTATGGCATCCCCACACATCAGTGCTATGAATAGGGGGGTAAATTCAGTAGGCTGTTTTGTGTTGTTGACTTTTCTTTAGATAAACTTCTGAAATGCAAGAATTTTAGACAAAAAAGTAAAATAATTGTGCCATGGTCAAGGCAAGGATCAGACCAGTTCACTGTCCCCCTAATTTGTTACAACAGTTTTTGTAAATTTGCTGCATTCTTCAGTATTTGTACAGAGTTCAGCCCAAACTAAGTACCTTAAACAATGCATTTTTCAGTATTGCAACAAATCCCAAGCTTTGCTTTCATGATTTCAAGAGATCTTTATCTTCTCATAAAAGATTTTTTTAAAAAAAACTGGGGAAGAGGAGAGCCTACATGAAAGATGGAAAGAGACTACTTACAAGGGCATGGAGTAACAAGAGTAGGGAGAATGACTTCAAACTGAGAGTGGCTTTAGATTGGGTATAAGGAAGAAATTCTTCCCTGTGAAGGTGGGGAGGCCCTGGCACAGGGTGTCCAGAGAAGGGGCTGCCCTATCCCTGGAAGTGTTCATGGCCAGGTTGGACAGGGCTTGGAGCAACCTGGGATAGGGGAAAATGTCCCTGCCCATGGCAGAGGGTGGAATTAGATGATCTTTAAAGGTCTCTTCCAACCCAAAACATTCTATGATTCTATGATTGGAAAAATGATTAAGGCTGAAAACATTTTTTTGCTTTTTTTCCTGCAGATCTCTACATTTTAGATGTAAAGGTTCTGGATGCAAACTGTTTCCCAAAACTTAAGTGTTTTGATATTCCTCTCTTTATGACATTCCCTAAAAATTCAGTTCTTGAAGTTTTTGTATTATCTTCAAGAATCAGAATTTTAGGATGGTTTCATAGTGACCAAATATAGTCATTGTGTTATAAAAAGCTTTATCTCAAAGCATTGCAATAAATTATTATGATGTCCTTCCAAATGTTTTTGAAATTTCTCTATCTCCTACTAATCCAAAATTTTCCCCAGATGTCTGATAAACATAAGATTTCAAGCAGTATAGTAGATGTGGCAGACACTAAATTGTGCAGAATGTAAATTACAGTCAATGTGGCTATAAATCTTCTTGGTGTTTTTCTCCTTTAGGCTCAGCACAGTGTTACTCCAGTGAGTCCCATTTACCAGGAGGCTGGAATTTAACTGCATGAGATACCAGTTTAAAAATCTCAAGCAGGTCACTAAAAACTCTTGTTACAAAATTTACTTGCTACTTTAGGTCTATGATTTTTCTCATTTGATTTTGTGCTATGGTTTGTTCTAATGTCACCAGACGCTAGCAGTAGATGTTCAAAAAAGTATCCATCCTGAAGTCTGTTCTAGTGGAAGCTGCTCTTAAATGACTGGTTTTTTTTAGCAACTGCCACTTAAAAGCTTGTGCATATGGGTTTTAGAAAATTAGGGATTTTAATTTTCAAACAACTTCTCTGTGTTTTCAAATGACTGTTCTGTGTTTTCAAATTGGTCCAAGCTCCTGGCACTCCCACACAATGGTAGAATTTTACAAGTATTTGAATTTCTCAATGTATTTTCATTTTTCACATTTTATAGGTTTGACAAGCCACATTCCTATAAATTGAATTACTTTAGTAAGGAGTGATTAAGCTGCAAATCAGGAGCCCCTTGGAGAGCTGCCTTACAGACCTACAGGGAAGAAGTGCTCTGATCCAGGGAGCTTAAGGCCTGTAAGTGGAACCTGGAAACCACCAGTATGGGCAAATAGATGTGAGTGTGGAACTTACTGAGAGGACAAATTCAGGAACCTCCCCCCACACACCCAATAAAGGAATGCCTCCTTCTCTCTTCAACATTGCAAATGCCAAATCCCTATTAAGACTTCCTGGTATATATATAAAATTGGTACTTTCTGCTCTCAGTTCTCCTCATCCTCAAAGCTATGTAGTAATTTTTGATAATTACTGATTTACTGCTTTAGGTTGTAATGAAAAGCCCACTAAAATAATCAAGTTTCTTTCTGCTCCTTGTTTAAAAGGCTGTCCTTGGTCCTGCCCTGTAAACCTGAGCCTTTAGTGCTGAGATTAACATTCTGTGTGCTCTATCCCAAGGAATCAAAATGGAACTTATAGTCAAACCACAGGATAAACCTTCCTGGAGCTGAGAACTGATGGAGTTGTAATATAATGAGCTGAAATCCTGCCTGTAACCTTTGACAGTTACTTTAAAGTATCTTTCACGTGTCTCTCTGCTTTAGTCTTAAATAATGATTTTAAGGGAGATGCTGAGGAGTGAATGTGTGTGATGTCAAAGAAGGTCAAATTGCTGAAATATTGGTATAGTTCTAAAACATACCTGAAATATGTTCAAGAATAAAGCTTCTTAATTAGTAGATGTCTGAGCTTTTTGTTAATATTGCCTCTGTCATTCTCTTCAAACTTGAAAACTCAGGCTTGAAAACTCATGCTAAACTCATATATGTATAAATAAATTTATCTAAATTGGCCACTAGAGTTAGCTTTGTGCTGCCAAATTGCTTGGCTAAAAATATAGGGGTATTTTTGCAGGCTGAAGACTAGAAGGCTTTAGCACCAGTCCTAGAGTGACCATCCTAGTGTGGTCACTAACAGTCAAGTTTACTTTTCAGGAGTCCTTAAGGTAGATATTTTTAAATCCCATGTCCCTACAAATCTGAATTTTCCCTTCCTTCAAGCCTTTCTTTCCCATGTTAACTTCTTGCAATACCTAATGCTGTTCTTTTTGTTGTTAAATTTTTGTTTACGATTGAGAATGTCTTCTATTCTTCCAAAGAATCAAAGTATGAATTTCTCCATTCTTCTGATTCAATAATTGATCCCAATTTACAGAAATACATTTCTGGAAGAAAATATTTCTTCTTTATAAAGGCTTATGCTACTTCTATGAAACCAAAAGGGTTTTATTAGATGACAATAACTGTATGGTTGGCAACTAAACAATAGATAAGTTAGTGGCAAGCGCAGAAGGGGCACCTGGATAGAGGGATTTAATAGAATCATTAAATTGCCTTAATTTAATGGAACTACTTCTTAGAGCACTTTCCAGTGTTTTTAAACTCTCTGTAGACTGACAAAATGTCACATTAGGTTAGTTCTGCTCATGGTGGCTTTTTCACTTACACTGAGAGAAATCTTCATGTCGCTTATTTGCAATAACTGTGGATTGTTGCAGAATCTTGTCTCCTAAACACTGGCATATTTCTTACCCCAGGCTCATATTTCCTAATAACTCATTATCAAATCACATTTGGAGAAGGGACTGCTGAATTACTTAGCTAGAATGCAGTCATAGGTTTGGCCTTACTCATGACCTTCACCAAATAATAAGAGGCAGCTGCATAGATCTTGTGCATGACAGGAATGTTAATCTCCTTTCTCCTATAGCACACCAGTGTAATTGATGGTGAAATGCATAGGGGCATATTGTCCCTTCCTTACACACTGCAAAATCACTCTAATCATGCTCTGCACTGAGCTATATGGTATAGATTTTTTTTTCTCTGGCTTGGAGCTAAAATCCTTGGGTAGCTAAAACAGGTCCTAACAAGAAGCTCCTAGCAGTGTGCAAGAATGAGAAATATCTTTGCATTTCCTTCTCTTCAGACCATGCATTGCTTTACTGTATAGGTTTGGGAAGTTCGTGTCAATTAATGTAACCCAGTCAGAATTCTGATTAGCTGTAGCTGTGTGATCTGTAAGGATAGAGTTGGACTTGTTCTAAAGCACATGTAATGAAAACCTGGAATTTATAATATTTGAAGTGAGGCTTAAAAGAAAACCTGAATGAAAAGAGGTAATGTTGCAGCTTCTCACCAAAGAAACATTAGTTTTTTCAAGGTTTTGCATTATGACAGAATTCCTATTTGGTGCTTATCATAAAATACACTATATTGGTGGTAATGATTTCCAATCACGATACTTTTTACTAAACTGTCAAATTGATGACTGGTTCTTCAACAGACAGCAAATGATTGATGCTCTAAATATTAGTGATTACTGAATTAATTTTGGTTTGATTTTGTGGCAAAAAAAGTCAAATATCAGTTGAGTTCTCCCAGACTGAACTGTTCTGAGGAATTCAGTAAGGCTCCCATTGAGAGGACATCTCTTCCCACACAACACTTATGCTTGAATTTCTCCACTGAATAATTTGGTGACCCTCTCTAGTAAAGTCCTCCAAGCTGTGTTTTCTTTCAGGTGATTGAGTAATACATAGAAGAGGCCTCCTGCAACCTCCTGATGTAAGCATGTATTTCTCATATGAGCATTCTGCTCTCGTTGCTGAAGCACAAATAAGACCCATCAGTGATTTCTTTACAAGGTTGTGCAGCAATGAACAAAGAAATTAATACCAAAATCCATGTGACACATACTCATTGAGTCCTTATTTAAACAGTGATTGCAAACACCTTTGGGGAAAAAAACCCCACCCCAAGTAAGGTAAATCATGTAACACTGACCTCTGTGAGTCTCCTAATCTACATGCCTTGTCTTTGAACTGGGAACACAACATTGTTCATCAGAACATTTTGGAAAGAAAATAAGGATTATTATAGATCCAGTAATGTGAAACAGCTTTAGGTACTCGGGACAAACTGCAAACAAGGCTCTTTTGAATGTGTAATGTGGCTGGACAGTCCAACCCCCAGCAGGCAGAGCTGGGGTGATCGTTGTTTCATGATCTCTGATTGAGCTTATTCCTCTCTAGCTCTTGCAAAAATTTTTTAATCCGATCACAAGAGCCAATTTTATGAAGCCAAGAGGCTTGGCATTGGTAAACAGAGTGCCCAGCTGTACACCCTGACCCCTGGAGAGGGACTGACTTGCTGCTGAAATATGTTGTTCTCCTGCTCTCTACTGCTTTCCTGTTTGTAGCCTTCTGCATCTTCTAATTCTTCACTAAGCTAATGTTATTTAATGGGGAGCTGAATTGTGCAGCTGGTGTGCCTATGAGAATTCTGAAATTAAAGTTTCATCAAGCCAGGATATCTCCAGACATGGAAGCCTTCAGTCTTTCCCATTCAAATGCGCGTGGCAATAATGGAACCCCAAGTGACCGCGCAAGTGAGCCGGTAACTGTAACAGTAATTCCCTAGAGAAATTATGTAATGAAATCAAAACCTTTCAATACTGAACTGTTAATTTTGCAGGGAGGAAACCTCACTGGTTTTAAAGCTAAAAGAAAAATCCTATTATAAATCTCCGCTTCTTATAAGGAACTACCATGATACTTCTGGTTTGGGAAGTGGAGGTCTGTACATTTGTACACTGAGGGTTCGTACATTTAGGCTTCATTTTTTTGTTCTTGCCCCTCTTTGACAGGGCTGTGGGTTTGTTTTGGTAAATTGCAGCAGAGTGCAATGGAAATGATCCAAGAAAGCATGAGACAGAATATGTGGGTGGCACAAAATGTATTGAAATATCAAAGCCTTGGGTTTACCGTAAATTAATCATCTGTGGTCTCAGTTCTTGGAGGTGGGGGGAAGTGTCATCTATTCCCACTCTGTAAATAAACTTCTTGGCTAACATAGGGCTGATCAGGTTGAAGAGGAGTCTCATTTATCATTTCTTGAGTACTTCTCAGCCTCCAAGTTTCCAAGAACTGAGGTTGTTTAGTACACAAATGATCATTGCAAAAAAGGAAAATACTATAATAACTTCTTTTTTTTTTAAATTTATTTTTTCCTTAGGCATAAACAGAACAGCTGAAACAGAACTGAAATTTGAACAAACTTTGAGGTTAGAAAAGAAATACAAGGCTACTTGAGCATGCAAATGGATCAGAAACCCAAAATTCTTCTCAATATGAATCAGTTAGGAAAAAACTTGTGTCAGGCTACCCTTGCAGCTCCTGGGTTCTTTGATCATCTTTGCAGAGCAAAATGGCAAATACAGACCTGACCTGGGTTTATCCTGCCAGAAGTAAAAATATGAATTAGATTACATGCAGGGTTGTTTGCTTGCACTTTGACTCACTGAGTGGCAGAAAATGTACATGCAGCAGGAAAGTGCATTTGTATTTTTATGAAGACAAAGAATTACCATCAGTCAGTTTAAGAAAAAACCCATTATTAAATATGTAACGTGAAAAGAAAAACTGTTACTCGAAAAGCACTGGCTACATTAATTGTTAATTTGCATTCTGTAAAAAAATGTTTTGAGAGTGCTACTTATGCAATAGTTTAGCTCTGGAATGAACAACTCTAGCAACTGATGTGTTGGCAGACTCATACCTAGTAAATTAGTTTTATATTATTCACTGCTAACCAGCAGCTATCACATATGTGATATTCATCCCTCTTCTCTTGTATAAAGCTGTGGATGGTCATTATTAATTCTTTATGGAAGTAACTATTGCTTTTTGATGATAGGGAAAAGGATTTGCTCTTTAATTTTGTGCTTTATTTGAGGAATTTCTACTTCCTTATCTATGTCAGAGAATTTTGTTCTTTTGTAAACATGTCACTTGAAATTGGGAAATAAAATCTAAAGTTTTACACTTTTAACATAAATCTTTTTCTTGCTTTCCTGCCATGACCTGTGCTTTTCTCCAGTGACATGAGGTCTTGTCCAGCAGGGGGTTACTCAAAGCTGACCAAATAGCAGGAGACATTTTCATTCTAGTGGCAGAGAGGAACAAATAGATGTGTCTTCCCCTATCCCTGCTTTACAATTGGAGTCAGAAGGAGGCAGAAAAAAACAGACTGAGTCTCTTACAGACAGCTTGTTCCTCAAAGGACAAAAAAAGAGACAGTGGAATGAGTGCTGAGAATAGTGAGGGGTTTTCTCCCTTGCAGTTTGTTTTGTTGTGGGTGGTTTTTTGCCCCCATTTCACTTCTCTCATGGAAAGAGGCTGGAAGGTGGGGCAAGCACAACTCAGATGTGTTTTCCTGGAGTGCAGCAAGGTGACACTGATGACTGTGAGCTCTGTCCTTACACTGGAGGTGAGCAAGGTCTGGGCTTCTGTGTGAGATGAGCAGCAGCAGGTAGTCAGGGAGCATCAGGACTGGCTTGCCTTAAAATATACAGAAAATTCAGATAGCCAAGTATGTTAGTTTTAGTCTCTGCTTTGGGTGTGTGGAGATGATTGTTAAAATGCAGTGGCCTAAAGTTTGCAGCCCATTGAAGTTATGCTCTTCAACCATCTTGATCTTCAAAGAACTCTTGACAGATAAGAAATATGCTGTTCATCATAACCAGATCACCAAGGTACACCTGAAGTAGTATATATTTTTCTTCCATTTAAATAAATTAAAAAATTGATACAAAACTATTAATATTTTTATTAAAATCTCAAAATAATTACTGTATTATTTTGGATCTTTGCAGGATCACGTACATAGTGTACTGCTTTTGAGACAAAAAAGTTATAAATGAGCATTAGAGATTTTAGTACATGTTTGACTTGGGTTTAGTATCTCAGAAAAGAGATGCTTGTGGTTGTCTGCTTCCTGAGAACAAATCAGCTGGTATTTATTTGGGAAGTATTCAGAAAACACCTTCTTGTTAATGATTCATTGCATGATCTGGCATCTGGTAAACTAATATGTTTTCTTTATGGTGAAAGTCCCCAGAAATCATTAAAGAACTATTCAACTACTTTATGCTTTCTAAAATACTGTAATCATGCTAAAAATTGTTCTTATTAGCAACATTACTGAATGATGGTAAGCCAAGATCAATCTCATAGTAGAATCTGTTAGCACAGATAATAAAAGATGTTAATTCCAGAGGTAGTTTCCCTCTTCAGCAAGCAGGTGGCTGTGGTTAGTGGAGCTTCTTTTTTGTTTTGCATATGGTAAAATACAGTGGAGTTAATTTTTAAAGGAATCTTGTCATTTTTAGCTGTTTTATTGATCCTTTCACTGAAGAACGGAGCATCTGGAGCCATCTTGATTTGATTATATATATTTGTTTCGGTGAGATTTTTTATGAGCAGTTATTTTTTTGCTTTTGAAACTGTGTGTGCCTTTGAATATATAATGAAGATGACATCAAGTTCCTTTTTGAGCCTTCCTGAGAATACAGTTCCAAATCCAGCCTGGATTTCCCCAGAGACTTGTCTGCTGTATGAAATTTTCCCTTGTCTATTCTGCAGCTGAACTTAAGAAGTAATATTCAACTGCAGTATTCAAAAGTAGTATTCATCTTGATATTTCATAGCATGGTTTAAAAAAAGGGTTGTTTCTGACATTTGAAGATGTGGAATTTAGAGTGATATCCAGATGACAGAAGATAAATTTTCAAGGTTTTTTAATATGTAACTTGAGTGTATTTTTAATGGGTAGTCACTTAAGATTATGCGTTTGGTTTATAAAACGCAAATGATTGAATCAAAACTTGTTAAAGTGAAGACTCATTACAAGAGAAATGAAGGCTCTGAAATAGATAGGGCAAGATTTATTCCTTCACTGAAATGAGTAAGTTCAGGCAATAACATTTGTAGATGGAATCTCTAAGACCCATTTCAACTGTCAGGATCTTCTTGTTAGATCCTTCAGTTCAGTTTGGTGTCAATTTTCTCTTTTTAGTGAACTTCTGAGGCAGCAGATAGGGCTGAAATGCTGGTGATTTAGAGACGGATGGATGCAAAGTCTAGTTTTGAAAAGGCCAGACCGCTCTCTCTCCCTCTTTCTATATTTGCACAATAACTGTCTCTCCCATGCCTGTCACCCTTTAAAGTTTATATCACTTGTTGCAAAGGTTGTCATAGCGGTTTATTTTTCATCGCAACCACTCGCTGTGTGAAACCTTTCTTCCAGCATTCCCTTTGAAGATGACCCTTCCTTAGCTTAAGTTCATGCCCTTTGTTGTTACATTTGACACCATCTTCTGTAGCCTTATAAACTATATCTTCTGTTCTTTTACAAAATTCTTGTGTAACTTGGCAAAATCTGCTGTTAATTTATTTTTGTAAGGGTTAGATCTCAATCCTCTGAGGTCTTCTTTTTTTTTATGATCACAGATCTTCCAGCACCTATATGATTCAGTGTTGTGTTTATATCTTTATTTTTTGCATTCTTCTCCTAAAACAGTGATTGAAAATGTAGGTGTTGTTCAACATGTGCTTTCAGTCTTGTGTCTGTGCAACTGATAATGTCCCTGTGCCTAACAGCATCTTCATACGTGAAACCATTCAGAATTGTATAAATAAGTAATCATTGCATTTTAACCCACAATAGTATCGGATTAAATGTTCTTTTTCTTTTTTTCAGGATAGCTTGTACTCAAAAAATGGTTCTGTGTAATAGACAACTAAAGAAGTAACCCCATTTATGGGCATAATCTGCACTAGCAAAAGTCAGTTACTGACCAAAAGCAATCTGGCTTTTTTATCAACTGAATTGCTGTACAAAATCATTCACCTGCTTTAAAAGTATCTGCACAAAATGGAAATTTATCAAGGCAAATCTGTAATTGGTTTAAGCTGTTTTGGGTTCTGTAGGAATAAATTCACCATTCAAAAGGGAATTGAAAAAAGAATAAGAAGAGGCTTAAAAGAGTCTTCAAGTAATTCCTTTTATGTGCCCCAGAATGCTCTTTGCAGCTTCATTGTTTAATTTCTGAAATTGACTCAAAATTTAAAATTTTCTCAGTTTTGATTCTGCTTTGCTGCATGGCACATTGCAAGCATCTGTTGATTTCTTTTGCCTTCCTGTAAGGGAAGGGACCAATTTAGTAATTATCACATAAAATTCAGTTTTACACTGTGCAGTATGATAGAAAACAGGCTTTCTAAGGAAACTGTCATTAAGGATGATTAGATAATAATATTTTCTTTAGAGTTCTATAATATTTAAAATTAGCTGCATGGAAGGATTATGAATTTTTTTTATAAATGATTCTGTATCTTTTCATAGAACAGCACTGGTGATGTCTGTAACACATGCTGGTTTGTCAGTATTAATATTAATGACCCAGGATTATTAAATACTGTAGGACTGTGGCAGGTTGACCCTGGCTGGATGTCAGGTGCACACCAAAGCCTCTCCATCATCCCTCCTGCTCAGCTGGACACAGGAGAAACTATAGAATGAAAGACTCATGTGTCAAGAGATCACCCACAAATTACCATCCCAGCAAAAGAGATCTGACTTGGGAAAATTAATTTCATTTATTACCAATCAAGTCAGAACAAGGTAAAGAGAAATAAAACCAAATGTTAAACCCACCTTTCTCCCTCTCTTACCCCTTCCCCCCTTCCCGGGCTCAACCTCACCCCTGCCTTTCATATGGGAAGTATCCCTAAAATTTTGTTTATTTTCCAGTGTATAATAAACTTAACTAATTTTGATTGCAGCTTCTTAGTTTTTTCTTATAAAAAGAAAAATTATTTCAGAATATTTTAATATTAACAAAATTTCAGTCTCTATGTCTGAAACTATACTTACCTGAAATCTTCTCCCTCTGGCATGGATTATTTTTGCAGTTGCACACAAATAGCTGGCAGCATCTTTCTGAGAAAAAACAGGCTATGAATACAAAATATTAATAAACCAGAAACATGCAGTTCCAAGACAAAGAGTTTTTAAAAATTGCATTATGTATACTTAATGCCTAACTGACCTTTTCTGCTGTTTCTTAAATCTCTTAAAAATTCATCTAATTTCAAAGCCAGAGTATTAGCCCATTTATATGTAAATTGCCTTTAATTCATGCATTGATTTGAAAGACTAATCCAAAAGATCCTTTACCACAGGTGACCTTTTTGACACTGTACTTCTGGGAAGACTGTAAAGTGGTTTCTTACGACCTCGCATCCACCTGTAGCATAAAACATGTGCCTGCTTCAGTCTGTATAAATCAATCATAAGAGAGTGGTTTTCAAGCAACATTGAATTATTAACACTGTAACTGTCTTGGTTAGTCATAGTTAAAATAGGTCCTATTTAAACCAATAATTATTTTCTGTTGGCATCCTTGCATATTTTAGATATTAAACACAGTTAAGGCATTCACTGATTATGCCCCTTAAATAATAAATAGTAATATAATCTAGCTTTTAATTATGATCTCCAAATATTGTAAATTTTCTGCAAACATTCAATAGTTATTATTTGTCAAAATTTCATTCACCACAAGAGCTGCTAGAAGAAATATGCTAAAGCTGACTTCTAAGCCCTTCCCTTTGCAGAGGAGAGTATACAAAATTGGAATGATCAAGTATTAGGATTTAGAAATATATGTTTTCATCCATTTGTGCTCCAGAAAGTGACTTTTGATCCACCCCTGCTGCAGAGTACATTTCACAGCACAGTGAAGGCTCACCTGGCTTGATGGACAGTCTATTATTTATTATTTTCTCCCTGTGACAGGTTTTTACTGGGGAGCTCCATAATAATTCTGCTGAATTACTGCAGGTTTTTATTATAATACCTAATGTTGAAGAATATAAATGCTGTATTTGCTTCTGATTTCTTTTTGAAAATAAAATTCAATTTTTCAATCAGTTAATGCTTCAGAAGATAAATGGTACAAAGAGCTAACATTAAAAATCATTGCCTACTTGCATAGTCATCAAGAAAACAAGAAATGATTTGATATTCTGAAAATGCATTTTAGTTCAGAAATTAAGAATTTTTTTGGACTAAAGAAACCCAAAATCTACCTTCTAAAATCCATTTAGGCAATGAAGTGTACCAGACAGTGCATACCTATATTATTATTATACAATAAGTGAAGATTATTTGTGTTGCATGCTTCATATGAGAAGACATAAAATATTTTACCAGTTATAATAAAGGAATGATCCCTTGCCAAGGTACATACAGTCTTGGAAAAATGCAGTAACTGAAACAAGTGTGGAGATAATGAGATCCAAATAGGTCTCTGTCTAGAATTATCACGCACTTCTCTGTTTTATCAGGATAAATAAATAGAAATGGTCTTTTTGGGGGGACAGGCCTGTCTGCTGTCTGACTAAGGAGATTTTTTTCAGAAGAAAGGTGACAGAAGTAGTGTTTAATATTTTCTGTTAACATACACACAAAAAAAAAATCCCTCAACTCATACGGCATTGTTTGCAGAATAAGATAAATTGCTTTAAGGAGAAGAATGCTAAAACCCTAAAAAAGAAGTAGCTGCTGTAAACAAGAACATTTCCTAACAGATGTTTTTTAGTAATGCAGCTATCTACTTACCTGTTGTTTTAGCCATAAGTTGTTAATTATATCCTAATGTGGCTTGTTGAGATTTCCTGCCATTAATAAGCTGTCCAGAGATATTGGTTATAATATTTCTTTTCTCTTCTGAAGTACTGATCAAGTGTAGCTACCATGTTAAATAGTGTTCCCTTGGCATATAAGGATCAAAAGGGATTTTATGCAGAAACACTGGCAGAATACATTTGGTGACAAAGAAATTGGCATTTTGATGAGACTGGGAAAGTTTGGTGAATTGAACAATTACATGTTGAAAATGTTTATTTCTTAAAATATCTCCTCCAAAACACCTTCCCCAAATCCCTGTTGATTGTGGGAGGGTGTCCATGTGATCTCCTTTTTTACTGATGGCCTGAATGGCTGCAGCTGTGAAAATCACACACACAAGGGACAGGGATAGATGTCAGTATCCTTCTCTGCTCTGCTTATGCTTGTGATTGATTTTCCTTGTTATTTGCTATGGTAATACAGTTGTCTGCTCAAAAATTAGATATAATTAGGAAATTGAAGGGGTAGATGTAGGAAAGGGTACTGAAAATTAACTGCTCATGCCAACAAATGCAATGGTGGTTTTGGCTGAGCTAAGACTAAGAATTAAGACGTCTAATATCAGATTGGTAATTCTGAAAGTTCTTCTGTGTTTGAAGATGCACATAAATACCTTGAAATGGTAATATTGGATTTAATTACCAAACCTGGCAGGCAGTTTCCATATAAGGGCCAATTGGTTTTTCTGTTATCATGGGGTGATATGATAGAGTCAGACATTGTTTCCTGTCACAGACTTCGTCAGCTTCTGGATGGTTGAGAGCAAATTAATTTCATTTGTCTTACACTGGTGTAAATACAGACAGAAATACCTGTGTGTATTTGTTTGTGGACATGGGCTTATTACCCAGATAACAAAATGCAAAGGTCGTAGAGTTAAGAAGTGAATAGGAATGAGAGGGAGAGAAGTTTTAATTAGTACTAGTATTTAAATATTCTCATTATCTGTTTTCCCTGGCTGCAAACTATAGTTGGTGTGTTATGTTCTGGAGTGTGCACAAGCAGGATGGAGGGAAAAAAATACAGAAAGACCCAAACTTTCAAGTGTTTTCTGAATTGATTAAAAATGTGTTGCACTATGAAGAGTGATAATACTCTTATAGCAGTACTACAGTTTATTCCAGCAGTGAATCTCTGCCAGTAATGACAGTGTTTCTGAAAGCTGTGCATTATCCTCCTCCTGACTCAGGACTGGGGTTCTGCTTAACCGATATGAAAAATGCTGGATTTTGATACTGGGTAGCAGTGCAGAGATAAAATGCTTCCATTTTCAGCTGTTTGAAATGGCAAGGATTCTGCTTCATGATGTATGCATGCAAAGGTCTCACTGTTGTGCATACAAAATACTTGTTTGACACTAACTGTGTGCTAAGGGTATAAAATCAAGAACTATTTTTTTCTGTAAGGGTTTAATCAGTATTTTTATGAAAGTATAAAGGGGTGTTCCAGTGTGACGGGGGAGGTGATACTGCACCAAGTGTTAGGTTGAATGGCACTTTGTGTGGGTGTGAAAAATTAGCTGGAGCTTCCAGGGTCCATGTTTTTACTCCTGTTGTTGCTGAATGTTTTTCTTCACCAGAGAGCACAACAAACATGTCTCTCAGTAGTGCTGGTTTCAAGTAATGCCTGTGTTGCAGCAAGTAGCATTTAATGGGGTGGGACTTATGACTTTATGGAAGTCAATTCCTGAGAGGTGAATTTATGTACAAACCTGGGAGGATCAGGGAGATTGATAATGATATATTCACAGGGTAGCTGTCAGGAAGAACAGGACTGCAGTACCAGGGATAAATGAAGATCTTGACTCAGCAACATAATACTTCACAAAGTGACAGCGAAAATAAGATGACAGAAAAGATTTATATTGATCAAAAGAAATACTGGCCTTGGGCTAAAGAACCAAAGTGATTAACAAAAAGTGATACAGCTGGCATTCCATGTGTAAGTTTTGACAGGATTCACTGATCACACCTTGGCAAACCCGTGAATTCACATGTGAGGAGAAGCTTTGATGGCTCTCTTAGTTCTGAAGTATTCTTCAACTGGATGCAAACATAAAAAAGGGTAAAGGGGCATGTGCAATGGCACCCCCAATGTCAGGAGTTGAGGAAGGGCTGCATTAACCTCTGAGTGCTACAGAGACAGCCCTGTCTGTGAGTGAGTGGGTGCATGCAGGATGGGCTGATTTACTGCCCAACAAAGGGATAACAGGACTGGCCTTCATAAAGGATGTTCCAGTTCACCGGGTTTAATGTGCTGTGTTAGTGTGCTTGTGTTTTATGAGAGTTACACGTGTTACAAGGAGAATGGGGGCCCTTTCTGTAAAGACAGAAGATGCCCATTATTCTCTACTGTGATTTCCATGCCTGGAGTTGCACTGTGTTGCAGTGATGAGATATTAATAAAACAGGAAATTAATTTTCCTGTTGGAGCAAAGGGGCAACCCCATCCCATGGGTGTTCAGTGGCCTGGTGTCTCAGCATAAATGTCAGCTGCTCAGAGATGGGCTCTCTTTGGTTCTCTGGTAAATGGGGTAGTGCTCTGTGCTCCCTGTGAACTTGTGGAACACAGGGCTCTAGCCTTTGTGAAACATTCTGTGTGACTTCTGCTGTTCCTCAGAGGAGCAGCAGCATTGCAGTACGTAACTGTGTCAAAGACAAGGTTTACTGAATCCAGGGAGGGGAGCTGAACAGTGCCATGGGATAACTGAGCCTGAACTGTCACAGGGAGGAGGAGCACATCCATGTGGGGATGAGGAGTAGAAGGACAAGTGTGTTTCGAGTAGTCTTACCTTTCACAGAGGATACTCTGATGTAGTGCTCAGGATGTGTACATAAGAAAATCCATGCAAAGTGAGATTTGCCTCTAAGCTTCTATTGCACTGGAATTTCTCTCCTTTTTAATTATATTTTTAGGATACTCTGATTGATATGGAGAGCAGCTTAGGTTTTTCCATGGAATTTTCAAAGAATGGCTGTTATACCTTCTGAGGACTGAACTCCAATTTTTTTCTAAACCAGTTTTAATAGAAGTAAATGAATGAAACCCTATCAGTATTGCCTGAAGAGATCTCTTGCAGAGGGGAAGTCTCCTGAGATAGTGATGCTCTTTCAAATCCTTTCTAATCCAAACTATTCTATGATTCTGTGACATTTGCATCTTCAGTATCAGTTTTGTTTGCATATCAGGCAGATGGAAATGTGGAATGGAGCTGACCCACAGCTTCTTGAGTCCTATGCAAAAAAATTCTATTTCTGAGGTGAGATAATCAAAAAGTATGACAACAAGCTTTGACCATGAAATATTGTTGAGAGAACTTTGTTGTTTCATGCTTTGACTGTACCTGTCCCACTTTTGTTTCCTTTTAGAGTATTTAAGTTGGAAATATCCCTTCCAGGATTTTTTTCTTCCTGTGGCTTGATGGCTTCCAGAGTTTTCCATACTGACTTTGCTTAATCCAGTTCTTAATTTCATTAACATGTTTATCTTTCTGTTTAAAAGGAATGACAGATTACAGGTAGGACTTCTAGCAATCCATTACAGACCCTTTGTTTGATGCTGATTGATGTTCTCGTATTTCTGGTCCTTGCTGCATACAAATATTTGGCAAAGGACCCATGAAAGGTTATATTTTTAATTTACTAGAAACAGTCTGAGAACCTTTATATCTTGTATTTCTTTTCCCATTTGAATTTTGATACTAGCCCAATTGCATTGGGTTTTTTTTTTTTTTTGATGAACGTCAATTTGGAGCCTCTTTTATTGTTCCTCACAAACTTTCCATGACAAGTGGATCTAATTTTCAAGATGTTTACTTTTTTTGCCTCTTGATATAATAGATAATCCAAATACCATGCAATATTGGGAGAACATTTTTAGCCTTCTGCAAATAGCATTTTCTTGTGTGAATTCTGAAAAGAAAATTGTTTTGCTTGTCCAATTTGTTTTGTGTAATATGCAGTTAAACCAAAGGTTAAGGGTCACTTGTTTTTCCCATCTGCAGACTATTTTATAGTTGTGATGTAGTAGCTAGTTTTGGGCTAATTCTCTATATGTGTAGAGCCTTATCCATGAAGCATATTGTGTCTGATATTTAAATTTATTTTTTCTTCTGGAAATGAAACAAAATGGAATATTTACTTGTTTATACTTCCAGTTGATTATTTCAATATCTTTACTTTGTGCTGCAGCATCTCTTGGTCATACTTGTAAGTGGTGTGCTGGTTTTGCTGGAGAAGAAAACCTTATCTAATACAAACAACTTGATCCTATTTCAATCTCAGCCCAAAGGTGTTTAATGTTACCAGGCTGTACACTCAGCTTCACATCTTGTTAGGAGATCTGGAGTATGTTACAAGTGTTAAAGATGTGCTCTGGCTGAGGAATGGTTTAGTCTTGGATTTGGGTTAAAGGCAACTGTTGCTATCACAGAGTGAATAAACCTGTTCGGGATTGAGACAAATACCTGTGTTCCAGCCCCTTTTTCTTTTAGGGTGAAGAGAAGTCTGGCTCTCAAGGTCAGAGAGAGGATTTCTATTCTGATTTTTGTGTTTTGCTGTAGTTTATTTTGTGAGTGTGTTATTCACATGATTCAGTATCACTTTGTTTTAATAATAAATGTCTAATTTCTCCATTGCTTTAATATTTTCTCATCCCTCTTGATATGATGGAAAAAAGAAACCTTCTTTTCTGGTTACACATAATTACTGAAAAATTAACTTTAAACCCTTTTTCCCCCTACCTTAAATAGTAAAGCAGATATCTCCTTATTTGACTTATTTCTCAGTTTTCTTTTCCTGAAGGCAGAAATATATTTGTTTCCAAATTAAGTTAGAATTGCCTAATCAGAAAAATTACTTTTATGCATGAACACCCATAATTTACTATCATTGCTTTATTATTAATAGTTACAACAAAGCCACGGAGGTCAGTTTGCCAGTGGCATGGAAGTTACAGGTTCTGATGATTTCAGTAAGGTTAAAGGTAATTAAAACCAGCTTTTCTGTTCTAATGCAAGGTGCAGTTGATCTCACATGCCTTCATGGTTGGCTGGCACCAAGTGCTGCACATTGCTCCTGCTTGCTGCTGCTCCAGCTTCACCTGAGGGGCTGTTCAGTTCCTTGCTTTGCCTGGCTGAGTGCTGGGGGCTCAGAGAAGGCACTGCAATGTCCACAGGAGCTGAATTGTGCTGATAATCCAGATGTTTTGAACAAGGAACACAGTTTCAGCAGGTTTGGTCATCACCTCAGAGTGTTACTCCTGTCAGGGATTGTCCCTGGCTGTTTGTGTCTGTGCTGGAACTCAAAGTGGATGTGCACAGGGACTGGCTGCAGAGCCACTGAGGCTTCCCCAAACAGAGAAGATCATACCTTTGCTTATGTTCAGGGCCAAAAATAGGGAAAGATTACAACACTAGGTATTTTTATCTACCTACAGATGCTGTTACTGTTTTGCTTGTTGGGTATGTTAATATATCACAGAGGACTTGATACAGATAACATTTTATATTCTGTTGTAAATAACAGGTTATGAAAAATGAGAAATAGCATAGACTGTAAATAAGAAGGGCACTTTTTGTGAAATATTCTTCTGTAGAGTTTCTCTTTGGAAAATTTCTTAGTCTCCATAAAAATGGCTGTTCTCACATCCTGTTCTGTGGAAAATCTGTTGGTATGAACTCCTGTGAACTGATAGAGCCCAGCATGGTGGTAATAAACCAGTTTAAATCTTCAGTGTGTTAACTAACAATTGCATATTCTAACATCCCATTGATTGACTTTCTGAAGAGCCATCCTGATTGCATTGTGAGTAAGTGAAGGTCAGGACCTTGGTTTAGAAGGATCACAGAACTTGCTGTTCTCTTCAAATGGTGAACAAGAATAAACCCGCTAGATCAAGCAAATACTTGACATTTTTCTTCCTGAGCTAGAGGACTCTTATCAAAAAACACATCTGCCTTCATACAGTCTGAAGCATAGGAAGGGCTCTCTTCATATTGATTATGGGTTTTCTCTCTCTTGTTACTGATTGCAGAATTTGTTTCTTGAGGAAAAGAAAATCATAAACTTCCCATGTTATTTACTGCCTGTACATCTAGTCTTCTCAGAATTTTCCCTTCCAGAGGATTCTTTAGAGCACTTTTGGAAATAAATAGCTAATCACTTTGGTAGTCTTCTTGCCGTAAGTGTGATGTAAATAATGGCTCAGGTTTTATTGACTTCAAAAGAACAACAACAGCAAAAGGAAAATTCAACAATGTCCTCACTTTGCAAATAGAATTTTTAAACAAAATTATTTCCAAGGCCTTTGATTTATTTATTTGGAAATCCGTGAACTTTGGATCAAACAGAAATTTATTTCCCCTTCATCTCTTCTCACCTCCTGTCTAACAAACCTGTTTCTTTCCCCACTCCTGATGATTTTTATGTGATTTTATATGTATATCTATATATGTGTATATATATATTCCATCCTATGTAAACAAAGACCAGAGCCACTCATAATGCTGCCTAGGGAAATTTTATCAACATGAGGATAATATTAAGAGGACGAGTCAAGCAATTAATTTATTTCAAGGTAAGACCAGCATATCTGACTAGATATTATATTACTATGTGTAGCAAAATTTCAAAGTTAATTTAGGCTATGTGAAGTAAAATCATCCTTTTTCAAATTCATGAGAAGAGATGATTAAATTCCAGATTCCAGTGTAAATTAGCTTCTAAACATAGAGGTTTGCAGCTTGAATTGAATCAAGGAGTGTTTCAGAGGTTCAGAGTGTTAACTATTTGCTGATGGCTTTGCTCAATTCATTTCTGGAAAGGATATCTCACTGGGCTTGTCCAATTCTCAGTATATAATGGATTAATGGCTTGGAACTTTATCTATAATTCCTTGGTTTTATGTTTAAACACTTCATAAACTCTTGATATCCTTTTTTCCCTCTTGAGTTCATTAAGAAAATACTATAAAGGAAAGCTAGCCCTTTCTATTCTTTGTATTTAATTATTTAGAAAATGCATGGTGATATCAATATTCTAAACCACTGTAATGTAATAATTTAAGGACTTTGGGAAAAGTAAAAAACAAAACTCAGTTTTTTTGTTGAGTCTTCTCTGTTAAGAAGAGCTGTAATGAGCAAATTCATCAAATGCCTGATGGATAGAGTGGTTACTTTTACAAAGCTTAGAAAGCCAATATGCCTTTTCTGCTCAGCTTTTGCAGTCTGGGCTATGGTGACCGTGCATAAGGCAGCACTTAGAATAAAAAGCCCTGGTTTTATTCTCTGCTTATTTCATTAACTCTTTTAACACAAACCCTAACTCTAAAATGCTAATCTGCATTCTCATGCAAAGGTTTAATCATTGAGTATAAAGAAACATTTTGAAGCATTTTTGACACTTCATATTTTCATGTTCCTTTCATTACTGTTTCTTCTCTTAAAGGAAACAAAGTAATAACAAACAACAACCAAAAAAACCCCAACAACCTCCCCCTGCAAAAAAGTACACTCCCCAAAACCCCAAACCAATAAAAAAACACAAGACCCACAGGGAGCTGACTTTGTCCAATACATACGATATATATACACAGTGATGTTTCCAACATCAACAAGCCCTGCAACTGTGAGAGCAGTTCTTCACATGTTCAGCTCTTGGTGCCCAAGTACAGCTGATTCAAGTCAGGGAGGCAAAGGGCAAAGTGTGGTTTCTCAACATTTCCAGAAGCATAAACTCTTGCAAGGCAATATTTTTTGGCATGGTAATGCCAAGTATGAGCTATTCAGTGGCTTCTCTCATCTTAGTTTTCAATTCTGGAATTGATACTTCAGCAAAGGACCCATATTATTAACAAATTGAGAGAAAGGAAACAAGATGGGTTTGTTTTTCTTGCTTCCAAATGTATATAGACAAATTCTCTGTACAGAGATACCTGCATTTCACCGAATAATTTTTTGCTCTTTGCTCAAAAGTAGTGTAGCTTTTTTGTGCTTCTTGAGATTCTGAACTGCTGGGAAGCAATGTGAATAATTGATACCTTTTATTACTCATTTCTCTTGCATAAAGAACAGAAAATGTCCTTTATAGTTTGCTCTCCTGTGTACTAAACTGGCTTTAGGCATGGAGAAATTAGGAGCTACAGAGACTACTATTTCTGAAGAGGTTTTCCTTTTTGTGACTAGCTTGATGGACTTGCACTTTTAATTAACAAATCAACAAGCACTAATGTGGTAGCAGTAGAGCTTAGGTCAAACATAATCAGCCAAACCCGTTCTAATGAGTGAAATTACTCTGGGGATTAATCTGACGATGCAAAATGAAAGGGCTAGGAAAAGACCTGCTATTTCACTTCCTTGGATGACACGTTTTCCTTCCAAAATATTTTAGAAACACTTAGATTTTGGATGTTACACACTCCTATTCTGGGAGCTAGTCAATATTTGAGGTTTATGCACTGTTTGTATTTGTTGTCAAATGAAGTATAAAACAGGACGTTGCAATTCTGTTAAAATATATTAACACAAATTCTGGTTCTAGCTAAATTCATCTGAAAAGAACAAGGAATTAATTTTACAGGTCAGCTTGAGATGTTCTCACTGGTGTGTACTAGCAGCCAGTTTAGAGAAGGTTTTGCAGGCTGCTGTCATGGTATTTTTAATACATTTTAACTTTCCTTTGGCACAAAGATACTCTAATGCTAGTAGGCTTTGTATTTTCATGTAAATTATAGGATAAATGTGAAGCTCTGTAGCCTTGCAAGGAGGATAAGGAACAGGATGTCATATCTAAATTCTGTCTCCAGCTTTTTTGCTGTTAAGACATTTGCCATGTTACTTATCCTTTTGTGCCTTGTTCAATAAAAAAGGGATAATGATGCTAGCTTAATATTGTAAAGTGTTTTCAGGATGAGGAGAACTTGCAGTGTGGCAGCATTGCTTTTCTCACTGTGTTACTAGTGAACTTCAGTTCTAAAAACCACTTGGATCCTTTGGGAGAGAACATTCTCTAGTCTGTCTCCTGCATGTAAGATTTGGGGAATGATGGTGCTTTGGGTGTTTTAATGAGAACCCTCTTTAAAAACTGCTGCTACCGCAAGAACAGAGGGTGATATCTCACTATATTTCAGTGAATTAGTGACTGTTCTGGTTTGGTATTTTTTTTTTTGTTGTTGTTTTGGGTTTTTGGTTGATGTTTTTTGGGTTTTTTTTTTTTCTTGGTTTGGTTGGGGTTTTTTTGTGTGTGTTTTGGGGTTTTTTTGGGCTTGTTTGTCATTGTTATTTAGTGTCCACAGAAAAACCATATTGGACTGAAGTGGAAGAATAGAAAGCAGGAATTCAGGAATGAGCCATTTTGCAGTACAGTTCAGTCTTGTTTTTCCCCACGTTATGTCTTTGTAGAATGATGAAATAAAGCACAAATACTTGGCTATGATGCATTAGAAATAAGACACATGCACAAAAAGGAAAAGGGACAAACTCAATACAGCGTAAGCACAATGTTTTCCTTATCACAAAATGAACTTTTTTTATGTTGTATACTTTGCCAGTTCATTCTTGCCATGGGAACACAATGCTGTTATCGACACAGCATTCCCTAGCCTGCTTTCCAGAACATCTCAAGTTCATTATTCTCTGTTAAGATATTTAGGAGCTAAATTGAGCAATGCCATTTCATTACGAAATATAATGATTGGAAAGAGGACAAATGGTTGTATCCTGAATCTTGTTTATCAGTTAATTCTTTATTATAGTACAGCAGCAATTGCATATGCAAAATGCAATTCTAATTACATTCTGCATAGCAGTGTAGTAGTTTTATCAATGCTATTTAGTTGCATAATGCACAGAGCACAAACTATGGTACAGCAATATAAATAATTGGTTTAATTTGCTATTAATGAATCTATGAAATGAAATTATATTAGTATTTTCAGAACAAGTGGTTAATTACAAACATCGTTTGCATATTACCCTCTGTTGCTGTTGGATGTATTTTTTGACATTAGTTATAATTATTTTGTGGAGAATTTCTCATAGTGGGACGTGCCAGGAGGTTTGTGCCAAGCTGTCTAAATTTTGGCCCAGACATCTCCCTTCAGGCTCCTGCACTAAGCTGATAGTGAAGGTATTCTGGGGGTTTGAGGGGTTTTGGTAATGGGCAAATAGAAGAAGGTGGAAGAGACATGATGGGAGGTTGCTTTCTCTCACGCACCACAGGCATGGTTTCATCTACCTTCTAGCTATAAAGCAGATTAGGTCTGAAAATGTGATTAACCAAAGATCATTCATGCTTTGTCTTTTTGCAAAGAATTCTGCTGTCAGAAGGTCACGGTGTTTCTGACTGCAGCAGTTCAGCAGTTTACTCATGTGGGCTGTGTTTTATGGCTGCTTTTGTGGGTGGAGCAAAATGTAAGTGGGCCCTGACAACCCAGTCAGTCGGCAAATATAGCCTGAGGTGTAATCACCCAGTCACTGTGTGGTTTTTGGGAAAAGAAACTAGGGGATAGTTAAATACACCTGAAAGACTGGCCCCAGAAAGCTCCCTCCTCCAGTTCAATCAATATCTTATTACATAATAAACCATGATAGAGAGGTGAGAATTATGCATTCATGGCCAAGGCTTTGTTCTGCAAAGGTTGCTGGAATCAGATAATCAATATAATTGTTATTGCCAGATGTTATCTTGTTAGAGGAAAGTAGCACTGATTATGTCTCCTTTGTGGACAAGGTAATACTTATTGCTAACTGTGGGGAAAAATTATTAAGTTTTTAAGGCTGAAGTTCAGTTATGTTGACTGTCATTTGAAAATAAGTGCTTGAATGTGTTTTTGTCTGCCTTTGAGCAGACATTCCTTTCAATGTGATCTCAAAACTCCTATTGTTGTCCTGTTTTTATTAAACTAGCTGGCATTCTGTATTGATCATCATCTTCAGTAAACTCCAGTAAGGCTGAAAGAACATTTCCTTTTCATCTTTTAGCTCTAAGTGGTTCAGTATCTTAATTTTTTAAAACGACATTGTGCTGACAATAAGCTTCTATTTTAAATAACTGTTTGCTCGAAGGAGCTGAGCACCTAAATTATCCAGCTGCTTGCACATCTGTCTCTTCATTGATATCTGGACATGATCTGCCTGAAGGTAGATGGTGCATATCTGGGCTACCTGCATTTCTCCCTCCCCTGTTGTCTCTGGACTGAACAGTGGCATCCTATTAAACTTTCAGTCTCCACCTCTCCTGGCCTTCAATAGGTGTAGTTTGTTTCTGTGCTGTGGCTGCTTCTAGGGATAGAGGAATTTTAGTACATACCACAGTTGTTTGAGGTATTTATCTCTGCAGGTCTCTTTTGATAGCTAGAGAAAAAGGGTATAGAAAAAACAACATAAGTTGTTAGTGGAACTAAGAGAACAATTCAGTGTGCATCAGCTTCAACTCAAGGGACAAGCCCAACTTGCCTTGGGTACTGTTTCCTGTTCTTCAACTGTTTGAAAATGCCATCACTTCTTTTCTGATCTAAGGCTGTTCCTTTCCTTTGTTTTCTACCAAGTGATGTTTTTGGTTGGTGATTTCAAAAATAATCCAACAGTTATCTGAAATGTTGTACTTTAAACTGCTGCAGGCTATTAGCTAGCTGCTCTGTTAATGTTTTGCTTAAAGTAATAATATGTGTCCTGCTCATGCCCAGGGTGCCTCACATCTTCCACCAAAAGGAATATGCAGCAGCACTGGTATGAGCTTATGATCTTAATGGTTCTTTCTTCAGCATCACTCATCAGTTTGCTTCTGGCACTGGCCCTCTCTCAATGGAGTTGGCAAGGCATGACGTCAGATATTTTAATTCTTTGTCTGTTCTTTTGTCTGTATTACTTGCTCCTTGATCACTCTTTGTTTCTCATCTTAGAGAAGAGTTGCAGTAGCCTGGGGATTTCAGTTTCTTCACATGAGAAGTATATGTTTGAGGGGGAGGTGAACAAGAAGCTGAAACCTCTGCCCCTGCTTTTCTCTTGATTCTTACAGACTCTACCATGTAATTGTGCTGAAGTTGTACTTCACTTGATTCAGGATTTTGTTCACTTAACTGAAATTTCTTTGGTTTTCCATCCTGCTTTTTCTACTCTAATAAGCAGAATGAGGATTGTTGCTGTTGAAACATGTACACTTGCTGTTAAGGCATGGGGACCTGCAAATCTTTTTGCTAAGATTTGAAAAGTCAGACATTAAGGGGAATCACAGAAAAGGTACTGACTGGTCAACAGCAAGTTTATTCAATTCAGTGTCACAGTTAGACTTATTAGGCTTCCTGTCTGCTTCTCTGGAAACAGAACTGCCATTTCTTTTTTGTCTGCTGTGGTTGCAGACTCACAGAGTACATGCATTAACCAGGGCAAATGGTCTGTAGTAAGTTTAGGAATTTAATCTAAAACAAAACTGGAGATTTACCCTTCTTCCTGGTTTATCAGTCTTATTTCCTGCTGTGTTCACTGTTCTTGGCTTCCCTTCCCAGCTGGAACATTGCTGCTGCCCTGGGAAGGTTGGATGAAAGTTGAGCCAGTTTGTGTTGCACCACTGCCTGCAGTTAGTGCTCATGGGCATCCCTGGTCCAAGTCCCTGGGAATTCCCTGGCATGCATATCCATGCCTCTGTCTGATCATTAGGCTCTTCCCTTGCTTCCAGAATAATTTCTCCAGCCAGGATCGTGCCTTTTTTTTTTTTTTTTTTTTTTCCTAGATCACTTTTTCTCCGACTACTGCTTCTCTTTGGGACCATCAAGCTGTCTGGTTTTCCCAAGCTAAACAGTCTATGTGCAAAAGCACAACATGTCTTCATCCTCTAGGGTGGCTGTTCTCATGTCCCAGGTCAATCCCCTGCTGCCTGGTAGCATTCTCAGTGTAAACTACTTTTTCCACATGCTGAGGTTCTGTAGTCAAATTGTTAAAATCAGATCTTTCCCAAAGCAAGGTAGATTTTTATCTTCTTTTATTGTTGGTATTTTTGCTTCCAGAAGAGCAGGTTTCTTTATGTTTGCATCATTTTCCTAATTTCCAAGCAGATTGTAGTGGAGGGCAAAATTTTCACCGGCACTTTGATGAATGAATGATAAAATATCTACACAGCCCCACTGTGTGAAGAGGGCCTGTGTCACTGTGGGACAGAAGGTTGGTTTGTTTTTAGCTGAAGTAATAACCACTTAGGCCCAGGGTCCTTGTACAATATTGATTTTTAACTTTGCAAAAAAGACATCAGTGTTTTTATTTAAGAAAAAGGAATTGGGAAGTGCTGCATCAGAGCAGTGGAACCACAGGAGAAAGAATAACAAGTAGTCACATGCGACTAATATTAATCAATCTCAGCATTTCATTAACATTGTGAGGTTGTTTGGCACTTGGTTTCCCAGGGAATATGAAGCTTAATGTTGAAAGACATCTAGTCTGGCAGTTCTGCCCTCTGGAGGGCTTTGAAAGGGCTTTTTCCAAGGACCTACCCCTTTCAGAGCCTCTGTTGTTGGTCCTGTGCTAATTACTCATACAAAACTTGCTTTTCCTTCAGCAGACATCAAAGGAAATTTTGCTAATTTATTTTTGAGGATTTGTCCTGGAAATAGAGATGACCACTTAGAAAGTAAGAGCATTTTGAATTTCATCAAAGCAGTCCTGCATAAGGCCATCCTGAAAAAAATGAGTCTTTCAGTTAGAAATATGAAATGGACATACCAGAAATTATCAATATTAAACATTTATTAACTGAAGAATTCCAATATTGAAATAGTCTGATATTTCTTCTTGGGCTGCTCAGTAGATATGTGAGATTTTACTTCAATTCCAGATAATGAATTTGACATTATTATATGGATAATAGTAACTACTGAAAGTATGTGTTCTGGAATTCTTGAAAATCTTTTAACAACTACTTTGTTTTCCAAAGTATTTCACCCTACAGGTTAAAATGCAGCATCCATAAAGTTCTCTGAAAATTTCATAGAGTATTCTATTGCATTTTTAAAAAATAAATCTCATTATGAAGAATTTGAGAAATACAGACAGGTTGATATACTTGTTCTAATATTCCTATTTGCTGATATTGTTGGTGTTTGTGCCCTCACTCCTTATGCTGAGTACATAATTTATCTTTGCATTAATGCAACTTTTGCACTTCACTGTGAGTACAGTGGCCAAGATTTTTGTGTTGCCAAAGCCTGCTAACATTGGTAGCACTTTTAGATTTCTGAAGACTAGGAATTGGATGATGCAGTAGGTGATCCAGTTCAGTTGGGGGCGGAGCAGAAACATAACTCTGAACTACTTTAGAAGCAAAGCATTTTCTGAAATCTGAGTGTCTCTTTCCTCTGTTTAATAGGAGGTTTAGAAAATTTAATTCACAATGTACTTTAATGACTGTGTTCTTAGCTCATTATCCCAGAAAAATGAGAGAAGTTGAAGAACTCCACTTTATTTGGCAACATATGTGGCCCAGTTTGCAAAATACTAGCGTAAGGATCCTCAGCTTGAATGTTTTTACTTGTTTGGAAAAAAAATTATCTTAATATTCTGCAAGTTTAGCAAGGACTTCCTGCTGTGTATTTATTTGGTACTTGGTGGTGGTGAGTTTTGAACCAATGCTGTGTATCCTTCATCTTCCTTTCACCTGTTACTACAGACAAGGTGGTGGGTGGTATATTTAGTTTTCTTCTCAAACAATAATCAAGGTAGAGAGCTTCCTGGGTCAGGAGTTTATAACAGAAATTCTTCATCATGTATGCAAATTCTGAATCCTTTAAAGAATTTTAAGTGTGAGAATGGATTGTTGCTATGGAGTCACTTCAGTCCCTCTCCTGGGAACCACATGTGGCTCCCTCAGTGGAAACAATGGATCAGCTCTGAGCAGCTCATCTTGAGCTTCAGTCCACAGGCAGAGAGGGAGGGTTTGTGCTTTGTGGCAACCTGGGGTCAGCTTGTAGGTCCTTTTTCCCAGCAGGTAAATTTCATTAAAACACAAGCAACTTATATTGGAGAGCTTGCTAAAATCATTGTCCAGTATAAGCAGTTGCACTTGAGAATGTTTATATACAAGGGTGAGCTGTGTTTACTGTGTAAGTAATGGCAATTTTAAAATAAATTGGCTATTTGTGTTTTTGATTATTGTTGTTTGCACTAGGCAGCATCAAGCAATTTGTATTTCAGGTGATGTCTTATAAAGTACATACTTTCAAGTAGTATTCTATGATAGTCATCAATTGACCATGACCCTACAAGTTTATAAAATAAGACTCTTTCAGTTTGAAAAGCAGCAACTTTTTCAGCTCAGGAAGTTTAATTTGACTGTCTGAGCAGGTACAGACTTTAAAGCACTTGGCAATGCCTAAAGAATTCAGATTTGACATGCTATTTCTAATTACTGATACATGAAAACACACAGCAAGGGGGGCAAACTGGAAGAATTGGAAGGAAGTTTGTGCAGAATTGCAGGAGTTTGTTCTGGTTGGTGGAGGTTGGTAGTGGGGCAGTCTCCTGGCTGGAGTTCTGAAATGTGAGGATCCAGGATTAAGAGACAGGGAGTGGGGAGCAGTTTGAATGCAGGGAGCTCTGCTTTGCAATAGGAGATGAGTCCATGGAGAGCTCTTTGGGTAAAGATCATTAAGTGAAATGATCATCAGGAAAAATCTTTCTCCCTTACAGTGTTCTAGTTTGAATACTAAGGACTGGAAATACTTGGCAACAGTTTCCTAAGAACCTTTTGTCTCAGCCCCTTTGAGACTGGCCAACTTTAAGGGGAGTATATAAATATATTATGAAGTATTTGCATATAATATTGAGCAACCTGCATACTAAAATTTAGAAAAATAATGTAAGGTATTCCTTCCTTGTTACTGCTAAAGAAAGGGCAAAAAAGAGTAAAATCATAGAGATGGGTAAAAGCAGATTCCATTCTACGAAGGAGAGATGAGAAAAAGTAGGTTTTTTTGGTCTGTGTTTTTTTACTCAAAGATCACTGGTGCAAGGAGGATCATAAAGTGACAAATGTGCCTTGGTATTGCTGGGAAGTCCTCTTGTCCTTTGTGAGCAAAGGACACAATTTCCAGAGGGACATTCTTCCTATTCTGAGGCATCCAGAGGCTAATTGGAATCAAAAATAAGTTTTACCTCATGATGAAAGATCACAGGGTTGATAAGGTCTACCACAATTTTCTAGGCATGGAATAAGCTGGGTTTGATTGCTTAATACTTTCATTTTTTGGCCAGACTTAAAAAAAGAAAATTAAAAATTCTATGACTAAACTACCTACTGTTCTTGTGAGTTTTCTGAAATGTTCAGTATCCAGTAATTATCATTAATGTTTATACAGGTCTCTTTCAAAAAAAACCCACATGAAGATGATCTGTACTCTGGAATGCAACAAGCTAGAAATAAAATAGATTTTTAACATGTTCCTTAGTAATGAGATACACTTGCTTTATCAAAATAAACAAAGCAGGAGAATAGAGGCATGTTTAGTCTTTAAAAGAAATCATAGGCCTGCCTGATAATGAAGAACTGTTCAAGAGCAATTCATCCTTGGGAAATGATTACCTCTGTCATCCACCCAAGGTCAGTGACACATTCAGTTAACAGCTACATCAAAGGCAGAAGCATAAATTAAAAGAATTCCATGACTCCAAGTCAGTTTGAACATAAAACCTAAAATACCCTGCAGTTTGTAGGGTGTCCCTTAGCCTTTTCAGTTTTTGCATTAGCTTTGGTTGTATTTTCTGTGGTATTTTTTATTGTTAATCATTCTTTACCAAATTGCTTCCAGAAGAGCCCAGGAAAATCAAATTTTGGTTGTGCTCTGGTGTACTGCCAGGATGCTGTAGACAGTAGACAATTCTCTAGGTGCACACAGTCAATATGTTGGTGAGCCTGGAAGTAATCCTACTGAAATGAATTTGACTGCTAATAGTTGTCACTAAGTAAAAGAGGAAATTTCTGTCCTCAAAAGCAGAACATTTGCAGTGCTGGGGGCATGGGGGCATGCAGATGCCCTGGCACTCAGACTCCACAAATAGTGCTGTCATAGCCAATGTTTATATGTGCATGAGGGTGGTTATTTTATTTGTGTCAAACACAGATGTTTTAAAAGTTAAAATATAAATTTGAAGGATTTAAATTATGCTGTCTCGTTTTGTGCCCTACTGCCCCAACAGTCAACCAGAATCCCTTATCACTTCTTTTCCTGCAGCTTGATTGAAAGGTTATAAATAATTCTTCTCAATAGGTTTTGCTTTGGAGTCCAACTTTTGAACTTTAGTATAGACCACTATACTATATTGTTACCTTGGCAAACAGTTGAGTGAGACTAGCTAATATGATTATAAAGCTGTTTGCTCTTGCCTACTTTAATAAAAAAAAGAGAAATAACAGTAGAAAATGTGACTTAAGTAGGCCTTAATGGTGTTAGAGCAAGATGATTCTGTTACCACATGAGAAACCTTGTTTGGGGTCACGTGGGAGTATTGGGATGCTCTGTAGCCTTTGAAGGAAAATCATCTGTGGTGTTGTCTAAAGTTTTGTGTTTCCTTCTACTTCTCTCTATGTATCCCCCAGTCTATCTGTTGCAGATATTCACACTGGGGATGGTCCGAGGCAGAGATCATGTTGCTTTTTCTGTCTGGAGGTCATGCAGAGACTCTGGATACTTGTTTGAGAACTTAATGTAATGATATTTAATTGCACAATACTGACAGGAGCTTCTTCCTAGGTATAGACCCTTCCACTTTATGTAGCATGACTTGTGGGGAGTAAGGTTTCAGGTGTATTTCCTCTTTGCTTTGACTTTACAAATAGCTGGTTTTTAAAATTTTCCTGCACTTTATGAAGAAGGTTTTATTTATTTTTAAAACTACAATAGCTGTGATGCAGAAATAGGAAGGAAATGTAGCTGTGTTAATCAAAGCTGTCAGCTCTTGTTACTGGAGCGCTCTTTGTATCAATTTTTAAAGTGTTTAATAAAACATTTGGACCGTTTCTACTCTTTCTAGTCTGTAGTCATCTGACTACGCTGAAGTCAAAGGAAGGTACTTTTCATGTGCAGCGCAGTAATGAGAAGAGAATGATAGATCCTTTGCTGCTGAAGATTTCAGCATCTGGTAAGCAGTTTCTTTTTCTAGGTTGGAAAAGAAAGCAGCACTAGGTAGCGGCCTCTGTTTAAAACTCTTGATGCACTGTTGGCAGCTTTTCCTGGCTAGCTCTCATGTACTGGTTATCTTCCATATGAATTTTGGGTCAAATTCTAAGTAAATTTACTTCTGTAAATCAAATACAGCTTTAATTCATTTTGCTGGTGGAAGGACTGAGAGGATAATTTCATCTCTTGGTTTTATTACATATTCTGATTTTGCAGTTTCATCCATGTGTATTAAAAATATCTGAGAGTGCTTGTTTTTTCATGAGGTCCAGAAATGCAGTGCCATCCTTTCTGAAGACTCCAAAGTCTATGTTGTGTGCTAAGTGCATCAGTAGTTCTGCTGGGTTTCCAGGGTGCAATCATTCCTGAGGCAGACTTTGGCAGCCACATAATTAAGACAGGACAGAGTGCACCAGTTTAGCTCTGGAAACAAGCAAGAATTTTACATTGAATTGAGATGGAAATTATGAAGGTGCATCTCAGCCAGCTCAGGCTATCCAGCTGCTATAACTACAGGAGGGAAAGGAACTCTTCACTTCTTACTGATGAAAAATAAAACTTGTTGCACTGTGATTCTACAAGGAGAGACATTGAATAAGGGCATCTCTGTAAAAGTTAGTGCTGAAGACTTTGCAGAAGGAAATAGAAAAGTGTTTACAAGAACCATTTAAAAACTTATTAGAATGTAAAATAGTTGCAGGTCTGACAGTGGTGTGCTGACCTTTTTATTTTTTTCTTCTTTTCCCATTTAGCAGATTTTCATCGTATTTTACATTTGCAGCCTTCAGAACAAATTCTGGCAACAGTATTCAGTGTCAGGCTTTCCCACCCCTCCTCAAATCTGTTTTCCCAGAGGCCCCACCCCTGTTGTTGATGAGCTCAGCCTTGGTGGATCCATCCTGGAGCTGCAGGAATTGGCTCCCCTGGACCTGGGGGAATCTTCTGGCAGCTTCTCACAGAAGCCACCCCTGTGGCCCCCTGCTACCAAAACCTGGCCACACAAACCCAACACAGTCACCATGAGGGTGAGTTGTTTCCTCGGGACAGAAAAAAAATCAACTCATATGAATTCCTGTTTCTCATACAGAGAGATGCCTTGAACACTCTATAATGAAATTTTTATATGTGAGAGAGATTGTCAACATCATCCTATATTGTTCTTTGATGTGCCCCAAAAATACTGCAGCAGAAGGTATTAAAGAATAAATCATGTGCATAGCCCCCCCAGCACAGTTTGTCTCTTTACTCTTAACCAGTTTGTGTCAGGGTCAATTTCCTCCTTCTCTGGGCTTATTCCTTATGAATTCCCTGTGGGTTTCCTGTTTGTGTCATGGGTGTGTTAGTACCTTCTTCCTCAGCATTCATTATCACATTATTTCATAATTTCAGGGGGAAAAGTAAAGCAGTAACAATCTTGTGTCAGTCTCCTCTACACAGTGGAAGCAAACCTCCTTTACCGTTTAGATGCAACAAAATGCTTTGCACAGTGGTTGTGTTTTAGTATCACTGAGCTGGTAATTGTGGGAAAAATATTAAGTCCAAGTCTTTAAGTATCAGCTGTTGCAAGTCTCTAGAGAATTTGCTGTGACCTGTGAGTATATCAGATGTAAGAAAATCCAGAAGTGTGTGCATCTTAGTGCACATGACCCCCCCTACCCTCACAACTGCATTAAAAATTAAACAGCCATTTCTTTTCAGTGCTGCTGTGGTTGGTCTGTGTTCCCCTCACACTGGGATGAATATTAGGATCAATGATTTCCCCGCTTTCTCACTGAAAAATCCTAAACTCCAGTTCTGCATCCAGAGCTTAAGTTGAACATATTTAAATTTTAAAATTTGAATGATTAGAATTTTTCTTCTCCCTTAACGAACGTTGCACCTTTCTAATTTTTAGAAATGGAGAAATGTAAATTAAACAGAGCTCACTCTTTAGTCTTTCTTACTGGGTTTTGTTCTTGTCTTTTCATAGGTAAGATCAAGGTTCCAGCCTTGCCTAAAGGGCTGCTAATCTATTTGCTCTTGATCTTTTAAACCTCTTTCCAAGAGGCCACAATACTGACTCTAAGGTTTCTGGGTTGTTCTTATCTTTGCTTTTCCATCCCTTAAGACTACAGGCCTCCTGCTAAGACAGTTATTTATATGTTCTTTCCTGTAGTAAAAAGTGTGCTGCATTTTAACAAGACTTCTGTTTTCAAACAAATGAAGAGGTGCCCTGAGCAGAGGTACTTGTACAACACTGTAACCATTAAAATTGTTCTCTTCAGGCAAAGTGAGACACAGTAAATAAAGTCCTTTCTTATCCTGACTCTGGAATCATTAAAGTGGGAGGCTAATAAAGTACAATTGTAAATTCTGAAGGAGTGTGGGCTTTGTGGGGGTGTGTGTGTGTTTGTGTTAGGACTCTGCTGTTTCACCTGCTGAATGTGGGCAAAGCTTTTTCCTGGCTCTGAGAGACCTGGCCCCCTCTTATCACTGAAATGGTATTTAGCATTCTTGGTCCTCTGTTTATGAATCCATCTCTTCAGCTTTTCAAATTACATGACAAATTCTTTTTCTTTCTTCTTGCTGGAGCTGCTGCCTAGCATTACTGATTTGAGGGTTTTTTTAGTTTTGCTGTAGTGCTGAGAAATGGCTTCCTTGTCTCCACATCCCAATGAAAGGAGCATAAAGAAAGAATGATTCACACAGCATTCTGATGGAGATGACTCTCTGTACTAGAGAAATGTTTACTTTTCCCTTAAAAACCCAAGGCTGAAAGCAATGGGTAGGTGAAAATAGAGGCATGTAAGATACTAAGGAAACCTGCAGTCTGCTAAGTGATGGTTTCTTGCCAGAGATTTAGTGGTGGTACTTCTGCTACCACTGGAAGGGGTTTGGAGCCCAGAAACCTCTGTTACTGCTCTTCCTGGCTAGCTGAAGATACTGGCAGTTCTGGATTGGTGGTGTAGCTGCCATACCTTATCCAAAGATGACTACATCTCTGGAATCAGAGAAATTACTCCCATATAAGTGACCTCTAAATTGAATTTTACAGTTTGTCAAAAAGGGTTTGGTTATTTGGAGGAAATGGCCTCTGTTTAAAACTGTCTTTCTTGTTGGAAGAGTTTATCTCACATGAAATTAGTTGCAGTTGGTATGCAGACTAATTTTCTTTTGTGAAACTTGATTTTCCTTTTATAGTTGTTAGACTTAGCTTGGAATGCATTGGCTTATAGAGGTCTGTAAGAATTATATCCACCTTTCATCTGAACTAGAGGCAGGATATGGTTAGAATGTCCTAGCAGAGCATTGCAGTAAGTTCCAGCTCCAGAGGAACTGCCTCTTGGGATTTTGGGAGACCTTTAGTAGACTTTTGATAGGCCTTGCACCAGCCCTGTAGGATGTGAATATGCATTTCAGAAATTGGAGGAAGTTCACTTTTACTGCTTTTTCTCCCCTCTTCCCCCCTCCACCCCCCCGCCCCAAAAAAATATTACTGCTGTGATCTACATTAAGGATCAAAAAACTGCTGCATTTCACTGTTCTGAGTTATCCTTCCCTAAAATTTTCAAAAGTTTTCTGTTTAGAGTATTGCTTGTATTTTAGATGCCATTGAAATACATCAGAAATTTCTACACCCTTTTGAGTGTTGTCTGGACTAGGAATAGCCTCTCCCCAGTTAAAAAAGAAAGAGAAGCTGTGCATATGTGTATTTCTGAAAAAATCAGACATACAGACATAACGTGGTAGCAGAGGCAGCTGAATTGCTCTGAAAATTTAGGGCTATGTTGTATCAATTTCAGCAGGAATCTCATCTCGAAAATGACCACTGGACACAAAAGACCACTTTTCCATGTGCTGGTTCATCGAGCTCCCTGGGGGTTACTTACTTTTTCTGGTACTGGTTATGAGCTGTTGTACCTTGTGGTAAGCTGGTAGCTGGAAGTTGATGGAATTCCAGACCATACAGACATTTAACCATCTGCCTTGTTTGTTTTCTCTTGATCTAGCTTTGCCCAGTTCAAGCTAAACAATTTTGGAATAAGGGACTGCAGAGAGAAAAAGCCAAATATTTGTTTACTTTCTGCAAATGAAAATATTGTGCTTTGTTTACTGTAAATTTAAACTTCAGTTTTCTACCTGATTGCAAATAGAAACATATGTGTGATTAGTGACTACCAGCCTTCCAACTGTCATCCTAAACTCCTTAAGTTATATTTTGAAAGTAAATGTAAATCACTCTTTTTCTGCTTGTGATGGCAGACTTTTTTGGCACTTAGGAAACAGGCTGCACACCAAGTTTTTAAAAAGGTACAGAGATAATGTTGATTAATGTGGGTTATTATGTAAGTACTGGACCAGAATTCTTAACAGAATCAAAGGTATAATAGAAATTAAACTTACGTTTAATTTTAATTACAGATTACCTCATTTACTCAGTCCCCTACTACACTGCTCAATGATCATTATCATGACACTAAAAGCACCACCATATTTGTGAGCCTGCAATGTGCAGCAGTAAAATTCCTTAAAGGAACTAATTCCTAGTTCCAAGGGGCTGACGCTTGTGTAGCCACCTTAGAGTGCCTTCCACTGTCACTGGACAAAGCCGTACGACTTTCCCAAATAAATTGATGTTGGCATTAGATATTTCAGATCATCCTAACTTATTTGTTAAAAATTACTCTTGATGAAAGGATCCTGACCTGGGTAATTTGTTCAAATGATGTTATTCTTAAGTGAAATACACCAAACAAAACATGCACTTTATTTCTGAGCTCATCTCTTTTAATAGTTGTCATTTTCCATCAATAGAAGCTTTTATACCTTTTTGTTTCTAAATTGCTAAGCTCTGCATGGCTTGTAGCTACTTTTGCACTCAAGACACTCCTCAAGCTTCCCTTCAACAAGAGAGATAGATGGAGTTCTGTGCCCTTTGGCAAAGTATGTTTTCTAATTGATTTGTTGTTTTTGTGTTGCTTGAATAGTCTCCAATGTATCTGCCTGATTAAAAAAATTATAAGTCCTTGTATGAGGCCTTATTCCAGCTCTGGCTGCACTGGTGCCAAGTGCAGAAAGTAATTTAACACCCATCTATGTTGGGACTTCCCTGTGTGCATGTCCAGTGGTGAGGCTGAGTCTTTGCTGCAAAGTCTCTGAAACTGATCCCAGTGACTCCAGAACTCTTCTAAACTCCTGATTCTCGGTGTATGTTCTTGCTATGCAAATATGGCAACAGACACTTGATAACTTGATGTTTAGCACAGCCTCTGCTTCTCTTTGCTCAGATTTCTCAGTCAAATGATTTTCTTGCTGAGCATTTCTGTTCTACTCTACGTCAGAGCATTCTTCAGTCTATTATGCAAAAGCTTTATCTGCAATGATCTGAATTTCCTTTTAAATACCAGTAACGATGGTAGTATGAAATTAAATGCCAAATTCTGCAGTGTTCATCTAAACCCAGATTATTCTATTTTGCGGTTATTTATTAGTGTTTGTTAGTGATTTGAAAAAATGTTGTCTTGTGTATGTCCGGTTGAATTGTTCTAGTTCTTCAAGAAAATGTCCTGTGCTGCTGTTTTTTGAAAATGTACCCTTTTGAAGGGTACCCTAATTTTGAGGATGTACCCTTTCTTATCAGTCAAACTTTCTAATGCATTTAAAGAAAAAAAAAAAAAAAAAGGTGAATTCCAGGTAGCTAACTTTATTTCCCATACATCCATCTCATATGGCATTTTGCCTTATTTTATTTGCTTATTAGTAAAGTCATACATTAACCATTCCAGTGTTTTGTCTGACTTGCCCAGTTTATGGATATTGGTTTTGCTTGTTTGTTTTTCAAAGCTTAGCAATGTAATCGCTTTTTGAGACTCTTGTTGCTGCTTGGCTAGCTGTCTCACAATTTTGGGATGCAAATTATTCAGATCTATTTCATTTCAGCAACAGTAAATTAACTTTCTCTCTCTAATAATTGTTGTAGAAAGCACTCACCCTACAATGGCATCATCTCACTTTTTCCTGAAGTCCAATACTTAATGAATGCTTTTCTCTTTTTTCTGTATTATTACTTCTATTAATACTTCTGCCACAAACCATGCATGTATACAGCACAGTTATAAATTCTGTGTTCTCAGTGAAATCTCTTAGTGTCCTCTGCTGCTCATTTTTTAAACTTATTTTTCCTTGATCAGTTATGCAATTGCTTAGTCCTGACTCATATGCATTGCTGGGAATGGCGTTACTTTCTTTCATTCATTATGTGCCTTTAACTACTGATCTAAATTATGTTGGTTGTTTTGATTTCTTGTAACCAATATTACCTAATTTCTGTTTGAATTAGGACTATCCATGAGCTTGGAAATTGTTCTTAAACAGGGCCCAACTTTACACAATCCAAATCACTTTTAATCTGAGCAATTCACAAGTTCTTTTAAATTCGGATTTCCATAATAGCAAAGTTTATTGAAGGTTGGCTTAGTTTGCTGTCACTTCACTTTGTTCTTTTGCATCATGGAGAGTTTTATTTTGTATACCTTGATCTTAAAGTTTTGAAGAAGGGGGAAGCAAATGCGAGAGTATGATATGTTCTAAATATTCTTCCAAGAAGTGAGCCATCACATTAATTTTTTTTTTTTTTTAGTCTGGAATTGGTAGATCAATCTGGAAATCTACTATTTTTTTGTAAGAAGACCCATCTGTTAGATGAAGTGTTTAAGTGCTCTCATCTGGAATGGAGATTTTGAGGTAGAAGCTGATGGAATACTGAAACAATGCCATCCACAGATTGTGAGTTTAAGCTTGGTAAACACAATCATTGTATTATTGTCCCTCCTCATGTGAATATTTGCCTGAGAAAAAAATAGTTCCTTAATCATCTTGATACAAAAGGACATTTGAGGATAGCAAGTTTTTGGATTTAGAAAATTTCTTGATTTATTTTTTCTCGAATTGGTACTTCTAAAAGCAAAAATTGTGCTTTGGTTTGGTTTTGCTCTTTTATATGAACACTTGTCTTCTATAAAGTAACATAAAATGTGCTCACTGTAACAGTGAAAAAGTATATGAACTGCTGGAAGTTAATCAGATGACACAGAAAATTAACTTGGATCATCTTAGGGTTATTACTTCATTTTGGCCAATTTATCTCTTTAATTTTTAAAAAATGATTAATGATGGAAGTTTTTAATTTCATACCACTTAGTCATTGGAAAACACAAATTTGCTGGCAGGCAATGACATCTGTGTTTGATATTTTCAGGTTTTTACCAGTCATACCCTTGAAATGTATGGAGCTTTCCAAAGCGATTTTGTAACAGTGTTAGTGTGCTTGTGTATTTGTTGCTGTTTACTGAAATTTGGTTTCTTGGCAATTAAGTACTTCAACAGAGAGAAAAAGTGAGAAAGCTTTCTTTGGAATTATTTTTCCCTTTTGTTTTTTTCCAAAAGCTCATGAAGTGAGAAATGTATGTCCATTTTATTCGTTGTGTGATTAAATTATAGGTTGTTTGTTTTTTTCTTTTTTTCCTTTTGCTAGGAAGTTTTAGATCATTTAAAAGATTTCTAGTTTCTGGATAACTCTTTACCATTTCAAGAACCCAGAGCTTAGATTTCTCAGCTGTATTTTCCCTTACATGAATCTGTATTTCATTACATTCATGAATCTGTACTTCATTCATGAATCTGTACTTCAGTACATGAATGTACTTCAGTACATTCTAGCAGATTTTAAATAAACTTTTTCTGATTTAGTGAAAGAAAAATAGAAAATTGCCAGGGAAATCCCTTGCTAAGTATCATGTCTGTCAATTCATGTCAGGCTGGAGTAATTTTCATCAGCCTCAATCAGCAGTTTTGTTCAAAACTAAATTGTAGTATTTGCTAAAGACAAATACAATTATTTTAGGGCATATCTCAAACTTTGATCAAGTACCGAATATTTTGCTGTTGAAACTGTAATGTCCCAACTTATATTACAATGAACTAGTTAAATAAAAAGCTAAAAAAAAATCTGAAATGATGCACAACAGTGTGAAAATCTCTGGAGACCTTCTGTAAGCAAAGTGAAACAGACATGACTACCCTTGCAAGTACTGATAACACACAGAGATGTTTGTCTTCGTCACTAGCTGAGAATGTGGCATATCACTATATAAATTTGAGTCCTAATTAAATATTTAAAAGATGTTGGCTTTCTGTTGCCTTTTTGAGAAGATGGCATATTCTAGATAGAAAGCCTCCTGGCTTCTTGTTCCTATATATATTATGAAAGATTTGTTCACAAAGTAAAATGAATTTGGTGTTGATTTGAACAAAAAAATGTCTGCTAATTACTCTCTGAAGACAGATATTTTAGCTGGAATATAACAGGTTTTGCTTCTCTTGGGGATGTTTAAGAGCACTGATCATACATAAATGATATTAATGAAATGGGAGTATTATTTTCTTAAGGGTTTGTGCAAGTAGTCTCTGGGCAATCTACTTTATTTTTTCATATTATTTTGTATTAACAAAATTTGTTCCAGTTTGAATACGTTATGCTATTTTAATACTTGAGTTCTAGAAACTTTTTGAGCTGCACGGTCTGGCTCTGGTCTTCTATTTCTGGGTGTAACTCTTCTGGATTTTAAGGAGCAACTTAGATGTCAAGAGAATGAGGTCAGGCCTGGGAGCTGTCCCTGTTCCTGGAGTCTGCTGCCTTGGTCAGGTGGCAGAGCTGTTTGTGTGGGGCTCTTTCTGGGAAGGCTGTGCTCTCCCAGGGCACTCACAGTGGTATCCGTTGCCTTCAGTGTGTTTGTGCAGTCTGGAGCAGGAGATTGTCACCAGGACACACCATCACCTACTTCTGCAAGTGCAGAGGGGAGTTTTTTTGAACAAAGAAGGCGGCGCTGCAGAGCATGTTGGGAAGATTCTATAATTCTGTGATTCCCAAGTGCAGTTCTAACTTAATTTCTGCCTGATTTACTTCCACAGGAACTAGCAAGGGGAACATGTCAGCTGCTATTGTTGAGAATTAAAATGTAATGCCTTGGATTAAAATTCAAAGGGCAGTGCTCTGATGTGTTTTCCCTTCCCAAGTTTCTTATGGCAGTGCACAGTGTGAACAGAGGTAACACTTGGACCATTCCAAGCAGCTGAAGATGAAATTCAGTGGAAGCCCTGCTGAATTTACCAAGCCTAGGCAAGCACAGTATTTTATTTTTCTAATGTAATTTTTTTACACCAAGATTTCTTTCATTACCACTTGTGCATGGAAATCAAAGATTCACAATGAGATTAAATTTCATTCTTTTTTATATAAATGTTACATGTATAAAATTCATGAAGAGAGCACTATTAAGAATGCAAAAGCAAGTGGGCACAAGAACAGAGTGTTAAGACTGGCATTGCAACAGAAATTCAACTTCTCTTATGCATATACATTCTCATGAAGTAATCAGAATTATCTAAAACACATAATATTTTCCAGAAAACTTCTTCCTTGCTCAGTGCAAAAGATGGACAGTGCTCAGTTAATGAGCAGCTATTTGAGATGTTGTTTTATCCTCAGTGTTTGATATGTGACCCTAAGCCTTATTTCCAGCACATTGTTCAGACCCTGCTCAGACGTCAGAATTATTAATTTCCTCATAGGCTTTGCTGTGCTGCTCATCACTACTGTAGCCAAGTGCTACACAGGTTTTAAATTAAATTTATCTCCACAAAGCCTCAGTGAGGGATGTGGTATTATCTCTGTTTTACAGATGGGGAGCTGACAGAGATTAAGGTCAGAAAAATTCACCAAATTTGGATGTACATTTTAGAACATAAGATTGTATTTTAGTGCCCTTCAGATCATACAGGATGTTCTATGTTCAAAAAACACCACTTGCTACTTCAACATCAGGTGTGTTGTTCTTGTTGCTGGATAACTTCCCCAGCAGCTCAAGGCTGCAAACTGAACATTCACATGGCACTACTTACCACTGAAGAAAACTTTGTATTTGATATCTTGGGCAGTATCACACAGGCACCCTGAGCTTTCTCTGAAATAGGCAGAACTTCAGTGAATCACCTGCAGAAATGAGGCGCTGGGGCTTGCTGAAAACTCTAACATGACTTTATTATTAAAGACTGTCGCTTAATGCTTGCATGTGAATTGGCTTTACACAAGCCATCTGAATTCCCATCCTTGTCAATTTGGTCGTTCGATTCTTGCAATGGAGAAAGATTAATTTGGAATATTGGAATTTGTGATCCAGTTAATTTGGGGAATGAATATTAGTTGAGAAACCATATTGCCTCAAAGATGGTACGGTCTTCTCTGTGAAAAAACACAAAGAGGACCTTTCCAAATGAACTTTCATTTATTTTCATTGTATATTCACATTTCTTATCTCTGTGAAGATACTCTACATACCAGAAGATTTGTGAGCAAGTCTAGCAAAATAATGTTTCTCTATTTGGGAAAACTTTAATTGGTGATTTTTATGTGTTATGTCCACATTGTGTATACTGAGTACATTTACATTATTTTTCTTGCATGCATTTTCTCCCCTGGCACTTTATTCTATGCTAGTTTTTGTTTTAGGCCTGCTGAATGCTTATGGAGTAGCGTAGAGAATTCAAGGTAAGCCCTTAGTTCTTCACAGTTCTTTAAAAGCAACAGCGTAGATTTGCACCATGGCTAAACATAGTGATTTGTGAGTCTTTGTGTTAATTTTTGTGAATTTTGGTAGCATTAATTTGACCAGGGAGAAAAGATTTCACTGTATCATTTTGTGCTCCTTAAAGTCTACTTCTGCTTTGTTTTCTTACCTGTTAGATTCATATTTCTTTAAATTTTCCCAAAGCTCTTTGAAATCTTTAGCTGACAATGATTAGAGAAGTGAAATGTTTCTTACATTCATCAAGAAAGGTACCAGCATAGTGGCTGGTATGATAGAATTATGTAGATAGATAGAGAACCCCTTTCTTTAAACATCTTTTTAATGTTAACCTACAAAGCTGCTTATTAGACTACATTCCTCTTGCCAAGTTCATATCTTTTGTGGAACTGGGAGGCTACCCAGTGTGTATGGAGTTGGAGAGTTTTCTCTTAGCTGTGAAGTGCACTCAGGGAAGCCAAAACGTCTCTTATAACAACATAAGAAAATTAATTTTTCAGTAGTTTCAAAGTCTCTTTTGTTTACAGTTGTATTCATTTCCAGACTGCTGAGAGCCAGCTATTCCCAGAGCTTTATGGTATTGCTGTGGCATTACTTACAGAACAACTGCTTGCTATTGAGGAAAAAAATGAAAGTTAGTGAGAACTTTGCTTGACTAAGTATGATTTCCTACTGGGCAGCTTGGGTAGTACATGTGTATTGTGCAAATCACCTTTTAAATAATAAATTGCATCCATTATTTAAGAAGTGCAATGGTAGTCCAAAGTTTTCGTTGGAAATAAACCCTTTATGCCTGCCTTCTATAAAATATGCTAGTCAGGGCTGTGGGTGCAGGGCTGTGGCACTGAGGTGGCAGCCCAATTTATGAGTTACTTGTCCAGGGGAGTCAGAGAAATTCGGAAATAAATCAGAGCTTGAGCTTTGACAAATTCTTGGAGCTATAGAGGGGTCTCTGGTTGAGGTCTCTGCCAGTTTGCCATACTTCAGACTAACCATTTACCCTGCAAATTGCAGATTAAGATTTAATCATGTCTATGGATTTCTAATTACTCATGAGTATCTTATTAGAAACCCTGGCTGGCAAGGAGCTCCAAAGACCTTTTAGTAAATCACACAAAAAATTTGTTTCCCAATTAGTTGCAGAACAGTCATCTGGCACCCAATTCTTGTTTAAAATGTTAGCAAGTTTACAGAAAAATGAGAACATAATACTCTCAGCTATTCCAATCCACCATGTGACCATAAATGTTTTTTAATCTTGAAAAGTTAAAAGCAGGAACACTAAACCATTTTTGTTGATGCCTGAAGTGATACAGCGTAGGAAAGAGAGCCAGAAATACAGCAGAAACATACAAAACTATTTGCTTGGTTTATGGCTTGATAATGTGACTCATGCAGTTCTCTATGGTGAGTCTAGGTAAAAAAATAATCATATAGATTGTTTTCTAAAAGGAAAAGACATGAAGAATTTTATGGTAGTTACAGAGAGATGAAAAATGCATATTTTTCCAGACATTTGGTAATCATAAAGCAAAAAGCAACCAGGAGAATGATGTGCAGATACAGTAAAATGTGTAATTATCAGATAAATAAGAAAATTAAAACAATACATTTGTAAAAATTATGAGAACTTAAAAATTTCCTATGTTTATATAATTTTTGTAAGCATTTCTTAATCTTTTACCAAGGATGATCCATGCGAGCATATCAAAAATAGGTTTAAGCTCTTTATCACATTTGGTTTTGGTTTCTCTGTATTTCTGCTTCTAGCATTACAGTGGAGAAAATGCTTTATTACATCAGTGATTTTGAAATTTGACTTTAAGAATATAGACGAGATCATCTTTGACTTCTCTTTCTTCTGTAAACCAATCAAAGGAGTTGCTGGACTTGTCTTAAGGCCTGATTCTGAAAATAACCTAGTGAAAGCTGTTTAATCGATTTTAGTGGTTGATTTGCTAAGAGCACCTGTCTAGTGGGAAAAGATTCCTGAAGAGCAACTTGAGGTGAAAATGTAACCCCAAACTTCTCAGGCTTCGTATCCTACTGGAATAAATCTAATGCCTGTATGTATTACATAACAGGAACTGCAAGCCGCTTTCTCCCAGCAGAAAATATCTTATGAAAAGAAGTCATATTCAGTAAATAGTTGTATTTTAATATAACTCTGTTTTCTGCTACCAGATATGAAACTTCTCACAAAAAAAAATCATGTAAGACCGCCTGTATTTTGCCTACATTTTTTTGAGTCATAGTGTTCAGGATTAATCTAACCAAAAATCTGTAAGTAGGTTCCTGTCATGATTTAATGCTGGTTTGACAGTGAGTGTTTTCTTTTCCAAAATTTGCTTATTCTTTCAATTGATTTGCAACCCAGCTATCATTCGACATTACCTTGTTCAGCAAGGACCCTCACAGTGCTCTGTACAAAAATCCAGAAAGCTCTGATTTCTGCCACAGGTTTTTTTGAGAAAGATAGGGAAGTGACCAGAAAGCAGGAATGGTGTTTGCCATTTTCCAGGCATATGGGCAAGTAAAGGGAAAGCATTTGAGGAAAATCAGAGGGAAAACCTGTGCAGAGGGGGAAAGTTAAACCAAGAAAAGTGCTCTTTGCATGCAGTCCACAATTTGACTGGTGTAAATGAACCAGAAATAGTAAGAACATGTCACACCACATTGCATTTTTCCAGTGAGGGTAATATGAACTTTTAAAAAAATAACTGTCAAATTTCAGCATTAGAGCAGCACTTCTTTTTTTAAATACATTGGAAATGTATGTGTACCATGGTAGTTCTGTAACTAGCCAGTACAGTCCTAAGAGTTCGCTTTTTGGCCAGTGGCCTTGACCTGCTTTGCATTGTGGGAGCATCTTTTTCCTCCCTGCTGCTCCCCAGGGTGCAGCCCTGGGCTGGCAGCCCTCCACATGGATAACCCTGGGAACTCTGCTGGAATCACCTGCCTGGGATGCACTCAGGGCTGTGGCAGAGGGCTCGCATTCTGTGAGGGACAAAAGGAAGTGGTGCAAAGATGTGGACATAAATTCTTTGAAATGATGCTTCATTAATTCCAGTGTTCGTGGAACAGTCTGGTTTAAGTGGTTTCATTTTGGAGAGCAAGCATGTAAATAAAGTGATGAAATAAGAACTAATGGGGTTTGTCTTAAAGATTCCAACATCTAGAAATAAACATAAATGTGCTGTACATAAATGTGAAGGACCCACTATCTAGTCTTATTAGCTTTATATAAATGTAAATGTGACAATAAATTTTCATTAAATGTCTATTTTCATTTATATGCCCGAGGAATTGTTAGACTAAGTGTGGTGTCTGCCTTTTCCTCTGAATGTTTGTGTTACATTTATTAATTCAGCAAACTGAAATGCTTGCAGAGATACTCAGGTCTCGCAGGAATTGCTCTAAATATAATAAATTCAAATTCACAGTATTACCAATAGCCATGGTCTAATAATAATAAGTTTGCATTTAGAATGAAATTTTGGGCAAAAGGACAAAATAATAAAATTCAGGAAGTAAATCTTTAAAGGTTTTTACTGAATCAGGAGAGCTTTTGGAAGTGATGTAGCTGGTTTGTCAGTGAAGAAATTATAAAATTCTGGACTGTTTCTGGAAACTCATCATCCAACATTTCTGGCTCATACAACACTTCTTTTTGCCTGGACGTGTGCTGGCTCTGACTTGTGTGAAGCAGCCTTTTGCCATAGCACACCCTGTGCTCTCACTCTCTCTCTCTGATTGTGCTTTGGTTTATACCACCATAAACGTTTGGAAGAGCCATTACTCTCTTTTCCCAATGGACTTCTTTACTCCTTGAATCTTTTTACTTAACTCCCTGCAGCTTGTCTTCTGCAGCTCTCTTTGCCCCATCTCTGCTGTCCAACACTGTAGATGTCCAAATTGCATTCACTCAGAGGAAATAGGAAGCCACTTCAGGGGAAGGCTTAGTCTTGGTGTGTATTTCTAAAGCCTGTAAAGGGACTTTATGTTTTGCAATATAAGTAATAATAATAATAATAAAAGATAGAACAGCTTTTTCTTTATTCCCCATTTTTAAAGCCACCTTTTTTTTCCACTGAAGGGTTCAGCAAAAGACCAAGCCTAGTTGTTCCATCATGTCAGCTCTCTTAGTCTGTAGCTTCAAAAGGAATGAGCTTCCTCCCCCATCCTTCCTTTTGCTGGGGTACAGTTTTACTTACATTTATATATCTCAAGAGATGTCACAATTTTTTATTGCTCCTCTACCATGTAATGTAGCCCTAGGTAGCCACACTAGGAAAAAGGATTTTCATGGTATAATTTCTGCCATTTAATGCATACTGTAAAGCATTTTCCTAATTTTTTCCTTTTCTGCCTTTCACCTCTCTGCTTAAAAAAATGCATGATTGATATTAATATTTTTCCCTAATAAAAATGTATTTTCCCTTGATCTTAGTGTTGGTAATACATTATTCAGTGTTCCTTCTTAATAAAAGCCATTGGTTGTTCCATTACTCACAGCAGTTATTACAACTCTAAAGGTCTCGTTCATCAGAATGACTTGCAGAGGCAAAATCAAACCCCTGAGTTCTCCATGGATCAGGATAATAGCTGTGGTACATGCAAGTTGTTAAAAAACTGAAATTTAATGTGTGTTTCTTTGTTTTGTTTTGCTTTTTTTTTTTCTTTTCCCCTTCCCTCTCTCTAGAAGATTAACACTAAAGAAGGATCTGTGAATATCATTTATTTTATTGGATACATGTGGTTTTGCATGTATTGTCACTGACGTATTTTATGAAAATCCTTCTGCCAGGATTTTCTTCTCCTGGGAAGCTGAGAAGCCTCAGGAACAAAATGTAAACAATGACTATCTTCTGCTGTGGAATGCAACAGGTGGATCTGTGATTGGTCTCATGTGGTTGTTTCTAATTAATGGCCAATCACAGTCCAGCTGTCCGGACTGTCTCGGTCAATCACAAGATTTTGTTATTCGTTCCTTTCTATTCCTGTCCAGCCTCCTATTCTTTTAGTGTAATTTTAGTTTAGCATTTTTAATATAATATATATCATAATATAATAATCAGCCTTCTGAAACATGGAGTCAAGGTTCTCGTCTCTTCCCTTGTCCTGGCTGCCTTGAAAGACCACAATGTATTTTGTTCTTTTTGTAAAAATTGTTGAAAATGACTGGTTGATTTTGATTGATTTTATCCTGTTTCACAAAACATCTTTAAAATCACAGATATAGTCCATAGATTCTGAGTTTCATAATTATCAGACTTGTCTTTGAATTCCTGCTGAATTTTTGTTGGATCATGATAGAAGGAAGCATAATCTTCGATAACCTCTGCTAATATGTGGAAAAATGGGCACAGTTTTTGAGCAGAGAAGATTCTGAGAAGTTCTAGATCAAGTCTTGGGGCTGGAATTCTGTTTGAAAGATAACTTCTGTAATATTGTGGTGCATTGAGTTTGTGCATTCTGGCATAAAATTGACATAAACCAACTGCAGGATAATGCAAGACAGCAATCTTTTTTCATGCTCGTAATTGTAAAAGGTTTTTAAAAAAAGTAAAGTTGCAAGTCTAGCTAGGATATCAAAACAACAACAACATCAACAAAAGTGATGTTTGGAAACAGATCCTCATATTTGAAGTTGGCTGTTACCTCAGCACAGAGGCGAACAAGGGCTTCCACTGCCAGACTGATTTTCTCAGCATGGTTAAATGGTGTATGAGTCATCTTCTGAGGCACGCAGTGTACACATGGACACTTGAAGAATGTCGAGCCTGTTTAGTGCTTTCACGACTCTTCTAAACCCTCATTTTTCTGCAAGTTTAATGTATTATACAACTCTTTTACCCCTACAAACCTTTTCATTTATTGTTTATAACTTTGCACTCCTTACCTGAATTATCAGAAAAAACCAAGTTGGCCTAATTTGTATTCCAAAATGCTTGCTGTAGAAATGAATTTGACAACTACATCTACATCATTTAAAAATATTTATGCCCTCTCCATGTATTATGGATGTTATATCGCCTTTGATGTCTAGCTTGATTCTGCATTTGCTGATTAACTTGTCAAAGTTGGAATTGCTTTACAGTGTTGCTACAGAGTTGCTCACTTGCTTTTAGGTGTCTGCATTGTTCTTGGTCAACAGGCTTCTGGGTAGCTGAAGTTTGAGACATTTTTTGGGGTGGTTGTGAGCATTTTGGGAGCAGCGGAGAGGTCTTTAAAAAAATTGTTTTAATGATGGACCAGAAAATTGGGAAAGAGGAAACTGAGGACAGACTTATGTACGTGTTGCCTGTGTGTACCCACGCATGGCCTGACCAGGTGCAGTAGACAGGAGTGTAATGCCAGAAGAGGGATAATTTTGAGAAGTAAACGTGTATGTTAGTACGCAAAGAAATGAGAATGCTAGTATTTTATTTGACCTGTAGATTTTAAATAGGCTTTAGTCTTTGTTTGAATTTTGTGTGTTTTCTGCTTTAGATAAGTTGATGGGACAGCTGGACTGGTTGCAGAAAATATGTTGAGACAGGTTTGGGAGCAGTGCAGCTTTCCTGTCAGGAGCCAAAGGTGAGGATGTACATCAGCTCACTGGTGATGGGCAGAATGGAGAAAAAGAGAAAGCCTTGTACAGCAATAGCCAAAATATTGGTGTCTTATCAGCACTGGTTTGGTTACAAAACCGAACTGCAGGACCACACTGGCTCCTGTGAACAAAAGCCCATCCCAGTCAGACCCAGTACAATTGGGATCTATCTGATTTTTCTCAGGACCTCAGAGCTCTCTCAGGTCCCTGCTCATCACACTGTCCATGTCCTGTGCTGAGCTCTGGGGTGGTGCTGTTTGCCCAGGGAGCTTTGTGCAGTCTCCTCCTTGGGCCCACTGCTACCACCCAAAAGCCACAGCCAGGCAGGGAAGGGACAGTTCTCATGATGGTCACAGTCACACCCTAGGAAAACCCACTATAACAACAACACTGAGATTTTCTGGGGTGAGACTGTGAGAGCAGAATGGAAAATCCTGTCCCAGAGGGGCTGGGAAATGCTGCTGCAGCTCAGGGGAAGGGGAACAGAGCTGCAAAGCAAAGGCTGTGGGATTGCAGATGGATGTCTGTGCCATCACACATGGGAAGGTGCTGAGGTGCTGTGCAACAGGCCACAGTCTATTTTCATTGTAAGTGTAGATAATTTAGCTTGATTGACCGTGCTAAGAAAATGGCTATATATTTAAACAGTAATAATTTTGATGTTTTCTTCCCTGCTAGATTAAGCAGGGGAAGCCACGTGTAGTGGATTTGAGTCCATCATAATCTGTCTGTGATGGGAGGAATCGGTCCTTGTCAATGCCACAGCATTGGTCACATGCATCACGTTTAATGGGCTTGCTGTTCAGTAGCTTCTGTGGGTGGTGAAAATGAAAAATAATCCACACAAGCTTTTCCCTACAATGTCGTGTAGAGCACTAAATACCATCCCCGTGGAGAGAATCTAGGCTATGGCTGTCAAAGAGACAGGAGTACCTTTTCTAGTTTTGTGATTCTTCTTGGCTTTTTCAGCACAGAAATGGCATAGTATGTGATGTTTTGGCTCACTGAGAGGGAGAGCAGTTTTTAATTAGAGGCCATTTTCTGGAACTGGAAGAACACAAAATATGTAGTTAAATTTTGTGCAAGAGTGGGAGTGAAGGGTGCTGAGAGATAAAGCTGTTCTAGGGCCATAGAGCCAGTAGAAAAACTAGGTGATTTTAGAATAAAATAATTTCTTTCTATTAGTGTTTTTAGGTATTTCTTGATGAAAATGTCAAATCCTGGCTGCTAGCAACAAGCACATTTATTGCTAGGTGCTTGAGTTAAATAAGTAATATTCTGACTTGTGTGGATTTCATCCTTACAAAGCGGCAGTGAGAGCAGAAAATGAGTAAAAAATTCCAAAACATGAAAAGAGGGAAGGTAGCCTGCAGTGCAGGTCATCATTGCACATTACTTCTTGAATATGGTTCAGAATTCAGATGTCTAAGTAGGACTATCACTTTTCCCATAACCAAACCTTTGAGAGGGAGCAATACCAAATAGGAATTTAAGGATATAGGTACTTTGTTCCCTTAACTACAGTGTGTAACACAAGTTTTCATATATTGATGAATTAAAAAAAAAAAAAAAACAGTAAAAAAATCAGTATTTTTGTAAGACCTTAAAGAAAATTAGGAAGGAGGAAGTTTTGTTTTGCCACATAAATTTGCAGTGTTTTTACAGTGAAATTGATTATTGGAATCAGGACTGTCAACATTCATGAAGAGGTGATGTTAATATGGTAGAATAAACTTTAAAATTTAGGAATACTCCTGGGAGTGTTTCTAAAACAGTTCTTTCTATTAGCACAGAGAGTTAATGGTATTGTAATTGGTTTCCTTCAATACACACATTTGAAGTTAGCAGCCCATTTTGCATTCTCATCTTCTCCCTTTACAACCAGATGTGCAGCTTTCCTAAAACAGTGCTCAGGGGATTCTCAGCAAAAGCCTTGAGCTTGGTTCCCAGCAGGTGCTGATCTCAACACCTTGTTCTAAGGAGGAGTAATTGTATAAGAAAAAAAAGGAGGCATTTTGGAGTACCAACACCATCTCAATTAAGCATCCAATGGGGAGGACTGTGGTGGCAGGAAGAGAACATTAAAGAACTGCTGCCATCACTCCTTGTAGTCAGCAAACTTCCAGCACTTTTCCAGCTGTCTGATTTTAGCTATGACCTGTAACAAGCAGACACCCATCTTGATGTCCTATGGACTTGTATTTAGGTGAACTTACCTTCTGCCCAGAAGATAACTTATTTTCTGTTCAGAGTTCTGGCTGTTTATGTAACACAAACGATTTTAGAGCTTATGCTGTTTAAAAACTGAAGCACAAACCGAAGCCCCTAACGCCAAAACTGAATAAATCTGGAAAAGTGAGACGTGTATAGATTTCCTCTCAAAAATAGATTTAATATATGAGTAGTACTTATACAGACTGGGGAAATGCCATGTGCCTATGATGCCATTTTCTTGGATCTAAAATTAAGAGCCAGGCACGGTTAAGGGATAAAAGGTTTTTATTTTGGTATTTAATAAGGATCCTTGTGGAGCCACATTTGGCCAGGGTGGAATGCACTGAAATGCACATTCAGGGTAGATCCCACATAAAATTTTATAGACCTCGCAGATTATCATACTCAACAAAGATGCCCCAATGAGAGGCTTGAATGAATAGTGTGATATCTTCCTATCCTGAAGTATTCCTTTATAGATGGGCTTAATTTTAGTTTATTTTAGTTTTCTAGTATTCTAGAGAGGACCTTGGTTTCTCAAGGTAGCATAAGGCTTTCTGGCCCCCAATTGTGAGGCCTTTAGGATGTTTGGTCTCCTGGCCTAAGAGAACACTAGGACTATACTAAGTTATCAGACTTAAGGAATTACAAGTATGTATGCTAAAGACACTGAGAATACATAAAAGTATATAAAGGAAAAGGCAAAAAATTATCATGAAATTTTACAAAACTAAAAAAATATTTGAAAACACTTCAGTGTTATCTCAAGATTTTTCTTAATTTTAACATTATTTTTTCCAGGGTGTAATGTAGATTTCCCGTATATTTTTTTTTTCTTTTCCTAGTATGGGTTATACAGATTTGAGGTCTGTTGTGGCTGTAAAATTAGTCTACTTGCTGTGTTAGCCTTTAATACTTTAATTCCCACCTACAACTGCAGTAGCACAGCTTGAAGGGAATTTAATTAGGAAAATGAGGCAGATGAAATAGGCAATGTAATGTATATCTGCAATATGAAGAAGAGTAAATACACTTTTCATCTGAATAGTCAGAATAGAAACTGTGTTAAACTGGGCTGAAATTTAATCAGAAATAGATTTCTTTCATTTTCGAACATTACTGTGTAATTGTCCTCCTTATTACTGGGGATTAGAAAGGCTACCATCATTAAAGAGCAAAAATCTTTAACCAGTTATGTATTGTTTCTAGTTTGTCTGGCACTGACCTCCTCTTTATGTGAAAAATGGAAATCCCTGGAGGAACAGACTTAGCGTGGTCATTCCAGTCTGGGGATTGGGGAGCCTTGTGCACACACTGTTCGCATCTCATGACCTGTGTGCACACACCTGTGCTCATTGATTCCTGCTGCTTTACTGACCATGCAAGCAATAAATGGTAGAGTTCAGGTGATTAAAACTTGCTTTGCCAGTAGCAGTTTCCTGCCTGGCAGCACTCTGGAATATTCCAGGCTTGCTGTAGTGTATTGCTGCACAGTCGTGGATATTTCACTTGTACCCATTACTTATTTCCCTAATGCATTTTTTAGCATTTGTGTTGGTTCTGAGCACAGATGATTGTGCTGTGCAGAAAAACACAGAGGATCACTAGGGCAGAAGGAAGCTGAAGTAATATATAATAGATCATGAATAATTGTTTTAGAAAAAGTCTCCCATAATCCCATTGCAGAATTGGAGAGAGTAGCACTGGGAAGTCTGCAATATTACACAGCACCACCAGTACAACTGACACATTCGCTTGAAACACATTTATTTAGTCTGAATCAAGAGATAGAAATACATTACTCAGATACATTTTTGCATAGTAAACAAACAGAAAGGGGTTTAATACATGCTTTAATTCTATGCATGAGATTTTTTTAATGTTCTAATAATTCTGGATCAACCCACTTGGGCTGTAATGTGATTCTTCAAACTATTGCAAGGAGAGGTATGACCTTAGTGCTTTTACTTCACTGATTTTTCTAGGTATTCTAAAAACAAGACAGGTAGTAAAGTAAGTAAATATCATGTGGTAGGTGCATGATGAAAACACAGTACAGGCAACCTAATGTCACCAATCTTATTTTGCTACTTTTTGCTGTTTTTTTGCTTATGGCAGCAATCAGCCAGAGGACTTCTCCAGTTGAATACCAAATCTCAGTTTCTCTCCCTCCTTAAGTCAGGTTTCAAATCATCATATTTTACATTTAGCATTTGTGATTTCGAAGCCTTGTTTCTGTGTTTAAGTCTGTCCCGTGCCTCTGGACAGTACCTTTATTTATCAGTGTCCTGGAAGACAGAACAAGAAATCATCAGTAGTACTTTGATTTTTGTCCACAGCATTGCCAAGTGCAAGGGCAGGTGGTACATTTGATTTTTCAGCTTCTGGAGACACCAGCTTACTGTTTCATCACTGGAGGGTGGTCCTGGCTATGGAATGTGTTTCTTTCCTTTGTCAGAAGCATTTCCTTCATTGGAAAGAGAACCATCTCTCTTTACTGAATTGTGTGAAAACATTCTTGCATGTTTTAATCGGAATGAAAAACCCCCATGGGGGGTTGCTGATGGGCAGCTTAAGAGAAATGAGGCAGATTGATTGAAGTTCCTAATAGTTATTTTTTCAAGCATCAGCACAAGATAGCAGGTGTTTTCTCTGCTAAGCAATTCTTCTAGTAGCTAAAGAGGCTTTATTTTTGTATGTTGTCAACTTTCAAGTTTAATATATGCTAAGGGACACATCTCAGACACTTAATCTTCTGTTGTCTTTATGTGGAAAAGAATGTAGAACCTTTTCAAATCTTTGAAACAGGTATAGTTAAAATCTCCACTCTTCCATGGTCTGTTCAAGTATTTCAGCTGTGATTTTCAGAAATAAAACAAACCATGGTGCCTGCTTAGAAAATGTTTATTACATGGAAATGTAGTAATCTTATTTGTTATCGCATCTTATACTAAGATTTATACTTGTTTTTCTGGTGTAAACCCTGATTAGATGCATCTGCTGCCCTTAAATTAAGTTCTTCTGTGGAATCAGACCACTACAAAGCTAGAAGTTCCTTTAGAAGAGCAAGTATTTCTCAAAGACATTTTCAAAGTGTGTGCACTTAGAGGTGTCTCAAAGACACTTTCAAAGTGTGTACTTGTTTTATAGGAGCAGGTACGAGTGTGTAGGTGCAAAGTTTGGGGTAATTGGGAGTGGGGCTGGGCCCAGCCTCATCCCTAATGGGCTACAGCTGTGAAAAGCAGGTGAGCAGCACTGCCAGCAATGAGCCATGGAGTGCCCAGGGGCACTGAGCAACCACCAAAGGGAACAGAGGGCACACAGGTGCAATGCATGAACGTGAGGGGTATAGAAGGTTCTGCTGAAGAACAAAAAGGGCAGATGCTTGAAGCCTTCTGATGAGGTATGATGTTACTCTGTGTGGGTGAATGCTTGAAGCCTTCTGAAATTTTGTGGTGGTGCTCTGTGTATTGTGGCTGTCTCAACTGTAATATATGCTGGGACACAAGTGGGATGATAAATTAGAATAAATCTCTTCGATTAGAAATAAGTTTAGGTCTTACTGTGCACAGTAATCTTGCAAGTAAAGAACTGCAACAGAAGACCTCTATGGCTGTAGCAGTAGATTTCCCTGTCTCAGGCAACATATGAAACTGAATTTCCTGATTAGTCACTTGGTGCAAGCTGGGTAATGTGAGTATAATGCTTCTGATGTGGCTGAAGTATTGTCACATGAAATTTGTCATTTCTTCATTTTTCACCCTGCAGTACCTTGGGTATTTCTGATTGAATTAAATACTTTAAATACTCTAGGGCTTAAAGACCTAAAATAGACACAGTTGGGACTGTGCTGTAGCTATTTAAGAGGGATTTTCCTTCTTGTCATGAAGAGAGAAAATTTTAGTGAATGAAAGTGGAATTCTTGACTTTCTATAAGAGAAAATGTGGAAGTGATCATCTTCACATTCCAGTTGCTCAAGCTAGAAAGTGTGAATGGAAAGTGGCTAAATAAACTTTCTTCAATTTGCCAGTATTTTTTCAGTTGAGGTATTTAATGGAGAAATTAAGAAAATGTGTTTTATTTCATACATCCGGTGTGCACTGATTTTCATTATGGCAGAAAAAAAATGAAATCCTGTTTGTGCTTTTTGAAGAATGTATGACCCAAATGTTTACAATGCAGGACAAATAAAAATGGGAGGAAGAAATTGCATTCCCTAGAATTTTGTAGCCCTGCCAAGATGATGAGAGAAGACTTTAAGAAATCATATGTAAATTTTTTGCTTATGAAAAAGCCTTTTTCACCACTCCTTCAAAGATGTAATCATTTTAAGGAAGATGTAACAACCAAGAAGATGTAATTCCAAGACACCCAATGCTTTGATGAGCCCAGGAGGCTCTTTCTGCAAGAAGCTGCATAGGCAATTTGTTTTATTGTTTTATTCCTGTTGCTTGGAAAGGCAGAGTCAATCCCTTAATTATCTTAACCATTGTCTCTTTCAGACCCTGAAGATCAACCCTGACCATGCTGAGATTTGGGCAACACCTCATCAAGCCCTCGGTGGTGTTTCTGAGGACAGAGCTGTGCTTTGCTCTGGTGAACCGCAGGCCGGTAGTGCCAGGACGTATCCTTTCCATGGTGCTGCGCTCCTGGGAAGAGCAGGACCCGCTCAGGGCATTTGGAAGGCCAGGTAAGATGTGACATGGGTTTATTCCAAATCCAGGCAGTGATGCTTGATCAGAAGATGCTTGATCAGTGTTGCAGAACTGCCGAAAACAGTTGCTTAGCAACTGTGACCTTCGAGGTGAATTTCGACTGACCTTTTCACCACAGAAAATATATAAACAACCAGGTGCTGCTGAAAGCATTTTAAAGTCTATAGGAGGTGGTACTGCTTAAATTCCATATTATGCTAAATAACACATCCTCCTTCCCTTTTAATAATGTCACTTATTTTTAGATGTGGTAACTTCTTTATGGGGGATTTTCAACTTTTCCTGGCTAAATGTACACCATTTGTCAAATGCCTGTAGAACCCTGTATGAAGACTTTGAAGACTTTTTTTGGGGGGGGTGACAGATTGCTTTGATTAATTTAGGTGGGAATGGATTAAATAAACCATCTGTGTAGTGCACATATTTCATGATGAAAATATGAAGCCTCATGGTGTAAGTAAAATTCTTGAGTTTGGAACTGTATTGTAACTTGATTATACAAGATGCTCGATGTACCTGTTTAATGTATTTTGTAGTGTAGTGTGTGTTATTTTCCAGTTAAAATTTTGCTGCTCTGTAACTTGTGCTCATTTTAGTGGCTGGAAGTGAAATTTTTCAGAAATAATCAAGACTGATCACTTTTCCCATAGTGGCTTATGATAAAATTTTAGTAGATGCTCAGGCAATGAATGACTGTGTTTGGGGAAAAAAAGGGAGTTGTCTGGAATTTTTTGAAAGTTTTCTTGTTAGTTTTGTGGGTTTGTGTAGTTTTTTTTCAAAATTTTAAGTCAAGTGAATTTAAATATATACTTTTTAAACCCAGAAATATATTTCCTCTGCAATATGGAACCTTCCTTTCCTCCCACCACTTCTGCAGATTATAATTGTTCTATATTGAACTTTTCTCCCCACCTGTTTTGAATGGTGTTTGTGTGTACCAGAAGTCAGATCATGGTGAAGATGCGCAGACTTCATAGAAAATTTAAAGGTGTTACTGTCTCACCAATATACTTTAATGAATTAAATTAACAGTTTTTTTGATCTTCAAGTTTCTGGAATTCCTGATGTATATCCAAGGTGATTTACAGATTTGGCATAACAAAAACCATTTCAAAGCTGTGTAAAGACAGCGTCACATTGGTCACTGTGTGATGTAGGACCCGTAAGTCCCTGAGCAGTTGCTGTATGCATTGTGTGGATCAGAGAGTAAATAAACTCTTATCTGTTCTGTGAGTGCAGGTTTTAAAAACAATATTTGACTATTTTTTTTTAATTAATCAGTTACATGAACAATTGCATCTATTGTTAAAAATAGAGTATTTCAGATGAAGCATTCTTGTTTTAAAGTTTTGTGAGCACCTAGTAATGACAAGTTAAGGAGCCTATAAAACTTAATTATTACAAGCTTCTTTTCTTCTTAAATAATTAAAGATTATAAACTCTTGTTGTATAATTATTGCTGACTTTTGGCAGATACATTTATTTGCTCAGGGTTTAGCTTTGTTATCCCATAATGAGTATTGCAGTGTATTTTATAGTGTCACATTGTTTTAATAGCTTGTGTTGTAATATATAATGTAGTCTTTGTTTCTCCATTGAATAAATGTTCAGGTAATAAAAACACAACCCTTTTCCTTTCTCATTACAATAAGAAGAAATTAGGAGAGATCTTGATGTAAAGGCTAGAATACAGTATGTAAAATAGAGCAATTTGCAGTCGTAAGCCTTTTAAAGTGTCTGTATAATGCAGCATTCATCTTGAGACCTGGCAGTAAGAAGTGTATTTTCTTTGTTTTATTGCAATAATTTTATCTGCCTTGTCTTTGGCACATGTGTGACATTTTTTTTTTCAGTAGAAAATAAAATATTAATGTATGTGAATTAGAGAGACAAAGGAAATCAGTTTGAAAGCCAGATCACTCCAGGTGGTGGCTTTAATTAACTAGTAAGGTTGAAATTCTATCTTGAAACAGAACATAGGGTTGGAATTATGAATTTGCAGTAATAGTTTTAAAATAAAACTATTCTCTGGGAAAAAGTCTGTCACAATGGTCTTGTGGAGTTCAGTGTGACTTGAGCAATGCCAAAGCACTGTTCACTTAACACATTGCAAAGCTTTGTTTCGTTTATATTGAGCTGACAATCCTGTGAATTTATCTTGGCATTTGAAAGGTAAATTGTGGTAACAGTCCAAAATTAGGTAGAGTAAGAATATAGTATTTGTGGTAAGGAAAGGGTTCTCCTGTTCCTGGACAGAAGTGCCTCATTTTTCCCAGCATTAGACTTCTTCCCAATGGGTGCACCGAGTTGACAGACTCAGGAACCTGTTTGTATTGGGATCCCTTCGAGTGATTACTGCAGGTTCTTGGATAGGAAGGTGCTGGGTACTCACTGTTGAGTAAGGGATATCCAACATTAAACTGGAATCTTCAGTGTGCAAGCCACAATGTGCACATTTGTGGGACGGTAGGAAACATTGACCTCTTCTGGCACAAGGAGACAGAGGAGAGCTGCAGGTGGTCAGGGTGCAGGATTAGTGCTGGTTCTCCTCATGAGATCCATTCCCTTTGCTGCCACCTGGCAGGCAAAGACTCAGAGGTGTTGGACCACAGGCTGTCTGGAGACATTGTCACTTAACACCTATAATAGTAAGGGGTCTGTATCTACTCTTGTCTGATATCAGAGCAGAAGGCACGTGGCATTGGGGACAGTGTTGATTAATGAGATACTGGGTTTTGGGTTGTACTTTTATGATGGCTTCCTGGCATTGTCACAGAGCCAAGAGTCTGGGTGGGAACACAAATACTGCATTCAGCGCACATCTGGGCTGTAAGCTTGGAGCAGGAAGGAGGTAGCTGGGTGTTCTGGAAGCTTGCTGGGATGCCCTTACAGAGGTACTCATTCCCTTTTTTACAAGGATCCTTGTTTCCTCTCTGTTCTGTCAGCTTGCTGCTTTGCAGAAGGTGATTGTGAAAAGCAGTCACTTGTGGCTCCCTTGAACAGCTCTGTGGTTGTTTTGGAGGAGGCAGCTATTCAATAGCTGGAGCAGTGCAGGGATGTGTCTACAGTCAGCAAATGCATTGTTTCTGTCACACAAAAGGCACCAGACGAACTGAATCAGCTCATGCAAGCAGCATGAGCTCAGCTCCTCCTTGGCTTCTTGCTTGAATTACTTCATTCAGAACCTTGCTGCTTCCATAGAGCAGAACTGTGGTGCTCTTGGAAACAAATTCTATCTGCTCTGTGATATGGACCTTTTGTGCTTTAATATGGTAACAAATACCTTGTGAATGACCTACCATTTTATTGATGTTTTCTTAGTCCTGCACCAGAGCTTTACATGGTTTCCCTCCCATCTTCAATAAATATGAACTGGTTTTTATCAATGCCTTTCTCATGGTGTTGTGCAGGGTACTTGTTTTCATCTTGTGTTAAATATGAAAAATGAATTTCAACATAAGCAGAATCCATTTGGGGACTAGGACTTTTTATTATAAATAAAATTATTCATTAGTTATGTCCATTTTTTTTTTTCAGTAGACAAGTTATTGATCTTTAGATTTGTGTTCAGGATGCCATAGGAACTAGCACAAAAGGAACACAACAACATTTGTAAATTGATTGAATGCAGTGTGTAATGACAGAGACAAACAGCAGATCTATGGCAATACTATATTATACAAAGCATTTTTCAGCAGTTTATTGAATTGGTTATTAAAAGGAACAGTCTTTCCAGCTGGGAACAGCAAACTGAGGGTTATTAGGACCAAGTAATTTTATAGAAATTTGTGGACACTTTGGCTCCCTTACTAAGGGCACATGTATGTGTGTAATAAATTAGAATAAACACTTTACAACAACTTTTCATATGGGATTGATTATGAAAAGGTTTTTCCATCTAAAAAACCCAACAAAATGGAAACAAAAAGGGAAGACTGTTTAACTGCTATATGCTGAATTTTGCTGGACTGTTTTGTACGGCTCTTTTCATAGATATCTAAGTTTTCCCACCAGAAAGTATTCTGATTGTGGGGAATAGACCATGTATAAAACCCCACAGCATATGATATTTTCTGGCACCTTCATCACCACATGGAGATAATGGTCATTATTTGTTGCCGAGGCCGTGTGCTGTTCTGTGAGTTGCCGCCGCTTGTTCCTGTTATTAATGAGCAGAGAGAACATTAGTTGAACCAGATGCTCCCTTCAAAGGCCTGCTAACACCCCGAGCTGCAGTGTAATTGGTCTGCTGCAGGGGTGGGACAGGATCCAGGGTCAGGCAATGTGAGAGCAGCATCTGCTCTGCTGCAGTTTGTCTGGCTGGGAGCTCCCTGTCATCTGCTGTCACATCGGCTCTATTGCTTCAGACTGATGTGTTCTGTAGTGCCACAAATATTTTCCTAATGAGTTCCTTAAAAGTTTTGCAGTTAAAAAGAAACAGTCTTTTAGAATTATTATTGTTACTTAATATACTTTCAAAGTAATTTTCATTTAGTTACAGACCTGACAGAGTTTCCACTGAAGACAGGACACTAGAAAGAACAGTAGTATTCTCTCACACATTTGGTTGAAAACCATGGTATTTATCTTGTACATGAAATTTTAATTCTTCATAAACTTACAGAATTGCTGTTATGATTTTATTTGTACATTACACATTTATCATATCTATATTTATGCCCTGTAAGTATGGATTTTATGGGTTTCAGTCGAAATAAGTGTTAATATTTACCATAAAACTAAGATGAAGAAAATAAAATTCAGTTATATTGCAGAATATATGTTTATAGCTACATATTCCAATAATGTACACTGCATGTTTGCAACAACTTGTTTGAGATATCTAATCTTGTAGGAAAGTACTCTTTTCTTTAGTGCTCATTACAGAAGCTTCCTATACATTACCACTATTATTAGTTTGTTTAGCACAATATTAAGGAGCAGTCATGTTCCATTTAGCTCTTTAGAAAAGAGCTAAAAATAAAGGGGTTTGCTAAAGACTTTGTAATTTAAATAGGAGGCTGGAGATGCAAGGGAATCACAATGGAGACACAAAATGTTCTTTGGTATAATAAGGCTTAGACTACTTACATGAATTTTTCAAAATGTGTAGTAACTCTAGAAGAGGTGGGCATTAGGAAGAGGATGCAGTTCCTTTGCTGGTGCAGCAAAGACCTCCTGAAGAGTTAATATAAATGATGCAACTTTTTTGAAAATGGGGGGGAAGTATAGAATATATCCCTTCATCAGGAGCGCAGAGGAAATTCAGACTTTGTGTTGTAAATATCTGAAGCTCTTGAGAATTGGTGAAAACTCCTGAATTTTTTAACCTCGGATCTCAAATAAAGCTGTTCTATGGCTCTTCCTTACTGATCCCACAAGTAGGATTTATTAATGCCTTATAATGTTTACTTGTACAAATGAGTGTAAGAAAAACAGTTCCTATGCTTAATAACTTTCAGCAAAATTAAGCTGTGTTGTGCAGAGGGCAAGGAGCGGGACTGTGCCCTTGGCAGCACCAAGCCAACAGTATTTACTGTATTCTCTGGTTCCCTTCTGGGAAAAGGGCTCCACTCCAACAGCCCAAAGAATGACTGATCCGCTCTGTGTATGCAAACCACTTGAACTTGCTGGTGATAGAGAGGCCAGTTAATTATCTCAGGGCTGGAGTCATTTTGTTTGCAGTCTACAAACAAAAGGATGGTGTTTGACTCGCATTAAGAAATGCTGCTTCTGAAGATAAGAGATTCAGAGCTCTGTGCACAAAGACTTGTCTGTATGACTTATTTGTGGGGATGGAGTTCAACTGTCTCATTTGGCCTGATAAAAATGCTTTCTCTCTCTTCAAATCTTGTCTTGCTTGCAAGGTGCTGACTGTTGAAAGAGGATGTCCTTCACCGTAAGGATATATAATTCTGTTTGCATTGTTATAGTTGCATTAATATACTGGTATTGATGAAAATCTCATTCTAAATCCTTTGTGCCAGTATTGTAAACAGAAAGGAAAAATAATTAAAGTAATATGGTCAGAAGTATTTCTTCCCTGTTTGCAAATGGAATAAATTACCAGTTAAATCATTTATTTAAATGTGTTCAGCAGAGTAGTGGTAAGAATTTCTCAGGCTGTAGCACAACCTACATTGAAGAGTTGTTAGAAAAGCTATGTAAGTAAGGCCACATATGAAGAGGCAGCAGCTCCTAGGTTGGAGCCTGTTGCATCTTACCAGGGCTGTGGAGGGTGAGCTCTCTCTTATTAGTCATGTGTTGAACCTGCCTTCAACCCTGACTGTGTGGAGAGTAATGAGATCTCTGGGCTTGTAAGCAGTGTCATAATAGGTTTGATTTATACAGCTAAATATCTTGACTACATTGCTAACAAATATTAAAATTTAGCTAAAAAAATTCCATTCCATTTTTGTCTAATGGCTTTTATTCACCTGTTTGTCATCATCGTTGATTGGAACGTATAAATGGCTTAAACCACATTATGCATGAACCTCTCTACTGCTCTGTGTGTTTCAGGGACACTCACTGTCCAGCTCTGAAGGTGTGTTAGTAATGTGTGTCTTCTAAAAGTGGAACTACTTGTCCGTATGAGCTCCAGGGACATGCAGAAGGGCTCCCATTTTTTCATATTTACTCTCGTTATCAATTTTCAAAGCATGTTACAACTTTGTTTTCAAAGTAACTGAAAGGGAATCTACTTTGAGGTTTCTGTCATTGGGGTGACAGAAATACCTGGTCAAAGAATTTATTTTAGCATAGCAAGAAACCTGGTGAAATGTTTAGTGAGAAAAGCATCAATCTAAGGAGCTGGAAGAAGCAAGCTTAAAAAGCAGAAGAGCAAAACAATATGGAAGGATATGAAATTAAGTGGTAGCAAACTTTTGTATGAAAAGTGGCAGGGAAACTAAGGCAGGACTCAGGAAACGTTAAATGAGTGTTTCCGTTGAGGTTTAACACAATAATGGGCATTCTTGTTTAAAAAAACTGTGAAGTCCTGTGCATCTTCTCACTCTCTACAACTACCTGAAAGGAGGTTGTAGGGAGGTGGAGATCAGTGACTTCTCCCAAGGAACAAGAGATGCCAACAGAGTAGTGGACAGAGTAGTGGTCTGAAGTTGTTTATTGGACATTAAGAAAAATGTATTTGTCAAAAGTGTTGTCCAGCCCTGGCACAGCTGCGCAGTGCAGTGGAGGGATCACTGTCCCTGGAGAGATTTAAATGATGTGTTGATGTGGCACTTCGGTACATGGGCTAGTGGTGGCCTTGGCAGTGTTGAGTAAAGGGTTGGACTTCAGGAGATTAAAGGTCTTTCCCAACCTAAACAGATTCTATGATTCTATAAATAATGAATACTTTTAGTCCAGCAGTTACTTTCTAGTCTAGTAGAGAGCAAATTTGTAATTGGTGTGCTTATTGAACAAACCTATAATTTTATCCTTTTTATCATATCAGTAATACCCAAACAAATAAATGCCTGGTAGATAGCAAGTATAAAGGAGGTGTTTTCTGCTGTTGCACTTCTGACACTTTGGAAAATTTATCTTCCTTCACCACTAGCAGATAACCACAAGCTTTTCATTCATATTTCAATTACTGCGAACTTCAGAAAAGAAAGGAGTACAAACAAGTTTTTTCCTTCAGTATATTAACTGGATTTAAGTTCAGGTTGTTTTACTCATTTAAGTAGCTTCTGGCTAATGAAGGAGATGACAGTTACAAGCCATTCCTGCTACAGTTTGTGCACCTTTTGTCCTCAATATAGCCATTAGGAAGTGATATGCAGCACACACACAGTTAACCAAGTCTGGGCAAGCTATTGCATGACTTGCTCTTACAGCAGAATATAATTAAAAGAGATGATTGGAATACATGGTTATTCATAATAGATGTCACACAATTACCATAAGTAATGCAATACATGCAAAATCTCCATTTGTAATGAGAATAGATTTGCTGGAAAGTCAATTGGAAATTTCATTTATTGCTTATTGTTTCCAGCATGTTGGGCTATTTTGTGCTATTCAGTGTAATACAACTATGTGTTTTCTTCAGGAACACATTTTGAGAGGCATCTGGCATGAACTTCCTATTGTAACTCCTAAGAGGAGATCCAGTGATCCAATGTTAATCTGTCATCTCTTGTCCTTGCTGTGAAGAGCCTAATGTATGGGATTTTTCTATTGAAACATACATTAATATTCCTTAAGGTACCGTAATTATAATCTAAAGAAGATATTTCATAATTTCACAAGTAACCATTTTGTACTCCTTATATTTTGAGGACCTCTATCGTGGTTTAACCCTGGCCAGCAATTAATCACCACACAGCCACCTTCTTGTTCCCCTGCAGCAGGAAGAGAGAGAGAATTGGAAGGATAAAAATAAGAAAACAGTGTTAGGTATAAAGACAGTTTAACGGGTAAAGCACAAGCTGCTCATATGAGCAAAACAAACCAAGAAATTAATTCTCTGGTTCCCATGGGCAGGCAGATGTTCAGCCATCCCCAGGAGAGCAGTGCCCCATCATATGGAACAGTTTGAACACCCCTTCGCTTCCTTCTTCCTCCCATACTTTCTTTGGATTCCTTCTCCTTCCCTTGGCTCTATATGCTGACCATGACCCCTCATGGTGTGGGATATCCCTTGGGTTAGTCGGCATCAGCTGGTCCAGCTGTGTCCTCTCCCAGCTCCTTGTGCCACCCCCACAAGGTGGGGTGAGGAGCAGCAAAGTAACAGTGCAGACATCCCTGAGCTGTCAATGCTGTTTCCAGCACAAATCCTAAACTGCCCCATAGCAGCTCCTGTGGAAATTAACTCCCCTGCAGCCCAAAGCAGTACAACCTTCAGCAGCCAAGAGGGAAGTAAAGGGCATGCCATGTACATGAGAAATAAGCAGGAATGCTCCCTAAACATAAGGAATGAAGGAACCGGCCACTGTGATGTGCCATCCTAGTGCCTTCTCCAGAAATTAAAGAGTGATCTGTATCTCTTCAGACTGCCTGGTGTAGAGGTTAGTCTTTTGAGGCTAAAGCCAATTTACTGTATTCCCACAATGAGTGCAGGTGCAGAGATCTGGAGAGAGTCCAGTCACCAATACAGATTTTTTTCAGATGTAACTTAAGGAAAAAGGAAAATCTTGAGCACAGTTTCTTTGCTCTGACACAGTACTAGACTTCCACATACCCGTGTAAAATAGCTTGAGTTTTGAGATGCAAGACCTCAAGTCTGTTGGGCTTCAGCTCCTCTGGCTTCTATTGTTTTTAGGCAGGGTGAAGTCCTTCCCTCCCTGTTTTTCCTCCTCTCCAGCACACAGCATAGGTAACTCATACCCAGTGCTGTGCTTTCCCCCACTGGCTGCTCCAGAGGGGAGCACATACAGGGTGTCCCACCTCCTGTGTGTCCAAAGGTGCTCACCTGTGCTCCTTCTTTTGTTCAGGGAATGTTTTCCTCTGTGGTTTGAAGTGATAAGTGAGATTATCAAGTACAGTGATTCCAAAAGGCACCATTATTGCTTTGCAGAGCTTCAGCAGAGGGTCAAGCACCTTCTCTGAGCAGGTAATTGGGTAAATTATGTTTTAGTAAGTTGTCTGGAGTAAAGTTAGATATCAACATAGCAGACAATGGAGGCTTTGTTGTAAAATGAGGCTACAGTAGGAAGTGGAGTGCATAATTCATGGATACAGATGTATTTCACTTTATCACTCATACCATATCTGGGTTTCTAAGGCTGCACAAGTGTGCACAGCCTGCTATTCATTTGCTAATGTATTTTACTTGTGCTGCTCCTTGTAACCTGCCGACTTCTACTGCTTCTAATCAAAACATGAAAACCTCAGCATCTCTCAGTGATCTCTCTTGAGAAAATGTTCATATTGTACAATAAAAGTTGAATATTCTCCTTCTGATGCTCCAGTGTAACATTGTACTGCATTCAGATGAGTGATCTATCTAAGAGGCTGCTTAAGAGCTGTTGCTTTTAGTGCAGGATTCAATGATCTCTTCCTATTAGTAATTGGGAAAGTATCGAGGTGGATTGCTGCTGTTTGCTTCATAGAATTAGAGTGTGTGCAATGAGTATGAGTTTAAGTAGGTAAATTTGGAAATTCTGCTTTTTGTTGGTCTGATGAACATTTCTGGTCTGATGAAATTTGTACTTGAGAACACAAGATTTTGCCTCAATGTGTATGTGAAAATGAAACTATTTATGAACATGTTTTAAAAATGTGTCATTGTTTCATTCAGTGTTTCTTTTTCTGTCACTCCCAGGTAGAATTTGCCTGGTTGTAGAGAAAGAATATATGATGCAGATTATCTATTTAAATTATGTCATAGAAATGAACATTGCCAGAATTCAGGCACTGTGAGCACATATTGCAGGAACACTTTCTTAGGCTCAGTTTTGTTCATTATGTTTTAGTTGGGTAAAGCCTAACTAATTTGGCATTTAATTCACTTTACTGCCTTCATACACCAAAGAAAAAGGTGAGAAAAAAATATAGTGAGCACATGGCTCAGTAAATAACCTGCATTCTGGGCTGGGAAGAATCCTAGAGCCCAATTGTGGAGACATTACATTTCTGGTGACATTATTGAGTTCAAAATCATGTGTGATTTGGAGAGCAAGAGGAAGAAGCAAGAATTAGAGAAAGGGGAAGGGGAAACAAGTTTATATATATGGGAACAACTTTTCCAGGAATAAAAGTCTTAGATTAATAATGGCATTTATAAGAGCTATAGCTGTAAATCTGAATCTGAGGATTCCTGAAATAGGAGCAGTGAATTTTTTTTTTTTTTTTAATATTTAGAGTTAACTTTGTGACTGAAACAAATTGCTGGAGATGAGGACCATTTGTTATTATCTGGTTCTTTGAAATCAAGATTGAACTTCTCTTTAAGATTAATAAGAAGCTAATATCTGTATGGAGGAATAATAATGGAATCTGGGTTGACATGGAGGAATTGAGAATAATTTCTCTCCTTTTCTCTCACTCACTGACTGATGTGGACTGTTAGTGGGACAACAAAGAGCTGTGACATTTTTTGCCATTCTTAAGTCTTCAAAATGGAATTTCTTCTTTAAGAGAATGATTGATATAAAAAGGAAGGGAAAATGGTGTGTGAGGAAGTGAAGTCAAGATAATTGGATAAGCTTTCAAAGGAGAGGTGCATCTTATTTCTGAAGGGGTATGATTTAACTTTGATAATAGGAATGGAGAATAACAAATAAAGCAGCTTTATTGACCTTTTAACCTCATATTCCTGCCAGGAGCTTGAAAAAGGGAACATAAAGTTACTCTATTTCTAAATATCTGTTAATAGCTAATTTAGAATTTGTTAAAATGCTGCATAACTCATATATAGTAATTCATACATTAGTGATTGTATTTCTATTCATTTTAACAGTTCTGTGAATTGCATTCACTGTAAGGCAAAATTCAATTCCTCTGATCTGCATGGGAAAAATGTCTGATGTTTTGGGGTTTTAACTGCCTGATCATGAGGACATAGCAGGACACCTCTGCCAAGCTTTACCTACCTGTTGAGTGTTTGGTGCAAGCACCACTAGCAATGCTGCAAACAATCTAATTCTTTCTTGTTAGAGCCAATTGCCTCCTGTCTCAGTGTTCTGTAGAAAACTTTGGCATATTTTCAAAATTAAATTGCGTGTTCTTCCCCCTGCCAATTGCTTTAGCTCCAGGTAGTGCAAATTAAAGACAAAATGAAGGCAAACTTTTAAATTCAATTTGCATAGCTCTGTTATGGTGGAGAGAAATTATGTTGGGAGTGAAAACTCTGTAAACACTTTGAAATAGGATAAATGTATTTTTCAAATGACTCTCCTTAAAAAAATTTAGTGAGATACTTGAGACATGGTGCTTATGCTGAGACGCAGAGGAACTAGCAGAGTATTGAAAAAAAGTGGTTTTTTGGTTGTGGTTTTTTTTTTCTACAGTCATTTTTGAGTGAATGCAAAACATGGAATTGACACCCTTCTTAGGTGGTGAGAAGGTTTTCAGGATAAAAAAAAAAGAAAGCCACTTAATTAGTATCCAGTCATGTGGAAGCATACTAATGACATTTCTGCTCAATTAATATTTCCTTACTGTGACCCTATCAATATTAATAAAATAAGTTATACTTGCTTGTCTTTCAAAAAAAAATCTGAATTTGACCTGGGGAAAGTTCATCACAAAAATATTGCGGAGTTGTACAATTCTATTTTTATCAGCAATGTTAATGGAGCACTGCTGACTTAACATAATATTTTGCTGAGGCTATTGTAGCTTAGAAAATAATGCACGTTTTCCCCTTTTCTCTCATGTTCCTTAACAAAATTAAATTACATGCATCTAGTATCAATGATGACTTATTTGTAAATACCTATGGTATTGAATATATTTTTTAATGTGGAGAAACATCCTTCTTCCATGAAAGCTTGGTGTTAAAAGAAAGGACATGATGGTTTTTTATAATATTTATTACATCTTTATATACAAATCTTAAGCTTGTTTGATGCATTTTTAAACTGGAGTGACACAAAATGTCAATATGAGTTTTCTTTTTCTGCATATGGATGATATCTTCATCCAAACCTCCAGTAAGAGTCCAGGTCAGGATTTATTCATCCTTACACAAGAAAAATTTGGTTTATTTATCTGGTATTCACAGCAGCATTGCTTGTTTTAATGGAACCCTGATGCGTGGTGTGGATTCTTTATTCTTCTTGAGGACTGTTTTTTTACATTTCTTGGTGTTTTAGAAGCCTGTGGATTTATCTGCTCATTTGTATCTGTCCAGTGCTTGCAGTGTAGCAGACAGTTTGCAAAACTGACTGCTAAGACCAGGGGTATTTTTGTGTGCAAATTAAAAAGATGATTTTATGTACCTGCCATAGGTAAGAATTGAGAGAATTACATGTGGGATCTATTTGGAAATGTAACAAGGTTTGATCTTCCTAATTCAAATACCAGCACACACAATAATGAGTATTTTGATATGAAACAGGTACAAAGAATCTGGCACTACTAAATGAAAGGGTAAAATAATTACTATTTTAACTAAGCTATAAAAATGCAAGTTCCTCTTCTGTGCAATGGTTAGATGTCTGTTGTAGCTATGTGTTCCCAAAATCTTCTGCTTTTGAGATATTCTATTTATTCCACATGGGGGCATGGTGAGAGAGCAGGGGAAAGGGAGTGATGTGCAATCCAGCTTTGAGTCTTTTCTCAGATCCCCCTTGATCTTTAACCATCACATTGATGTACCTGAATGAATTTAACTTTGCACCTCAGCTAAAGTGTTGTCCATGGGGGATCATTTTATATTGTCTACAAGATATCAGAGTAAAGGAAATAATGTGATTTGATACCTGTGTTTTGCCACGATTGAAAAGGCACAGAGAGATGCTCTATTTGTCTTTTTAAATAATGAAAGTTGAATCAAGATTGTCATCTGATCTGTCAGAGGATTCAGCAGCAATAACTATCTACCATCTTATTACTTCTCCTTCCCTTTTTAAACTTTTTAATCTTTGCAAGAAAAATTGTCAACTGTTGTAGATCTCCAGTGTTTGTTGTGCCCATTTACTGCATGACATAAGGATAGCTTCTTCCTTCTAAAGCCTATTTCCCAAGTTGGTGATTTTGTGAGGAGATGACAGTGTTCTCACCTGTCAGACACCTCCTGTGTTCCTTATCCCTCCAGGTTTGAAGAGAAAAAACAGTAATTTACCAAATCCATGCTCTTTATCCCTGCTGGTTTGAAGAGAGAAAAATCATGATTTATCTAATCTGATTCTGTTTTTAATTTGTATTTTGCTTTAAAATGGTATTTAAGGTTTTTTCTGCCATAGGTATTTGGTGGCTTTGATTTTTCAAAGCCATTGCTGAGATCATGTTGCAGGTCTCCTTTGATAATTGTTTCCACTCGTAGGCAGGGGCAATTTCATTAACTCTAAGATCAATATTTGTCCTTCTTAGCAAGATGTGCTTACTTGTCATTCTTAACACTGTACCAGTTTGCCAGTAGTCACAGACTGACCAAAATTGTTCATTTCTACCTACAAGGGGCAGAAGATAGCTTTAAGAGTAAGATACTCTGAAACATCAGGAGTTTGAGAATATTTCCTAGTTGGAATTCACATATTTGGGAACACATGACCATTAAAAATATGTATTTATAAGTGTTTTATTTAAAATCTAAAAATGCCAATACAAATGCTGAACAGAAAAGGAAGAGAAACAGTGTGGAGGTATGAAATAGTGTGGAGGTTCTGTGTTTCTCATGAGAGACAGTGAACCTTTGACTGTCCCACTATTGCAGGGCTGAGGAGGTTCCCTATGAGTTCCTTGTCCCATTGTCCTTGTTCCTTGTGTTGCAGTGCAGTGAAAGCCAGCAGACTCATCTAAAACTAATGTTATTCCAGCTCTTGAATCTAATTTTTGTTGATTGTCAGTTGAGCTGCTGCACTCTGCAAAGCCTCTGCTGTCAGAGCCACAGAATTCTGAGTATCTGTTTAAGAAGGTCCTTTGTGACGTCCTAATTATATTCTATGACAGCCTTGTTTGTTCAGTAAAATAATGAAACTGAAAACTTCCAAAAATTAGTTTTAATATAAACACATATTATATGCAACACAGTGATAAACCTTGTGAAAGTGCCATTCCCATTGAGTAATTAAATATCATTACCTGTGGTGACTGCTGAATTGTCTATTGTTTGTTAAGGAAAGGGAAGCATGAGTGTGCTGCATATACTGAAAGCAATTCAATTTGCCCAGTTAGCAGCAAGGTTTAAGATTGATTTCAGTTTCATGATTCATCTCATGATATTAGTTGTTTTGTGCCTTTTGATGTAAAAATATTAGCCTGAAATGTTTTTTATTTTATCTTGTTGAGGCTTAAATTAACTCTAAAAGTTTCTATGCAGATTCAGGTCAAAATTAAGTTTAAAATATCCATTCCATATGAAAGAAAAAAAAAGGCAGTCATCTTTCTATCCCCCTCCTTGGAGTGCTGGGCACACTGAATGCTGAGGATGTGACACAGGCTGCTGTTTTCTTTAGGGCTTTAAATCTGCTCTGTTAGACACTGAATCCCAGGGCCTGGCCTTCACCACTCTGCAGTATTTGGTAATAAGGATGTGATGATGCATTTGGCACTAGCAAAAGGAAGTAGAGAAGTAATTAATTAGGTTTGCCTCTGCAGATGACAGTGTAGCTCAGATCACTTCGGACTATAAAAATACCACAAATGAAAGACATTTGGAAGTAGTTCCCAATAAGTGGAAAAAATGTCTTCTTTAATGGAAACTAATTTTATTGAAGCTGGAGAAACAGTAGGGAGTTACTCAGAAACTGGTTGACTCTTTATTCCCAGTTCCCTCCAATACCTTTTGGCAGTTATCAGAGATTTAGAGCAGTGAAGAATAGGTAATGTGAAGGGAAACAATAATTTTTCCCAGTTCTTCAGAAAGCAAAGAAAGATAATTAAACTTAAATAGACTCTTTAGATCAGCTGGTTGTATATGATGGCAGCTCTTTACTCAATTAAAATGTCTCAATTTATTCTCCAAAGCTGTATTGGTTTAGTTATTTCAGCTACTTTTCTGTAACTTAGGGATGCCAACAGACACACATTGCTCTGTGAATGAGGCTGGAGTAATATGGAAAAGGAAATCCTATAATTAACTCAGGTCATGTTCAACAGGATTCTTGAATTTTGCTGAACTTCTCCAGTTTCATCAACTCATGACTGAGTTGATTTTGATTACTTAAAAGCATATAGCCCATCAGTGGTTCAAGCTAGATGAAGAACTGAAGAACATAACTGCTGTAATCTAATAAATTTTCTTCTTTTCCCATACATAAAATACTGCAATAAATTAAAGACAATCTGATAAAAAGGCTGATTTTGTATTTTAATATTAGACTCAGAGACTCGTTTCAGAAGAAGCCAATTTGTAGCTAAGAGGAAAGTTGGATTTCAATAAGGCTTTTGTAATCTGCTAAAATACGATATTCAAAAAACGGTCGTGTCCTTACTTTTGCTTTTTGTAGATTTTAAACATATTTTTCCTTGTATTTATTTTTCCATTTCTTTGCCTATTGTGTATGTGTTTCGTTTAGAAGATTGTGGTAGAAAGGGGATTCCTAATGAAGTCACAAGGACTATGATTTCTTAAAGAGTCCACTTAAATTAATAAATAGCTACTGATAGCTGCTTAATGGCTGCCTAAGAACCTCTTACTGTTTTTCTTGACAATGGTTTTGATGGAAGAAAAAAAAGGTTGTATTCATGAAAAGCAAGACTTTTAGATTTCTTCCTGTAGTAGTTTGGTAGTAAGTGTTTGCACTGCTAAGCTGGGCTGAGGGTAGTGTTTTGTAATGTTAGGTATCGATAAAAGAGAACTCTTTTAACTCCACAACTGAATATGGTTCTTTCATTTTTCTGATATTTGTTTTGATCCACTGCAGCAGATTTTGAGTTGTATTGAGATAAACTTTAAATTGTTGCTTTGAAGAAGAAGAAAATATTACTGATAACAAATTTCCTCTTCTTTTTTCCTGTCTGTTTCTTTGCATAAACGCTACATTCTCATTTAGGATCCAGAAAGCTTTAGTCAGCAATCAGTTTCCTGGGGCAGTTATGTCTTAATGTTTGAGCCCTTGTTAGGATCACTAAGTAACCCACAGGACCAGCAGATAATATTATAAACTTGGTGTGTGAAGAACGTGGTGTTTTTTAGGTGTATCAAGTGAACTCATCTTCCTACCAGGATTTGCTAGAGCTGAAGAACTACTGTTTGAATTTTCAATATATTTCCTTGTCACGAGAAAATATTCAGAATCATGATCCTTCTTTTAAATGGAGATGCATCACACAGACTCTAAAATCTAAATGATATGTGCTACTTTCATTTGGAAGTATAATTAAGGTGTATAATGTCATTTAACTGTTTAATGAACTCTGCATAATGTAATGGAATACAAATATTTGACCTTCCTGACAGTGACTGATGGATTGAAGTTGCACAGCATGATATCATTAGAATGTCAAATAACATCATTATTCATGATTATCAGGAATTATTCAGGTGAAATGGCAAATGTAATAGAAAGCTATTATTTTTGTGGGGGCCTCAGATTGACTTTCTTTGTCAGTATCAGTCTTTTGATGATACAGGGGGAAGATACTCAGATTTATTGAGCTACAAAGAATTAATGTTATAGGTTAAACAAATGTCAGTAATATCAGAAAAGTACTTTCAGTAGGTCACGTCATGTATTAAGTGTCTAAGAGTAACTACTCGAGGTAATGTTTTAACTTCTGCTCTTACTTCTGCTAGAAAGTAAAGGCATCTATAGATTACAGGTGTTTGCAGCATAAAAATATCTCAATAACCACTATTTTCGGGCTGATATTTTTGATCAGCAGAAAGGAGAAATGCCATACAGTCTTTTCAGTGGAACTGCAATTTCACCCTCTTTTCTCAGAGCCTACCTTTGGAGCTTTGGAGCCAACCTTTGTTCCGAGAGAATTTAAACTGAAATCACAGCAAAGTGTTATTCTGTCACTTAAATGCTCAGGAAGTTGATGGCCTGGGGCAGGAAGCACCATGTACTTGGAACACTCAAGTGCCTAAAGCTGAGCACACACTTCTGCAGTTTGTCGAGTTATGGCCTATAGAAATAAATGTTGAGTAACCTCTTTTGATTTTGGATAATTAAGACCTTAGACTTGAGACACGAATGAGCTCTGAAAATGCATTTTGTCTGCTGGGACAAAAACTGTAACAATGTTTTATGATGTGCTTTTTGCTGAAGGTGAGTCAGGCCAAAGGTTATGATTTGGCCCTGACCTGCAGATACCAACCCTGCTGTTCTCTGCAGTGGGAAGTGGCAGTGCTTCAGGAGGAGCTGAAGGAGCAGCTGCTGCTCACAGTGGAAACAGGATGAAGTTGCAAATTATTTGACTGTACAGAACAGTCAATTTTCTCAGGACTCCTGGAATAGAGTTTGGGTGGTGGCATGGTGCCTACAATGAGTATTTTTTATACAACTTGGCTTTTATTATTAAGAGGTGATCTAGGAACAGGTCATGCCTTGCTCTGCAAGGGCAGAGGAAACACTGAGTGATCAGGGAAGCTGTGTGGTGGTGGTTGCATGATGTGCTGTAGAAACACGCACATTAATGTCATTTTAGTGTTGAGACAGGATTGAGCCTTGCCTTGGGGATGTATGTTAGGTGTTGGTAGTTTAGTTAGGGATAGGTATGCCTACTCACTTCCTAGCACAAGCACTTCTGTGCTTTGAAGATTTAAAAATATGTGATTGACCATTGTAGATGGCTAAAACTAACCACCCTCCTGATTTCTGTATCTGCCTGGCTGAACACATGCTGTCCAAAAATATTAAAACTACTGCCTTTGTGAGGTACCCCTGCTGATTAACCACAAACAATAGAATTTAGCATGGAATTTAGTACAATTGGCTTTTATTTTACTTCCCTGTTAAATTTTGCAATTCCTGTTAAGTTCTATACAGCCTCAGAGGAAGCATCCCTTCTTTTTAGCCTCTTTTCCCCCCTCTGTAGATACACTGACAGTAATTTGGAGTGCTTCTTGATTTGTGTATTAAACCTAAATCGCAATCCTAATGTTCCAATTTACTTTTTGGTCATGATGTGCAAGCCATAAAACCCAGCTGGAGTTGGTAGCTTGGGAATTTACGTGGAAGGACATTTTCTCTTAAGTGCCTGTATGATGTAAATGTGCTTGAACGGGCTAACACAAGGCCAGGTGATTTCCAGTACCTATTTTTAGGGTGTTAAAATCTTCTGAATATTCGTTTGCTCCTTGCTGCTCTGGGCTTCTACCTCAGTCAACAGGTTTTCAATCTCACCAGAACTCCCACTTCACAGGTTGTCAAAGGACTGCTCAAGCAGGAAATGGGAACCTTGAACACGGTGTGTGTGATTTGAGGTGTGCATTATTACCAGGGAGTTGAAAAGTAGCCTATCCTTGGATATGCAAAAGATGGTGAGATATAACCCTGTACTGATTAGGAAAGTCAGACAATGAGAGATAAGTTATTGCTGTCATATTTTTTTTCCTTTCTAAAGCACTGGAATACAATTACAAAACTTTGTTGGGGTTTGCCAGCTGTTCACCCCCAGCAGCTGGGTGGGCAGTGCCTTGCATGCCAGGGGCTGCAGCTGCAGCAGTGCTATGGCTTGGTGGCAGAATGGGGACAGTGTCTATCAGATGCTTCCAAGTTGAACGTTGTGCATATACAGAGTGTGTTGCTCCTCTGAATACAGAGGATCCTGGCTTGCAAAGCAGTTCCACTAAGAAGAATCCCTGTGCCAGAAAGCTGCAGGCCAGAGCCAAGGGTGCTGACCAAGTCATGTGTACAACATAAACAAATTCCTTTGTGATTTTCATCATCGTGTTCTGGTATTTTATTGCACTTAGCTTACAGAACAGAATAAAACAAACAGAAGACCAGTCAAAATGGTGCTGATTTGACCTCTGTGTACTTGTGTGAATGGTCCTTATTAATTTAATGTATTTCTACTTATTCAAATGAGGCCATTTAATAAAACTCGCTTTGAGTAGAACTTTCTAGGAGCTGATGCTGTATTTATATAGCAAAACCATAATTTTAAAGCTTTATGAAATCATAATAAAAAATAAAAGATTATTGCATGTTACTATCTTTGGATACTCATTTATAATCTATTCTAAATAAAAGGAGTTATGTATATGTGGGGTCAATACATTGTTTTCTCACAGAGCCAACTGTTTTTCCTAACTGAGCTTGCCAGTTTGGGCTAAATTTGCAAGGAAAGTAGTATAAAGGATTTTGATATGAACATTTATCATGTGTGTAGCATGGTAACATTTACATTTTATACTTTATCTTTAGGCTAGAAAAGTTAATTCCCTGCCAGATTTGGCAGAAGGGCAGCTTGCATGTCAAAAGTAAGTAGGCAGCAGAGTGGAGGAGAGATCCTAATGGTGACCCAAAATGAAGATTTTACAGGGGTTTGCCTTTTACTAGACAGTAGAGAAATTACACTAAACTGAGTCCCTGAGGCATAGATCCACATGAAAACAGTTTGAGTTTGGGTGGGTTCTTAAATTATTTTCACTGTTTTTGAAACCCTTTGTTTATTGTATCATTAGTAAAATAGAAATGAAGATTGTCTTCCTATTTAAAAATCACATTTCTCTTGAAGCCTTTGAAATATTTTACTGAGCATATAATATTGTAATCACATTATAGCTTAAAATACATCTGAGAATGGAATTTGTATATTCAGATACTCCTGATAGTTGATCAGGCATGTGTTTTATTTTCAAGAAGCTTCAGCACTAGTGTAAAATAATTTAGCTGATTCCATTGTCAGGTTAGTTTGTTGCTTTAGTTCAATGCTTGTGCATATGTTATGTTGCTTGATGACATGGGAAAAATTATAATGGATTAAAATGCTTTTTAATGAATTAAAATTACCTGTATTCATAAGATATATGAAGTAGAAATAGCTTTGTGAGCCATAACAGTTATAGGAGGAGATCCAAATTCTGTAAGGTTTGTATTTATCTCAAACTGATGAAAAGAGAAACTGAGTTATGATATGGAAAATAAACATGCGATTTAGGCTTTTATCCTTTCCAGTGCAGGTGACTGAGGTTTTCCATAGGAGGATACATTTGCTATAGATTTTACTTGAAAGAGGGCAAATTATGCATATGTGGTGTCCTTGATTTCTTTGTGTAGAGTCTCTCAACTCCTTTTCCCCTGGCTGTAGAGGCCAAACAAACAGCAACAAATAGAAAAGCCCTAATTTAATGATTACTAGTTGCCTCAAAAAATAGTAGGGTGAAAATTGCATCTCATCAATTTTTTATGGCTGTTATTGGAGTCAGGGACTGTGTTCAGCACATACTTTGCCCTTTGATTGTAAGCAACTGCTATGTTCCATCTTGGAGTCTCAGTCTTTTCTGCTGGCTTGTAGGCATTATCAGGTCTCTTATAGCGAGTTTAATGGATCAACAATCAGATTTGATCTAAAAGATACTGTTTTCATGTATAATAAAGAAAATATCCAGTCTCCTAGGGCTTGCTTTCTTTAGTTTTCCATCCTGTTCGCCAGTGGATCCAAGCAGAAGTCTCACATACTTATTATAAGGCTATTTATATTCATGACTATTTCTGTATAGAAGCAACAAAATGAACTTTTGAATAATACCTTTATTAAAATTTAAAAAAAAGCTTTTAAGAAGTCTGTTGTTTTGATGTAAATATGGAGTAAGGAGAACACTGCTTCATCTAAAGGATACTGGCATTTGCATTCCATGTTTTTGCTTCATCTTCAGTGAATGTTGCTTTTCCAGCAATGTAGGGCTGTGCACTGTAAACATAAAGAGATATTAGAATGATTACAGATAGAGTACTTCTCATAAATATCTTTTTAGTCTAGTTTAGGCACTAGAACAAGTACTGTTGTAATGGTACATGTAGTTCTCTTCCTGATGTAGTAAATTTTAAGGGATCAATAACAGCTTAAAGACAGAATTAGTAGCTACCTCGCATGTCTCCATGTGAATGTAATGGCTGTCTTATCTGTGAGGAGCTGATGGCTATAAAATGAAATGCATTTAAATAAATGCCTAAGGATGATTAAAATATCATACAGAACCAAAGCACTTCAGCTGTAGATAGTCATTAAATTGACCATTAATAACTTACAATATAAGGGAATATTACTATATTCATAAATTTTGCATGCAGATTTTATTAAGCTGGCATATTATATGAATTGATTCCCTGACACCTTCTGGCTGTGGCTCTATAGATAATAGTGTCTTGTAGGAGTTTTCTATAATCTGGGAATTCTGATTGACTGTTCCTAGCTAGAAATCAGAGTTTTGTTCTGGGTGGCAATTCTTTCAACCAGCTGTTAATCGAAGAATATAATTATACTATTGTCTTTAGAATGGTCATAATGTTTTGTCAGCATTTCTGTTACAAACTCCTTCTCTTCCAATGCTTGTAACTTGAACATGAGAACATTCTCAGAACTGTCAGTTATGGTTACAATGTTTTTAATCCTTTTTAATACGTTTTTTAACCTCTGAAGAGCAGCTGTGGTGATGCCTTGTATCCAGCCAGAGTCACCCCATCACCACTCTGTATTTGCAGAAAGTGTATATGGATGTGTGTGCTCACCCACAAATGAAGACAGCCTTTATGTTTGTAATACCTGCCCAGTGTAGTCAGGCCTTCAGTGACATTTTTTAGACATGAATTAAGAGCAAATATCACAAATTATAAAATAAGGTATATCTTTAGCATGTGATAATCGTTGTAGAATGCTTTTTAAAACTGTTCAGGGAGAGAACTTGGTAGGACATAGCAATAATAACCTATGAATACCTCTTTATTAAAAAAAAAAAATTAAAAGTAGTTAGAAACAAATCAGAATGAAAAGTTTGAATCTGATTATTTCCACAGCATAAACTTAGGTTAATTTCAAATGCATTCAGGAAAATACAATATGTGGATCATAAGGAAAATGTAATTTCTGTGGTTTGAAAATATAATTTCTCTAGTATAAAAATATCTCCTGCTGATGAATTTCATCTTTCCTACGAAGTATGAGGTTTTTCTCAACTGGAATATGTTTTAGTTTTTATAATCATTTAAGTAAAATTAACCAAAAGGATAAAGCTGAAATATTTTAAGCTTATCATGGGGCGAGAATTCATTTAAACAATTTACTTGTAGGAAATGTTACTTTAAGCAACCTCTTCTTGCAACATGTTTCTATTTTAATATGAAGTCTTTTTCTACATAAAACAAGTTTCTAAACAAAATCAGGTTGTTAAGGTTTGCTTAGAAATAGCAGATTGCCAGAAAGGTGGTGAGGAAAACTCCAGTTCTTTGCAAAATGCCTTTCTCTCAGTGTCCCTGTGTGAAAATTTTCTGCTTACACTTTCTTCTATAAGAAGTATTCTGACTTGTTTAGAAGCAAAGTCTTGTTAAAGGAACAACTTTTAATGTGCAAGGCAGTGCTTATTTATCTCGACCCGCAGGTAAAAGTTAAATTCATACTTCAATCACAACTACAGCACAGAGCGGGGCTGTTTTAGAGGGCTGGAACAGAAAGTATGGTAAGGGAGTTCTGCATTAAGGAGCTTTCTGCATGTCAGCTCTTTGAAAGGCAGTAGTTTTTGTTTTCTCATTTTACCACTTGTATTAGCCCTGGAGCCAAGGCTGTGCTCCTGGTCAGCGATCCGAGCACACAGAGCCCAGCCAGAGGTGGGAGCCAGCATCAACCAGGGGCTGCTCTGCCTCGGGGAGGGTGACATGGGGCTTTTGGCAGGCTCAGGGTGACATGGGGCTTTTGGCTGGGTGAGGGTGACACAATGCTTTTGGCTTTACACATCACAGGTGTAAGATGCTCACATGTGTAAGATGTTCACAGGTGTAAGATGCTCACAGAACTTTAAAGACATTGCTAGCATCAAGTTCCTCGCATGATTTAGCTGTGGCTTGCAGGCTTTTTCTCTGAGCTTCTTCAGCCTAAAGCAGACTCCTTATCTGCTAAATTTGCCCAATGCAGAATTTTTTGACACTCAAATGCACACAGAGGAATGCTCACAGACAAATTTCCATGGCAACCCTGAAGTCACCTCTCAACAGACTTTATGCTGCTTTTCTATCCAGCTCTTTTGCAGTACTATTACCAATAAATAAACTGAGAATTAAAAGTTTCTCTCAAAGCATATGTTTGGCAGGTGTTTGTATGACACACAGTGACCTCCATAAGAATCTGCTGTACTCTGAATTGTTTACCTAACTTCTTATTTTAAGTCCATTAAAGTGTAGTTGTTTAATGAGACAGACTAAGAGAAATTAATGAGAAACTTAACAGAGAACATTTTTGGTTCATATTCCAACAAGGAAAAATCTAGTCAAAATTCAGTTAAGAGTGCTTGAAGTTAAAAGTTTATGAAAACAAATCCCAAACACTCTCATTGTAATTCAAGGAAGGAACCTACACCACCCCAAGATGCTTCCATATATTTTTCATCTTTCTGATAGATACTGCCTCACCTTGCTGAGGTTAAAGTATTTATTGTTGATTATACGTGCATTACTGCACATAGTCCTGGTAGGAGAGTCAATGAGGTTTGAAAACACAGATTTGGGAATATTGGCAGTATTTTCAGGCTTGTGCAAGGCAATAGGGGGGTTGGATACAGAGTTCTACAGGAAGGAACTTTAAATATAGCCTAAGAATATTTGTTGCTTTTTTGATTAAGTGTTGTCACATATACTGTCCTACAGTAAAAAGTAGCAAACTAAAATAACTAGGTAATCTATGTAGTCAGTGATACATTTTTAAGAAATAAAATATAGGTAACAAATAAAAAAGTTTGGGGTATAACTGAATGTGGAAAAAGCTGTCTTGGCCTAAAAAACTGATTTGGTGTTACAAGCTTTTCCCCTCAGCTGTATTCTTACTTGGATATATTTCCTTTTTCTTCTTTTTCCCTGGATGAAACATTCCCACACTTGACAGACAATAACAAACCAGTCCCACTGAGCCCAGCAGGGTTAGTCAGGGCTTGGGAGTTATACTCTGAGTGTTATATATTACACTGCCTGTGGTGTATATATATTTTTATCGTGGTGTTGTTGTGGATGCTTGTTGTGTAGCAGCTCCACTGGAAAGGTTTAGATTGTGCTGCTTTGGAACTGGTCAACCCTGCAGCTGTCTGGGTTTGCTTTCTGCCTTGGATGCTGAGAGAACCAAGCACAGCAGCACTGGAGGGTATCCTGGAGCAGCACAGGGGGATGAACCAAGCTGGGGTGACTGGGGGCTGAATCCCATGAACTTTCCTTTTGCAGTGCTGAATAATAATCAGGGAAAGGATGGATTATGAAGATTTCCAAATAGTGCAAGAGATACATGTGTATGAAGTATGTTAGATTGAGAAGCTGATAAATATTACAAAAGACATCTGTAACTTATTTCTCTTTGATGTGCCAGAATGCTTCCTGCCATACACGCTATCTTTGATACATTGAACTGATATTAGAAAGTCTTATGTCTAATCCTTTCACTTATGTTGAGCTTTAGAACTTAAACCACTGAATTTTAATTTGAATTAACTCTTTATATTCTCTTAAAAAAACCCACACTTAACTAGCTGAGCACAAATCACATTTTTTGCCAATCAAATTTATGCTTGCATTCAAAAAATTCTTCTCATCAACAAACCATATTGGTGTCAGAAAGTAAAAGTTTGTAGTTGTATGATGATCTTTTTTTGTTCAATATGATGAATTGAAATTGTGGAAACATAAGCATAAAAATGATGGGGAGCCTGTCACATAGGGTGCTGCCTTCTCTTGCTTGCTTATTTTTGGTGCTCCAGCTGTTCCTTTGATGCCCTGTATCCCTGTTTGCAAAGCTAAGGCTGGAAAGCCAGAAGATATTGGACATGAAGAGAGACCTAGTAAAATATCTAGGTAGACAAGTCTGGTGACTGAAAAAATCAGGAATTTAGACAAAACTAGCAAAAAACCTGGTCAAATCTTAGAAAGTAATGATGGGTGGTAAGCTTAACAACCGTAACTATGTGTGCTGCTTAAGCCAGTTGAGTAGAAATAATGTTTTCCTTCTTATTTTTTTATTTGCTGAGGACAGAATGAAAACTTTCCAAATATTTTTGTTTTGATTCAGTCAAAAGGGTTTGTTCTATTCTTGAACATAAAAGACTATTTGAAGTATTTACACAAATATAATTTCAATTTAGGACCTGACAGTTATTAAAACATTTATTTCTGAAAAATCAGAAATACTATGTTTGTAAACACTATTTTAGTATACCTTCTTAAGGGATGCTTAAACCAACTTTTTTCTTGAACTTCTTCTTCTTCAAGGGCAAGTGTTCACCTCCTTCCTTTGCTGACAGACTTCTCCAATTAGCCATCTGCATTGAATTTCTATTCCTATGTCCTTGTGCTCCTCCTTTTTTAGCATTCAGGTCTGTAAACAACGCTGTTGCTGCTGTTGCATCTCTTCTGGATGGGCTGTAAGAACATTGTCCCATGTGCTCTGTAGATACTGGTGGGGAAGGGGAGAAAAAGTTACACATCACTCCTTTTGCAGTGGGAGGAAAGGAAGAGATTTGTTCTCCCATGCAGCATCCCTATTTTCCCCTCTCTTTCTCAAGCCCATTAGTGAAAGACAGATGCACTTTCTAGACATTGGAAGGGCAGTGAGTCTCCAGAAGAGCAGAAGCCAGAAGAATGAGAATCTCCAAGTTGTTTTTGGCCTTCCCAAACAATTCATAATGCTCAGAGTGTGTCTTTGAGCATTTCAGCTGGAAGAGCTTGTTTTTGTGTCGTTAAGTTGAATTGTGCTTAATCCGTTGCTGCCTCCCGGCAGATCGCAAAAGGCTTTGTGGAAAATTTGTCCAACATTGCTGTGTATGCTTCCAGCAGGTTGTTACATGGCTTTGATGGATAGGATACAGGTAGGAAAAATCACCACAACATCTGGGAAAGCAAGAATGCAGGCAGAGATACTCTTCTGGAAGGTGACTACCTAGAGGTGCTGACAGATGGTGAATAAACAAACTTGTCATGTGATTTGATCAACTAATTATGTGTTTGGACCACAAAATGCAGTGATATCAAGCCAAAACCAGTCTGTATTTGTTGCTGATTTGAGAGTACCTGGCACTTTGACTCAGCTTAATCTCTGTTGTGTAACTTATTCCACCTCAGCAATTATGATGGAGGAGAACATTGTTCTGTCCCTGACACTGCTGTCATAAATAGTGTCACAATGATATCAATGTGAATGTTGCTATCAAAGGAGGCACTGAGGTTATTCTTTGTGGAGAGGATATAACTTACACCCATTCTGCCTTAGACAATGATGGATTGCTATGGAACGTTCAAATAGAAAAGAAACTTTTATCAAGTCATGGAAAGTAATGTGCCGGAGATTAATAAGACACAACAGGGAGGGAGAAAAAGCAACAGCAGAGACCTTGACTGTCACAAAGTTCCTGAGAGTAAGATGTGCAATTAATGTATTTCTAGTCTGTTATGCCTTGTATTTTTAAAATTTAGGAGTTAAAACCAACACCACATTATAGGACAAGGGTTCTATGCTTGTGGAGAAGTACTGTGAGATGATTAATAATCATTATTGAAATTCCTAAGAGTCTTTGACATCTGGGAAATTAGGGCCTGAGGGACTTCATCGCTGAGCTTTGCAATTCTAAAAAGTGTGCAGCATTTTTTACTTGTCTTATTGATGGTAACAAATTAGACTTAATCCTGATTTATCTCCTTTTCCTGAAAAATCAAGACTTAACTGAGTTTTTTAATAATATGCATATATAACTAATGAAACTTGATCGACTTAATTTAACATGAAGAATAAAAGCAGACTTTTCTCTTGTATGCTTTAGCATTCAATGAGGCAAATGGTAGATGCCAGTTTTTGGGAGGAAGCAAGTAATGTTTATTCAAGCCACTTGATTTTCCTGCAATTTATGGGATATGATAATTGCTGCAATTTTAAGATCAAAAAGCCATTTCTATTCATTTGAACACTAATGTCTTTAGGGGTTTGGGACTTTCTATTAATCCAAAATGTACAAAGGCTTAAAAAAAATAAAATCCTAGATTTTAGCAATGAGTTTCAAGGAGTGCATGAAATATGATGGTTCTCTGTGTGAAATGAATATCATACAGAGTTTTATCAGTAGGGGTGAATTAAACACACTGGAAATCCATGAATTGCCAATATTGGAATAAAGAAATCTATGTGCTGTGCTTCACTATAATGATTGGAAACATAGGGAGTGTATGTACATGTATACAAATATGCAGTTAGAGAATTTAAAAAGCTGTTATCAAGAAAAAAGTATTAGAGTATTATAAGAAAGTTTTAATTCTAATGAATGAACTCTTTAACATGCTGGTAATGCTGCTTAATTTAAATTGAAAATAAAAGATGATGTGAAAAGAATATTCCCCAAATGGCATCCATGGACTAGAAATAAATGCTTCTGCAGTCGGCAGAAGTGCTGTACTTTAATCCTTGTGCTTTCCAGAGTCTGTGTTATAAAATGTCTCTTCATTTGTGTGTGTCACACTGGAGCAGTGTCTGCAGCCTGTTCCTGAGTGAGGCCGTGCCCAGTGAGGCTACATTGTGTGACATGAGGGCAGGCTGGTCATACTTGCACTGTCTGATTTGGTGGCAATAGCTGTGAAAAATGTTTCTTCTCGAGACGGTTCTGAAGTTTTGTCAAGCTGTGGCTTGTGCTCAGGACATCTTGTGCATCTTTCTTGGAAAACTGTTGTGGTGTGGTTGATCCAGTCTTCTCTTCTGTGGTGGTTTGCCGTGTGCTCTATTTGCTGTCAGCACAGGGCAAACAGACCCTTCAGGATGCAAATTTGATCCATATTATGCCACTTCCTGCACCTTCCAAAGGCTTTGTAAAAGCCAGTGATAGACTTGCCAAGGTGAGGTGATTGGGACTGGAGTCCCTGCTCCAGGCTGCTGGGGTCCATGAATGCTGTATTTTATCATGAACATAGTTGCGTGATAAGGCTTTAATCTGCAGGCTTTTGTATCTATTCTTAGACAGTCTCTTTTTTGGTAACAGAAATCAATGTGGTTAAACTGTAGAGCATTTAACAGAGTTGATAGTCATTCCCCTGGGAAGTGCTTCACTAACGACTGGGTCCAGAGGCTCTTATCCTAGGTTGTGTACCTGTTATTGTCAAAAATGGACCTCACTCAGCACAACCAGCTTATGGATTAAAACAGTGAACTGTAATCTTATAAGAGTGGAAGCATGTGTGTCCAAGTCCTTCTAGAGGGATGTTTCTCCGGGTGATACTGCAGGAGTGCACAAACTATGTAAGTTCAAATATGACAAATTAGCAACGTAAATTTAAAACCAGTTTGTTGACTGCAGTTAACTACAAATTTTCCACAGTATTACCTCAGAATCACAGTTCATTCACGTGTTTGCACTGCATGGAGATGTCCTTTGCACCAGACCCTGGTAATACTGACAGGCTCAAACAGTCCTTAGAGGAGGACGTGGTCTGGACAGACACGTCCTTTTTGGCGGGCTCTGTTTGGGTTGGTACACTTTACTGGCTGTAACTTTTGATTGTTTGGTGACCTTTGCAGAATAAAACCCAAAACCAACCAACCAACCAAACCCCAACAAAAAAAAAAAAAACAAACCAAAAAACTCACTAGCAGGAGGATGAGTGCAACCCTTCCTGCTTGCTGTGCCATGCCCTCAGAGCCGTGCCACACCCGTTTGCCCTCTCCTGTTCACTGCCCTCCCCAGAACCTTCTTTTAATTGCACCTCCCTGTGCCTGAATGGCTAATGAGAGGACCTCATTCCCATCTGCCTGTTTGCCAGCATATTAAAATATCAATTGTGTGAAACTTGACTGTAATTTTCTGGTGTCCTTAAGCAGGAAGACTACAGAACTCAAATGCCGTTCGTGTTTTCCCTGAATTGCTGGTAAAACCTGAAAAGGTGCTCTAGACTGAAGAGCATTAGAAAAATTAGCCAGGGCTAATCTGGGACAGAAGACATCACAAAAATTTGCCTCCCATTGTAATGACAGCATAGGACCCTAAGGATTCAGAGGACTGGGTACCTAAATATTTTAATATGCAAGTTCTCAGGTTTTGCAGATAGCTGAGGCATTTTTTAGTGCCATGAGATTGGGGAGAAAAAAAGGAAATCCTTGGAAAAATCCCTGGGAGGAAGAGAAACATATCTGCTAGGCAATTGGAAAGGCTTCCTACTGAGAAGCAACATCTGGCAGGTGTCATACTTTTGATAAATTTTCTAGGAAGCTGTGTCACTACAAAATAATGGCAAAAAGGCTTTCCTAGGTGTAAGAACTTCCTTTCCAGCTTAAGACAAAGTCTTATACTCCAAACCGAGGAAGAAAGAACAGCTGGTAAGGTTTAAAATTTGATTAACACAAAAATAAAAGGAGGAAGGAGTGGGTTCACTTCTGACAGAATGCATCCTTTTGGTTGGTATGTAATGCCATTTTTTTCTGGAGCACATGCAAGAATTCAATGAACAAATATTTACATTTTAAAACTCATCTTACCAGTCCATGTTTCCTTGGTCACTCTGAGTTAAGAGGGTTACATATGGCTGATGTTTAAAGACAGTGAAGCATGAGAAAAACCAGATAAACATGTGATTCTGTGGTTGGCATTAGTTTTTATTATAGAACCCAAAATGAGAGGTTGGAACCTAGAAAGAAAGGCAGATAAAATGTCGTTTTTATAACTGAATCCTCTTCAAAGAACTGTGCCAATCATGCAACTGGTAAATTGCTATTACCCAAGATGAGCATTCGAGTTCAGTGGCTTATTGAATTATATCAGTTGACTGAATGATTAACTTCCCTGTTTTGTTACCAATGCATGGTGTAAAGGGAGTATAGAATTAAAAAATCAAAGATTCCATAGAGTTGATACATTTTCTTATTTCTCTTTTGTGAACTTTATTGTTTAGAGAATCAAGTAATTTTAACTTGGAAGCTGTAGTGGAGATATTTGGGAAGAGTTAGAGTGTTCCACTTGAATGCAAAGAATTTTTATTCTCTGGTAGAAGGCAGCTGTTCTTTTGAAACCTAACACAGAAACTTTACCCAGTGGGTTTCTTGCTTTCTCTCTCCCTTTAGTATGCAAAGCTGTAAAAAAATTAAGTCTAGGAGTTATTTTTGCTGCTACTGCCTTATATGTGAAATAATGACGCCTTACCTTGGACTGCTTAGCAAAGTTGTGATCGAGTAAGGGCTGTGCTGCAGGGTGTGAAGAAATGAAGGAGTGATGAAATCAGGAGGTAAGTCACAGCCCAGATTTCTTGCTGCCTTGTGGTTTTCCTTACGTGCTTGTTCTCAGTGGATTCCTGCACAGGTATTGAACTGAAAAACTGCAGGTATAGAAGCCATAAAGAACTTCATGGTTTTTGAAATTGGGAGACATTTAAAATCAGTTTTATTACCTTTTGTGATTCACTTTAGAACATATTTCTGTAGTGTCATATAAATATTTGAAAAATATCAAGTGGAAATGAAGAACTACTGGTGCTTGATTTTGTAATGTGTGTTTTCTAGAAGTCGAAAACAACTCAGCACTGGCTGTTCATGGCATTCTTTTGGGGAGCCAAGATAATGAGAAACACATAAGGAACAGTCTGGAAATTCTGCCTTTGGATGTTTTGAAAGATACTTCAAGGGAGTTTTTTGATCTTGTGCCTTTTAGGAAGATGTGTGGCATTGGTCTCCTGTCTTCTCTAAACCTCCACACCCCTCAAAAATTTTAAACAGTAAAACACACAGCAAAAATAGAATTTTCAAGAGCTGACTGACTGAAGAGATTTTCTTATTTGAGGAATTTTTATATGTTCTTTTATGAAAATAGGATATATCCCAGTAAAGCTAACTTTCTAAACTGCTGGGAAATAGTCACAGATATCCTTTTTGGGTTTGTTATTTTACTTTTTAAAAATATTTTTTAAAATAATAGTTCTAGCATAATTCCATGTACTATCAATTAAAAGGGGGGAAAAATTACTGGAATTTCCAGGGCTGCAACAGGGATGGAAGAATGAATTACTCTACTGTTTGCAAGAAGTCTTAAATCTGAACATTTCAGGTGAAGTCACATCCTTCAAAATTAAATGTACAAACCTTTCATCTCCTTAGGAGCCATAAATCCATACAGAAAGCACTTCCTTTGTGAGCAGGGTTGAAGACATCTGCTCCACACCAGCAGCTCAGGCAGTGAGTGGGATTACAGATTTGTAATGTAATGGCCTAAGAGACCTATTTTAATATGGCTAAGAAAAAAAGTAAAGTATAATTTCTTTTTATCCTCTCATAAGAGTTTAATTACAAAGGTTTTGTTTTCTTGAGGCAATCCTAATCCTGGCAGTACAGTAGGAGTAGAATAAATTGGTGTGAAACATGCATGGTAAAAAGGGCAAAATCTTGCACCTTTTAAAAATGTTTAGTTTTTGGTGTTTTTCTCTGGAGCTGTTAAAACAAATTTCACTATAAAAATTATAAGTATTAGAAACTCAGAATATCTCAAAATCTGCCATCTTTCTTAAAAGCAAGTTACAGAAATCTCGTTTGGGGGAAGGAAATCTCATCTATCACAATACTTACTTTGATGAAATGTGTAGATATTAATGGAAATCTAAAAGAAAGAAAATAAGCAGTTGTGGTGATGTAAATAATGTGATAGCAAATTTCACCACACTTTCTTTTTAGACTTTTTTTTTTTTTTTGAGTAGTATTACTTACTTTAGTGTTGAATTTAAATCAAGCAAACAGTTTGGTAGTTTGAGCTCTGAGTTGTGCTGTGTCTGGAATGAGTTGGTTCAGGGAAAGTGTTGTTTTGGTTGATTGTATGGAAAGCTACACATTTTTGATCAAAACAGCCATTAGTTTACTGCTGTTTCCCAGCAGTACTAATGATGAACGGACTTTTTTATGATGAACTCACTTTTTTTAGGTTTCTGTTTGACTGGTGGGGAAGTTCTCAAAGCATCATTACTGTTCAAGCACAAGTGTTGTGTTCCTGCAAAGGGGCAAATCCTGGGACAGAGTGATCAGCTCCTTGTTGGGGCTGGCACGTAAGCTCTGCAGAAGGCTGGATTCCCTTCCCAGCTCTGCCAGTAACTTTTCTTTCTTTTATCTTTGTCTCAGAAGCTCAGGAATGGCAGTGCTGTTCCCACAAGGCTGAGCAGATATTTTCTGATCCCAAAAAGTCTGGCATTTGACACTGCAAATAGAATAGGAATGGAAATACTTGTAGGATGCTCTGACATGCTCATTGTTACCTACGACATCATCATCATAAACATTCTTAAATACCGGGAAAAAGCATGATGCTTTTAAAAATAGCATGGCAGACAGGACACCCTTTCAGCCAAAACAAGATCTGAGAGATGCAGATTGAACTACCTTGTGATTCATCCCCAAAGCCTAGTATTAATAGTACCTGATATTTCATAATTTGTTCAGACTTCGCTCTTAAAGAAGAGAAAATTGTGTGGGTTCCAGATAGGTTCTGCTGCTCACTGCAAAAGTGTAATGCTCTGCTTTGTATTGCCCTGCTTAGGTCATTCCTTCTTCTTAGATCCATATGGTACTCTTTAAAAATTAAAAATCTTCCTGAAGAATAACTTTTAAAGTAAACTTTCACAGATGGATTTTGGTAAGATGTCAACAAACATGACCTTTCAATCTCTAGTGCAAATGGCAATAAAACCCAAGCCTATCTAATCTGCCTGCAAATAGCTGTAGCTTCACTGATCTAGTCTAATCAAAGGAACAAGCCCACAGGGGTTTAAAGGATTTCTTGCTGTTGCTGCAGCCATTAATTTAATTGCTAGAGTACGGTGAACTCTCAGAGTACAGTAAATGTTTGGATCTGCAGGGGGATAAACAGCTGAACCCTTGGAAATAAAATCTAAAGCAAATAGGGTTTTCTCTGCAATTAGTGTTGTCTTAAAGTATGTCTTAAAAGCAGGCCCCAGTAGAGCTGACATGAGTTATCATCTGCATTTCCATGTGATGTATCACCGGTTATTCCAACATGTCCTGCAGGAACTCCAGTGAATTGCCTGCAACTGCCAAGTGAAATGCTGAGCAATAACAAGTGGCAGGAGTGCACGTGGGGGTGGTAACACTTATTCCATCATCTGCCTGGCTGCTGCCATCCTTGTCCTCCTAAAGTCTCCGTTTTGGGATGCTTTTCACCCCAAGGATGAATTTTCAAGGTGCTCCTGTACTTTTTAATTACATTTAAAGGTAATTACTATACAGGGCAGAGATTAAATTATTAGTGGAATGTAAAAAACTGATGATATGGATGAAAAGGACTTCTTGAACACTCTCAACTGTGCAGGTCTAAAGTGATTCCAAATTGAGGAAGGTGTCTGAATTTCAATTTTATGTGGTGCTTCTCAGGGCAGAGTTACCTTCCTTTCAATCTCAAAGATATTTTGCTTTTGGTATTAATATTAATAGAAGCATGGCTTTAGCAGTTGTTGTATAAAGTGTCTTTTTGTTTTAATCAAGAACAGAAAATGAATGTTTTTTCCAGGAAAAATTGTTTCTCTGTAAAAGTCTGAGCAATTTACTGGTCAGCAAAGTTGGGTGCTTTCCCTTTTGGCAATGCATATTCCCACTTATGGAATGATGAATCAATTTCATTTAATAATGAGAATTGGCTTGAGGCAAAGCCAAGCTTAGAATAAAACAAAAGAGATCCTTATTGGGTTAGAGTTTAAATTGCCCTCTACCCACTCTGCATCCTAGCTCTAACATGGCTCCTTTAGCTGCCCTCTTGCTGGCAGATGTAGGACTGGGGAAAGTCACCGTCCAGCCTGTGGAGATCATGGGACAGAGGAGAGTTGTATGAAGATGCAAATGTTCATCATGAAAGGAGTAGAATTTAAAATCACTTGTATCTGGAAATGCAGAATGCCAAGTACAGCCGTAGGTTCTTAAGATGTTTGAGTGAGATTTTCAGATATTTTGATGAGCAAGGACTTACATTCATGACTCTGAATTCTAATTAATTGGTGAGCAATAAATACTGAAGATTCAAGTGTAGCTTCCAGTGCTGCCAAATATTTAGAAGAAACAAAGTTTTTCATGCTATCTTTTTAGTGAGGAGTGTAGGAGTACAGAAGCAATAAGGCATTTATGTGTATTCTTTCTTTTTAATGGAAAATTGAATATCCCCTTTTGGTTTCCCATTGACAACCACGAACCCCACTGGAATTTCATCATAATGAAGGACAGGCAGTTTAGTGCTTCCTCCCAGCTTCACAATGTCATGTGGGTCATCCCTTGCCATGTACCTTAGGCAATGTTATGAAATGTATTTCTCAATGGGCTTGGGTAATCCAGCAGAATTATTAATGAGAAGGCTAAAAAAACCCTCTACAAGTTGGCAAGTTTATTTATAGATCAAATGTGACCACTGAAATGCAGGAAATATTGAGGGAAAACTGTTACTACCTGCCTCTAACAGTGTGATCCAAATTAAGGTCTTTTATAAATGTACAATTGAAACAACCCCTGCCTTGCCAGTAGAACCTCCCCTGTGTGGAGCTCTCCATTGATTCAGGCATGTTTTTCTTTAATGCAAATGGCTTTCCAGTGTAGTCATTCAATGAGCAGCATTGCATCAGCAGGTGCCAAAATGGGGCTTGGCAGCTTTTTTTGCAGTACTGTGCAGTTCTCAGGGGCACACACTTTGTGCATCAGATGTGTGACATTTTCTGTCAGCAATGTAACAGATAAGGATAGGCTTTAAGCAGTGTTTAAGCACTAAAGATGCAGCTGACTATCCAACAATTTCAATGTTACTTTGGTGAATATTAATTTTTAATGAAAACCTTTTGTAGTTCTGTCTGACCACAGCCAATATTTCTAAAAAGAGAAGCATGAAGTATCAGTTAAAGCCATTTGGTGACACTTTAATCCATGGAGCGTACGTGCTTTTTGTTTGTGTTGTGCTGCTCCAGAAAGGAATGAATTTCTATAAACTGGTATTGAAATCTAGGGCTACATTATCAATGTACTTAAAATCAGTCAGGTATAGAAGTAAGAAAATTCCAACAGTGCCCTAATTTTTTTAAAAAAAGGTTTGCCCAGGCATGTGGTAATTAAACTGTCCATGACCGCATGTAATTACATCATTATGTACACAGTCCTGTTTCTGTAATTTGGATCATTGGAGGGCAAAGTGTCACAATCTCTCTAATGATGTTTAATTCCATTCTAACATTTCCTAGAGGAATTGCTTTGAGTTTACTTTCAAACCACAAAACTTAGGAAACCCCTTGAAGTTTGTGGGAATTATGTTAAGTTACAGCTACTTTTCTGAACTGGTTTGATCATGCCATCACTGGTTGCCATACCTTCTGATCTGTCTCTTTGATTCTAACAGGCAACATTTAGAGTAACCTACTTCTCCCAGATTTTCTCAGTACTTTTAGGAGCCTGAATATGGGTTGAAGTGATTTCATTTCAACACGAATACGTTCTTTAATTATTTTATTTTTTTATTACTTTTTTAATTACTTAAGAACTTCTATGTGTTAGTATGACTTTTTGCAGTGAAGTACAATATAGCAATTGCCATTGGACTCTTTATGGAAATCTACAAAATAATCTAGTTTGGATTTTTTTGTTTATGCTGTGCTGTCATTTGTTCTGTTTAAAAAAATGAGAAGGGTGTATGTGAAAAAAAAGGGAGTTCCTTGAGAGCTATAAATATAAATGTGGGGTTTTCCCCCTCAGTTAAGATTTTTTCACTTTGCAGAAATGTTTTCAAATTAATTATATTCCTAGAATAATAATTCAGAAGGTTTGTGATTAATTACTACTGTTCTGCCATTAAATCTCAAGATATTTAAAGACACTCTTTCTCATAGTTGGATTCATCATATGAAATGAGTAACTGCAGGGTTTTTTAATAAAAGATTTAATCTTGGTTGCTCCTAAGAGTCTGACCATTGAATTCAGTAGGCTTTGAATCAAGATGTAGAATAGGATAAGGAGCTGCACTGAATCTCACTGGATGCGAGGTCAGGTCTCTGGTCTTTCAGTGACCGGATTGGGTGCTGAAATGATTTTTGCCTCTTCCTCCCTCATTTTCTCTGTTTCAGCGATAGTGACACTATAATCACAGTCCCTGAAAGCTCCAAGAACTCAGATTAGTTTCTGAAATGACGTTGTGGAAGAAGTGGCAGTTTCTCCATGGATGACAGAGTGTGCCTAAAGCAGCAGGAGGGCTAATTAGGCAGAATCTAAGCCTCTGTGTCTCTGTTTCTCCTTATATGAGAGCAGAATAATTGTTCCACTTCCCGCCCATGTTTTTAAAAATGCACTCATTAAAATGTAACCTTTTTGAGACAGACTCTCCCTTATTATGCATGAAGCATAATAAGGGGCTATTTTTAGTCTAAATTAATAGACAAATCAAAAAATATTTTGGGTTTAAAAAATGAATAAAATTAGTTAGTTTCTTAAGCAGACAAATGCTTACTCTGGAAGCCAGAGAGATATTTTGAAATTTTTATACAAAGGTTTTATTTTTAAAAATGCATAAAATACCAGTAGCAGTTTGCATTGAGAAGAAAAGTTATCTACCAGGTAGTTTGATTCCTTCAAGAAAACTGGTAGCTCTCCAGTGGTCTGTCTATAATTGGCCTCTTGGGATGTCTGCTTTGTTTTTTGTGTAGTGGACAGGGTGAGCATGATGCCCAATTATTAACTAGCACTAGCCAACAGAACAATCGTGTTTAAAAAAAATCTTGATGCTTTTCCCAGGCTTAATAATAGTGTCTGTTTGTTATATGTTGGCTCCTAGGGACACAACCTGGAAATCAGGAGTGCTATTAAACTAATTACAACACAGACCAAAACATGTTCTTGCCCCAAAAGGATGAGAGTGCAGAATATACACAAATTGTATATGGTTCCTTTAATAGTGGTGTGTATGAACAGTAAATATTCCATTTGTCCCTGCCCTTTCTATTTATGAAACTTTGCAGATACAAAGACAAAAACTGAAAGAAAATTACTTTTCCCTACCAGATTTGAAAGTTAGGGGCAAACCAGTGCTTATGGAAAGACAATTCATTGTTGAAGTGCCAGGAAGACATATTCATTTACTAGAAAGCATCAAAGTGGACAAGAGGCACTGCTGGACAAACAAGGCTTCCCAGATTCCTTGTAAACATACTGTAAAATGTCCTAGCAACTTGTTAGGTGAGAGAGGATGGCAGCTTTCAAATGCCAAGGAATCACTGAAATGCATATTGGCTACAGGAAGAAAAATGAGATAGCATGGGCTTTTAAAACTTGGAAAGGTTTCGACTGCCAGGCTTGGAATAATCAAGGAATTTATTTCATAGTGAACATACTAGACATATAAGAAGGCAAGAAAGCTTACAAAGACTTTATAAGAAATATTTAGCACAAAATGAGGAGTAGATAAGCCAAGCATCCCAGGAAGAGAATAATTAGAAGAAAGCCAGCAGTCTAAAGACAAACAATTAGAAACTGGCATACATCCAGCTGCTGTAAAGTCAGATTATTTTAGGGCAAGAAATATACCACTGTATACTGAAATTACAGTCAGCTTATCTTAAGCAGCAGCTTGTATCCAGGCAGTGTGTGGTGTTCTGCTCTGAACAAACAGAAACCATATCTCATTGGCAAAAGAATCAAAGATAAATTTGTGTGCAGAGGTGCTACTCATCAGGAATTATGTATTTCAACAGACAAATTCTTCAGGATGCTGATATTGTATGTAATAGGGGGAGAAAGAGAGAATTTTGGGGTTAGACAAACATCATACAGCTACTTCAAGAGTGCACTTTGTAAAAATCTTAAAATGCTCTCTGAGTGAAGATCTTGTTTCCACCAGTGTTACCTGGCACAGAGTGAGGTCTTGGTGAGCTTTTGGGGGAGCTGTCAGTAAACTTATGCTGTTTCAAACTGTGCCTAATGAAATATGTGCTCTTAGTGCTTTCCTAGAGAAGTTCATTATTCACTTGAAGAACAAGTTCAACAACATGAAAGCACCTCTGTCCCTCTCTGCTGCTTCCAAAGAGAGCTTCTGGTGTGATTATTCCAAATATATTTCACCTTTGACCTCAGAGTAAGATTGACATGGTTCTTCGTATTGTCAAGAACCTTCTTGTATGGCTGTGGAGAAGGTGAGAAGAGTTATAAGCATGTGGTTTCAGCTGTGTCTTGCAGGTAATAAAGGCTAACATGCTGCCCTGGTAGTGTTTCATAAGCTTTTTCTGAATTTTTATTATATCAGTTCTTAAAATACAAACATCAGTTTATAATATACAGAAGAGTGGCTGAAACGATCAATACAGAAGTTGCCTAGCAGTGATGGTTTAAAAGAATGGGACAGGCCATTATGGATAGGAGGAGGCTGAAGAGAACATCATGGTTTACAAACTTCCCAAGAGGCATGGCAGATTTGAAAAAAAAGTGAAAAGCATATATTTTCCTCTCTTCACTTCATGCTGAATTTCTATATCCACATCCTTTCCTCTAGACTTTGACCTGAATGCTGCATATGGTGTTCCTGGGATTTCTCCTCACACAGCATTTCAGAGCATTAATAAATCTGCACTATGCATTCCCTGTTCCCTCCACTCTCTGCCTTGTCCTTCTCTTCCTGTTCTTTGAAGTAACAAAAGGTCTAAAATAGAATTGTTCCAGTGGTATATTTTTCTCTCCCCCCACCTGCTCCTCTAAAAAGCAGTTGCTTCCTGAAAAGCATGTCAGGAGCAACAAGCTTGCTGTCAGGCACCAGCATTCCCTGGCTTCGTTAGTTCTGCAGCCACAGACAGCACATATTGGAAAAGCACATGCCACATCACCAAACTGCCTTCCCTCAGGGTCAGCTGCAAGCCACTTTTACATATCTGAGCTTGTTTTCAACTTATTTTCCATTCTTGTCATGGTTATTTCTATTTCACATTATATCATTGCAGGTAATACTTTAATATCTAATAGACAAATGGCCCATTCTCAGAAATTATTCCTGTATTTAAGAGTTTTTTTATTTAAATATGACAATGTTTTGCCAAAATAACAACTCTCAGAGTCCTTTCTGCTAGGTCAATCTTGAAAGCATTAATTGTAATCTCAGCAGCAGGAAACTTGTTCCAATGCAGTCAATGGAAGAATATCTGTCATTCTGTAAATCACTTTAATAACAGGGGCCTTTTCATCCTCAGTAAGTAAAGCCATTATTATTACCAGAAAAATAACGTCTTATTTGCTGGATACGGCTTGTCATGCTGTGTGAAGTCCAAACACAACTATTGAAGGCTGCAAGGAAGAGGAGTGCCATCCTTCCAAGATAACTCAATCTTGTCTTGTCTCTAGAAATACATAAAACCTAGAACAAGATGGTTATTGCAGAGTCAGTCAGGAGTTAGGAAATAGCAGAATTAAAATATTTTACAGTTTTTTGGTTCCCGTGTATACACACCAGCTCTAATTACATCACCAAACTATTTCTTGCTTTCAGATCTCTGTATCTTTCAGTATGCAGAAACAGTGGTGGAAGCTTCAGAAGCCGCTGTTGAGAGTTTTGCTTCCTTGCATGATTGAGTACATGGCCCTGGTTTTTATACACTGTGCTAGGACTATCTGCAGTATCATTTGCTTTATAGACTTTCCTGTGACACTTATCAAATTGTAGGTACTTCACAGAAGTAGTGAACCTCTGCTCACACTCTCTGCTGAGAAACCATGCGATGGTTTTTATGTTCATTTGTCTTCATAGAGAAACAGTGAGCGTTAGCATCAGCTAATTTGGGAAACTCAATCTGAGTCATTATTTTTCAGAGCTCTGTTTCATGCAAAGTTCATATCTTCCTTTATTTGCAGCTATGAGAAATCTGAACCACACAATTCAATAATTCAATATTTATGACAATTCAGTATTATGGCAATTCAATAATTGCACCACAACCACAACATGCAGGTTTTATTTCTAGATAGGGCACAATCCTCCTATGCCATTCCCTTTAGATGGTCTCTGTCCTTTCCTCTCATGTCACTTTGCTATCTGGCCGGATTTTCCCTCGCTCAATCCTTTTCAAAGTCTTCACACTTCTTTGTTTTCCTTTCTTCTCCTCTTCTTCTCTTGGTCTCTGAGCTCTTAACAGGATGAAGAAGCTTAACTGCTTATATTCTTGTGCTGCAAGGTGTAGTCTGACCACTTAGTTAAATTCTCCCCCATGGTTTGGGGCAGTTTTTAGTGGCAGCAGAATCAAGAAGTTCCTCCATGAGAGGTGTGGTGGGGGTACAAGCAGTTTCATCTCATGAGAAATGTGTGGGCAAAATAAACCTGGGGATGATTTTTAAGATCAGAGCTGATCCTTTAATTTAGCACTAGGAGCTGTGAAAGCATCAAACCGCAACAGAGGGAGGCTGTGTGGTGATGTATTTATTTGACTGAGGTGTTGGAATGGCAGTCTCCAGCTGGCTTTATTGCACATCCAAATGGAGAGGGATTTTTGGCAGATGCCCAGTGAGCTCCTTCTTCCCACTGTTCATGCCTAAAGTGCAGGAGGGTAATCAAAGAAAAGGTCACCAAACCTTTAAAATAGGTAAAAGAATGTTATCCACCATAAAGCCCACTAACCAAAATAGCCCCAAAGGTTGGTCAAATGCCATCTGCTTGGAAACAATGGTGTTAGGCATTCAAAGAGGATTTAGTTGGATAATGAGACACATGCAGAAGCACAGCACATTTTTAACAGCTCTTTGCTGAAAAGGAAATGTCCCAATGCTTTTAAAATATTTTAGTTTTTGGTTTTTTTTTTTTACAATGGGGTTGTAAGTGGGCAGTGCCAGTTCCTTTGGGCTTGAGACTGGAAAGGTCTGGATCCATTAATTCAGGGACTACAGTATAAAGAATGCCTGCATTTCCAGTGAAGTATCAGCATTGTAAAATTAAATATTTTATTACAGTGTAAAATCTAGAAATTGGTAGTTTGAGGAACATGGCTGAGTCGAGAATTTTAGTACAGGTTTAATGTCATAACCATTAATTTGTTAAAAAGTGATAGATCTTTGTAAGCACAGTTCTGCTGGATGTGTTGTGTAGTACTGTAATTGTACATGCTTCTTTAGAATTGGGATGTGAATCATATTTACCTGTAGAATAAAATAATTTGATTAGTGAACGTATACAAATAGTCCATTTTGCAAAACAGTCTATATAACAACAAAGCTTGGATTTTACCTCTTTGTTGCAGAAGGCACATTCTAGTTTGTCAGTGCATATTGGACAGTAAATCAATCCTCAGTAAAGATCTGCTTAGGATTTTTATTCCTTAGCAAATTCCTGCAGTCACTGTGATATTTTACACGGGATGGGCAGAGCAGGCAGCCAGAGTCACCTGGCAGGGCTTCTGCCAACTTTCACTGTAGCCCTTTGTGAGCTTCACTGCAAGCTTTATGTTCATGTGTGTGTGTCTGTGGAAAGGAGGGAAAAGAATTTGTGAGAGTGTGTGAGTTTGTGCATGGTAAATTTTCAAAACACTGTACAAAAAATTGGCAGCATTAAGGGAAAAGTTTCTGGAATAATATCAGTATGGTGCTTGGTTTCTAGAGTGTACTTCCAAGACCTTAGATTATTTCACTTAGGGTTGTTTTTTTTCCATTTCAAAATGAGGATTAGTTCTAATACTCTTGTTGCTTTGCGTCCTAGTTATTTAACTCATCACGATACATGGAATATCTAAAACTTTGATTTTACTTTCTGATTCCATAATTGCAGGAAATAAATCATACTGGGCATTTAAAAAGTAAGACACTATTTAAAATAAGTTTAAAGTAAAATTGCTGATCTTGAGTGTCATGAAAATACCTGGTGATGTTACAGGATGATACTGTGGAGATGAGATGTAAAGTTCATGGCTTTGGGAATGATGGGAGGTAATTGACAGTCAAACCCAAAGTTCTGCATTTCCCTCTGTCCTTTTCTCAGTGTTGCCTGTTTTTAAAGTGAATGGCCAGAAGGCTTTTCTAGGAACCTTTTTGTTAGGCTGTAACCATGAGATTGCTGTCTGTGTTTTATTTATTTGGTAAGAGAAATGGAGCATTAATCAAATATTTTTTGCAATTGACTGGTCTCCATAGTGAGAATACTGAAGGAATAACTGGGTTTGGGAGGAAATTTAGATGATAAATGAGCTGAATGCTCATATTGTGTCTTCTAGCCCTGTTCTAATCACTGTTCTAAGTGAGTCTGTGTGGGTTTTTTTAATCTTAAATGAGGTAGGATTGTTTTTTTACTCTCTGCAGATGTGATTGTCTTTGAGAAGAGCATCTCCATTTATTTCTTACAAATTGCTAGTCGCAAATTTTATCTGCTGCTCTATTTTTGCATATAAACAACTTTAGATTTTCTTTCTATAAAAACACAATAACTTGAAACAACTTTTTGAACTGTATTGTACAAAGAAACAGATTTTTGTGAGGTTTAAACAGGACAAGTTCAATGAAATTACTTGTCATGAAGAATTTTGAGACAGTCTTAACTGTATTTGCAAAAAGATGCCAGAGGCATTTTTAAGTCCTCATGTTTTAAGTGCCCAAAATGCTGAACTACCCCACATAAAAACTTTACTTTTAAAAATAGCCAGTTATTAAATTTGAACAAATTCATTTGAATAAATGGATAGATGCAAGACAGAAACTAGTTTCCTACTTCTAGAACTTAATTTATCTTCAGAAGATGCATGCAGTAACATTTTTCTTCTATGTGTTTTCTGAGTTAGAGCTTCTCAGTGTAAGTAAATATGTGTGTTTTTCTCATTGTATGTGTGTTTTTCTCATTTTCTCACTTGTTTTTCAGTGCATGAATATATTTATAAACTCTTGTAGCTTTACAACTTTTTCCATAATGGCAGAAAAAATATTGCTACTAAGTAAATCTGTATAAAGCAATATTTTACTTCTTTTGCTTTAATAAGATTGTGTACACCCTTATTGAAAATCCCTACAGGATAAGTTTGGACTTTGAGTATCTGCAAGCACTGCAGAGCATTTCAGGGAATACCTCTACAAGACCTCTTCAAGAGGTCCCTTGGGCTAAGTACAATCATGATTAAGCTGAAATCCTGCTTAGATAAAGGCTGGAATTGTTTCAGCACCTTTGTTTTCTTCCAGAGCTGTTTTGTGCAGCTGAACATACTGAAGTAGCCATTTAAGGAAAGGGAAGGAGTAAGTTTTCACGGTGTGGAGGACTCTTGGAGTAGCAGTCTGGCTCCAGAGAATGCAGTAGAGCAGCAAGAGCTGTGAGACTGACAGGACTCCACCAGCCAAGGGGTCTGTGATAGATCTCCAGGGAGTAGAGAGAGGCAAGTCAATGTTGATATCTGGGCTTAGGGAAGGGCATTTTAAGTTTGAGCTGTACCATTTAAAGGGAACTGGCCCTACCTTCAACTTTTTTGAAGCAGGTTCTTGTTTTCTTTTTTCCTTTCTTATAGGTACCCAGAATAAATATTTGATGTCAGATTGAATTAACCATGTTGTGCTGAATTGAGAAAATGTTGTGCCACTTCATTTAAGTCTGTTGGGGAAAAACAAGATAAATAATGAAATAACTTAATCTAAAGCAGTTTGGGGTTCTTCAGTGTGTTGTTTGCTTGGTGTTTGATTTTTTTTTTTTTTTTTTTTTTTACTTTCTAGTTTCAACTTTCAGCCAGAAAACCACTTATTGCTACTATTCCTCTTATGGAGTCATGAACTGATCTCACTTGCAAAAATCCAAGATGGTTTCAGAAGCAGTGCCAAACTATTTTTTCAATGCTGTGTACCAGACAGTATTGAAGCCATTAAAAAATAAAAAAGGGTGAAACTTGTGTATTTTGTATATTGACCATAATAAAATCTGTTGCTATCAGGAAAAAGAAAGGAAAAACACTTCAATGTATGAGGATGTGCAGTCACTTAGTGTTCTTGAAAAACATTCTCTATATCTTCATTTATCATCATTAGAATGCATTTCCAAAAGAGTGAATTTACCTTTATCAAGTTGGAAAAGGCATTTGCCTTCATGCATCACTAATCCTTTAGTTTACCCATGTAAACTAAAATGTTTTATTTTGTTATTTGTGATAAATGCACATGTGCATTACTCTTCATAAAAGTCTAAATGACAAAATCTGGATGCAGTTTTTAAAACTAAAAATAAAATAAGCAAAATTGAAAGTTTTATGTAAAAAGATTAGGGCCAAAGGAAAAAAATCAAATATTTGACATAGAACACTAAATACAGTATAACAGTTTGTTCCCTGCACTAGAGATCAGTACAAAATGATGCATTTATAGCGTTCAAATAATTTATACAGTTTAAGACTATATTTTAAGTAAAATCAGTAACCAGAGCTCCAGCAGGTATAAATAATGTGCTTCCATTTACCTTGTGATATTTTTTGTCATCTGTTAAAATGGCTGTGGAAGAGAAGAGCTGGTCACAAGTAGAATGTTTTCCAGTGCAGGGCTGGTTGTGTTGGAGATAATCTCCAGAGCTGTACAGCATCTGATGTGTGGCTGCAGACTGGAATTGTTTAACCTACTAGTTTACCCTAAAATCCATCACAGTAAAGAAATGTGTCTACAAGAATTGAAAACTTGTTCCTCATACTCTGTATGTTAAGTTTGGCGCTGAGCAGCAGAAGGTGTTTGTGGTTTGCGTGTCAGTCTCTTGTGGGCCTGGCAAGAAGCCACATGCAAGCTGATGCATCCTGAGCCTCAACAGAAGTGATAAACAATCAAAATAAACCAAAAAGTGCCTCTGTCTGCACAAGCAGCTGCTTCTTGCAGAAGGCAACTGATGAGTGGTGACATTTCTCCTCGCTGCGTTTTGCAGCAGTTGCATTGGTTATAACCAGGCACAAGCTGTGATAGGTATCAAGTACATTCCTTGTTTTCATGTCCTGGGGATGCCTGTGGGCAAAAGAGAATATTTTCTATTTTTGAGTTTGATTGCTCTTTTGCTGCTTTGGGAATATGAATTGCAACTGCAAAATGAGGATGCTGTTAAGATGAGCAGGTACATCTCTGAAAAAGTGCTGAAAGTTTCAAGTGAGCAGGCTGGGTTCTCTGAATTAGCTGTTGATTTTGGTTGTCTTTTCTGGATAGCTGCAATGGGGTAACCATATTCTCCTGGGTTTTTTTCATGCCTTTGTAACTAGTTTTCATTGTCTTCCCAGTTTTGTCACCTTTGCTCTTAGTCTATGATTTTTCTAACTCTATGATCCATTCAGTAAAATTTCTATTTTCCCAGACAGATTTTGATCCCATTTAGAACTTATCTATCTTCTACAGAAAGAAATACCTTTCATTTTCTGTAACATACATGCATATAACAAATTGTATGTTTATTTATCTTGTCCTGTAACACTTAGGTGCTCCTGTGACGTTAGAGGCCGGTTGTGCCTGCTCTGCAGTAGGGAACTGCTGCTTCTGCCTCATGGAACAGTTCTATTGCATTACCTCTTTTCACTGTTGAGACAGGGGTTTGGTTGCTTTTTGGTTATTTTTTTAAATAGCTCCTTTGTTTGACACTTCCTGTAGATAGCCAGGTTAATACCTTGTGTTTTTTCTGTGCCTGAGATGCCCATGATTTTCACTCAGGTCAATTAACATACTTGATTTTCCTTAGCTGGCAACTCCTCTCCTGTTGGCCCCGCTGAAACCCAAGCTTTGAAGAAATGACATGGAGGATACACAGTGCCTGTGGCATCTGGGTCTTTTCAAAGACTGAGACTGATACCAGGGAGCAGCAGGTCATCTTCTTCACTTCTCATATTTGTTCCTTTTTCCCCCTCCCTCGGCAATGTTTGCAGTCCATTTTACTCTATTTTTCTGCCACTTTTCCTTTGTTCTATTTCCTGTAAGGCTGAACCAGCCTGTCCAATAGGTTACAGTAGAGCTTCAGAGTTCCCATTGCATTGCAAAGCTGCTGTGAGATGAGCTGTGAAAAGCTGCCAGCGTTCCCCTGGCTGCCAAAATGAGTCAGGTAGCTCTGATACTCCATGAATGACTTTCAGAACTGTGACAGGCAATGAGGGTTCTTTTTCTGAAAATTAAAAAACTTGGCAACATGATTCCATATTTCAGACCATCCTTGTAATTTTTTCTTGCTTTATAATTAGATATATTTACTAATGAACTGTGCTTTCTTTCTACTGGTTCTGTCCTCCAACTAAATCAGCATGGTCTTTATTAGTCTTTACTTTCTTTGAAAGCAGCATCTATATTCTACTTTTTCCTTTTTGTTGTGTCACATCTACAAGTACATAAACTTGTCATGCTCCCTAATCAAAAGCAAAATTTAAAACCTTTTCATTTAGTGGAATATATAAATTTATTTTTCTCTCTTTTTTAAAAATTCAAAATATATCTATTTCAGGTAATGTGGAAAAATGAAATTCAGGATTAAAAGACAACTTTTCTGGCACAACCAATTCTTGCATATTTCTGATATGAATTCAAGTTAAATATTGCCCATAAAATTGCTGCCTTGTGTTTCTCTTACAGAGGCATAATAATGATGAAAAAGAGCTTTCTCTATTTCTATATTACCACTCTAGACTGTTTCACATCTGTGTATTTATAGAGACATACCTGCTGTGCAACAATTATTATTTTCATAAACATGAGAATAAAAAGGAGAGTTTGCCATTATTCTGAATCAGAGATAATGACTGGATGCTTGGCAGCTTTTTTTGAAGTGGCAAATAAAGAAGACAAGGACTGCAGATCCCTTGGTCAGACTGGCCCCTGCAGGTGTCTGAATGGGAACCTGGGGGTAGGATGTGAAATAAAGATTACATTTAGACTGATGACATGATAATTTCACTTTTCCACTAGAGCTTGAAATTGCGTCTTTTTATGTTTCTATGATCCATTATTTCTGAACGGAACACATGTCTCGGAGCATCCTGCACTGTTCACAAAGATCTTGCTGTAGATGTGACATGAATCTGTGCAATCTCTGTGTTTACAGACAAACTATAAAATATTTCTTCCCTTTACTAACTGTGAGCTGTGAGCATGGGAAAAAAGTGTTCAGGTTTTGAAAGGAACAGCAAATTTTCTGTAATTGAGATTGCTAATATAATAATAATAATATAATAATAATGATGTAATTTTAAATCATGATTCTATATCTTGATGTGATACAAGAAAGAGAAAATTAGAAATATGCTGGAGTAAAGATGTTGCCTATAAGGGACAAGAATGATAACAAGTACAGTGCTGATATAGCTGAGGGACAGAATTGATTTCAGAGCTGTTTGTAAATATGTGGATATATTTTATACTATGGAAAGGCGGAAAATATAAATATTGAGCTGAAAATGACAGTCTGAAGAAAAGAAAAATGTTTTGATGACTTTAATATTGGCTGCTGTTAGGAAGTCTAGAAGAAATACAAACACATATGGCTTTATAATAGTAGTGAGATTTATTTTGTTTCCTGTGTTATATCCTTGCATATGCAGTTCTTCCAGAAAAATAAAAAACCAAAGTGGAAAAAAAGATCGAATACGAGTAATGATTCTTGAATTTATAGAATAAATTAATTTTGTTTAACTGTTTTCAATTTAGCTGGTTTAAAAAAATTAGAAAATATTTTTCTTTAATACAGCAAAATGAAGTATGACTGTAGCCACTTTATTCTTTTATCCTTCCTTATAGTCTATTTTGACCAGTTATTTCATGGTCTGAAAAAGGCATGAAGAAAGGAAGAACAGACAATCCTGATTGTGGCTGGGTAGATTCCAGTGGTATCAAGGGGATGGAATACATAAAAGGAGTAAGAAGAGATAAAAATGATTGGATATGACATTTAGAAGACTAAAGAAATACTGGAATAATCAAAAGCAATGTAATGGTTGCAAGAAATGAAGTCTTTCATTAGATCAACTTTTATTACTGGGAAAAGAAAAACATATTTTGAGACAGAAGCATGTTTTCAGCTCTTTAGTTGTGGTCCACTTACTCTCACTGTGTCCTGATAGACTGTGCATGCCCTTATTTTTTGCACAGTATTATTCAACTTTCAGTTTTTTTCAGAATTGTCTTCAGTTTCAGGCTTAGGAAGTATGCTGGTTGGAATAAATATCTCATTACAAGGTGAATTGGCTGCTCAATGCCTGATTTGGTAGATATTTATTTATTTATTTTTAATCAAATTTGCATGTGATGTTGTAAAGTTCACATGAATGGTTTGAGAAATTTCTTGTCAAATGCAGAAATTTCTTCTATCATTACAGTGAGACAAGAAGTTTTGTCTTTAGAAGTTTTGTGGCCCACTAACCCTAAATGGTACCAATAATGGAGTTCTAAGCCTCTCCTCTCCATGTGAGGTACACTTGTATGAAATGCTGCTGAAACATTATACCTTTAGCCTTAGGCTGTGGCTTCAGTGATTTTAATGCACAGTGTCCCACTGTTTGTAAAAGATACAAAGTTTACCTTGCTAACAGCAGAATTTATATTATGTATCTCTATTGCACTCAGCAATGAGAAATACCACTTTTGGTTTATGTTTGGGAAATCATGCTTGCCAAAGCACAGAATTTCGAATTTGAAATTAGGACGTTTTTTGTTTGACTGCCATGACATCTGTTTCAGCTGCTTCAGTGCACATGGCTCCAGTTTATTGCACATTCTCTGGAAACAGTTCTAAATTACAGGGCAGGTGTGTGTTTTGAGTATTTTAAGCCCTGTTGTGAGGCATTCCCTGCACACATCTGACACTAGAAAATAGGTCATATACAGGTGGCACTGGTATTTTGGATAAAAGATTTAAACCCTTTTTTAATGGAAGATATTTTTGGTGATGCTTAACTAAGACCTTGTGAGAGGAGACAAGCATTTAAATGAAGTCAACTTTCAGACCTCTGGGATCTGTTACAGCATGAGTTACTCTTAACAGTTAATTAGCTGGGGCTGTTAATCAAGTTTAACAGGTGTTGAGTAATGAACCGAGGCAGGGCATCTGCTGTGACCCGCCTCTCACTCTAATCTGCTTAGGGAGCCTAATGCCAGTTGGAGCCCAGAAAGCTTTGTAGTGACATCCAGCATTGCATTTTCCTGATGCTTCCATCAGTGCTGTGACATCAAAGAATGGTGACTTTGCAACAGAAATACATAAGGAATCAGTCCAAAATTCCCAAACTGGAAGCTATTAATGAACAGGTTCCTTTTCTTTATTTTGAAAGAATTTCTTTGCTCAAGTTGAATGAGCAGTTGAACTTTTCTCCATGTTTATATCTGTTTGCCTTCCAAACTGTAATGAAATCCATTTTAGACTGCTGCTTAACTAGGATCATAGAGAGCACTGTTGTCAAAGTGGTAGGAAATTATAGTTTCAGCATGTCATTTCCAAGACCTCTTTGCAATAAGAACTTCTCAACTTCCTATGATATATTAAGTGATTTTGCATATTTAAGAGATCCAAGCTTTGCAATCCATTCTCACTGAGTAGTGGCTTCAACACCTTGATCTTTCTATAAACTCCTACCTTGACCATGAAGCTGCCTGTTTTCCCAGCACTCTGTCACAAAGGGGGCAGTGGCAGCTTGGAGTGTGAGGCCACACTGGAGCTGGCTGTCAGAATTGATTGTTGGGAGCACCCTCGGGGCTCACTTTGGGTCAATCAAATTGTTCAGGGAAGGGAATCCAGTGCTGCTGAGTATGTTCTCTGTGGGTTGTGTCAGAATACAGAGTAATTTCCTATGTTTTCATTTTTTTTAAATATCACCTTGCCTCAATTTATTTGCTGTACCCTTTACACCTCTTTCCAACTTTTGCCAAAAGCAAAAAGTAACTCAAACTTTAATTTCCTTCCTCTTACTAGATTAATCAGAGATGCTTCAAGCAGGAATGAAGGCTGAGTCATGTTGTGAATTTTACAATTCTGTGATTCTAACCAAGTTCTGAGGCTTTCAGATCTGTTTTGCCATTAAATGGCAAAACCTGTGTAATGTATCTGTGGCTATTTTGCTCCAGAGCTCTTTTATAATCTACTTTATTTATGCTGGTCATTTTATATCTCTGTGATCAAATTCATAGCAATATTTCCAGCTATTCACTTTTTCAGCACAACATGGACTTGTGTATCCAATAATTAGCATAATGCATATAATAAGTGTGTTTATTGCAAGTGGATAATTCAAAGTTGTAGCCAATGTTCCTGGTAGAAGAAACAGCAAGATTTCTACTGTTGGCAGTGTTTGACATGTGCCTTTTGATTGTTGTGAGAGATTATGGTGCTCTCATTTATACAGGATTTAAAGTCTGAGATTTTGATTATAGATCCCTAAAATGATCACAGGAATTAGAAAACCCTCTGCAATATTTCCTTACATGAAAAGTAAAATTCTGATCCAGTGGGCTTGGCAGGCGGTTCCCACTGAGCTCGGGAGATTTAGGTTATCGCCCAGCAAGTCAGGAAAAGCTCAGCAGAATTGATATAACATAAAGCAAAAAGTGAGGTGAGAAACAAGCCCAGAATAACTACATGGGAATTCAGAATGAGGGAGATGAAGATATCACACAGCTACAGAGAGAGCAGGAGGAAAATTGAACATAATCAGAACTTGTGCTAGGAGGAGAAGGAGGATCCCATAGACTGCGAATTTTAGGTGAGCAGAGTCTGGAGAAGATCAAGGGAGATCTGAGGAATATGGACCAGTTGGTAACCTGGGGATGGGGAGAAGGCATCCCCAGTGCAGTAATGGAGGAGCAGAGTCAGAGCCAGGAGGCCAGAGAATCTGTGCCTTGCTGCTCCCTTTTCAGGGACAGACAGGCATGTATTTTTCTCATGTAAATTTTCTTCTAAAAGGTTGTCAGTATGGAGTTGTGCTTGGCTATTTAATTAGCTATATCCTTCCTACGTGGGTTTTTTTTTTTTGAATTTAGGATATGGGAGCCATTCCTGTCTATTATGTGCATTAAAAAGTATGGTAAAATTCCTTGGGAAAGCTCTTAATATATGTGCAAAGTAGCCATAATCCAAAGTAGCCATATTTCCTACATGGATATTTAATATTTCGTTTCCCCTATCCTCAAAAGTATGAAAAGTGATCAGCCCCTATTAAAGACTTATCCAATTTTATTTAAAAATTCTGGTTTGTAGCGCTGTGATCTTTAAGACCCTCTGGGAAATTGCATGGAGTCTCATGACAAGTGATATTAACCTGTGCCATTATTGCAAGTAACAATTTTAGAGCTTCTGGAGGTGGTTTTCCCTTTCTCTTATTCATTTTGAGACCTTTTCATCTCTTCTGCATTGGCCTGTGTAAACCTTAGGGAGGATTATGGTTCTGCTTAACTGTTTGCCATCCTAAGCCATCTGGATAAAGATGCCTTCCTTTCATTGTGGTAGCAAGACACCTTTAACTTTCAGAAAGAACAAAATTAAATTTTAGTTCTTTGTCTCTCCTCTGGATAAAAGAAAAAAGAATAGGTGTCAAAACTTGGGACTTCTTCCTTGATGTTAGTTTTGGCAACATATATAGTATTGGCTCTCTAGACTCCTTTCCTGCATTCAAAATTAACCTGTCTGTTCCTCTGAGCCTTTAACCTTTGCTCCAAAAGATAAATCACTTCCTGGAAATGTCTGAAAACTGTTTGAATGGCTTTCCCCCCTCAGCAATGTCTTTTCTACAAATCCTTTTGTTAAGTAAAGTAGGTTTTAGTACTTCATAGGTCTGTGACTCTTTAGCAAGTTTTAAATGATTTTAAGTGATATTTTCTTTCCGTTTTTAGGTTTTTTGCACTTCGAATTTTTGTTCTTTTCTGAATGCTTTAATAACAGGCAGTATTATATGATTTTTGTCTTTCTGTGAGTGCACAGTGAAATTGCTTTTGTAAGTAGTCAGAGTATTCTGTTCATCTCATTTCATACATGAAAACGAATGGTTTCTTTGAAGTTAGATGGTCCTGTGTGTTAAATCACTGGTAGTCATGCAGGCTCCAGAAAGTAGTTTTTGTTGTTCAGTCCTTGCTGCTGATTAACTGGCAGATAGACTAGAATAGCTGCAGAAGGCAGCTTAGCTGTGGTGTATCACCTTCAAATTCTTTTTAGGGGCAGAGACAGAGCTTTGCAGACTTTCAGAATTTCTCCAGAAGGACTTTGACTTTACTAATTTGACTTTGGTATCTTTCTGAGAAGTATGTAATAGACACAGTAGAAACGTGCATGTGTGGCAGCAGGTTGTCATTCTCTGATCCCAAAATGCACACTGCAGTGTACATAAGGATAATGTCTTGGTCTATCACTGCCAGGAACAGAAGCTGATGTTCTTTTGTGTTCCCCCTGGATTTCTGCAACATGCATTCTTGATTATTCCAGTTCTACCAGGGAATCAGAACAATCACAAGAAACTCCATGTCAAAAGTGCTTCTACATAAACTTCAAGATTATTCAAATGATCTTAGAAGTCTTCCACTATTTCCACTCTGTTTTGGAGGTGCAGAGCTGCCCAGTATTATTAATGAATCAAAGGAGCAACAAAGTATAAACTAGTATTAGGATAAATTAAAAGTACAAGTTTATTCATATAAAAGTATAAATTTACAGTTGTTTCATTCAACAGTTGCAACACTATATAACCATGAAATTTGTCTGTATGAATTGATTTTCTATCTATTTATCTATCTATCTATCTATCTATCTACATATGGGTGCAGAGATCAACCGTCCAAGAATCACTTTCTTTTTTCCGACCAGGATCTGTTGCTCAAAATAATAAATTTTAGTTTCTAAACTTGTTCTGTTTGAAGATTCAAATTCTTTTTCTAAAGGTTTCTGTGCAAACTGAGACCCAGTCACTTCATTAACTATGGTTGGCACATGTGCTGATTTGTATGGCCTGATCTAAAACTTCTGCACTGCCTTGATTAGGCTGATACCTGAGTGACAACTGGAAGCAGAGAACACCCCAGGCTTAGTTGCCAGCAAGTGTTCTGGCTTTTGGTGTAAAGGAGAAAGGTGCAATGGCTGTATCTTGGTTAGGATGCTGCTTCTGAGACTCGGGAAAGGAATCCTCTTCCATTAAACCAGGGCTGAGTAAAAGGCTCTTGTTTTCTGTCTGTATGTTTGTGTGCCTCTGACAGGTGTCAGCTTCAAAGCCAAGACAAAGACATAAAAGCATATTTTGGAAAGTCTTTTGGGAGAGCAATTCTCGAAATAAATATTGGATAGGAAAAATAGTTGCAGTGCTTCAGCCAGACGAGAATTCATGGAGCTTGACAGGGGGAAGTTGGAGGTGGCTCAGTCTGTGTTACTGAGCCTGTTTCAAATCCACTATATTTGGCAGAGAGGCACAGGATGCTGACTGCTGTTGCAGGAATCAAGAAGCTGCCTCCACTCTTTTACTATTTGCTACTCAGTATGTTGAAGTCACTCATGGTTTTTGGCACTACAGGATTGGTTTCAGAATGGTTTTTGGGACTGCCTGGAGCTCAGTGTCTGCAGCCTCAGAAGCTCTTTCCTACACAGCTGTATCTGAGTGCAGCCTTTTGCAGTGGTTACTACAATGCCCACAGCAACACTGACCCTGCACCACATTCGCCTTATTTGTTCTCAAAAAATGAGTTTATAGGATTCTTACTTGCCTTCCCATTCCACTCCCATGCAACCACCAAATCACTTTTAAGTGATTTGCTTTTGAAGCCAAGCAGAATCATAAATATTTAAAAATGATATTTTAGTATTTTGAGACCTTGTTCGGGTTATGAGAAGAGCAAGTGAAATTTGGAATGTAGGAGCTACTGTTAATGACTGCAACAGTAGTGTAGGTTTGTTTGGTTTTTTTTACATGCCAGACTTTGTTTGTTTTAGTGAAGTGAACCATATTATATTTTCCAACAGGAAGGAAGCTTCCGTGGATCTTGGTTTTTATAATTCTTATAATAGCATCAAACTGAACATTCTTACAGCAGAGACATCTGTTTTCACAGTTGCCTTCTGTAGGAAGAGACTTTGTTTTGTTTTGAAATTCATAGTTCATGTATTTTAGCAGATGATCATATTTAAGCCAGATTCTGATTGTCATCAGTACAAATTGGGAATTAGCTCAGTGTATTTCACTTCATCTCTCCCAATTTATGTTAGTGTAAAGGAAAACTGAATCTAATGAATTGGCTGTTCTAGTTCTGTGTTTAATTGTGCCGACAAGTATTATTTTTAGAGAAATGAGACGATGCAATTGCAGATAGCTCAGAAAGCTCCTGTATTCTGGCAGCTTATTGCATTTATTTTGCTGTCCAATAGAGTGATTAGAAGACTTCATTTGGGTTTGACAAACAGTATGTGATATTCCAGCCTTCCATATGAAGCTTTGAGCTGCATGCTGACACATTCTTCCGATCTAAAAAGATTTTGCAAATTTTATTTGAAGGTTTTGTATTTGTTCTCTCAGATGCTCCATTCTCTATAGATTTTATAAAGCCTTTAGATTTTGGTATTAGGAGGAAAAGGCTCACTTTCCAGCATGTTGCAGCTACTGGAGTACATTTTCTAAAACATGAATATCAGTTGTGCTCCGAAGGAGCACTGTGTGAACTCTTTCAAATTATACTCCTAAATCTGTGCAAGCAAATGTTCTGATTTTTGGACTTCTTCAAGGCAAATTTGAGAGCCACACTTGGTTTCAGTGTGTGGAAATTCAACTATAAGCCCAAGTATGTTGGACTCAAATTGGTCTATTTTTCTTCCTGGTTTTATTTAGCTCTTGGAATGGAAATAGATGTCCTTAGTAAATCCTGAAGCTTTTATAGCTCTAGTTTTATCTCAGACAAATTATTGGAAAATGCATAATGCCATTGATCTGACTAGAACTAATAGGAGTTTTAAATAGCAAAGAAAATAAGACCTTTAATGCTGAAAACCTCTTCCTCTCTTTTCTTCCTTCCTTCCTTCCTTCCCCAAAACATCAGCAAAAGGAGCTAATAAATGCAATTGATTTATTTTGAAGTGCTGTCTGTCTTTTTCACTTTTCTTTTGAACAGCAGAGTCTGTGCCAACCCTGGCTCCAGATGTCTGTGAGACAAGCTGTAATATGTTTCAGAAATCCCTGTTTGATGGCAATTGTCTGGGGAGAGAAATGAAATAAGCTTTGTCTTTGCTACAGTAACACTTGGCTCCTGAGAACAGCCTCACAAGGAGAGAGGGCATTTCTGATCTAGGATTAAAAAAACTCTGTTTGCAGCTGTTTTGGCACATTTGTAGTAAGCACAAGCAGTGGTGGTGTTTTCCTGCAGCACATGCAGATTAACATCCTGTAGTTGTACCTTTCTACTGCAACTGCCGGGGCAATATAGCAGAACGCAGTGAGCCATTCTGGAGTCTGTGGCTTGAGGAACTTTGTCCCAAACCTGTCATGTAAGAGCTGTGATGTTTTGCTCACGCAGAGCAAATATTTTAAGCATGAGCTTTTACTTGGTTGGCCTTACATTCCTGAGAACTTGGAATACTGCACCCATCTTTCTTGGAGATAGCCTCAAATATTTCATTAGAGCAGAAAAGGCCAGAAGTCAAGGTACTCCCATGCTGTGTTTGCTTTTCAGTTCATGTAGCACTTTGCTAGAACCACAGGATTTTCTTTGCCATCACCACTGGTTAGTGGTCAGTTCAAACTCTGCATGTACTCTGGTGAGAAAATTCAAGAAATATAATTTCCATGTTGAGAAATTTGGGCAGCATGACTTGTGTGCTTCTCTTGCTGGCAGCATACTTCAAAGCATTTAAAATGGAAAGAAAATGCAAGGAATTCCACCTGTGCCAAATTTTTAAAGAAAGGACAGTAACAGCAGAAATTATCTAACCTCACCAATCTTGACTTTACAAAGGGATAATTTATTATTAATGTTTTTTAAGGTTAAACTTGTTCATGTGTGTCAGATATAATCTAACTAATTCCATGTTTCTTGGCTTAGGTGCCACATTTAATTGCAGTAATTGGAATGGATTTCAGGAAACCATATTCCCAGTGTCAAGTGGGTTACATTTTCTTGTTTGTTAAAAATGAAAAATTCTGGGGGTTGGATCTAGCTCTAAGAGAATCAGCTATATTTCTCCTGAAGTGTGAATTCCTTCCCAAGTTGGCTCATTTTATTTGTCCTTTATTCAATTTTCAGTGGAAACATAGTCAGCTGTAGCCAGAAAAACGAAGCTAAAATTTCCTTAGATTTTATGAATATTTGATAAGATTCTGGAAGGTATGTCTGTGTAGATTTGCTTTGGTGAAGAGCAGTTACTGAGTACTAAGTCTGCAAATAGGTTGGAAAAGTATGATACCAAGATTTGGTAGACTTGCTTTCCTAAAAGGAGCAGTTTGCTCACTGAGTGTGGCTTTTCTCATTGGTGTTTTCTGTCTGTGTATTAAGTGGAGATGCTTCATCTTTGTTTATGGAATGCCTAGATAACAATTAGACAGGGATAGGAATGTAATCATGCTCTACTCCTGAGCTGTGTCATAGGAACAGGACAAGAAAATAAAGTCTTATGTTTGCTACCAGTGTTACTTACTACCCTATTTACCTATTGTATGAAAAGCGATTTAAAATAGGCTTCTTTGTTTGTTTGTTTGTTTGTTTTTAATTTCTGTGTAATAGCATTCTTTGCTGGTTTAGAAATGACAGGTTTTGAACCATATTAGATGCTGGGTCCCAACCTGTGCTCAGTTGAATGCAGTTTGTCAGATAAAAGTTGGCATGAATTTTATACTTAATATAAGAAGAAATGTTCTCCTTGCTCTTAATGCAAGGCTGATCAAGGAGTCTTGTTTGAGTAGTTACTGCTAATTGGAAACTTCTTCTATTCTACTTGTCTTTATTTGCACTGTAGTTTTACTCTGTTATCCCCCTTCCAAACTAGATATGAATGTGGATCATCTGACAGCATGGTGAGTTAGGGATGTGTAATTTGGACCACTCTGTACCTTGTTTCTGCCTCCTCTTCTAAAAGGCTTCCCAAGGATCTTGTTAGAATTTTTCAGTTTAGCCAAGTTAGTGTACGATTACTGTCACCAGTCTGTCCTGGTCTTCTCTTTACTAAAGGAAGCTTGATGTCCACAATTCTGGATCCTGAGGCCTTGGAGAACCCATTTTCCTGATATTTCTTTTTATTCTCCTCTCTAAATAATGTCTTGTATTAAATGTAGGGTACAGAGACTAAATGAAAGTGTTGTAAGAGAAAGCTGGCCTGTTACAGCCCCTCATTTCTGCTGGAAGTGAAATACTGCAGAATAGACCAAATCAAAGCGTTGGGAGGTGAGATATGGAGAGAAAACATTTCCTGGCTTATAAAATATCAAGGGAAGTAAACAAATGCACTCTATTTTCCTTGCTATTGAAAGCCAGAATGTCCTTTTTCCATTAGGAGTGTTTTTCTATTCTTTTGGAAATCTCTTTTAATTAAGGCTGTATAATACGTTTCCAAGGATATGAAAGAAATAATTCACCATGGCTCCAGCAGCCACTATTCCTTCCTGATGAAGAAAAGCAAATATTTCTTATCACTTGGAGAGGCAGCAATGATTAGAAATAGTCTATAGTCAGGAATCAATTAATCTTTCTCTGGACAGCTTCAAAATATTGTTGGCCATTTTGCTGTGTAATTCTGTGGTGTGATGATACTGCAGCAAGGTGTTGTGATCCTCGCTGTGCTGGGGCGTTGCTGGCAGTAGCTCTCCAGCACATGAACTTGGCTGAACCCATCTAAAAGTTACTGGGGTGCTGCAGAATGTTTGCAATATCATCACAGAAGCCACTGTAGTGGATTTGACACCGAGTAAGGGCATCCAAACAGGACCAGAATTACTCTGAGCTCCCCAGCTCATAAAGCTGCCTGCCAGCCTGGAGGTGTTGTCAGGGCGCTTTTATCCAGAATGAACACAGTCCTCTTTCTGCAGTGTCAGGTGGACAAAGAGGAATGTTTTATTAGTTTCCCGTACTAACACAGAACTTGCTCAGAGTAATTCTTGGTTGTCCCAAAAAGAGCAGGAGGTGAAGAGGGATCACTGACCACTGTGCCAGTGACCCTGGAACTGAAGAAGAATCTCGTGTGTGCCCCTCAGAAGTACAGCAGGGTTTGAGCTCCTGCCCATGCTGCTCCAGGACCTGTTAATGCCTGCTCAGGCACAGTTTCCCCCTTCCCTCACCTTCACAACCTGACCTGAATTCCTCTGTCTGCTTTTTGGTGATTAGCTTAGTCTCCTTCACAATGTAAGTTCATCATAGGGAAAAGCTGCCCGAGAAGAGGGAAGGTGAGCTGCTAAATATGACAGTGCTAGAAAGTAAAAAAAGAGAATCTTTCTGCATTGCAAAAGGTGACGTCCTTGTAAAAGGCTTCAGTCTGCTTTTTGTTCAACATTTTGCTGAAGAGCTGTCCGTCTCATTTACTTTCTCACTGCTAACAAAGAGGAGCACTGACAGCCCTGGCTCCAGGTGTCTGTCAGGAGAGCAATAAAAGTTTCAGCCATGCCCAGCGTGATTGTGTTTGATAGGTAAAAACAGACAGATGCTAATTTCAAAACTTGACTTTCAAGCAGACAATTCTCTGTACATCAGGTTAAGGAAATGAGAAGTATATGTGACTTATAGAAACAAGTCACTGAGTTTCATTTGTGATTAAAAATATTAAATTACTCTTTCTTTTTATAGCGCTGATCAAACTTTTTTACCAATAAGGCATGTGCATTTATTTTCTGCAGACACTGCAGTTTTACTGTCTTCCTTCAGAACAGAGATGTTGGAAATGAATCAAACGTGATTCACTGGACATACAATGACTATCTTTGAACAGCACTAATGGCTCCAAGAGCAGGATGTATCCAGTATCACCTCTGATGTACAAACCCTGTAGTCAGTGGGGTTAAAGTAGACATAAGCTGAGCCCCTATGTGTTTTCCTCTCTTTTCCTTTGCTTTCTCCTGCTGTTCTCCCTTTTACATTTTATTTTTAACTTCCATTTTAGGTGTGTTATGAAAGTGCTTTGGTCAAATTATTGCTTTATTTATATAAAGGTTAAAGGGTTGGCATAGGACTGAACAGTACAGTTTTTGCTTTCCCTTCAGGGCTCCAGGAAAGCTCTGTTAGGAATTGCTGAAGGACTGCTGGACCTGTTGATTCAACAATAGTTTTGTGTGAATATGGCATCTACTTGGACATTGGAGATACCTCATTTGTAGTACAAATAGTAAACATTTTATGAGCATGCTCAAGTGGCAGAATTAACTGGCTTTCAAGTTCTTGACGGACCACTTTCAATGGTGTTAATATAAATACATCTCAACATACAAATAAGCAGCTTCTATATAATTATATGAAAATGTTTACTTGTAAGGGTGCTGAGGGTTACATATGAAAAAGGGCAGTATTTCTTTCCAGAATGCACCCTTTTCTCCCTCCACTGGGTGAATTTATTCTCAATATACTATTCTGTACCATGCAATTGAATGAAAATTTAAAGTTTTTATCTGGAAATTGCATTGATTTCCTTTTTGCTCCTTGGATATTCTTCAAAGTGATGGTGCTTGTGGCAAATGACACTTTATCAACAGTCACACAGAACATTATTTCCAGCTACAAAGCACCATGAAAGTATTCAGAGAAGCAAATAAAAAGCTCTGAAGGATTGTTAGGATGGACAAGTGCAATACCATCGCCGCCAGAATTACCTTAAATTCATTGCATACTCTGTGTGTTTTAATTAGTGTGTTGGTGAAATAAATGGGGACATATGTTACCACAGGAAAGTAGCAGGAGATGACAATCCATTAAGCCCTGACAGGTATTGTAGGCTTGAGAATGAATAATGAAAAAAAGTGACAGTAATTAAAACATGTTTACTTAAGATGACAATTACTTGAAATACGGTTGCATAGTAAAGACCTCATTATGAGCCAGACTCTGTACGTAAAAATTATCCTTATGCCAAGGGGTAATTAATTTGTTCTGGTAGGTGAGTGATAGGTCACTTGTGGTTTTGTCTCACCTTGTTTACATTTGATGGTAATGGAGATGGTATTGTACTTTGATCTCTCATCTACTTTAAGGTTCAACATGATGGTTTTATTTCTGCTTTTAATTGAAAATATCTTTATGGATTCGGAGTGAGGACATGGTCAAGTCTTGAAAAATATGTGGACTTTCAAACAATGTGTTCTGCATAACAAAATTTCCTGTTGCTGAAATAGTTGTTGCAGCCCATTCGCATCTTGTATCTCCCAGTTTTTACTTTGGCAGAGTGGAACTAAGAACTGTAATTGAACTATTACAGTTTCAGGAGAGCATTTGAGAGATGTAAAAATAATAGAAGAAAAGCAGTTGATATATTTTAGAGATGCTTTAAGACAGGAGTTTCCAGGGGGTCTCAGTACTCTGGGGTTTGTTCAAGGCTTATGGAATCACTGGACACATAACATTCACCATGTTCTAGGAGTGCCAAGTATGGTTAAGTTTTTTTAGAGTTCAGGCAACAAATGCTGTTGAGGGGGCTGTCAGTCTTTAACATTTTCAGAGCCTTGTCTAAGGATGTGATACAGATTTATATTTGTGAGTAACCTCAGAAGAAGAGCTGAAGATTTTTGAACTATTTTTACATTCACTTTTTGGATGTAATTTCTTTTTTGCCTTCATTGTAAGTGCTTACAGAAAGACAGATGGCCACTTCATTTCCCCCCTTTTCCACTTGCCACCCTGTGTCATAATCTTCTGCTGGAGTCCAACTCTTTTTGACTACAGAAGTTTGGCAATGTGAAAAAATTGAAGCTTGTTGAGAATCCCCAAAGGATTTTTGTTATTGCATTTGAAATACACCCTGTATAATACAACACAGTAAAATGATGATAATGTACATTACAAAGTTGTCTTGGGGATGGTTTATTATCCCATACCATTTTGGGGGTTTTTGATCTGCTTTGTTTTGTTTGTGCCCAGGGTGGCTGCTGTCCCTGCCCCAGCCCCACCCCTTATCCTGCCTGGCTCTGGGGCTGTTGCAATAAATGGGAGTTTATTTATTTATTTATTGTAAGCTGGGGTTCCTGGATGGAGTTGGGTGCAGGGAGAGAGGCAGCCCTTCCTTTGAGCACCACTGGATGCATGTGGCCAGTACAGTAAAACTGCTTTTTTACAGCATTTATATGTAAGCATTATTAAAAATAGGATATGGTATTAAACTGTCCTCCATTCCCAATGATTTATATCTTATTTCTCACTGCCTCTTAGGAATGAAAGATACTGAGTTGCCAAACTGGTATCAGAAACATCTCCCCTGCTCAGTGTGTAGTGTTGTCTCATTTTTCTTGTATGTATTAATTGTTAATCAGTCATGGCAGTGTGAAGTCTGATAAACAAATTGTGCTTTCACTGCTTCAGTGAAGAACTAACAGATCCTTTTAATGTGTCTTGGGAATGCAACAATTGCTTTACAGCATCATGCTACTGGTCTGTCGTGTCCATTTCCCTGTTTCTCTAACAGTGCTGAAAATCAAATGCTGCAAGGAAAATGAAACTATTCACTTGCTAAGGCATTATGGATTGATGTGGTACATGGGAGAGGTTGGGAAGAGAAATTCCTACACTGTGAGCTTCAGAAACACATTATCTGCTTTTTGTTTCCACCAAGTTTTTGTACCAAAATTCTGACACCGTGTCCTCTAGGGGCTTCTTATGCTATGGGTGAGGGGAGAGAGATTGAGGGATGTTCTCATCTAACTATTGTCTTTAACAGGAAGAATGCATTAGGCAAATCTTTGCTACATTTTATGACCTCTTACTTTTGTCTTAATTAATGGTATCTGAATGTGTGTACTATTTTAGATAAATTTTGACTAAATATCATAATTTACTTCTCATCCCTCTGTACTTATTTTCCTAAATAGTCTTTTGCATGGGACTTTGAGTAAAAAAATATTCTCAAATAATTTTTTCAAACCGTATTTCTTCATGTTTCAGTGACATAGCAGGTCAGCTGTACATTCACACAAGCTTTTTGCTGACATGGGAATAACTTGATAAAAAGATGCAATTGCCTCCATATTGTGACTTTCATAAATACAAATGTTAAGTTCTGACTTGTTCTGTTCAGGCATTTGATTGCTGGTTTCCTGCTGTACTGTTCACTTGTTGCAGAGAAAAACAGACTTTTCCTTCAAACTCTGGCCATCTGAAGAAACCTCTGACTTCTAATTTGAAAGGAAAAATTGATCCCAGGGTAAAAGATAACACTCATGGTTTCCAGGTCCGCAAGGCTGACTGTAGAAAACTGGGAGGAAGGGTGCTGTCACCTTTGGTCTCTTCTGTGAGATGCACAAAAGACAGGATAAGGATGGGGCAAACCAAAACTGTGGGAAATATAAGTCACATTTTTCATTTCAGAATATGGATTTTGTACGTCTTTGATATAAGCTTGGATATCAGCTTTTCCTCTAGTGTGAGAATATATATATATATATTATATATATATAATATATATATATATATATAATACTTCTAACATGAGACCGTTTTTTCTGTATATGCATTTTTAGGATTAACAAAAGCCAGCATATATATAATTCCGATTCTGGAAATAATTTTAACCGTTAATGGAAAAGGTTAAGCTTTTGTATTTTGTTCTGTGATTTTGCAAATCACTTTTCTTACTAAACTATTGCTCTTTTGAAAGAATTTTATATTTTCTACCTCAAAGTAGAATTTAGTATATATAAATCCCACTGTACTACTATAGATAACGGAACAATAAACTTTATCTTAATATAATGACAGATTTTCTGAGAAGTTTGTTGCTGGTATAGATCACACTGATTAAACTCACAGTGAATTTTCTACTTTGTGGAATTTCAAGGTAATATTTAGTAGAGCTCAGTCTTAGCTGGGAGTGAGCCTGCTGTGGTCAGTACTTACCTCTTTCTGCATTCACTCCTATTGATTCCAGTAATTTAGTTCAGAGATTTTGAATTCCCACAACTACTCCTTGACCCGCTATTGAAGAATAGGGTGAATTTGTCTTGGCAACACAGAGTTGGAGTTCCTTAAATACCCATTAGCTTTAAGTTTATCCTTGTTTCACTTAGACACACACACGCACACGGAGTGATTTGTTCGCTCTTAGCTTACATTTTCTGGATCACATCTACTTATAAAGACATCCTTGCAGAGAGCAAATGCTCATTACTATCTCAGTAATTCCCCACTAAGGTCTAATTGATTGGCTTGTAGTCCCCAAGTCTACATTGGAGAAGGTTTTATCCTGTTAGAATAGCTGGCAAATTACTTAACTCCCATTGCATGACAGGCAAAACTGTCCTTGATGAAAGTAAAATTAATCTGTGACATGCAAAACTGGCTTTAATAGGAGATTTGTCTATCTATGATTCCTTTTGTTCTGTGAGTCCTTTTGTTTTGGCTTACCTAGAGTTTTTTTGTGTTGGTTATTTTGGGTTTCCCCCACTGGAGGGTAAATTCTTCATGACAATGCTAAGAATTTATAAATTTTAGTAAGCTTGATTTGATATGAGAAAGAGCCAAATCTGTCATTGAACATTTTTCTTAGTGTTAGAAAAGTAAAATTCGACTGCAGGCAGAATCAGACTCTTGGCCCAAAGTAAAATTTTGCCTTTCTCAAAGGAATCCTTCATAATTTCAACAGTCAGAGTGTGACTTCTGAGACAGAGTAAGAAAAGCTGGAAGCATTAAGCCTATGTTTTCATGAAATCAAAAGGAAATTTGAGATAAAATTGGTATGATCCATGATTTTCCTTTACCATTTTTTGAAAGCAGTTGGATTTGGTTTTGATGTTTTTTCCTATAGCTTCACCAGTCATTTAAATTTCTTATTTGAATAAAGACTCTCGGGGGCATATTGGGATCTTGGTCTGTGCCTGAGATTCCCACTGACAGCAGTGGGAGATGTGTGTGTGAGCCAATGATGGTTTGTGGCCCATAGTTATTCAATGCCTTAAAGGCACAATACACTTCTGCCACTAAAGATTTCATTTACATATTCATTTTACATGGAGCTACCCAGTTCTTTCCCATAACAGTTCTTCAAAACATGCAGGAAAGGAGATTTGCTGCTGTTACAGTGCCCTATTGACCACATCTACAGAGTGACTTGGACTTGGGATGCTGTGTTGTCCCAGGGCAGAACTGGCCTTTGGAGCTGATGCTGAGTTAATGTCCAGGCTCCTACAGTGAAACGTGTGGGGAGTGGGATGTGACAGCCACTGTCTCTGTGACCTGAGCTCATTCACACTGAACTCAGAAGAGTAAGTGTTGTTTAAATCCTGCCCTGGGAAGGAATTTCCACATTATCTCAGGTGTGGGGTAAAGTGCTTCTGGCAGAGACCTGAACCTCTGGAGGGTGGGCGCCTGTATCATCAAAAGCTGAACCAGGAATGTTCCTTTATTAGAAAGCAGACTGGAAAGGGGATAGTGATGGTGCTTCCTCCACACAGCAGATGAGGAAGGGCTCCCTTGGTCAGGGTGGTCCATCCTCAGCTCTTGTGGGTCAGGACAGGCTCTGTGCCACTGCAGAGGGATGTTTCATCTTCCCAGGGTATTCCATGCCTTTTGCAAAGGAAAAAAGAAGTGATGTGCTTATATATTTATGAATATTTTCAAGCTTCAGTTAACCAGAGAGAAGGGGGAGACTGATGCAATGACCTAGAGATTGGGGAACTGAGGGGAAATTAGTTATAGGCAGAAATCCCAGGATCCAGTCTCTGCTCCAAGGTCTTCCTATGCATTTTACATTAACTGAGCACTGCAGAAAATGAAACTTCAGGTGATATTGCCTATAACAGTTAGCAGCATCTGCTTTTGCTGATTCACAGGGATTTGATTGATGCGTTTTAAAATTGCTTTGAGGTAGCAAAATCCACATGGAGTAGGAACTCAATATTTATTAAATAGAAATTTGTGGGCAGCTTCACATGATGGCTCCTAGCTTTGCAAATAGCATTCAGAACTGTTCTAAAATTACAAATTGCCATTTTTATGCATGGTACTGATGTAGAGATATACAAACCCATGATATCCCATTCAAATGTCTTGTTTTCATTTGCTTTTAGATCTTCCAGATTTTATTTTCAGGGCTAAGCTGTGATACAAGCACATTTTAGATCTTAGGCTGAATGGTTTCATCATGTTTGCACTTTTTTTTTGATAATATTCCAAAGTTTAGGTGAAGTTATTAATCTATTTCCAAAAAGAGAATTAAGGAAAATGTTTTTGAAAATGTTTTTGTGGTGTTCCCTTTGAAAAAGTTTTCTAGGTTCCATGGAATTCTGATCCTGAGCTGTGTCAGCATTTCCTAAGGGACAGAGTGTTGGAGAACAGTCTGTACTTCAAGCATTCACACTCCCCATTCTGTTTGAAAATAAAGGTGCAAAAACAGGGAGAGGAAGAGAGAGCACTGAAATTAAGGGCAAGAGGAGTTGAAATCATGCCTTTGAAATCATGCCTCAAATCATGCCTTTGGACTGATGCATGAGGAGAGCATTTCTCACTGATGGAAGTGCTAGAGTAGCAAAAAAGCTATAAGCTTTTTTTCATAAAGCTGGTTTAAGTTTTATCCAGACCTTGCTTTATCTATTATATTTTTCTGCAATTTCTGTGTGCTTTCAGCCTCTCTTAATAAGATAACTTTCAGACCCCAGGTGATGCTTCTATGTAGAGCCTTTGAGAAAAAAAAACCAAAAACCAAACTGGTTAATGGATTTTGCTGTGAAAGTCACAAAATTATGGAAAACTGGAATATTTATAGACGGACCTGCCAGAGAATTTACAGACAGCAAGGTGGTCTCATATTTGGTACAGAATTAAATCAAGCAACCAGCAGAATTTGTTCAACCTTTCTGTGAAATTGTAATGAATTGCATCAGGCATCAGCAACTCCTCTGCAGACCTTGTGGGGGTTTTTTTTGTTTTTTTTTTTTTTTTTTTTAAACATAGTTTTAAAACTTCATGGTGAAGTTTCCTGTAGACAAATACTGGAAATACTGCTTTTCCAACAAATGACCAACCTGTTTAAAAAAATGCAGTAAGTTTTCTCTCTCTATTTTAATTACACAAGCCCTACTGGCATATCCTCAGTGCTACAAATGAGCAGCAGGAAAATGAGAAGAGGGATCTTTGCATTTGAATCGTAAATGGAAAATGGGGATGGATGGAAGGAAGCCCTACCAGTTAGTGACTGATTTCTTTTTGGTGCAGCAAAACTTCTGTAAGACCTTTCCCAGTTCACAGGAGAATCATTGTCTGTTAGAACAGTTTCTGCATGCTGGGGGAGCCTGGTTGGAGCCCAGCTTTGCTGCCTCCCTGGAGGAAGAAGGGGAGATGCAGACCCACCCCTGAGCAGAAAGCCATTCTCTCTGTGTTTTGGAAGTGGCCAGGCACTGAAATATCTGGACTTCTGTTGCTTTTATGCTGGAACAGGGAATGCTGCAAGCCCTCTGAGAAGTTCTGGGGAGCTTTTGGGAGCTCTCAAGTCTGAATCCCTCTTTCTTTAAGTCTTGTGCTCTGCAGTTTGCCACAGCACCACTTTAAAACAGCTGATTTAAAGCCCAATGGCTGACACAACAGACACGCAAATGGAGCAAGAGATGGAGATAAAGCAGGGTCTGTTAGAGCAACTTGGTTTTGTCTGTTCAGGACACTAAATGTTATTCATTAAATATACCCCTGCAGCCACGATACAGACACTTTTATGACTGTACTCAGAGATGGCTGGAGTTGTGCTTCTTTAATGAATGAGAGTCTTCAGTGCTTTAAAAATATACACACTATTAAGGAAGGTAGAAAGTTTTACACTTACTTTTATTCTCTGCAATCACTGCCTGAATGAGTTCAGTTTAATGAGAAATTGATACTGTACTAATTCAAATATATTTAAAAAAACCCTGAAGTCATCCTGAGTTGAAGTCAACTCTAATTTTTCCCTGTAGAAGACTGATGAAAGGCAATGACATCAGCCTTGATAATAGCCCTTCCTTTAGCTTATTGTTAATGATCACCCTTGAATCAAATGCAGACTTGGTGGAATTCCAAGGACTTAAATGGAGCTGCATCAAAGATAAATTTTGCCCAGTTTAGATACCAGGAATATAAACATTGAGGCCCATGTCATGCCCAATGAGCCACTTACTGCACTAACAGATGCTTATTCTTGTTAGGACAATGGGAATTTAGTAACTCTGTCTTTCCCTCTTAGAAACAATTGCACAAATTTGCACATTTTAATAACTTCCCTCAGCAAGAGTAGTCCATCTGTATCATGGCTTTTTTACCTCCTTTTCAGTGTTTTGCCTATGTCAAGAGAAACCTGCATTTTGCAGGAATTATCACCATGCTAAGTACATATTGTCAAAGGAACTTCCTGCTGGGGTACATCTGTTGGCTTGATAAGAAAGTAGATACAGAATTATACCTACTCTACTGCAGCATGCTGTAAGGAGGTAACACAATTAACATAGGCTAATTAGTTGTATTTTACTCATGATATTTTATCATAAATATAAAACTGCCTAAACTGGTGAAAGCTTACTACAGGAGCATCCCTGGAAGGGATTTCTGATTTGCCTTCCTCCTATTCCTGTTTTAAAATGTAGAGAGAAGATACTTCCTTGGCTATTTAAAAGCATGGTTAGGTTCATCAGTTGGAATTGTTTTTGATGAGGTTATTGCTCTAGTTCCACTGGTTATTATCACCTGAATATATTCCCTTTTAGTCACATTAATATTTGCTAGAAATTGAAGATTAATCAGACGAACTCCACAAGCAGCTATTATTTACAGTTTGAAATTAGGAGGAATTGCTTGGGAGAAAAGTTATTCTATAGCTGAAGTCTGTATTGCAGTACAGGAATGGAATGTGTAGAGCTAAGGGATCCTGAACTCTGGAATTTCCTCATCTAAGAAAGCTTGACTTTATGATGTTCACATTTTGAGGTGGATTTCTGCAAAATCTTAGAAGTCCAGAGTGGGAAGGGAAAGTTTTTTCAGCTTGTACTGGTGAATTGGGATTGAAGAGTTTTATTGCTTCAACTCAGAATTTACAATACTCTGAGCTCTAAGTTCATTTAGGTGTAATTTTGTTTGCTGTGGCGCTCAGCTCTTCAAATCTTTGTGTCTATTTGATGACAGTGCACTGATTAAATAAAAGAATCATAAAGATTACAATGACAGAGCAATAGTTTCTGTTAATTGAGGTGCTTACATAATCACCACGACTTACAAGTAGATTTCAAGCAGCAGACCTGAGTCACACCTGTATATGAAATACTTATCTACATGACTTAGCAATTACTGCAGTTATTTAATAGTGGTGCTTTGGATAAGGAAAAGGAATGCTGAGAACTACAGTAAATAAGTTCTTTGTATATCTCAGTTGACAAACATTTTTGAAGTTCAATAACCTTCAGGGAAACCTTTTTTCAGTTGATTTTCTGCTCTGTTTTTAAACTTTTTTACAACTTATGCATAATTTTGTTTCTGTGCAAAGTGTTTTTTTTTTTTTAACAAATGACATGGATTTCATATTTGACAAAATAAATGTGTAGCTTTTGGAGTATTTTAGAGAACTAAATGTCATTATTATGCTTTTCCCTTTTCTTTTTTTGTAACACCATCTGTTCAGTAAACATCAAAATGGATTGATATGAAACTTAAAAAGTTTATAACAACAACAAAATAATCCATGACAGATTATATAAGAACAAGTCATTAAAATGGCCTATAAAAGGACAACCGTCTGTAGCACTAAAATAATCTTTCTATTGAAGACAGTAATAACTTTCTAAGTCAATGACAATTTTGAATTTACAGCATAAATAGTAATCATGTGCACCAAATAATTGGAATGTATTTTTTGTAATTAATGAACTCCTCTCCCCCACCATTACTGTTGTGAAGAAGCAGAATTAATAAAAAATACACATGTATGCTTAATAATAATTTGTATATTTTCTCCCAAGCTCACATAAAGCAATTATAAGTTCATGAAATATATTATACGTAACTCTAAGTCTGAAGAAAATAAGTTTGTGTTTATGGAAAAAGTTTCTGATGCCCTCTGTCACTCTGAAAATCTTGGCAGTAGGCAAGAAGAGTGAAAAATGCTGAGGCTGCAGCTTCAGTAAAGATTCAGATGCGCATAGATCCCCTCTTGGAGAGGCCAGTGGGTGTTTTCCGAACAGAGAACAGCCAGCAGATGTCCCAAGAGGAGAATATCTGTGAATTATTTTAATTAAAAAGGTACCTGTTCATAATGATTTGATTTTTTTGACCTGTTCAAGGGCATGTTATAGGGAAATGTCTACTTTTAGTTGCACACAACCTCTGCCTGAGAACCAGCAGCTGCCTCTCTCACGCCAGGATGCTGTGGTCACCTCTGATGATTTGTGTCTTGCTGGAGGTCTCCACCCTCTAACAGATTGATCCTGTTGGGAGTTGATTTAATTCCTTGTACATGAAAATTTATGTTCTTGGACTTAAAGCAACCCTTGTAATTCACTTTCAATGCAAAAAAGAATTCACTGAATAGAAGGTATTACCTTTACTTCTTTTATTAGGCATATAGTTAAAGCTTTTAATCTCCAAAGTACTTTAAAAATGCTAATTAACCTTCACAAAATTTCCCTCCCCTTAATGGTAGGTGGCACACGAATGACTCCCTGCTACATTATAATCCAGCCATTTCAGTAATTAGTTTTGAAGTACAGCACATGAACTAATTAGAAAATTGTGCAACTACCAGGCACCTGTTGGCCACAAATGCCTGGGAACTATCCAAAAATGTCACGTACTTTCAAGTGATGCTGTAGCTGTGTACCTCATGGAGTAATTAATTTTTTGTATGCCTTGAGATGGGTCTCTGGGAGTCAGCAATATGGGAGCTTTCCTGCTTCCCAGCTCCCACTGGGCCTCTGGAAGTGTCTCTCAGTGTTGGAGAGCTCTGAGGACCCTGGAGGGCTGTGCCAGGGAGCTTTTATTTTTTTATTTACACATTTTATTCATTGTGTGTATTGTGCACAGGCAGAGCTGTGGCCAGGAGCCTTTCCTGACTGGGGGCACAACAGGCTGGGGCCACAGCTGGGTGGTGTCACTAAGCAGGGGGGACAGATCACCCCCAGTTTTCAAGCAGAGCCCAAAGCCATCCCAAGGCATGCGGAAAAGGAAGCTTGGCCAGATGCTTCAGCTTTCCCTCTTATGAGGGAGGTTTTACATTCCTGGTAAAGGGGAGGCACAGTAGGTCTATGGTGAATGCTTTTAGCTTGTAAAGTTATTTTTCTTTGTTCTCAACTGTAAAGCAGAAATGAAACTTGCAACTAATACTGAGCACTTGGAGTGTGCATTACCTGAGTACGTAAGTGCTGGCTACAAAAACACTTCACCCTGTCTGCTCTTGCTGCTGGGTCTGCTCTGCTGAAATAAAGTTCCTTGGTGTTTCTCAAAGCCTGTTTTACTGCCAAACAAGTGAGCTCTAATTCCAGTTCAGAAGTTTGTCTGGATTGAATAAGCAATAGCCATGTTTTTGTAACATAAATTTAATTAAAGAAAACTATCTCCAGTCAAACAGTTCTTGCCCTAGAAGATGGAGCAAGCAAATCTGGCTTCATTTGGGGGTCAGAGCTCTCAAGGACAACAATCTGCTGCTTTGTGCTTTTCATGTTTTCTGTTCAATGCACAGCCAAGCAGAACAGCCTGGAAGTGGAAATGGAGTGTTTCACTTCTGGTTTGCTGCAGCGGCACAGTCCTGATGTCTTACTGGCACTTTCAGTGTGGGTGATGCTCTGATTTTTAATAGCATATGAGACAAACTCTGTTGTTCAGATAAGCACAGCTGAATTCCAGTTACTTCCTGTGGTAGGGTAGTGAAGCTGGTTGCCTTTATCCATGTTATGGTATTGTGTACAGCCTAGGATAAATCCATTTATAGCATGGATTGTGACATGTGGGAATGTCATATCACTGGTTTTTGTCTGAGTTGAAGAAGTTTAAAAAGTTTCTCTGATATTCTGGCTTTGAAGATAGATCTGATTTCCTCCATTTTAAATTCAAATAGTTTTGTGTGGTCATGGTTGTTATTGCTGTGTTAGTTTTCCATATCTCAACATCCAGTTGCAGACAGTGTACAATGATCACTTCCAACATTTTGGCATTTCCTTTTTCTCTGCTGCCCAAACATCTCCCCAAAACTCAGTGGTAAAATCCTGTAAACAATATTATTTCACACTAAAACAAAAATCATTGCTTCTATTGAAGATAGGAGTAAACTGTTTAGGACATTTTTCCAGAATTTGTCATGTCAACTTTCAACAAATTTGTTCAGTTGTTTTCCAAGATGAAATATTTTGACTAGTTTTGCACATTGATGCCTAGCTGTGGACTTTGTATCCTTTCAGGCATGTGCTGAATCTGTTATTTAATTTTGGAATTCTTTGAATTTTTTTTTTTTTTTTTTTTTCAGTGAGAGAACAGTCCCCATTCTTCTATGCTGGCAGAATTATGTTGGTGCCAGTTTGTGTAGAAAGATTTTGTCGTCCTGAAATTCACTACTTCACAATCGAGCCGTTCCTCTCTCTGCCTTCCAGCGTCTCTCCAGCAGAGGTTACTGGGTTTCAGGAGCTGCCTGGTCAAATCAGGCTGCCTGGAGCAGTCCTTGCCCTGAGAGTAGAAGGGTTTGCTCTTGTTGTGTGGTGTGAGTTTTTCTCAATTACAGGGATTTTCTTTTCTTAAGATGGTGATTTTTCTATCTGTGAGGGTTGAGGTTTCCTGTGGATGTTACATAAACTTGATACAAAATTAAGCTTTGAAACTTAATATTTCTGTGCTTTTACTTTCCATACCTTCAAAAGAAAGAATGATTTTTTTTTTGGCCAGAAAATCACAGAGACTCTCATGTGCATTCCCTTGAATCACTTACTCTCAACCTTCTTCCTGAAATTAATCCTGTCCTCATCCCCAAGAAATAAAAATCAAAATAAGTATTGAAGATAGAATTTTTTTAAACTTGAGATTGTATTTACTCCCATACAGCTGTGTTTCTCCACATTTGTTTTTTTATTTAGTGTTGAGTGCCTCTAAGGTTTTGTGGACCTCGGTGTAAGACTTCTTGTTGATCAGTAGTTTTGAAAATATAATCTTTTCCTTAAGTAGGCATTAGACATGTATATTATACTAACATATACTTAAATAACTAAGTAATTTTAATCTTTTCAGTACCAATAATCAGCTATGAAGCATATTAGAGACCTGTCACAACAATAAAAGCCTTTTTTGGTTTTTTTTTCTCCTACTTGTTTAGTAACAATAATTTTTAATTCTCACCTGCTGTGCTGCACTAATTTAATATTGCTGAATTGTGGTTGATTGAAACTGTAAACTTTAGCAGAGAATTTAGTGCTTTAATATTATTAATGAATTCAGTATTGGATTTTCTAAGCACTCACCGAATGAAAGAAGCAATAAATTAGGAGCTGTTTAGTTTAGTTCTTCAGCACTGGCTTTGCAGGGGGTTCACTGGAGGTGATTTTATGGAAAAAGCTTCTGAGCAGCTAAGGTAGATTTTCTCCCTTTCTTCTTTCCCCTTTTCCTTAGACAAGCTGAATTATTTAGGGTGTTGGTCAAAGAGGGCAGGATGATAGCAGTGGCTGTTCCTTAGGAAAGTAAAAGAATTTGAGAAGCTGTAAAAGCTGCTGGAACCACTGTTAATTCAGGATGTGAGTTATCATGGTCCTCTTACTACCTCAATGTCCTCATCTTGGTTGCCCAGGGAAAGTTGGGCATTTTCAGTCATGCCTGGGTGTCAGTAATGGTTGTGATAGGAAAGACTTTGAAATTTTTTTCACAATATTTATAGGGTTGATCCATCTAGTATTTAATGGATATTTGCCTGTTTAGTAAGTTTTTAAGTGTGACAACAGCAGTAAAAAAAATAGTGCACTTGGTTTTGTGAGAACCTGCATCCTGTCAAAGTGATAACCTCATCTGATTTCTAAATTCCCATGATCCATAGAAGAATTTATATTTATATTTATTTAATTGTATATTAATTTATATAAGTGGGCCCCAGCACTTTTGTTTATAATCATACTAGGTAAAATACTTCCTTAGGTATTCACAGCACAAAACAGACATAGTGCTTGGTGGCACTTGCACACAGCACTAATGCTGTCATCTCAGGGCATTCTCAGACTTTTCTAACGCGTTGTGTGATGTGTGATTGTCACCAGCTTCTCCTCACAGCTGACTGGGTAACAGGATTGTAGATACTTTGGGTAAGGTAGGTCTTGAAAGTTCAAGAGCAAAAGTTGGCTGATTCATGTGTGATGAGTAATCCTCTAGAATTGGTCATCACAAGTAAAGGTGACAGGTGCCTCTTACTAATTCACAGTCTGTAGTATATTTGCAAAATGAAGCTTATTAAATTTTAGCTTATCATTTGGGTGACAGGGAAATTAATGTAAAAATATTAATTTTTTCACCTGCAATAAACCTGTAACTAATTAGCAAATTTATGACTTGCCTCATGTGGTTTTCATGGTGTTTTGAGGTCTGAGAGTTCCTTTGTCATGTGTCCAGTCCTTGCTTTGGCAGAGATGAGCACGGAGGTCATTGTGCCATGTGTTACACACTGGCCTGGATTTGCTTAGTCCAGAAAATTACTTAGTCCAGAAAATTTATGCAAATATGCAGGTGCTGACATTCCACACACTCTTGAGAACTTTATTTATTTTCTTTAATGATGTTTTTAATCAGAGAAAAAGATTAATCTGTATTAGCCTGAGGGCAGACTCAGTGAAAATGACACGACCAAACTGGGTCACTCGCTTGTTTTAACTCCTTCATGGTTTATTTATGCAGAAACCCTTGGGTGTTCTTGCACAGGCTGAGGCCCCACTTGCACCCAGGATGCCCCACTTGTGAGATGAGGAACATCAGCTCTGCAGCCCTGGGCAGCTGCACACAAAGCTGGGTGTGCTGAGCAGGGCTTTCCTTGCCCCCAGGCAGGAGCTGCCCTCACCCACAGCATCTCCTGGCTGACACTTGTATCACCTAGTGGCACTTGTATCATTCTGCTCTTGGCTAAGACATGTTCACTTCTTGGCTCATTTTTTTTCCCTTTTCTTGTAATACTCAAAAACCAAACAAATAACCACTTGCTAGTTTATTCTCTTACCTTACACTTACCCTTTTTTCCTGCATTGTCCTTTAGCTTAAAGGTTCTTGCCTCCTTTAGTCATTTCCTATCCCATCTCCATCCCTTATGGCAGAGATATTACAAGAGCTGAGATTTCTTTTCAGCTCCTATTCTGCTACACCGAACAAATCTGAGTTTTCCAATAATGAGATAGATTGAATAAACACTTAAGAATTTGGCAATAAATTAAAAAATGAGCATTGGTGTTCTCTAGCCCAGTTAAGATTATCTTGTGTATATCTTGGTAAGTCACTTAGATTTACTTAAGTACAATGTAAAATGCTATAACCTCTTCCCTTACTGCTTCCCTAAAAAAATAGATAGAACATTTCTTATTTAATTAAGCAGAAGTTTTGGCTAAGATAAAAATGGCAACACAACTTTCCAGGCTGTGGAAGCCTTTTAGGATTCTACACTAGTTTAAGAAGCTGGTCATAGAAGATAACTTGGGGTCAAACTACTTTGTTTTTCCCTTGGTTTTGGTTGAGTTCTTAGAATTTTTTTTTGTCTCTCAGAAGAAAGTAAATGGTAAGGCTCCCAGATATCTCAGATATGATCCAAACTATCCATAGCAAGAATACACAGACATCCTATTAACTGCTGTGGCTTATCATGGTGTTCAGAGAGTGCTCACCTGCCCAAGGAGTGCTAAGTACTGTGTAAGGCTACAAGATTCAGGGGTGCTGGAGAAAGGTTTTGGTTTCTTTATTTTTTTTAAGACAGAATGAGACTAAGGAATATGATAGGTGTCTTTGAAACCTGACAATATTTTAACAGGCTAGAACTAAAGCCTGTTTAAGCTTCCCCTTTTGCTTTTGCATAAATCTGACAATTTTTGAGCTTAGCACCTTTTCCAATCTAGGTCTCATTATAGAACTGCTGAAAGAGAGCTTTGTAATAGGAATTGATTGCAACTTGAGCTCGAGAGCAGTTACTTCCTTTCCATAATGTTCTTTTCTCCCCCCTTCAGTTTACTCTTTATTAAATCATTCTCTCATGCTGCCTGTTTGACACAGGCACAGTTGTGTTGCTGCTGGCCCATAACAAAACATTTGTGGCACAGGTGGTTTGGGGAGAACGGGAGCTCCTCTCGGGCCATCAGCTGCTCAGTGCTTTGATGTCTGGAAGACAGCTTTCTTAATTTCATTAGATAGAAGGTGGTCCAGAAAATTAGATGTGCTGACGATTCTAAGCAGCTAGTTATAGGCTGGTTATCAGTTAGTCCTTGTAGTTTCCTGACAGCAAATTTTTTAAAACTTAAACATTCAGAAAAATAATGAAAATCAGGTAGAGCATTTAATATGTAATGAGATGAGGGCAGCTTTTATGCTAATATTCTGGATTTCTTTTCCCTCTAGTTAGGCTAAATTTTGTCCAAAAATCATCACCATCACTGTCCCTTTTTAGAGAGAAGAGGAATATAATAAAAACTAAGTGGATTTTATGCTTTTGTGCTTTGTCTTTCTCCAAAATTTTTCTGATATAACTCTGCTTTGGTTGCATTTGTCCAGCATGATTTCAGTATTGGCCTTTTTTACCTTTATGCTTCAACAAGCCTATTTTCCCCTTGTTTCTGTTTTCTGCTTTTCTGCTAATAGCTGTTCCAGTAAATGGGTATCATGCTCCAGAACCTTCACTCATGTTTCTTTGGCTGAATTTACTGTAAGGCAAACTTATGATTCCCCAGCTGTCACAGCAGCATAGTCCTTACAACCTTTGTCTGATGTAGTGGAAATGCTTTAATTTCACCATGGAAGCCTGTGAGAATGAGGATGTTCTTTGATTCTGCAATAGTATGGGGAGTCTTTTTTGATTGTAATTTTTTGGTTGTTGCTGTTGTTGGTTGTTTTTTTGGTCTTGTTTTTGTTTTTGTTTTCTTTAATACACAGTAGGAGGTGGCAATGTCTATAGTTTTCTGCCTTTAGTCTAAGGAACTGTTACTCATACTTATCTCTATTGTGCTTTATATACTGAACTTCTTCATTCCCTGTGTTCAGGCACATTGCCTTTAGCACAGCATACTGACCAAAGGTTTGAGAGCCCTTGACTCAAAACTAGTTGTCCCTTTTGCTATGTGCAGTAAGTTGCATGAACAGCAGTCTCTAAGCTTCACACCCTGCTTTCTTTATGGTGCACTATATTTGTAAACATGTTTCTTAACTTACTTCAAAACATGTTTGTTCTGCCTCATTTATTTGCAGATAACTTACTGTCTCTTGGATCTTTAGCTTCTTGTTCTAATGATTGCTTTGAAATATTATTTTAATGAACCCATGTAACACATCATTGTATTCTTTTTTTTGTGGTTGGACTGCTAATGATACCCATCCATTAAGTAAATGGTTTTGTAAGCAATACAAATGTAATAAATAAAGTTAGTCGGCTCTTTTTTACCACTTCTGTGCTGATAGGCATACCACATGCTGGGGAGGTAATGTTTCATGACCAGAATATTTCAGGCTCTAGGCAGCCTGCGAATTTTTGTGTTTAGGTTCAGCCAAAGAGCTCCAGAGAACTTCCTGAGCTATGATTTATGTATGCAACAGTTTATAATTTTGAATCTGGTTGTAATGTCCCTTGGGAAGTGATCCTGAAGGGCAGAGAAGTCCAGGAAGGTTAGAAATTGTTAAAGAAGGAAATCTTGGATGCACAGGATCAGGCTGTTCCCATGTGCTGGAAGAGGAGCCGACAGGGAATGAGACCAGCCTGGCTGAACTGAGAGCTTTGGCTGGAACTCAGGAGAAAAAAAAAAAAAAAAAAAGAGAGTTTATAAATGTTGGGAAAAGGAATAAACAATGCAGGAGGTATACAAGGGTGTCATGAGTTTATACAGGGAGAAAATTTAAAGGGTCAAAGCCCAACTGGAACTTAATTTGGTTACTGCCTTAAAAGGCAATAAAAATATTTCTGTGAATATGTTAGCAACTAAAGGAGGCTCTGGGAGAATCTCCATCCTTTATTGCATGGGAGGGAAAACATCATCACAAAGTATGAGGAAAAGGCTGAGCTACTTCTTTGTTGCAGTCTTTAAGGGTGACAGCAATTGTTCTGTGGGTACCCAGCCCCCAGAGCTGGAAGGCTGGAATGGAGAGTAGAATGAAGCCCCCGTAACCCAAGGTCAGTGACCTGCTCCATGCCACCACTTGGACACACACCGCTCTGTGGGGTTGGATGGGATCCACCCGAAGGCACTGAGGGACCTGCTGGAAGTGCTGACTGAGCCACTTTCCATCAGTTACCAGCAGTCCAGGCTAACTGGGGAGGTCCCAATCAACTGGAAGCTGGCAAACATCACACCCATCTACAAGAAGGGCTGGAAGGAGGATCCAGGGAATTGTCAACCTGATCTTGATGCTGGGAAAAGTCATGGAGCAGGTCATCTTGAGTGCCATCAAGTGCCATATGCAGGACAATTAAGGATCAGGCCCAGCCAGGGTGGGTTTAGGAAAGGCAGGAACTGCTTGACCCACTACTGAGTGCTGTGGATGTGTCTACCTAGACTTTTGTGACTACACTACTGATTCATGGCTATAAATAACATCATTTCTTTAACCAGAAAGGGTTAACATTATGACAAGCTATCTCTTAGTTTTACTATTTCTAACATGAGCACTTACAGTGATAACTCAAGGTGGATAGCAGGGGTTAATGATTAGAATAAAGCCGTGGCTCCTGCCATCCTAAATGAGGAATTTTCTAAATGAAAAGAGGTGTTTCCTTTGAGTTCTTGAGAGATCAATAACAAATGTCACTGTAAAACTTCTAGGGATGTGCCAAGAGCATAAAAAAATCAAGCTGCTTATAAGTTATAAATGAGACCTTTGCTTGAACTACTAGAGATGATTCCCTAATGAGATTCACATAGCTTGATTTATTTTTTAATATATTTTAATTCTCTAAGGATATCAAAAATCTGTAAATTACAGCTCTGGAATGTAATCAGACTTAGTCATGAGAAGGCAAGGTTTAACCACGCATATGGAAATGACATAATATTTTACCAGGTAATTATAAATGAAAAATTTAGGTTGAAAGGATGGGTCAGAAGTTCTTTTTGAAATGTTATTAATTCACTGAAGAAATGAGAGTTACTATAAAAATTATTGTTTTATCTCTTTTGGAGAAAATAGTGCCTTTGCACTACTTCCAGTGATTTAGTAAGATTTAATCCAGATGGCACAGCAAGTGTTCACTTCCCCTAGAATTTTGAAGCCTGCCCCCAAAGATGAAAATTGACTTATTAATGTTTTATGAGGTCTTCTACAATCACTACTAATTTTGGAGCAGGTGGAGGGCAAGCATTGTCAGCAAGAATGCTTCTACTGCCCCTCCTTTTTTTTTTCTTCTTTTTTTTCCTTTTTTTTTTTTGAATAGCATTTTAACATGATTGCCTCAGGCATTCATTCAGGGAAAGCATAGGGGTGATGGAAAATGGCAATTTTCATGTATTCCACACATTAGGATGATTTGGGAAAATTATCCCATTTTCTAAATGTCTTACCATCATGAATTGCACAGAAGATTAGAGTTTGCTTTGATTGAATGGCATTTTTCTTAGGTTTTGACTGTTCTGAACTCTAGTGTCTTCTTGACTGGGAATTGAAATACAGGGCAGGCTGCAAATTCTGGGTTAAAGTTTTTGACTAGTGGAATTTTAATTTTTTTCAAACATCCTTCTACAATGCACTTAAGAAAGGCAATACAAATTCAGGTGGCATTTCAGGTTGATGCAAATTAGATTGAAATGTTATCCCAAAACTTCTGCATTTTGGTGAAGAGAGAAATTAAGGTGAAGTTAAAACAGAGTTGATAATTTTCTTGTGTACTGCATGGAGATGTTAGGTCCTGGGCATATCCTGAAAGAAGAAATCATTCAGGATCTTATCTATGATACAGAGATACAGATTAAGCACACAATGCAGAAGTTTTGGGTTGGTTAGGAGATGCTTGCTCTCTGAATTGACTCTTCTGAACCTCTGAATCCCTAAGTTGTTTTTTTTTTTGCAATCCATGAAACTCAGATTTTTATTTATTTATGTCTAAATACAATACATCCTACAGTTTCAAAGATGCTATCCCAGGAGATGCATTAATAATGGAGAGGTGTCCTACTCTCCAGACATAGGATTCAAACATCTCAGGAAGAAAAATAAAGCCTTGAAACTATTGGAAAATACTAAGATCTTTTTGCTTTGAGTCTTAGAATGACCATATTTTTCTGATTCTGTTCAAAGCTGCTAACTTAGAATTGCCATCAGTATAGGGGTGTGTGCAGAGAAATTTGGTGTTTGCTGATAAACTGGAATGTATGGTTAAAAGACAAAAAATACACTAATACACTTCATTGAGGACCTTTCCTAAATGACAATTAATTACTCTTTCAAGGTTTTTGGCTTTTTTCCCCCCAGAGAAATGCTGAACTGCTTAACAGTAATTTGGAGTTGGCAGACCATGGACACTTTCCTGTCTGCCCTCCTTCTGCTGGCCAGCTTTTGTTGGAACATTGCAGGTTTCCTATTTGGAAGTGAAGTGGGAAATGTTGTCCTTTAAATTTTAGCTGTCGTGTCGAATTAGGTCAGAGTTTACAGCGTGCCATGGCACAAAGTGATGCAGTGTGTTATGAACAGAGCCTGCTAAATGTGTGTGCCTTCTGCTGCCAGTTGTACATTATTTGAGAATGAACTGACTTTCTGCTTATAAATCTTCATTGGATTCATAGCTCTCCTGAAAAGATGAATAGTGGGAATTACTGGGTCCTGCAATGTTGCAAATCACTTGTGTTGTTTGACTGTTCTGTTGAAAAATCTATTGCAGTCAACAGCTCCAGTTTTCTGGAAGGTGGAGGTCTGTGCAGAGCACTGAATCACTTAATAAAATAATTTCTGTGCAGGAGAGTTAAGCATAACACAATTTGAAGCCCCAGAGATTTTACAGGTGGCTTTACTGATTTACTGATCTACAGAAATGATTGAATTGCTCTCAAAAAGGTGAAGAAAAGGTAGGCTTTGTTCTTTCATGTAAGCAGAAGATTGTGAAGGAGAACTCCACCCATTAGAAAAGTGGAGCTCTTCTGTTACCAGTCCATTAAAACAATCTGTTAAACATGCTGGCAAGAGAAATCCATGATATTGCCCTTTTTAGGCTGCTGGTTCTGTGACTGGAAAAGTCATTCCCTGTGTCAAACTTCAACAAAGGAATTTATGAGTGGAAAAAAAAATTAAAAATAGATCCTGCTCCACCTTCCCTTAAGGATTCAGAAGATGAGAAAAATGCATTGATGTGCATTTAGAACTATTTTGGCCACACTCTCCCCTACCTTGGATATGAATTGAAGGGTGAAACCCATATCCAGAAAAAGAACCAAAGGCAATCATGTACCTCAGGCACAATGTCCTGGTGGAGGTCTTATGTCAGATATGGAAAATCAGTCCAGTATTGGACTGTACTAGCTGGGATTTATTTTTGTTTGCCATACATGGTGTCAGGTGTGATATTGTCACCCGTGTTTCCTGCCACCACTGGCTGATCAGGAATTGCTCAATGCAGGAGACAACAACTCGACACAGGGATGCAGAGGAGTGCCAAGGCCAGTGGAAGAGCCTTGGAAATAGAAAAGCCAAATGGCTTTTATGAGCCATATTCCTCACAAGCCAGAGTTATTGCTTAACCTGATTCCTGGGGTTTGTGGTGTGCTCAAAACAGGGAGTGTGTAACAACAGGTGTCATAAAAAACGTTCTGAATGAGAGGTTGCACTTCAGCGTTCCTGGCCTGCCGTGGGACAATGACCCAGCCACACTCCTTATCTTGTGTCAGGAAAAACAGTGCAAAGCTCTGGATTAAGCTCCTTGAGGTGCCAGTGAAAACTGAGAGCTTGTCTGCTTGTTTGTCATGGTAGTTTAGATAAATTTGAAAGATAGCATGACAGGATTCAGAATAAGAGCAGATAAAGAAGTTCTGGCTAACAGCCTGTCTATCACTTAATACTCTGATAAACCAGCAGCACTGACTTTCACGGCTGTAGGTGAGGCTGCTGAGTGCATAATGGCTGCTGTGTTTATTTGGCAACAAGAAGCACTTTGCTCTCCTTTAGCATGCCACCTGCTGCTAAAGGCTTTGCTGTCTCTGTCTTTAATATGTCGATGGCAATTCTATACCTCAAAAAGGTTATTATTACTGTTAAAGAGAAATGGAAATGTGTGTATATGAACCAGAAAAGCCTGTGTGTGCATACACACATTGTAGATGTTTATTATTCTGCACCGTGGACTAAGAAACTGTATAATACACTGCCTTTTTTTTTTTTTTTCCAATTTGGACTTAGTTTCTCTGCATCTCTCTTTAAAATGGGATGTTAAAAAAACTAAAAAACTAACCATGGAAATGTATATTGTTATTTATATAATGATGAAATGTAATGGTCCAAACCAAGTATTTGAATTTAATCACATTTAAATATCTGGAAAGAGATTATCTCCTGCTCTAAAAATCATCCCATCAGAAAGTGCAAAGTCCATGAATGACTATGAGAGCAAAAGACCTGAGATCTAAAGGGTCAGCAGATTTGGTCAAGGTTAAAGATCAGCCTCAAGACCTTCATGGCTTAAGTGAAAAGAAAATTATTCTCCCCATAATAGTGAATTTCTTTGATTTGCATGCAAATCAGGAGAACTAGAAGGGACATTTGGTTGAACTTGATTCATTTGGCTAAGATATGCTTGGTTCCCTGTTGCTGTTTCCATTGAATTTTCAGCTGCTTCCACAGAGTGAAGAGGCTCCAGGGCAGTCCTCAGAGCTCCCCTCTGCCAGGAAACCACTGACTGCTGGGCTGTTCCCTGACAACAACCACGAGTTTCCTTTGGCAGCTTTGTGATTTTAGCCTTTAGCACCTCCTGTGTGCAGGTGATACTGGTATTAGATGTGTTTTCTCTGTATGTGCAAAATGTGTGGCAGGGGCTTGAACAACATTGCTCAGCACATTCACCACAAACAATTCCCTGGAGCTGTCCTTTGACAAGACCTGACAGGTAGGGAGGATCAACAGGCTGGGAAGATAACAGCAGGTCAGCTTAGCCTGCTATGGGCTGATCTCCATTTTTTTTCTTGGCCAAACAGAGATGGCTTAAGATTCCCAGCATTTCTCCCTCTGACACTTCCAAGGAGACTCACTCCATTTTGTAATTTTATATACTAATATGTTATTTAATAGATTCACTGATGAGCAAGTAAATAATTCAGTGTTGTGTTGTGTTTGTGGAACCACAGCTGCTTAAGAGGGATGTTTCTAAGTCCAGTAAGTCAAAACCAAAAGATTTTGAAATAATAGCCATGCTTGAACTGAAATTAAAATATTTGCATGTTGAGTCACCCCAAGGAGCATAATCCACCTGTCTAGATCATGCTTGCTGTGACTGATTGACAGTGCACTGCTCTGCCTTTTTTCTTTTTTCAATTAGGAGAAAGTCCACTAACCACAAGGAAGTCCCTGTTCTTAGACATCCCAGAGTAGCAATTTGATGAAGTTAAGAACAATAATGAATAATAAAGAGATGAGAATATAGAATATCTCCCCTCCCCCCCCCCCCCCCCCCCCCCCCCCCCCATCTGAGGTAATTTACCAGGTGGATGAAAGCAAAGATCTCAAGGCCTTTCTGGGCATATCTTTCAGGCAGCACAATGCAGATAATTTCAGCTATTCATGTGATTTACTGCTCTTAAGAAACAAAGAATCATCCATTGCTGGGTTGGGTTCAGATAAGTGGTTTTTGTTGTGTTGGTTTTGTTTGTTGTTTTGGTTTGGTTTAAAAAAAAATAATTCTGATAGGATTTTTTTTCTTATTGTGAGCCCTAAAGACAGAAAAGAGTGTTATAAGGCTCTGGGAGAAATGGTGTGGAGTTTGGGAGGTTAGAGAATGCCGACAGAGCAGCAGACCTAGTAAGGCTTGAAATCTGCTTTTGAGTGCCTGACAGGCAGGTCACAAGTAATGTGTTCTCTCCAGTTAAAGGATAGGGACATTGGAACCCACTGGCTTTAGACACATCTTGATTCAATTTTCTGTCTAAATATGATGATTCAGTAGAGCATTTGCTTTAACATTTTTGCAAAGTTTATGCTGACTTAGATTTTCTGATTTTCTAGTGAGGTGTCAGATATGTAAGTGGATTACTTACTCTTCTTCCTGGCCCTAAGCAACTGCTTGTCAGTCAATGGGATCCAATCTGTTATGAGCCATTTTCCTCACAAGCCTGAGTTATTTGCCTTACATGTGCATGCAGTACCAAGCTGAACCTATGCTTTCTTTTTTTCCTACTTTATAACCTTTCTATATAGAGCATTTTATGCATGTTTTAACCCCAGAATTGGTGCCATAGTCTGAATCAGATACTTCAATGTAATTTTTAAGCTATTTCATTTATCACATTATGGGGTCACAGACCAGTTCAAAACATCCTAATTTCCAGAGGCTGTTGCCCTGGAGCCTTCATAGCTCACCACATCTAAAAGAGTGTACCCAAAAGAATGACTGTGTTTCCTTTTCATTTCCTCAGGATCTGAGATACAGAGATGATGTATGATTCTGAAATGAACACAAAAGAGGTGTTTAAGAGGTGTTAAGAGGTGTTTAACACAATTAGAGGTGTTTAATAAACCCATCTGAACTCCATAGAGGAGGGCAGAAATTAGGCAGAAGACTGTTTTTGTCTTGCAACATGTGATGTAGGATGGCATTACCCCATTGCAAAGCTGACAAGAAAGGCTGTCCTGGAACATGCAGCTTGTAGACAGAATCTTGTAATATCCAAGAACAGCTGAATCATGGGATCAACAAATGGTTTGGCCTGGAAGGCACCTTTAAAGATCATCCAATTCTGACCCCCTTCATGGGCAGGAGCACCTTCCACTAGACCAGGTTGCTCCAAGTCCTGTCCAACCTGGCCTTGAACACTTCCAGAGGTCGGGCATCTACAGCTTGTGTGGGCAATCTGTACCAGGGCCTCCCCAGATTCTCTCTCAAGGAGAGACTTTCTTCTTCCTCTCTGATGTAAATCCAGCCTCTTGGAGTTTAAAGCCATTAGCCCTTGTCCCATGACTCCATGCCCATGTATGAAGTGCCTCTCTCTCTCTACCTCTCTTGTGGCCCCCTTCAAGTACTGCAAGGTGCTGTAAGGTCTCCCCAGAGCCCTCTTTCCTCCAGGCTGACTCTAGAGCAGAGGTGCTCCAGCCTCCTCTGGACCCACTCCAACAGGTCCATGTCCTTCTTATGTTGGGGGCCCCAGAGGTGGATGCAGTGCTCCAGGTGGGACCTTATGGGAGCTGAATAGAGGGGAGAAGGAAAGACTCTTCTAAAAGCTTGGAGTTTCAGAAGGGGATTGATACCTTGCACCATGCATTTGGTTTGAACAATTTTAAGCTGACATTGATGAAGAATCCAAAGCTTCCATAATAAAATAATGGGGAGGATGAAATAAAAGATTTAATCATTCCTGTAGTTGCTGAAGTTATTTGGTTAGTGTATTTTGCCATATTTAACTTGGAACTTAGATTAAAACTGAACTACATCCCTATAAACATAACACTACATATCCCAGTCATAGTCTCTATCAATAAAATACCAAAGAGTTTTCAGCTGGAAGACATTCCCGGGTTTTGCCATGTTTTTAGAGCAGATACAAATGCACAGATTGCTGCTGATTTAAAGCATGTGGAAAAAGCCCATGGAGATTTATATTTCTTTCATGATTGAATGCTGGTACTTGGTGTTATGTGGAAAAGCAGTCACTTGGTTTAATAGTTGCACAGCTGGTGTTATCTGAAAAATAATCATTATGATAGAAAGCACACATTTTTCATGTTTTTTGTCAGGTCTGTCAGAATATGTTCTGTGCTAAGTCTACACACTCCATCTGACATTCCTAAAATTAATATATTAACATAAAATACTTTTAAGAATGTCAGTTATAAAATGTGACTGTAATTGAAACATAACAGAGTATGGCTGTGTGAAACAAAGCAATTTGCAGGACCCATAAAGTGAGAAAGTCACTGTGATCCGTGTTTAGAAACAACATAACATTATTGTCTGGGAAGCAAGTGACAAATTGCAAGAATTAAAATTATGCATAACCAGTTCAGCTTGGTAATATGCACTGATTTGAACATCTTTAAATTACAGCAAATATGAAAATATTAATTTGAAATACGAAACAGCCTGATTACAAAATCTGGATTTCTCTTTGCTTCTCTGTACCTTATCAGGGCTTTTCAGCAAGCGAGGAGAGGCAGATCAATTCAGGCTGTAAATGAGCACATGATGTCACTTGTGAGGGGCTGGGGACTTGCTGGATGTCCATTATTTCTGTCTTTGGTAACTGGACAGCTGAACTTTTTATCTTCTCACTGCCAGAGGCACGGGTCAGCCTGTGAAAAAGAAGCTTATTTACCCAGTCTTCTCTGTTTTTTATATGTTAATGGACAAACCACTAACACATAATTCTGTCCCATGTGGACTCCAGCAACAGGAGGAAGGATAAGGAGGGGATAGAGAGTGAATGCAAAATGATCTGCAGTGCCACAAGTTATAGGGAGCTCCTCCTCTTGTCACTTTGTCAAATGGCAGAGGTTTAATCTCTCAAAAAAAGGGATTGTGTGAGCTCCAGAAGGAAATGTTTCTAGTTCTGAATTTGAATTATCTCCTTTTAAACTCGTGAATGGAATGTGAGTGGCCCCATGCTGGATTGAAACTCCTCACTGCTACAGATGATTCTGTGCCAGGAGGGAAAGCTGGTGAGTTAAGTTCCATGTGCTGGTGCCTTTTCCTTGACTATTCCACATGTGCAGTTCCTACAGGAAACTGAAGGTCTTGTGGAGGAAGAGGTTCTGTAATGGAAGAAGTAGCACACTAATTCTGTACTCAGAAAGACTTGTAGAATTTACCTGAAGCATAAACCTTAATGTGTAAATGATATTGAATGTAATCTGTTGCTATCAGAAAATCCAAAGATTTGACTTAGGAAAACTCATAATATTTATATTGCTTGCTTTTACATTGCCATGACATTTTAAAACTCTTCACAGTATTTAAAAGCTTAACCCCACACTAAAGAGGTTTCTCTTTTTTTGCCATGAATATTTCATACCAAAGAAGAATACAGTAAGCTCAATTCAAATAGAAAAATTCAGGATTTGCATGGACGTGCTCCAGCATACGTTATTGTTCTAGTTTGCTGCTTCAGGAAAAATCCTATAGAAAATTCACCTTTCCTGACATTAGTAGAACTTTCCAGGCACTCATAGCCAGGGTTCATTTGATGAAGCAGCAATGACTACCCACTTTTAGTTTTCATACAGGTAGCAAATATAAGGATAATAGCAGAAAATATGACCTGCAAGTCACAAGAGTGTCAGCAATCCTCAGTTCCCCACAGTGCAGGCAGAAAAGAAAAAGTGTTTATGATCCAAAATGGAAGAAATCTTGAATATGTCCTTAATACTGAAGACAAATGCACTTACTCAAATATTGCATTCAAGAAGTTCAGTTCACAGAGATGGCTCTTTTATTTTAGTGATTGAGTGTTTCTTTATAAAGATAAAAAGTGTTCTGCCCTACTGAAAGAGTGAGGTTCAGTTGCCGTGGTGGCTTTGAAATGGGTAGTAAAAGGCTGTTTGTTTGCAAATATAACTGTCTCCTCTCCCTCTGCCCTTGCTGCAATACTTGGCAATTTCCAAAGTGAATCTTGAGCTAATTGCTGATATTGCATTAGTGGTTTTTTTCACCATGTCTAGTTCACCCTCAGAAACACAATGGACACAAAAGGAAATGAATTGAAACAGAAGGAAAGTCCATCACAATGAATTCTGATCTGTTTAAGCAGCACTTATTAGCAGTGTTCACCCCTATTCTGCTGTTTTCATTAATTAGCCTTTTCATGGCAATTTTCAGTGCCCTTCACACCCATTTTTGTCAGTCTTAATTGAAGACACCAAGTCATGATGAGCAACTGCTCTGACAGAAGGAGCTGCTCTGGTCCAACAAGGGAAACACTGTGGTTGTGTTTGTCACTAATTGTCATCTCTACTTGTTGGTGAGGGGGATGAATTGGCTGCCACTTAAATGGGCTGCACTGTGTCAGGTCCTCCTGTAGCACAGGACTATTGCTGTGAACTCCAAAAACGAGCCTGAAGGAGCTGATCCCAAGCAAATGCGTGTTAAAAGTGCTGAGTTACAGTAGAGACACCAAGGTAAAAGACCCCATGTTTAAATAAATGGATAGTTTTGAACAGCTGCCTCATTCCTGTATTAATTTTAGTGCTCGTGTTTTAAAGCATTCTTATTTCTTGTTTTTGCAACACAGCAATATCCTGCTGTGTGCGGATCTATCCAAAATATTGCAATTAGTCAAGAGAAGTCTGACTTGTTTCTGAAAAGAGACTTGTAAATCTAATGTGCTGTTTTTTCTTTGCAGTTAGAAATTTACTTAATACTATTCTGGTGACACAATGAAGTGCATGCTCATTCTTAGTTTTTCAGTAAAATCTCAAGCAAGCATATTTTGTTCCTCTATTTTCACGACACAGGAATTTAAATACCTGGAAAATAAAGACTCAGTGTTGTTGTTGTTTCATATCATAAACAATAGGCATCAGGAAGAAAACAGGGTAGAAAACGACTTTGTCATTTTAAAATGAGGTGATCCCTACTATTGTGTGTTCTGGCTGTGGTTTCACATACAGAATTCTTCTAGAATTTTCCAGGAATATTAAGGATGAGCCCATGCTTCCCACCTTCCCAGTTGTTCAGCCAGCATGGATCCAGCTGGAAAGTTGCCTTTGCTTTTATCTGCAGGAATATTGGTGATTACACTTCCTGTGACACGAAGCAGGAGTAAGGATGTCCCCTTGCTGCCTGCTTGGCGCGGCAGGGATGGGCTTCCCTCTCCTCCATCCCATCCAGGACCTCAGGCCTCCCTTTGATCCTGACACTGGGCTTTGCACTAAAGCCTTTAATGCTTTTGAAGTGAAAGCTCTTCTCTCCCTCTGTGTTTGGGGCCTAGCACACACTAAAGAAAGAGCAGAATTTTGCCCTTTTATGTTTATATGATGGATTTTGTCTTTATAGATCCCAAATCACTTCACAAAATTTGTAGGCTGCAAAGAGACCTTGAGAGTTTATCCAGTTTATCCCTCTGCCAAAAGGGAGCCCAAATTATACCTGATTGATTCTTGGCCAACTTAAACTTTTGCAATATTTCTAGGATTCTTATCACTGGACAATTACAGTTCTTTTCAAATCGGAGTGCTTTTTTGTTTGATTGCTTTTAATTTCTTCTGCATTTTGGTGAGGATATTTTTTATAAGGATCATCTCTCTACTCTCTTTACTGGTTTGGGAATTGAAGCTCTGGATTAGAATCAAAGAGAATTATGTACTCAGATTTATTTTAATAAGTAGTTGTTTTTCAGTAAGTGGGGTTACTCAAATATGATGTAAGTCAATCCAAAGTTTGTATGCTTGGTTGGACAAGAGTTTAATATCCAATATTTATTTTTTTTCTATGCTAATAAAATTTTTAGTTGTTTATTATTAACTGTATATTATTTTCAACGTTTTCTGGTGTCACTATGTATATAACATTATTATCTATTATCAAAGAAGGTCACTGGATCTGTTCAGACTAATCTGTCCTGAGTATTGTAAAAAGGTTTCAGATTGTTTTGGGGTTATGTGTTTCTTGTTTCACATGCAATAGTTTATTTCTTTTTCATAAAATATGGGGGATTGAAAACACAGATTGATTTCCAGGCCTATTTAGTTATGGGTATTGATCCGGTTCTAAGTTTGAAAGGAAAAGTGCTTTGGATAAAGAACCTTATATAGAAGTTTTGGATAAAGAACCTTATATAATAACAGCCATGGCCATGAGAGCCTCATTTCTCCTTATCCTGCTGCTGTATTAGTCCTGAAGACAGTACAAGGATCTTGTAAACCCCCATTATTGAAATACAGCTTCTGCTTTGGTTTATCTTGCTAAATACTATGATTTATGCTTTAATATTTTGGAATATAGTCAGAAGATTTTCAACTTAAAACAGTTTTACATTAATAAAATATATTTTATCCACCTGCTATGTAGAAATGTATTTTATATATTCCTGAATTGCTTGATAAATATGCATGGTGAGAGAAATTTGGTTTGGAAGCAATGTGATAGGAATAACTTGCCTGTTTCCAAACACAAAAGATGAAACCTTTAAGGGATGTGTGTGTGTTGAAAGGGACTGGTGGGTGCTAAACACAGCCCTCTGATGTGAAAGCAGTTTTGGGCTCGTGGGACTGCCAGCCATCCCTCAGGAGGACCAGGCAGGACTGATGGTTTTCTGTGGGAAGCTCAGCTGGAGCCAGAGGTGCTCCATGGAGCCTCCAGAGCCGGGGCACCGCAGAGGGTCTGGGGCTGGGCAGGTGAACTGGGCATCCCAGAGGTGCAGAGACAGAGCTTCCTGCTTTATTGGCTTGCACCGGTGTGTACCTGGGTATGTCTGCACTGGAATTCCCCAGGAAGCCAAGAGAAAACTCTCAGATAATAAGGGAAGTGCAGTTGCAAGGCAGAGCAGAGATAGAGATTGGGTAGGGATCAGACCCAGCTGGAAAGACCAAGTTGGAAACCGCTTTGGTTTTTTTTCTTTTCCAGTAAGTTTTTTATGTTGTAGCAGAAGAACACTTGATTTATATCACTGGGGTTTTTTTGTCCTCCTGGGAACACGACATCACTGTTACATTGGCTGACTCCTTTGCTGAGGATATAAAAAGATCCAGTCTCAAATGTACACCTGTGCATGTGCAGCTGAATGAGCGAGGAGTTCATTCTGCATGTTACAGCAACCCAAGAAATTAATTATCATGTGTTCAGCCTTACTCCAAAACATGAGCTGAACATAAAAGCTTTATCTATTCATAGCAGTGAAGAGAATCTGAGCTAGATTAATTTTGGGACTGTATGAGTGTGGAATTGTGTGGTTGTAGGATGGTGTAGAGAAAGGGAGCAAACCTTTTCAACCTTTTGTGGAAGATTTTTTTGAGCCAGCCAAGCCTAGCATTAGATTATCACAACACTTTTTAGTGTATGACAGTGGGGGTTTTCTCTTTCTCTCTCTCTCTCTTTTTTTTTTTTTTTTTTTTTTTTTTTTTTGCATAGGATCATAATTAGATATGAAAACATTACAATCAAAGCATTGTGTCCAAAGCTGCCAGGATTGTGCTGGGTTTTCATTTCATGCTTGTAGTTTATTGTAGCTGCCTTGGTTATATGCCAGGTTATCTGAACTGTTGCAAAAGCAAATGTTTTGGGCTATTCTAAGCACTTTGAGCTTTTTGAAGAGCAGTTTCCTTTTAGTGTGCTTAATTTGGTCATGGACCCCTGACCTGGGTTTTGAATGAAAGATCATTCAGGAGGGCTCTGCCACACTCCCAGTTTCTGTCCTCAGGGGTACTCTGGCACCCCTTTCTTCTCAGTGCATTTGTCTTGAAGAGCTTAAACCCAAATGGCAGTGCCTGATTTCAGCACCCACTTTGGAAATCTGAATGTACATTAAAAAGCAGTCTTAGTATAAGGACCACCAGCAGAGTTTTGAGAGTGTCTTAAATTACCATCACGGCAGTTATGATTAATATATTTGTCTCTTTAGGGCTTTTGTGGCACTGATAATATTTGCTGTTCTCACTAAGTCTCGATTAAATGAGTGCCTGAGACTGACGGGCAGTTTGTCTGTAATGACAAGTGCTTTACTGTAGCAGAAAAGGATGAGCTGCCCCAGGGAGACATCACCACCCACTTGAGCGAGATCCATGAAGGGTTTATGACCCGTTTGAATCCTGATTGAGCATCACTGTCTTGACCCTCAGGGAGCCAATTGTCTGGAATACTTGCTCTGTCAGTCTGAGCGATGTGCTCAGAATCCCTCTGAAACCTGTATGTCTTGATTGTGTGTAATGCACACAGTGAATTATCAAAATGGTATAAAAGATAGGGAAATATTTTGTCACTGGGTATCTGGGTGTCATTATTTAGAGAGCACGAAGTTTTACTTGCCAAGTAAAATGTACTGTGAGCTTAACCCTTTCAGGAATAAATTATTTCAGGTCTGGCATTTAATGTATGAAGGGTTTCCTTTGAGGAAATGTGTCTGATAGGTGATTACTGAATAAAATTAAACTCCTTGAGGCAGAAAGTCTGGGCCTGGAGCTCTTGGGAAGCCTGGGGCCAAATCCAAATCCAATTGCAGGAATGGTCAGTGCCCCTCCATGGGAGCCCAGGTGGGCACAGGCTGGTCACAAGGTCTGGCAAGTAGAGCAGCTCTAAGTGAAACCAGGCTGGTGGGGACGCAGCACTTAGCACAGACATGGCTTCTGTGCTTCTTCTGGTCGTAAAGAAGGTTTTCTAACTCCACAGCAAGAGTGGAGCTGGAATCCTGTCTCTGCAGTGAGGAGTGTTGGGAAGGGGCAGTTCAGGAGGGTGTTGCAGGTCCTTTTTCTCCTATTGGTGTCATTGGCCTTTGAAATCTTGAACGCTCTTGTACCAAACTCAGGAAGGTCAAGTCACAACCCCCTGTGGGACAGGAGAGGGGTGCTCCTAGTCACAAATAAACTGTGCTTCATCTGCTGGGCAGCCTTTAGACTGTGTGTATATGTAGTAGGGAAGAAGGAGATAGTTGACTGTTGCTGCAAAAATTTTAGAAGAAATAAAGCTTCACAAAAAAATCAAAACCAAAGCTCAAACAACAAGATCACCAAAAGAACCCTTCCTCCATTTTACCCTCATCCTGCAAAGGCAGAAAACAACACCCAGTACCAGAAATGGGAGAAAAAAATCCTCCTTTGTTTTATAGTTAAGTGTTTCACAGCCAGCTAATCTTTATTATTATGGCTATTGAAGCAATTAAACAGATTAAACAGAATTAACTGTTGTTTTTCTACTAACATAAAGATGGTCTCTTAATCCCACATGCCCTTTTTTCTAAGTAAATTGTACTTTCATTCCTAATTCCAAGAAGATTGTGGTGGGGTATGTATTTTTATCTATGCAGGTACTGTTGCTGTTAGCAACATTTTTTAAAATGACCAACTAGCATATGTAACTAAAACCTTGTTAAAAAACTCATTAAATCTTAAAAATGGTTAGATAAATTAAAGGAAGTAGTAGCAGACTCCTGTATAACTCAGTACAAGAGAACATCAATATTGTTCATTGAACAGTCTATTCTTCTAATTTTAAAAGAACAACTATTTGTCATGGTTCCTGTCCTTGGGCTGGCAGTTATCTAATTAAATGCATATGAAATTCAAAAGCCTTTACTGAGGGACAGTAATTTTCCTTGGTTGTTTTTAAAGTCACCAAGAGGAAAGAAGAATTACATTGAACAGATAATGGATAAATTTCTCCATTGTGCATTAAGGTCTTGCATTAACTAATCATCCCATGGTTATTAATCAATGTGTTATCTTATAATTTGAAATTAGAGGTTCCGTTCTCATTATTGCTGACTCCAGGTAATAATACTTCCAGTCCTTGATTACCATGACAGTCCAATGTACTGCCTTGCAAAATACCACAAAACTAATCAAAACCAGGCCAGATCTATCTATAAAGAGCATCTCCAGTGCATTATGTTTACATGACTCTTCAGCAGGGTATTTTTCAGTCCAGGCTTTCCAGAATGCCCTCTGTGCCATTTTCACATTGATGTGTGTCTGCCCCTTTTTCCATATCACCATCCAAATGGGATGTGCTGGTTTATATTTGATGGTATTGGAAGACAGAGACACTGCTGGAGGTTTTTGCTTAAAGGAGGTGATTCCCTCAGTCATGCCAGGATTATTCCAACGGGTGGATTGTTGCAGGTGCCCAGTAAGTACATGTGCAACATACAGAGAAAAGAGCATTTCAAAGTTGTGATTTCTGTACTAAATATAATGCAGTGTTCAAAGGAAGTTTGCAGACACAACCTAGCCCTGACTGCACCTTGTGAAGGTAGCCTGACAAATTAGAAGGCATAGCAATATGTAAATATATATATTTTAGCACAATTAGGCATATATTCTGGTGTTTCTGGAGACCTGTTTTTGACCACTGATTGTATATAAAGATGAAAACAAATTAAAGCAGGAGATATGAGGATGGATTCATGGGAAGGTTTTGTTACTTTCACCCCCTACAGTGGTTTCCTATTTCTTTACTTCTTCCCTAGGGTCAGAAATCCTCAGGCTTAGTGCACTTGAGGACCTTCTCTCCTATGGCTCATACTGAGGTTATGTTATTTAGAGAGAAAAATAGTCCCTGATTCTGTAATTGAAGCTTTTAAGGGCACGATACAGACGTTAAGATCTGACTATTCATGTGCAGCTGTGGAATTGGGATATTAGAACTAGATATTAGAATTGGAACAATCAAGTTAAACAAGTCTTGATCTGTACCACAATTATAGTGAACAATCCAGAGGGTGATGTTGGTTTCTTAACAGATTTGTGGTATTATGTAGTTTGAATTCAGCATTAAAAAATACTGTAAAATGTTTCTCATCAAGGTCAAAGACAGTGCACTGTTTAAGGAGCAGAATGCTGCTTCTAACCCAAATTATCATTTAGTGAACTGCCAATAATGATCTCGGCTCAGGAATTTCCAGTATTGAACCCTTTTGATGGCAGAATAATGATGCTGTGAACAGACTCCTATTTCTGGTTTTGTCTACATCAGTGTCATGTTCAAAAGCAGTTAAATAATTCTAATTTTTGGGCTTGTTGCTGTGTGAATGCACACTTTTGTTGCTTTTTTAAATACTGGAAAAAGGCACTAAAAAGTCATTTCATGAATAGTGCATGTGGTTTAAAGCTAAATATTTTAGAGGTCTAGCATTCAACAGAGGTGAATAATGATAGACTTCACATTTAAAAAGTAAGGTATCCATTGTATTGGAGGAAGTCTGAGAAAGAGCAAGTCATTATGCACAATCAAATGAAACAACCTTTCTGTGGTGTGTTGGGATTCATATCATCTACTTTAGCAGATAAGCTACGACATAGCAGAGATTAATCAGTTATTTGCTGTAATTAAATCACAAAAGTGCTTCATCAGCTTCCTGATGTCAGTGCTCTTCCACTTGCTTATATCCTGGCTGTGCTTGAGCCAACACAAACATGCAAAAAAAATGAACTCTTTGAAAGAAATGATATCCCAACATGTCAGAGCTAAAACCTCCACAGTATTAAAATTATACCCTGCTGAAACTTATAATGTCCTGGAGAGATTTCATTATACTTCGTACACTGAAGTTTGTGCTGAACTCTGAAATACAGTTCTCACATCTGATAAAATATTAAAGAAGGACAAATGTAGGGCTTGCCAAGCTGAGGTGCTGTACACTTGTCCGTGCATATTTGGCCTTTCATGACTTCTTGTGCATCTTTACTTATTGTTTCCAAACGAAGTGTATTGTCACGAAAATGACATTGTACTTGGAGAAATCCTATCAGGCAAAGTCAACCCCTAAAATAAGTGTTATAATAAATATGCAGAAATGTCATTCTTTACATTAGCCCAAAGGTTTTGTATAGCTTAAGGATATGTGCAGTAAGCTAACTATAAAAATAGAAGCTTGACAGTGGGGATGAATGTGTGTGTCAAAATAATATTACTCTTTCTGGGAGGATGGCAGAAAAAATGACACTACATCCACCAGCATGATTTTTATAGATCTGCCTCTTTGCCAGATGTCACCTTTTATAAACTACTTTATAAAAACATGACAGCGTAGTGAAGTAGTGTGTTTATAGCTTGATAAACTTTTGTAATAAAGTTAGGATTGGCTGAAAATTAAAGCCTTAGAGCCTACTCATTAAGCATTTGAGAAGCTTGCTCAGATTTAAAAAGGAAAATATTAAAGAAATATGCAGAATGAGTCACAGGCAGTAAGTGGTCTTTTCCAAGAGAGAATGGCTTATGGTTGTGTTTACCAGTATGCCATGCAATAACCTTTCCAGATATATTACTGGGATTTTAGAGAATAAAGTTTGCATTACTTTAAATGTAAACACACAGAGACAAAATATACAGTGTGTATTAAATTATATGTTTCCAAAGAGTGCTGTGAGGACATACAGGATTATACTATAAATATCACCCCAGCATACAATTGTTTTATTACATAATAAAGGTCTGTATATTACCCTCTGCTGCACCATGTGACACATAATTCAGATTTTTCATGACATGTCTAATTTATACAAGTCTCTGGCTCTGGAAATCATACAGGAATAATATCTTGTACTCAAACTGTTACTAGCCTGAAAGACTTCAACACTGGAATTGCTATCCCAGAACAAACACTGGTCTGTGGAGGCTGGGGTCACCTCTCTGTGTGCTTCACTAACTGCAGTGCAGGGAGAAAAGTCCCCTCTGGTCTGTAGGAAGCTTTGACAGACACCTTGAAGGCAGAGATGCAAAGACCTCCTGTATACCCTCTTGCCTCTTACAGAATTCCTGTCATACCTCCCTCCTTGCTTCTTCACCCAGAGAAACTTTTGAAACTATTCCAGCAGACTTTATTCCATCCATACTAATAGCTGGTGAGGAGAGGCCATGGGCAGTACGTGCAGGGTCCTGGGCATCAGCTGCCATCACAGGGAGGCTCTCCTGGACAATATGAGGTGAAATCCTCTGTGTGCACATGGATTGCTCATAACTGGAAGTGCTGATCTGCTCAGAAGCAGAAATGCCACCACTTGAAGAAACAAACACGTTTATTTGCTCAGCCACCTCTTTTTGACAGACACAACTTGAAGTCAAAATAATCCTCTAACATACAAGATCTTCTGTACAGAGTGAACCATAAGCAAGCTGCTTTTTCACAAATCATTTCTGTACCTGAGAGTTTTCTAGCAATGTGAAACATATTCAAGCCAATGTTGAAAATATTACTATCCTTTTAGTTGTGTTTGAAGTTCTTAACCTTTCCCACTTCTACCCCCCTAGAGATGCACTTTCTTGTGTAACTTCAAACTAAACACAGTCTTTCTCTTGGGCTATGTAGGTTTGCATTTTGTGAGGAAAAACACACACAAACACGATTTAGAATCATAGGAAAATAGGCTTGGAAGTCTCCCAGGAGGCAGTCAGTGCACTCTGCCATCCCATGGCAGTACCAGCCGGTGTTGGTTTATGCTGATGCTCTGCCTCTCAAATGTTTGTTTAATACTTTTTCCCCACAGATCTTTGGTGATGGAAGCTCTGCAATATCTCCAGAAAAATCCATTCTAGTATTATACTATTAATTTGGAGATGTTGGGGGGAGGGTTTTTTCCCAGGTGTCCAACCCAGCCCTGTCAAATTTCCAGAAGCAAACTGGGGTTTTTTTCTTGTTTTCTCAAGGGGTTGGATTTGGTGGTTTGTTTTTTTTTCTTTTTTTTTTTTTGGGGGGGGGGGGGGGGGGTGGTGGTGGGAGGGGCAAGTGTTTGGGTTTTTTTAATAAGCCTAGTTAAAAAAAGAGAAAACTGTTGTATCAAATTTTACTAAGCCTAATTTGTAGTCCTTGTGTATCCCAAGAAAATGGTGCAGTACAACAGCAAAAGCATGAATTTGCAGAACAACTTGAAGCTGAGCTTTACTTTAGTATTTAATATGGAAATGAATCCAAAAGAACCTTTTGTTCTATAATACATCTAATGGATGGGAGTTCTGCTTTGGATGGCATAATAGGAAAAGTGGCTCGCTCATGTGATTAATGGTCTCTTGCAGGTGTAGTCTCAGTGGGTGCCTCTCTAAGTGTGAAAGCTCCCACAACAATATGGAGGGCACAGGATACTGGGTTTTCCTGGGCATTGCTCCTAATAGCTGAGCACACATGAGCAGGATGAGGGAGAGCATCTCCTGTACTGCCTGCAAGAACCCAAATGACAAGATCCCAAATGACACCAAGATCCCAAATGACACCAATCCCAAAACTCCGTGACCCATCAGGTCCCTGCAAGATCCCAAATGACACCAATCCCAAAACTCCTGGGACCCATCAGGTAACAGGGCAGTAAAGGAGTCACCTGGTTGCATTACAATGCCCAAGAGGGCACTGAAGGGCTCCTTGGGAGGGAGAACATGGCAAAAGCTTGAGATGAAGGAGTCTCACAGAAAATAGCACAGAATGTTTGTTCACAATAGCACACCATGTTTTTTCAGAAAATAGCACAGACTTCCCTTGGCCCATCCTCTCAGTGAGGAGCAGCCAGAAGGGAGGTGCTTCCAGGGCACATCCTCTTGTGCCCATCTCCTGGACCCCAGTCTGGTGATAGCTGATGTGTCTCTGAGCACTGCTGATTATTCCCCTCTCAGGAAAAATCTAGGTTGTGCTAGAGACAGATCTGTTCCTTAAATTCTCTGCCCTGTGAAAGTTGACCGCACAGATTTTGACAATGGTACTAGATTTTTGGGGAAGACACCTGGCTGTTTGGGGCCCAGTATCCCTCATATGTCCCTGAATTTATCCCATTATTTATGCAGTGCTCAAACTGCTCATGGTACTTACCAGATTGTTAAATAGCACAGTCCTTGCCTTAGAGAGGCAAGTGAATGCTCTAATGGAGGTGCTCTGGTAAATATCTAAGTACTCATGATTGGTTGAAATGGAAATAGAGGAAAATTACATTATGGCATTAGAGTGGGTTAGATCTGATGATATATTTTTTGTGTGGTGAGGGTTAGTTTTTTTTCCTCTATGACTCCATATAGCTTTAAACATGGGATCTTAGAAAACATTGGTTTTACTGCTGATCCTGCTCTCCGTGGTTTAAGTAAACAAGTTTCACTTAGCTCCCTGTGCTGAGGTTCGTGCTACTGCAGCCAAATGCAACTATTCTGAAACTAAATAGTTCAGGCTTGAGGCTCTTTGGCTTGACTGCTTTTCTGCTGATTTTGTGGACTGAGTGGACTCCCTGAGGAGTCACATGAGCAGTGGGGTCAAGAGCACTGTAGTTTGTCCAGACAATTTTTTGACTGTGCAATTATTTGCAGGTTCTAATACACCTGTAAATTTCTATATTCCAGTGTTGACATTTGTAAATTAAAGAATTTCCAGATGCATGTGTTCTCCTGATGGAAGTTCTTACGCTACAAGTGGAGCACTTAAACAGCACTGCCTATTTTCTTCTAACATCCTGGCTTTTTCTTGATCTTTCTCCTGTCATGTTGCTTATTGTGTTTTTTAGAGTCTTGGCAAAATGAAATCCTTTTGGCAAATGTCATTTTTCTATGCATGATTCCAAAGGGATGGGTCTGTTTAGACTTTTATCTTTGCTTTGCTTAGTTCTAAAAAAAAAATAGGGGGGGTAACCTTCCCCCCACCCACCTTGTTATACTTGTGGAAACAGATCAAACTTACTGTAACAGCACCAAAATTACACTGTGAATTGTGTAGCCATTTCATGCATTCTCTGTATGCTATGTGTGTTTATTTGCATGAAATTCAGTCTAAGGGCCCTTGGAAAGGTGTAGGTGCTCCCATGTGCAGGAGGTTTAACTCTGGCTCCGTGTGCTTCATGGGCTCCCAGCTCAACCTGTGCAAGTCCTTCCCAGAATGTCCCAGGAGGAGGCTTGACCTTGTGGGTTTGTATCCAAAGCTGGATTCGAAGCCCAGAGGAATGCAGCAGTGTTTTGTTTGGCTCATTTCTGTGGAAGGTGCTCGTTCCCTGCCAGCACTGAATGTCAGCTGTAAAGGTATGGGGTGATTCTGCATCACACACAATGCGCTGCCTTGTTCCATTCCATTTATTCAATACTTTGTCCTTTATGTTTTCACTCTCTGGTCCTTGATGGTTCTCGAGAAAGCACAAAGTGAGGTTTTGTAGCTGATTTGGGAAATAGAATTATGAAAAGTTCTGTCAGGTATATAATATGGTGATTTGATCATTTGCCATATCTGCTACTTCATTTCTTCATGTTATTTTGAAAAAAAAAAAAAAGATGAGATTTCTTTAAATTCTACTTGCAAGTTATTTTTAAATTTATTATAAACACAAAATATGAAGTAATTATAAAATGAAATTAAATAAAGTGAAAGGATTACAGAGCCTTCCATTGTATGCCTAAGCATTAGACAGAAAAGATTTCAGCCAAACTAAATATGTAGTTGGCCATTTCCTTGTTTGAATGCTGATTTTTTTTTAATGGAATTTTATTGTACTTCTCTTGAAGTAACTTTTGGAAACAGTAGTTTTCCATGACTTGTAGCCAGTGAGAGCTGTCTGGATCATTGTCAGGTATTCAGGCTCCTCAGCTGGGGTTTCTTATGCTGAGTAAGTGTCCTCTGAAATTCAATGTCACAGTCTACCTTCTTCTGTTACTTTTGGAATATGTTGCAAAGACACATGGAATTCAATTAGTTTTAACCCACAAGTCTCACTTCTTTTGCTCAGCAGAAAATCTCTCACCCTCTTTGTCTTCTCTTGCTAGAAAAACTGTACTTTATGTAGAAGAAAGGTGTTTGATTAACTTTATTGGACTTAGTATCTGACTCAAAGTAGGTCAGCAGTGAGGTACTGTGTGAAGGTGTGATGAGATTGGAGAGAATTATTCCAAAAGCAGGATAATCTCTGAATTAGAAAAAGTGCATGGAGGAATGGATCAAGAAGGGGTATAAGTAGAGTGTTTTCCAGAATATTAAAAATAATGAAACTTTTAAATTATTGCTTCTGGTAAAACAGACAATGTTCTTAAAACTGAATATGGTTTTTCTGGATGACTACTTAGGACTTTGTGGCAATAAATCATTACTTAGTTGAGAAAATCCTGCCGAAAAAAAGAGGGATATTGTGATAGAAGGAAAGCTTTTACAAGTGATTCATTCTTTCTTAACTTCAACTTGGATAGTTATGAAACTCATTGCAGGGGTGTTGTTGTCTGGCATTGTAATTTTGGTAAATACTTGAGTGAGACTTACGGAGATGAATACAGGATTATGCAGGTGCCATTTACTATCCATCATTTTTTCTTACTAGTTTGGTAAATAATATTTAATTTTATTTATCAATGAAAAATACAACAGCAAAATAATTCATCTTTCCATCTTAATATTAGCTGAAATGAATAATTTTGTTTGTGTGTTACAAAGATATAGGTCCCTCTGTTTCTGCAGTGTTTGGCAGATGCAAAGTAGGCTTCTTTTAAATAAAACTGCTTAAAATAAACAAAGAGCATGTCTAGAAAGTAAAAGAGGCTGTTTAAATCATGGCCACTTACAAATTCAGCATGTGAGGATCTTGGTAAATTACTTTTTTCGACTTTGAAAATTTTGCCTGTGCGTGTGGTTGTTTTCCTTTACAAAGAAAATTAAGTGAAATGATCAAAGCACCAATTTTCATTACTCTTGTTTTCCTGACTACCCCCAAATGATGATGATTGATGTTTGTATTTTAACAGCTTCAGCTGAAGGGTCCACTTAACTGCATCTGTTTTCTATTTTATAATGGGCCAAGGTAAATCATCTTTTTCTTATATGTACAGTCTACCTTTCTTGGGGTTCTTTTTGTGGGCAGAGGAAATCTACTTAAAATTCCATTAGTTCCTAAGAGTTGGTTCTTGAGACCATATAAAACCTGTCCAAAAATGTGACCCATGAACATACCAGAGCTATTCACCACAGCTGTCAGAGGAATATGTGTTATTCCTCTGTGTTCCATGCTTTAAAATAAATACTTTGTGGTTTCCATTTCTGCAGTCTCTGGCTACCCTGAAAGTGATGTTGATCTTGGCCACATGGCATAAAGACAATGATTCTTTTCCACAAAGTAATAATTATTTTCTGTTAATGTTATTGAAGTTGATTAAGAAATATTTTACTTGTGGAACTCTGCTTTTCCAAGTACCAGTAACTGTTCCTCTGGAAATATAATATTTTAAGTTTGTGTGGTAGAAATATGAAACTATTCCAGTATAGGTGATTTCAATTTTTTGACGGGCTCCAGAAGAGAGCAACAGGGTTCACCTTGTAGAGTTGTAATTTCAGGAATGTCAGTTACTGAAATTAATTTTCAGATAAACCCAAAAGAAATATAGACAGAGGGAAACTTTGTGACTGATTAAAAGAGTTTGTAGTTCATCCCTGTAACAGGAACTAGGCAGCCAGCTGGTTTGAACTTTTAAGAAGAAATTTCAGTTTAGATTTTGATTAAGGGACTTCTTCTCGGTCTGCAATTCAAGGACCCGTTCATATAAAAGCCCTGGAATTTCATTGCAAACAGATTTGAAAGAGAGAGTTAAGCCACCTCAACTTCAACCTCAGACAGAATGGATCGTCTTAATCACTATGAACCCGTGCCATTAGTGCTGAGGTGGGTGATAAATAGCCTGTCTGATGTCTCCATCCAGTCATCCTCCTTTGTAGCTGTGGTATTGCAACACTTCCACTTCTTTCTGGTGAGCTAGGAGACCATAGATAATCACTTAAGTTGAGATCATATTAATTATATTGACAGCAAAATGAAGTATCTTAATTTCCCACTATCGATCAGAAGATTTTTTGTGAGGCTGCAGGGCTTGGATAGCTGTCTGTTGGACCTGCTCTTCATGCCAGAGGTCTGCAAAGTGTCTCATATGCAGCCTTTTGCTATCCTCCATAAAATCTAATTTCTCATTTGATAGATGTTTTGTGTACTGACCAACACTGGGATATGACTTTGTGCATTTAAGGGGTCAGTCTGTAAGGCACAAAAAAAAAGTAACCCATTTATATCAACCTCGAATGTCAGCTAAAATCTCATGAGAAGCCAGAAACGCTGCAGATGGAGCTCTGTAAAGCATCCCGGCCATGTGAGCAGCAGAATTCTTTTCCTGAAGGTGGGAGGTTGTGTAACAGCCCATTGTTAGCAAAGTTCTTGGTTGATTTGTAATTAATCATGTGCTGCTGTTTGACAGTACGTAATAGAACTAGAAAGCAATCACTTACAACAGGAAGCAACTGTCAATTAATGCACTAATACGCTAATGAATCAAGTTTACCAAAGGTGAAGTAATGGGAAAAATGAAACACTGAGCTTCTCTGTGCAGAAAAGTCATCCTTTAGCATCTCAGTTCTGTTTTGGTGGTTTTCAAACAGTGGCTCCTCATTGTCCTTGCAGTGCTCATGTAGGTTCATGCTGATGCTGAACTTGCATGGGTTTAAACTTCCAATGTGATTAGATCTCACCTTACAGCTCAGAAAACCTGTGTATTTATTTTAGTGAAAACATGAGGAGGCTCTGAAGCCAGTGCTCAGTTTGATTCAGCAATGTTTTTATTATTATTCAGGTAGTCCTTGTTTTCATAAGAGTGAGTCACATAATAAATGTGGTGGTGTACCAGACATTACCTGTAGTAGGCATTCCTAATATTTGACAGCCAGACAGATTTATTGGTTTGGGGGCTTTTTTTCAGATCTGGCATATCACTGGTATTTGCACACAGAGCCCAAAATGTGCTGGGATATTTCTGTTTGCAATTCTGTGTACTCTGCCACAGGTAGGTGAAAACAAAAGCCTGAGACATTTCCATTTCAGAAACAGACTCCTGGCAATTTGGTATTGTGCCTCAAGGTTTCAGTAACCCATATTTCAGATTTCATTACAATGTGTTCTGTGATGTTGTTCTACATTATTTTTGTTTCCTGTTTAAAAAAGAAAAAAAAAATACAGTGATTTTGTGAGCCTTAAGATGTCTTTGCAGTAAGAGTTGGCAAATCTCAGCACCCTCCCCTGGAACCTAGGCATGGATAGCTATCTTTTTGAAATAAATCCTGCTGAATTGGCATCAGATGCACTGTGAAAGGGATGCAAACAATGAATCTGTGAAGCTGTCAGCTCTGTATATTGCCTCATGGGCTGGGGTGTCCAGCAGTGCACAGTTCTTTCCATCTCCATGAAGGAGCAAGGCTGTGCAATGCCATATATATGGATTAATCTCAAACATGCAATTTATGGATTGGAAAGCCGTTGTAAATTTACCCCAGTGTTTTGCATTGAGGTGATTTGTATCTTCAAGCAGGAAACTGTGTCTATTTCCTGGGCAAATCACTGTGATATTTTAAGTGTCCTGGAAGCAGTCTGGCATAAAGGAATGCTGCAGGAGTTCTGCTAATGGTGTTTGCCAGCTGTGGACATTGTGGTCAGCAGTGAAACCCCGGGTGTGGTGTAATTATGGCTTTGGGTTTATTTCACTGATTTTAATTCATACAGGCACCTGGGGTACTTAGGTTTGGGTTTTTTACTCTCTTGATACAAAATAAATTTAAATGACATGGAATTATGTTTGAAGTAAAATGGACACAGCCTTTTAAATTGGTTTGTAATGTTATTTCAGGAAGGGGTGTTCCTTGGGAAGGTGACATGTGGTTTGAAAATGTCAGTAAACTAGCACTTTTTTCACGTTGCCACCGTGTGTTGTGTACATTAAAATATTTGGAATTAGCTTTTGATTTATGTAAAAAATCAAGTAAGGTTTGGCTCTATATTGTATATTTTCAAGTAGTATATTTTAAATATTTTGCTTTGTACCTGCTTTCAAAGTAGCTAAGGCAGCAAAAAACTATTTTATTATAAAATTTTGTTTAATTATCTATGCTGAACAAGTCAGCAACACAGCATAAATAGGAAATAATATTGCTTTTATTCTTTAAAATATATATATAAGTAGCCTTGTAAGTTGTTCTCCTGCTTGAAGCATTTGGCAGTTTATTTCTTATTTCCTGAATATTTCAAGATGTAAGCTTTTTAATGTTCAAAAGAAGCAGGGCCATAAAGCAAATTGTTTTGAAACTCCAAGATGAATGGACGATTGCAGACATCGTTCCTTTAAAGCACCAGCTGGGAGACTCCATTAAGTTGTGGCAGCAGCACACGGACCCACATGGAGATTTCTGCAGCCTGAAATATTGTTATTGGCAGGTTTCTGAATAATTTCACAAAGGCACTTCAGGCCAGGAATCTTGTTAGTGGAACCCAGTCTTTATATCTCCAGCATGTAAAACTCAGCTGTATCCTCCTAAGACTCCGGGTATTATTTTTTTATTCAATTCACTGGCTGTGATTGACAAGGACCTCTTCATGAATATGTTAAGAAAGAACTGTTTCCTGGATATTATGTCCTTTCATATCTGTCATAACTAGAATATTCATGATGCTGTTTTTAACAGGCCTTCTATTGTAAAAGAAATATCACGGAAACATATTCTAGTTTTTATAAAGTCCAGGGAAAAATGAATGTCTTTAGGGCTGATAGGTAAGGGGTTTTTTTTTAACAATTTAGAAATACAATGTGACAGCTGGCAGAATATATATCAGTGAGCAGAAAGCTCCTAAATATCACAGTCACAGGCCTAGAATTGATAAACTGGTAGGGTTTGTATATGTATTTTTGTATTTTCTGATGGCTGTAGTTACATAATAGTTTCTTGTACATATCTCCACTTAAAGATGCAATTATGAATCAATTTCTTTACAATTTTTTTATTTCTGGTTGCTGAGAGCCTTTTTTTTGTGTAAAATCCTGCCAAAACTTCAACATGCACAGCCATATGTCTTTGTTATACAGGAATATTGGGCTGCTGAATGCCAGCTGCCCTTTGAGGTTCAGTGCTGGCATCTCCAACAGAGGGATTCTGTGACAGAGAAGAGGACAGCAAAACTGAAAGCCATGAAGAGCAGCCACCTCTTCCCAGAAGAAACGGGCAGATGCAACCCCCCCCTGTATTTTAAAGCAGGCTGAATTAGTTGTGGGAGAGATTTTCTAAGCAAAAATATGATGTTGTCAAAACAAATTTTCTGTTTAATAGAAAATATTTATTTGGTCAAAAGGCTTCTTTCAATAATGAATAGAAGAGAACATTCTAGTGTAGGTGTCCCTGCCCATAGCAGGGGGTTTGGAGCTAGATGGTCTTTAAGGTCCCTTCCAACCCAAACCATTCCATGTTTCTATGATTTTATGATTTTGACCTAACTTTATTTTGACTTACAAAGGTAGTCTAATGTCAGTTTTTGAGATTAAAAGACAAATAAGATCCTTCTTTTGTTGTCAGAATTGCAATTTTGACTTACAGTATTATGTGACTTTGATCTCAGTCAAAGGTAAACACATTTGCTTTTTAGGTGAGTTAAATGTTTCCCATGGACAAATCCTTCTCATTTGTCTTCCCTCAGAAACATTAAAGCTTCTTCTAGAGAAAAAAAGGTGTTTTTCTAGCTAATTCTAATGATTACTAGTCCAAGAGGCATTATGTGTTACTGACAGTTCAGCTGTGTTACGTAACTTTGTTGATGTTGATCCTGGGCACTTGCAGCATATTTCCAAATTAGTGATGGAGACACTTAGAAATGTGTTATGCACTTTCATGCAGATGAGGGGACTTCCACCACTCTACCTGAGGCTGGAATTGTTAGAATTCAGCTCATTATTTCCTGAGAAAAGATTGGTCTAAGTATTGCACAAATGCAAGTTGCTCTTCCCTAACTGCTGGATGCCATCAGTTTATTCAAAATACATTGTTATCCTTCCATAGGGAAAAAGAAAAAAAAAAAAAAGAAGCTTAATGTGTTATTGGAGAAGCACTGTATTCTGTGTGGCTATTCATAGCATCCTTTTGGCTGGATGTGCCGTGGGCTGGGTGCTGGGAACAGATTCCTGCGGGCTGCAGAAGCGATTAGGGCCCTGAGCATTCCCGGTGGAAGGGCATCTGTCACCGCAATTCCGTGCAACAAACGGGGCAGCCCCTGTGTTTTCTTTTATTAATGTAAGAGGAACAAAGCTGTCAAGAGCACTGTGTTTCACCTGGTCTCAGTGCAGCACGATCGACTTTCCGTCAGCAGGAGCTGGCTGTACCGGGGGCTGGGCGCTCCCGTCCCCGCGGGAGCTCGGAGCATCCCCGGCGCTGCGGGAGCCCCTGCGGAGCGCACGGCGCCGTGCGAGAGCAAGCTGCAGAAACTGGGCTGAAATTGAGCACACTGACCTGCGGGTGAAAGGCTCCGCATCCTCTTAGACATCTTAGTATCGTACAATCCCCCAAAGTAAATAAGTCCTGATCAAAAAGCAGGAAAGCAGCCCTGCTTAGAAGCAAGTGCAAAGTTGTTGTGTGGATCAGTGTGCTTAGGAAGGTCGTGCCTGGCTGTCTCTGGGAGTACAGCTGGGTATTTTCTCTGTCAGAAGGAAAAAAGATGTCTTTCGCAAGGAAGAGTGAGATGTTTGTTCCCTGCCTTTTTGGTTTCTCTTCGGATGTTTTCTCAGGGCTTTTGTTTTTTGTAGGAAAGTTGTATGGCAGGGGGAGAAGTTCCAGTTCACTTTGAATGTGCAGTGATCCTGGGGCAATAGGAACTACTGCAAGAACTAAAAGGCACTGGGTTTTGCTTTGTCTCCAAAGAGCTTTCAGCTGACACTGTTCTTACACCTGCCCGTAAAATAAATACAACACAAGTTGTGGAGGCTTCGCTTTGCTTGATGTGAGTGATCCAGGCAGCACAAGGGAAATTAGGGGTGCTCATTTTTGTTGTGTTGCCTGTGTGGATGGGTTTCCCAGCTTTATGTTCAGTGGGATCTATACTGGGATAAACCGGATAAGACTGACCCAGGGCCTGCACTTCACTGTTCGTGTCTTAAGGATGCTCATAATAGAGATATTAATATTTTATTTCTAATAGCTAATGGAGTCCTAAAGACTTTATGGACATTTTACCCCTTTATGTCACTGGTTTTGCATTGTAAGTCACTGGTGATTCATTGGGATCTCAGCACAGGTCCACAAGATTCTTCCACAGGCGTCATTGAACTAAATATTAAATTACCTTTTTCTTGCTCTTTGTAACCTCTGTCTGTAACTCTTATGGCTAAAGGGGAAAAGAGAAAACAGAGCTGGGATGAGTTAAACCTGGATGCTCTCTGTCTAAAACATGATTAAGTAGGAAAAAAAGAAAAGCAATCAAAGAGGTGTTTTTATGCCAAAAAGCAGTGAATAAAGAATGCTGCTGGCTTCTTTATTCACTGTCTTAATCCATAAAAATCCCACAGCCAGAATGTCTATGGAATAATCCTGTAAGAAAGAAACACAGGAAGAGAGAGAATTGACATTGACTTATAACAATGCATGGGTGTTAAACTGTGCTCATCAGCACAATGAAAAAATATAACACCACAAAACCAAACCAACAAAACGCCCAGCCAGCCAGGTTGGCATCCTTAGTGCTTGTGGTACTTAGCTCATATGTGGGTTTCTCTTTAGGTGTGCTGCAGCTACATTTCTGGCTCTTGACTGACATGGTAAAATTATGATAAATGAAAGAAATTATGATCTTATGTAGTTTGCTTTTTGTCACATTTGGGTTATAAATTTTCTCCTGCTTTGAATAATTAATACAAGCTAGTATTTACTGTTGCATAGTGATGAAAGAAACAAGGAGGATAAGGAACTGTATGTTTCAGTGAAGAAATTCTTAATTTCTATGTAGGTTCCCAAATTTGGGCATTGATTGGTTAGAGACATGTAGGGATAAAACAATCTGATCAGTTTCACAATGCTTGTAAAAGATAATTCGCACCCCAAGTAGTACAGGGAAATGCCCCTTTGTTGTGTCTGTAATGCACAATAATGTCTCTATGGAATGTTAATATTGTGAGATTTGTATTTATTTCCTCTTAGACCCCTGGTTTTGTGAAGCTGCAGACACCTGATGAAGTATTAATATAAAGACATGTGAGGAAATGAGAGCTCTGCTTGACAAGCAAGGCTGTGTTCAGAGTGAGCACAGCCTGGGTGGTTGGGAAGTGCTGACATGAAGGGGGAAGAGGGAGTAGCTGAGATAGCAGAGAATGAGTGAGTGACCTCATTGAGATAGTGGAATGGTGCAACAGGAGAACTGGGGGCTGGGAAGAAGGGAAAAAGCACTGAGAGCTCCTGGGCAGAGGGTGATGAAATATAAAATTCATATTCAAATGATCTTGAAGGATAAAGCTTGAAAGGCTTTTTGGGGTGGGACTTGTTCTCCTATACAGCAGCTTTTACTGCATCTTGCAGACCCAGTGGGGCCATGTCCCACTCCTGTTCCCAAGGTGTCCCCTACCTGCAGTGTTGGTGCTGTTGGAAAGGTTCTGGATGCATTTACAGCTGATGTTCCTCTCCATTTTGGAGCTGAAGGAGTGACCCAGAGTGATGGCAGAATGTTCATGTGGGATAGAAAACAAATGGTTGGGGATGACAATGCCTTGCTGACAGGTCAGCTGAGCCTCAGTTCCCAATAATGTCCTGTGTCCATCCTGAGCCTGACTCTGGGAAGTATTCTAGTGGTACATTTCTGAAAAGAGATGGTAACTATTTTATTTATTTTATTTTATTTTATTTTATTTTATTTTATTTTATTTTATTTTATTTTATTTTATTTTATTTTATTTTATTTTATTTTATTTTATTTTATTTTATTTTATTTTATTTTATTTTATTTTAGCATTTTCCTAAAAACAATGACATGAGATTATTGGGGCAGAATGTGGGTGGAATGTAGAACACAGTGATATCTCCCCCATGTCTCTGAACAGAAAACAGGAAAACAAATCACCAAATAACTTTTCTGTCAAATGATGCAGCTCATCCACAATAACAGCCATCCCATGAAATGTTCACCTTAAGTCTGTGTTTTCCTGGCCACCATTTTAGGATATGTTTAACAAAGAACATTGAGTATCTTTTGTACAGCACCTCCAATACTGAATAATTAGAATAGGAAGACTTTCAAGTTGGCTTCAAGTTTTAGGTTGTTATATAAATAAGTTCACAGGAATCTCAGATGCTTTACATAAATCTGACAGCAACTATAAAAGGCTTTTGAACATTTTTGTTGCCAAAGTCCCAGGGATTGCTGGAATCTTAAATAGCCTGTTTTAAGCTTCAATTCAGAAGCTTTTTGTCATGTTTAATAATGTGGTGAATAATTCCTTTTCTGTTCTTAGTTTTCACATTTATAATCCACAAGGATCTTTAAGGCATGGAGTAGATGTTTTCCAGATCCATAAGGGTGAGGGGTCTTTCCTACCCTAAACTCAAAGCTTGCTTTCAAGCTCTCTTTGTATTAGTTTTTGTCTGTGTCTGGCTTCTTCTAAAGGGCTGTCATTAGAAGCTACTAAAATCAGAAGTTGTTAGTAGTCTGCAGAATTATGTTTGCGATATCAAAGTGAGAGAGACTAACCCTGATGATAAATACTTTGTAAAACCAGATGTGCAACATGCAGCTGGATTAGGGAAAGGTCTGAGCAGGAAAGGGTGGGACCCATGGTTTAGGCTCAGTCCAGGGAGTCCAGCTCCACCGAGCTGCACCAATGCATTTTCAGAGAGAATTGCACTGCAGTGCAGCAAGGCAATTAAAGCAAAGAACGTGCTGGAAACACGAGGCACAGACATTCACAGAGGCTCAGAAATGCCAGCACCTGCCATCCCTGGATGACACAGCGTGTTGTTCCTGCTGTCACTGTCAGCCTGGGAGCTCCTGGAGCTGCAGGGTCAGAATTTCATTTCAGTGTAGTAGAAATGAGTAGAGCTTTGCCTGGTTTAGCTGTATTTAATGGCATTCTGAATATGAATTACACTCTTCCCATCCAGCAGCCAGGTCAAGTTTCAAAAGTGGTCTCATGCTAACTATCGTAGTTCCTTCAGCTTTTGTGCAGGCTCTGAAATTGCACCAGTGTGTGTGTTGCATTCCCAAACCTGGTTGTTAGTTTCAGGGGTAAGCAAGTAGGTTCTCTATATAATTTTCCTTTTGAAATTTGATTTCAAAAGATAGAATTGTTTGAGTGTGCCTGATTTTGTGCCTTGTGAATAATTCTTGGGAATATTAGGATTTAAGACAGTGTTTATGAAAATACATCTGTGTTTGAGCTAAACAGTTTTCTTTGGAGTTCCACTTCTTCCTCTTCATCATCACCATGAGAAAACACTCTTTCTCAATGCACTGTGAAAGAATCATTATTTAGCAAAATCATTTCAGAAAGTATCTTGCTATGTAAATATGTGGAATGGTAAATGTTCTTAAAGCCATATCTTCTTAGGGCTGAACATACCAAATGGTGGCTTATTTGAGATAGTTTAAGTCCACACTAAAGCTATCTACAAACTTTAGAAATATCATTCTAGCACACATGAGTATTCTGAATAGCTCTTTTGATCCAAAACCATGGAATTTGTCACAGGCCCTCATTCTGTAATCAAAACTTTAAGAATTTTAGAAAAATGAAATGGATTTTTAAATTGCTCTAAAATGAATCTTATTTAATTAGAGAGCATGGTGTAAATTGGATTTTCATTTTGTGGTTGAATGAAAAAGGTTTATCTGCCTGTTTTCATACCTTTTACTGATTCTGCCTCAATGATATTAATGCCCCACATTGTTGAGCTTTCATCAAAAGATGCAATAAAATGGTTTTCTTTTCATGAATAGCTCTGCTGTTTTGCAATCAAACATCTCTCTGCCATTTGTCATTGTATTTACCGCCCTCCAGTTTCACTCTTTAATAAGCTTCTTGTATTTGCTGTTGTACATTTTCTGAGCATAATTTTTCTGTTTCAGAATAGAGGTTTGGTTTACTGTAGTTTTTCTAATCTCATTTGATTTTACAGACTCATAGAGTGAGATTGTCTTTCTTTCCTCCCCATTTTATTGTATGGCCTTCTTATTACATGGTTCCTACCATTTTATGACACACTCTCCTACTTCACTTTGCAGTTATTTCCAACAGATTTAGCATTTAGCTGTCCACATCCACTTTATGGCTATGTATAATGTATGGATGGCAGTACAGTGCCATTAATTTTTAATGAATTGGCTCTTTATCTAGTGCTATCTAATAAAGATGATCATCAGAGTGCATTGTCATACTGCAGGGCCCAAGAAACTTTTTAATATTCCTTATTGCATATGCATATTCCCAGCTCCTCTCCTACTCTCATTTGGTTTACTGTGGCTCAATCACATTTCCATTATTTAGTTGAAAATCTGCATGTTTCACTCCTAATACCTTACAGCCCGTGTTGAGCAGTAAATTGGCAGAGGGATGTGCAGAAATATTAAAAGTTCCAGTGAGCACTGACTTCTCACTTTAGTTTTATTCTCTGCTTTTCTGGAACTGACAATTACTAACGAAAACTGAAAATTAAACCAAATAGGTACATCTGTGCTGATTCATTAAAGACTCGGTGTTTCCAATTGCTTGGCTTTCTTACTGCAGATTTCTCTGATGTCTCCCAGGTAACTCAAATGGGGCACTGTGGTGAGGCTGGGCAGTGGAGGAGGCAGAGTTACATCTGCTGAGTTAATCGTGGCTCTGCAGATGCGCTGGCAGAGAAACCCTGAGCTCAGAGTAAATAAGTATTTATTCACAAAATTATTTTATTCTGTCTGAAAGCTCACTACATCTGCCAGCAGTGAATGAGCTGAAGTTTTTTCCTTAGAAAAGCGTTATTTCAAGTTCTCAAAGTGCATAACCTGTTCTTTGTGCCGCACAGAATGCTTTTTCCCACTGCCTCTGTACCTGTCTGTGCTGTGCCTGTGCAGGTGTGGATTTAGCACTTTCAGAGGTGTGAATGAGCAGTTCCAGAGGAGGAGCTCAGTGCAGCCCAAACCAACCTGCACCACAGCCAACTCATTACAAGCCCGTGTTATTCTCATTCCAGAACCAGTTTCCATGAATCTTGCTTAGCCATGGAACTGCCAAAATGGCAAGAGATTGCAACTGTGCTGTGACAGCTGTCCATAAAAACATGGAATGGAGCAGGGAGTTAATTTAACAGGGGTCATGTGAATGCCCCCAGATGGTCACAACCTTCAGTCACTCCTGACTTTGAACCAAAGATGGAAATGGAAGCATTTGTATTACGAAGGTTTGATTTCTGCCAATGCACAGGTTTATACAGTAAATGTAAATACTCCATTCAGGCTTCATGTTGAGGATAGATCACCTTTTATAATTGACAATGAGTATTTAATATTAAAATATAATGGGCTGCTGTTAAAGTCCCTGAAGTCAATTTGACATCATCTCTCTCCATTCTGGTGTTGGTGAGAATAGTAAAAGACTTCAAATCTAAGGCTTTAGTTTACAAAATTAAATGTGAACCAGCCTGCTGCGTCAGGTCTTAGACTGTTCTGCTGATAGCTCTCACATCCCCCATTATTTCTCAGTCTTCTTCCATGGCTGATCCAGAGGCAATCTCCCCTTGCCTCCCTCTGTGTGGCTTGCAGAGCCATGTCTCACTTCCTCTTTGCATGTCTCTGAGGCACCCTGCACTTCTGAGGAACAAAAGTAAATGAGACTGGACTTGAGGCATGCCCAGAGGGTCATCACCCCCTCTTTGTGCTCATGGCAGCACCTCAGCCTGTCCCAGGGGAGGTGTAGGGCCACAGGACACAGTGCTGCCATCTGAAACCCTCCTCTGGCCTCCAGTGAACATGTTAAGGCACCAGTTTTATTTTATTACTGTAAATGCTAGATGTTATCATGTTCTGATAGTCACATAACTTAATAATTGATCTTCAGATACAGACAATTCTCTTGGGAATACACTAAAATTACCATTTGGGTTCTGAGTGTTTCTGTAAGTATTTGAATTTGTTTCTTTTGCTAGAACTAAAGTGCCATCTGTGTGTCAGTGCATGTATAAAGTCCCTTTCCGTTAAGTAAGTGGCTCTTAAAACCCAGGAGATAATATTTAATTGCTGCCTTGAATGGATGCTGTCATTATTATTAATGTTTACTAGATCCGTAGTGTTATTTGAAACATTGGAAAACAGGTTTTGTTGCTTAAACAGAGGCACTTCAGTTCTAATTTGCTAAAGGACTTTTTAATTTTAAGCCTTCTTTATAAAGAAAATAATAAGACTATTATTTTATTGGTATATTTTCTATAAGTATATCCATACCAGCTCCAGCTGAAGTTGGAAGCAAAGGTAGCTGTGTTCATTTACACACATGGCATGTGGGGAAGCCCTTTGGTTCTTGCTCAGGCTGTAAGATTTTGAATTACATTTAGTTTTCTCTTCTATTCAGAGGGCTTTGTGCTTTTTCAAGACATTTTAAGATGCTATGAAATGCTGCCGAATTTGTGGTATCTGCTCTTAAAATAGATGTTGTGGAATAACATTTGGCTTCAAAGAAGCACTTTGTAAGTGAATCTTGACTGCTGGAATGAGACAATGGCAGCTGAAAAAAGAAAAACACTGAAGTAGTTCATGAATTTCAGGCTTTTAAAAAACACAGTCTCCCTGGGAACATCTATATTGTAGTCACTTCTGTAGCTTGCATCAGACCTATCTTGGCTTTAGACTGTTTAAAGAGACCTGTGGTTGGCACAGCTGGGACAAGAGTGCCATAAATCCCAGGAGCACTGGTGGGCAGCCCCCACTGGGCATCAGGGCACTGCAGCACCCAGCCCAGGCAGGGCTGAACAGGCTGCAGCTCCTGCTGGTGATTCACAGCATCTCCCTTTACATTTGTACTTTCACAGCTACTGAGCATGTGGCCTGTGTGGTTTTATCTGGCATCTGCTGTTTCTCATCCTGGTCTCTGCTCCTGCATATAAATCATTTAGGGGGCAGTCAGAGGGAGTGGGGAACTCCTGCAGTGGTGCTGAATTACAGCTGTGTCTAAAATCACAGCCAGCCCAACAACCAGAATTTAAAAGCAAATCTAATATCTTCTTTTTTATCCATTGTTTGTCTTAGCTGTTTTAGAATGAAAAAGAACAACCACGGTTATTGAATATTGTCTTTCACAAAGAGAAGAGTTCTTTCCAGCAAAGCAGATAAAAGAACACTCCCCAAATCCACTGGAATACATTTTCCCCTCCTACATAGCATTGTTATGCTATCATTATCCTCCCTGTTTTTCCCCTTTTGCCTAATAAGGATGTTTTTATATGACCAAAAAAAGAATGTCAGGTCTGTCATAATAGTAAAAAACTCACTTGGTACATGTCTGTATATTAGAGTGAATAAGGATGCTTTGAAATAGCATTCTTTCTTTGAAATTTTGTTTCAATGGTCAAGGAACTGGCAGTCATAAAGACTGAAGTGATAGTGAAGCTCTGATAATGCAGCTCTTGATTTCAGTGGGGCTAGGATTCCACTCCAGGAAAGAATTATTTGGCTATCCTTCTCCAAATGGGAGGAACACGTGATATTCTCCTGCTGCTGAGTATAAAATATGTTCATTTTCAATAAATATAACCTTGTCTTGAGGTTTATATTGCTGTGTGTTATATTAATTATCTGAACATTTTCCAGGGAAAGTCCAAGGCAGCATGTTCTCAGATTTCATGGATTCTCTGCAATCTTTCAGGCTGAAACTGTTTCAGGGATCAGGGACTTGGTTAGTTTTTTTGGTACTTTGGATGTAGGCTTCTGGTGTTCTGGGAAATGCGTGGCATTATTTCTGTTTCAGAGCAATCTGCTTGGTAAGTACTGCACTGTCTGGTTCATGTGGAATTCTTGCTTCCTAGGGTTATCCCATTAGCCTAACTGTTATCCCATCAGGAGGAAGAGGGCAGTTATTGTAGGAAGCTATGAGAAGATTTTTATCTCTCTTTAGCAAAAAACAAGTATTGAGCAAGAAATGCATAGGAGCCATTTCTGACTGTGCACTGTCCCCAAGGGCAGAAACTTTGATCCAATCCAAGTCCTTTTTAACTCTGTCCCAGAGCACACATCTACCTTCCTAAAAAAATAAAATTAAAAGGGATACTTGTGTCACCAGCTGGACAATTCTCAAAGGGAAAATAGATGATTTCATGAGAGATGTAAAAATTCTCTGTTGCATATGCTTATTTGTGTGCCTGATGCCTTCTGTCTTATCCTCCCCATTCCCCGATCTCCAACAGCAGTGACATTATCCCAGCCAGCACTAGTTTGACATTTCCAAATTAGTGTAAGGAACTGCCTACATTAAGCTTTCTAAAACGTATGTTTTAGTACGCCCCATCATCCTAAACACAATGGCAGGTTATGCAAATTCCTTTCGAAAAAAAAAAGAAATAAGTTCCATTTCTCTGGGGTCAAGTTTCCCAAACCTGATTACTGAGGCTTTTGTGTGTACTTTACACCCACAGAAGCTACTTGTACAGGAAAATATGTCATTAGTCCCCTTAGACTTACAGCCAGTGGTGGCCGGCCAACTTTTAACTCAAATGTGTTCTTCTTGAAAAGAATGGCACATCTCCCATTCTCTCTCCCAAGGGCACTGGCTGGACTGTGTCAGGCTCAGCCAAGTTTTGTCCCTGGCTCCAAAGGCCACCTGACTGCCAGCAGGTCCTTGGGGTGGGAGCTTTGTTCTGGGCTCCAGGGGGGCTGTAAACATCTGCCTGCACACATCAGCTTATGCTGGTTCAGTCTGAATTAGTACAGTTTTCAAATGAGCTGGCAGAGTGTTTGATCAGAACAGCTGTGATTTTTCTTTTTTCTTTTGCTGTCACATACACAGACATTTCTCTTTGCTCCGGAACTTTGTCTTAGTTTGTAAATTCTCAGGAGACAAGCAAACCCAGAAACTTCTAGAGCAAGGATGTGTTGAACCAGAAAAAACAGGACCTGCAGCTTTGAGACACTGAATCTCTCTCTTGATAAGAGCTGAAGCCCTGGGGCATACATATATATAGCCAAACCCACAATAAATATCAATGCACAAAATGTGTCACCAGGAAAGGAACTGAGAATTCACTCTGGGAACACAGATCTGCAAATCAATAAAAAGGGGGGAAAAAGAGATTTAATAAGAAAACATACTGTGTTTCAACAATACCACCACCTGCCCCACCCAGTGACCAAGAGCAGGACTTTACATTAAAAGCTCTGCTGAGATAAGTTGTGCTGTGATTAGATCACACTACTGCTATTTTTCAAACTGTTTAAATACCATGAATATAAAATTATCCTGATGAAAGAGAATTGTATGTGAGCCTGGATATACTGCAAGGCAAGCACAGTGGCAGAAATGTGTTTCTCTTACAGATAGGCACCTTCAGCACTATACTGAGCTTTCCTTCAGAGGCACTGCCTGTTGTGGAAATCATGGCACACCTGATGTCAGGACCTCCAATGGTATTTTAATGGTATTATTCACAACTTGCATGCAGTTGAAGGCTTGACAGCTGCTTCACAAACAAGTATGTTGGGAGGATTGCAGCCACGTGTAACTTATCACACAGAGGGCATGGTGAAGCCAGGGCAAACAAATTCAGGGGGAATATTTCCCTGTTGATCTTAGTCCCAAATTGTTGGGTTTATTAGCTGGGACAGGAAAGTAGCCTAACTAGATGCCTTTAAGTAGAGGAGCTCTGCTCAGGAAGATATGGAAAAACTGGGGATATCTGTGTATAGATATAAAAGTTAGGCATGAGTGGGAGAAAGTAGAGACTTTCCAGAGTATGGAGCTGAATTATTTGGGCTCAGGAGGATGGGAGGGTGAGAGGAAATGTGTGAAGAGAGTGAGATGATATTTGAGGAAGCAGAGTGACCCATCACACTGAGCAAATCCAAGTGTGGAAGTGCAATAGAGGGAAGGCAAGTATGTGGAAATGAACAGGTCTGTTGGGGAGCTCTGAGATCAAAACATGCAGTATTTCTTATAGACTATCTAAAATTAGGCATACATGTAAATTGGAGGAAAAGAGCTGGGGCTAATAAAGACCAAACCAAGGCATTTTGCTGTTAGTTCTCCTAGGAGGAGTATTGCAAATGTCTGTAACCTGGTCTCCTGCCCACAAAGAATTTCCTTCCAGGTAACAAAGTGTTAGCTTGGTATTTGGGATCAGGCACCCACTGGAGGAGCTCACTTTTAGGGCCAGGTTCCTTACACCAAGTCAGTCTGGTTTTCTTATGGGTGATGAGCTTGCAATTTGTAAATGCTCTTGAAGTGTCCTGGCTTTGTCAGTGGGAGAAGTGACCACAATGGCCAAGTGATCTTGGCATCTTCCCCCTCTCCATCTCCTGTGGCTGTCTTTTAGAATCATTGACAAAAACAAACAAAAAAGCTGTTGAAATTGCATACTATTTTACATCTACACCTTTTAAAAATCAGATATGTCAAAATGTTAACTAATTACAGACAACTCCTGTACTTATCAGGATCTCTTATCAGGTTGTTCATTCTTCTCTGACCACTGCCTATGTGACCTGAATTTGTGTGCAGCCTGGGCACCTCCTGGGTGTGCCAAGTTCTGCACAGGACACCTTTGTGTAACACTGACTTTACAAAGGAAACCAGAGTTCTGCCTTGTTTAAACACTTTTCTATATCAGTAAAATACTATCAGAGATCTAATATAACCTGATTCAGGATTTCTTTTGGTCATTGTAACCCTAGATTAAAGCTAATTACTTGATAGTATCAGTCAGTCAATCAAAAAAGCCTTGTAAAAATCAATATAGCTCGTAACATAATAATATCCTTTGTTCAGGCTCTTTATACATCATCTGCCACCTTAATTGGTACTGATGTCAAGCCACACAATGGTTCAAATCTGGGCTGATTTGTTTTAGCAGTAACATGTTACCCAGCTAATGCAGGATCATTAACATCATTTTTCCAGTTACTGACCTTGCAGCAGCTGTTCATAGTTTGCTTATGAAAATTGTCATTACCCTTTACTTGTTTTTATTCTTCTACTTCTTTCTGGATTACTCTTGACAAGAAGAGTCCAGAGCTAAGTTTCAGCTGATTGCTGAACTTATTTTTTCTAGCCGATATGAATTATTTTGCAGCAATGAAGTTCTTATGATAACTAAGCAAAATGAAATCTCTTCAGAGTGTGTGACCTCCAAAATGATGATACTACACATCATAAGGCTTATGGATCAGCAGCAAGAGCCTGGAAGGAGACTATTGCTTAACTTATTCACATCTTTGCCCCGATAATGCATATTAATATAGAATCTGACAGTTGTTGTATGGACATTTAAAAGGATGGAGGAGAAATTGTTTAAGAAAATTCTTACAGAGCCCTTTGGATTAACTGGTTTCCTGTCACCCAGTGTGCCAGATGACTGCTCAGACTATAGAAATTGCATCCTCCAAACTTTTCTGTGCTTGAGAAATTTATCAACTCTGTCACATTTAAGAAATTTCTTTCCCTGCAATATGAAGATTTCTCCGGGGATTTACAAATTTAGCAAAAGCTTTGCAAATAAATGGGATAAATTCCCTAGGCCAAATCCAAGTCTTGCTGAAATCAAAGGAAATTGTGACAATAATTTTTGGAGACCAAAATGAGGTTTAGCATGTAGCTGTACATACACTGGAAGCTGATGGTTACTGGGAGAGGGCAAATAAGATTACCAAGAAAAATGAACATAGGTAGAATTTATGTTGCTGCATGAAGATTGCATGATACCTGCCAAATAGTGATAAGGGTGAGCAGCAATCAAAATATGTACTGTAGGATATGACCTGAAATAAGATGCTTCATGCTCACTGAAAACTCTCTGCTAGTTGTCACCTTAGAAGGTGCCATGATAGCAGGCAAAAACTTGTATTATTATTATTATTATCATCATCATCATCATCATCATCATCATCTGGAAAGATTTGTTTCAGTTCTGCTAAATGATCCTCCAGACAGAGCTACCCATTTAACACCAAAACCTTTTGTGAAGCTTTTGGTAGTGTTTTAGGTTTTGATGGCTTTATTTTCTAGATAAATGAGTCTATGTCGTATTAAAATGACAGACAGTGTCTTACAGAACCTATTTAGGGTTGAAGTGTTCTGCTTGTTGTTAATAGGGATAGGGTTTATACAAGACATATGGAACACGATTTAAATATAGATATACATGAAGGAATTTTCCCTTTAGATTTCTTTAAATATCTATGCCTGCCAGTTAATAAGCAGTAATACTATAAATAATAATAAAACAGTAGCAATGGGAACAGGTGACCCTCAGATCTGTTCAGGTCCAAAGTGAATGCAGCACTCTTGGACCTCATTCTCAGCACTGCTTCCAGCACCTTGTTCTGTGCCCTCAGGCAGAAGAGCTCCCAATGTACTCCCATGAAATGATGTTGATTCTCCTTCAAAACACTCCTTAAATATCTCATTTTCAATGGTATATACACACAAATGTACTGGTTATTGGCAGAAGTTGTTTAGGGACTAGAGACAGCTGTGAAGATGCTGGACAGCAGGTTTTTATTCTGTGTTTCTATTAGGACTCCTTGTATTCTGCTGGATGATGAGGTTTCCAAGGAAGAGGGTTTTATATCCTCCCTGCACTGCTCTCACTCTGGGGGTTGTGACTTGTTTCCCACGTTCCATGTTAATGTAAATTATGAGGATGGTGACAGTCTTGGGTCCATCCCTCAGCCTTTTCAAAGGATGGGGTAGGAAACCTGCTGAGCTCCTTGTGAGGATTATTGGCCATGAACCCTGCAGGAACATGCTGAGCTCTTCTGTGCTGCTCTGTGCAAATGCTGCCAGGTTGCATTAGGACCTCCCTCAGCCTCAGAGAGCCACAGTGAGGAGGTTTTGCTGCTCGCAGTGAAAAGATTAAAAATTACAGCACTGCTAGGGTGGCCATCTTTGGTCCTTCACACTTACTTGGTGGAAGAAACCAAGGGAATTTGTTTAGATATGCACAACACAGTTCCAGGATTTAATCATGACACATAACAGAAAAAATCCATTAGATCCAAATCTGAAGGAATACAGGTATCTTACTTCATCAGGGTTTATTAATTAGATGCAATTTACAGGCTTTAAAAGAGAAGTAAATGTAGCTGGTATTAGTTTAACATTTAGCTGTCATAAGTAAAGAAAAACTACCTCAAAATAACCTTCCTTTAAGTCTCCCCAGGCTTGTCTACCACGTTTCATTCTCATATTCACACATGATGAAAAAAAAGAAAAGAAAGCTGAAACAGAATATTGCAATGATTCAAACCCCTTTCATCTGAGCTTCTCTCAGCATGTTATTCACCATATCACAACAGAAATGATCACACCCCTCAGATTTAATTGGCAAATCCCATTGTTATGAGGCCTCAACATATACTAAAGTGTCTCTATTTTCCAGTGAGCTTGCAATGTGCTATTCTCTGCTGAACACAATGAATATTTATATTCTTCCACTCTGGGAGATTCAGAATTGTTTTGCGGTAGCTGCATCCTTCAGGACTCTTTCATTTTGTTTCCCATTTCAAGCCTGAGTATTTTCAGTGATTGTGAAAGTGCCTTGCCAGTTCCTTCTGTCACTGTCAGGTCTTGGTTCTTAGACTGATGCCTATGGTATCTTTCTGGAAAAAGACCCACTTTTTCTTTGATATTGTTATTTACCATAATGTGAAACTGGAAGATGAGTTGTGACAACAATAAAAGCCATCTTAGAAAAAAATTTTGTTCCATGCAAAGGACATTGCCTCCTCCTCCTTGTGGTCCTAATAGTGAATTATCATAAGGATAATTTAGAATCTCACCATCAGTGTGGGATTTGTAAAACTACTTTATTAGAGTAGATGCAAAGAATATAAGTATTTTACCTTAAACTAATCCCAAAAATTCTTAACTTTCCTTTGACCATGGGAAAAAGAAAAAAGTGCCATGTACATGATAACATACAAAAAAAATATTCATAATTACAGCTTAAAGACCCTCTGTATTGTGCTTGGGAATATGATTATCTCAGAAGGCATGTTAAATACTGTACAAGAGCTGGAATAATCCCAAAGCTACCTGCTACAGACAATTCCAATTTATTTAAATTTGTATTTTCACGTGGATCTCACTGTCCTCTCTGAAGGAGACAAGGTTTTACTATTGATTTTACGGGTGGGGTTGTCAAGAGTATCTGTAAAGCTTGAATTGATTTAATGTCAAATCCAAATACCACATTACTCCTCAGGAAATCTAATTAATTGTAATATATGCCATTTTCACATATTTCTAGTGAATGCTGTTCACCAACACTTGTAACAAATAGTTCAGCTTCATTTCCCGGGGAAAGAGAAATGAGGTTTTCTTGATAATGGTATGGAACACTTTCTAATTTGCCTCAGGATTTGCAGTGCATAGAAGTTTTATTCATGTGACCACCTGTGGGCAGAACTACATCAGGATATTCCATATTCACAGTGTCCCTTTCCACATGGAGTGCCCAGCATGTCTTGCTAGGCTGCTTACAATGTATTATACCCATGGACTAAAGCCTCTCTCCAAACAGCTAAAATGGAAGCAGAAGATGATTGGTGAATGTTTTTGAAAAAGTCAGCTCTGATGGAAAACTCTCAAAACTGAATAAAAATAAAATAGTTGGCAGGCAGCAGTGTTTCTGCATTGCTGTTGTGAAATCTGGTGATACAGGGACTGGAACCCTGATTCTGAGTCAAGCAACACTGTTATGTTTTTGCATACTTATACCTTATTTGCACACCATACCTGAGTTTTGAGGAAAAACGTGCAGTAAAAGCTAATTTATGTCAGAATCCTTGTTTCATAGTGAAACTCCAAAATTAGTGCCTCAGTAGAAATTTTTAGGTCAATAATTTTTGTGATGGCAGTTGTCCATGGACATTTGATGTGTAATAACAACATGGTTGGAAACTGAAATGGAAAGTTTTGAGATCCCTGTTCCTTGAAGTCTTTTCCATTGTAGACTATGTGTCTCTGTACTTTCTGAGGTATCCAAGTTATCTTTCAAATGAACTTTTTTTAGTCCTCAAGATTTCCTTTCTGCCACAAAATTAATTGGAAGAAGATTTCTAATTACACTGAATGATATAATTTGAAATACTCGAGGCAGAATGTACCATGCTTAAAAAATAAGAAGACATTTAGAAGATTTAGACATGTTTTTTCAGGCTGTTGCATCTAAATAGCAATCCCACAGGCAATTATTGGTGTTGTCTGTCTACTTCTCATGGGATGCTTTGAAAAGGTACACCTCTGGCATAATGATGCAGAGATACAATAGCATGCTGTCATCATCAATAATACTTATTTTTCCTTCAGAGCTGATCATCCATACTGACAATTTAATGATTTTTCTTGGAGACTCCAGACGGGTGGAAACTATGTATGTATTGTTTAGTTACCTCATTTGGAAGATGGCTACAAACATCAATATTCATTACCCTGAATGCAGCAGACACCCAACATTAGTTTTAGTTGGAAAAAGTGGATAGTTTCCTTTTCTGACCAACATAAATTACAGCAGTTGGAGGGGACAGGCGGGAGAGAGCAATGCTTGGTTGCAGCGTGGTTATTTTGAGCCGTGCTCAGATGTGGCTGCACTCTGGCATGCCCTGCTCTGCTCCCCCAGCTCTCAGCAGGAGCTGCTGCTGCTGCTGCCCAAGGTGTGCTGGGGCAGTGGAGCTGCACTGCTGCAGCACCAGTGCTCTGCACGTGCCTGGCAACTCACTCGCGGCTCCAACAGATGTTTTCACTTCTTGGCCAATGGGAACTTTGTGAACCAGCTTTTCTCTTTCTGATAACAAATAAGAAAGTAGAAACAGCTGAAGCAGCTTTTTTCTTTTTGTGAAATACAAGTGACTTTATATTACCATGACCACACGTGCCGCATCCTTTTGTTTCTCTGTGGTTTTAATATCTTTTTCCAAATCACAGACCCATCAAAGTATTTTTATTTTCTCCATATTGAAACAAGGTGGCTTTATAATACTGCATATGGAATTTCAAATGAAATGTAGATCTCATTTCCATATCACTGTTTTCTTTACTCTTTTTTTTTTTTTCTTCAGAAAACAGTTAAGGAGTCATTATATTTTCCAGCAAGCTGTCTTGTACACCCTGAAGGGAATATTATAAGATTAAATGCAGAGTAGCATTCCTCTAGCAAGGTGAATGTTTCTCATTATAGAGATCCCTAGTTGATCTCCTAAATATAATTCCCTGTAATAATGTGAAACTTCTGAATTATTTATTTTTTCATATTAGATCAGGAGTATAATTTCTGAAAATAAATTTATTGTCATGAGCAAATCAGCTTATGAAGGTTATCCATAACCATGGAATGAAAGAGAACAGATGCTGTGTTTTGCAAGACGATCTATTGTAGCCACTTTTTGGCTTTTAGGAGGAAGCTCCGAATGTGGACTTAAAAATTGATGAACCGCAATTCTGTTAATGTGCAGGCTCAGAGTCATGGCACTTTGTGTCTTTACTATTATATTTGATTGAATAAAAACATCTCTGAGTGAAGGTCTGTGCTTGGCTGTGACCCCCTCTGCCTGCCCGGCCCCAGGGGCTGCCTGGGCACTCGGGGATGTGGCAGTGATGTGACTTCACTGAGCCCTGGCTTGGCTCCCAAAGGGCACAAATCACAAGTGACTCAGCAATGTCACCACTTCACAAACCAGTGAGGGGCCCATGAACTTCTAATTGAGTCTTTCCAGGAGTTACAGGTGCCTTTTATTCACACAGTCCCCACTCCTCCAGACACAGAGTGGATTGGGTCAATGTGTCCCAAGCTTCCAGCTCCATCAGATATTTCCTTGCCTTGCAGGTTGCCTTCTGCCAGGTTCTTGAAGTAGTCTTTGATGGCTGTTCCTCACAGGGATTTCTGACACTGCTGGATCTCTTTCAGGTGCAGTGAAAATAACAAAGGGGAAATACTGCTGAGTGTCAGGGTGAGCCAACCAAGGGCCCTGATCTTGGTAAAGGTGGACCTTGGCTCACACTGAGCTTCCCCTGGATATAACACTCAAGGTGTTTGGGGAAAATTGAGCATTGAAGGGAGTGTCTTCATGATGAGTGAAAATTTCTCTCTTGTTTTTCCAATGCCTCTGGGCTTTTTTTCCAACATGTTCACCCTCTGTTTGTGTTTGGGTGTACGTTTTCAGTCTCCCCATACTTGAGGAGCAGATGAGGAAGCAAGATCTGTGCCTACTAATAGGAGACAGACCAGGGCAAGTTTTGGGTTCTCCTGGCAGAGACAGAGCCCTCTTTCTGCACAGGCCTTGGAACTGGCAGCTCACATTGCATTTCATCTTCTCAGGGCATCCCTCGGAAGGGGTTAAAAAGCTGCTTGTTGACAAATCACAAGTACAACTGTGTGTCAGCTCATTAGTAAAATAAACAGCAGTGTGCAAAATCAAACTGGTTTTTAGCCTGACAGACAGGGCTGAGAAGCCTATAAAAACACTGCCACAGACTGATTTCTTCTCCATATCCTGGCCTGTTTTGCAGAGCAGGCATTTACTGTTCTATATCTGATCAGACACTTAGGAAAAATGTTGCCCATGTTAGGCTGAAGGACTCAGCAGGTGAAGTGTCTGTCTCCTGTCTGGGACAGAGGTTTAAGTCACAGTTGAAGTTTCAATTAACAGGACCTCATGGTTTCCTGCTGTGACTCTAATGGATAATGGTTCACATTAAAAAGAACTAAACATAATTTAGCACATTTTGGTGCAGATGGCTGTCGATGTTGAAGAGATGGCCACCTGGTGACTGTATTATTTTTCACCCCTGAAGAATGGCTGCTGAGGTCAAGTTTTCAATCATTGGCAGGGACGTGGAGGGGAATTTGTGCTGTGACTCTGTGTGCCACCTGGCCTCTCTAATTAAGGACTACCATTGTCTGCTTTGATATCCCCTCTGCTTTGGCGTGCACAAGATTCAGAATGATTACAGGCATCTCAAACTAATGAATGCTCTCTGGATCTGAGGAGGAAAACACGGTGATTTTTTTCTTTGTTCATTCTGTTTTGTAATTAAAAATATAGAAGTGAAGAAAAAATGTTTTGTTCTGTGTCTGCCTTGAAGTATCCTTCTGGGAATTGATATAAAGTTGAAATCATGCCTGAATCATTGCAGCTGAGAGAGAGCAGGGAACTGCAGACCTCCTGTGTGCAGCAGTTGCCTTAGCTGATTGTTACATTGCAAAAAATTCTTCCAGGCCATTTATGCAAGAATTTTGTTACAAAATGTTTTAATTATGAACAATTAAGTAGTTGTCTAAGAGTCAAAAATTGCATTTCTTCTATCCTTATGCATCTATTTTATCACTCTGGTAAAGCTCAGAATACAGATTCCAGCAGAGGAGTTTACATAATGCATGTGAAAGACCTTTCTTTTTAATATTAAAAAACAGGAATTACAATTTCAGCACCAAGCTGGGAAATGATTCATTATTTGGATAATCAGAGAAACAAAGATGAGCTGGCTCAGATGTATTATGATCCCTTTTGTGAGATTCATTAAATGGAGCCTCTGACTTCTAGAATCCATATCAGTGTTCTCTGTCTTAGGGGGATTAAACTCTGTTATAGATTATATTTCATTCAACCATAGTGGATTAGTTGCAGTTTCTACCTTTTAATTAAACAGCTGCTGTAACTAAACACAAATTTGAATTATTTAAAAGTCCACAGAATTTTAGTCAACTTACAGTGCTTGGATTTTTTAATTATATGAAGCTATACATTTTTTATGATGAAGGCTTTAGTCAGATCAATCGCCAGTCACTAATAACTCATCCTTTCTAGAAGGATGCAGCATTTTCCCAGTGCATGAAAGTATTTCAATTAAATTAAAAATATAAAGCTATCTAAGAAAAGGCCTATGTCACCTAAATTTTCTTTGTGGCTTTTGATGAGATGTTTGTGGTGTCTTTGTTGTTTTTTCAACTATTCTATTGGCTTAATGTGTTGTCTAATTTACAATGTCTGTCTCATTATATCCAAGTGTAAACACTGCAGCTAAGTTTAAAAGGTGGTTGTTGTGCTAGATTGATGAGCATCATGCTCAGACCAAAATGTCTTGATACTGGGAGTGTGTCAAAGCAAATATACATTTGGTAGTTTTGTTTCTATGAATGGCTGCTGTGAATGCGCAGACTACTTCTTTAGGACATACATGGAGCAAATCAATCAGTCAAGTAACTGTTAGCAACAGTAATTTGTACAGTTTAAATAATCCCTTACACGTTGTTAACTTTCATGTCTAAGCCATTGCTTACTTTTTTCTTTCTTGGAATAAAAATGTCTGAATAATTGGGAGTATCCATGAACCCTATATATCCTACAATAATTTTTGGAGCAATTATAGAAAAACTCACTTAAGGCAAGAATGTCATACTTCTGGGTAGCAATGATGTGAAGGGCAGGTGTGAATCTCTTTGACCAATAAGAGGAAAACATAGTGAACTGTGTGAAAATACTGTTAACAAGATATAATTAAGACCATTAAAGCCAAACAAATTCCAGGTACATGAAGGGTGCACATGAGTTAGAGGAAAAATCTGAAAACTCAGTGCTGAAGTGGCCTGATATATAAATACTGATATGGCCAGATTTGAAAAAAAAAAAAAAAAAAAAAAAAAAAAAGTGAAGTTTTTTTTCTACAAAGTAATTTCATTAGGAGAAAACCTCTTATTTGATATTTGATTATATTGATAGTCTCAAGTGGTCCAAATGTTTTTCTATGTTACTTTGTTGATCAATCAGAAAGTAAATGCAGAGCCTTATTAAATCAACATTAGGAAAAATTTTTAATTTAAACTGTTTCAAAATAATTTATGTTAAGAATAATAAGACTCATTAAGATCTGAATATTTATATGAAAATTATAATAATTTTAAATGGAGATTACGTTGTGGTTGGGATGAGAGAACCTGGAGTTTGAGAGTTGAGCAATTTATAGAATTTCCTGGCTGGTCCTACTCATAACTACAGACAAATGAAACCCAGGATCCAGACTCTCAGTTCAGAGGTATCAGTTCACGTTGCCCTTTGGGGTGACTGCACACCTGGAAGTTTCTGACTTCCAAGCTCAAGAACCTCAACATGTGGGTGGCTTATTACAGAAAGGTGAAGTTCAATGCTTGGATTTTTTCTCATGTTGAAAAATTAACACAACAGAATTCAGGGAGCAGGATAGTCACTCACTCCTTTTTTATCTACCAGAAGGGTTTACACTTGCCATAGATCTCCAGGAAAGGAATTGGCTTTCTACTTGAAACACATATCTTCCTCTGAAACTAGAAAGGTCATTATTGAAGGATAACAATACAGAGAATTGAAAAAAAAAATAAAAAGAAGTTGCATTGGTAAGGATAACTAGAAATTCAACCAGACTCTCTGTGTCTTCTTGAAAGTGCATTGTCCTCTGACCCTCTGATACAGAGGTTGCACACAACAGATGCATCAACTGTGACCAAGCAAAATTATTTCTGTCATCTTGTCCTTGCAAGATTTCTTGCATTTCTTTTGCTTGAACCTAACACCATGTATGTGCACTCCTATGAAATGCCCTTTGCAGGCATGAACTGGTGGTTTAAGTCCTCAGGCGGTCACGGGCTGCTATTTTACCCTGGTTTTTAAGGGGCATGCTGCACTGAGGTGTTTGTGTCCTTGATGAGGATTTGTCCTGTACTGTAGCCTAATCCATGTGGATTTTGATTGCCCAAACTCTGAGCATTCCCACAGCAAAAATGTGAATGTGCCATGGTCATTGTGGAAAGCAGAATAAGCCTGAAGCTGTGTTAGCTGCAACTTGGAAAGTGTGGCAGTGGTTTGGTCTCCAAGCTTTTCAGCTGGGTATGATCAGGTCCTGTTGACTGCAGTCCTTGACTGAACTGGGCTGATTTTCCCTGCAGGGTGGGCTCACTGGTGTTGGTGAGGCTGTGGGGCTGGGAACAGCTGCTGGGGCTGAACCAGCTGCCTCTCTTGTCCTATGGCTTGGCAGTTCCACCAGAGAGAGCACTTAGTCCAGTGACCATTTGAGGTTTGTTTGTTCAGTCTTTGCCTGAGAATATGTACCCCAGTTACCTCATTGGAACGCAACTCGGGAATCTGTTCATGTACAATAAAAAGGTGTTTGGGGCAGAAGTGACCTTCAGAGTGTGGGATCTGTGTGTGATCTTGGTGTGTGTTTTGGCTGAGCAGGTTATTTAGCCCTTGGGAAGGTAGTTTCTCTGAATGTAGTGTTTTCCCTTGATACCAAAGAGCAGCATGAGTGTTTGTGTCTGTACTTTTGGATAAAAATCCCCACAGAGTACAATCAATGCACATTCTATGGATTATTATTTATGTATTTTTCTTTAAAACCTACATGCTGAGGCTCCTCAGGGCTGTAAGACTGCTGATGTTCAAGTTACATGCTCAGTGGCTGTTTAGTTAGGGTTAACCTACATTACCACAACAAGTGTATTCTGAAAGGAATGCAAGAAATAAAAATAAGAAAGAAAGATGACTAAATATTGTTGGCACCTGAATAAAACAAAAAACATAGAGTAGTAATTTCCACAGTCCCTGCAGTCATTCTTGAATTTTTAATATTGCTTTGTTTATTGTACCTTTACATTGCAGTCATGTTGTTTACCAAATAATTTCAGGTCATTGTAGTTGGAGAGTGATGGCTTCCCAGAGTCACATTTTCTAGATGTCAGTATGTGGTAGAAGCTCCTGGCTGGGCTCTGTTCCTATTTGATTTATTTGATTGTAGTCTGTCAAGTTTGGGGGATTTTTAAATAATTTTTTTCAATTGTAAGGTTACAAATGAGTCATTCTGAAGTGTTTCCCTTTCAGAGTTTTTAATGTTTGGGAAAAATAAATCTAAAAAGGTCTTTATGTTTTTTCGTCACTCTTTTATTACCAGATCTTAGAAGTGAAAGTCCTTTTTACAATTACTTTCAAGATATAATTACAGCCCCATACATATATTAAATGAAAAGTTTTAGAATTCATATGAAGTGCAAGCTGCACAGACATTTCAACTGCAATATTCTTGCATTAGGGTTATACTCCCTTATTTTGGCAGTGGGACCCAGAGAAGTTCATTTTAGGCTCTCTTCTGCCTGAAGGAGCACAGATAATCCTGGTGCAGCAATCACAGGTTCCAAAAGGGACCAGCAGAGCTGGGCAGGTAAATAGACAGTGCCCTGAAGTAATTCCCAGTTTCCAGCATGGGTGTTTTTTCAGGCTAGTGACTGAGTTATTAATGTTGAAGGAGCAAACAGCAAGTACCATGCACTAGCCCTACACCTCTGGGAAAAAGGTGTTCACAGGAGAAGATGCCCAACCAAAGTCACTGACTGTGCTTTTAATTTGGCTGCATTGCCTTGATGGGAGACACGGTGTTTCCATTTGTGTCTGGATGAGACACCCTCTTCCCTCAGTTGCCTTTGACACTTTCAGGTGTATTTCAGCAGTGCAGTGTGTGCAGGCTGTGTTTCATGCTCCTGCAGCTGTGTCCTTTGCTGAGAGGGATCTGAGCACGGTGGAGATGGAGAGCTAAACAGTGTAATCTCCCAGTGGCATCCTGCATCCTGCTCCTTGTATACCAGCTCCTCTGTTCCTTGCTCAATTTTCACAGTCTTTACAGAAGCAATTTTCCTTTGACCTATATAGGTGTTTGCTTGACTGAAAAAGGAGTTCAGATGCCAGATTCAGCTCACTTGTGGCTGAGATGACAAATAGACAGAGAATGCTGTTACATTTAGGGTTACCATGTGGGAAAGGGTGAATCTGGTTTTGCTCACTCTTTCAATTTGTACACACTCACATCTAATTTTTAGAGAAATGGATATATGTTAACCATAAGGAAAATGAGAATTTATACCCATTCTTTTCCCAGGGTATACATAGGACTGTGAAATTATTCTCCTCCAGTGAGTCTTCTGTTACATCCATAGATCAGGATAATTTGCTGGAATGTTTTTTGACCAGCTATGTCAAGAACCTCCAGGCTCTTGTGTCTCAGCTGAGCATCCTTTTGTAATGATGACAATGTAAAGGGCTATGCTGCAATCAGAGATCATTCTTGGATTTTCAGACTAGAAAGGACCTTTAAGATAAGATAGGCTGTTCTTTCGAGTAACACAGGCAGGGGATGGATCACAGAATATCCTAAGCTGGAAACAACCCACAAGGATCATTGACTCCAACTCTTAACACCCATGGTAGACCCTTCAGACAGAAATTGCTTGGTCTGATGTTGTTTGCTAGGCTGGAGCATGACACCAACATCTCTTTAAAGAAGGCTTTGGGCAATTTGTATTTAATCTTTGGTGAAAGAAATTGTGCATGCAAGCAGAGATCTATAACCTAGGCCTATGTAATTGGAACAGTAACATGAAGTTACACTGAAGGAGGGAATTCATTATCATGCAAGGTAATCAGGTACAGCAAGCTCCTGGTCATTCATTTTTATATGTAAGAAGGAGAAACCATGGTTCATGAAGATGCACAGAGTGAGTAATGTCAAAAAGAGCTAAATTGTACTTGCAATTTGTCTAGTACAAAGAATGAAGTATTTCTCAAAAGGTAATGTATATAAAAAATGAGCACCGCAGAGGAGTGGTGGACAACAGCTAGGCATGAAAGTCCATCATAAATCCTCATGACAGCAGAGAATCACCCCCAAAAGAACCAGAAAATTCATTGATAAAAATCAATTTTTTAAGCATTGTGGAATAACTGAAGGAAAATCAAAGTGTGCTTAATATGCTGAGGTTGCTGAACACAAGATACGGCTGTTGCACCTGAATATAAAGTATGCTGGAGTCTGACAGAGGAATATTCCTGTAAACCTGCAAATACATATTTAATAATCAAGACATGGTGTTATACATTTACCGTATGAACAAACAGCTGCCACATAATGTCCTCACACTGCTGAAGGGAGCCTGTGAATTCTTCTTCATCTTTCTGATTAAAGTGAAGCCAGACATAGCCATTAGAGCTGTCTGCAAATGAAAGCTTTTAAATATACCTGCTCTCTCTCTGGCTCAAATCTTGTCTGGCTTATTTTAATCTTTATCCACATCTTGGTCAGGCAGAATAAGGATATATTTTTAATGTGATGGTTCACAGGTACTAGGGAGCCTTTCAGCTTAAGGAGGAAAAACTGACCTAGTTTATAGGATGTTATTTATCTCTAAAGTATTTCTTCTTATTTGGTATCTGCCACATAATGAAGAATTTTGCCATACATGTTATACTTTGATCAAAAGTCACAAAAGGAGCCTTAAACTTCCTATCTTTCAGGGAGATATTGGCACTTTTGTTCTTGTGAATAAGGTAGGTGGTTAATACTACACTAAAAAAATACTGGCTACAGCTAGGAACTAATGCAGAGTGTAGGAAAAATCATCTGAAAGGAAGGAACAAAAGGAAGACTCATCTTTCTCTTAGCATCTCTAGGCATTTTTAAGCCTCAGTTCATCATTTCAAACTGCTTAAATAAAGGTAATTTCCAGTTAGAAGAGGGCCAGCCATTAAAAAAAGCATAAGCAGTATCTTGTATCTCCTTTGTAATATTTTTGTGCTTTCCCTAGGATAGTAGAAGATACATTGTATAAAATTCTCATTTGACCCCAAGCATGATAACTTAAAACTTAAAAAAGTAGAGATTTATGTGTTACCTTATTGTTACAGTTGAATTCCAGCTGGAAATGCAAAAAGGAACAGGTACAATCTGATATTGTCCTTATGATTTTTAAACTTATTTTTTCAGAACTTGCTCTCCCTTGGTTTTTTTTTTTTTTTGAGCCAACTCTAAACACTTTAGATAACCCACTCTTTTTTTTTTCTTTTTTTTTTTTTTTCCAGAGCTATCAGAACAAATAGCTTCAGGTCCAGTTGTTTCAGGGAATGGTGCAGTAAGCAATTGTTTTGATATCATTCTGTGTAGGCTCCATTCATAATCCTGTGTTGAGCCCCCTGCTTGGGGATGGGGAGACAGGTCCGTGGAGAAACATGAGTAGCTGTTGTACCACAGACATTTTTCCCTTATACTGTGTGTGTTGGGGAAGAGATATTTCTGGGTAGGAAGCTTCCTTTTTTTTGCTGAACATGTTAGCTGGGTGTTTGAGCCACACATAAATGTGGAGTTTTCTCCTGGGAGAATGTGTGCCCAATTTACTTTTTGTGTGCCCAAGCATCAAAGCTATTGAAAAGTTAATGGAATGCAGTGTCAGCAGCACCTTTAGGAATGGGGAGTTTAGGAACAGCAATGACTCTACTCATGCATGTTCTCCTTCTCTCTTCAGCTAGAACGTGCTTCAAATGAAAAATTGCTATAGGGGAATTAGGAAAGGCCGATTTTTACCCACCAGTGCATTTAAGTCTATGTGTGGAGGGTCGCACGTGTGAAAGTTTGCATAAAATGTATAATCTCAGACATACCATACCTATCAGGACACAGTTAATATTTAAATGCTTGATTCAGGCTTTGATGTTCCTCATAACACACAAGTCCTCAAATAACTGAGATATGAAAGGAATTGAAAGAAAGCAAAACAAAACACTTCTCCATTAGACCATGTAACAGAGAAGGAAAGTTATACTTTTGTATTCACCTGTAACCTTATCAGGGGATGCCAGACAGTAATTCCTTTCTAGCTGCCACATAAAAATATCTTCAACAAACATAGTGATAGCTTCCCAGGAAAAGACTAATCTTTAATACAACAATAAAAAGGGCAAGGAAGAGAGAGAGGATGGTTGATGTATGAGTAATGTGTAATATATTGTACCTGCTCAAATTTAAAACCAGTTAGACCACAAAAGGCACATCTACCCCATATCCTGGGCTGCATGCAGAACAGGTTAGGGAGGGGATTCTGCTCCTCTGCCCTGCTCTGGTGGGACCCCACCAGCAGAGCTGCTTCCAGCTCTGGGGTCCCAGCACAGGAAGGACATGGAGCTGTTGGAGAAAGCCTAGAGGAGGCCATCAAAATGATCAGAGGGATGGAGCACCTCTGCCATGAGGGAAAGGCTGTGGGAATTGGGATTGTTCAGTCTGGAAAAGAAAAGGCTTTAGGGAGACCTGATTGTGTCCTTCCAGTACCTGAAGGGAACTTGAGTGAAAAACAGAGAGAGACTATTTACATAGGCAAGAGGGAATGGTTTAAAACTGAGAGTGGGTTTAGATTAGATATTAGGAAGAAATTCTTTCATATGAGGGTGTTGCTCCACAAAGTGCCTTATTCTTCCCACTGTCACTGGAAAGCCAAGTGCTATTGGCACTCTGACATTTTCCAAGCAACTAAATCACAGTAACCATCAGGGCTCTTCCCTGACATTCTGTACTAACAACAGTGCCCCACAAGTGGAGGGTGGAAGAAACTCTAATTCATTGTGGCCTGACTTGCATTGTCCTCTCATCTGTGCCCTAGAATCCCCAAATTTCTCACTACTATTTCCCTGTGAAGCAGGGAAGCAGAAGTGCTGACCAGAGCAGGGTGTCTTGAGAGGCTGTGGTGCAGGTGATGCATTTATGCTTTTACTGATCTAGACTCTTCCATGGCTTCTCTTGTGTTTTTAGCACTGATTTTAAAATGCTGTTATTGCTGTGCCCAAGGTTTCACTCAAAGCAACACAACAGCATTTTAGTTGTGTGGCATTATCATAAAGTGACCCAGAATCCAATGCAGAGGCTGTGGAAGAGCCTGATTTCTCTCTGATCCCTGCACAAAACCAGCTGAGGTGTCGCTGGAGCTGCCTCTCCACAAACTCAAACAGATTTTTCCAGAACTAATGTTCTATTTTAAGGTTTTGAAAGTGCATTAAATTAAGGATTTGTACCTAACACTGCTTTCTTTTTCTCTAAGCACCTGTAGAAATGCTTTTGTGAAGAAGAAAGCAAATGATCTCATTGCAGAACTTTGAAAGATAATTGAGTTGTCTCCCATAAACTAATGTCTCTTATTCACTCCTGTTGAAAGATCACAAATCTTTCTTTGGTGTGAGCTAGTTCTTATGTAAATTGTAGTAAATAATATATGTATGCATGGGCCAGCTAATGTAGGACTATACTCTGTTTGGTTTTGAAGAATTGTACACACCTGGCAGTGCAAAGGCAGAGAGGAGGGAGTAGGAGCAGTTAGTATTTCATATCCATGCATTGCAGGAAATAAAAGTTAACAGCTCTAGTAAAATTCATATGCTAGACAACTGTAGAGCTGAAGAGACAGTGAATCCCAGAGGGTTAACTCCTCCTCACCTAAGCAAAGTAAATTATTTGACTTTTTGAAATGTCTTCTGAAATGTAATAAAATCTGAAGGGGGTAAGGATCTTCATCTCATTAATACAGGGTCCCAGCAAATGTCATTTTCTAAGCTGCTTTGGGAAATGGGATTCTTTTCAGATTTCAGCGAATAGTTCACAGTCACAGTGTATTACTTTAGCAGCACATTTCTCTTCCTTACACATTACATGCAGCACAGTTTAAACAGTAGAGTGAGCTTATTTTGGCTTCATTCCTTTATATGAACAGAGAGAATTTTGATTTGCTATATATTTCACTGCTACTGTAGATTCCCTTTCCATCTTAAATGGTAGTTTATTAAGATTAAGTGCTTTCTTATGTAGATGTATTGAAAGGACCTTTGATTTGGTTTAAATTAAATTTGATTCAATTAAAATGTAAGATAGATTGAAGCACATTTGTGAAGAGAAAATGAAAAAGGCTCCATTAAAGAGAACCAAAACCATAAAAGACATGGAATCAGGAGGTTGCTATCAGGTAGGCAGGTTGTGAAAATTGGATACCAGAACATTACTTTCAATGAAGAGTCCAACCTTGTGGTATCTAAGTGGGTATACAAAAAGCAAATCACATGGCTCATGCCCTAAGAAATTATGCAAAGTGACTAACTGGCTGGGTCAGGTCTTGTTAGCATTCAGCACCACGCTTGGGCACGAAGAGAGAAAGAAGAAAAGAAACATGAAAGGAGACATTAAAGGAGGGGAATGAGAAAGGAAAAAAAGAAGGATTTGTGAAGGCATTATGAACCCAATCCTTTTTTCTTTGTACTCTCCTCGACCCACATTAAATCCAGGCTCCAGGATGTCCTCTGGACAGGGCAAAAGAGGATTGTGTGTAGCTCAACTTCACTCAAATCACTGCTCGAGACCTCTAAAAATTTTGCCTTGGTTCTGAACCTTGGAGTGGTCTTTCACCCTCACCCGGCTGGGTTTGTGAGTTCAGAGCCACGGTGAGCAGCGGGTTTGGAGCCCAAGCGCTTCTGTAAAACACTTGTTCACTAAAACATGAGTGTCAGGCACCCCAGCTGTGCCTGGGAGGGGTCAGAGCCTGGAGAAAAGAGCTGAGCCTCTCCCAGGAGCTGGCCCTGACATCCTGCCTGGCGAGGAAACTTTCCAAGGTGCAGACCTTATCCACTCCTGCAAAGCCACTGATTTTTTCCACACAGACCATGTCACATTTAAGCAGCTTTTGGTCATTTCCAACACAGCCCGAATTTAAATCAGAAGCCTTGAAATAGGAACTATTTTATTTTATTGTGAGCAACCAGAGCTGCTTAGCCCTTTGCATAAAGTTAGGAAAGCTTTCTTTTTATCCCCTTTTTTTCTTTGCATATGCATGCTTCATTTCAGACCTGGAAATGCATAAAGGCTTTTGCATTCAGTAGCATTATATATAGATAAGATATTTTACCATTAAGTCATTGTATGCTTATAAGTCACTATGATCAATGTAGCAGAGATGTTGGTTTAGCCATTTCAATACTAATAGGCCACCAAAGAAACAGTTCATTTTGTCAGTTATGTATAAACTCTCTTCTCATTTACATAACTGAAATTCTTTAAAATGGTTGGATTTTTTCAGACCGTCAAAGTTAAATATTTAAATTCTCAGCACTGCTTTGAAGATTTTATTTTTTGCTTTCTGAGGCAGTCACAAATATAAAGTTTAATGTTAGAATATTGATTTTAGAAACAGTCATCTATAAGAACACCAATTTCAACACTTTGTCTTGATTTAGTGAACTGCATTTAGATATTTTTCAGTCTGTTTATTGAGTAATATTACATATCAGATATACTTCACTTGTCGTGTTGACCTAGATCTGATATTTTTCACAAGTATAATGTTTTTTGAACTTGGAAAAGTTTTTTTCTCTTTGCTGCTTGGTACCAATTAATGAGAGTTTGTCCCTAACTTGTCACTAATATCCTATTTTTAAAAATTGGGATATGGATGTTGCAAAAGGAAAGAAAACAGTAAAATTCGATTTTAAAAAGGAGTCACTCGATTCAGATATATATGCACAGTGTTCTTGGAGTAAGTGCACAGATGTGTGAATTTCTTAGCAAAACTAACTCAAACTGTGTGTTCTGAGTGCACATTAGGAAGAAAAAATAGACTGTGGAAAAATGTATTAGGTATTAAATAGGTCAATAATATAGAATGTGGATTTCTGTTAATTGATGTATCCAATGTACAGTGTAATAGCTGCAAAGGAGCTGTTGTGGTGCATGCTGTGAAGACATATTAAAACAATACACAATAGTAATTTAAATTCTAATAAGTCCTTTAACATACAGCAGTATTGGATCCAAGAGTATCTCCATGATTTCCCTGTCTCAAAGGGACAAGCTGTATGGTTTCATTTCTACAATATTAGTAGAAAAGAAATTATGAGCCCAGCTACTTCTAGTGTATGGACTAAACGATGTGTATACATCATGTTTTGGTGTCGTGTAACCTGAGTTTGTTTTAGGTTAAAGAAGATTGAATAATCTTTGAGATTTTAGTAGGAGCATCTAAATAGCAGTTCCTGATAGTACCGTGCTGATAACTACTGCAAAGGGTCTTTGCTGATTAAAAAGCAGCTGTGCATGATTCTTTTAAACAACTCTATACTTACTTGCCCGTGTAATCTAATGCACTTCAAATGTGTGAGATGTTCATAGTTTTTGACCTCAGAAAATGTGATAGCCATGGATAAAGAATTTTTCAATTACCAGAGAACAAAGCTTTGTGGCTAGGAAAATACAGTGATACAGTAAGATACAGTATTTGTGGCACCGAAGGAAAAATGGGCACGGAACAAGGAGAAAGGATAATAAAGGTAAACACAAAGGATGTTATTTCCCATGTATAATTTTCTGGACAATATTGTATCTTTAAGAACATGATGCCCAGAAGCAGTGATCACAAATTAATCAAATATCACCTGAACTAGGGCTGAAAAGGATCCAGTTAATAAAGCAGAGGGGGAGATAAAAGTAAGGATAGCATGGGAAGTGTTGTTTGTCTACTGGAATACAGCAATAAAGATAAAGATGAGTGTTCTAAAAATTGCAGTAAATTCATATCTCACAAAGAAATACTATGATATTTTTGTAGTTCATATATTTAAAAAAATAAAATAAAATCTGCCTTTAGGGATTTATACTGTAAAACCATAGAACTAATCCTTTTATAGTATCACCATAAAGGAAACCTCCTAATCCTTGTCAATGACTGTGTATCCAGTTATTGCATCAGTTCAGAATTTTTTTGACAAATTTTTCTGCAGCCAGACTTGTCTTGGAGCAAGATATTCTTGGATGTCTGAGACAGGCTGTAGAAAAGCTGCTCTTTCAGTGTGAGACACTGCATAGACCCTTTGAAAGTTCATCTAATGAATTTTGGTTTATACTAAAGAGCTGTTGCTACTTAGCTGTCACCTCCCATTTGTCTCAAATGTACCACTGCAAGACTGAAAGTTCAAAGGTGTGTATCAGAACTTAGAGCAGTGGCAATTGTTGGAGCTGAGTTTAAGGTAGACCTCCTGGCAAGATTTACAAACATGTTCTGGAACTCACTTTTCACACCCTTTAAATCATTAATAATTAGATATGTTGTCTGGGGAAAGCTTAACTTAAGAATACTTTGTGCAGCAGATTATCTTTTCTGCATTTGACCCCGTTTGCTTTTAGTGAATGGGAAGAGTTCAGCTGGCTGAATCTATTAAGGAGACTAAAGATAATTTGTGCTGCAGCACAAGGTGACAGTTTCAGTCCTACTCCAAAACTAAGCCCTATGTCCATATTTGATTTCACAGGAAAAGTAGCTCACTACTGCTGGAACATGCCCTGGTAGTAGCAAGCCCGGACAAGAATTTTCTAGCTTGCATGAGCTAATTTTCAAGCTATGATACTTCAGTTTGGAAGGAAAGGAAAGGGCTTTGCTGCTCTGTGGCAGTGCTTGTTTCTTTTGGCCCAACAGAGTTTTTCTGCTTTCTGCAGCCCTGCTGATCTGCAGGCTGCCAAGCATTACCACCTCTGTCTCTTTTTAAAAAAGAGCTAATATCACATGTGAAGGGGAACAAGCAAGTGCCTTCTACCCAGAGAGCAGCAGAATGGAAGAGATCACCATGGCAGCAGTGTTATTAAGTGCAAAACCACTTTTCAATCATTTTCATTACATACCAGCTCCCCAGCTGGATTCTTTTCCCCTAAAGGTGGCAACTCTATTGCAGGCTGGCTGCCAGGTCCAGGTGCCCGCTTCAGAAATGCCTCACTGAGGTAGCTTTGAACCCAATAAAAACACTGCCTTGTAAGAGCTCTGCCACAGGCTCCAGGCTGCTGCAGGGACAGATGTGGCTGTGGTTTATGGGAGTGGTGTCAGTTCACAGGACTGATGTGTTGCCTTCCTCTTTCTGGTAACAGGGTATTTTTTTTTTCCCTTGTCAGTGCCTCTTCTTTTCAGTGAGACACAGCAGGGAATAAGCTCATGAGTGAGACACCTTAGGAGCTAGCTACATGAAATGCACTTAGATTCCTCATAAAGTCCTGGAACTGCAATAGGTTTGAGATAATTACACCACTATTATGCTTGATTGCTTAAATATACTTTAAGAATTCATAAACAAGCATAGACTCCTCATGAAATAATAATGAAATAAACATGGCAGATGCAAATTTCCATTTCAAATTTAGATGAGGTGCCTCTGAGTTCAGTTAGCTATTAATTTTACTGAAATACAGTATATATAATTTGGCTATTTAGATGCAACATTCTTCCCTGTACCCTCTGGCCTGCTCTGTATACATTGCCTGAATGTTTCACTGAACCCTCTGTGTCTCATGGTGTGTTTCAGGAAGGTTCTGCTGTGTCTGAATCTGTTGCCTTGGGGCATGGGATGGCTGCCCCATCCCTGGAAGTTTCCAAGGCCAGGTTGGATGGGGCTAGGAGCAATCTGGGACAGTGGAAGGTGGCAGGAACTGGAATGAGATGATTAAGGTCCTTTCCGACCCAAACCATCCTGCAGGGAATTGATGGGTCTCATTCTGCCCATACATTCAAAGCAAATGGGCTGCTAGTCTCCATCCCTTACTGTGGCCTTTGCTTGGTAATGAACTTTCTATTTTAGCTCAAATAATGCTGGAGTAACAGGAATTTACCTGTGTTGTTTAACCTCCTCAACAGGTTCTACATCTGTCTCTGCTTCCTGATTTCTTCTGTAGTAATGCATGCAGTGGGCTGGCACTGGAATTTAATGTTTTCACTGCTCTCTGGACAGCAGGACTAAATCTCTTGGGGGCTATAAAAAGAATGTAAAATGCTCTGTCTGTTGGTCTAGGAATGCCATGCCTTCCACTGGCTGGGGTGCATCTTTCACCTTCAAATGTCTTTAAGGATAGTACCATTTTGAGCAAAAAAGGCAAGAAATTGCATAATAACAATACCAGAAAGAAAGCAAGCAAAACACTGATAAAAGAAAGCTCAAATTTAGTGTTTCCATGTGAGTCTTTCTAATATCTGAATTGAAGCAGATAGAAAGAGAAAATGCACTGTTCTCTCTGTTTAAAAATGAACAGTACTGTAACTATTCCTTTTTATTTCAAGGAAGGAAAAATTACAATGAGTTAGTGCTTGCAAGCTCTTGGCAAAAGCTGTTTTCTTAAAACAGTAACTGCATTGCCCAAGGAAAATAAAAAGGTTAAGTTTCTCAGAGAAACTCAATTGAAATGTGCCTTTGCTCTAACAAGCTTTTTGCATACTTGTGAGCAGAACAGACAAACTTATTGGTTGAAATTTCCTATAAAGGACATGGTGATGGGATAAGCAGGTATCCACCACCAGTGAGTTATTTTAGTAACTCAGTGTGCTTTGCCGGAAACACAAGACATGGAGTTCACCCAGGGATTCTTTAGATTTACCAGTGGTTGAGAACAAAAATTATAGGTAATTTTCCTTTCATCTCTTCTTTCCCATTTATATTTCAAGGTCATCATCATCCCCTTAATATCAGGACCCCTCCCTGGAGCAATATGCGAAGATTACTCTTATTTTCTTGGAGGTAATGCTATGAAATTACCTGTAGTCTTTGGGTAATTTACACAGTCATGTGGATGAAATCATATTTTTCCTAGAGAGATTGCCATCTGCTAGTAGACTGCTTTGCTGCCATGTTGGACAAGGTTTACTGAAAACTCCCGACAAATATTTTTTAATCTTCTATAAATTCAGTATTTTAAATGTATTTTCATGTTGCCTTGATGTGTAGTAGCAAGCTGTATTTAGTTGTCAAGTATGACTTCACTCCATGAGGACTGTGAGATCTTTTAAAAAGTTATAGTAGGTTTAAAAAAGGAGGAGAAAAGACAACTGCTATATTTTTTTAGTAAAATTTGCTAACTTTAGTTTCACATTTCAATCGAACATTTATATCTAGTTTTTTTTTACCCTCGCAATCAAAACAAGCTGGTGCCAGTATTCACCTGGCAAGTATTTATATGGCAATTAGAAACTGATAGAGGAAACTCTCCTCTTGCTAGCCAAAGAAGGAGTGCTATTAGATTACAGAAAATATTATCCTCTGTGCTGTACATTTTGCATTTATTTACCTTCAGATTTTTTCCCCCCATTTTATCATTTATGATTTCCCGCACTGATTTCAGGAGATGTATTTATAACCTCATGAGTGAAATGAAATTCATGTTTAATAATGGTTCTGAGGCTATGTACAGCCCCAGTAGTGTGAAACACCATTAACAGGAAAGGTTAATGAAGGCACAGAGAAACAAAGTTATTTGCTGATGCTGCATTGCTAAGTTTAGGACATAAGAAAAAGTTGAAGTGAGATTGCTTCTCTTTCTGTCAAATATCTTAATAATGGGATTTTCTCTTTTCTGTGGGGATGTCACATAGAACACATTGCATTAACATTTTTAGGTATTGACTGTAAGGTCACTGAACACTTTACGGTCCATAACTAAAAGCACTCAATGAGACAGAGCCTGATGCCAATATTTGTAATTGGAACGGGACTTGTTTAGACAAAGAGAAATGTGAAAACGAAATAACACTGATTGATTGTCCATCAGGAATTGGACATCAGCCTCCATTCAAAAATTCTGCAAAACTTGGCAAAGAGGCCCTATTTAGTCACATTTTATTGTGGGAGCCAGTGCTGAGTTCTGCTGAGTGAAACTTTTTTGCTTTTTTATTTTAATATTTGTAATCCATGGCATGGATTGACATTGATAATGTTCATTTCTAGAGTATATTGTCTATACTGTACATTGTCTAGCTCTTTTGCACACACACCCACACCCCTCTCTAGTTTTGGTTTCCATTAGCTGCCCAACCTGTCCATTGCAAGAAATTGGGATGGATGGAAATTGGTGTGATGCTGTGTAGAGACTGTCTACAGCCTAGGCACGAGGAAGATGTGCTGGCTTCATTTTAACATCCTGCAAATCTGGTGATGGAAGAGCCTCACTATCTGAGCCAGATGTGTGGCAGAGGAAGGGGAGTTAAACAAGAGGGTAGGTAGCAGCTTCCTGTGCAGTGTTATAGGTTTTTGTAACATTGGGCTTTCCCCAGTTCCAATCTAACACACTGGGTGGGGGTGCAGGAGGTTGTTTTATGGCTGGATTTTGCTATGTCTCAGGAAAGCTTTTATTTTTATTTTTATTTTTTACAAGAGAACATTAAGGCACTATTTCAGTTTTGAAGGCACTTCGAAATCTCTGAAAATGACCAAATGAGAAAGGTCCCTAGCAGTTCAAGTTAAAAGAAGTGAAGATTGTAGTTTCTGTGCCCTTACTACTTCAGATAACTTCTTATTTCAATAGATTTAGGTATTAACAGGCTTTTGCGATACCCTTTCAGATTTTGAATTTCACTCTAGGCTCATATCAAATTTTTATAAGTAAATTTACAAATAATGTTTTGTGATTCCAGGGCATCCTTGGCTCGCTTCGTGCTGGGCAAGACATCAAAGAAATTGGTCAGGTTTCCAGCAATGGCACACATTTATATCACTTTCCCTATAAGAATGTGATTAAAGTAATAATAATGGGGTTTTGCCCAAAAGCACTCTGAATTTCTTTGATTTAGCATATCTTCATAGTGACATGCTTGGCTTTCTCATCATGTCCTTTATGCAGATTAATGTAAATATGTCCTGAATGATTGATCAGATGGAATCTATACTCTTTGAATGTATAATTTTACCAGCTATAATTTAGCAGCCTCTGCACGTGTGTGTTGATATACATACAGGTATTTATAGGTAGCACACACCTCTGCTTTTCTGTGTGCCCTCCTGGTGCACACATGGTAGATTCTGTATATATCCTGTCTCACTGGATACTCTCCAACTTTCTGTCTGGTAGCAGGCTGTGTCAGGTTTCTCTTGAAAATATCTGCGTGCCACAGAGATTTCATCATTCCCAGCCAAGTGAGGGATTTCACTGCTCAAAAGTAGTACTGAAACCCAGGTCATGGACCAATTTAAGGTACAGTGTTTTCCAACACACCAAATCTTACCTTGAGCTTTTCATCACTTGAGCAGAAATTTCTAACAGTCTTTCTGGACCTGTCAGGTGTGGAGAAAATTAAATTGTGTCATTTCCATATAAAGAGATTACTTGGTGTCGTTTCCTCACAACCAGGCATGTGAGATGGAAATAGTCACAAAGAGCTTTATTCACAGAAGCTTCTGTTCCTAGAGGAAGGGCCCACAGCAGTTCTGGATGAACATCAGATCAACCACACCAAAATCAGAGAAAGATTTATCAGCTGCACTGCTGTAAGGTGAAGAGTACTGAACAAAGTAAAGCAAATTGATGAATAGCTGTTGTGAGTTACTCATCCCAGGAGCTTCTGCCAAACTGTCCAGCCATCTGTGGAGGGGGGAGATTGTGCAAACCCTTTGTCCCTGAGGGCTTCCCAGCTGGTGGTGCCTCTGTGAACACCCCTGGGTGCTGCATGGCCCCAGGACTGGCCTCTCTGGGGCCCACTTCACAAATGCTCTTGAAGACTGTCAAAGGACCATGTGATGGCAGCAAGAACTTCAATAATACAAAACCTCTCCCAGATTTTTGATATCATGCATTTATGGGTGCTCCGTGTACTTTTTAACCAAGAGGTGCAATCCCCCTTTGGATGGAGTCACACTGGCTTAAAACCTTGGGGGTTTTTAACCTTATTTGATAACACTAGATCTCCTCCTTATATGGAAAAGGTGGTATTTTAAAAACACAAACTGTAGAGATGCAGTGGCGTTTTATTTACTTTCCTTGAGCTACCAATGAGCCCATAGTCAGAACAGTCCAAGTTTCTGACTCTAAGCAAGGTCTAGTGGGGCAATGCAGTTGTTTGAAGCTTTTTGTGAGGAAGCATCATCCTTTCATCTTTCTTTGCTTGCTTCCTAAATCCTTGTAATTTACAATGTGTTTACAGAAGAATTGGGGTTACATGGCCATGGTTGGAAGCTTTGAAAATTAATTGTCCTGAGCAATCTCTGTATTTCTTTTCCTTTTGAGTCTATAATACAATGTTCTGCTTGGGTCCTCTGAACACGGCTGCAGTCGACTTTAAAAATGAATCTGCTGCCCCTCTTATCACTGTAACACATAACTGTTCAAAAGGAAGCTGACAGAGCTAATTCGAGCTTTTTCCCTAGGACGTGTCAGCTGGCAATCTTTGTTTAAACACTGTGAATGTTATTAAACTTCGTCTTTATTGCATTTTTAATCTTAAAATTAGGCAGTCCAGCTTTGAATCCATTCCCATCGAGAAGTGAAGATTAGGTCGGTGTCTTGAGCAGTCAAACAGATTTGTAATCTGCTGTGTGGCTTTTAAAGCAGTCCAAGTTCTGTGTCATTATGAGCCATCTGAATAATGAATTAGTAACTCTGAACAGAAATATACATAATATATACTATATGTGTAATTTATACTTCGTAGATAAAATTCAGCCAATGAAGATAGCACTTGTACTGCTGTATCTTTGCTAACAGTTTTAGGAGGCTATATTGTCAAGTGTCATAGAAATATCTGATTCTTGCACGTAAGATTTGTGGCAGCAGTGGGGTACATGTTCTCACTTAACAACGGAAATTCAGTATTGCAGGGGTCTTGCAGTGTCATTTCACAGAGGCATGAATTTTCATCCTGTGTCTAGTTCATGTAATGGTGTAAGCAAAGATTAATTTGACATGTCAGAAGTTGAAAGGATAGCTACATTTAGGACTATAATCTTCCCTTATAACATATTAATGACAGTTTTATATCTCTGTCAAAAGGAAAATGTACCTCTTATTACCCTTAGTAGTAGAGTATAATTTATTTATTTTATTGGTTACACAAAGGACACAAGATGTGGATTGGTATTTCAGCCAATTGTCTTAAAATTTGCGGAGTGTAAGGGTATAATTTCTCTCTTCCAAAATGCTGGCTGGATTTCTTAATGAAGCCTAAAGGTTGTGGTGCCACTTGGAGCAATTACTGTTATGTCTCTTATTGCTGCCCTTTAGCATGAATGAAGCCAGAGGCCTAACTGCAAAAGTCAGAAAAAAAACCTAATCCATTAAATTGACTATTCTGTTGTAGCTACTGGAGATTTAACTGATGTCTTTACTTTGTTGAAAATAATTGATTTTCTGTAGTACCTCAACTTCTTGCAATAGATGATAAAGGCAGAATGCAGAGATAAATTCAGTTATTAAAGAAATATTTACTTAACACTTTAATGAATCAAACCATATTTGAATATTTCAGATCAAGGCTATTGAGAAAATTAATCCCGAATTATCTTCAAGTTTTTTGAGAAGATTGAGGTAATTTCATTTATTCTTGAGTGAAGACATATAGAATGCTAATATGGCTGGCAGGAAAACTACAGTACCAAGGTGCACAAAAACATGATACTGTGAAATCAGCTTCATTTTCACTGGAATGAAAAGGCCTTTTGAGAGATTTTACAAAATACAAGTGCAAGTAATCTGCTGCACTTCAAAGTTACTAAGTGCTTAGGGCATTCCTTTGGCAGGAACCAGGTTCAAGCTACTGAGAGAAACAGCAAAGGGATTTGAAGTTAGGTTTTCTGCATCCTAAATGAGTGTTCTGGTTTTGTTTTTTTGGTTGGTTTTTTTTTTTTTAAATTTTCCTTCATTTCAGTATGTTGACTGCTGAATACATTTGTTCTACACATGGGGCACAGACCATTAAAGGTGTAAGGTGTAGTGGTTTCCTGTTGTCCCTTGGGAACAGTCAAACAAGTTTCTCAAAGTGAAGTGTGTTCAGATGAACAGTTTTGCCCATCCCTTGAGGTCTGTCCAAGCTGACTTAGTTTGAGGGCTTTAATTGCCACTGTGCCATGTTACAGCCACATGTGCAGCTCCATAGCAGGAGTGGCTTTGGTGAGGAGGTACTAGCTCCTTTTAGCTTGTTCAGCTTCCTCACAAAGCTTCTCTGGGACCATTTGTCTTCTGGCATGTCCAAGATGCAAATCCATGGAATCAGCTGGAGCACTGCCTCTTTGCTCTTTTGGCCTTGAACCTGTGTTTCCAAGCTTTAAGGAAAAGAGTACCAGGGATGGGATTTTTTGGAAGTTATCAAGAGGCAAAAGTTGCCTCTCGGGTTCATGCTCACTCTGTATCTGATCTGTGTTTTTGTGGGGCATGAGGAACCTTCTGCAGTGGATGGTGCTGGAAGCTGGGCAGGTGTTCAGTAGGAACCCAGTAATACCAAGTAAACTGGAGAATATTTATGTTTTAGAAATGCTTGTGCTTTCTGGCAACTCAGAAAAGTGATGACACCCTGATGTGAGCTGGGTCTTTTTTTCCTCCTTTCTTTGTGTTACTGCTTTATTTAAGAGGAGGTGGCTTCAGAAGTGTGTCCCTTGTAAATACATGTTCTAAAATTCTATTTTTGCTTTGGTCCCTTTCAAAATTGAAAGGGAAACAGTTAGTAGAACACTTGATAAAATTTTAGGGTTTATATTCTAAAAGCTTTCCTTAGGCTGCCTTAGGATTTCTTAAGTGGCACATTTCAGTGGCTGATTATGCTACTAGTTATGCAGTACATAACTTGTAACAGAAAAAATCTATTATATGGCTGTAAAAATGCAGATGGGCACTATCCTTAGCTGCCATATCCAGCTCATGCCACATCAGTTGATATTAAAATCCTGGTAGTTTCATATTTTGGGGATTAGATGCTGATAGTAGAGAAATGATGAGTACATCAAAGTTTTTTTCTTTTTTTTTTTCTTTTCTTTATGAACATCATGTAATCTGTGAGGAAGGAAAAACAATAGGTCAGTAAGAAACAGGACTGGCCCAAGCCCTGTTGTCTGAAGTGGGCAGTGTCCAGTTTGCTGGTGCTGAGGGGCAGAGCCAGCATGGGACAATGTGGCACAGGACATCACCCCTCCATCACAGCCACAGCTGTGCTCTCTGGCCTAAATCAAAGCTGGAACCCCACCAAGTTACTGGCTGCACAAACACAAAAGAAGTGATTTAGAGGAGACTGAAAGCTAAGTAAGTACAAGAAGCAAATATGGCAGGAGAATGGGGCAGGGGTAAGATGTTGTTTGGAGAAGATGGTAAATGAATGGCAGAGCTCAAATAGACTCAGGCATCCTGACATCCACACTAACATTCTGTCCCCTTCACTGCATTGCTTGTGAAAACATCCTGCCCTGAAAAATGGCAGTAGGTGCATACTGAAGTAACCTGTGTCAAGCTAGATGTTTCATTTTATTTTCATTTATAATTCAGGAAACACATTTTGCAGAAAAATGTCTCAATGGTTCTAGTCATTACAAGCAGTGTGTGCTGCAGGAGGCTCATTCTGGGCAGAGAAATATTGTGCTTGCCCTCTGAATCTTTATTACAGCAAACAACTATCTTAAGCTCTGAATTGAATATTTGTGATTAAAGATAGGTTTAAAACTGTAAGAGGCCAGGTACATAGAATAAATATTTCCTTTGAGCAGTACAGGTGATGCCAGTGCCATCTAAATATTTAGCATTCCTTTTCTGACATGTTTTTCTGACTGCAGTGACACCTACTGAGATGATATTGGATTCTTATTTTACAATACCCTTTTTCCAAATTAATTGCCTATCCGTAATCAGTCAACCATGGCTGCTGTTTGCAAGCAACATCTTCTGTACAGCTCTGAACAAGTGAATTAATGCCAATTAATTTCCAGTTATTATTCAAGAAACAGAATGATAGTTGGGGCAGTAGTGTCTCTTGCTGTCTTTTTGAATAGTCTCTTGAGATCCTAATGTCCAGTGAAATAAAAAGAGGCAGATAGGAGGAGAGCACCATCAGATGCTTTTTGAAAAATGGTGTTTGGTGATTGAGTGCTGAGTGTCGAGAGGAAGGTTTAAAGCAATAATCCCACAGGCTGAAAAAGGAGCATGACACTGCACAACATGCAAAGGCTCCCCTTTGAAAACAGAGTTCTATTAATAGTCACATAGTGATGCTGTCTCTTGCTACAGACGACCTTTTCTTTTGAGGAAGATATTTAGATATTTTGAAGTTTCACATATAGATTAAAAAAAGTTCTTACAGGGATTTTTATTCCTACCAGGACACGGTCCAGATTGCAGAGGATTTTTTTGTTGCTGCATCAGAATAGAGATGGAGTTTTAAATGGAGCAATTTTTATCTAATATGTCTAAAATGTGATCTGTTTGGACATGGGTGGATGGTGGAAGAGAATTGCAGCCAGGCCAGCCAAAAAATTAGGCTGTGAGAGGGTGGCTCCACCTGGGATCAAACCAGGATGGCAAAGGCAGGAGAAGCTTTGGGCTGTGTTGTTGGGAGCTAAGAGGAGGTGCAGCAGGCTTGGGATGGGGAGGAAAATCAGTGAGAAACAAAGTCTTACTGCTGAGGATACAGAAATAATGGAAAGTGACAACATAAGGGGATGAAAATGAATATATGTACATATAAATATATAATTGCAAAAACCCTTGTTAATATATTGGAATTTATTCTCATGCTGCCACTAAAAAAGCACACTTAGAATTCAGAACAGTCCTCTTGCCATCAGAGATGAACTGGCTCTGGAACAATTAGACTGTGCTTTTGTCTTTGGTATTTACAAGGCTGAATTAAGCTGCAAAATTAATACAGCTAAAATCATTGCTGGGTCTATACTTTTTTAATTTAATTTTTCTTCTGTCTGGGTAAAAACTAAGTGAGAGATTTGTTTTGTAAATGCTGGTGTGCCTATATTCATCTCACTTTCATTATTGCCTACCAAGGCATCTAAGACTGGAAAAACATCAGTATCACCCTTTGAGACCAGGGCTGAGTCATGTAGGGTTGGTTTCTTTGGATGGATTTTCCTTTCCTGCCTTCAGGGACATTCTGCATTTACCTCTTTTCATGTGCATTAAACATCCTGCTGGTTCTCTGTAACTTGTGGAATGTTTTCTTTCAAAAGGGTCCAGAAATATGATTCTCTGAATAGAAACCATTGATAGAAACATACAAGCTTGTGCAAAAATTTGGGTTTATTTCTTGTGACTCAGTTGAGCTGTGATATTAAGTGGATTTTTATTAATTATTAAAGTGAAGAATACAAGAGGGATATGAGTCTTTCCCTAGAAAAGATGAAATGTAAGATGAACTGATCCAAACAAACTGAGAATAAGGCTAATATCCTTCCTGTTTCTTATTTAAATTAAAAACAATACTTGGAAAAAAATTTTTGAACTAAACTATTGTGTGGCTGTTGAGTTAAAGACAGAATTCGGTGCCGTTTGTTTTATTAATAGAGAATAAATTATTATTCATAAATTATTCCTGTAAATGTAATGATTTTTAATGTAAGACCTACATTCATTTAAAAATAATTCTTAAAGAAAATGTTTTAGACATGTTTTGAGTTGTGTGCAGCTTTTTAGAGGGGTGTATCTATATTGCTGTGTGTATTTTCCTAGACAGGCCTATTTTCCTAGTTTATTGACAAGGTATTCTTTTTCATCAGGCTTTAATTTGCTGACACATATGTATCTGTTGCTCTCTGCAGCAGCTGAGTTGTTCTATCTAAATGTAAAGGGTTTTCCTGGCTCGGATGCAGGGTACAGGATGAGCCAAGTCTCTGGGGTCTTGCTCACAATCATAAGCTGACACTGAGAGCATTTTGCAGATGGTGCTTGGGTGGACAAAAGAAGTGAACATATACACATCTAATGAACGTGCTGAATTGGTTTCTGTTCAACATTTCTCACTGGACTACCAGAGAAAGGAAATTAAATCAACTCACGACAGCTATCTTGCACATCTCACCTGGGAAGGTATGCATGAGGTAGGACAGGCACTGCTTAACATTAATCAGTCTCCTGAAGTCATTACATTCATGAGGAAATGTAATTCACATGTGATTACTTTTTAATTTACTCTGTAATCACATTCCAAGTGAACAGGGCAAGCTTAAAATGAAATTTAAAAGTCAAATACTGCTTTGTATTAAGAATTCACAATTTTTATATGCACTTAGGTTAATAAAGATTTTACAATAACCATTTGTGACTGAACATATAATTTTTTGATGGAAGCTGGTGCCATATTTTGGATAAAATGCATTTGAATTTTGTCCAAGCATTGCAGTGGACCCTAGGACTTTAAGGATTATGTTTCATACCAAATTTTCCTCTTGTTTAAACTTTCTTATTTTAATAATAGAACAAAACAAAACAGATATATCCCAGATCTCATTTTGCATGAATTAATGCAATTTTAATTTCTGCTTTGCCTCTGAGGCAAATTATACACTTGTTATATCCCTCATCAGGAAAGGCAGGCAGGATTTCCTGAAAATAGAACTGATTTTATAGAATGACAAATATGGATGTACAGTCATTTCAGACTTTCTTCAAGAGTTTCTTACACTTTTGTTTTGGTCCTAATTTCAGTGAATCAGTTGTGAAATTCCTGTTTGTCATCAGCTCAGATCTTTGCAGAATAACAAACCTTGAAATCACCTAAACATTTCATCACTTTTACCTCTGAGCTTATCACTTCCAAGGAATTGTTGCTTGAAGTGAGGTGGTCAGAAAATAGTTCAGTGTCACTGCAACTGAGTATTGTAAGGGAAGCCTTACAATACTGGTAATCCTACAATCCTGGAGGATGTCTGGGGTAAATTAAAGCAAATTTACCTTGGTTTAGTTTTTAAACTAAGCAAAGTGAGCTTTTTCATGTAACGCTGGATTTTTGTTTTGTTGGTGCAAATCCAGCCCTCCCTGTGGGGTGTGAATGACCTTGTTCTGCTTTCCCAGAGTGTGCAGAGAACAATGCTGTGCCCCAGAGAGCCCTGATGCCAATTTCCCTTGCCTGGGATAGGGGCTTGGTCAGCAATAGAGGGAGGACAGAACTATGAATTCACCTCTATACGCTCATCAAGCTGAGGATGGAGAGCCAGATATCACACTGGCTGTCACTGGGGATTTGCTTCTCTGAGTTTTCGGGTGCAGAAAGATGAGTGGGGCACTCTCCTTTGAGCTGGGCTGCCCAACCTGTGGATGAGGAGAGGGTTGGAAGGATGCTTAGTGCTGGAAAAGGGTTGCAATCACTTTTTTTCTGGTGGTGTCCCTTAAAGGAATGAGAAAAAACTTTTTTTTTCCTTCACAGTTGGCTCTGTGGAAGTGTTGATTTGATACATATGTTATAAATGATCTCTTGGCAAAGAAACACTATGATTAAAAAAGGTAGCAGCCACCTACATACAAATACATGCAGTTTAGAATTTTGGTTCATTTTCTACTGAGAACACTCTCTGCACTCTTTATTTCTGTGCAGAGGGAAAGGGACACTATGAATTAAGACGGAGAAATTCCTGTTGCCTCCACCCTTCATCAAGCAAGAAAGAATATTCTGCCACTAGAGCTCTGCTCTCTCAGTCTCCCCAAAGTCTTGTGCCCTTTGGTTTGCTGTGCAGCATCTTCCAGAGTGAGAAAACAAACAGGCAAACCTCACCTGTGCATCTTGGCAGGTTTGGTGCAGTTCCTGTGTTCAAAGCTCTCTGGCTCTCTCAGAATACCCCTTGCTTGGTGGGCAGCCTGCATGCCCTGTGTCACTTGTGTCCCTCTGCCTTCACATGTGCCCCTCCTGAGGGAGGAATCAGGAGAATTTGGGACATTGCTTTTTACTGACACCTTTTCATGGCAGGGGGACTCATCTGAATCTCAAGTTTCCTCTGCTGTTCTGCTTGTGGCTCACTACTGGTTTGGGGATTTCTGATCCCAGGGGCTGGAAGTCATCTGCAGAAATGAGACCATGCTGCAAACATGGAAAATGTGAATACAGATTTTTAGCTTGTGAAGTATTTTCATCTTTGTGAAAGTGATGTTTTGGTAGCATTTCTTAGTTGACTAGCAAAAGCCTGGTTTTTCATTTTGAAGGTTTATGGTGTAATGTGGTCAAATGTGGCTAAGAACTGGTTTAAACTAAGATCCTCAGTCTCCTAAAATGCAAAATAAACATCTAAAATCCTTTTAAAAAAAGAGAACTGAAACCATGGTTGCATGATTCTTCCTGGAATCTTTAAGTCTTTGACTCCTTCATGTTTAACAACACAAACTGTTGTTAGATGAGCTTTCAGGTCAATTTCTTGATCTAAGCTGCTTGGGAAGTTTTACCTTCAAAGCAGAGATTGTCAGTTAAATCAGGCTTTGTTGTGTCCCTTGCTGTTTGTGTGACTTAAGCTATCATGATGTGTTTCAAGCTTCAGCAGCGAAAAACTTCTGTAAAAGGACAAGCAGAGGCTTTATATATTTCTAAGGCAGATAACCTTCATAAATAAGGGCACTGAGCATGCTGTTGCTAAATTACATCTAAAATATGGTGAGATAGTTGGAATTAGGTTTCCCATGTGCTTGATCTGTGCCCAGCTCTTCGTATGGGTTTATGGAGCATGAATAATGAAAGAGACTTTGTACACTAACATCTGGAAAGTCATAAAAGTGTATTTATCACCACCCAAGATAGCAAAGCTGGAAAGTGCTGCGGACCTTGTATGGGTTGCAGTAGTGACTGAGGAGGTGACTTTAATTGATAAAACTCTCCTGAGTACATTCTGAGCTATGTCTCTTGTCAGATTATTAGAATTGCAATTATGATCAAGATAATTATTGTCTTTTATTGTCAAGGACTGGGTGAAATGCAGGTCATATTCTGCTAGCCTTGGTCAGGACAGCATCTCAGCAGCTGAAGGTGGGCTGTGAAGCATGCCAGGGGTTGTGCTGTAGTTGCTTTGCTCATCCTTTCTAGGGAGACATGTGGAAATCTTTCAGCAGTGCCAAGTAATATGTAAGACCTGGACAAAAAGTCCATCTTTCAGGTTTCAACAATAAAGTCTGAAAGGATTTGTGGTCAAAATGTAGCTGAAAATCACCTGCAGTGGCAAGCTGCCCATTTCTGAGAGTACACAAATCACCATAGGAATGAAGAACACCAAGGCTTCAGGTCCGGGTTTTTGGTGCCAAATCTTGGTCCTCAGATTGACTCCTCAGCCCCCACCTGTCCTTGCAGAGAGATCTGTATCTGTAATAGTTCAGGGGGATGCAAGAGCAATCACCTACTCAATCACCAGGGCTTCCCTGGGCTTCACCTGGTGCTGCTGCATTGGAGACCTGCCATGGGATCTCTCCTGTCCCTACAGGTGCATTTCACTTCAAGTGAAATGGCCTTGTTGGTTTTTTTAAATAACTTTTCTGGGGAATTGATATCTAGAATTCAGTTTGAAAATATTAACCTGTTAACTTCAGGGAACAAACTGCAGGTTGTATGACCACAGCACCTTTTGTTTTGATGAATTTGAAGCAGTCTTTGCTCTCAGTGGAGCTGCTGAAATGATCTCCAAAGCTTTTCACTTTCTCACTCATCACATCACGGAGACCAGTGCTAGGATACTATCCTCAGCTCTGGTGCTCACAGGACACTGAAAAACAGTGAGACTGCAGAAAAGAACAATAACAGTGACTCAAGAAATGAAGAAAATTCCTGCAAGTGTGAGAGAGTAAAGTGTATATAAGAATAAGGCAGAAAGAGCCCCCAAGGACCAGCTTCAGGGGGGTTGCTCATGTCTTAAGCTGTAAATAACAAAAGCCAAAGTTTGTCCCACAATTAGTTAAGAGACAGAAACAACAACCAAATAGTTTCATGCCACTTTAAGAAAAGATACAGAGGCAACTGAATTTGTTTTCTTTTTTTTTCATACAAAGAACTTATCTGCAGCTTAAAATGGTCAACGAAAAACATGTTTCTATAGTTAGCATGCACAGCTGTAGGAAAATATTCCTTAGATTTGATATGTTATAAATAAGTAATTTGAATTTTTGTTTCAGAATGACATTTTCTTCTGAGATCAGTCTGATTTAATTAGCAAGTTCCATCATCACACATGCATCCTAACCTGGAAATCATTTAGTAGGACTTGAAGGGAGAGCTCTGGTTAACCTGGAAAAAAATGTGTCATGGTTTGGCTGTTTTTCTGCTTTTGTTTTAATTTTAAAAAATCCTCACATTTTATATATTTTGACATCAGAAAGTTATAGGTTCTCTGCTTCTTTTTATTTTTCTCCTGTTTAGAAAATTATCTCAAGAAGAAATTATTTAATAGCTCTATACCTCCTTTTCCTGGTTTTTTTTTTTAGTTGTACAAGAGATCAGCAGAGTAGCAAATGAACATGAATATCAGCATTTTCTATAAGACTTCCACAGTAATTGAAATTTCCTGTTTTCTTTGGCCTGTCCAGGCTGCACCAGCCAGGTTTTGCTCTTTCCAGTGAGCTTCAATAACTGCGTTTCATTTGGGAGCAGAAGACAGCATTCTCTAATAAAACACATCTGGTACAGCTGAAGGATCAGTCATGAGCTGACCTAAATGTGGGCTGGAAGTGCTCCTGAGGGGACACTTCTTTCTTCAGTCCTTTTAATCTTTTTAAAATCCCTAGAAGTGGCAGGCCAGCTCTATAAGTAGTTCCCAGTCCTAATTAACAGCCCTGCCTTGTGGATGTGGTCATATATAGACTTTGCTAAGTCAGTCTTCAGTGAGACTGATTTGTGTTTGCCTTTCATTAGGTCAGTGTCTCTTCCATCACAGAAACCCTTTTCTTGGAGGGAGCAGTCACAGGTAAATGTCACACAGTTTTTAGAGGCGACTCTCTTCATGCATTCAGTTTAATTAACCCAGATCTGCTTTGAAAGAGTGTTTCCAGTGATTTCTCTGTGGCTTGGCAAGGTGTCCCCAGCAACAGGTCACTCCCAGCAGTGTGACTTTGCTGAATCCTATCAGATTTATGTGCAACCCAGTTGTATGGGTGCTGGAACAGAGAGGGGAGCAAAGTTGTGCTGCTCAGCAGAACTGTCCAGAACTAGGAAACAAAAGCTGAAGTGATTGATTGGGTGAAGATTTCAGCAAATGATACCAAAATTAAAACATTAAGCTAATGACTTTAAAGAAAATTGCATTGCCATGTGCAATTTATTCACTAGAGAGAAAGCAAATGTGGTTTTACTTTCACAGAAAAAGACTTAAATAAAATTGAGCAAAGGAACCTTATTTCTCTCCTTCTTTCTCTGTCTGCTTCTCCCTGGAACTTCAAAACTGAGTGGCTGTCAGAATGTTTCATCTGTTTGACCTGTCACAGGAGAGGTCAGCAGTGATCAGTGACTATACTTTTTAACAGATGGAGGGCTGTAATTGAGAATAATTCCTCAGCAATTTGGTAGGCAGGGGTTGTTTCAAACTGGCTTTCAAAGGCAGTACCAGAATGGAAATGTTAGAAATTCTGTAAGTGAATCAGTTTTGGGTTTTGTTGTTTCAGGATTTTTTTTTTGTTTTTGGAGGTTTTTGGGGGCTTTTTTTGGTTGGTTGGTTGGTTGGTTTGGTTTAGTTTAATTTTATCTCTAATGAAAAATCTGCAGAATGGGAGCACTCACATTTTAAACAGCCATGTATTTTCCAGAAATTACTTGAAGTGTAATCAATTTTCACCATCTCCTGGGGTGCCCTGCAGCTAAGATGAGAAGGAGCCCAGAAATGCAGTGACAAAGAGCTGATTGGGAAGGCTCAGATGCCCTGGGCTGGACATGTGGCCCAGACAGCTGATGCACAAATGCCCAAGCAGCTGCTGCACCGTGGGTTCATGCTCAGCAAGAGAGGCACGGCTGCCAGGGAAGAATTTTAGAGCTTCTCTGAAGTACTACTTGGAATAAATGAGTTTATCTGTTGAGTACTGCCAGTCCTTGGTGAGAGCTAGAGAGCCCAGGTAAAGCTTCTGCAGCACAAAAATGGGTTGAGAACTGCAGTGTGTGCACAGCATGGAGGGAGCTGTGGCACTTCTTTTAGCCTTTGTCCAAGGGTGAGTCAATGAGCACAGGGGGAAGTGCCCTAACCCAAGATTTATAGGATTGCAAGGGAAATGCACAGATCAGAGCTGGAGGCAATGCCCAAAGCCAGCAGGTTGATGCCAGCTGTGCCAGAGTTTCATGGGGGCTGAGAAGGAGCCCAGGTTTGTGCTCATTCCATTCATCTCCTCAGGCAGAGCAGCCCTTGAATCTGAGCCACTCCTGTCCCTCTGCCACCACCTGCAGCCAGGGCCACGCAGCTGTAGTGGCCTGGATATTGGTGTGACTTTTGGGGGGCTTTTCGGATGATGAGGTTACAGTATCTTGTGTTCAAGGACACATTCTGCTAAATGCCAATCTATGGCATTTTTTCTCACTTCTTTTCTGAAAGAAACAGTTGGTTCTTTAGCTAGAAATCTGTGAAGCTTGATGGGTATAAGCATTTGGGTGGCTCAATACAGCAACATCTCTAAAGTCTTTTCCTACTTTTTTTACTTCAAGTACTGCATGTGTTTGTGGGGTTTATGTTTGAGTTTTCTACAGCAGCTTGGTTCCTTGCAAGAATCCTGTTTGGAGATGTCACAGATGTTGAGGTGCCTGTTCTTTAGGTGCTGACAGGTCAGGCATGTAGGAATTTAAAAAATATAAAAATTGAAATGTTTGCTTTTCTTTAATCTTTCTCCCAACCCCACCTTATTCAGCTAAGTAAATCCCTTTCTTTTTCTTGCTAACACTGTATAGAAAATTTTAAAACTTCAGGTCATTTGAATACCACTCACAGACTGCAAATCCTGAATGAGCAATGTATGTTAGTGCTGCAGTTCCATACCTTTTCTGTACTTAGTCTTGATTATGTAAATTAATATGTTCAGCTTGGTAATGTAAATTGAGTTGATTTAGATCACAGCCCAGGCTGAGTACAATGACTATTTGGGGTTATTTGGCATGATACAATATTATTCCCTTCCTCTCCACTGGATATGACTGCATACTCCCAACAGGCCACAGCACAATTAATTTAGAAACATGATCAAATTCTGCAATCATTACTGGATGTTGTCCACAGTCTCCAGAGACCACTGATAAGAACAACAATAGACTAAGACATGATAGTCCTCTCATCCAAAGTCTAATTACAAAGTTACACACTTCAGTTCTCAAAGGACAGCCTTTTAGCACAACTTCAGCATCTTTTGATTATCTTTTTGCATTATATCTATAATTTGATCCATCTTTCTTTCTTTCTTTTACAAATCATAAGAAACAGGGGCTAAATGTGCAGTAATGTGAGTCCAGAGTGACAGAATTCAGGGCTTTGTCCCTTATGGATTTGCTGCTGTGATTTCTGTATGTTGAGTGACTGAGAAATCTTCATTTTATCATCTGTAAACAGACACAGAGAGAACAGGGAAGTGGTTCAGAATTCCTACCATTTCATTTCTCGTGATGCCCCTGGGACAGCAAAACATTTCTTTGACCTTGTATTTGGATTTACTTGCTTCCTGCAGACTGTAATTATGATCACTTTCATTTTTTATTTAATAATAATAATAATAATAATAATAATAATAATAATAATAATAATAATAATAATAATAATAATAAGGCAGCAAGAGCTCTGGGGCAGATAGACCAAAATGATCACTTGAATAAAGGGAAAATATTTATTTTTAGAAACAGAAATGAGATGAAATTACAATTTAAATATCACCTCTGATTCATTAAATCTCAGGCAGACTTTAAAAAAATTCTGCTAACATAATTAAAGACATAATTCTGCTAACATAATTATTGATATCTGATAAATTTGTTTTCCTTAAATTTTAGTGTTCTGAATTTAAGATAGCATTTCTAATCTTTGTTACCTCCAAATTCCCAGATACGAATTTATAAAAAATTTCTTATGGCTAGCTTTGCTATCCTTCATCCAGATGGAGCAATGACTTGAAAAACAACATGGATACACATAATGCTACATTCTGATCTGTGAAAAGAATTTTACTGGTTCCTGCATTCAGAATTTACACATTTTTTCTGGAATTCAGAGGTCTAATATGAACAAGTCCAGCCACACAGCAAAGGCATCTAACAAATATTGATCTGCTTGACTTGAGCTCCAGCTGCCCTGGTTGGCAGATTGGACCCAGAGCTGCATTTGTGCTTTTCCATGAGGCAGTTCCAGAAAGGAATTCCCAAGGAACAGGATAGTCTGGGAATCCTGAATTCCCAAGGAAGTGCCTGAGTTACATGAAATGAACATTGAGGATAAATACAGCAAATCTTGACTCAGACTTCTCTCAGTATAGGAGTAGAGGAATTCTTATCTGTATTAGAATAAGTTACTCGACTGTTCTTGTATTCCAGCTGTGTTTTGAGCTTCAAAATATCCAATTTTTTAAAAAAAAAAAGATTAATGTCAATGAATGTAATGATGGGACCTTTTTTCCGTGAGAAAGTAAAATTGACTCTTTTTTTTCTTGCTGTCTTTTTAAGGTTTTTGTGGAGGATTAGTTGGAATTACTGTGCTGTATAATGACACCTCCCAGCTAATTCTCGGAGCATTCATAGCAGCCAGTTCTGCTGTAATGCAGACTCTTAGCACACATTTTGATTGATGTGAATAAAGAAACAATTGGGTTACCTGAAACAGGTGTAGTGGAGCAGAGCTTCATTTGGCACAAACAACAATTAGTGAAGGTTTCCATTTTGGCATGTAAAACAAAATAATTTTAAACATTTACTTTTGTCAGTTTCTAAAATAAAATTTTTTCCATTTTCAGAATAAGGTTTCTTTGAAACCATCTGCTTAAAAGTTAGTACTGCTTTACTTATTTTTTTTAAGTTTTAGACTGACATGTAACATTTAAATTTTGTTAAAGAGAAACCTTTTTTTCAACTACTTCTGATCTGCCAGTTTTTATAATTAGGGTTAATTTGTTTGGTTTGGTTGGTTTTTTGGGGTTTTTTGGTGTTTTGTTTTTTGTTTGTTTGGTTGGTTGGTTTGGGGTTTCTTTGTTTTGGTTTGGTTTTTTCCCCCAATTATGTGTGATCTAAATATCTGGCTTGACTTTTCCCTTTGACTTCTAATGTCTAAGAGTTTATTTCAGTATACACGGAAAGGATATTAATTCTAATTAAGTTTTTTTCAATAGCTTTATATCTAGAATAAAATTTCTCTAGGGCTTTTAAAAACACAAACCCCATGGAAACCTGGTTCTGAGGTCCTGCTGTCATGGCAAAAATATTGGTAAATATAAAACAGACCATTTGGCCCATCAATATCTCCAGAAGGCGGAGAGACAAATGTGTGGGATGTCAAATCATCCTTGGGATTTTGCACTGCAACTTCATCTAAAGCTCTGTTACTTGTTCTAAGTATTTTTATTGGTAAAGCTGTACCCTGAAGTTTTATTTATAGTTTCATCATCTTTATGCTGAAGTGCTAAGGGACACAGACTCAAAGATGTCATGTTAATCTTCATAAAAATCCTAGCCTGTATGGCCATACCCCTGATCTGGGTTTTTAAGAGAGCTTTGGTTTGATTATTCTGTTTTTTTCACTTCCCCAAAAAGAGGTACCAGTAAGAAATGACTGCTTTTTTTTTTTTTTTTTTTTGCTTTTTTTTTTTTTTTTCTTTTTTCATTCTCTTGTTTTTGCAAACATAAATTTTAGGGGAAAAAATTGCTGAAGTCTCATTGCCACTAAACTGACTTTACAAGTTAAGCTGGCAAAGAGCTCAAGATACCACTTGAGCCATAAATGCAGTCGCTCCTTTAATGCTATTAAAAAAGTCTCTGCCTAAAGAAACCCATTGATGCTCTATATTCTAATTTACAGTTCTGTGACTCACATTTGTAGCTATCAGCACCAGTTGCCAACACAGTCAATTCCAGCAATTCAGAGTATACTGATTTATGATAAGATTCCCCTGGAAGAAAGCTCAGAAAAACAGATACTGGAAGAAATAAATGCTATTGTATGTTGCAAAATTATCTTCTGTTCATTTCGTTTTCCAAATAAGATTACCAAACAGGCAGGAAAATGATGTCAAGATCATCTGATTAAAATGACTATTAAAAGTTAAAGGTGCCAAAGTACCTCCTGTAATTTTTCCCTGCTGTTTGTAATAGCACCCTGTGAGGCTTGAAATTGGAATTGGATTGTCATCTGCAACGTTACTGTCCAATGCTGCTTTACAACTTCTCAGCATCCTTCCTGGGAGTGCTGGTGCTGAGAATGGGTTGGAAGAAGCACATTGCACTAAAAGCTGCTCCTCTGCAGTGCCACGGGGAGCGAGGCAAAGGCAAAGGCTGTGTCCTCCTGCTGAGGTCCATCAGGTGGACCTGTTGCTAAACTCCAAGAATTAAATCTTTACAAGCACCTGTTTTACAGCTGAAGCACCTTTGGAGGTTTTGTGAGCACAGTCACTCTAAAATTTTTTCCTGCATACAAGAGGAGAGAACAGAGGGCGTGGGAAGGTCAGATGAGCAGAGCCCTGTGTCCTGAGCAGGGTAATGCACAGCAGGAATCAGGAGTTGCCTTGCACTTTAAAGAACTCCTGCTATTAAAGAATTCCTGCTATTAGCACAGCCTTCATTTCTTCTAACTGAGGCCCTTGTAGTGGAGAGATACCCTGAAATACTGAAAGGTTTATACTCAAAGGAGTGGAGACAGGGTGAACCAGCACCTTCCAGTATTGCCATTGGTCATGGCTGTCAGTGGCCAGTGGTGAGGAGGTGCACATTCCAGATCTTTTCATTTTGGGATGAATTGCTGTATCAGTAAAACCAAGGCTGGCTTTGTCCTCTGCTTCCCTCTCCATATCCCCAGTGAACCTGTTCTCATCATGCTGTTTGAAAGGGTTTTTCAAATGTTGCTCATTCTGATATCTTGTTTCCAGTTTAAATCTGTTTTCTGATGACTTGTTTTGGTGAGCCTTTCTGAAACCATGCTTACTGAAAGAATATGACTCTGTTGGGCAAGATTTGTCCTTCCCTCTTATTTCCTGCTGCAAGGTAGTTTCATATATCTCCCTTAGTCACATCCATCATATTGTACTGGGGGAGTTACTTCCCTTCTCCACATTTTATACTAAAATGTTGCTATACTCATAAATGGGATTAAAAGCTCTGCATGTGGGAAAGGTTTTCAGTAGGGCTCTGGTTCTGACTCAGGCTGTCTGCTGCTGTCCCTGTGAGCAGGGAATTCAACACTGCCACTGCTCAGCCGTGAAGAATAGCTGTGTTATGGACCCATGTTTGTGGGTCTAATTCTGCAGAAATTAAGATAAACACTCCAACCCACAGTGGTGTGAGTTGGGGTAGTGCCAGTGCTCACCACCTTTGACTCACTGGTTGCTGGATTCCTGCCACTAAGTCATTTGGGACCCAACCTGTATCAGAGGTACTTGTGTGGGAGCATTTGCAGGATCAGATTTTGTGTTCGTGCTCTGAAGTCATAAATCTCCCAGGGAAGAGTGTCATTTTTACATGGTATTTTAGACATAAAATCTGTTTGATGTTTAGGGTAGAAAATTTGATTAAAATTCAAAATTAAAAATTTTAGTACCTCATCATTTGATGGTACCTGTCAACTTCCAGCTCAGGCTATCCATTTCAAATTCATGGGATATTTACTTGAAAATAAATTACAAAATTGTGTCGTGTGTGGGGTTTTTATCTTCAGAATGTAGCTTGTGTATCCCATTATAGAATATTTTTACCATCTCCTGTTAACCATCAGAAATGGATTTGTGTGTAATTGGTATAACTAGAAAATAATATGCTAAGATGTAAGTTGTTGTTTTTTGTGGAATAGCTCAGTTAAATCGCTTTCAGTTATTCCTGCTGTTTGCAGAGTACTTCAAACCCCCTGCCTGACTCTGCTTTCTGAACTTCTTTTTTTTTTCTTTTTATGCTGTGTGTATCATTTAAATTCCGTTTTATGCTTTGTAAGTGAACACTAATATTTTGTATTTTGCAAAAGACAGCTGAGAGGCTCCTTATTTTTCTCTTCAAGGCTTTTTACAGTTTCTTTACACATATAGTGTTAGAATACTTCCCTTGTCTTCTTCAGCATTGAAATACTTCTGCTTCCAGTCTGACAATTTTAAGCTCAACTGGGCTGTTTTCCCTGTCATCAATTAATTTGGCAGGAAAACCTGTTTGTTTCCCACTGCACTTCATGAGAGATTGGTGAAATGACTGGCCAGGAATAAAAGCAGACAGATTTTGGTACATTTAGTGATGCTAGAACCTCCCTGCTCTCCATCATTAGCCACACTGATCCTGGTATCATACAACAAGTGGTATCACAACAGGGTCCAGGTGGAATAATTTCAGCTGACACACTGCCCTTGAGCTTGCCTGAAGAGAAGCCAGTTGTCCCCATCTTTCTGTGTTACAGCTGAGGAAGGATTCTCAGCCTTTTCTGAAAAAGTGAAATCATGTGAAAATACAAATTGGGGCAGATCACAGCCACAGCTGGGAACTGCTGCTCTCCTCAGAAAGGGAATCATAAACCTGCCTGGCTCTTCCAGTGCAAATCACAGCAAGGTGGCCTTAAATAGTTGAAGATGATTTAAGTGGAAGTGTTTTCTTTTCTCTGAGTTAGAGCTGCTTGCCTCACATGCCTGGTCACTGAGTCTCAGCTGAAGGGACATAGCTTAAGGTTGGGCTGCAGCTTCTCAAACTCTGCCTGAACAAGTTTATTAACCCAAGAGAGAGGCTGCTGCAGTGTCTCAGGGGAACGAGAAGCCTGGAGAGGAACAAGGTTCAGCAACACTGAAGTGCTGAAGATGTGACTTACCAAATATCAGTATTTTAAAAGTTCCCATATTAAGGTGGTTTTAAGCAGAATAACCTGATGCTTGCCGTGGTGATTTACAAAGTAGCAGAAGTTGTTCTAGCCCTGGTCACTTTCTGCTCTAACCTGTAGTACTTGTAGTTCTTCCTCCTATATTTTTCAAGTCACAAAATGGTGAGGAAATGAGAAAGGAGCAAATGTGTCCTTAACTTGGGCAAACCAAAAGCTTCGAGGTCACTTCATGATGAGTCCACTGCTGGTGAGAGGCAGGTGGTTGTATTTTTTTCAATATTTTATTTATTTGAAACAGCTCCCAATGCATCTTATTTTTAGGCACCATTTTCCTTCAGTGGGCCTGAACTGGTGTCACAACATTTTCTATCTTTAGGTAAAAATTAGAATTAATATATTCTTAATTAAACCTTTTAAATTATTTCAGTGTAACACAACTGCAACTAAGATTCTCCTGCTGCTTTTGGCTTGTGCTTCTTTTTAGAAAAGGTTTGTCACAGAGTGAGTTAATTTATATGTATGGTGAGTGTATGGTCTATCAAGAGAGGCCTTGTAATTTGATGTGGTCACTGCATTTCTGGTATGACCCTTTTTATCACCTCTGTAAATTCCACTGAAAAGCTTTGCACTGGTCATATATATCTATATTTATTGTGAATACACTGCACGCTGTGGCATTTCTCTCTAACCTGTCAAGTAAGAGCAACTAAATTGTACCCTGACAACAGAACAAATAATCTTAAACAATATGAATATACCTCATCTCTCAAATCTGAGAGCTGTTGCTTTCCTCTTGGTTTACCTACTCGTGGCATAATCTGAGTAATACTTTTTTGCTTTTCATCCTGTTTTTTGAGTGCAGTTTGTTTTGCATTTATCTACATAGCAAGTGTGGGAGAGCACATAGAAGAGAGGAATGGAGTGTCTTGACCTACATTAACTCACAGCTGGGGAGCAGCAGTGTTTCTGATTTGATCTGACAACATCTGGTTAAGTTGATGCTTTATCTTTCCTCGCTGTTACTTTTCGAGATCACGCTCTGTGATCTTCCCTGCCTGTCTGTGCTCTCACCAACCCTCAGCTGCTCAGGGCATTTTTGTTCTGGGGAAGATAGGGAATGACTGTGCAGGCCCATGACCCTTCCCCAGGCTGTGTAGGAAGGGATTCTGGAGGATGGTAGGCAGAATTAATTTCCTTTCTCAAGTAGCAGTGCTGCCTATCTGAGAGCCTTTCTTATGTCTGAACTGCTCTGGAGCTTGAGACAAAGGGGTGAGGAAAGACACAGAGCTCTGGCTGCAGTCCTCATCCTCTCAGCAGAGACCCCTCTGTGGTCACAAGGAGGGATGGATGTGCACGTCCCTCTGGCTTCTTCCTGGATCTTTAACCCTTTTTGAGAAGGGTTTCTTGACAACCCATTTTCAAATAATCGGCCTGCATGTCTTTATGTTCCTAACTAATCAGCAGCTGTTCTTTGGGCAGCTTTACCTCTGGTCATGCCGGTTACCCACAACCTGCTTTGGAGGACGGAGGATGTCCATGTTAGCTCTGAGTACCCTGGCAGAGTGAAGCTGAACACTGACAGAAAAAAAGAGACATTAGCTTCACTGCCTGTGTGCTGGATGGGCTGTGATCTCAGCCAAGGGTGAGATGCAGGCAAGCAGCTGAGAGTTACAGAGATGGATTGTGTCAATGGCTTCTTCCAATGGGGATTAAATACAGGATTCCAGTTCTGATGAGTGCCCAGGGTGTGAGCACTGCCCTTTAAGAATGAAGCTCAGCATTTATTCTGCAAGTGCTTAAATAGGCAGTGTATCAATCTTAATCTTGGCTTAGTTTAGCATTATTTTCCTTAACCACATTTGATCTATGTGAATGGGCTTTTTCTGCTCTTAGAAAAAACACCAGTAGTATTTGCCTTGCGTTGGCACATTAATGGACCTTTGACTTTTCAGATGTCCACAGTTTGTTTAGCAAAGCATCTATCTGTGCTGTTGGCACTCCTGTAAATGCAAACACCACACAGTGCATCACAGCAGACCAACAGCCTCCCACAGGGTATAAAATACTGCTCCATCTTAATGAACAGCTCTCCTCATTTCACAGCCTTAACCTGAAACTGCAGCACAGCCTTATAGCATGTCTTAGAAGTCAATTGATGTGGACCAAAGGATTGGAGGGAGATGTTGGTTTCAGCAGTCTGTCATCTGCTGCAGACCTTCATGTATGCTCATGAACCCTCTTCACCCTCCAGAAAATATGTGCGAACACCTCTTCCTCTTGCAGCCCCTCTTTTCTCTTTGTGTCTCTGCTATATGCCTCATTGCCTGCTTTTATTCCAGATGAATGCTGCCTCTTCAGCTCTTTGTGTGTTTCTACTCTTTCTACTTGTGTGACAGCCTCCAGCTTCTTTGAACACTTGTCTTTGTAATTCCTCCTTTTCCCTACAAAACTCTCCTTCTACTGATGTTCTGCTCCTATCTGTTGCCCATTGTTCTGCACCTCTCTCCACATATTTACCTTTGTGCTGTACCATTTTGTGTGTCTCTTCTCTCATCTGAGCAGTGGAAAATCCAGTGCTTCTCGTCCTGTTGATAATTGTGGAAAGAGGTGAAAGTTATGGAGAGGTGTGATGGTAAGTTTGGAGATCCTCCTTGCCAGACTTGATCTGTTGACCTCTTGCTGGTGACATGGACATTTCCTGGGTGGATAGCTTTGGCATTGACCTAGTATATTCCAATTCCCATAGTGCACCTTCTGCTTCCCTAGTTTAAGCTCTGTCGTGGTGCACTGTTTTGGACAGCAGAGTTTCTCCCTAGCCAACACCTTTGTGTGGATGCAAGTTACAGCCTTTGTCTGTGTTACACATCCACACACTCTCCCCCACTGCACAGTCCCCATCTCTTAGCCACAAACACACATTTTCCTGTATGGCATCTGCCTTCCCAGATGTTTCTTCTTTTCTGGCATGCAACTGCTGGTTGTCAAGTGTCTGTCTGGGTCTTGGGACTGCAATGTAAGTCAGCATGGTTTCATGTTCAGTTATTCAGCTTTGAGCAATTTGTAGTGCTTTGCCCTTTCTAGGCTGGTTTTGTCAAAGGTCATCTTTGATTTTTCCAATAATTTATATCTCAAACTAGACCTGGTGTCTCTGAGACAGGCTTCCCAGAGTGTCTAAGAAAATGGTAATCCCTCTCCTGGCCAGTCATGTATTGTATTTAAACTGTTGTGTAATTGCAGCTAAAGGCTGTGGTAGTTTGTGTCTTGCTGCTGCAGCTTCTTGAAAGATTTGTTTCTGAGAATATCAGCTGCTCTCAAACTTTTAATGAAACTGTACAGTGTGTGTTTTTTCAACCTGCAAATTTCCAGCCCAATGTTCCTTACCATATTACTCTCAGTGCAGCCTGTGAAAGGGTTTCTGTATATTAAATCCAGTCCCTCTGATCTGAGCTATGCTGTGTAATTTCACTAATGTTGCAGTCAGATTCTCTAATGTACACTTAAGGTGATTAGAAAGAGTTTAGTGTTCTTTCTCTGTCTCTTACCCTCTTTATTTTTTCTGTCACTGTTACCCAAAGGAATTAAGAGTAGAAACTGTATGGAAACACTTCCCTTGTTACATCATTGCTTCACGTTGTCAAATTCCCTATATAATGTATTCAATACCCTGTAATTATTCCCACTGTAGCACTGGGAACACAGCTCTGGCAATTCTGATGCTCTGTTTCACCACTGAAGTAACATTAGTTTTGGATTTAATAGGACAGTATATCCAAGTTTAGTGTATCTCACAGTTTTACAGCATTGGCATTCAGTGTACTGAGATTATCCATTTTCAACTGCTGCATATTAATGTTGGCTTTGTGTGTATGAACTTCTGTTTTATGAACATGCTGCAGTGCACTGGGCTGAAATTTGCAGATAGGCCTAACATAGCATTTTGGCTATGCAAGATAAAATTTGAGAGCACAGTAATAGCACAGCTTTCTGACAAGTGTAAATGCTGCTTGGAGAGAGTGCAGCAGAAAAGCTGAGGAGACAATCAGGAAGATTTTTCCCAACCATTAGGGGAGATTGGAAAGAGAACTCCTAATCCTTGTGTCACACACTGTCGTTCTTGCTAGTTAAAAGAATTGCTGAGGACTCAGGTGTCTGTGAAAGCTCCTGCTCAGGCTGTGGTTTCAAAGTACAGGTGAATATTTAACCAAAATCCAATGGAACAATTATCCTGTGATATTGCTGTTCAAATGAATGCTGTAAATCCTTTTCAGCAGCAACCTGGTGGAGCCCAGTCTATGGGAGGGATGCATGGGTATCATTAGAGACAGCAGGATGGAAAGGGAATAAATGTCCCTTGGGTTTCCCCTTCAGCTCTATGCATTCCTAGGTTTCTTCACAATTTTTTTTCTCAGAAATTGCCTTTCACATGCGGCAACTGTTGCAGAATGCTGAGGAATCAAAGATTGACCAGGACTTTCAGTCTTGTAGAGTAAATGAGGACATCCTGGGTTCCACTAATTCCTGAAAATTGCATTGCTCTTCTTCCTAAGCCTACTGAACATAAGGTATGAAATGTGATATCCTGGGTAAATTACAAGTTTCAGGATTACATTTTATTTTATCTATATTCCTCCTCCTGCACCATAATTACCATATTTTTCTTAGCTTCCCACACAAGAATATACCCAGTGAAGATTAAACACAGTGGGTTTTTTGGTCCTTGTACTGAAGATCTGCAGCCCTGCTCAGTGAGGTTTGGAAGCTCTGTAAGAGTTACTGTCAGTGAACTGGCTGCCCTTTACCTGAGGGTATCCAGATCCTTCTGTGTACAGTCCAAAGAGCACTTGAAATTAAAGGCATTATAAAGATGCAATTTGCTACTTAGAAATCTAAGCATGCCCATAAAATCAATACAGTTTTATTTTTCAATCCATTGATAGTGTATCATTCTGGCTGTCTTTACTCCATCTGTGTTTCTCACTAATGGCTCTTTAGGGGCTCTACTACTGGGAAAAAAAAAAAGGAAAAAAAGGATAAAAAAGCAACATCTGTACCATCGCTCACCTTGTATTGATGCTGCCCTGACTTCCAGCCTAATGGCACACACATGACATCTTACCTACCTTTCTTGTACCCAAGTGGTCTTTGACATTTCTGAAGGTTTTCAGGCACTTTTCCTGCTGAGGTGAATTGCATTGCTTTGGGGTGAAAATAAAGCACCGAAAAAATAATTGTAAAATTTGATTGGCAGGGCTTCCTTTCACAATCCCCACATTTCCAACTCCTTCTCTGCAGGAAGCAACCATAAAGAACAATCTCTACCTGGTAGTTAAAGACTTAGAAGCTGTGTTTTTACCCTCACTGCAATTTCCAGTCCAGGTTGCTTTCTGGGATTTTCAAATCACATTGTGAGGGCTTAGATCACATTGGCTAAACTCAAGGATGTTCAGCTGCCACAACAGTTGATTTAACAATTTTTCAAATGTTTCCCTGATGCCAGTCTCCTACTAGAGAGAAAATGACATCTGTTCCTTATTAAATCTGTGCATTCCTTTTCCCTTTCTGTCAAAAGGTGATGTCTAACATTGGCCTGGTCAATGGATAAAGCTGTTTTTCTCTGTTTAGGTCACATACATGCTTTTACCTGGCGTTACAGAATGTCCTGGCACAGTTTCAAGCAGTACCCAAGGGCTGGACATCTGATAAACTTTGTTTGATGATTCCCAGCACATCAAGCTGGTCTTCCTAATTTGATTTCTTCAGGGTTTGTGGTGCTCTTCCTTAGGAGCTTTAAAGCATGATTCAGTTTTTATTTCTTAAAGGAATGAGAAAACATAACTGTTCAAACTCAAGTGTTTTCTTAGAGAAAAGTAGCAGTTGCTAAAGAAGCACCCTCTGACTTTTAAATTTCAAATTACTTTGTGTCCAATTCTAGTGATAAGCTAGAGTACAGATGTACAGAAGTTGAACACAAATATTTCTTTAATTGGCAACAGAATAATGTGTGCAATCATTTTTCTTTATTCTTTTTTATTCTATTTTATTCTTGATTTTTTAAATTGAATAGTCAGTAGGTACAACTACTACTAAAAAAAGAATCTTTTATTGGGAAAATGAGCTGGGCCTGCAAAACATTCCAAGGGATAGGGTTAACACGGTGATGCTGTAACTCCTAAACAAACAAGAGGATGCCTCTGTGTTTTGGACAGAAACTATTGCTGGGTTAGTGACTAGCATTGGTATAGATTTAGAGCAGAAAATGCAGTTTAATACAGGTGGGTTTGGAAGCTGTGTGCTTGGAAAATATTTTATGCTTGGAATTGTGTGGAATGAATCAACCCATTGAATGGTGACTGGAGAATCTCTCACTGGGTGTTTGAGAAACTCAATTTCTCATCAGCCCTGGTATGTTTTTTAAAGTAAAGATCATGGCTTGTGAAAAGTTCTCAAAGTGTGGTGATGTCCAGAGACCTAGAAAAAGACATTTTGAAATGTGTAAACTCAAAGGGGAAACAGCGATTTCCCAATGCATATAAATAGCTGTAGACATTAATTTTGTGAGAATCCTGGCAGTAAGGTCAAAAATAGTTTCTTAAAGTGTTTTGATTGTCCTCTAAGTTGTCAGTTCTGACAAAAGAAAAAGGCAGCTGGAAATGAGAGGAAACAAAAGCAGATCTTGTCTCAGCTCACAGTCATTAAAATGAAAGGCATGTATCCTGCAAGGGACTGCAGAGCTCTGCTCTTGCCTCGCAGGCTGCTGAGGGAAGGTGGGAGCAAACGGCACTAAGGAATGTTTATTCACTGCTGGCACAGGTAGCTCTCTGGAGGACTCCCTGTACAAGGTGTAAAATTCCTAGCAATATGACCTTTCCTGAGGTCTTCACTGAGAATTCTTCAGATGAAAGCTCTAAAGGCAAAATAAATATATTAAAGCACTCTCCTAACAGAAGCATTTCTATACCTATTAAATCATCCTCTAAGTCCCCCAGGGCACCAGGGTTGGTGTACGTTACCACGTCTATCAGATGGGAGCATCTAAGGCCTTCAAATGGTTTCTTCTTAAAGTAAATCTAGCTGAGTCATATATGCGTTTATAGAATCTTTGAGAGATATTTGTAGGTATGTTGAACATTTAATGGTTACAGAGGCTGCTTAGTATCTAAAGGCTGTATATTCAAGTTTTTTTTTTAAATTCCTTTGTATTAAATGGACTCTTGTGGGACAGTCTAGTGGAAATTGGGAAATCCAGTGTAGTAAATGCTTTTTAGCTTTGCATTTATTGTTAGTCAGAAAAGTTTGTAGATAAAATGAGTGCATTGCTCTGAGCTTTCGAATCTCCTTTCAGCCATGCAAGTACCTGCAGTAACACCCTGAAGGTGGTCCCTGTTTTGAAGTTAACAGAGGAGATCTGGGCTCATGAGCTCACAAGCTGTTATTTGCCCTTACTAATGCCTGATTTCTCTGGCATCCGGGACTAGATCAGGGTTGCAAGTGAGCTCAGTTTGGGTCCTACAGAAATCCATGGAGGAGACTGCACCTTCACTTTGTGCCCCTTAACAACATAGCTTTTGTCCTTTGCACTGCTGCCAGATACCTGTGTTGTGCCTGAGGGCAGAAGGAAGCACTCATTTGAGCCAGAGGCACTTTCAAAAGGTCTACACAGGACATGCCTGAGGCTCCAGGCTCTCTGAGGACACAGGGAGAAAGAGAGGTCCTGCCCAGAGGAGCAGAACAAAAATTAGCAAAAGAAGTTCAAATATGTGTTGAGACTGAAATTGTTTAAATCACTGTCTGGGTCTCCTCAGAAAAGGGTATTCTGGGCAGCATTTCCATGTGTGCTCACACACAGATCACAGTGAGAAAAGCACTGTCTGAGCACTCCTGAAAATGTAGCTCTTAGTCTTGTTTTGAAGTGTTTTCAAGAGCTGTGGGAATAGTTGGATGAATGTTTGAATCTCTTAAACAATAGAGGAGAGAAAGAAAAGGTTAAAAGCTGGACAGTCTTCCACCCCACTCTTCAGACAACCAAAGCTCTAAGAGTGCTGCACAACCAATAACAAAATGGTAAGATTTTTCCTCAGCAGACGGTTCAGAACTCAATTTTAATTTAGTTCAGTTTCTTTAGTTTAGTTTGCACTTGCCTTTGGCCTGGCTTTTTGTTTTTGTTTTTTTTTTTTTTTTTTCTGGTCTTTGTATGTTGACTGCAAACTCTGAAAGCAGGAGTTGTGCTTTTCTGTCATTTGGTGCCTGCCGTGGTGGTTTCAGCAGTGGGGTGGCATGGGAAGAATGGCAAGGAGCAGGGATTTAAATGTGGGATACAAAAGGTTTTACTTGCCTGCACTAGATGGTGTCCCACAGGTGAAGGACTGACAAATAAAGTGTTTTCCAGAAATTTTGACTTTCTTGGATTGATATTTTTTAACATCAATCCAAGGGTTGAAATCTGTATAGGTAAGTCCAAAAGCCATAAAATGATGAAATCTTTTTCCTTCCATAACACAAATAACAATATTAGACAACTCATTAAAATCAACTTGGCTGAGGAAAAAGAAAAAGGACTTGTGTGGTGGCTGGGTGGACCAAGGAGAGCAATTTTGTAATTTAAATATAAATCCTTGCAAATTGGGACTTGTGCTGGTAGCGATTGTGCAGCCTTGAGCACAAACTGGTTTTTTAACATAGCTGAGAGCAGTTGAACTAAGGGAGCAAGGTCAGAGTAGACTCCTTCTCTGGGTCTTTTCTTTTGATCACTGAAAACCACCCAAGCACAGATGGGATGCATTCTATGTGCCTGAAAGCACCTGTATCCTAAATAATTAACATGACATTTACAAGGCTGTTTGCTTACTCTTTTCCTCTTTTTTTCTACTTTTTTCTTTTTACCAATTACTTCCAATAATGGTAGCAAGTAGGTTTCTGCTCCTGACTGAGTTAGTGATTATAATGTCAAAGGGGCTTGTGTAATGTCTTCTGTGTCTTAATAAACCTGTCAGCTGAGGTTACATTGCTTTCTAATTTTCACCAGAGTAACATGCTGCTGCACAGCTGGGGAGAAATGGCAGACTCGGGAGCATTGTAGCCTGCTGTTGTATTTTATTATTAGATTGTGTCCTGATAAAACCGTACAAAGTGGTTAAGCTTTAAGTTTACAGATTAATCCTACACTTTAGAAATCAGTCTGCTGCTGTCTTTGTGTGTCTGGTTTTGAGTGTTTGATCTGTACTGTCAGCCTTTTGCATCATTTTTCCTAGTTTCCTGGGCAATGCCTCATTTTAACATGCAGAATGTAAATTCTGTTTGCAGCAGGGACAAATAATTAGTAATCAATAATAATAGCAGCTAGGAAATCCTAATGAATTGCTGTGGAATATATATGTCTTGATTTGTCTGTGTGCGTGTGATGTTTTAGAGCAAACTAAAGCAAGAAGTTAGGGGAGGAGAATCCATAGCTCTGCAGATGGCTGGAAATAAAAGCATCTTATTGCTAAGGTGGATGCAGTGGGAGCATTAGATTAATGGCTGCACTGTGTGAGTTCAGTCCCTTATATTTACTGTACATAATGATTTGCTTATAAGTAAGTGAGGCCTTGCAAACAGGTCTGCAGAGACAGTGCATTCAGATAATTGTGGTTTCTACCAGGCATTTCTCCCCTTTACTGAAATTTCCAGGAGATCAGGAGGGGCTGTTTGAAGGGTACCCAAGGCAGCTGTCTTCTGGGCTTCCTGTGCTGCTGCAAGAGTTCCATTCCTTCCCTAATCAGGATCCCCTGCCACTGGATATTTATTTCTTGTTTTAGTCTGTCTCCTTCTTTCCTTAAGCACAATCTTTGTTAATCCCTGGCTTGTTTTCCCCTCACTCTTGCACTTATGGGTTTCCTCTTTGTTTCCTCAAGCAGGATAAACTTGCCTGTCAGTGTCTCCTCTCCTGGGCACTGGGCCCACCCCATCCTCCACAACATGCATCATTTCCAAATTAGGATTTAATCAGCCACAGAAAAGATCAATGGTGCCTCTATCAGGAGAAGTGCAACTCTGAGTATATGACAAAGGTTGAAAGGACCTGGTCCAGCGTGCTGGACATGAATTCAGCCTGCAAAGGCGGCTGGATTCAACACTTCAGTTGATTTTGACAAACGTGAGAAATTTCTTTCCTCTTCTTCTCATTACATTTTCAAATTTGCATTTCACAGAGTTAATCAATTATTAAAAGTGCCTCAAAATCTTCACAAGACATATGGGGATTATTGGCATCTGTGTGTTTAAGGAAGCAGGTATTTTACAGCATGAAAATAGCATATGCCTAAGGTTCTAATGTAACAATTTAGTTTTCGAGAGCTGCAGCAGCAACACAAGTGCCTGTAACTCACCTACCATATGCTGTGGTGTGAGGGGACAGCAACAAACACGTTACATATCCTGTTTCTTTGCTGCAGCTAGCTAAAAGTGTGTATTGAAATGAATTTGGGTGTTCAAAATGGAAAATAACATTAATTTAATTTTTTAAAAATAGAAACCAGAGTTTTAGTGGGCTGTGTTTAATATAGAAATGAAAACTGCCATGATGTGTCCTGAACAAGCTGGTTTCTGCTCAAAAGCATGGAGTCCAATGATGTCACCAGACTTCTGTACCTTGGTCACTAAAGCACCACTGGCAATTCCATCTGGAAGCCACTATTCCAGTTTCCATGTTTTTCAAGGGCTGTGAGTCTGCCAACATCGATCACAATTTAAAGCATTTGTCCTTTATTTAGTTAACAAGAAGGCACAGCTGTTTCCATCCTTCTCCCACCAATCCCTTTTGCAGCATAGCTGTCTCAGAGGACTGAGCTTACCTTGAGTCTCTCTACTCATGTAGTTCTCCATATGTTTTGGGAAAGCATTTCCCCAAATACTTCCCAAGCATCTTTCTCCTAATTAAAAAATCCAGGGTATACCCTTAAGTAAGGTGTGAGCCAACCAGCATTTAGGATTTTATCTGATCTTAACGGGTTGCTTAAGACATTGAAGGCAAATTTGTCCACTTTTGCTTGAAGCCTGACTTTAAGGTAGAAATTTGTATTTTGGTAATTTGTTTTATGGCTACTTTCCTCCCAAGTCATATTTTAGAGAACATTAAAGCCATTGGCCCAAACGCACAAAGACTATAATCTTTCCCTTGGAGTAAAGCTGGCTGACAGGGCTGCTAATGTGTCACCTTCTAATAATCTGATAATTATAAATGATGCAAACAGGAGCGTGGGGTGGTGGAGCAGCAGCACGCACCAGGCAGTGCTGGCCTGATGATTGCAGCACAAAAGGGAGGGGGATTTGTAAGCTACAAGTCCAAAGGCCGTGCTTGAAACACCAGGGGCACGTTTAATTACCCTGCAAGGCACAGCCTGTCATGTTCCATTGCTATTGCAGGTGTATTATGGGAATAAGGTGTTATTTATACATCAGAGGACTTATTGTAAATTATATTCTGCCTTTTATGAATTTAGAAAAGAGGTTGAGTTTTGTCATCAAATCTGGTGTTCTGTTCTTCCAGAGGAAAAAAAAGTATAATTTGTACTTTAATTAACATTTTTTTTTCTAGATTGCAGCCTGTTTTGCAACTAAGAGAGTGTTATTGGTTTGGAATTGATTTTGGTGTCATATGTTGTCATTTGACAAAAAACAGTTTTACTAAGCTGTTTGACATTCGAACAGCTGGTAATGTCACTTTTGTTAATGTCTTTAACCACATTTTTAACAAAACAGCAGATGCTCATCACAAAAGCCATTTTCCTCTTCCATCCAAATGTGTAAAATCAGCTAACTTACTGCTTCAATTAGAGCTGAACCTTCTAAACAAGGGAACTGGCCTGAAAACAAGCAACCCTTTAAGGAATGCCCTTTAGGTGTGTATCTGGTTAACCTCTAAACCTAGGAAATACCTTTTTTGGAGAAATATGTTCTTCAGTACATAGGACTGCTGCAAATGGTCCCCAGATTTGCTACCTCTGAACGCTGAAGGATCTGTTTCAGTGCTGAAATAGTCAGCAGTCATGGAAAGAATTTTTAACTGTGTATATAGAGCTAAATGTTTTAACATCACAGAATATTTACAACTAAATAGTTGAGAAACTAAGAGGAGCTGTAGTCTGGGATTTTGTATTTGTCAGATTGTGCCATATGTAAAATTGTTTATGCTTATGAAATGTGACTGCATTTTGTTTGGTCACACAAAAGAGGATTTCCAGCCAGAGCTGCATGTCAGAGATGATTCTGACAAGCAAGAATTTCCCCAGAACTTGATTCTTTCTTTTGGTGAGTGCAAATTTTATGCATATTTGATTTACAGTGAAAACAAAACTTAATATGCATTTAGCAAACACAGCACACATAGGTGATTCTTTATGTAATTCTTTGGAGTTTCTCAGACATCAAAAGCTCAATTTGGCTTTTTACTGGGGTTCAACCTGGCAGGCAGCTCAACACCACACAGGCACCCCCCCAACCCTATCCCCAACAGTAAGATGGGGGAGACAGCTAGAAGAAAAAAGGTAAAATCTGTGGGTTGAGATAAAGAGAGCTTAATAGGACAGGAAAGGGAAATGATGATGATGATTACGATAATAATGATAATAATAATTGATGATGATGATAAAATAATTAGACTATACAAAACAAGGGATGCACAGTTCAATTGCTCACCACCCACTGACTGATGCCTGGCCAGTTACCAGGCAGCAGCCCCCAGCCAGCTTCCCCCAGCTCTGTGTGCTGAGCTGGGTGGCCTGGGATATCTCTTGGTTCACTTGGGATCAGCTGTCCCAGCTGGGTCCCCTGCCACCTCCCTGACCCACCCCAGCTTCCTCGATGGGATGGGATGGAATGGGATGGGATGGGATGGGATGGGATGGGATGGGGATCAGCAAAGGCCTCGACTCTGTGTGGGCACTGCCCAGCAATAACCACAACATCCCTGAGTTACCAACGTTATTCTCATCTTAAATCCAAAGCACTGCCCTGTACCAGATACTAGGAAGAAAATTAACTTTATCCCAGCAGAAACCAGGACACTTTTGCTGTCAAGGTGACAGACTCATCCTCTGTGTCGTATTTTAGCAACACTTCATAAAATCTGAGCTTGGATGGTGAAGTGGGAAATGGCTTAACAAGGGAATTATTTAACTCTTCCAGGCATTTTATAGGAAGAAGTTTAAATGAACCTTTAGAAATGTAGCAAAATAATTTTAAAATAATTTTATATTTTAATAGTGCAGTACTGTCTTCTTGTATTTTTTCTCTTTTATATTTTCTCTTTTTTTTAGCTGAAGGTCAGTTAGAAAACTGTAACTGTTACTAGGCAACAATTAAAAATGCTATTTCTACAGCTTATAAATTCTGTTTATTACATAGAATATATTAAGCCTGCACATGCTTACTATAAAAAAGAAATTATTTGGTTCTCTTTGTATGTGTGATGACAGCAAGAGATACCAATATCTCATGATCAAGAAGCATTAAGTTCATATTCTGAAATTGAACCTTAAAAAAAAAAAATCTACGTCTGTACCAATCCCTGATAGTACAAATTTGTTAAACTTTGTTACTAATTGCTACGAACATAAAATAGTAAAATTACCAGAATTTCATGTGAATGCTGTAAACGTTTTTCCAATTTATCATTTTTGTGATAATACTGTGGATCTAACAGTACTGCCCTTGTAACTGTTACAATGTGCTCCAAAATTTCTGCTGCTGTCTTCTCTTCCATATGTAGCCAAGTGAAATACCTGTTTGCATGTTTACTCTCTCTGGGATTATTTGAACAAACGTATACACTAGGCAGCCCAACAGTAGGAAAAGCAAGTATTTACCAGATAAGGCACAACACTTATGGAGAGAGAAATTTACATTCCTAACAGTGACCATTCATGCTCTGTGCTGGAGTACAATAGGTACATGTTTCAGTTAAAATAGGGAATTTTCAGGTGGCCTCCATTTAGTGGCAAATTAAAATGAACTGATCCCAAATGTCATGTTCTGAACATTTACTATGAACTGTATCTTACACTGTAATTCCCTGGAAAATTATATCTGTTCCACCTTCTGAGGGCATCCCACTGACCACTTAGAACTGTAAAGGTAAATGATAAATGGTTGAATTAATAACAGCACAGCCAAAATTAAAGTTGGTTTACTCTGTTTAGAGTTTCACCGACTTAGACAAATGAAAAGTAAAAAGTTTTTTGTTCTATTCTTTGTTTATACATTACTATCTTATGCATTTTCGTTACGTAGAAAATATTTCAGCAAAGTAGCCCGTTCTAGTTGTTAGAGAATGTGGCAGAGCAGGTGAAGCTTCAATATTTGCTGGCAGTGTGTGACTGTGTTCTGAGTTTATCAAAGGATGGTCCCTGTAGAAAGGGTCTTAGGCCCCTTATTTTCACATTTACCTGAAAAATTTCTCAGTAATTCTCTTCCTTACTGGGTACAGTTTATTCCACTTGTGTCCAAACCATCATGGCTCAGTTCCTCTTCTCCTGCTTCTTTGACCCAAATAATAGCCCTGAATGCTGACTCATATTTTCTGCTCAGTGATCACAAATTGTTCATTCCTTGCCTACTTTTCTTTTTTACCCAGAACAACATTCCTGCAAATAGAGGAGGTTTACTTGTTCCGTGATTTTGGAGCTGACTTTTCTGAGTAGGTTTTTCTATCAGGTTTTAGGTGCACAGAAATCAGTTTCTCTTGGAGTCACATTCATGACTGTTTTCCTCTGCTGCTTTAATTAATTTGGAGTGTTTGTTGGGACAACCTCTGGGTTTTGAGTCAGTCTCTAAGAAGTGCTTCTTGTTCTTACTCTGAAGAAGAATTTGCCCAAAACCTTTTAGATGAGGCTCTGGTGTGTGTGGTACCTCACTGCTTCCAGCTGCTGCTCCTTCCTGTCTGCCCAGATAATGGACAGTCTTTCTGTTTGGGCAGAAAAATGCTTCAGGGAACCCTTTTATGTTTCCTCCAACAAAGGCTTCACACACTTAAAATATGCAAAATGTGGTCTACAGACCTACACAGAGATGTTAACTCACTGTAGTTGATTAACTAGAATTTTGTTGGGATTCCTTTCACTCTCTGGAGAGCATGACCTAAAGGCCAATAACCAGCCTTCCACTGACTTCAGCTTGTATCAGATCAATTCCTGATCAGTATCTATATACTATAGAATAATTCAATTGAGTTTAAAGGTGGGTTTTAATTTCAATATCAGTGTTTTTCTTTAAACCTATAAATAAATGATATTTGAAAGTGGGAAATTAAATCCCCAAAGTACGTCCTCCAAAAGAGTTGTTTATTACTATCATCCATCTTTTGGTAATAATAATAACAACTCAGAAGTCAGGAAATACTGAAGATTAGCAAGCCTAAAACAAGTCTGAATAATGTGTTAGTTCTATTCAAACTGGTTATTGAATGTAAGCTGACAAGAAGTCAAGGGGAAATTTGCCATAAATTATTGCCAACTGTTTCTTTTGTTTTCAGAAAGTCAATCTTTCTCTCAAAAGTCAAAAGTGATTGAAGTTGTTTCTCTGAATTTTCATGATAATTCCTTTTTAAAAAGGGGTTGAGGTAATTTGGGTAAATAACTCAATATCGCAAAAAAACAACAGATTTCTATAAATGATGATAATCATGCATTGCATTGGTTGTTGGTAACCACCTGTGCCTGAATATAGCTGAATTGTGGAACTATTCAACTTTATCAAACATCAAAAGCCTGAACTCATTTTTTTAAACATATGTAAATTATGTAGTGCAAGAAATTATTATAAAAACTCTTACCAAAGTGGACTTAGAAAATTCTGAAATCAGGATTGCCTGTGCAATTGACTGGGAAAAGCTTCTTTTGCCACTTGGATCCAATCACAAAGTAGAACCAATGGACAGTGTGGGGTGTCTGGTTTTAATTCCATTTGGATGCAAACCTTGCATGGCTCATCCTAGTGGGATGTTGCTTGTGAAGGGATGTCCCACACAAACAGGTCCCTCTTGCAGAGTTTGTAATGGATTGAGCCACAAAACTCTAGGAAGAGTCTATTGTAAAGAGCATCAGGTAACAAACAACAGTTTTAATCTTGCTGCTTAATGTGCTACTGGGAGAAACTGGTCTGTTATGGGACTAATAATTACATAAAAATGGTGTGTGTATGTGTGTGTATATATATATATATAAAAATATATATATTCTGGGTTTACAAGTTTGAGTGTATCAGCACTTGCTTTTGTGGGTCTTTGGTGAATTACACAAGAAATCCCTTCTGTAGCAGCTTGCACAGCCAGTCTGTATTTACTCTCTGAGTCCTCAGTATTAGACTTGAAGTATTTGGATTTAACTGATAACTCAGCCCACAAATGCTTTTCCCTGGAAAGACAGATTCCCTTTATCTGCTCCATTAGTATTGCCACCAACAACCTGCTCTCCTTCTGCACTTCAGGAAAGTCTCATAAACTGCTCACAATTTTTTGACCTGAAGTTTTCCTTGATCTGTGGGACTTAAGAGTTATGTTGTGAAATGAAAAAGTTTAATCCGCTTCATTCAGCTGAGTGTGTTCCAGCTGAAACCTCTCTGGTTCAATGAACTTTTCTGCATATGCAATAGCACTGGAACTGTCTGATCTGGCTGAAAAAAAAATGTTAATATCACTTTTTCAACCACAGCGGCCTGTGAGCCACAACTACCTTTTTACCAGCTCCAGTGCTGATCAAATTCACATAGAATCACAGAATAATTCAGGTTGTAAGGGACTTCACAACTTCAATGGGATCTTCCAATTTGTCTAAACTTCAATCTCTTACTAGACTGCAGAGATCTGGGAATAGAAGGAAAGGAAGTTTTTCATTTGTCCTGCAGTTTGTGACACAGTTTGGGGATTTGTGGTTTTTCTTTTGTCTTTATCCAAGAACTGTGAGCATGAAAGATAAATGGAGTAAAAGATGTGTGACACCAGAGAGGAACAGGAGATAACAAGCATCCTGAAGAGGAAGGAAGTGGATGTGTATGCAGAGATGGGATGGAGTGAAGGGCTGAGAGATCCTGGCATGGCCTGGGAAGTGTGCATTGAGGAATTAACATTGTCTTTGGAGAGAGAGTATGAAACCCTTCCTGGTGGCAGAGAGAAATAGGAAGGTGAAGAGGAAAGGTATGAAGGAGAAGAACAATACAGATGAAAAGGCAGAAGGGTTGTGAGGGTGTTTGGGACATGGTGGCTGTCTCTGTCTAGGAAGGAGAGAAGGAGGGACAAGCTGTTCCCCAGCCATGAAGGAGGGTTTGTGGGCTGCAGGCAGCCCCAGTGGTGTGAGGAAGACCTGACCAGCCAGGAGATCAGCGTGGAGCAAGGGATGGAAGCAAGGGATGGAAGTTCTGGACTTCTGCAGAGAGCTCAGTCTATGGAGCCAGACCCACTGCTATCCCATATTTCTTATGGTAATTTCACTAAAAATGCCAACCCCTCAGTTCTGTGAGGGGAACCCTAATATTTCATATTCATTACAGTGAGTGTAGATCTTTGAATCAGTGCATAATCAGTTTATTATGTGTTGCACCAAAAACTGGTGTCACATTTTGCTGAATAGCACATAAGACATTTTGACATAATGCAGCTTTCTTGTTCCAACCTTTCAGCTAAATACTGCAAAGTAATAACAACAAGAAAATAGTTTCTGCAAAGAAGCAGAAGTATTTTATGACAAAAACAGCATTTGGAGTAACATTCTAGAAGAGAAGAGACACTTTTTTTCCCCTTGTCACTCTCATTAAGGCTCTGAGAGATTTTTTTGTACTGTCTCTTGCTGTTGGAATACCTGTCTCCAAACAGCTTTCTGTAGTGGAAAATCCAATTTAATCTCAAAGAGTTTTATCACTTCTGCACTACTTTTTTCTTCTATTGGAAAATAAAAAAAAAGATCATATGTCAACTAGACTACAAGGTGTAAAGCTTCTGAGCTTGCATTAGTAAATGTATGCATCAATTATCTGCTTGCACATTCATATATGTATAGCTGAAGGCAGCCTCTTTGTTGGCTAAGGTTTATTTATGCTGCATAGAATATATTTTTCCAATTTCTAGTGTTCTTGAAAGGAAGAATTTTTCCAGAGATTGTCCAGCTTTCAAGTCTTCATGAGATGAAACTTAATTTCTTTTCCAGGGTTAAGGATCATAGGAAATTAAATAAACTTTCAGTCTGAGAATGCTACATGCATTTAATTACTTTAATTTAAATGTTCACTCATTTTTTCACTGTGTAGTCCAGCTGGTGAAGGGGGCTGCATGTACTCACTTATGCTGTGCCTTCTACAAACTGGGATGGGTTTGGAGAGCCCAAAGGAAGCACTTACAGAAGACTTTTGTTTGAGCTCTGCAATTCACAATACATTTCACACAGAATTCATGGAATGACTAGGTTGGAGAAACCTTCAAGATCATTGAGTCCAACCCATGCCCTAACACCTAACTATTTTTGAACTGAAGGATCTCAAAACTGCCACTTCCTCTTTTCTTCTGAGTTAAGACAGGAATGCCTGCCAAGGCTCCTGCACCGTGTGCAGCCCATCTCCAGGGCTCTGATTGTGCTGAATTGTCCCAGGTTCTCCTCTTACATCCTCTCAGCTTTCTGTCCTGAGGTTTAAACTTAGCCCTGAGCTGTGTTTGTGCTTGTCCGCAGCCCTGGGTGGGTTCTGGTCTCTGTCTGCTGTTACTGGGATGGTTGAAGGCCTCTGGAAGAAACATCTTTCTTCTCTCTCCTGCTTTTAGTGACCCCACTACAGTGACTTGCCTGTGGCACCTTGCTGCCTTAAAGCAGCTTCATGGGAGCTCTGAATTTCATATCCCTCTCTGCCTCCTGGATCAGGTGTGTCCATCAGCTCCCTGGGTTTCCCTACACCAGTGCTCACTTCTGTGTGCAGGGAATGTGCTGAAGGAGGCTGGAGGGGCTGCCTGGAGGAAAACCCCTCTGTGGCTGCTCCTGGCCTGGTTTGGGGGCAGCCCTGTTACCTTCAGGGCTGGAAGATCAGTTCTCATCCATGTGAATGTAAGAAGAGTAGACTGGAAAGAGAAGCCCTGTTTCCTTTCTAAACAGCAGCTGTGTAGTTGTACCCCTAGGAGAGAGTGCTTACCTTGGCTGTGAAATAATGCCCGTAGCTAAAAAGCTTTCGGCATTGTAAATGATCACACACTTCGTTTCAAGGCATTTTCCCCTTTCCTTTGGGCAGTGTTGTACAGCTCTATTCCTCAAAACATGATGCTAGTTAATACTGCATCAAACACTTGGAAAATAACACTAATGCAACAGCAGGAATAAAAGGTACCCCAAAGTCAGGAAATACCAAGGGTCTCGCTACTTCTGGAGCCATTTGCTTTGCTATCCTCTACCCTCTTACATATTTTATGATGTACTGAGGTATCACACTGCTAACACATTTATAAGGTCTGGGCTTGTGAAAGAGCAACAGAGACAACCGGGTGAGGCTCCAGTTAAAATTTTGAACCTGCTGGAGTTTGTCAGTTCTTGTAGTAAAGCTTGCCTCAAGACCAAGTTCTTTTACCTTTAATCACCCGTTTGAGGTGGATACAAAGCTTTGGCTGGAGGGACTGTAAGATCTTGGTGTTACAGGGCTGCCCTGGCTGGGCTCGTTGGCCCTGACTGTCTCACTGCAGCGATACCTGGAGGCTCAGCTTCCCCAGAGAGTTCAGGTCTATGGAGCCTCAGGGGAAAGAAGTGGCTGTGGGAGGTGCTGGCCCTGCTCAGAGCTCTGTTGAGTGCAGGAGGGATGAACACTGAAGGGCACCAAGAACTGAAGCCATCCTTGTGGTTGTGGCTCTCCTTTGGACAGCCTCTAATAGCTCAATGCCTCTGCCTGTGGCCTGTGCTCTTGTGGAGATTTTGAGGGAGCTGTAGCACATGTTGGTTCCCAAAACAACTGATACCATTGTGCAGGATGGGAAATTCCAGGCCAGGAGATGCATCTGCCACACATCCCACTCACTGCAGGAGAGCTGGGAGGGGACCTTGTCAGTGGGGACTGGGGCTCACCTGGAGATGAGCAAAATCCCATGGAGCAGCTGTCAGAAATCAGAACCTTCAGCTGAGCACAAGTGTTACATTATTTTCACTTGGATATTACCTGGTGGTTAGTATTTTGTGTGATCATGTCTGTAGCATGGCATGTATTGCATTCACTGATCCTGAAAACATCAGTGGTCTTTCACCTCATCATCTGAGCTGAGCTTCAGGTAAAGCCATCTTTGCTTGTGTTGTGAATGTTTATTTCTTGCCTCTAGTGTTTGTAAATATAATTTATAATGATCTGCTGCAGGTTATTATCAAGTATAGTGTACTCCTTGGTAGAAAATAGTATAATGTATTAGGGTTACTAGTGAATCTTCTCAATAATGTGTGTGTGGGCATGCAGTTTGTCATTGGTCTTGATACAAAGGGGGGAAAAAAGGAGATTAAAACAGTAATGCAGATGACACAGACAAAAATCAACAAGGCTTAGTTGGTGGTATTTTCACATTATTTTTTAAACCAGGCTGTAAAGCATGATAAGTGTTAGAGCTGTGCTATTGCATATCATTCTGGAATCTGTGTGTTGCCTGATTGGAGAAATTTTTATACAAGCCTAAGCTGCAGAAAAAGCTGTTTGCAATAAGTGCTGGTGATGGATAGACTTGCAGTAGTAACAGCCTTGATTTTCACAGCTTTAATAGTAAATCTACTTTATTTATTGCTGTAGGTACTATATATGTTAAATGATCAGTTAGGGGACTTCAATGTAAGAACACTTTGGTGCTCTTTAAGGGAGATCTGAGCCTATGAGCTTTTTGAAGAAATTATTTAATATGTTTTGTATGATTGAAGTGGACTAAGCAGAAAAACAATCGGTGTAATCCCTGAATAGAGTAGAATTTTCATGCTGATAATCTGCCTAATTGCTGGGTGTCACTGGAATATGGTTTTTTTTTTCTTTGACATGTACAGCAGAAATAAAAAGTAGCCTCTGATGTGGACAATATCAGTGTTTGGCTGTCACATCTGACAAACAACAGCTGAGTCAAATGAGGGCCCTCAGTTCAGCTAAATGCATCTGTGTGCACCTATAGCCAGATGTGTGCCCAAGCCAGCTTCTGTTTGCTCCTTTGGCCTTCAAAGTCACCTGCAAGCTTTGGCCATGACCCTACACCCTGTTCTGCCTGGGCAGGTAGAGAGGGGTACTTTACAGGAGTAGAGCCACACTGAGGGCTCTGGGGATATCACTGTTACACAGCACTCCTTATAACCCTCTTGCATCCTGTCCTCTGGTAATATTTATTTGATTGACTGAAATTACACTTAAGTAAAGTTTGCTATAACAGTAAAACAATCACAGGGCAAGTGGCACCTAGTTTGGGTTTTCCTGAGCTCTAAGTATCTGATACATGTATTTAAATAAACACAGCTTCCTCTGGCCTTTCTCTATCCAAAGGGTTGATATCTTTCTCTCTTTTAGCCTTCTAAAGATTTGGTGTGTTGGGAGATGTATACACGTCAGTGTTTAGAAACATCAAAAGAGATGTTGTGTTCACATCAGTGATCAGCACTGAGTATCCAGCAGTGTTTGGGAAAGAATCTGGCATATCCCTCAGTGACTTATCTGGGAAGTGTGAATGGCATTTAATAAAACAGATTTTCCAGCAAACGACAGGCCAGAGCCTTGAAGCAAAAAGTGCTTCTGGCCTGTGCCAATCATTCACTTTCTTCCAGCTCAGTGATTTATCCTATGTAAAATGTTCTTGTATTTAAGCATGTCCACACTGCAGCAATAGTAAGGTGTCAAATCCCTCACTGAAGCCATATAATAAAATATGAAAACCTGACCACTAACCAGAGTTAGGTTACTCATCACTGCATGGCCTGCCTGCAGCCTGTGCCAGTGCCTCTTCTGTTCTCACAGGAAAGGATTTCTTCCTAATATCTAATCCCAATCTACCTTCCTTCAGTTTAAAGCAATATCCCCTTGTCCTACCACTACATGTCTTTGTGGAAAGTCCCTCTCCAGGTCTTCTGGAGCCCTTTTAGGTACTAGAAGGGGCCTCAAGGTTTCCCCAAAGCCTTCTCTTCTCCAGGATGAACAGCCCCAGCTCGCTCAGCCTCCCTGCATAGCAGAAGTTCTTCAGCCCTGTGAGCAGCTTAGTTCTTCTCTGGACTCATTCCAACAGGTCCATGTCATCCTTGTGTTGGGGACTCCAGATCTGGACAATCCAAAAATGCCTCTTTACGTTTCCTGCTCCCCTGTGCTTACCCTGGGTTTAGGTTTTGAGTTTTCATTTCATCCCACTTACCCCATTTTTCCTTGTATTGTTCCTAGCAACAATAAGCTTGTTGCCTAGTACACCTTTCAAGCTTAAAATTGTAGTGTAGACGAGATACTTTTGAATTTTATTATGCACTGTGCATGCTAAGAAAGCATTAGTATTCTGTCTTGTTTTCTTCCACTAATAAAATTATAATAAAAGTATAGTTTGCCTTATCTAACCTGATTTTTAACACATTAGATCCCTCTTAGCCAATATGTTCCTTTCTTTTCTCCCCACAAAATTGTTGTTCAATGTAAATGATGCTCTAACACCTTTTCAGAGTTTAAATCATACTGTCAGTTACATCAGCATTGTCCATGACAGAAAATAATGCCCTGTTGTTCCAAGGTCCTGTGCTCTTTTCTACAGATCATGAAAAAGTAAAGCATTGCAGAATATTGTGGCATTAAGCAAGTTCAGTTGTGTTTTGAGGTTGTTAATTACCCTTACAAGGTGGATAAGAATTCTGTGGGGAATCTCTTAAAAGAGAAGTGCTTTGCCCTTGGGATGTGTATTACCATATGGAAAGCAGGCTTATGTTCTTAGTTAATTATCTTTGTTGTTTCAGTTCATTTAAAGGAAATGTAATAATTTGTTGGTTGTTAGTACCTGTGTATTTTAAAATGGGAAATTGTTAGAATAATAAACACCCCAAGGGTGTGCTTACAGTGCTCCAGGAAGACACTTTCAATTATTTTTTCCCAAGGCATTAATTTTTTTAAGTGGAACTGACAAAAATATTAAACAAAGGTGATGTATGGCATCTTTGGGAAAGCTTATTTCATTATTATTGCTATTTTTTGCAGATGGTTCAAAACTTTTCTCCCAGTGATAATCACATTCTTACTACTTTCAGTGAGAGTGGAATCACACTGAATTTGACAGCTTTGAGCAACAAAATATCAGAGTAATAAAATTGAAATTGGGTAGGATGATAGTACTTAGTCTTGTCTTATGGAAATGTGAAGGTCGTGGAAATAGGTGAGGGAAAAGCTCAGCATTATAATAAACAAATGGATATGGGTAAGATCCTACTGAAACAAGAGCCTGGGATTAGTTCACTTGGCTGGTAACAGGATACTACTTCTGCCACAGAAAATAGAATTCCTTGCTCTGTAAGGTATTAGGAAGCTCTCTGTTATTTGGGGGCAGTGTGCATCCTGCAGAGCTGTGTGGGATGCTGGTGATTGTACTTTTCTAAAAGGGTCATGTCTGTGCCCAGCACTGAGGCCATGCTTGTTTTGCTGCTCCTACTGCAACTACTGCTGCACAGTTCTATTAACGTTTGGCATTATTTGGAAAAGCTTAATTTTTTATTCTTTAAGGTAAAAATTAGAGTAAATTTTTCCTATTGGTCAAACTAAAATTGTAGTTTATTGTTATTTATAATTTGTAGCTTTTGTTGAGTATTTTTTATATAAGCTTATGAAAATGAGGGTCAAATTGAAGAGGTCATTCTACTGATTTCAAGTACTTGCTTGGGATTTACCTCCCTGAGACTGAGAGCAAGAAGCATCATCTAAATAAAACAGCAATTATTTCCAAAGCACTCAGAAATTAGTGGGTTTTATTGTGTTTCATTTCCTAGAAGAAAACAAAATCATGTTTAAGCATTTTTTTTCCTCAGCATTAGCTTAGCAAATCATCATTATTCTCCCAAGCTGAAACCTAAAATGGTTGTGAACTTGCTATATATGTCAGAGATTTGGTGTACCCATTCCACCTGACACTGGGTTGCAGTAGGATGGATAGACCTAATTTAGGAGGAAACAAATTGAACAATTGGCATCTGTTGCTTCCCATGAACACTGGGAGTCTTATGACTAAGATGTTCTGAAATGGAAAAAAAGCCTGAAGAGGAATTAAACACCCCATTTGTTCCTGTGTCAGCAAACAGGGAAATCAGCGCTGTGCACAGCTCCCCTGTGCTGGGCACTGGAAAAACTGATGGATCCTTTTACCAGTGTTCACAGGCATGAGTAAAAGTGCTCAAATGTGTTCCCAGAGGAGTTGCTGGGAGCTTGGAGTGGACTTCATCTAAAAGTCCTTATTTAGACTCTCTTTTCAAATTGCAGCAGTTTTTTCCTCTGCTTACTACAAATGGCTGGTTATTGAATTGCTTTAAAGTTAGAAAAATCACCTAAGAATGTCTTTTGCCAACAAACCACTCTTGTGTACATGCTGAGCCATGTGTGCTGCCTTTTTCACATTTTTCACGTTTCACATACTTTGTATTCCAGTTTAACTCCCAGAGCCAGGATTGCCCAGGTGTAACTGAGGGCAGGATTTGGTCAGGAGAATCTCTGCAGTGGGAGCCAAGAGAGCACAACTTGACTTTCAAAGGCCTAAGGTTGAGTTTGCAGAAAGATGAGCAAATTTGTTCTGGAAATGCCAGTCAGACTGATGCCTTAAATTTTAGCTTTTATATTTTTCAGATCAGTAGTTCTTTAGTGTGTAACTCTAAAACTCCATAGCCTTTCAGCTATTGTTGTCCCCTTTTATTCAGACAAAACAATTTCTCTCTAGGCCTGAAACTCAAGGACGCCTCACTTTCTCAGGCACTGAAAAATGTAAACAGTGAAGTAGGGGGGCAAACTGGGGGAATGTGATTTCATTACTTGACGTGATTTCATTACTTCTAATTGGACACTTAACATCTGATACACAAATAGACCAAATTTACATCTGTCCAAAAAACCTGTGACCATTGTCCATCTTGGGTGTAGCCTCTGTGAGACTCCTGCACTGCCCAAGGTGTACCCTTTGATGGCCTTTCAATAAATACCAACTTTTATCTTTTAACTCTGTCTAGCCCGTGTTCTAGGTAGCCTCTCCAGGCATCAAGACCAGAGCAGAACTGTGTTTTACTTGGTGAAACGGCCAGTTCTGACTAGCCTGTGTCTGGCAGTGTCTAAAGGCAGTGTCTCCTTGCAGTAGTGTTGCCATTCGAAAGCTGTGTCCTGTGCCAAGGCCAGCAGTGTCTGTGTGGTTCCAAATGACCTTTTTGTGGGGGTGCTTCCTTTCATAATTGGTTTGGGCCTTCCCTGATCAGAGCATTTCAAGGCAGTAAGGCATCTTTAGCAAAACAAGTTTTGTTTTGCGACTCTCCCCTCTGATAATTTGTCACATCAGTTTATTAATATCTTTCAGAAGAAGAGAATGCAAAAACATATTAAGTGGAATGGAGGTAATTCTGCTGTCTTTGGGGAAATGCTTTGGATGTGTGTGGGAGTAGAGATTGCACTTATGTGGTTCATGTTCATGTTCCCAAATCCAAGACTGCCTTGTTGGATGGAGGTTCTGCCAGGCTCGTGGGGTGGCATGTGAACTCTATCTGAAAATAGACCCATTTGGTTCTGAACTGTAGTTCTCATCTAGTCTTTTCATTAAGTGTCTTTACACACCAAGAAGCATCCAGGCTTACATTTTGAAGCTCTTACCTGCCTGTTTATATTCTAGTTTGATTTCTGTAAAATCTACTCTGAAAAAATCAATTGAAGGTAAAATTATGCTGGTAATACAGGTAAGATTTTCACTGGTCAGGAGCCTGATTTGAGATTGGCAGGTGGTAATTTTACAATGCTTTCCAGATATGGTGGAAAAAGGTGTATATTTGTCTTCTGAACTGCTATTTTAAACATCATAGCTACAAATGAGAGTGACAGTAGCTTGTAGTTTAGGTTACTTAGTACCTCCCAGATTATAAAACAAACACATAGGCTGAGGTTAAACACTGCCCTGGCTTTTTAGCTTGGAGAGAGCCACCCATATTGGTGTATAAAACTAGGAGATCCTGACTTAACTTGTCTAAATAACTATTAGCCACTGCTTTAGTCTTTATATAAGCCTTTCTTCTCAATTAGCAGGGGATAAATTTGTTTTCAAAAAGTATTTGTTTTCTCTCTGGTGTTGTTTACTTTCACTTAGATGATCTCATTTGATCAATAGAAATGTAGCTATGGAGAAGGGAAGGAAGGAGAAAATGTAAACAGCATGTTCATTTGAATGACCCCTCAACATGGCAAAATAAAAGATGGTTGACTTTACAGCCAAAAGGGAGTTTCTTTGCTGTACTATTTCATGTTTCTCTCAGGTAAAGTGAAGGGTTGCTGTGTAACTCCAGTCAGGAGCCAGTGAGCTGCCAAATGATGCCCAAGCAGCACCTATGGGCTATAGAGCTTCTCTGTGGCAGCCTCCTCCTCCTCCTCCCCAGCATGGCTATTGCTGCTAGGTCTGTTTGGTTCATTACTGCTGAAGGAAAAGTTTGCTGAATAGCCTTAGTCAGTTGTGGGCAGCCCAGGCTCCTGGTTCAGGGTAGGAGGAGTTAGTCTGGGCTGAACTGTGGTCCTGAGTAGAGATCCAGCTCGTATTTGCCTGAGCAGATGGCTGGCATCTGCATGTGTGGACAAATTCAACACTTTAAATAGACCAGAAATAGTAAATAAGCAAGGATATAAGCTTTATTCTAGCCCTCTCAAAGAGATAAGGCTTGATTAGAGGTTAAATGGCACTCAGCATCCTTTGGGCTAACATCACCTGGAATCTTTGTCTGGTGTTGGAGGCAGCAGACAGAAGAGAAGGCAATGTTGCCACCATCAGCTTTGCCCACAGGAGAGTTCAAAGAGCAAGATGGAGAAAAGAACTCATTCAAAGACATCCAACCATTTATCGGTGTGGACTGGAATGTGTGAGGATGTCCTGCTGTGTGCTCAGCAGCCTGCAGGTTTTTCACTGTAGAGCAAAAAGCACAGCAGCAGCTCCAGGAATTAACACTTGAGAAGTTGCTTCTCCTCGCTGCTCCTTGAAGGATTACTGATTGGAGAGGGAGGATTCAGGACAAAAGATTTATCTGAGATATTAGGCTGCATCACTGAAAAATGGGCAGGAAAACACCTCAACAAGCTGTGTGAGGAACTCAAAGGCCATTTAGCTGGAGAGAAGCTGCAGGGTATTCTGAGCATGGAGTGCAGAGGAGCTGAAGAGATACTGTGCATTAGACTTTAATGAGCATTACACAAGATCTTCCTAAAGTATTGATTAGCTAGACATGAGGGACTTTTGATACTTAAATGCCTGGAAAAGCATGCAGGGTTTAAAAGACTCATCACTACTCCACAGAATAAGAATCAGGTTCTGGGTAAAAGGACTGAATAAGGCAAAGGCTTTGGTTCAGCTATTTTGGGCTACAAAGAGCCTTTGAGTGCTCAACAATAGCATCGGTGTTCAGAGCCCAAGAAGGAAAAGGAACAGACAAGCCATATATTGTGAAAGTCATCTACATGGCATTGAAGCTTGGCTGGGAGAGAATGAAAAGATGCAGATAAAACATGGTGCTGCATGAAAAAGGCTTTCTCTCATTTACATCCTCACCTCCTATTTGGAGAGACTTTTTAAAGCTAGGGCTATGAGAAGGAAAAGACACAATGAACAATATGTATGTCTAGTGTTTTCAGACCTCAGTATTTCATGGTCTTGGGGCTGGGATCATTTTCATAGTCTGGTGCTGCTTTACAGTGGTGCAAATGTGCTCAACTCTTCACCCAAAATGACAGCTCTGGGTATCCTTAGAAACAATGGGTCCTACAAATCAAGGGTGCTTGAGTCGGCTGAGGGCTGGGTGTGCCAAGAGGTTAAGGTGGCCCCACTGAAGAGACAATAGGAGAAAGCAGTTGTCAGAATTATAGACTTGGTATCCTTGGTATTTGATGTGTTCCACCTACTAACTGGTTTGGTTTGTTTTCTTTCTCAAAAACTTGTAAAAACAATCAGATAATTTAAAGGAAATTATGAATGTTGTTATTTTGAAATTCATATAAATATCTGTCTAGATCAAAATATATATTAAATAGTTATAGAGAAAGATGTATGACACAATATGAACCAGAAAAAGGTTAAAGTGAATGTAAAACAACAGAATGCTAATTAAGAAGTCTGTGATAACTTGGCCGAAGAAGATGAGCATCAAAGATAGATTAACATTATTTGAATTTCCAAACACAATAATGAACCCGTCTTTTTCACTTCAAATATTCACATAACACCTGTTCCATATAGAGATGCTCAAAGAGATGGAATAAGACTGAAGTTGAAAGAATAAAATTCTAGAATTAGATACTCTCTTCATATGGAGGAAGGAAGGAAGGAAAAGAAAGAAAAAGAAAGAAATTAAATCAACTATACTAAATAAAACTGAAGAAAATGAAGTCAAATAAGCAAAGGTGAACCTGTATCTGATGGGGCAGATATGTACAGTGAAACACTGCAAGCCTTGCAGAACATGCTTATTTTAACAAAGGGATGCTGGTGCAGATATAATGACCTGGGATTGGTCCAGTGCTGGAAGGAATGATGCTGGGACAAAGCATGCTTGAAGCACAGTTTGCAGAATTACTGTCTTTTTGATCTTTACATAAACAAAAACTTGCCATTTAGTGCAAATCTTGTGGTTATGTTTACTGCTTTTATACACTTAGGAAAATACTGCTATTTAGATCTGGCTGGTCTGCTATTTCACCACTGGTTAATTCACCTGATGTGGATATGTGTCTGATTAAAATATAATATATTTCCAAGTACCTGCTAAGTTCTTATGAGAAGAAACCTAATTTTGATTAATTCTAAAATAAGCAAAAGCAATTAAAGATTTTTTTCTTAATTCTGTTTCCTCAGCACTTCACTGAATATTCAGGGATTTACCTCTGCATAGTTTATTCACCTGTGAGAAGCTGCACTGGGTAGGAATCAATGGGTAGTCCAGCAAAGAATTAGCAAAATATCTCCATGCCTCCATGTGGATGTGCAACAGGTATGGGAAGGGCATGTAAACATCCTTTCTCAGCTGTTATTTGCTGAGGACAGTGAAAGAGGGACAGCATTGCTAATGCTGGTGTATATTTGCAATTAACAGCTAATGTACATCTGTATCTTTCTGTGACACTTAATCACCTGCAGAAAGCACTTTTTCATTTGTATATTCTAACATGATTGTTATCCTTTAATTGTAAACAAGCAGAAGTCAATTACCAGCAGTAGAGAAAGTCACTGCAGCAAACTAAGAAGAGAAGGCGTAGTCAAAAGATTTCACTTAACAACCATTGCTCATTTTTCTACTAGACCTCCTACATTTCAGCATGCTCACTTTCTCCTGGGAGCTTTTGAATCCATTGTCAGTCTGTAAAATTAGAAAGAAGAATGAGTTAAAACCTATGTAGAGACTAGAATTTTCCTATTACATACCATTTCTGCCTCAGTAGACTATCTGCATATCCATCCATTACAAACTGTTCTGAAACCTTTTCATCCTGCCACAATATTCTTCTCATACTACTTTAGTGCATTTAGCAACTACCCTGTTTGCCTGGGTAGTGCTACATAAGTGAAAGTAAATTCTCATGAGAGATGGGGAAAAGGTGAGGCAGGCAAAGTATGACAGGTCTGAGATGTATGCAAAGTTGATATGCAGAGTCAATTCCTACTAAATAAACAAATGGCTGAGGAGAGATAGAGAACAGGGCATTTTAGCAGATGATTACATTATTATGATATTAAAAGAATAAAGACTCTATGGCTCTGTTATTCTTCTGTACATTTAAGTCTGTCTCATTTCACTTAGATGAGATGGTACTTGGGCAGATTTATGCAGAGGAAATATGTCAGTTGTTACAGGCCAGATCCTGCAGCAGGCTCCACGGTGGGACTGTGGTTTGTTAGAACAGGGCAAAGCCTTTCCTTTGCACATATAAAGTGTTTTATGTAAAGGGGCAGTGGAGCAGCTCAGCAATCCTTTTCCATAAAGCACAGGACTGGATTAGTTGTAGCACATGACAGAGTGCAAAAACAAGTAAAAGTCTGAGGAGGTGGGAAATTAAAGCACTGGAGTCTGTTTATAAGGATGGTTTCTAAGCAGGAACCTGACAGTCCAGAACACTGAACATCCCAGTAATCCCTACTGCTGGGACTTGTGCTGCTGCTATTGCAGCAAGGATTAGACTATCACAATAGGATGATGAATGAATAAATATATGAATATATCCTGTTAGTGCTGCATCTCAGGGGAGAGGAACAGCGAGGTGGTGAGGTATTGATTCAATTATTTTCCTAATTAAACAAGAAATATTGCAGGTAACTAAAGGCAAAGAAAGAGGTAGCAGAAATGCCCTCTGTGGAAAATGCACACAATAGAGTTGCTAAATGTGCCAAGGACATGGTGTTCACTCAGTTCCATCTGTGCATGTGGGGGCAGTGTAGGGGAGAAGATATTTAGATTGCTCTGGCACAATAATGATGGATCTACAGAAGGAATTTTCAGAAGTTTTTGTGGCCAGGATTGCTAAGCAGAAAGATCACCATGACACAGAACTTTCTGTGACTCCACATTTAATTTGGTTAGTAGCTCTTTCAGATAGATATTTTCTGAGGAGGTATCAGGGCTTGATTTAGCAGAAATACCAGTCCTTCATTTAAGCTATCTTGCTTCTCAAATGTGTATTTTAATTTGCTAGGGTATTTGAAACAGTAGTATTTCTTACATGATCAGGCAATTAATTTTCCAGTTTATTTGATTTTATGTGAATAAATAATGTCAACAAAATTTTGCTGCTCAGCACTGGCATGGGTTTGTAATATCTGAATTGTACAAGTTTTCTAATTTAGAAATAAACAGTCCTATCTCAGAGGCCCTGCTCTGTACATACCGAGTACTTCAAGATAACTCCTGAACATATTTTAAACATATTTTCAGGGAATCTCCTGTGACATCACTTGGAGGCCTTGCCCCTGTTCACAACCAGAAATGCTGTTGCCTTGGTCTGTTGCACAGGTAAAAGCAGTACTGGGCAGCATGCAGAGCACCAATGGTCTGTGGGTGTGCAAAAGGAAGAGACATTTTTTGCTCATTGTCAGTTCTCACCTGCCTGGGCACACTGGAGGTGGTGTTTGAGTCTCCAGGTGTGTGTTCTGTACTGCTGGCATAGAGCTCTGCCACAGCCTGCCTGATTTGTCTGAGGACATGGTACTTATTTTCTTATCAAAAGATAATTCATGAGTATTACTAAGACAATGGATTTGACTTTTCAATGAGTTTATGTTTTTAAGAATAGTTTTCAGAGAATGAGTCAGCCATATGTTAAATCAAATTTAACATCCATTATGAAACACTGAATCATACTTTATATCTCTGTAATGATAATAAATGATCATCTCTCCCATGTTCCCCTCATTTGTACTACTGCTCATCAATCTTGCTAATATCACAAAGATTTATTAAATGAATAATCTTCAAAGTATAGCTGCTTTAATATTAATAGCCCCATTTTATGTTGTTTCTCTTACGATAATTCCATTTGTGTTTAAGCATGCTGACTTTAAAAGTAATAATCCTTTTTACAGTGAAATTTAATGAATAGAAAACCAGAAAATCAATAATAAAGTCCTTCTTAATGAGATTTTGTAATTATACCAATACATTACGAAATACAGGAAACTTCTGAATGCCCTTCACATGTAGGAGAATCACAGAATTTACAAACTATACAATGAAAGCTGAGGTAGGACTTAAATGGAAGAGAGGTTGAGATACCATTGTGAATACATGCAGATGAATAATATATTTAGTCCATGTTTAAAAGTATCCCAAGGTTGTTGTGTTATGCTCAGTGAGTTATGACTCTCCTCGCTGCAGAGTAAACTCTGTTAAAGTACATTCTGCATGATTAGCTCTCATGACTCTGTTAACACACAAGTCCTGGTGGTAGTCATAGTTGGCTTCTCTTAATTTTTGTTCTGCGAGAGTCTTTGGTAACCCTTAGTTGTATTTCCAGGCTGACTGGAGGGAGGAATCACTGCAGCCCTCTGCTAATATGGCAAATGATCTGCTCTGTACTTTAACCCCACAACTGAATAATGTGTTAACCATCTTCTTAGTAAAGTTTCTCACATTAAAAAAAAAAAAAAATGTTCCATTCAATATCAAGGTAGTGAAATTTGAAATTTTTTTAATGATTCTCATTCAAAACTAGAGAGTTGGGATTTATGTGAGTGAATTGGGTGATTTCTAGGAGAATTGAGAAAGGCTGGCCAGTCTTGAATATTTTCCTTTTAGTGAAATAAATAGGTTTGAGCAGATGAAGAGTGGGTCTGTTGGCTGAATTTGACAGGAGAATCCTTGGGCTCTGGGAGGGTGTGAAGGCAAATCTGCTTTTTCCCAGGGTAGGGGAAATCAATGTTCTGATGTGTAGAGCACCACACAGTGCTCAACAATTCCTGAACCTCTCTCTGCCATGTCATTAATAACCAAATAACACCCAGAGGGGCCAAATCTATTTCTTGGGCTTGCTGCTGGTGCAGGTATGGAGAACTGTTATTAGAGGTGGGTTGGGAGACAAGATCTGCAGTTTGCTGCCTTGCCTGAGGTTCTTGTTTAGCTCTCAGCATGGGTGCAGTGGGTTGTGCTCACTGACAGCTACTTATCCCTCCAGCTTCAATATTTTTGCTGTGTTGCAGTTTGTGAAGTGCCTGGTCTGGAAGGCATGTGAAGAATGTGTTTTGATAATCCAGCTGAGACGTAATGAAAGCATGAATGACAGCCTAGCACCCTCCTGAGACAGCCTTGGTTGTGGCTGTACTTACTATCCTCTGCAGATGTAGAAGTTTTTGTTATGTAGCTAAACTGATAATCAAAAGCTGGGCTGATTTCAAAGATGACCTCCAGGTCAGGAGCCTTCAAACCAGACACTCTGAAACTTCCTTGAAAAGGAGCTGCAAAGGATGAAGTGAAATTCAAAAGGTATCAGGCACCAGCCAAAATAAGCTCAACATTTAAAAAATCTAATTGTAGGGCATGTTATTCCGATACCCACAGCTAAATGTCATTTAGGTGTCTCCTCAAACAGGAAATTACTTTCCTTGGGTCACCTGTTGCAGGAAAATAAACCTGGCCTTAGAGCATAAGAATAGTTTCAAATTATAGCTCCCAGTCATAGTTCCTAATAAAACCCTAGGAGCACATGGCAGGCACCCGTGAATTTCAGCCTGAGAGTCTCCATAGCACATTTCTGGAGAGAAAAAGAAATTAAAAGGTCTTATTCTGTCCATGTCAGAGAAGACACCAGGAAGGCCACTTGGGATGGGGCAGTGGTTTAGTGCCCAGAGTTTAAAAGGAGTGGCAAGTTTAATCAACCAGGTTAATAAATCTGGTTAATAAACCAAGCACTTGAGGCTGAGGGTCAGTTCCTGGTCTATGTGTGTCTTAAAGCCTGTGCCACAATTTACTTTTGCTGCTCCTTTTCAATTTGGATTTTAATGAGCAGGCAACATTAAGTACAGTGTAGCTTTTATCAGAGCTGAATTCTCTCACATATTCTATTGCAGAAGTGATAAAATAATTCCTGTCTGTGTTGGTCTGGTTATTTTAACCTCATGTACTTTGCAGATAAAAATGTCCTCATAAAGGTAGATATTTTTCCCTTTAAAAGGGAAAAATATACCTTAATACCTTAATTCTACTGTTTATACCTTAATTCTACTGTTTATACCTTAATTCTACTGCCATTTTACTCTAAATTTTAACTGATAAACTGAAATCCTAGGAACTGGGACAATGAGGTTACAGTATCATAACAGCAAATTCCATGGTTTTTTGGTTTTTTTTAAATGTAAAATCTAACAGAGCATTTTGTGTATACCTGACCTTATAGGAAACCTAGCTAACAATTACTCACAATTTCTAAAAGCTGAAAAGTTGCTTCCTTCTCACCAAAAGGAATTTACCAGCACATAAACTCTCTTGAGCTGCTGCACTGAAGCATCACAGCTCCTCACTTTGCCCTTCTGCTAGTCTCCCAAGCTTCTCTGACTTCCTGAAATCAGACATTTTAGATGACTTGGGCCTCCAGGGCTCTCACATTTTAAGAAACAATCCTCCCCTTCTGGACCTCAGAGCTACCTACTGGAAATCTTATCATCCATTTAGTTCGGCTTGTATTAAAATTTGGCAATTAATTATCTGCAGTTCTAATCCAGTGAGTCTGTGCAATTAACATCTGGGATTCAGCACATCCTTTTGCTGACTTTTTAATTTTAGGACTTGGAGACAGTAGATCCCCTCTAGGAGAACTGAAATAAGTGAAAGTAACCTATACCTGGAATTTTTAATCCTATCTTAGAACCCGTCCTGTTACTCATGGGCTCTCTAGTACCTTGATACTTCTGAGCAGCTCCTTCAACATGTGACAGCAATTTGTGTGACCTGAAGTGGTCTGATGGATACAGGGAATGTGGAAATGGGGGTTAATCTGTTCTCCCTTCCATAGCCAGCAGGTGACATTGGATTTTCTGTCCTTTTGTAGAATAGAATGACAGAATCATAGAATGGTTTGGGTTGGAAAGGGCCTTAAAGACCTTGTTACAATTCTCTGCCATGAGCAGGCTCACTGTCCACTAGACCAGGATGCTGAGAGCTATATCCAGACTGGCCTAATCTGAATGCTCTTTGTTCCTGGTATGACAGATTCAATTAATAAACAAACTTATCCTGAAAACCTATTACAGGATGTTATAAATGTGGAAAAAAACCCTGGCTACTAACATTAGCAAAAGTTTCCTCAACCCTGCCTATGGAGCTTAGTTACATATTCATAGAATCATGAAGGTCTTGGGCGGGAAGAGACCTTAAAGATCATCTGGTTTTAGTTTCATTTAGCAGTCAGGGCATTTACTCTTAAACAGAAAGACAAAAGAGTAGAAACAAAAATTAAAATTCTACATGTGCCTAGTCTTTCATTCTGAGGAGAAAGAGGACTTCATTTCTAGGGAACAACAGTGGAAAATGCAGCTATTTGTTTCACAATAGAAAATGGTCAGTAATTCCCTTCTGGAAAGGACTATTCTAGAAATTACTGTAAATTTCTGAGAAGTCAAGCACTCAGCCACACCTTATTCTCAAGCAGAGCATCATCCTGTCTCTTCACATCTTTTATAGGCAAAAGCACTGTTCAGGACACAGTCCTATTTTTGCATTATCAAAGAACCTTAACTGCATCACAAGAAAAATGGACATTTGTCCTTCATTCTCTGGGTGTCTAGATGCAAATTGCACCTGTGTTACTTAAAATCCTGCTGACAAATCCTACTTAAAATCCTGCCCACAATTCATAAATCCCTTATTATTCAGCTGTGGTGAAATGCAGTGACAACAAAATGTCGTTTACAAAATGACACAGCAACGTCCTGGTGAAAGCCATCACCAGCGATGACTCAGGTTTCTCAGGGTTAGGTCCTTTAGCATTTTACTTAATTTATCAGTATAATCTGCTTTTCTTTTGAAAAGACACTTAATTTCAATTATGTGTTTATAGTGAAACAAATTTTTTTGGGGGGATAAAAACCCACTTTTTTTTTTTTCTTTCTTATCTCTTACCTCTCTTGTACAATTACATCCTGCATCTGTTCTTCTGAAGGATTTAGCATTTAGGATGGACTTGAGGTAGATTATCTGCAAGGGTGAGAATTGGCAGGTTTCTGTGTTTCAGTATTGTTTTTTTTCTCTTGCCTGAAATATTCCTGAGCACTGTTGGAAGACCTTGTCAGAATATGTAAAGGCATAACTTAATCAGCCTTCACATTGTATGTGGATGTGCCACAGAAGGAAGTATAAAAAAATCTAGAACAGTGTAACTTCTTACAGATGTTCAGTGATTTACAGGATTGTATCTAGAAGCTAGAATATCATGTAGAAGGTGTGGATGAAATATTTAAGAGCTAAGAGACAAACTCTCTTTAGTCTCTCTGTTTGGCTGCAGGCATACGGGTAACACAAGGGAAGATGAACTCCTGTGTTTTTAACTCTGAGGTTTTATTGTGCAGTGATGGCTGTGAGGCACCTACACGGGCAAAAAGCCTGAGCTTCCCCCATCTGGTGTGGAAAGGGATGGGCTGGGGGCTGGCTGAGCTCAGTGCCCACCCTACAGACCCCAGCTGGGGTTTAGGCTCTGTGTGCTCAGAGCCAGACACAGCTGTGGGCTGGGAAGGGGCTGCTGCAGTGACCCTGGGGAAAGGAGAGAACAGACAGGTGCCAGGCTCTCGAGGCACCTACCTGTGCAGTCAGCTTGTGATTCCTGAGCAGAACCCTAGAGGTAAGAAAGAACATGGAGTCAACATTCAAGTTGTTTGGGGCTCAGGTTAAGTAGAGAAATGTCTTGTCTTGGTCAGAACATCCTTAGATCAAACATAAAAATTCCTTTGCAAAGGGGAGCTTCCCTTAAACCATTATCAAATGGTCTTCGTAGTGGGAATGGCAACCTTCAGGTTCTAGGAAGCATGGGTTTGTCTTTGAAAATTCTAGAATTGACTTAATAAGGAGACTCAGAGGAAAGAGAAAGACTAACCTTGGACTTACTATTGTTTGTGGTTTAGTTTCTGAACTTTTTGGGTGCATTAAGATACATTTTCAGGCTTTTCTTATCAATCAGGAAAATTAAAAAATAAGACTTGTGTTTTCAGTAAAGCAGGAATATTCAAAAGAAATTTATCCCAGCAACAAAAGAGGAAATCCAACTGTTGCAACAGTGAACAGCACTCCTGGAAGATGAAGCATGAGACCATTCTGCTATAACATTCACTGAGACAAGCTGTATGAGTAGTCCAAAATGGACTACTTTCACCCATGTATTGTCCATTTGAAAAGTGAGATTAGTGCCACTAAAAGCAAAAGCCTTTACAGAGAACAGCAGAAATCTCTTTATCAGGGATAGGTGCATCTACCAAGCACTATGAAGGAGCAGCCTCCTTGTAATAACCTAAAGAATGCTGTCATCTGGCTCATTGCTTGTTCTGTTTATTTTGTCTTTCACCTTTGTGTTTTAATTAGCTCCTTTTTTTTCTTCTGTTGTAGTGATTTAGTTTACATGCCATGGAACATGCATTTGATTTCGGTGCAGCATGGCACGCATGCAAATACTTGGGTAGGTACTGTCTGTTCAGAAGCTGTAGGTGTGTGATCCATTTTCTCATCTTAATCTATTTGGAGTGAATAGATATATGTAAAACAATTAAACAAATAACAGCAGACCCTTATCTAATTAGAAAGGCAGATGTATTTCAAAACCAGAAGTTAAAATTGAAGGACCTAAGGAGTACTGACCCCTGCTCCTTTTGCTGTTACACATTTTGGAAGTGTCCCGAGTCAAATACCTGATTTTTGAGACAGGACTCGGTGACTGAGTTTCAGCAGCTGCTGGTTTTGCATAGCTGTGTGTTATCAAGGACTAAGGATGAGGTGCAGTTGTTAAATGCTGGCAAGGGAAGGGTTGGCTGAACAGCATTTTCCTTGGAATTTAAAACTGAAACTTCCAGATTTATACCATGCTAAGTGCAGCATCTATTAACTGGAGTGCAGTGTGATAATATAAGCATTTTTCCTCACTCTTTGCCCAGACCTTAGTGTTTTGTAAGCCACCCTTAGCATTTACCTCTTTGTTTGGGATTAATAGAAAAACACAGGGAGCTTGAACTGAGGTCAAGAGCAAAGCCTGCCAGCATCCATTTTCCTAATGGTCCTAACACTGAAAGGAGCAAAGTTGGTAAAAGAACATATTTAATGCAGCTTTGAGTCTCTGTAGAGGACAACACTGGTTTCCATAGCATCACCAGAAACATCTCTCTGAATATGGAAGAGGATGTTTAGGCTCAGGGTTCACCTGGTTTGGCAGCAGGTGTGGAATTAAAGCACCTCAGTCCAGAACGCTTTTTCCACGGCCACTGGGCACACAAGGGCATTTCCACAGGATGAAAGCATTTCCTAATAGACTATTGAGGTCACCCAGTATGAGGAGGCTTCTCTTAAGAGACTGATTTTTAGAGGTGAAAAGAAGTGGGCAGTTTTACAAGCATATAAACCAACTCAGATACACATATAATGCTACAGTGCCTTTGACTCCTGCTCTTTCCCCTTGGCAGCTTGGCTGCTGAACTCTTTTGCTTCATGGTTTTACAGGAAATATGCCCCATTTATTTCAGCTGGGCTGTGGTTTCACATTTAGTCACAGCTTAATGGTTTCTGTCCTTGATGTTGCCCTGGTTCCTGCTCTCCACTGCACGCCACCCATTGTGTGTGGTGGCACAGTGGTGACCTGGATCAAGGGACTTTCCTGGCAGATTACAACCCATTATGTGGACCCCAGCCTCACAAAGACAGGCTCAAAACAGCCAGGAGATTTTAAAGTACTTTTTTAAAAAAGGAAATCCACGTGAGCAGAGAGGGCGAGATAAGGAATCTCTGCAATGGGAGGTGAAGATGGAATTTTTTCCAGGGTTACCTGGCAGACTGAGGCAGAATCTTTCTTCCTCTAGAATTGGGATACACAACTTAGTATTTTCATCATCTTTGACATTAGCAGTCTGTATGACTAGATCTGGCTATTCTTTTTACACTTCCACTCATGTTCTGCAGGACTCTTGAGAACAGATTGGAATATCTTTTAGTTTAAAATGACTTTTTCTCCATAAATCTCTGCTCAAAGATGTTGTGGGCACTAGTTAATCTAACATTTCTTTCTGGCTAGTATGTTAAAATTATAAAGTGCAGAGCATGGGAAGATGATTTTAAGATAACTCTGATTAAAGGATATTTCTGTCTGTTGCAGCTGCCATTAGAGAAGCAGCACAGTACAGCTTTGGAGAGTCACAGACTTTGTGTGTGTGCACACCCAGCTGAGTGAGGCTTTTTTTTAAGTTATTTTTTTAGATGTTTAGAAATTTCCAGGAAAATAAAAAGTAAATAGCAATATTTATTCTGTGGCAAGTCTCTCTAGTCCTGCTGATATCACAGGCATGAAGAGCTTCAGGGAAATGACCACTGTTGCTAACTTTGTCCCTTTCACATTGCTTGTGGTGAAGTTCAGGTCTAAGGACCAGAGTCTCATCTTCTGGGCCCCCTGAGGGGACAGGTGGTGCTGAGCCCAGCTGCTGGCCCTGCTGGCAAGGGAGGGGGTGCAGGTCACTGAACCACCTAAAGGGGAAGGAGGAAAAGGCAGCAGACATGTATATACACTGATATATGTGACATGCCTGCATGTGTGTGTACAAAAAATAAATTGGTCTCTCGGTGGATGTTGCTCTGTGGCCTTTCATATAAAAGCAGTCATTTAATATTTTCCTCTCTGGAGAACCTTACACTTGCTTTATTAATATGTATTTTTTTAATTTATCAAATAAATATATAAATAACTGGAGCAGATATATTATTAATGCAGAACACTTGTGTAAGTCTCTGAAAGTCGCAGATGTGTCATAAAAATAGATGGCAATCAATAGTCACAGGAAAATGTTATTTGTTTCTTGCAAAGCTGCAGCTATAAACTCCCCTTCCTGCCAGTAGGAGTGTTACTGCCAAAGCTCTGCATAGGTAGTTCAGAACAGACTGTATCATTCACAGTTTTAAAGAAATCAGCTTCAGGAAGCAGACTTTCAGGCAAATGCAGCACTGGCCTATATTGCAGAGTAGGGCTATTTAAAAACAAACCAGAAAAAGCTGCCCAGACTCTGAAAGTAAAGACATCTTTACATGGAGATGAATATTGCCTCTCCTTAATGTATGCACAGTTTTGGCCACTGTTTCCATTAGTTTTCTCATTTAAGTGAAGGTAATGTAAGAGGGAAGAGGGGATTTACTGAAATTTACTTATGGGTGTAAAGCTAGGACTTGTTTAAGCAGGCTTGCAGGCTCAAGGTGTGCATGGTACCTAAGTTATTCTGTGACTCTATCATTTGAAAACACAGATGACATTCACACAGCCCATCTGTGTGACAGTCTTCCCTTTAATTTCAAGGAACAAGTATTTAAAAATGCCTTTTTACAAAAAGGAGCCAGTGCTACACCTGTGCACCTATTTCCTTCCTGTGGTCATGGGCACATGTGCAGATTTGAAACTGTCCATCTTCGTGATTGCTCCATTTTCCTCAGTCCCTTTGATAGGTCTCCTATAAAATGCATCAACTAAAGATTTTTTTGAGCAGGTTGGTGTGGCTCAGTTTTGATGGCTTTGATTTTTCTGAAGTGATTTCATTGTTTGGTGTCAGTGTGTCTGACACTCACTGGGTTTTTTGTAAAGAAAAGGGAGCTTAGGTATCCATGTGTGCCTATGGAAATAGGTGTGAGGAAGACCCCATGGAGAACCTGCAGGCACTGCAGCTGTGGGGTGCTGAGCTGGGGTGTGGATTTGGCCACACTTCAGCCATCTCTGCTCTCTGCCAGGGGCCTATGAGGTGAAGGACAAATTGTCCCCTTCCCACTGCCCTGTGTAAACTATTCCAGGGTGGGATTACACAGCCTTTCTTAAGCATGGCTGGGCAGGACCTGTCTTTACATTTGACCCAGTCTAATTTTCTGCCAAACAGGAAGTGTTGGTGTGTAGCTGCCACCTTCTTTTCATAGGTATAGAGTTTCTGTGACTTATGAATCATGAAGTATGTAAAATGAAAAACCCCGTTGTGATGTGCTTTTGGCATCTTATTTCTTTTCACGGATTTCTTATTACGCTTTGACAGGTGTCTGACACAAGAAACTGTCACTACTGTGATTTAACCTTGGTGTACCACCTCCAGTTTCAATGCCTTGGACTGTGAAACAATAGAACTCATGTGAGCTGTTGAAACATCAATAAAATTGTATTTAATGTTTTTAGAGATGCTCTGTATGTTGCAGATTTTTTTTTTTTTTATCCTCGGGATAAAAGGAAAATTTCTACACATTTTGGTGATTTTTAAGTTATCTTTTATGGGAATTTTTCTCAGAGAAGTCAGCTCAGACCAGCCTGATGTTTTGCAAAGGACTCAGTAAAATAGAGACAGCTGCTTCTACTTCCTAATATAATTGTAAATGGATTCATTATAAATATCTAAGCTGTTAATACCAAAACAGTGTTACATGGATAAATGGGAAGCAATCCATACAGGTATTTTTTAGATAATTTATTCCCTCAGAAACCTGTGGTGAGTCAACCACAGTCTACTTGGGTGCAGCAATTTTGTTTAATTTTCCAATTCCCAGAATTTGTGACTAACAGAAAAATTCAATAAACACACCTCTTGGTGTGTTTGTGACACTCTGGGGGCTGTGGCAGTACCTGCACTGCCAGAGCTGCTCCCCTGTGTGGTGGCAGGTGATGTCCCTGATGTGCTGCAGACAGGGGCACCAAACAGCCACAAACCTGGGCTCCTGAGGCTTCTCTGCAGCAGGATTCTGTTTTGTGAGTCTGAGTCCAGACCCAGCAGTGCCTGGCCCAGCTTCCAGCCTGGCTTCCAGCATTATTTCCTGCAGAGTGAGAGGCCCTCGGGGCTGACAGAGGAGCACCTAATACAAGTCATTAGGGACTGTGGCACTGCAATTCCTGCCAAACTGGAGTCTGGCACTTCAAAATGTGCTGCCCTGTGTCAACCCTAAAGTATCAAAGATGATGCTGTTGTCACCCTGCAGTGCTGGTAGGTGCTGTAGAACAGGCTGTCATCTGGGCTTCATTGATCACACTAAGCAGCTTCTTTACTTTCAATTACTCACGGATGTCAGGAGGAGAAAGAGAACACTGGAGAGGTATTATACGTAGTGGCACTTCAAAGGTGATTACTCTTTCTTCCTATCAATCATGTTAAGGAAATTCTCCTAGTGCACTTAATAATCCTATTTTCCTTTGAAGAAAAGAAAAAGTCTTGATTCGAAGCTAGCCATAGAATTAGCAGTGTCATTACACATTTTTGAACTCATTAGAGTGTACTTAGTATGCCTGAGATGTAATAGATTTGAAAAGCAATTTCTCCAATGATGGCTTCAAGTGGATAACATTTTTTTCCCAAAACAAATAATGAATCAACTCATCATTATTTTTTTCCCCAGATTTTCATGTACAAATGTATCACAGTTCTTCAGTTGTGTGATTCATGAGAAGTTAAAACAAATTTACGGAAATAATATAAGGACACAATATAACAAATAACATACATAGCATACATTTTGATTGAATGCAAATTCTTCTATACGATTTTCAAGCCTGTCGTGATGGTTCAATTTTCTATTGCTTAAATCATGGTACCTACACACTTAGATTAAATTCAAGATTCACGTACAGCCAATCTATACAGAGGGGTTTGTTTACTTTGAAATCAATAGATTTGATAAGTGTGGGGTGGAGCAAGATTTGAATCTTAATGAAGATAAGGGATTTATTGTCAGCCCTTTCTAATAGGTTATGCCTGTTCTTCTGGCACTTTGCAGAAAAACTGTTTTGTGAGAAAATGACACTGACTTATCTGCAGCTGGAACATTGAGGTGATGCACGTGGTGCAGATTGGAAAAACTCTGCAAAGGAGTAATGGTTCACATCCCATCGCTCTTATCTTACAACAAAGCTCAGCAGAGACTACTGGGTTTGCTGCAAAAAGTGGGGTGCCTCCTGTAGGCCTTTTCAATCAAGTCTTCCAACTTCTCTCCTGTCTTTATGTTCTTTATTTTATAACCCTTTCCCAATTTATCTTACAAGTGTCAGAAAGCGTGAGCCCCTTGAGCTTTTTAGGGACCACTAATGACTGTGTAAGCGAGCCCATTTGATTTCCCTTTGGGCTTGAATACATGCCTGACAGAGCAGAAGCTTCCCAAGGGGTCAAAGAGTCTGAGGGGAGAGAAAATTCAGACAAATCAAGAGAATTTCAAACAAATCCCCCTGCTTCATCCCCCAGGCAACGTATGTGAGTCCAGCAGTGTTTTCAGCTGGAAAACGAATGGCTCACTTTGAGAGATTTCATTTGTTGTTAGTTCCTCTGCAGACTCAGCATGGTTTGGACACTACAGTCAGGATCTTCTACTAAGAATGTTTGCTGTTCTGTCTGAGTGCAGCTGCTAGGAAACATTTTGTTTTTATTCATGTATTAGTAAATAGGTGGAAAATACAGCTGACTGCTCTGCAGTATGACCAGGATGACCAAGACTGTTAATTTTCCTGGAATACCTAATCTGTCATAAACCTCCACCTGATTTACATAGTTAATTTATCTGTAGAAAGGTGGCACCCAGCAGGTCCTTCACTTCCAAAGCCTTGTGATCACTTGCCCTTGTGAGCTGGGCATTGGGTATCAGACTGACAACCAAGGACTGATGGTTCAGATGAGATGGTTTTCCCAGTGTCACAATAGGGAATCAGGCTGTGAATAGCACAGGGTGTCAATCCCCTGCTCACTGCTAGATGTAAGGCCTAAACAAAGGACAGTGCTTGGAGAGAAATCATTTGAACCAGCATTCTCAACAGCTTTTGGTTACAACATGTTGAACTGTTATAACACAAGCACATCACACCAGTTGGGCAGAAGTGTGAGTGTGAGATCTGCAGAAGGCTGCAAACATTCTCAGTGTATCACAATTATAGCCATCGCAGCACCCAACAGCACTGTGAAAACACAGGCTTGTGTAACCTGCAAGTTCTCACATCTTCCCTGTGCTGGGGTAGATTTTGGGTAAAAATAGGACAGCACAGGATAAATCAAAGGGATTTGGGATTTGGATTGCCTCTCTCTTTGATGAGGTTCTATTTTTGCTTTGGTCAGCTCATAACAGTCCGAAGTGAGAATCAAACCCTGCCTTTGATGCGATGGCAAAATGCCTTAATCACTCTCCAATGTATTGAATTTCTAAAATCCATTGTTTTTCAAACTGTTTTGGCTGCCTGTAACTGCTGGGACCAGCTGCTCCTCCAGGGCTGGGGACAAGAACCTGCACCCAGTGATTAGTGGCTTCGGCAGCAAAGACTCATTCTCTGTCCCTGAGAGCTCTGCCAGCCGTGGTAATGTCAGTGCTTTGTGATCCTTTGGAAATCTTCTGCCTCTCTCTGGGGAAAAGCATTGTTTTTCCGTGGTTTGATAAACACTGAATGAGTCTGTTTGGGCTCTGTTAACAAGTAGTTGGCAGGAAAGGTGTGTGGGGTTCAGCAGAGAGATTATTCTGCCAATCTGCAGCAGATCAGTGCTCCCACAGCTGCCTCTGCAGGAAGCAGAGGAAGATACCAAAAATCTCAGACTTCATTCATTTCTGTTATTGGCATAACCTGTACTAGCAGATCCCTCTGTTTCTCAGGGTGGTCTTTTCTGATGTCATGAGTGTTAGGGATGAAAGCATCAGGCTCTTGGCATTATACATAGGTCTAGAGGATATTCAAACACATATGCTTTTAACAGGTTTATTTGTTTTGTTTTTGTTTTTTTTTTTAGTGACTTTCAAGCATGTTAAAAGCTTAAATCTTACATACAATCTTTAAACTTCTTTTAGAAAGATATGGGGATATTAACCAGAAATACATCAGACCAAGGTAGGTAAAACTACTTGCCTGAAGGAAATGTGATTCTGATAGTCAGGCTGTGAAACACTTCATCTTGTCCTTGGACAATTGGTGAAATACTTGATGGTCAGAGAGCCCCCAATGGCTCCTTGTTTCCTCAGTCATCCAGGGATACCCAACAATGACGTAAAAAATAGTAAACAAATACCTGTGTGAGCTGTCCTTCACACCCAGGGTTGGGTTGGAGTCATTGCCTAAATGTGTAAGAAAAGACCTGTCTCTTGATTCAGGTGGAATTTCTGAGATAATGATTATTGCTAATTGCAGGCTATTAGGCCAGGGGGAATAAATGCTGTTTAAAGTTTGGAGCAACTTGTACTGCTCAAAATGATGGGGAACATGAATGATTAGAATTATGTGTTTTGTTTTCACTTTGTTACACTTTGATATCCTCATACCTTTGGGACAGGCATACCTGTATTTTCTCCTTCTGTCCAGTGCTGAATACACTGCTGACTGTTTGCTCTCTCTCAGCAAAAGATGAGACATCCCTTAATAGAAGACACCTAATTATGGGCCTTACCATATAAAATTCTGATTTTATCTTTTGGGGTTTTTTTGCCCTACTAAAATAAGAGAGGTGACAACTGTTTCCATAATAATTATAGTTGCTACCTTTGATGGAAAATTAATGCTTTCCCTGGAGCTGGGTCTATAGTAGTTTCGGGTTTAAGGTTTGAGAGAAATTGCATTTTAAAAATATCAGAAAAGCATTTTTCCCCTAGATTCCGCTTTAGGGAATTAACCCAGATTGTATTATCAACATAATATATCATTAAAATAATGACACTAAATGATAGTTTACAATGTTCAGTACACACTCGAGTGGAAAAATATAATTAGCACATCTCTTTTTCAACTCTTTATTAGTTGGTTTAACACCAGTGTAGATTCTGGTAAGGACTCTAAATCACAGACTGTCACTGCAGCCCTGCTGCCAATAGGTAGCTGCAGCCCTTAGATGAGAATTACCAAGTTTTCTGTGCCACTTGCTTTTCTCACCCCATAATCAGGGGTTATATTTTACTGTGACTCCTTGGTGGCTAGAAAATGTTGCAGGATTCAGGGGGAGTCATAGAAATGAGTTATAAACTACAGTGGGAGCAATCTTCAGCTTTTTTCCGTGCCTTTTCCTTTTTCCTTTATTGTCTTTTTTACCCTTGATTACTGCTTCTTTAAAAGAAGAGACAGAAAAATGAGAGGGTGGGACAAAAATATTGACAGATGACAGCAGAGAAATAGATGGGGAGGAATGCAGAATAAATGGACAGAAAGGTTCTGGGCAGATAGAAAAAGAATGGAAGCAGAAAGAAGGAGACAGGATGATGTCTTCAGAAATGAAATGAAATAAAGCCTTCTGCCCCCATTGGCCTCATGGTGCCCCTGAGCTGCCAGCCTTGTGTTGTTATTTTGCAAAGCTTGTTTGTGTGATGGGATTCACGAGTACAGGTCTGACCAGGGCATACAGGAAGCAGCAGATTTGCCAATGAGCTCAGCAGAACCAGTGCTTGCCTGGTCCTGGCATATAAAACCCCTACATTTTAAAAGGCACCATCCCCTGGCAACTTGCATTTGTGCACATTTCTGCACTTGCATTTGTGCATCTTTGTGTACATTTCTGCACTAGCATCCATAACACAAACACAAGGAAATTGTGCTACAAAAACACAAGGAAATTATTTTTAAAAATATATTTTCTTCTTTATCCCATGCAGTTGTCATTAGTGAGGTACTTAAGCACAGTGCCTGGGCTTAAAACTAGCTAGAGGCATAAATCAGAAGAATTGCTGAGAAGGTAGGCAGCACCTGGAGTCTAGCAGACTATTTCCTCAGGGAGGGAAGCTGATGAGCCAGACTGGATTTCTTTGCAGCCATCAAGTTTATTCACAAAGAAAGCACCCTGTGACCCATTTCTCCATATTAGAGAGCAGATAACAAGACTACTGCTCTGTGAAGCCACAGAGCTTTCTTGGTTAGGGCTTTAGTCAAAGGCTCTATTTCTGGTCTCACAGGGCAAATTACCCGTTCTGTTCTTAATGCATAATTTTGGGATGTTAGCACTTAAAAGCTTGAAGGTGTTTCTCTTCTTTCTGCTTTCCACATGCATACATGTCTTGACATTATTATCTAGCAAAACATTTCTGTCCATACAGGCTGATTCCTAGCTTTCCCCAAGGTTTCTGTTTGGGTGGATGAATCACTGCTGCTTCAATTGTTCTACTTTATAACTGCTTCCTAGATGTAGCCCAAATGAAATGGAGCTACTGAATGCCTTTGCTTCAGATCTTACCCATAATCACAGAATCACAGAATGAACTAGGTTGGAAATCTTGGTTGAGATCATCAAGTCCAACCCATGACCTAACACCTCCTCATCAACTAAACCATGGCACTGAGTGCCACATCCAGTCTTTTTTTAAACACTTCCGGGCATGGTGACTCCACCACCTCTCTGGGCAGATGATTCCATTGCCCAGCCACTCTTTCAGTGAAGAATTTTTTTCCTGATGTATAACCTAAACTTCCCCTGGCACAGCTTGAGACTTTAATAGTGGCTTGTTGTACTAGTTTGAAAGCAAACCAGTGAGAGATTCCAAGTTAGAACTACAGTTTCATGGGAAAATTAAAATAAAGGCAGAAAGCACTGGCTTAAAGTGACAGAGTCAGGATACAACCTGAGACTCTTGGTCAGGGTGGTGGCCCCAGTCTGATTAAATGGTGGCTGCAGTCCTGTTGAAGGGATGGATGTGGTTCTGTTGAAGTGCTGATCCTGTAGAAGGGGCTGGTATTCCTCTGAAGGTCCAGTGGTGGTTATGTAGCTCTTGTCCTCTGGGAATCCAGTAGGAGTTCTGCTCATGCTGTTCTAAATCTCAGAATATATCCAGGTAGGAATGCTTGGTTCCTCCCCCTGGGCAGAGCATCTCATGATGGGATGATGTAATTTTGTGAGTCATGCAGTGAGACTTGATGGCCCATAAATGGAGATAGCCCCTAGAGGGAGTTATCAGGGATGTGTCATGGAAGAGATAAAGAGCAGTGCCCCACAGCTTATGAAGATGGTAATAGAATAGATACTTCTGGTTACATCTTACATTGTAACCTAAGACACTTGTTCACTCAGTTCATACGTTTCTTTTGTAGAGCAGGCATTTTCTTCTTACCAAAACACCAAACGAGAAGCAGGAAATCCATTAAAATAAAAATTATAACTTCAAAGTTTGTTACCTAAGAAGAATCCTCCAAATGTTTCTTCTTTTATAATGAATTCAGGGGAAAATGAACCATTGTGGAGATAGAATGTTTGGTTGGACATTATTTCTACCACTGAGAAGCCTCCCTTTGTTATCTTGGCATGGGGTTTGGGATTCATGTCTGTGTTGGCGCAGACATTGCTCATCTATACCCTGCTTTTCCTTGATGCATCTTTGAACTAGTCCAAAACTCTAGGCTTGGCAACACCTATGCTGCCACCTTTTATACATTTTTGGACAATGCAGAAGGAGATGAGACAAAGCACAAAAACTGGCTGGTCCTGTAATTACATGGATATGTCAGGCCTGGATTGTGCCTCTGTTAAGCTTTTTGCTACAGCATATCAATCCTGGTCTTCCCATATCCCCTTGCTGGTTTCTAGTGCTTTCTGAAAACTATTGAGCTGGAAATTTGATCCTTCCATGTCAGTGGTGTCAAAAGACTAGCACAGATAGAAGGTCTATTCCCTCCATGGTGGGGCTTTTCTGATTTAGCTGAGGTTCCTTTCATGGCTCATTAGGACAGCACAGGAAAAGAGGGATCCTAAAACCAAGCATAGGCACTTATATTCAAATCAATACTGGTTCTTCAGGCTCACAGTAAATATGTTGTTCCTAATAAGATGACCTTGAACCTTCAGAAATGAACTGGAATTGTATAGCCTCATTTTCTGTGTATAATAATGGGCCAGAAACCCTAATATATTACTCAGGTCTCTTTCTGTATCATGATCACATCAGATGATCTTTCTTATTTCCCCTTTTGCATTGCAGAAAACTAATTTGAAATATAATTATGTTGCTGCTGGAGATCGGCATGGCTGTTGGGCTGCAGAGTGCTCACCATTTGCTGGGTGACATTGTGTGATATTATCTCCTCATCTATCCCTTCCTCTCTCATCCTTGCACAATTCCAGCTAATACCCCAGCCTCTGCCTGGTGAGCCTGCATGGATAATGATAGATGTGAGTTTATGCTTGTATGTTTTTGTTTTGTTTCTTTTCATCCCAGGTCAGAAATGATTGCACAATGCTGTCTTAATACAGGAAGAAACACAAAGGTTTGTAATCAACCCGTGGTTCTATCAGCACAGAAATTGGAGTTGTTGTATTCACCAATGCTTTTAATATTTTTTAGGAAGGATTTATTAAAAAGGTCACTTGAAAATGAAAGCTGATTCTTCTTTTCCTTTTTTAAAAAACCCCTAATGTTACATTGGCAGAGGGAGGGTGTTTTAATGAGAATGCTTCAGTGAGGTGCCTGCTTTACTATGGTGTATTGCCTGAGGATTTGATCCCATTTCGATCTGTGGAAGCATCACTTCCTTGTCATGCTAAAAAATAGAGTTTTTTTGTTTTAAGAGCACAACTTTCTGACACCTGTCTATGCTTTGCTGTTTCTTTTTCTTCTTTTATTACAGGTAAGCCTTGGTATTTCAGCCTTTTGTTTTGTTTTCTGAATGAGCTTGTATGAGGAGCACTTGCAGTGCTGTTTCTGTGGTACACAAAAAGCAGCTGGATGGTGGTGAGCATGGAGCATTGGAGCAGGGAAAAGTGGCCTGTGAATCTGGGGGCTTTCACACCCTGGACTATATTAACATATGGAGCTATCCAATTTTCATATATTCTTGAGAAAAAACAAGATACATTTTCACTTGAAATATTACTTGTACTTGAAAAATTACTTGTGTGTCCATGCTTCCGCTTGAAGAGATTCTTTCTGGATGAATCTTAGAAGTAATTGGCACTGCGTTTAAGATCTTTAAATAAAGACAACTCTTTCTTCTCCTCCTCGGGAGATGAAAGCCATGCTGAAAGCTATGAATTTGAAAATGAGTTTCTGCTGTTGATGGGTCACTTGATGTGGTTGTCCTAAGAACCAGCCAACCCTATTCTACAGACTGAAATATGATACCTTTTTGAAGTTGGGAAAACATGTCAATATGTGTACTAAATCTTGCAGTTGGAAGAAAACAGTCAGTTCCTTTCAGCCTTTCTGGGTCTCTGTGGGGAAAAAAAAAAATAAAGACCAAAATCCTGGATAAAATCATGGGGAAGTCTCAGGAGTGCCAGTCTGTAGTTTATCCTCTGTACTTGGCATAACTGTATTGGTTGTCTTGGCAGCTCTGCATGCACAATGTGCCCAATGATGAGACCAATTTGACCTTGTTGCATCAAATGTCTGTTTAATACCCAGTGACTCTAAATTGTTTTAATTGTTCAATGGAAAATGGAACATCTTTTGAGTTCTGCTGTGTATTATCTGCTGTTACCTAGAACTGATGCAATCCTCACCTTGGTATGGGAACCATTTGCTAGGGCTTTTCCAAATCTTACAGCTTCCCCATCATGATGAATGCAGCATGTGCCAGAATTTTACAAAAACATTCCAAAGACATTTCAGGTATTGTTTAATCTGTTCTCTGTCCCAGGACTTGTCTCCTATGCTTCTATCACCAGTGCAAGATCCCTCAGTCTCTTTGGAAACATCTGCCCTTGAGCCCTACTTGGTAGCCTCAAAAGAAGCTTCTTTTCTCTAGTGGTCCCTTTGTGCTGCAGTTTAATTTCATTGTGTTTTCTGGTCACACACACCAAGAACAGTGTTTCCTCTTTGCAATAGATCTATATATACCTCAAAATTGTTATGTTCACATATTTCCTTCCTTAGGTTCCTCCAGCCCATTACCAGTGATGTCATTTAAGATTTTCATCTAAAGCCTTCAGCATCCTCCCTCTAGGCAGAAGAAATTTTTAAGAGCTCAGTGGTCACTGATGTGTGACTGCTCCTTGTAAATGAACATCACTAATAAAGGTGTTGTACATGCTGACCAAAACCTGATAAACAGAAGTAGTAAAAATCCTCTGTTCTCAACTTTATTCTGTCCTTCCCATTACAGGTTTAAATGCTCACATCTTCTAGAGTTCTTACACACAGTATGGAAGAAACAGCTGCCCTTGTAGAGATTTCTTTGCCAAGATATGCAAGATCTCTTTAATTTTGCAATAATTCTCTCCAAGCTCATTATGTCTTCCTGTGGACAGCTGATATGTGTTGGTTGCTTCAGCTGTGCCAGGATCCTTTGCCTGCATTAGCAGACATTGAGTTGAGAGGCATTTTGGTTTTATTAGCATGTGCCTGCCACTCTCCTGCTTACATAATATCGTGCTTATTTGCTGTAATGCTACTGAAAATCTTTCCTACCACAAGAAGAAAAGTAAAAAAGGCCGGAACAGCAGGCTCACTATTGGCACTCCTGACAGTATGCAACTCCCTGGAATTTTTGCTGCTTCAGTGACTGAGTACCTTAATATTTTAACTTGCACCACATTATCTGCTGTATTTCCCAATACTGGCATCAATGTGTTTTTTCATGTTTTTCTTTTTCTTTATTTTTTTCCTCCCTGGGTGCCAATAGAGGATAATGTGCTGTCCTTGCTGCTTTTGCCTACAGCAGAGTAATTTCAATATGCCATTCTTCCTTTGGCAGAACAGGAGCAGATGACACTCATAAAACAGATCTTTGCATTAGTCCTGAGCCCTTCTCCCACATCCCTGGCACCAGTAAGATTTATTATTCTTCTAAATATCTCCTGGCAGGCTACTCAGAATGTTGGAAAAATCATAATAAAGGATTTTAGTCTGAGCACAAACAGCATGCTTTGCTGCTCAAAAGGTATGGTAAACTATATTCTTCTGCCTGTTGGGCAGACACTCAAAGGAGATGTATCATAAAATTATGGATAAGTAAGATGCTGTGTGGACCCTTAGGTTTGATCTACAGCCCTGGCTGAAATGGAGAGGAAACTTTGTCTGAACTAGTGCAGGACCTCTTTAGTCCTCAGTTATTATTGCGGGTCCTGTTGCCCCATCCCTACTGAGCTGGGAATTGCCCATAGAGCCCAAGAGAGGCTTAAGGATGAGGAGATGGTGTGATGTGCTCTCCAGTGCCTCTACTCAACACTTTAGCCAAGACACCTTCTCCTATATACATACATATATATATATACATATATATATATATATATACATATATATATATATATATATATATATAGAAGGTAATGGCCTGGAAGCATCTAGATTTTCTATAGAGTAAAAGCAATTAAAAATATTATTGGAGACTCTGGAACTTCCAAATCCACACTGCTCTGGAGTTGCTATATAATGGAGTGTATAAGCAAAGCAGTTTTGTAGTCTCGAGACAAACATTCTTTCCTAACTTTAGGGTCTCCAGGGGTTACCTCAGTTAGAAGCTGTTTGGTGCTTGATCCACTGGATCCTTTGATCCATTGCAAATTACTCAGAGAAGAAAAAAAAGAAAGAAATCCAATCCTGCACTGAAGGAATCAGCCAAAAAAAATTTACTGCTCATGGTGCCGTTACCCTGAAGTTTTTGTCTCAGGATCACTGAAGCTGGGTTGGGTTGTGCTTTTTGTTTAATCTTTTTCTGACCCTTCTGTCTTTCAAATGTGTGACCACACATGTAAGTCAAATGATATTCAGAAAATTAATTTTGCTTGTGTGGAGGCATAGCTGTGTCCCAGGGCTGGAACCTGTTGCGGTTTTTTTCCTCCTGAGTCTGTAAGTGAGCTCAGTGATCCCCCAGAACTATCCCAAATGAAGGGCAGCTGTTATGGTCATCACTCTCAGCAAGGTTCCTGCAATGCACCACAACGTTAATAGGTTGCACTCACAGGTTATTTCCAGTACCACTGACACAACGTTGGGTTAATATATTAATTTAATGGGAGCCCAGGGGGAAATGAGATAGGGGATGAGAAAAGCCTCTGCAAATATGACAAGATGTTGATTCCCACTAGTAAACCTCTTTTGGTAATACTATTAGAGACTGTAATATCCTCCCTGCTGAAATAAAACAGTTTTCCTGTTCCCAGCTGCTATGGGTTGAAGAGCTGACATGGCTGGGAGAGCTGCTCTGACCAGAGAGGCCAGAGAATCTCTGCTCTGCTCAGACATATTTATTCAATATTGCTGCAAAATGCAAGGTGCTCTCTTTTGGCAGTGTGCAGGAAGGTAGGAGATGCAGTGCTGTGTGAAATCCAGTTGTGATAAAGCGAGGTATCAAGAGCCATGCAAATATTGTCACCTGTGTAAAGCACCTTCAAAACAAGCAGCACCAATGAGCAAACAGGCAGCAGTTTGCTGCACCCTGCAGGGCTCTGCCTAATGGGGATGATGGTTTCAGTTTTAGAAATTTCCTTCAGTTATGTGACATTTCAAGGGAAATCATAGAGGGAATGAGAGGGGGCTGTTCCTTTTCTAAAGGTCCTAATTAGGGAGCTACTGTTGCTTTGAGTGCTTGGGGGAAGATGTATCCCTTTCTCAGAAGAGGACTATTGCAGCACTTTGTCTGCTCACACACCTGTTTTCTCAGAAAGTCTGAATGTTCCCATTCTCCAGGGGTGTTGAATGTTTCTCTTTAGACCTTCAGACTCTCCAGGTTAGCTATAGCCCTCAAGGCACTTGTGTTGGCTTCTCCCAAAACCAGAACTTGTGACGGGGGAGTTTAGAAAGGTCCTTCTCTGATCCACATTTTGCATCTCCCCCTACTCCTGTTTACAGTCTGAAACCTAAACTGCAAACTTCTCAGAGCAGCTGTCTGATCAAAAATGGAATAATACATGGAGCACACATCCTGTCCTACATCTCTGACATTCCAAATGTGCCAAACAGCCCCAACAGCTCTCAGAGGCTGTGGCTGCTGCTGTTCCCAGCCTTTCTCTCAGTGTGATGTTATCTCCAGCACTCCCTTCTCGTCCTGCCAATTGCTGGGGAATATCTATGAATTTGTATGTTGAGAGTGTTCCTTGCTGAGGTGTAACAAACCCCACTGCTCAAGGTCAAGGGATTTAGGGATGGGAAATGTGGGGAAGAGAGGCTGGTGCCCAGAGCAAGGGACAGAGAGCAGGTTTATTGCCTGGGCTTCTTCCTCTGAGGAGATCAGGAGGCTACAGCTCCTCCAGAGCACACACTTAGCAGTTAGATCACATAAAAAATTCAGATAAGACTTGCAGTCTGAGGGAAGGACCTTGTTCTTTTTCTTCACTATCAGGCAAAAGAAATGGACCAAATACTTTGGGAAAAGGATGCAATTCTAATGAAATGCAAGATTTCATTCATGTTCCTCTTGAGAGGCTTGTAATACTAATAGCCAGTGTTCAACTCTTCCACAAAACTTCTCAGGAAAAATAAGTTTCACTTATTAGTAAGCAGTGCATGATTTCTAGACATCTGTTAGAGTTTTCCCAGTTTATTTTGTTGGAAGTGATAAATGTCACACTACCCAAGGTGGAGGAGACAGTGAGGATTTTTCCTTTGGAATTCAATTCTTCCTTAAAACATTTTCACAGTATTTTATGAGCATTAACTATTTAATCATATTTCTTCATTAATAATTTAAAGGGAATTCAGCTTTGTAATCATACATAGAAAAATCTTGGATTTTGTTGTTTTAGAGTTTAATCGCATTTAAGGTCAGTGCTTGGAAAGTAAACATTTCAATGGCAAGATCATTATGAAAGTGCTTTTGCTCTGCCTTGAAACACAGTGTATTTAATAATATTGAATTTAAGAAATATTTATTTAGTAAGATACATTCTCAGTTGATTTCAGTGAGATTATGGAGCTAACATACAAAGTAGTCTTGAACTAGGGATTGCTTTCCAACTGTGTGGGGAAAAAATGTTCTTAGTTAAGGGGCTCTTCTCTGGTAAGAGAAACTCAAATATTGCTGTAATTTCACTTCCTTTAGCCCACCCTTTATGAAGAGGTCTCATTTGGCATAATAATGTATGATTAAATTTATGAATTTTTCCCAGTATATCCTGCTGGCACCAATATGGAGAAATCTCCAGAAGGAGCTCAACAGAAATAACTTGTGTGCTGTGATTTGCTACACTCGCCTTCTGTAGTAAAGAAATAAAGATTACAGGGATAATTCAGATATTGAAGAGGACCTTCTGTTGGAATACACTGGCATAGGTTTCCAAGTTTCTGCATTTTCACTCGGTTGAGGATTCAGCCCTTCACCTCCCCAGAAAATTGACTTGGAAAACGTTGCACCTTTTGTGATACATTAAAGATGCATTATGGATAAAACCAGCAAAGCAATACAGAAGAAAAATGGGAGAAGTTAACAGCTCCCGTGGCCCGTCCCTGTGGCGTGCCTGCGCTCGCTCCTGTCTCAGTGCAGCACAGCCCATTTTCCTTGGTGAATATCAGGGCAGGCTGTTACAGCTGGAATGGGTGGCACAGAGGAACAGGGAGTGCTGAAAGGCCTCCCTGTTCTGCTCGGATGCAGGGTAGATCTCCCTGTTCAGGATGGAAGGAAATGACAGAACAGAGCAAAGCAAGTGCAGCACATTAGTCATAGTTACACTCCCTCATTACTGCTTCAAATTGAAAAATGCCAACCACAGCACAGCTCGCTGGAGTAAGTTCAGAGAGAGCTGCATGCATTCAAAGGTCAGGAAAAGGAAAATTATAAACTATATTGTTTTACTGCCTCCACAAAATGATTTGTTTTTTCTTTGTCTTTCTTTCAAAGTTTAAAGAGAGAGGGATTGTGCTAGGGAATGAAATTCTAGAAATTAAATTTACTTGCAATGCAACAGCTTTTTTATTTGAGTAGAAAGCTGTAAAGCAGGGCTGTATTTAGAGGCATCCTTTGGGAACTGAGCCTTGCAAGGTGAGATTTGAGAAGCATTGGAGGCTTATTCCTGCATATAAGGCATGATAATTTAGCAGGATAGTGGGAGTATTTGCCTCTCCTAACTGCCTAATTTAATTTACCATTTTTTTATAATTAGCTATAAAGCACTTTCATTTTATATGATTTCCATGTTGTGGGATGAAATTATTCTGCACACTTGAAATGTTCCTAATTCTTTTTACTCTAACAAATAGCGTGTGAGAAAATTTCACTATCCAAAACTTGTTCTGACTTCTTGGACTTTGTTTTTTCTCTCTCTTTTTTTTTAAGTTTTGTTGGTTTTTGATTGTTTTTTTTAGGTTTCCCCTTTTTCTTTTTTTTTTTTTTCCTGGCACATTCTGTTGTTTGACTGACTGCATGCTCTGGAATTGCATCAATTCATAAACCAAAAACCTATATATATGACTGTGCTGAGACTATTATGGGGTAAACATTCCTGTGTTGTTTGGGTTTTGTTTTCATTTCATACTTCTGGTGCAAATATTTTTGTTTGTACAAACTTCATGGTAATGGGTCTCAATGCAATTTTGTCTGAAATTTGCTACATATCAACAGATTTCTTTTAGTCTTTTTAAAAACAGACCAATATAAAACAGGCATAAAAAGTGTGCTCTATTTCTGGTTGAGGCTACTGTGTTAACCATAACTTGTAGCACAGTCCACTGGTCTCACTGACACAAAAATGGGCAGCTTAAACTTCCCTGTGGGATTCTGATATGAATAGAATAGCAATAATTATTGTTTCAGGTTTAGATAGCAAACAGTTTAGATATTCTGAGAGATTCCCATTTAAAACCTGTTGGTTATGTCTTTATTAGGCAGTTGTTACTCCTGTATGCGAGGTCGATTTTTAGATTATTATCTTTTATTTTATTTTTCTCAAAGTGTGGCTAATTAATGCAGCCTCCATGACTTGAAAGGTTTTAGTAGATTTATCTCAACTGTGCCCTGAGTTTTTCAGCCAGTTCTCTGGAGACCAGAACTTTCTTTATCACTGGAAAGTTGCTCTGTGGAGATGAAGGTTATTGATGGGGGACAACATTTGTTTAGTGCTGTTGTAAAAAAAAAAAAAAAATTATTCTCATGTACCTCTTGCACCCCCTCTAATATTTTCTGAGGATGAGGTGCAAAACTGAGAGGAAAAAAACATCTTCTAGCATGATATAATTAAAAACATATTCTAGCATGATATAATTTATTAGCAATACAATTTGAGTGGCAGCTTTCTTTGTATATAATGCAGTGAATCACTGATAAAATAAGGGATTGAACTACACAAATACAATGTAGTCTGTTTACAAGGTTTTAGCAGAAAACAGTCAAGCCAGTTGTCTTTATAAAGTAGAAAAATATGGTGACTTTTTTTTTCATAGAGTTTATTTGAATAATTTTCATTTTAAATTCCCCTTCTATGTTGAAAGATGTAGAGGTCCAATTAGCATCAAGCTCTTGGAAAGACTGAAACGACAAGGAAGCAAGCATGCATTTCATATATCTAGTTAAGAGCATGAAGCCTATGAATTTTGTAACATGCTCTCATTTTTGAGATGACTTTAATTCCTTATGTAATATATTCAGCACTGAATTTTAATCAGTACACAGTTTGTTGATTCTTATTGTGTGAATTTGTAAAAATAACTAGTAATTGTGTCCTGCATAGTAAAAGGATGGTATTTTCATGGATCAATAACGAAGGATTCAGTGATCCTTAGTAAATCCCTAGATATCGATTCCATGATCTAAATTCATTTTAAGTTGATTTTTCTCCAGCTGTACTGTAGTGCTGTCCTCTGAAATCTCAGTGGTATTCCTCATTTGTTTTATTAATATGTATTACACACTAAAGATATGTCAAATGATTCAAGCAATTTAAGTGACACTTGATTGCTGAGATACTTGTTTTTGGCTCGGGGTGGTTATTATTTCCTTCTAATCATAATAACCAATTTGCTGTGAAACTTCATCTTTTTATTGTTCAAACAAGGTATAGAGCTTTCCAAGGGTTACTGTGCAATTTCATGTTGCCAGTGTCTGTCAACCATAAATAATTGTGACTGTCTTGATTTTTCTTTACACATCTAGATAGATTGCCCAGTGGAGCAGAGAATACCAATTTAACACTATTTAGGACAGTATTGTGAAGTGTATCTTGAGCTATGAATTATCACTCAGGAGATGCCAGTGGGAAGCTAAGTTCAAAAAGGATGTTCCTAAGAATGTGAATTCCATAAACACAGTTCCTGTCTGCTGATTAGTTGGGTGCAAAAGGAAAAAGGTGGGTTTTTTGTGGCCTTTTAACAGAGCAGAGGTTTTCCATCAGTGAGAGATTATCCTGAGCTCTTTCTGAAGTCTGCCTGAAAGCAATTAAGGATGAAACACTTTAAAACCACAAAAGTGTAGGACCCCAAGAGATGGAATAATCAAACTGAGTTCAGTAATGGAAAAAATACTGTCTCAGATTAAACCAAAACTGATTAAATTTGGGGGAGCCTGGAAGAAGAAAGGTTGGACACTGACTTCCAGGCAACTTAGGTGCAGCACTTTTCAACATGTAGGAGTCTGACATGTCTTGAAATGAGCCCCATAAGTTACATAATTGCTTCTCAAAATGGCTTTCATGGTATAAGTTTGACTCCCAAGGCTTCCATAGTTACGTTTGCTGAAGCTATTGGTTTTAATTCCTAGCAGTGAGTTACCAGATACCAGAAGTTAATGGTGAGTACAGCTGAATGAATTACTCGTTCTCTTTTGGTCCTTAGAAGTGGCAATCAAAAAACTCCAAAACACAGATATAAAAATATTATATAACTGTGTTTCATACAAAGTTCCTACTTTCAGAAAAGCAGTTTGAAGGTATTTAAAATTTGGCCTCTGTAACATTTAGACAAAAGTTGGATTTTGCTTATTTAGTCAGTTGAAATGGTCAGCTGCTGGCACCCAAACTGGGTGGAATTTTTCTTGGAAACACCTCTCCTATAAGTACAATCAGTCTAGTTTATGTTGCTGCCATCACAGTTAGTGAAGTATTAGGTACCTAGTAGGAAATAGGTTACTTAGATAAACCTTTGAAATATGAAGTGTACTTTTTAAAAATAGTTTGTCTCATTTATATTTTACAGGATATGCACAACTTTGTTATTCAGATTTCACTGTCTCGCTTCAGGGAGATATTATGAACAGCTGAGTTGTTTGTTATATGCATATTATTTATACTCCCATTTTGTGACACATTATCTACTTGATCATAAAAAGTAAAACAATTTCAGGAACTATTTAATATATTCTCTCCCCTGCCCCTAAAATCAGTAGGTACAATTCCCTAGAGGAAATCTGTCACTCTGTTCTTCATCTGTTGCTTGGAGCTGTGCTATTCTTTGGTCAAAAAAGCTCCATAGGACCTGGCCTGGAACTCAGGCAATTCACTGAAAACCTTTCTAGTGACTTTGGAAAACTCTCAGAAAATTGTAAGAATGGTGGAAAATACCCTACTTTGGGAAAAAAACCAACAAAACAACCAAATCTCGACAAACCAAACCCAAACCAGTAGTCAAGCACTAAACAGAAAGCTCAGTCTGGGCTATCAGAATCCAGCAGTAATTAAGACATCTTTACTCATGTCAGTGTGCAGGGATTCCTCTTTGGGAATACTAGTGTGGCAAAAGAAATCAATTATCTGGGGCAGTCAGGAAAGCCTCAGTCCAGAACATGACTTTTCATTGACTGCTGCCCACTAGGCATCTGCTGAGCATTGCTTGTTTAGCCTGATTAAAGGAAACCTTGGAAGGATATTTGGCTGTGTATTCCCGTGTATGTGTAAATATAATGAAATGGTAGAACAAAAATTAATTGCTTTTTGGCTTTCTTCCCATTTTTGTGTAGACATTTCCTAGCTCTTTGAAGTCAGCCTTGGTACCCAATATTGCTACTAGGGAAGTATAGTAAGCTATGGATTAATTTTGCTGAAAGAGAGTCCCAAAATATGGAGTGAAATTAAATTTCATTGAGATTGGTTCTAGAAATTCATCATCTTAGGCTTTAAGTTCAAATATGTGTTATAAGTTTGCATTCTGGCTTTTGAAAAGAGAATTTTAAAAAATGTTTGGGTAATTTGTGTGTTGTCTTGAGAAACCTGCATTTAAGTGTAAAAGAAAATGTGTTGTCACTTGTTCTTGACTGGAAGACCATCCTGTTCACTTTAGTTCTTGATCTGAAGTCTTGACACCATGCCAAGAACTGTAATGAAATAAATTTCATTTTAAATCACATCTGGATTTGAAGAGATTGAGATCACACTGGTTTTAGATGTTATGCTGCAGACCTCTATTGCTATGGCAGTCTCACTGCCTTACCAAGTAGAATTTTTTGTAAATTCTTTGTACCTGCTCAAATCCATTACTGAAATATCTTTCTTTGCTCTCTCACCTCAAACCAAATGTCTCTGAACACTGCATGAAGTTAGAGGTGTATTTATGTGAACATGAATACAGCATCATGTATTTAGCATTATTATTAGCATTATTTAGCTAACAGTATGCTCATCACCACTGAGGAGATGCCAAAGAGTTTCTGGGGCTGGGCAGGAGGGAAGTGTTGAGCTCTGTTTTCTCTTCAAAGGGGCTGATCCTCAGTCTTGCTGAGCTCAGTCTTATGCTTTTTTGATTCTTATTTCTTATAGCTTTCCATATTTTCAAGTCAATACTTTTGTTTGTGTGGCTAATAACCATCAACTCAACAATTACACTTTGATCTTTTTGTTCTTATTTTGCATGGCTTTAGCTCACATTCACTATTCCAGCTGAAGCAACAGTTCTCTCAGTAAAGCTTGACCAAGGTCACCCAGCAATGTTGCTCCAAACTAGCCCTTGGGCTACAGGTATTTGAAACCTTGCCCTGGGTTGTAATTTTGGCAGAAAGAAATACCTGGGTAGTTTAGCTGGCTGTCCAGGTGGGTGCTGTGCTGCTCCTGGGCTGGGCAGAGCACCCTTCTGGCAGCTCTGCTTAGCTGAGCTTCTGTTCTCAAGTATTTTATTCTGGAATAAGCAAAACTGCCTGGAAACGAGCCTGTAAGTGTTACTGAGAAGGCTGTGCACAGTACAGGCAGTGCAGAAGGAGCATAAAGCTGGGTCAAGAGTGGAATTAGAAAGTCTTAAGGATAAATGGCAGCTTTTCTTGTGGTCGAGCTGTCTGGCTGCTCAGTTTCTCTCTTTGTAAAATGTTTTTTTCTGATATCTATTACAGAGCAGACAGTGAAGATTATGTGATTAATGCTTTGCATGGTATTTTGTGAATGCAAAGTGCCATCTATCTTCTAGATGAAACTGTTAGAAGCAATATATAAACCTGAAGAGCAAAGATTCTGTTACAAGCTTAGTATTAGCCCTTATCTAAACATTTTAATTCAAAAAACTTGACTATATATAGATTTGTCTTCAGACCAAGGTATTTAAAAAGCAATGATCTTTCTACCATGGCATACTGCAAATCACTTATGTTTAAAAATGAGGTTCCAATCATGTAACATCTGGCTTGATTACATTTTTCTTACTTTCCATCAAGTTTGGTTTTTTATTTCAAAATGCAAAAACAATCCCACTCAGTGTCAAAATCTCAATATTTTTTGGAGGGAGCTTTAATTTTTGTCTATTCAAAGTGAAAACAAATGGTGAACTCCCAGAATTTTCCCTTAAAAGAAAATTTCATTTTCCAGTTCTTTTTAAAGTATTTAAATAATTTTAATGCCAGAACTGTCCTGTCTCCTGACAGTTGTCTGTACATGTAGATAGAGCAGGTCCATGGGGATTGTTTTCCAAGAGGCAATATGGGCCACTCTCAACATTGCTCAGTGTTATAAGAGGAAAGAAAGAAGCCCAGCTGGTGCAGGAAGCAGGTTCTTCTTTATGTTCTGGCCATTATGCATTTTAAAGCCAAAAGAATTGATTGGGCAACATAAGTTGTCTTTGTACCAGAGTGAAGGATATTCAATAAACAAATAACTGCTTATTTTTGTACATGAAGAATTAGGGAACTGGAAGCACATTCAATGGCCATTGTGATGGATTTCCTGGGTGTTACGGACATCTCCAATGTGTAATTCTGCTCTTGAGTCTTTGCACAAAGTTTTATTTGTTCATAAATTATTCTTGTTACTCTGTAGATAGATTTTTTTTTTAATACTTAAGCAGCTACTTTAAGTATTTGTATGGAAGAGAGGAAATCTTCAGAGCAATGCCACTGGGCTTGAAGATTCATAACCAATGTGGAGTATTATAACTGTGCATCACTCACCACATTTCTCATTGCCTTTTCTGGGTAGAGGATTCTGTTTTAAAATACTCTCTTCCATCCAGAGACTCATGTGTCTAGAAGAGTGTTTGACAGGAATTTTTTTCTCTTTGTGCTAAGGCAGGGTAAAGTGACAAGGAGATGCACACTAGAGATGTCAGTTCATAGCATCCTGGATCTGGAATTGCTAATGAAGTCTCTTCTGTGCCTCATAGAGGATGTGCCAGTGCATCTCAGCTTCAAGAGGATAGAAGTACAAAGCAGTCAAGGGTACCTTCCTTATCACATAAGAAGAGAGGTTAAAAATACAAAAGAATGAGACTGTAATTCTGAATGGGAATGTTCTATTATTCATAAAGTATTTTGTTTCTGTAGAGAATCATATTATGAGATGACATTCAGATCTTATTACTCCTTTTGTTACTGTTGTGCTGTGTGGCTGTTCCACATTAGGGGGCTTCTCCTCCATTTGTTTTGCAGAACAATCCTTTTTCAGCTTTTTTCTTGTTTTTAGGGTGTGGTAAGGCAAGAAAATTTGTGCTTTCTTGGATTTTTGGCTATTTTAAGAGCTATTCATAATTTCTCCCTGAGTCACTAAGCAATGTGATTGGCTATAAGAAATTTATACCAGAACTGATGATCAGGAATAATAGTAAGAGATGTATAAAGAAAAAAAAATCTTCAAAGTGCTGATGAACTATGAATTTATAACACTCTTCATATGTTGTTATACCCTCCTGCATTTTAATTGTGACACCTCAGGAGTAATACAAATGTTTTCCACAGCTCATTTGTATGCAGTGTAATAATTCTCCCTAACTTTGTGGGGCTTCTGTTCCAGTGGGGAACAGGAGCTGCCTCTCTACACTTGTATGATGTAATTTCTGGCTTCAAATTAGCAGGGGTTTTTCTGCAGAAAATGCTATTCTCCATTTCATTTTAAGGCTGTTTCTTTCTTCTCAATCTGGCACTGTGATTACCCACTGTATACCTGAGCAGAAATTTGGATGAATGCTTCTGAAATATAGTGCACTGAAAATCAGTACAAAATGTAGATAATAGGTGAGTGACTGATTTAGATTTTCTGTTCAGGTCTTAAGGGGCATAAACATACCTCAGATTTTTCTCTGTTGTGCATCTTATCCCTATTTGCAATAGAACCATTTCCAACAAACTTGCTATTTAATGCTGGGTAGGAAAAAAATTTAAAAAAACCACACTGCAATTCGGAGTAGCTCTGGTGAATAAAAAATATTTAGTCTTAGATATGGTTTCCTTCCATGGAAAGGAAAATGCCACTCTTTCCACAATGCATCAGCTCAACAAATTCACCGTGAAGGGCCAAAGCTGGCGCAAGAGGAAGCAAGAGCTCCAGTTTCTTCATGCCACTTGGTTTTTCAGCAGAAACAGCTTCATTTGTGGTCCCACTAGTAAACTGTTTGGATACAAGCAAAGCAAATCATGCATAAATGCATGATTGTGGGTACAAAATTGTGCAGATGATTTGAATAGGAAGTAATAAAAAAGGCAGTCAGGATGCTGTAAAATACCGAGCTCCTGGAAGTTTTCTCTTACATATTCAAGCACACTTATTTTTTTGTCCCATAACAGACATCATATAAACTAACAACTGTGATCTTTATGTGGCATTAAATAGCTAATATTTGCAATTTATCAAGCTAATGAAACAGGGTCAGTGGTCTGACACGTGACCTGTGGAACACACAGGTTTCCAGAACAAGAATTTCCATGCTATGGTACAAAAGTGTGACGTTGGAAATGAAAAAAACCAACTTTGTGAGCAGGTGAGATGTAAGGTAGGAAATACAGCCTATGTCTTGGCATGGACACCTGCATGTTTAAGGTACTGGAAGTTTGTGTTTGGTTTTTTTAATGTGCATTACTGTTCAGAAAATCAAAGTCTAAAGTAGTACAGGAAGAGAAATATGCCATTTTCTCAGTCCTTGTGATCTCTATTAATAGCTTTCATCCCTGGTGTGTGCTGGGATTTACATAACAGAGACAAACATACAAGAATCTCTGAATAAGAGCACAAAATTCTCAGTCTCCAGCCCTTTGAGAACTCTGTTCCAAAATAATAGGCACTAGACAAAACAAGATCTTACTGCTTGCAGTGGGCCACAAGACCCTTGTTGTTTGCCACAATGTTTAATTTGTTTCTTTCTAGCTCCTTGGCTGATAATTGGAATACTCAACCTATGACTTTTAATAAGCTGCCAGTCCCAAGGTCAATAGACTGAAGTTTTGTAGATGCTTTGACTTCTTGTGCTTGGAATAAATTGCCTGCAATAGAAAATGTAGATCAAGACCTCAGAAATCAAAGTGACTAATTTTAGGAAGAAATGAGAGCAAGAGAGACTGTTATTTACAATTACTGTTTCTCTTTGCACGTTTTATCTCCATTTCTTTTTGTTAGATAAATGCCTATGCAGGCAGATATATTTATCAATTTAGACATGTATGTGGTTCCTGCAAATATATCTGCCATTCTGCTTCCTTGCTTTTGCTCTCTCTCCCTGAAGCTTTAAAAAACATAGCTAGGTGTCTGTGGCAATTTTGTAGCTTTAATATGGTGGGAAGCTTTAAATTACATTATTTTCTGAACTTCAAATTATGATCAGTGACAAAATAATTAGGAAAAATCAGAACTAGTCCAAAGTTTCATGGGACTTTGAATGCTCAGTATTTTGTTGTAAATCAGAGCTCAGACTGGTAGAAATGTGACATGGGAAGGATAAGGACAGGTTGTCCTGGTAGTATTATTTTTCCACTTCTACATGATAATGATTGAAGAGGAATTACCAGTTAGGAACTTAAAATATTGCAAAATAATTTGGTAGTCAGGGAAAAGTCAGGCAGAATTTTCTTTGTTTGTTTTCAATTGTTACATTTAACATGTAGCTTACATTCTTAAGCTTTTTAAGAGTTGACCATTAATGTTGACTGTTAAAAAGGCTCTGAAGGCTTTGATTTCCAGAAGAGTAGAGTAGTAATGTTGTGGTACTATTTAAAAGTTGTAAGCTTGGCTTTTATGACAAAGTAACAGAGAGATTGATGTAAGTTTTAATTAATAATGCTGATGAAATGAAAAGATGATGCTTATCACTATACATTTGGAGCAAATGGTTCTTATGGGACTGGCTGGGCAGACTTAAATTTGATTTCAAGCTGATAAAGCTGATAATACTGCTGTAAGATTTCCATGTATCCTTCAACTTGGCCTCACTTGTCATTCTAGTATTTCTGTCAGTAGTGGGTATAAGGGCAGTGGACTCTCACTGTTCAGTTTTGCAGATTACACAGACCAGGCTGTAACAGACAAATAACAGACAAATAACAGAGAGAATGACTTGCTAACATTGAGCACACATGGACACAGTACCTAGTCAAGTGCTAAAATCAGGACCTACTCCCAGATATTTTGGTGCCTCCGTAGCACACACTGCCTGCCTGGCTGCTGTCCTGGTACACTTGACTGTAATTCAGCACAAGTTCATGACACTGCCACCATTTCTGCTTTCTGCTGTCAGCTATTGCCCCACTACAGTTTGTGGAGGACAGGAATTGATGACTTTCTCATTTGTCTGCAGTCTGTCAGGTCTGGGGCTGTTGATCTTTAGGAGCCAGGGGAAGCCTTTTCTTCCTTGATCAGAAAGCAGTCCCAGGATAAAGCCATGAGCCAGGCGGAGTCCCCTCATAACCTTGCTCCTCCTGGGGCAAGCTGAAATCTCCATTTGTTGGCTGGGCACACTATCCCCTCACACACTCACACCCCATAGTACCCAGCCCTTCCTTTCACATGGGTCAGCACCGGTCTCTGGCAGCCATCTAGGCTGAAAAGAATCAGATTATTCTAGCAGGCAATTTATCCTGGTTGTCTGAGATAGCTGCCATAGGACAGGAAAATTGCATTCTAGAGAAATCTTACTTTTCCCCCTGAGGGATAGCTAAAAACTAGATTTACACATATTTAAAGTATCCTGCCTAATATTTAGATGGCTAAAGTTAGGTGAAGTGAGCAAAAGGTGTAGCATGGAATGAGTGGGTAAGTTTAAGACTCTCATATTTTTGTATTTAGGACCCAAGGAGAATTTTCCCTCAGTTCACCCCACAGCATCTATTGGATTCAAGAACAGAAATTTTTCTTTCTTAGCACCTTGAGAACCAGCAGGAAGCTGCCTGGGCTAGAAATGTTTCTAAACCACTGCTCTCAGGCCTTTCCCCTGGCCTCAGTAACAGAAATAGCTTTGCCATTCCGAGTGCTACTGGGCAACACTTGCAGCAGCTCTTGACTGTCTCACTGCCTGCAAGAACATTATCTGGGAAGAACCTACTTTGCCCAGATCCTTAGGAGCCCATAACAATTCCTAGAGAATATCACTCAACAGGGACACCTAAAGAAGAAATAAAAGATAGTTTACCTACTCCTGAAGTTGAGAGTTGCTTTCAAGTAGTGTCTAAAATTCAGTGTCAGGTAACAGGCTTTAGAATTAACTCTTGGGACCCTGAGGAAATGGCAGGGACACCTGTTTTTATTCTATTCACAGTTAGGCACCTGGCTACTTGAAATGCTGCTCACACAAACATGGCTTTACTCCAGAGTAACCCCCAGGTGTGGTAAAGGCGCTGCACACGTTTGTGTACCATCAGGAGCACGGTGAGAATGATCCAAATAAGGGAGTAACTAAGAAGCCTTTGATGGGGAACTGTACTTGTAAGTTATAATTTTCCCTCTGTTCTGATCCCCATGCAATTTATTCTGAAGTCATTATGTAAAGAAACTGCAGGCTTTCTGTCAGAAAGGTGGCTGTGAGGAACGTTCATTAGAACAGCAGAGAGAGGAGTGACACTGAGGGTATTTGCCTGTCCTCCTCCTTTCCTCCCACAGAGAGCAGGAGCAAATGTGCCTGTGGCTGCCTTCTACCTTACACCTCTTCAAAGAAATTTCTTTGAAAGTCTCTTCCACAAGTCTTCTGTAGACAGCTAAATATGCAGATGGCAGTTAACTGAGTTCACTGTGTGCCACAGGATCCTGGACTTTGGTGTTTATTCTATAAACACAGAAACCCCTGGGAAGTAGCAGCTACTTTATGTGGAGCACTGGCAGCCAAACCAGAAAAGCCCTGGCCACTCTTATGGGCAGCACTGGGCCGTGTTTGATGGTGCAGCTTTGGGGTACTTTTGACGGCTAGCATGTTGTGACGAACTTCACAGCCTCTCTGCACAGGGCAGAGTCCATACAAGATGGCACATGGAGTGGCATTTTATATCCCTTCATCCACAGCCTTCTGCTGGTCTCATGTGAGCATTGCTTGCAGTGGGGAATTGCAAGTGTGAGCTGCTCTGGTGGTGCAGCAAGTGATCTGCACTTTGTGTAACAGGAAAAGAGCAGGGGGGACAGGGTTCTTCATGGGTTTGCAAAACAAAGACAAGACTGTGGTGAGGTGGACACACAGCAGCATGCAAGGGCTTTCTAGACCTCGTAGCTTAACAGGAATATTCTTTGCTTGAGCACAAGCTAAGTCCCTTCTATCCATTGAGGGCTGCTAGAACGTGCTTGTGTGGCTACTGTGATTCAGCTGAGGTGTGGTAGCTTTGTGTCCCTGGCAGTTTTACAATTATTTGTTGTTTACATATTATAAAAAACTCAGGTAATGAGAAAACATTGTAAGGGTCAGGATATAAATGTTTTGTAAAAACCACATTCAGTCAGCTCTTGAGGCTTGGTAGTCAGGCAAGTAGCAGTCAGGTAGAGAGGTGGCAAGTTATGCTGCCCTAAAGCCATGTAGACTTATGTGAAAATGTCCTCCTTATGCAAATGGATCATAAAAAAGGACAGAGTCTGGCCTCCAGCACATTTAATAGCATTCTTAGACTTTGCCAGGCAAGTGTTGCTTCCTGCCTCATGGTTTTGATAGATGGAAAGTTACTGCTAATGCATTTTTAACTCTGAGTATTGTAGTGAAAATGTCACCGACTGAAATGCATTCTCTCTTCTACGAGTGCTGGCTCCCTTTACATGTCAAACTCTGCTAAGCAGATAAAAGGTGTGGCTGCCAGGTTCTGCCTGGCTTATGGACTCTGTTCTCTCAGTGTCCAGAATTTCTCATACCAGCTCCATCCATCCACCTCATTCCAACCAGGATCCATCATGATCTGGACCCTCAGTGGTGCCGGAGCTCAGCTGGACTCTTTGAGGGAAGAAGTGACCAAGGTTTTTGAGAGCACGACTCCAGGCTGTGGTGCTGTCAGGTTGTGGGGATGGTGATGCAAGGGCAGGACGAGGCCCGTGCTCAGCAGCTGCCTTTGGAGACAGAACCCCCTGCCTTGGCAGCTCCAGCTTCCCTGGCACTGCCTGGGCCGGGCTGGGGCTGCAGCTGTCACAGCAGCCATGGCACTGTGAGTGCCTGTGACCTGTGTCTGTGTGCTCTGCTTGCTGTACCTGACTTCACAGAACATGGACCCTCTTATTCAAAGGAGACCAACATGTTTCTAAGTGCATTTCCTGCTAAAAAAACACATGGGGATTATTAAAAGCTTATCCATGTTTGTCTCCTTTCTCAGGCAAATGGTGCAGTTGATTTTCCTATACACCTGTGATGTGGCAAATTTTCTGCAGTCCATTCTTTTTCTGCATGAGTCCTCACATGTGTATCAGTTATGAGAATGTTTCATTCTGAAAAAAAAGAATGAAAATAAGGACCTTTATGAAAATAAGGAGCTTTAAATCCTTGTTTAGGGCAGACATTGTAGGTATTCATGATTTCCAGGACTCTCTGCTTTTAATTTAACTGGAGCAGAGCCTGCTAGGTTGTGCTGTCGTGCAGGGGGCTTGTGGGGAGCAAATGTGGCCAAATGCAGCTGACATGTAACTATTCAAACTTAAGTATTCACTGAAGCATTTTCTTGTCTGAGAGCTCTCAAATCTCGGGTATGTGATCTGTGTGCTGAAGCTGTGCCAACCAAATATTTACTATTAGTCTACTGCTTCCTGAAAAAATTAGAGTTCACACATATTACAAAAAGTAGCATTTTTCAGAGCAGACATCACTAAAAGATGTGTTCTATTAGTTAAAGTGGTTTGTTTTGCAGAGTCGTAATTAGGGTTTAGCTCAGACAATGTTTTCTCAGTAGCTGCATGTTGTTTGAATAATTCAACTAAGAAGAATATTCTGAGCTAAACTCTGCTTTAATTCCAGCCAATTTATGAACCTTCATTCAAACACTCTTCAAAATGCTACCATCTTAAAATTAAAATAATTTGCTTTTCTAGTTACTGATTTCAAATATCTTCCTTCTGCTTGTCTAACATTGCTTGTTTGACATAAAGTACGAAGTGACATAGCATGTTTTTGGCATCTTTATCTGATGGAAATACTAAACTGTGGTATGGATTTGCTTTTATGTTGTCTTAAAATGCATCCACATGGGTAGAAGGGTTCATATTGCAAACACTGCCAGGTTCTTGAGTGACCTGCAGCACTGTTCTGCTGAGTTAGATTATGGAAGATGTTTAGCACAGTTTCCCTAGGAAATGGCATTTATATTCTTGTGCTGCAGATCTCTGTTTTGGACATGTGCTTTATTTCTTCTCCTTCTGTGTTCCTGTCCCCAGTCTCTCCTGCATGGTTTCTGAGCAGGGAGTGTTTCTTACTTCATCTGTGCAGGACCTCACACCTTGCCTCAGGTTTAGCTTTTGGGGCCTGAATGGATTTTATAGTGCAGATAAAAAAAACTTCCAACAAACTGATGTTGATAATGAACCATCTTGTTTGCCTTCAAACCAAGAGAAAAGTTGGATTCAGATCCAAGCATTCCCTGGAACTTTGACCAGCTTTGAGAGGGAGGTTGTCTTCCGTGGTAGGAAGGGAAAAGGGAAAGAGAAGGGGAAAATGTCCAGAGGTTCCCTGATGACCATGTGAGATGTTTGGGTGCAGGAGGCAGACTCTGAGTATCCTTTCTCATCTCCTTTGCTCTAGTAGAAAGGGCTGGAAGTGTGAGCTGACAGCAATAAAGCACAGGCTTTTATAAATGGGAAGCAGCAGCGAGGAGACTTGGGTCACAGTTTGCAACCTCCTGCACAGCAGAGGCCAGGAGTCTTTGAAATGCAATCCAAAGCCAGACTGTTCCTTTTTAAGCCTTCCTTGAATTTGTTAATAAACCAAATTTGGAGGAATTTTCTCACTATGAGGAAAAATATAATTTTAGTAATCTTTAAAGAAAGTCCTTGTTCCCTTGGCCTGTAATTCCACCATATCTAGTACTTTGGAGGAAGGTCAACATTAAGTGAAACCAAGCCTGTAGTAATTTTTAGGAGCAGTGCATACCCAGTGAATTGTGAAAAATACAGGGATTAATATATAGGTCTTAAACCTTAGGAAAGCACTTTGGATTTCTATAGGCAGCTTAATCTAATCTAGAGGGTGGGCATGGTTCTAAATGTATTTTCTAGTGAGCCCTGTGCTCCTGGAAGCAGTAGAGAAAATTGCTTGACCAGCTAATGGGATTAGCCAACCACATTCAAAGGTTTACAGTCCACTATGGAGCATCTAATTGAGTAAGATGGATATTTCTAATATTCATTGCTTTAATTTTTATGTTTTATTAAAGTATGAAAAGCTCAGTGCCTGCTTGTAAGATAGCTGGAAGGTCTCCTGAGAGAAGATTGTTTAGGGTAAAAGAAACCAGAAAGACAGTAAAAAGAGGCAGAGAAAAAAAATGTTCTGAGAGCTTCTGTTGTGCTAGGGGTGTTTATGCATCTATACAAATTACTCAGCTGGACCATATTACCTTCCTGTCATGGTGTCACTGATGTGGGAGGAAATTGTGACTTAGAAGCTAGAATAAAGGATTATGGAAATAATAACTGTTGTTAGAATTATCTGAAAATGCAGCTGGTTTTCCCTATTTGCAGCTTGTATGCTTGCAAGAAAACACAAAATGCAAGGACCACAGGCTGAATCTTCCTGTTCAGTATTCCAGCTGCTGTAGGAGTGGAAGGATGGTCCTCCCTGTCCTTTCTTCCTTTCCACCATGTCTTCTCTCTGACCCTGGCATCTGAACAAAATGTAGCTGTAAATGCATCTCTGTGTCCTTATTGCCTCTGGCCTAAGTGCCAGCTGGGGACGTAGGTGACAATGTCAGTGTTTCCCTGCAGGGCATGGGACCAAGGGTGCCCTGCTGCCTGAGCCTGGCCTGCAGGCACCAGCACAGCTGAACATCCCCTGCCTCAGCCAGACTCCATGGCGCTGATACCGCTCTCATATCAAGTCCTGAGGTGTCAGACCCCCAGTGTGAGTTGTTTCAAGTCTTTTCCAGTCCAGTAAGCTGTCAAGGGACAGGGACAGCTGTTAGTAGAGAGAAGCAAACCTCAAATAAAAACTGTTCCTCACTCCTGAGAGCAGCACCAGAGGGGAATCAATTCCCACACTTGCAGTGGGATGGCCAGAGCTGTGGGAAGTCATGGCAGGCCTGCAGGGCAAGAGGAATTCATTGCAATTTGCTCTATTTGAGCATTCCCAGATTTTCTGGGTGAGAGAGCCAGATTGCTGTGTGTGCACCAGGGCACCTCTTGCTCAGTTCTGAACAAGTGAGGGAGAGGGCACACAGAAATGTACATTTAACATCTCCAGTGGTACATTGTCCAAGTAAGGATTGAAACAAGCATGCTACAGGCCTTAGAAAAGAAAGAAACAGATTTGAACACAATCTGTAAGACACTTATGCCATAAAGGCATAAGAAGTCATCCTGATAATGAACATACAGAAGGTTGCAAAGATAGTGGGGAATTAACCCTATTAACTTGAAAAGGGAAACAAAAGCATGTGTCAATAAATATTTACTCTCCTTCCGGTATTTGAAAGTGTTCTTATGTGCAGAGCAAACTGAAATCTTTTCTGGGGGATTTTGTAGAAGTAATATTAATATTAACTTTGTGTCTTTGTTGCTTTATTTTATTTCTTTGAAACAAGTAGTAAATTTACCATTGCAAAAATGAGATTTTTTTTTTTAGTTGTAAAATTTATCTCAGCTCATTTGTCATGAAAATTTGCCCCTTAGGACTAGTTTGAACAGTATCCCAGGTGTTTAATGTTGTTCACCTAATGAAGGCACAACTCATGAAAACAACTATTGAACTGTGGTACACTTCATGAATACTGAGGAGGCATTCAATTTTAAAATGCATGTAGTGGTAACTGGGTCTATAAACTGCTGCTCCTGAAGCCTCAATGCTGGATGCATGTTTCTCCAAATGAACGTTTTTCACTTGCATGTTTTTCTATTTACTGAAGCGGTTTGCAGATCTCCATTTACCTTCATCAAGCTGCAGAGAGTACAGTTATAATTAGTTTGGCCGTGGAGGGCTTGGCAGATTTTTTTTGTGAAATACTCTCCTTCATAACATGCCTTACTAGTCACATTTCTATCCTCTTAAATAAGAGGAAATGAATCATAGTTGGATGCAAATAATGTAGGAGAAGAGGTACAGAGCAAAGAAAGAAGGCTTTTCTACCCAGGTGTGAGGGCCTGCTGTGCATCACACTTTGTTAAAAGAGCACGCTGTGTGAGGAGGAGGCAGGAGTATTGGGTGGATGAGGAGAAACCTGCTGAAATGTGCCCAAAAGGAGCTTTAAAAAAAGAAAAAACCTGACCCAGTTGCACCCCTTAGAGAGGAAGGGAACCAAATAAAAGGATCTGTGTAGACACTGAGCACCACAGCAACAGCTTCTGCCAAGGCAGAACAGGAGATCTCCTGCGCAGATGGGCCATTGAGATGCTCCAGCAAAGCTGGAGGTTCTGGGAAGAGAGTAAGCCTGGAGTGCCCACCCTAGAGGATGTCTTGGGGTGAAGCTGCTGTTCAAATGAAATGTCACCCTTACTACAGGGGAGCTGCAGCACTGGCAGTCATAGCCTGAACACAGAAAGTCTGTATTCCAGGGAGCTGAAATGAAATAGCTGTCGTTGTCTGCCACCCTGATGACAAGCCCACTTTTCCTTTCTTTTTTCTTTTTTTTTTAAGCTTCATTTTGCAGTGCCTGGCCCAAAGGCAGGGGGATTTTGCTCTCTTCTCTGAGCTGATGTTGCTTAGCTCTACTAAAAATGTGTATCAGCATTTGCCAGACACAAATCATTGTTCTTGACAGATTATGCAACTTGGATTATAAAAATCCAATGTTTTTCTCTTTCTGTCTGAAAATTCACAACTTGCCAGCATGGTGGGAGGCATTAGTGTTCTCATTTAATTCTGAGAATTAAGCATATTTTCAAATTTAGGCTGGCTAAAACTAAGAGTTCTGTTCTGAGAAGAAATGGCTGATGTGCTTCTGTCTGTTGTTGCTGAAATGGCTGTTGAATTCCTCATTAAAAATCACCGTGAGTGTGTAACGCAGCACAGAACAGTCAGGATGCTCATAGCAGGAGACAAGTCTCTGTGCAGAATTACCAGGCTCCAAATAAATGCCCAGATGCCCATATTTTTGACTGATCTGAGATCACTTAGAGTCTGGAATCTCAATTTTTCTTTTATTTTATTTTTAACTAGTAATTGTTTTGTAACCCTGAAAAGCATTTACTTGTGAACCAACACTAACTGCATCAGAAAAATACAAAAGAATGCCAGATAGCTCTATTCTTCAACTTTTACTGTATCCCAAAATAGCTCTAGACCTCATTCTGCTCTGAGATCTGCAGTGCACGTCTCTGCTCTGATATGCTGCTCTCTGTCCTGTATTTTTAGGGAAACCAGTAGGAGTTCAGAGTATGTGGGACTGCAGAATCCTCGATCTTCCTTGCTGACCTGAGACCAGGTTTTCTTTCTGTGTTTGAAATGGATGTGCTGCTATGATATTAAAAATGACTGTGAAAAATTTCATTCTTGTCTCAACCAGGTGGTCAGCGTTTTGCATTTAGCCCTTTGTGTTTCCACTCAAAGAGCAAAGATGAACTCCTGATTCTGGGGATTTATTTTACTTTTGTTTTTATTTTGAGGCTGCCTTGTATGAGCACTGCAGATTCACTGGTGTCACCTCTGCCATGATTCCTGTGGCTGAGATACAAGCAGATTTTTATTTAAAGAGCCTAAACTACCAGATTTGGTAAATGATGTGTCTCATGTATTGAAATGGTGAGCTGCTGAAGAAATCTTACTGGCAGATCAAATTTCTTAACTGTTGTGCTTGAAAGCCAGACACTTAACATCATTTTAATGCAGTTTTTGTGTTTGAATTGATATAATAAATGTCAATGTTGAATAGCATAAGGTCATATTTTACTACTTTGACCACAAGTGCAATCTTCCAGGATTCAGTTTTATTACTATTATAACAGTCAAGCTGGAGAAGGTCACCAATATATCTTTCAATATGAAGTAACATATGAATGAATAGTTTATACCAACTTTATTCTCTGCAATGTGCTGTGAGCTGTATTGACAAGGACCTGCCTGGGATATATTCTCTGTAACTCTGGAGCTGCTGTAAGCGTGTGTTGCTTGTGATCATTAGGGCCTTAGTCTTTGCAAAGAAATGAACCTGTGAGGTTTGTACTCTGCTACTTCAAAGGAAAAAGGGCATTTTCTTCAGCAGTATAGATATTTACTGTGAAAAGCACAGCTACACACCACACAGCATGATGAAAATGATCCAGCTTTTGCATTCGTACACTTTGGTTGAACAACAACAGTCCCCAGCAGTGCCAGATTTCAAAGGTAATACATCAAGAGTGTGTATCAAAACCTGTGTGCACCCTCTCTGCTTAGAAAGAGAAAGACTACACTGATCTTTAAAGCTGAAATAATTGGACACCTAGCTGCATATTTACATTTCCTGACATAATGTTACAATTACTTTTTTCTGTGGCTTCCAAGGTGCATTTTTACAAGATGCAATAGATACCCTTGATTTTTCTTTTGAGTGAAGGGCTGGGTTCTAAGTGAGGCCATCTCTGTTGCCCTCTGTGGAAGCTCTAGCACTACTGATTTTCTTCTCTTTTGGATTCATCCTGGTTTGTTTTTTAAAGAATTTTAAATGAATTTTTATCATGTGAGGATGAAATGCTGCTCAACTTATTAACTTGTATATCTTACTTCCTTAGAGAAAAGTCACCAGTTTTTGTGGGAATTGAGAGGGGAAAAAAATGAGGGGTTAAAAGGTTTAGCAACATCCAGTGCTGTACTGAATTATGTAAGGCAAAAATATTAAGTAATAATATTTTTCTTATTGCACATAGTCTGTTTGGGGATTATGTGCAGCAGGATGTATGTATCCCAGGCTCCTTTCTTTACTTTTTAGGGGGCTTTAAAGCATTCTTGTAGCTAAAAAAGTTGTTACTTCAGAAAACTTTTTTGGTGTTCTGTTTTTTTTGGGTTTTTTTAGTATCTCAAGGGTTAGCATTACTGAACAGTAAAACTATTTTGTAAAGCTGAAGTCCCCAAACTGTTTCTGCTTTGTGTGGTTTTGAGTGCACAACAAACAATATCAGCTTGCTGCTCCTGCTGTCAGTCAAGATCTCCTATAGCTGTTGCAGAAGATTTGTGCATCCCATGCCAGAGGAACTGGGTTTCAAATCTTGTTTGACAGCTCTGGAGGAGCCTGTGCTGTGCATGCAGCTATTTTTGCGGTGAAAGCCACGTAATGTAGAATGTTAGATATTTCAGGTGGGTTTCTCTGCGGGCTGGATTTGTGCTGTGAGCTCCCTGAGCACCGGGAGGATGCCTGAGGTGAGACACCCAAGGTGAGAGCTGTGTCCCACTGTGCTGCACCCTCCTGCCCTTGGCTCTTCTCCCTGGGCCTGGTCTCCTGTGTGCCAGCAGCACCTCCAGCCCTGCCTGGGGTTCCCCTTGTTGTGCCCAGGCAGGGGAAGAGGTCCCAATGCTCTCCCACAGAGGTGTAGTGGGAGAATAGGGCTGCAAATGTCCCGACTGCTCAGCCCAGCCTCTTCTCCATCAGTGCTAAGCCATGTTTCAGAAAAATATTTTGAAATCCTTCTCCCTGAAGAATCTGAATCAAGGTAAATAATTTTCCTGACATCTTCTTCCACAATGTTTTGCTTGCCATTATGTGCAGATCTATTCTATTGCATAGCTCTTGCCAGCGTGGGAACATTTTGTACTCTGATGTATTCAAAATTATGTTTAATGACTTTGGCCTTCACCTGTTAGCACTTTTATTTCTGGAAAATGTTTATAGCATGCAAACAGAGGAGGCAGGTGTGAACATGCAGGCACATAAGCTAAACCTCCAAGAGTGAGTTTTAGTTGTTGGTAAGTTTTGGAATTTTTGGGATAGATCAGTGGCAGTCTCAGAAATGTCATCCTCCAAAACACAATTGTATGCTTATGTGAGTTAAAGCAAGGAGATAATTTTTTAAATTGTATTTTAAGATGTTCATTACCCTAGGAATCTCTCCTGCTTTGTTAAAACAGATTTCCTTTTGTCCTGTAGGTTGTCCTAGAGCAGACTTGGGGAGATTGGAGATGTTTTGATATTGGAGTTCTGAACAAGGAAACACACTATGAGTTTCAATGCACGTACTCATCTATATATCTATAGCTTACACAAGTTTAAAGGAAATCAATTAGCAATTGACTATTTCAGAGCAGTGGCGATAGCATCTGGAAGTGGGGATCGTTTTCGAAGTCTGAGCAAGGTTTTGAATGTTCCACTACTTTTTGAGGGCAAAATTACTCAAGGAAGAAACTTGAGTAATTGCAGAATTTCATCATTTTAGGATTTCTGTAAGGGCAGATGAAAATGCAGAGGTGTAATTGGTTACCAAATGTTTCCAAATCTAAAATCTGTAAGACAGAGTTGCTCTCAAGGCATTCTCTAAGTGGCCCCCGTGGCTTTGACCTCTGTCTGCTCCTGCTGACCTTTGAAGTGTGCTGGAGGGCTCATCCCTTCCCTGGGCCTTGAGAAGGGAGGCATGGCTACCAAATGTAATTCCTGGTGCTTCTTTCCTGCTCAGTCCTTGCTGGTTGGAAGGCCTAGGTGAATCCCAAGATGCCCAAGGGCAAACACACTCTTCTGAACAAATGGAGAGAAAATGAAAGTGAGTAAAGCAAAACGGGTCCGACCATTCCTTCTCAGCAGCAGAGTTTGCTTTTAGCTTTATTCAAACAGTGGTTCCTCATTCCTCCTCCCACTGGAAAACATTAAATTATTATAAGTGATACTGAGTGTTTCATGCATTTTGTAGTACCTCAGGTCATAGAGGTTACCAGTAAGTGCAGTGTTTTACTTCCAACATGGGCCTCTTGATGTCTTGGCTGCTGCCACTGGAGGTTTAGGTGTCAGAATTGTGCTACATATGTGGTGTCAGCTCTGCCTGTGAGCACAAGCTACAGCTCCATTTCCCAGCCTCCTAATTGCTATTAAAGGAGACAGCAGCAACCTTGCAGCTGGCATCTCATTTCATCAAAGTAGTGATAAACCATCTTAAAAAAATCCTTCTCCCACTTCAAAATCTTTTAAATTTGGTGACAAATGTTGGGGTATATTTGCATACAAATCCTTTTCTTCCAGGAAAAGGCTGATCTTTTTGTTGTTGCTGTTGTTTTTTTAATGCTTTCTAAACATAGTTTGTCTGAAAGTTTTATGAGCCAGTCCTCTTTTTTTTTTTTTTTTCCACACACAGCCTGATGAGCTGCTTCTGGAACAGAAGATACTGAAACAACATTAAATTGCTTCTTCGTTCCTCTTTTGAGGACAGCCTAAGCATGCTTTGCTATAGAACAACTTCCCTTGCCTCTTACAATTATTTGGCTTCTCATCTCCATTCATAACTTTGCTTATCTTCCACATATAAATTAGTAGTACAAATATAATTGGATCTGGCATCATGGCTGCAAGTTTAAAATTTTTCACTATTGGTTTAACTTTTTTTTCAAGTTTGGTTTAAAAGTTTGGGGGTTTTATTAACTTTCCATTCTAATCAACTGTCCTAAAAAAGTGGCAATCAAATGCATATTTTATTTACTCTTTCTGATGGGAAATATGGTTTAAGAAAGGTTAATTTTCTCCTACTGAAAATCTACCCTGTAAAAGCACTTTTATCTCTTGATGACTGGTTGCATGGCAAAAACATCTCAGCCTAATCTATCGTATTCTTGGACACCATTTTATCTCCTCTGCAATCGAATTTGTCTGTAGTGGAACCAACATTCTTTTTATCACCCAAGGTCTGATCTTCCAGCTTTCACCTTCAAAAGCACAGCCATCCTTGGGCAGACTGGTAGCTCAGAATGATTTATAACTGAGAACTTTGAAGTTCCTGTAAATAACCAAAAAAAGCAGTGTTTTCTGCCTTTTTTAGTTATACTGCAGTTTGCTTGCTTATGCTTAGACATCTCTTGTGTCTTTCATTCTCTATCAGTGACATGCAGCCAGGAATGACTGTGCCACCAGTTTCTGAGTGGCCTGATAAGAATTCTAAGATAGTAATGTAAAGCCCAGGGAAAAAATGATTCTCAAGTGTTTTTCACACCAGTGGTAAGGATCAGCGTGGGGCTGCATGTGAAATGCAGATACCACATTCAAGGGGACTCTGTAGAGAACATGTTTAATTTCCAGAGCAGCAAGTCTGCACATCACTTTTGCAAAACTGAGCTCTCCAACTGCACACAGCCATCACTGACATGTTGGGAGGTCACTGAGTGATTCACATCCAGCAGCTTAGCAAGGGGAAGCTGAACAAATGACAGTGGAGATGCTTTCATTTGGAGGAATACCAAATGTTCCTGCTCTTTCAGCCCCTAGATATGGGATATCTACTTATAACAGAAAGAGAAAGAAATTCACATTTCTCAGCAAGATGGCTTTGATGATGATCATAAACCCCCAAGATATGCTGTGTGCTTGTAATTTAAGGAAGAAACACAGAAATCTGGAAATTCATTTGCAGATACCAAATTCAACATCAATTTTCTCTCTCACATCCAGGATACAGTTGGAATACTGTCATCTTTCTTTGTTGGATTTTTTTCTCAATTGTTTGTTTGGTTTTGGCATATATTTACTTTCTCTTTTAACACTGATAGCATGTCAGATTTAAACCATTTTTTTCCTTCCCTCCAGGGAACTGTCTACTGGAAATAAGTGCAGTGACATATTGTTGTTATCAGCTCATATTACGGTAACACAGAGAGTTCCAAACCAAAGATCACAGCCCAAATCTTTAGGGATATGTAGACATGCTGTGGAGTTCTAACAGCTACTCAGATCTTGCTCCAGTGAGACTTTTAGGACTGGGATTAATTTGGAGTGCACAGGGATCTTGCAGGTTGTCCCACTGTTTCCAGCAGTGGAAAGGGAAATATCTACTATTGAGGGTGAGGTAGGATGTGGAGGGTTGAAGGGCCATAAAATCAGATGCTTGCCTTAATGAACATCAGCCTGAAGTATCTGAAAACCTCACACTCTACAGCACTTACAGGGAGCCACCTGCAGGTGTTGAGGTTCATATGGGTGTTTCCATCTGGAACTTTGCAATAAAGTGGAGAAGGGAGCTGAAAGGAGGAGAGCAGGTTTGAGTCTCTGCAAAGCAGAAATCAGAGTCTTAAAGACAGAAGATTTCACCCGTGCAAGCATCCTTTCATACCCCCTGTATGGTTGATTTTTGTGTTGATCTAACACTTACAAGACATTCAGGGCCTGCCTTTGGTACTTGTGTGTTGGAGCATTTGTTTTTCCCAGAAGTGACCCTGTCTAGGCATGAACATCCTTGGCTGCTTTCAGTAGTATCAACATAGGAAGAAATGATCAGTGGCCTTTACAAGAAACTGATGTCATGCAGGAGACCCTTTTTAGACTTAGCTCTTCAAGAATGTGTGCATTTCTGTGCCTGTCCACAAAGCTGGCGGCTGCTGACACTGGCAGAGGCAGATCTGCACCCAGCTGCTTTCCTGGAGGTGACTGGCTGATGGAAGTGATGGGAGTGGAAATGCTCCTGTGGGCTGAAAGCCACGCCAGCTCCCACTGCGCACAGCCCTGAAGGGATTTTGTTCTGCATGTGATGGGGTTTGGCCCTTACAGGGGGCAGAAGAGAGGGGGGAGGTGCCTTCCCCCCATCTCCTCCATGAGCACCTGTTAAAGAGCTAAGCGTACGCTGTTCTGGATTTGCAAATCATTATAATGACAGACTGTGACAATAAAAAGAGCCATGAAAATAGATCATGTAAAGAAGTCCTGGATTAAAAATCCCCTGGTACACTGGGACATGATAAAACTCCACTAAGTCAATAATCTGTGCATTAAGAACTCCTCTGGTTATGTAAAGGAACTAAAACAGTCTGTTTTTCTCAGTGAGCCAGAGGAAGCCGTAGCTTGGGTATGTAATAGGATGATAAAGAATGCTTGCTTTTCAGTAGCCCTTACAGTCTAACTTGATTTACAGATCAGATCTCTGCTGCTGACAGTAGAAAGACTGTAATGATGTCAATGACCGTGTCTAAGAGAGTCTCAGTTGTGTCTTTATTCCAAGTCCTCAGAAAGGAAATAATAAAAACAGATAATCACATTAAAGTAATGGTTTCAGATGACACTCACACAAAATAAGGTTATTCAGTTAAGCTGCTAGTTTGTCTTCTTCATTCCCGTGTTCTTGAATATTGCAGGAGTTCTGGATGAGAGTATGAATTTATGTACCGTGCATGGCGGAGCGATTCAGCAGAGCTGGGAACAATGCGCATTAATGACAATAATAGTATTAGAACAGCATCTACAGAGGCAATCATGACACAGGGCCCTGCTGTCCTTATCCAAGAGAGCTTATTATGCAAGTGAAAAACAGGAAGGAGACCTACTTTCTGATTCCCTCCTGCTTTATAGCTTTCATTGTCTCGGGTGCTTTGTAAGCTGTGTTTTACCATCTCTGCTTGAGTTTTATTTTGTATTAAAAGGAGTGCTTTGTACTCCACATCTGTTTTACATTTTCCCAGCCCTTAAGTATGACTTTCTCAAAACTGACTCCCCTGGCAGGTAAAGAAAAATGCACCTTTGGGAGCATTTTGTCCTGACACACACCCTCTCTGTGAACCTTCTCATTGACACCAAGCTTTTTCTGTTAAAGCAGGTATGAAATAAGTTGTCAAAATTAAGTAGCTAAAGAATAGTGGCTTAAAATAATTTCTTTTCATGTTGAGCTGCCTCTTAGTCTCTGCTTAAATGCTACATAGGGTCTTTGATATTTCCACCCCACCTTTCTCTCTACTGCAGCTGAGTGAGGGCTGATTCCCTGCTTAGCTGCGCTCGTGATTTTAATCCCCAGAGACATAAACTACAGAAGAGACTATTGCTCTATCCCTTTTCCTTCTGAAGTACCTCTGTCAGCCCCACTTGCCTTTCTCTTGTTTACCCTTTCAGTGTCCTTGTCATCCAGCTATTAATGTTTGTAAGGGCTTCCTGACACAGAGGGGTGTGTGTGCACCTGGGCTTCTCTGGTGAATGCTGCAGAACTCCTGCTTTCTAGTTCTGCTACTAGTTAGTTAACTACTGAGTCCTGCTAAACAGGAAAGAAATTTACATTTACAAAGCCAGTAATCAACTCTCTTACTTGGAAAGTGCTTACTTTCTATACTACATCCACTTCAACAGTGCATTGGCCAATGCAGTAGGGATACACATCCATTATTGTGGACTTTGCAATTTTAAGCATTCAAAGGAACTGATGAAAATACACTGGGACATTTATCACGTGAAAAATGTGATATTGCAGGGCAGAGATATTATAGTTTGCCTCTCTGTCATGCCAGTGTGATGAACAGCTCTTTCACAAGGGAGACAGAAGATTCTCTCACCTTTTGGACTGTTCCTAAAGATGCTGATGCTTTAACAGAGGGCTAAGCCATACCTGCAAGAGGTGTAGTAATTTAGGGTCCTCCTACTCTCATGGAATAGTTCCCTGGAACAGCACAGCCTATCCTATTGCTTTGGATGCAACAAAACTGTGAAGAAAACCTGTGCAAAATATGCCATGAGCACTTCCAGTTTAAGGCAAACACAGCTCTCCATTTACTTGATTTGGAACAGTTTTCTGATTACCCTAAAAGAACCAGGTGGAAAACCAATCCTAGAAATTAATGGGAATCAGGTGGTTTAGCCCATTTAAAAACTTTGAAAATCCCAGCGTACATTACAATATTCTTTGAGGAATACGCTTAGTGTAAGATAGCCTGAATTATCCAAATTCAGTTTTCCAAAACTCCCTGTTATTCATGTTTCTCATTATCTATAAATTACATTCAAAATTACCTTAATTACCTGAAACCTTGGTTATCCAGACATATTTGTTGTCCCCTGTGATGCTCTGGTAATTGATCTTGTACTGCATTGCTGCAGCTGATGCTTCACTGGTTACGGAATGAGGGCACCATTGGTCTGCCACGTGCTGCTACAGGTTTGTCTTTCCCTGTGCTGCTCAGCATAAAGATAGTGCAGAGCTACAAAGAGTACATGGAAAGCTCTTAATCATCTGCATTGATAGGTATTTGGAGAAAGTAGAGCTGATATCAACTTCTCCGGGTCTAACAGGAGCTTCCTTGACTTAACTCTGGAGAAAACAGAAGAGGATGAAATGAAACATCTTAAGCAGCAAAGGACTTCAATACTGCCAATAAAGATCTGGCTTTTCACAGTTCCAGATCCCCTGGTTTACTCTGGTCAAACCAATGTGCCTTCAAAATTAGGTGAGAGAAATCCCAGGGAGAGTCACCAATTATTAATCTGATTAATTTACTACTGTCACCCACCATAGATGCCCAGAACAGAAAAAAGATTGTACTTTCAAGTGCCATAGACAAAAATGTCAATAATGTTTATGGTTTGTATGGAACCTTAATTCCCACATTATGTGGTATCTTTCTACCAGGTAAAATCTTGTTTCCAGGAAAACTTATTGTCTGGTACATGGCATCCAATAAATTTCAAGAAAGTAAATTTGTCATAACTAATATTTAGTAATTAGTTATTCCCTCATTATAGCTCCTGAATCATGACCTAGAATACAGCTTCATAATGATCACATTAGTTTTTGAATATGTGCTGCTGCAGCCTTAATTAAGACCAAATGATGAAGAATTTTCTCACAATATTCTCAGGTGGAGGGGTTGGATCACAAACTCACTTTCTTTGTTTGAAATGAGGCATTGCAATGGCATGTTAAAATGTTGTAATTCCAGCAGGGTTATTTTGGTAAATTTAATTTTTCTGGTGGTGCAGGTCATTTGGACGAGACTTGTAGCTGCTGAGCAGCTTTGCATGAACAAATCAGTTACTATGACAAATGCCATCGCTCCAATATTTAGGCCAAAACCCTGTTTTTTGACTGTTGCACCCCAAATGCTGTTTGGTCTCTGCTGTCAGCTTTGAGCGTGGCCATTTATTTCAGTTGTCTTGTATATTTACAGTTGCTATAGGGGCAGAGCTTCATGTAATTGTGACCAGTTTTGTCAGCTCTTTAGGAAAAGGATATATCAACTGGAGCAATAAAGATGTCGTTCTTAGCTGGAATGGCTTGCTGTACAGCAGGATTTCTTTACAGGATCTCAGAGCATCACAGTATTTAGAGATGTCATCCTTCTATATTGGCACTTCTGCATTTCTGTGTTGGTCCTTGGTTATTTATTGCCTTTGGGCCTTCCAAGATCAGAAGCTTGGTGTGACTGTAAGAATGTGGTCGTGATTTCTGTTACAAATGTAAGTTCAGATCTTGAGTAAATTTCCACCAAATGGGACTTGGATAAGAGGTGGTTTCTGAGCCACAAACTCCCACAGCTGCTCTCACTGTGGTTCCACTTAGGTACCTGCTACTGCCCGAGGCTGTCCCTGAGGCCAGGAGCCAGCAGAAAAGGACAAATCCTGCAGTAAAATTCCACTTGCTATGAGGAACTGAGCTTTTAGTTGACCTACTTGACATACCCTAAAGGCATTTAAAGGGAATATCAAATATATGAAAGACTTGTTCAAATGAAAAGTGAGCAGTTCTGAGTCTCACATTTCCCCACTGTGGCCCTGTGTCTTGTGGAGTCACTGTACTTTGTGTAGCAGGACTTTGTACTTTGCTGTGCTATCTTGTAAGATTCAGACTGTAAGCCTTGTCTCTATTTAAATTAATAAGCCATATCTATATTTAAATTAGATGTTTTGACTTTTAAAAGTAAACTAAAGTTTATTGTTCATTTCTTGGAACTACTGCGTGTTTCACTGACATGAAAAGTTATTTTAAGTCCTTTCAGTGGGGTGAGAAGATCAAGTAGAATAAAAACCCCTCTGTATAAAAGCTGCAATGTGGTCTTCAAAGAGTGTACTTATCATAGTGTGGAGAGATCCATGTCAAAGATTTGCAGTGATTGCTCTTTGTTCTAGTGGAACCACTAGTTCTCTGATATATTGCATAAATCTGATCTTCTGCATTAGTGTAAACATGTACTGAGCTGCCTTATCAAGATCAAATTATTTAGATAATTTGTCTTATCTTAATGGCTTTTTTTATTAATGCTAATATGTGGCAGAGCAATATATAAAAAAGTTCTATCTTTAATAGTCCGAAGCAATTGTCAAGTTTTTATTGTAACTTTATTGCATTTGCATTGGTTCTTAATCATCCTTATTGTTCAGAGCTATGTTTTTTCCCAAACTAGCAAACTCTGTGATGTACTACTATTTCCCATATTGTACCGAGGCACTCCTCTAACATATATTTAAATACAGTTCTACATGTAAAATCCATTAAAGTGTTCTCCTTCATGTTTTCCTATTATGAGATACTTGCTCTTGATCCAAACACCTCTACAGATTTCCTCCCTGAAGTCGGTCACTCCATCTTACTGAACAAGGCTTCTCCTGGGCTGAGGGAAATGTCAGGTTTTGCATTGCTACAGGTTTATGGGTGTCCTGATTCTGTGGGTTTACTGGGAGCTGAATGGGTGCCTTGACATATTGTTGTAATGAAGCAAAATATGCATTTGATTAATTTTTAAAGGCTTTTTGATGCCCTCTGTGTGTACGTGCATGTGCTATTTCAGTGCTCTCTTCCTTCTTAACTCCTCCTACAGGCAGCATCTGTGAAGCCATTATTGTTTTCCTCACACAGAGAAATTGCTCCCATAGCCTTCAAAATTTGAAGAATCGTTCAAGGGCAGAAAAAAGATAAATGACTGGCAGTTGTTTTTCAGTTATATTAATTTTATTAGTCATGCATTCTCCTGTGTTTTTTCAGAGCTCTGGGACTTCTTTCTCTGAGCAATTAGAGCTTTTGAACAAAGAAAACTTCTGCTTAGATGCAATGATGAATTTAATACCCCTGCCCACACTCCTTAGCTGAATCTGGGGACATTGTAGTGAGTTTTAATACCTGAAGCTTTGTCTGTGTGATTCTCTCTGCTTGGGGCTCTTGATGCAAATTCATGTAAAACAGTGTAAGAAGAGAATAATCCCTCCTGCTGCCCCCCACGGTACATTATTTCTGCATTCCCATCAGCTTATGGGTGTGCAGGAGGGTTCTTTCATACAGATGCATGAAATAGTTGGAAATAATAATTTATTACAGCTTTCTGCAGCTGGTTCTTCCAGCCCCTGAGCTCCCAGCAGCCACCCCGAGGCAGTGTCCTCCCTGCTCAGTGAGGGCTGGGCTGGCCCCTGAGCAGCCTCCTGAAGACATCTCCCGTGTCCATCAAGTTGTTCCCACTGGTACCAAGAGATGGAGGCAGAATCTAATCTGCATTAATCCCAAAATGAGCACAGCCCCCATTCCCAAGGCAGGAGGAAATCCCTGTTGGGGGTTGCTCCGTGAGTGACTGGGGTGTTTTCAGCCTGGAGGGAGAGCAGAGGCTGCTGTGCTTTAAGTCACTTACCTAAGCTTATGAAATGCATGCAGGAATATTAAGTCTCTATAGTTTGGGACAGTTTTTAAATGAAAACCAATTAGTCAAAACCAAAATATTAATGAAAAAGTAGTTTTTGAGGTGTTTCCCAAAATTAAATCATTAAGGAAAATTTTGAGTATTGACTAAAGTACTTTTTAGTTAAAAAAACTAGAATGCTAAAAATAGATATTTAAGACTTTTGGAGATTTTATTTTAAATTTTTGGAGATTTTATTTTGGAGATTGTGACCTTTTGTCATTAAAATATGTCTTTGGTTGTTTTTGTGGGGGGTTTTGGTTGTTGTTGTTTGCTGTTTGGTTGTTTGGTTGGCTGTTGTTTTGGTTTGCTGTTGTTTTCTTAGATGTTGACTCTTGAACTCCCTCTTGTGAGAGGGAAGACTGTTAAATGAAACGGGAAATGTTTCTATTCTAATGTGAGCTATGAATTCCTGACTGTGTGAAAATAAATAATTTTCCTAAGTTAAAAAATTTTATAACAAATGGTATAGAAAGCTAACAATATTGGTGAAACCCAGCTGCTTCATAAAGTAGCAATTACCCTTTCACTTTTAGATATTTTGCCTTTTCCCCCTTGTATTTTTTCTTTTAAAGCCTCACATATTAAGAAAACCTGTCAATTTTAATGTTTTTAAGTGGTTCCTCAAAAAGACAAAGAGAAAAAAAAGAACTTTATTCCTATTGTTAGAGTGTCAGTACCTGGAGAGCCTTTAATTTTTTCCTTTTTAAAGCTTTGAATTGTTCTGTTTGAAGTTCAAATTCAGGAATAAAACAAGAGTCAAAACTGAAAGTATGTTTCTATATAGCAAATTAATGGACTTAACCAGGAAAAAAGCTGTGTTCAGCTCTAAAGCTTGTCACATAAAAGGAATTTTAACCTCTTTGGGATTTCTTTTTTTTTGGTTTTCTTTCTTTTTTGACCCCCCAAAGGCCATTTTTCCAACATTTCAGAACTACAGAACGTGTGTTACCTTGATAGTTATGTGTGAAAATTTATAATAGGCACTTTGTGGGGTTGAGTGGAGTCCCATTGAAGTGAACAGAGAGCTTGGCCCAGGCCTTAAATACACAATTAGAATAATTTAAGCTTCTAAGTCAAAATCCATATAAAGCAAATAAAAATTACTGCTGAGCCTTTGAATTTCAGCCTTCCCTCTGTGTGTATTAGTGGAAGGAAAATTACATTTGAAGTGGTCACCATGCAGATGTTGGCCAGGAGTTTTGGTTTTCTTGTAGAATCTGATTCTTCTCTCTCTGATCAGCCCAAAGCCAGCACACAGTTAGCACGTGCTCATTTTTCAGTCATGCCCCAAAATCCCCAGGGTGAGCACATCCTTCAATCCACAAATCCAAGGGGGATTTTTCCAACACAGATTGATTTGTGTATGCGTATTTAGGTGTTAGGGAGAGAAGTAAGGCTGTTGAGAGACTTCGGCAAGATTTAGAGAGAGAAACAGTTGTTACAGCTTATAATAAGGTGTAAAGGTTTTTCACTCCCTAAAATGGAGAAGCTGGCATACTAAATTGCATGTGCTCTAGTGATGTGGACTGACTCAGAGAACTTGAAGGAAATAACAGCTGTGCACATCAAAGCTTAAAAATAGAAACTTCATCAGTCAGTAGCAGTTCAGAATGAATGAAGAAATCCAAAAATTATTAATTACAGTGCTTAGAGAAAGGAAAGATAAAGTTCAAACTTTCTGAAGGCAGAATGCTGTCATCAGCTCTGCATCATGTCTGTGCTGGGTGGCAGCACCTTGCCCTGCTGAGCCACTTGGTTAGAGGGGGGCTCTTGGACACACACAGGCACCTGTGGCCATTTCAGACAGCCCAAGATGACCCACCTGACTGGCAGCTATGATGTAGGGGGTATGGGAGACTCCTGCCTTTCTGGAGTGGCAGCTGGATGCCCTGAGGCATCTCAGATGGCAGTGGATGCTTCAGTCTAAGGACTAATTGCACATAAACGTAAGTACAGACTCACTTTCTCTCCCATTTTTAATACATAGTCACCTGAAGTGGTTTCACTTCAGGTTTGCAGAGGGTTTGCAGAGGGTTTTTGTACAAAGTAAGGAACAGTTTATCTAATTTTAAACTTAGTAGTGATTCTGAGGTGAATAGAGCAGGTGTTCAGCTTAAAATCAAACCAGGTATAAAACTAAAAACTATCCTAGCATCAAAAACTTTAGTTTAAAACTATGATTTAAAGTTGCAGTGGATGGTTGTTTTCCTAATGACCTCAAATTCATGAATTCATTCTAACATTTTCCTTTTAATATATTCATAGTTAAATATAACTTGAATGTTGTCCTAATTACATTCTCATGTTAATTTAGCTCTGATTCAGAATTCCTATCATTATTCTTTGTAGAATTATTTTGAAATGATGGAAAGTTCAGAAAAGATGCTCCATTCAATGATTGTGCCTTTGAATTATTTATCAAATTCAAAGACAGAACTATAGCTAAAATCTAGTTTGAGTTGTAAATGAGTTTTGGCAGTGTAAGGAGGAAGTGCAAGTCCTTTCTGCAGAATGCCACGGGTGCAGCATTAGGAACTGCAGGAGCACTGGTGGCCCCACATGAGCAGAGATGTTCATGGTTAATAAGAAACCTCCACTGCACCAGCTGGCAAGTGCACTCTAAGCAGATAAGACAGATGATGTATGGAAGAGGAGAGACAAAGAGAGATACAGAGAACTTGCAAAATGACAGTGCAGCTTAGTGACAAAATTGAGAGAAAACCTGTCCTGTCTTGGTCAGAAGCAGCCCTCACTCCCTCTGCAATGTGCCATGGAAAGAGAAGCTTTCCCAAGAACTGTTTCACTCATGTTTTCCACAAACCATTGCAGTGGCAAACAGTGCAGTGCTAACATCAGATTGTAGGAAGCAGCATTAATGCAAAAATTGTGGCTGTGGCCCTGAGCTGGGTAGAGAACAAACAGTTGCTGGTGAGGCGTGTGCGAGTCTGAGGGGGTGAGATGCTGCTGGGGAAAACTCGAAAGGAGAAAAGGAAACTTGTCTTAATGTAAGCAGCAGTTTTGCTAGAGGTAAGTGAGAGGAAATTCTTCCTTTATAAATGGTTCATTGAGCCATGATAATAAAGCAGTGCTGCAGAAGAAGGATAATTATCTACTTAAGTATCAGATGCCCTAAGGCTACAAACTTCCCTTCTCTCCTTTGGAAAAATGAACTCGGATTAAACGAATGTCCTTTTTCCTGTTTTAGTGTTGACATGGATTTCCTTTTTATGAGTAAAATTAATTAGTTTTTCTATTCCTTTATTCCTGGTATGGAAATCAGGTCTGCCAATCAACTTTGAAGCTCTTCTCTTGGGCCCAAAGTTTAGCCAATAGCATTGTTTATGAAAGTGCTTTGTAGAATGCACTGGGAAGGCACAACTGAATTACAAGGGGTTTACTATGCCTGGTAATTTACCAAGGGACAGCATTGCAGAATTAAAACCCCACAAAACTAGGGGTTTTGTCTCCATCCAGGATTGTTTTCTTTCCAAGTACCTGCTTTCTAAATATATTTTTCTCCTTTCTTAAATGTTAATAACATAAGCTGTAACAAGCAAAAAGGAGAATAGGGGTGGCATAGCTGATTCTGTACAAAAAACCCCTGAGAGACAGATTTTCAAAGCAGATTAGCACCCACAGCTGGGACCAGTCTTCTCCTGTTCTCTTGGGAGCTGCCACAGGTAGAGCTTGCTCAATTCTGCTCCCACTATAGCAAATATCCATTACAGACTTGTCTGTTCTCATCTGAATTTAGAAAAATGATCAAAACCTGCCACTACATCTTTACTTTGAGAAAATGTCTGGTTTTCTGTCCCATCAGAATGATAAGTGTGATTCTTATAATATAACCTTGGCGTATGTAAACATGTTGTCTCAGTGCTTATGGAAATAATTGATCTTTCACGTGTATTAATCTCTCCTTATTTCAAATGTCTCACATGGTTCTTGACAATCAGGTTGATGTAACCTTTTTGTGAACCTGTTAACTGCAGAGCAGCTCCTAGTTACCTTTCCTGGATTACAGAGAATTTTCCTGAACACCTGCAGGCTTCAAGATGCAGTAAAAATAAAGATGACTGTAATACAATGGCATGGAACTTAATTTTCTTCAAATAGTCCTTTGAACTCTTATTTTAATACTGGAAAAAATAATTTTCGTAGCCTTTGGTCATGAAAGTTCAAGTGCTGTTAAAGGTTACTTTAAGGTCTTTATTCTGCAAATTCTATTCTGTAAGTCAGCAAAGAATCCTGTCTGCAGGGAATTGAAATGAGAATTAAGTACTTGCTTGTTGGATCTACACAACTGAGGCTCTGCTAAGAATTCTGGACCATATTAGGAATGTTGCATAATTGACTTTCAAGTGAGGAATCATAGCAATTATTAATTACTGTGAGCACAGCAGATCAGATGACTGTAAGCAGCATTTGTGTACTTCCATTATTTACCTTATAGCTTCATTTCACTGACTCTCAAATCACAGTCACCAAGGTAGAATTAACTCAAGTATATTTACAGGATTGTGAACACTGTGCTTAAAAGGAAATGGTCTTAATTATCTTAATGTATTTTTAAAAACACATTATAGTTACAACAGGTGAGCATTCCTTGTGAATTGTAAATAGTGTGTAGAAATAAGTGATCTGCTATGATCAACATAGTGCCAGCTTGTCATATTTAGGTGCCTAAAATTAGAGGTGTCAGATCAAGGTTTTCAAAAATATATATCACATATGGGCAAAAGCATTGTAAACTGCTGTCTCAGACACCACATGCAAAGCCCTCTTAAATTTCCTTGGCTTTCCCCCATTTTCAATCACAAAAGGAAATGTCTCTGACTTTCACAGGAGATAAATACCAGCATTTCTCCATTGAGATGGTAAATTTGAGTTTCTGAAAAATTTGCTTTCCCTTAAAGGTCTCAGTATAGCACAAGAGCCTTGGAAATTTTGCCCATATCTGAGGGGTTTGAGGAAAAGAATTCTGAACAGAGCACCACATAACCCCTGCAATTAGCCCTATGTTTCTGACGCTCTTGCTGTATCACCAGAGAGGAAGAGCTCAGGCGATTCAAGGGTGATCAGAACCAGGTTACAGGCTGGGGATTGAGACTGTTCTGGACCACTCAGATTTGTGTTTGTGCCTTGACACTGCCACCTTCAGATGTCCTTGTTTGTCCCCTGCGGCCGGTGGAGCGTTTCCGTGACCTGTGTCCCGAGGAAGTGGCTGATTTGTTCCAAACAGCACAACGGGTCGGGAACGTGGTGGAGAAACATTTCTGTGGCACTTCACTCACCTTTTCCATCCAGGTTGGTAAACCAGTCAGCTAAGAAAGGTTTGATGGTTTGTTTTATCAAGCTTTCAGCCTTTTTCCCTAGTCCAATCACAAAAGGACGTTAGGACTTCAAGGGGCAATAAATGCAAAAAAACCCAGTAATAACAGTAATGACAGACAAGAAGCCAAATAACTGCATTGCAGTCTTCTAGGTTTGCCATTGAGAAATCTAAAGAGGAAACCAGTGGGGAAGTGGTGGTTGATTAATGACTGCAAATCCCTGCATAAAGCCAGCAAACACCCTCGAATGCTGCGCTTGTTTGTTAGTATTTCAGGAAATATTCTTCCTTCAAAGAAGTGTTTGCAGGGCTGACCTCTAGAGAAGGCAGCCACAGCGCCTGTTCCACACCCAACCCACTGCTCATACTTGAGATAGGTGATCCCTCCCACAGATATTTATATGCAGGCAGAGAGCTGTAGCCATGTAAATACATTATAAATTCTGACCTTTTAGTTGTTTGTGCTGGATGTTTTTATACCAAAAATGAACTCTGTTTAAAGCAGACCAGGAGACTAAGCCCATTCATTAGAATCAGAATTTAAGCAAGCATACTTTGATTAAATTCATACTTCCACATGTGATTTTATGTTCACAAGGATCAGAAGTCTATTGCTAGCTTTTGAAAAATATAATCTGAAAAAAATGAAAAATAGAAACTGTTGGTTTTGTGATATGGGATCGTTTCCCTCTTTCCCAGGGTCTGATATGGAAAGGAGCTTTGTCCAAAACCTTAGTGTAGATTGGTCCTCAGGGAAAATGTGCTAATTTAACAGACAGTGTAATTGATGTAAATGATTATTGAGTAAGATTTCTGAATTCCCATGTGATCCTTGTTAGATCCTCTGACCTGAGACTTTTCCCTTTGCTTACAGGATGGCCCTGAAGCTGGACAAACAGTGAAGGTGAGTGCTTATCATGCAGAATACAAATTAAGACACAATTATAGGAACTAATAAAAGATCAAAGCTTGTCATCTGCAGCGCATTGATGTATTGTTACTTTATCCTTGAGATCAAAAAATCACAAGTGTACTATAGCAGTAAATTCTTCTTATTGAAATTGCACAAGCTAATGTTTACACGTTTTCTTCCTGGACAAAAATTTTCAATCAAGAAAGTATCTCTTCTAAGCTGCTGGGTGTATTTATGCAAGGAAAGCCTCATGAAAGAGGCATCTGGTTTAGTTTTTTGTTTGTTTTATGGAGAAAATATTGCCCTTCCATTCAGGATCTCTTTGTTTTTCTGTTTATTGCCTAATGAGTTGTAGCTAATTGTAGGAACAGTTAAACTGAACCACATTATGAAAATATACCTTTTGTCTATGCTTTATATCAGTGTATTCATATCACATTCTCGTTACTGAAGTTCAAATGTAATGGGCCCAGTGAAGCTAAAAACCAGATTTTAAGTGTATTTCCAAAAAAAAAGGTAGGAGGGTGGAAGGGAGGAGAAGGATTTATGATTATATTCTCCACTTGAGTAATAACACAGATAACATCCAAGATGTGTCTCCAGCCATGTTTCACTGCCTCATAATGCAAATGCAATTGCATGTGTAGTTAGATGATATGCCTCAACATTAGATAAAGACTATTTTTTATGTTTGGAATCAGAGGAAAGTCAAATATGGCTATGGGTTAGCACTTTATAAAATCAAATTAGATGTCTCAGAGAACCTGTTTGAGTTGATTAAGATAACTGTAACAACCAAATGATGGTGGATAGGAACATTTTACTTTTTTTTTCAGTTTGCTGAATTGACCTTATTTTTCCTTCTGCCTTTTGCTGCCTGATTTGAATATTTAACAGAGAGGTAATAGGGAGAGCTAAGAAGAAATTAGAATATCACCAAGTTTGGGATGTGATGAAGGAATGTAACATGATTTATTTCTGTACTGTGACAAAACAGATTCCTTGACTCATGACTCTGAGTGCATTGGGTGGATTTCACTGGCAATGTCTGTTGATAGGTGAAATAATAAGTTAAAATACTTTTGAAGTAAATTTTGTTATTATCACCAGTATGATTTACAAAGAAAATCTGAGGATTTATTTTAATAACCTGGAAAAGTGTTTTTCTCTCTATTAAGAAAAGGTATATAGAAATGGTTATATGTGAGAAGATTTATATGAGTGAGCAAAGACGTAAAAATTCCCATCTTCTGTGACTGTGAACAGTAACAAATGCTTATGTAGGCCTTAAAAAGGCAGGAAGTTCTGTATTGCTTTGGGTTTGTACTGGAAACAAAGAGCATTAAGTGTTTATTACAAAATGGCAGCCACCCTTCATGCCTCCTTCTCACACTTTTAATAAACACTGAGATGAAAATGACCCATTCTTACAACTGTGAACCCCTAGACTTTGCAATTATGAGCATGTATTCATAAATCAGAGGTTATCAGTTTACATTTCTCTACTTTTCTGCATCATTGGGCAACACTGTAATTTATCATCTTCGCTTTGGGATGTTTATCATCCAAAAATGCCAACAACTATTTTCTTCAGAGAATTTAGATCTTTCAAAACTTCAATCAAGAAAGAAATTACTGTGATCAAGATCGTCTTTTAAGTGAACAATAGGGTGGATACATAAATAGCTGGCTTTATTTAAACTTTTCTGACTCACAAAGCTTGAAACAACACCTATGTGACCTACAAATAATTTATGAGCCTTAAATTCAATGTGTCGTGTTTTTGGATGTGGATTTATTTGGGTTTTTTTTTCTTTTCATGTATGAGAATCCACAATAATGCAGTCTCCTCTGAGAGAGCTTTTAATTAAAATTTCTGGAACAGACCAAACATTATAAAAACATTCTAAAGGTAAAAATAGCAAAGCATCACAAATATCCAAGGGGGTTTGTGGAGACTGTTTAAGTAGGGTAGGCAAGCGTATCTCAGGAGCTAATTAGGTGTAGCTGATTTTGCTTTGAATGGGGTTACATACCAGATGGTTTCAAGAGTCTTTTCCAGTTGTATTTTTTGTAATTCTGCATACCTGGGTAAATATATAAATAAATACTCTATGTGTTATGGGGGAACAGAGATACAGGAAGCAGGAGAAGAGTATTGACTTTTCAGTTGCTCAGTACAACACTTTACTACAAAATGGGAAGAGCTATCAGCCTAGCTGAAGACAAAAACTGAGACATTTAGTCTGAAAAAGATATGGGAATTCTCTTTCTTAGTCCACAAGAAGAAATGGTAATCCATGTACAAGAAAAATCTTGAACCTGAATATGACTCTCAGGTCTTTCTTAGCAGTGGAGGTGCTGAAAATTATATGTGCAATGTATGCAACAGGTTGGAAGGAGATGACCCTTTCCATGTGATTTTGGCTAGAAATCAGTGATAAGATTGTCTGCCAGTGTTACATGTCCCTTTTGGTGGTGTGAAAGCTGCTGGTGTGTGCATCTTGAGTTAAAGACTTTCTAGTTACCTAATGGGAAGCTGTTCATGATCTAACTGTAGTTTCTTTACTGCTGTTCCTCCTTTGCATCTAAGGTAGCAGAGCCTGCAGGGCAATGTTCTAGGGCAGCTTGTGGCCCTTGCAAATTCCCCTTTACTACGTGTTTTCACTGGATGAGTCTTTGGAAGTAATTACACCTGACCCTCAGTTCACCAATATTTGTAAGTATAAGACAGGTCTTTTCCCACCCTTTAGCAGCTGGAAATGTATACATGGTAAGGAATTCTGAGCCCTGTCCCAAGTCTCAGACTGTAAAATAATACAATATATTCCTTCATAACATTTTTCATAGCTTTCCACCTATTGTAACTATTCCAGCCCTGTCACCTGTTTATGAGAGAAACAACTGTCCTTCTCCAAAGATGGTCACAGAATTCCACACTGTTTTATTGTGAGAGGTTCTTGAACCACTCACAACAGAGAACTTGAGTGTCTCTGGCACCTGAACAGTGTGTCATCTAGCAAAACCATCTTTTAGCATTCAAGAGATTTTGAATACTTATTTCTTTCTATTTGAGAAAGGGAGGAAATTGTGTTTAGGTCCTCCCTTAAAGACTATTAATCTCTGCAATTTTGAGCTCTCTTTTTATTGGAGAACACAAAACCCATGGTGTCCTTGTGCCCGGAATGGAGGGTGAGTTTCATGCTGGTTCTGTTTGAGAATGCCTTAAATATCCAGGCAATTTCATGGATCAGGGAAATCAGCTCTGCATCTTAATGCAGGGCTCTTATTGCTATGTCAAGTGAGCGACGTTTCAAGATTTCCCTGGTATGTTTTATAGCCTTCTTTTCATCATCAAGTCAGCAAATGCTCTGGCTGCCTGGGTGGATGTATAGCTTAGTGTAGAATAAGCTCTCAGGTTTACCGTTTACGTGAGATTCAATCACAAGAAACTCCATCCACAGGATTCTGTACTCTGTAAAGGCTAAACAAATCAAGCTGGCAGGAGCATGAAGCAACTAATTTATCTGTAGAGACAAGATAATATTGCACAGCAAGTGTCCATTGCACAAACACGTATGAACACATCCTCTATTTTGCAGCAGTGTTGAAGTCTCCAGCAGCTCAGCACCTCCTCTGTTATCCATGAGAAAGGAAGGGCCTGTTTGCCAATTACAGGTTCCCCTAAATAAATGAGAAAGCAAAGCTGATGGTGGCAGTGTGGGTATGTGTGCAGAAACTTATTTTATGTGTCACACATACCACTAGTTATTTTACACTGAGAAGAATGTCTCATGGTTATTTCTGATGTACATATTTTTCTTTTCCAGATGTTTTTTAATGCTGTGTTAAATCAATCCACCTGGCTTGCGTTCCTCAGAAATCTTAACCTGAGCTGTGGAGCCCAGGGCTCATTTAAGCCCACAGCAGACTTCTCTTTCATCCTGTTTGTCTATTTATGTCTTGACCCAAAGTACTGGACTCGAGGTTTGAGTTGTTAAATTTAATCAGATCGCATTGCAGACTAATTGCATCGGAAGGATTAAATTCACTAACTGTAATGCTTTTGATGCCTCAGCCTTCTTTCCCTGCAGACCAACAGAAGTGAGTCCTGGTTTAGTGAACTACTAGAAAACCTCTTTTGCTCTCTTAGAAGAACAAAGAAAAGCTGGCATTTGAGAAATGTGAGGATTTTTCTTACCTTTAAACAAATCTAAAAACTCAGATACAAAAAGACATAGAAGTAACAGATTTTTGAAAACCAGATTGTTCTGAAACATATGAACAAATCGTCTCCTGTGCTTTACCCTTAAGAATGATAATTCTCTTGGAAGCTTGTGAGACATCCAAAAATGATTTGAGGAAGTGCAGCAGTGTCTTTGAATTGCTCTGAGAACCACACTAATAGTATTTGGTTGGAGACTATGTAATATTGTGGACAGGTAATTGATACAGCAAATTCAGTAGTCTCAGGGCTGCTATGCTGGTTTAAGCTCAAAATTTTCCTTCTATTTCAGTACTATATTTAGTTTGGGGCGGTTTGGGGTTAGTGATGTATATTTTCAAAGCTAGGATTATACTGCCCCTTACAGAGACAGAGAAGCAGCAGGATCATCCAGATAGCTTCTCCCCTCTTCCTTGAAGTCTTCTGCCAGCTCTATGGCTTCCACTCACTTTAAATAATAATTCCTGCCCTTTCCTTCAGGGATTTTTTTCAACATCTGCCTTGTGTTGGTCTAAATCTCCTTTCAGTCCTTTGGCCAGACCTGTGTTTTCTATGATGCAAAATAAGTCCTAATAAGTCTTTGCTTTGTCAGGTCCTTACTTCTGTTCATAACATGCAGCATTTAGTTTTTGACTGAACAATAAAGAAAAAACATATTGCTATTTTGTTTGCCAGGCCGATAGATTTAAGAGGCACTGGTAAATCTGTAAACCCTTCCCTAAAACAAATAATAACATACAGGCCTAGAATGAAAACAATTCTTTTGGCCCCCGTAATTTGTACAGATCAGTTCTTGTACTTCAAACAGCTGACAGAAGTAAGAGGTGTCTGTGTCCAGTATATACCCATGGAAAGTTTCAGAGATTGTTTTGAAGACTGAAGAAGATGAAAGAAAAGTGGGGATGTGGAAACAGCCTAGTGATTGATGGACATAACACCATCCTAGCTGTGAATACCAAAGGCCCCAAGGCACTGATAAATTGAAATGATGACCTGGATAATGAAGTCTGATATAGAAATACTGGGTTGTGAAGCTCCCTGAAGGGATGGGGACTGAAATTTTTGAAAGATTCTCTTTAGCAGTGAATTATGATAGTTCTGAATCTAGATTATTTTGAATTTCCAGTAGTGAATGTCATGGCATGCTGTACCTCTGACTTGTAAAGCAATATAATTCTCTGTCTCTGTACAAACACAGAATAGTCTGTATAGACTATAAAGATAAAAAACCTAACCAAACAAACAAACAAAAAAAAATCACCCAACAAAGCATTGTTAAAAATAGACCAGTATAAATGAGGATAGTAAATGAAATTTCCAGAGATTTAAGTTGAAGAATGGTGATGAAAAGGAACATTTTACTATTCCATGCTAGGAGTTCTACCCTTCTTTCCTGCCATATGGATTTCTTAGATGAATGTTCTCTTTAGGTAGTTTAATTCCAAAAATATCCCCAGAGCTAGTCACAGATATTGACACTGTCTAAATTAAACTATAATAAGCAAGTAAGTGGGTTCAAATGCTTGTTTAAATTGCTTTGGCTTGCAGATATTAAAAGTCCTGCAGCTCTGCTGGCCACATCCAGCTCCCTCCTGGCTGGGCACATTCCCCTTCAGCCCCAGAGCTGCCACTGGGGTTTTCCTCTCCCAGAGTCTGGTGAGTGGGAGCTGGACCACGGAATCTGCGGCTCTGTGAGACAGGAGGGGAGTGAGCGCTCCCAGGAGTGTCCCTGGGAGGGTGATGTGCCTGTCCCAGTCCCAGCAGCCCCATGGTGGCTCAGCAGAGCCCGGGGAGTCGGGAGCTGTGCCAGCAGCTGGTCCAAGTGGAACCGAGTGGTCACCTTTGATGACCTGACTAATTCCCGCAGGAAAGGGTTAAACACTGCCAGGGCCCTCTGCATTCTGCCCCTCTGCAGCTCCAGGACATCCTGCTCCTGCTTTGACAAAAGATTTTTAAATATCCTTTTTGTTTTTTTTTTTTCTTGGTATATGTTCAGATATTTGCAATTTTCATGACAAAAGAATCTTGAACAAATTAGTCTCTTTTTTTTCTTCAATAAACAGGGTTACATTTCAAAATGAAAAAGTATTTCTAGCAAAAAGGTAGAAAATTTTTCCTCTGAAAATGTTATAACTGAGTTTTTGACAACAAAAAAAATCTCTTTGTGAAAACAAAATCTCCTTTGGAAATGCTGTTTTATTGAATTGACGTGTTTTGACCAAAAAAAAAAAAACAATAGAGGGAGGGGTGTTGAGAAATCCATGACATGCTGCTCTTTATTTGCCCCACAATGACTGAGATTAGGATCAAAAATCCTGTTTTAATTAGAAAGTATCTTTCATTCTTTGTTCCCTTCTTACAGCAATATGTTTTGCATTTAAAGCATTCTCTGTCTCAGAGTATGTACAATCAATCAAATGCCACTCTTGAGTACAGGTCCTACAAATACTGTATTGTACTTGAAGTGTAAAACCTTTTGAAATCTCATGCATCAGGTCTAAAATCATTAATAGCACAGTCAAGGCTGTCTGATTAATTTTTGTGTGGTTAGTGTATGAATTTCTTTTCAAGCTCCATCTCATCTGTAATACTTGTCTTTGTCAGTCTTGTATCTTATAAAACTCTTCAGCAGAGGGAATGCTTGGGTTTTTGATTTGTTGGGGGTTTTTTTTCAGTTTTGTTACAAAACATTGTTTTCAACTAAAATATATCTCACCAAGAAATGTGTAAAATTATTCCTGTTTAATTCAGATGTGTAACTTGATGTTTTTCAGTGTTTTGTAGTAGGTGGAAATTGTTTATTAAGCAAGTGTTGTAAAGCTAGACTTCAGTTAAATAGGTTTCTGACTAACTCTTTCTAAAAATTATTATAATGCTTTAAAATGAAGCATGATGTGACTGTGCTCTGATCTCATGTAATTTTGCACATTTGTCTTTACATTTTTACCTCCCAGGAACTGCTTTTCCCCAGATCCACACAAAATTATTCATATGCTGACCACAGATTACAAGGGATGTCAAAAGACTTCTCTGCCTCATGCCAATGTGTGTCTTCCACAAAGCAGGCATTAACCCACCTTTAAGCTGTTCCTGGTTGGGTTTATTGGGTGTTCTTGCCCAAGGGCATTTTCAGTTGGGGTCTCTGTGCTAAACTTTGGTGCTCCAGTGTCTGGCTGGGTGCTGTGGCAGGGCAGGGTCACGGTTCTTTGCACATGGTGGTGACCCGGTTTTGGCCAGACAGAGGCAGCCCACTCAGGGGAGCCCTGGGTGTCTTGTCAGTGCAACAAGAAAGAAAAAGTTGGCTCCATGTTTTTTCCCCTGAAAGTCACCTCCTTGTCTGAAAAGGAAATCAGTGTGTACTTAAAGCTGCCCCTGCAGATCCCCAAAGAGCCTGCACAGCTTGGAGGAGTTTTCTTCTTAAAATTGTCAACAAAGAAAGAGTGTGTGTAACATTTTTGCATGTAATATCAAGGGAATGGAGGCCTTTCCTAGTCCTGTGTTCCTGTGCCACATGAAAGAGCCAGTGGTTACACTGCCCTGTAGCCTGTGGAGAGCACATCTGAAATGTAGGGATATCAGACCTAGCCTGTTTTAGTCTGTTCTGGCAGCACCATGTTAGCCCACGCAGGACTTTCTTTCTTAGAGAGAAAAGTCTGTGCTTGAAGTGATTTAGAAATGGAAAACTAAGGTTAAAATAATATAATAAAACTTGCTCAGCAAGCTCCAGACAGGATGACAGGGTGAAAAGTAGGTAATATTTTTCCTGTTTAAAAAAAAAAAAAAAAGCCAGTAGTTCAGGACACTGCAGTGTGTTTCGGTTCATGCTCACATTGGACAAGCCAAGAGCTTCCTGCAAAACAGCAAGCCTTGTTTGCCCCATCTCTCCTGAAAGCTGCTTGGGGGCCCTCTGACAAGGCCACTCATATGCTGGGTCTCTGCTCACTGCATAAAGCTAAGCTGTCCTTGGAAAGAATTTGAAATGTGCCCTTCAAATCCAGTCTCAGGGAGCTTTATCCTCAGCTCCTGTGCTCCATTTTACATTGACCTGTCCCTTGTGTCCAGGGATGGGGTAAAACCCTGCACTTGTGCACTGCAGCTCAGCTGGGGACTCCCCAGGGCACAGTCTCAGCCAGGGTGGGTTTTGGAGCTCTGGACGCCCCTCTGCCTGCCTGGTTTGCAGTTTCAGTGACAGATGCTGAGAAATCCTCTGCTGCTTGCACTGTGCTGCTTTTCCAGGCAGGCGAGGTGCAGCACTCCCTGCAGGGAGAAACACCCAAACCTCCTCTTTTGCAGGAATCTGTCTCCGGGTGGATTGTGCACACACACACACATACCAGATGTTGGGAGATGTGCCTTTAGAAAGAGAAAGGAACACTCACAAAACACAGCCTGATTCTTCTATAAATGTAGGCAGTTACCTGCTAAAATCAGGTTGAGATGTTTGGCCTCTTCTCAGCTTTTGATCACATAAAAGAAATCAACATCTATGGGTGCAGTTCAGCACAGCTGCCTGGCTTTTTCTGGAGAGAAATTCCTGGGAGATAACTTGTCAGTTCAGGATTAGGATTTTTAAAATAAATTATTCTGTGTCTGAATCGGGTGCTGCTGCTCCAGATTTTCTTTCAATACATAACCACTGTTGAGTCCCTTGCTTTTGAAGGAAAGAAAAATTATCATTGAAACTTCTGCATAGTGAGTTCTGTAAATTAAAAGTATCTCTGGGTATTTTAGTAATGATGCCACAATTGACATAAATTGGGGAAAAACCCAAAATTAATCTATCAACAATTACACTGTCTCCTTAACTGAGATTACAGACAAAAAATGTGAGGAGACTTACATACTTTTTGTGAAATACCACCTTCATTGCTACCACGGAATCTTCATTTCACGTCGTCTGCCTGGCATCAGTGATCAGAATTCTCTCTGTGAGAGGCTGAAAGAAAATAAACTAGAAAGAAAATAAACTAGACCAGATGGAAAGTGCTCATGTGAATGATTGTCTTGATCTTATTTGTAAAGATGTTAAATCTCTAATGATGAATAATTCCTCTGATTTCATGAATGTTGAATTTCCCAGATTTCAATTATAATTTTTAGTATTTGAAGTAAAGATAATGCCCAGAGGTAACATTTTTTTTTACTGGATCTGTGAATGAGCTTTATTAATTCTCCATTGAGAAGGTATAGAAGAGGTAATATCACTGTGATATTTTCTCACCTGGCCTTCCAGCACCTCAGGTGCAGGGGATTTATCTTTAGGGAGTGGTCAGTCTACCCAGATTGAGGAGTGGATCAGTTTACACTGCATTCAATCAATCTTCTTTTTTTCCTGCAAATAAGTCATGTCTGTGATCAACAAAAGCCATTCTTTCAACTGTGCATTTTGGTGAGGCCACTCTGAGTTAAATTCAGAATTATGATCCAGCAGAATATGAATTTATAACCTGTCTTCGATTGTCTGAGCCTGATGTAAGTAGCACAACCTTGGTGTCTGGGGCAAGATTTTTCTCTGGTATAAATGGTTCAGCTCACTTGTGAAAACATGTGAAATAAATCAATGGGGCTTTTCTATTTTTTTACAAACATTTGTCATCCTACAATTGTAATATTTTGATTTCATATAGTGTATAATTTAAGCCTACAGTTATTAGTGATGTGTGTAAATCTAATATTTCTGAATGAAAAAATAGCATTTTGAGAAAATAACCTATGAAGCATAATTCAATATAGTATTTTTTTTCTTTAAATATGTTTCACTTCACCTGGAGAAGTTCAGTTATAATAACTATTAAAAAAAAAACCAAAAAAAGGAAAATATCAGTATTTGTTAAGTTCTAATAAACTCCCCTCAGTGCATATCCATTTAGTATGTTTCATTAACATTAATGAGAATTGTGCATGGATCCTGGGGAGAATAGGCTCTGTTGTTTTATTTCTCTTCTTTGTTTTCAGTACTAGATCTTGTCCTGCAGTCAGTTCTGTGGGGCAGACAGGCATTCCCACTGCTCAGTTGTTTCCTCTGCCTAACACATACAGTTTGAGCACCTCCTTTAGCACAGTGAAGGTAAAAAGTTCATAAATTAAAAAAAAAAAAGCTAACAGAATTTGTGGCTACACATAAAAACAAGGGATATGCAAATTAATGAATTAATAGATTGCTATTGATTACCAGTAAGGCCTAATTAAATAATAAATTTTCCCCCACACAATTACTTGTTTCATGTTATTAAATGATCAAATCCATAACTAGTTTGGAAGCTCAGCCTCCCAGAATTAAATGAGGTGCTCAAGAGAGCAAAGTTGTGTTTTGGAGCAACCAAGACAGAGGCAGGGTCTAGTTACATGGATTTATGATTTAATTTTCTATGTAATCTAATTTAATGTAACTATTGAGTTTCAAGAAAAAATGAACTTTGATTAGATTTTGTTGACAAAAATAAATACAAAATACAGGGTCGTTTATTCATTATCTGTTGCATATGGAGAGAAGTGGCTCATGGGCATTTCTGTACCCTAAGGGGCTTTTTTCCCCCCATTTCCTCTGCTTTTAGCTGTCCTGCACAGCAGTCACTCATCCTTCAGAGCCCATCCAGGTGCAGCACATTCCAAAGGTACAAAATCAGGAGGATTCCAAACTCATTTCTGTGGGGACCTTAATTCATTTTGTATAACTAACAGCTTCATCACTTCTCATTTCTGGGTAGGCATCAATATTTCACCACATTAACTACGTGTAAGTCCAGGGAAACGCTGCTTGGAAAAGGAGAGTAAGCAAATAGAGCTCTCCAGTTTGACATACTTTCACTTAATTGGGAGCTTTAAGAGCAGATCATGGGAGCAGGAAATGAGTCTTTCAGTTAATTCCCTTCTGCATAAAAGATGTTTGGTGCCAAAGCAGAGCTGTCCTGGTGAGCAAGCTCCTGGGGTGAGATTCCTCAGCCTGGGGCTCAGGGGGTGCCTCCCTGGCTGGCTCTGTAATTTACAGAGCACTTCAGGGCAGACCCTGCATCTCACTGATCAGCTTTAGAGATGTTTGGCCTCTTCTCAGCTTTTGATCACATAAAAGAAATCAACATCTATGGGTGCAGTTCAGCACAGCTGCCTGGCTTTTTCTGGAGAGAAATTTCTGTAGATAACTTGTCAATTCAGGATTAGGATTTTTAAAATAAATTATTCTATGTCTGAATCAGGTGCTGCTGCTCCGGATTTTCTTTCAATGCATAACCAGTGTTCAGTCCCTTGCTTTTGAAGGAAAGAAAAAATTTTGCTTGGGTTTGCTGGGCTTGCCTGGCAGCTGACCAGGGTGGGGAGACAAGATCTTGTTCTGCCCTAGGACTCCACATCTGTATGTCCCTGGTGTGGTTTATTCACCACTGTGTTGGGAATGTGCTGTCCTGGGCTGGCTCCCAAAGCTGGGCTCAGGGCAGGGCTCAGGAGAGCCCAAAGATTTGGGCAGCGTGCTGTTCCAGCTGGGCTTTATTTGTGTGATGCCCTGGTGACTTTGGCTGGCTGTGCCCCATCCTGGCCTGAGGCCAAGCTGCTCCCCCCACCTGGCCCTGCCCATGGTGATGGTCCTGGAGAGGGAAGGGATGGCTTAGGGATACAGGGATTCACTCAAAACTCCTCAGCAGGGGGATTCGGGGCCCTTTGAACGAGCTGTGTGTGGGAAAAGCCAACGTTGTCCTTCCCTGAGAGCTGGAAGGGTTTGCTTGGCTTCTTCAGTACATAAAACGCATGGACCCATTTTTAAAACCCCTCTTCCTTGTCTTTCTATTTTATTATGATTTGCATATTGAATTTCTATATGAATCTTTCTATTTGTTGAACACCCGGATACAGGAGCAAAAAGAAGTTGTTCTGTAGTAGCCTGCCTGGGTGACTCTGTAATTAGCAGATTGCAATGAATGGCATCCTGCTCCTTAATGGGCAGGGCTGTGTTTTGCTGATGTTGGGTTGGCTTGACCTCAGGAGGTCTGGGCTGGCAAGCAGATGTCAGCTCTTTTCAGTAGAATATCTTCTGGTCACTCCAGTAAAACAGGGAATATCTGTGCAGAAGTGAAAGGCAGAATATTTGCAGTAACTGCTGAGTGAAACATGCAAACAAATTTCAGTAAGCAGGCAAAGACAGGTTGCAAACCCTATTGGGAAATGATAAATTGCTGGTAAATTTTGTAATTATCCCATGACATTCAGGACTGAAACTTAAATAAATTTTGCTGAAAACTTAAAAAAATAATGGAGAGCAGTAATATGATTTAATAAATTAGCCACAGAGTCAGAAAAAAAATAGAGCACAACAGAAAATTAGTATTTATCTTTTACCAGTATGTAACAGACTTTGTTAAAAATTGTCAGAAAGTGAAGAAGAGTTTGTTAGACAAATTATAATTTTAATTGCAGACGTAATTGATTATACACAGCATGCTCATTAGGTTAAGGGAGAATATGAGGCAACTCTCAAGGTCATTACAGTAATAGATATTGTGGGCATGTAATTTGCGATAAGCTGGTTCCTGAACATCTAATTGCTCATTCATGGCACTGTGTCTGGCACTTTTACTCCCCAAACACCTCTTTGTCCAATTTATTTAACACCCCTTAATATTCCAGGGTCAAATTTACTACAGGAGGCATCAAGCAGTGAATTTTCAGCCTCCAAATTATTACACCACCTCACCCTTTCTGTGCCTCAAAGACAGAGCACGCATTACTAAAAGTTAGCGGTCTGGCACTAAGCAGGGTACATACAAATAGAAATACTCACCCACAGAGACGAGCTAGGGTTTCTCATGGAAAACAGCTGTTCCCTGCCCTCCCCAATGGCAGCCAGACATTGCAGTAGGATGCCAAAAGAAATGTTCTTTTTTAAAATATGCACTGGTTAATAAGAACTTTGTATTGTTCCCTGAAAGAACACACACTAACAGGGCTTTTTTAACTCTTTTGTTATTTTGTGTCACTGCTTTGACTCCAAGTCATCAATATTAGATGTCTCCTTGGATGAACATTAGTTGGAATGTCACTCCTCAGTTCTTACAGGCAGACAAAATAGAAATAAGCCCTTACAATGTATATCAACTATAAGTGACAACTGTTCCTCACTTTGATATAATGCATTATATTCTTAAAGAGAATGAATCGCTGTCCTAATTGTTGACATGAAAATAGTTGAATCCAGACCAGAGCACCAGGATAGGACTGGAAATTGAAGCCAGACATCCTGAGGTGCAGGCTGACTAATTTTCTACCTCCTCTCTCCAGTCATTCCATCTTAACACAGGATCAAGCAGTCCCAACGAATTAATCAGTGCTATCAGGTTATGTGGCATTGCAGAGTGGTAGCTGACATAAGACAACCAAATTCAATGACTTTAGACTAAGAAGTCTAAAGAGAAAATGCAACTTTTCAAATGCAACTTTTCAAATGCAACTTTTCAAATGCAACTTTTCAAATGCAACTTTTCAAATATCTTTGGCTGTATTACAGGAATCAAGGATTTGGAGTTTTAGTTCAGATTTGCTCTTTTTTTTTTTTTAATAAATAAACAACATGGCTCTCAGAGCAGCATAACTTTCCTTTATAATTATTACCTTATTTGCAAGATATTATCTTCACTTGACATGACATAGTCCGTAATTATCTGTTGTTTAATGCTGAAGAGTGCAGTATATACAGCTATAGATATTTATTCATACACCAAATGAATCCCAGTATGATTTTATAGTCGTTCTTTGTTAATATTATTTTTAGGATTCAGAGGTTTGAAGTCCCTCAGGAAAAGGATTCTATCTAGAAGCACCATTTTCCATTACTTGTTCTGCTCTTGGTACTATGGTTTTGCTCTTTAAGGAATTTTTCATAATGATATATATTTGCTGAACCTCTCCTTTGCAATACAGAAATTACTCTGTTGACTGACTGACTGTCTGATTGATAGTGCAAAAAATAATCCCCATGTTCACCAATATATATCAATCCCTATAACTACCTTGTAGATTGACCTGCCCAAAAAAATTGTTATGCAAACACACTGCCATCTGTTGTGTAGTTATTCTTCAGTAATAGAACATAAACTGGGGATATGTCAAAGTAATTTAGTAACTCCACAAATGTAAAATGAGACTTGGTAAATATAGTGTGTTACGCTGAGTTTATAAACCCTTGTCATATGCAGCCACATAACAGGGATACCCAACATCTGCAAGGCTGGCTTGTTTTGCTTCATCCATCAAATGCTGATGCCAGATCTAGTTATAAAAAACATGATGTGAATTATAATAATTAATTTTAAAATAAGGATTTAAAGAATTCAGCGGTTGATACAAAACCCACTAAAAATTCTGGGAAGATCCAAGCAATTTATAAGACTGTCAGCGAGTTCTAAGCATCTTCATTTAATGAGTTCAGAGTGTACATTCACATTTATACTGATGGTTGTGCTACCTGTTCAAGAATGTATATGTGGATTTATCACTCATTTTAGCAGTGAAGCCAACAGTACCCAAATAAAATAGATATCTCCTAGAAGTAGGCGCTGTTTTTAATTGGAGAATTACAGTAAACTCAACAGATTAATGAAAAAATTATTATTTGGATTCTGGTTTGGTAAATGCAGTTCTCAAAATGGTGTTTAGACATCGTGATAATTAATGAAGGGGTTTCAAATGAAGCATTTTCTAGTATCCCTTCCCTTTGCTAATTTTAATTTTTTTAATTAAGAAAAGATAAATTGTATCCAATTATTGAAAATTATGTAGGTCATTATCTTGAATGAAACTGCAATTAAACTCGGCTTTCACACAGAAAGAAGAGGTTATCTTGTCACAGTGTAGGTGTTGGTGTCCCTGCTTGGCTGCCACCCCTGCCTTGGGGCCAAGGCCACTGTAGGGTCAGGAGCTGGGTTTGCTGGGACTGTGCTGAGACTCTTCAATGCCCCCAAGAACTGGAGCCCAAACCCCACTGGGTGCAGCCCAAGTGTTCACTGTCTCGTAGCAGCTTTTGTTTAAGCAACCAGCAGGGGATAAATCCCCTTCTTCCTAAGCAGAGATTCCCCTTTTCCCAGGCAGAGCAAGCACCAGCAGCTGGGGTGTCTCTGTGGGGTGGATGTGAGGTGATCTGCTCCTGCACCAGCTGCTCCCCAAAGCTCTGTGGGATCCGCAGCCAGGCTCCTTGTCTGAGCCTGGCCACCAGCACACAGATTTTGTCCCAAAGGACTGATAATTCCCCTGGAAACGGAAGGGGACGGGGTGGTGAGAGCTCTGCTGGATCTTACCCCTCCTGCTGCTGGGAATCCCTTTGGCATCTCTCCCTCCTTTGGCAGCAGCCTGCCAGGCAATGGGCACAGGGTGGGAAGGTCCTGGGCTGAAGGAGGAGGAGAAACCCTGCAGGGACCTGTGAGAACAGAGAGAGAACATCCCTGAGGAGCAAAACTGAGAGGAAAGGACAGGGAGAAACAGCGACCCCAAAAAACAAGCTGAGCAAGATTCTCCTGCATTTACCAGGTCTCTAATTTAACCCCAAACAATCTTTTTCCTTTTAAAACAAACAAGCAAAGCCATCCAAGCATAAAACCAGGAGAATTTTATTGAAAGAATTAAGGAGGGCTGTAGGGACAAGGTTATTTAACTGCTTGCATTACTCAAAATGTTTTACCTGAGGAAACTTAAAGAAACTAAATTTATTCTGTTTTCTAGCCTATTTTAATAAACTAATTTAACCCTCTACCTTGTGTTAATCTGCTTTACAGTTTTAATATTAGTTTCACCTTAGATTTAACTCTGATTATTACAGGCTTGGCTGCAATCATTGGCAATTACAGCTTCCCATCCTTTTCCAGAAATACAGCATGTGAAGTGCTTTGCACTTCAAACTTTTTTGTATTTATTGTTCACATCCAGTTGGATGTACTAATAAGCATTAACATGCAAATAATTATCACCAATATTTGATATTCATAGAGAACAAATGCTAATACAGTTAATACATCAAATATGAAAGAGGTTTTTAATTCAAAAAAGAAAAAAAGATTAAAAATATTAGCTTTTTATATAAAAAAGCATTTGCAATGATTATAAATTCTATTGAGCTTGCAGAAAACTTGAGCTTTGAGTTTGCAATATCTCTCATTAATGTTTAGCCTCAAGAAAGAGTTTATAATAAAGGGACTTACTCAGACAACAGATAAATAGAAATTATACAGCCAAGAGGGTTGAAGAGTCCTGGGTATGTTTGTTGTCATTCTACCATGCTGATTTCCATCAGAGGTGCTGAATATGCTAAGAGTTACGTAGAAGACAAAGTGAAATGCAATATGCATTGATAACAGCTAAGCTTGGAATGCCAGGAAATTATTTTCTTTTGATTCTCCTCTAAGTTTCTTTTTCTTGTTATAACTTCCTGTGGGATGGAACAGGTTAGCCCTGTTCTTGCAAAGTCAGCTGTCTGGTCTAAACCTGCAGATCTCAGAGGAATGGTAATTGGGAGGAATCTAATGTGCTGTAAAACAGAGGTCAGTGTGGGTAATCTGGTGTCCCCTGCTGGTTTTAAAAACTGTGAGCATCTCCTGCAGATGGGAGGGAAATGTTGTCTGTGTAGGCACAGTGTGCCTCGTGTAGCTTTGCTGCTTCAGTGCACTGGTATCCAGGTCCCTCTGGGTGTGACTGGGGCTTCAGTCAGGAAACGGGATAAAAGCAAATCATCCTTTTTTTTACGGGAAAGCTGAACTGAGTAGTTTGCTCCAAAGTGGTAAAACCAAAAAAAGAAAATTTTTTTTAAAAAAAAGACTCTACCATTTGTTGCAGACAGAATTTAGTTTCTCCTGGGAGGTAGTACCTGAAGTATGAGGCTGGGAAGGGAAGAGAGGATGCTCAAGAGCAATGGAGGGGGACACAGAGCTGAGATTAGGTGGAAAAGGGTGGCAGGATCCTGCCTGCAGGTTGGGTTCGATGTGGCAAGAGCTCAGCAGGGAACACTGAGATATTTGGGCAAGGTGCACCACCATTTAAGCCAAATCCTTGTAGCTTTGGGATCAGACCACTTGGAAATTCTGTGTGCTTCTGTTGAGTTGTATGTGTCCCTAAATAACATCTGCTAAAAGCAGTCCTCAAATGAAAAATGAAAATGCACCAGAAGTATGAGCAATATCAGCACTTTGTTTTCACAGTGTTTGCAATAAATGCTTTTGGTGTTCTGAGGCTGAACTAGGAGAGTTCTTTTTCTAAATAGGTTGGGTTTTTTTTTTATAACCCAGTCAATAAATGCTAGTAACCATAATCTCTTTCCCTAAGTGTCATTATGTTTTATGAATTTTTAATAGAAATTAATCACTGAAATATTTAAGTCTTAATTAATTAATTACACCAGAAATTTACAGCCAATGCAGTGTGATGTCTGTTAGAAAAAATTACTTAATAGGCTTTTAGTCCTGCCATTGTTCTGCCTTGTCAATGAATTACTTAAGTGTCATTTGTTAAATAAGTTAGGTCAATAAAGTTCTTTAGCTGTTTTTCAGAGAGTGAGCATTATTTCCACATAATGTATATTTAATTCTCTTTTTACTTTAGTCTATCTGTATTGGCTAGTGTGGGTTAGTATTAATTAGCCCTTCAAAGCAGATTAGGCAGGAGAGATCATAACACAGTCATACATAAAGGTTCACAGTGACAGAATTCTTTAATTAGGAAGTGTGGGTTAGTGGTGAGCAGTGTCCTCAAATGGATTGCCATCTGTTAAATTAAAGCTGCTTTCCTTCATTTGCTTATGTAATGTTTCTAAAGAAAGTGGTGCTTTTTATTTATGGAAATTATATATTCCCTTTCATTATTTTCTCTTAATTGATTCTGCATTCCTGTAATTAGTAAGCAATGGAAACTCAGTGCAGGAGGAGAGCCACAGTAATGGACAATATGACCCTGTAGTAATTGCCATATGAACTGGAGAATATCATTCTGCTCTAAGATGTTCCTTTTGAAGTGTTCAGATTAAATGAATGTAAATTTAAGTTCCTGTTTCCAGGGGAATAAGCTGCATCAGTTTGTGTCCTTTTTTATTAGGTTACAGCAAACTCTGGAGTGGGCCTAGATATGCAGCCTTTTCTCTTTTAGCTTTTTTAGACTAAAAGACAAAGATTCTTGCTTTCACATTGTTTCATAACTTACTGATTTGGTTTGTAAATGACTGAAATAATTAATCCTGGGTTACTTAAATAATCATGGTGCGTTGGGGGCCAACATAAACAAGGAAATTCACATAAGGGAAATTAATTTTTGGGAAAATTTCCCTGATACTCAAGAGCGTCCCAGAAGTCTTGGACTTTTATTGACAGCTTTGGAGTCCATAGTTTTGTGGGTTTGCTCTTTTGCACAGCAATTTTCATGAAAGAACATGTATCTAGAAAAACAAAACCTCCTCGAGCTGAAATTCTCTTTTCCTTCTTTCTCTGATTTCTTTTAAAGAAGGAGCTATCTGGTCCTGCAGTAATGACTGTGGAGGGAAGACAATTAGCACTCAGCTTCTGATAGCTGTGCAGACACACCCTTTATCACCAGGGAAGGAAAACCCTGCTGCTGTTGTCAGTGGCTGCAGTAATGAACTCAGAAGTTTGGATCTAATGTTGGGCAGCTTCTGTTTGAAGCATGACATCTGTGATGGCACAAGTTAGAAATTATAGTTAAGTCAAGGATTATATCTCAAAGTTCAGCAGCTATTGATTGCCATGTGGAGATATAAAGAGCTCTTCTTTCTCCCCTGGATAATATAGATAATTAGATGTGCTGTTAAGAGATGTTCAGCTTCTGCTGCAGCATCTGGCAATTGCCAGTCCCACAGCAAGAGATTGGCCCTGATGGATTGCTTGTCTGGCTGGGGTGGGTGGGGGCACTTTTGGTGTGAAGGGTGTCACAGGGTGGTGCCTTTCAGGGGGCTGCTGTTAAAATGGGATGTGCTGGAGGCCTTTCAGAAAGGAGCAAGGAAAGGGTCTGAACTTAGTTAAAACTTACCTTGTGCCAGGAAATCCCGGAAGTCTCTTCCACTGCATATTCTAGGGTTTCATGTGGGCTTTCCTTCATTTGTGCAACATAGATATGGTAATTTGTGCATTATGTATTGAGAAATGGATCAATTAAAAGCATAGAAACAGAATTAATCAGATGTTCACTTTATTTATGAACATATGTTCCATATTATATTTCCACCGGGATATATCTAATGAAACTAAGTCAGAAAAAGAGCAGTTCCCAACATGCTCCTTATATGTTCTTCCATCTCTGCTTTCAGTTAGAAACAAAGTTGTTTCTAGTTTCTTTGAATTTCTTTTTAATGTGGTACTTGATGTAGCTTTAACAAGCAAGAAGTACTATAGAAGTCTCTGCAAAGCTCAAAAATATTTCCTTCGCCAACAAGTTTAAAAGCAACAGAAGGAAAAGAGTCAGAGAGTTTAATTTAAAAACTCAATATAAAATCCCTGAAGATACCTGCAAGGGGATAAAGGAATCACTGAGGAGAACAAGTGCTAGATTGCAACATAAAAATATTCTACTTTTAAGTTATCTCACCACAAGAGGGTCTTTAAATTGGAGCAGAGAAGACATTGGGCCTGTGTCAAGCTATGGACAAGGCATTAATGGCAGTTTTTTGGTTTGGTTTGGTTTTTGTCCTCTTCTGCGTCAAGATCTGATGGGGGGAAAATGCAGAGACCTGATACAGAACAAAGAAAACACATGGAAAGGAAAAAAAGGCCCTTAGGCTACTAGTAGAAAGAATGCATAAAAATATGTGTATAGGTAATATCTTCTCTAGCACTTATTTTCTCAATTCCAAACACACTTTACCTTTGAAACAGACAGGTGAACCACAGATAGAGAAATATATTGTGGTTTTCTTCTAATAGTCCCAAATTCTTCCTGAAAATGCAACAAAGCAACTCAGCAACTTTAGTGCCAGATGGATGAAAAAAAAAAATTGCATATTAAGCTTTCTTTGTTAATTAAAAATGGAATACCAAGGTCTAGGTTTACAAATGTCTCCAAACAGGGTGGTGTCTTGGGACAGGGTGCTGCTAATGCACTCAGTATTAACCTTGGATATTGTTTTGTTTGAATGTTAACAAGGTGATGTTATACAGGAGTGAAAAAAATGGAATACCAGGAGCAGATAAAAGAACATTTCAGTGCATAACACAGGAAGCAGTCCTGCAGGGGTAGGGGTCCAGACAAGATAGCTTCAGAATTTTGTTCTAGGCCGAATGCTTGTCTTCCTATTTGAAGTCTTTTGCATTTATGTCAATTTAATGACGCTTGAGTTTAGCACCCCAAGCGAGAGGTACACAGAGAGCTCGCACACACTCCCAGCAAAATTCAATCAGGGCTGTCTACAGTTCAGAGCCCAGCTCACCCTGCAAGGCAAAGCCTCTGCTGACTTTACATGTGATCACCTCAGTAAAAATGATTTAGCTGAGGCATGCTGTGGGTGCAGTGTTTAACTGATGCTCCTCAGCTTTCTGCTGTAGGCCCAGAGGTGTTCAAGGTGAGAGAAGTCAGAGCTGCCTCTTTGCTGCATCTCAGATAGAAAGGGGAAGCTGTTTGATCAAAGGGAGGATTCTTATCATGACACGCTGCTGGTTCTGTTTGTCTTGCATCTCTTGCAAATCACATAAGAGCTTGGTTAATAGGCCTGGATTTGGTGGCAGAGTGGGGGTGCTACAGGGGTAGCTCCCAAGAGAAGCTTCCAGAAACTTCCCCTGTGTCTGATGGAGCCAATGCCAGCATTTCCAAGAGGGACCTTCCAAAGCTGAGGCCATCAGCACCAGGGGTAGTGTCTCTGAGAGACCCACATTATTCTGATTTGATTGGCAATAAATCAAATCAATTTCTCCAAGTCAGGTCTGTTTTGCCTGTAACAATAGCTGGTGATTGATTTTCCCCCATCCTTATCTTGACCCACAAGACTTTCCAGCTGTGGAAAGTTAATGATAAGTGGCTTTGGTGGGCACCTGCCATCCAGCCAGGGTCACTCCACCACACTTTAATGCATTCAGGTTTTTCATGCAACTACACAGTTCCATCTGCTGAGTTGGCTACTCTGCACTGCAGTAGGGAGAGACAGGACAGCATCAGGTTTTAGGCCACCAAATTTAGTGATAAATGCCAAAATAATATCTGGTAAGTATCAGGCAGTACCAGATCAGTGCTACCATTTTTTTTTCCCTACACAGCAGCCGAGTGTAAAGAGATGAGTGGTTTTGCTTACCTTGCAGCTGCTCCCAGGTGACAGCTCTGTTACCAGCCAGCAAGTCTGACACAGTACTGGCTGCAACAGATTGCCTGGTCCCACATTCCTCAACTGCTAGAGGCCAGTGGATTACTGTATTTTTAGAACAATTGAGGATAAAAGCCACACTGTTGTTTTAGAGGGCAAAATCTGGGGTTAAATTCTTCTGCTCAGTGGTATTTTTCAGTAATTTCTACTCTAAAACAAGAATGAGGAATGAACATCTGTCATATGTGAAGGAAATAATGCAGAGTTACCCTCCAAGCATGGAATAAGTATATGCCATAATACAAATTCAGTGGATGAAGATGGATGATATTTCAACTTCTGCCTATCAGAACTCTCTATGTGCCTGGCTCATGTAATTTTGTCTGTTTGAAAATGTTGGCAGAAATTAATTCTTTACTAAAAAGCATAAGTACATCCATTTCCTTTACTTAAAAAGCAAAACAAAATTATTGCCAGGCATTGCTTCTGTCATGGCAGAAGTCTTATAATCATGCTTGCAATTACACAAATGTCTTTATCTTAAAATAAAATATTTGACAGCAGAAGAGAATGCAATAGGGAAGTGATAGAGATGTCTCTCACAAGAGAAAAAACTTTACTGTTTGGTGAAATCAAGAGGAGACAGTGAACTCATGCAGGGATGAAAAGAGAGAAGCAGGATGTTAAAAATAGCCAGCAAAGGGAAGATATTTACAGGATTTTGGGGTGAGTGGAGATGAAATCTGCTGTGATCTCAGGCAATGCCCTGGCCCAGGCAGTGGCTGTGGGCAGGGGTGAGCTGCAGTCTGTCCTGGGGGACTGGGACAGGCTCTGCACGGGGGCATTACCCAGGAAAGGGAGGGAGCCAAGGTTCCAACAGAGCATGGAGGGGGAATGACAAGGAAAAGGAAGGATTTTCTAAAGATATACTTAGAGAAAATCGAAAACTAGAAAGTGACCCAAGAGAAGACTGACTTTTACTGGCAAGAGAAGGGCAGGATTTAAAGGAGAGTTCATTAAGAAAAGACAGCTGGAAATACAACAGCCAAGAACTCCTCACATTATCATATTTATGTTACAATAAACTATGTTTATGGCCAGAAGGGCTTATTAGAAATCCTGTTGCTCTGTAGGTTTGCTGAGATCTGATTTTTGCAGATAGCTGAACAGGAATCTGTCCCTGAATGTTGCATTTCTCTCCTAGTGTCTCAAAGGCTTTTTGTAGAGGAACTGTCATGATGCATGTCAGAAAATCAACCACACCAGAATGTTTTTAGTTTTACAGGAGAAAATACACTTTTTGTTTTTGCTAAACATAAAACCAGGAACCATAAGCCTGTTAGCAAAAGAAGGAGGTAAAAAAGAGCAGGAATTATATAAAAAATATAATATAATAAATGTATTTTATATATATATATATATATATATATATATATATATATATAATAAAATCATAATTGAAAACTTATTTAACAACAGAGTGAACTTCATTTGCTAACATACAGAAATAATCCAGCCTTTCACTCTGCTTCCTCTGGATATTGCCTTACAAAGAGTTTTTAAAAATTTATTTATTTTTAGCATTGCCCCTTTCTTATATTACTATGTCAGAACTTGGCAGATATTTATATTTTTATAACAAAAATACTGGAATTTAAAATTCGAGCAGAATAAATTATATTCTGTATGTTCTCCCACAAAATATATTCCTTTATATTTTTCCAGAATATTGATATTTCCAAGGCAAATGTGAGAAGAGAGATTTGTCTGAATAGTGAATTTATTGTTTCATCTTGCGACTAAAAGGCTCAGCCTTGAGTATATCTCTGGTCCTAAGTGCTGTTTGTTCTCAGAGGACTTTATGTCAACTGATTTTTAATAATAAACAATAGTTTTTTCTACTTTTGCTGATCCTGCAGTTAGTTCACACTCTTGAACAGATACCTATGGTCCTGATGGGCTGTCAAAGTGTGCCAAGGTAAAGTGAGTTTTGACCTCAGTAACAGCATCCCTCTGCAAAGCCTTTGTGTGTTCCATTATTTTTTTACTTTATGGATTTTTAAATTAATGTCATCTACTTAATGCCCATTTGAATCACGTATTTCACATGTGCTTTATCCACGTATTTGGTTTCTGGTGATTTGCTGACTTCACCAAAGCTTTTATACTTAATTTCTGTTCTAAGGTAATTAAAAAAGATTAAGATGCTACAAATTTTCTATTGTTTTCTTTGTTCAGCAAAAAAAGTTTGCCATACTGCACTTGTCTTTCCCATGTTGGGAAGCTGCTTTGTCAGTGCTGTGGGGATGAAGCAAAGTCTCCACTCTGAGGTCCTGTCGCCTGATTTTTCTGCTTTCATAGAACTGCTCTGTCTGATGTGGGTGTTATTTTGGGTCAGCAGTGTCCAGCAGAGGTTTAGGTGCTGAGCTGGTGCCAAGCAGCTTCAGGGCAGGATTACTGCATTTGTTTTGCCCTCCAGTCAGTCCCAGCCCAAGGAGCCTGGCATCCAGCAAGCACTGCACTCTCTGCTGCATCCTTGGGAAGCAGCAGGGTGTAAGTGATGCTCAAGTGAACATTATGTTGCAGTGATGTAGCTGTGCTATAAACCTTTTCATCTGTCCTGTGTTTTAATTACGCTGCAGAGCTCCCTGGTGAGGCAGGTAAAATGATATATTAAAATTATTCCATCTGTCAGAAAACAGAGCCACATCTTTGGAAAAATACACTGCTATCATTTAAAAGCAGCACATGAAAAGGTCATAAGAAAAATCTGATGGCTGGTTAAAAGGTGGGAGAGTGGGATGTAAATTAGGAGAGGTATTTCTCCTTCACTTGTAGTCTGCCCAGGATGTTGGTGTTTGTACAGAACAGAGGGCTGGGAGCTAATCTGGGAAGAGCAGGAGACAGCACTTCAGCCTCGTAGCTTTGCTGAGGGTTTGTCTCTGTGCCTTTTTACCTGCAACCATTCAGTTTCACGGCATTCACCTAGTTGATATTTTTGTGCATAGAAATCTCTGGGTGGAGAGTTGGTTAATAAATGAGCTTTCTGCTTCTGTAGATAGCTGGATGTGACAGATGTTTCACCTCCAGCCACACTGTGATCCAAGGCCCTTTTCCACTCATTTACAGTTTGGGGAGGGGTTTGTCTCTTGTAGCTTATCAGTGCCATATGTAAGCTCTGGGGACATGCAGCAACCTTTCACCTTTCCTACAATCCTTTTTTGGGTGAATTAACATTGTTCTGCATGAACAGATGAGCCTAATGAGCCTGAGTGTTTCAGGAGGGGTGAAGGTGATCGAGCTGTTCTCCATGCTCTGTTCTTTAATCACTGCAGACTTCCTCATTCAATCCCCATAAGCAGTAATTGCTCCTTATGCCACTGAGACAGGCATGAATAAATGTACTTTTGGCACTGTTCAGGCAAACTTGCAGCAGTAACTCTGTGGGGGATCCCAAGAGGGATCCCCCAGGGTTATTGTGTGACATGCAGGACAGCTGGAGGAACAGAGCATCTCTCAGGGTGAACTTGTGCTGCTGATCCACAGCTGTGCCAGCACAGGCTCATGGAGCTCCTGAATCCTGAGCTGCTCTGCAAGGCTCCAGTGCAAAAGCCTTTGGGGTGTGCGGGGTTGTGTGAGTGCCAGGTAAGGGCTCTCTCTGTGAAAGGGTGATGGAATCAAAGCTCTGGGTGCAGGCAGGGCAGTGCCACTCTCTGCAGCATTCCCATGGACCAGGGCTCTTTTCCTGGACTCCACAGTGGCTTGCTGCTTGTCCTCTGCAAGTCAGTGGTTAGTGGTGGGCAAACCATCATTATTTCCTCTCCCACCCTTTGACTGTCTTGTCTGTTTAGGCTGAAAATGAATGTTTCTTCAGGACAGTAACTTGTCTCTTAGGATGTATTTGTTCAGCAAGTACAAATAAGATCAAGGCACGATGGCTGGGGTTTCTATGTGCTCCCACAGCATGAATAATAAATAATAGCAGAGGTAAACTGATTGTGTTAGTACCATTTATGTGCAGAGGTATTATTGAATGAGACAACAAAGGAATACAGTGGGAACATTCCTAAGTATTGCAGTAGAAAATGATGATTTTTAAATAAGAGTGGGGGGGGGGGGGGGGAATTTACAGAACAGATGTCTGCTTGCAACTGATGCAAAGATTGCACTGTATTTGTGTGGTAACAGCAGTGCTTTTAATCTCATATATGGAAATTCTGTTGTTACTATTTCAGGAATGGAAAAAATATTAAAAATGCTGGTCTTCTTGAGATAAACACAAAAGGACTCCTCACCATCAAGGAGGGTTTGACAGTAGCTGAGATTTAAACCTTTGAGTATTGTGAGTGTTATCTGCTTCCACAGAAAGGCTGCCTCATTTCCCTCTGGGACTTCTGATCCCAGCCACACACTAAAACTATGCATGGCTGGATGCTAATGTTGCTATCTATAGGCTTTGAAGTGATTGAACTCCCACCAGAACTTAGATTTTAATCATCACTTTGATCTGAGGCTCTGCTACAGGACCAGTTACAAATGTGTCTCGAATCTGTAAACCTCAAATTGTGCAGGACTACTGTGTGTCACCTATTTCAGGAACAGTGCAAATGGTGGTATTTGTGAATCAAAGTCAAATCTGAGGAGAAGTGTATGCAAAGTTACTAGAGATTCTTAAATAATCTCTATCAATTTTCCTGTTCTGTTTCTTTAGCTAGAAATAAGAAAATTCTAAAGATATTGTTAACTTTCTAAGTGTTTACTTTCTAAAGTAGGAGAGAAAACTAAGTTCTTTTTATGACAATGGTCGAAGTGTTGATGTTATTGTGGTTTTTTTAGTAAATGGATATTTTTGAGAATTTATCATCATCCTATCTCCCCTTGTCTGACTTCTGCAATTAAACTTCCAGCATTTACAGCACAGGCTGAATTAATCCAACACTGATTATTTCCTTAAAAGCTGCCGTAGAGTTAATTCTTGTCTCCACAGAAATAACTGCCAGAGACCCATTTGGTGACTTCAAGTAATTCAGTATTTTACTGTTTTCATCCTACCCTAAAGCTAATGAGCCGAGTGGAAATTTCATATCTGATCAGCCACAGATGTAAAAGGTGAAGGATTATGTGCTCAGGGTATTGTATCTACACAAATAAAGCCAGGACAAATACATATTTTGAGAAAACTTTTCTTAGTTATAGAAGCGTGGGGGTTCCTTAGCACTAGAGCAGGATGAAATTTCCAGATTAATTCTTTCCTTGGAAAATTCATTTTGTGGTTACTGAGCATATTTGTGTTACAAAGAAAAAGATCATTATTGCATGAAGGATCTTTCATGTTATAGTTGAAACAAGGCAGAGAGACATGAAGAGCACTCTCAGCAAAGCAGTAATGTTATTTGTTTGGGGATGTTCCTTGGAGCATGGACAGAAGCCATTCTGGGTGCTAGACAGGCAGGCACTTCACCATTTTGAAGAGGTTTCTTTCTGCTTTCACAAGTTTGTAATCAAAAGCTATCAAATGGACAGACATGCTTTTATATATACATATATATATATTTAACTTGTCTATAAGCATTTTGATGTATCAGGAGCATTAAACAAATAAATGAGGGTGGGGATCAGAAATGGAGGCTGGATACCCCATTCTGCCAAACACACCTGCCTCAGGCTTGAGAGGAGCTGAGTGGCTGCAGTGTGAAATTAATACCAGAGTCCCAAATGGCTGTGGATGAGACACTGGTTCACCACTTCATTTCAAAACAGGAACTCTGATGTGGTATCTGCATGGTTTTGGTCCAATTTTTCTGATTCAAGTTGCCTTTTTTGAGGGAGAGAAATAAGATTGTGAGGCATTTGGAGCATCTGTGGTGTGAGCAGAGAGCTCTACTGTGAGAAGTCCTTTCTGTCTTATTTAAAACTAAATGCTGAAGCTAAAAGAGAAAGGAACAACTGGCGCCAGTGTATGCTGAAAAACACCAGAGTGAGGCCTGACTAATTCTGTTCCTTTGTGGAATTATTCTGGATTTTCAGTACCCAAGAGGCAAGATCAAATTTTGGGTCAGTCACTTAGGATTTCAACTGAAATACTGACCATAGCAAAAAAGGTAGAATGAGTGTTTCAACTGGCATCAAATAAGCCTCCCTATTGTATAATGCACATTAGACTTCCTTTGTTTTCATCTTAATGGATTTGGCATTCCTCTAGTTACAGCTTTCATGTTTTATTTTGCCAAATACCAGTTTAAGGTTAGCCATGTCATCTTGTTGCCCAAGGGAAGAGAAAGACAGTTTTGAGCATATTCACTCATTTAATTTTGAAGAGAATGCAGAATTGCTGTTCTTTAGCTGAGTCTCTACACCTCAAAAAAGAAGAGAAACAGAAATAAGATATTGTGGTATGACAGAATATTTAGTTTTGGGAGCTGCTTCCTTTCAGCTGTGACCTTATCTGTTACTATATTCTTTATGCTCTTTATTTCTTTAATCAATATATTAATCACTATTTTTTTTCAATCATCATCACTAAGTAACTTCAACATTTCACTTTCCATTATGATAAAAAAATAAGTGGGAACCTGATCAGTATTAAAATTTTTGTTAGCATCTTCAAATATGATTTGCTTTATAATTAAATTAATACTATTTTTATAGTAATATTGCAGAAAAAATTGAAGTCACTGTATGTGCAATACAAACGCAGCCTCAGTTCTCTTGAAAGCTCCACTCCTGTGTCGGGAAGCACTTTGATAAAATAGGCAATTCTTGTTATAACTGTGCTTAGACAAAGGAGGCATTGCTGCTTTATGGAGGGACACTGGGAGAGAAGGGACATGCTGAAATTTAAAGAAGGAGCTTGAGGTAGGACTTGAAATAAATTGATATCCCCAAGTCCTGGTCCAGCACTATGCACATCTTGTCATCCTTTCCTGTATCAATGCCTCTTGCACCTGGGAAAACCCAACATTTGTGGCCAGGTCCAGTCCCAAGGGCTTGTGCAGAACCGAGCATTCTTCAGGTGTCTCCAGGTGCCTGCAGGAGCCTGCTGGCTGAGGGGCAGCTGCAGGAATGGCAGCAGCTCCAGGTTCCTTCACACCAGGAAGATCTCAGTGCCCTCAGTCAGCCCCTGCTGTGTCTGTGCCATTGCAAGCAAAGCTCTGGTTCCTGGGCAGGGCTGCAGCTCCCAGCTGTGCTCACTTTTCCCCGGGGTGAACTGGAGTCCTGCACAAGGCAGCACTGCCAAGCATGACTTTCATTTGTGCCACAGCTCCCGCTGCAGAGAGGGAGGGAAAGGTGTCATTAATATTCACATTGCTCTTTTCCACAGACCCATAGGGAAGGCCTTAGGGCTTCTCTCTGGAAGGTGAAAGGTTTACCATTCTCATTAGAGTGAAAAAAGGAAAAGAATGCTATTTTGGCTCAAATGGTTTTCAAAAAAAGTTACACTTAACAGGAAACTGTCAGTAGAATAAGAATTCAGGGTGCCTTTATCTTCCATAATTTTATCTTATTGTATTTGTAGACTTGGAAGGGAATTCTGGCTGTTGCGAATTGAAAGGCATTGCCCCAAACTTCAGACAGGGAGCTCAATGAGCCTTCCAAAGAAACAAACCCATGCCCACACAAAAAGCAATAAAGTTTAAAGGTTAGAATTTCTTTTCAATTTCAAGGTTGCTTTGTATCTTTGCCCTGGTATGATTGTGTTTTCCAGCTAAAAGTGTTTATTCCCCAAATACTCTACTGCTAAAGTTATGCAACCCCTGAAGCTGAGGGGCCTTTCATAGATTTAGGTCTGATGAACATGGTAAATGAACCCTGATAAATATGAAACAGAGAAGATTCTTAACAAAAAAAAAAAAAATCCCAAACAAATAAAAATGAAAAACCCCTAAAGACTTTTCTGTCCCAGTTGTTCCTGCGTTGCACTCAGCATTACAGCTGGCCCAGGCAGCATTCACAAAATTGCAGGATCTCTGCCAAAATGCAGAAAACAACAAATATTAGGAGGTGTCTCAGAAGTATTAAAAAAAAAAAGAAAAAAAAAAAGCATATTGCTCATTTGGGCTGCAGCTTGGTGAAATCTCTCCATGTCTGCTGTCAAGTGTAACCAGGCTCAGTGGAAAGCATGCTGGACACAAGGGGTTGCTGCCAGGTGTTGGGGTATAACTGATCCTTTCAGGTAGGAATGCAGCTGTGCTGACAGACTGAATTTGTCCAATTGTCATAGAGGAGGGAGCTGTTGTGTTACAATTTCCCATCCTATACTAATAATACCTAAACAACAGCTACTCACATTTGTATTCAGTCAAATACAATCAATAGACATCTGTTGGTACATGAATGACTGTACACTGGTACCTGTTTACTGCTAATTAAGCTTCATTAGTGATTAGTTTGTCTTCAGAAGGGGAAAGAAACAACCGTAATTAAGGGCTAGCATATTATGTGGTCCCATATTTTCCCTTTTCAGAACTTGCATTCTAGCAGGACCATTAGTCTGCAGTGCATTTGTCTGTATTTAAGTGTAACTACATTTCCTTGAAAAGACCATCTGTTCATAAAGACCATCTTTTTCATGCTCCCTGCAGTAAACTTTAGAGAGTGGTAGAATTAGCAAAGGGCTGTATTTAAATGAAAATATATGTGGATTGAAACTAGGTAAAGCTGTTCTGTACACAGAATAGTTCTGTGCTGGAAAGATTGTAATTATCTTCCTCCTTTACTTTTACAGAGTTATTAATCTGCACTGAATTTTGCCACCTTTGACTGAGTAATTTTGTTCTTTCTACCTACACCTGAATGGAAAGTACCAAGTGGCAAATTGAGTAGTGATTGTGGTGAAGGTGGTTTTACTTTGCAGAAAATGAAGCACTTATATTTTCATTTTGCTTGGATTGATCATAAATAGTCACATTTTAAACCCGCAATATAGAGGTCTGGATTTCACCCTACCACAGTTCCAGCAAGTTCTGCTTTTTCCCACAAATTGTCCTGTTGTAGAGTTAGGTGGTATTCAGTTTTAGAGTGGCCTGGATGAACAGCAGGTTGGTCTTCTTAAATAACAATTTCTGTTTAAAATAATCCTATACATAAACTGGGAGAGCAGACTAAACTGAGTGTTGGTGAGGCAGAACTCACCACCATAGACATTTCTATGAAAGAATGTGAAATACCCAGCAGTATTAAAAAAAACAAAAGGAAAATTTGTAAATGTAATTGTTTTCATATTGCACAAAACAGATCAAGTATTCCTGCTACTTTGGTGTAGATTATGCAAATACAGCCCTTGAAGATCTGCACAAACAGAAGACTGACAATAGAGAGCAAACAAGATAACATTCTTATCTGGAATGCAGACAAGAAGGATAAATGTTAACTCCATGAAAAAGTTAGGATAAACTTTTTTGTGTAACGGTTCATTTCTTATACAAGTAAAGTGTGTATCCTGGGCTTTCTTAGAAACCTTAGGAAAACACACAATAACTTCAACCAGAAATAATGAACTGAGCAGTGCTGAAGTACTTGAAATGTGATTATTTTTTTTCCCCAAAGATGAAAGGAAGATCTTCTCATTAGCTAATAGCTGCTTCTCATACAGTAATCAGTGTAACCATCAATGAGGGAATCCTGTGGCCATGAGTTCTATTGAAATGTCTCACAGAAGTAAATTTCTGTTCAGCAGACAAAAACAGATCTGCTTGATGGTACAACCGAGTGACACCTCTGCACCGTGGGAGTTATCAAACCTTCAATATCAATATGACCTTCTGTGTACTCTTATCAGAAGCATGTGCATCTCTTCCATGACAAGATAACTCTGTGTGGCAGAGAGGTTGCCAAACCATCTTATTGTCAGTGTTCTCCACATGCTGTTGTCTGGAGGAGCTTCACATAATGGCTGAGTCATGTAAAAATGCAAAAAGAGCTTCCATTTTATTAAGAGCTTCTCCCAATGAAAAAAATCATACCTGGGACTCTGCCTGAGGTGCAGCTCAGGGGGATGCAAGGCAGCACTGGTCCAGAAGCCCTGAGGCTGTGTTACCCCGTGGTGAACTCCAGTTAATGAACCTGGAAACCTGGGCTGGGTTCTCTCTGAATTGAGGTCCTGGGGCTTGGATCCACCCTGGCCTGCATCCCACTGTCTGGACAGACAAACAGTGAGCTCCTGTTTGTCTTCAAAAGGCTGTAGACAGACCTAAAGCTGGAGGATGAGATGTTTTCTAGTCCTGATTGACAGGAGGTGTTTTCTCCTTTCTAATCTAGAAGCATTTTCTAAGGCTTATTTTCTGAAGTGGGTTGATAAGCTATGGTAACAAAGTGTATGATAACGAGGTGCTGTGGTTCTATGTATATTAGGCAAGAGAGGAAACTTTAATCAGCATTCAGATTTCCTCCAATACCCTCTACCTTTCTGTCAGTACTATGCCAGGAATGCAAGGGAAGAAACAGTATTAGAGCCCTCGGATTTGTCCAGATTTAACATTCATGTTTTGAAGATACATAAATAGGGCAGAAAATTGAAAAATATTAGGGTTTGGTTGGTTTGTTTGATTGTTTCTTTTTACAGATGGCATAGTTGGATCAAAAGTGGAGAGCACTGGGTAATAGTCCTTAAGAAGTGCAGATGGATCTACTGAAATTACAAATGTCTGTATCTGAGTGTGCAATTTCAACACTGTGAAAAAGCTCAGGAAGTGCTAAAGTAAATTTTGCATTACAAAGATAGCAGGCCCGACTGTGGATGCTGCTGTTCAGTCTGTGCCTGCAAGGAGTGTATAAACAAGTGAGGTTTAGTAGGAATATGTCCTTGAGCTTGCTTTCAATTGCTCAGCATTACTAAAAGCCACATCCTATCTCTGACATGAATTACAAAATTCTAAATCAGCATAAAACAAACTATACTAAGCTTTGATTTCAGTTACAAAACTGTCTATTTATTTCTCTTTATGGAGCTGTTCTGCTCCCATTGTGCTGGCGATGATCTTGAGAGTGTTTTCAGCTGTGATTCTTGCTGCTGTTTGATGCCTTCTTGGTGCATCAGACTTGGAGATAACATTTGTTTAATGCCTCTGAAGTTCTGTGTCAAGTGTCTCTGCCTGCAACTACAAAATGGATTCAGTCAAAGATTGCTCCCACTTGGCTTATTGCAAGGCCCTTTTCCAGAGACCCCCTGTTTTTCTGTATCTTGCCCAAATGAGTTGCTCAGCTTACACTGCTTGTTTCATGCTGCTCAGGTGGTCCTGTGTTCTTCAGTTTGTCCATGTAACTCAGGTCTAATTTCAACAGCCTGCAGATGCCTTTTGGAACTCCCTAAATAATGGAAGCACCCTGCTTCTGTGTTCTCATTTCTGGTCATTTTTTTTTTTTAAACAGTTTTTCACAAAGTGTGGACAGCTGTTGAACTTTCACAAAAGAGAGGCAAGAGTTTGTCAGAGCTGTTGAAATGGTTCTTGTTGAAGGAGTTCCCCTCACTATTTGCACATGTTTACTAGCACTTTTTAGAGAGGTAAGAAACATAGAGGTTGTTCTGTACAAATGTGCACCAGCAGCCACCAGAGGAGCCTCCATCTAGAGCAGCTTTGCACACAGGTGAGAATTGCAATTACATGCCTCAGAAACATCTCTGCAAAATTAATCCTGTGCTCTACATATAAGCCCTCCATCATAAGCAACTAAACAAATCCTGCCCATCATTTCTGTTTTCTTTGGAGTAGTGGTGTTGCTCAGAAAATGTGTAACAGGAAAAGAAATCAATGTAATATCAATGCAATCGTTATTAGACTCAGCTTCTTAAAGCTAGCATGAGATTAACTGAAACAAATCTGAAGGCTGAAAGTTTGATGTTGGTGTCCTAAATCAAATTAAAATTGAGCTAGAATTGAGCACAGCATAAAATCTTATTTACACAACTTACATATTCTATTAAATCTTATCTCGTTAGTTTAATCTTACTTGATAGCACCTCAAAATTTCTAGTTTTAAAAAGATCCAATGTTCTTATTTAATGAATATAGCAATTAAATGTAATGCTATGTTATGATTCATGGGATCATTCCATTAGGATTTACTGTGCTAGTATACTGAATGTAAATCATTCTTGCCAAAGATGGGTGAATTATTACTGATGTGCAAAAACTACTATGTTTAAAGAAAGTTAGAACTGTAAAATTAAACTCTGAAGGATTAGGAAAAGGCAGAATTAAGGCTGTCTGTGTAGCTTTAATTTGGAAGATGAATGTGATACAGTCTTAAAGACTTGATCACAAGCTGCTACTTTATTCTGTGCACAGGGTGGACAAGATCAAGTGTTTATTTTTATCTGCATCGTTCAGTGTGAAGTTCCAGATGCCGTCCAAACTCTGCCCTGAATACAAGGTTATTAATGTCCTCTGAGCTTTCACACAGAGCCTCTCAGCAGAGTATCTGAATGTCTCTGAAGCATTAATACACACATTTTATACTTTAAGTAATGCTCATTCTCTTTGGGTGACAACTTAGCTTTAGAGCTTGATTTCTTTTGCATACTTAGCAACCTAAATGACAGATTCAGCTTATGGCTCTTAGAGACTACAGTTAAACTTGTCATTGCTCAGGATTTCTGCAGACCAGTCCAGTGTGTTTCATGTGGATGCCCAGAAGGTGACCAAGGGTGATGTGTTCTGGCTGAGGTGGCTTTCCAAGTGGTGCAAAATTGTGGCAGAGAAAAGGATAGGCTCACTTCTACAAAGTGCTGTCTGATCACCTTATCCATGGATTTATCCTTAAATAAAGCAGCCTCATGCACAATTTACTGTGCTTTCTGAAATGTGTCCCCCAGATAGAGCAAGGATCATACCAGAGAAAGCCTCACTTAACCTCAGTCTGCTGTTAGAACTCTCTCTTGAACTTTACATGATACCACACCTTTCTTGAAACAGTATTTTCATTTTTCTTGCTTTTGATTAAATGCTTTAACTGATAATTAAGCATCTATACTGTACTGCTTATCATCATATAGACTGATGAAAATTTAATTTTCCAATGTGAAGCTGGTTCAAAGCCAGTGTGGATCCTGGTAGGCAGAGTCTCCTTAATGGGCCCCTGGTGAAAACCTCTGCACTGCAGCTGTTGAACTGGATACTAAATGGCTCACAGGCTTTCTTGAAATTCTGCTCATCCCTGGTGTGAGCACCTTGAGGACCTTATACTCTGTAGGATCATCTGCACCAGTGTTCCCTCTCTGGAGGTGTCTCTAAGCACGTTGTGACCCCTGGAAATGCTCTTGTAGAGGTCTCTGTTCCAGTGCTGGTGGGCCCTGGATCTCTGTGAAAATGTGTCTCTGCTCTTTGGGAGGACAGGATCCTTTTGGCTTGCTTTCATGCCTAGCTGTGATGCAGGGCTGGTTTTGGCTAATTTCATCTATTATGCAGCTCAGGGGGAACTTAACTGACCAACACACTTTTGCTGTATTTCAACAGGCAGGGTAAGCACAGTCAAAATTTCCTTCTGCAGTCTGTAATGACTGAGGTTGGGAAAACTCCAGCATTGTATTTGAGAAGCATTGGGATTAAATGATGTCATTTAAGAACTCATTAGCCTGTCTTTCAAGTGTATGCACTTTGGGGAATAATCATCTTTCCTCTCCTCCTTTGCCTTTGAGTTGTTCGTGTGTCATATCTCTCATGCCTGGGAACTGCAGCTTTATGGCACTTTGGATTGGATAAAACCCCTTAGCTTTGAAATGTTAAATCCTTCAATTAGTTCGAGTTGAAGACTAAAGGCCAAACATTTCAAATGTGGGCACCTGAAGTCGACAGGAGCTGGAGGCATTCATCACCTTGGAAAATCAAACCAGATCATTTAGAGAGCTAAATTTAGCTGCAGATACCTTGCTTTGGCCAGCCCAGTTTAATCATTGAATCCTATAGTATTACTCTGGATCATATGTTTTTCTCTACCCTTTAGAGTTCTGCTTTCCTTTCCATGGAGGGAAAAGGCTGGAATTTATGTTTAGATATTCATGTTATAATGTCCTCCTGTCCCAGCAAGCTGCTCCCTGTGAAAAGCTCCATCCCACTCCTTGTGCTAAAATCACCTACTGGGTTCAACAGTCTAAAGCCAAAGTAGGCCCCTGAAAATTACTTAGAAAGGTCTGCATTAACCTACCAAAAACAAATATTAGTTTACATTGTCTGGGTGAACCTATGGCCTGTTTTTCTGTCATCAGCCACTGTCCCTCCAAGATGTGCTTTCTGGCTATCAACAATGCATGTCCGCTGGTCAGGATGGTCCAAAAAACATCTGTCTTTCTAAATTTTCCCTTTGAAATGTATTTGGGCTCTATGAAGACTTGCATCCTACTCATACGTTTTGACTTACTCCATACTTTTGAAGGAAAAAAGTGATCAATTGAGGGTTGTGTAATTTGGACACCTGCTTCTAACTATACACATGGAAGGAATTGATTTCTTTAACTGATTTCTTAACTGAATGAAGTAGCAGAAGGAGTATGGACAACAGTTTGCTTGTGCAAATTTAGGTGTGTAATGATGCAACTGCTGAAAGAAGTAAACCCACAAGTAAACAGAGATTTTTAGAGATTTGTATTCATAAGATGAAAAGCTTCTGAAAGAATGCAACAACTCTGGGACTAAAATGCCTTTCCATTGCCATGATCTTCTGCTTCTGCTGATTGTGAATGCTGAAAGTCTGCTCTGCTTCCCCAGAGTCCTGATAGGAAATTCATTGTCAGAACTGGAAAGGCAGAAAACTAGCAGAGACAAAACCCCAAACAAACAAAACTCTCAAACCCCCAAACAAGGAAAGGAGATTTCTTAATTATAGTTTACCCTAAGCAGATGTTAACAACTCTATTTAAACCTGTAATCTGCTGCTGGCCTCCTGTCCTCATCCATCGCGGCATTTCCCTGATCAGCTAATTCTGCCCTGATTAGCATTTCAGAAATTGAGGGGTTTTGTCAAACAGCTTCAGGAACTGCTTTGGAATATCCCCTTGGGTGGTTGGTTTTTGTGAGCTGCAGATTACAAAGGATGATTTCCCAGCCTGCTCCATTATATTTATTCTTGCTTTGATTTGACATGAGAAGGATCTGTGACATTGAGGTGCTCCTCCTTGCTGGACTTCACACAGTTTCACTGTCCCTGCTTGGATGGTCTCAGCCTTGCTCATTATCCTGCTGTCATCCCAGCATCAGCCCCTCCCTCCATGTCCTCCTTCCTTGGCAGGGCAGTCCCTGCTTCTCTGGGTGAAAAGCCTCTCTAAAGAGGCAAAGAAGAGATATGTCTTTCCTGCCTATCCTGTATCTCCCCTGTATCTCTCCTATATCTCTCCTCCCATAGCTCCTGTATCTCCTTTTCCCTCTTGTGGAGGGGCCAAGGATCTGGTTCCATGCTTGGAGAAGTAGAAAATTGAGAGTTTGTTTCCTCATAGAAATGGGGGAGGTAATTTCTTTAAGTTATTTTCAAGGTGTTAAACTGTCGCTTCCCATTAAAATTTGGGAAAAAACATTGCCTTAAAATTCTTGCTAAGTTTGGTGTAACTTAATTCATTGCTGTTTTTATTTTCTCTGTGGAGAAAGAGGGTCCTTTTCTTTTCCCGTGGTGCTTCCCCAAAGGCACCTTCTTTCCTTGGACTTGCAAATATGGACCTCTTCCTTTCTCATGCCTAAGAATATGGAATACTTCATCCCTGTCTTCATCTTCTTATGCTCTCCTTCTGCCAATACAAGAGTATTTTATGTCCCTGAATACACCATGTGCTGCTTTCCCACACCCCCTGCTAAGAGCTGCTTGTGGCAGTTCTCCTTGGAAAATATATTCTTATCACCAAAGAAGAACTTATTTTCCTAAAGTTATCCAGATTCTCTTAATATCTGTTCTTGCTCCCTCTCTCCAGCAGTAGCAAGAGGAGGTTTGTTTGCTCGACTCAGTTTGGAACAATATAGAGGTAAATGTTCCCAGCAGCTGAGTTACCAACAAAGGAGTATGTGTAGTGCTATTTTTAACTTGAAGCTTGTCTTCATTTTACTTATCTGAGATGAAGGTCCTGTGATGATAGAAGATTTTTGATAAATAGACACAGTGGGATTGATCCCAGTTTCTTTACAATTTTGGATAGATTGAACTAGAAAATAATTCCCTATGAAAAGGGCCTTGACATGTCTCTAAAATATTCAAAGAATAGCTTCTGAAGTGCCTAAACACCGTTTGGAAAAAAACATATAGGTAGAAGTTTTCATGAGAGCTTTACACAGATGAAACAGGGTTTTCAGAACTGATTGGCAATAATGCAGGTGGCTAATTTCTTTGAAGTGTGCTGAACATTGAAGTGCTTTGAAAATCTGACGTGTTGATGTCAGTTGCTGCTCGTTGCTGAGTGAGTTTAGAAATTTGGCTTTAAGTTTAGATGTTTGATGATCTGGCTTAAGAGCAATGGCTACCTAAGAAGCGAGTAAACTGATTTATTTTTGCTTTCTTTTCAGGTTAAATGCCCAAGGGAAAGCTCTTAAGTGAGCATTTCTAATTTCTTGATTTGTGATTTGAGTTTCAGAATATCACTTTGCTTGCTAGTTGTCACTTTCCACACTCTAATTTCTAACATAGAGGCTAGTTCTGTTCATGTTGTTTAGCAAACTCCTATGTAGCCGGAATGCCAATGGCATCCACTGTCTGTGAGCATGGCTTTCACTTCAGGTTCCTCCAGTGTTTAAATCTGAAGAAATTCAGGTTTATTTTTATGTTTACAACCTGAACTACAAGCTTTTGTATTTATTGCATTCTTAATCTGCTGAGATGCCAAGAGACTGCCATGATATGATTCACACAACTGGGGTTTTGCTTACTTGACTATAACAGAATGATAGCAATGAAGAGCAAGCCCATCCCTGATGCACCTCCTGGAAGCAGGGACTGTTCTGCTGAGGAGTACACAGAGCTCATTAGGAGTTTCCCTCTGTAGCTGCTGCTGCTTATTAGAGAGTCAGAACTGCTGCATCCATAGCAGCACCCCAGGAGCATTACTCTTCACCTTCTAGAAATGTGCCCTCATGTAAAAATGCTCATCTGCAGGTGCTATTCTGGCACCTGGCTGTAGGGAAGCATTGAGCTGCTGATGCTGGAGAGAGGAACAAGTAGCTGGCACCTCTAAAATTCAGGCCTTTGCTCCTGGTGAGCTGAAATAAAACCAAAGACTGCAGACTGATCTGGGGAGCTTCAGACTCTCAGAGATAACAGAAGGTTTGAGGGGAGCTTTGGATCAAGTCCAGTCTTAGCTGACCTGATTTGCTTATTCCCAGGCAGCACATATTGCTCTCTGAACATCCCTTGTTAGGAGTGCAGACTACATTTCTGGAGCAGCAGCTTCACACTGTACAACTAGCACCTTTTTTAAAATGTGTAACTGGCCTGAAAGTTAGAGTGCCCAACTCTGCTAATTACATGAAACTCTTTAATGTGATGCTGGAGGTGTTAAACAATTGTACCTGCATTAAATATGTTATGCTTATGCAAACGTGGCACACAGATTGCAAGTTCTAAAATTTATCAGGCAGACTAATTATTTAAATGTGAGCTATAGGTTACATAAATAAATAGCTCTCCCTCAGTAAATGGTAAGGTGTCATGGTGTTAACCACGTGGCTTGTAGCAGAGTAGAATTAATGTTAACACTTCTGTGGCTTTCTTTCTCTGATTACTAATTCTTTCAATGTCGGTAGATGAACTGAATTTATGAAAGTTTTGCCTGCCCTCTAGGTCCCTATTTTGTATTCCTTGTGCATTGCAGCTTGCTTTTGACTCTGGCAGCAATGTTGGATACTAAAAACCATGGATAGCTCAGGCTGCCTGCTCAGCATGTGGGATGAGGCAGATCCAGACCAAACTGGGAGCTTTACTGGGGCAAGATCTCCACTCCCCCAGCTCCTGCAACCTGGTCTTCCAGCTACAGAAGCAGCCCCATTACAATTAGCAGCATTTATATCTTAGAGCAGTGACACAGAATTGCATATATGCCAAGAAAATAGAAATCACTCTGGTAATGAATTAAGAGTTTGCCGTGATGGGCTCCTGACATTTTGCTGTTATACGTGTGCCGCAGAAAAGGTGCATTTGTGTTCACAGAGGCACAAAGTGATAATATGCTGCCTGCAACTTTTGAGAATGGTTTTTGAGTGCCGAGTTATGAAAGCTCCAGAAAATCCTATATGAGAAAAGCAGCTCTAGCTAGTCAGAGAGAGTTTCATTAAAGTTTCTTGCTGTTATTAGTTTTAAATTCACTTACGTCTCCTTCAGTTTCATTTCCGGAGGCACCTGCTCTGGTGGTTTTCTGGCAGAAACACTGCAGAGGGTGGGGAATGTTAAGTGACAGGTTGCATATTCCTCCTTGGTCTCCCAGAATTGCTTTTTTTTCCCCTCCAGTCATGCTAATTTACGAACCGCTTTCATAATGAAACTTGAGCAGGCATCCTTCCCCATCTGCCCCAATTCCCAGCCCTTTTCTGCTGCACCGGGCGAATTGCCTGATTTCGCAGAAGTGGAAACCGGGTGAGAGTTTCACACTTCACCCAAGGGGAGGCCGTGGGTCTGATCCTGCCACCTTCAAACGCTGTTCTGGCAAAGCACAGGGAAGGAGCCGAGCAATGTGCTCAGGCTCCCAGCCCAGGCAGTGCTGTGCTCTCCTGCATCGCAGGGAGCCTCTTGTCCACCCGTTTCATGGTGCATTGAGGAGGAAGATCGCGGTTCATGGCAGTCATTCAGCAGCAGTGCCTGTGTGCCGTGTCTCCGGAGGAAGCAATCGGATCAACTCCGTTAGTGCAAGGGATTAAAAGAAGCCAGATGCTCTCTTAATGGACAAACATACGGCGAAGTTGCAAACTTGGCCTTTTGGGGAAATTGAAAGCAGTTTAGTTCAGGTTCAGCTTAAAGGGTTGGGAAAGAAATTGTCTATTAGTGTCAAGCCAGGCTGGCAGCGCACCCGCGCCGAGCTCGCAGCTGCTCCGGAGCCGCCAGGCAGAGCCCCGGAGCCTGAGGGGACCGGGCCGGCGCTGTCCGCAGCTCCTCGGCCTGGCAGCCACAGCCGGAGGGTCCTGAGCACATCTGCCGAGCCCAGCCCTCAGACCGGTGCAGGCAGGGCACGTCTGTGCGATGTCAGCTCTCTGCAGTCCGAGGCAAACCCTGCAGTGCCGCTGCTCTCCCCTCTCCCTGCCAGCGCCGGGCCGGGAGCGCAGGAGGGGCAGGATCCCGTCACCTCAGCAACCTCCGGCCATCGCTTCTGCAGAACTGCGCCGGGCTTGGGCCAACCAAATCCCTTCCCAGCCCCCCGAGAAAAGGGGAAGGAGTCAGGTTGTGAGCCCGAGTTACAAGCTGCTCGCAGCTCTGATCCCAGGGCGGCAGATCAGCATTCAAGGCAGGTGGTGGAACTGTGCTGTAACCCCTCACAGGTAACCTTTGTGCTCAGTGAAAATCCAGGTTGCTCTGCTAGTCTTTTCCTAGTCCATGGAAAGGGAACAGACAATAATAGTGACTGCAGCTCCTTCTGTTTTCATTTTATTCTGTGAGCAGCCACTGGTGAATCATGAGACTGCTGTTAAGGTACAGTTTCAAGTTCTGCATAAAGTTACACTGCTAAAATTTAAATAAATTCCTTCATTACTATATATTTCCTTCTTCCCTTCCCTTCCCTTCCCTTCCCTTCCCTTCCCTTCCCTTCCCTTCCCTTCCCTTCCCTTCCCTTCCCTTCCCTTCCCTTCCCTTCCCTTCCTCCCTTTTGTTTTCGGAGCAGTTTCTATATCATCAAGGTGTTGAGCTGCCAGCACAGAGGGCCATGCAAACAAGACCAAGGCAGATGCACAAGTTTTACACAATTTAATTAAGTTGTGGGGCTTCAGAGGAATTTGGCTCCAGTTTCTGATGCTTCCATGCCCTGTCTTCTGTTCCAGTGTGGATGTTAAATCGTGCAGAAATGGACCGTGACCTAACTTTCATGCCAGCTGATCTGGCTGTAGCTGTTTTTGTGTAACTAATTTAAAAAGATTGATTGTTGGTTAATTACATTAATGAACTGAACCAACATGGGCACAGACCAGAGCTCAGCAGTCTCCTAAACAGTCATTAAGAATAGACATCTATCTTTTTACCTGCTTGTACAGCCTCCTGTTGGGTGGCAGAGTGTGTGGAATGGTAATTCTGAAGGTTAAATGACTTAGGGACGTAATCACAGACTGTTCACCTCTGCTCCCCCTGCCCATATGGCCCTGCTCGTCACAGTCAAAGTCCATTTGGACAAAGTGTCTGTTGAAAGGTCTCCAGGACAGCAAGTCTGGTGGTTTCAGCTGGCCTCCTGGCAAACACCAGCGTGTGTTACAAATCCACCAAAGCTCCCTGTTGAAAGGAATCTGTGGATTTAAACAATTTTGAAATAACTTCTCTCCCAATTAGGGTAATTCATGTTTGTCAAGGTGAAAGTGTACTAAGCAGAACAGTTCACTCTTCTCTCTAGCCAGCTCATGAATATGAAGAAAGATTGAATCAATAATACATTTCTCTAATTAAACTGGTAAGTTAAAATGATCGAGTTCTTGTTTTAGTAGGTGCTCAATGGAAGATGCATTTCTGTGTGTTTGTCAGTGTTGGCTTTGCAGCCATTCACCACAGCTAGGTGGGAGCTGTGCCAATGTTGCCTGCCACACAAGGGCTTACAACAGTACCCTAAGAAGTTAATAAAATGTTTGAGAGAAGGATATTGGCACATTTTCTAAACTTGAAAATATTACACAGTGAATAAAGACAATGGAGTGCATTTTATTTGCACTCCATTGGTGAAGTTTGGTGAAGTCTGTGGACATACTATTATACATTCTTTGCCTTTATTAGCCCACCTGTTTGCCAGATTTAGTCAAACCAGGAAGGACTTCAGCTGAAGTTAGTAAGTGTGTTGCCACTGGCTTGAGCAGAAAGAGAATGGAAGCAGGGCTGGATATTATGAAGGATGGTGAGAAAAATCCTAGTTATTTGGGAAGCCAAGAAGGACAGTACTTTTGCACTGGTAGCCCGGGGGAAGATGTTGGTCTGTAAAGGCTGTGGTCAGAATCTTCAAAGGTGTCAGTGCTGCTGCCACAGTGTTCTGCAAAGCCTGACCCAACAGCTGCTGGAACCAAGGAGTTGTTGCAGGGATTTCAGTCCCCTTTGGGTAATGTTGTAGGTGCCCTATGAAGTCTGATGATTTTCAAGGAGTCTTTTTTGTATCCCAAATTCAACACTGCATGGGGGAAGTAAGTCAAAGAAAAGTGGGATTGACCTGCAGTCATAAGCTACAGGCTGAAAATCTGCTGTCTTCATTTTCAGCTCCCTCACTGATATGTCATTGAAATGGTTTGAGGTGAGAAGGGAGGAGACTTAATGCTGAGGGGTTTTTGGAGACTGGTCCATTCCCCATGGTCCCAGAGGCTTCTGTGGACAGTTGAGGGATGAACACCTGAGTGGTTGTACAAGGGATTTCAGGCATTGGCTCATGACACCTTAAAAACACTTTAAATGAGAGGCAAAGAAGTTGTGGAATTACGCATATGCAAATAGCAATAAATTATGGTTTTATGTAAGATCTTATGTTTCAAGCTAATTGAAAGACAGAGGCCACTGCTGCAGGAGAAAAATATGAAAAGAAAACTACACTGAAACATAAAAGTGTTTCTGATCAAGTAAAATTCTGTTTCTGTTGAATGTTTTATTTTGTTCCAGTCACATAAATTACCATCTTTGAAATACTAAAACTCCCACAATCAGCTTTTTATAACAGAAAATAATTTACATTTAAAAGGTTTAACTGAAGCAGCTAAGCCTTAGTGATGAATGTGCACATTTGGCAATAAAACAGGGAAATAGCCCATGTTTTGGAACCCATGGCTGCTATATATAATTTTAATATTATAAAGAACTAAATACAGTCTAGTGAATGCTACAGGTATGCACTGAGATATTTGCTAGCTCCTGGGAAATGTATTCTTAAGGGTATAGAGTACTGACACAGAGCCTTGGAAATCTCCTTTAGCACTGATGGATTCTGTGATGAGAAGCAGCATGGCTTGAATGCATTTCATCCTCCACAGAAACTTATGAGCCTGGTCACATTGCCATCATCAGAAACCATTTCTTTCTCAGTGCAGCAGCACCTCTCTTCCATCTTGTGGTGGGCTGTCCCTGGCTGGACACTAGGTACCCACCAAAGTCACTCTGTCAATCCCCTTCCCCAACAAGACAGGGGAGAGAAAATACATCAAAAGGCTTGTAGGTAGAGATAAGGATGGGGAGAGATCAATCACCATTTGCTGTCATCAGCAAAACAGACCTGACTTGGGGAAAATAATTTAATTTATTACCAATCAAATCACAGTAGGGTAATGAAAAATAAAACCAAATCTTAAATCCACCTTTCCTTTACCCCTCCCTTCTTCTTGGGCTTGACTGCACTCCTGATTTTCCCTCCCTCCTCCCTTCCAGTGGCACGGGAGGATGGGGAATGGGGGCTGTGGTAAATTCATACTTAGCTCTGCTGCTCCTTTCCCCCACAGGGGCAGGACTCTTCATGCTGCTCCCCTGCTCCAGTGTGGAATTCCCTCTCACAGGAGACCAGAAAATCTGCTCCAGCATGGGCTTCCCATGAGATCTCAGCCTTCTTTGGGCATCCCCTGTCCCACTGTGATCCTCCATGGGCTGCAGGGGCACAGCTCCCTCTCCATGTTTTGCACCAGGAGCTGTTCCTCTGTCTGGAGCAGCTGCTGCCCCTCCTGCTCTGACCCTGGCGTCTGCAGGGCTGTTTCTCTCACATCTCACTTCTCTCTCTGGCTGCAGTTGCTTTTGCACAGAGCATTTCCCCCCTCCTCAAATCTGTTTTCCCAGAGGCCCCACCCCTGTCGTTGATGGGCTCAGCCTTGGTCGATCCATCCTGGAGCTGCAGGAATTGGCTCCCTTGGACGTGGGGGAAGCTTCTGGCAGCTCCTCACAGAAGCCACCCCTGTGGCCCCCTGCTACCAAACCCTGGCCACACAAACACAATACACATCTTCAAATAATGAAAGAGGAGACAGAGACAGTATTTTCGTTCTGCGTGAGCCTTGTCATCATCCTAGAAGAGATTGCAGCAGTTGTCTAAAAGGACCACAAAATAGCCACAGAAATTAGAGATAATGATTTCCCTCTCAGAATAACTGGTGTGTAAGGCTTGTCTTCCCCCTGTCACATACATTCCTGATTTATCTTCTCTTCCTCTCCCCCACTCCCTGCGTTAAAGGGGGAGTGGGCCATTGCTGCTATAATGCTCTTATTCCCTCCTAGAGCAGAGAAGATATATTTCAGTTTTATGCTCTCCTCAAATGTACTCAGACATATGGAAGAAATACCTTACAGGTGTTTGTATTCTTGCAGAGGCTCCAGAGAATTGAAAACTCTCTGTATTCCAACAATAATCTTTCCCTTGACCTAGTGTGCTCTATACCTCATGTGGGAGTCTGAGTCCTGCCGTTACTGGAGTCAGGGAGAAAATGGGTGGAAGTTTCAGCAAAGTGGGGATGAGACCTTGGGTGTTAATTGTGGGGCTGCAGGGCCCCATGGTGGGAGCAGCTGTGCTCGGTTTTGTGCAGAACTCGTCTCGCCCTGACCAAGCCAGACGTTCCTTGACATCTACAAGATTTGCCTGGGGGACTTGGTCCTTCCTCTTATTAATATCAGAAAGTAAATTAGCTTTATGTTGCCCTTCATATCAGACCTTTCAGGGGTCTCCTATCCTTTTAATTTAGCCTGGGTCTCTGAGGGAAAATCCCAGTGAAAACACACCGGTGTGGTGATTAGTAAGCACATTTTATATAATTACAGTGTTGGCATCTCAGGGGGGAAATGAAAGTTTGTGCTGTCCCTTTAACAGGACAATTTGATAATCCTCTTAGCATTTTCTCTTTTGGCTGATAATATTTCACACAATTTTACTTTGTAAAATATTCCTAAAGGGAGGCTTAAGCAATAATGCACAGATTATGGAAATGACTCTCATTAAATATAGGCAGAGACTTCAGCAAAGCCATGAACTGCTTCGAAACATGTAACCCCCATTAGGAGCTTCATTTAAATGTTTATTCACAGAGCAGTAAATGTTTATTATAGAACATTTTATTGAAACGTAAATTAAAGAACCCTAATTATACATATCACAAGTATTCAAACAATATGCATTTATCAAGACTTAACTAAAGATCAGAGGTGGAGGAAATGCAGTTGTGCTTTCATTTGCATCTCAGCAACACCAAATTTGCACAAAAATACCTGGGCAAAGTGACCCTGATGGAAGGCACAGGGTCTCAAGGCAGGCACTCTCCAGCTATCCCTGAGGATGTGTCACCTTCCAAAGTAACTTCAGAGGCACCTTCTCAGGTCATTCCCATCTGTAAAACAGGCTGGGGACTGCCAGGGTTTCGGGTTTTTTTGCAGAGTAATTGTTGCTGCTCCTGCAGGTCTGCCCATCCTTCCTGCGAGTGCTGTAGGGGAGATGGACAATGAGTGAAGGCAGGTGATGGTCCTTGGCCTGACCTTCCCACCACCATGCATGGTCCTTCATTCCTAGACTTGCAGAGCAGCTTAGAGGTCAGGAAATACAAGTTCAAACAAACAATCAACCTTTATTTCCAATCAGTTTATCCATTTGCTGCCTTTCAGAGGATGTCCTAAGAGATGTTCAAAGAGATGTACATTTGGATCACCACTTCCAACAAGCAGGCTTATTACCCTCATTATTGTGCCAGTTTTCTTGGGTTTGGGGCTGAAGGGGAGAGGTTGGCCCTTCTTTTGCAAATGCTGAACTTGCCTTTAGCCATGGAAGTTATAACTGCAGATATCAAGTGGGTTAAAAAATTTTTTCTGTGCTTGTTTTTATGAGGTCTACATCCCTTTTCTAGCTCACCCACAGCTCATTTCTTTAAACTTCCTAGCAGTTGACATATGCATTATTTATTGAGAATGCTGAATCTGCACATTTCTGAACGTACACATTTAAAGATGTATTCTGCTGCAAGTCCCCCACTTGGTTTGGCTTCTTAGACATTTGCAAATTCTCTTAGTTTTGTTGCTTTCCAAAGTACATGCTTTCTGTGCTGAGCAAGTATCTTGATAATCACTCTTCCAGAGGCAAATCCATGGCATGGGTGTTGGTAGAGATCATTGCAAAGCTTTATTTTTCCTCCTAAGGATGTGTGTACCGCACAGTGTGATGCAGATTTACACAAAGGGCCCTCACGCTCCAGCTTGGTAGCACATGGACAGCCTGTGTGACCTTCTCTCCCAAGACTTGTTCCAGTTTCTTGTTTTCCTTCTTTGCAGTCTCTTTCTAAGCAACGTTTTTGATTCACAAAATTTTGATCACTGCCTTCATTCTATCAACAGCTTCAACCTTCTGTGTATTCCAGTGGCTTTTCCAGCCCATCCTCACATCTGTCTCTGCTGTTTCCCCTGCTGCTGCCCTGGGCTTTGAGACAGGCATGGATTTCCCTGTCCTTCCCTTGCAAGCATCAGTCTGCTCCCCTGCACGTCCTGCTTTCGAGCCTGGCAGTCTGTGCCTCTCCTTTCCATCTGTACCATGTTCCTATGCTCCTCAAGACAGCAGAAAAGCAAACCTCGGTTTTGTGCTTAAATAAACCAGAGCCAGAGGTCCTCCAGGGGTGTGTCAGGCCATGCAGCCCCCCTGGATTTGGAGCAATCCTCACCTCCAGCACGGCAGAGCTGCCAGCTGGGGAGGAGATGCCAAGGGCCTGCATCTGTGCAGCCTCGTGCTCAAGGCTTTAGTAAAGCTGGGAAAGTAAGCACTGATTCCTAGAAATGGGGCAGTTTTGCAGGAAAGGAATGGTTTCAAGCAGTTTCTTGTCATGTTTTATTATTTTATGAAAATTAGCTCCTTTAAAGTGGTCTGTCTTTGAGTAATTTAGAACTCCTGAAATGAGGAAAAAAAAACAGTACTAATGCAGGCAATAATTTTAAAGGCTGTTAAAACTGAGTGTTTTAGTTGTCCAAAACTCTTTTCCTAATATTGAATAGGACTTTTTAAAAATTTTTATATTTGTTTCTCCATCTCAAACCAATTCAGGACTTAGAAAAACATCAAGAACTCGTAAATACTCACTGAATAGAACTCTTCTCCCACAAAGATGTCTCTGCCAGGACTTGCAGGTCAAGGGCCCTGGAAGTGAGTTTGCAGTGCCTAGAAAGAGCAGTTGTACCAGGTGTGCCTGTGGCTGGTGGCATGCTGGATTTTCAGGGGCAGCAGAGGGAGAGCTTCCTGCTAATGAGCTGTGGATATACAGGCAGGGCTTTCCACGGAATAACTTTGTAACAGGGACAATTGAGCAGTTAATCAAGAATAGCAAACAAGGGCTCCATGGAAGCCCAGTTTACAGAGAGGACAAAATTGCCCTATTTTTCATGTGGCTATCTCTGTATTATGGTTGATTTTCTTTATCGCCCACTAACAGTCTTACTTGGAGGATGGTTATTAGTTTGGAATTTCTGCAGTTAATCTGGTAGTTTAGAAGAAGCATTATCACAGCCTCCCATAGGAAGCCCCTGTCTCTGTAATGGACAGGGCATTTTACACATGAGGTCTTATCTGGGAGCCACCATCCCTTTTCCCTGTGAACTGGCTGGTGAGTGTCTCCTGGCCAGCTGGTCTTGCTGCCTGGAGCTGCTGATTCCCTTCCAGCCTTTCCTCCTGCCTGGCCACAACCACAGCAGGTCATGGGTTTTCCTGTCCTGCTGCACCATGAGACCATGGAAACCCACAGCTGCCAAGCTTTGACGTAGAAAAAAATGAAAAGTAACAAGAGGAAGGATGAAAGTGCTGAAAGGCATCTGGTTTTGCTGCATGAAGGCACAGGTCAGCCATGTTCTGCTTTTGCAGATGTGGGGGGAACAGCCCTTCCTCTGCCGAGATTTTGGCAGCCCCCCCATCCTCAGGGTTGCATGACCCTTTGCCAGCTTTTTCGTATTCATGCTGTAAGAATATTTATTGCTAACAGACCCTGGGTGCTGAGCAGCTCATGGACAGACCACTATCTCCCTTTCAACAGGAAGCTGAGCTCTGTTGCTCTGCTAACCAGCACAGCAGCTGAGTGAACACAGCATCATGTCCATGAATTATTGCAAGCAACACCCATGTCCTCCCCAGTGGTGGGTGGAAGGGTCAGCTTCTCTTCACTATTCTAGTCTACCTGGGAAATCTCTTTCAGTGTCTATTTTTGTCTAGTATTTTCACTTTGAATGCAGTGCAGTGGTGACACATTTGTTATTTGACCATAATTCAGTATATAAAACCAGCCGTAACCAGGAACATTGCATTCTGCATGGCCTTGAGTGCTGAAGTAAAATTCACCTGACTTGAATGCTTGTTTCTCCAACAACACAAGCTCCAGGTCTTTTGGCTGAGAGTTTCCAGGCATTTTGCAGCCCTGGTTCACTGGAGAGCAGCTTTAGTGGTGTAATCCCACAAATGCCTGTGATGCGGCCAGACTTTGGCAGTGGAGGGATGAGGGTGCTCCAGAGTGCCCATGAGCAGCCCCGTGCTCCCACAGTCCTGACTGGAATGCCATGGAGCTCATCAGAGCATCCTCTTGCTGCAGTAGGAGGCCAGAGGCATCACACCCTGGCTCTGGCTCATTAGTTCCCCGTGGCACTGCAGATCTGTTCCTTGCAGTACATTTTCTGATGCTCTTGTCATTCTGGGTATAAATGTCTTGAAGAAACTTCTCTCTCTTGCATCACCTGATAATTCTCACCACTAGAAGTTTCTCAAACTGAGATTTTATTTACATTGCAAAGCAGGGAGAGCTGCAGTCCCTACCCTTAGCAAACTGTCAGTCTAATAATTTTAATTTTGAAGGTCCTATAAAATCCAGCTCCCACAGCCTCCTTCCAGCTACTGCTGTTCTAAATATCCCTGACTGGAAATGTTGCCCCTAGTTTCAGGAGCAGCTAGCAGGGCTCAGGCATCTTTAACTCACACAGTGACCCCCACCTGGGGACTTCTGCTGCATCCTCACATTGTCACTGTTGTCACACCCAGTGTGGCAGTGTCCTGCTTCCTCCATCAGTGCCTGAGGAGCAGGGGATGGACCTAAGCAATGCAAGTGTGTGCCTGCATTTTTCTGCCCTGCTGTGGGTGATATTGATTGGTCCATTAATGTAAATGTCTTGGCTGTTGTGTGTTGCTTTCCTTGCTTATTAATCAAAATCATGCAAAATGAGGGGAAAGCAATTTTTTTTAGGAAAAAAATGAAATACCATCAACAGTGACTGATTACAGCCTGCTGGAATGTGATGGGCCTGTCTGCCACCCACCAGGCATGAGGCTCCCCACAATACCTAGGGAAAACAATTAAAATGCTTTATTTTGACAATTTTGGTCAATGTTTAGATGTTTTCTGTTCAAAAAGTGTTTTGATGGAAGATTTGCCTAAATCTGTTTGTTTGGTTAAAAAAAAAAAGTCATCCCAGTGTTTTGTTTGCATCTGATGTATTTCAGTCAATTGCAAATGGGTTTTTTTTATGTGCATGTTTTTGTTTTGCTTGGAAAAACAAATGAAAGGAAACAACTTTAATTTGTGGGCACCTCGAAGTTATTTTTGCTACTGCCATTTCGGGAGACTTCTCTGTAGCCAGCAATGGATGCAAAACACTGAGACATAAACAAAACATTTGGGATGTGAATATTCCCACTGAACCAACTCACAGGTTGGAAATTGAGCTGGTGCTTATGTGCCTTGGTGGATTGAGGCTTTAGCAGTAACAAATAGTACTAAGGTGTAAAAATGATCAATTAAAGATCTCCTAATGAATTAAAGTATCAGCCACTCTGAGCTGAGAAGGGTAGAAGCTGAAAGGCAGATTAGAGAAGGTGTGAAATTTCCCTGTTTGGTGTTTCTGACTGCGTGGTAGCCACAGCTCTGCATTGCTTGTATTTCTTGGTAAAACTGAAGAGAAGGGAAATATGTGAGGCACTGCTGCTGATCCTGTTTGTTTTTGTTATACAAACAGTGGGGAGAATCCAGATATTTATTTCTTTCCCATACAAAGAACTAAAAAAAAAAAAAAAAAAAAAAAAAAAAAAACCAAGAAAAAAACCCAAAAACAAACCAAAAATGGATGACTGGAAAAAATTACTCCCTTTAAATTGTGTTGTTACCTCAAACCTTGGGAATATTCATTTGTTTTGTGATACAGTTGATGGATTCTGCTGTGCAGCCTGGCAGTGTGTGAGAACATAATGCATGTAGTAAAGGTGAGTAACCCCTGAGAACATCCCCACCGATGCCAAGTGGCCCATATGCTGTCATAAACACTTTTTATTCTTTTTTTTTTTCCACGCTGATCATAAGAGCCCATTTTGGGTAGAAGATCACATTAGGCTCATTCATTACCTGCTGTGCTGGTCTGTGCATCTGCAGTGCAGCATCTCTGCACTGAGCTCTGGACTCATCCCTGCGTGTTTTCTGATATTCCAAATCGTCTGTCACGGGTATACACAGATCTTCTCCTGTGTGAGTCCTGGAGCAATGTGCACCAGAGATAAAAATTATACTTAAAGGTGGCTATACTTCTGGGGGATATGGTTGTTGATAGCTGATGTTAGGTTTTATATGTATTGTCAAGAGAAATTCCTGCAAATTGATACTTGTAGCAAAACTATCAGTTCTTGTAGCAGAAGAGAAGGAAACTGACTGGCAGATGAACTGGCTCTATTCTTATGAATAAATTTAAAATCTAATGAGAACAACAGGTGTGAGACAGTAGTGAAATTTTACAGTATCCCTGCAAACTTTAATCTACACTTTTATTTTTCTTGAAGGTCTGTCCAAAAGCGAAATTCCAGGCCTAGGGCTACTGAAGACTGTCTTTAAAGTTGCTTTGTGATTTTGAGCAATACATCATACGAGCAGTGATGTTCAGATGATACATTGCACTAATACATCACAGGAGCACTTTTGCTCTTATGATATATTAGTATAATACACTATCAGAACACTATCACTGATATATTACTCAAAAACACAGTTTCTGACCCTCAAGATTCACCCTCATCTCTAGTCTGAATACACTGAAAGCTGTGGATAATGATAAGAATAAGAAATCACATATTCGGTTTCTCTAGGGTAAAGCTGAGGAAGAAAAATGCTGTGGTATTTGGAATATTTCATTAACTGAAACATCCTTGTGTTTTCATTTTATTCACTGAGCAAATGTTATTATGGATAGAAGCTAACACAATATAGGTGTGTTTGAATTTTCTTACAAATAGCCTAAGAAAACCTTTTTTGATTTCATATTTCATTATAGACTTAAGCCATGTTTTGAGAATGTTTCCACGAGGTGCAGGAGGTTCAGCTGATTTCTACCTCATCAAATTGAATCAGGTGCAAGCTATCTAAATTCTTTGCAAACCATTCAGTGCCGTTTCTGATGCAGGCATTTTTTTTAAAGGATTTAGGCACGATCTAAAAAGCTCTGAAGATGCATAAATGTGGTCTATCACTCAGATTATTTGCTGCCTCTCCTCACTGAGTTGTTGGGGTTTTTTTTGCAGAAGAATTATTCTCAGTTATTGTTTTTCTTTACTCAAGAGTGAAAGACCAAGGGGAAAAGTGAAAGGAATGTATTGCAATGTTGTTAGTAGCTGAACTTACTGCAGAAAAGTATTTTTCCCAGTAGAGTTTGGGTCTTAAGGACTTTGCATTACCCTTCCTTTATGGTATGAAGAGAGTGTCAGAAAAAAAAGGTAATAGTAATGACTCAACACTAAGGTGCCATTTGTGTTCTTGCCCATAATTTTGTTTGTTTTCCCCAGATCACATCAGCATTTTTGACAAAAACACATCACCGTTCACCTCCTTCCAAACTGGGTAACCCAAAGCTGCCTGTGCAGCTCAGTCCTCACCTCTGCTACCCTGTGGGCAATGGCCCTGTGCCAGGAGAGGGACACACTCCAGGCTCTTCCAAACTGGGCTCATAATCCTTGTGCCTCACAGGTTTAGGGCCACCTGGCACTCTGTCCCTGCAAGTGTGTCCCCAGCATGTCTTGTGCCCCACAGGTTTCAGTTTGTTGTATTTGGGCTACAGCCTCCAGGGAGGAAAGGAAGCATTAAAGTCTTTTTACCCTTGTGAGAGGCACTGTCCTCTTCTGCCCACGTGCTGACCATGGTGTGGCAGCTGCTGCTCTGTCCCCAGACAGGGAGCCCTGAGCCCAGGCTGCCCACACAAGCTCTCCCCCACATCCCATCTCCAGCACCTTCTTATTCCCCTCTGTTCCAAAGCCTCAACACTCAGCTCCAAGGGACATTGTTATTTCAAAGCTGTGGCTAAATATGTCTCTGACTGACGACTATGAATAATTCCAGAGAGCCCCTAAACTTCCAGGCATTTCACTCTGAAGCTCATATAATACACCAGGGCTGCTCTCTCATGTTTTTCATCTTTTATATTCTCCAAAGAGTTGAGATACAGTTATGGAACAGGTTAATGTATTTTCCTCTGAATATAATGCTGTGGGAGCCTCTGCATGGTTACTTGTGTGTGTTGAGAATAATGCTGACAGTTCAGAAAAAAAAAGTCATGAACTTGATAATCACTATTATTTTGTTTCACGTTTTCAGCATGTTCATGTCCACGTGCTGCCAAGGAGGGCTGGAGACTTCAGCAGGAATGATGATGTCTACGAGGAAGTAAGAGTTACTTACACTCCATTTCTTCTTCAGAGTTGATTTTGCTGTTAGTAAATTGCTTTAATGGCCCAGGCCCTCCCATGGGTGGAGGGATGGGATCCCTGCATTTTTATTGCTTGCAAAGATCCTGTGACAGCACCAAGATCTATACTGAGATTTCCTCGTGAGCTCCCTCTCTGAGGGAGGATACAGTTGACACCTTTGGTACTTCAGTCTGTCACTGCACACAGGATGCATCTCTACAAATAATTGTGGTCTCTTATTTTGAGGGCACAGGGAAAAAGGGTGACCACATGTTCAGCCTGGCAAGCAGGGAGGGTGTCCTACACCAGCTGCTTGCCTGGGGTGCCAAACCTCCCCCTTCTAACCAGAGAAAACACAGGCAGCTTGTTACAGCTCAATCACAAATTGCCTTCTGGCCTGATTTTTGTAGGGCTCTGCTCAGCTCTGGGCACATCACATTGTAGCCCCAAAGATGGAAATTAAAGAGCAACTCTGCATATAGATGGGATATCTGCATGTGTGCAGATTGTGCAGCAGAGCTCGGCTCATGAGCTGTTCCAGTGTGACTGAATCACTGGCTTTTGTTTAAATGAACAATTGTACTGGCATTAACAAAAAGTTTTCCCCAGTTTGACAGCTGTCATAATGATTCTATGAGAAAGTCTCACTATTGTTAAATTTACAGCTTGTTCTTGGTGGGTTTGGTAGGATCCTCTATCTGAAATATGACATCTCCTTCTCTTTCTGAAAGTAATTAATATAAACTTGTTCAGTGCTACTGCAACACCATCTGCTTGAAAGAGACGTCGTGACATTTTCTGCTTTTGTATTTTTTCCTTTGTGATATCTACATGACGACAAGTCCCCACTCACAAAAAAATGGTGGAGTGTTTTAAAGTTTTTCAATTACTTAAATATGCAAAAATGGAGAAGAAAGCATGTTACTGACAAGTTGTATGAAATGTAGTGCCTGAAAACTCCACTAGGTAAGGGTAAAAGCTTAATGAGACTGCTGAGCAAGGAGCTCCAATGGAAGTAAATGATGGCAATCCTTGCTGGTGTGGTGGTTAAAAGCAGTGTAATGAGACAAAAGTTAACACCAAAAGGGTTTTCAGGCGCTGGAAAAGGCTGTTCAGGGAAGTGGTGCAGTCACCATCCCTGGAGGTGTTTAAAAGATGTGTAGATGAGGCTCTCAGGGAGGTGGGTTACTGATGGGCTTGGCAGTGCTGGGTTGATGGCTGGATTCAGTGACCTTACAGGTGTTTTCCACCTAAATGATTGTATGGTTCTATGATCTTTTCCTTTTCACTTGTGTTAACAGATTTCAGATGCTGCATCAACCCATCAAATCTCTTTTTATTTTGTCATATTTAAAATTCCATTTGCTTCTTTTTTAACACAATTATTCCTCCCTTGCTATAGCTAAACAGAAACAGGCAAAACTCTGATGAACTAGACTATATATTTAGTGTTGGTAGATGCAAAAGGGTGGCAAATTGGGGAAGAATTTCTTTTTTTTTTTTTTTTGTCATTTCCAATTACAGCAATTGTAGGTGTTGCTTTTAGCAAACAGGAAGCATAAATATTTAGACATAGATGTGATAATATATCTTTTAGCAGAAGAATGTATAGCCTCAGAGTCTAACTAGCTATTCTTGAACACCACAGAGCTAACGTGCTTTTGTACAGACTGTAGCTGAAGAAAGATATATTTTTTTTATGATGCCAGGGAAACAAAAAGACATTTGCTGCTATAAAAAGTTTGGTGCTGAGTTCTATCACTGTCTGGATTGAGGATGGAGGGACTTAAGCAATTTGCTATCACAGGTGAATAAAGCTATTTTGAAAAATGAAAAAGGGACAAATTATTTAAAATACAGCTGACTTTGGAGATAATTTGGAGCTTATGTCAGTACAGCAAAAACATTTTGATTTAATGCATCTCTGTGTGATGTCAGCAAGTCATATCCTTTTGACAAGAAGATACTTTAAAAGATTTAGGAAGATATGTAGATCATGGTGGGGCAACAGGCTGGAAATCAACAAGAGATAAAGTACCATTAGGTGAGATGTGGGAGCTGGAGAGAGCTTTAAATCTATTTTTCATGAAATTTGTACTTTAAAAATCAAAAACCCGTTCGTAAACACTTCATTTCCATGTATTTGAGTGATAGATGGTGTTGTAGTTTAGGCAGCAAAGACCACCTTCCAAAATCATTCCAACAGCCTTTTCCTTGTAAAATGTGCCATGGAGGCTGATCAGCCTCTCTCAAACTCTCTGTGCAATTGTAAAGCACACCGAGGATAAATTGTGCATATTGCAGTGCCTGGGTTAGCTACCACAGCCAAAGGTTTAACAGCAATTGGGAGCAATTTTCACAGGCTCTAGGTCTCAGCTCTGGCTCAACATGGCTTTTGCAAACCCCTTTCTATCTGTAAGTGCCTTTGAGCTCTCCAAGCTCTGCAGTTGTCATCTGTATATGCTCAGCAGATTGGTGATAAATCCCACTGCTCTTAGTGTCTGACAGTGAAAGGAATGCCCAGATGCTGAGACATCACTCCTCTCAGGAGCCTTCTAGAACTGAGACAGCCAGAAAACGCTTGCAGTCTCTCACTGTGAGCTTAATTTCTCCCATTCAGTTTTGGAGTGACCACTCACCTGATGGAAAAGAGAGAAGAAAGCACATAGGTTGTTCCCTGCTTAGTCTGTTTGCTGGGCTCGGAGGCCTTCAGGCTTTTGGCTCAGAAGCTCTTACACAGCCCTGTCTAAAGCAGCTTTTAAGTGTAAAGAGTATAATTAAGGGTAAGGTGTTTCTTAGCACTTGTATTTTAATCAGGTATCTGATGGACACAAATGTCTGCTGATTTCTGGATATATTTTTAGAACTGTGGTAGTGGAAAATTAATTGTAGAAGGAATAAAACAGGGGCTGACACTTATTTCACAGCATCTTCTCTAAGGCACTCCTTGGTAGAATCTGTCACTTAATATTTTAGGGTTTTTTTACCTCAGTGCATATGAAAGAAGTCACTGTATGATTTTTCCAAGATAAAAAGAGAATAACTAATAGTAAAAAAAAAAAAAAAAACTTCATTTAATATTTTAGATGTATTTCCTCTGCATCTTTGCAGGGCTATTTCTTGAAAGGGTATTTCCTGGGAAGTGTTAGTCATCCACTGTCTGGGCTCACTGTAGTGGAAAGCTAAAGCTATAGTTTATCAGTTCTTACATTTCTCTGCAATTATTTGAAGCCTAATCCTGCAAGTGTGTGCATGCCAAAGTTAAATTGGTCTTACAGGATTTTTTATAGGATCAGGTCCTTCATCTTTTACTATTGCTAGATTACTTTTCTCATCTTCATCTTGAGTAGTTCTTATTCATTGATTCTTTATTTCTTGGACAGCAGAACAATAGCAGCTAAATATTAGGAAAACCTTCCATTAGAATAACTCTTTATACCTCTGTATTTTCTGTTTGGTTTGAAAGAGATTTAATTTCACATTTATTAATCAAGCAACTTAAAAGCGTCTTATGAAGTAGTTGCTTGCCTTGAAGTAGATGAGTTCTTTGCTATTATAAGGGCATGTCACAGTGACTGATAAGAATTTGGTATGAAAGAACATCTTTACTGTAGAACAGCCCCCAGTGTTGTTGCAGTCAGCACAAGTACTGCAGTTGTTGGAGGTCATTGTGCCCAAGACATTCAGGAACATTATCCTGAAAAGTCTTGGCACTTCCAGGCATCTGTGGGCAGCCCTCATTCAGTGGGTGTTTGAAAAGTCCATAGCACAGCCTGTCCCTGGTCTCCACTGAGTGCTTAGCCATTACTGCAATATAAATAACATTCATCATCCTTTAGGCTGGCAGGTAATAGCTGTACTGGGCCAGAGACGATGGGGCTCTCTCAGAAAGGAAGACTCAATCAAAACTCTGCGCTCCTGTTATGAGCGCTGACCTCAATAAGTTAATTTTGAGGCTGACAGACTTGGATGGGTAAGGGCAGCCTGGCCTCTCAGTGAAACCCTGAGCATCCCTGACATGCTGAGGTGAGTTTACACCCCTATTCCTCCCTAAATTCTGTGTTTCACTTGGTGCCTGCAGCCTCCTGTAAGAGATGCAGCTGCCACAGCAATGCACATCCAGGGCTGTGCACACAGGGCAAAGAGTGCCCAGCCCCTCACCAGCCTTGCTCTCATGCCCTCCTCGTTTAATTGCCTGTCTGCAGTTCCCAGCCTAGACTGGAAAGCACTGAAAAAGGGGAAAAGTGTGAAAGAGAGAGGTTAACCCAAACCCCTGCGTCTCCATCCTCCTCTGCCTGCATCATGGATCTCTTCTAATGAACCTGAGTGAAACTTCCTACTGTGAGCTCCTCAGTAATTTATGAAATTTTGTAAAAAGACAGCAAAAGAATTTGCTTCATGCTATCCTCCTTCCCCTCTGGCATTCAGGCAAGCAGTGAGAGACTCACTTAGGAAAAGATACTTTGACTTAGTGATCTCATTCAGCACATTATGCTAAATCATTGCAGCAAGAATACCTATTAGTAATCATTTCCAGTTCCAGGAAGGATGAAGGAGGAGGCATTTTGGCATATGAGTCAAGAACCTGCTGGGCTGTTTCTTCAGGCTGGCAAAACAGGGGAACTGTGGTGAATTCAGAAGTTTAGTCAAACAAGCCTGAAGTTTAATTCTCCCTGAATGGCTTTGACTGTGACATGCCATCACTCCGAGCTGCAGACAGCATCCTGCCTGCTGCTGGGCACTGAGCCTGGCACAGGGCTGGAAACCTGCACAGCTGCACTGAGCTGCTTGAAGGGCTTAAAGGTAAGGTATGAAGTAAAAAGATAAATAAGCCCTCATCCAGGTCTGTGAGACAAAATGGAAAGATGCCCAACAGCTCCTGTGAGCATCAGATTGAACTATTCATGAAAATTAATGGCATGCAGAGCTAATAGGCTGTTCCTTGGCCTCAGAATGATATTGTACCTTCTGGGAACATATTGTAGCCTGCTGAGAGATCAGTCTGCTGTGTCTGAACTCCCCTGGGGCCAGACCCTGCTCTCTCTGCACCCTGCATGGTTAAACCACAGAAAAGGACAGAAGCAGCACAGAATCTAAGTAGTTTTGTGGGGTGTTTTTTAAAGCTCTGGTTTTCCCAGGTACAAGTTTATTTCCTAATCTCCTGATGCAGCAGCAAATAAATTCTTCCCAGTAGGCTTCAGATTTTACCCTGGTCTTGCCAATGCTGCTTTTTCTAACTGCAAGCATCAGAGGAGGTTCTCCTAGCCAAGGAGTATGAGCCTTTCCCAGTTGATTCCCGAGTCTTGTGATATTTCAGTGGCTCCAGCAGGGCAGGGCACATGAACTGTGTGTGAATATTTCCAGCTGAGAGTATTGCAATAGAACCTAGAATTGTGCCAGTAATTATGGTTCTGAACTCATAGATAGATGGACAAAAAATCATTTTTAATTAACCTGAAACAGTGTTTTTTTCCCATCAAATGAATTTCCTTTTTGATTTAAACAGGATAATTTATTTTCTGGACCATAATATTTTGTCTGATTAGGACTGGAAATCCCTGGATAATGCTGGCATGCCCTGCAAGCTTATTTCATGTCCTCAACCTACATGAGGCAAAACTGATAAATTTGTCAGTAAGGCCCAGTATCAATCCTGGGAGACATCCTAGGGTCACATTTATCTCCCTAGATGAAAACCCCACTGTTTATGGTATTTTCTGCCCTTCCCAGCCCTGTGAGGTATTTCTTAATTTGACACCTGAAATCTCTGAGACCTTCCTCTATGCTGTCTGTGTCACTGCACTTACTTTAAGATAGCAGAATATCATAATCTGATCTGATTAAGAGCCATTTCATTCATTGTGATATCTTTCATAGGATCTAGAGAAACGGAAACAGCTCAGCTATAGAAAGGAATTAGAAGTGGTTGAAGGTTTTCCCACTAAGGCAGCCATCCCTCATGATCACACACATGCCCTTTACACCTAGGCTTTGTCTGGAAGGCAATGTGCATTTGGCATTTTGCACACTGTGGATCAGCCTCATTGCCCTCTACTCTGTCTCTCTCTCTGTATTCCATCACTGCTCTTGATGCTTCTTACCCTTTCCTGCCTCAGGGATTTTACAATCATTGTCCTCCCAGGTTAAAAGATATTGGCTGCCAGGATCCACTTACATTTCATCTATAATCTAGTATATGCAGATTTTTGTGACCATTGCAAAGGATCTCTTGGCTCCTTGTGTAGGATGTTTGTTGTGTTTAGCTCATGGAGTATTTGCTCTTCTGTGTCCTTGATGGTACTTCACTGGCAAGTGACTTTGTGACAAAAAACCTCCAACCAAGGACAACTTGCTGATAAGAAGATTAAAGTGAACATGGTCTCTGAGGCCTGATCATGCTGTCAGTGCTTAGACTTGCTCAGATGCTTCCTGTGTATTCCCAGCCCTGAGGTAAAACTGTCTTCAGATCTCTGCTTATCCTTTGAGGCAGTGTAGGATGAACTCATTCTGGTGGGAAGAACATGCCCCATCGGTGTCCTAGGTACTCATCTTTTTGGAATTGATGATATGGAAAGCAAACAAACCTATCAGGGAGCTGCCATTTTCTAAAGAGGGATTTTTCTTTGCCAAATTAAAATGCTGCCTTAAGCTTCAAATGAAATGCTGCCCTGTTCTTGTTAAGGTTCAGGATATTGAAGCAAGTAGTTGGTAAGCACAAACCAAATCACACCAAAATCCAGGGCAGACCTGGCAAGGGATTAAGGCCAGGAGAGAAGAGAAGCTGATGGTAAAATAAGGATAGAATGAGAATGGATTTTAGCTTTTGTTGCAGTGGTTTTGCTAGGTAACCACAGACCTGTTGCCATACTGGGGGCTAAGAAAGTGTTATTTCCATTTGAGAAAGGAAATTTCAATAATACATTGCAGAAGAGTGAGAATTTAGTTTAAAAGAGTGTTAGCATAATTGTGCACAATTTGGTTTTATTTAAATACATTAAGCACCATTGTTTCTTTTGCATGTTAAGGATTGACTTTGGTGCTAGGTTGCAGCAGTTTTCCTTAATCGCTTTAGTCCTTGGCCTTAAGAAAATGAATACTTTAAATTCACACTTGTTAAGTACACTGCTAATAAAGAAGAGGCTTTAGCAATCTTTGGTGGGCCCAAATTATATGTAAAAAAAAAAAAAAAGAGAAAGCAAAGAGAGAAAAAAAAGAAAGAGGGAGAAGCTAATCACCAACCATTCTGTTAATGCTTATTTTAATCATCTTGCCTGCCCTTGCTGGCAGACAGAGCCATTTGGCTGCAGAGGCAGGAGGCAGCGATCGCCTCAAATGGCACTGATGTTGAGAATTGGGCCCAGGAGGACAATCTGACTTGTCAGTTTATATAGACATAAAGCTTCATTGTTGTGCACAGACACAACTAGCTTTTTAAAAGCCTATTTCCCTCCTGATGATGTGAGAATCTGCTCCCCTCTCTCCTACTGTTCTCCAGCCCTCAGATTTATTAGATAGTGTTTGTAGCCCTGCTCAGTGTTTCTGTGGTGCCACAGGGGCAGGTGGGGACCAGCAGTGCCACAAGCAGACCACAGTGACCAAATGCCCAGCTCTGAACCCCAGGGACCTGTGGGGGCTGGGGGAGTAAAGAGCTGTGACTGCACACTGGGCAATGCCTCCTCAGAGAGTTTTAACATACTGATATCCCCGATGGAATATTCTCTGTGGGATTAAGTGTGTGTTTTAAAAAGCACGGGATGCTCAGAAGAGAGGAGCTAACAGCATTTCCTTGGGGGCCAGAAGCAAAACATCTCCAAAATTCAATTAATTACCAGAAACGTATGATCTGTTTTCAAAACCAGCTCATGCTGCTATTTTGCATGTGCAGGAAACTTTTATCTTTCTGACAACTGAGAGTTGCAGCTAGCAAAATGAGCTTACAACTTCTTCTGGCTGCCTGTGCCTCCCTGTGCTGCAGGGAGCCCCTGGAAGGGTTTCAAGTAGCACAGTGCAGCATTTTTCCCATTTCAGCTTTTGTGTCCTGCAAATTGGAGAAAGTGACAACTGGTGCCCACATCAAGCAGTGGAATTTACTGCTCCAAGGAAAAGAAAGCTTCAAAATCCCGCTTGGCTGAGTTACAACCCAATTATAGCTATCCGAGCACAGGTATTCCAAAAAACAGGGAAGTAAGGCAGCCTTTGTCCCACTTTGCCCAGATAGCTGGAGCATTGTGTATGAGGTTGCCAAAGAATCCCCTCCTGCATTTAATTGCAAAAACTGATCATAGGTTTGTGGTAAACATACAAGCAAATCCAGTTGAACATTTGTGTCTCCCTTTTGCCGTGTAAATGACTTCAACGTACTGGGATCTTGCTTCTAGGGATTGTAATCTCTGTGGAAGTGGGAAGGTATTGCAATAAATAGAGTTTTAATGGAAGGCCTGTTTTAGAATTTCTCTTTTCTTTGAACGATGACCTTTTCCTTTTTTTTGGTAAGGAAAAATCTATTCTCATTCATTACATGAGTGTCTTTGAAGGGGCAAATGCACACAACTGCCAGGCCGCGTACAGCACGGGCTATATGCAGGGTTCTCTTCAGCTGAGCCATGACTGGGAGGAGTAATTGAGATTAGCTCCCTAGGAGATGGGCCTCTGCTCCCTTTCTGCTTTTTCTCTCAGTAAAATAGTAGCATTTAATGCATTTATGAGTAGACTATAAGTGCTAACATACTTTCTTCCCATACCCTTGCCATTTCCGTGGCAGGCTTACTGAAGAAATAACAATTCATTAAGCTGCAAAAACTTAAGGTCTTCAGTGTCTGCTGCCATTGACACTTTCAGATTTTCTATTTGAAGATAATTTCATTTCACACTTTTACATCTGAAGAGAGTTTTCGAAGACCTCAGATTATATTTTTTAATGTATAGAAATGAAGTTTCCTCCTGCCTCTGTGAGTACATTAAGAAACAGTACTTGCAGGTTTGATGCAGAGAAGTGAAGGGAGCTTGTGAAGTTCTGGAGTGAGTCAGGGCAAAACAGCTGAGTGCAGATACATTCATTAATCCCTGAACAAGCAAAAGGTGGATTGATCCCCATCTACAGCTACATGGAGTAATACAACCTATGAAGCCCCTGCTTCCCTCTATGAAAGTGTAGTCCTAAGACAGCTGGTAGATATTCCAGGATGTGCTTCCCGGTGTTGAGCAACATTGAAAACTGGAATGACTCTTGAGAACTTTGCTTCCTTTTTTGTTTTTTTTTGGGGTTTTTTTTTGTTGTTGTTGTTGTTGTTGTTTTGGGGTTTTTTGGGTTTTTTTTGCTTTGTTGGTTTGGTTGGGTTTTTTTTCCCTAAAGAATAGTACTACTGGCATTTAAAAATTCAGATTGTCACCTGGTAGTGCACTGGCTTCATTCAGCCAAGGCCTGTGAGCAGCAGCAATTGCTGCTCTCTGAAGGTGAACACCTCAGGTATTTTAACAAGAGGAGACATGTTTACCCAACTGTAGAAAAGGGGGTGTATCTTCACTGGTATGGTGTCTCCTGGGACACCAGGAGGGAAATGCTTAGGGAAAAAATGGGAAAAATGAACATATGTCCCAGCTTTTTGTCTCCAGAAAGGCAGATTCAGGGAGTCCTTTGCCATAAGTGGATTCTCAGGTGGTTTTCTACAAAAAGATAAGCAAAACAGCCCCTGACTTTCAACAAGAGTCAGATGTCTGAATGCCTTAAAGACTTTGGAAAAGCCAGCCTTTTATCCTGTGTATCAGGTTGCAGTGGCAATATTGACACTCAGTAGGATGTTATTGGCATGTGATTTTCTCTTTTCATCTTGCACAAGGGCACGAGGCAGAATTGCCCTCTGCTGCTGCGTGAGCAGAGGAGTTGTGGATTGATGTATCAGCACTTTGTGTTTCTGGGTTGTTCTCAGGAACATGTGCAAAAGAGAAATAGCAGAACAAGGACACTTCCCAGGTTAGGTAATGTGCTCCGCTGACATCCTTTACTTTGCTTTTAAGAGTGATAAGCATAATGAAGTTGAGAACAATCTGGTGTTTTTCCACCACTTTTAGCAACCTCTTGTCATTTTAAGCTGCTGATGTTTCTTCTCAGGTGCTACCTGGTGATCCTTTTAACGTGTTTATTACTGTTGCTTCTTCTCAAGAAATGAATTTGCTGAGAGTAAAGAAAGTTGCTCATTAGGGCAATGTAATTAAAGGAAAAGTAGACATCATGCCAAGTTCCGTTTTCTCTACAAAGCACCACCTTGGAGATTGCCTGAAACTCAATTACTCATTGCTATGCTTATTAGGGAGAACAATATGCTGAAATGATCCCTACTTCTAATAACCTTGTTTTCTACATGTGAATCATGTTAATACTTTTTGCTTTAGTGCCTTAATCACCATGTGTAAAATGGGTCTGTTTCTAGAGGGGGAATAGGGAAGGTGGGCCACATGGTGGGTGTTCTCTGAATTGCCACTCTCTGTGGAGAGTTTCTTGTTCCCTGCTGGTCCACAGTCATTTTGTGGCACTTTTTTTTGGTTTTGCTTGTTTGTTTTTTTTTAATTACATGGAACAGCATTTATTAACAAATTACATCTTGGTAGTCAGATTTCCTCTGGTGAAATAAAAATGTTCATCCTCTGCCTTGCTCTCTCCCTTTGGAGGAAGGAGTGTTCAGTATCTTTCAGGTCTCAGTCTCTTCTTTGTTACCTCATGGCTTCACCAAGTCAAATAATTTCTGCAACAGAAAGCTGATATTAACACTTGCTAAATAACCTTGTTCTGATAATCAGTCTGGTGCCTAGTCTTCTCCCTTGATGAGCTACTCTGATACCTTCTTGCTGTCCTCCTAACATGATGTCTTCAGCTTCTCTGAACAAGCTGTTCCTATGGCCCCAAAAATCCTGTGTACCCCTGCAGGTGTGTTAGAGGGAGCTGTAAATACCAATATTCTGTCCAGGGCTTTGGAAGAGACCTGAAACCATGAAGGAAACATGATGTACATGTACTTCCATCCAGCCTACAACATAATTACCCTGCTTAGCTTCATGCTCAAGCCTTCTCCTCAAAAACTAGAGGAAAAGTGCTAGAAACCTTTGTTAATGGGGTATTCCATCAGAACTGAAGGAGAGAAGTCTTAATCATGCTAGCAAGGATGGCCAAAATTGCCATGGGAATGTGGGGAGATTGCCTGAGGGTCAAGCCCAGTGGTGGCTAGGTTCAATTAAGATACCAGTAAGTTTCCCTGAAATTCTTTGTCAAAAATGCCACAAGCACTCATAAAATAGTTGTGTGCAAACTTCACTTTTGATCAAAATCATGGATGAAGCCATGGAAGTGGCTGAATGTTGAAAATATCTAAGGGACAGAGAGGGAAGTCATTTGTTCCTAAGCAAAAATCTTGACTGGCAAAGCTTCACTCCCAGAGTGGAGAAGAACTGGAGAAATGTAAGGCTGTTTTCTCTTTGGTGCATGTCTCCATCCCTGGAATTGTTCAGAGCCACATTGGATGAGGCTTGGAACAAACTCATCTAGTGGAAGGTGCTCCTGCCCATGACAGAGGAGTTGGACTAGATGATTTTTAAGGTCCTTTCCAAACCAAACCATTCTATAATTCTATGATAGGAAGAGGGAACTAGTCTAGGAGATTAGTTCACATACCACTGGTATCTTCTACATCATGCAAGACAGGTATCCTTGTTTCCAACTATGTCATATGAATACTAGGAAATCACTGCTCCTAAGAAATGCTGTGTGTTTATCTCAGAAGGAAGTGCATGGCTGTGCAGTTAACCATTCCTTCTCCTTCTTTCATGTCAGAATATTTCAGTCCTTCTATGCAGAGCACAGGCAGACATGATTGAAAAGGAAAGTCTTACCCTTTGATGTTTGTTTGCTGTATTATCCACTTTTCATGGCTCTATTATTCCAGAATCCTATTGAGCCATTCATTGGCAAGTGGAAATTTCCACTGCAGTCAGTAGGGTATTTCTGTCTCTAAATCACTTAATTTGGCCCCTGATACTTAACTTGGGGCCAGATTATCAAAAGTGTTGAGCACCAGCTTTCTGAAGGCTCAGCACCTCCCACTGAGGAAAGATTTTAAAAGTGCTCTAAACAGAGCAGCTCCTGTTGTGACCTTTTAAGGACAGATTTGCAAAAGAACTCAGCGGTTCCATTTCACCAAGGAGCTGAGTCCTTTCCAAAATCTGTCCAGCTTTGCTTGGTGCCAGGCTGGAAGATAAGGACTTTTGAAAATGTAGATTTTAGCAAACTCTCTGATGTGGAAAAATACTAAGTTCCAAACATTGGGAAGGACTTGAAACAAATGCTTGCAAAGAAAAAAAAACCCCACGTTTCAAGATGTGCCAATTTTATTGAGTGATAGAAGGGCTGGAAAAAAATTTTGGATCTGAACAGGTTTTCCCATAATTGCCCACTAGGAGGTTTTCTGCACATTCTCCTGCAGCAGCTGCCAGGCAGGATGCTGGGGCAGAGCACTGCTGTGCTGAGGCAGCACAGCAATTCCTGTGTTCTCAGAAATGCATTCACTTAGCAAAATGTGGTTTGTAAGCAAAGTAGCACAAAGCAGCCATTATTCTTCTACCAATCTTTCTGGGGAATAAAATACACAAAAAACCAGCACAACAAAACGAGACCCAAAAAAAAAAAAAAAAAAAAAAAAAAGGAAAAGATTGATTTGAGCTTCATAAAAATTGAGTGAATTTTACTTTTGAAATTTTAGACCCAGGATTCCCCTTGCATGCTCTATACTGCCTTGTTTTCCAGAAAGCCTTTCCTGGTGTGGCTAGCAAGAAAAGTCTTCACAGAACAGTTTGTGTAGCCTTGGAAACTTCTGGGTTTCTAGGTGAGTGTTGGTTCTTCACCTGAAAGTTATTGTAGGCAGGTGGCAATGGAGGGTGTGATGCAGAGACAATATTTCAGTACCTAAAATTCATGCCTGTAGTCTTTAACCCTAGGCAGCACAAAGCTCCCAGGAAGGCAGTTCTGTTAGACTTTCATGTTTCAGAAAACTGAATCTGCACATCTTGCTCATGTGTTCTGGAAGGTGGTGTGTTCTTGTGTGTTCTGGAAGGTGGTGTGTTCTTGTGTGTTCTGGAGGGTGGGTGTTTCCCTCCCCCATGGGTGCAGGTGAAGGAACGCTAAAGCCTCAGCAGCCACTTTGGGACCTGGCACAGCCCAGTGCAAAACAGACATTTGATTTTGGTCTCCTGTGCTGCAGGAGCCTTGGCACATACAGACTTCAGTCCTCTGTGAACTTAGAAGGTGCTTTCCCTTTGCTTATCCAGCCCCACTTTGACATAATTTTTTTTTTTTTTAAATAATGAAATAGATGTAAAAGAAATAAAGCAAAGGAGGAGGTGCAGGCTTGCTAAAAGCCTTTACTGCTGTCACAGGACTGTGCAGCTTCTGTGATTATCTCTTGCCTTGTTCAGCAGTGTATAATTTAATGATTGCATCCAGGGCATGCTATTAACTTTCTTTTCTACTTCTGTGACCCCAAAGCTCATTAATTCTTTTTACTATTCCCCAATTGACACGTGTGTATGTGTATGGGGAGGGCAGTGGCTAAAGAAGTGTTATGGATTTCATATCTTTGCTTCGTCTGCCACATTATAGCAAATGACAGTTGATTAGGTCTTTCTATAGATCATTACCAATTGTTTTCCACCTTGCAAATGCTGCTATTACGACAAATCTATCATATCCTAGAGATCCTATGCAGCTTGTTATTTCTGTGTGATTTATTACACTCACAGTAGAAATGTTGTTAGCGAACATTGGGGAAGCAGTGAATATATTGAGAAATATCAATGTATCCTCATGTTCTGGCTTGCAGTGACAGTCAGTGATCCATCTCACTGACACTTACCTTGTTAACATTTTGATCAGATGGCAAATTTGTCATTTTTCCTGGTAACAAGTATAAGTTTGTACAAGAATTGCAGAAACATGGGGAAGATAAAGGGCCCCTCTCTTAGTTTTTTCCAGTGTGATGTAATCAGTAATCTTTCTGGAAAATGAAATAATTACTCTGTGAAAAAGCTTATCCACTAGAAAATGTGCCAGTGTTAGAAAGCTCAGATTTCTCTTAATTTGAGAATTGAATGAGTTCTCTTTGCAGCCATTACTGACACATTGATTAACACACCAAACCAACATGAAATGATAATATAGAACAAAGAGGTTTACAGTCAGATTTCCTCTCCTTGATTGTGGTGAGGAACACAAAGATCTTGCAAGTAAAAGGGAAGGCATTATCTGTGGGAACAATGGAGTACAAAATACTACAAACACAACGTTGCGAATTTCTTCTAATCCGCACACAAAGCTTTTTCTCAGCTGGGCTGTCAGCTCTGCAGCTCTCCTGTTCCAAGCGTGGGCATGAAAACTGTGCTCACAGCACAAGTGGCTGCACAGGGGAAAATTACAGCCCCTAGTGAAATAGAGTCACCTCAAAGAGCCAGTGACTCACCTGACAGCCCACAGACATGGGGAAGAGGATAAGAAAAATAGTGGGATGTTGCCTTTGGAGACTTAGAGTCGTATGCCATCTCTGTGCATGGTGTTAATAAGGGCTTGTCCATGCCAGGGAATGAAAATGGCAGCACTGACACAAAATCATAGAATCAAAGAATCATTTAGGTTGGAAAAAATTTCCAAGATCATCAAATCCAGCCATGAACCCAGCATTGCCAAGCCACCTCTACACCATGTCCCTGAGTGCCACCTCTTCACCTCTTTTACAAACCTCCAGGGATGGTGACTCAGCCTGTTCCCTGGGCAGCCTGTTCAGCATTTGACAATGCTTTCAGTGGAGAAATTTTTCTTAATATCCAATCTAAATAAGCCTGGACAGAGGATGTGTGTTTGACTCAAGCTTCAGTTCAGGACCAAACCAGAATAAACCCTACACAAATAGCCCTTATTTCAGGACTTGCATGAAAGTTTCTTTCATTCCATTGTTTTTTTCAGTTTTATCCAGTGAAAAGTTTGCTGCATTAATTCAAATGGCCAGTGCCAAATGTAAGCTCTCAGTCAACATTATGAAAAAAGCCAGGGGTCAAACAGTTCTTCATTTCAACTGGATAGATTAAAAAATACAGAGTAGGTAGATCTTGAGAGTACTTGGATGAGAGTTTAATTGAAATGATACAGCTTTTCATTCTCATCTTCACTAAATGACGTGGGAGGTCTGATCCTCAGCTGGGTTTGGTTTTATCTTGTTACTACTTTTCTAACTTTCTTTGTAGTGTATTGTCAGGTTGTAATGCTGTGAACAAAGGCTCAGATTGTATTCAGAGAGCAGACACAGAAGCTGAGCACTGCTTCTGTTGTGTCATTCTGGTCATAACAGTATCAGTTAGAATTGTTTCATTCTTCTGATGTTATGCACAGCAATGCAGTAGTTCAGGCATTAGAGAACTCAAGGAATGAGTATTAGTGTTCTGCATCAGTTTGAGAAAGCACAATGTCATCTTCTAGAAAGTCTAATTGTTATGATTAATATTTAGCATAGGGAAGTCTATGTGGAAGGGCAAAGTTGCATCTGCTTGTTGAATTGAATGAGTTACTGATTTTTCATTTCCTTTTATTTTCAGCATCCCACTGAATAGCACAAAATGTACAAGTACACATTTTCTGTAGCACTATCTCTTGGACTGTGCCTCTGACAAAGCCACTCCTCGGGTGCCTGGCCCAGAGTAGCTGGTGGGCAGCAGCACATTTGCTGTTTGCTGAATTGTGAACTGGGACCTTTAGAGACATTGAGGTGCATCGGAGGTGCAGCTGCACCAAAGTGCAGACACCAAACAGATGCAGGAATGGGGATGATGATGTGATAGGAGACAGGAGTAAGCTCTGGAGAGGGGTAAGGGCTGGCTTTACTTCTTGAAACCAACTTTGACAGGGCATCTCACAGATATATTGGACCTGATGGCATAGTCTTTCTATTGAACACTCCAGCACCACAATTGCAACTTCCAGGAAACTCTGGTCACTTAGTAAGTGCTTCTTCTCACTGAAAACAAAGGGTATTCATTAAAAATGAAGAAAAATATGAAAATATGAAAATTCCAACAAGTATTGCTGAAGAAACTTGAGCAAAATGTTTTCTGAGAGAAAAGCTAACAGTAAAACAAGTGTAAGGAGAATACACAGCGAAGTAAGTTTAACAGAGGTGGTTGACAAGATATTGCTGCAATTTGTCTTTAGGATCACACAGAAAGCTGACAGATTTTGCTGGGTCTTGGTGACATTCATATAAAAAAGTTTCCTAAATCACCAGCTGAAATTTCAGACAATGGTTTCTGATAAAGGGATGTCAGAAAGTTTCACCTTCTGAAATTGGTGACTCATTTACCATTATCTTCATTGAACAGCTGAGATCCTTCCTTTAGGAAGAGAAATGAAAAATTATCTTTGAATGTACCATATTGCTTCCGATTCCAGAGAGAAGGGAATTAATGTTGAGGATGGTGTTGCAGTAATTAGTTTCAGATGCAAAGGGCTGAAAGTAAATCCCAACAAGCAGCAAGAAAGGGATTCACCAGCAGAGCAGCTGGAGGGTGGTATTTTTTTTTTTTTTAGAATATGCAATCAGTGTTGTTCATCAGTGTTTTGCTCCTTAATAATTAGAGCAAGATTAAAAAAAGAAGAAGAAGAAGAGCAGATTATTGCTGGGAACTCATTTATGGCTGTATCAGGAGTTAATGTTGAACTCTGAAGGTGCTTAACACTCTTGGTGGAGATAGCATATGGGAGTGTTCAGTGCCTGACAGTGGGATTGCAGAGCACCAGCTCCTGCTCTGTGGTTGTGAGCACATGTGCTCACACAGGCTGCCTGGAGTCCATTCCTATTTAAACTAGTGTGGAGATCTATTAAGCTTGCTTAGCATTAGGCTGGGCTCTTGAATTAAAAATTCTCCATTGAGTACATGTAACACAGCATAACCCTCTCTTTCCTCTTCACCTAAGCGGCAGAACTCCTACTCTTGGGCTGTTGGCATCTCTCTTTTGCTGTCATTGACACAGAAGAATTTCCTGGGCCTGAGGACTCTATTTTATCAGGTCATGGGGTCTGCTGGATCTTTCAGGAGTGTTTTCTCAGACTGTGTTTTATGAGCTGGCAAATTGCAACTTGTGATTCTCTTAGGAGTTTTGTTCAGTCATTTAGGTTTTACCTGTTTCTAAAATAGAATTTTTTCAGTCAGCCCAACTTGTTTGGGTTTACAAAGAATAAACATGTTTGTCCTCTAATTGGCATTAAGGAAGGCTTCCATTGCTCTTGCATTTCATTTCACAACCGTGAAAACTAAACCCAAACCAAAATAAACCAGCACCACTGATGCAGCAAGAAAGAAGGTGTTGTTTAGTAAACATCTGTGCCTTTGATGGCTTTGGATAACTGCTTGCTGCTGCCTGGAAAACCTGGCTACAGCCTTAGAGTGAGGGCTCCATCCTGTGATGACCCAAAATTGCACTTGCACTGCCTGGCAGTTTTGATATGCATGAAGCTGAGCCACAGCCCACCTTGGGAAACAGAGATCAAAATGCCAGAGACTGAAGAGAACCAGTAAGGATGCTCCTTACTGGGATCTCTGCATTTGCAGGGAGTTTTCTTTAGCTTAAACCCTGCTCTCATAATAATCCAGTTGGGTGCCTCTCAGTTTCTCAGTTCAATTCCATGTCTGCTGTGCTGGGGTTTCTCCTCAGCCTTGCACCTTGAGGGTGTGTACAAGATAAAAGGGAGAGGGAGCTGGGGGCTCTGGCAGGGAAGCCCTGCTGGCATTTCCAGGCAGGAAAGTGAGATCAGCCACAACACAGTTCTTTGACTTCAGCTCAGTTTGCTGGGGTTCCTGGCTGACAGCAATCCCTCCCTGCTTCTGCTACTCCAACATTCATGTCACAGTAAAGGCTGTGAAATAAATTTCACAGTTTCATTTAAATCATCAATATTCTAGGTATAAAATTACCTCCTTTTTATTTTATTTGTTTTACCAAGAGTTGAAAGGTAAATATCATTTCAGTACAAAGCTGTAAGTGGCATGATTTCTGTGATTTCTCCTCCTTCACACATCCTCAGCCTTATTCATAGATACCTGACAAGGAAGCAGCAGCAGATGTTAAACCAGTACATCTTGCCAACAGTAAGATAGGCCATCATCAAAAAATGGGTTTGTATGCCTTTTTTTTTTATTATTTTATTTCTGGCATCCAGTATAAGTAAGGAGGTTTTAATCTGAAGCAGAAAAAGCCTGAACAGGGTCTCCAAAAGCCAAACTTTTACCCAAGTGGGTGAGGAGAACTCTGAACTCCAATGAGGTTATAGACAGATATTGAGTTTTGCTCATTGCAAGCTCGACACCCACTTAGCACAGTTCACTGGCCCCTGCTAATGGACATGTTGTAATGTCCTGTATCTCTCAGAGCCATGAGTTTAGTTTTTAATGGATCTGAGGTCACTTTGGCTGAGAAGTCCATACACTGACTTCTTGCTAATAGTGCTTAACATTTCTATGAAACTTAGTTGTGTTTCTTAATTTCTTTATTATGGGAGTATTGCACTCATGGCCCTGCTGAAATGAGAATGTCATGGATCCCTGCCTCCACCTCTGATTTTCCACTGCTGAGCAAATTTTCCATTGGGAGAGAGGGGCTTAAGTTGTTGTGGGCCTGAGAGGCATAACTTAGGCAGGATTCACAAAGAACCATAAAGGGCTTTGTGGAACTGCTGTGGGGTTTATGTTTGCGTTTTTGCTTTGTGATGGGCTGGCAACTCAGTAGCATGGGCTGAGTGACTGCCCATGTCTGTGTGGTATTATTTGTCTGCAAGTGCCAGATTGCCTTGTCAGGAAATCAAACTCACAGGATATACTTCCATTGCCTAGAATGATGGCAGTAATTCCTTTTGCTTTCGGTTTTGGGGTTTTGTTTCTTTGTCTTTAGTTTTGGGGGGTACTTTTTTAGGGTTTTTTTTCTGGATTTGGGGTGGGTTTTCCCCCCAAAATAGGAGTTCTACTTCTATCTTTGCTCAGCCAGGATCTCCTGCTTTCATTTCTATCCTGGCAGGGCCAGCCTGACTTCATTTTGCCAGAAATCTGACAGCACTTCTATATTGTAGAGTTGTTATCAAAGTGTTTTATCAGCAGGTGAGGGACACTCTTGGAGCTCAGGTGCCCAGTGCATAAACTGTGTCTGTAGGTGCCACAGAGAACCTGCAGGTCCTTTCATGCAAAACTTCAACTTGGTTTGGACAACTTAATCAGGGATTTGCTTTCCACAATTGAAATTATTTATTTGATTTTTTTGAGACTGTGTTTATTCCATTAAGGTTTTTATTAGGAATTTGGTGCTTGTTACTTTGGTGTGGTTGCCCTTGGTTGGCATTCTAGTGGGCTGCAAAGAGAAGTCAATCTTCTCTGCCACTGTTTTTCAAAATATTTACCACTAGGAGATAGTACTCAATTTTAAATAGCATTGAGGGCTTTGCATATCAGGGCATGTTGGATTCAAAGGATATGAAGTGTGTACCCAGAAAATAAGGGGTTAAGTCAGAGATGTTCACTTTTGCTGCAATTACTGGGATGGCTGCCTGCATTCCCAATGAATACCCCCAGTTGGAAAGATTTTAAATAGACTGGGCTGGATACATGGGGAAAGCAAAAAAAGAGTTGAACCGATGGGAGCATTTTGTCAGGATGATGGACTGAAAAATACAGCAGGTATTTTCTGTCTTTTAATGTACAAGGCTGTGTAATGCAGTTGGGCTCTCCCACCTGAGGGACGCGTGTGCCAGTTGGCACCAGGCTCCCCTCTGGCTTGGCACGGCTGCCTCTCTGGGCCAGCCTTACTGAAGGAATGTGATTTGCTATGAAAAATGTGTTGATCAGGCTTGGTTTTCTGCCACCAGGCAGATTAGTGAATTGCCTTGTCTGCCTCCCATTGCTTTACTCCAGCCAGCAACATCTAAGCCTTTATGATTTTGCAGGTCTTCATTAAAAATAGCTGTTTCTATATCTGATTACTGAGCCCCATCTGGGGAGAAATGAGCCTTTCATCTGTGTATTATGAGGCCATATCCGAGCACATTGATTCCATAACAGAGTAAAATCAGACAAACTTTCTGTTCAATTGCTTTTCCAGCTCATCTCCAAGTTCTCTATGAGCCCTGTCCTGTCCCCAGCACATAATGTCTGGGGTTAGGGCATTTGTGTTTTGTTTTGTTTTAATTGCTCTTTTACTGCTAAATGCAATTTTTGTAATTGCTTACATAACTCCAGGGTTTTATTTTAAATTAATCTAACTTTGCAGTCATTCTACATATGTTGCTCCTAACACTGCCGATTATTTGGATTAATTCCACTAATTTATCACCTCTGTTTAGATATGCATTGTTTTTATAATCCTTACAACTGAATTAAAGCACACTTGTTGGGCTAAAGGCAAAGTTTGCTTCAGTAAATCAAGAGGATTTCTTTTCCCTCTCAGTAACTACATATTTACTTGGACAGGGTTTTTTTTCTGTGTGTGCTCTGATAGCTGACTGTAAAATTAGCAAATATTCTAGTAAATAAATTTAAATTATTTTGACTATATAATAAAATTAATGGCTAGTGCTGACATTTATTTTTCGTTTTGTCAAATTCTAAAATATTTCTCAAGATTTAAACACCTAATTAACAGCCAACTTCTTTTTCCTAAGGTTAGCTCTAAAGTTTGATGGTGGCATTAGTGAAAGGAGCCGAACTCACGACTAGCTTGTATTTTTAGTTGGTGCCTGGCTATTCATCTCTTGAGTATATTTTTAAATGGTTGGGTAGGCATAACCTAAAAGCCAGTACAGCCTGTCCTCATAAGCAAGAGCTGTGCCATCAGGTGCTTTCTTTATGCACAGAGCAAATGGAGGCATTTAATGGTGGCGCTCATCTCTCATCTTCCCATTTTCCCCACCAGTGCATTGTAAAGGGACCAAGCAAATATATAATATGGGACTTGTGGGCAAATTACTTTCTTAAAGGAAAATTTCCTTTGAAAATAGGCTTCCACTGTGAACAGGCTGAACTTCCATGAGTACAAATACAGAACCAGAAACGCTGAAATCTTTCACTGCCTATATATTGAAGCTGTCTTTAGGGACGTGGAAGAAAGGCTTTTTTTCTGAATGTGCATGAAAGGAACAGCACACAGTTTATTGTTCAACAGCCCCTGCCAAACTCTTTTTTGACGAATACATGCATATATTTCTGGGATTTGGCATGTGAAAAACCCTTGTGGGATATCTCTTTGGGTATGATATAGTGTTAAAATATAACAGGTACCAAGTCCAACGTTTTCTCAACTGAAAAACTCCTCCATTGATGGTGACACTGCAAACAGCAGAAATGTGAGCCAAGGGTTTCTCAGATGTGCAGCAGAGCTCAGCTTTCCCATTGACTATGAGCAGGCAAGGAGGATTCATATGGCTACAAAAGGATGCAGGCTGGCTTAGCAAAGGGCAGCTCACATTTTGTCTAAAATGAGGAGCAGTCAGGGGTTTTCTCCTAACTGAGGGGCTGATCAATTCAGTACATATGAAAAGATCTTTTTAAACAGAAACAAACCAATCCCCTTAGATTCCACTGTTAATTGCTGTAATACACGGTGTATCTCTTATGTATTTCACTATAGTGTTAACATTATTGAGATTGCATATAGTTATTTTTCTTCCAGCATGTGGCGCTTTGATGATTTCTCACAAATTGCAATTTTTAATCTTAAATTGAAAATGTGTCCAGAAATTTAACTAGGCCCAGACTTGCATTGTAGAAAATAAAGAAAAGGATTGCAGCTCTCATAAACTCTTATCCATGAGTAATTATCTTGTTATGTTAAAGTGGTTCTCCTGAATATTAAAATAATTAGGACCAACGATCTCAGCAATACTTTCCTCAGATGTTGTAATTGGCAGGGGGTGTTAACTAATTAAATGTATTTCTATTGCTGGCTGGCTAAAGAAAAGGATGAAGCACTTATAATTGCTGAGATTTAGCAAGAGCACTTGTTTACTACAGTATAAACACAGAGATTACCGTGTTTGTGATGGGCTAATAGCTGAGACAGGAACGAAAATGCTTCCTGAGGGCATTTCTCCTTGCTCAAGGGGAGCTGGAATAAGGGGCGTTGGCAGAGGGATGGGGCTCTCCCCGTGAGCTCAGCAGTGGCTGCTGCAGCAGGGGATCTCACAGGATGGGTCCCAAAGTGCTGGGAATTGCTGTGGGCTGGAGGGAAAAGCCACTCAGCAAGTGTGCAAGGGCTGAGCTCATGATGGAAACAGGCTGGCAGGTCAGCCAAGGCATCCATCCACCCCTGAGCAGTGTTTGTGTACCAGTGCTGGGTTAAACACCTGCCCTGTGTGCTGTATCCCTGGGATCCTGTTCCTGCAGGCATTGGGTTAGTCTGTGCTTCCTCCCCTCCTCTGGAAAAAGCCACTGCTGCTGTCTCAGAAAGCTGGTGGTTACTTGCTCTTATTTCAAAAGTGGCTCTTTCTCTCTCTTTTTTTTTTTTTTTTTAAAGTTCATAGGAAAGACTTTAAAAAAAATCACTCTAAAATTGGCTATTGTCTGATCTCTGAAGTAATCAATTTTGGATTCAGCCCCCTATAACACTTTGACATTTCAGGGTCAGCAGAACAACTTTCTGGCAGATTGAAAAGCTGTGTTTCTGGCCCCAGGGTAGATTAGAGTAAAACTGGGCCAAATAAAATGAGGTTTCAAAGCATCTCACTTCCATTTCACTGCAGTTGGAAAAGGCAGTAAGGGCTGTTTTTAGGGAGCACAGATGCCAGAAACCTTGCATCTTTCCATGCTTCCCTGTCTCCATTACCCCACATGTGCTTCCTCCTCTTCTTTTGGAGCAATCCCAAGGGCAGCCATCGCTGCACTGGAGTGACCCAGCACAGGCTGGATCAGTCACAGCTCCTCTCCAAGGCATCCCTAAAATGCACAGGAGGGACTGTCCCCTTGGAGAGGAGGAACATGAAAGTAGAGAGGTGCATCACCCATCCCCAGTGTTCTTCTTCCTCTCCTCCTCCTTCATCCTCCTTTACTTCCTTTGCCCCTCCTCTCCCCTACCACTCCAGCTTTGTTCTCCTCTGTTGTTTTTTCATTCTCCTGCCATTTCTTCTTGTACCCTCTGCCCTCCCTCAGTCCACACTCTCACGACAGCACAGAACAGTAGCAGTCTTTTCCCTAGCTGGGGGGAAACTGGAGCCTCAGCCAAAATCCACCTCCCCTGCCCGCTCCTTGCTTTTAGCCTTCTTATAAATGAAAATTCTGCTCACTGGAAAGGACATATGTTTACAATCCCACAGCTGGTAGGTACATGTGTAGCAGGAGTGTGTGCCAAGGTTATATAGACACATGTCACTTTTATCCCAGAATCCCATTTGGTGCCTGGGAACATCTTCATGCTGTAATGCTGTGAGGGTCATTATTACTCCCTGTAATCCTCCATGAAGGTTTTCCATTTTCATTTATACACAGTAATAAAATACACATCTCAGCATCAGGCATTAGGATTAGTACTGGCAAGGCTTAAGCTGAAATGTTTTAAGGATGCATTTCCAATGTGGATAGGATAGCTAGCACACAGCATGCAATTAGGCTGGCTTTATGGAGGGTAGGATTCATGCTTCACCTCTGTTCATATCACAGTGACACCAACAGCATGAAAGGACTTTTTTTTTTAAAAATGAAGATTGAACTAATTTTTCTGTTGTAGTACTAATCTAGTATTATTAATTTATTTTAAGTTTCTAATGTTGATAAGCCACCAGAAGTGTGAACAGAAATGTCCTTTCTAATTTCATCATTTCTTCTTTATTTCTTTGCGGAAGTTGAAATCCTGGCAGGCTGCAAGGTGGGGTTGGCTGGCTGCGTTCAGAGCAGGGACTGCTGTGTGATGGCTCTGGGCAGAGCTGCCTGGGGACAGAGTGAGTGCCTGGGCAAGACCCTGAGCCTGCTGTTCTTCGCTGATGCAGCTTTGAGCTCTTGTGCTTAGGTCTCATTGCATCCAACAGGACTCCAGCCCGTTCCTAAATGTGTGTGAGCATTTGCCTTGCTGACCTAGATGGTGCCTGTGCATTTAGAGCCCAGCTACACCTGCTGCAGGCAGGCCAGGGTGTACATCCTCAGAGGAGATCACAGCCCCTGAAGCATGGGCTGCGCCCAGGGGAGGGACAGAGCTCTGCGGGCTGGGAGAGCTCACCCCCTTCCTGTCTTCCATCTCCCCTGAAAGTCACAGCCCTGTTTTAGCAGCCAGGAGAAAGCTGTTCTCTCCCTGTCATCTTCTGCCATCTGCTTCTCCTCTTCCTCAGCTGGAAGGAATAATGTAATTATTAAGGAATCCTCTGGAGCATCCTTGGAGGATGCATGAGGACTGAACGAATTGGAAAAGAATGGGAGATGCTTCTGGTGGCTGCTTCCATGCAGCCAATGGGTGTGACAGTCCTCATGTTGCTGCCCCACGGCCAAAACGTGGGGTAAAACCAGGGCCCACCCAGTAACACGAGGTGCATTGCCCCAGAGGGAGTCCTGCCTCCTGAAAATTCCTGTCACACACCCCAGTTCAAGCAACAGAAGGCTTTAGACCTCTCCTCCCCTATCCCTGCACCGTGGAGGAGCAGCTGGCCTCATAAAAAAACATAAATTCCTGGTGCAGAATGAATGAAAAGGAGCAAGTGGATCCATTACAGGCAGTCATGTTTTGCCCAAATTTTTCTGAGAGCCCTGGTTACTCAAGTGGAGGAGCCTGGCACAAGCATGGTCACTGGGTTATATATTCCCTTCTGGTTTCTGGCCATTGCACACTACAATAAACACAACTGGAGCCCAGCAGGTTCAGGCTGCTTTTACATTGCTAGATTTACAGTTGCTGGCATACTGGAGATATGAAGAACTGAGAAGCAATTTCATATATTGCTGTTGCCACTGCTGGCAGTTCCCTGCCCTTCAAGATATTTGTTGTGATAGTATGGAACCACCCCCACCAGGCCCAAGGTGCTGAAGGAATGATGTAGCTCAGTGTTCTTGCCAAGGTTTTAGTAAATATCATATATATTTAGTATAAATGTCATTATTTTCTGTTTCCTTTTCTAATTCATAATTGGGGTTTAATTGCAGCCTTAAATGTCTCTTTATTTAGCAGAAATAGAAAAAAAAATTACTCAGCCTATCCTAAGAAGGAAAACAGACACAAGGAAACCTAAGTTTGTGGTATTAATTTTTCCCTCCTGACTTCCCCATCTTTGCGGTGAGAAGATACAATTTGCTGCCTTGCAGGATGAGTGCTAAAAAAAGGCAAAACTTAAAGACCTTAATTCCCCAGCCTTAGACATCCCTCCATGAGTACCTACCCCATCAATGTGACAGTGCTGGGTGCTGAAACTGCCTGAAGAATAGTGTATGATGGGGAAGGCAACCCAACCAACAGCTCTGGGGCAGCTCTCCATGGCCTTTGTGCTGAGCAGGTTCCAGTGAGACCCAGCAGGTGCACTGAGCAGGGCACAAATGCAGTAGCAGGAATAGCTGTAAGTGGCAGCTGCATAGTGCCTTTTGCAAAGCACCAGGCACTAGTGTCATATTCTATGGCTGGTGGAAATTCAGCCACTTTTCAGCCAGAAGAAATGTGTATCAGATGTTGTCTCAAGTCAGACAACTAAATAATACAAAGTCTGATTGCAGTTGGTGAATCAGGTCTCTCAGTAACTTACTTGGCTCTTAGGCTCAGCTTCTACTAGAGCATCAGCACTGTGATTACTCTGTGATGTAACCAGTTTATGGTGCAGCATTGTTTGTTTGTGGTAGGGCAGTTCCCGGGTCCTGGAGGGGCTGGGAATGCCAGCCCTGTATGAAGGGCAGGGAGGCAGAGGCAGCCTGGCCCTGCAGGAGGTACTGGCACTGTCCCATCACAGCTCTGCTGCTGTCCCCTGGCTGTGCTGCTGCTGCCCCGTGCATTTCTCTCATGTTCCTGTCCATTTGGTGGCTGAGATGAAATGCCTCCCTGTGCAGATGAGAGCAATTTCTGTAGCTGGAGGAATGGGGGCACACACACATCCCCTGAGCTGGGCAGAGTTTGTGCTCACAGCTCTGACACCCCGTAGGAGCTGCCAGCATCCTGCTTCCCTCAGACACCATTTCTGTGGATTTCAGGGGGTCATTCCTCCCAGGACCTGGTGCCCAGACCCCAGGGCCTCTGCTCTGCAGAGCTCCCTACATGAACCCAAGCACAGGAGCAGAGCACTTTTGATCATGCATCTTCTGAAATTTAAGAATCAAAAAGCACATTATCATTGCAATTCATTGTAGTGCCTTACATGTCAGCTCCTGGGACAAAGGAAATCTGTGAGGCATACTAGATAGCAGGTCCCTAGCACAATGGATATTTTCCTAGTATAAAAACTTTTCATGATGAAATGGCCTCATCTCTGAGCAAAATCATTGTATTACCCAAGCTGTTGTCAAAAACTTTTATACATTGACTGCTTTTTCCACTAGATCGTATTTACACTTCTCCATTCACCCCATTGATCTTCATTTTTGCAGGAAATTTTTTGGGGGTAAAATATAACCTTTTTTTTTTTTTTTTTTTAAGGTAAACATCCAAGAATTGTACTCGAGGGAAGATATACAGGGTAGACATAGTGACAACTTAATAGCCTGTAGTATATCACATGTCTTCTATGCTGCCATCTTCTTGGGGAAAGTATTTCTGTTCTGTGCATTAAACTATGCACATGGAAAGCTGTATAAACTCCCTCATTTATTTTCTCTTTCAGGAATAAGCATTCTTTGCACTGGCAGAATGTGTGTGGTGTACAGGAACTGCACAGCTCCTCTCCTGCAGGAAATAGAATAAAACATTTATTCCAGTGCTCCCACATTCACAACAAGCCTGTAGATTAACTGTCCTTTCACAGAACACTATTTACTCGTTTCACAGAAAATACATTATTTCCTTGATTTAGTTTCTATTTGGTGTGCTAAAGAAACCAAATTTCCATATAGAAAAGTATACACAAAGGATATGACCTTTTAAGTTTAGCAGAGAAAATAACTGAGTGAATGTAATTAATATGCCATATAAATGCCAACAACAACATTAATGCACCATAAAATCACGACAGTTAAAATGATATAGTCTGGAAATGAAAAAGTTAAGTTTCTGGTAGCTTCATTAATTTGCTCACATGGTATTTCAGTGAAAGAAGCACAATCTTCTTATCTGAAGCAGGAGAATAGATGTGGAATGAGAAAATGTATTTTTGTTAGGAGGAAACTGGAACTTGCTTAAGGTTTGACCAAACTCCTGAGTTGGCAGCCCTACTTATGCAGTTAGTATCACTTTTCCAGTGCTTATACCCTTTAATTTTTCCCTAAAACCTTCTGCATGTCTCAGATCCAAAGCCTGTCCACACCTGTAGGTCTGTCAGCAGTAGTGTAGTAAAATACTTGCATTGCCATAATTATATCACTGCAATGTATCTTTTTCTACACCAAATATTTTTCCTGAAGTTGCTTTCTCATACAGAAAATTTCCCTATCATGTTCACAGTCCAATATCCTCCTGTGAGTAAGGTCTTCACAGGGGATAAATGCTTCCTAAGGTTGGGATGGGCAACTTGTGCCTGACTTTACCAAAGAGGTCTCCAGGGGAAAAAAATTCCTGGTTTTTTGGGAGGTTTTTTGTACTTCTAGAATGCAAAAAATAACAGCCAAATTAATAGCTAAACTTTCCAGCAAGGGGTAAACAGTGGGGCAGGGGTTAGTCAGGCAAAATGTAATCCCCACAACATGGGGATGCTGCTCAAGAGCTGAAACTTCATTGGAAGTCATTCTGTCACCTCTGTGCTGGGGGCTGCCAAATGCTTCCATCACTGCAAGGGTGTGTTGTGGCTGCCACCACAACTAAGGCACCTGTCCAGCTGTCCAACCTTGGGTTGGTTATTAGAGGTGAAAGAAATGATAGAGAGAAGAGACAAAGCTTTAGCTTAAAATAAGAGGGGATCTATTCTTCCCACTGTGTGTGCCCAGCTCCCATTAATAATGAAATGTTAATGATAGTTATATGTTCACATCAAAGGCAGAGCACAGCCTTTCATCTCACTTAAATCTTATTCAAATAATTAATGGAAGTAGTTGTCTATGAAAAAAAAAATATTAAGAAATTCCTTTGTAGAGCATTTCAAACTTTGCTGCCCCTGGGGAGAAGCTCCTAGAATTGAGGATGTGAACAAATTGCATTTAAGTGGGTCTGTCCCTGCTTTCCACCAGCCTTGACTGCCTTGCATCCTAAAAACCTGTGAAAGGTTATTGGCATTGCAATAGATAATCCAACCAAAATCAAATCAAAAATCCCTGACAAGGCCTATGTTATAAAAATAATCATAAATCTTCTGCTGTGGTAGCTGTGTGTACCAGCATTAAGCATTCTGCTCAGACCTGTGTCAACATTTAAAAAATGGGGGGAAAGATGTCATCTGAAGTTCTGATATCTACCCTGCATCTGTTGTCTGGTGTGCCTGGTCCTGCCAAGCACAGCCACTGCCCCTTGCTTTGGTCACAAACACAGGTCTGGACCAGCCACCCTGAAGAGGCAAAGAGGGATAAGCCCAGCCCCCAGCCCTCATTAGCTGGCATTAGAGCCAGCCTCATTTCTGGTGGCTTTTAGCCTTCCTGCAAAGGCTGACGTGGCCCCTGCAGCTGGGGAATGCTCTCTGGGAATGCTCTCTGGTTTCTGTTGTGGGGCTGCTTCTGGTGGTGCTGCTCCAGGGAAGGGAGGTGGGAAGGTGCAGCCCAGCTGGGCTGATTCTCCATATCTGGAAGGCTCCACGTTGCTGATCCCGGGTACTGCAGCCTTGGGACTCAGGGAAGGCTCTTCATGGGCAGCAGGGCTCCAGGGTTGCAAGAAGGGGCTTGAAGGAACTGCCTGCTCCTCACAACCCTGACAGCATCCACATTATCTCTGCTTCTCCAGCTCCACTCTGCCTTGCATGATCCCCAGTCCAAGAGAAGCTCCTGAGACACAGCACAAATATTGATTTCAGGGAGGAAGTTTGCTCAGTGTTCTGGTTGCTATCTGGAGCCCTCCCTACCCTGGGTCACTGCTGTGTGTACAAAGCTGGAGCAAACAGCGTTTGCTGGAGATGCAGAGACACAGCCTGCCAGGAAATACTTCCTTGGATATTCATGGGATAGTTACTCTGAAAAGGATGCTGATGTGGATAATGTCTGTAACAGAATGTAGTGTCCAGGGGCAGCAGTTTGGTGCTTTGGCATTAATTTATCCATGGCATATGGATCCCTGCCTTTTGCAAACCATGACTCCTTTAATCTGTGACTTCCTCAAAAAAGACCTTGAAAGTAGAGGACAGTAATATATTTTAGAACTTTAGAAATCAGAAAGTTTCTTTATACATAGATGTGCACCATAGAAGTGCCTATAAATAGATATTAAAACGTGCAATTTATAGCCTATCATTTCATGGCCTTTCAAGGCTAGAAATAAAGCCATATTTTACTGTGAAAATGAGATTTGTAGTTTTCCATGGCTTAAAGCTCCTGTTACTAACCCTGATGGGCTGCAAGATGTTGGACAAGATACCTGTCACAGGTCTGGAATCTATATCTATATCTATATCTATAAAAAAATCTATGGGTGTATATAAATTAGTGGAAAATGATGATGTTTCTACCAGTAAATGAGCAAGTTAAGAGATTGTAAGATAACTTGGTGGTGCCTGGGGGAAATACTTCCAATGACAGTAATTTTTATTCCTCAGTGGTGGTAACAAAGGCAATTTATCCACTCTCCCAGCAAACGAAGTCAATGGCATCATCAGCTCCTAATGGTGCTCCAAGGTAAAATGAGCTCTCCTAATGCACTTCTGAAATAATTTTGAAGGTGCAGCAACTCCTGTAGCAGTGGGCCCAGGGTCCTGCCTGGAGGATCTGGCTCCAAGGTTGGCTCACTCCTGGAGCAGAGTGGGATGTGCTCATTCCAAGCTTTCTGTGGGAAGGAAGAGCTGGCACGGCTGCAAAGCAAAAGATTAATTAACAAAATGAGGGACCAAATAAGCAAGGGGCTCGGTTTCATCCTGAGCCTTGTTTCTCATTTGTCTCTGAGTGTTTCACGGGGCTCAGTGATGTGTTATATTTGTATTCATCCATGCAAATCTGCCCAAGGTGGGTACGTGCCCTCCTCAGTCCCAGGGACCTCAGCTTGTCCTGATGGCAGGGGAAGGGGTGCTGGGACATGTCACTTGAATTAGATGCCACAAATCAGACTTGCTGTCCTCAAACCTCCTCGTGTTCCTGATTTTTATGTGGATGTCTCCAGAATCTTTAGACCCAATTTTCCTTATAATAGATTAGGATTGTAAAGAATATGGGAACAAGATATAGCTGAGCTGCTAAAAATTTAAGTAAATAATTTAAATAACTTATTCAATATCTATAAAAATTAAATGACCAGCAACAGTATCCCTCTTTTAGCATTACATATTTATTAAAACAATTTGGAGATGTAAACTATAATCAGCCGTAGGTATGTGCCTAACTCTGAATTTTAATCTTAGCTGTTCCATCCCTCCAAATTAATTTTAAAAATGTGTGATTTTTTTCGTAATCTAAATCTAGCAAGAAGTTTTATTCAGAAGTGTTTTGAAATATAACTGCTGTGTCCCAAAGCAGGATTGCAAATGAGATTCTGTCTTTAGCTAAAGCATAGTTTCTGGCCAGAGATTTATTTTGGTGAGATGATAGTTGCACAAGTGCTAGGTTCACTGTAACCTTGTAAAATGTAATAATTTTTGAAAAAAATATTCTTACTAATTAAAAAAGGCTAGTTGAGATATTAATTTGAACTGTAGAAGAATTGAGAATTATTGTGCTGTGGTTGGGACACACAACAAAGATGGGAAATTGCAGAAGAAACCAGAGACATTTTTGATATATTGAAATTCAGCATCCATTGTAATTTTCTTTCCCTTTTCTTCCCAGAACTCAGAGTTTTCTATGAACAGAACTTCCTCTTGGGCATATGGCATTTATTATATTTGGGCAAAGTACAGCACTGAATTTTTTGAATTTAGGGAAATTTCAGTGAAATCCATTAAACCAGACAGCTTCAGGGCAATCTGCACGACTTCCCTGGGAAGGCAGTTAAGGTCCTCTGGCTGGAAAAGAGAAAAAGAAAGAAATATATCTCTAAAAACCACAGGACAACATGGAGAGGCTGAGTAGGAGAGGGTTATCCACTATTCCTCCAAAGAAAGGACAGGACAGGACGTGTGGTGGAATTCTGAACAGAATATTTGATACAAATTCTAGCATTAGGTGATGCATCATTGAGCTGTGAAGGGTGGGAGCAGTTCTGGAGATGTGCTGGCTCTCCTGGCCCTGCCAGTGGCAGGTGGATGGCTGTGACTCCTGTGTTGGTGAGGGCTCACACTTGTCACCCTGAGCAGCTGAGCAGCTTTGGCAGAGTGCTGGGATGGCCACGCTGGGGCCTCACTCTCCTTCAGCTTTGGAGAGTGGGAAAAGGAGCCCCCCAAACTACAGACTGGTTCCCAAACTGCTGTCTGCTCATTTAGTATTGATCTGTGGCAGAGACTTTGTGACTGGACTCAGGGGGAAGTCCCTGACACTTGGATAACGAGTGCTGTCAGGGAAGCAAAGGGTTAAATCTGGGGGGAAAAAAAAGCCACAAAACCCCATTTTTTTTTGTTAATCACCTCCATTAATCCTGGGAGAAGAAGCAAAGCAGCTTCCTGAGGGAGCTTTTCAGTGACACATTTGTCAGCTGGCAAGGACAGTCTCTGGTTTTTGAATGAATGTCCCTGCAGTGGAGTTTTCCCCAGGTCCAGGTTTCCCCTGCCAGGCTGGCACAGCCACTGCCACGCGAGGGACCTGCTCGTGTACAACAGAGGTGCCACGTGTCTGTCCTCTGAGGGGATCAAAGTGCCCTGACCTGCAAGAGATATGCAAGGGAGGGGTTTTAATTGAAACATTAAATTAAAAATTTTGCAAATTACAGGCACATTTTCAATTTCTGACCTCTTAGGTTAGGGTACTTGCTCTAAGACTGCCTCATTAACTGCAATAATTCAGCCTCTAGGATCTCTGTGCTGTTTGATGAGGCAGATATCCTATCTTCTCTGTAATTTGAGAGTAGATATGTACCTTTTTTTTTTTTTTTTCCTGGGGGCTGAGGTACTCTAGTGTTAGACTGCATCTGAATTTCACTGTAATGTGGGAGCTCAGCAAAGTCACAGTATTCTGCTCACTGGATGACTGGTATCGCACGGCTTTAGAATGTTTATTCATGAAGGTAGACATTATGAACAAAGGTGGATGGCAAAGGGATGTATTTGTTGTTTGGAAAGTTCCTAGCAAAATCTTCAAATTTAGAAGTTTGTCTCTAGATGATGAAGACTGGCAGTTTTCTCTCATTTGGATGCTAATGGTTGCTCTTCCTCTTTCATAATTTGCATGGAAATCCTGACAGCTTTGTGTTAACAGTTACTGGTACATTTTTTCTCTCTGAAGCAGGACTACTTCTGTCAAAGACAATTTAGTTTAGAAAACTTCATCCTCACACACTATGAGTGCAGCTCATTTCCTCACCTCCAGATGTTTTTCTGTGTGTACACATACATAATCTTCAGCAGAGACACACAGTTGGTTATTGAGGGATGTGGAGGGTGTTTCTATAATTTTTACATTTTGGGAAGAAAGGCACTAAAGAGATAAAATATACTTTTAAACTGGCAGAGCAGTATCTAGAAACTTTCCATAGTTTTGCCTTTTCAAAACTTGTGGGAAAAAAAGTACTGGAAGCAGAGGATGAAAAATTAATCTCTGAAAGTGCAGCAGTACCAGTAGTGGGTGAAGCAGGGCTGGGAGACAAAAGCTCTTACAGTTCACCAAGAAGGACTTTCTTTGTACTGAAGAACACAGCTCACAAGTCCACAGAAATGTCTTAGATGTACAAAGTTAAAAAAACAAAACAAAACCCCACATGTATTTCTGGATGCTGTGGGAGAAGCTGCTTCCAAGGGGGAAAGACTTGCAGCACTGACTGCAAAGAGGAAAACAGAAAATGGACTTGAGGCCCCACAGTCCCACTTGGAGCAGAAAGAGCCTGAGATGAAATGAAAATGCAAAATGAATCCAGGACTAGACTGTGCCTGCTGGGATGCAGCATCAGTCTCCAGTAGCTGAGCTGTTAACATTAAAGGCAATGTCACCATTGTCACAGCTTAGGGGGCTCATTCCCAGCAGCTGCGGACCTTTCTGAGGGTGGCAGGGCCAGTTGTACCCACCCACAATGCTGCTGAGATGCTCCATCACCCTCAGGTGTCCCCAGCCTCCTTTGGGTGCCATGTCACCATCCTGCAGCGTGTGGCCAGAGCTCCCGAGATGTGACATTGCAGTGGCATACAGTCACTGCCTCTGTGCCTCTGTATTAGCCCCATGCTCAACTTTCTAACCCTATGAAGAGCAGGCCTGCTCTCAGCTTTCCTTATTGAACCATCCCTGGGTTCTTTCAAAGCATAACACTTGTGCATTTGGATTTAAATTATTGCCCTCTCCACCCTCAAGTAAAACTCAAAGTTGAATAAGGACCCATTAGAAACATGGGATATGTAAATATGAGAAGGTCCACTGCAAGCAGCCAGGCATCTCTTGTTGGTCAGAAAGCAAAGAAGAAGCATGGGGCTGTTGGGTTAACTGTGTTTGTGAAGGCAAAGGAAGTAACTTTTGAAATACTTTTCCAGTTTTCAGCTCAGTGCCTTTTTTTCCATCATTACTTCCCCAGTGTTGTTGAACCCGGGGTCCTTCTGATAGAGCTGCATTGTTTTGCCCCAGACTATTTCCCCACAGCCAGTTCCATGGCAGTAAATCTTTATTCACTCGGAGCGTGTTTGACAGTGAAAGCCACAAGCATGTCCAAAACCTGGAAAATTCTGAATTTATTCAAATATTTTTTGTTCTTTCCTGTTAGTTGCCTGTAAGAGAAAATAACAACAAAATATCAAGTATGCATGATGAATGGGGTACCTGAACTTCCCCCCCAAAAAACCCCAAATTTTCACTTGATGCTAAGAGCTGAAAAGGCAAATAATAATTTTACAGGTTCTAATCAACGTATTTTTACTTTGCAGATATTCTAAAGACTAATTAAGATCTGAATTTAGCTGAGCAACTTAATAAATTATTAACACTTCTGTTTAGATGCATAATTTATATATAAATGGAAAAAGGAATTTTGTGATGCAGTTTCAATTTTAAGTGCAGTCTCTGTGTATATGCTGTGTTGCTATCCATTTTAAAAAGGGGCTTTCATAACCATGATTAATCCGTGGCCCTGCATTAAAGCTTTTCTCCAATCTCATATTTTTGCAAATAGTTAAGAAAAGGTACAAATCTTGAGAGAGACAGAGAATCACACAAGGTGCAATACAGCCTTGCCACCTCAGAGAGACAGATTAGGATTTATAAACTCTACAACTGCCAGGATAACAGTGAAGGGAATGAATATTAAATGAATGAAGCCAATGCCAAAACAGAATGGAAGGTGTAAAGTCTGCAACATATAAATCAAGTTTTTCTCTTGGTGGATAAATTCTGTTGCAAGAACACCCAAATGCTGGATGTTCCAACAATCTTTGCTGCAATATTGTTTGTGAATAGGAGATGGGCAGCATGATGGAAATGGTGTCAGACCAAGCTGTGACTCCAGCAGTAAGAGAGGAAAGCTCTGAGAGAAAAAAGAAATCCCAGTTTGAATGAAGAGGACAATGAAAGCACTGATAGCAGAAGCCGTGCTTGGAGGACATGTCAATTGACAAATGAATTCCTGAAATTTCCAAGGAGTTTCAGGATCCTCAGAGCAGTGCAGAGAATGTGTATTGGCAATTCTTTGCTGCGTGGCAGACCCGAGTGGAGCGCTGCAGTGTCTGATGGAACAAGGCAGCATCCCCTGCATGCAGAGCTGGGGCTGGAGCCTCTCGGGGGAAACCAGCATTATGGTCACTGAAGATGAGTTTAGGACTAGTGCAAGACTTAAACCTGGGATGAGTATGGGATTCTGTGCTCAGCAGAGCCATGGGGACCCCCCTGGGAATGCTGCAGCTGAGCTGTACAGGGACAGGGCTGGGGCTTCCTGTGCCTGCAGAAGTGTGGAAATGCACTTTACCTGCACCTGCAGCAAGTTCTGAAAGCTTAAAGTTTGGAGTGATCTCCTCTGTAAATCAGATTATACCCACAGCACTGTATCCTTAAGGAGACACTCTTGTTTCTGTGCTGAAGAGGCAAGGGAGATTATTCCTTCTGATGCAGGCTTGCTATTAGAAGACCAGCTAAAGATGGTAACTTTTTAATCCCCTTTCCAAAAAAACTTCAGAGAAAGCAGACTTTTTTTTTGTTTTCTGTTGTGGTATTGTTATATCAAAGAGATTATCTTGAGCAAAACAGATTTACTTTGAATAGATCTGCTCCCATACTGCTGCAGAGTTTGGGGATTCAGAAACTGACAGATTCTTAAAATTGCATAGAAAATACAGGATTTTGGGGATTGCTTGTTAATTGGGTGTTCTGGGTGTTCTGCCTTGTAGGCTGAAAATCAGCAAAGCCACACTACCACACATAAAGATTTAAATGTTTAATTATTTTGTAACTTTGTTAGTAAGGGCCTCCAAACCTTGCTAAAGATCAATTCTGATTTTGAACTAAATCATAATTGCTACAAAGATATTTTATTCGAATATGAATATCACATATTATTGAAAATAATAATTTTTACAAATGGACTGTTGAATAAATATATTTTAAAATGGAAGCTGTTAGATTTCCCATTGATAAACTGCATATTTAAATGTTCATTCTCTAATATTTTTCCGATACTCTTGAATAATCTGTTTCAACAAATCTAATATAGGTACTTGACTTGTTCTTTAATCTTCTATTTAGGCATTTAAGTAAGGGACTGAATCTTTATAAATGCCTATTACCCAGAAATTTTGTTGCCTAAAGAACTTACAATAAGTGCCTAAGCAGGTTTCCAGGAGAAAAATTGCAAAAAAATATGCAGAGCACTCATATAGGGGATTTTCTGGAGTTCCCAAGTGGAATCCTATGGTCCAACTTGTTATTGTGAAGTTAAAATTCAGAGGGCATTTCCCCATTCTCTGTTAGTCAAAAAAGAAAATGTAACCCCACATCATTTTTCTTTCCCTTTAAACAGGGCTGTGTATAACCCTGTGTAATGGAATTCCAGTGTTAGGTGCTAACAGATGAAAATGCTCTGTTTGACCTCCTGTGACGTTCTCAGGAAAGCAAAATGGAATAGCCTAAAAACATGGAAATAAAAATGGGCAGGGTAGCACTTGAGATTAAATTGATGGTTGTAAAATAAAATTATTTTTAATATGCCTTTTTTGATATCCCTCCAATCTGAAATATATAGCAGGGGGGTTTTGGGTGGGTTTTTTTTTGTTGTTGTTGTTGTTTTTTGGTTTTTTGGGGTTTTTTTTGGCTTGATGATATGCTGCCTAGATTGCTGCTGGTTGAAAAATTATACAGTGATAGAAATAGTGTTTGAAGATGCACTCTAGGAAACTTCATCACCTTTATCTGGTCTTTTGGGTATTTCCATAGTTGTCTTCACTTTGGAGTTGAGATGGATGCTGACTCCATTAGCTGTTAATTGGGAGGAGAAGGGAGAGATCTTATTTCAAGTTTTTCCAGTCTGCTCAGGGGTGTATTTTCCACTACTGTCAGGCAAGCTTCCATCTTGCACTAATGCAGGGTTTTCTCTTAATTATTTTGCATCAGCTGTAGCAGAAAGTAGCTAGTCTTTCATTACACTTCTTTAGTAGTAACAATAAAAGATAAGATTAATGCATTAGCTGCATTATTCTGTGAAATAATAAAACACATTTCCTTTCTCAGAAAGACTCCACCCAAGCATCCTGCATATGCTGTGGCTTAAATAAGCAGGCTGCCCATGACAGTCCACCTCACTGAATCAGAAAATGGATTTCAAGCAAATAAAATGCCACTCTTGTTTCTAGCAAGACTTGAAAGCTACAGTTTTATTTAGCTGTAAATTTACTGAAGAAAGATTCCTTTAATATTTTATGACTCTAGTGGATTAAACCTTGTATAAATCAACAAATTAGCAGTCACTCTATATTTGCGTTCAGAAGAGGGCTGGGGAAGGTGAAGGCAAGATTACTCCTTCCTGGCAGGCTGACCAAACTGGAAAGCTAAATTGAATGACTTCAGCATGCTTAGAGCAATGCAGGAGTGAGGGGAGGATGATAAATAATACACACTGGCTGCAGCTAAAGCAGGTGCAAAGTAGCAGGATTTTCATTCTTCTTTGAAGTTTCCTTTTACTCCCCCTTTGGAGTGGATCAAAGGCATCTCAGTTTTGGGGGGTTCTTTGGGAACTCAAAATCCATGAAAGGTGACTTCTTTGCAACTTTTTCTGCTCTGATATATGTACATCTCTAGTCAAATTTTCAACAGTGTTGCTTGCAACAGCTGGCCAAAAAAGAATTTAGTCTCCTTAAAATATTCAGAGGCACTATGCCTTCTCATAATTCCTCAACTTTTTGTTTGTTTGTTTACATAAATAATTTAAATCAGGAAAGAAATGCAGATAGATGAAAACAGGTGCTCCAAGTGTGGAGTGGGCTTTGGGGACTGATTTGAAACAGAAGCAAATGGTCCTTGGCATCCTGTGAGAATGTTGAATGGTTCTATTGTACTTTCCACCCACCAGTGTGGTTTCCTTCCTTGTAAGCAGCAAAGTGCTGCAATGGCAGAGGGGATGGCTCTGTGTCCAGCAGAGAGGAGCAAATGCCCTGCACTGAGATGCTGCTGTCATATTCCATGGTTTGTTGCAAACATGGTGTGAACCTGCACGGCTGAGCCTGTTGCCAATTCAGTTTTTGAGATCCAAAATCAGAACGGCACCTTTGGGAGAAAGAACCTGAGAAAGAGGTGTGCCTACAACACATGAAAACAGTTGAAATACTTTTAAAAATTCGAGCCTTAAGGCAACTGGTTTTCTGAAAACAGAGTATCCTACAGTTGGTAGTTTGGAAAATTAATGCAAAAACACCATCTGCTAAACTTCAGATGTATGAATACTATTTGGTCTATAGAGAGTACAGACTGTACAGGAAACTATTGATCCCCCATCTGCCTCAAAATTATCTTTTAAGAATTTCTCTCACTGAATCAAGTACTACATTAGTAACATAACATTATACAGAGCACAGCTTCCCAGTGGCTGTTAGAGGTGCAGCAAGCAGAGATGTTCTTCTGTCACCCTTCAGACACCAGGGCAGAGGAACAGCTCTTGGCTTTCTGCAGGTTTAAGAAAACACGGTGTAAATCTCAAGTAGATGCCCTTGTCTGCAAACATCATGGGTTTGGAAGTGCTGTCAGATATTCATGGGGGGAGACCACGCCTTGCAGACCGTGAGCTTCCTTCGTGTCCTCTACCTCCTCATTAATAATTAGATAATGTCCAGATGGTGAACCAGTGGGAAGTCTAGTTCTTGTTACTGTACTTCATAAAGTTCTTGTCCCTGAGTGCATTGGGGCTGAGATTTCTGTTCTAAACCCTCATCCCTAAGACAAATATTCCAACTCCCAACTTGTGCCAGTGGAATTGAAGACCAGCTGAGCGAGGTGCTTCCCTGAGCACAATGTGTCTCTTTCAAAATCCAGCACTTTTTTATATGTAAATCCCTCCAGATTTCCAGACACTTTTGCTGACGCTCTCGTGGGTAGCCATCAGACACCTAAAATCATGTTCAGAAAAGAGAAAATGTCATTTGTACTTCATTGTAACAGACTTCAAGTTATTAAGAACAGTTAGAGTAAAATAAGCAAAAAATAAATTACAGAAATATGCCCCCAACCAAGAATGCTCTGTGTGTGTCTGTGTGGATTCACGAGACAAGCAGATATTTAATTTGTTTCATTTAACAGAATACTATTTTATTGTTGTAAAATACATGTGGTTTAAAATGTATTTATTTCTCTTGTTGAACTTGTCCTGAAATAAGATCTGTGCAGAAGTAAAAGTATCAGATTTTCACCAAAATTTAAGATTAATTCTGATTTTGACTTTCCAAGGAGTTGAATGTTGGCTTAGCATACTCTTCAATGCCAGCAAAAACCCACAACTCTGGCTTTCCAGCCTTTTGGACCAGTATCCATTTGTCAGTGCCCATAATTTCTTAGGGATAGCATGCAGACTCATCAAGGAGCACTAAATTTAAAATACCCAGAGGGTGCTATGTCTCTGTGGGCCAGATCAGGTTTCCAGCAAGGGCTGCACAGGCTGTCAGTAATCTGTGAACCTTAACTCAGGAAGTGGTGACACAGAATATCAGTCATTCCCTGTAAGATTCACAGCCCCTTTTGCAGATCAAACTGGCTACACTCCATACCGGAGTTCCATTTATAAATTAAAGGTTAATATATCGTGTTAGCAGTGATATATCTGTTCATCAGGGAGCCAGTTGTTCTACAGCCCCACAGCTTCAAAAAATAATTATCACCATCATCTCTAAGGCTTTCTTTTGTTGCATTTAGGACCATGTCTAATGCATTATATTCATGTCTCTACACGTAATAACTATTAACCATTTCTAGGCTTTTGTGAGCAGCTGAGAAAAGCCTGATGCAGGAAATTCAGGGTAGGAGGAGTTTGGGGAAGTACCAACATGTGCTCAGCCTGCTCTTTTATGCTTTTCTTGGGACCCAATTCCACTCTCCCAAGGAGACAGGTCCTGAGCTGGAGGGATTTGTGGCTCAGACCATTCTCCCTAATGGAACATTAATCAGGACTCTGAACCTGAGTTCAAACCCACATTTGAACCTTGTAAGTAGGGGATAAAAGACCAGAAGTACTGCACCACACAAAAGTGTTAAACTTGAGTCAGGTTGATGCTTCCACTTAAACAGAAACTGTGAGAAATTAAATGTGTTGTGAAATGCATATAAGCCTAGGGACTGGGGTGCTCAAAGACAATTAGCAACTAAACATTTCATTAATGAATAATGATTAATTATAATTACTAATTAAAATTCAGGATTATGGTGTTGGTTTTGAGCATTAACAGGAGTAATGACATTACCATTTTTAATGAAATTCAAATAAAGAAAATTATAATACAAGTTAAAAAATTAGGTACAGGCAGCAGCAAGATTAGGAGTTATTGTAAAGCCCAGAGGCATAGAATTTTCCCAGCTGGTGAACTTAAGTTAAGTAAATTTAGCGCACTGTAATTTAATTACGAATCACAGTTTTTCTTCACAATGGGAATTGATACTAGGTTTATGTTTTACAAGAACAAAAATCAGAATTTGAATACCTTCTCTGTGATGGGTGATGACATTCTGCTATGGGCTACAAATAAAAAAATATTTTGCAGACTTCTGTATAACATTTGGATTTAGATGTATTAGAGTATGATTTAAATTTTATTTATTTAATGATTACTGGATTAGAAATTAAGTAGTCCCTATAGGTTTTTAATACAAATACAATGCAGCCTTTGTGAAGAGCATACTCAATACAATTTTGTATATATATGAAATATATCTTTGAATAATTCAGAGAGGCATATTAGTAAATGTCAAATTCCCACAAGAAGAAGGAATTTGACCTACATTAATAAAGCTATTTAGGATTCATTAATTGTAGACAGATGTCTTAAACTATTTGCTGTTACTCACCTTTCCATGCATAATGCAATATGTTGGCTTAAATTCAATTCCTAATTTACATACTGTTGGATCTGTTGCTCTTCTTGCTATTCACTATTCGACTTCTCTTAACCTGCCTGACTTATAGCTTCTCTTAGTAATTTGCCAACTTGTGAAGTTCTCAAATATCAAGTTCAATTAGAAGTTCTGTCACAGTTGGCTGAAGACAAGCAATGGATGAAATTTCATTTTTCCTGAATTTTCTGGGAGAATAAGGAAGGATTTAATGAAACAATTCTGATGAGAGACCTGACTCATCTTCCCCTTGTTTCCCTTAGTGAGGAAGATAGATTCCACAAAAGGAGATTTCATTCTGTTGGATGTGCATGTTAAGAATATAAACCAATGTGAAGAGTTTTGCCAACACTCAGCAAATACATTTGTAATTCTTCAAGCTGAAATATGGAACCCACATACATGCTAAATGTATCTAGGTTCAAATAAAATTTGTCTAGAGAGATAAAAGGCTTTTTTATTGTTATTGATAATCATAATGAGGTCTTTGTGCTCCGAAGAGATATTACAACCAAGACAGTGAGCAAATTGGCACAGAGCATGCCTGAGTATGTACAAGTAGATATAGAAATGGCTCTGTAGGAAATCTGTGAATCCAGTCCAGCAAAAAGGCTGATGTGGTGGCAGCTCAGGAATATTAAAATCTGCTCATTAAATTAGTCATTAGCTCTCTGGGAGGTTTGGGGGCAGCCTCAGCCAGCAGAGACAAGCCATTCTCTAAATGAAGTTGGATATGAAGCTGCCGTGGGACAGGCAGTGTTGAGAGTTGCTACCCTAAATTAATGGTGATGTGAAAGCCCCAGGTATACTGTGGAAGACAGGTTTTTGAGGAATGATGCTTCCTTCTTGTGTTTGGAAAGTAATCAAATCTTCCTGAGAGCAATGGGCTTTCAATCACAGCCATGTGTGTTTGTGTTGGAGCGTTGGAGGGAGATCCTGTCTCAAGAGATGACAACCAAACCTCCATTTCACCATTACTGCCTTTTGCTTTTGTAATCTTTTCTTCTTTCTGTGTTTGTATTGTGGGTAAAATTCAAATCAACAAACTAATTGTTGTTGTGATTTCAGCAGGTAATTAATTTGAGGAAAGCTGAGCACATTGCCAGCTTTTCCTCCTGATGTTGCTGCTGGCACTGGCCTGTTTTGCTGTTTTGAAGAGACCCAGAGACTGAGCATATCTGTTACCGTAATAAAACAACCCCGTACTGTTAAGTTACATAAAATAGCATGGAGAAGCAGCAAAGGAAGCCCAGTTTTGCAAACTAGGCTCCTAGGTTTTGTAATTAGTCTGCAGCAAAGATGAAGTTTGACAGTCTTGCTCTTATATTGCTCTCTGGGGTACAAGTGCATACGTAGCCTTCCGAGAAGAGCTGAAAATCAACTAGTACCTGGAATACTAATCTGTTATCTGTACCCTTCTGAATGACAAAAATGTGCCTTCTGCCAGACTGGGAAATGCATTTGTTTCGTGCCTCTCCTTTGCTTAGAGGCTGTGTACAGTGGTCACCATGGAGAACCCGATAACTGGGGAGTTTCTCCTTAAATTAGCATGTTTCCATGAAAAAATTGCACACAGGCATAAAGTGCTACTAATACTTGGGACATTAAATATCAGCTCATTTGTATTCTTCTTCTGTCCCAAGAGACCTGGTCAGGCTACAGACACTGGGGGTAACCTTCCAGGCAGAAGAATATCTTTGGCAGAGAAAAATAGCAAATAACTGTGACATCCCATTGTCCCCACTGAGCTAAAACAATCCATCAAAAATCAGAGTTGGGTGGTGTGTGCACACATATTTGGCAGGGTAAATAAATACAAAAGGATCTTATTAGTTCTTAGAATGTAAAACTTACAATATGTGATAATTGCAAAAACTTCTAATTGGATATAATTATAGTCTTCAAAGCGTGTTGAACAGGGTAGTGTTTGATCGTGTTGTTGACCTTTTCACTCCACTTTCAGGAGAAACCCTTAGAAATGAGGTGTTGTAAAATTCATCAGAGAGCAATTAATTTGTGCAATTAGAGGGATATAATCTGAATTAATGCCTATGTACATATCAGAACATAAATGGACTTTAATGTGGCTGCACAGGCTTTAACTGGTAATGAGAATTCATTGTATGACAACTAAGAGAATACATGAATAGGACCTTGCTCATGCGAGACAGGCTCGGTGGTAGTCCAGGCATAAGTGGAAAACCAGTACCAATTGTCATTGACTATTTGAAACTTTTTATCTGACATGAAAAGGCAAAGCAATCTATTTTCTTAAGCCCAAGTTCTTGTCAAAAGAAATAAACCTTTAATATTTGTTTAAAAATAGGAATTTTCTGTCTCATTTTACATTTTCCAAAGACTAGGATGTCCTATTTTTCCTTGGCCTGTGGGAATTGAGTCCACCACAGTCCTCTCTTTAAAACAAGCTAAGAAAGAGGTACCTAAGCCTACTGCTGCTGGTCCTGAGTCTTTGTCTCACGATATCATTAACAGATAGCAAAGAGCACAGCAAAACTAGAACACTGCATCATTCATGTGACTCTGTTCACTTTAGAGACTCAAATCCAATCTGCAGGCACCATCTCTCATTGCACTGTTGCTCTTAGGTATAAATTTTGCTTTTCAATTAAAGGACAGGAAGAAGGATATGAGATAAAAATTGCATAAAGCTATAAATAAGAAGTAGAGGCTCTCATGAATCTGTTTTTCTTTTGTATCTCTCTGGGAAAATGTTTTCTATTACTGGTAACTGGATCAAAGACGCAGATTTGATGGGGCTTTTTCTGACACATATAGTCCAGAAGCACAATTTAAAAAAAGATGTATTAGTTTTAATTCAAACTTGATGCTCACAGATTTTTTAAAGCATAATTACCCTTTAGTTACTAGATATTCCTTTCATATTATATTTTTAGATAATATTTTCAACCCCCCACTCCACTTATTTTTAATTTTACTTCATTAGCTCTTACTTTTTTGTAAAGTGTGGTCATTGCCCAACACTGGGTACAAATCTTTGATATTAACCTGGTGTGATTTCAGGCTCATCAGCTGCAATGAGTGCTCATTGGAACTGCCCCTCTGCGAGCATCCCATGCTCCTCTTGTTCCCATTCTGTATTTTCTAAATTACTGAAGCACAGCTCCAATAAATAAGCCTACCTTAAAATCTGTGCCAGTCAAAATATTTTTCACAGTTTTATGTGGAGGCATACATTGTTTTTATGCAGCTGTCTCTTTCTGAACTAATTTTATTGCCATACATCAAGCTTTAAAGACCATCTCATGTGAAACTTTGCCAATGCTTTAATGGGCTTAAAGTGCTAAGTATTCTTATTTATTTCTCTGTATTTACTTATAGGCACTGTAATGACAAGCAAATGTATGATCAGTGGCACAGAAAGCAGTATATTCAGGCTGAGCATAATGCACATGAGCACGTGCATTCTGAGTGGAAGGAAATCCACAACCAGGGTAGCCCGTGGCTGTCTCCTCCTCCATTCTGCAGGTTCTCATCTCCTGTGGGGTGCAGGAGTTGATAGACCCCCTACCTGCTCCCAGTTCTCACTGTGAACTGGGAGCCAGGCCTGATGCCCAGCTCTCAGCCCACAGAATCCCCCAGAGCTGATTTGGCCTGGTGGGGACAGAGGTGAGTGCTGAAAGCCAGGGGCAGCTGTGGCATAGCTGGGGACACCAGCCTTGGACACATCCAGAGCTGGAGTGAGCCAGGGGATAAGCTGCTTTGTGCCTCACAACAAGAGAGGTGTTGTGCCCCTCTAGTGCCAGAGGGTCACGTTTTCACTCAGGCTGGGTGGTGGAGTTTGTGCTGGAGGCAGGTGACCCCCATGGGATCACAGCTGCATCCTGAGACAGCTGATTACCTCCTCTGGCAGCTTTCGGTTCTGCTGCTGCTCTCCTGCTGTAGAGGGGCTGTTTCACTCTGCCGTGGCTGGGTAAGTGGTTTCTGTCCTTCCCTCAGCAGCTGAAGGTTGGATCTGCAAATCTCTGCTCAAAGTGCAGGTGATCCCTGTGGCTCCTGCCCTCAGCCTCACACCCAGGATTCAGCTGACATTTGAAGGGGCACTGTCCTGGTGGAAGTTGTCACATCGTAAATGGGCATTTCAAATGAGAACAAATGCAGGAGGAAAATTAAGTTGTTGAGACATTTTAACTGAAAGAGAGAATGGGAGACTTCAGATTGATAAAGCTGTAAAAAGCTGTTCTGTGCATCTTTTGGAAACCTGACACTGACAGTCATGCTGCAGAGGTGTCCCTAATAACCCGAGTGACCCCAGGAGCCAGGCTGAGGTATGTGTGCAGTAGTATTCCCCTTGTGGATTAGGAGCCCCTGTCCCCTGGGGAAAGGCATTGTACTGACCTCAGCCTAATGGCTGAGGGCAATTGCATACAAAGGGTGTCATTGCATATCTGGGCCAGAGAAATAAAATGTCTAGAGGGTTTGATAGGCAGAAAAAATGGTCATAACTATGGCTAAAAAGCAGCTGGTTCTATCTGTTAGGTGGCAGGATTTAAAGCTTTGCTGTAGGTTGGCCAGCACACTTGTGCAGCCACAGGGACCTCCTGAGACTCTCCTGGGCTGACTTTACCTGTAACTCTCCATGCCAGAGTCAGAGGTTCCTCTGCTTCTTTCTGTTTTTTCTTGTACCTTTATAATATGGGTGCCCATTTTCTCCTCACCCTTAAACAACTTCCAACATTTTCATCGCATGTCTAACTTAATGAGAAACCTCGGATGTGCCTGGAGCTGTATCCAGGGCTGTGCTCAGATGTTGAAACCACTGCCTGAAAATTGGCTTCCTATGTAATAACCCAGAGCTCAGTGTATGGAGTGTACTGTGCTGTAGATGTTCTCTCAGTGCAATTTCTTTGAAGAAATAAATTACCACTGTGTTTTGTGTTGGGAGAAAGAGTTTTTTGTTGTTATAAGTGACCCATAAAGATAACAGTTCCAGAATATGGCACTTTACCTTCGTGGGTCTTTCTCAATAGATTTAAATGATGATAAAGGATTTCTTATTATAAAGGTCTCTGAATTACTTATCTAAATTATGAGTGAGGTGGATGTTATCCTTCAAAGGATAAGCTTTCTGCTTGCTGTGTTCTCAGACAAAGTATTTTCCAACAACGTGGCCTTCAGTGTTTGCCCATTTTTGCACTGTAATGAGATGTATGCCACTACAAAACTGTATTAAAGGACTTTTTAATGCAGTCGGGAGCCCCAGCTAACAGGCCTTCTATCAGTGTAAGTGCCATAGCTCAAACTGATAAAGAGCTAAATCCCTAACAAGCTCTAAGTTACAGCATGGAAATAGAAAGTAGACTTTCTCCATACACGTTTTAAGTACCTCATTAGTTCCCAATATGTCTACATGAGCTGAAAGTAATTGATCTCATTACTATGTATGTAAATGTGGCAAATTTCTTAAATTTTGCAACTTAGCTATGTTCAATTAACCAGTTTGTTAAAATATATGACTCTTCAATTAATTGCAGGGGTGAGAGCGTGAAAGAGAATGTATGCATATGTTAGGGTCTAGAGGACAGAGATTCTGAGTCTCATCCAAATCTCAGCTATGGAATTTTTGGATTTTGAAAAAGCCACCCTCCACAGAAGACAGTGCACAGTTAGGGTGTCGGCTGCTGGGGAGGGAGAGCAGCTGTTCCCTGCTGTTCCCTGCTGTTCCAGGTAATAATGGGCTGGGTGGTGACAGCTTCAGTGATGCTGAAGATTGTTCTCTGTGTTCCCAGAGCATTCTTCTTGCTGTTTTTTTTTTTTTTTTCTTCCTTCTGAAATTTGTCTGAAAGAGATGCTTTGAGGACTGGGAGAACCTGCACCTTCCTGCAGCGTGTGGCCAAGTCTGCACTGGTGCTTAAACTGGCTTTGGTGGACCCTTGCAATGCACCTGCAGCCCAGGTGTGAGAGTGTTACTGAGGTGAGACCTCTGGTGCAAGGGAGGGTGTGTGATGAACAGCCCTTCTGTACACGCTCTGCTCAGGGGATTTCATTCTCTGCGTCTCAGCACTAAGTAGATTTGCAGGCTGGATTTCCCAAGCCTTCTGAACACAGGATGGTTCCATAGAAATGCCTGCAGAATGGCCACAATGTCCTTAAACAATCACAGCAAACTCCTCTACATCCTCTGCATCTCTGCAGTGCAGCAGTTTCTGCTCCCCCAGGGCTGAGATATCTCCTGTCCCCTCCAGGAGAGCCCTGCAAGAGGTGCAAGTTGGCCCAAGGTTTGTGAAAGGAGCTGTGAGGGGCTTGTTCACGTGCACTCCTGGCCCTGAGCACTGGCCTTGGAGGCAAAGTGACTTCTGTGGAAGCCATCCCATGATGGGGCTCTGGGCTGTGAACTCACACCTGGAAAGATCAAGGTACCTAGGAAAAAGTCCACTCAGACAAAAGAATTGGGCTTGAACAAAGTAAACCATTTTAGGGAAAAATGTATGGTAGTGCAGTATCTGAGATATTGAAATAAATGTAATAAGACTGGGAAGTCCACGGTGGAGCCTGTTTAATACACTTTTGTAGAAGATCTGTAACTACAATTGTAGTGGCTGTGACCAAGTCGGGTGATTTCTAATAGTCCTTGAAGCTTTATTTGTTATGTGATGCTCACTGATAAAAAAAAATGAGCCATAAGGATGGAACAACTGACAAGGGGTTTTATTTTTACCTTCAGGAGTTCTTGAGCTTGCCTGGACATCACATGTTCCTGGCTAAGGCTGCCCTTAGGCAAAGCTCTCCTTGTCTGCAGTGAAAGCTTTGCCATGCTCAGAATTATGAGATTTGGTTCTGGGGTTATTTCTTCCTCCAATGTTCCTGACAAACTGTTTTCCCCTCCTTGGAGCTTGTGACTTGCAAGAATTTTTTGAACAAAGTGATTTGTTCAGTTAGTTGCACTACATAAACCATACCTATAAATGTTTGCAGCATGCCCTGCTACTTCTTCTTCAGTAATAAAAGAACATGTTCTTGTTCTATTAATTCTACCTTTTGGAGGGCAAGGGGTTATTTGTTTTGTGAGTAGTTTTGTGTGCGACTTTACCCATAAACCAGATGTTAACACAAGACTCCACATGTTTGTGATCATTAGACAATATTAAAAGCTATCACTCAATCACCATTTGGGAAGAAGAACACTGGGGGTTCTGCTACCTGCAAAGCAATAAAATTATTATCTGACACGTTTACAATCCCAGAATTGGCAATCTGCTTTTACACAGAATAGTGTGTTGATACAATACTGTGTCTTGCTGAGCTGTTCATATATAACATTTGCATTAGATAATTTAATTTAAATACATAGAGCACAGTTGTAGGTCTTATAAGTAAGGCAATGAGATAATCTTCAGATAGGTATTTCTGTAAATAATTGTGTCATTCTGAATTAATTCTGATTTTTTTTACCTGTTTTCTGTTAACCTTTGCCATTTTTGCCAAAGAGATTATAAAACACTGGATGTTTGCAAACACTTGAGAACTATATTTCTATTTTATTTAACCATTCTTTTTAACATGGAAACAGTATCAGCATATTTTCTAGTTTCCAGAGGGTTTTGAAAAGAATGATAGGAAACCATAAAACTCCTGAAAGGACTTTACCTTGGCTGAAGACTTTATATATAAAGAGATCAATTTTCTGATAAGATTCTCTGGAATGAAAGGACATTTTGTAATTTTAGCAAACATGAATACCAAAACTAGGGAAGGCTGATTGGGACCTGGAGCCTGATACAAACCTCATTATAGACTACAAAAAGTTTCCTGGAACTTTTATGGCCTTTGGATCTGGTCCTTTAATGTGTCTGGTAAGGTAATGGTTGAAATAGCTTCAGTGTTCTGGCCTGTTCTCTGAATTTCACAATGCTGCCAATTTCTGTGGAAGGGCTTTAACTCTCTGGCAAGTCATTTCGGAGTGGGGAGAGAATGTTCCAGTGTTAGGAGCAATTACAATGCAATATTACACCTCCTACCCGTGTCTGTTCCAGCCTAACATCCATAACAAGAAGCAAAGTCTGGTTATCTCTGCTGATTACACAGTGACAAATAACTTCTGCACAATGCCCTGTTTTCATGGCAGTAAGTCAGTGCTCAGATGACACCCCTTGCGCAAAGGAGACGTGCTCTTGTTAAAAATTTCCACTGAAGGTGCCCAGCCTGGGGGCTGTCCTGGCTCTCCTGCAGGCTGTGTTTGCTGTGCTCTCCTGGTCACCTTCCCCTTGCCCCTGATGGGAAGGTGAGGAAGATATGAGTGGGATATGAATTTTTGATCACTTTGGAAGGAGTGTGCGTGTGTTACCCTGCTGTCCAAAACTGGTGCTGCTGATGCCTTTTATAATTAAATCTGGCACGTCAGGATGGACTCTTCTAACCCAAGACCAGTGAGAATGTTCATAGGTGAATAGAACTCCAAAAACATTAGTATCAATTGCCTTTGTACAGCACTTGGATATTAAATGCAGTGAGTTTGTTCATTTAGGAACAGAACTGGAAATCTGCTGAATTCAGTAGGAAGGTAAACTTGCTTCAGTACCCTTCTGTCAGGTCAGGGCTTCCCTTTTCTCCATGAACTCCATGAGAAATGCCTGCATGAGTTCAAAGCAAAACTTTTCTGTTGTTCTGTGGGTTTTAGTTCCAGGCACAGGCTACATGGCTGCTTTTGGCCACATTAGCTGTATCAAAATTAATGCTTTCTGCTCACCACCAGGAGTTAAGGATGTGACCAGATCAGCTTTGCCCCTGACCCTGGCCTTCCTCCAGCTGCACAGCACTTCCTTCACCCTCCCTTTGCCAAAAACTTGCCTCCAGCGCTGTGCTTGGATTTGTGGGATGTGTCGTTTCCAGCACTGTGGATGCTGCCCTTCAACCTCAGCAACCCTCTAAGGCTCACACAGCTCATCTGCATTGCCTGGTGGGTGTTTTAACCCTATCAGCAGGTAGGAAGTGCAACTGAAACAGGAAGATTTCATTCAGCTGAAAATGTGCACAGACCCTCAATAAGCAGGTAGCCACAGAAATAAGGAATATTGGATAACCTGAGATAAACCAAAGGGATAATTGTAAGAGGGGAAAAGCCCAGGGAAACAGGATATGAGCAGATAATTGATACAATAACTTTCTCAGTTATCTGCCTTGTGTATTACTCAAGTTTCTATTTTTTTTTTAATTACTATTTTTTTGTTGCTTGGTTGCTGGCTGAGTTTAACACTTTCCAACAAGAAAGGCTCCTGACAAGGAGGTGGATTGTATTGCAGGTCGAGGTCCTGGATGGCTGCCATGCAAAGTGGTTTAGACAGAGAGGCTCCCACTAAGTGCTACAGTAGTTGCAAATTGGCAGATCTTCTATGTGTGGATGCCAAATAGCCAATTCCCACTTTGCAACGTTGAATAATGAGCATTGTTTCTACATTCTTTCAAGAATAAATTCCATTAAGATGCTTGGAATGTAAATACTTCCTCTTAGAGAAAGTAATGATTTTAATTTGTTTTAATTCTATTATTAAGTCTGTTAATAAAAATGCCTATTTAAACTATATAAGACATCCACCAAAATTCTACAATATTAATTTTATGGAAAACTTCCAAAGAACTCTATTAGTTTTCCTCCATTAAGATAACATTATGGACTTTTAATAGAGCTCTTGGCTACAGCAATTTTTATTGACCTAGTTAGTAAATGAATTAATGTTAGTTCCAGTGTCTTCAAAATATGTGATATACTTTAAAAATAAAGTTTAAAAAAGTATTGAATAATTTATCCTTTACAGCAACTTTTACCACCTCTTGATAACAAATATGCATGCACTGGGTGAATTTTAGGTATGATTTAGTTTTGCTTAAGACTTTCTGGACACCTCAGATAATGATTTTTCATCTCTCCAAAACCTTATTTTTTAAGTTGGGCAGAAAAAATCAATTCTTACATGATCTCACCCACAAGTTAGTTCCATACAAATAAATCTCAGGACAGGATGTGTTAATTCTTTTAATAATGCTCTTTCTGCTCAATCAGATTGAATAAATGCACCTGGGTTACCTACAGTGATGGTTGATGTCTTTTTACCAAATTGTGCATGAACTTTAGCCATGCTTTTTTACATCTTGCTTCTATTTCTGACAGAATTGGTTTTTCTGTAGTCTTGGACAGAGGTTTCTCTGGTTTCCTCAGGGGTTGCACTGAATTCCTGCCCATGACTCCAAGGAGGACCTAATCCTTTTCAGAGTCCAGATCTGGTCTGCTCTGACAGCCCAAGCCCCTGCTCAGGCTGGGGATCTCGGCTGGATCTCAGCATGGTATTCCAAGCAAAGGATCATGACTGACAGTATCCTAAATTCACTATGAAAACATACAATTCTTCTGGTCCTGAGGACATTTGTGTTTCTCTTGCACAGGCATTGGACACACAAGACATTTGCATGCTCTTTAAAGCACTGTGTCATTAATTAGTCAATCCAGTGGTCCACTAATGAGACTTTTACTTGAAAAATAAAAGCAAAACAGATTAATGGTGTCTGAGTTAATAGTTAACTGAAGCTTATTTAAAGTCTGTGTTAGGTAGGTTAGAGATGAACAATGTAACTTTTTTCCAAGGGCTATTTCTTATAAAACAGCACTGTCTTTATCTTCAACATGAAGAATGATGATTTAGGTTTGATTTGTTGCCTTTCAGTGAATCGATCCACATTGCATTTCATATTCTGGACTGTTGTGTTCATATGAGTATGAGCCAGTGGCACATCATAGATTATTTGTGTAATGCACGTCCTTTGTAATGACCCATCATCCTCAAATCTGAGCATAAAACAAGAGGTAGCCAGAAAAGTGCATCTATATTGCTGCCAATTCTTTGCATACTGTTTTGTTTGGGTACACCGACAGATTACATTCCTGCCTTCCACAGCTGACACCAGAGAGATGGATGCTCAGCCACTGTACAGAGTCCCACCAGTAATTCAGGGAGTGACTTGGGCTTTTCCTGAGTGCCCTCTTGAGGGCTTTTAAATTACCTGTAGGTTATTTACTGGATTTCTGCATAAGAATAAAGCTCATTTCTGGCCGCTGAATGCCCAGATGTGCCAGAGTGACTGATTCCATGTTGTAGGAACTTGTGGTTTAGGTCTTGATCTTTTAAACACTTGCTCTTTAATTTAGCTTTATTCCTGGGCACAAAGTGGCTTCAATTTCTTTTCATTTACAGCTTTATTGGATCTGTCTGATGAATGTTGAGTGCAGCATTTTTACATTTGGGTGTTCTGAGGTGAGCAACACTACAAGTACAAGCACTGTAGCTAAATCCTGTTTTGATACTCCAGGATCTTCTTGGGAGTGGGCTGGCACAGGCTACAGATGATGGGCAAGGAAACAAAGCTGGATATGGAAAAGAACAAGGCTTAAATGTGTCACTGCTGTCGTTCTCTGCTTGAAAACGCCACTGTGGAAGCTATGTGTGAGCACTAGACCTCGCTAGTCTGAAAGCCTAAAGGTTGTGGAGACTTGTTAGTGGAGGTCAAGGGAGGGATGTTTATTTTCAGTGCTGTTCTCACACTGACAACTTGAGAGTGAAAGGGATCCATGGATGCGTATGCTTGGTGATTTCAAGTAGCACTCTTGCCACTTAGTTAGAACTGAGTAATTTCTGGCCAACACATCTATGCCACTTTGCCACTCATGTATCATAGCTTCAGGCCCAAGAGCTAAATTTGAGATTGTTTAGTGTTTGTTTATTAATATTTTTAAAACAGTGTAGCATAGCACAGTTATGTTTGACTTTTCAAAATGTGAAACAATATGGTGATGCTCATGCATCATTTCAGTCTGTGCTAAAAACTCCTCAGGTAGCAGGGTATTTTTAGGGATTCTCTACACTGTACGTAAAATACAGGGAGCCCATAAGGCAAATCTGACAGAGGTGTGCAGCGTGTACTGCTGAGAGGTCAGGTCAGCTCTGCATTTGGGCAAACTTTTGCTGCAGAGTTTGTGTGGTAGATAAGTGATTCCTGGTGTGCATGTGTACTGCTTGTGTGGTTCATGGAGATTCCTGTGTGTGCCAGTTGTTAATCAGTGGCTGGCAGACTGTGTAATAACATGTTCCCTTCCCTGAATGGGGAAATAGAGGCTCCTCAAGTCCCAGAGCTCAAGGACCCTTTCACAGCCACAGTATCAGGAGCCTTTAAGCAATCTGACCATGCTGAGAACAAAAGCTGCAGCATTTTCAGGGTCCCTCCTTATTTCCAAAAGCAGTGATGCATTTCAGCAATGCATGCAGTCTTTGCTTGTTTTTTTGCAGGCTCTGCAGCCACGCTGTGTTCCTTTGTACAGTCTTGCCACACTTAGGAGCCTTTGCTGTTGTTTCTACCATCTGCAGCAGCCTCTGTGTATCTTCCTGCCTCATCAACTCCTCATCTTTTCAACTTTTGTCTTTTTATCTTAAGTAGATTTTCTCATCTGTGTATGCCTCTGTTTTCATTTTTTTCCTCACTCTTTTATTGGCCTTGTTGCTCAGTGCCTTAATTTATTCATCAAACAGTGTCTTGACAGCACTTCACATCACTGTATCACAATACACACATCTACTGTGCATTGCCTGAATTCACTTCTTCCTTCTATTTAATGCTGTCCATCTGGGAATGCAGTTGGTATGAAAGGCAGTATAAGTTGTAAAGTTGCATTATATTGTGAGAGAGACAGCAGCATCTGCTGCTATACATATAAATACTCTAACTTTGCAATACTCCAACAAAGCAAATCATTTGGGCTAGTTTTAAACAGAAAAATTATCAAGTGATAAGATGCATATAATGACATTCAAAACAGAACTTGGGACCTTTAAGAATAGGGGTCAAGGATAAGGTTTGTTAACTTTTGTTTTTCATATGTATAATATGTACTAATATATATTTATATATAATATAGTTAAATGTATATTTTTACATGTGTTTGTGTGGACATATATATATTTTATATAATGCAGTATTGTTAAAAATCTCTATTCTTGGAGCTCTGGAATCAAAGAAAGCCATTGCTTTCTTCTCTGTTCCTTTGGTTCATCTTTTTGACAATTTTGAAAATTGAAGCTTTTGACCAGGGGAGCTCTGCATCTGACTGTCCTGGCTCCCAGGAGTGCAGGCTGTTTTTTATTTCTGCACTTCTGTGCTGGAGTTTGCTGTTTGCACAACATCTGAGCTGCTCTGAACCTGCTTGTCTCTCTTTGCAGGTAATCTGAATTCCTTGAGTTAGAAGACAGATTTGAGAAATGTACCTCATAAAACAAATACCTGTGGCTTTGTTTGTCCAAGTGAGAATTAAATTCAAAATTTGATTTTCAGAAATCTCATCAGTCAAATAACAGCACTAATGCTGTTCTGATCTCCCAGTAGTGCATTCCTGGGCTGAAAATCTCCACCCCTTCAAACCTCTGAAAGCTCTGAGGTTTTCCAACATCCTCAGGACTGCACAACTTGTGGATGCTGGACTTTGATCTCCTGAGTCCCTTCTGCTGGCAGGGGGCCCTGCAGGGCTGAGCAGGATTGCTGGGACCAATCCATGCCCCAAAGTAAAGGCAATCAGTATTTAAGTGTTCAGGAGACAAAAGCAGTTGAGCATGGTTTGTGCTCAGAGAATCCTGTTTCTGGTCATCCCAGGACTATCCTGAAATCCCAAAGGCTTGTGGGTATGGCTAAACATTACTGTTTTAATGATGTAACCAATATATGTTGAGTCTCTGAGTTTTTTTCTTCACTTAGTCAATTTTGCATCTTTTGTCCAAGCTGCTGTTTGTCTGAACTTCATAAGCTGAACTAGAATAACAAGAGACAACTATTTAAAGAAAATAATTTAAACATGAGAGTGTTGGTAATAAAAAGAGTTCATCTGTGCAACAATATTACATTTGCCATTGTATTTGATTACTAATGAACACGGAGTATTCATCTTAGCAACAAGCAGAAAAGGGGAGGAAAGAGCTTTTGTATTAAATCAACTAAACGATGAAGTGAGTCAGTGGAGGCTGTTTCAGTGTTCAGAATGCAAAATGTGCAGCTCATAACTGTGAAATTTACTGTACCTTTTATAAGCATATTTTGATTGTAAATGTGTGGGAGATAAAAATGCTTCGTTTTCAAGGCAAGATGGACAGCTAATTTTTTTAAAGCATGACATTAATGGCTGGAACTGTAATGCCCTTGTTAGTCAATCTTGAAAAAGTTTGCTTACAGTTCACTTCTAATGGCTCTTTCATACCATTATCAAATGACTGATAGTCATTGCAAGCATTTTAGCAGCTTTCAGATCTGTAATATTTTTAATTAAATTGGCTGTGAATTGTGTAAGTAGCAAAGGTTGACAAACTAGCACTCAGTGCAGCATCACTGCTTCTCAGTGAAGCTGTCACAGGACATGCATGATCTTGATTTCTTTAAACACTTTATGATTCTTTTAATCTGTATCAGATGTTGACTTGGAACAGTAAGTAAACAGCTCTGGAGAGCAGGACGGGATGTTGCAGAAGTTCCCCTGAGGTGCTTCCATGGAAGCAGCCTGGTTCAGAGTGCACGGAGCAGCCTGAGCTCTGTGATGGCTGCGGATTTGTGGAGAGTGTGGTCTCTGTGCTCCAGGCCAAAGGACTCGCATGTGGTGCACATGTGCATGCTGCCAACACTGCCCTGCTTTCCAGCTGGAAAATGTCAGTAGGGTCTCTGAGGCTTACTGTTATTGGAGTAACAGCCACTCTTCTCCCCAGGGAGCTGCAGATAAACCTCAACCACCTGTGGGCTGGTGCTTGGGCAGCTGCTTGCTTGCAGAATGAAGGATGAAAAATCAGAGGCTTCCCTGTGACTGATGTGCCATTTATTTTAAAGTATCTTTCTCTTAACATTGCCTTTGCTGCCTTTGTCTCTTTCTGCAAAGCACCCTTCCAAACTGGTAGAGCGACACTGCAAACTCAGGATAATGTGGCTCTTCTTGTGTTAGGCTGATTTGCAATGTCTCATTCAAAACTATCTCAAACCAAACTAATTCAGCCTGCCCAAAACCATGGGTACCATCAGTGGGATGTAATGCTGTGATTTTTAAGAGATTAGTAATTCCTAAAGAAAAGAAACTAATCTTTAGTATTTTGTTTTCAGATGTATGGGCCGAATCTTGAAGACTCTTTAGTTTGTCTTTACTTGGGCAAAATCATATCAGAGAAAAAAGGCCTGGAGAAAAAAGATCCAGTCTCAAGTCTGACTTTTACTCAAGAGTTTACCATTTTTTCCTTAATTGTTTTGTTTTGCTGTGTCCCTTTCTGTGTACATATCACTTTCTAAGAAAATCCTAACATATTCTAGAATAGACAGCTTCAATTTTTAGAACAAAAAGTGCAAAAATCATTGATTTTCATTGCCTTCTGAGTTTCTGCTCTTACTTGACCCTTGTATTTGGCGTCAGTGGGCAGCCACAGTTTGCTTAGAGCTTTGATCCAAGAAATATGGTATTTTCATGCTTAGCAGGCACCTGATCAACTTCTCTGCTTGCTATGGGGCTGCCTGTGGGGTAAAAGGCACTTGTTTCCCATCAAAGTGCTCTGCAGGGATTCAGCCAGGGAAAAACATGGGGGAAGGTTCTTCAGGGAGCTGCTGGTCATCTTTAGACCATCACCTGATAACCTCAGACCTGGCTCAAGATAGCAGTGAAAATTCAGGAATATACAAACAGGGTTTTTTTTGAAGAACAGTGAAACTTGAATCTGAATTCAGCCTCTACAGAGGTTGGCTTCAGCCAATGGGGTCAGATCCATCCCTGCTTCACCAGGGTGGTAGTTTGTGCTTAAATGGATTAGCAGCCATCCATATCCTCTTGTTAGCATTGCAATTACAAATTAGTACATCATAAAAGCTTGGTATAATTGCGCTGGAAATGAAAAATATCTCTTTATGTTGCACATTTCGCAGCCACATTAGCCTTGCAGAGTATTGTGACAATGATTACTTTCTGCTGAGGGGGAGAGAAAAAGATAAATGACTTCTAAATCAGCACATGACTCAGCCTGCAAGCTCTGAGTTTATTTGTGAGACATTTATGTCCTTGTATACTCACCAGGAAAAAAAATTATCTTTTAATTAATAAAGGTAATAGCCTGAGGTATCCTGATCAATAAGAAATAGTTTGAGAACAGGGCCTGATGCAGTGAAATATTGAGTTGTCTGCAGAGAAACCCATGATTTTCTATAAAGCCAATCATACTTCTGCCTGGTTAGTTAGGGGAGTCTGCGTGGTGAAGCACAGTGCTCTGCTGAAAATCAAACTGATAGACCAGCATGAACAAAAAAATTGAAGCAGCTCCTTGTGCCTTGAAACAATTTCCCCTTTATGTTTTCTCTGCGTGACCTTTTGAGCTTTGTTTCCCTGCTGGTGCTGAAGCACGGAACGAGCTTCCAGTGAAGCCAATGGATGCTGCAGGATGCACCAGACCCTGCTTGGGTCAAATTCTGCTGCCAACGGGGCCTGGCTCTCCTGTGACATTAGGTCAGAGCCCCATTACAGCTCTGCAAATCCAGCATTCCCATGCTGGCTCCAGAGCTTATCCTGGATAATGCAGAATAACCAACAGCAAGACATGCCCTGGCCTCCTGCTGGCGGTGGCTCTGACTTGAGCAGGGGGAGCTGCCTGGCAGGATGGGCTGTGTTTGCTTTCCCTCGGCCCCAGTATGATTTCACTCCCTGCCAAGGCAGCCAAAGGCTGATCTAATGCTTGCTGGGGGAAATACACAAATGTGTCATTTCTTTCATTCAGCCCGTGCTAAAAGTGTGTCCTTAAAGAAAAGAGCTGTGCAGATTGGGCTTTGTAGGCATGCAGAAACAGCAGGAATTTTTCATTTGTTTGCAGGGCAGCTTTACAGTGGCAGATAGACGTGGAAGCAATACACCTTTTCTCCCAGACAGATGCATAGAATTAGCTCCACATGTCATTCTGACATCAGTGGTAAATGAAGTATGGGGTTTAGCTGGAACACACTTTTTGAAACAAGAAGCAACAATGCTGTGGACACCAGAACTTGATTGGGAATTGGTGGTTCTCAGTTCTTGCTTCCTGCATTGAAAAGCCCAGATGCCCTCATGGTTCTCCTCTCTGGATTAGGATTGTGGATTAGGTACCTTGTGCTGGGTGCTGCACAGCATCTGCTGGGGCATCAGATAAAACTGAGAGAAAAAGAAAATCATAATGGAGAATAGGAAAGGAGACAAAGGAAGGGAAGGATGGCCAGGATGGTGGTGAATCTCCATTCAGAGCTGCAGTTCTAGTCTGACAAATTTGCTGGCCTCAGTGTAGTTGTGGCTGACACTGAATATCTGGAGCAGAAAGGAGCACTCTTCACTTCCTCTGGAGCCTGCTTCACCCCTTTTGTTCTCACACTGCCTTTTTGGAGCTCCAAAATGAGATGGAAATACTAGAGTCAGTATTGTTCACCTTGATTTTCACAAAATTAATGTAATTGTGTAATTAATGTAAATTGTGCCAATTATGATTCACTAATTTATCCTGTGTTAATCACAATATTGAGTTTATATACAAAGCTGTCTTGTTTGGATGAATGGAGGCTCCTCCCTTTCTGTGCTGTTTTTATTAGCAGTGATTGTTACAGTTTTCCACATCGTTGCGTTAAACCTTGTGTTTCCCTGTGCTGAGGGAAACAATTATGGAAGACCTGCAGACCCCAATTATCACTGCAGGTCAAAGGGCACCCTATTGAAATGCTTATGAGTAAACACTGCAGGATGTGGTCATTCCTTGCTGGGGCTCTTTTTACCCCTAAAGCCCCGTGCATATTTCCTATGTTTTTTATTAAAAAGATCAAATGTTCATTAGCAACAACTGAAACATGACAGTGGTGAAGAGTGATAATGTGAGAAACTTCTGAAGAAGCAAGAGAAGAGACATTAGCAATGAAGAAAATGTTGTTTTCCTAACATTTGTCAGAATGTTTGGGTTTGAACTAGCAAATAATGTCTTCATGAAGAATTTCATCTAATGTCTCATATTTTTCCTTACTGTTAACCCAGCCCTACATGCAATTTTCTGACTCACATGATGACTTAATTTCTTTCTTTGTGATCATTCAGATGTCTTCACTTGATTACTTTAATTAAAGCAGGAGTCCTTCGTCTCACATGTGGACAATGAGTAACACAGCCAGCTATGCTTGTTAAGCTCAGAAGGGGTTTTTTAATTATAGATGTGACTACTGGTATTCAGTGCAATCCCATTTTAGCATTTTAGCAATTAAGAAGTGATCAGCTTAAGTGAGTTCAAACAGCTCTTAAGCATTGAAAGGAAACTTAAATGCCTTGCTGAATGGGGACATGAATCAGCTTCAGATTTACTGGCAAATTTGTCTAGAGAGAATGTCCTTCTTACCTAGGATCTTATGACATGAGTTGAAGATGTTCCTTTTCCTGCAGGTGCCAAGATCAGCACAAGGTCTGTCTTCACATCACAAACTGAAATTGACACACACTCTTTTGCTTTCTGTATTTCATTGTCAGCCTTTCCCACTCCCTTTAGTAAAGAATGAACATGAGATACTTCTCAATGTTAATTTTCAGGAGGCTCTTTAGGTGTGAACTGGGATTTTTTTTTTCAATAGCAGATTTATCCAAATTTTTATGGATGTTCCAAAACCCCAGAGATTAATTCAAAGGATCAAAACTCTTGACTCAGCCTGTGCTACTGAAATAATCCCTGGGAGAGAATTTACAGCTTTCCTAATGTTCTCAAGGCTATCTCCTGAAATGTCTCCAGTTTCTGGGCACTGTCATCTGCAGCAAACTCTTAAGGAAATAAATATGAAATTATCAGCTCAGATAGTGCCAGTAAGCTGTGATAAGAGGCAGTGAATTGCTACCCTGTGGGCTCTCTCTGGCTCTAAGGCAGCTGAGAGTCCTGCCAGTGCTTTTCTGGAGGCAGGATGGCCCTGGCTGGGCACCAAAGCCAGGAGAAAGTGTGGGGAGGAGTCTGGAGGGTGCATTTGCTCAGGTGGAGCACCACACAGAGCTTTGGTCCTGAACACATGCTCAGGAATAAAAGTTCCCATTTCATGTAAAGAATTTCCCCAGAGGGAGAAGGATCCCCTTTGGCTGCGGGGATCAGAGCCACTCCAGGAGCCCAGAGACACTTCACAAAAAGTATGAGTAAAATCAGGCTTGAAACAGGTTTTGACATAAGAACAGATTCATGCATAAATGCAGTGTGGTGTTGGTTATAAATGGATGAAGTGGAAATAGAATGTTAGCAGAGAGTTTATTTTTAACTACTATTTAGACTTTCCAAAGTGTTGTATGTGATAAAAACCAAGGGCTGGTAAAAATTCAGGTAAGGTCAAAATGTTACAATATTCAGTATTCTCTGAGAGTAGATAAAATACCAGAGAAGAATGGTATTGTGGTAATGTGATAAGAAAGAAAAATACTCCATCTAAAAATATTAGTTTATAATGTTAGCTAAATTAAGCAGTTATTGATTTTTAATATTTGTTCTCCTCTTACTGTTTTTTTGGGGGTTTTTTTGAAGCTTTCAGATATTATTATGGAATGCTCTCACTTTGAGGGGCACAGTGAAAGATATAGGCTCTGCAGCATGCTGGCTGTTCTGCCAGCAAAGTAAACAGCACTTCAGATAAGATTTGAGCTTGCAGCTTCTCCTAATGAGCACATCATCTTTCAGGGCACGGCTTTGCTCATGTAACCAAATAGGCCATGCATGCCCCTATTTATTATAAAAATTAATATACAAAACAAACTCTATGTATCTATACGGGCAGGCTATATTATGCCTGTGTCCTATCTGCATAACTTAATTATAGCAGTGCTCAGCAGCTCAGAGAAGGAATGGCAGTGAAGCTCTGTGGGTGCTTCAGCTGGGAAGGAAAATCCAACAGTCCTGATATGAGAAGGAGCCCTGTACTGTATCCCCACTGCCACAATCTGCTGGCAGTGCTCCTCTTCACAGGGAGCTCTAAATGATATGCACAGCACAAAATGCTTAGCTCTACACTGAGGTTAAAATCAGTAAGAAATAGAACATAGGAATTGGTGCTGTGTGGTATTTGATGATAAAATTAAATTGGATGTCTGTAAGAGGAATAGCAGCTATGCCATATTGCTGCGTGGTTGCTGTTATCTTACATGTGTGTTCATTTTTCTTAATTCTAAAATAATGCTGCAAACATGGAGTGAAAAGGAAAATAACATCAGATTTGGAGTCTGTTCACAAATGCTGCTCCTTTTACCACAACCATGATGCAGAGCAAGAGCTTCCTCACCCTGCTTCCCCATTAAACTGGGAATGAGGTTAAATGACACTGTCTTTTCAGAAAATTCACCAGGAAAAACAAGGAAAGTAGAAGGGAAAGGCCATGAGGCCCAGCAGCTGCCCTGCTATTGAGGCTGGTCAGTGGCTTCCCTATCTCAGAGGCATTTGATAACTCTGTGAGATCTCTGTTAGAGATCTGTCCTTCTACCAGTGCCACACCATCGACAGGGTGTGCTGGTAAAAGTTTTCTTTATTTTGCAATAGCTTTTTGTGTAATTGTAGTTCCACAGTGGCCTAAAAGGCAGTGTGTTCTCCTTCCAGACCTATCAATAAATCTGTATTTTTCCTTTTTTTTTCTTTTTAAGTGAAAATAATTTAGTTGTACCGATTGAGTTTTCTTTCCTAATATAAAACCTTCAACCAAAAAGCATTCTTTAAAAGCTCTAGAGATGAAAAATGTAAACTAAACTTTAAAATTTGCTAATTGTAAATCCCTTTGTCTTTGGATTGCTGCATAGCAGATCAATTCCAAGTAATTATTATGTGAAAAATGTAGGACTTTTTGGTTCATATGTGTATTGAAGAGATGCAAAGCCAATATTAAAAGAGTTTTAATTGGTTTGAGATAGTAGCAGTAAATGATTTTCCTTCATTCGTAGAATAAAAAAAAATGAAAGTATCTCAGCTATTAAATTTGGGAAAGGAGTGCGTATTTCAGTACTGCAGTTACTGATGTGTGAAATACAGAAAAATGTTAATTGAGGTAGGCTTGTGAAGTGAAATTAGTTGCAAGTGGACTGTAGATGAGCAAAGGGATTCTTAGGGTGTTGCACCTCAGCCATACTTTGAGGTTAATTCATTAGAGATAATTGGAATGTTAAATAGTTTGCTATACGGAATCGCTGCTACAGTGGTCTAACACTTTTAATCTGATTGAATGAAATGCTAATTACCAATATTCAGATTTATGCTATGCTTATTTATGTACTTGCCACCCTTATTACTTCCTTGACTGCTGATAATATTTTCTGTCAAGGGTGACAGCCCTTCAATCATCTGAAAATAAGGGCTTGAATGAGGGAAACCAGCAAGAGCTGCCTGTCCTGTCTCTATCCATGAAGTCTGTTAAAACACAGGAGCAGCTGAGCAGTCTTCCAGTGTTTCACAGCTGATTAAATCCTCAGCAACACTTCCACAGCAAATGCAATGCCTTTGGTGTGGTTCTCTGTGTGGGCTTGACAGCATTTATGCACCATTGCACCCAAAATTCCAACAAATACTCTCTTGGCATAGACATGAGCGGGTTTGCAGCCTGGGTACCCAAATGTGGTGTGGGTGCCTTTGGCACCCAACAGGACTTGTTGCAGTCCAGTCAGCAGGACTGATCCATGGTCTCTGGAAGCAGGGAGAGGAGGTCTGGTCTTCCTGGCTCTGTCCCCCTGGGCAGAGGCCGTTCCTGTGGTGGGACGCAGTGTCCATGCCCTTATCCAGGAGTAAAACAAATCAAATAATGCAGGATGTATTCTCCACAGAACACCAAGGTGAGCTGCCAGGAATGAAGAGAAATGCTGATTTACACCAGAAACCCAAATACAAACCCATAGCCTGTCACAGGTTTTCTTTTTTTCCTTCCTTTATTTATGACTGTGACATAAGTGTCCACTGCATCTATTTACTCTTACCTGGGGTCTCAGGCTTGCATATTTCATTTGCCCAGATGGGCTGCATCACTCTGTGAAGGATGATCTCTCTGTGCTGGAGAGGTGCCTGTGCCAGGTCCCATGCATGTTATCTCTTATTTATTGCCTCCCTGGCGACAGGCTGTCGCCAACAGGCGGATAATTAGAGTGGCTCAGGCTGGAGACCTGTGGAAAGTCTGAGTACTTTCATAATTAGCCCATAAATGCTGTAGGTTTGTGCTAGAATCCTCTACAATTTCCGTTATCAGAAGCTCAAGGTTCTTTTTTCAGTGACATATTTATCTTTTATTCTTATAAAAAGAGGAAACCTTGCATTATGGATCTATTCTCATTTGTGTTGACTGACTTTTGATGGCTTCCTATTTAAAACAGACAGCTTTTGCTTTTGGAGAACCTCGGAGTCATTTAAAGAGAAAAACTGTCCCTCTTTCTGCTTGTGCTCCCTACCCTGTGCAGAAAGAGAAAAAGCAAAAGGAAAAAGTAAGAATATGAGAAAAGTGTTATCAGAAACTGCTAAACCAACAGCATAATCTGCAAGTTCTGTGCGTACTGTTATGATATCTGAAACATAATTATCAAGCTTAAGTTAATTAGACTAATGCTTAGAAAATCTGGCATGGCAGATTGTGGTAAGTAATTATATATCCCGATTAAAAGATGTAATATGCAGTGAGCAAAGGCAAAAAAGAAAACTCCATTTGATACAGCCAGTGAACACAGACAATTAAGAAGTCAAGTAGATGAGCACCGACAAAGATACTGAACTTTGTGGAAGATGATGGGCAGGATGCCAATTTTTCAGTGGAACAGATTTTGCATAGTATCAGTCAAACTTTTGTTTTATGAAAATCCATGCTCCTGTTTCCTAACTGAAATACATGAAGGGCCACTTGCTTTTGCATTAGGGCTAGCTGACATGAATACAAGGGAATGTGCAAACAAGAATGTGACATTAGAGTACTAGTTTACATATATATAGAAGTTGTGTAAATGGCTTTTCTTAAAAGCAATTCACAAGATGTCATATGAGAAATAAAGCTGTGAAGACAGTGTCTTCTGCAATTAAGTTTAATAATGATTATGGGTCAGGATGAATGGGGAGAGCTTGTGTGCCTTCGTACCACACAGTATGTGCACAGGAAAACCTTGAAACACACTGAGAACATGATCTTTTTTTTTTTAACTTTTGCTTGAAGAAGAAAGTTTTGCTTGAAGAAGAAAGTTTTGCTTGAAGAAGAAGATAGTTTAAAGAAAAAAGACCTAAAGAAAGGAGATAAATGTAACAACACACCTGTGAAAGAAGTTTGGATTGCAACTTCAAAATGTGTCTAAATAAATAAAATTATTTTGCAAGTTCTCCACAAAGTGTGTGACTGTACAACTGATTCCCCAATCAACTCCCACCTGAGGGAGAAGTGAGAAACCTGCAAAGCCCTAGTCTGGTAAATTCAGATGGAGCAAGTCCATGCGTGATCCATTCTCGCAGCGTTTAATCCACAAGTTTTTGACTGCGCTTCTGGAATAACGTGCGAGTTCTTCTCAGCATAGCCACGTGTTTTATTCATATCTGCTGGAAATTGCTTTCATTTCCGTTGATCTCATTGTTTCCTAAGGCATGAACAAACTGATTGAGCTGAAAGCATACAAAATTACTTTTTTGTCTCTGAAAATTGGGAGTGTTTGGGTTGCTTTAGGTTGTCTTTGTACCTTTCCTACCCTCCATCCTGCATGGTCATGTGCTCCCCCTCCAAGCAGTGTGGGATTTTCTGTAGCTCTGAAGCATGTCCTGTGGATTATGCAAAGAGAAGGTGGTGATCTGCTGCCAGGGTATCATCACCAGAACAGAACTTGAAAAAATATTGCAAACTAAAAAAGTTCCTGTGACTTTTCAGATGAGTATTTTTAAAATATCCGTGCTCAAAGGTTTTAATATTAATTCTGTCCAAAAGCAATGATACTGAAGTCTACATGCTAAATAATAATTGTTATGCAAATGCTATCAGTTTATGATTTCTACACAGAAACATGGAATGTCTGGGAGGTTTTAGCATGGGCAATAGCAACTGTTTTTTCCTAAGCAGTTTAATAATATTTTCAATATATTTTCATCAGAAACACCTTTCTACAAGTAGAAGCTACCAGCCTTAATTAACTGCCAGTCTATCCAGCTAAAATTAATTCTTCACAAATTCACAGTCCCTTCACTTAATTTCAGAATATTTTATTCCATGGCTATTATGCCATCCTTATTTTTCTGCATGGGCATTATGTGGGTACAACTTACTCCCCAGAAGAAGGATTTCAACAGAAGGCCAGCGCTGCAACACAAATAGATCTTTGTGACCTTTGTACAATAGGGGAAAATTACATGGGCAAAACCTCCTGTGATGTCCCTTAATAGGACAACTTCCTGCATAATTTTACAGCAATATTAACGGGCTGGATAAACTGGAAGAGGGGATTGGCCATCTAAAATCTCCAATTCTGCTCCCATATATGGGTCTGATACGATCCACTGCCACTGGATCACGTGTGAGCCTCCACTGGGTCTAAAAACTGTTCTAGGTATTGAAGATTTTCTTCCCTTTTACTGCTGCTAGTTTAAGAAATGAATTTACAGACTCTGGGGCATTTGCCCTTGATAAAATTTGTTTGGTTCTTATCCCACTAGGTCAGTGGAATATCAATAGATTCTTAATGCAGTCTGTCTTTTAGAGTTTCTTTCATTTCTCAGAGCAAAAGTAAATGTCATTCATATTGGCAGGTGGTAATGGGAACATTGAGACAGTAGTTTTTAAAAATATACACAACTTCTTTCAAATAGTCTTTGTCTCTCTCTTGTTTCCTCAATGTGTCTATAGCAATTACTGTAGGTTACAAGGTTAGATTACAAGGTAAGATATCCCTTAAGATGGTAGAAAAGGTCATTTTGTTGTCTTTTCTACCTCATGCCTCAGTGAAATATTCATGGTACAGTTCAGGTATTGGGCTTGGGTTTAATGTTTCGTTGCATTGCCATCTGTTTTGTTGTTGAAGTTGTTGTTGTTTTTTTCCCTTGGAGGGGGGTGAGGGAGCATGGAGGCAGCAGTGAGGGATGCTGGCATATGAGTCCAGACCTGATGGAAAAGAGGAGCAGTGAATCTGCAGGAGCAGAGTGGCTCCTTTGATCCACATTCTTCTTTTTTAACATTAAAAGTCCTTCTGGTGAAAATCTGCCATTATGCATGTAGCTCATCAGTAGTAGATGTGGTAGGCTCTGTGCCTCCTCAAAGGCTATGAAGCCACATTAAAGTAGTCTTTTATATTATTTGTAAAGTTCATTTATATAACAGCACAGACATTGAGCCCAGCTCCTCACTGAGCCAAATGGCATTAACAACTTCCAAGGGTGCGTGGAAATCCAAGAGATTTCCAGAGTGCTGCAGTGGCTCGGGGGCAAAGGGCAACACAGAGAAAGGATGAACCTGCAAGGGGGTGCAGAGCACCAGGAGGACTTGGCAGCAGCTGCCCAAGTCCCTTGGCCACAGCCAGCTGCCACCACCCAGCTGTCACAGACTTGGGGACGCCACAAGGACACAGAGACCTGGGCAGGGAGGGTTTCTCTACATGGGTTTCTCACGGGTGAGTTTGAAGCTCTTTTGTGACTGTTTTTACTGTAATGAGAGTGTTTGGCCCATAATGACTCACCAGGATTTTTCAGAGGCTTTTTGATCATCTTGCTCTTTTTCAGCATTTCCCTCTTACTGCTGTTGATTTAAATGTCATGACATTTTAAACATGACTTATTATAACAAAACAGTATATAAAACAATATGCTGCATAATAAATGCAGCCATATTTTTTTGAGTGAATGTTAAATGAGAGCAATTTACTCTTCAACCTATTTTACTACCTACTTACTAGAGGGCATTGGCTGCCTAAATCCCAGGGAGGCAATCTAGGTGGTGAAGTAGCCTTGCCAGGCTGAAAGCCAAGGAGGTATTTGAGGGGTGCCTGGGGGAAAAGGGCTGACCTGGGGATGTAGCTTTATCCAGGAGTGTTGTGACCCTGAGCCCTGTGGGGAAAGCAGAGCAGGCAGGATCATCCTGGGAAGGTCTGTTGGTGTGTGAGGAGTGCCCTGAGAAGCACACACAAAATCAGGCTGTGAAGCCCCCATGGTTCACCTCAAATATGTGGTATGTGTCATTTCAGACCCTGAAGTCTCCTTGAAATCATCCTACAGGCAGTGGGGGGAGTGACTCAGTGTATGAGTTACTCCAGAACACATTGATGGAATGTTTTCATCTTCATTTCACAAAGTGTTGCAGGAGTGAGGAATTTTTTTTAATAGCAATAAGCAAATTCCCCAGAGAAGAAGAAATACAGTCTGACCACTATGGGCTCTTCCTGCACATCCCAGAGATGTGGTGGAACTCCCCCCTGGAGATGAGGGCATGCTCCCATTCCCCTTGGTGGTGATCTGGCTCTGTGCCAATGCCACAGCACCTGCAGCTGATATCCTTTGTGCTGTCAGAAAAAGACAAAGAAAGCAAATAAACCAAATCAACCTCCTTAACACACATGTGTTTTCTTTGGCATGTCATGAATCTTATTGAGACTATGGCAAATATTTGTCTAAAGTTAAGAAGATTACTGAGGGAAGTTGTGACTTTGAAACTCACTGCAGCAGGAGCCAGAATACATCACCCTGATTCAGGCACCTCGAGGTTATCTCTGCTCTTGAAGTGGGACATGCACATCTCTCTGCAGCTCTGACCTCTTGGGATGAGGCTTTCAGTCAAGTAATGCATGCACCTGCATGAAATTTTTGAATCACTGACTCCATCCTTGATTAAAGTGCTTTTCCTTGATTAAAAGTAGCCTTTTTCCAAATGAGTAATGTTGCATGACAGGCTGTGCACACAGGATAAGGTTTCTTCCAACATTATCACACTGATGACATTGCCATTCCTTAGCCAGGTCTCTGTGTGACACATTTCTCATGTGTAGACAGCCCTCTGTAGCCAAGGCCATTAGGAGGCTCCCCACAAAAATCCACCTTCCCTTCTCAGGTGAGGAAGACTACAGAGGTGTTTCAAACATTATCTGCTAACTAGGACGAGAATGGGCATGGTGAAAATGTATCTAAACACTTTTATAGATTCTTGCCTGGATTGAAATCAGGTTGTAAATAGCAGTTCCCCAAGTCTTTGGCAAGACTTCTTACCCCAGTGGATATTCCTTCAAGTATCTTCTTTATAATGTGCTCACTTTCCAAGAATTTTATCTCAGCTGGAGCCAAACTGAAAGTCTGTCAAGATCTGAGCTCTTCGGAGTGCAATCTACATATTTCACTGAATGGTAAACGTGTTTTCCATGCAACTGTTGTTCTGCTTGTGGGCTTGCTTCTCTTTTATATTTTCAAAAGCAAATTTCTTAAGATTCCTTTTATATTTAGTCTTTTTTTTTCTTATCAGAATTGTTTGAAACGACGGTTTGCAGAGTTTATTTCAGCAAAGCACTTAAACATGTATGCTTAAGGGTTTTACTTAACCTTTATGGGTTTTCACAAAATTCTCTTCATCTAAGTGCTAAATAGGGTGCAGTTATTCATATGTGAAGTGTGGGGTTCAAGTCTTTCCTCAAAGCACAACAATAAAACTGAAAAAATATTTGCAGTCACTATGACAAAGAGTCGACAGGAGGGTAAAGAACCACCACTCTCTAAAACACACTTTTGATAAACTGAGGTTTCCAATGGAATATATGCTTTGCAGCAATACCAGCAGCTGTGAGGTAGCAGCATATTTCATGCAGAAGCAGTAAAACAATTGGAGAAGGATTTTCCAGTAGATACTTAAAAAATTGTCTCATATAAAATGCAAATAATTTAGGCTTTTTTCCCATCTCCTTAAATAATTCAGATTTAATGCAGCATGTAAAACCCACCCCAAAATCAGGGATTTCTGATTCATGCAAATGCAGATATCTGTATCATATAGAATCATAAGCAAAGTCAGCAGATGAGAAAATTATAGGATGTGGGTTTTTTCTGCAGTGTTCACTGTAAATTAGAGCAATTAAATTACAGCAGTTTTGTAGCTGTAATTAAATATAGAGACGGGCCCAGAGATGCAGAAAGCACTGAACTGCCTGAGCTGCTCAGCCTGGGAGGGGGAGCAGCGGGAAAGGGGCTTGGAAAGGGGTCCTGATCCCACAGCAGCTGCTGGGGGCAGAGAGGCCTCCAGCAATGTATTAACACAAAGTCTGGTGAGTGTTTTGTGTGCTCAAAGGGGAGCCTGCCTGGCTTGTTCCCTGCCTTGCTCTTGCCTTTCCTGGGCCCTGAGCAGAACTGGGGTGATCACAGCTGGGAGACAAGCCCAGGGCTGGGAGCTGCTGCAGTGATTCCCCCCAGTGATTTTTCCCAGGTAGGTGGAACAGGATGTGTAAGGGCATGTGATTCCAGCATCCCTGAGAAGATGCTTTGTGAAACTGCTGTTTCATCCATTATTCTTTCATTTTACATTGCAAGTCAAGTCGAGACTTGAGGCACAGCTGAAGGCAAATGGGATGGAGGCAGGAGGCTCAGACTGGCAGAGGAGGGCACCTACCAAAAAAGCTCACACTCCTTTCAGCAAGAGAGCAGAGAGTGAGGAAAGGCTGGAGCATAGCAGGAGGTACAGATAATAGCAGTAAATGCTGCATTTAATCACATTGTGCAGTGGGGTGGAAATGAAGTCTTACTCTGAGGTTATAAGTGAAATACAAAGAGAAGTGAAAGGAAAGAAAGCACTGGGGGAAAGGAGCAAGGAGGTCAAGACCAGGGGGAACAGGGAAAAGGAAACAATTCAGGAGTTAAGTTGTAAAAGCAGTAGCAGAGGGGCCTTAGAAGGCTGGAAGCCATCACCAGGACCAGGAGGCTCCCAGTATCACCAAGGGATTGAGGAGCCACAGCCAGCTCAGCCCTGGAGGTTTTCCCCCATGGGCTGGAAGCTCCCCCACAGCTGCAGTGCAAGAAGAGGAGCAGGGGTCTGCTCTGGAGTGTTTTGGTCACACGACTCTGCTGCCGTAAGGGAGTTGGGGGAAGCAAGGTGTAGCAGCAGCCCTGGGATAAAGTTTGTCTCCAGCATCTGGAAATGGTTGCTGCTGGTGAGAAGAAATTAGATTTTCAGCCTCCTCATGGTTCATGTGTTAATCTGATGTTGAGATATCACTCTGAATATTTCACCACAGTGGAGGTGGTGAAAAGTTGCCTGGATGTCCCAAGGTGTGTTGGTAATAATGAACACCAGCAGCAGGGTAATGCCTGACCTCTGATTCAAACCACTGGAAAAAAAAAAATCATTCTTTTTATTTTTTGGTAGCTGCTGGTTTTGATAATACTGTATTTTATAATTGCTGAAGCAGCTGAGTTTTGTTATGTTGCTGCAGTTTTGTGTAATTACTCTCCATCACTATAATTTTTCTTTTAGTTAAATGCATTGGAGGTTATAAACTCTTAACTATCAACTATAAATATTCACGGGGAGTGAGAATAGTTCTAACTACCATAAAAGCTTTTTCCCAATAATTTTGGCTAGTGCTCTGTATTTACACAGGTTGCTTTGCTGATGGTGTTATGGCATAAGTAGAAAAAAAAGTAATATACATATCCCTTCAAGCAACAGCCAGTCATAGACCCAGGTCCCCTATAGTCTGCTGTGCTGAGAATTCTGGGCTCCTCCACAAAGGGCAAGAAGGAGAGGTCCCCCAATGTGAATGTGCTATAAAACAATATTGTGTTTCCCTTAAGAATTGCAGTGATAAAAACATAGCCCATTCTGCAGCACTAGCAACTTTAATAAAATAACATAAAGCACAGCTGTCAGGTCTGCCAGCATCTCACACTGGGAGACATGAGTGAGAAAATGAACACTTTTCACAAGCAGAAATATTCAAAGAGCGCCACTGTTTACATGTAATCAAGACTGACAGTCATAGATTATCGGTGGAAGAGCATTTTCTGCTTGAGGTGAAAGAAGAGGATAATTTATCAGGAAGCCCAAGAAGTCAGACATCAGTAATGATCCGCTTGAAGAAGGGCATATCTTAGAAACAGTGCATTTATTTGTACTGCAAGGCAAGAAGATGTTTGGAGTTATAAACACGAGTCCTGGTGCTTGAAGAATGTTGAGCAGATCCAGTGTGTAATTTGCTGGGCAACTGCGATTAGAGACCTGACTAATGTGTGTCCCAGTGCTTGTTCAGAATATTAAAAGAAAAATTTAGCATAATAGAGGTTGTCTAAAAGAGCTGCTCATGCTCTCTCATCCTGTTCCCTCCTTTTAGTGCTATACAAGCTCTGCTGAGGGCGTTGCTCACCTTCCTGTTGATGCTCAGGATTCAAAAACACTCCTGTAGTGAGTCTCTACAAACAAGTTTGGTTTCAGAGAATTTGGGGCTTTTGGAGTTTTCCAGTAAAACATTTTGTCCACCTGGTGCAATGCTTTTGCATCACTTTTCTCTTATGAAAACAGGCCAAGTACCAGCTGCTTTGAAATGCTAACTAATTTGGAGCCCTACAGAAAAGGTTTTATAGGCTCACCTTGCCTTGGTGTGCTCTGAGTTTGCAGAAGTAGAATTGTTGTACAGGAAGTATCACAAACTTCAAGCTAGTCTGTGTTTGGATATATCTGAATAAGGATGTCAGCTCAACTTACCCAGCTTTTACTCTGACAGGGGCAGGAAAGATGGATAAATCACTATTTTTTGATGAATTGATATCTGGCAAATAGAGGCACTTTTTTGCCCTTTAGCTTGAGCAGAACCTTGGGAGTGTTCTTGAGGTGCAAGAGAGTGTTGCTTCCTCAGCTTAATCCAAACTTTCAATACAAGTCAGATGTTTGCAAAGATTGACAGCTGGGACTTGGATGTGTGTGTCAACATGAACACACTCTAAGGCACAGAAGTCCCTAAGAAACAAGTATCAACTGTTACGTTTGTTCCCCACCGGAATTTTAAATCAGTACAATTTATAACCAAAATGTCTATGCTCTCCTCTCCTGAAAGCAGTTTTACAACTTAGCCAAAATACTGCAGAGACTGTCTTAATCTCTCTTAATTAAAACAAACAAAAACATTTACATAAAGTAAAATTTACAGGAGGTAAAATTTTACATAAAGTAAAAAAAAAAAAAAAAAGAAGAAAGTAGCTTTAGCTTACAGAGGCCCTCATGGAGAAAACTGAACCCAGCTGAAATGTACCTTACATAAGAACACTTTAAATAACCAGGTGGGACCAAACCCATCCATGATCATATTCCCTTGCCACCATCCAGCAGATCCTGGAGATTTGAAGAACCAGCAAGGTGCACAAGTGGACCTGAATTTTACTTCTCAGCCTCCACGGATTTGTAGTATGTGCAATCCCTGAGCTAGAGCTTGATCAGCAACCTTTATTTTGTCATCTGTTTCTTGGTACTGTTGATCTTGAACCTGCCAAATGTTTAGCAACCAGAACACCATGGAATGCTGTGGGGTTGGAAGAGACTGTAAAGATCACCTAGTCCCAAACTGCTTCTGCCATGGACAGTGACGCCTCCCACTGGACCAGGTTGCTCAAGGCCTTATCCAGTGTGGCTTTGAGCACTGCCAGGGTTGGGGCATCCACAACTTCCCTGGGCAACCTGTGCCAGCATCTCACCACCCTCACAGTAAAAATGATCTTCCTAATATCCAACCTAAATTTCCCCTATTTCAAATTCCCCCTATTTCCCATTACTCCTTGTCCTATCATTACAATTCCCAATGCAGAGTCCCTCTCCCTTCTCTGTGGGCCTCCTTCAAATACTGAAAGGTGCTGTCAGGTCTCCTCCATGCAACCTGCTCTTCTTCAGGCTGAACAGCCCCAATTTTCTCAGCCTGTGTTCATAGAGAAGGTGCTCCTGTCCTCTTATCAACTTCTTGGCCTCCTCCAGACTCCTCGTCTAGCAAGGTTATCCATAATTTAACTATTTTGCATCAAGGTGGCTCTCTCTGTGGTTTGGCTTGTACTGGAGCTGCAGGATGGTGGTGTCAGAGAAGGGCAGGAAGACACCAGAGGTGGTTTTCCCAATACCTCCAGTGTTAGTTTGGTAATATCACAAACTAAGTGGCTCTGGGGTGATAATTGTAGCTTGCATCTCAGAAATGATTGGCACAGTACAGGCTCTGAGCACAGAGTAGTTCTGGGATGCTGTTTGGGATAGATGTAGCAATTTTATACTGAAATAACACTGATCTATAAGTCAGTTAACAATGAATACCTTGGCTGTGGCAGTGATTTAACACCTCAGGCTGTTGTTCTACGTTCTCAGTGTGCCCACAAAATATGGAGGCACTTTTTCAGTGAGAGAGGCTCGAGATGAGGTCCCATCCAGGCTGGGCTGCTCTATGTCCTGGGGGCTGTGCACTGGCAGCCAGGGCTGCTGGGCTTCCAGGCAAGTTTCAAGTGCTGCACTCCATACATCTGCTTTAACCTCAAGTCAAAGATTGATTATTTTTAAAGGTTAGCAGTTATGTAGCAGAAGAAACCCTCACCTTTGCCAGCTTTGAGAAGTCACTGTGGTCTGTAACTGCACAGTTTTAATTTAGACAACAACAGCCATTGCAGGTTAACTCTCCTAAACTCACTTCAGTTTTCTTGAACAGGAAAAAAAAAAAACATCACTACCCACCAGTCACATCCCCACTTTACCAGTGTCCACATGGAGCCAGCTCTCACCTGGATTGTGCAGAAACCAGATAGCAAGGGAGAGCAGCAGCCAAATCATGTCACTAAAAGCAATTCTTCTGGGTTAAACAAGAAGACCTTGAGGAACAGGGGCAGCTCTCCTTTGCCTTCCAGCTTTTGCCTGCTGTACCTCCTGCCAGCATTAGGTTGAATGAGCAAAACACTGCTTTTTTTTCAGAAAACAGCTCACACCTCAGTCAGATTTACCACCACTTGCCTCGGCCTGGTGCATTCTGTTGTGAGGTGTGAGCATTCCCAGTCCATAGAAAGTACAGGATGATGGATATTCTTTCCAATACCTCATTGCCAGGTCAGCTGTGGTACATCCACACCCTGTGGGTGTGTGCAGAGGGTGACAGCAGACCTGTGGACCCAGGGCACGTGCTGATAGTGTGTACACTGCACCAGTCCCTGCCTTTTAAATCTTTCTCTCTAATTCTGTGCCATTATTACAAGATGGATTTATAACATACTTAGTACTAATGTAACAATGAAGATTAGTCTTCTCTGAGTCAAACAGTAATACACTTTAATTTGCCTACAGCTACTGCATTGTATTGGCATGAAAGGAAATGGTTTTCTAATGCAGCTTCATCTGCTGAGCAGGGAAATCCGTGCTGCAGAGTGTAAAACTACATGGGACTCTAGCTGGCAGCAAAATTCAGAGTAGGAGAAACATAGCATAAATAAAAGTATTTGGGAGTTGGAGGTGTGCTAGCAATCCTAGTTTATTGCTAAACATTCCATATACAGTAATGAACTTTGCTTGGAGGTCCGTGATGGCTTCATCTGTGTTTTTTCACCACTTCGTCTTCTAATCTATAATTTTTTCCTGGAATAAGAGGTGTAAATTCATTAGTTTTCAAAATTTTTTTGTGACATTAACAGGAAGTTGGTATTATGAAGTTCTTTAGAAGCACTGGTGCAGTTAATGCAGTCTGTGCTGTGCTCTAAACCGAGAGAACCACTGGAATCTCAATACTTGATCTGTTAAGTAAATGTTTCTGCTGTCTGGTGTAAATGCTGCCTTCACTTGACAAGTGTCAGGTGTTCTTTGAAGGGATGTGTGCACAAATAGTCACTTAAGTGCCAGTATTTACCCTAATGTGGAGCTCCCCTCTTCAGGAAAGCAAAGCAAAGCTGTCAGCTTCTCCCTTCTTCTTGAGTGGCAAAGGAAGAAATTATCATGTCTGGGACAATATCATGTAACAGCTACTGCATTTGGGATAGAGCAAATTTTTGTGGCCATAGTGTGCAAGTTGGACACAAAAATTATATGTTTCTTATACTTTTCTTCCCAAGAAATCAATGAAATATAATTATGCTTAAAAAAACAAGTTTTGTTTCTAGACCAGGGATGTGTCTTGCTTTCAACAATGGCAGGGAAGGATTAATAACTTGCATGCAGGGAAAGAATGAAAAAAAATTAATATAAACTGCTGGTGGGAAACAGTTGGAACAGGGCCTTGTTATCACAATAGGTCTTTGATAGGAAAGGTGGTCCCATGGGCAAAGACAGAGAGAAAAAATTACAGGAAATAGTGACAAGGTGTCCATCTCACTCCATTGGTGTGGTGGGTGCTTCAAAGGACCTGAGTGTTTTCCTGTTGTTTTATCCGCCAGCTTTACATCAATTACCAACAAAGTGTCTGACCATCAGCCCACAAAGCTGAGCCTGTCCCTGCCTGTCACTCACCCTGGCACCAGGTGCTGTCCTTGTAAATGCAGCCACTGTCACCACTCTAAACCAGAAACCTTCACCCTTCCTCTCTTCATCACCAGGTCCATCCATCCTGAAGGCACATGAAATAGTTAGATTGATTGCCCTAAATTTGACATTAAAACGGAAAAAATAATAAACTGACTTTTTTTTCTTTTCTCCCTCAAAAAGCTGCAGCGACACGACAAAGATGATTCCCCTGACAAGTGGAGGACAGAAGAAGAAATGGCAGCTGAAGCAGAAATTCTGAAGAAGTATTTCCAGGAAAATTAGAGGTAATGAGCTGAACATTGACTTACTCCTGCAGCACCCAAGCCTTTGCCCAGGCCTCCAGAGGCCTCTTGAAGACAACAGGGCAAATATCTAGAATGAAACAAAAGAAAACAAAGCTCTTCGTTTTGTGTCATTTCCAAAAGGTCACAGCACTCCAACAGTGCCTGAAATTACATGCTCCTTCTTGAACAAATCAGCACCATCCTAGAGCATTTTGTTTCCAGACAGCAAAAATAAAGGTGTATCTAGAAATGAGAATCATCATCATTTACTTAAGAGGAGTCTTTGACCGAACATATCATCCCTCTGTTTTTAGGACAGAAAACAGCCCTGGTACCTCTAGACAGAGCTAAAATTGCTGTGTCTGTGTACAACCACATATGCATATGCACCTATGCATACAAAATTGCATCACAATTCAGACTATAGAGTGCATAAATACTAACCTCACCTGTCAAGTATTAAATTATTTGATCAGTTCAACTTCCAAAACTAAGCCTGCTGGAAAACTGCCTGTTCTGCTAAATTTTCCCCTGACCTTAAAAGAAAAAGGAAGATTTGCAGGGAGGAATAGAAAAGAGAAAACACTTGGCAAACACTAACATTGGTGCTCTAGAATTTGAGAGTTTTTCATTTTGTACGTGGAGTCCCAGGAGCCAGATTCTTCCAGCAGAAATGAACTGGCCCCCAGAGATCAATGTGAGTTAGGTTGGGATGTAATACTGCAGCAAGGATGCCAAATCTCCCTCTCCCCTGCTCCCCATATGCTGTTTGCCATCATCCAGCACTCTCACTTCTCTGTCATTTCTGACTGTTTCATGTTTTTCCCCTGAAGAACCAAAATCCCAGAAATAACCCTCCTTTCTCTGTGTGACTCACTGCTTGCAGCCTGGCTTGAGAAATCCTGAGCTAAACTGTGCATTGTATGGGTGGCACACTTAGGTGGCAGCTCTCATCTCCTGTGCCCATTCAAATGGCAAATTCAAATGCCATTTGGATGGCATTCTGGATGACTCCATTTGGAGTTCATCAGTCTTCCCCTTCCATTTTTTTTCTTGCATCGTGACCATGCTCTTGTCTTCTCCAGCCAAAGTAGCTGTGCCAGCCCTTCTGTGGATGCACAGAAAAAGCCATGTAGCACATGTAACTCCCATCTGTGAAGGAAATTTCTCCCCAGCAGCTGGGACCTCCAGGGTTTGGAGCAGGAGGGTTTGGGCTACACAGTCACATTTCTGCAGTGGCTGCTGGAGTTGCATTTCAACACCCACTTTTCACCTTCTCAGAAATATGCTGCTCAAATGTGAATTACTCAGCCAGGAAGAGCATATCCTTGGTAATGCATGTGTAAGCACTCTTCTCTAACAGAGGCATTATGTGGTGCTTCATCTATGGCCCAGCAACCAATGAATAGCTCTTAGGGGAAAATGGCACATCCCTCCTCCAGTGTGATATTGTTTGCCTTTATTGATTTGATAGGTTTTGGGGGGATTTCTTTTTGGTCTCCTGAGAAATAAATTGGAAATGCATTTTTTCCTAGAGATTCTTAAAGGGGTTGGAATTAAATCTCCACGTATCTATAAAATGTTCTTTATCACATCTGATACGAAACACAAAGCTGGATAGATGATATAAATCCTTTCCTGCAAGCAAATTTGTGTGGCTGGACATCTATTTCCATTTATTATGAAAATGAGTCAGCGTGTGTCTGCATGGATGACCCCTTGATACGTTTCCTGTGGTATTAAGGTCATTGCCTTTCCTAGAACAAACTGGTAAATTAAATCTTCCTGGCATCATTATCATGAGAGTGCCTAGTCCTTCCAACCCTTGATTCCCAACATTAGGCATCACTGTCAATCTCTTCTCCCCAATATTATTTTGCTTCTGAAGTTTAGGCTCAGAACCTGATATAAAGGCATATCTATGCATCTTCTGCATTTCTCAGCCTTTGTCTTCTCTCTTAACCTTGCTTCTAAAGTGATGAAGATTGAAAACTTTTGGTAAATTAACAAGGTTATATGCATCCTTCTTTGAAGCTATTTTTGTATTTCACCTACAAAGGATTTATTTTGCCATTTGTGGCTTTACCTGAATGACACTTGACTTGAGGTTTTTTCATGCAGCATAGAGAAAGTCAGAAAGAGCTGAATGTGGGTGTTCTGCAGCCAATAAATAGCAATTTTAAAGGCCTCATGCATTATTTTTGTAGTTCATTGTTTTGTTTACAGAAGCCCAGCTTAGCTAGCTTAGCCTGGGCAGACCAAGCTGTGTTTCAGGGCTTTTCCAGCTACCCTTACATTCATCACAAGTCCTTCTCCCCCTGCCACAACTCCTGTATAACTGGACTAGGTCCAGTGGCACCTTTTGCATGTATTTAGAGACCATCTAATCAAGAAGGACTTGCAAGTGACTTTTTCCTAATAAATACTTGAGTAAGGCAAGCAGCTCTTAGTTCTCTCCCTACTTCATTTGCAGGTGCTGATCCCTCTTGGCTGACTAACTGCAGTTAAGTGCTTCTACATCAGTCCCCAGATGACCCAAAATATCCACCCATTTGCTTAAGGAAATGAACACATTTAGCCTTGCTAAGTTTCCACCCTTGAGAAAATGCTTATCTTTAAATATTTTATCTGTGTGTGCAATATCAGCGAGTGAATTTGTGCTTTGCATGTGTTTCTGGGCTTCCCCTGGGTGTCCCCATGCCACTGCATCCCACCTCATTAGAAGGACTTGTTCTTTCTGCTCACTGTGTCTGCAGAGCTGAAGCTCAGGAGAACTTCATGTGACTCTGGAAGAGAGAAAGAAAAGGAAAGAAAAACTTTCTAGGAGGAGGATATTTAATATGAAATTTCCCCAGTTAGCCACTCTCTTGTTAGTAGCACCAAGATTTTACCTCTTCAGAGCCTCTTTGGGAGCTGTTTCTCATTCTGGGTTGGCTGTCCTCTGGTCAGCTGTGTTTGATAACTTGGTTGCTTTTTGAGGTGGATGCACAGGGAAAAGGTCCTTACTCAAAGAACAGGATTTGATGCAGCACCCTAATTTCCAAGCCTATTTTCAGATGTGCCTTTTGAATTTTCTGGCTATGTATAGCTGGGTGTTTTGATAGTCTGTTTTGAGCATTTTAAATTGCACATGCCAGCAAAAAGGCTAAAGATTAAAAGACTTTAACCTTCAGATAGTATGTGAAAAATCTTTCTCTTCAAAGGCAGCTTCACTCTGTGTTGTTATTTCTGAAGAAAGAACCAGGCTGCACAAGTTTCAGTAGTTTTCCTATTTTGTGCATAACTGAAGTAATACTTTTATGCCATTAGAAAAGTAGTCAGTCTTAAGTACAATGTCAAAATGTCCCTTTGCATGAAGAAGTTGACAGTGATATTCTGTTGCCAAGTGCTTAGAGTTACAAATATTCAATAGCTTTTAATTGCTTAACCACTTGAATATTTTGTGTCCTGCAGCATGCCAAATTCTTGTAGAAATCCCTTCAAATAATGTGTCCTTCACAGTCTTGCAGCATTTCTCATGTCAGTTCTCCTCCTTGTCCCCAGTCTGGCAATGTTTCTGGATAATATAGTCTTTCCAGCTTTTCCAGAGAGTATAAATTTTATTCTTTTTTCCCCCACTCATTCTTTGAGAGCACTCATCCTGCCTCACAGCTGCCTGTTCTGCACCAAGATCTCGGCATGTGTGAAAAAATGCTGTTCTATTGACTTCAGCAGGGAAATTACCCCTGATAGCAGCAGCTGGCCGGGGGGAATTTAAACTGGCAATTTGACTTGCATCTGATTTTGCTCCAGCACCTCTGGAGTGTGACAATCCATGCTGCATGCATGAGAGTGAACACCAGAGCAATCCCATCACTTTCCTTCAATTTAGGCAAGTATGACAACATAACTTGCAACACCCATCTTTGCTTGTTCTACTGTGAGAAAAACCCTCCTATTGTTTCTAGTACTTTAAACTGCATAAACCCACACAGAAATGGCTATGTCTGTGGTCCACAGAGTGCATCTGGGATGCAGTGAGGACAGTCTGCCCCAGAAGATGCTGTGCCTGCACTGTGGGCCACAGAGCAGGTTGTCCCCGGGGTGGGCACCACAGGCATTGGTGCAGGTATTTTCTGCACTTGGTGCTGCCTGTTGGCAAAGCAGAGTCACCAGGCAGCTTTGAGGAGCACAGCATGCTGTGTTGCCATGATATTTTCTGAAAAATCCCTTTGCCAGGATTTTTTTCTCCTGAGAAGCTGAGAAGCCTCAGAGGAAAAGAAAAACAATAATTATCTGCTGCTGTGGAATGCAACAGGTGCATCTTTGATTGGTCCATGCTGGTTGTTTCTAATTAATCACCAATCAAAGATGCATCTGGGTCAGACTCTCTGAGAGTCACAAGCCTTTGTTATTCATTCCTTTCCAGCCTTCTGATGAATCCTTTCTCTCTACTCTTTTAGTATCATTTTAATATAGCATTTTAATATAATATATATCATAATATAATAAATCAGCCTTCTGAAAAATGGAGTCCAGATTCTCATCCCTTCCTTCATCCTGGGACCCCTCAAACACGGTCACACATGCTGTGTCATGGGGAAGGGGAGCAGGGACAAGGGGTGCAGCAAGCAGACACCCTCAGTGTTTTCAGAGCCTCGCTCGATAAAGCAGGGCAGCCTTTTGAGTGCTTACACTGGAGTTAGAGTCAGGTGGTGCCAGAGCCTGGGCAATTCCCAGAGGACATGGTCTAGGAGCTGTTTGTGTGTAATCCTGAAGTAAACACACATCCCAGTAATCTGCTATAGATTTCCCTGCACTCCAGACTTAAGTGCTATTAATTATATCCCCCACTCAGAAGCCTCCAAGAAGCATTAATTAGAAAGCAGGAGCTGGCAGTTTGCTTGCCTGTGTGAAACTATTATGACCTGAGAATGAAGTATAAGCTTCAAAAGAAACACATTTTATGAAGGTCACCTTGAAAAATATCATAAAAATCTGTCAGAAGAGAATGCAGCACTCCAAGTGTGCATTTCAGTGTGACATTATGCTTTAAGTAGTTGGAAATAGCAAAGAGAAGATGGATCAGATCATAGGGTCTGTGCTTTTCCACCCAAAATTCTCTTTTTTCTGCAGGAAGTACATATAAAGTAATGTTTTTGTCATTTCAATGGGGTGCAAGGAAAGTTAATTATCAACACAAATCCAACAAACATAATCTGGCCCTTGCTGGTATTTTTTAAGTGTAAAACATCCATACTCTCCAACTCTGCAGCAGGGAGGAGGTTTATACACAGGAATCACATTACCTCTTCAAGGTGTAAACAGCCAGAAGTGGTGCAGTGACTGTACAGCAGTGACACCCAGACTAGAAAGCTCAGGGTAAAAGGCTTCCCCAAATAAATGTGGTGTGCTAATGCACAGCAGCCTCAGTGTTGAGGATGATTATTTTTCTGGCTGAAGCATGTGATTCTTTCTAATGAAAACAGAGCTACAGGAGAGCTAGATAGAGTTATAAATGAAATGTCATCCTCTTGTTGGAGGCAATGATGTCCCCCTCACAACCATTCCAGGGCTCTGTTTTGAGGCTGGAAGTAGTACTGTCCTGAAAATTATACATTATTATGCAAAGTTATTTCATTTCCCTATGGGTGGCCAGTTAATTCAGCTGTCCAGTACATGAATTCCATAGAGCACTGCTTGGATCCAGTAATTATGGCTACAGTAGAAACATCAGGGCCAGGGACACAGACACGAGTGTACAGCATAAGTGCAAAGCAGCAAATGCATTACTGTTGGTGAAGAAAGCTGACAGCCAAATGTTCTCTTAACCTGCACATCCAGCAGCCTGAATGCCTACCTGGGCTGCCTGTCCAAATCAAATATTGTCAGTGGGATCAGTTCTTGATTCGTCGTTGGCTTTGTGCGTCACATTGTCTGAGAGGAAAATGGGGAAAGCTGAGCAGAAGTGGTGGACGTTTGTCCCAGGACCTGGGGTGCTGAGGTGCAGGACAATGCTGAGCTTCAAATAAGGATGATATCAACTGTGACCAGGTATTTTTACACCCAAACCTGTGCTAAAATGGTGCTAATCTCTTGCCCCCAAAGCTGCCAGAGGATGCTCTTCAGGAGCAGCCAGACCCTCCTCGAAGCAGATTCACAAAATACGTGCCAAGTGATTCACAGGCTGCCATCGAACTGTCAGTCAGGAGGGGCTTACAATGGAAACTGTTGCTCAAAATGCCGTGGGAATGGGAAACATATGTTTCAGTGAGAAAGACAATCAAACAAAGAAGTGGGTGGCTGGGGAATCGCAGCCACAACAGCAGCAAGACGCGAGCCTCGCGTGCAGCCCCAGGGAGCGAGTTCGAGGGCCGTGCCCTCATCCAACACTTGGGTAACAGCTCTGTGTTTAATAAGCTGAGATAATTTTCCCAGTATTGAAGCCAGCTCTGAACGTGTTCTGAAGTGAAGGTACAAAACTGAAGATACCAAGCCAAAAGCCTATTTCATGCTCAATTATTAGCAAAGGTTTGTATCGTGGTATCCTGTTGCTGTAGCTGCTGCATAATAGAAATGCCCAGAGAGACATTGGAACCAGCAACTCGAGCATGACCTCAGAGCTTCAACACTGCCTTTGTGTGAGTGTCGGTATCTAGGCTGTGTAGGTGGAAAGGCATTAATAACTCCTGCAGTAAGTAGTTATTTGAGAAAGGAAGGGGGTGATGGATGTTGGAAATATGTTGGACTGAGCGTACTTGAGGCTCTGTTGTTTGCCAGGATATCAGTCTCCACACAAAAGCAGAGGTATTGCAGGGATAAAATCAAATGCCCCACTTGTGTCAGCACCTGGGGCTGCTGCAAGCCTCCAGCTACCACTGCAGCAGCACCTGTGCTGTGAGTTTGTGCAGGGATCTCACACACAGCTTCCACAGCTTCAGGCTCTCAGTATTTCTATTTCTCTGCTTCAGGAACACCTCCCACATCTGTCATGGGACCTATTATCAGTCTTTTACTAGGATGGACCACCAAGAGATGCATAAAATTATAGCAGACATGGCAAGAAATGCCCCATTTATTCTCCAGCATGTGAGGCTGGGGGCATTTTCTGGGTGATGGTTCCAAATCACTGGTGTGTAATTCCTTGGCATTAGGCAGAGTCCCACCACATGGTCAGGATGGAGGAGGATAAACAAGAGATGATAGTCTTGAAAGATTATTTGTAGGAGCTTATATAAGAGATCATGAGCCCCAAAGAGTCTTGCATGAGGCTATTATAGCAAAATAGATTTGAAGAGTAAGAAGCTGGATTTGATGACACAAGATGCCCTTTCTAATCCTTTGTTCCTATGAGGAGCGGTCAGCAGAGCTGGGGACTGTGCTGTCTTGCTCAGGGACATCAGAGAAGTGGCCTCACTTCATGTTTGTTTCTTGTAAAATGATCCTGACCTCTGTCCAAGGGTGCTTTGTGAGTTAGGAATGAAAAGCACGATGTGAAAGGCAGGCATTACTATTATTTGCAAGTGCAGTTTATTGAAAAAGCAGATAAGAAATCAGACAAATCTCTTTCTTGCTTTGGTACATAATTTTAAAACAGTTGTGTGCAAGCTTTTCCCCTTCCTCTGTTGCAGGGGCTGTAATAGGAGCTGCAATGTGCTGTGTGGGGGTTTAACACTGAACATTTCCTTTTGCCTATTGCTGTCAGTGACTCCTGTCAGAACACACTAATGAGCACCTAAGTCGTTAGTAATAAACAGCCTCACATTTTGTCTTACTAACAAAGATCAAAGCTGCTATTATATGTAATGATCTGTTATGTTTGATACTTCTCAGGTAACAAAGTGTTTGGAACACATCCCACGACACCAGAAAGTCCCCAGAAAGAACAACCTCATTCTCCAGTTCTCAGTGGCCCTGGAGCTGCAGCTCGACAGTTTTATTGTGTTCTACAAGTATGGGATTCTTCCATGAAAAATTTTATTGGACCTTTGGATATCATCAAGGTTGAATTCCAGCTAAGACAACTAAACAGCACTGGTTCAAAATATTGCTCTGAATTGTAACTCATATTTTTCTGAATTGTGTACTTGGGAATGAATCTTTTTAAATTGTCCCTTGGCCTAAATAGAAATAAAGTGCCAGAAGAATCAGGTAGCTACTGCGTTTAGGTACATTATAAAGTGTTTACTCCGTGTTGTGCTCTTTGATTCAGTTACTGTATGGTGGCCATTTTATCATAGAAAAATTAGATCTTTTAGCAGTGTGGCAATTCATACAAGCCAAGACTTGGTTACAGACAAGCCAAGATAAACTTGGAAAGCTGTTTTTTCTTCAGGTGAGTTCTATAACAAGAAATATTTAGCTTCCTGAGATCTTTCTTTTTTCTGTTCTTTTAATGCATTATGAAAAGGCTTCTGGAATTTTAAGTGATACAAAACACTTCTGTAAAACAATTAATATGGGAAGTTGCTCTTGGGATAGTAATCACATTAGGGTTAGGCTGGCATGCTCCCAGCCACCATCAACGAGTGGGAGTCTCCCATGTGGAACAATCTCTGGGCAAGACATGCTGTGCTCAGAACCCGGCGCAGGAAGAAAACCACCATGGGTAAGTCGTTGATTGCTAACACATAATGCAGGAAAAGAAGTCAAACAACAGATGGAAGAGAGAAGAAATGAATCCGTGAGATCTGCATGAAAAAAGCACCCATAATTCTCCTCTGGAACTGCAGGAAAGCAAACAGCCAAAGCTTTCTGTGTCTCACAAAGTCAGGATGAAAAACAAAATGCCCCCAAGTCTTTCAATAAGAGTCATGCTGAGGTAAACCACAGGGTGCAGAGCCTCCCTGAGGGCTTGAGGAGGTCAAGCAGGTCCAAACCAGAGCTTGGCAGAGCTTTGCCTGCGTGGCAGGACAGTGTGATCATGTTCAGATCAAATTCAGCTGCTCCATGATAGTCTGTCCTGGAGGGTTACAGCCTGACCTGAGAAGTATGAAAATGCACAATGGATGAGTTCTCATCATTTTCACCAAGTCTCTCTCTGCTCTCTACTGCAGAGCCATTCAGTCCATTGGCTTGAAGTCTTTATGCTTGTCAAATAAAAATAGAAATACTAGAGCAAAATCACTAATGTCTGATTCCAGTTTTTACTGTCATCCTATTTAAATATTGCTCCTGAAAACCACTTTGATTCAAAGACTTACCATGACCCAGTGTGGCCCCCAGGATCTTCCATTAGCCCTTTTAAAAACTGTACAGATTGTAACACTTCTTTTTCTGTGCAGAGTAAATGAAAAGTCCATTTTGATGGTGTCTGCACTTTTTAGACCCTGAGCAAGGGCTGAATAAACAGGAAATGAAGGTCAGGGAGCAAGAAACGACAGAGAAGGTAAGGTGAGCAGACAGAATGGTCAAAGAGGCTGGCAAATGGGCCAACATAAATGGCTGTCCTTTTGCACTTCAGCATTTCAAGTTGCTGTGATTTCACACAGAAGGAAGACAATGGTTGTGCTGCTGGGGAACACTAAAGAAAAACCACAGCATCAGTTACATTTGCAAGGCATTTTCAAACCTGCTGCTCAATGGCTTCCTATTTATTATGGAATATTCTGTATTAATTCCGTACCTGTGATGAGCAGGCACTGGGCCAATCATTTTCATGGGGGCTGCAGAGCAGATGAGGGCTGAGCTCCATGGAAGATTTCATTTGTGTAAATGAGGAGGCCGTTATCACAGCACTAAAGGTCCTGGTTTTAAGAAAGGCCTCCTGTGACATTATGCACAAAACAACCTATTTATGCAGCATGAAAATATTTATGTGCTTTGCTCCAGCTTAAAAAGGGAATTTGCAATAGATGAGGGACATGAGAAGGGATTGGAGTGAGAGATAAGGAGAGATTCGCAAAGGCAGATCATGAAGTACATGACATCCTGCAGCAGTATGTGGAGTAAACTCTCGTGGTCTTCTTAAGATATGGACCTTGAAGATGCTGTCTGGATCATTTATATACTTCTTACAGACCTAATTTTCCACGGGCAAGGAGCTGTATGGAGAGGAGCTGCTGCTGGAAATGTGCTGATGACACTGATGAACTTTGTAACCATCTTTGTCCTTTTCAGCCTTCATCTCTCGCCCTCATGGGGGTCATGCCTGGGGCTTGCCTATGGGCTGGGGAATGCTGCAGTGCTGAACTCCCTCACCCCCAGCAGGAAACACAGAAAAATCACCCGTGCAGGGGCTCAGGTGGACGTGGCACAAGAGGAATGGTCCCAGTGGGGTGGCTTCATAACAGGACAGAGCTCAGAGCCTCATTCCCTGTCCTTACACAGAAGGAAATTTCCCAGTTTTTTTCCATTCCCAAGAGTTTTTCCTGAAGCAGCAGTTCTCCTGAAGGGCTGCAAGGGCTGTGCCTGTGTGCCTCTTTTTCCATGAGTAAACCAGATAGGGTTCAGCCACAGCTCTCCTCACTGGCTTGTAGGGCAGCCTGGGAGCTCCACATGTCCCCTGACTGCCCTGGAACCTGCAGAAGAGGTGTCTCAGCTCATGCACAGGAGAGCAGACAGGTTATTGGGAGCTCACATCTGATGGGGACACATCCACTGCCATGCCAGGCAGCTCAAGGGCTTTCAGCAAAGGCTGCGAGTGCAGCATGGGGATGTTTGTTATTTGTCTTTCAGCAGTTCAGCATTGTTCTTGCTCCAGATGCAGATGTACCAACTCCACGTTCTCCACAGGACAGCTGCTGCCACCCCAGGCAGCTCAGAACGGGTCTGTGCTGACACATCAATGGGCTGGGGATGGGCCGGGTCAGCTCCTTGAAGACTTTGTGTGTTAATTCAGAAACCTGTGCTGCTTCTAACCTGCCCCAGCACACATTCACCCACCCCCCAGGTAACAGGCTCTCTTTTGATTCTGTGCTCAAATAAACCAATGTTTTGTCTTTAGGTAACATTGCAGAGAAGGGAAAATGTTCTGCTGGTCTCTGTGGGAGCCTGACTGGGCTGCAGACTCAGGCTGATGCCAAGACAGCAGGTCCTGGATGCAGTGGGGGGAGTCAAGGTCAGCTCCTGGGCATGTGACAGTACCCTGAAATGTGGCCAGGGACTGAGCACTTCTGAAATAAAAATACCTGAATCCATGTGGAATCCGGGGTGATCTCATACCCAGCCATAAAGCAATAAAAATCTAAATGCCCCAGTACCCACAGAGCTAAAGTCTCAAGCCCAAATACACGTATAGTGACAGCCATGGAAGTACCAAAATAATTTCTATGCCAGCTTTGTGTGTCCTCCTACCCACTCCCCACCTCTCACTGTCACTGTGGTCGATGGCTGCTGAAAAGCCTTGTCCAATTCCTGCATCCTGACGTGCAGGCCAGCAACTCTGTGAAGGAGAAAATGCTGCTGCTCATGTAAGCTGTCCTGTGTGTTGGCAGGGCTGTGAGTTTCAGAACAGAGTGATATATTTCAGCTCTTGTGAAATTTCTGAATAATCAGCTCATCAAAAAATACCATGCAGAGTTCCCTTGTAGTCCTTTCCAACTTGCCACCTCTCCTGCCAATAGCTCTGTAGGGTGACCACAGCTTGGCAGAGCCCATTAGCACAGCTCTGCACAATCACTCATGAGTAGAGCTGGCAGGAAAATGCAGTGTTCCCTCCTGAAAAAAAAGAAAAAAAAAAAAAACAAAGAAAAAAGATGAGGTGGGGCAGAGGGTGTGTTTCAGGATGAAGATTTTTCCCACTTCTCTCTCCAGAGCCCTCTTCTGCTCCCCTGTTGCACCTCACCTTTTTTCCTCCTTTGACTCCCAGAAAATAAAAATTCAGCTTAAAGTGGCAAAGACAGTGGATGCTGTTTGATCTTCTGGTGACCCCTCCTGGCCCCCAGGGCTTGGACTGTCACTGCAGGATGGGCACCAACACACTGGCACCTTCTTCACCAGAGACTCCTGAGCAAGTTGTCCTTGGACCCATACATTTTGTTGCAATGGCCCAGTTTCTTTGGAGTTTCTTGAGAAGATCTTCTTGAGATAGGTTTCTCTCCTTGAGCAGTACAGCAGCCTGCTGTTGGGGCATCTGGGAGCTGGTGCCTTGTCTGTGTGCGTGGTGAGATGGGGGATGCTGGAAGGGCCTCAGGGAAGCCTGACCAGCAGTGCTGCAGAGACAAGGGGCTGAGCAGCCAGAATCACTTCAGCTGCTCCTCACAGTCCTGGGCTGCCTCCAGGCATGCCCCCCTGTGCTTTCCCATTCATTGTAGACACCTGTTTCCAGGTCCCATGTGAACACTGCTTTGGCTGGGAAGACCAGAGTCCCTCTGTGTCCTCTAAGGATGCTCAGCTGCTGACCCTGTGGGGAGGAGGCTGCCGATCCCCTTAGGGCAGGTGGCAAACAAGTCCTGCAGAGGGAGGTGGTGCAAAAATCAATGGTTAGTGCATTGGGATTAAAGCTGTGCCATGAAAGCCTTGCATGACTGACATCATTACATTTTTTAGGTCTGTGGTAGCTGCATTGACTGTGACACTCGGTGCAACGTGGGTTTAGTACTTGTGTCACATTGCAAACCCTGTGTGGGACACAACTGCATCCATCAGCAGCAATGGCTCCAGAACAGGTTTCCTGCACTGCCTGTGCCCTCCTGGGTCTGCCTTGACCTGGCTGCAGCTGCCAAGCATTTGCTCTGTCCCTCTCTACTTGAGTCACCATATCTTTCTGCTCAGACTTTTGTCATTTCTTTTGTCACCATAGTGACAGGAAAAGAGTGATGAATGCTGGAGTAATTTCCCATATTAGCTAGCACTGGCTTTTCAGCCTAAATCAGAGCTTCATTTTCCCTGTGCTCTGGCTGAGCATCACTGGGGCACCATTAAAGAGCAGTGGCAGAGGAGCCTTGGTGTGTTGTGGCGCTGCCAGTGCTCCTTGGGGACAGCCAAGGCAGGGACAGGGCTTTCAGCTCACCTCATGTCCCACCAAGAATGCAGAGAGTGAAGGGGAAGACACAAAAAAATGTATTTGCAAAGGTTTCTCCCTGAGTGCATTTGCTCAGTCTCAAGGTCAATAAAAGCAGGAATTTGGGTACTTCCACCTGTCCTGGGGCACATGCCTGTCTGCAGAGCAACAGGAAGAGCTCCCCAGAGGTACCTGCTCGCCCTGACTGCCGTAGTGAGTGGGCAAAGACCCCCCTGTGCCCCCAGTCTGTGTCCTCTGCTCTGCACAGCCCCTTGCAGCACAGACAAACCTGGGCTGGGACCAAACCTGGCCTCCCAAGGGGGTGGCTCAGTGCCAAATCCTGCTCTCTGCCAGGCCTCGTTAGCCATGCAGTGCATCTCAGAGAGAGACACCCAGCACACACACAAATACATACTTAAAAATCAAGATCATTAAGTAAGCAAATGTGTTTAAACAGCAAACAAGCTACTGAAAAGCAGAGAAAGGTCACAAAATGTGAAATGAAAGCAGCACTTCTGTTTCCCATGCCAGCAGCACTAGTCCTGCCTCAGAGGATGCATTAAGAAGAGTCAACCTTCATTTTGAGCACACTGCCTTTTGTCCTTCTATCACAACATTAACATTATCCCCACATAATTTTATGTATTTAATTTTACAATAGACTGTGTCAGTGAGCACTGCCTGTAAATATTTGATCACCACCGTTCCTCTAGGATTATCTTATCAAGAGTAAAGATATTAAAATAGAAATCTTGTCATATTGCTGCCTTTATACTTCCAGCCTAAGAGTTGATTGACAGAAAATGAACTGCCTGAACTAGCTGTAAAGTGTCTTTTCACTGAGAGTTTTAATGCCAGAGGCTATAGAAAAAAAAAGGTTAGCTAGTCATTGGGAACTTATGCCTTAGTTATGGAGCTTTTGTACTGAAGATTAAAAAATATGAATCTACTAGGGGTATTTTTACAAGTGTAAAATGGCTTTGGTCTTTTTGTATCTTTTTGCCATCACTAATGAGTCTTAAAAAGAACCTTTCCTTTTTTTTGCTGCACTTGAATATTAGATGCAGCTTCACTGCAGCTCACAGACACAGGCTGAAGTTTTGCAAGAATAAGCTCTTGACTTTTCTAACCTACAAAATTTCTTTTTGGTGATAAAAGGGCTTGCAAGCCAGGACTAAATGTTCTTGTCTGGCTTGGAATATCAAACCACTGTAGACAAGTCAAGGTTTCTATTTATGGCCAGTTAAAGACACACTGGTAATGCTGTTTTAATGTTACTAAATTGTGCTGAAATTGTCATGTGTCTGAAGAGCACCACGCTGCAAATATACAGCTGCTCCCTGAGGGCTCACTCAGCCTGTGCTCCAGCACGGATCAATGAGAGTTTTTGCTGGAGTAAGGACCCAAGTGCCAATTCAGGAAGGTACAGCACGAGCAAACTTTAATCACAAGCTTAGAAATCAATAAAGACAGGAGCTGGCTGGGGTGAGGAGACAGGGAGAGGTGTGGGTCCCATATCTCTGCAGCTCCTGCACCCAGGTGGGCACTGGGGCAACAGCTCCTGCCCTCCTTAATAAATCTGGCTTTGTCTTGTCCTGATCCTGGAGGGCAGCAGAGGGTGGTTAGTTCACAGATCTGTCCCATTGCAATGACAAACTCTAGCCACCAGCATTAAACCACCCAAAGTCTTCCAGACATTAACAAAAGTGTTGTTGTGGGATGGCTGAGGCTGGAGTGGCCAGAGACAGCAACCTGGAGCATTCTGCTTTAACCAGAGCATCCCTCCCACTTTTTTACCCTCCAACATGAACAATAACTGTATGAAATGAAGCTAATTGCACGTTCAGCAGCCCATTGTTGAGCTGTCATAAAGGGATTTACATGGGTGGCTCCATTATCAGCAGTGGGTGGTCCCCTCCTTGCTCTCCATGGGCTCAGAATGTAGAGGAGCTTGTTCTAACATTTCACTCATGAGAAAGGTCAAGAGCGGTGCTTTTTGTTCAGAGTGCTCAATATATTCAATTAAAATATACTGCTGTGCTCATCAGCCATTAACTGTCTTTGCAATAGCTGTAATTAAACAGGTACTTCCCTGTGAAAGAAAATCTTTCAAGACAAATTCTGACATGGGGAGAGAGTGGGAATTTCTCTATTGTGGGTTTGCTTTGTGTCTCCACATGAATCCTTCAGCCACTGGGTGTTTTCCCTTCCCTGCTGTTGAAGGAAGGATGGCTTGGAGGTGATGGGCTGGCCAGATCCAGGTGCTGGCATGTCCCTTCCCTGGGGACACTGGGGGTGAGCTGAACACCAGCAGATGCTTGGCAACTGTGGGGGAATAAAACCAGCCAGGCAATTTCTTCAACCCGGCAATTCACTTGCAGAAACACAATTTACAAAGTTCCACTTAGAGCCTTGGGGATAAGAAATGGGGAATGAGAGGAGTTGGCTGCTCAGGAGAGTTTAACAAACTCAGAGGTTTTAGAGGGTTCAGCAGCTGGTGGCCTCCAATCCAATGAGTGGAAGAGTTAAAAGCCACACACCCTGCTTTGAAAACTCCCTCCAAAAAGCCTGAAATGAAGAAAAACCCCAAAAGGCAGACTAAGGAAAGCAGAGAAAGGAACTGAAGGAAGAAAAAAGAAATTACCTGAGCCAACTGTTCTAATTATATACACACAGCAGTCAAACAGTGATAGCAATTGCTGGCACTCTTAAGACAGATAGCAGGGAAATGGAGATACAGTGGGAAAGAACACATATTAAGGAATTAGTATTCAATTATGCTAAAGAAGGGGGTGTGTATTTACATCAGTCAGAAATCAGGCATGCAGAGAGATGGGTGACAGCAGGGAGAAGTAGAGCAAGAAAACCAGAGCATGGTTGGGACAGGTTTCCCTGGTAGCTGTGAACAAGGGGGTGCTGAACCAGGCATTGGTGGTACCACCAGCATTGCTTGATTATGTCACAGCTTTCTGCATCTGACAGCATCCAGCACGCAGCTGCAGAAGCCTCCAGGCACAGGGATGGAGCAGGGCATGAAGCAATTCAGAGCCTTGGTGCACCACATGAGATAAACTGAGTGTGCTCCCTCTTGCCATGGGGCTTTGGGGGACAGTGCAGTGCCTCTTACCATGCTGTACCAGTTGGTTTTGACCTCCTGTGTGTTCATGGTCCTCCAGGTCCTTTCACTAAAATATCCCAAAGCTCCTTGTGTGTTTGCCATCATCCCCACCAGATTCCCTCAGCAAACCCCCTGTTCCTCTGCTGAGGCCTTTAATGCAGCTAGAGAATGAGCAAAGTAAGCTGCAGCCCAGTCCTTGAAAAAGCTCTCTTACCATTACTGGGCCCTATTAGCCAATTCCTTACCCGTTTCTGAGTTATTTAATTAATCCCCATCTTCTCCAGCACAACTTACACTGTTAGATATTCAGAGCACAAAAGCAGGGGATTCACTGAAATCCTGGAGGAGGGAACCGTTGGATTTCCTTTATCTACAAGATCAGTTAGGGATTTCAGGTTAATCTTGCTTGATAAATCATGTTGCATTTTATCCCATTTGCCTTCATGTCTCTGTAAATGGTCTTTCTTTCAGAAAAATGTGACCAAGCTCTGAGTACCGGACCCAGCGAGCCCTTCTTAAATACCTGCACAACATGGGACATGCTCCTTGTACACAATCCCACCCCTGAGCTTATAAGATGGTCAAGCACCCACCTTGAAAACTGCAGGAGAAAGACTGCCCCCTCTCTGCTGTTGGAAACTCAAGCCTGCTCCTTAGCTGCCCAATAAACCCAGCAAACATTTTATTTACATAAAATACCCCAAAAATGTCCTGTTGCAAGTCCCTGCTGGTTGATCAGAATCTATAAAACCCAGCTCAGCTCGGGCTCATGTGTTTGGGATTTCATTTCTGCACATCTTTCTTAACCTCCAATTTTGCTCCAAATCTTCCTCCTCATCCAAAAGCCAGATTTTTTTCCCACTTTGAGGAAGAGGCCACATAACCTGTCCATATATCCTGCCCTGTGCTCTGAGCCAGCTGCTCTCCCTCCAGTCTGCTCTCCCTTGCCTTTCTCATGCCCTGTGTTTGTAGAAGTTGTGCATTTGAATAGTCTTTCCAAGGTCTAAATCTCAGCAAGTGTCCTTTCATCCGTCCCTTCCTGACCTATTCACGCAGCTTGCTTTATTGCCAAAGCTTCTTTCGTTATGCCACTTAGATTCTGCTAATTCTTGCTCTTTTTAATAACATATTTTCCATCCAATTCTGCTTCCAGTTCCTTCCTAGAAGTTTTTTCCTTTTAAACTGATCTGGAGCAGGTGGGACCTGCCTGCTGTGTGACAATGCAGATGGTGGAGTTGCAAAGCTCCTTGGGTGGTCAAGCACTTCATAAATTTTGAGCCAGAGATAAACAAAAAAATGGCTAAAAGAAAAGTCTTTCCAGGGAGCAGAAAATCAACGTAACAGCTTTGGCTGGCTGCATGTAGGCAAGAATGTTGCACTGCCTTGAGCTGCCCAGGTGTGTGTGCCCCAGCTGAGTTTTCCAGGTACTGCCCCATCCTGAATTTACTCCAGCAGCACTTGCGAGCCCCACTGAGTCCTGTAACCAGAAGGGAAGGGAACACGGAATCCCAAGCCTCTCCTGATGTAAACCAGGCTGCAGGTGATGAACAAACCATCAATATCTGTGCTACAGACACTAAACAGAAGATTTATGGTCAAATACAGCAGCTGAGAAGGAAAGCATCCCTTTCCACCCGTGGGTCTCCACTCCAAAGGCCCAGCCACCTCTGCTGGCCCTGCAGCAGGGACCTGGCTCTGCCCTGTCCTCAGCCACTCTCCAGAGTCACTTTTGGACTAGGCTGAGTCCCTGACTGTCAGGAAAACAAGAGGAAAATTAACAGTGGCAAGACAGCAAGCGCTGGGTGTGCGCACACCTGTGCATCTCCCGCAGGACAGACTGCAGCACACTCCCTGTTTATCAGGTCTAAACACAGACAGATGCCAGGAAATGCTCAGAGGGGTGGCAGAGGGGGAATGGAAATCTCATTGTTTATAGAGTGGCATCGAGGGACAGAAAACAAATACAAATGCTCAGGCACAAGCTGAGCCAAGGGTGTTTTGGGCACTTAGTCACAGGTCCCTGAACAGGGGGGCAGCAGCAGCAGCAGCCCATAGAAATGGGGACTTCCCCCAGACCTTCTGGGCAGGTGAGATGGGCACTGCTGAGCACAGCTGAGCCAAGCACCAGAGCCTCTGCAAAATGCTTATATTCACTAGATACAGCTGATATATAGATGTAGAGTGTTTTCAGGTATTTATATACAAAGATATTTACATATCTAAACTCCAATGGTTTTTAATGTTTAAAATGTGTGCATATAGGTATATTTATGTGCATATATATATATATATATATATATATATATATATATGATGGTTATATGGTTTATATGTATATATATATATATATATAAAGACCTTTTAAAAGGTCATTATATTATATTATATTTACATATGTATTAAATATCTCATTTAAACATAAGTATATAAAGTTCTTTTAGAGGGCTATATGTGGATGTATATATTTATATGCATATATAAGTATACTACATTAAACTATTAAAAGCAATAAATATGATTAAATATACATATACTATAAACCATTTAAATTACCTAATATTACCATGCATCTCAAAGTATTGAGGAGTCAGTGCTGGGGTGTGATGGAGGGAGAGAAAAAGAGGCCGGGATTCATTTGGTGTCATCCCACTTTGTGCCAGGAGAAACCACTCAAAATTGCAGCCACCAAATTTGCACATCTTACTTTTAAATCCGCGGGCTGCTGCCTTTGGGTGTGACAGGGGCCCTCACCCCTCTCTGTTCCTGCTGCCCCCCATCTGGAACTGTGCTGTCTGTCTGTCTGTCTGTCTGTCCAGGTGCCGTGTGCTGCCTGCTGCCAGAGGCCCCACTCCCAGGCGCAGCTGGGACAGAGGAGCTGTCATGCTGTGACATTTCTCTCCTTCTCTGGCAAAGCGATCCTACTGAAAGAAATGAGGGAACAACATGAAAACCCCAGCCAGAGGCTGACAAGCAAACTGACATTTAGCAAAAAAAAAAAAAAAAAAAAAAAAAAAAAAAAAAAAAAAAAAAGAAATAAAAGAATAAAAGTAGGTGAGGTGGGAAGAAAAGCCTGGTGGGTAGTTCAGATTTTGTCTACAGCTGCAAATCTTTTGGGTGAGCCTTTCTGACTCCACAAATGCGCTTGCAGACACTTCCAGTCCTAAAATGCCAGGACAGGCATTTCCCCCTGTTTTCACTGTCATTAGCAGCTCTCCCACACTCAGAAGAGCAGCAGTTGTTGAGGAAAGTTTGTCATCATCTTCGGCTCAGCAGCAGAGGGAGGTGGGCAGGCAAGGGTTGAGTAACAATTTATTTATGAGTGACAGGGGTGTGCAAAAACCTGGAAGATGTTTTTTCCAATTTTCATTTAGTGACAGACACTTTATGGGCAGTTCAGCTGTCCCTGGGAATGTCAGTGTGAAATGGAGAACTGGTGGCATTTACAGGCTGAAGTTTCTCTTTGTCCTCAATGACAAAATCAAGTGGAAAAATTTGAAAACTAAGCCATGAATGTTTTCAACCAGGAGTGCCTCCAGCCTGTTTTTATGCCAGCTCTAACTCTAGCTGGTTAGACTCATTCCTTTCTGCAGAAAGGTCTGGTTGAGCTGCTGGTGGACAGCACTGCTTTCCACTCAAACTATTCCTCACTCAATTATATCATCCTGCACTTACACTTTTACAGAGAGCAGATGTGAAGGCTTACCTTGGGACAGATACATTATGTATACAGCATTAACTTCACACCCTACAGTCCCCATTTTAATTACACAGCCAGTGGGGGACCCAGGATAGTTTGCTGGCAGAGCAGTTGGTTTCATCAGCAATTCCCAAGACCTCAGCTGTCTGCAGCATCCTCACTCCTGCAGGCTGATCTGCACTGGAGATCCAGCCCATGGCAGCCAAGGATGCGCTGCCAGACTTCTGGGCAAGCACCCCAAAAAAGCACCCAACTGCCAGGGCACACCTCTGGGCTGGTACAAGCTCCAGCTTGAGTTTCATCTTAAACATGAGTATTTTGGAAAAACCCTAATGTGATATGAAGTGTGAAGCCAAAGGATATTGAAAGGATATGAAAGACAACTTGGACGGAGATCACTGAGGAAGTTTGTTTGATCTCTGACCCCTGTCAGGGAAACATCACTGTGACAGGTCCCTGCAGGCTGCATCTCACTGCTAGTAAAAGCCTTTTAGCAGCTCTCAGAGGGGTTTGAGCAGAGCCTCTTGCTGGGTTTAACAGGTGGCAAAGCACAAGGCAGCATTTGGTTTGTCACTGCGTTAGGAGCTCGGCGTGAGTGAGCAGTGCATGGCTGCAGCAAAGGGACACTGCAGCAGGCTGGGTGCCATCACCAAGGGCATCACCAGCAGAGAAAAAGCACTAATTACCCCACTTTACCCAGCACTGGTTGGCCCACACCTGGAATTCTGTGCTCAGTTCTGGCCCTGTGACATAAAAAGGATGTGAACAGGCAGAGAGAGCCCAGAGAAAAGCTGCAAAGGCGAGCCAAGGACTGGGAAGGGCTGCCTGTGAGGAAAGGCTGAGAGAGCTGGGTTTGTTGAGCAAACAAGCCTTAGGGAAGGCATTTATAGCCATGCTCCACTATTTAGAGGGTGGCTACAAAGAAAACAGAGACTCCCTTTTCACAGGAGTCCAAAGGAAAAAGGGAGGGATAATGGGTACAAATTACTTCTGGGAAGATTCCAATTAGACACAAGAAGAAAATTGTTCACAGTAGGAGCAATCAGCCAGTGGAATAATCTCCCCAGGGAAGTGGTGGATTCCCTGACATTGGACACTTTTAAGATTCAGCAGGACAGGGTGATGGACCATCTTGTCTGACACTGCTTTTGCAAAGAAATGTTGGACCAGGTGATCCTTGAGGTCACTTCCAGCCTGGTGCTCTATGATTTGACACATCTCCTCTTTGAAGTGACATAAGAAATGTCCTTTTGCTCATGCTACAATAAAGCAGCGAAAATTCTAAAAGAGCAGCATTTAATCCATCAAACCCACGGCATCACACCCAGGCAAGAAGACTGCTTCTGCAGTTGTTCCTTTCCAAGGTGAATTAAAAGAAGGGCCATTTTGCTACTTTCTCCTTTAAAATTTTTCCAGGTGACAAGTGGCTCTCCTGAACCCTTTCCCCACAGCCACTTCTTGTTAGCAGAGCTGCCCTTCTCACTGCCCAGAGTGCAGCAATTCCATCCTCTGGTTCCAGCCCAGGAGAGAAACCATCAATATCAACGTCAGGTGAAATTAAAATTGTCCCTATGAGTTATTCTAAAGACACAAGCTAGCACTGGCTATATTAAATCTTATTAATTAATGTTAAATTAATTATTTCCCTTGCCTATAAACACAGAGTGTTACTGTGGAGCACAGAAGCAATTATTATCCAGGATGCTTCAAGGTACAAGTTTCAGAGTCACAAAAGCTGCATATTTGTTAGAAACAGAATAACAAATCTGTCACTGTTAGACCCACTCTACCAGGACAAGAAAAATCCTGAATAAACTGCAATAGGTCAACAACTTGCCAGAAATATCAGCTGATTCAGGAGCCTGAGGTTTCATCTCACTGGAACACTACACAAAGTGTAGTGCACAAAGAGCACTACCTCAGCATAACACTGTGTCCCTTACCGAGGGGCCAGCAAGGCGTGGCTCATGTTTCACCTTCTGCTCATTCAGCCTTAATTCTTTGCTGCTCCTCTGCTTTGGGAATGGGTGAGGAAGGGCATGGGGGAGCTTTGAGGATGGTGGGACAGGCAAACTCTGCCTCTTGCAGGACTCTGTCCTTCGCAGTGGCAGCCGATGGAGCACAGCAGTGGGCAAGACTCAGCTGAGCTGAGCAAGTTTCAGCAGGCACGGCACTGACTGCTCCTCACTGCCTGGGAAGTGAGGCAAAAAGCAAGAGAGCAAGTCTCTCTTTGTTTCTGCTTGCTGGGAAAATGTTCTTCCAGCCAGCAGTGCTTTTGCAGGGCTGCATACCCTGGCTGTGCCCTCCCCACATGGCTGGTACGGACAAGGGGGTGGCTGCCCTGTTCCCACGGGATCCAGCACCACTGGGGGGTAGTGGTATAAATGGGTCTATCAGGCTGGTGGATAACAAGTCACCAGCTATCTGCCAGCTGCTCACCAGGTCATGGCTGTGCTCCTTCAGAAGGCAGAAATGCTCTTGGTCTCCGTGCCTCCCAGAGAGACTGCTGATGACATTTATTCAGGTCATGACTTTCTCAGTGGTCCTAGGAGACCCGGAAGGCAAATCTCTCAAACAAAAGCCTTGAAGGCCTTTTGAAAAGCTCTTCTCTCTGTTTCCCTGCTTGAAGTAGAAGAGGGGAAAAAAAATACCCCTTTACTGAAGTTGTTATGCAATGAGTCATTTGTGGTGCACAGGAGATGGGCCAGCTTCCCTCTCTGCGCCGCAGTGATTTGACTAATTACTTCTATCTGCTCCAGCAGAAGAGCAGCCTCCTCCAGCCTTTCCGCTGGCTGAGCCCTGTCTGTCAGCAGCAGAGAAGGGGGAAGTGATGGGAAACAGTGTCCTTCTGCTTTGCATTTTGTCTGTTCCTTACCCCTGCTGGGTGGCAGGTCCCAAAATCGAGCTCAGTGAACCACCGCAGCCTCCAACGTCAAGACTGGGGAGTCTGGTTATTCTGGGGCTGTCACACAGGTGTTCACATCCCCTCAACAGTCACAGTGGCCCATTTTACACCAGCCCAGGTCTCCCTATGCCCCTGGGCTCTGTGGCTGCTGGGGCACAGGACAAGGAGGGTGCACAGCACATCCCCCTGTGGTGCTCCCAGCCATCAGAGCCTCCCCGGGGTTTAGGCATGGAGCAGCCATGAGGCTTCAAGGGAAACAGCATGGAATTTAAAGGCAGTATTTTCCTTCAGCTTGCATCTGATGAGTTCTCATGGAGGATTTGGGGGCTGAAGGGTCACAGGTCTCGCTCCAAAACATCATCCAAAACATCTGGACAGAGGGCAAGGATAGGGACACGCATGGGGCTTCTTCCAGTGCTTCCAAAATGCTTCAGTCTCTTCCGAGCTGCTAAACAGGGCCCAGGGTTTCCCCAGCTGGTAATTGGAGGTGAATGTTATTAAAGAATATTAGAAGGAAAAGGCAGCTGCATATACAAACTAATTGTATTTTTACACTTGTTTAAAATCACAACTCTGATTTTTAATTATAGTGGATCAAAGAAAAGAACCATATTAATCCAATGTAATCACGTGCGAGTTGATAACAACATTGTATTTAATTGGCAGTAAGCTCAGGCAATGTTAAATACAAATGAAAAGCACTGACACATTCTGAAGACTAATTAATATGACAGACTGGTAGCAAATGCATTGTTTATTAGTACTAATTTCCAGAGGCTGGTTCAACACCATTTTGTTGCCACAATCCCCAGAGCTGTGTCCATCAATGCATGATATTTAAAAGAAAAATTAAATAGTATGTATTTTAAGAAGGAACAAAGTAGTTCAAAGATAATTAAATTATGTATTTCAAATACCAAGTTGCAGATAAAGAGCTTTAAAATACAGGATTTTTCTCTTCCCCCTTGATGTGTACATATAATTCTCATTAATGTGCTACATCAGTGACAGGAGACATTTTTTTCTCTGCACATTTTAATGCAGTTAACAAATGGAGATTTTTTTCAGGGCTGACACAACTCTCAGTGAAGTAAACAGAAGGATTACCCTCAGGACCCTGCCAAAGCCCAGCAACTCATTGGAAGGATTTCCCTTGACTCCCATGGACTCTCAATCATATTTTAAGATTTTCAGATCAGGAGCTGTTATTTTCTTCTTTCATCCTTAGCAAGTACCTAGCAGAAATGAAGACCGTTCATTCAGGTAACATTTTTTAAATGCAGTGTCCTGAAAGTTTGCTAGGGCTTTCCAGAGATTTGTGTGCATTAAAATTCTCCTACCTGAACTGCACCACCTTCCACAGCTGGTTATGGACTGTAATGGCACGTATTTGTCACACCTTGTTACAGCCTTGGTCAATAGAATAATGGAATAATCAATCATCTATATTTTAGTGTGAGACAAAATAAATACAGTGCATAATAGTCAATCAGGTCTTCACCAAGGAAAAGTTGAACAATTACAGCGGTTGTCAGTGGTAAACTGCCTATGATAAGTATGCAAACATTGACCCCAAGTGTTACACTGAGAACATGGAAATTAAAACCATCTATCTTACTTGATTCAAAGTCTCCCAAATAACAAGGGTGGTATTTAAGGAAAACCTCAGCTGGACTCAGATTGCTTCTTTCTGTTAGATTAGAATTAAATTCAGTCAAAATTTAGAAAATACTGTTTTAATTAAAGATACTTCACTAGTTCATGAATTATACATTCTCTGTCCTGTTGCAAAGTGTAAGTTTGATATTGGGTGTCAAAGCTGCAGAGGATTCCTAAAGGTTAGTTCACGTTTACGTGCTGTATAGGCAAACTTTTGGGAATGAAGGAGTAATTATTGAAGTTCCCAAATTGCTACCCCAGTCTGCTCAGCAAGTGCAGTCTCCCAGATTTCAGCAAAAACAGTGTTTTCTTCAGAAGCTTAGTACTAATATGCAAAATAAGACGGTCAAAAGAGACCTTGGCCAAAAGCAGACATTGGCATAGAATCAAGCATGAAATATTAATAGATAATCATCTAGAAACTAATTACAAAATGTAAAAGGTCCAGCTATCTTGCACAGACCACTGCAAGGAAGAGTATTTCAGTTTCATTAGCACAGCAGCAGAAGGAGAATCCTTGCAAAGTAGTTTTCTGAGCTTCCTACTGCTCATACCAATGTACGTCTATGCTCGATAAAGCAATATTCATTTAAATTAGCAGCATAAAAAAATAACCTAACAATGAAGGTAATAACTCACTGAAACATATTTGTCCTGGTTTCAGCTGGTATAGAGTCAATTATCTTCTCAGGAGCTGGTACAGGGCTGTGTTTTGGATTTTGGAGGAGAATAACACCAATAACACACCAATGTTTAGCTGTGGCCAAGCAGTGCTCACTCTGGGTCAGGGACTTCCCAGTGTCCCATGCCCTGGCACTGAGCAGGGACATGAGGAGCTGGGAGGGGCCTGGCTGGGACAGCTGTCCTGACCTGGCCAAGGGGATGTTCCATATGCTCAGTGTATTAACTGGAGGGAGCCACTGATTGATGCTGGGGGACAGGCCGAGCATCCATCTGTGGGTGGTGAGTGATTGTCCTTTGAATCACTTGGAATAAAATCTTCCTGGTTTTTATTCCACTCTCTATTTTCTTTTCATAACAACAACAACAACAAAAACAACAACAACAACAAAAACAACAACATGTTGTTGTTATTATTGTTAATATTGCTATTAAAGTTATTTATATTATTAAACTGTTCTTATCTCAACACATGAGTTTCACCTTTTTTCCAGGTCTCCTCCCCAATGCACTTGGGAGGGCAGGGAGTGAACCAGTGATTGTGTGGTTGCCAGCTGGGATTAAACTATGTCAATACTGTAGACAGAAATAAGAAAACAAAACAAAGAAGCATTGAGAGCGAGGCCTTCCTAGAAATGCTGGATTCCAGTGCACACTATTGGGTCATCTCTAGGAACGCAGACCAAAATGAAATGGCTGCTCATATAAAGGTGAGACTTTGTGACTAGCTTGAACTCTAATCTCATCTTAAAATGCACTTGGTCCAAACAAATTAAAATTAGATTTAGTGGGAATTAGCTGGTCTCAGATTTAATAATGAGTCAAAAAGCCATCTCTGAACTCTCCATCCTTGCATTGCTCTGTCAGCAATAGTGCCAAACTCTCCTGCCAGCATCTTCACACCAGGAATTGGTTTGTGCCAGCACACAAAGCTGTGGCAGTCCTTCTCCTTCCTGACCAGGTTACAAAAGGCAGCCTTACCCCGAGTGGATTTACTCATGCATTTATTGCCAAGCTCATGCCCCACCTGTGCCCTGCCCTTATCCACTGTGGTGAGCAAAGGGGCACAGCCATACCCACCATCAGTGGTCTCTGCTGAATCCACTGCCATGCTGCCAAGGCTGCCTTGCAGCCCAAGAGCAGCCTGACAAGCTCTCCCTTTGAGAGTGGGGCTGCCCTGGGTAACACAGATCCTCAGCAGCTTGTGGCCAGCAACAGCAGCATTTTCAACCCAGACGCCTCCAACACACACTGGCAAGAGCTTGGCACTGAGACAGTGGTAACAGATGCCCATCAGTGCTGAGGAACACTGCTGGAGATGAAGATAGAAGAGGTAAATTCCCAGGCTCCTGGGAATTTGGAGGAGGACTAGAGGCATTATTGACTTGCAGCATTGCTGAGAGGCTCCCTTGCTGCTAGGCAGCACTGGCACTCAGCAAGATGAGACCCTCCATCCAAAGTGTCTGTGATTGCCTGAACCACTGTTGGAGATGCACATCAGTGCATCCTGAAACGTCCTCATACATTGACCCAGCAATTAGCAGGCTGCTGGTGTCAGAACAGGGAGCAGAGCCCTCTGTGCAGCTCTCACTGCATCTACCACATTGTGGAGCTTTGCAGAGCCACAAAAATCCCTCTGAGATGGTTTCAAAAACTCAGAGTTGATTATTCAGATAAGCCACGATGAGATAAGCTCTGATATCATCAGAAAGGGTGCAAGGCACTGTCACACGAGGGAGAGAGATGGGAAGGATGTGAACTCTATTTAAGCGGTCCCACAGTGAAACAGTTTGCAGAGAGTGCACAACTTCCTGACAGCTCTCTGTGAGCAGCTCCTTTGATTGCACTGCTCTGTGAAGGAGCACTTGTCACTTTTTATTGAAGGAGAGGGAAAGAAAGCAAAGCAGCTTGTTGCCAGCAGAAAAGGTGCCACTCACTTTAAGTTAAAATATAGACAGTTGCAATGCCCTGGCTGCTGGTGATGGAGGACCAGCGGAAGTGTGAAGGAAGTACCAATGCAGGGCAAGAAAAAGAAAACAGGAAGAGACTAAAGCAAGCACAGAGCATGGAGGGATGAGGCTCAGACTCCCTGTTTGTAACTGGGAATGCTTGACTATGCATGAAGGGAAAACAGCAGCTATATGCCCTTCAAAACCAGCAGCTCCCATCAGGCTGAGTCAGGGCACTGTTCCCACAACTCTTGTACCCAAACACCTGTGAGACACCTGGACTGGGATAAAGCCCAGACTCAGAGTGACCCACTGCAGAGGAGCTGTTTAAATCCTGTCTGATAAAAGTGCAGTGGGCTGTTTTGCATTGCCATACTGTGGCTGGTCACTCCTTACAGCGTGATCCTCACCCAGCAGGCAATCAGCACCGATCACTACGGGGAAGAGCTGCAGCCCTGCTCAGCCTGTCCTGCAGCCTCTGCCTGCCCACATCATCAAGCTCAGTGAAATCCACCTTGCAGAGCTAGAAATCCCTCACCCCAAAGCAAGAGTATTAAAGCTTTGTGATTGTATCTCTGTAACCCAGCAAGCAGAGGAAAACAACCTGGAAAAGGTACAAAAGCTCAACGGGAGCAGCCCCTTCTCCCCCACCTTCATTTGTCAGGATTCTGCTTGTTCAAGATAGTAATCAGCAAACAGAAAACCCTGCACAAAGAGGCTCTGGTGGAGAAAGCCCAATCTCCCCTCAGCCTCTGGTGCTTCTGCTGAGAGTTACTGTGGAATATTAAAAGGCACGAGAGATGACAGAAGTAACTGCAAAGATGGAGGAAATGACTCTGCAGATATAGAAGAAAAATGCAAGGCAGTATTATAGTATCCCAAGTACCACAAGGCAAAGCATTTCCCACTGGAACTGGGAAATCTGCTATCTAACAGCTGGATCCTGCAGACTAACCAATTTAATTCCACCTTTTTTTTTTTTTACTTATAGCAAAGCAGAAAATATTAATAGCTACTGTTTTCCTAAATTCAGCTTCATCCTTGCCCTATTTGTCAACACAACTGGTGCAATTTCTGGCAAGACTCTTAGACTGTACTTCTTCACCCACACTTTGTGAGGTGCTTTGCAATTCCAACTCCTTGTCCAGTGGCAGAGAGGCTCCAACACCTGTCCTACCAGGTTTTAAGGATCATATTCCTGTGCAATGTAAGGGTCTGGAGCACAAGTCTGATGAGGAGCAACTGAGGGAACTGGGGGGTTTTAGCCATGAGAAAAAGAGGCTTAGGGGAGATTTTATCCCTCTCTGAAAGGAGGTTGTAACCAGGCAGGGGTTCATTTCTTCTCACCAGTAAAAAGCAACAAGACAAGATGAAATTTCCTCAAGTTGTGCTGGGTGGGTGTTAGTCTGGATATTCGGAGCTTGGGAATCTCTGCTCTGGTGCCTGGAGCACCTCCTCCCCCTCCTTCCTCCCTGACCTTGCTGTCTGCAGAGCTGTTTCTCTCACAGATGCTCCCCCTCACCCCAGCTGCAATCGTGCAGGGCTTTGGTTTTCTCTGCCCTTATTAAACTTGCTATCCCAGAGGCACTGCCAGCCTCCACCACCACTGATGGGCTCAGCCTTGGCCAGTGGCAGATCTGACTTGGCTCTATCAGACATTGGGGAAGCTGCTGGCAGCTTCTCACAGAAGGCATCTTTGTAGCCCCCCTGCTACCAAAACCTTGACACACAGACCTGATATGATTGCAGGATTGTAAGATTCTAGCATAGAAATCACAAATGGTGTATCTGTCCTGAACAGATGAGGGATAAAGTCACTAAAATCCCATATCCATTCTCTTTAGAGGCATTAAAACACGATAAACTTGGCGTGCTGCAATGGAGGGAAAAGTGGAGGGGCTGATTTTTCATTGTTTCTTGTCATGCTGTATTTTTCTTTTCCTATGAGCACAAGGGCTCACTCAGGTTCCACAGGGGTGCCACTAATGCCAGTGTGTGTCTCATGGCAGCACACGGCCATCCATCCTGGCAGTGGAGAGCAATTGCTGAGGAATTACACACACATTTGGCAACAGGCAATACCAATGTCACCTTCCAAACAGGCAACCAAGGCATGCAGGAGCAAACAGAAGAACAGCCTTTTCCCTGGAAGCAGAGGAAGGCAGAGGCTCCAAGTCTTGCAGTACTGGGCTGTCATCTGGACCTGGCTGCATTTCCCTGAGACTTCTCCTCATCTCAGCCTCTGGCTGGGACAGGTGGCATATGGACATCTCGGTGCTCCTGGCCATCTTGCCAGAAGTCACAGCTCTCTATTCCCCCAGGAGGCTGGGGGAGGTTCCTGGAAGCGCTGTGGGCTCTTCCATCCTATCTGCCTTCTGAGCTCCTTAGCTCTGTGCTGTGCACTGTGACCCTGCCAGCTTCAGAACCCTGGGATCCCTTCCTTCAGTAAAACCCCAATTTCTGTACAGAGCAACAGCACACCACAGGCACAAAGCCCTGGGAGCATCCCTCATGCCAGCAAGGGATAAGGCACCCGTGGAAGTGTCAAACACAGCATGGCAGCAGTGCCATGGCCTGTGGGGACAGGCCACACAGAGCCCCTGGGGACACAGAGCCAGGCATGGCTCTTGGGGAGCACACCGGGTGTGCCTGAGCTGAGACAGCATCTCTGCTGTGTAAGGAAGTGAAAAGGCTTTTTTCCTGTCTTTTGAGGTTGTTTTTTCCTTTTGTTTATAAGAGAGAAGACTGCAGATCCTGTCTGTCCCGGGAAATACGTTATAAAACTGCAATTTGCCTGTCTTGGCTCTTTCACCCCAGCATTGACCCTAAAGATGAACTCCCACGAACAAGTCTAATCCTGTTTTTCATGTTTCCCCAGGCTAATGAATATTTATGAATTGTTTCTCCAGAGCCAAAGCATGGCCCTTACAACCGGCCATGATAGTTCAATTTGTTTGCTTGCCAATTCTTCAAATTGTTTTTTTGTTGTTGTTCTTTTTGAAACTTAGAGGAAAAAAAGAATCTCATTCCCAGTTGGCTCTTATCAAAGTGTGTGGGGTTTTTGTTTAGTTGTTGGGGTTTTTTTTTTAACTCAGCTGGTGCTTGGAGACCTTCCAATCGGCTTGAATGATTAATGTGATGCCACTGACTTGTGTTTGTATTAACAAAAAAACAAAAAAAAAAAAGCACAATTCATGTTTTCCAAAGAGCCAGTTAGGTATCTCTGATTGACCATACCATGTAAGTTTTAAATTGTTCTTTGTATGCACAAAATGTATAGTAAAAAGAAAGCATTTCCACAGAGATGAATTGAAAATTCAGGGTTAAAGAATGGGCAAAATACCACCTCTCAGCAAGCTGTGTTTTAGACTATAATCATTGCAAAGCCAGGTCTTAATATCTTACATTTATTTAGGGGAAAAGATTTGTTCTTTTGCCTGCTATTTATTTAGCGAGTCTAAATTCAGTTTGAATAGCAAAACAGCTTCCCAGTTTAGCTGCATTATCAAGTCAAGGTCATTCCCCTCAGAGAAAGATCAAGATCCTCTATAAGGAAAAAAAACCCAAAAATTACTCTCCCCCTGATTGATCTACTGAACATCATTAGCAAAGGGTAGGAGATATCTAAACATGCTCTGTAGTCCACTGATGTGCATGGTGCTTTTTAGTGTGAAACAGAAGGAAGTTAGGCAATTACCTTGAGGGAAAAAACTGTTCCTTTAGTGGTGTTTGGAAATAAAACAGAGCTGTGAGCAGGGGGGTATCCTGAAGGACTCCTACAAGCTGCATGTTTGTGAGCCAATAAAGTGGTAAAGAAGTGCAGCTCTGTTGATTTGCATTATGTGCCTCTTTGCAGGTGAGAGTTCAGCCTTTTCCAGTGCTTTTCACCCAATGTTATAATAATATCTACAGAAGTTTAATAGCACTTAATAGCATGTGTTCCTTTAGAAATAATAACTGTTTGTGCTTAAACTCATTAGATTAAGATGTGCCATTGTAATGCCATGGCTCAGAGACTGCTTGGCAAAGCACACAGGGGATGCACCCAGCAAGGGGAAATTTCACACCAGCCAACAGATATTGCATCATAAACCCCCAAACAACAGAAGCTACCCCACTAATTTCTGTCATTTTATCCTTCTGTCAGAGGAAAAAAAAAAAGGTAATTTGAAAGCCTGAGAGTGAAGGGCAGCCTTTCCCAAATCCTTTTGCTGCAAGGAGACAGACCATTACCAGGCATCCAGAAATTGTTCCAGGGGTTGAAATCACTCACAAGATATTTTGGGGGTCTTGTCTACGTGCTCAGAACTCCCCAGTGGGCTCCACAGCACCAGCCTGGCCAGGGGACAGTGCTCCCCATCCAGGACACTGGGGGATCTCCAGGGCAGGAGCTGCCTCCTCTGATTTATTTGAGCAAGAGCAAACACAGCTGAACCCCAGAGAGCCAGGTGACCAAGAGCTGTGGTTAGGGCAGCACTGCAAATTCAGCACAGGGCAAGAAGGCAGGGGGGGCTTGCTGGGAGGAGGTGACACTGCTGGGGTGACTGACTCTCTGGAACCCCAGCCCAGAGCCCTGGGCTGCCTTCCCTGGAGCAGCCAGGGACAGCTCAGGGCCTCCAGGGCACCTCCCTGCCCATGCAGCCCACCTGTGTGTACAGACATAAAAGAGATGTACAGCCTCATCCCTGACAGCTTAACCAGGCACCCTTCAAAACTCTCTGTTGGGGGCACCCCTAGAAAAGGTCGGGGAGGGCTCAGCCAGTTTTGAATTGTAACTCCTTTTTAACAATTGAAAGGGTAAATAGGTATGGCTGTGAAAAGAGCCTTTTTATCCACAGAAAGCTCCAAGATCCAGGTGGCTCAGCCCCTCTGGAGGAGTGGAAGTGCTCTTGGTGGCTCCACCACACTCCCAGGCATGTTGGTGGGGCAGGGGACTGGTCTGAGAGCAGCTCAAGACTTTGAGGAAAGGCCAGCACAGCTTAAACTTGTCTGCTGGTAGTGTCCTTCAGAAACCACACCACAGGGCAGAAATGGGCTACAGCAGTCTCCTCTGCCTCCCTGCCTGGCCACTGCCCAAGCTAAGGAGAGAACAGCCCTGCTATGGCTTGCAATTAAAGAAAATAACAATGTTTTGCCAGCTCACCTGGATGACACCCACATTCACCCTGCTAGTAATGATGAGTCAGTGAGCTCACACTGCCCACGGCTGGAGGAGATTCCCAGAGTGGGAGTTGTGATAACCAGAACCCAAATCTTAATGAACCATTAAGGAAAAACATTGCAGAAAGCCCCATGAGATCCATGCAGGTTCCTTGGGCACACGCATCAGGCAGCTCTGGCAGCACATTGCTGGTTATCATTGCTGTAAATCAAAGCAGAATTAGCATAATTTTTCAGGTCTGGGGTTTGTTTTTTACTGAGGTCATAAACAAGCTGATAACACTGAGGCTTTTTTACACCACATTGTAATTGTGTTGGCAGCCTAATTTTCAACAGTGTGCTCACCTATGCTCAGTCACAACCATGTTAATGCCAACTTTCTTCAAAAGAAAACCAAATTGTTCCAGGAGCAAATCTGAATTCGGTGATATTTCTGTCAATCCAGTGGGCTGCCTTTCCTTCTGCCTTCCTTAGGAGACAATCATTGCCTGCTGGGACTTTATGCATAGATTGCTAACTTGCTGTGCATAAGCTGATGCAAAGAATGAGGTTTGTAATTTAAATAACAGACTGTGGAATTGGTGACAGACACGCATGGTCATTCACCCAGTGGCAGAAACTGACAATGAAGGCTCCAGCAGGAAGGTGGAGAAATATATGAAATATATTGCTTTTTCAGGGAACAGACACACAGCCTGCAGCCATGGACATCTCTTGGAGGACACCATAAGCAAAATAAAGCAGATCCCCCCCAAAACAGAAGGGTTTACACAGTATCCTGCTCAGGGCAGCGGGAACTCCTGTTCTGTGCTGCTTACTCCCATTCCACCTGGCTGGATCTTCAGTCCAGCTCTGATGCAAAGCGGAGATGTTCCTTCTTGCTAGGAGACTGGAGAAATAAAGTGGGCTTTGGTAAAATGCTGCTGGTGGCTCTGTGAAGGGCAGCTGGGGAGGACCCATCAGCTCTCTGCCAGGCAGGGTCACACCCACCAACACTTCCTGCATCATCAAGGGGCTCCCTCTGCCTCCAAACTGGGCCTTTTGCCCCTGGCCACACTGATTTACACCCAGGCACAGGCTGACCCACTGGTGCTGTGTCCCTGAGCCTGACTGAGCACTCTGGGAGCCCTCAGCTGGACCAGCCATGGGGAGCAGCCCTGTGAAACACCCTGTGCAAAACAGGGTCATGCTGCAGAAGCTGTGAGAGACCCCAGTGGCAGGCACAGAGCCAGGGAGAGCCCTCCTGGGGATGGATGGGGCTCCAGGTAAAGCAGAAGAGGCTGTGGGTGGACATGAGCATGGGCCAAGGCTGGGCAGAGCCTCAGGTTCCATGACAGAGCTGGGCCTGGCAAGAATTCACCTTGCAGAGCAAGTCAAGGGTTCTGTAGACAATAACAATGACATCAAGAATACAGAAAATAACCATAAATACCTGTTCAGGTAAAGTAAACCTCCCTAATCTGGTATGTCTCATTTGCATAACAACAAAGTCTTTGTTTTATTTTGGTTGGGGTTTTTTTTAAGGTTGATAAATACCTTTTCTTTTTGAAAAGAAACAAAGTCTCTGACAAGGCTTTTCATCATCAAATCAGTACAAACAATATTATAATACATTAGACTTGGAAATTATAACCTGTGATTATGCATCAACTAATTAAATTAGTACTGACAGTTTTCAAAGTGTAGGAGAAAAAGGCAAAATACATCTCTTGCTTTCAGGGATGAATTTTCCTGGAAGAAGTGAAGACAGACAAGCTGCAAGTGCTTCTGTCTGGGAATGAGGATTCACACAGGAAACTCCCACACCTGAAATACAACCTCTGCCAATGCTTGCCAGGAAACCCATTTCACAAGTGGGAGCTAGGGCTGGTCAGCAGTGAGGAATAAGCAACAAGTGAAAGTCCTGCTTATAATGAAACCCAGGGAATTTGCCCTAGAAAAGACCAGGTACAGCTGCTGTGCCACTGAGCAGGAGCCACCAGCCTTCTGGAAACAGATTGTTTTATTGTTCAGTAAGATGAAAGCCTTCACTTGGCTGAGAAACAGCATAAAAACAATTCATAAGCAAGACAGAGTGTATTTATGCATAAGTAGCATTAATAGCCTTTTGAGGGTTCTTCTAATAATTTAGGGTTGCTATGCAACACACAGGTCCAAACAGGATTCCAGCAGCAGCAGCTGAGCAGATCCTCTGGTGGCTTTTACAGCACCTGGAGTGAGCCTGCACAGCACTGCTGGCTGCCCCCCAGCACAGTGTCCCAGCTGCTCAGTGCCAAGGGAACTGGGGCTAAAAGGCAGAAGCATCCCAACTACTGCTGCTGATGCTGTTTGGGTTTTGCCTTTTTTCTTTCCTATGTTCTCTGTATCTCCCCACATGTATCTGTAGCTCTGCAGACTGTTGTGTTAGTAGCTAGCTTTCCCAGTGCTTTTCCGTGACCTTTCCCTGGGCAGAAAGACAAAACAAATTCCAGAGCTCCAAGCCCAGGGAGGTACAAGGCCCCTGTCCTATCTTGGTTCTTCTGGGAACCAGGGCTGAGAACTCTTTGGGATACATTTCATGGACAAAGTACAGCCAGTGCTGATGGAGGCTCCAGAGAAGGGGCTTGACTGGGGGGGAATTGCATCACCACTGTCCTCCTAATTAGTCCTTTTTTATAATTATGCTAATTTCCTAAAACCTGTCAAGATGTACTCCTCCCTGGAAGGGGTGGGGAGTGTTTTTGTGGACCAAAATTGTCTTGAGTTCCATTTCCAGGTTGGGAAACAGGCAGCACTGCACATAGCTGTGTTTCCATTGCAGGGAATAATAGAGATTGTGAAAACAGAAACGCCTCTCAGTCCAAACTCGTGCCACATGCAACACTTGTCAACCTGTCAAGATGTTACTTTATATAAATGAGCTTAATTTACATGTTAATAACACTAAAAACCATGGCATGAGAGAGGAGACTGAGGAGAAATTGGGGAAGCAACTTCCATTTGAAATCTTGTCAAAAATAGGAATTTTGAAATATTTCAATGAGCTCAAAATAAAATCCATCTATTAAGCCTACTTGCGTTTCATGTCTGGACTCTCCAGTTGCACACCAGCTCTTCATCTTCTGCAAAGTCTTGCAGGTGGCAAAGTTTTGAAAGCTTCAGTTGAATGGTTGTATGCAGGCACAGTCCCATGATACCTGGGCTTGGGGTGAATATTTGGAGAGAATTGGGAGGAGCAAAGCCAGTCAGCTCTGTGTTTTTGTATGAGAGGAGAGCTGGGGGAGGAGGGAAATCAAATTTTTAATATCCATTCAAAAACTGAAAAAGATGAAAAACAAGTTTGCAGTGCAAATGGCAGCAGCCAGCAGTCTCAGCCATCCCACATTGCCATAGGTCATTTTGGTTTAGCTGCCCATCCATGGCACTGCAAAACCAGCAAAGCTTGCAGGATCAGTCCAACAATTCAGCTTAGGAAACAGAAAAAAACCCAATATTTTCTGTATTCAATTACTTTGTAATAATGGCCTGTGTCATCGTTTCAGCATTTGTGTTTGCCTGAGTGTTTCAGGGCTGAAGCAAAATTAAGGTTTTCATCTGATCCTTTGTACTTGGCCATATCATATCCTTGCAAAATCCCTCATCAATTCATTTGTGCATGAAAGGACAGACAGAGCATCCTTCCCAAAGGGCCTCTCCTGGCACAGAGGTGACTTGGAAAGTGACCATTAAAAGATAATGTACCCAGGACTTGCAGCCCCTGTACAGTTGCACACATTTAGAAAAGTGTGGGCAGAGGCTCCTCTTCTTCCCTCTCTCCTTTCCCAGGCCCCATGGTTGTGTGTTTTCAGAGGTGATCTGAAATCAGCCCCAGAATGGATCTCCAGAGGTGCTGCTGAGCACAGCCAGGGATGAGGTCCAGAGGTTCCTCTCCCCAGAGCTCTCACCTGGGCTATGACGAGGTGTAGATCCATCAGGTGTAAAACATTCAACTTTTAAAGCCAACTTTCTGTCCTCTAGAACACATCAGATAAACAAACTCACCATAGAACAAGTACTAGAAAAAGTCCTGCAGCCAGCAAGTATCTCCTGCATATTTTATCCTATAATCCACTGCACTAATACTTAACCACCACACCAAGCAGGTGGAAGTTTGAGGGCCATTGAGCACTGTGAATTTTCCCAATGCATCACAATTACCAAAACACCTGTGCTAAATAACTTTGCGCTGAGCCACTGTGAAAATTCACAGAGTGCTCAATAGCCCTTGAAATTTCTCATTTCTAACTGGCAGCAGAGTGGCTGACTGCTCACACATCACACAGCAGCGCAGCACACACAGACACTGGATCAGGACCTCGGAAAGGCCCTTTTCTCCTCGGCAGGATGTTTTGCCATCCCTGTGATTTTCAGGCTGCTCCTACTTTGTCTCTGCAATTACACTCACTTGGAGCTGGTGAACTTCTGTGTGAGCAGACTCTAAACACAGCCAAGCTCCCCAGCTCCCCTGTCCCTTCTCCCCAGCCCAGCACAGCTGCCTGTCTCAGGACTTCCCTTTTCCTCTTGCAGAGCCAGGGCAGATGCCAAGTTAGAGGCAGAAAAACACTGTGGCCATGACAGACTTAAACCCAGCTCAGGACTGGCCTCTCCATGCTGCCCCCCCCCCTTTTCTTGCAGACACCAGAGAGGGATTAAGGGCTCAGCTTCCCTCTGGACACAGCAGCAGCTGAGGACAAGCTCAGCCCTGTCATGCACAGAGCAGGGCAAGGCTCAGTGCATGGCCAGAAGCTCTTCAGCTGTGCTAGAAGACATGAAAGGCTGCACGAGCCCCTGCTGCACCCAGCTGGAAAAGAGGACAAGAACAAATTGGAGGGGTTTCTGCAGGCAAAAGCAAGAATGGGAGGCTGATAAACCTCCCTTATGCTGGGGAACTACAGATATTCAATCCAATTTGTTCTGTCCCTGGGAAGGATGAGAGGTGACTCGAGAGTGTTCAGCAAATGCCTTCACAGAGAGAGGAGTAAGAAGAGGCTCTTCAATCTGTAAGACAAAGGCATCTTGAGCTCCAGTGGCTGGAAACCAAAGGCATTTCCACAGAGAAATAAAATTGTTCTTGGTGCAGAACAACTAAGGTAATTAATTAATCAGTGGAACAATTTACCTGAGGATGAGACTGATGCTCTGTCACTTCAGCTCTTCAGAATGGACCTCTGTGGGACATCTGAACTCCGCCTGAGCATCTGGGCTTTGACAACTGGAGGGGCAAGAGGAAGTCTTGCAGGAGAAATTGTCAGTGTGGGCTCCTGGGGGCATGTCATCATGTGTCCCCAGAGCCCTGCAGTGCAGGGCTGTGTCCTGCTCTTTGCCCTTTGCTGCTCAAAAGGAGCAGGGCAGCAGAAGAGCATCTGCTCACAGGTGGGGCTGAGCACGGCCCCTCTGTGTCCCAGTGCTGCCATTCCCACTGGGGGCTGGGAGTGCCCAAACCACAGCCTGCCATGCTGGGCTGGGGTTCCACATCCTGGCTGCCCACCAGCTACTTCCAGCTCATCTGTGGGACTGCACAACCTCAGCTTCTCTCTTACAGCTGCACCACTTATTTGTAAAATGTTGCCATGATAATGAAATTGAACTTCTATAGCAAATCTGTTGATACAAGTACTATAAACCTAATTTTCAGGGTTGCTTAGCTCATTGCTAAAGGGTTCACTGCATCTCTAGCAACCTCCAGCTGAAATCCAGATTATTTTTCAAGAGATGACTTTTTAGAAGCCTTAGGCTTTTATGTTACTTCTTGTATTTTAGAAAAGACATGTTTTGGAGCCCTTGACACAAATAGGAGGTTGGTAGTTCAATGGTCCCAATTTAAATGTGTTTTAGAGTTAGTGATGTTTAAGTATGATTATTTTTGCTACATTAGCGTGAGAATGTTGGGACAAAAGCCCAATTTTCTCATGTGGTTTTCTAGTAATTAGACACTTCTGATTATAAAATTACAAAAATACATCAATTCAGTAATACTAAGTAAAATAATTTAAAAACCCAAACAAACAAAAGAGAAAGGAGCAAATCACATGCACACAAACAGACGGGGGGGTTAAAACCTGGCTGGACAGGCACAACATCCCCCCTTGCCTCCATCATACACAGCCTCATCCAAACGAGGGGCAAAAGAACCACGAACACCAAGCTCTGGAAAAGTAAGTTCCTGCTTAATCCCCAGTTAATGAGGCTGCCTGGCAGATTCCCATCTCCACAAAAAGCAGCTGGAAAATCCCAAGGCCCCCTGACTGTCCCCTCACAGCGTGCACCATGAGCCCCAGCTGAACTCCAGATCCCCCCGATGAGCCCCACTCTGAGCCCGGATTCTGCAGGGCAGCACAGGCACCCTCAGCCTGCCTGGGCTCCAGCAGCCTCTCCACCAGCTGGGATTTTCCCTGCCTCCCTCTCCTGTGGCCACAGGCAGCTGTAGAGTACATACTTGCTCTCTGCCACTGCTCATCTGCAGACAGCAGGACTGGGTGACCTCAGTGCTGCTTCAGAAGTTGTCGAACAACAGCCTGGGCAATAAAACAATTCGTATTTTCCATGTGTTTTGGTGTATTTCTTGTTAGGTAATAACAAAAAGCAAACATTATGTTGCTCTGAGTACATAAAAGGCTTATTTCACTGATTACCCAGGCTTTCATTTTCTTTAAGCAACTCTAAACGGGTGGTATTTGGGTGCAATTAGCCATCCAATAATCACAGTATTGCAGCCAAGAACCATTGCAGGCTGTCCAAAAGTCTCATGACTTCACTATGATGCACGGAGAAGGACTAATCAAAGTCCCATTATAATTATAACAAATCCAATGGCCTGCTCATTAGGTCAATGTCAACAAAAGTGACTCTCCAATGTCTGTGTTGGAAGGTTCACACAGATGCTGCTCTCTCTGCAGCAAGCAAGAGACCACTCCAAATGTGACTGGGAGGTTGTTTGCTTTGTAATAGGCACCTGAGTTTTATTTGGCTGGCTTCTAAATGATTCTCCCCTCCTTTCTGATTAGGAGAGCTTTCAGATCTTACACACAGGGCTCTCAGGCTCTTTGTTCTTCGGGAATTCTTTTCTAATTAAAAAAAAATTAAAACACACCAAAAAATCCCCTCACATCTGCAAACGGATATGCAGGAAGACAGCCAAAAATCAGATCCTGAGCATTAACATTTAGCTGTGGCTATATTTCACTGTGGGCCTGTACACATCTTGTACAAAGGCAGAGGCCCTTATGCTCCGTGTCCCCTGGAAGAAGGCAGTACACATGCTCCATTCATAATTAATGGCCCAGCTTTTCCAGCAGCACTAACAACTGCATCTGTTCCTGTCTGCTGAGGCTTTGACCCTCAAGGTTTAGCTTCACCACACTAATGCTCTGCCTGCAAAGTGCCCACCCAGGACACGCTGGAGCCAGGCTTTGTCACCTGGTCCCAGGTGCATCCATGCCAGCAGCAAACACAGCCACACTTGGCCTCTGAAATCAGTGCTGCCTTGGGCACCCATTTCGAGGGCAGTGAGCTTGGCCCCCAGCACAAAGGTTTCCAAGTGCTTAGGATTGGAACTAAGACCTCCTGAAGCCTCAAGCAAGCCGAGAGCCCTCAGCACCCCTGCCAAACTGAATTATTACATGATTGCAAGCCTTTGCATTGTCTGTCCCAGAAGACAGACAGGCCACAGCACTGCAGAGCTGTGCCTGCAGCAGGCACTTCAGCTCTCAGCAGGGCAGCAGCGATGCTCCTGGCAGGCAGGTTGCTGCTAAAAGGCATCAAAAGTCACCTGGAAATGGGCTGACTGGTTTCACTGGCTTCTTACCTGGTCCATGCAGTGAGCTATGCCCTGAGTGTATTTGTTCTGCTGAGGTAACCAGAAAGAAAGCCTCACCAAAGCAGGCTCTCTACTGCCAGAGCACATTTTTGATTTTCAAGGGAACACAAATATTTTGTCTAGTCAGATTTGACCTGAAAACAATTCTCCATTCTTTTTTTTTGTGCCTTTTATTTGTGCTTTTTGTCACCCAGTGAGACAGTCCCCTCTTGCGGCCCCTTGAGAGGCTTCTCAACAAGAAAAATGAAAGTCTGGGCCCACCAGAAGGGCATCAGAGGTTCTGGATGTGCCCTAGGAGAGCCCCCCATGCCACTGCCTTCCACAGAAGGTGGCCCAAATGTTGCATGGCAATATTCTTCAGTCAAAACAAAGCATTCTGCAGAGGGGAAACCCCTGAAAATAACACCCACAACTGTAAAAATTAAACTTCTTTGTCAAGAAGACCCCCACATGGGTTCAAAAGACATTGGTTGGAAGAATACACCCTGATATATTTGGGCTGTTTTCACCTCGGTGTTGTCTGTTTCTCTCTTGTTTTACTTGATTCTTCTGTACTTTGGAGTGATCAGTGTAAAACTAAAGGGATAACATGAAGGGAACAAAACTGGATAAAAACCTTAGAGTACTTGCCAAACTGAAAAAATAAAGGAAAGAAAGAAAAAAGGAAAGAAAACATCAAGTCAAGCCAAGCCAATCCAAATATCCCTCTACTTTTTTGTGCTTTGTCACATTAAGTTTATTTTATGATTCATTTGTAACCAAGGAGGGTGGATAATACAGACTTGCATCACAAACCTCTATGTGCATAAGAAATCAATCACTCATGTTCCACAAAGCAGGACTGGATAACAAAAATAGAGCCCTCTCATTTGCAAAAGTGGTTGGTGGTCCAAGCCTGAGTGCAGATCTCTCAAGGCCAGTTCCTCAAACAGTGCTGAACTGGTGGCTCTCACATTGAACAGGTCATGTCCTCACCCGAGTATTCCAGCCCTGTGGAGACAGCCCAGCCCTGTGTATTCAAGCCTGCCAAGATGTCCTGAAAGCACATCTCAGAGCACAGGGTGGTTTTGGGGCAGCTGCCTCCGGGTGGATACCCCAGGAGACACCCACGTGTGGGTGGGCCAAGAGATCTCCAGAAAACGCCGGGAGATTTCAATTCTGTCTCAAAAGTCACAGCATGGCAAAGGTCTGAGGCTGCTGAGGTCTGAGAGTCGGACTGATGAAGCTCAGGGATAATCTTTCAGTTCAGGGTCAGCTCTATCTCCACCAGATCACTCAGGCTCCTTTAGGTGTCAAAGCCCAAGATCTCCAGGCTTTGCAAACACAAAGGAAAACATGTCCTGTCCAAGGTGCTTCTATTTCTGACTGAATGTGTTGGGTGGACAAACGCAAAGGGGAAGCAAGCAGGTGGTGATATCACAGAAAACAAAACAGGCTTTGCAGATGAGTTTATTGCCCTTCCAGCACTAGCCCCTTACACTGTGAAATTCCAGCATCTTTCTTGTTTCCTTAACATTCCTCATATTTCACTCGCAATTCTACAAGGAGTTGGGTCTCAAAGGTATTAGGCTTTTCTAAAATTCAAGGTTTCTACATACTAATCCCTGGCTGTGCCTGCCAATTTTGTCCTTCATCCAGGATCACGAAATGCCCCAGGGAGGCAGGGAATAATCCCAGCTTCCCTCTTGCTGCCCACCCTGCTCCCAGGAGCTGCTCCAGGAATGATAACTGCAGCGCTGGAGAGGGCATCTCCCAGGTGACAGGCAGCCAGAAATGAGCTGAGCAAGCAGGAAAAAAAGCATCCAGGGCTGGATTGCAGGAAGGCTGCAGGTGTTACGATTATTGCAGGAGTTTGGCAAACCAGGGGAACAGCACACGCTGCTAAAACGACAGCACAGGCTTTTACACTTTCATTGCACATCTGTGCATCAGTGTCTCAGCCACTCTCCCAGGCATTTCAAAAGTACACCAGAGCCACACAAAACCTTGGAGTGAAGTTCCAAACACTCAACAAAGTGATAAACGGGATCACAACCTGCTCTGCTCTCTCACACCAACCAGACCAGCTGCTGAGGATGGGAATGTGTGGCACAGTGAGAGGTGACTCAGGGGAATATTCATGGTGCTGTGGCTCTTAACAGAGAGGGGAACCTGTCCCTGCTGGACACTTTCAGCCATTTGGCTTGGTGAATCCTTCCCAGCTATGCAGGAAATAAGAGCAGAGCATTCATTTCAATAAGAGCAGAGCATTCATTTCATGCCTTTTGCAAACTAGCCCTGAGGGAAGAAGTAGCTGACAGGAAAGGTTTCCACTTCTGCCAGCTCCAGCTCCCCATCTTCCTTTTTTGTTTATTGTTTCCCCTCATATCTTCAAACACTTGCCAATTTTCCCAAAATTTCTGTGTAAGAATATAGATTGTTTTCTCTATAAGACCTCAGCAATAAAGGAACATTTATTAGAGCAAGTATTTCCCCACCTCCGCTGAAGCAGAATTTCTTCTGTGGAAGGAGAACCCAAGCAAGTTTACCAGCTTTTGCTTTTCTGTGCATCCTGTAAACGCACATTACCATTTCCTGCTCACCAATCCTGCAAAGGGACAATTACAGTGTATTTAGAATGGTTTTCCTCCCTTACCAGCTCCCTGTGGTCCCATCCAGTCTCTGATCTGAAGGGCAATCAATAAAGAAGCCCTGCCATCCGTCGAGGCTCCCGGCTGCCCAATGAGAGCAGCAAACCCCAACGTGCTGGTTCATTACCCAACAGCAGCAGCTGGCCTTGGCAGTGCCAGTGCTGGGTTTAGATGTTTGTGTTTGAGTAACAAAGCAGTGTGGGCTGGGGAGGTCAGCAGGGCTGTTCTGTGCCAAGCTACACAGATTCACTCACCGAGCTCCACAGTTCCATCACTTTCGCCAACGGGTTGCATGGGGGTGGATGTCCATGTCATCATTTTAATTGCTCAGAACAGCAAATGGGTGAATTTCTGGCTTGTCAAGGACATTGTACAGAAAAGAGACATTATTAATCTCTCCAAATCCTAGCTGGTGAGCGGGGCCTTAAAACAGCTGAAGAGCAAAGCAAACACACTCGGCAAGTGGGCAGCCTGCCACAGTGAGGGACAGCATGGACAGGGCTTGAAGGGAAGGTGCTGCTGGCTCCTGAGCTCTTCTCCAGCTGCTAATAAATAATGCTAAAAAGCCTGGCAGGAGGCAGCATAAACAGAAGGTGCTGCTCCATCTCATATAGTTTTCAGAAAGAGGGATGTATTTTCTTGAGGCACCACAAATATTTTTTATGCACCCCTGAACTGGCAGTGCCAGCAGCTGCTCGTGCCAACGGGGTGCTGCCAGTGCCTGGCCTGCAGAGGCAAAGGCATGCCCTGATGCTACCAGTGAAAAGAGCTGCCTGGCTGGCCCAGAACTGGCCTGAGGAGACTGCAGAGAGCAGGGGCTGTGTAGACAAGCTCTGTCTGCCTCTCCCACAGCCACTGGGATTTGTGCTCTGCAGCATATCTGTGCTGACAGGCTGGCTATGGGAAAGCAGCAGAATGTGATAGGAAGAGCTGGTTTGCAGGTAGCTGAAAAGAGGCATCCCATCTTGCCCCACTGAGGTTTTTAAGTGCATTTTAAATTAATATCAAACTAATTCTCCAAAGGTTTTGACAGGAGGGGGCTGTCCCTGCAGGGCAACTCTTCCCACCCATGGAGGATTTATTCCTCTGTTACCTCCCTCCTTGGGTCACCAAGCTCCAGTCACTGCAGAGAACACACCTGCACAGGGGAGCAGCTCAGTCCACGGTTCCTCATCACACAAAAGAAGGTTTCAGGTTGGAAGAATCAGTTTAGTTAAGTTAGTTTAGTTCTGTTCAGTTTAGTTTATTGGGTAAACTACTTTACCCAACACACCCACTAGTAGAGGAAGGGGTGGGAGACCCTGAGAGACACAGTGGCCCCATTTTCTCCACTTGCCCTCATGTCACCATTTCCCCTGCCTTTAACTCACTCAGCTCAGCCAGTGAGTCTGAGCCCAGGCTCACCTTGCTGCACATCCACTGCTGGACCCCAGCTGCTCTCTTGCTCCCTTTGTCCATCACAAAACCACCCAGTCAGTCACACCACTCCCCCAAACCAGTAACTTTTGAACTTAAAATCAGATGCACAGCAAAAGCAGCAGCATGTTCAGGCTCCAGCCAGCACAGCCCAGCACCTCAGAAGTGAGGAGCAGTCTCTGCTCCAGCAGGCAGCCAAACCAAACAGCTGCCAAATGCAGAGCCCTTCCCCACAGAGATTCTAAACCTGTGTTTAGGTATTTCAGGAGCACAGAGCTCCAACCAGCACCGAGAAGGAAGCACATCACAGGGCCAACCCTCTCCCAGACTCCACACTGCCTTCTGCTAATGATCTTAAATCCTTCTTAACCAAAGAAGTGCGAGAAGCAGATTTGGAAATAAAGGATGATAGTGGTCACTCAGCAGGGGATGGCATTATCCTAGGTGAGCCTCCCCCAGGAGGGCAGCAGAGATCATTAGAGGAATTGCTTGTCCTTATTTAAGCCTCCCCAACTCTACCAGGAGCCCAGCTGACCTGCTGTTATCTGGTGGGTAAGCACAGATACAAGAGACTCATTACTCTAAACTAAGGCATTGCAGGTCACTGTGCTGCCTAAGAAGTAAAAAAAGATAAAAGATTCCCAATTTTCCTGCTTCCTGAGAGCAGCAGCCATTTTGCACCTCCATAAAGCAAGTCTCATCTGAGCAATTTGGCCTATACAATAAGTAGCCAGCACTAACTAGCTGCCAGCTGAACACTAGCAAAAATGTTATATTCCTTCTTCAGTCCTATTTTTAAGCACTGACATTAAAAGAGAAGACACAAGGGAATTAAATCTGTGGGAAGTCTTTAGGAGAGAACACATTTCTTCCACCTGCACTTTGCAGATAACACCCTATATTTCCAGCTTTTCTGATTTATTCCCACTCATTTTTCTCTTCTCCTACCCACCCAATGAGTGGGATATTAGCAGACTAGGCAGAGCTGCAGACACCTCTTACAGGTAGACAGATCATCCTACAGACGAAGGTCTCTTTTCCACAGCTGCCTTACATCTCACCCCCACAGTTCTACATCCCTCTCTTAAGCAGCAAAGTTTTTCCTACTGAGCCCTCAGGTGTTGCACTCCCCTGATATCCCCACGTGATGTGTCTGTATTAACAACTTGGCTACTTCTAATAGAGGTTTGTTTTGGTTTGGTTGGGTTTTCCATTCAGATTGGCAGCTGCATGCGAGAAACAGTCTCAGAAAACCTGGTGGTAAATGGGCACAGAGGAGGTAATTAAACTTAAGGATGTCCTGGCAGACTAGAGACATGCAGGAGAGCCAGGCAGTCCCATCAAAGCCACTGCTGTCAGGCAAAGACTGTCGGGAGGAGACTGTCTGGAGGAGGAAGGAGATGGCTCCAACTTTCATGCAGGAAAGTCAGCTGAAAGGAAGAGCAGCTGCTCTCCTTAGTGCTTTAAAGGTCTTGATTTTCAAGAACTTCTAACAATTTCTGTGCTTTATGACTGTGCTTTACAGTCGTTTTTCTTGAGACAAAGCTGATGCTCCAGGCCAAACACTGCTGCCAGGAAGTGACAGCTCCCCAGGAATTTCATTTGGCTGTTTGCCTGGGCCCTTCCACAACTCCCAGCAGGGCATCTCCCTTTCTCAGAGCCCAAGAGTCACAGGCTTGATTAGGCCTGGCAATTCCTACCAAATTGGACCAGGACAAACAAGAACCCTGGACCCAGAGGGTCCATAGCAAAGCCTAGACATGGAGTTTGGGCCAAATCCCACTAGAGGTTTGCAGGGTGACTCATCTTGAGTCTCTCTGTCCAAGTTAGTGTTGAGGCATGCTAACAGGCATTTCACAAGGTCTCCCAAATTACTAAGTTGGTTTGGATGACTGGCAAGGTGGCCCCAGGGCTACCCTACTCCCAAGATGGTCCTCCTCATTCACAAAGCCCATGACACAATTCTTCTTCCTTCAGTGCATTGCAGCAAAGCCAAAGTTGAAGCACAACTGAGAAGCCACTGCAGTCAGGGTCTGTACCTGCCCAGCAGGGCTGCTGTAAGGCTTGGGTTGAGACCAGAGCCCCAAACCTGAACTTCCCAGACCTCTCTCCAAGCAGCACCTGAAACCCTGGCCATGGCTGAACCTGGTGGCAGGACAAAGGGCTCCTGCTGGCAGCAGGGCTGACCCACTGCTGTGCAGCAGGTTAAATAAATGCCTCAGTGCCATGCTGGGAAAAGCCTGAAGCACTGATGGCTTCCTCTGCTGCTGTAATAGCCTCATCTCCCCAACTCTTATTAAGCCCAAGCCCCACGGATCCAGATCTTTGCTGAACAGAGCCCTAAATAAGGAAATCAATCATTCTCCAGCGGATGATCTGTCACTGCCTGCTGTGCCGCCATCCGTGCTGCCCCAGCCTCTCAGACAGGCTCATGCTGGCATTCAGCGGGCACTGCAGATGGGAGCTGCTGCCTGGGGTGCCCCCGAGGGCTCTGCAGGCCCTGCAGCAGTCCCCCACAGTGCCACACCCCAGCAGGAGCCTGTGGCCTGTGGCCCCATGCCGAGGTAATGACCAGGACAAATCACCGAGCTGCTCCAGGGCCCTGCCGACGCAAGCGGTGATGTGCTAGTGACAGGGCAGCATTAGTCATCCTGAGCCCACGACTGCCAGCCAGATCCCTCACCCCTCCATCCCCTGCCTGCAGTGCAGCTGGGAGAGGGAAGGTTACCCTGCACTGCCAGGACCTTCTCCCTGTGCTGAGCTGAGAGAGAAAAACCTCAGAGCTGGTGCTGAGCACCCTGCTCCACTGCAGAGGTTCCTCTGTAGAGACCAAGCTGCCTTGTAGGAATATTCATCCATGATTCGTGGGTTGCAGAAAACCACTGTAAAGAACTAAGCTACATGCATGGAAATGCCCAGTATTCCTCCCCCTTTCCCATACATGAATTTCAAATACCTCAGCATCCAAAGAGACCTCAACATCCAAACAAGCTGGAGTAAGAGCTGTCTGCTGTTAGCAGCAGGGACTTGTCTGTGCTAGGAAAGCTGAGAGGCACCAAAAGCAAAGGCACAGCATTGCCATCTGCAAAGTCCATCCCACTCTATGTGCAACCCAAACTCATGCTCTGAAGCGTACCAGGTGTGCTAGGGGAGGGAGAATTGTGCCAGGGGCTATCCCAGACTACAAGCTGGAAGCCTGCAACTATGCACTGGCAGTGCATTAGCTTCCCTATTATATTAGAATCTAACCCCAACCCTTAAAAATTCTCCTGACCCCTGATAAAACACTGTATGTGACTTTCTTGTTTGCCTTACTCTCCCTCACGCTACACACTCAGTATCAGCTTTAGCATTGTGGCCACAACCACTTTATGTCTTTGTATTAGTTAGTAAGTTATAATTTTTTCCTCCCCATGAGCTCATAGGAGTCAAGTCTGGATCTCCCAGTGTTTCCCAGGCAGAGAGGAATACAGAGTACCCTGCAGGAGAGGGAGGAATACCTGGCTGCTTGGCTGAGCTCCCACTGTTTCACTGGACACAGCCAGGAACAATCCAGGGAGATGTGTTTTGTGACTTCTTTCTAATGAGGTCAGGCATCACGGTATTTTAGCTGGATTAAGGGTCTGCAATCACATGCCTGGTCTTTGGTTTCCGTGAGCTGCTCTCTGCTGTAGGGCCTGAGGCTGAATCAGTCACTGCTGTGCTGGAGCTTCACCTTTCATGCAATTAGCTCAGCATTTCTGGAGCAGCACCGTGGCCTCAGCAGCGTGAGGTCTTTACACCCATCATTAGCAGGACTCAGCTCTGCCGGGCTGGGTGACAGGATCCCAGCACTTTGAGCTGCCCAGGGTCCTGGCCCTGAGAGCTGGCAGAGGAGTGCAGGACTCCTGCTGCCTTTGGGGAGCTGGGCTGCACCTCAGCCAGACTGTCCAGGAGGGTTTCAGTGCCAGTGGCTGAGAGATCACCCTGATTTTTGGGAAATCTTCCCCAAAAATGAGGGGAGGCTGCTGTGGGAGGGCTGGGGGCACTCTCACACTGCAAAACAGAGAGCTCCATTTCTCCCTGCCCCACAAAGGTTTCTGCCCCAGGGTGAACCTCAGTCACAAGCACAAAAGAAACATAAAGCCTGGACATTCAGGAGGGGAAAGGTAACAGGACACTTCAGGTCAATGCAAGATTGGAGATGGTGCAAGCAGCTTCCTCCAAGGAGAGATTTAAGGGGCAAACTGCAAACACCCAAGAGCTACTCGAGCTTCCTCTCCCACACAGCTCAGTCCAAGAGGGCAGTGGCCCATTCCTTAAAATCCCTGAGAGAAGCGAACTTGGGAGGGGCACAAAGAAAACTGCTGATGAAAAAGGCAGGACACACGTGAGGGGTGAAGGCAGGCACAGCCCCAAAGGCAGCTCCCATCTGCTCGCCCTCCCCACTGCTCCCCTGGCAAAACTCCGTGGCAAAGGATGCTGTGAAATGCAGTATTCTGTGTAGTGTTTTGGAATCAAGACCAAAACAGTTTTCATGGAGGAAATCTGAGTTAAAAGTAAGAGATAACTCAAAGGATGACACATCTTTAGTGCCTGCTGAGGAACTCCAAGGGGAGCCCAGCCCAGAGCTCTCTGCATACGGAATTGCACTGAGCTGCTCTCCCGGCACTGCCTGGGCACAAACACACTCCATATCACAGCAGCACCTTAAGGCAAAAGCTTTGAAAATCCAGAATTAGATGTTGCTATTAGACATTACAAGAGAAGAGATGCTGGCTTTTCATGTTGCTTCCATCCTGAGACTGGTTTGCACAGATAGGAAGAAACATTGTGTTTGTTTGCATTACTCACCAGGACTAAAGGTATCAGGAGCACCTGTTGATAGCACAGCTCTCTCTTTCATGGACATGCATCAGCCTCTGCTGAACTCCACCAGCAAAACTGACACAGGCAGCATCTGGCCAGAGCTAGTGCATGTTGCATATGGACTGTAAGAGCTTGATCCAGTTCACTTTCTGAGGAAGAAATTAAAAATCTGAGTTGTAGAGCAATTTGTGTCAGTAGACAAGAACTAGCTCTCCATGTCTAGCTGGAACTGTCCTGTCTGTGCACCTCTGTCCCATGCAGGAGAACCCCCATAGCTGCTACCCTGTTAGTAATAGCAAAAACCAGAGCATTGTTCCAGGAGATAAATCCGTGTTTATTCCATGAAAGGGGGACATGGAAACAATTTTTAATCCCAACATTATTTGCAAATATATGACCTGCTGGCAGATGACTCCACAGTCACTGGGCAGTGCCCTTCTCCATAAATGATCATGAAAGAAAGAAGGCTGAAACAAAGGTAGTGATCAACCCAAAATCAGTGTCCATACATGCATTCATTTATATATCACACTAGAGGCAAAAGTAGTGCCTTACAGAAAATGTCAGGAAAAGAAAGTTAAACAGTAGAAAGGAAAAAGACTGACTGCTATGTCAAATTATCAGACTGCCAAGGAATAAAACCTTGTCATATATCATTCATGCACTAAATACAGCAGTCTCACTTCTGCAGCCTCTTCCTTCCTTCCTTCCTTGGATCTCAATACTGTTTGCAAACATAAATGAATAGAACCTCTCACCTCCCATGAAGCAGGTAATTTGTTTTTATTAATACATAAATGATAGAGGAAATTAATTAAGGAACAGAAAGGGCAAGAGGCCCAAGATCACACAGCAAGAGCACTTTAATCACTACATTCTGGCCACTTAAGAGTAGTGTTTGCATGTTAATGCTTTCCTGTAGGAAGCAAGCATTTCCAACAGACCACCTTACCTCAGACTAAGGCCTCCCCCAGTCCTGGCTAACTTTCCAACTTTGCAACATCAGGGACATGGAGTTTTTCTTCACATTCACACCACACCTCTGTCCCCTGGTTTAATTATTATTTATGCTGAATATAAATAGCACAGGAGATGATCCTAAGATGAATAATGTAAAGGCAACAAGAGACAGAAAAACTGCTCCAGTCAGCTCATATCCTACCTGCTTTATATTAAACACATCTGAGCGCTGGGTCTCTGCATACTAGAGGAGGATGGGTGAGTTTTAGGGCCATTGCACAGTATGAACTTTCCCAATGTATCACAGTTACAGAACCTCCCATGCCAAATAACTTTGTGCTGATCCCCAGTGAAAATTCACAGTGTTCAACAGCCCTTGAAATTTCTAATTTGTGAGTCCCCACAGAGGAGAGGTGCAGGGGGTGCATTTCTTGCTGCATCCCCTGCCTTGGACAGGGGATCAGGTACTCCTTGGAGCCTGACTGCACTGCCCAAAATTTGTGCTCCTATTTTAATTAATAAGCAATGTGTATCTATCTGCTTCCACATTTGCATCTAGTGCTGTTAATGACAAGAAAATACATCTTTTTAAAATGCTAACCTAGTAAGAGGTATTAGGAGAAGCAAAAGCTATTACATGTGCAAATTTCAGAGCAATTAGTCACAGAGGCAGAATCACAGACAGGAGATTAGTTCTCAAGTCCTCATTCCCATCTGCTTCCCCACTGGAGCCAGCAGTTTTGTGCAGACCCAGGAGGTGAAGGCCACGCTCAGCCCCACCAGCACGTGTCAAACCAATTTCCCTGCACCCACCTTGCTGTCAGCAAGTGCAATGCCCTGCAGTCAGCATCTCCCACAGCTTGGCAAGGCTCAGGACTGGGTGCAGGCTGCCAGAGACTGGCCAAGGGGCAGGACTCAGAACAGGCTCACATCTAAAGAAGCAGTTTTCTTTCTCCATTTCCCTGCAGCCAACACGATCCCACTGAAGAAAAAACACTAAGTGCATTTAGAAAGAGAACACAAATAGCTAAATTCTGTTCGTGTGAAGATTTCTTCCCCTGACAGTGCTATTCTAGATGCATCACTGCATATTTGCAGTGGAAGATGGAAATACTTCTAACATTAAAGATAGTGACATTCTCAATTTATCTCACTTGTGGAAAGGTGTGTGTGGGAGTGTGAGTGACTCTTAGGAATATGTCCTAAGTAGTTTGATGAAGAATAGTACACATTTCTCCTAGGATTTTTTTTAATAAAGCTCAAAATTGTAGTAGAAGATTCTTGGCAAGAGTTTAGAAAAAACAGCTTTGGGAAATAAATCTCATATTGTGCTCCTTCTTGTAGGACTTTTGAGTCCTCTGTATCTCTCTATAAAAATACATTAAATTATTTAAAAATCGAATCCAAATTATTCTTATTCTACAGCACTTTTGAGCACTTGATTGCTCCCACTTTTTTTAACAAATCTGTGGCTAGGGTTGTGTTGTGGCAAGGAAAACCTGTCCCTGAACAGCCAGTGTTTGTCACAGACCTGTACCACCAAACTGCTCCTAAATACCAGAAAAAAAAAAAAGAAAAAGAAAAAGGATCTGGTTTTCAGCATCAGAATGGATTCCTGCTGTTGCCAGTTAAAATCACTCTCAGAGATGAGGGGAATTTTAACCCATTTGAGCAGAAATAGCCACCCCTGCCTGAGCACTCCCACCCTGACCCTCATCTCCCCCCAAGCGTGGGGCAGCTCAGCCCAGCCCTGCTCCATCACCATCCAGAGCTGGCAGGGACACCCTGAGAGCAGGGCAGGCTCCCAGCTCAGCCTCAGCATATCCAGAAGTGCCTCCCCACACCCCCAAAGCTGCTCCAGTTCCTCACAGGAAATTGCAGAGTAAAAGTGCAACAGGGCACAGATGGGGCTCCAGATCCGCCCCCCAATACAAGAGCTACAAATAGTCTATATTTTCCTCTGGCTGACAATACATTAGCAGACACATTTGTGTTGTTCATGGATGTTCACAGAAAGCCTAAAGATAGCCTAGTATTGTCAACAGAAAATGCAATTCAATTCCCTAAAAATATCAGGAACACAGGCTATGAAGAGTTTGTTTTTCCCCAGTAATGCACTTTTTCATTATTGCCCTGGATTAAAATTAAATTGCTAACATAAGGACAAGCAGATGAATCTGTGGTTATGATAGCATAGAAAAATATCAATACAATGCTTGTACACTGTATGCTCCTTCAGTATTTAAAGATTCTTATCTCCAGAATATTATAAACTGAAACACATTGTGAGGATCTCATGCTATTAAATCAAGCAATGCTGCTCATATTGCTTCTCTTCTGCCATCAGCCAGGCAGTGCATCACCTTTGGGAAGAAAATTTCAAGACTGCTTTCCGGGTCTCCTGCACAGGGAAGCAGCATTTTCATTGCTCAGAAACAGAACAGGGCTGTGTTTTCATGCATGCAAACCCAACCATAACATTGGCAAAATAAAACCCCTAAAATTTGATATCGACCCTAATCAAAACAAGCCCACACCAAACCCTGGCTCACAGCATCTTTGTAGTGGGGACAATGAGCTGCCAATTTCTAGTGACAGCAAAGTAGTGACTCAAGTTCTGAAACATTTAATAATACAATGACTTAAGGAGTCAAATTAATTGTATAATTTCTAATTCCACATAAAAACAAACAAAAAATAAAAGAGCAATATAGAAACAAACTGCCATTTCAGAAAAAGACACATTCATACATTCTTCCAAGGTGCTTTACACAGAAAATCTTTGCTCTGAAAATATCTTTTCTCTTTCCAGGGTAGGAGCACACAGAGGTGGAGGCTGCAGCCAAATGCCACAAAACTGAATTGAATCTCGCTGCCCCACACATTCCCCCAGACCAGGAGCTGCTCCTGACAGCTCCAGCTTCACCCTGAATAGTTTCCTCACAAACCCTGCCTCTCCCAGTGTCAGTTTTCTCCTTGGGTTTCCTTTTTAGCTGGTGAAGGGTGATTTAAGTTGCAAAATACATAATTTCACACGTTTCCAAGTAGTTTCATCACTAAGCCCTATGTAAATACACGGGACCAGTGACTGACAGAAGAAGGTTGCCAAAACCAATCATTTTGAACCAACTAATAGGGAAACACTTTTGACTGATAATTTCATTTTTTCTTAGCAGCTGCATTTTACAAGGGTTATTCCCAGGGTTCTGCACAATTGGACTTTCCCCATGAGACCAGTGGCTGGTATGGACACTTGGCAGTCCCAGAGAGAGAACTGCCATGAGAGCAGGATTAAAGCATGTGAAGCTGCATGAAATCAGGCTGTGGAGTGTCTGAACTCAGTGCAAACTGCATATTGCACATGCTGCAGGCAGCCCTGCTGGCTCCTGGGCTCTCTTAGGAGATCAGACAGGAAACCACAGCTTTGTTCTAGGGAAGGCATAAAGGCCTTCAGAAGTCACATTACCAAAGAACTCTGCAGGCATGGGCCAGAGTGCAACATTTTGTTATGTAGTCTCACCTTGCTGGAAACACACTGTCGGCTTCTAAGGAAAAAGAATAAGGATTGGATTTATTTCTGTAAACCAAATCCCTTCTTCCTTTACTTGCTGGCCAACTGTTGAGGCTCATGCTTCTATATATTTCTGTTTGGAAAATATTAATGTAAAATAATATGGACAAAAAAGCTATCATTGGTTATTGTTGGAGTCTCTGGGGAACACAAAATGGCAAAAAAAAAAAAAAATCTGGACAACTTCTGCTCTCCTGTAATGAAAAAAAGTAAATGGAAGTTTCAAAGTGACACCTCCATCTAGTAGAATTAAGGAATTGACTTTTCCTATCTTGAGTCAGAACACTGCAAAAAAATTCTGACAACCTCAGTTTAGAAACCTGTCATAGGGAAAGCAGGTAATTCACTCCTCAGTGCAGCCCTTTAATGTATAAGAAAGTATCCTTTGCAAACTAATATACCTACTGAATTTTACTCTACATTATTTTTGTCTCACTTTTCACTTCCATGCTTTCACTAATTGAGCTTCTGTCTTTTGTTATTTGTACAACAATATCTCAGGGGATCCTCTTGTTCTCTTTATAAAAATCTAGTTAAAGTGCTTCCGTTATATAACCATGTCTTTGTATTAACTTGTATTAGTGGGTGTACTTTAGCTGCATAGCTGGAACATTTAAACATACTGGAGAGGATGCAGAGTACATAGAAAGCTTGGATGGTGTTTACATAGCCTTCCCACGCTTTTTGGCAAAACTGTACTGCTCCAAGTCCTGTGACATGCTAAACAAAAACAAATTTGAGCACCAACAAGGGCAAACCTCAAGAGCAGAAACACATAATATGCGAATACGAGTGTTATTTACCATAAATCACATGGCTGAGAGCTTTAAAAGAAGCTCTTTTCCTATAGGATCTTGGTGTTACTGAAAGGAGTCACCCTTCAGGATGTGATACTCCCCACAGGAGAGCTGAACATTAGTGCTCCACAATTATGTTTCATGAGACCTCACCATATGCCACACACAAAACTCGTGTAGTGTAGCAATCAAGGCTCTATCCTACAAGCAGCTATGAGAAGGCTCAGCCATATTAAGCCAAGGAGAGGAAAAAAAAAGAAAGTAAAACTAATTATTGTAATTTATGGGTTCAGGTATTTACATAATGATGAAAATTAACAAGGTGTTTATCTCTATTTTTATTCTTCATCTATGCGCTTGACATTTATATCAGTCATAGAAATTACATATTTAAAAACGGAGAAGGTAATTCAGGTCAGCCAGGAAAAGCTTTTTGGGATCAAAGTGGAGCAAGAGCTGCACAGAATGGAAGCAGCCCCTCATGCCTGTCTGCATTTAGGGTCCAGCAGGGCAAATATCAGACCTGTGAGCTCCTGGCCCTCAGCCCCCTCAGCCTGGCTGGGAACCCAGAGGTGGCAGCAGCCCCGTGTTCCCACCAGGTGAGGATGCTGAGGTGCCTCAGAGCAAAGGTGACAATGGTGACAAATGGCTCCCAGGTAAACAAGCAAACTTACCCACCCAAAAGGAAACCTGCCTGTGAGGGAAACACATCTGCAGCAGCTCTCAGTGCTCCATGCTGGGGACAGCTTTGGGCCAGTGTGTGGGCAGAAATGACCTCCTGACCGTGCACCACAGTGTGGGTGTGCAGAGGAGCACCTGCTCCAGCAGGGCACGGGGCTCAGCAGGTGCTCAGCTCCTCACCAGCTGAGAGTGAAACCCTGCAGGGGTGGGACATTCAAACCTAGGAAGATCCAATGCAGAGAGACAAGATCCCAGAGGAAAGCATCCATTTCCAAAAATTACCTGAGAGGGCCACTGACTCCCAAGTGCCACCAGAAGCCACGTGGTGTGTGCCATCCTCATTCCCATTCCTGCTGCACCCACTGAAATCTGATGCATCCCTTGCAAATGTAGACAGAGATGCAATGACAGTGAAGACTACAGGGGTTTGCTAGGGAAAGTGTGCTGTTTACAGGTGCTGCAGTTGGATTTTAAACTGATAGTCAGAGACTGAGCCTCTTCTGAAGCAATAGTGAGAAAACACCTCTGCTCTTCCTGCCCCTCCTGGGCAGATCCCAAGGAATTCATGACAGGAGTGCAGTGAGGAGGCCGGGCTGGTGCAAATGGGTCACAGAAGTCCTTTGTGCTGTGTCACAGCTGGCCCTGGCACAGGTATTCACAGCCCCTTGTGCTCCACTTGCATGCCCTCTCTGGGACATTTTCTGGGCCTTTCTTTGGGCTGCATTCATCTTTACTCAGCAAATGAGCATTTTTTGTCAACATCAGTTCTTTACACATTTTGGCACCTGACCTACACGTGGCACAACCAGTCAAGCTGCATGATCTATTATACTAACACTGCAAGGAAAGAGAGATATAGATAGATATAGATAGATATCAATGATACAGCTATATATTAGATATAGATATAGATATAGATATAGATATATAGATAGATATATAGATATGATATAGATATAGATGATATAGATGTATATAGATATATTTATACATATGCACTGTATTGTTTTTCCAAGGTGTCAGATCACTACATTATAACAGAGAGGCTATTACAGACAGGTTTAGTTAGCTGTGCATCATTTCACACCTTCATTACAATCTTTACTGGGAAAATGGATTGCTTTTGAGCCTCTCTCCATTCTCATTAAACTTCCACTCTTGCGAGGTGTCAGAACTGTAAAATGCCTAATACAGACAGTTAATTATAACAGCACTCACTACTTCAGCCTTTTCAATTACCCACATTTCCAGCTGCTGGAGCAGCCAAGCTCCCATCCAGGGTGAGTCAGAGCACCACTAACAAGGGAGACCAAGGGGTGGCCAGACACATGCTCTGCCAGACCATGCAGAACCTGGAAAACCATCAGAAAGCTCTCCGCTGGCAGGAAACAGCATTTCTTGGGAGGTGGAATGGGAGGTTTGTGATCATGCAAGGATGAAAGATGGAGATGCAGAGTTGTTTTCAACTTCCTTTGCTAATACTAAACTAAATTTGAACAATATAAACATTATTAAGGAAGCTGTCCTTGGAGTTGCTCAGGGTAATAGAAGCACTTTGTCAGATGAAAAATTGGCAGAAATTAGCCTGAAATTGTTACCGAAAATGAAATCACATAAACAGCTTTGATTTCTGCTTCAGGACACAAGCTGCCAGATAGGAGTTACCTCTCTCCTTGTCACATTCAGGCACGTGTGGCAAGCAGAAATCTCAGCTGATTGCAGCTCCCAGGGATCAGACACTGGAAGTCTTCTCCTGATCCAACGGGACAACTTCCACTCCCTCCTGCATATGGGAACTGTTCAGACAGAATCTCTGACACTTATGCAGAGCAAACTGCCCATGCCCCTGGAGGTTGTGGTGGTATTGGGGGTATCTGGCATTCTGGGGCTGAAATGAGGCTCTCTGCAGTTTCTGAACAGCACAAGCACTGTGGTGACTGTAAAGCCTGGCAGATCTTCAACAACTGCTTCACAGGGCAATGAAACACCTCCAAGCAGCCCCCCTGAGTCCCCTGCCAGAGTCACCAGACCAGCTCCCACCTGAGCTGACTCCAGCCTCTCAAAGAAACCTCAGTTTCAGGTTTCTCACAGCAGCGAACCCACTAGGATACAAACCAAGACTTTCCAAGGATAAATGACCCTCCTAGGTTGCAGGCACAGCACACGGCCACAAAAGGTCACTGCTCTTCTTAGCTCTTTTCTCTTTTTACAAGGAGGATTGTCCAAGTCACACCTTGCTGTACAAATGAGAATTCCATTTTGAGCAGGTAACTCTCAATGTATTTATGAAGAGAGCATCCTTGCTGTAAAGGAATACCATGTTCCAGCAGAGACATCCCAAACACAGCAGAAAAAGCCATCTCCCTTATGAGGGATCAGAAGATCAGAGCTGTGTTTTATTAGTTGTATAAAAAGTATCTTTAGCTCTCAGTTGAAAGGAAAAATTTGCATTTAAATAGAAAGATTAATAACTGTAATACACAGAGCCCACACTGAATAATTTTTTTGTAACAGAAAATAATTCATATTTTTGTAGAAATTGTTCACCTTAAGTCAAGCTACAAAAATTATAATCATAATATTTTATGGAACAATTTTAATCTAATACAGCTTTGTTACATTATAATTCTCCAGTGTAAATAATGCATGCCTGCAGTTTTGAAAAAGGCCAGATTTAAAATACCTGTCTCGGAAAATTCAATAGGGTGTGTGCTTTTTGGTGTGTTTACACTGTGCATGAGTTTTACCTATATAAATAAAAAGAATCCTTTAGAAGGATAGTAATAAACCATTTCTTCTACTGCAAGGACAGGCCAGGAGGTGATGCTTATGGAGAGCTTAATGAGCTTTTTTGGAAATAAAGCTTTTTTGGAAATAAAGCTTTTTCTCTAGAACACACAGATTTGGATTCACTCAAGTATTTCAACATGATACTGAACTCTTGGGTTGTTTTGGTCAGGCTTAAAACCTGGTCTTAAAACCTGAAAAGTTATATTTTGGCTTTCTTATGGCATTGAGGAGCAGATATTAATTTTATTTCACAATTATTTTTAACCTACAGCTATATTTTTAACCACTGACTCCAAGCCAGAGGAAAACAACCTCCCTTCTCCCTTTCAATATAACCAAGCCTTTAAAAAATTTATAAAAGCACTGACACGTCAGAGAAAACTTCCAAAAAATCCTCTAGGATCATCTTGAAGCATTTCCTTTTTTGTCTGTGTGCATTTTGCTTTAGTGCATCTCCTGTTTGAGACAAATTTGGGAGTCACCCCAGGACATTGCACTGGTTGTTTTCCCAGTGCTCAGGAGGGCAGCTGGGAGCAGAGGGTGGTGTTTCCTGGCTGTAGCCCCGGGATGGTCTCCTGGAGCTGTCCCAGCAGGGATATCATGCCCTGGGGGGCAGATGGATGCAATTTCTTCCTGCTCCATCCCTCTGGGCTGCCAGTCTCCTCGCAGCTCCCCAGCCCACCACAAGGGACGTGTGGGGGAAGCCGTCAGGAAGAAGCCAGAGCTGCTGCAGTTGGGCAGAAAAGCTGCATTTTCCACCCTGTGTCCTGGGAAAGAGGCCAGTGCAGCCCAGGGGCTGCAGCAACGGCTTGAAGCAGCTCTACTGTTGCTTTCTCTCTGCTGGAAGAAGGCAATTCCTTTGCTTCCCCTCCTGGACTCATGCCAGCAGAGCTCTACCACACTCAGAGCATTTATTTTGCCTTTACCCATGGGATGGCTCTGACACCCCATGGCCAGTTGGCTCACACTGGCCACTGTCCCCAGGCACAGCAAACCTGGCAGGAGGCCTCCAGGCTGGGAGTGCCACAAGCTCCTGTTTGCAGTGGGAAAGGAGCAGTTTCTTCCCTGGCTTCGCTGTGAGATGCTGTGAGATGCAGAATCTATTTCTTGCTGCAGCATGAGCACGGCGTGGGGAACTCATGACGTTTAATTTATCACATGCTCGTATATTACAGTCCTTCCACATAAAAACCTTTTAATTAGAGAAGAATCAGGAGGGAGTTGCCTGGTGTTTCTCCAGTGCCACACAGATAATAGCAGAAAGCAAACCCCCTTATTCTGCTCGGAGCCACTGGCACCACTAATTACTCTCCCAAAATTCAGCTCAGGTTCCTCTCGCTGCTCATTTAATCTTTGTCACTCTTGCTGCCTTCCATTTCATCACTCAAGCACCGAGCAACAGGGACAGACACAATCAAGGAAGTTTGGAAGAGCTGCTGCTGGCATGCAGTGGAAAGCCCAGCACTGCTGGAAGCGAGGGCTCGACAGCAGACAATCAGCAGAAGATGCAGGATGCTCAAAACCACGGCGTGCGGCCATTAGGGAGCTCAGCTCGCTTCAGGCTCTAATGCCTCTGGACTCCAGAGGCTGCAGGCTTCACTGTCACTGGGATATCTGCTACTTGCCAGCCTGATTTTAGGTTGGATGGTAGTGCAAGAATCAAGATATTCATCTTCACCCTCCTGCTCTCACCCCCTGTGTCACCATGTGCCCAGAGGCCGCAGTCTGGTGCCACCAGCAGGGAGACCAGGCAAGGCTGGCGGCTCCTGGAGAACCCCTCTCATCACTGTAACTACAGAACTACAACAAAAACCACTGTAACTTGTGAAATGCTGTACAGACACAAAAACATCAATAACCTAATTTTAAAAGGCCCTTTAAACAATCAAAATTTAAAGGCAAAGCCATGGATGACAACCAGTGAAGAGCACATGTGAGCTAATGCAGACAAGCCCCAGCATTAGCAGCAGCCCACATGGGCAGCAGGTGAGGCTTGGGTGACCAAACACCTGACCTGCCACTGCTGGCTGGACTCCTCCCGGCCCATCTGCTCCCTTTGGTTTGGCAGCTCAGCCCCTCAAGGGGACACAAAAGGATGGCAGGAGGTCAGGGGCGGCTCTTTCCCAGAGAGTGAGCGGGGCTTGAATTAAGGAGGTGCTTTGTCTCAGGAGATTTGGTACCAGGGATGTGAGGTGGATGGATGGCAGCAGATCACACAGCTGGAATTACAGCTTTCATTGCTGCCTCAGGACCTAAAGACACAAACAAGTACAAGCCAAAACAAACATCCATTTGTTCCTACAGAAAAACAAATCTAAAAAACTCCAAAACTGGTGCTCAAGTAGGAATTTACCTTACAAATTTTCCCTTGCTGGAAAAGGCTTTTGGAGAATCTCCACCACAGCAGAGCTGGTTTAGGAACCATCAGGGCAGTGCTGGGTCTGGGAGGTTCAGCTGAGCTGAAGAACATGTCACCCACACACAGGCAGGGCTTGGGCAGGTCCCGTCACCCCAGTCTCCCCAACAGGTCCAACTCTTGCTCCTGCTGCTGCTCCCGAGGTGATGCAGCTCCCAGGGTTCGTGGGAGTTTGCAGCAAGGGGCAGGGGGGGAATGTGCCACAGGTGGGGGATTTCTGCTCCAGGGATGTTGGGCAACTGATTTAAACCCCAGTTCTTACAGCATGGTCCCAAGATTCTGCTGGTACACATTGCTCTCCTTTGGCAGAATCTCTGCCACCTTTCTCCAGCAACTGTCATGACTTCAGGCAGCTTCACAGGCATTTGTGGTCTAGTCACCTTTTTTTTTGCCTGTTGAGAGGGCCAAGACTGATCAAATCTTTTAGCAATAAAAGGAAATTAATTTTCTTTTGCACAATGTCAGTTAGCTTTATTCTGTCATATATTCCTTAGCTACTCAATGTTACATTGGGAGCTTCTGAATGCAAATATTGCCTGACAAGAAGGATGAAACCAGATGATTTTTTTATCTCAGTTATACATTCACATATCACATATCCAAAGTTAACAAGTGACTCTCTGGTGTAAAGCCATTTTCTACTTTCCATGCATCCCAAATAACAGCTATGAAAATCCTTGTCTATTATACAGTAAGATAGTTTGCTGCCTTTATTTTTCTGACCACTTGTGTATTGTACAAGCAGAGGACAGAGGCTTTCATGTTATCATCCTGCTCCCTCGTAATCTCATTCTGCAATCTCTGCTTTTTCATTGCCATTTTCAGATGTTTAATGAAGCAACACTTGGATATGAGATACCCCTGATATTTCTTTTGCCCGGTCTCCATCGTTTTCAATCTCAGAACTACTGAATAAATGAAAATATATTTACCAGCCTGCTTTGCACTGAACAGAACTCCCTCTGGAGGCAATGAGAAATGTGGCTAACATGGACAATCCAGGTGTAAGTCTCCTTTTCTTCCCCACATTGCCTGTGTGGAAAAACATGAAAAGAACACATTCACAGTTAATAGGCCTTCTCTGCTCCTCAGCCAAATATTACCATTAGGAAAGCGTTTCCTAAATGAAGAATCTATGTTTACACTCCACCACAGCCATTCCCTTACCTAGCTGCCTCCCCCTTGAGACCTTGTGCAAGTACCAGCAAAAGCCCGAGACAAAAATGTGCACACTCTGCACACAGGTGGGGATTTGCCCAAGAAAGCCATCCTAAAGATCATTTCTCCCCATTTCCAGCTCAGAGCTGCCCCACTGATCTTTTCTTCCCACACAGCCATCTCAAACAACAGGAATGACCAGGCTTGCACACTGAAGGTCAGCAACATCAGCCTTGTCCATTTTCCCCTTGCACACAAGCTCACACACATCCTTCCCTCCCCAGGATCACGCTCAGCCCACTGGTCTGCAAGAGCATACATTAGAGGGAATTTTAATGACTTGAACTCGTGCTGAACTTCCCCTTTTAGCTGCTATTTTAGTGATTTGTTGACTCTCCAAGGCTCATTCAGGACTTTTTTTTTTTAAGCCTTGACAGAGTAGATAGAGTAGACATGGATTTTATGTGCCAACTCTTCTGTATTTTTGGCACTCCACTCGTCACATAGCAGGTCAGTGAAATACAAGTTCAAGAAACAGAGGATGCCTCCCACGTATATATCTGTGATGTCTCAAAGTAGCCTAAACTAATCTCTTCCTCTCTTCACCATTAGCTGTGGCACTAAGCTGGAAGCAACGGCTGAGGATGATTTAACAGCCACACAGAATCTTAATAAGATCTACTTACATTTATATTGTCCATTTCAGGCTGGCTGGCTGTTTCCTTAGCCACAGCCTCACAAAAAGAGCTGAGTGCACTGTTTCATTTTTTGCGAGCTTTTTAATTATTTTAGCATTGTCTCTGATTTTTGTATCAGCCATCTGCAAAGTGTGGCAGGATGTGTGTAATCTTCTGTGGCACTTGTTGTACTTTCTCCATTATTATCAGATGGGAAAGAAAACCAAAGTTAAGGGAGATTAAGGTCAGCTACTCTCAACATCCAATCGCTGTATAATCCACTGCGTTATCGCCAGGGAAGATTATCAGCCTTGATAGGAACCATTCTTTGAGCCATTCAGCACTGTGGAAGCCCACTTCTCTGGCAGAATGGTATTTCTGCTCCATCTGAAGGCAGAGAAATCGTACATCAATTTTCCACCGTGTCCCACTAATGTGCAGCAAGCAAGTGTGCAGGACACCGGAGAGGCGCTCCACTGCAAAGCACAGCTGTGCCCTGTACCTTGTGCTGTGCTCTGTGCTGCCCTGGGACACCAGTGCTGCCCCACTGGTCGTTTGGAGACAGCCCCTCCCCTCCCAAGCCACTAAAACACCACGGGGGTGAAGGAGAGAGAAGAAGCTGCACTGAGCAGGGGGCTCCCTACCAGCCAGGAAGGTGTTCCTGGGAAGGATGAGGCCTCACAAGGCACAAATTCCATGCTGTTTCTTGCAAAGGGCTCACAGGCATGACTTTTTTGATGTTAAATGGACCAAAGAATTATTTGGGGAGGGTGAGGCACAAAGTGCAGTGTGCTTGGGATGAGTGACTCCATGCCCTGCCTCCACTCTCCCAGCAGAGATGTGTGACATTCCAAAAAATACCCTGAAATGCATTATCTCCTAGCAGGAGCAATGAATCTCTCTCTAGTAGGACTATAACTCAGCAGACACGCTTCATCTACCAAAGTTCAGTGAGGCTGGGCCCCACACAGCTCTGAGCAGCACCACATTGACCTGTTAATGGTCTCTGCCTGTCTCTGTGTGATGGGAGAGAGCAGAGACAGGACCCAGCAGATGCTGGGCTCTGCCACACTCTGCATGGCTTAAACATCTCCATGGTTCAAGAGCGACCAGAATACCCCATATTTCAGGATAATTTCCCTCTTTTTGTAGTTAATGTATAGAAGTATTTTCCAACTACCTTAACCCACAGTTTGTTATCCACTCCCAACAAGCTGATGAGTGCTGCTCTTCCAGGAGACGTCTCTTAGCAACAAAGGGGCTCATCAGCTCAGAGGACTCCCTCCAACTCCATGCTGGGCCTTCACAAGGGATGTCAAAGGAAGGCAAGATGGAAGAGCAGCTGCTGACCCCGGGCAGGCAGCATTCAGCTCCAGGAAACTCCCTCTCAATTATCACATTGTGCACCAGTGAATGAGGGCTCTTCCGGAGCACACAGAGCAAGAGGCACCATCTCTTTCCCACAGGAAGATCCACCATGGATTCCAGGAGCCAATGCCTCACTGCAAGCCTCTGCTGCAGAATCTGCTTCCTAAAAATTCCTGCAGACCTACAGCGGGCAATGGCTGCAGTTCAGGCTGCAGAAAAATGCCAGAGGGTGATTGTAATTTGGTCAGAGGTACCAAACCAACCCCTTGGTCTGCTCTTGGGGCTTTTCAAGTTACTTGTGTCACACCTACGCCTTAATAGTCAAATTCCACAGATCCTTTCCATGGATTTCCACTTCTTTTTTTTTTTCTTTCAATGACTTGGGATTGCAGTACTCATCTTCTGCATCCATATCTTAAATACTGTGGATAACACATGGGGCGGGAATGGAAACCTCAAAACTGATGGATCTGGAACTGAGCAAATGAGAAACCAAAACCAATACTGCAGAAAGAATCAAAATAACACAATTACAGCAAGCTACAAGCAGAGGAAGAATAAAAATTCATAAAATACTTCCATTGTTGGAAAACACAAGGCAAATAATCCAAATAAACCAACATGTTTCATTTTAAAAAGTAAAAATATTTCATTTCAGCATCATCCAAATGAAGCTCGTAGCTTTTCTCTCCAAAATCTTTTTGGTGTGTAACTCAGTTTTAAAAGGAAGAATGCAAGGCAGTTTTTTTTAAGGATCAGATCACATACAAAGTAGCTACAGCATCCTTTGGTTAATTCAAAAATGATTCACAAATTCCAGCCATGAGTATCTCCGTTGAAAAATGAGCATAACCAGGGAGAGATGGGATCCACCTCATGAAATGGCCAGAAGAAGCCAATATCCTACTGAGGACAGCAGTCAGTGAAATCCAGAGGGACTGGATACTGAAGGCCACAGGAGAGCAGGTGGAATGGTAGGGAGGAAGCAGATGTGCACAGGGCAAGGGGAAGGCCCTGAAAAGGACCCGAGCTTCTAAATTATATCAAAACCAACTAAAACCACAGATAACATTTTGCTGCATTGCTTTCTTGGGCAATAAATGACTGTAGGTGTCATGAGGAAGGTAAATGAGGATGATGGGAGGAGAGGCAGACAGTGCAGCAACTGAAACAAGGTTTTTTCCCAGCAGCAGAAAAGATCTTGAGAGCTGAGTCAGTTAATGACTGTGGTCCTGGCAAAGTTCTGCTTTTTGTCCCAGGGTATCCTGCAAGATAAGAGATCACCACTAATGCCACAGACCATGTCACAGCTCTGCTCAGAAAACTGGAAAGAAGCAGTCAAGGCTGAGGGGTACCCAGACCTGCCATGCAAACAGGACCTGTGTGAGACCAACAAGATCCAAGACAGGGTTCCCCTGAGACATCCCCTAGCAGAGAGGGACTGTCCTGGAGCCCGTGTGGGGAACCTTCCTGGTGCCAACTTTACAGCCAGGGTAAGGTCTTCATTCTGGTATACTTTAAAGTATTTTCTTGTATCTTTAGCATTGCTGCATCATACATAACTGTACTTTCATGCTTGGGTAGCAGCAGTAATAGATCAGCATCAAGATTTCTTGCATCTAATCTCAGGAGAAAAGGTTTTATTAAATCATTAAATAAAATTGTCATGTGGTCTGCCTTTAAAAAATAATAAAAAAAGAGCTCAGCTTTAGAACTGAAACACCAGTGGGAAAGAGTGAGAAAGTAGTCATGAGCACTGTCCCAGAGCAGCTGAGGTAGATGCTGCCTATCAAGGGAGGAAATAAAGTACACAAATTCAAGACAAAAAGAGAGAAAAAGAAAAGCAAAACAAAAGATCCTTTTGAATTAAGCCTTTTCTCACCTCTAACAAGGCTCTAGAAACAGCACTAATCAATCCAAATGACACTTTAGTATTGAGATCTATTATATTCCTCAATGATCATATGGCTTTATATGTTATAATTTGGTTCTGAATTATGACCTACATCAATTATAATTGAATGCTGCTTCCCACTCTACAATCAGACTTTGATGAGAACAGAAAGGCAGTGGACATTAGAGGATTACTATCAGAACAACCTAATTTAATTAAGGAGGAGATTTATTAAAATGGTAACATTAACAGGTGTTTTATGAGACTAATAATTAATAAGGTTTCTGTAGAACATTTGTAAGAGAAATAGACAATATGCACTGGCAGCAGAACTCCCTGTAATGGGATAACAATAAAGCATTAGGAACTGCAGATAAGATATTATGATAATAATCTGATACTGTAAATTATGGTTTGAAAAGGATTAAATACCGTTACTGCAAATTGGTATTTACTGCAAATTAGTATTTATTTAAGCTCCAGCAGGCCTTTACACATTGCCTGGAGGAAAGGTGGGCTGTGGAGAGGCTCTCCAGCATGGACACTTGATGTTCTCCTGAATAGGGATCTGCCAACACTGCAATAACGCTGCCAGTGTCCACCTAGGAAACCACACTGGGGCTACATGGGAGGATTTTTAAACAGTGAAGTTCAGCAACTCATTTTTGACCTTTCTGAGGTTACCTTCAAGCACTGGACACAGGCCGAAGCTGCTTCCCAAGCTGCAGGCTCAGATGTGGCCCCAGGGGCAGAGGTGTCTCCTGGGGATCCAACTCTCTCCCAGCACACAGGACAGCAATGTGTGGGAATGGCAGGGCTGATTGCTCCCTTCCTATTGCAAAACCTGCAGGTACAGCAAGAGGTGAATTTCAGAAGCATGAGGAGGAAAAGTGGGGAGTGGGGGTGAAAAGCAAGAGGGAGGAGTGGTTTCACAGCACAGAGCAGTGCCCCAGCTCACTAAAGGGAGGAGTAGAGAGAAAACAGCCTCAGGATCTTTTCTGGAAATGAAGGTGCTGAGGGGTTTTGCCAGGGTTACTTAGCAATTTACTGCTCATGTTAACACCTTTCTTAGCTCTAGGCTTAGAAAAGTTTTGTTCCAGCCCTGGTCCTGGTGGCCCCCAGGTAAGAGATGGGAGACAGCCACAGAGCACTTTCTCTAAACAGCTCCAGTCCCTGACACAGTGATGGAAGAGGATATTAGCAGTGGGAAATTTTTTCAAGGCCAGTACTTTAATGAGCTCCTAAATAATGACTTTATCTTAGAGGCACACTCAATATTCGTTCAGCATTGCACCAGAACAAAACCACTGCCTGACTTCAGTCAACAGCAAACAAGTCCAGAGGAAGCAGCCCTCCACTTTGGGAAGCAGGGATGGGGCAGGGCACTCTCCCCTCGCTGGGCCCAGGGTGGAAGATTTCCCTGGTGTGGTAGAAGGTGGAGTGGGCTGTGTCCCCCTCTGGCAGCTGAGCCTGTGGCACTGCTCACTGCCACGTGTCCTGCACCAAGGCAAAGATGCCCAGGCTCCGGCACAGCTCAAGGGGATGTTCATGCCACTCAGTCAAGATCTAAACCATGTTTTTTCCACTCTTAATTGGCATCTGATGTCAACAACAAGCACAGTTTGCAGAGCCATGAAACAGCCCCTTAGTGTCAAACAGGTGTTACTTCCCCTCTTGGGTGCAGAGATGCTGATTTTGGACCAGATCTCAGCTCCTTCTTTGCTCAGGGGTGGGTGGGTGGGATTTGCTTTTTAATCAGGCTGAGCCAAGGGAGAATGCCTTTGGCTTTGCTCCTAGCACCCAGTCCAGCAAACACTTTGTCACAGTCCTCCCTCATGAATTACCACTGAATGGGTTTGGGTTATTTTAAACATCCCATTAATCAGTTTTGCTTCTGGGAATCATTCTGGTTAGTACACCTCAACAGGACAGTTTTGATCAAACTTTTCCCTGTTTTTTGTTTCCAAGTTGTGGACTACAAACATCTTGGAGATTTATGCTTAACCCAACATGAAATATTATCTCTGCCAGACCTTGGGGACTTCCTGCAGGAGACTATTTCCATTAAAATCTTCCCAGTCCAGAAACAGACTCCGGACATGTCATTTTTATGGTCTGGGACACTTATGAAAGCAGATTGGTAACTAACCTGTCTGGACAGAGAAACTATCCAGCAGCCTCTGGAGCTCTCATATATCTAACTTTCAAGTTTTACTTCATTTTTAGCAGAGTCCTTTACTTGTGTGTGTCCACAGGAAGCAGAAAGCCTAGCTGGAGTGCTGGGAATACCTTGTTTTCCCCAGCAAACACCTCATGGGCAGTGCAGACTGAGAAATGCCTCTCACCAGTGCAGTGTTACAGATCTTGGAGGTTCACAGCATGTAACAAAATCTCCACCCTACTTTCCATGGGCAAGCAAGGACTCCCAGGCACTTTGAAGGACTCATGTCCAGCTCCCACTTCACTGACTGGCTCTGTGAACCCAAACCTCATGAGGTCCTTTGAAATTCCCACCTGTAAGATGCACTCCTTTTGTGACTATTAATTGGCCAAATGTCTTCAGTTTCACAGGAATGCTCTTTTCCTTTGCTTTGTATCATGAATTAAAAGAAGAACAGGCTGGGGCTTGTTTGAACAGACAGCAGCCCTGTGCCCTACACAAATAACCTGTTCCCACCTACAACCCAAAAATTCATACCTGCTTTCAAAGGCTGCACCCAGCTGTGCCAACAGCAGGAGTCCTGTTGGCTTCACAGGCATAGTACAGGGCTGCAAGAAATACACATGACATATTTCAAAGGAAAAAGGTGCCCAGTCTATTCCCTCCATCCAAGGCAGTTCCTCTGTGCCAGTTTAAGCAAAATCGTTGCAAAAGCAAAGCCTGCTTTCTTCCCTGGTACTGCTATTTAAATTACTTCTATGGGATGCCAATGTCAGTCACTGAGTTTTAATATTACCACGGCAACATTACAGGAGAATGAGTGCTGAATCAATAAAAAAATTAAGGAAATACAGTTTTTATTACAGAGTGATATTTGGAATTGATCCCTCAGGCTTTGCAGTCGCCTCAGTTTTGTTTTATATGCCCATGGATGGAACATTGTTCAAAGCAGTTTGAATGCAGGAACCAATCAGTCGTAATCTAATTTTAAATGGACCACAAGCAAACTGAGAAAATAAAGACAGGCAGGGGCATCATGTTGACAGATGTGCCCATGGTATATTGGAACTCTGCTCTGCCTAACTAGGAGAAATACTTTCTGAAATTGCTTTATCTATGTATAATGTCAATAACAAGAACAATAGAGGAGAAACTTGGTTTCTGCAGAGACATGAAGAATAAATTTATAGGAAAAATGGTGAAAAGAAAAAGTAATGTCATCTCTTCATAGCTTTACTTGTAATATGCCAAGCTAACAGCCAGCAAGTGCATGAAAAGCATAGAATAAGCAGCATGGATGTTTTACTTGCTCAAGTTAACAAGAATTTCTCTCTGAGGCCAAAACACAATTGTTCCTCCAACTCCTTATGTGAAGGGGCTACAATTTGCCTTGAGGGATTGTGGACAAACAAAGAGATTGTGACAATCAGCAGGCAGTTACACACAGCACTATGTGCAGCTTCCTGCAACTTCACCTCTCACTGCAGTGCTAATTAATTTCAGCTGCTTTCACCTGCTATTTGCAATTATGATTTCCTCTCTCATTTCTACCACCACCAGCTCTCACAGCTGACTGACCCCTTCCCTGCTCCATCCAGCCTGCAGAGCTCCAGGGAGCAGGTCCTTGGATCACAGCCTCAGTGCTCCCAGAGCAGGGAGACAGCAGCCCTGAACTGCCAGCTCTGCTCCCACAGCCAAACTCTGAGCCCCCAAGAGCCCCTCCTCATCCTCAGCATGAGACATTTGGGTGCTGGAAGCTTCAGCCTCTGCTCCTTCCTCCAGGAGGGCTGATGGTCTCTCAGATGTCCATCTTCTACCTGCCAGCCCGTGAGAGTGATTTGCCCACTTATCAGCCCGTGGCTCAACTTGAGCTAATTCAGATGGATTTTCCAGATAATTTATTTAGCTGGGTAATCCAGCTAATTTCAGCCGCTGGCCCTTCCTGAGTCAACAGCTTTTATTGGTCCTTTACTGAATTTGCACCTTCTACCTCTTTATCACCCATGGCTGTAATCCCTGCTCTGTCCTGACTAAAACAGCTATATTTGCTTCCTAAACATAAAGAAAACAGAATGAGGGGCTTTTCTTTAAATTTCAGACCCAGCTAGTATAGTATGCTACCATAGTGCATTGAGAGCTGTCCCTCTGAGACCCCTCCAGACCTACTGAAATATATCTACCATGATATCAGGAAAAAGTTAGATTACCACAGGGGCTCAACTTCAGGAAACACTTAGGAAACTGATAACTTTCTAACAGAAAAAAAATACAGTAGTTGCACTGAGGTGGTTCAGCAGTCAATCTCCCTGGATAAAAAAAAACAGATGAAGAGAACGAATCACCAACCTAAGTATTCATCATGAATTTACTCCTAGTAATCAGGGCCACATTTCATTCTGCTCTGCAGATACCTGCTTGACCATTAATGCTGGCTGCTGGTACTTTAGAAAACCAGCAAGGCAAAATACAAACTGAAAATGCTTTTCAGGCAAATAAACTGAGTGAATAATAAACAGGAGACAAGAGAAACAAACAAACAAACAACCCTTTCAACCATCAAAGAAGGTTTCTTTAAACAGGAAAAATACCCAATTAAAATGAAAGCTGTAAAAATGCTTTTAAATGCAATTACAAATGGAGAAGTCATGGCTATGATCTCAAGAACCATAGATCAGCAGCAAGGAAGAGCAGACAATAAGAAAAAGGAATCTAAAGGTATGAATGTAAATTCTAAAACTTGTAGAATAATAAAAATATGGAAATTTAATATAATAGCATGACAATAAACCGTGGCCAGATTGCAAATTTCATAATAGATGAGGATGGAAAAATTGTCAGACATGATGCAGGAAGTGCAGAAATAAACTGCAAACATTTCTGTTCTGTATTTTAAATGGTGGAAAATTTGTTCATCTTTTACAGAGACATGGCAACAATTTCTATTTCAATAGTAACAGACTTTAAATAGATATTAAATAGAAACATTTAAGTATGAGATTGAATAATTTGCTCTGCAGACTATCAAAAATAATTGACAAAGGTCCCCCTGGAGCAGCCACATTTTTTTGAATCATCTGCATTCAATGAGGAAACCTCAAAGAAACTCCAAGAAATTCAGAACCACCCCCATGCTGAGCAGCAGGGTGACCACAGCACTTACCTCCCCCACATCCACAGCCTGGGGTCTCATCCCTACCCTTTTCCAGACCAATGAGAAAAGGCACCGCTATGTTATTTCTTGGCTTTGAAAACTCTTTGCTGTCAGTTTGGTCTCCCTGTTCCCCAGCCCACCTCAGAGGATGTTATTTGTTAACCTGATCCTACTTGAGAGAGTGAGTATATTTTGATTGGATTTGACTATCACATCTAAACCTCAGAGCACTTGGGCTGGTCAGGAACATAAATACAATTAGTAGTAGTAAAAAAAACAAAGCAAAGCTGCACTTACTCAGTGCAGGATGCTCTTTAAGCCCTGGCCAAACAACTGCTTTTGCTTTGCTTTCCTGCCTGCTGCTTTTGCAGCAGATGCTCTTCAGAGGAAAAGCTGTATCACCTTCACCCAGAGCCCAAGTTTGACTTTGCTCCACGTCTGCCCTCTTGCTTAAGTTATGCCAGCCCATCTGCAGGCAAATCTAATCCTCTCGTTAGTGAGCTACTGGTAGCTCAGCTCTGCTCTGCTGTGCTTCACATTACACAGATCAGCCAAGTATTGATGCAACATCACTGAGGAGAATCTAGATTTTTTTTATTTTTTCCCTGTGCTTTCTTCTTTGGAAACTTAAAATACATGCTGGAAATAATTTCAAGGGCTGCTGAGCATTGCCACTGGGGGAATGCAAGGGGCTTTCAGTACTAAGACTTAAAGACAGTTGGAAATTTGAAAGCGGTTACCTTTGAAATTAGATTTTGAGGTTAAATTCAAAGAAATTCGTGTAGCTTTTCCCAATCCCTCAATACATGCAGTGCTTCTGGCAGGGGGTAACAAAAGCTCTTCTCTCTTGCTGGGTTCTGAGCCCACTGTGTCTCATCCCAGAGCCTTGCCCAAGTGACCATCTGTGTGGGGCCAGCAGCAGCGTCAGCCTGGGAGGCCAAACCAGCAAACTCACCAGCAGAGCCACCCTGAGAGAAGGTGCAGTTCAGCCCATGTTTGCTCAATGTGCAAACAAAACTCCACATTTCTTCCAAGCCAACTCACCAGCAGAGGCAGGATGGTGAGGGCTCACTTACCACATCTCCATCCCACCGGGTCCTGGATCACCAGGGACAAACTCCAGCCACCAAATGCTGCTGCAAGTCTTGTGGTGTTATTTTCCATCTCTGTCTCAAAAGCTCCAAAGGAAGCCAGGACTGCCTCTGTTTCATCCTTCCAATGACAAATCCTTTCCAAATCCTTTCAGAAAGAATTGACACTCAAACTAGGCAAGGTAGACCAAAAATATTATGAATGCAACACTACGGACAGGAAAAATACCAAGAAACTTGCTAAATTGCACGGAAGTCTTCTGTGGTTCATAAACAGGAAAAAAAAGTAAAGCCAGTTATCCTCAGCTCAGGCACCCCCTACAATCCATTTATCTGAATTCCCAGTGCTCCCTGGCCCTCTGAGGCACATCAGTGCCCATCTCCTGTTACATAAAGGAAAGCAGTGCTGTATCAAAAGGGGAGCTGGTCAGAGCAGTCTTTGGCCAGCAAGCTGTGTTTCCCACTGGGTACAAATTTCCATTCATATGATAAGAGTTTTGCATTACAAATTTTCACATTTCATCTTCCTGTAACCTGAACAGAGCCACGGTTGCTTCTGTGCCATCTCCACTTCCATGCACTGAGTGAAGGACATGTGCCAAATCGCCCTCATGGAGAGGTCACTTAATTTTGGTTTGTAAAGCTAAATCTCCTGTGATCTTCATACTTATCAATCAAAACATAAATAGCAAAATTAAGCCCCATTATTCTCATTTGCCACAAAATTAAATGAATTAATTAAACATGGGAAAAATGCTGATGTCTGCCAAATTGTTATTTCCAACAGATAAAAAAAACTGAGGCGTGATATGCAGACAGAAGAAGAAAATTAGCTTTCCATCCAGCAATGCAGTGAACTATAGCAAGGAAAACTGTAAATAACAATCAGTGGGCCAGACTTCTGCATCTGAACACTGAGACAAGAGGAACACATTCTTTGTTGTAGAGGAAAAAACCACTCTGAAATAATCCCCTTGTTTTTGCAGAACAGAAAAGGCCCTGGAGACTGGTAACAATAGACTTCAGCAAGAATGCTTCTTTCGAACTCTGATTTGCAGAAGGACTGCTGCTTTGTAATTATCATGAATGGTTTTTGCTAAACATCTCAAAGGAAGAAAAAAGAATGCAAACACTTGGAGACAAGTTGTGACCACTGGAAGTTTTTGCAGGTGGCTGCATAATAGTAGGGAGAGAGACTTTTCAGGACTCAGGGTTGGAAAACAAGGGAAAATTGAACCAGAGCATTGGAGAATTGGAAACTTCAGCATTTACTCCTGTCCTAATGAAGATGCATCAACAGGCTGGTTCTGAAGTTAGTCATAAGACAAATGCACCACTGCAAGCAGTGTTTGAAAGACACTTGCAATTACAGCTGCTCTGGAACAATGAAATATATACTGTTCCTTAAATAAACTGAAAAAATGATAACCTCTTTTAACTGTCGTGGTATAGTAGAGAGATCTTCATATCTTCCTTAATGAGATTTTTATTGCCAGTGTAAATTTGTCTTGAACTGAATTTTTGTCTTGGGAACTCTGAATTATGTTATACCAAGTTGTTCCTGGTAAGCATGCAGGCTTGCACACATTTTTTGCTGTGAAAATGGCTCCTTCTGGCAAACTGAAAGCAATTGAAGCTCAATTTAATTAGCTGCCTTCTGTAAATATGCCATTATTCTTCTAGCTCAATGCTGGAGTTATATTTACAAAGAGAACAGATAGCAATAATTATTTTGGGCCATAGTTAGTCAGCATTAGTTAATGCCTGAGTGTAATTGAGAGGAAATTAAGACAAGTGTAGTCTTTGGGGGGGAAAAAAAAGAGTCTGTCAGTCTAGAGCAGTATAGACACTGCACCTGTGTGCTCCTTCTTGGGTTGGAATACAGAAAAAAGTTTGGGTAAAAGAAGCAAACATTTACTCTCTGCTCTGGAACCAGAGAAGGATAACAATAAACACTTTACATTTTCAGTCATTGAAAATTTGGTGAAAGTTTGAAATAACTCTTAGCAACCACGTTCTCTGAGTTTCTGTTTGCTTCTGAAGTTACAGCCCTGTGACCAGCCACTGCTGCATTCTCCTCACTGAGGAAAGGAGCCCAGAGCCAAACAGCTCAGAGGATCCACAGCTTGAGGGCATGAGTTCCTTGAAAAGGTTTTGCAGATGATGTCCAAGAGTCCTCACGTGGCTCAGAACAGGGGGAACATGTTCCAAGGACATTTTCCTGCAGCTCTGCAGGAATACCTTCCAATGCCCATCTTAACAGAATTCTTCAAAGTGCCCCATAGCCCTTTTCATTGGTCTGGATCTGCTATTCAAATCAACCCTCAGAACATACTAGTTTAATTGCATCACTATGTAGATGCATCAATTTAAAATTAAAGAGGCCTTAATTCAATTTGCCTTCATCCACTTTCAAAGTAAATTATAGGAAATGAAGAGTTTGCTAATTCTGAATGATTGTTCACACTCAGGTTAAATGCAGTTTAACTAACTCTCTTAAAATCTATGTATCTACTTAATTTTCATTACTTCCCCTTTATGTCACCACTACACATTCCTCTTTTTTTAGGTTTGCAAGTGCCAAACTATACATGTATTACTAAAAAAATAATTATTCAGATATTGCATTCCTTCATGTAGCAAAGATTCTTGAACAAATTTATGGAAACTTTTTTTGCACATGGGTGAACAAATAGTGCCCACTGTTTCCATGCTGGTAGTGCAAGTGGTAGGATAAGGATGGGTTTGTATTTAGCTTATTGCACCAAGCAATAGAACAGTGTTTTGAGATTCATATTTCCAGCAAAAGCTCTCTCTGTCAGACTGGACAGCCCCAGTGAGAGCTGAGGAACTTGCCCAGGTCACCAACATCATCCTGGCTGGGATCTTGCACTGAGAGCAGCTCTGCTAAATGGCCCCTGGCTCCAGGGCTCACTTGCTTGCTGTGCTGCCTGGCATGATGGAGAAACTCTCTCCCTGGTCTTCACTTGCTCTGAGACAGTCCCACAAAACACTTCTTTTCACCTGTTGAATGCCCATCCAGTCTGTGGGCTCAGGACACCAGGGCTCACAGCACCCTGCTCCCAAATGCACTTTTGTCCACAGCCTTCCTTGAAACTCGCCTTGAAATCAGGGGTTTCTCTCTGCACTTAATGGTTGGCTAATCAGCAACACTACAAAAAACCCGCAAAGCCACTTAGGCTGCAGGGGACAAGTTAATGGGGTTTGAGTGGCAAGACTGTGACAAGCCAGAAAGTGCCCAAACTCCACTGATGCTACTGATTCCTGTGCTATTTCCATGCCATACAGAGCTGCACAGCAAATCAAAGGACCCCCAGGGTACCTATTCAACAGGTTAAAAACTCAGCCTTTATGCAAATGAAATGCTAAAAAGGTTCTTTTGTTTCTCTGAGGTATTAGTACTATTAATGCAAGGCGCACAAACTTCATAATGAAGTAAAATATTACCTTGTGGTACTTGCAAAGTGCCAGAACTTTATTGACTCTGTCTCTAGGAGACCAGCAATACTCATGGAGCTTTAGATGTCCTTTAGCCAAAGTTCAAACGAAAAATGTTTTCATAATTTCAAATTCTGTTGTAAAGTGGGATGGGAAATGGCATGCACCTGGCATGCAGCTACTTAGAAATGAAGAGTTAGTACAATAACAATAAAAAAAGATCTAGTGTATGTGAGCACATGTGGTTTCTCCTTTGTGTAACTTATGATTTCAGAGCATCTTGCCAAAGCTAAGCTGAACTATGAATACCAACTGTTTTAGTCTTCAAGAGTTATAGTGCAGGAAATTCACGTCTCTGTATTCTTCCCGTAGCTGTCACTCAGGCTGCTCCTTGTGAAAGACCTGAATTCAAAAGGCATCTTTGGACATTAATTTGACAGCAGATGGATCAGATAGATTGGCCCCCCATTTCTGCAGTGCAAAACTGGAATACATTGCTGCCATGCATGCAGAATTGCTGCAGTGCCTGACTGCACAACAGTCCCCCTTTGCCCTGCAGAATGGCACCACTGCTCCATGGGCGGGTGATCCATGGGTCTGTCCCAGGCTACTGCTGACCTACAGACTCTCACAGGCAGATTCAGGCACAACAGCCACACTGGCAGTCATGGGAAACCAGGGAGAAGCATCACTTTCACAGAAACCCTACAGAGAGCTGCTCTGAACCAAGCCTCATCTGCTCTCATGGCTTCCAGCTGCTGGCAAAGTTGATAAAATATCGAAGACAGATACTCAGAGAAACATCTGATACTTTAATTCGACCTTCTCTCACAGAAAATACATCCATCACACCCACAATTCCACTAATTTAAGTTCCTTTCCTGTACCTAACTTCAAACAGAGCACTCAATAATAAAACTGAGTGCTAGGGCTGCATTCAGCAGAGCAGCTCTGAGCAAGTGCCATCAACACTGACCCCAGCATACACCCTCTCAAAATGTTCCACCAGGCACATTCAGATGGCTCTAATGTCCACAGAACCCTGCTGAGAGCGGGTGTCAGATATTCCAGCACAGGGACAGGAGATGCAGAGACAGGCCCAGAGCACAGGGGGAAGAAGGAAATCGAGGCATTCCAGGTGTGCAGCATTTGCTTGGACTGGGGGAGACTCAGAGGAGGAGCAGCTGGTAAAGAACAGAGCTGTGAGTCCAAATGAGTCCCCTGAAGATGAAAGATACAGATCATGGCTCCTGGGAAGATCACAGGCAACTGGGGGTGTGCATGAGTTTGAAGGGTAAGATTTCCAGAGAGGGAGGCAAGGACAGAGTACACAGTGGCTTTCAAAGTCAGAAGCATTGAATGGAAAGGCAAGAAAGGTCTCAGAGCAGGCAGCGGGTTGAACCAGATGCAGCAGAAACATGAGCTCAACCTATCTGCCAAGAGCCTGGGAGCTGCTGGTAACTCCTCCCAGCTCAGCAGTAGCTCTTCCCAAGCAATGCAGCCACAAGAAATGCTTTTTTCTATACCTCAGAGTAATTCCAAATGGAGCATTAAATGGTTTTAACACAGGAATAAACACGAGTGGACTGTGAAGGACTCCTTGGGCAGTGAGTCTGGGCTTCTGCAGGACTCACCCCCATAATCCCTTTCACACCCTGAGGATCCTCCTTTAAAAAGGCAGCTTTGGGTTTTGCCTGACGTTCCCACTGTGCCATTGTCCCAGAATTGCCCTGACCGGACATGAAGGAGCTTCTGGCATCCTAAATTAATTCAGGACAAATCTGGCCCTCTTTGTTCTCCTGCTAGTATTATCCTCAGCTGAAACGACCCACTTGGGCTTTTGCCCCTTGATGTGCCCACAGAAAACTAATCCCTTCTCAGCTTTTGTTTTTCTTGGCTAAGGAGGTCAAACTGAAGTTTAAATCTATTTGTTAGCTAAGATTTTGTAGCAGTTTCCATTAGTTTTTAAAGGGAGTTGAAATTATGTGATAAGGACCACAGGTTTGTTTGTTTGGGTTTTTTTTCTGCTACAGGCACAAACTAGAAATACAGACACCAGGCAAATGAAATGCATACAGGATGGTTAACACAACAATCCAAAGCTCAGTTCTACTGCTTACCTTGTGTAACCAGGTGGGATGGTTGAAAAGAAGCCAAATTTAGCCCTCCTGAAATGGAGGGAAGCCTGCCAAAGAGACGTGCCTTGCTAATGTAAAATCCCTATGTTCAGAGGAAACTATTTACATTCCTGTTAGGTCTGCTTTGCAACTAAAAACTTCTAATGCTCTTGTGCCCAGAGACAAACTGACAGCAAGGCTCTGCAGAGGGAGATCTCAACAGTGCAGTCTCAGAGGGGAAAATGAGGAAATGTCCAAAGGACATTCACTGGAGCAAGGAAGCCTGGGAAGTAAGGAGGTGCACAGACACAGCAAGGCACAGTGTCCAGAGGCAGCTGGAAGATGGAGTTATTGCCCCATCAGCGACGTTAAGAGAGAGATGAGAAAATCTACAAAGGGCTAGATTCCCATTAGCTTGCAGGGGCCAAATGCTGACCTCTTTTATTCCAAACTTACCTGGGTGCAACAACCATTCTGAGGAGCAGCAGGTAGTTCAGGGCAGATGTAGCCATGAGTACATAATTGGAGCAGGGCTGTGCTTTGTGTGGCAGGAGAGCTGTCTCAGTAATACAGATGAAAATATGCCATTAGACCTGTTATGCTGCTCAGCACTGCCATATATAAAAATATTTTTTGAAGATACAATTCACTACAAAAAAAAGCGGAGTACATTTCTCTGTCACAGTAAGAAAAAAAATATGGGTAGTTAGGTTTAAAGGAGAAGAAAGCATGTGGCCTGCTTTCTGACCCTGGTTTTTGTTTATTGTTTGGATCCTACACCATATTTTTCTCGTTTTCTCCTTCAATTATTTATTAAGAAAAAAAGAGATGAAGAAGGCTTCTCTGTTCTTGTTTGTGCCAGAACTCATGGCTGCTGCTGTGGGAATACTGCTAACAGCAGCTACTAGTGTTTTATTAAAAATAATAAAGTATATCGTTATCATAAAATACCAATGTGATCAAAAGGATTATGCTGTTATGCTCTTGTCTAAGTTTCAACTGTAAATTAGAGCTCAGGTAAAAACAATCTACAGTAGAGTATATAAAGTTTGGAAATTATAATGTATTTCTATACAAACTCTCGTGTTAATCAGATATATATACATATATCACAGAGCATTCCCCTCACCGAAAATAGGAATTTAACATATATTATTTTTACACTGAAGCTTTCATTCTGTATTTTATGGATGCGCAAGAACCGATCAGCTCAACCCCATTGACTTTCACAGCGCTGCTCCGGATGCGGCCCCGCTCCCCCCGCAGCGAGGCGCATCCACCCCCGCATCCCTCAGCGCAGGAGCACTGCTCCATCTGCTGGGCTCCCGCACCAGGACAAGGGCAGGGTGAGGGCTGGAGGAACACTCAGCACCAGCGGCATCGGGGCGCTCGATTCATGGAGGCGGCCGAAGCGAAGCGGGGCGCGCCCTCCCGCAGCGCCCTCGGCAGCGCTGGGATGCTCAGCGCGGCTGCACGGGCACAGGCGGCTGCACACAAACACTCCCCGCACTCATCATCCTTCCCAGCCACTCCTACACCATCTCCCCTGTAAGCTCACACGCCTTGGCTGAGGATCCCGAGGTGCGCTCCGGGTTCCCACAGATCGCAGGTTCCTTGCTGAGAATCACAACCCCTCTGCAACAACCTGTGCCGTGAGCGTTCCTTGGAATTGTTTCTTGATGGCACATAAATCTTGTTTTTACTTTCAGCCCACAGCATCGATAGTTCTCAACTATTACTAGGGAGTCTCCTCCACTACCTGCTCTCTGTTCTGGTTTGTCGTATACACACACAGTAAATTGCACAGACAAAACAGACCTGAGGCACATCCAAACACACCCTCCAGTGCTCGTGGGTAGTATCTTAGTCTGCCCTCTACACACTCATACTCCTTCAGAAATAAGTGTGAGTTAGATGAATAAAATGGTGTCTTTCCCCTGCAACATAGCATGGCTTTGCATTGAAACAATCTGTTTAAAACCTCTCATTTTTAAAAAAAATGTCCTGGTCTTGATTATTATTCAGAGCATATTCAATGATTCAAGTAAAAAAAATAGACATTTGCATTTAACTTCTCTTTTTATTGTGCTTTATTCTCTTCCTGCATTTCTAAGAGCTCAGCCAATGCAAAATACAGGAAGTGACTTCTTGGCTTTGTTTTTACATTTTAACATATCATCACCTTACAGTCAATTAATTTCAGGGTCTTTTTTCATTAACAAAAAGCACCAACATCTGGATTGCAAATGCTGCAACGCGATGATTTATAGAAAAAAAAAATGTTCTGCTGAAAATAAAGAAGCAAAAGAATGTAATTTCTGGAGGTGTTTTTATTACCTCAGCAGCCAGCAGAGTTTGAGAGCAGTACCAAAACAGAGGGACTGGCTGACCTGGTGACTGATCTGTAACACACAGGGAAGGTTTTAAACTCAGAAGTTTGGGATATGAATATTGGCAGAAAAAGTTTTGGGGAGAACCTCTTGCAGCAGGAAGAATTTGCAGAAGCCTCTGCTGCACCTTGAGCCAGCTCAGGCTGCAGGTGAGCAGTGAGCACTGCCCACCTCACCATTGGGAAACAGAGATTCCCTGGGAGCACACTGATCCACAGGAGCAGGATAACAGGTGGCAAGTGAAGGGAGCTCAGAGATGATGAAGTGAACTGGGTTTATGCATCCAGGATGCATAGTAAAGCAGCAGTCTTATCCTCTAGCATTAAGCATTATATTGATGGAGTGACTTTTTGGTCAGAAGCCATCTGCTGTTTCCAGGGGTAGGAGTCTAAAAGAATTAGCAAAGCTGGCTATCAAAAAGGGAGAAGTTTTATATGGCTGTGGGTGTTTTCATGAGGCACCAGACTAGCAACAACATGGAGGTACAAAATAAAACCATTTCTGAAACAAATGCACAAGGCACCCTGATGCTGAGGCCCAGGGTGATGGGCAGTGACAGTTGCCAATGTCAGCTGCCCTTGGAGGGGCAGAAGGCAGCAGTCTGGTCTTTCTGCAAGAACTGAGGTAACTCCCTGGGTCTACAGCTCTGAGATGGGCAGGGATTGGGATTGATGCATTTATGGACTTCAAATCTGATAAGGAGAGAAGGGGAAATGAGAGACAGCAAGTCAAGGACATCTTGGAGGAGAAGCAAAGATGGAGCAGGGCAGGAAAGGGCAGCAGGGAGAGCAGGGGCCGGGAGTTATGAGATGCCACCAGTGACTGCAGCAAGAACAGGAACAAGCCAACAAAGAGAGGCTGCCAACCCATACTGACCCCTGAGGTTCTGGGGGCCAAAGCACCCCACAAACCCATTAGCAAGGCTGCATCCTGCAGCAGGGTACCACCAGGAGCACTGCTGGCAGAGGAGAGGCAGGATTTTGTGCACATCCCCTGGGGCTGTACTGCCACAACAGCCCCTGTGCCTCCAGGAGAGACCAGGGAGGGTATAAGGAAGTGATGTGCTTTTCCCTGAACAGGTTCAAAATGAACACACACCACTCCAACAATCCCCCGACATGGCCCAGGCTGCCAGTCCCTCAGTTCAGAGCTGAGAACACACCATGTGCCAGTTCTCTGTGCTCCTGACCATGCTGCAGTAGCTGGACTTCCTGGCTTCCCTGGAGTGTCACAGTCTGTTTAAATGCCACAAGAAGTGCTCAGCCATGGATGGACAGCCAGGGCCAAGGCATCCCCTGGAGCAATCACCCTGACCAGATGCTTAGGGCATTTATTTGTTCCTCTCCACACTCTCATCTCCACCCGTGCAGAATAAACAGCAACATTTAAGGTGAAATGGAGCCTCACAGCTGACAGTGTAAGATAAGAGCCTAAGTCACTGGTAAGAAGATGGGCAGCTTTTCAAATTTTCAAGCAGGTCAAGGCAGGGGCAGAGGGAGGGACAGGACAGGATGGCAGAAGCAGCCAGGACTGCTCCTCTGCTGTCACTCCTCTGGCACAAAGCAGCCAAATCCCTTCAGTTGTCAAATGTGCACTATGCTATTGTTAATGATGCTATTACTTACCATATGTTTAGCAGTATGGCTGGATTTATTCAGTTTATTCAAATGGGGGATTGAACATTTTGGTGTAGCAAGCGGCTTCAGGCTCGGGGGGGTTGAACTGTGGGAGAAAGCAAAAGCCATTGCAGAGGAGGAAAAATGTTAGTTACTTAACAAGGTCAATAGCATAAATTCTTATTTTGTTTACTTCAGAGAGCACAGAAGCCAGTGTTTACACCCTGTTTCTGTTAATTACTTTCAGAGTAGGCTGTGAAATCATTTGCTCTCCACATAAAATTGTGCTTTATGCTGTTAAAAAGAGCCTCCTGCCATTTCACCCAGGAATGGCTACACTCTAGAGAAGGATAAACTGATTATTTTTCATAATTGTAGATGGGGTCAAGCTTTGATATTCAGAGCCAGTGATTGCAGGACCTGGAACATCGGCTTAGCCACTTGAAAAGGAAAGGTTATTTGTGAAATTTAGATTGAGATTCAGATTTTAAACTTGTCCAAAGATTTGAGTTAACCAAAGAGAAGACTCTGTTAAGAGCTGGCTTGCCTGGGTTTATCTCTTAATCACAAGTGCTCCCATCAATTTCATATAAATCTGTGTTCTGCATGTTCAAAAAGAAAGGCTTGATAATCACTGAAAGGAGCATCATGTTCCAGAAGGTGAGGAAACAGAGTCTTAGGAAAAATTAAATTTGTTTGAAAGCAGACTAAACCCAACACCTGTTTTGCTTCCCTTTGCCTTGCAGGCATAAAACAGGCATCACCACCAGATATCCCCACCATGTACCTTACCCATATAATATTCCCACTGGATTCTTACCCATATAATATTCCCACTGGATTCTCACCCAGTACAACCAGTTTAACTGCCAAGATCTTCTTATTACCAGAACTTATTCTGGTACTCTAGAACATCCTGCAGATTTGGCTGCTTTTGCAGAAGAATGCAGCAGAGTGATCTTTTTCACCCCTACTAGTGCCATATTCTGGCTCTTTGATACATCCAAGCACAGTTCTAAATCCATCAACAGCCCAAATTCATATTTTTATTCTGGCAGGCCTGCTGACAAGAGTCAACAGAAAGGAAACATCATCCAAAATTATCTTAAAAACCCATTTTATTGGGAGTTCTCAGTAAAACTAGTAAAACATAGAGCTGGAGTAACATGCAATTGGTGCCAGCTGATTTGCAGTTTGATTGGCTCATGTAGTGAAGAGGCAAGAAATAGCAAATTTGCAGAATAGTAACTGCAACCATAGTATTTTTCAAGTGGCAAGCAACCTTGCAAGACCTCTTCAGCTATTTAAAATCAAATATTCCAAATATTGACTTATCTCAATATAAACTGTACTTAGCTCAATGCCCATGAACTGCACCTTCACTGCCCATGGTTTCCAAGGAACAGACATGGCAGTTAATAGTGGGCATAAAAATCAATTCTGAAGACTACAAAGAAAATCTGTGATTGTGGAAGTGGCTGTGCCTGGAGTAACAAGGAATACACTTTGCATTCAGAACAAGACAGGCTCTTCCTTCGACCATAGCCACACTTCTGTGACACCCTCCTCCAAGCCAAACAGGGGGTAGCTCTGAACCCAGCCACTACATGGAACGAGCAGGTGAAACCCCTTTCCTGAAGAATTAAAAATGCTTGCTGAAATCAGTGTTGCAAAACCAACTCCTTGCCTGGCTTTCATGAAACTGCAGAGCTCTGCCTTGATATCCAAGACTGTACCAATTAGCACTTTCCTGCAGTGTCTAACATGGTGTTCTGGGAGCAGGCTGTATTTCTGCAGCGACAAGGAGATGAAGATATGGCCCTCAACCCTCTAATCCTCTGCTTCTGCTAAAAGAGTGTAATAGGTCCTTACTTGCCTAGCAGTGCACTGACAATACAGGGAACTGAACACTCACCTGGTGTAGAGTACCAATCCAAACCCATTCTGGTTACAGCTCTGGGAACATGATGTCCCAACACACACTAGATAATAGAGGAGTATTTCATACCTCATTTTAGTGGATCTTCAAAACAGAAAGCCCATCAGCTTCTTCAAGACTAAAAGGTACTTTGCAGAGAAGAGTAGCCATCAAGCAAATTTGCAACAAAAAGCGTGAACAAAACCAGCAAGTTTCTCCTGCAAACAGCATCACCTGCTCTCTGTAGATAGCACTGTAATTTACTCAAAGCATCACTAGCCTGGCTGAGAGGCTCCTATTTTACAGGAACACACTACACAGGCAACCCCAAGGGGCACCTAATCAATGGATAATACAAGGATGGTTCTTGCAGCGCCAGGTCTTGGTTAAAACAGAAAATGTGTTTTTTCCAGAACGGCTGCAAGGCCAAGGTGCTTTGTGGCACATACAAAACAGTAAATAACTGGATGTCCTTACTGCTCTGAGCAAATACAGCAGAATCAGTTGCAAAAAAAAATAACTAACAAAAAAACCAGCTCATCAGTAGCTGCCTTCATTACTTTCACCTTTGCACACAATGCTGCAGATGTGGGGTCACAAGCACCGTGCCAAATAACAAAGAAGCAAAAACCTCAGCCCACTTGTAATTTATGTGCAACAGCAAAACCTCCTCAAGGGGACCATGACAGGAGCTGGCAGCCTGTTTTCAGTGCCCCAGTGCTGCTGGCACTGCTGGCACACCACTCCCGGGCCAGGCAGGATCAGCCCCTGCAGCACAGCCCAGCCTCTGGCCACACTGCTTCCCAACACTGCTCCAAGCACAGCCCCACTTCCATTACAGCTGGGGTGAAAAAGATTATTGGCACAAAGAAATCCCAGGTCAAGGGTAACAAAGTAAGCAGAGAAAAAGGAAACTTCCGGTCATACAGAACACAGAAAGTACAATGCTACATGTAAAAAGAAATTCTGACGAGACATTTCCTTTGGGTCAAGATCTAGGGTCTGGCTTAGTGAAGTAAAAGCCATGAGGAAAGAACAGTAACAGATGCAAAAGCATCTGGGACTGAAAACCAAAAAAAAATTAGAAGGGAAAAAAAAAAAAGAAACATTTCAGCCCCGAAACTTAATAGTAGCAGGCTGTTCTTTAGCACAAATACTGCTTTGATCTGTCATAGCTTGCCTATGGGTTTGCTATCTTCAGCATTTCAAAGAAATCTCTTATCATTGTATACCTGCCTCAGAGAAATCATACCACTGAAGGAACAAAAAGGTTGATTGTTATTTTAATTGAATTTGTTTTCAATTTATTTTCAAGCTGTCTGGGGGAAACCTTTTACACGTGCATTGTTTGATTTGTTTTTAACTTTGGTTCCATTATCCTAATAATGAAGCTTTTAAGGCATTTTAAGAAGCCTGTTTGTCCAAAAGGGTACTCACATTGATCAGATCAATACCTACGTAAGTGCCTGAAAGCAGGAAATAAATATGGATTTAAAAAAGCAAGCATTATTTTACAGAATTTGGGTTTTGTTGTGAATTCAGATGCTCAGCATGAACTGCTGGCTTGATCTCTGCCAACACACACAGCCATGAGCTAATGTGCCAGGGGATTATTTTCCAGCATCCCTTAATGCAGGCTACCTGCATGTGGTCTCTTTCTCAAAGGTGTTGAACACTTCCAGCTCATGCTGCTCCCGGTGTTAAGCTCCAGGCCAAACAGGACAGAAGGAATCCTTGAATGAGATTAACAGTAAAGCCAGGATTTGTGCTACAATAGGTTAATTAGTTTTCCAGGTAGTTAGCTAATAGTTCTTTTCCATTTTATAACAAACCAGCGTTGTAGGAGCTGTGGAGCTGCAGGAAAGGGCACTGCAAGAGGAAAGGGCTGTCAGGCAGCTCTGCCTTTCTTCTGCAGCTCCCTCTGACACCACGGGCTTTGAGATGAGGCCCTGAACTGCATCAGCCCTTCTTCCCCCACCAGCTCCCCTAGAGTACAAAGGGATCCTGTAATCCCCTGCTCAGGCAGCAGCATCCTCCCACTGCCCTCCACGCTCAAGCCTGTGGAGCTGCACTCTGCCATCCTGGACCTTTTTGCAAACCTGTTTCTCCTGCAAGCCCAGCTGGAACTGCTGTGTGATGGCAGCTCCCTCACTGCCCACCCTCCTCCCACTCTAATGTATCAGTCAGGCAAAACATTCTTTTGCACAAGAAATTGAGACGTTTTTGTGTTAAGACAAAAGGGGTTTAGAGTTACCTTTTCACTTCTGAGCTTTCTTCTAAGAGTGATATATGCTCCATTCTTTAAAAGATGTTTGGAGTCTTTTAACATGTAGAAGTAGTTTTCATTAATAATGAAGGAGTTTTAGCTGATCTTCTAATGATCCCTTCCTTTAGTGCAGCTTTATCTCAGTTAATAGCTGAGTTTGCCTGTGTGGCCCGATGCAACAGCTGTAGCTTATACCAAGTACTTACAGTCACTTTTTACATTTATGAATGAAATTCATTATTTCTTTTCCATGGTAGTAAAACAGTGGGGTGGCATTAGACAGACAGGTCTCATTTTATGTTATTATTCCAGTGGAGATCTATTACTTTTTCTGAATATGAAATTTCTTGAATAGCAAAAATGAAAGGACTAAAAAGACTTGTAATGAGTTGTTTCTGTCACTCTCTTCCCTTTCTTCTTGTCCCAAAAAGGAAACAAACTGTCAGCACCATTAATTTTTAAAATGCCATTTTAAAATTAAATATTGAGCTGGGTTTTTAAAGGACAGGACGGTTTTAAAAATTAAAGCACTAAAACTAAACTAAGTACTTTTTCAGAGCACGGAGTATTTCTTTTTGGCCACTCAACTATGGCTGCTTATTCCACCTCGCCAATTTTTCATTTTTACTACAGATCCAAAACACACACGATTTACTCAGCTCTATCTTCACCCAGAGCAGCAAACCAGAAGTTTTAATAATCTGAAGAGGAATCTAAAGTCCTTAGGGAAGGGCCTGCCATTAGTCACATGTTTGTTCAGCATTAAGTCCAGGTCTCAGTTCCCTGTGAGCCTGTACTGCAGTGTGTAAGGAGAACCCTCATGGCTCTGGGATCCATCAGACAGGCTGTGCTCTAAGGCAGGAATGCTAATGTGGGTACCCTGGGCCAAACCTAAACCCAGGCAATGACACCAAGGAAATTTACCTGAACACAGGGGGATCTCTCAGAACTGCAGTAATGCTGCTTTAAAGCCATGCCTAGGATGAGCACAGTTCATGTTTTGGATCCAGTGGGATGGGTGAGAGCCTCAGCTGCCTGCCTGGGTCCCAGGGCAGGTCTCACATGTCTGCCCTGGGCATGGTACACGAAAAACTGCTCAAGCCTCGTTTGTTTTCATATCTCCTCATGAAAGCAGTAAGCTGAGGGGAGCTGCTCACACCACCCCTCCGTGTCAAGGAGCACTTTGCTATTCAGGCAGTCCCACTGAGATGGATAAAAGCCTCAAGAAGTATTAGATATGCAGGAAGGAGCAGGCTGGCCCAGAGTAAACACCACTGCCACAAGAGTGTCTGCTGAAGAGGAAACCTCTATTGCTGCACCTGAGAGGGTGACTCCATTACCCAGGAGCAGCTCTGTGCCAGCCTGCTGCTGGCAAGGCAAATCTCTGCCAGGGAGTGTCAGAGGGGCTGATGGCAGCACCAAGCAAAGGATGAAGGCCTGCCCTCCTCACACACATCTGGGGCACAGGGGTGTGCTCTGCAGCTGTGTGGGGACCTGGTGCTACACCCCAAGGCTTGGCTACACCCCTGCCAAAACAACCATGGCCAGCCATGAGCTCTGGCAGTTACTGCACTGGGAAGGGTTCATGCTCCTGCAGCTGGAAAACCATCATGGCTCCACTCCTCCCTCACTTTTAGCAGCCAACAAGGCAGGAGGGACGCGTGGCTCTGGCCTCTACAGGTGGGCACTACCATCCCCCTGGTCCCTTGGTGTGGGCACAGGGAACAGTCCCAGGCCCCTGCTGGGGCCAGGAGCAACACACCTGCAGGCCAGCCTCCCCAGTGTCCTCATGGACTGATGATCTAGATGCCACCACACTGCCCTCCCACTTCAGCTTTAATTTCTGCTCCCTGCTGCTCTCAGTAGTGAACAATGATGCATTACAATTTTCAGGTGCCTAAGGCTCTCAGAGCTTTCTCAATATAATCAGCAGAAAAGAAGGATTTTGCATCGAAAGCCAGTGCCAACATCCCTGCAGTGATAACCATCCCTGTATAATTAAAAAGAACATTTCACAAAATGTCATCTCCAAGCAGCATATTTTAGATTAATAAAAAAATTAAAAAACACTTCCATGATCAAAAGAAGAGAATCATAATTGGGAAGGGGTGGAAGTGGGGGAGGACAGTGTGACAGCCCCAAGAAGTATTACTATTATTATGAGGAAAAGTTTGCTAAAATACCAACTGCTTGCCCACAGTGAAAGGAAGCACCAGTTTACTTGTTAATCGCCTTAATTAATTAACTGGCATTGTCCTGGATTTCCTGAAGCTGGGTTTACTGTGGGAATCAATTTTAAAGAGCTTCCAGAAAGAAAATTTAAATTTCTGCTTAAAGACTTTACAGCTTAGTAAACAAGAGCCTGCTTCCAAACCGTTTGGACAAAACCACAGCCATGATTTATGGAGACGAAGTCCATTTTCCCATAGAGTCTGTTGTGATCAGCTATATTGACCTACTGCACAGCACAAACTTCCCTGAATTAATTCCTCTTTGAACTACGGCAGCTCTTTTGGAAAAACACCCCATCCTGATTATAAAACTGGCAGTGAATCAGAAACCAGTGTCATCAGGGTGTGCTGTACCAGGGGCTCCCACTGAGAACCCTGCTCCTTTCCACCACTGATGTGTTCAGTTCCATACTCTCCACCCACTGCTGGCCTTCCCTTCTGCTGGATCAAGGGCAATTTGGCAAGCCCTTGCTCCCTGTACAAGAACTTACAGATGGTGAGTGAGTTTTCATTACTAGGGCTGTGATCTTCCGGACTTTCTCAATTAAATGGGAATGAAAACAGGCCATGAGCTCCCTCACGGTCCTCTGAGGCTATTCCATCTCATCATGCTTTTCAAGCTCAGGATGTAGTTGCACCCAGTGACAGGCATTAGGGCAGCACCAATTTACTGAGAGTCCTGTTAGCACGCATAATTATCTGCTCTGTAACTTCTGACCACAACATTGCATTAGACTTTCTCCCATCCCACCGGTTATCTAACTTGTGCTCTAAATTTTACTTTAACCACTGTTTCCAGGGTTAGAAGTTCTCACTTTATACACTTGACTACTGGCCCCTCTTTGGCTGTGGTAAAACAGATCCTAAAGATGAAACAGACACATGAAACAGCAACTAAGAAGGCACACACATACACACGCAAGAGTTTTTACATGTACTCAAGTATTCTCTTCCTGACTCCATCAGGGCCCTTTCTCTCCTGGAGTTCTGCAGAAGACTCTGGTGTGGGGTAGAATTAACCTTACTGCAGACTTGACCCATCCAGGCCCAGAACCCAAAATGTTCTTTGTGATCAACAGAGTGGAAAAGGTGCTTTTAGGATTCATCTCTCTACTCTTACACATCTATTTTTTGGATGATAAATGACATCTCTAAAGCACCAGCTTCCTCTCACTGACTGTAGTGGAAACTACATGTCCAAACTAAGATGAACTACATCAGGTTAGGTGAGTCTCAGCTCTCAGGCTTTGAGTCTAAATAAAACAGTGCAGATAAGAAAATCATAATATGTATGCCCTTATTAAAGTGTTCCAGCAGTAAAACACCCATCACATAAATATGGGAGTGCATACTTCTTTAAATAATGTATTTTAAGTGCTAATTTTGGTGTCAAATTCTGCTCTTATATGCCTCTAACTAGACAAGAGTAAGTAAGGAGTTCTCCCAGCTCAGACCTGGTAAAGAATAGCTGGGTGGAATCTGCCCTTCCCAAGAAGAGGCACACAGAGATGGTTGGTTGGTCCTCCAACAGGGTCAGCAGCACCAAGGGGGGTGGAGAATGTATCCCTCTCACCTGTGTAAGAACATCACAGTCATTTTCTGCCTAGAGGTGCAGGAGAAGATCACAGTCTAACAACATTTCTCTTCTCTCTTTTGTGGAATGGCTCATTTAGCAATGACAAAATTTTCCTTGGGAAAACTACAGTCTGTGAAGGAAAGGCTCAACAAATCAAAAAAAGTTTTAAAGAGAAAGCTGAATGGAAGGCACACACAGCCATTTTTCATCTGTTTTTCCTAATATGCAAATAAAACAGTTCCCCACTCCTCCTGGCAGGGGCAGAGGAGCAACTAATGGAGCAATGCTGATCTCCTAAAGACAGAGAACATCTCAGAAAAATGACATGGAAGAGGTGTGCCTGCCATGCTGACAGATTACACCAGGCATTTGGGTGTTTATCCTGCCAAACAGCTACAAGAGCTGCAAAGAAAGTGGTGAGAACTGCTGCGAGGAAGATGTAGAATTTGCATAAATCTGTGTATGTCTCAGCCCCTGAACATGCACTGCTATGAAGGACTGAGAGTAAGAGAGTCATCCATGTGCTAGTGTCAGCTTTGGGGTGAAATGTGTCCTCTGGCACTGAATGGGGGCATTTACATAAGGAAGAAAAGTGTTGGATTTTCTGTTGTGTTGTTCATCAACCGCAGAGAAGTTTGGTGAGACCTGAGGAGGAGCAACAAACACAGTGGGAAACAGAGGGAGTGAAGGGAAGAGGAACATGGTCAGTAGAAGGCTGGCTAACATTTTAAATCAGCTTGTCATCCAACAGCTTCCCTCACCTCAGAAAGGGCTCCTTTCCCAGCACAGCTCTTCTGCACTTGTCTGACTGTGAATTCCTCTCAAGGAAGCTGCAGCTGGTCTCATGGCAGTGGGGAGGATCTAGAACATGGCATGATGGATGCAGGGCAAGGAGCTGTGTCCTGCCAGGGGCTGCCCAGGCACTGGGCAAGGCTGTGAAACTCTGCAGTTTGGTGGTTTTGGCCCACTTGGAGCTGCAGCAGTCCTGGCCCAGCTGGACAGGCTTCAATTTGCACATACCCAACCTCACAGCAGATAAACTGGAGCTTATCTGCCACGGCCACTTCTCTGAATATCCAGCACTGGTCATTTCCAGGAGAAGACCTTCCCAGTAACTTCTTGAAAGATTTTACTGAAGCTGTTCAGTGAATCCTATATTACAGAGGATATTTTTGATAATCCCCTAGCATTAGAAATTCAGTTCTTGTCACTCAACCAGGTGACCAATGGGAGGCCAAAAAAGGAGCCTAAGAGGCAGAAGGGAAAGTAGAACAAGGGAGACTGACAAATGTCAGGTAAATACTGGGGTCCCAGGCAGAAACATCAAAGCCAAGAGTGCACTTTGGAAGGACAAATCTGCAAAGATTGAAACAGGAAAGTTCATTTTTTGTTGTAGGACATTGAATTGCAGTGATGGACGCTGGGTAACCTGAGAGGAACCCAGTCAGGGCACAAAACCACACCATGAGCAGTTCCGACCCTCTCCCCTCTCTGAGGCAACTTCACCTTTTCTGGGGACAGAAACAGCACACAATGTCTTTCTTCCCCATTGAAATTTCTTCCACTCATCACTGAGCTTTTGGGCTGGATGACACACCAATAATCCTGCACAGCAGGGGAAACTTCTGCTGGACAATTAGCAGAGCATCCCAGCATTATGGGGCTTTGCTTGACTTCATCTCCAGCAATAGCAAAATCTGACAGTTCGGTCTTTCCTCTGCAAAAATCCTCCAGTACCAACAGAGTACAAAAAAATCCTCCAGTACAACACAGATAAGTCATGCGCTGGCCCATTGCCCAGCTTAGTGCTTGGCTTGGCTTCAGCAGTTCAGCTGACATGCACATCTTTCTTTCATTTCCTTTCCCAAGTCCCTTCTCCTCCTGCCCCACCACCTTCCATCACCATTCACCCAGATGCACACACTCCTCTCACAGGCAGGGCTGCTTGTGATGCCCTGCTCTGCTCACACAGGCCCCTCCTCAGCCTGTGCTGTGCCTTATTCTGCAAATTATCACACAAAAAGAATAAAATTAAAATCTATAGAGCTACTGAGTAGGATATACCAGACCTGACTGGAAAAGAGCGAAACAGCCCAGAGAGAAAAGTGGGAGATGATCTTGTCATGTCACATCCAGCTTTTCCACAGAGCCATGTGCTGCCTCCTGCAGCACCAGCCCAGCCCATTAGACACACTCAGCCCTTCTCTCACCTCTTTAGACACCAGTCATTGATAATCTGTGCAATTAGTGTAAGGCTTACGGTTGGACTCAATGATCTTAAAGGTCTTTTCCAACCTGAATGATTCCATGATTAATCTTGGCTGTCAGTAAAGCTACAGCATCTCTGCACACAGCAATGCCCTACAACAGCTGAAAATATTGCATAAGAGCAAGAATCTTCTTAATGGATTTCTGCAGCAGGAGTGGAAAATGGGGGTGTTCCCAGCTACATATATCCTAGTGAGAGGTAATGAACAGCACACCCATAGCATTTTGCTAATAACCTCAAATAGAGTGAAGAGTTCAGCTGGGAGGGGAGATTTTTTTTTTCTGGTAAAAGTTTGATGAGCTTTCAGAATCAAATATTTCAGAGCTTGCTCATTGCTAATTAAGGGTTAGTATACTAAATTAGCAGTAAATTAACATTCATTTCTCTGCTAGTACACTAGAGCTGCAGGAAATTACCCAAATTATTCAGGTAGTGACATTCATCACTGGGTGGAATTACTGTAGCTTAAACAAGATTTAGTGCTACTCTGTAGCTAATATTCACAGCTGCAGGAAAAGAGAGGCAGGCTCCCTCATTCACAGCAATTTTGACAGCAGAGGTGCCAAGATAGTGGAAAATGTTCATCTGAGCTGTTGATTATTGAGACAAGAGAACAGGACAGGCCAGGCTTTGCTGAGATCACTGCATGCTTGGGGTGCAAATGGTAAGGTGGCACCTGGCTGGTGGCTGCAAGTGACCGAGTGCTGCTGTAAAATGAAAATATCACCCTAAAAATATCTTTGTGCAGTTGCTGGGGATAATTGATGCTGGTGCAGCATTACTTCAAACCACTCATAAAGCTCCATCTGTAGCTGCAGCTCTATAGACATTTCATAATTATGTTTAATATTGCAATCCCCTATTTCTAGGGAGGATTTGAGGATCTCTGCACATTTGTCTAAGTGATGAGCATTTTATCTTGGGCTTAGGAGCTTTCCTTCCTCCCTGGGGAATAGCTGGCTCAGGAAGCTGCTGGCTGCCTTCAGAGCCCTCCCTAACCCTTTTTCAGGTCAAACACAACTCAACCATAGCAGGCTGAAGAAACCAGACAAGTTTTGATGGTCTAGGAAGGAGGTAGTGAGCATCTCACTGGCACCATGTGCCCATACCCAAGCAGACCTTTCCTGATACATTCATCTCCAAAGCACAGAGTACACCAGATATGCTGGAGCTTGCTGCATTCCCAGGCCAGCTGGCTCCCAACCACTTCTGTATCATGAAGAATGTAAAACGTGCACAGCAGGGCTTTCCTGGGCACCCTGAGGTTTTGGGCAGGCAGCAGAAAATATGTGCAGGCAGGGAAAGTCCCCATGGGGAGGACAAGGATGGCTTATGCCCTAGTGCAAGTCAGCAGAGGGAGGGAAGCAGAGTCCCTGTGAGAGAAGAAAGGTGGCAAAGGGGAAGATGGAGCCTGAGAACAAAGCACTGCTGCTTTCTCATTCACTAAAACTGTGTGTCAAGAACCAAACACCTATAATAATTGAGGAGAAACTCCTCAGGATGCCATTTTACCCTTGACTATTAAGAACAGCCACTCTGTAGAATGCTTATGCCTGAACAGACACAGTTACATAGACAACAGGACATATCCCCCTTTTGATCACAAAGAAGTCCACACACTGTCTGAAGCCTTGTACAGAATGGCAGCAGGGGTCTTCACACTCTATTTTTAAATTTTCCAGCACTCGTGCTAGGGGAATGAGCAGCTGCCCCCTGCAAATAAAGGCCCAATCTAAAGCAGGCATGCTTTTAAGCTCACGGATGGAGATTTCAGATGTCACCACTATTAATTTTCACTCTTCTGGCTGTGTTCCTTGTCTGCTGCTGGCAATCACAGTGGGATCAAGAATGAGTCTCAAAACAGGAGGAAAAGACAGTTGTCTAGTTGTGCTTTTTACATTCTCTCACAAGCAGCCCAAAACAGAGATGATAATGCATATCTTAATTAACTAAGGCCCTCCACAAACTGCCTGGGGCAGGTTTTTATAGATCCTGGCTTCTGGCTGGACAACTGGCAAGTAGACTTTTACTGCCTGGAAACAAAGGCACTGCAAAAAGCCAGTTAAGTTAAATCAATGTTCTATTAATTCATTTTTAAAGTCTCACAGGAACATTGCATTCTTTGTCCAAAAATGTTCCAGAGCTTTAACAGCCACCCTGCTAGCATGGGAAGCAGAACAACAGGATCTTTAGATGTCCATGTGTGCAGGGACACAGCTCTCTTCTGTTTAAAATCCACCAGGTTTCATACATAGCTGGTATTGGCCCACTTTTGTCATCCAGCTTGCCCTTAAGATGAAGAATCACCATACTGCTGTGCTAGGAAGAAGCAAATCTCTCATCTGTGGGGCAGGGGGAGCCCCCCAAGAGTTGCTCTCCCCCTTCCCTATCCTTTATGGCACAGGATCCCCACATTTGTGCCCTAATGCTAAGCAGTGGCAGGAGGAACAAATCCACTGTCACCACTTTTCAGCGCTCCTGAGGGAGAATAGAAGAATCTATTTACTTGCTCCTTTGTGACCTGCAGGGGAGAATGAATTTTGCTCAGTGCTCTCAGGAGGAGCAGCTGCTGCCTCCTCTACCAAAGGGATGAAGTTTGCTCTCCAGGCAATATGGAGAGGATAGCAAGGGAACTGAAGTCTCCTTGATTTTTTTTTTTTTTTAGGGACAGGACTGTTTCTCTCATTAGCCATGGCCTCCTCTGATCCCCTCAGTATCAGCCCTCATAAAACCCTTCCTGCAGGACCGCGTTACAGAGAGCCTTGGCGGAAAACAGCAATTCCAAATGTGACTGTTGAGGGTTACATGGGTTAAAATCTGAGGCTACAGGAAGAAGAGATGAACAGAGAAACCCAAATGTGTTATTTGCTACTAAAGCCGCCCTGTAATGCTGTGAGGAGGAGGAAGGCTGGCAGCTCACAGCACTGGGGGCTGCTGGGGGTGACTGCACCCCGACATGGCCCCATGCACAGCCCCATCCTCAGGAGGAGCAGGAACCAGCTCACCCCAAATTTAGTCTCACTGTTCCCCAGCAGCTCACAGAGCCCTTCTGTGGGACTGGAGGTTCCCAATCCCCATTCTGGAGAGAACTGAGTTTCTGCAGTGACTTCCCTAAGCTCACCCAGGGGCCCTGAGCAGAGCCAAGAACAGACTGCAGGACTCCTGCATGCCAAGTTACCAGCTCTACATTAGGCTAAACTGTCCTACAAGCACAAAGTGCCTCAGAGCACAATTTTTGGGCACAGAGTGGGAGCTGTACAGAGCAGAGCATCTGTGCTGGTGCTGTACCCCAGCCTGCTCTGCCTTTGTCAATCCATCTGTACCGCCCCCTTTTCCCAAAGGGCTCTCCCCAACCAAACAGCAATGTACATTTGAAGGATTTCCATCCTGTGGATATTTCACATATTTTTAACTTTCTACATTTTCAAAAGAAAACCAAAAAAGCAATTAATGTCTTGCAATGGCAAAGAAGGTATGCTGTGGCATTAGAAAACAGGCAGCATGTGATCAACAGAAGCTGTAGAACGGGGCTGTTACAGGGAGGAACTCACAGTGCCAATTTTTTAATGCTGTTTACCAAATCAAACAGGCATTCTGCAGCCCACCTGTTCCTACTGCCTCTGACTTCACGATAGCCATTTTCTGAAGCCAGAGAAATAATTACTGGACCAGTTTATTGATGGCAGCTGGTTTGGAGTGAGAAAGTCCAAAATGTGCAATAATTAAAGACTGTAAGGGATGCAAGCTATTAAGAGGACAAAGAAAGCAAAATCAATCGATTCAGAATGGGCAAATGGACACCTTCCATGGGAAGCCAAAACCTCTTCTCAAAGCTGATGTACTCACAGTCAACTCACAGGGAAGTCCAAAAGGTGAGGTGGGAGGAAACCACAACAATCCAAATTTCTGCAGTTGTTGTTTTATCCAGGAATTATTACCCAGTCCTTGTCACTAACACAGAATTCAAAGTCCTGGAGTCAAGCAATGGCCTGGAGACCAACGTGTGCCAGCTGCTTCAAAAAGCCCTGTAAAATCCCATAAAGGAGAATTGTACACCAGCACGCCTGGGGAACAAGCTGTGTGCAGCAGACAGCCCAAAGTGCAAAGGATGGAGCTGCATCCCACCCAACTGGAGGTGGCATTGCCAATCATACAAACAAAGCCAATCTGCCAGTCTCAATATCCTACCTTGTGGCAATGAGTCCCACAGGCTAATTAAAACTTAGGTTAAGAGTGCCTCCTATCAAAACTGTTCAATGCATTGACTTCAAATTTAATTTTATGTCTCTCTTTCTTATCCAAGAGAGGAAAAAGCCATGGGGTTGGTGTTTTATTTATATCCATCATGGCCTGTCTCTCCGTGGCACTTCCCTTGTATTGTTCTGCCTAAAATAAACAGACTTAACCTTTGCAGTCTCTGCTGCATGCAAATCTTCCCTCTAAAGTATTTTCTATGCTTCTGATTAGGTTTGCTGCCCTTCACTGAACCTCTTCTATTTCCTGCTCTATCATTTTTTAATTAGGGTAACCAAACCAAGCATGCTTCTCAAGGTGAGGCCACATCACCATCTCTAGAACAACACTGTCATATTTTCAGTGTTGTCCTCTATTCAACAAATTAATGTCATGCCATTTTATATTTATGCTTTCCTGATCACTGCTCAGACCTCAGCAGATGTTTTCCATTGAGCTCTTTGAGATATTTTTTTTGTTTTGAGGCTCACCCCATTAGACAATCAACTGTTCCATCCAATTAACAGTAACTTCCTTTTATGAACATTGCATTTTATTATCAGTATTTTGATTAATACAGCTTTAGTAAATGCAAAGGAAATTCTTAGTCACACTTAGATTTTATTAAATTTTGGAGCATCAAATTTCAGCAATTTGCTACTTACTTTTACAGATTATCATAAAATACTGAGTACGGGCTCAAGGGGTGCCTGCCATACAAATGTCTGTATATGTAATTCCTGAAGCTCTCCACAGAGACATGATTTTCAAAGAATGCATGTATCATAACATAAATAAAAACCTAATTTATTTTTAAAGCATTTTAAAATCTCAAACCTTGACTTTCTGTACCTGCACCACAAGTCTACAAAGAGGGAAGTAGTAAAGCCTCTGTCACTTCCCAGGGTGCATTCACATGCACCTCACTAAGCCAAACAAACCCTCCTCCTCTGGCTGCTGTAACACAATTTTCAAGAAAGGTGAACATGACAGTCTTCAAAGGGATTTAAACAAAACAATGTCAGGAAAGGTTTCACCACCCCTTGTACCACACACTTCTATAGCCTGTGTAAAGAAATACCCCTCAGTGAAATTCAGACTACATAAGATTTTTGAATTCAGAATGTCTTTTTATAATGATATATTCATGCTTGCTGCCATCCATCAGAAACTTCTGATAGAGAGGATGCTTTTCTGTCAGAAAAAAAACAAACAAAGAAGCTGAATGACTTTAGAGGGAATCAAGTTTTTGAACAGCTACAGGGGGAAGAAGAGAAGTGAAGGGAATCTTCAGCAGTTTCTCATCTAGATGGACGTCCCTTTCCAAGGATTTCACCACAGAACGGTTTGGGCTGGAAGGCAGCTTAAAGATCACCTACTTCCAAACCCCCTGCCATGGGCAGGGACACCTTACACCTATCCAGTCTGGTCTTGAACACCTCCAGGGATGGAGCATCCAGAGTTCCTCTGAGCAACCTGTGCCAATGCCTCACCACCCTCACAGTAAGAACTTCTCCTTAATGTCTAATGTAAACCTACTCTCCGTTTGAATGCATTTCCTCTTGTCCCATCACTACACATCCTTGTAACAACTCCCCCTCCACTCCCTCACAGACCCTTTGGGTACCCAAAACCTTCTCCAGGCCGAACAACCCCAGCTCTCTCAGCCTGCCTTTGTAGGAGAGGTACAGCCAACAGGAATACTGCCCAGCAGTGGCCTCAAACCAACCTCCAAGGAATTCCACTCCTCACTGGTCTCCACTTGGGTATGAAGTCAGTGACAAAAGGCATGGAAGCAGATAAACAGCCTTCTTCCCACCACAGAAATATTCCCAAATTCTTGGCAACAGCCTCCTGCAGGAAGGCATCTTGCTGTTCACACACCTGGAGAGCTCACCACAAATCACCAGTTAGTGCTGAGGGTGTTGGCAGTGGCTTCTGGGATATTATTAATTACAGGAATTTATTGTAAAAAATATTTTCCCCAGCATATGACATATTAAATTGTCACAAGTAACTTTCTTCTAATGAGAACTTCTGCACATCAGATTAAGAGTCCATAAGCATAGCTGGGTGTTATTTAAAAACGCTGTGTTTCTGATGGGAAGGAAAAATCATCACATTTTCCAAAGATCAGTTTTCTAGAAAGGGAAAATAGCAACTTTCTTTTTAGGACAAAAGCAGTAGTTTCTACCTCAGCTAAAGAATCCCATCTGCTGTGGGCTCTGAGTCATTGGCTTATTAGCAAGATTGTCTGAAAGAAACATAAATCTTATTTGCTCAGAAACAAATTCTGCACATACACAAAAATTACAGTCTGCCACTTCCCTGTAAATTAGGCTCCTTCCCTGTCCTCAGTTCATTTCCATGGACAATGGGTAGCACCTGCTGCCAGTCAGATTCCTGCAGCACTTTCCCTTTATCCAGGAGGCTTTTTTGGCCAGTGCCAGCCCCCAAAGGCTGGTGCTTCCCTCCCCAACAGGGAGCCCATCCACAAACTGTAATTTCTGGCTTATGCTGAAATTCCTTTTTGGCCATATGCACAGACACCCCTTTTTTTTTCTTTTTCCTCTCTCTGCCTCTCTATCTTCTGAACACAACACACTGTCAGAACCCCACACTGGTTTGTGTCTTTTCACGGCTGTCACCACTCAGCAGCTCAGTCCCTGCCTCCCTTTTAATGGCACATTTCTCCCCTGCTTTACACTGAGCCATCTATTACCACTTGGATGATCAGCACAGCACACTTCTGGGGTCAGGTGTGAGACTGTGAGTTTGCTGGGGTTAATTTCAGAGTTGGTTTTTTGCTGGTACTTAGACACACACTCTTAGTAAATCATCAGAGCTAATGGGGGAGGGAGTCTGAGGAGGACGGTGGAGGCACAATTTACAGGCAATGTTTACAGCTCTTTTTTCTTTCCTTCATCCAAGCCTGTCATCTGGGGAGGCAGCACATCCTGATTTCTACCAACACAAGATCAAAGCTTTCCAGGTCTGTCAGAACTCTGAGCCTGTCACTATCCCTATTTACACTTGTTTATTTTTATTATTGTTACCATTAATAGTAATTCATCTTGACAGCTCCTGAGCAGCCACATGGGTAAGGACCTTATCCCACTAAATGCTGTAAAAAATGCAAACCAAAATGACAAGAGCTTACAGCTCTTAGGACAAGCTTGCAACAGAGAAGCTGTTTAAATGCTGGGCTTCATTCAGGTCGAGTTGGTGCAGGCAGAGCCAGGCTGCACAGGCCAGCTCATCCCCGGAGTTTAGGGCCTCACTTTTGTTGCATTGAGACAGAATTAGGCACCCAGATGTCTTTAAAGTTCAGTCCCTGTGCACCTCATTTTCACCAGCAGTGAAATTATTGAACTGTTGTGTCCCTCACAACAATCTGCTCCAGGAACTTAATTGCTCAGCTCATCAGTCACCCCACTCCCCCACAAGCAGCAAAGTGCTCAAGTACCTGAGGAGTCTGAGAGCTTGCTTCATTTTGGCAAAGTAATTCCCAAGGTATGAGATGCCAGGAACACAAAATCATCATGTTCACAGGCGTAGAGTTTCACTTCCGACCACTTCTGTGATAAACAGCACCAAAGGAGATGGGTGCCAAATGCAGTTGGAGTTTTACGGTTGTTCCTTTAGCATCTCTTTGGATTTTGTTTAGTTCACTTCTGCAACAACAGCTGGGAGCAGTATTTCCTTCAAATTACAGAAAGATTTAGTGTTACCTTAATGTGATACAAGTGTAGGCTGAATTATATTTAGGAGGAACTACAATATGTGCTAATGAATAATAAAGACTGTCTACCAGGGCATTAGCCTGTCTCTGGCTGCTGCCTCAGCCAGTTCTCACCTTCTGGATGGTACTAGGAAGTCACAATGGCTCTGCCACTCAACAGCCCCCTCGCAAGGGCCCATACTGGAAACATTCTCCATTTGCTAAGGTTTCAGCTGGAAAGAGGTCGCTACTTCCAAACATAAGAACTGAGCTGGAAAACAGACTCTCCTTTCTGCTAAACACGCCCTGCAGGATTGCAAAGCCAACACCTGTAAACCAGGGCTGTCCAAACCCACCACTTGAAAACTGACAGGCACAGAAAGAGTTTGGGAAGAGGCTCAGCCCAAGTTTCACTCCAAAAACTGTTAGCAAGTCCCAGATGCAGTCCTTATTTTGCCCTTCTCAGTTTGTCCATGTGCAATACAAGCGGGCATTTGGCAGGACACTGATGTCTGAATCACTGCTAGGGACGTGTGGCTGGTGGGAAACAGAAGTTCAGCCTAGTCAACAGTGAACTGACAGCTGCAACCAAGAATAGCACCAATATGGTTCACTGATTATCTGAATTACTTCAGGGTACCTTAGAAAATCCCTGCAATGTATCACAGCCACCAAAGGAACACATTATTTTATGCAAAGAACATTTTTGGAATGATGCAACAAAATACCCACTGATACAAATAGCTGAGAAAATGCAGTGTTAATGCATATTCCTTTCCTTCTGCATTATTTATCCTTCATAAAATACTACATAAGCACACTTGTTCCTGCAGAGAGTCAAAAATAACATATTTGACTTATCTGTTTAAGAAATAGTGACATGTGTCAACCAAAACGTTCCAACAGAGGATTTTTCAGTTTCAACAACTGTCAGAGGGCTCCTCTATTGAAAATAATCAATGCCTTTGACAGATAAAGGGAGGTAATATTATGACTTATTTTGATACAACTTGACAGCTTTTTTTTGGACAGTATTTTTCACTGTCAGTCTATTGGATTTGAATTTTAGCTGGGGCCCATGAGAAATATGCTTTGGTCTTTAGCACTGAATCTCTGCAAATCAAAAGGGCAGTGGGAGTGCAGTAGTTACCTGCTTTTTATTTGCCATTATCTATCAGACTCCAGTTTTAATTATTCATTTTTAATACCCTTCCCAATTTTTATACTCATGAGATGTCATAATAAGGCACATTTAAACTATACTTTGCCGCTCCCTTGGCAAGAAAGGACATTTCACACAGCTAGACTTGGAAATGGAGCTATTTCCTAATGTCACAGTGTTCAGACTGACAGTTCACTTCCATCAAGAGCTCATCTGTTCTGTTCTTATGAGACTGCAGCAACTTAAAAGAAGTTATTAATATTGATTATGAAATAGTCAAACACTTACCTATGCAGGAGATTGTGGGGGTAAGGATCCCTTCATAAAATTCTTTATTCAAAACACATCCTTGAATTAATTTTTTTTTTTTACAAAATTCAGCAGTGGATCCAGATCTGAATTCTTGTAAAACAAAATCAAGGCATTTAAAAGAATCACATAAATCACAAGCCAGTCCTTCACTGCTGCAAAGCTCCACCAAAAAGGTGAGGAGTTCTAGACTTGCTGCTGGCAGACATTGCCCTGAGACAAAGAGAAGGCAGGTGTAGGGTGAAGAGGATAAAAAGAAATTCCTCATTACACTGTATTTTGATAACAGCCTTTTGATAACTACCATTTTGAACAACTTCTCCCACTGAGCAGTCAGGCAGAGTCCACTTATTCTGAACCAAATTGTTTGTTCCTGGCTGCAATTTCCAGGAACATTGTCACCATATTTTGTCTTTGATATGAATATATGACCTTGTGGGTTTACTATCTAAATATTTATTTGGTTCCAAGTCTAAATTCACAGCGTGATGTGTGAGAATTCCCTTTGGTATAACAATGCTCAAAGAGACAAGGCTGTGAGATGACTGAAGGTACAAAGGTGCAGGAAATAAAAGGACTTGTATTCCCAACTCATCATTCCATATACTGCTCAAGACAAGAATTGCATCCTGGCTTTTGATGTATTGTTGTTGTATATGTTGAGAGCTCAGTTATGTTTAAATGTAGTACTTCAGCTCCTTTGCTTAACAACACCTGCTAACTTGCTTGACATCTCAAAGAGTTTCTTAAAATATTCTTAAACCTTTGGCATCCCTTCCTGCCCTGGGCTCCATGAATAAAACATTTATCCAGTCAGCAGCTTTAGCAAAGAGGAACAGCCAAGTTCCATCCATCAACGTCAGCAGCTGAATTACTGAGTGATTTCAGATCCTTTAATAACTCTGCTTCTTTATGACTGTGTTGGTAAACAATCAAACAGTGCTGGCACCTGGCTTTCAGTGAACATTAACTTTTTTTGCATTATCAAATACTACTAATAGAGCTCATTGCTGTTATTGTTATTTCAGTTTTAAAAATGTCTGCAATGCTGTCTACCTTTGTGAGAATGCACTGAGGTTTACTCTTGATTTGTTACGAAGGTCATCAAAAGCTACTCACATTAAACCTGCTGGGACTTTGGAAAAAAAAAAAAAAGCACAAGGATAAATAGAGCCTTTACTTCACATATAATGTGCTTCATTTATCACTGGGATCACCACGTAGTAATACACTGCCCTTTTGTAAGGCTGTTAATAGAAACTAAGCATTTTAGGGTGAAAAACCAATGATATAAAGCTTCTGTTGTTGTAGAAGTCCAAGGAAGCTTGGAGGTCCAAGTACTACAAGGAAATTGCCTGCAGATATTCAAAAAGAAGTTCCTGGTATGAGCCTCTGTGTTAAGGAGGGGGAATGGGGAGAAGAAAAATCAGCCTTCTGAATTGAAAACCTAGCCAGAATGTATATGAGCACATTTAGTTTGAATTAAATGGATATTCAAGATAAAAATCTTTTCCTAGGACTCTACATTGGCAGAACAGGAGGAAGAGATTTTCCACACACTTGGATGCAAGGAACAGTTTAGACTCTAACCAGGATATGTAAATGGAAAGCCCTGGTATTCAATCCTCTAACCTCTCACAAAGGAAAACTATTCTTAGGCATGCAGGAGTAACACACAGAAGTCAAAAGGGTCATCTAAAGAAGGATGAGTGGCCAGGGTAGAGCCCCTGGTCTACCTCTGTTCACCAGGGGTTTGTGCCTGGAATATAAACAGCAAAAACCCACAGACACACTAAAAGGAGAAAAACTTTTGAGTATCTCATCCTGCAAAAAGGATCCTTCTCAGCTCTGGGACACAAAAAATTACCAATATGGAATTTGCAGAGGATGAAAAGTCTGTGGAGTACCAACAAGAGAAGAGCATGAGCCTCTCTAAGCCCACCTAGACTCTTGCTCCTAAGACCTTTGGGTTCAGATGAAGGTGCCAGTGTAGGATAATTCAGAGACAGTTCCAGGGGGTTCCAATGTTTTCTCTCCCCTCTGGGGAGTCCCTCTTGCCAAAAAATAATTCTTGGGCCACGTTTGAGCCAAGCAATGTGTGCAGAAATATGGGAGGGGTTTTCTCACCTCCTAATATGCATTCCCAGCTGCAGAACCAGAGGAAAACATAGGCTGATTGCACCAGAGAAAACATGCTTTTTATAGGTTTCTGCATGCTTAAATGAGCTCTGTGCCACTGAAGTCAAGGGGCACACAGGTAGAGACCAGTAACATTTTCATTTAGAGGCATCTTAGAGCCTCTCCATAGGAAAATAAACAGACTCTTCAGTAGAATTACACCCAATTAAGCCACAGGTAAATAATTAAGCCACAGGCTTCACTATTTAAGCACTTCCCAGTTGCCTGGATAAGTGAAGTGTCACCATTATGGATTAAGTTTCTACACTCTAAGTTTTCTCTGTGGCATCTTAAAAATAAAAAGCAACAGTTAGTTATATCTAACCAAAGACTGTCTCTGTTTCCTTTGTTGAAATGAAGGCAGGTACTGCTCCCGAAGAGCACCAGTTAGCTCATTCTTTGATTCCCAGGAAGGCTGATGGCAACAATTATTAACCATGAGTGTGCTGGCTTGGTAAAACAAAACCCCATGGCAGAGAAGCCCAGCCCCAAACCCTTCTACACAGTTGGCTTGCACAGCCACGCACACAAACTCATGCCTGTGCTGATCATGGCTCACCATGCCCACCCACCCCACCACCTCTTTTTCCCATCTGCTCCGGGATTCCCAGGGCTCACATCCTCCCATGTCCTGCCTGCACTGCAGCTCCCAGCAGACAGGTCCCCCCAAAGCCCTGCACACCCAGGCTGGGTCACCTTTCCTGACTCCTTTGGGAACACTGGCAAAGGACAGGCAGGAGAAGTTCCCATCAAGATCTTCTCCCACTGCACAGAACAGTCCAACAAGGGCAGAGCTGGAGCCAGGTGGACTTTAGAGTGAGACAATGCCTGCCCTGCTGTCACTGGCAGAGGTTTGGGGACAGCATTTCAGGAATGTGCCTCCCTGGTGAGTCAGAGACAGGAGCTCCCCCCTGACTTGCTACAACACAGAGTTGGGATCAGCCTCAACTTTGAGGCCTGGGGGTTTCTTTTCTATATTTCTTTTAAAATTTGCAATTCTTCCTTTGCCCTGTTGAAGGAAAAACATCGGACCCAATGGAGGTCTTTGTGCTGGCTTTGGAGTAAGACCTGTGAATTTCTATTTTCAGTTAAAAAAAAAAAAATCCAAACCCTCATTCCGTTTTATTGCTTGATCCCAGGCTCTATAGCTGTAAATACAAAAAGCACCTCACTCATTTGAAATCCGCAACCTCTCCACCATAAATCAATCTCCAGAGAAATTAGTAACTACATTTCTGGGGGGATTTTTTTGTTTTGTTTGTCAATTTTAAAGATTGTGGATTACATAACCAGACATGTGGGTATCAACAGCAGCTGCAACTGGAATGCCCAAGGCAAAAAATCCTTTGTCTTGAATTTTAAAGAAGTCTGTTCCCTCCCCATATCCCCACTGAAACAAGTTTCACACTTTGCTACTGGAAACATACCCTGAAGACATTTACATCACAGGCTTTGTTATTATAAAGTTATAGCAAAAGACAAAAGGAACAAGGTTTTGTAACCAGAGGGCAAACATCACAACTGCTAATTTGTTAGGGGGTGACATTTCTGATAATGCCATTTTAGTCGAGCTCCATATTGTAACTTCATCATGGTATCATATCACAGCACTTAAAAGGAGAGATACACGTGAGCAGATCTATTACCTAAAACAAACAGAGGTATTATTAGGAAACTTCTTAGAACTGACTTGTATATTGACTTCTGGTCAACATTTCCAGAGAACTTCATTAAATTTATGTCATCAAAAACATAACTTATGGACCTTCTGAACGGGAACTCGTACCAGCAGGAGTAACAATTGTTTTTCCCCATTTTGTGATTTATCATCCATTCTATTACATGCTACACGGACTGTCATTTTTCTTTAAATGTGTTTGATAAAAGACTTCTTGTTCTACTGGGTCAGGTATTATTATTCACCAACATTATGTACTAACCAGCACTGACTCCAGCAGCAGCTGCAGAGCTGGGGCTGAAAATCAGAGTAAGGCTGGGCTTTTCCCCACTACCCATCGTCCATAGAGTGGGAAAGGGTGAAGGGGGAGCAGTCCCCATTGCCACCATGTGCCGAGCAGGACACAGGCACCCTGACAGATTACTGTACCACAGCAGGAGGCTGCAGGGAGAGAAAACAGCTCTGCCTCCCACAGCACAGCCCAGCTGGAAGCGCCTCTGCTCGCCGCCACCCCGCGCAGCTCCATGGCAGTGCCGCTCTCGCACCCCCAGCCCAGCCGGTTTCCAGTTTCGCAGGGATTTGGGAGCACAGGGGTGGCAGCGGCGCTGCCAGGAGCGAGGTTCGAGGCTTGGGAAGTGTCCCGGCCACCCCCAGCGGCCCCGGCCCGCTGAGCCATCGGCACGGGCAGCGCCGGGGCCGGAGCCCCCGGGCCGCCCTGTGCGCAGGGCCTGCTCCCGGCCCGCGGCGCCGCTCCAGGGAGCGCGGCACAGCCGGGAACCCGCTTTGCACGGCTCGCCAGGGCTACTTTAGATGGTCCCTTCTCTGCTCTTCATTATCCAGGCTATTTTTACACTGCTCCCCCCACCCCCTGCCTAATTGCCTGATCCTAGTTTCCTGGTCGTTTTATGCGTAAGATGAATTTCGGGAGCTCGGGCCATTTCCAGAGGTAATTAACACCACCACTCCCCTCATTAGGGAGCGGCCTACTTTCCCTCCAGCACTGCCATCCCCCCGAACGTTTGGAAGGGCTTACTATCCCCTTGTAGCTCTCTGGGTAACATTAACTCCTTGTGCTTTGCAGAACTCTCTCTCTCCCTGTCTGCAGCTGGGAGCTCCTGCCGGAGTTTTGCTGGTTTCCTTCTCAAGTCCTTGCGCTGGGGGAAGCTGCAGCTCCTGCTCCTGGATGGAGAGCTGTGCTGCCCGTCCCACTACAGAGTCCCATTTTGCCACCCTCAGCAGTCAGGATACGCAGCTGACACGGCTCTAGGTGCTGCCCAGACACATCAGAGTGATCCCAGCCCAGAGGGTTTGCAATCAATTCAGAGAAAACAAGGAAAGATCTTAGAAATTCCGGGTTGCGAGGCACAAATACAGGGAGCTTACAGCAAACCTGGCTTTACAGTTGGGTTACAAACCACCCTGTAGCACCCAAGTGCAATTCCTCCTCAAGCTGAACTTCTCTTGCCTTCAGTAGGATATTTCCTCGAGTAAGAGGAGCTGATTTGGCACAGCAGACTGGACTGTTCTACGTTCCCTTCCCACAGTCCAGCACCCTGGTACTGCCCTGTCCTATGAACCCATCACTGAGGAAGCAAAACCAAAAGCTTGTTTGCAGAGCTAACCCATCAAGAGCCCACATAGGAGGCTAAACTTAATTGTCTGTGGCTGTAGCAATATCAGATAAGCCCTGCAGAGGTAAACAAGCAGACTTGAGGGATTAACATTTTCTTTGATATAAACTTTGTAGGATGCTCTGTTGTCAAAAAGTCCACAGAGATTACTTGTGCTGTAGTAGGTGGCACTTCATTTTGCAGAATCTATGACCCAGCAGAAATTACTGTCAACTCCCCGGCCAGCCGAGGGGTATCGATTCCCCCGTTACTACAGCAACCCATTAGTTATTCGATTGTGTCTCGTGTGCAGTGACTAATCTGCCTCAGCAAGGGCTCGGATTTTGACACTTTTTCATTCTAATCTTTAATTAGTTTATTTGATGCGGCCTGCACATTTTATTTTTATACTAAGTAGTTATTGAAAATACAGTCAAACCGAGCAGAGATCAAAGGAGCAAAACCAGTCTGCTGTCAACTCAACTAGTTATGCAAAAAAATAGCAAGGAAAAAAGAGTAGCATGCCGTATCGAATGTGTAAGCCAGTTTCACTCAGCACTCCTGAAGCTGCGCAGAAATTAACCCAGGACACTCCTCCATCCCCAGGCTTCACTTGAAATGAAAGTGCCCCTGATATGTCACCTCCTTTGTATCCCCCATTTCAATGATTACACTAAAAGACTAGAAAGCGTTCACCAGTAACTTTATCAACTTCCTTTGATACCTGGCTCTTGAGATGAATAGAGTTGGAGAGCTATCTTCCCAAAATAGCCAGAGACTGGGCACCCTTTAGTGGCTTCTCCTCTCTTTGATGTCAGCTAGTGAGTGAGGGGTCTGCACAGCTCCCCAAACCTGGACAGAGGAGCAGCATGGTTGGCTAAGACCCACACTCATTCTCACAAACCACTTTAAACATGATGCTGCAAGTTTTGGCCACAAATATAAACAATTTTTACTTTATATCACACTCATGAATAAGCCACTCTTTCACCTGGCAAAAAAAAAAAAAAATCCAGTAGTGGAAACAAAAAAATCTTCACATTAATTCAGCAAGTTATGCATATTCAAAAAAAAAAAAAAACAACCACAAAAATGGAGACAATGCAGTACCAAAGCCAAGGAAAAAAAAATTAATTTATGTTTAACTGAGGTGCCATAATATCAATATTTGACATCTCTCTGGGGCACAAAACACCCACCAGATTCTTGTGCACTTAAATGGACAAACATGTAAAACCAATGCCATTCCATAGGTTTTTTCTCTGCTCCATTTCTACATGTCAGGGTGTCCACAGGTCTCAGCTGCATGTTTGAGCTTACACAAGCAAGATGCACTTAGTATAGGGTTTGAATGAATCCCCTCAGTAAAGGGATGAAAAAAAAGCTGAATTTTTTGCAGTAAGGAGAGGCTTTGCTTTAGCTTAATTTGATAGCAAACTATGGATTTATGCTATGGCTTTTCTCCAGCTTGGTGAATCAAGTGGACAAAAAGGATCCTAAAGAAGAAAGGCTTAGGATAAATATCCGGACATCTAACTGCAGGCATTTCCAGTGCTTGGTACTATCACCAGGCTAGAGGGCAGCAGAAGTTACAATTCAAGCTATGGACTCCGTTTCACCAGTATTCCCTGTCCCCACAGTTTAAACTTCACAACACTGAAGAGATAGGAAGTGAACATTTGGACACTGTCACTCACCAGCCCCAAGTCACTCCATTTAGCACAATCTCCAGTGCTTCAATCAACTTCAAAAGTCTCAAATACAGATGAAATGTGAACAGACTAAAATAGAACAGAATTCAGAATTGGTTTTGTCTATGTGGTGCAGTGTGGGAGTACACATACACATGTGCCAGCAGTTTTCCAAAACCCACCTACTTTGATCCATTAGGAAATTGATCCAGTGTGCTCAAGAGAGTGGCTTGAGTTAACCCAAGTAACCCATTTGTGTTATCGTCCCTCTTGAACAATTCCCTGGATGTAATTCATGGGACTGCAGACCAGTTATTAAATCACAACACTGCTCTCCAGAGAGATCTGACACAGACTGAGCCTTTAACAGAGAGAGTTGAGTGGTCCACCTGTACACAGCCAAGCTGGGCATTCCCTATTACCCGAAAGGAAACCTGTAGGAACACTGGATTGGTAGTAAACTGCAGTAAAAGTGCAGTATTTTATTAAGATAAATTTCACTGAAGATGGACAGAAGCACTAACAAAACACAGAAGGGAGTTTCCTATCACCACTGCTGAAGATGCAGTAAAACATTAAGGTAAAGCAAGATGCATCTGCACCAACAAAATAACACTTAGAAAATTCAAGGCATTGGCAATTAGAAACTGACATTTCATACAATTGGACATGCAATTAGGGAATGTGATCGACCAACTTACACTCTCTGACAAGGTATTTCATATCATCCATCCCTGCTTTGCCATAGGTGAGTGAGACTTTCAGCTCAGCCTTTTTTCCATAAGACTAAAATTCTACTTTGGAGTAAACCAGTGTTATTTGAGGCACAGAGTGAGATCTTAAATCTGTCCCCTGTATGCCGCTAACTCCTGTGTCCTTGGCTGGCCTGGGGAGTAAATACTGTTCTGTCCTCTGAGATTTCCCTTTCAAGAGCTTCCATTTCATCCCAGAGCAGGCCAGAAAAAGCACTCCCCAAAGCCCTTTCCTATACTAAATGTCTTCTTAATTTCTTATAAAGTCAGAGGGAGTTCAGTATATCCCACAAACTCCTGTGGAGGTTGTAGATCCAGTCCCAAAGGCCCAGCCTTGTTAACACTGCAGCTGAACACAAGGCATGTCAGCCATCCCCTTGAAGTCTGTTTTATTTAATTACCACTGTCAACTGTCTAAAAGGCTGTTAGTTTAGAAAGAACTTCAGGAAAGTGAGGTGAAGAAGAGAAGCAGTGCTAGGAGAGGAAGCTTACAAATGATTGTGATGAATAAGAAAGCAGAAGAGACATTGCATCTAAGTAGCTGCTCCTGAGTCTTTATACACCATTACATATGCAGTTACACACAAATAAAGCACATTCATGCTCCTCTCCATATCATATTTCACTCTAGTGTATGAATAATTTGATATGCCTGTAAGCAGAGTCCAGATTCAAGAATATTAAGAAATCACACAGATACACTAATAATGAAACAAAATCCCTAAGCCAGAGAAAAACCAGCTGTGTGTAATTCATTATGTCATAAGACTGCCATGTTGCTCAACAGAAAAGCCTGCTTTTTGCCTGGCCAGGAATCATCCTAAACCTATAGCAAAATATAAATTATGCTTCAGGACATTATATATTTGTTTTGCAAACATAACTTGACTTTAGGCACTTCCAAGAATAAAGGAATATGCAGATGTGCATCCACTGGTAGTGACACGACAAAGCTACTGTTCTGCTGGAGCAGAACACCCCTCAAGCACAAGTTCTGGCAGCATCACCATGTCCATGTACACTACTGATTAGTGTAATCCCTTTACTGCAGGGCAGCTCTGCAGAAGAGCCCCAGAGGAGCATGTGGTTTAACAGCCTGTGTGCTAAGTGAGGGCAAGAGCCAGTGGAGAGGAAAAGGAACAGGGCTGTAGCAGCCAGTTTATCACACTTGAACCAAAGACTTGCTCCTCTCATATACTGCCCTTCCCAGCTGCCATAGCTTGGAGGCATTTTCTCTGCTCAGGGAGAACTGTGCACATGGCACATCCCCCATGGTGGCTGGCTGTGATCCCATCACTGCTGTGTGGAGCATTAAGGTCAATATGCCTGTAACCATAAATACTCAAATACATTTTGCTAATGATCAACCATCGTCACTGAGCAAAGACAAATGTGTTCAGCACACACTCCAAGAGCACCACAGCATTGCTTTTAGAGGAAAATACACTGAAGAACCTGGACTTCTTGTCCCTGGAAATAAGCCATGTCTTCATGGCCTAGTCACCTCTATAAATACAATGAAGTATGGTAAATACATCTGGGATTACATTAGACACTGAGCAATTTGGAAAGATTGGTCGACTGTGGAAATCTAAAATGGTCTCACTAAAGCAGCTTAAGTGGTACTAGCTAAGCAGGTTTGGAGCCCACATTTCAATGCACAATACCATGCTATGGGAACTCACTTTGCAAAACTGCCCGGGCTCAATGTTCATTACTAGACTGCTCGATGATTTACTGTGTCATAAACTGGAACTTCTCCTAGTGCCCTTTGTGTTGATGATGTCATTTGAAGATCACTTCTCTTTATGGTTGCTACATGCAGTAAAAAGATTTACAGTGTTCATATGTCTCCACCAATGGCTCTTATGTCCAACCTTTAAGATCCAAACCCTGTTAGAGGATGGGATTCATCTCACCTAACCAACACCCCAAAGCCAGGCCACCTTTGCTGTAAGGGTTGTTCTTCTGTGGAAAACAAAAAAAAGAAGAGGCATGTCCAGATCATGAGTCTTTCCCCATAGCTCAACCATCCACTTGATGAATCCAAGCCATGATAAAGTCACATACTTGTCTGACAAAGCTATCGATGTTCAGCAGGATAGGGCAGGACAGACTAGAGAGACCTCTGCCCTGTAAGCAAAATTATTTAGAAGGAGAGGAGGTGTATTAAGATGATACATGTCCACCTTATCTGTATGTTTAGAACTGGTTAAATCCACCTTGCATGATATATTAGTGAGATTCTTGCTTCAAGTTTCATTTTCCCTGGAAAGGCTGTGAAACAAGAATAAGTGAAAAGACCCAAACTCAAGGCATTTATAAGGCAAAGTAACATCACAGTTCTCAGGTTTCTGCAGATGCAAGCCCCATAACAAGCAGTGGAGGTGAATTTATCCCAGTGTTCCCCAAATCCACAGGTGCACCACTCCTCCCTCAGTGAGCTTTGGGGTAAAAGTGTCCCAGGAAGGGTTTGCCCATTTGCACCAGTAACAGAGAGCTCATCACAGGCATGATGAAAACCAAGCCACAACAGCCACTGATATCAGCTTCAGTTGCAGGGAATATTTACTCCCTCCATCTCATGGGAGGAACATGCAATTTGAGCACCACAGCAAGTGGAGGTATCCACATTTCTGGGTGCTGGGGTACCCATCTTCCTAAGTCACTTGTGGGACACCAGCAGGAACACCAGTCAGCATCCCATCCCAAATCCAACCTCTGCACTCACAGCAAAAATTAAACCAATTGCACAACATCCCACCTCTTTAAGATCCTGTAGCAAAATTAGTAAAACATGCAGCTACTCTGTCATTTTTATTGTATATAAAAAGAACCCATTACATTTATTTGTTACTTTTTGTTGCTGTCACGAATGCCTAAATAATCCTTCAGTGTTTAGAAACAAGCCACTAGGGACCAATGAGACACATTTATTGTAATTACATGATTCTTCTAATTAATTTTTGTCAGGAAATTTGAAAGTAAAAATCTCCAGCTAAATGGTCCTCCCCCTCCTCGCTTCCCTCCAGCCAACAGACACGTTCCTGAGCCTTGTTTAAAAAGCTCGTTTTCTTTTTGCCTAGTTGAAATAAAGTGGAATTGTAATTGAGAGTGGGCAGAAAGGAGAGAACATTGTCATTAGACCACATTGTTTAAATCAACCCGTAACAAGCATTTCATTTCGTTTGGGTCATTAACTACATTTGAGTGAAAAATGTAGTTTGCCTGGCAAATTGGGTGGTGGCCAAATGCCTCTAACTGGAGACTTGCCTGGGTGAAACCCAGAGACCACAGCACAGGCACACAAATTTTACAGGTAGGAAACTTAACCATAAAAGAAACATGTTTCAAACCAGCATTAAAAAAAAAGCGGACGCTTATCAAAGATATACACAATATTTGATATTTAGTGATCTATGAGGTTGTACAGCCTGAGGCAGTATTCTCATAATTTATTCTATTCTCTCCTGTGACACAGATCACTGAATGTCATAGAGTAATTCAGATGAGATAGCCTGTAATTAGGGATTAATGCTATCAATTGCTGGACTCGCACCACTTGTGACATATGATACCCAGGTGATTTTACTAAAACAGTTTACCATATCCCCGGATAAGCCTCAAACAAATTCATTTCAATAGTCAACCTCCGTTTTCCAAGCCACACCAGGACTTGGCAATAGCTCACTTACTTTCTCTCACACAGCCCACCAGGGAACTGACCTGCCAGATGCTCAGCAGCAGTGTCACTTGCCCCACCTCTTATGTGGTCCACAGCTGAGTGTCCCTGGCAGAATTCCTGTTGCCACACCAGAAGCCTTGCAGCAGACACACCACAACTTCAGTCTGAGTCTCAGCCTCTCCCCCATGACCAAATCCTCCCTGAATGAGTTGCAACTCTTCTATCAGGACTCTATCCACGGGCATTTTCTATCAAGCCTCTGCTACAGCTTTTAAATTATAACACTGGTTACACACAAGACTTGAAGTTCCTCCTTTGTATTCCCAGTGCTGACATACTTAAGACATTTGACTGATTGACCCATTCATTTTCTTCTTGTGACAATTATTCCTCAGCCTCTCCCAGTTCTTGCTCGTGCCAGTGGTTTGATGCTCCACCATCCTCTGCCAATCCTATTTTCAATCCTTCTCAGCAGCAGCAGCAAATCTCTCCTCATTGTCTGTTTCCTGCACGTGTGGTTCCACTGGGACAACACATAACATGGGGACAGTGTCTAACAGTGTCTAACACTGTATTTGGTCCCTGCTACTCCCAATCTCATCTCTTGCTGCATGTCATACTAACTGCAGAGATACTTATTTGAAACACCCCCAAGTTATTCTCTCCTATCCTCCTATTTATGGAAAAGCACTGATTACCCAGAAGTATTTTTATTTAAACCAAAAACCAATTTATATTATATAAGAAAAAAAAGGTCAGGTAGATACTCCATTTATCACTATTACAAAGGGCTGTAACACAGTGATGAAAAGAAAGAGAAATTAATTACAAGTCAGAGGCTGCAATAACTCTCTCTGTAATTGTGACGAAAAATTTAAATTAACATTTCTGTCACCAGGAGAAGTTTGATTAATTTTACAATAGTGGAGATGCTATCACCTTAATATTGGTAGGTAAGGAAATTTTACTATTTGCAATTTAGATGTAGATCATTTCTTTAAGACTCAAAAAGTGCCTGCGAGGCACCTTCACACTTTATTAACAGCTCAATCAGTGCCATGCTAGAAATAATTAGCCAAGAGACCATGTAGTAAATACATCTAGACTAGGAAACCTGCAGAATAAGAAGCACGTTATAAAATCCAGACCCCTACAGGAGGAACAGCCTCTATCCAGCTCTCCAAAGCAACTGCTGCTACCCAGCTGCCTGCTATGGCACTCTGCCTTCAGGGAAACAATAGAAATACCAGGATTTCTGACAGATTTGTTTTGTTTTCTGGTTTTAAGCCTCTGCTTGGCTGCAAAGCCCGAGCGCAGAGGGGATGGATCCAAGCAGTGGTCACGGCCATCACACCCTGCCATGGCAGCCAGCCCCATGCCCTGGGTGCCACACGAGGGGCTGGCTTCCCTCTAGGGCTGGTGGGTGCAAGAGGTGGGAGGGAGAAGAGCTGCTGAGGAAAGCAGCTGCTGGCAGATGGTGAGTGAAATGTTGTAAGAAGGAAACTGAGGCAAGCAGGGATTCCCATGGTGTAGTACCGAGGGCTCTGCAGCAGCCACACGTGAGCACAGCGTGCAGCAGCCAGGCAGGCCTCCTGTTCCCAGCCCACGGACACAGGCCTTTCCTTCTTGGGGTCTGTTCTGTTTTCCTCAGCTTTCAGTCCTCACAAGACCCTGACCAGAGCTGGGGTCTCAGACAGGACTTGGATATGCACAACCACTGGTATCCTAGAACAGCAGCAGGCTTTGATATTAAACACCCCATAGACAGACCCTGGCCAGCCCCTGCTTTCTCAGCAACTTGAGGGTTTCCTGCCCCTTCAGACAGTACAGAGCTCCATGCAGGACAGGACAGGACCCAGGCAGCCTCTCCACTCTTGCTGGGAGAAAAGGCACCCTTTGATCTCAGGCTTGCAGCTTCAGGCTTTGCAGAGAGCAGCATCAGAGCAGGGAAGGGCAGCTCTGCCTTGGGATCCCCTCTGGGACCACTCATGTCAACAGCCCAAATATCCCTGTCTGCACTGTGCCTGTGAGGAGAAAATTCATGTGTTTCTGTGCCCTGAAGACCTTCCCCAGCTGCAGCACACACAGGAGCAGAGGAGGTGACCCAGAGGGAGCAAGGGAGCGCTGCAGCCAGGCTCTGTGAGTGACACCAGTCCCCAGCCTTTGCTACCAGGGCAACCCATGCAAAAGCCCAAGGATACAATGCAAAAAAGTAAGGATCAGACCAAAACCCTGGGAAGCTTTCCCAGTTCTTCTCTGCACTGTTTAGCAAGGGCCATTAATTTGTTCCTTTCATAAACACTGTGAATGACAAAAATCTGAGAAATAAAATGAGCCTAATGAAAATGTTCTGGTTCTAAGGCAATCAATGGCATTTGGCTTACAGAGAAAGGGAAACACAGCTCCCATCTGTACTCTGCTCCCTGTTGTCAACCAGGCTGACTGTTTCCAGCATGGATCAATGAACCATTCTTTAGGGGAAGCAAACCCAGATGAACGGCTCTCTCCTTCAAGATCAAACTGACCCGCCTGGGAAGTTTCAAGAATGTTCTCAAAACTGTGAGTTTAGGGAAAGTTGGAGCACTTGAAGTTTCTCTGCACCTAATGGTGTCGAATAAACTACAGTATTTGCTGCACTCAGATGCTGAGCAGAAAAAAACTAAGATTGTGCTCATGGGGGTTGGATCACCTCCTCTGGAGCACAGAGACAACGCTGCACCATGGGTGCAGGGGCTCCTGAAAGTATTGGGGTGAGCAGGGGAGAAGGAGCTTTCTAATGCTGTCAGCTTGCATGCAATATTAAACATTTGATACAAAATTTTCACTGAACTTTTTTAGATTGAGTGAAGTTAAATGGGGGGAGGAGGAGTAGGAAGGAGAAAAAAAATTGTAAAATGAAGGATAAAAAGCAGGATGGAAGGCAACAGCGGGGCAATACAACCAAAGCAGTGAATTCACCATTCAAAGAACTTCAGGAACTAGGACTTTGCCCTAAAAAGCTGGAGATCCTTACAAGGAATGCTATGAATAAATGTTTATTCCAGCAGTGAAGACATCCCCAAAAACATGCAGGAGCTGGCACTGCCACAGACTGCCCAGACAGCTCCAAAGCATTTGTGCTGGAGAGAGAGAGAGAGGCAACTGCTCTGTCAAGTGCCAGGCCCTTTCCTGAGACACATCAGCACAGCCTCTGACGAATGGTACCTCCAGGATGGCTGTCAGAGGCTGTCACTGGGCATGTTCCAGCAGCCAGTGTAATTCACCATGACAGTAACAGGCATGGGGCAGCACAAGGTCCCCAAACCACACTCATTTAAGTAACTAGAAAGCCAAGGAAAGCACAGGCTGGCCAAGGAGGTGAACTGCAGCAGGCACATAACAAATGTTTATTGCACATGGCTAAGGTAAGGCCACGTTCCTTCCTCCTCTTGAACTGACACAAAATTTAATGGGAGATCTTTATAAGGACAGGCTATGGAAAGAGGCACTAAAGGCTGTTTCCAATGACATTTAGAAGTAGGCAACAATAAAAAGAGGAAATTATAAAATACAGATACCAGACTGGCTGCAAAACTTAAAGGTGGAATTTCTGCATGTTCTGAACATTGTTGCAAGCCAGGGAAGAAACAGCTGCCCTCTGAAAAACACCTGGAAAAGCAAGATATGGAAAGCAGAGTGAGTGTAAGAGGACAATTCCACTGAAGCTGTGTTTACTGCAGTCTGAGCTGCAGATGTCAATAGAACTAGACCATCCCAAAAAGGCCAGCTCTGGGAACAAAAACCACAGCACAGTCCTACCAACTCCAGCCACCAAAAGCATTTACCCTGATGGGGTCAGTATCATCAGGCAACTAAAACCAGCTTTCCTCAAATTGTTTCAGTAGCTTCATGGCTGAGCTGTGTCTTGGGACAAGGCACTGCCAAATCCTTCAGGGAGAAGGATTTTCTGGCTGGTCAGTGATAATCCTGTTGTCAAGACAATTTAGTAGGCCCTTTCCTTTACACTGCTTTGATAACACACAGCAGAAGTGGACAGGCCCTGGTGACAACACCCCCTCCCCACCTCTGCTCCTGTAGATGCCTTTTGCCAGTAGCTGGCACTGCCAGAGTGTAACAGAAACATGAACTAACAGTCTTCCAGTAAGTATTTGACAGATTAAACATTGCCTTGAGCTTTATTTCTTCAGCAGAGTTATGAAAAACTAACTTCCACTGGAATTAGCATTTAGTGGTGGTTTGCAGAGTGACTGCCTGAGGCTCTGCTTTGGAGCACATCTGCATCTGGCAAGGGATCCCTCTGACCCATCAGATCTGCCTCCTGCTCTCATGGCACTGCAAAATGAGGAGCTGAGATCTGGTGCTCCAGCTGCCCTGCAGGGATGACCATCATGAGAGCCGAGCACAGTTTGTGTGATACAGAGGCTGGTTCTGACATTCTGGAATTAAACATTATAGCACAACTGGAGTTTGTCCCAGAGGTCTGATGTAGTCATCCCCAAGGAGGGAGGCTAACAGGGGGCAAGATGCTGTACATCTACCCACATAGCAATTGAAGGAAGAAAAAAGTAAGAGAAATCATATGATTCTTTATTTAAGAGCTAAAGACACATTTAGAATTTATGAATCACCCAAAAGAGCTACAAAATTGTGTGACCTGGCAAGATATGAGGCTTTCCAAGAAACTTACTATCTCTGGACAAACAGATGTCATAAAGTATACCCAGCTTCTCTGTTGCATGTTTTCTTCATCCTCATATCCAACAAGAAGTAGTTTCTCAGCTTAGGCAGCACCCACAGAGAATCAATTGAACCTGCTTATTGAGAAAATACTTTCAAACAACTGATTCCTTATCATAAAGGATGCACTTGGGAACTACACACCATCTGTGAATTAGAGGCAAAAGCTCTCTAAAATTTCATGTCTTTGAATGGTAAAGCCTTTAAGAGGGAAGGGGAAAAAAAGGAAAAAAGAAGGAAATCCGGGTCCAATAACACTGCTGGTAGCAGTTTACCTTTGACTACAGAGAGGGGAAAAAAAAGAAAATCATTAAATGTATCTCTCACAGAATCCATTTTACAAGCTAATGTCACTTTGCTTTGCTTTCAATCAGAGATTAAGGTTAATCTCCAGAACTACTGGCGCACATGCAGACACGGTGAAAAAATGCAAATAATTCCACCAAGGAGGCACAGAGAAGAAAGCTCTTTCTTCACCAGAAATCTATTATACTACATTAAAATGCACCATCTGATTTACAGCCCCGTTTGGGTACTGCAGTACAGCTGGGAACAGGCAGAAGCTCTGAATACAGCTCCAAGAAAGCAAACTACAAATGAGTGCACGGGCAGCTGTGTCCAGTGGGGGCAGGGGGCAAACACGGGCACATGCTTTAAGTGCTGGTTGATTACTGACCTAAACACACCTCATTTTCTGCCCATTGTAAGACCTCTGCAACAAGCCTGAATGAATGCAGAAGGGTCCATTTATGAAGTTACAGCCCTCATGGTGCCCTATAGCACAAACAAGCAGTGACCATTTCCCAAGCCCTCCATGGAGTCGTTTGATTCCCTAGGGATGAACAGGAAACCGCAGCAAGAGAATAAATGATGCACACAAAAATATCACCTCCCAAGATTGCTGCGTGCAGCTCCCCTGCACTGAAGGCAGCTGTCTGACCCCAGACTAGCAGGAACTAGGCAGCCACCAGGATTGCATCAGTGTGTTCTTTATGAAAGAGAGTGGCAGCTTTATTCCTGGACTGGAGTCCACGGCACCATCCTTAACAAAAGCTACCCAAGGTGCAAGGTACTGCTGGGGGGGTGGGGAAAGGAAATTTAAAGTTTTAATTATTCCAATTACAAAATTGTCCATAAGTCATGTAACACAGACTGTACAGTCCCTTCAAATGCAAGAGGTATTGGTCCTAAAAAGGAATGGACTTGAAAGGGATGTGAAACAGGTCGAATGCACACGGTGAAGAACACACTAAGCTACTTCCATCCCTCAATGCCAAGCTTTTCTGTCCTGCCCCTCAACAGGGTTTCAGAGACCATCCTCAAAAACATTCCCCAGCTGATCTGGCTTCAGCTTGCTCTAAACTATCCCATCACTGGAGTCTGATGCTGCTGCCTATACCATTCCAAAGCTTTTTTCCTCCCTTTTCTTTGCTTGGTTTTGTCTGTGCTTAATCAGAGTGTGACTTTACTGGCCACAATTGACCTGGCATTTCACTGACATGTTGGTCTATTTACAATTATATTGCTGGCAGAACCATACTTTCCTTTTAACTTGAATTTGTCCCTTGCAGACCCATTAACAGCCACAGGGAAACTGGCAAATAATTGTTTTTTTACTGTGGAGTAATTCCCTATATCCCAAATTTTCTTTAAAGCTGGCTGTACCACTGCAGCACATCCACCTGAGTAGGAGCGCACACAAAGTGGAGCAAACCCCATTTGGGACTGGATGAAAAAGACAATCTGGAAATGTGTCAGCAAGGAAAGCCTGAGGACACTATTTTGTAAAATGTGTCTGAAAGCTGTGGAAGGTCTGTCTTGTAGTCAAGACCTCATCATTAAAATTCAATCAAGAAAGGCAGTATAACCTTCTAAGTTAAAACACTAAATAAAAGGAGATCAAGATAAATAGCAGATATCATCTGAGCCAGTCATAAGAACGGATGTGCATCAATCTCCAAAAAAGTCACTCAAGATTGATAACAGCAAAAGACAACATCTTGATAATCAGTTTTACAGTGATGGATTGAGGGAAAGTTTAATGAGTCAACTACCAGGCTGGAATTTCATTAGAGACTTTACCAGAGCTAGAAAAACCTGTAAAAACATAAGAAAAATCTGCCTTGTAAAATACAATAGTGAATACATTTCTGTCCACACGGTGAATTATCACATACATTTGTGTCAGGAGGAGTTTGACTGGAATCTACTGCAGAAAATCCACTGCCTACTGCTCTGTAATTTAGCAGTTGTGAGAGCTGATCTAACATAATGTAATTGTATTTTAATGTCTTCTATGAGACAAAGACTCATTAGTCATCCCCTAAAGAGAAGCACAAGCTGAAGTCACATGTCATTATACCGGGTTGTTGGGTGTGTGGTGCTCACCACTCTCTTCACACTAAACTTCTAGTCAGGCTCTGCAGGCAAATGCAGCCTGATGGAAGGACGCTTAAGGATGTGAAGCTGGATTTTAGCTTCAAACTAAAATAAAACGTGTTTAATCTTCCACATTAACAGGTATTGTGGTTTATCACCAGCCAGGAGCTCAGCCCCACACAGCTGCTCACTCTCTCCTCCTTAGTGGGACAGGGAGAGAATCAGAAGGGTGAAAAAATATTCTTGTGTTGAAATAAAGAACAGTTTAATGGGTCAAACCAAAGCTTCACAAGAGCAAAGCAAAACAAGGCATTCATTACCCACTTCCTGTGGTCAGGCAGGTAAATCCATGCCCAGGAAAGCAGGGCAGAAATTTGAAATGGTGATTAGGGAGGACAAACACCATTGCTCTGAACCTCACCCCCCTACTTTTTCTTCCCCCAGCTCTACATGCTGAGCATGATGCCTTGTGGGCTGGGACATCCCTTGGGTCAGTAGGGATCAGCTGCTCCAGCTGTGTCCCCTCCCAGCTCCTTGTGCACCCCAAGCCTTCTCACTGGGGGGGTGGGGAGAGGAGCAGCAAAGGCCTTGACTCAGTGCTCTGTAAGCACTGCCCAACAAACACCCCCAAATTATCAACACTCTTCCCAGCACAAATCTAAGACCCAATTCCATACTAGCTACTAGGAGGAATACTGACTAATCCAACCCAATTCAGCACAGTAGGGCTGGTAAAAAAACATGCCATGTTTCTTGGGTCAAATCCTCATTTTATTTAAAGCAGCTCACCCTGGATACAGTTGATCTCTAGATGACTTCACAGCCAAGGGCTGTGCTAACATTGCATCAGTAGAGAAGCACCCATGTTTGTCAAAACAACACTCTCCTCTTGACACAATACACTGGTTGCACTCCTCCTCTGGAGGCTTTGCCCCTCCATTTGTTAATCCAGCTGGCCATTTGCCATGCTTGTCTGTGGGGTATAAATCCAAATACGTGTCACACGTGCTGCTTCAGGAGCTACAAGGCCAACATGGAGCTCACAAACCTGGGAGAGTGCTGCAACACAACAAGAGGTTCCCAATTTGATTGTTTAAAGTAAAACTCTAAGTTTTTAAACTTTTAGTTTGAGAAAAGATAGGTTTTTTCCCTGTTGTTGATCCAAATGCCATAAGCAATGTGAATGCTAATATCACAGACACACAGTGATTATCAAACTCTCTAGGTGCTGCATTAAATATGTTGCCAACAGCATGTTTCTCACTGGAAGGCAACTCACTTCATAAGATTTTCTTCTTTTATGGCTGAAAGATTTTTCCTTATTACATTAAAAGTGTATAATAATGATCCACCAATGCGAGCATCATGAACAAGAGCATAACCCTGTACACAAGCTATCTGTGCAAATTAATGACATAGGCAAAAACACCAGGAGAAAAGTTCAACTATCAAAATAGCTATATAGCCCCTGAGACTACCTAGCAGTGATAAAATAGCTTATTATCCCTTTTGTAGGATAGCTATTTGTGAAAAATTTACATTTTTTGTGCCCTAGAAATGAATTATTAATAACAACAAGCACATCCTTGCCAGCGAAGTCCTGCCTGTGTAATCCATGTGGAGACAAAACACCACGAGGTGCTGCAGCCTGGTGCAACGCTGACTGCAAGAGGACAGAGCTTGGAGCTGAAGCCACACCTGTGCTTCACCAGAACAGGCATCCCAGATGTTTCAGTTTTAGTCCAAGCTTCTACCCCAGTGACTGCTGGGCTGAAGCTCAAGAGGCAGGGAAAGACCAAGCCCAGCATGGCCAGGCAGGTAACGTGGTGTGGGCACCCTGGCAGGTGGCTGGAGTGGCTCCTCATTCCTAAGACAAAGAGATCTCACTGCCACAAAATTCAACTCCTTCCTCTGATGCCTAAAAGTTTTAATTTTTATATTTTTCAGATGTTGTACTGCATTAGCGTATAACTCTGAACTCCATATAAAATGTTAGCAAGCTCTCTCCACATTTTGGCCAGACAAAACAATCCTTCTGGGCCTGAGAACCAAGGACACCCTCAGCCTCAGGCCCTGAACAGTATAAACAAAAGTGAATCAGGAGGGAGCAAACTGGGGGAATATGACTTCCTTACCTGAAGCTGTAATTGGAGAATTAACCCCTGATATGCAAATAGACCAAACTTATACGTGAAAAACTCATGACCACTGTCCATCTTGAGTGCAGCCTCTGCAAGGCTTTGCACTGCCCAAGGTGTATCTATTGAAGGCCTTTAATAAAGATCCACTTTTTTCTCTTCACTCTCTCTGGCCTCTGTTCTAGGTGGCCTCTCCAGGCGTCACCTCCAGGGACATTGGCCACACCATGGTGCCCAGTTTGCTAGGAGGACCAGGTCCTTCTCCCAAACTGAGTATAGTCAGAACCTAATGCAAGCAAACCTGTACTGCTTTCTCCAGAAGCCAGAGCAGTGGCCATTTCTGCCGTTTCCATTTCAAAAAAGTAATATTCTGGCATGAGGAGAGAGCTCTGTGTCCCTTGCAGGGTTCCCACTGCCACCAGATCTGCCCCAGGAAGGGGCAGAGGGTGAGTCCCAGGAAAAGCCTGTCAGAGCATCGCTGTGACACTCACCAGCAAGAACAGGGCAGAAAATCTTCTTTTAAACTGTGAGAAAATGAACATATTTAACAGATGTTGAAGTGAATCCCTCTCTAGAAACCAAGCTGGCAGACGTTTGGGTCTTCCTAAGTGGATAATTGATCACAACGCTATGCCAGTGATGTTACAGCAATGAAACAAAGAGGGAACTGGGAATTAAGGATCTCAAATAAGCCTGTCAAAAACATGTAATAATACTGTCAGATCAATTTGCTGTCAAATACAGGTATGATGTGATAAAACCACAGAGTTTTTAGGATATTATATTATTGAAGCAGTAATTTAAGAACACCTTCTAGGTAATAAATTACAATAAGTCAAAATTTAAAACTTGAAAGCATGCACCAGAAGACACACGGTGTATGATATGAGAAAGACAAGTAAATTTAAGCCATATTGCCAAGCTGGAATAAAGCAAATTCAATTGCTTTAGAAAGATAATGATCAAAACCTATTTTTGTATTAAATCAATAAATCTTGCAAAGTTATAAAGAAAAACCTGATAAATGCTTCTGCCCTTCACCCTCCTGTGTGGCTTAGTGCAGCATAAGCAAAGGTGATAAAAGAGTTCAAGAGAACGTCCTCAGAAAACACAGTGGTCTGTCATAAATACTGCACAAACACAATGGGTGGCATTAACAAAGAAGTTTTACATAAGAAAAGTCCAACTTCTCTGACCAGCATCACTTCATCAAAAAGAAAAATATTTAAGGGAAAAAACTTGGCTTTCATTTAAAAATTACTTATTTATAATTTAAAAATAAATGGGGGAAGGGGAATATTCATGAAAAGAACGTTAATGTCTTCAAATTTCCCAAAAAGTGAGTGTATCTACGGCTCATAGTCCATAATTCACCTCTTTCTGTCCTCTAGCACAACAAAAGGGCAAGAAGAAAAAGCTGAAGTCACAGGACCAGATGGGAAAGTGCCATCAGGATGAGCACAAAAACACGTGGTGCTTAAACAGCTTCAATAGGATGGAACCAACCAGCAGGACAACATCATGTCTGATGCTGCCTTAGGGCCTGTCACAGTTCAACCCCAGCCACTCACTCCTCAGCCTCCTCACAGGTGGGGTGAGGAGCAGCAGAGGCCTTGGCTCAGTGTAGGGTCTGCCCAGTAATAAAAACATCCCTGAGTTACCAGAACTGCTTCCAGCACTGATCCAAAGCACAAACCCACACCAGCTACTATGAAGACAGTTCATTCCACTCCAGGCCAAACCAGCACAGTGAAAATGAAAGGAAAACAGTGATCAATTATTGGATTGGCAGCCAGGAGAGGTCAGGGAAGAAAACAAATGAAATCATATCCAGATCAGTGAAAAGAAAAAAGTTCTGGCAGCCTTCAGCAAAGACCTTACAGCAAGAGATGTTTCCTAAAACCTTATGAGCACATATTATACCCTGTGCTCATAAGTTATGAGGGTACTGCTCATATGTTTTCCAAGTCAATCCATTTTGAAATTGGAGTAAATTTTAGATTCCAGAATTTAAAAAGAAGTTACACACATGTATCCTCTCCTATTTCTTACTGCATTTAGTATCACACAGCATCTCTGCAACAGCCATTAGAGTTATGTGGAGAAAAAGAGCATAAAGGAGAGTATTTAATGTATTTTTAATGCCTTTCAACACACTTCAGCACCTGGATTCCAGGATCCAGCAGGATATGGCCAGACAGCACTCTCTTCTGAAAAGGGATCATTTATTGCTTTACTCAAGGGAACATTCTTCCAGCACAGCAGGAGCACATGAGCTGGAGCCTGGCAGCTAATGCTCCACTGCCCAGGGATCAGAATCAGCAAAATGTTTCCTCTTTTATATTTTACATAGGCTTTCTTGCACAGAATATTGTATTTCTCTGCCTTTGATGAACCTCTTTTCCCAGCAATCATTTGCCTCAGGTTTTCCCTTTAGAATTTGGGTCATAAGAAGCTTTGCTGACTTAACTTTCTGGTGCAGTATATTTCCCTCTGAGAAGCAGAGCCTAAGAGCCAGGTCAGTATTATGGCAGAGCTCCTCTTTCTGCTCCGAGCTGGAACTGTTCCACAAAGATGTGTGGATACCCAATTTCTGTCAGGGCTTGCACTTAAAATGCACTGTCAGTTCTCATTTCTCACATTACCCTCTCAAATGGGCAGAAAAGGACAACTAACCTGGCAATCAGCTTGCAAAAAGAGAAGGTCAGGCTAGACTATCTCACATGAAGAGCTGTTGGCTGCCATGAGGAGGCCATAATAGCTGCAGCCTGCAGAGCAGCACGTTCCATGAGCTCACTGGAGGAGCTCACAGCTGGGCAGGCCATCCCAGGGGATGCAGCATGGAAAGAACATCAATGAAGTCATCCTCCATCAGATCCAGCCCCAGTGTGGTTCTGCTTTGCTGACTTAAGTGATGCAAACACTTCACCCAGGAGAAGGATTTCAGCTATTTTTCCTAAAACTACACCAAAGAGCAGAACAACCATGCAGAGATACCTGCCTGGCAGGCACCAAGCCACCTGTCCTTGAACCTACTCACAGGACACTCCCACAGGGAAGGGCCTCAGGGAAGTGCACACAATGGCACTGAACAGCACCAAGCACCAGGCAAAAACCACACCACAGTACAGGGACGCTCAAGCCATGTAAAAACTCCACCTCATCTATGAAAGACATAGACATGACAGTCCTCCCTTGGCTTGGAGCACCCCCTCCAATGAATGAGGCACCCCTTTAAAAGAGGCTGAGCTTCAACAAAGCCCCTAAGAAATGCTAGTACTCAGCAACTTGGCAAGAGCAAGGACTAAATTGGAATAACCCCTTCCTTGTTCCTGGCTGGAAAGCAGGATACAAAAACAATGTCTGCTTTGCCCAGCACTGACCCCAGGGTTGGTCAGTGCCCTGTGCAGCACCACACAGCGCTTGGTGCAAGCTGAAGTGAGCTGAGCATTGTCACAAACTGCAGCACACATTCAAAGCTGGCACCTGTATCCCTTTCCCCACCCAGAAGATGAATCGATACTGAACCAATTCCTTCTACTGCTGCAACAAAATAAAGGTGAAAAGCCAGGAGCAATGGAAACCACGGTGCTTTCACTGATTGTGGTGTTTCCAGTTAAGGAGGTTTTGCCTGTGGCCATTGCCCCTGAAGCTGGTGCCAGGCAGGGGAAGCCCCTTTATTTTCCAAACTACCGTTAACATTGGCTCCTTCATGATCAATGGCTTTGAGGTCTTGGCAGCAAAAAGATGCCACCACTAAGATGTCTGCAGTTTCCCCCTCAATATCTCAACTGCATGTCTCAGGAGCTGGGAAAGATTCTTTTTCCTGCCACAGGAATCATGACTGGGTCCTGAATGCACCAGGAGGAAGGTGAGTTATACACTGGATTTGAGGTACACAGAAAGGGAAGAAGGAAAATATTTCAGTCAAACCTTCCTTAATTAGAAGGGAATGTGCTGGTTTCAGTGCAGGTAGGAACAGACTTGGAGTTGAGACAGGGCTGATGTTTCATTCATTCATTGCCTGTAGGAATTGAGAAAACAGCCAGTGTCCAGCCCCAGAGGCACCCACCTGGTGCAAGAAACTGCCCCCGTTGGCGGGGCACTGGCTCTGGGGGAAGGAACCTGCTCACAGAGATATTAACATGCTGAATACTCCTCAGCTAAATGGCCTCGTTCAGCCCAGAATGAAGAAGCAGTTTCACAGAATTTAATGACTGATTAATATTCATTTAATAATTCTTGCCTAAAACTGCAGCAAATGATTTTAAATTATGCCATTTGGGAGACAGCAGACTCAATTCAGCAGGATCGCTGGGCTCAGACTGTTGAAGTCACTCCCTGGATTATTTGGTTCTTCCTTCCCTTGCCAATGACTGTCATGTGTCTACCTTGCCTTTCTTTTTCTGCTTATTTCTGCCTTTTAATCTGTTTTCCTTGTTTTCTTTTTTTTTTTTTTTTCCCCCACGATTCTTTTAAAATGCATGCAGGTCTAACAGGACACACAGAGTAATGGCTACCAGAGTGAGGCAAGGGGGGAGCCCTACTGTTCTCACAAACCTTTGGAGACACCAGGCTGCTGCAGACCAAGAGGACAGGCCATGCTTGATCTGCTGCCAGCAGACTCCAAAGGGAGCAATAGGAGGAGCATGCAGGGTAGAAAGCAGATCTGAGCTAGCAACCAGAGCAGCCTGGATCTGCTCCTGCTCTGCTGAAAGACTGGGAATTTAAAGGTGCTTTTTAAAAAACAGAACAAAGTTAAAGTCTGATGGGTCCCTGGCACCCGCCACTCAGCAGTCATAGCACCAAAACCTGCACCCACCAGCCCATAAGAAAGTCCAGGGAAAAACAGCCAAGGGAGGACCACAAAACTCACATTATATTAGCTTGTTCTTGGGGAGCTGGGTCAGTGCATTGTGCCAGGCAGGAAAGTCAGGCTCTTCACAACGAGCCCATAAAGCAGCACCCTCCAGCATCACCTACATCATCCAAAGCTCACACCGAGCACCAGCCCCAGCACAGGCACATGGAGGCAGTGTCCAAGGAGTATCTCTGGAGGGAAAGGATCCACAGCACTACAACTGGAGCCAAGGCACAGCAACATGAATGTTTGTAGTGGGAGATGCCCCAAACCCAACCTCACCCTCCCATCCAAGCAAAGCCCCAACAAGAGCCCAGGCACTGAGCAGCCTGTGCTGTTCCCACCTCTGCATCCAAGTGGAGAAAAGCCATCAAAATACAAAAGTAGTGGTGCCCCTCAAATCCCAGAGAACTTAATTCCCTCTCCTACTCTATCCACAAACCCCTCCAGTGCAGATAGTATCACCTTTTCCTTGCTGTACTATGTCCTTGCAGTGTGTCCCCTTTTTTCCAGAGCCAATCTCCCTCGCCATTCCTGGAGCCTGGCACTTGCCTTGCTGGCACCTTCACCTTCTTTGAAGTTCCTGCATCTAGACAACTACAATTCTTCCCTTTTCAGTTTTCATTGATTTTTGAGGCACTCATTTCTGAGATGTATGGTATCATTGGATTATACCATTTAGCAATTTATTTGTGTCTCTCTTTATGTTCTGGATTGATTCTTTTTTCCGCCGAGTCTCAAAAAAGATGCTGCCACTGTTGTTATTTGGCTATCACAACAGCTCACGTAGCCCTGGACTATTAGGCATTGCTACTCCAAGAAATTTTGGGCTGAGGTAATTTGGAGATTAAATCAAGTTTTATCGCTGAATGAGGTTAGTGGATATTAATGGGAAGGCAGGAGTTTGCACTGAATCATTAATGCGGATAAATGGAGAGCGCTTGTTTAATACTTTCTACAGCAAGTGCTAATAATGCCTTGAAATGGTGGGGAAATATTGCAAGTTGTATTTGAACACAGAGAAGGAGGCCTAATTTGACCTGTTCTGGTACATTAGCTGTGACCATACACTGGGACCCTCTGTTAGCCTCAGTCTCTCTCTGTGCTGCTCTGCTCCATTTCAGTGTTCACATCCTCACTTTGAGCAATGTTTCTGAACAAAAGAAATACAGTTGGGGCTGGGACAATATCTATTTGAGGGAAATTACTGCAAACAAACATTTCCGTGAACCTGAAATTTAAAATCATTTTTTAAACAAATAAAATTAACTTACAAAGAAATAACAGTAGGAGCCACGTGTGACTCCCAGAACCTGCTCATCAATTAAATGCAAAATGCTTCCCACACAGGCTCATGTGTACACTGATTAAGTTGTTCAGAAGTGCTCAGAACTACGGTGACCTTTGTAAGGTGAGCATGAAGCAGCTGTCTGGGACATATGGCCTGGCCTGTGAGTCTAACATCCAGCACTTTCAGAAGCCTCTCTGTGAAAGAATGCATGGGAATAATGGACTTAGAGAGATGGACAAAGCTAGAGCACACTTTTACAGACCAGAGCAATGCAGAACACAGAGCATTCACACATTTTGTGTGCAGGAAGAAATTCAGTGGCAGTGGAATGATTTGCACTGCAGCTCTGGTGCTGTCAGAGTTTGCTAAAGGAGTCCTGCAACAGCAAGCGCTTTCAGCACCAAGCAATCAGCAGGGCAATTATTCCCTGGTAATTCACACTAAGCAAGCAAAGTGAAGGTACATTATCAGAAGCAGACACACAGGTCTGAAGTCACCCACTCTGGTAAGGAACATGCAGTCTTTGTACACAGAAGACAGGCTGCAAGATGAGGGGATTATAGAGGAACACTGAAGTGTTCTCATGCTTGTAAAAGTAACACGGTGTATTCTCTGTTTTCCGGGCAAAAGCAACTGCTCAAAGCTTGCATTGACTCCCTGTTACAGTAAGAATGAAGCTCAGCAGTACTCTCCAGCTGAAGAGACAGACCACAGCCAGTTATAAAACAGCATCTGCTCGGCTGCTCTCCCACATATAAAAAGCAAGCCCTGGAAAAAGCAAACTAGGAGAAAAGACTCCAAGAAAAAGGAAGCCCTGCAGGGGGAGAGTTAAAAAAGGACTAGCAAGTCAAAGAGGTGCTGTTTGAATAGGGATGACCCATGCTGTTAGAAGAGCTTAGGTCCCCTTTTAAGCAACTAAATGAAACGAATAATACTCTGAATAGGGCCCCTCCTGACCCAGCAGGAGCTGAAGACAGGGCTGTTTGTCACAATAAAATGTTTGCCATAGGTGAGTGGGGTGTGGTCTGCCCTTCCCCAAACACAGCTGATAATTAGATAATAAAATGCCTCTCAGCATCACAGACCATGTGATTCCTTGTTGTCAAACTGGTCACAGAATTGCTGGTCAGTGCAGGTCCCTTTGGGATTGTCCCAAGTGCTCCACTTCCTCCATGTCCTCAGCACTGCCTTTTCTAGGCTGTTCCAATGAGCTGCAATGACACAAGTGTTTAAGGGTTTCTGAAATTCTCCAGTGCCTGCAATGTCTTGGCAGGACACAAGAAGCCTCGGATACCTCCTGAGCACAGCTGGTGCTCTGCTCCAGCAGGCAAGGCAGGTGGATGCTGCACTCCTTTTCCAGGCACAGCTTTTTCAACCAGTCTCCTGAGTGCACCAGCACTGCTTTGCAATATTTAGCATTCATTAGCCTAAGTGGGCGTCAGTAAAGCAGTTAGTGTGAAGCTGATACAGTGGAAGTTTGGAGGATGCTCTTAAGGACAGGCAGTTTGTCTGTCACAATTACAATTCAGGAGAGTTTTCATCTACCAAAAAAAGACATTGGTGAGCAGGCTTTCAGAGATACATAGGCTGATGCTGGCTTTTGATTTTTTCCTTTAGGGAATTCAGCTAATATATTATTAAGTAGCTCCCACATTTTGAATTATATTCCTTTGCAAACTTCTCTGACTGCAGGTTTGATTTTGTACTGGAGCTCTACCTGGCCTGTGCAAATTGAACACACTTGAGAGCACTCAGGAGTGTAGAGCAGAGAGCTAAAACTGTGAGGCACCAGCGTGGCATCCTTTTCCAGACAAGGAAGGGGACAAGCTCAGAGCAAGTCTGGCCTGCTCCATGCTCCCAACTGGTGTAGAAAACAATGAGGCTGTTCCAGGGAGACAAATAGGGAAGGAATATGTGCAAGCTACTTAATGTATATTATGGCTGTTCAATCAGCTTTGACTGAATAGCTGCAGTGGGACTGGCAAGGGATGTGATGGAAGTCCCTGACTCCCTGCAGGGAAGGAGTGATCCCAGATGTGCTGAGGACTGTGCAGTGAAAGGTCCTGGCTGTGAGCACCCTACAGCTGCATCCACCCAAAGCCTGCTAGGAGAGCTGCTTCCCCTGCAAATCCTTCAATAATTAGAAAATTCAAATTGAGTTTCTCCAAAACTTTCTCAGGAGTAAGGGGTTTAACCCAGTTGCAACTCACAGATCAAGCCATGCAGCTGAAAATTTACCACTTCATTGGCTTTTCAAAGTAATAAGCTCCTGATATCATCATATTTTGCTGAATGCATTTCACAGAGTGAATTTTGAAATGCAAAGTAAAAGCCCTGCTGCCAGTGTGCCATCACCAGCCTTGTCTAAGCTGACCCAAGTAATTCCCTCTCTAATTCTGATGGAGCAGAGCACTGCAGCCATTTGAGAGGAAAGCATCTGTTTCAGGAAGGAATGACTAAGTTAAACAAAATTAAATTGTTCCTGTGACCTCAGTTGTTCTTTGCAGCCCCAAGTGCAATTGCAATTCATTCAGTATTTACCAATGAATCTTTCTTGTTGGTTCAGAAAGTCCAGTCAATTTTTGCTGATATATATTTACTGAAAAAGCCCTGGCAAGTGCAGGAAGTGAAGAGTTAAAATGATGCTAACAGCTACAGCGAGAAAAACACATGGGAAGTGGAACATCACATAGCAACGAAAGAATGATGATGAAGAAATGATTACAGTGTAGAAAAGGCACAAAAGAACAATATAAAAGACTTAGTTAGAAAAAGAATTTTGTGTAAGGGGAAAATACACACTAGTAGGGAAGATGCAGAGAACTAAAGAAAATGCTTTTGAAACTCTGGAATCATTGGGTTAACACAGAACTATAATCTTTTACAATATTTTGTTTTGCAGAAATTTACACAGTTCTGCAAATTTAAGCAGATGTTTATAGACCCTATTGAGAATCAAGGACAAAAGTGATACTTAATTTTTTTTCTCTGATTTTCTTTCTAACAGGACAAGGAGTGAAATTTCACTTTGTGAGTGTTTAGGAGACATCTCCTATTGATTTGAACAACCCACTGGTGGAAAATCTGCCACATCTTCCCTCAAGGTGTTTCAATTATTAATTACACTCATAGTTAAGAAAATGAATCTTATTTCCAATGCAAACTTTGATGCCTTTTTCTATTCTCTGCTGTGAAATAAGATTCAGTTTACTAACTGGGCAAGTGAAATTTTTTAAGGCGCAAATTATTTTTTTAAATTGCTCTCTGAACATCTTTTAAAGAACAAACATTGGAGCAATGATCACAGTTTCCATTGATTCAATACAGTTTTATACACTGTGAGATTTTGTATCACATGTTCTTAGGAGGACATGGAAGGGCATTGCTCATTTGCACAGCTTTTCAAAGCCTTTGGAACATCCCAACAGTCTTTCAAGCACTTGGATTATCCAGCAGCCTGCTGCCTCTCAGGAATACAGGGTGAGACATGGTGAAGTATAGTCACTTCTTGGCCAACTCCCACCATGTCAATCTCTGCATTCAGAGGTGATAGTTGGGGTGATAAAGTATTTTCAATGTGTTTTCCAGCTTGCATTAAAGAGACCTTGGTTATCTGATGAGGCAGCTGCTAGGAATCTGTCTTCTGGTTTCCTCTGTCTCTTCTTAAATTCTTTCCCTCTTAGTGTGGAAAGAGAGCAACTTATGTTTGGTAAGGCAGGGAACAAAGAGATGGTTGTGGCATTGCTGCTGGAAGGTTTCCTGCACTCAGACCCACAGTACACCAGGGAAACTCAGATTACTGCAAGGACAGTAGGGGCTGAAATCTGTCTGGAGACAGGCATCAGTCTCATGCTGGAACCTTCACTTCAAATCCAAGCTTCAAAGGTTAGGTTGGAGGGGTTCCAAAAGCTGAAGGCTTCCCTGCAGAGGGGAACAGTGGCACAGTGAGCTATAGGAGCTCCATCTCTGCAAAGGACAGAATCTCCCTGAGAATGAGGCATTGAAAAGCCACAACAATCTCTTTAGTCCTAACTGCAAATGTACCAATTTCCAAGGCAATATTCTTGGACCTGGAAAGTCTCTCTCTTTCACAGAAAATAAATTCAAGCAAGAATGCTACAGGGAGTGGAGAGTGTGTGGGTGGGTAGGTGTGAAAGAAAATAATTATTTAGAAGTCTTAAAACCAGGGAGAGAAACTTATTTGGAAAACACACATTTCTTCCAAAGTAAACATTACCCCTGCAGCAGCTGCCTTCAAATCATCCCTGAGCATGCTCAGGGTGACTACAGAAATACTGCAAACACTGGGGTTGAAGAGTGACAGAACAAGAAATCACAGAGGGTCTACTGAACAATATAACTCTAAGATAAAAAATTCACATTTGCTTTGTGTATCCCTCTGAAGATGCAAGGGCTTTTTCCAAAGCAGCATGGCAGTCTATAAAAAGATGGAAGTGCAAGGCTCACCCCTCTTAAAAAAGCACCATTCTCATCCTGCAGCCATATAATCCACATCAGCAGCCTCCATAAAACATTCTCCTATTATGGTCCAGGACATTGCAGCTACAAAAGAGTTCCTTCCAAACTCAATCTTTTTTTTTTTTTGTGCATCCTGCAGGCAATTTTACCACTATGGTCTTAAAACAGAGGCAGTTCCAGGGGTGCAGTGGGACCTGTGCTGCTCATCAGGAACTGGGGGAATGCAAGAAGGGAGGACTTCCTGCAGGAGTGCAGTAGGCATCATGGGTGTGGGAGCCTGATGAGACCTGCTCAGGATGGAAAACTGCCACATGAATAGTCCCCACGTCACACCTTCCCATGGAAAACCCAGTTCCTGCTCCATTATTTCCAATTCTCTGTGTTGTCCCAGTTGCACCACTAGAAATCATCCTCAAAGGGATGGTTCTGCTACAGAGGGGATGGAGTAGAAGGCATCTGAGAAAGGGGCTGCAAGAGGGGGGATCTGCCCTCACCAAGCAGGGAGAAGGCAGGGACAGACACAGCAACGCAGCTGTGCATAAAGATGCCCATCCACAGCCACCATTTGACCCCCATTCTATTTCCCGGGCAGGTCCCCACCTTAGGGAACTGCCTGCTTAACCTGTGCCTGCAGCCCTGCTGATGGGGCCTGTCTTGTGAACTGTGGCACTGAAAAAGTCCTGCAGGGTGGCTTTTTCCCTTGAGGAATCAGGTGGGGAGCATTTCCAGGAGCTGAAGACTCTGCTGAAATCAGTCAAGTTAAATGGTGGTATATGAGAATAGGAATGAATAAACCTCGAGGGATATCATTTGTCATTTACTGCACTTGTTAAACCTTACAAAACAGCATTTCAGCAGAGGTTGGAGAAAGGACAATGTAAGAACACAAACTTCCAACCCATTTCTAAAACTCCCTACAGCTCCAGTATTTTCCAGAAAGATGAAAATTTCATAAAGAAGAAAATACTAAGGATTAAAAGGAAACTTATTTAATTGAAAAGTAATAAGCTGTTCAGATCTTTCAATTACCAGCAACTATTGCTTGTAAGGTGAGAGATCCTGATCCAACCATCAAGAATTTTTGGACAATAAAATGTCCATGAACAAACACATGAAAATGATAATAAAGAAAACTGCACAGCCAGAGGTCAAACCTGCTTTATACTAGAAGCTGAACTCTGATAATTCATAGTAGATTAAATTCAGCAGCAGTCGAAGCTTAGTAAGAAATTTGGATGTTAGGAAGATTTAAGCTGGGAATACGTCTTACTCTTATTTTACCAAAGGCCAGACATAGACTCATACATGTTTATGAGGAAAAAGGAAAAGTGACTGAATTTCAAAGAACAGGCTGTGTAGAAAATACTTTGGGCTTAGCAGGGTCTTTGGAAAATGCTGTCAAAAGTTAGAGGGCAATAACTTAAGTTTTCATCAGTGACTTTCAACTTTACTTCCAAATGTCAAAAGCCAAAAACCAGGGCCAGGAATACTAAGTACAAAATGGTTTTGAGCAGACTTTTCATCTTCCAATGTGAAACTGAGAATTTTGAAAGAAAGCAAATGCTTACGATCACAATTTTTGATATTACTCAATATCAAGCTTTTGACTTCAAAACATTTTGAGAAACTTTTTTCATTTATTATGCTTTTAAGTCCAATTCCATTTCCTTTGGAAATAACACAATGTTTTTGATTATAGAGGGTGTAGGAATCTTCAGACCAAAGCAGGAGGCTCAGTAGCTCAGGGCTGCACTGTAACACCCCTGGGTGGGCACCAAGGCAGGCATCAGGCTGGGGACAAAGAGCAGCATCCTCCTGGATTTGATCCAAAGCAAATATGACCACGTGTTCACCACTACCTCCCATCCCCTGCCTTCATCTATCTGCAGTATTTATGTTATATGCTCTTCTCTGCACAAAAACTTCTTTTGGCAATTGCAGACTTCACTTCAAAGAGTCCATCCTGGCATTTACTTTGAAATAAGGTGATTTTTTTGTGGGCAAAGAAGCCTCTTCCACGTGGCACAGCCCTGCAGCCATTCCCCTATCTTCTCATCAATGGTTCAGGGATTCTGTGGGAGGTTTCTGTGCAGAGGTATTGCAGGCTGGAATTTCTCACTGACAGCACAGAAGGGAATTTGAAGGGCAGTAGGGCAAATCTGCCTGCCATTATTATTAGCAGGTGACTACTACTGTAGCTTCCTGTCAGAGTTAAATTACAGCCTGTGAGATCTTTAGCTATTCCTGTTCATAGTCTCTTTTTGAGAGTCAGTTGCCATTGAAGACAAGATATAATTTTGATACCTGCCTAATTTGTGTACCTATATCCTGCCTGACAGAATGATTTCCCTGCCTTTATAAATGGAAGCGTGTTGCTCTCAATTGGCATTCAGTCCTCTGGCTGCATGAGCATCCATCTGCCCAAAATCTTTAGAGAAACAGTTCACAGAGAGCAGTTAACTATGATCTCTCTCAAAAAAAATTAGTTCCTGTTTCTCCTCTGACAAATGAAGACATTGTTTCAACAATATTTTCCTTCTCCACTGGCAGTGCTAAATATTTATAACCTGTGCCTCCTAGAAATGCTGGTCTCCTCATGAATAAACACTAGGCTAACAACAAGCAGCTTCCAAGAAGAATGCAGGGTGTAGCTGACCTATTCACACTCCTTCCCCTCTCCAATACCTAGTTCCCCATGACAGCCTTTTAAAATCAACGCTGATCCTGACACCTGACCCAGATTGTTTTGTGTTTGCCAGAAAACATACTTGAGTAGGCCCGTCTTGGGGGTGTCACTAGTGTGTAACAAACAAGGCCAAGCCTTGCATTGCAAAATGTTACAATCCAAGCCACATATTAAAAATGCACAAATAAAATGAACACGTTGTCTGTGAGCCTTGGTAAACACATCCCACCTCTGCCAGCTCCCAATTCAGCGTGTGAGCAAGCATTGGTGTGGCATCCTTCTTTCCTCCCAGTCTTTGCAGGTTGATTTCTTCGGTGTGGAGGCTCTAATTTGAAGGGGAAGGCACCTCTCTAACCACCATGGCCTGAGCACATCGCTGTCTTGGTGAACGAGGGTTCAAACCTCCAGCACTCTCAGCTTTCCAGCTGTTTTTTTGCTGCTCAGCTTCCCAGATGAGGCAAAGCTGCTGAGCAGCCCTGGCCAGCAGTAACCCTTCTTCCCCAAAGCAAAGATTTTACTCTCCTCTACATTTTTATTTCAAGTTTAAAAGAAGAAACAAAGGAAGAAAGCAAAATTATGATGCCTCCTGATGTTATTTTCACCGTTTACCATTTTTATTCTTCTGCAGTTTAGGACTACCTCATGCACTGGGAACCAGGTGCATCAGCTCTGCTTGTGTCAAAAGCCCCTCTCTTCCCTGGGACTTCACCTACAGCAAGGCCATTTGCAAAGATGTCAAAATAATCACACAATTACGAGTATAAGGTTTCTTTGTTGTAAAGGGTGTCAGAGAGGCAGACAGTTTAGAGCAGGGAAAGAGCTTTGTATTCTAATTGCTGCAAAGTAGGACTCCAGCACTAATCAAACTAAATAGGTTTTCTTTTCTGGGACTTGAATGTATGAGCTGATGTGGAGATTTTTTCCTTACATTAAGGGACTGGTTCAGCAACTGGATAAAGCTACAGCACTGCTCCCAAAAGGGGCAGTTCCATACTTTCTACTCATATGGCTATTCAGCACTATTCCCCATTTTAGGACTGTTTTCCCTTTCTTTTGTTTGAGCTGTTGTTGTCATATTTATACAATCTCCTGTTTTCCCTTTCCTTCTCAAACCTCCTGTGCCTGTTATGAGCCTTCATGGAGTTCCCAGCTCGTGTTTCTGCTGTTAACACAGCACTGCCCTCTTCTATCTGGCAGAGCTTTTCAGTTCTCAATCCCAGTTCCCTCTGGAACAACCGAGAGCCTGCAGCAATCTTTTCTTCAGCTTTAGCCCTCTTATTATCACACACAACTCCCATTTGAAATTAGCCCATCAATATTTAACTTCCATCATTGCAGCTGGTACGGAGCATGCACACTGCCATCCCTTGTTTGCCTGCTCCCACTGAGCAGTGCTGAAAACAATGCCTATGATGTTGGGCAACAAGCACAAGTGAGGTAAATAAAGTCTTACATAACTTCTCCCAGAAAATAACAGAAAAATTTCCTCTCTTTTCTGCACATGCAATTGTAATTCGTCTGCATGACTCCAGAGAAGCACAGAGTTTCTGCTGCTAAAGATATTTCCACTCTATTTCTTTTATAGATGAACTAAACTATGAGTGAGCCAACCCCTCCTAAAAATTTCCTAGCAAACTACATTGACACAAGTTAAGTAGCCCAGTTAATGACATGAAGAGTCCAAAGAGGAAGAGGCTTCCTGTGGAAGCCCCCTTGCACCAAGCCCACAGCAGCTGCTCAATTCCTTTGAGTTCCATTTATCAGTAATTCAGTACCACCTTCCAGATGGAAAAGAAATTTAACAATTCATATTTAAATAATTGCTTTATTTGATTCCAAGAATACTTACTGAAAAAAATAAAACCTAAACTTCTTTTCTCTGGACAGAAAATTTTATCAGCCGTTGCCTACTTTGCCAAGATCCCATCTGCACGACATTATTTGATTCTTAATAAAGAGGATTCCAAAAGCATCATTCCTAATGGTGTTTAGATCTCAGATAAAGATGCTTATTCATTTATTTTCTTAAAGATTAGCTTTTAAATCCTCACAGTTGCCTGACTTTCCAAAAGCCTGGTAGGGTTTTTATTTTGTTTAAAGGTCTATCACCACCTGTCAGCACAGCATCAAGAAAACCCTGGAATGTGCCATTAGTTCAGAGCTTCAGTAGGACAGATGAGCTTTTTTAGTAGCTGTACTGTATTAATGCCTTGTTAGGGGTTCTTATATGTCTCTTGATAATAGGAATTACTTCTGGAGCAATAGCAATTTACCCATATATCTAGCTCAACCTGCTTGTCACAGATAGTAACGGTTGATAACCCTCTTACGCTGCTTTTCATCTTCTGTGGAAGCAGCCTCATTCCAGAATACATTATTTTAACCTGTCAGCATATGAACAGGACAATTACTTAGACCAATGTAGGCTGAAAGTGTTGATAACTAAAGTTAAATCCAGCACTGTCACTCTAATGTTTTCCTGCTAAGTCAAGCCCAATGAGGCAGCATGTCTTCTCAAATGAAAACATTTGTCAAACTCATTAATTCAAAATCGACCTAGTGCAGACCTTGATTTGCACTGCTTGCTGACAAGATCAGGAAAGCAGCAATGGAAACAGTGAACTGATTATTGGGGCAAAGAGAGAAAATTATCAAGCAGAAAGAATGAAGCTGGTTTGTGTCTGTGAAGGAAGAACTCAGCACACTCCAAGAACTCCCCCGCCCAATGCACTCAGGTATTGTAAGACTTGCACAAAATCCAGGGCTGCTCTGCACTCCTGAATGCAGTTTTGTGTCCACAAAAGCTGCTTTGCTGCTCTGCATCCTTCTCCAGCCTGTTTCCTACCAGCACACGCAGCTGCATGAACAGCAACATCATTTTGCTCAACAGACCACCAGCAGCAGAGCTCCAGCCCATGCACTGCATGCAGTCACCTGTTCTTGCTAACCAATTTCTATGAAGCAAAAAGGCAAAAGATGTCAAAACCATTTCTTCCCTCACTTTTCACCCTTCCCACAGTGCCTCTGCCTCGTTTATCCCATGGGCACATCATTTCCTGCTAAGCAGAGCCAATGGTGATGCTGCTCTCTAACCTTTCTGCTTTCTCCTTCAGGGACTGCCTCAGTGCTCTCTCTCAGATTTGACCTTATCTTCCTCCTCTCCTTGTCCAAACCAAACACAAACTCCCCTGAAATCACCCTCTCTAAAATCTCTGCTGACCAAACCTGGGGATTTGTTCTCCATCTGCAGCTTCCTAAAGCATTCTGCTCCTCTGATGCTATTTTCCTGACTTTCATTCTGCACAGATATTCTACCTTCCTATTTAGGCATTAGCCCCTGATACAGCGCTGGCCAGGCTGTGCTGAGACCTTGTGACTTCATCCTTCCTGGCACCTTGTAAAAAGTCCTTAAAGAAATGTAGATCCAAGTGCCTCATCTCTGCCACATCCCACTGCTAAAAACAATCCCTGGGCTTGTGTGGTGCTCTGACAGCAGAGCTTCAGGGAGGAGAAAAGCAGCACACTGTCACTGAACCAAAAAGGAACGTGAATACAGTTAGAGCAAAAACATGATACCGTGTGTAGTTTTGTATCAAATCTTCACAAGAAAGTCCATATTAATTAGTTAATAATTAGTCCAATAATTAGTCCATTTTGGCTAAAAATTTTATGCAGAGTTTCAGAAGAAGAAAGGGGCTGAGTTTCTTTGACCCTCCAGGGTGGGCCACTGCAAACCAGCAGGATTGCTCACAATCCAGACCTAGGACCAAGTTGAATTTGCTTTACCTTCTATGCTATGCCTAATTTTACATTAAAATAGCTGGAAAGCCAGAAATGTAAACAACCCAGCTGCAAGTAAATTAATGTCATTGATTAAATTCTTCTTTTACATTGTCTCCATAACACTTAGCCCAGTTTTCATTTCCCTGCCATTCTGTGAAGACAAATATTTGCTTATAGGGATCTGATAATTAGTATGAAGACTTTGAATTGAAAAGAATTTGTGTACTTATTCCTGTCTTCCTTCAATACCCATCAATTATGAAAATTTATATGAAATTATATACCTTTCATTCTTTCCTTTAGTTTACAGCATTTTTAATTTTTTCCCAATTGTTTTATTTTAGATTGACAACCAGGCTTTGTAAAAGACTCACCATACCCTTCAATCTAAGGTTCAGATAGTAACACATCTTTTTATGATAGTTTGGGCAGATAATTATAGCAATAACCATATGTACAGCTTATTGTTTGCACCTCTGGGTAAGGCCTTTAACCCACAGTTTTCAGTAAGACTGTTGGAAAAACAAGAGTGGAAACTAATGACCATATAATTTCTGTATGAAAACAACTGGAAGCAGGAGATCCCAAATAACCATCCATCAAGGCAGAAGGACTAGGGTTCAGCACAAAAGGGAATGCAAAGCTGCTTGGGTCCCATTCAGTGTTAATATTATCAGTACCCCTCCACTGATGAGACTGATGGAAAAGATATGATTTAATAACCCATGCTCCATTTAAAGTCTCAGGTTTATTAGATATAGAGGCTAGAAACATAAATGTTTAAAATGCAATCAGAGAAGTTATAGATGGCTTCATTGAATATTTCACCTGCCTGTGCCACAGAGAATGAGGAATCTGTAGGAGTTTTCATACTCTGCAGCTTCTTATTGCAAAGTAAGCCAAACACTTGACACACATGTTAATATCCTTCCACCTTCTCTTTTCACTGTTTATTCTTTTCTTAAGCTTATTTTTGTGCCATTTCTTTTTCTAGTTTGTAAACACAGGTTTAATGTCTTAAATTTTTTAAAAGTCTTTGTTGACCTCTCTATGACATTCTGTGGTTCTTTAAAAGGCCAAACTCCTTATTCATCACTGTTGCTCTCTTAATATCTACAGGTGGTTCTTTCATACTATTTGTTTCTCTATTTTACTAAGGACTAAACCCAAAAGTATCAGTTTGAAAGGGACAGAATGTATTTTCCACTGTGGCATTCTTTCCCACTCCTTTGGGTGTCTCTAAAGGTCTCTATGATCTGTTTGAAATTACAGACAGCAGTTTAACAAACAAGGAAATAATCCCAATTCAACCTTTACAACCCTCCCATCTCCTGAACTGCAGCTTTGGGCCCACTGAGAGAAATAAATGAACCATGGACCTGTCAAAAAACTCACCATCATAGCACCACTGTCACTGTGCTGGGTAACTGTGAGAGGCACATTGTTCCTTAAACTAAAAGAATCCAGTTATTTCTGTTTACTTCACACTTTATCATGGGATAAAGTGACATTTTCTTCTTCATTTTCTCTTTTTACTATTGATGCTAGAACCAGAGGTATTTACTTATTTGAAAACATTGCTAAGACCAAACAGAGGCCTGAGACCTAAGCACTACTGAATATTGTGCTGAAGGTCAGAAGCCTTATAATCTTATTTGGGTGTACCACAGGCAGTGCATTGAAGAACACAGGGCTGATAATTGCAATAATACCTTGAACAAACCATCTCATGGTGACGTGATGGGGGAGTGAAAGTAGTTAAAAATAGGGGAAATGACAATAAATGTCAAATGCAAAAGAGAGAAAGTTGGCAGCAATGCACTAGAAGCCAGGAATGGCACAAAATTAATAAGGGAAGAAAAAGGACAACTGAAGAAATCAATGGTCAATAAAACTAAGGACAATAAAATGAAGTTTATAAACTGAGCTGTAACAAAGAGTATCTAACCAACAGCCACTGGTCCATTACCACTATGGAAATGATAACATTGTCAATAATACTGTAAGAAAGAACCAGGTTCAATAAACACTTCTGTGTTCAGTTCTGTGTTTCAGCTAATGCCAGTGATGGAGCCATACAACAGATCAATGATGATTAAATACTGCATTTTCCAGTAATAATTAATAAAGATGTTAAACACCATCTCTTACAATCATCATCTTTAATTAGCAATACAGACAATTAATATCAAGGTGCTTAAAGCCTCTGGCTGAAGACTTCTCATGACCTTTTCCAGTTGATCTTAAACATTCACGAAATTCCAGGTTCCAGTAAAGTTACTCTTGTCATAGTATTTAAAATGTTTAAGAAAAATTATTGAATTGGTTGCCGGTTTCAAATCAAGAAACCAAAAAAACCCTGCAATTTAGCTAACAAAGAATTAATAGAAAGTATCTTGAGCAAGCTCTAAGCAGAAGCTCAAGAAGAACAAACACTTTTGCTTTGTGTTGTGTAAGATTACAGAGTTATTTAATACAGATCATAACTCTGACTAAACCAGATTTCTCCTACCCCATTTGGCATGGCCTTCCACGGCATTTTGGAAGAGAAAACAGAACAGTCCACATTTACTGAAACAGCCATTAAGCATGTGTGAAAGAGATGGAACCACTGACTGAAGAAACTCTTGGGCCAACCCAGCCAAGACAAACACTGCCCTGCCCGGACAGGTCACATTCCCCATTCTTACCACCTCCACCCCCAGCACTGCCCCACACAGACAACAAAAGCTGGGGATCACATTAAAGGAAATAATTTGCTATCCAGATCAATGCAGTTAAAATACAGCAGGGCCAAGAAAACATTCTCTCAGCACCACTGAATTTATGGACAGAGGCACTGGCAAAGTAAGAACAGAGGCTTTGCTGTAGGACTTTGTGGATCAATGTACAAATTGTTATACTCATTGTTCAGTAGAACAATTACTAAAATCCATTTGCCGGTAAATGTGCCTTGTCTTGTAAATCATTGGGTCATTAACCTTAACAATGTCAGTGTGTTGTCACTATCCAATTCAATTAAATTACTGACCAAGGTAATACCTAAAAGCACATTTCAGACAAAGGGATCTACTATTATATCATTATCTGTGATGACACTTAGCATTATCTTAATTTTGTACCTGGAAATATGAATATATCCTAAAACTGAAATTATACTCTAAAAGCCAGGTGAAGAGATGCACAAACATCCTAAACAGAAAAAAATGGGTATGGAAAGATTAGAGAAAAAGGAGAAGAGAGGGGGAGAAAATGGAAAATTGCACCAGTCACCTCCATGGGGTCATGTGTGCATTGTTATTTGCCATATTTCAATGTTCCATGAGGTCAGAAGACAGGGACGCAGGATCTTCCCCTGCCCATCAATTATTTAATCTGGCAATATGCCTTAGCAAATGTCCAGTGATGCAGTTTCTAAAAAGGGGCACTCTCTCCACCATGCCAGAGTGAGTAATACAGCAGTACATGGGAAGGGTGAGCAAGGAAAGTCTCCCATGACCTTCCTGGGCCAGCAGTGAAGCACAAGCCCAGCAGTCTGTTTAACTTGGAGGGGAAAAAGCAGTCACTCATTTCCAGTTTCACTCAAAAAAACAAGTGTGTGTGCAATTCATGAGGGCTGGTGAGCTACTTTCATCACACTGAAGAGTCTCATTTAGATGTCTGCATGTGTTTCCATGCAAATATTTTCATATTTCAAGCAGATTCTCAGCCTTCAGGGCAGTAAAATCTTTTTTTTTCCCTCCAGTTTCCTCCTTGCCCCTAAAAAACCACAAGCTTTATGATGGCAGGCACAAGCAGGCAGGCTCAGTGAGGTCACTTATTGCTATTGTTTATTTGCTTCTTGCTTTTCCATGACCTGAGACCTCACTGTGTGAGGTGCTGTAGAAAGCACAAGAAGAAAGGATGGCCTGTGCCATCAGAGAGATGCCAGAGGGCTGTGGGCAGATGGCTGGAGAGTATGTGGAAGCCACAAGACCATTTTTACCAGTACATCAGGCAATAAACAGCCTTGCTCCTGACAGTCTTTCTGTAAACCAGAGGGCAAACGAGCTTGCCTTACTCTGGGGCCTGTGGTCAAGGCATTGAATGGGAGAATTCAGTCCCATTTTTTAACCCACAGCAGCCCCGTGGAGTGCCCTTGTATGAGTCTTGCTGGGGTACATCTGCTAAGGAGGAATAACTGACTTTGAACATGTAATCTTTAGATATCCCGGATTCTGGAGGGCTTCCTAAGGGATGTCCTTGTGAAGCAACAACACAGGGTCACCACATTAAACTCAACAAGCTCAGCCAGGAGCAGCAGCCACTGGCTTTAGAAGAACTGCTGATTCTGAGGCACTGAGGAAAACGGTGCTCCTGTCTCAGAAGTTTTGAGCTAGGTCATATTTTGCTCCTCTTTTGGAAGAATGCACAATTTCAGGCTGAATCGAGAGCTTTATGCACTTCAGATGCACAGGGAGCCCTCAGTGCTGAATGGCACACAATGCCACATGTGCTCCTCACATTTTACAGAAAAGGGTATCTCAGCCCTCAGAGGTGGAGGGAGGAACACAGTGAAATAAAGCAGGAAAAAAAACCAACTTCATGCTTTATATAAGGGAAAAATTTGACCAAATAAATGCATTTTACTTTACATTTTACTCAGTACAAGTTTTATCTTGAATGGAAAAATGAAAATGATTCTATCAAATGTTTTCTGAAAAGTTATTTGGTCTACAAAGAAAGAAAATAGAACAGAGTGGAAATGAACTGAACTAAATCACCTGCAAAACTTCTCTTTTTATGGGAGACACAATGACAGGAATGGGCTTTAAGGATAACAGCATCCACAAAAGGTAGCGAGCTGCTTTGTTAATGGAATTACACTGTGGATCCCGAGCCAAATGGATGCAATTTTATGTGAACTGCACACACAAAAAATTCCCTCAATAAACATATGGAACATGAGGCTTCTTTTCCCCTTACTTTAAGTAGGCAGCAGGGAAACATTATGACCAAAGAGTAGACATCAGTGCTAGAAAACTTATAGGGCTGCTTAAAAGGGAGTTCAAAATAAAATAGAAGGCAGACAAAATAATTGCTTGAGCACCATAAGAGATTATTGTTTTCCTTATAGGTTTTTCTCTTCTTTCAGGACATACAAACCCAGGCACACATACACATTTTTGGAATTGTATTTTTCTTTTAACAGCAGAAGTATCTCCTAGATGTATGAAGAGAATAATGCAACCTATATAGTCTGTTACAAGAGTTTGAGGGCTTAGAAGAGGAAAATATATTTATAACAAAGGACCATCTGAATAGACAGACACAAAGCAAGGCTTAAATAATGCTTTGTACTATCTAGTGATTTTTTTTTCAGATAACATACAATTAATTAGAAACCACTGACACTAACAACTATGTACTTGTATTACTTTCCTTGCTTTGGAATCTGGATTTGGCAGCACACTTAAGAGCTTTTCAGAAAGCTCCTGTTGATAAACTATTAGAGTGAAATCCACATCCCATTTGCAGTTTACTATCCTCATCAGATCATCTTTTAGTAGTCCCAGCTTGCATCCCTGCTGGCAGTGGCTATTTGTTTTTACTAGAGCATCTCTTTTTAAAACTTACCTGACTCTAAGTTGCTCATTATGTTTGAAATTATAGGAAACAAGGACAACAGTTCTGGACCCAAAAAACACTGGCTGTCACTGCCCTCCTGTTCCCCAGTGCCAGGTCTTGTAAGGATGATTGCAGTGCAATCTTTAAAACTGTTGTCTTCATCCCTCAAGCCTTGCAAGGAAGGATCTCAACAACACCCTAAAGCTTGCTAAGAGACAATAACTCATTCAAAGACAACTGCAGCAGCTTCCAGGGACAGATTTTCCTCACAAAAGTTACACAGACACTCCAAGTACTTTATTGCTGTTTGGAAAAAAAAAAAAATCATCTTAGCTGCTGCAGTTTCCAAACCCTGCTTTTAGAATTCTCTGCAGAATCAATATTTTACTGCAAAACTCTTTGCTCTTTCCCAGCTCTGAGCCGCAATTTCAAATTATAGCATCTCAGAGGTCTGCCTGAAATGGCCTTGGGTTTGTTCCCTCCAGTCTGATGGCAAATGTCTTAAAATGTGCAAGACTTCCCAGTAGGGAATGTGAAGAGTGGTACAAGTATGTGAAATCCAATGTCCACAATCTGACAAACTGTGCAGACATGTAACAATGTCATGATCCTGAAGAACAAACCTTGTGGTTCTATGATGCCCGTTTTCAAATCCTTTTCATTATTTAGAAGGCATTCTGGCTCACCAAGTGCCAATGCTTAGGGCCAACCAACTGGAAGTTATTGATGGTTGCTGAAATCTCCAGGCTGCCAGTGGCTCTGACACACGTGTGCCACAGAGCACGGCGTGAATACCAACACACACAATCTGCTGTGCTGATTCACAGAGCTTTAATTGCATCAGACCACACAGACTTCACATACTTCATCATCCTGATAAGTTCTTATCGCATGAATCATCTTATGGATTAGCTTTCACTGCTTGTTCTGATCTTTGTTTCCTGCAGAGGCACAGCCACACTCCGCCACTCACTCACCAGCAGATTCCACACCCCATTCCCTACCTCTCCTGAGGGTTTGCAGAGTGATCAGTGCTGAAATCAATTCACTTACACTTGTCTCACTTTGCCACACCCTTAGGAAACTGGGATTCTCCAAAAACTCGAAAACAAGACTGGCTTTCCTCTGTTGCATACTCCTGCTTCAGGAGCACAGGGAAACTAGACAGAATTTTTAGTACACCTCGGCTTCTAAAAAAGCTGTATAAGAAGTTCATACTTCACTAACCCACAGCTAGGCAAGTCTGCTAAATTTTTAATCATGGATAACCAGAAAAACACCCTGAAAACAATACAGGAAATCCTAACACAACTTTCAAACACTAGCGCCTGGACAAGTTGATTTGCTACAGTGAGGGAAGCCTTGAGGTTACTGAAATGCATTATCTTAACTCAGCCACAATTTCAGGGTGTTTCTGAGGGTCTTCTCTTACCAGAAAAATAGCTTCTTCTCAGCAACATTTCTTTTATTACATGAAGGTGAGCAGCAAATACTCCAAAATCCTATGTAAGGCATAAGCACAATGCAATCTCTGTGTTCAATTGTTGCAAAATAAATAATTTTCTCACCGTTTCAATGAAAATTTATTCAAATTGAGTAAAGATACTGTACAAAAAATGTAATGCAAGCATGCACAAGCAATTAGGAATGTTGCTCCTTTTCCTAAATACATTGTAATTAAACAAATGTCAGCAGTTCAGCTTTATGCAGAGATGATTTGACAGTACTTGAGAATCTCAATTGTACAGTTCAAGACCGTTCAGGGACCTTGTTATTATTTGCAGTATTTTTTTTTCTTATGTATTTTGCACTAAAAACCTCTTAGCCAAATTATATTCATCTTTAATAAACATCACCCCTAACTAGGCATGGATGCATCGTTATAAAACCTTGCTCTCCATCACGAGTGAAAAAGGTAAGGCAATCCTGCTGAGCACTTTCCAGATTTAGAAACTCAGAAAGACCCATCATTCTGCAGATCTTGAAATCAAGATTGAATCCTTCAGTGTCAGAGCCAGTGTCAGCTGCCTCTCAGGCAGCTCTGTTCCCAAGGGACAGCAGTCTTTGTTCAATTACCTTAAATTCTTTAGCTACCTGAAGCTGGCAGGAGCTCCAACCAAAAGCCACATTCCAGTGCTAAGAGACATCAAGAGAGAAATCACCACAGCACTTTTCCTCGGTGTGACTCTCAGGTACACAGGAGGACCAGGTCTGTGTGAGTGGTAATGCAAGGCTTCACACAGACCTGTCAGCAGAGCAGCTGAGGACCACAAACACCATTCCCAGTGGAGCACAGCAAGCAGCAGGATGCACTCCCTGGGAAACTCAGACTCTGGAGAACAGAAGGATTGACAGGGAAAATCCCAGAAAGCTCTACTCACATGCTGAGCTTTGCAGGCAGGACTTTCTCCTCTTCCTTTCTCCTGCTCAGAAATAAATCCCCATCCATGGACTGGAGGTAGAAAGATGAGTAAGAAAAGACTGTCAGCTCCATTCCTATGCTCACTGATTGCTAATTACAGGAGAATGCAAGTGATCCCTAGATATGCCTCACAGAAAAGACCATGCCCAAAGCTCTGTGTTTCCTTCATATCACAGTCTTATGAAATCTTTAACAATAATGAGACATCCAGCAGAGAAAGGAGTTAGTACATAAACAGCATCCACTTTTGTCCAGGAACCAGAGAGTTAAATCATTCCAAGCACCTGGCAGCATTTCTTTCTGAGCAAGGGCTGAACATAACTATTACAGATTTTGGATACACAGGCAGCAGCAGTGCTCTGAGTGCTGCTCTGTGGTGCCCATCATATTTGTCTCCTCCTGTGCTCAACTTTCTTGTGCTGAAAAATGAACAGTTAGAAGCTCTTTGTTATATAAATGTCAGCAGAGGCAAACAGAGTGGAAATTTGGTGGTCAAGTGTAGGTGGCCAAATATCCATAAAAAAAAAGATTAGGCAGCTGATAGTGAATGGTATTTACCAGCTGCATGAGGTGTCAGGTGTTGTGGAGAGACATTGTTTTCACAAGAAAAGCTTGAAATAGGTTCCTTTTGTTTCTCCCAGGCTTTTGTGCTCTCTGGAAAGGAACCCACTGATCTCCACAAGGTAGAGATGATCCTTGAAAATACTTGAATGCATGGCTGAACCCCTGGAACCTCTTCCACAGTGTTGCTGCACGGTGCCTTTGTGCTGAGGTTGAAATCACAGCAATACGGCTTTGTCACGAGAAGTGAAATCAGCCAGCACTGACTCAAACATCTTACCAAGCTCCTCAGTTTCTCTGAAGGAGATTTATCAAGTATTTGTAATTATAAGTCGCCTGTGCTGCCACTTGCTTCAGAGGACAGTGGAGTCAAATGCCTGCTCTCAATGTCACAAGTTTCCAATGAATTGCAAGAAACTTCAAGCACTTTCTGTGCAGACCTTCAGGCAGGATAAATTACAACTGTTCTCTCCAGTCAGTGGAGCTGTGCTGATTTACATCTTGGGAAGATCTGCTCCCTTGTGTGGGACAAGTTTAAAGGGGGAAATAGATTGTGTCTTGCTCGTTCCTTATCTTTGTCTCGAGTCTTCAGTTAAAAATACATTCCTTGATTATATCAAGATCCATTTTAAATTTGTTTGTCATTCTTTGGTCCTGCCCTGTCCTCTGCCATGGGTGTGGAGGGCTGGCAGACCCAGCTGCAGCCCTGCTGCAGTGAGAGAGCAGGTAGGAAGTTGCTGAGTGCTTTTGTGTATTGAGGCTTTGCTAAATACTCATTTTTCAGTATAGCAGGGCATATCCTCACCTGTCTGTGACTCAGACCCAGAGCCAAGATAGCCTGGTGGGACAGCACCTCTTGATCAATGGGTCACATTTCTTCTTTACCTGACATTTAATTCCTTACTAGGACTTGTGACTGCTTGAAATCCAATATAAAAAGAACGCACGTGCCTAAACATGAACGCTCTAATAAGAACCTCAGTAACATCAGGCACCAGCTCCTCACCACGAGGAGAGCTGGAAACTAATTAAAAGCGTGAATGAACAGACGTGAGAGATAAACAAAGTTCCCATTTGACTGCAGCGTGATGTGAAAACTCTGCTGAGCTGCCACTGACAAAGCTGAAGGTCTGGTCCTACAGCTAGCCCTAATTCCACGATGAACATATTTTAGCTGCTCTTTGTCACTGTTTTTATTTCAGTGATTCTTAAAGATCAGTGAAGTGTGACTCCTACATTCAAGTGGCTGGTTTGGCAGCAGAGGACAGAGCACAGATTTTGGTGCATGCCTTATGAGCTTGGGCATCAACACTGCATGGCAGAAACCTGATCTGCTGCAGCTTCATCACTTATTATAATTAGCAATCTGTGCCCTGTCTATACATGCTAAAGAATCACATTTCACAGCAAAATGCAAACTTAACCCATCTTAGAGTCCACCCAGGGATTTTGTACCAATTTTAATTAAAGGATTCTCCAGAACAATTTGACTACTTTCCTTGTGTAGGCATAAACCAGAAGCAAATGAATTATAAAATTTCTTACTCTCATTTATTATCGATTTCATGTTAACAATTGTTCTTCAAGTCTTAACTTCTGGAGTCGTGTTATTGTCTAGGAAATTCGACTTACCTATTTCTTCTAATCCTGTGTTTCAAAGGATGACGTGAAAAGATAACCTTGTGTCCCAAAGCTACTTAAAAATTTGTATGCAAATTATCCAATATGCATTGTTCTTCCTTTTAAATAGCAGTTATTTATATGCTGGTCCCATGCTGTGCAGGAGCTGTACTCCAGATCTTTGAACCCATGAGTAAACAGAATGAAACTAGAACAAAAGTACTTCAGAGACACTTAACTGAGACAGCTGATTGAGCTGTTAGCTCTACAGTCTTCAAAACACCTGAGAAGATTCAGGAACCCCAAGAAGTGGTCCTGATCTGGACCATTTGGAACAGCCCTTGGTGGTACCTCTCTCTCCAGAGTCTCCTTGAAAAGCCCAGGGGTGCCCTGTGCAAGGCTGGCCATTAAGCAGGACAAATTCAGCCTCTGAGCATGCACAGCAGTGATCCTGCTCTGCTCCCTCTGCCAAAGGGGGACTGCAGTGCCCACACACCCCCAGCAGCCCTCACAGGAAGGCTGAAGTCCTTCCCTAATATGCGATGAACAAAGACTGCTCTGGGAAGATCTGTGCTGCAATCACAGCTGCAAGTCCAGTTTCTCTGCATCCCCAGGGACACCAGGATTTAGCCTCTAAAAGGTTCCTGCCTGCCCATGTACTCCTGCAGTTCCTCCTCCTGGCTGTCATCCCCATGACACCAATTCTGGTACTGAATGGAGGGGCAACCACCCTGCCAGACAGTGCTGAATCACCTGCCATCCCACTCCAAAACTGCCAGCACAAAGGAGTTAACAAAATCTGTTTGAGCTGAAAGTATTTATGCTTCAGCAGTTCCATTAATAGGTATTAAATAACACTCCTTTAAGCTACAATGCTGCTTCATAGAGTTTCAGCCTCATCTTTATGGATGCCTTGTCATAATTTCTAGAATTATAGAATTTCCAGCCACACACCTACATATATCTGCAAAGTTACAAAATATCTGCAAAGTTACAAAATAGTCAAAGATTATTTTTTCTGCCCACAACTAGCAGAAATGACTTTTCATTAATCAAGATCATATGAGATGAAATTAAATCAATTCTTCTCCTTAAAGTTTGAGATGCACAAAGAGAGAGCAAACAACTCTTCTCAACCCTCAGCTTGGGAGCTACAGTGAAACTCCAGCTCTGGGTACATTGGCTCTGGGTGGAATTGCCACCCAATGTGAGCACTTACAACCTCTGCTGGCTGCTCCTCTCCACACACACACAAATATTGCCTCAATTCCTATTGACTAGACACTTAGGGGACCCTCCCCTCTTTATGTTCTTGGCTTATTCCCAAAAATTCAACCACAGCCTAACTCACAAGTTCTTTCTTTTACTTTGTACATCATACACTCCCATCAGGCATCATCTCCAAAAAGAACCTCCCAGGAGATACAAATTCTCCATTCCTCCAAGCAATTCCAAATGGACTCAGAGGTAGTGAGGCAATCTCCTACACATGGCTAATTGTGTTGGACAGTAGTACGTTACCAGGTATGGAAATGTAATTGTGCCTGAGAAGGGGAGAAGTAACTAGGCTTCATTGTAATAATGTAAAATTCAGATTGCAAGTGGCTCCAGGACTCCCTCTGGCCTGGAATCTGAGCTCAAATCTCACATGCATCGCTTCTAGCATTCGTATGTGTGAATGCATCCATTGCTTAGCAGGAGACTGGAGAAAAAAGCAGGACTCTGCTGCTCTTCATGCTGAAATCCATGGGTGTTTTGGTTAAAAGCTCTCTGAGGATCCCCGAGCACAGAGAGATGCTCTTGGCATTCGCAGACAGCACTCCCCAGGACACAGCAAGCCTTGCTGAGCACCTGTCCTCATACCCATTTATCTCCACATGACATTGGTGGGAGGCTTTTCCTACGGACAGAGCCTATTCTGACCAGCCCAAAAGCATCCAGAGCAGTTCTTAGAACCTTCTGCTTGATAAACGGGAAACTTAAAAAAACATGGGGGAGGCACATCAAAGTGCAATAAAATGAGATGACATCCTTTGCTCTGCAGAGGCCCAGACAGATTTCTGACTACACTGTAGCAGCAAACCAGGATGATAAAAGAGCTAAAGCAAGAGGTTATGATATGCTTGAATCACTCCAGAGAAAGCAAGTGCTGTGTGTAACTAGGGAGATAAATAATCAGACAGCGTAGCACTGCCCCCTCACTCACTTAAATCAAAGCAGGCTCTTTTGCCACCTCTCCACCCACTTGGAACTGGCATCAGGGGAGTTTAAAAGTTGTCACTAGCAGGAACAAATAGAGAAGTGCAGTTCTGGAACTGAGATATAAACCCAGAGGCAGCAGCAATGCCTCTTCAGCAGTGCTAGCAGGACTCCCTCAGGCCTGCTCCCCTCCATGTCAGCACCACAGCCAGAGCCACCCAAAGCTTGAAATATTCACTGCCCTCACAAGGAGCTTGGGCTTGGGAATCAGCAAAGCTGGACTGCCATACCCAGGATATATCCTGGCCAGCCCATACAAGCCAAAACACAGCAGCAAACACACCCAGGCATGCTTGGCACAAGCCTTTTTTCCTAGATCCCAGTGGCATGTTGTCTGATTAGCTGGCAGTGTCTGGCCCATGACTGATGCTGCTACTCAGCAGCTTGGATTTGACCCTCAGCAGGATTTACATTCTGCCTGAAGAGTCATGCATTGAAATCAGAGGGCTGTGGGAGTATGTCCAAGGTCAGGTTTTACTGTAATACCCTTCACCTCGAAAGCAGCTGCATGTTTCTGACAATTATTTGAGAAGGTAATTGAACTCAGCTGTTTCAAATGTGATTTCCATACAATGTGCACTGTACTTTGATCCTGAGTTGGAAAAAGGAATAAATAATCCTGTTTTAACCTTGACTTGACATGGCACTTGCAAGGCAAACACCCTGCCTGCAGATCTCACAGCCCAAGGAGGAAAGAATGTGAATGTGACATTCTAGCATGGGGGGAGAGCTACTATTTGATATTTCTGCCCTTTAGTTCATGGTGCCAAAAAGACATCTAAGCTCACAAAACAGGTAAAAAACTGAAAAGAAAAATCTGCTTTGGCCCCGCCACTACATTCTTGAAAAGGGAAACTGAAAACTACACATCTCACAAGAAGCTGGTACTTGATGGTGAAAGGAGAATCTTCCATTCTCTTGCATTATCTTGGTACTGGGTGAAGCCAGAGTATTTGCTGTACTTCAAGTTAAGAACTTTTCCCTAGTGTAGGAAAAATAAAATAAAATCAAGTTTACAAAATGCACCTTTCACATTGCAAGCAAGGCTGAGGAGGACCAGCTGTGAGAGAGAATCACAGGTTTTGTTCACAGGCTCTGGTACGATCACAGCAAGAATATCAAGGAGCAGGAAAGAAGTTTCCATGCAGACAGGATTCCAGGGAGACAGTGCCTGTGTGACTTTACTCACGGGGCTCTCCCCAACAGAGGGGCATGAGATTCAGGGAGTTTATTCTTGCAGCACTCCAAGGAGTTAGAGAAGTGACTTATTCTCCAGCTGGGAGCAAAGACAGAGGAAGCCCCAAGAATATTTTGCTGGATCGGAGAGCTGACCCCAGCACTGAGTGAGGTTAGCTATCCAAGCATCCCAGAGGAAGTCTGGTAAGAGGAGAGAGAGAGAAGAGAGTACCCTGACAAAGTTATGTGTGCACACCCATCCAGCCTCTTGGACCAAGGGGTAATTTCACACCTAAATTACAGCACAAAAGCACATGCTCCTCTGCATGCAAAAAGTGAGGCCCTGCCTAAGAAGGTCTAACTTTTGGGCTGTGCAGTACAACTCTGAGTTTCCCTTCTGTGAAACATAAGGACATTCCAGAACACACCAAGGTTTGAAAGAAACATGGAAACAGGCAAAGAAATGCAACAAAATGTATGGAAAAAAAGCAACATTATAATTCCAAAAGTGCCTGAGAGCACCAGCAACAAACTAGGGGCACAGCTTCCCTAGAAATATATACCAAAGGAAAACATACATGATTGCAGAAAACAAGGTAAGGTACCCGTCTGGCTCAGCAGCATGGCAAATACTGACAGAAGGCACAGAGGCAGTGATGGGACAGTAACTCCCCTAATATTTGCATGAAGTTGTATTTAAACATCCAACAAGCTTTGATCTGCTACTCTTGCAAAGAAGCTGTTCTTAGGAGTCCTTCTGATCTAATCCCTGTAAGCTGCTCTGTTTACCCTGCTGACACCTCTGTGCAAAAGACATCAAATACAGCCGTGCACACTTGGGTGCAGGTATGTGCATGCATGCACAAGGATATGCAGAGGGCATGGGAAAGAAAAAAAACTGCACATGCCTTTTGTCTTTGCAACCAGTCCACCAACACAGCACAGAAACCAAATGCCCTTTTCATCCTCCACTGGACTAAACTGACTGCAGCAGAACCATTGCAGAATTAAACACTGCTCATGGTGAGGGAGAACAGAAAACTCCATCTCCAAATATGTAACGATCCACTCGGAATACACCAAGGGATTCAGTGAGTCTCTACATATGCTTCCTCTCAGCATGCAGGTGTAAGATTTAAAAATCCATATTTTTCTCCAATAAACTTAAAAACAGCTATAATACCAAGTACCAAAAGCACCATCTGTGCTTCACATATAGTGATGATGTTTTTTTCAGAGTTGGTGCTGTTTCTTAGTATAGCTCGATCTTATTTTGTCAACCGCATCATGAAAAGTGCAAAGAACCCCTGTGGATCCAAATGTCTCTGAACAAGCTGCTTTAACAAGAGCATACAACATACTTCTGCTTCTTTAGGGCAACTGTATTGTTGACTCGCATGCTCAGTAACATTTAAATGTGTAGAAATTTACTACACTGGACACCAAAGGGCTCCATACACCTTGGCAGTGACTGACTGGAGGTTCCTGTGGCCAGCACAAGACAAGGGTTTCTTGATGAACAAAAGAAGCTAAAAAATGCAAGTGCTCACAAAGATGTATTTTCCTTGCTGTGCAGGCAGCACCTCCTCGCTGTCCATCTCCCCTTTACTGCAAATCGACCACTTACACCCCTCCAAGAAAGTCCAGCCCAGGCACTGCCTTCTTGTACGCCTACCAAGTGCCAAAGCTTTTCCAAAGTCCTCTGAGGACCTTGCTGTCCAAACATGTCTGCAATAGCCAGCAGTCAGAGGCCTCAGTGATGGACACACATATCAAACTCAAAGACGGAGCCCAGGCAAGGTAAGTTTGACAAACTCCTGTCTGGTCTTCCCCTCCTTCACTTTTCCTCAGCTGTAAACTGTAACTTAAGCCTGGATCTGCTGAATCTCCTCAGAGCTGTGTTAATGCCATCTCCCTTAACCTGCTCTGTTCAGGGCCATGTCAGCACCCACCACCCTTCTCAGAGGTACTGCAGGGATTTCTCACGACATTCAAATGTGGATGTGGGTGTCTACTTGAAGCATTCAGTCACCAACTTGACATTTGGTATTTTACTTGACTCAGAATCATTGAATCATTAAGGTTGGAAAAGAGCTCTGAGATCATTAAGTCCAACCTTTGATCAAACACTATCATGCTAACCAATCTACAACATGTTGTGTTATGTGCAGACCCTGCTGCACTCTGTACCTTGGTATAGCACCTGTCCTTGTTCCTTCTCCAAGGCCTTTTTTCCTCTCTGTTTCTTTAATTCCTCCTTTTGTGCCTTGTAATGTCCATAGAAAGAAACATTACTACATGTTTCTTTACAGAAGTCTTCAGCATGGTATTGAGACAGCATTTAACTAAAAAGTTCCCCAGTAAATTCCGGGAAAGAAACATCAACTCTGAGCTATTTTCCTCAGTGATGTCAGATTGATTTCCCTTGTCATCCTTTGGTTGGCTTATTTTTCATCCTCACTTTTGTCTTTCCAGTGGAGCACAGCTTCACGTCTGCCACTTTCTCTCCAGCAGGAATATATCTCAGCAAGGCCAGTGCCCTGCTCTGTGGCACCACCTCCTCCTCCAGCACCTGTAGCATTTTAGATGAGGATGAACCTGATGGCTGCCACCACATAATCAGGTAATACACCGAGGGAGCACCTCTTAGGAGCATATCCTGACTGGCCTTCTCACTGTGCCTTCCTACTGAGCTCAGCATGTTCAGTGAGTAAAAAGTCTCAGCATTTCATCTACCATCTAATACCACACATTCTTTTGGAAGTTCAGATGTATTCATTTTGACCCAAACCCTTTTGTCCAAGTTCCCTAGTGCTGTGCTGCTCCAGATGGATTCTCCTCCAAGCGAGCAATGCCATACGAAGCAAGGATATGATGACAGATATCAAACTGCATCCTCTGCTGGGGATAATTAGAGTAGTTTCACCTGTAGTTTTGCCAGTTTATAACAACACCAAATACATCCCTGCATTTCTTCTCAGCCTGTCACTTTTTAAACAGTTGGAATGACAATCATTCTATTCAGATTTGCTCTAGCTCACAGCCACTACTCAGAACCATTGCTTGAATGCTGACAGTTTTTAGACCATTCTTTGTAATATATCTAATTCTTTCATAATTCTTTGCTAACATAAAAAAAAAAGAATATAAATGATTTACTAGTGAAGCATATTAACAGTTAAAACCAATGACCAATTAGAGATTTGAAAACATCTCAATAGGCCTATGATTGAAAATGCCATCTGGTCTCCTGATTATTCCTTCCATGTGCTTCTTCATGACAACAACAAAAAAGTTGATTTGGACCAAAAAAAAAATTCTTGAATTAAAAAAAAAATTCACTTTTACTGCACTTAGCTGCTGTCAGCATTGGGTAGGGCAAACAATCAGCCGCCAAACAAAAAATGCTCAAAGAGAGATTACTGACACAGACTTTGCTTCCACTACTTCCTTTCTGTGCAGTTTCCAACCAACACCTATTGACTTAGAGAGAAAAGCAGCAAGCGTACCTAAAGCTGTACTCTAAATTCACCCCCATTATCTTTGTGTTGACACTTCCTCCTAGAAGATATATGCTGAGCTCCAGGTAGATCATTTGTAACCTTTATAATGATGATGGCAACAAATATAGCACAGTGCCCTCCAACTGACACGGAATGGATACTCAACGCTTCACTATTCTGCAATGAATAAATTGCTTGTCAACATACGTGCAGTAGCGCTTTTTCCCCCAATTTAATGATCACACAGCCATGACACAGCAGATATCCACGTATTAGAATGATCAGGAAAGTCTGATTGAAAGATTTGGAGAGGGAATTTCAAGCCAAAGTTGCCTCTGCCCTGGAAAGCAGCAGTATGAATTGATTTCTGGGCTGGAGTGATGCTGCACAGCAGTTTCACCTTGCATAGGGGCGGCCTTCATTAAAATCCAGTTCCTTTGTCAGAACAATAAAAGCTCTCTCCTCTGAAGCAAGGTGCGATACCTGCGTCTGTCCATAAATTGGGCATTTGTCCTGGCATCTGGGTGACTGAGCACCTAACTGTGTACGTGGTCAATATATTGAGAGTGGAGATGCACTGAGGAACCCAAAGGCCATGCTGTAGCAGATAGTTTATGTAAAAATTGTGAGCCATTTCCCTTCTTCTATACAAGTTTTTACAGGAAAGCAATCTGTATAGGTGCACAGAAACCTCCTGCACTGGGAGCATCTGTATCTTGGGAGCAGGATTCTTTGATAGACACTGGGAAGTACAGAATCTCTCTGGAAAAGTGAGCATGGCCTACATCCACAGCCCCACTGGACACCAGGAGAGCCCTCACTCAGATGCTGGGCTCCCTGCAATGAGACAACACTGCTATCTCAGCGTGCATGCTGCATTTCAGGACATTCCACAAGATTTCTTTCAGAAAGAAGTAGAAGTTTTGACATTAAAATTCCCAGTGATGGTTCCTCCCTCTTTAACGAAGTTGTCTATCTTTTTTTCAGGTATCCAATCACAACTCTAGGTTTTTTTTTTTTTGCTTGGGTTTTTTTTTTTTTTCCCTCCAGCTGATCTGAGAACACTCAATCTTTACAGGCAAATAAACACCTCCAGATTTCAGATATCTATTTGCAGTTTTACTGTTTCAGCAAAGTATGGAATACTTCTTATTAACAAAATAGAAATTTCCATAGGAAAAACTAGACACCACTAAGGAGTTCTATTTCCCACCATACAGAGCCATCTAGCACAGAAGCATGCAGGGCTGCTGTTTCTCCTTGGGCCGGTGCCGCCAGGCTACCTCTTGCTCCGGGAGTGTCTCCTCCACGGTGCCGTCTGGTATCACCCTCAGCCCACCTTCCGCCCAAGCCCAGATACCATAATATAAAAATGCCTTACCTCAGAATGAAGAGCAGGAGGGCTCCTTGCGCGCTTAATCCAGAGCGGTTTATTGAGGGAGGAAGCGAAGAGTAGCAGGGACACAGCCTCCTCTGAAGGGGAGCAGAGCCAAAAAGGCCCTGACCCTGGCAGGGGTCCGGGTATATATACTCAGGGAGGTAGGCGGGGCTTGGGGCGGAGCTAGGGCAGGGTAACACAACAAACCAATAGGGAAAGGAGGTGGGAGTGGTTCCAACACAGGGACCAATGGGGAACAGGGAACCAAGGAACCTTCTAGAACAGGGGAGGGGGGAGTGTGTGACTGACACCGTGATTGACACGGGAGCTTACATAACACACATGTTGTCTCCCAAGGCATTCCCAAGCTTTCTTCTTTCAGGCCGCCTCCCACAGAAGCAAATTGCTCATGACCCTCCAGCAACACCTTCAGCATTAGGGGACTGCTTAATCCCACTCTGCTTCCAACTGGAAGTAGCAAAACCTAGAGGAAAGGGGCCCTTTATTGATGTCAACAATCTTCATTATGAATTTACAGTATGACTCCTTTAAAAATTCACAGAAACCATTATGCTTTAAACACTGAAGTCAAAAAATTACATTGCAATGGATTGATAATTATAAATTACGTGTTAAATTTAAGACTAGTCCTTGCACAAAAGGCACAATTATTTTAATTTAGGGATAGAAAATGTTTGTGATGAAAGTTAACACCTGAATTATTATCCTGCCCCATTCATCTGGTCAGCTGTCAAAGGGGAGAATGTTCTTTAAAATTGAAGGATTTTTTCCTTTATTTTGCTAAACTTTAGGCATTTTTAATGTCTTCCAGCTCCCCAGATGATCCCTACATACACATGCACACACCATGCAATTTAAGCACTGAAAAGCAATGCTTGCTTTTACTACTTTTTTACCTCTTTCTATATTACATTGTTCAATGTGAGACATTCACCTCTGAGGTTCTCATTTCTTCTTCTTAATTATTTCCAGGCAGGAAAAAGTCAAGCAAGTGAGGATAAGTCATTTTCACCTTTAGTTCTACAGTGGGAGAAAACCCAAGGACTCTAGATGTGCTCTGGAGTATAACAATTAGCATAGCAATTAATTATGGGATCCTCTACCAATGGAAATTTGGTTCAGTGCAACAGCAACACCACGCGACGCTGCCTCACATTCTGCATACATTTATTTCTTCCCAAATCACACATGTAGGCCTAGAAATGTCTCACTTTTTTAATTAGCATCATACCAGATGGGATGACTAAGAGCCTGAGTTTAAAATTCATGTGCAAAACTTCTCTTCTGCAGAAGCCTATGATGTCATTTAGTGACACAAGCCCCGCCCCAGTCATGGGACAGCAGTCGTCCCTTCCAGGACATAAATGGTCACTGCAGAAACAACTCTTGTGGCCTCCAGGCAATGGTCAGAACCTTCACAGAATCATCATGAAGTCATAGAATGGTTTGGGTTCAAAGAGATTTCTGAAGATCATGCAGTTCCAAAACCCTGCCCTGGGCAGCAATGCCATTCAAGAGACCAGGTTGCTCAAGGATCTCCCATCCAGCCTGGCCTTGAACAGCTCCAGTAATGGGGCACCCACAACCTTCCTGGGCAGCCTCACAACTGTTCCAGCCTCAACACCCTCACAATGATTTCTTCCTAATATCTAATTTAAATCACTAAAGCCATTACTCCTTGTCCTATTACTCCATGTCGTTTTCAGAAGCCCCTCTTGGCTGTCTTGCAGCCCTTTTATGTCCTGGAAGGTGCTACAAGGTCTCCCTAAAGCCTTCTCTTCTCCATGCTGAACACTCCCAATCCTCTCAAGCTGTCTCCACAGGAGTGATGCTCCAGCCCTGTGATCATTTTCATGGCCCTCACCTCCCAGCAGTGGAGCCTTCACTTGGATTCTACATTCCACGTGCAACTTGAATTCATGGCACAATTTGATAGAACATTCTGGGTTTAGACCAACTCCTTTGCACATCCCTGCATCAAACATCAACTCTTCATGCCCCAGGCAGTAGTGCTGATAAAGACACATCAAGACAAGGCAGGACAAGCCACTTGCAACTCTCAGGCCAGGGTGTGAATTGACATGGGAGGTCACAGTCAACCTCCTCTTCCTCCCTCACTGTGCTCCAAGGGGCAGCTCAGCAGCCACACTACAGATTTCCCTTTTGCCTTAGCTGTGGCAACCAGTCTTCGAAACTGCTTGCAGCTGTTAATATATTTCTGTGCTTTTTAAAATTACACATTTCCCTTTAAAAACAGTATTTGATTTAAATATTTGGAGAATGAAAATTTCTTTATTTACACATGACTGAAAAAAAAAAAAAAAAAAAACCTCTGACTGCTGTGTTCCCTGGGTAATTCAGGAATTCTCACCAGCCTCCTTTCAGTTAATTACTCTGTGAGACTGCCTGGTGAAAAATGAATCCTGCCTGATTCCCCTCCTGAAAAACATGCAGGAAGTGGCAAGTCAGACTGATTCTTGCTGCAAGAGAGCTGTGCACACAGCAAACACAGCATGTGAAACAAATCAATACTGTAATCACCAATGCAACCTATCAAACCCAACTCCAGGGTCAATCAATACTGTATCTTCCCAGATGACAACTGGGGAACAGAAGCTTTTAATACCTTCCCAAGATAAATCTCTTCCTTTACAATGCGAGACACAATTTTCCAGTATGTTCTGTAGTAAAGGGAGGATTTTCCTAGAAATTAGCCAGATCTTAGATTAAAGCAGCCAAAGCTTTCTGCATTTAGGAGACCTTCTGTACACCTCTCCACTCAGAGACCACATTTATTTTTAGCAGTAACCCTTCCTGTTCCTGCACTACACACCAAGCAATGCAAACCCTCCCATTTTGCCTCTTCAGGAGAGCAGATCATTTCATGACTGAATTGTATCTGCCAAATTAAACACTTAATAGCCCAGAAACTCTTCTATACCACCATCCAACTGTGCTTTCAGGGACCAGTTCATGTAAATCCCAGATACCAATGTGTTAATGGCAGCTTTATGTGATCATGGTCTATCTGTGTACTTCTTCTGGGAATGAAACCCATCTGTCTCAGCACTGTGCAATGATTAATAGGTTTTTATCCCATACTACCTCCATGATGCAGTGGGCTATTAGACCCCCTTGACAGAACTGAGACACAGGGAGATTAAGGGGCTAGCCTACATGGAGAGGTGCAGGCAGACACACGCTGCCCTGCCTGTGCTGGCTGCAGGTGGCTCTGTTTGGGCCTGGAAGCCACAGCAGGCTGCTGTGCTTGGGCCATGCTCAGCAGAGCCCTTCTCCCTGGCACAGCATCGTGCCAGTGGCTCCAAGGCAGGACGAGCTGCCTCATGAGCCAGGGAGCAGAGAGCACAAGTGTCTGCAGCCAGCCCTGGGGACATCTGCAGGGACAGGGACATTGACTGAGGGCACAGGTCTGTCTGCAGCCAGCCCTGGGGACATCTGCAGGGACAGGGACATTGACTGAGGGCACAGGTCTGTCTGCAGCCAGCCCTGGGGACATCTGCAGGGACAGGGACATTGACTGAGGGCACAGGTCTGTCTGCAGCCAGCCCTGGGGACATCTGCAGGGACAGGGACATTGACTGAGGGCACGGGTCTGTCTGCAGCCAGCCCTGGGGACATCTGCAGGGACAGGGACATTGACTGAGGGCACGGGTCTGTCTGCAGCCAGCCCTGGGGACATCTGCAGGGACATGGATCCTGATCAGGGACATGCCCTGACCAAGGGCACCCAGTCAGTAGCAGTGGAGGGGTGAACCAGGCTGAAGCCTGAGTAGCCAATTCACAAGATCAGGACTTGAGGGAATGGCCTGAATTTGTGTCAGGAGAGGTTTAGGTTAGATAACAGATAAAGGTTCTTCACCCAGAGGGTGGTTGGGCACTGGAACAGCTCCTCAGGGAAGTGGTGCCAGCTCCAAGTGTGACAGAGTTCAAGAAGCATTTGGACAGTGCTCTCAGGCACGTGGGGTATCCCTGGGGATGGTCCTGTGCAGGGCCAGGAGTTGGATTTGATGATCCTGATGGGTCCCTTCCAACTCAGCATATTCTCTGATTCTGTGACTGTTCCTGTCCATCTGATAAGCTACAAATTAGGCACACTAACTGCAAGGCAGTACCTCAGAGAAGAGGAGGAAGAGGAAACCTTTAGAGGGTACTCCTTCCATCCCAGAGTTGGGAACAGGGCCCAGGAAACCAAGGGGATCAGCCATTGCAGCACAGCAAATTATGCACATGTTTGCAGCAGGGGATCTTCCATTTCACTGCTTTTTATTTCAGCAGAAAAGCCCTTCTGGCAGCTCCAGGAAAATATCATAGCTGTGAATGACTGCTATTATTGCCCACTTTAAAAACACACTAGGAAAAAAATAAACAACAACATATTTCTCTCTATTTAGGATGGCTCAGGTTGAGATTAATTTGGTAAAAATCCTTAAAATACAGCTGCAAATGCCCAGCCATGATTCTGGCACATACTCCACACATCAAAGCTTGTGCCTTGTGGAGGTCTCCCCTTTGGAGAGTCAAGAGGCACACAAAGAGCATGAACTACATATTGGATACAAACCTGTTCATAACTGCTCTCATTAGAAAAGGACAGGGGAGCACCCTTGGAAAGAAGCAACTGAATGATTAGTTCTTTGATTAATTGATTTTCAGGCCATTAAGGACCATTTTGGTCCTCTCACTCATTCTCCTGTGTGAAAAGTCAGGGGATTTTCCCAGAGATTGCCAGGGCTCTGCTGGAGATGATGAGATGTCTGTGGGGACAACCATCTGCCCAAGCACTGCCAGCCTCCAGATCAGTGCCTCAGTCTAGCAAGGGCCAAATTTCACAGCCTGCAGACATTTCATTTTCCATTTGGCATCCTGCTGATTTCATCAGAAGTGTTAACTGAGAAAAGACTGCACATGGACCCTAAACCAGAACCTGGAACAGGCAGCAATTTTTTTAAATGCATTTCCCTCAGCCTCCTAAACAGCATGTTGAGTGCTGTGGTTCCCTCTGCCCCTGAGACATTGTACCAAAACTCCTTCTCCTTAGGAAGCCTTTCCAAGCCTCTGATGTGCGTATTTTATAGAGAGAATCCTAAACTGAAGATGACAGTCTTGTGCACTACTCTATTCTTAGCATTTTTCTCTCTTCTTTAACTTTCCACTTCAGCAAGCGAAGTTTAACAGAATCAATTTCTCTATGTGCTCAGTAAAATCCTCAGTGGGAGCCACTGCTCCATGGGCTTCTTTTAGTTATTTATTACCTGCCTCCTGCATATGTTAAGAGATGTGCTAGCAGCTTAGAAAACAATTAATCCTATTACTGTTTGGAACATGCATACTGCAGAAGCAGTAACACCACCAAGGTTAACTATGCAGAAATGCTCAAATAAAAAAAATTAGTTCCAGGGTGTAGAAATACTTCACCTCGTGCACAGCACTGTTGCTGATATTTTGACTTCCCAACGCTTGGATGTTTACACAAAATGTGACACATTTGGGTTACACTCACCTGCCAGACCATCAGCAACAAGCAGGAGCTCCAACATCCTCTCCCTGGAGGAGCCCTCCCTGAACTGAGCACATTCCTGCTACCCATTATCATTCTAACACATCTACAGTTGTCAACAGCAGTAGTTTTTGCTAAACTCAATCATTTTGAATCCAAGTGTCTCTCACTTCCACTGACCTGCTAACAGAATAAGTTGTTCTGAATGTGGAGATGAAGACAGGTCTCAGTGTGACAATTTGGATGCCATAGGTCTGCCTGAGCTCACCCTGACCAAGCATGTTGGTGCTGCCACAGCTACTGCCTTTCAGAGGACATAAACAAGATTTCAACCCCGGGGCCAGGAGAGATCCCTGAACACTTTGCACTCGGGCAGCAGCATTAGCAGCACACTGCTGTCAGAGCTGACCACACACCACTCACCACACAGGGCACCTGCAAAGGCAGCTTGCTTTGAAAGGTAAAATCTGCTCTCAAAGCACAAGAGCCATCAGACTCTGAGGAGGGGATGCTGTTGTACAGCAATAGCCAGGACAAGCTGCCACAGACTCAGCACAGACACACCTGTGCATCCCCAGCAGTGTCAGCAAGTGACATCCCTGTCCCAGAGAAAGACAAACATCAAGAGTTTGGTGGATGTGTTGGGCAAAGAGCTGGCTCTTGCTCCTCTGGTGTATTGTGCTTTCAGGTTTGCAGAGATGATGGGACTGTGACCATTTTTCACTCAGTCTCACTATATCAATTTATCTGCAGGGTAAATCGATTCATCTCTCTCTGTCATCATTTCTACATCTAGAAAATGGGGATAAAATCAGTAGCCTTCCTCTTCGGCAGAGCACTTTGGGGTCATGATAAGCATGATATGAGAACTCAAGTTTATTATACAGTGGCAGTTATATTATGCCACAACTCTAACTCCAAATGAAGACAGCAGTGCTATGAAAAATTTCAGAAATCACAATTTTGTACTCACTCAGGACAAAACAATATATCAGATGTGGGAATCCTTTTCCCCTCTTGAGCTCCACAGCCCAGGTTCTGCCTGCTGTGGATTCCTGTACCACACAGCAGCAAGTGCCCCTGGCTCCCTCCATGAACAACAACCTATCTGGGCAAAGAGACACCTATGGGGGCTCCAGCTCCAGCTGAGGGACCCTGTGACAGCCCATGGTGCAATGGCCAGAAGAAAATCAAGTGTCTTTGTCAAATTTGCCTGACCTGAAGCTAATTCACATCGAACTTTCCCAGCAGAAACCTCATATTCTCCTTCGACCACCTCCAATAAGGAACCAGTGTACAGAACACCTTTCATCTGCTTTGGTCCAGGCTGTCACAGCCCCTGTGCATATCTGGGCATCCAAACTTCATGAATTTGTCTGCCTTCCTCTCCTCTTCCAAGTCCGGGATTTTTTTTTTTTTTTTTTTTTTTTTTTTTTTTTTTTTTTTTTTTTTTGCTTGTTGGGTGGACAATTGCTCCTGTTAGAATTTTATGGCATGTGGCAGATGATGACACCATTCATTCCTGGTACTTGTCAGGCTGACAGAGCCCTACAGCTGAGCACCAGCACTGATCTCTGGCAGGTCAGACACTGCTGGTTCCTATCTGTCAGGGCAAGGCTGTGGCTCCAGACACGCCAAGCCAGCCAAGGCTGACGGGCTGCTGTAAATACCTTTGCTCTCAGATAACAAGTTTGCTGCCACCAGTACCTCTATGCCAGGGACAAATAAAACAACCCTGAAAACCTATCCACACTCAAAATCCTCTCCTTCTTGCAAGAGAAGTGAGTCATTCCCGTGCAGTCCAACAGGTCTCTGAAGGAGACTCCTGGGCTGTAGTTTCCTGGCTAAAAGCACTGCTCCATCTTCTGATTGCTGCTCTCACATCTGAATTACTTAAGATATCCTGTGCAGACTAGTACCCCTCTTCCAGACTGCACACCCCTCCTGCTCTGGGCAGAACCACAAGAATTCTCTCAGGTATTCTTCACCATCTCTCTCTCTCTATTCCCTCATCCTACCTCCTACTATTTTGCCCATGTTTGTGAAGACCTTTTGTCCCCAGCCCCAGCTCTCAGTCCCTTGGGAGCAGAGAATTCAGCAGACCTTCAGGTGTCAGGGACAGCTGTGACACACATTCTGCCACTCACTCACCCAAAAGAGAGCCTGGCCCCCACAGCTGGAGCTCCCCCTCCCCCTGCACCTGAAGCAGGGGCAAGCAGCTTCTCCTTTGCAGCTTAGGCTCCAGGGGAAATGTTTCCACTACTAAAACATAATTCTGTCTAAACATCAGAAGCCAGAAAGCAGTGAAACAGAAATTTAAAAATAATGAAACAGCTTGGTAACGCAATTCTCCACCCTGAAGTCCTCCAAAACAACAATTCACCACTTGAATTATGGGCAGAAGTGATTGCTGAGCAAATCTGACCACTGCTATCAGAAAGGGAAATAAAGCCTCCCTAGTTTTACCTTCAGCCCCTGACAGCACCAGAAAATTCAGGTGAACAAGGGGAAAAAGCAATACAGGAGAGCAAAGGGAAGATCCCCCAGCTGGAAACATCATTGCCCAAATTCTGCCTTGGTTTCAAGCTTCACTTCTGGGCATTTGTGATTTTGACTCACTTTAATAATTGCTAATACTTACAAGTCTCCTGTTGATTCTGTTTATTTATTGGTAAATTCTATATATAGCTCCTATCCTAAGTGAAAAGATTATTAAAGTCAATGGGAGTTTTTCTATGAGCTTTTAATTGTATTCCCTAACTACAAATAATAAAAAAAAAAATCTGTCCAAGCTAATTTCAACAAAGCACCACCAGAACATTTACAGGACAGTTTTACTTGAGAATTTCTATTGTGTACATCTCTGCTGTGCTAACATAACATCAGACATGAAATTAGTTTTCCACAGTAAGGGATTGCTCTAGAAAACACAACATATTGCTTCTACTCTGACAGGACCAGGACCAAACTCTACAACAAACACCAAAAATCAGCAGCTGGTACAGGCAGCCAACACCATCAACAGATGTGCTTTCACTGTTTGGGAAGCCTGAATTTGGCCAGGAATTTTCACACCCACCAAATGGAGTGGTCTGTCCCTGCTGCTGCTCCCTGTGAAGCTGATTCTGCGCCCACAGCCGTGTACATCACCTTGTGAGGAATAGCTTCCCTTTAAACCTGGAGCTTCGTTAGCTGTTACAGCTCCTACCACCCTGTGAAACCTGCCTGGCACCAAGCTCCCACTGATGATTTTCTGGGTGGGTTACTACAGATAGAAGAATACTGCCAATACTCAGAGCAATTTCCAAAGCATTATTAAAGTAATATTTTTTATATTATTACCCAAGTCTAATACTGTTTTGAATTTCCAGTTTTGGAGTTCATTTTAAAGCACTTAATTATACTTTGAGAAGAAATAGTCTTATAGCACAAGTCATTTTTTCAAGTACACTTGAAGAAAGGATAGTCCATGGCTCAGTAAATACAACAGTCTGAAAAGTTATGAGCTATCAGCCTAAGCTGAATTGACTTACTGATATTACCTGCAATGAATGAGTTTTAGATAGCCTCTCATAAATAGGCAGCTACTGAGCCTACGATTTTATGGATGTCTTGTACTTATCAATATATATGAGAAATGATGCTGTCAGGCTTTTGAGGGGATACTAGGTGAACCACACCACTGTCAATTTAATTTTTATGATTAAATATTTGGTGCTGTTAAAGGTTATTTAACATTTAATATAGCTGCTCTTCTACATAGCTGATAACTGTCATCTTTACATAATGCTGGAGCTGAAAATGGATGGGGAAGGCATATTTTTTAGAAGGTACCAATTTTTTTTTCCAATTTACTGTTAGATGTGTTCCAGTAATAGAATAATATTAGGCGAGTTTAAAAGGTTTTCAATATTCAGATGTACAAAAATTTAGTCTTAATGACAGCTGCAGCTGAGCTCAACATTTGATACAGAGATTGCTGAATTTTCATCTGTGATAGAAAAACCACTCCCAGGGTATTGGGAGATGGCAGCTCATCCCACAGTGGGATCTTCAGGGCTTATATCCAGGCTTATCAGTTTTTATATCTTTGAGAGAGATGTCATCAATTTAAACATCACATTCCTGTTTTATTTTTACTTGTTAAGGTTAGTGTAGCTGAGAGAAATGAAAGATAATATTATTTTTATGTGTTTTGCAGAAACCACGCTTTGTGCAGTGACAGAATTCTGCCTGGGCAGGCACATGGTCCCCACACAACCACCCAATATTGAGAGAGTTAAGAGAAAAATGAGACAACTCAGCTCTTGGTGAGACAACTCACAGGCATCGTTTCCAGAGCTCTTGCATACAACAGAACACAGAGAAAAAAAATAAAATTAAAAAAAAATAAAGACAACTCTTAAAACCAAAGAAATTATCAGTAAACTGCACAGACTTAATGGAAAGATTTGGTGCTTACACCACTCTCCACTATTTTGTTTTCTTTCAACAGCTGAGTGTGTTAGCTGTGTTTCCTAAGCACAGTCCAAAGCTACTCTTTGTTTCTTCTGCACCTGCACATCAAAAAGCTGCAATTTTAAAAACACCTAGAGGCAGAAAATGTTTCTATAATTAAAAATAAAACCAGAATGTATAAACAAAACCAACCACACAACTAGAGAACAGAACAGGTCAGTTCAGGTCTTGATCTCAATTACATTTTCTGTCAAGTGGATCCCTTTGTGGAGCTGAGACTTTGTATTTTCTTCAGTAACACTTACTACAGTACATTTACAAAGAAATCTTTATTGCTTTTCAGTGATGGAATTATATTTTTCTGTAATAGAAGCCTTTATGTGGACTTCCCTTACTGAAGCATTAAAGTAAAAGTGCAAGCCTTTTTAATCTCCAAAAGGTATCACTCAATTTTGCTACAGTTTAGGGTCTCTGAATGTGCTGTCCTGTGTCCTGGCCCAGGTCCCACCAGCTGGTTCTGGGTTTCACCAAGGCACCCCAAAGGCAGACACAAGCCATTGTTTTGCAGGCTGCAGTGTCTTTCCTGTAACAACACTCATTAATTGGGATGATGCCCCTAAACAGAGAAACCAGAGCAAATATCACTTATCACTGATATCACTTATCAGTGACATTAAAAATGCTCCTGGGGGCTGTTGTAGAAAACCACACACAAACAGCAAAGCACCACTGCAGGGAGGGTCGGTGCAGAGAGCCCTGGGCACCAGCTGCTCCTGCAGAAACAGGGACAGCCCTGCTCAGCCCTGCTGCTGCCCACAGACTCCTTGCCTGCTGATGCACCAGGGGGGATGTGCTGGGCAGGAGCTGCTGCTCAGCCCCTCCTGCAGCTGTGCTCCTGGGCATGCTGGATCAGGCTGCTGTCGTGCACACCACACTTCCAAGCTCCACTTCACAGCTATGAGAATTAACCATGTAAACTGAAATATCCGAGCAAGTAGGGGGTGCAAGCACACATGCACGAGTTTGGGCCCACAACACCAGCTATGAGTGCTGCTGTCTCACAGGTGGGGTAGTGCTCATGGCTTCATCTCCTCTGATACAAAACACTTAAAGAGATTTTAACTACTCTGAACTGCAATGATCATGTGCAGCCTCTTCATATATAATTTTACAGTCAAGCAGTCTCTGAACTTGCAGATCACTGAATTAAGGATTTTTTGGGGGAAGCATTTTTCAAATGAAACCTCTAATATGCCTGGTGCTCCCATTCAGTGCAGCAGAGCAAATTCAGACATTAAATTAAATAGACACGGTTTCAGATATTCAAATTAAGTTTCTACATTCCCCAGTGAAGTATATTTCATTATTTCAGGTCAAACCTGCAAAATAAATAGGGCAGAAATACAGATTTTCCATATTAAAAAAAGAAATGAGAAATTTTTAGAAAAAATTCTCAAACACTTGAAAGGCCTCTTCTATCTCTTTGCAACAGAGGTAGGAAGGGCAGAAAATTATGACACAGTAATTATTATGATGGATGTTGAGCCAGTCCTTTATATTAGATACACTGCTTGTGCAGGAACCAGCACTACAGATTGCATACTCCACTAAGCAGGACACTTGAGATTATAATGGGCAATACAGATTAACAACATTAGGTTAAAGCAGGATAATTCTTCTTCTTTCTCATTTCTATTCCTTTCCCATGGAACAGCTTCTGCTTCACATTGCTGTGCTCCTTGCTCCCAAGCCTTAATCTACACATCAAGCAGGCATTTTTCCATTTCAGCAGGTACAAATCTCCAGTAATTGGATGGAAATTTATAAAATTGCACTGGTGTAAAATTCAGCTATGACTTAACCTGTCTGTTCTGAATTAAAGGTGATGATGTCTTTGCTTTTGCCATCTCATGCAAACAGCAGGAAAGATTTATCTTATTCAAAAGCAGCATGAGAATTTAAGAGAAAGACTTGTCTTGGCACGATGTAAATAATCAGCTTGGAGCTATAAAAGGATTGATTGATACTTTCAGCAATTTCAGTGCCTGTGAAACCAGAGCAGTGTAACACTTTTAACATAGGTAGGAGCTGAACACTGTCCTGGGTTCATCCCTCAGATTTGGGGTTGCTAGCAAGAAAAAGCCAAACTGTGCCTCAGTAATGATTCTCCCCAGATGTAGCCTCACTCCTGCTGTTCAAGGGCAATCAGCTGGAACCTTGGAGAGCTCTGACCCAGATCATTGTCCCAGCAGCCCAGAGCTGAGCAGGGGCTACCTGCACACAGCACCTACCCAGCCCCTCTTCTCCTTGGCCCTGGGTCAGTACAGCTGCACTGGGAGTATTCTCCAAGTGGGTTAACAAACTTGAAGATAAATTAGCCTGCAGATTCCTAGTGGCACCAGGGACAGCAAAGCAGATGTGACTTTCATTCCTTTGGCCCTAATTCATTCCCTTCTCTGATGGCTCAGCATTTCAGGTGCTAAACTTTACCCAGGAAGGGTCTAAGGTGTCATAGGTGCTGGATGGGAGCAGCTCCTATCCATTTCCAGCCAGGGACAGGGACACTGAGCAGCACTGCTCCCCTTTCCACAGGATAATGCAGCAAATACACTTTGATTTTAAGCCTCATGTTACAGCCACTCTCTGTCCTACCAACACTTTAAAATAAAGATCCAGAAGTTCTCAGCACATCACACATTCATTCCCAGCCACACAATGGCAGGCTGCTTGCTATTCTGATGTGCTAAGCAATTGCCCATGCCTCTCTCCACAGGTCCTTCCAGGCAGAGCATGGAGGAAGCCAGAACATGGCTTGGGTTCTTAATGAATTTCTGCTCTCTCTTGGGCATCCTCAGGGAGCCCTGGGCATGGGATGCCAAGGCTCCCCTACTCAGCAGGCTGTAGCTCCTGGCAGGGCTTCCAGCCAGTTGCATTCCCACTGCTTGCTCTACACTGATTCCTGAAGGACCACTTTGCCATGTGTCAGTGACCTCCCCCAGCACGTATAGGGCTGGATTCCAGTCTGGCTCATGAGGAGAGCTCTTAAATGTTTAATGTTAGCTGCAGTGGAGAAATGCTGTAAACATTCCTGTAATTGGTCTGCTTTAAAAAATTGATGTTGTGTGAAACAGCAAAGGAAGTTCACACTGCACTTTGTGGCTCAGAAGAGCTTGCAAGGCCTAAGAGGTAAAATCAGAGGGAAGACATTATCTTGGCAGCACTTGTCTTTCAGCATGATCTGGAGAGCAAATGTGCCTGTCCCCAGCTGTGTGCTGCCCTCAGCCAGAGCCATCAGGTGAGGAAAGAAGGGCTGGGGGCTACACTGAGCTGCTGGAGCAGCTTCAGGCCTTTGCTGTTTCTCCTGTGCTCAGCTCAGGGCTGCACAAGGATGGACAGAAAGGCAACAAACATCTGCAGGAGGGGAAAAGTGAAGCCCGAGCATAAAGAAGGGAACTCTGCGACTCGGGTGACAAAGACTGAAAGGACTGGAGATTACTTGTGCTGTGCCTTATCAGTCCTAAGGACTGGTGATAGCAGAGATAATCCAAAAGCAAGCTTACACAGTGAATTTATGAATTGGTAAGTCACTTTGTTGTAACAGCCCTCAGTAAATCATTGTTTGTTCCTGCATTTCTGTAATGCGTTCTGCCACGCATTCCCTACCTGCTCTCTGACTTTATCTCAGTTTGCTTCTCATTTGTCAGACAAAGAATTCAAGATTTCTCCTAAATCACCTTAGCAAAACTGACATTTTCCCTCCTCTTGGTTCTTAGAAAAATGAGGGGGAAAGTGGTTCATTGTTTCAAGTCCACATTCATCTAGCTGCAATTTCTGCAGAGTTGGGTTAGTCATTTTCTTACATGGCAACCAGGCTGGCACCACTGGATCTCTGGGTCAGAGGTGGGGAATGGCTCAGTGAGCATGACCTGAAAACACAGGAATGCATTGCTCAGCTCCTGGCTCTGTTGGTCAGTTTTTTGGAGAAGACACAGAGCCTCCTCCCTCTGCTCACAGCTGTTGAGCAGTGAAGATATTTCCCTGTATTCAGCCTTTCAGTATTTCAGCTCCTGTCCTTCCAGGGACAGCATTACCTATTTACAGTCGACTTTGTCTTTGATCCTGTCCAGCCTGGAGCATCTCAGTGCTACCAACCAGAGGCTTGAATGTTCCTCTGCTTTCCAGGATTTACCAGCCTGGAGTGGGTATTAACTGATTGTTCTGTTCATTTTGGTATGCAGGGTTTCCCCATGGTATTATCACCATGACATGGAAGAGTTTTCTTGCTTATAGGGGGTTATGCTATATCCCTTTTCTATCCTTTATACATTGGCAGTATCACCTATATATCTGTAGGGAAAAAAAAAATAAACACACACAAAAACTACCTATCCTCTTCACTAGAGTTTGTGCTGTGTTCCCATTCATTCCCTGTGTGTGCCTGTCACTTCCCCTTATTACTTACACAAGAAAATAATTTGTCCTGTCAGAAGTTCTTTTGCTCCTTTAATAAGGAGTAATTACATATGGAAATAAACAATCTCTCTATTTTCCTCCAGGCACAGAGATTGACTGGCTTGTTCTTTAGCTGGATGTACTAGACTGTTGCCTGCATGTGTGCAAAGGAGCAGGTGTGTGTGCAAAAACCAAGGGAAAGAAGGAATTAATGAGGGAAACACTGCTTAAAGAAATCAGATTTGCATTTAGATTGATTTCTGTCCTGAAGCCAGATTAGTGTAACTTGAGTAAGACCAAGGTTGCCAGAAGAGACTTCTGAGGTTCCACACACAATCTGAGGCAATCCCATGGCTTCCACAATCATACACCAAAAAAAAAAAAATTAAAAAACATTGTTGGTCTGATTGTTGGCATTACAACCCAAAACACTCTGTTCTAAAGTCATTATTCAACTTCATGCTAGCAGAGTTTATGAACTCACAAACACAAAGCATTGCCTTGAAAGGAGAGAACTATTCACATCGATCAGGCATGTCTGGACAGTCTCCCCAAAATTAAATCAGTTCTGATATCTCACAGAGAAATTAAATAATCAAGCAGTCCCAATTAAATGGAGTAGAATATTTTGTAAGACAATATAAGACAATATTATGCATGCCACATTATGATTTCTTATCAACACATTGAAAAAAAAAAAAGTTCCAACTTCCTCTCAATTTCTAAAATGATATTTCAAGTTACACTTCCAAGAAAGTTTCAGAAAGCTTTTCTTTGCACCAAACAGGAAGGAACACACACACACACTGAAATGAAAACATTTTCTGAAAAATAAACTCACAAGATCAATTCCATGCTACTTCCTATATAGTAGGAACTCAATAGCAGTCATAGTCCAGTTTTGCCTGGTGTAATATATCAAAGAAAATGCTCTGGCTTTTAGCAATCATTGTCTTCAAGCTGTTTTTTCCCTTGGAGGTTATTAAACCTTCAGGCACTATTAATTCTCTTACAATGACCCTTTTGTTGTCAGAGGATGGGGCATTCCATAAGGAAATGTAATACTGAGGATGAGTAGGTGCCTATTCTTGACTATAGGTCAAGAATATTCAAGAGATTTTGCAAATTAAGCTGCTGAAGAAAGGAATAATTACGTGGCCCAAGGATTCTTGTGCTGCTGCAGAAAAAGGCCTTTTCTTGTTGGATTTCTTGGTTTTCATCGCTGCTTGCTGCAGGGATTAGGGTAAGCTCTTTTCACTTACAAGTAAAGTTGCTCAGGAAAAGAGGAGCTTTCTTTCCTTTTCTTAGATAAAAGCCCAAGCTTTGTGTGCTTTTAAATAAAATTCTAAAGAAAACACCTCCCAGCACTCTCCACACAAGAAGCAGCCAGCACACCTTTGGCTCTCCTCTCCAAGACATGTTTCAAACATTCCCAGCTCTTTGGTGAAATGTGAACGATAGAAGCACACTATGCTAAATTAATAAATAGTATAAATATGTCCTGCAGCTGGGTGCGGGAACATCAGACAGCCCTTGAAGAAGAATTGGCAGTGATGGTGAGCTGGGGTATCAGCAAGGCCAAGAGGGACAGGAGGGAAGTCCAGGAGGCAAAACTAAACCTACAAGGAGACAGGATGCTGGAGACCCCAGAAGAGCTGCTTGTCCCAGACGCAAGACAAGAGAGAGCAAACAGCCAACAATGTAGTTGAGAAAATACTTGATAGGAAAGTATTTATTCTAGAAAATTCCTCTGAGCTGAAATGGTGAACATGTGAAGCAGGATCAGCAGCAATATTCTTTATAACGTAACTGAGTGATGCCATTAAGATTAGAGCTGCAGGAATGCTTAACTCTAAAGACAAGAGCTGCCTAGAAATTAGTATTATTAGGAAACTAAGAAATTGCAGAAAAAAGACAAGGTGTTCACGGGAGGCAGGGGAGCTATTTAGTAAACCATAGGAGTTGCTCAGAAGAAAACTTGCTACTTATTCTTTCAAAAAATCAAATAAATTGGTGATGTGGACAAACAGGATAAAAAATAAAGAAAACAGGCTAATAAGATGTCCTTGTTTAAAACCTCAACTCAGAAACATCAGATAGGAAGTTTAAAAAGGTAGGCAAAAATGGATCAAATGAACAAAGACAAATCAACATGCCAAAGACACAAAAAGTAAATTGCAAAAAATTTTTCAATCTACACGTTGGAATGGATTCCTACCAAAGAATTTGCAGAGCTGATAAGAAATTGAGCTGTAAAGAAAGACTGAAAGATAAAACCATTGCAAAAACTCAAAAACTAAAAAAAAAAAAAAAAAAAAAAAAAAAAAAAAAAAAAAAAAGGAGGGAGAAAAATCCAGCCATAACTGCATTCTTTGCATCAGCTTTCTTGATGGAAGAGATTAAGCATGTTCTGATATCAGAGTGGGTTTTTGTGGGGTTTTGTCAGGGTTCTTTTTCTGTCTTCTGCGCAGGAAATATGTCAGAGAAATTGTGTCAAACTGAAATGTCAGTAAGAGACATTTCAGAATAAATGAATAAAATTACGAGTAACAAGTTACCAGCACCAACATAGAGCTGGATATGAAATTGCCAAAGCACTTACTGTGGCATGTACCCTATCGTTTACGTTCACTTCTGTATTAAAGACAGGAAGAAATGAAAAAAATGACAGTAATTTTAAACAGGCTTTTCAGAAGACTGAAAGAGCTAGGTCCATTAAATCTGACTGGTTGGCTAAAACTGCAACAAAGAAAAGAATTAGCAGGCACATAAATAAATACAGTGCTGTGAGAATGCACCAACATGGCTGCTGAAAAACATCTTGGCTCACAAATAGACTGGATGAATGACCTAGGTGATTTCACCTCCACTTCAGAAAAGCTGACCCAAGTATGGGTCATATTCCTCATGAAAAGCTCTTCAAGAGCTCCAGGTGTCCTGGGATGAGACGTGGTGATGTTCTGAACCCATTAACAGGGCCAGAGGCAGCAAACTCAGCATAGGAAGGAGCCATCTGTCCCATGGGATCTGCTCACTGCATTCACAGTGACAGGATAACTGATGGGAATCCTCGAGCAACCAATGCTAATGAACATACAAAAGTGCTCCAGGTACCTCACAGACAATTTAGGTTCTGAGTATGTCACACATAAAACATTGGGGTGATAAAATGGCAGATGAAACTCAATATCAAGACAGGAAAGTCTTTCAGAGGAAATACAAGCATATCTATACACACAAATTGTCTCAAGCTCACCATTCTGAAATGCCTTGTCTTTGCGATTCAGTACAGGAAAAACAAAAGAATGATACACAAAAGAATATCCTTCCAGTTTTGAAAATAAAATTAATTTGTGTGTGTGTGTGTGTGTGTTCATCATCCAGGTCACACAGCAAAGAAAACTTGGAAAACAGCCTGACAAAATGAAGATACAAACTCTTCCTTAGAAGTTAAAGTGAACCAGACCCTACTATGGTTTAGTAGAAATTAAACTCCAAGAATCCACCAACACTGAACTATGATAATCAGGTTCTTAGCTGCTTCATGCAGCAAGCACCAGCTCTCTCACTGCTCTGGAGAAATCACAACCTCCATTGTCCAGCCTTTTACAGCCTCAACCCAGGCTCTGTTTTGTAATGCATCACCAGGATTGTTTGAGAGACACAGCCACATTTGGTGTCTTCAGCTTGTGATTTTTGCTTTACTTTGTACAAGTCACTTCCAGAATAATTCTCTCTTACATGGGCAGGAGTAAAATACCATAGAACAAAGCCTGTTGAGCTCCCAAGGACCAGGAGTGATGTGAAGGAGCACGGGTACAGTGCATCCCTGCTGGAAAAGCTGCTAATCTTGATGATCTCTAAGGACAATGATCAAATTGCATAGCAAACCTAGAGTACACAAGCATAATTCAGTCTTGAGATTCATATCACAGCCTTTCCAGCAGCACAGGAATTTAAGTCCTATTTTGAGTTCCCTAGCTGAATTCACTGAAGGGAACTTCAAAACCAGCATTTCAAAAGGTGCTGAGTTCCTTGCAATGGTCTGCAATCCACAGCAAAACCAAGATACATTACCTGAAAAATATCCTCTTACAGAATTTCCCCACAAGTTAGGGAAGATGAGGAGTAGTACCGGAAAACCCTTTCCTTTTACTCTCTTCAAGATGCAAAAGCAGAAACACAAATCTTTCCATTTGCATTTTCAGGGTTTTCAAGCTGCACAAGTTGTGTTTTATTACACAGACTTGCTGAAACGCTCCTAATTCGAGTGGCAAGTAATAATGAACCTATGCTGGAGTTTTAGCTTGCTTTGGATTAAGCTTCTCTTCACTGTTTACCATTAATTATGTTTGTCACTGACTGTCAGCTTTATGTCAAATCGTTGCAGGTATGTATATCATGAATTGTCTAAAAAGCAGATAAACATAAGGTCTCTGCATTTATATTTCCCAAGAATACAGCATATCAGTCTCGTTTAATATTTTGCCTCAGTTAATTTCATTTCAAAATGGAAAAAAAACCCTTTAATTGCTCTGAGATTTCAAATATTTCTACCCTCCTCCTGTGTACAGGGATTGTTTGTGCAAAAAGCAAAAGCTGTTCTTAACTAGCAGCTGTATAAATCAGGTCCTTTCAGTGAATGAGCTTAACCTGTTTGTTTCCTTTATTCCCAGGACTTCAAGGTACACCTCTTGACCCCAGTCTTGACTTTCACCCTGTGCTGTCTGGGTGGAAGTGATCAATGAAAAACATGTTAAGGAGATGGAAGGGACTTGTCTTGCTCAACCTGAAATACTTGTTGGGGGATTTCTGCAAAATTCATTTTGGATTGATCCAGAGCATTTCATTTGACCAAAAGAAAATAATCCTAGCTTCACTATAGAGATTATTTAATTTATATTTTTTTTAACCTTGAAATTCAGGTCACACTATTTCATGAGAAATGCTTCTTTGTAACAACGGGTTGAAAAGTTTTTCTTGATGCAGTGTGGCTGTGCAATGCCAAAGTGAAATGTTTCATTTGATTACCGTGGGGAGGAGTACACGAGGGTGCTGCGCTGGGGGGAGGCTCAGGCCACATCACAGGTCTGAGCCCCCATCGTGGGCTTGGCAGTGCCTGCAGGAGGAGAGAGGATTTCAGCCACCTGTGAAAGAGTGCTTTGACATATTCTAAGTTTCTGTCCCTGTTTTATTTTGAGTTACTGAGAGAACTCCATCTAAATTTGTAAATGGCATACATCACACCATCAAAATCTTCATTTCTCAGCATACACACTCTCCACCAAAATAGCATCAGTGCCTTCCAAACCTTCTGGACACATGAACAAGACACACCTGAAACAAGTTTTCACTCCATAGTTTTGCATCCCAGTGAAGCCCCACTCCTCCCTAGCCACTCTGCCCATCAGTATTTTCCCATTTTCCTGGGACACTTCCCTGCTTGACCTTGGAGTGTGCTCCCAGAGGACTTGGGCAGCCACAGCTCTCAGCTGCCTGAGCTTACCCACCTATTTCTATCCACAAGCCTTTCAGAAGCTACAAGTGGAAGTACTTCATATACACAGTCCCAAAATTTTATATCCTTCACTGTGCACCACCCCAACCACAAATCCCAGGAGGCACAGCAGTAGCTCTCGCTGACACGCCAAATTGCAGCCAACTCACATTGCATATTAATAATGCTGGGAAATTTAAGTACTATGTGGACAACCAACCCTTCCTCCAGCCAAAACACTGTCCTAACTCTTCAGCAGAAAGCCACATTCTGTGACAATGATCTGAGTTTAAATGTCTCTGTTTCCACTCATTTAAACCCAGGCACCTGTGAATCAAGGAGTTAGAGCCCACTTATTCCCCCATGTCTCCAAGTGTTTTTAAGAAGTAATTTCAGCCAAGAAAAGGATCTGGTTTTTCATGTTTACATTTTTTCTACTCTCAGCTCTCACCCCTCTTTTGAATCTGATTTACAAGTGACAGCCCTGAAGAAAGTGCTTTAAACCCAGTGTGCTAATAAATTATGAAAAAACAGATTTACAATCTAATCTCCTCATATGCAGTGATGTGTATTAAATAAATTGTTAACATCAGAAACCACAGTAAATTTGGTGTATGCCTAAGAAACTATAATCCATATTATCAACAGCAAAAGTTGTGGCTTTTTCTCAGTCCCACTACTTAGATAAACTGGAAGCAGTCTTATCGTAGGAAAATACAATTTTCCAAGCCTGCTCTTTATTAGTTCAAAGCAGCAACAGCCTACTCAAGAAAAAAAAAAAGTTAATTTTTTGTTGATTTTTCTGAGCAGTGTCTACTCTTTAGTCATTAGCTAGCAAAATGTTTACTCCTATAAAAATATCCATTTCCTAGAGCTTGTTAATTACACTTTATTGAGAAACAATCAGTTATTTAGTTGAGTTACCCACCCCTTTAGAAAATTAAAAGCTGAGATATTCATTTTTGCAATGAATATCTATCCAGTAATTACCATATTTACTTTTCATTTATGGGGGAATAATCTGTTTTAATTAAACCTAACTGAAGAACTTTTATCAGATGTAATTATCCCTTTCGATAAATATGTCTCTAGTAATTACAGTTAACCATGGGATTTATGGCTCTTAAGTCATTTGGTGGGAAACATAATAAATCTTTAGTAATACATGCTAAATTACTATAAATTAATTCAGATCATTAACATAATAAACAAATTAGGAAAATTTCACTTAATTAGTTTGGGTGGTTAACTCAAAATCCCTTGTAAAGCTTCATAGTAATCAAAATTTTACCAGTATTTTTAGAGATAATTTTTTACTGTAACAAACCTGTTTGAATATTTACACAGAAAATCAAATCACTGCTGGAACCCAAAACACACATATCCCTTTTAGATCATAGAGCCCTTAGGAATTGATGCTGGGTAACATTTTAAACGTAGTTAATTGTGCCTCACAGGCTTTCAGGTCTGTGAAAAAGGAGAATTGCATAGTGAAGAACCTCCATAGTGGTAAAGTAAGATTTCAGAAGTAAAGGTGCTTCCTCTCTCCTTCCCTTTTCTCATTTCTGAGTCCTCAAAAAGGCAGGTACAGGGAAAGGTAACAGCTGAGCACTCAGACCAGGAGCATTCCACAGGGAAAACAAAGCACTCAAGCAGGCAGGGGTAGGTGCCAGCCTGGATTAACCCCCTGCACCAGGAGGGAGGCACTGGGGGACCAGAGCTGGGCTGAGAACCCACAAGGACAACCCTGCAGCCCCTGCCCCAGGCGCATCCCAACGAGCCCTGCCAATCCAGCAATGCAGCTGCCTCTTTGCCAATAACTCTTATTCCCTGTTCCATGCTCAGAGAGCCCAAGAAGGGTGGTGGGGCAGGGAACTGACAGCAGGCACATGAGGCAGCGGCTCTCAGAAATCCCTTTGCCATCTTCTTCTTGAACTGAACTGCCAGTGTATCCACCAAAGGCTTCCTGAGTGGATCCTGCTGCACGAGCATTGCTCTCCTCCCCTGCATGGACTGAAGAGACAAACCCTCAGAATGTCACTGTGCTGGCACATAGTTTACAGCTCCTGCTGACACACACACCATCCCAGCAGTGTTTCCACCTCCTGCTAGTTGGAGATAAGTCTTGAGCTTAGTTCAGCCAAGTCAAAGCCTATCTCTATATTTATATCAAAATCACTCATCAGATTACCTGTTCAAGGTGAGGAATATGGATGAACACAGATGAGCTTTTTAGTCATGAACTTTTGGAGTTTAATCTTCTTAGATGAACTCAGACAAGCAAAGAGCTTCCCTGCAGGCAAAATATCCTTCATAAATAGAGAACAAAGCATCCACCAAAACTTGCTATTAAAAGAACATTTTAAATCCTTTTTTCCCTGAAGCATTACTGGATCTTTCTGGTGGGAATGCCCTCTTTATTCCATGCTGTCCAACTTTGCTATGGTGACCTGAGAGGGACAGGGGTTATTTGGCTCAGGCTGGCTGATTTTTTCAGCTCTTTGAGTTGCAGTATAGGTGAAGGACACAGGAAAGAGAAACCTTCCATGTCCTGGCTTCAGGTCAGACAATTCCCTACATATAAAGAAAAATGAGAAAGCCATTTTGGGGGATCTTGACTCCATTTTTATGTACCAATTTTGGAGCTAGCATTTTCCCTACTCCCTCCCTGCCTAGCACCAGACTTTTGGCTCCCCATAAGGGCCTTTTCTTCTGGCCTCCATGGGCAGTTCTGCCCATAGTGATCCATGGTCCATAGAGTATCTGCTCTGCCTCTCCTTGCTCCAGTCCCAGGAGGGGGGGCGGGCAGGAAGGAAAGGACATAAATCACAACATTGTCACAGAAGCTCTAAGGAGCACAGGGCAGCAAAAGGAAAAAGAAAAAAAATCAAAGTCATGGCTTCAAACAGGTCTTTGTTTCACCCAGGAGCCCTGGCAGGACTCAGCAGCCCTTCTCCACACCAGCCCGGAGGCTGGAGAGACTGGTCAGTTGATAAGCAGTAGTGTTTAAATTGTCCTAAGATAGAAGAGTGCCCGACAGACCCCTCAGGAGAGGCAGAGCAGATCCTCCCTTCCCTGAAGGCATTGACTTTCAGGGCTCAAACTCTTTGGGAAAACTCCCTCCCACATCCTACAGAACACCCAGGACTAGGGCAATACAGAGCATGCATCATGCTCAGAGTTGGAGCTGTCCATCTGCAAATGAATGAATTTCACCCTGAACTGAACCTTTCAATACATCAGAAATGGTCCATCTTCATGTTTTATTTTCTAAAGATGGATTGTGCAGCTGTTTTATTTGACTTAGTGCTGGGAAACTCAAAATCCTATTTGTATTTCCAAACTGCCATGTTAACTTTCCTCCCATTTTTACTTAACTCATTTTTTACCTTAGTCATATTAATGGTTATATAATAATATTAGACAACGTTTGCTAACCATTAACTCCAAAAATAATGGTTGTGCTAAATCAGAGCTAATTAGCGTGTCACAAACTCCAGTCCTCGCACAGGGTGATGACTGAACGAAAAGAATGTAATGTCACTTCACCAAGAATTACATATACAATTTTAAGAGGTATTTTAAATATTTTTCTTAATAGCTGTCAGCAGAAACGATGGGATGTGATTCTTTAGAGAGCATTGCTCTTTACTAAGTACAGGCAAGTGAGTCATCACCAGCCTTACACTGGCTGCAGAAAACAGATTTAATATTAATTTATGAATAGCTGAACTTTTTCTCTTTAACGTCTAACAGTGAATTATGCTCTAAAGCCTTTATATTTCACTGCACATCAGCGAGGTTGTCAGGAGCAAAAGATCAGGATAACATAATTCTTATGGCTTGTTCTCACGCACCCCTCATTTACTCCTAAAGCAGCCTGAATCATCCTGAAAGTAAGATGCATGGGGTGGCAAAATTTAAATGTGAAAGGAGTTGCTCTTTAAGGGCCATCAAGTTTTTAAAAGCATAACTTCCAGCTGAAACCGTGGGAGTGGGATTTGTTCTCTCAGACAGACACTGAGTCATTCACATTCATTTCCAGTGCCCCTGAGCAAAGGAAGGTCAGGCCACTGGCTGTGCCTATGTACCTGCATCCCAGCTCACAGCAGAGGCAGGAGGAAAACGCAGATGGCAAAGCCTCCCAAGGCCCAGGATTTTCACTTTTTCAAACCTTCTCTCTAATTCACTTAATGGTATGACGCAATGTGCAGCCACACCAGTTCCTCGGTGCCTCAGGGGTCTCAGAACAGGCTGCCAAAAGAGTAACTTCTGCCATTGTAGCCCACAGATCACAACATTTCATGGATTCCATACATTTTTAATTCTCCAATGTCTTTGCAACATAGAGCTGATACATCACATCTCCACACAGAGCAGAAAACTACATGACAGTTTTGGTAGTCTCCACAACCAGACCCCTAAACCCAAATTTCACAACTGTGTAGGCAAAGACACTTCAAACATGCTCACGGCACACTGCAGAATCACAGCATTAACACTGGCTTTCACTTTTAACTTTTTCTTGCTTTTCACATTTATGAAACACCTACAAACATACATAAGATCAGATGCTGCCAGTGAGAAGATAAAAAAATCAGGCCTAAAGGATCTATTTATAGAAGAACATCTTGGCAGTTTTTTTCTTTTTTCCTTTCAAATGTAAAGTCATCGCCAAGGGCTTCACAAGACCAGCAGAAAGTGTGATTCTGTCACCACACAATGCAGCATCTTGGCAAAGCTCTACCCAGCTTCCTCCCAATGCTTCCTGTGCAACATGGGATGAGGAGCAACACTACAAAAAATCCCACACAAAATTTATTGATGTCACATCAGGCTGAGCTTTATATAAACTTTGAGAGATGACAGCCCTATTCCCCTTCCTTTCCTTTCTTGATATTCCATCTTTGATCTCCACAGATGTCAGCTGCTACCCTGCCTTAGGATTCCCCAAAAGCACTGAGATAATCTTAGTCTTTAAGCCCTTCAGTGCAAAGGCTTACAAAAAACCTCAAGAGTCCATAACCACAAATTGCCCTTCTGCTGCTTCTATCATGGTATGCTTGGACACAAGCACAAAAGAACTTTGATTTTTCTGCTACTCAAAATAAGATATTAACATGCAACAATTCATTATCATTTATTCTGAAATGGGCAAAAAGCTGTTAATTACAGGCTCCTGGAAGTCTGGGCATCATTTTAGTATTGCTAGCAAGTGTGGAAGGAAGAGGCTTCAAGCTCTAGGGAGCAGGCTCCAATTTAGCTGCATTCAAAAAGCTAACTTAGACCAAGGTGTAAAGACATCAAACACCTGGTACAATGTTCAAAGACACGTGGGCTGCAGCAGCGTAACTTTCACTGCTGAGCTTTGACAGATGAACTGCATTTCTCTAACATTTCAGAAACCTGAGATCCTTCGATTAGACCCCGCAAGAGAGACTCTCTAACACCTGATGGAGGAGAAGGCTTCAGTTAAGGATATGACCTCTGGTATTATGATGATTTAGGAGGACAGCAAGTCCTCCACAGGAACATCCACAGGACACTTAATGGAACGCTACTCCCTTACCAAGCAGACAAAGGAAGAAAGAAGGTGAGAGCTTTTGTGTAGGACTCTATTATTACCACTACTACCTGGTGTAGTGTTCTGCCTGCTCGAATGATCTCTGTGATCTCTCAGGTGTGGTGAAACACTGACTAATACTGGACGTAAAATTGGTTAGCCCTGATGATCTTAGTAACTCTCAACACTTCCTGAGCAGTGAAATCTCAACAGGCAGCTGCTCTCTCCTCCCCAGGCTGCTTTCTCTGTGACAGCAAATACATCCAGCACCACTGCTGTATCACCCCTCCAAGTGCTGCTGGTACAAACCATCAGTTATAATTTTATAATGCCATAGAGGCTGGTTGTTACATTAGGTAATCATGAGACAGTTACAGAACTACGCAAGGAAAGTGGAGCCTCAGGCTGTTACGGTAGCTAACAAACCTGTCATTAATTACTGAGAAAAAAACCTTCTGCCTTTTAAATAATTTATATAGCTGGATCTACAGTAGCAAAAGATTAAACCTAATTAAAATGGAATCTTTAAATTCCAAGGGAAAGGCTGACTTCTGGACTTGGCCACCACCAGCAGAGCACAGATAAGGACCATGGCTAATGACGATCCTGCCCTCAGGCTGGCACACAGCGCTTCCAGCTCTCGCTCTGGGCTGGGATTCCCTTTATGAAATCATTTCAGACAAAGATGAAGACCTGCTAATCTCAAGCTTGCACGTTGGATGGCTTGCTTAAGCACTTTATCCCTATGATCAGCATATCTTTGGAAAGGTTTCTTTGTTTTGGTCTTTGAGGTTTAGTGAAGAGTAATGTAATCTTCCAACAGGGTTACTGCGCTCCTAGGTCTCAATTTAATTGGGCTGTGCTGCAGTTCAATTCCTATGTACACTCAAAAAAGTCTTGGGGTGAATTCCATCCATATATATATTATAGCCCCCTAGTATGCAAAGCAGTGTGCTAATGCGCTCCAAACCTATTTGCATTCTTCTTTCACAGGGAGCAGCTTTTATTATACTGTATTTTAAAATAAGTAAAATGTGGCAAAATATTAATCTCATCATTATGCTTCCTTACAGCAGTCCTTGCTGTATCTCCTGTTATATCTGAAAATAGATCAGTGCTGCCCCAGTTTTCTGAACTCCAAAGCTTACTGAGAGGACTCTCTTTTCCAGTCTGGTGATTCAGGTATTTGGCCTCAACAACTTCTCAGATCAAAGGTCTTGGACACTTTGGCTTTCCAGAGTAGTACCAGAGTTCTAAAGATCTGTCCTTCTAGCATAATATGGAAAAAATCTGCATACACATATATTTATAAACATATATATTATATATATACATACTTATAAATACATACACCGTATGTCCCATCACTGTAACAGGACATGACTGTGCTAATCCTCAACCTGAGCAGTCCATCCAATGGGCATCCCAGTCAGTAGAAATAACTTCTAGCGCTGCTGGGGCTTTAGGATCTGGTTTTTAATTATTCATTTCAGTAGTACTTCAATGCATTCATTTCTATTATCTCTGATTAGAAGGTAAGAGACCTTTCTTCAGTGCAGGTTGAGTTCTTTTTGTACATTTCCAATATCTTATTTTCAAATAAAAATTGTTGCACCACTACTTCCATTTGTGTGCAGGCTCTAGTCAATACCTGTGTTGCTTTATTTCTCTGCACAGAGGGACAACATCTCACAGTATATATTTTTCACTGCTACAGTGGTCTTCCTTAAAACTACCCACCAGTTAAACTTTTTTATTACTTTTCAGTGTTAAGGTTATCTGAAAAATGTTATTTGACATTAGCATCCACCCATTGTACTGAGCATTCCCTAAACCACATTTGTTAACCTAGACTAACCTCCACATAGTTAAATTAGCCTTTCATGTCTAATTATGCCTTGTGATGGGATATATTAGTTCCTATCCTCACAGTCACAAGGGACCTGTAGTTTCAAGTGACCTCTATACTTGGAGAGTAATCCAAATAAAAAGAGACATGAAAGCAGAAAGGCCTAGACATGAAGGATTTTTTACTATTTCCTAAGGTCAGTTTAAAGATTTGAAGACTCTTGACACTGTTCTAATTAAGAGCTCCTGGAAAAATTAATCTAAAAACCAACAGCAGGAAAGAGTAAAGAATCTTGTGTGCACAAATTAACTTTTTATCACACATTTGTATCCTCACAGATTCATGTGCTGTCCTCAGCTCCCTGTGCTAGCAATTCACACCCTGTATTGGAGAACATATAGAAGCACTTTAGAAAGAGCTAATGGTTTGACCTGAATGATAAACTGTCATTATCTAATTGTTACACAACAATCAAAGTGGGTTTTGATGCTCCGTTAATTTATTATTTCACAAGCAATGATCTTCCCATCCTTTTACTGTCCTTATTTATCTAGGCTAATTCTGATATAATTTGATTGTTTGGTAATTTTGCTAAACCACTCAATTTGCATTTAAAACCTATTCAATGTAAGTTAATAAAATTGTGTCAGCTAATCAGTAAGGAAATGTTAAATTAGTTCAAAATAAACCTTACTTAAAGCAGAATCTCAGAAGAAAATACAACTGCTTTGCAGACTGGACAAAGCTCTTCAGACTGAAAAGTTCATGGAGCCAAGGAGAAGAGCTATATGGAATTGAGTCTTAAGGTATTGCTGTCAACAAATCTTCATTGAAAATTTAAATATATTGAAATAAAATAAAAAGCATGTGGGTCTTCATGTTATTGTTTTTCTCACATGGCAACTGTTCCTCACTGCATTCCTCTTGAGGCCACTTTCAGTTGTGCAACTGTGCATGAGCAGACAAAAGAGATGTGCCAGGAATACTCAGCCAAAAATCAAGGCATCTTGTGTCCTTATGCTCCACATCACCAGCCCAAAACTGGCTGAACTTTGCCCAGCACCTGAAGCAGCTTCTCTCTACCAAGCTTGTAGACTTTGAGGACATGTCAGGTGGAGGAGGAAAATATCACTGCCAGATGATCTTCACAAAATAACTTGTGGCTGTAGCAGAGAACTGAAGCTTGAAGTTTGTTTTTTCTGGTTGTTTAGATCTCCAGAGAGACATCTGGAAAAAGAGGAGTTTTGCCACTGGCTTCACTAAGGGGAGGATATTGCCCTTCAGCCAGAAGTCATTCTGACCCTGCAGTGAGCCCCAAAGTGAACCTTTGTTGAAGCAGATCAGCAACTTCCCTCTGTTCCTATATTGTTCATGCTGACCTGGCTCTTTGGTAACTCCCCTGCAGGGACACACATCAACTCAGCAACAAACAATCTATTGGGTGTCCTTAGTTTATGTAATCTCCATCTCATCCAAGTACTTTCGGCCCTTTTGTTACTGTTTAGCACAACGTGGGGGTCATATTCATCTCCTCACTCCCTTTCTACCCCTAGGTTCAGCTGCCACAGCCAGTAACAGCAGGTTTGTTTATCAGTTCTGCCTCCCCAGCGATGCACCGAGGGCACAGCAGCACTGCTCTCTCAGGTCACCCCCTCCCACAGCTGGCAGTCACAATGTTTGCACATCCCCCATTCCCTCGGTCTCCTGTGCACCTCACTTTCCTCTCACACGCAGCTGTGAGTCCCTTCCCCACTCCCAGAGTCCAAAACCCCTCTCGTGTTGGATGGTCACCTGGCTGAGGAACAGGGGTGCCTGTGCCGTGGGAGGCTGTTACCTGCCCTGCAAGGACACAGCCCAACAAAAAACCCCAGGGCAGGACACAGAGCATGCCTGAGCAACCCCAGCCTGTCATGTTGGCTTACATCAAGGGACACCTTCCCCCAGGCAGCCCTCCAGGTCACCTTCTGCCATCTCCAGCTCAGGAATGAAAATGCAAAATGACAAACCCTGGTCCTGTGGGGTCTTCCCCAGAGCATTAACATTTTCCATACAGTCACTTCTACCACAGACTCCACAGAAATGACAAAACCCACAAAGTTCAATATTTTTTTCCAGCTCAATGGCAAGCCTTCTGGGAGTTACTCAGCAGGTACAAAGCAACACAGTCCTATCCTACAGTCCTGTATGATAGAAAAGATGCTGAAAATCCATGAAGTTGCTCTAGTTGTCATGAATGGAGGATCTAGACCACTGTAGTTTACAAGACCTGGCTATGGATCAAAACACTACAAATATTTAGGGTCTGTGAAGAGCTAAAGCTAATAGAACATTCATATCAGGCAGGGAAAAAAAAAGTGCCCAAAAGCAGAGGAGATGTAATTATGTTCTGTAATTTCCTAAAGTACTTTCAGCGCCCACATCTCAGTGTATGACTTTTATTATTAATGACTTAACTGCATAAGTAACAAAGGACTGTGCTACCATTTACAGTTCATAATTATGCCACATTTGCCTGCCACCACTGATTCACTAATACTAATTTTGTTTAACATACACTGTTGAGAACAGTGCAATAAATCTTGTGACATAAAGTAACAACCACCCCAGCCTTGTCTATATGATTTCTCCATTCCACCAAGAGTAATCTTTTTCATAGTCTCTATATACTTTTTAAAGAATTAATAGCAATAAATGCATGCTTTTGTTGCATAAAATGTGAATTTGAGTGGAATTGTATTTGTTGAAAGGTCAGTGCTAAAAACATCTCACTGAACATGGTATATCAGCTGGGAATCAAAGGTCTGGAAAGAATAAAATATATTACCAATGGAGTCAGAACACAATCTAATTTGGCATTCTTTTCCAACACACACTGCCACAAAAATACTTTGTCAGTGCATTTCTCCATGTGACACAGATATCTTCTTTAGCATTATATTGGTACACTCCAATTGGTACCATTTGTTCTCTTAGCCCTTCAGCCACATTCTTCAGTTCTGTATATCTGAATAATTGGGCTAGATTTTATATTCATTTTCACAACAGCCCACCATATTATTTCATTACAGGTCTTTGTTGCTAAAATCAGTAATCAAAGTTACTTTTGTATTCTGCATAAAGTTTCCCTATTTCTATTCTGCAACTAGAGTGTGCATAGTTTATACTATTCAAAGATCCTACAGCAACTCCATGAATATTATAGTATTATTCTGAAATTAACTTTTATGTGCATTTTGCTGCAAGACAGATGAGCAAAGAATATAAAGACAGTTAAGTCCAGACATAGTAACTTCTTCTGAACAAGTTTAGAAGACAGTCAAAATGTTATCTACCTGGAGAGTAAATCAATAAAATGAAAAAAAAAAAAGTTTTACAAAGTACTTGGCTTGCAGAAACCTTTAATGAATACTCTCAGTAGAAAATTAAAATTCAGTGCTTATTCATTATTCATTGCAAGGCATTGGCATTTCTTACCAAACTTGCTTTAGTTTTTCAAGAAATTGAGGACTAAAAATAATTCAGAATTTGTGAGTCACAATGCCCATTAGTGTAAATGTTATGGATATAGCAATATTTGCTGCACTTCTATCTACTGCAATTGATTTTGATCTGACCAGGATTATTTCTTACCTATGGAGGACAAGAATGCACCTGGCCAGTTCTTTGGTTGCAAAACTTTACCCATCATTCTCCAAATATCACCAAAATATCAAACAATCTACCCTGAAGCGTCATCCTGAGCTAGTAGGCAAACCAGTTACAGGAGGTAACAACTCTCTTCACATCTTCGTTTTCCCTTTCCTTACCATCCTACCAGTACAATTGTATGTATACAGCAGGACAACATGGACAGGTAGGATTTAATGACCCAGAAGTGGAATGTGGCTGACACTTTGCTTGCTTTTTGTGTCCTCTAGTTCAAAGCCAGGAAAGCAGTGCAGCAGTGTTGAGCTCTGGATTTGCTCACAGTAATGTCAGAAGCAGATGCTTATCTTGGATCCTGTCAGTGCTCTCATCCTGGACTTGCTCCCTGCCTCGGTGCAGATGCTTTCCAGAGCAATGTCTTCATGTCAGTTGTAAAGATGCATTTGCACAGATTTAATGGACCAACTCCAGACCCCTTTCTTAGTAATGTCAACTGAGGGTCACCTGAGACATTTGCACATTATGGGCAGGACAATGCCCAGACTTCTGGCAGCCACACAGCCTGATCCTACCAACTCCTCCTACACTGACAAGTTCCTCCTCATAGAGGCAGCCCCTTCCCCCAGAAGCAGCAGCAAGGGGAATTATGACAGCTCTGTCCTGCAGTCAGGGCTGGAACAGTCAGCCACATGCAAAAGTTTCATCTCACACTCCAAAATAAAGATCAAACAAGATCATATTACTTGGTCCAAACAGTATCTCTTCTTGTAAATGGATCTTTCTCTACTGTGCTAAATACCCTATGTCTTTTATGAAGTAAGAAACATACAGCAAAATCAGGGCTAATCTCCTACCTAAAAGACCTGTGAGCAATTAGCTTTTTGATTAAGGTGTATCATTTCCATATCCTTTCAGAAAAAGGGTGATAAAAAATAAAACCTGGTTATAAGTAATCTGTCTGATGCCAAAAGTCCAGCCTTAAACCATCTTCTATCTCTCAAGAGGGAGCACCAATTATCTGTCCTTACTCAAGATGCAGTGTTTGATCCACGTTGCAGAAGCAGAGCAGCACATTCAGATTGTATCACACAGGCAATACAAAGCTCAACACCAAAAGTATTTTGCACAGAAATCTCTGCCATCACTGCTTGCAATCCTTTACAAGATACCAGAGAAGTACTCTGTGCCAGAGGAAAAAAGAATATTATTTAGTTTGTGTATCAAAGTGTACAAACCCAAATAAGGAATATTTGGAAGCTGATCACATCCTGCACTGATTTCCAGCCACACCAGGACACTGCCTGCCATGTAGGTGGAATCTGCTTCTTTATATGCTCAGACTTTCTCAGCTACATAATTACATTCTTAATTCTTAGGGGAGGGAAAAATGTATATGCAGTTTTCCATTAAATAATTTTCCATTATTAAATGGGAAATTAGGAAGAAAGATGAAAGTCTTTATCCTTTACAAAACCAGAAGGGCCTTGACTGCATACCTCAGTATTTTACTTTCAGTAAAATATTTCTGTAACCACAGAGTTCCCACTAATGAAACACATGCCATTACACAACCATGCTGCTCCCTTGATAGAATTTAGCACTACATGAGCTGAGAGATCTAAAATTTTCATAACAATGTTATTAACTGCCTATGCAGTAGAAAAGTTCTGAAACACTTGTGAAAACTCTGCACAAAGTACAGAAATTCAAAATTATACTTCAGCATTTTACCATAAGCTCCTAAGTCCAACCAAATATGAATTCATATCAGTCCTTAGAGGATGGAAAAAGAAAAATCTAGTTTGGACACAAGGAAATATCAGATTTCTTCAGTAAGTGAGAACCTGGAAAAACTGAATTCTGCAGCTCCTGTCAGATAGACTTCTGAACATAATGCAAAGTTGAAAAAACAGCAACTGGAAGACAATCCCTTCTTGGGAAGAAGCCATTTCGGTAGTGGCACTATTTTCAGACATCAGCAAACACAGAGACAGCAAAGGAACCCCTTCACTCCTAAGTCACTGACACAAACCTGGCACACAGAGCTACAGCAAAGCCACTCCTTGGGCAGCCATGGGTGAAACAGAGAAATTCTGCACTCTGCTCCTGGCAAATGAGTTACTGGAAACTGAAAACTATGGCTATAACCTGAGTCCTTTCCCTTCTAGTGACAAGCTCCAGAATGAAATAAATGCCTGTAACCAGTTTCTTGTTCAGCTGTCATGACTTTGGCCCTGGAGATCCTTTGTTGAGTCCCCTGATACATGTTCACTGCCTAGGAATAGGTGGCTGCACTGTGCTGCAGGTGGATTTCCACTGCAAGGCTTGTCATCCAGCACTGCTCACAAAATAACAATGCTTTTCCCCCTGATGACTGCTTCATTGCTTTGACTCTGATGATGAATGAGCGGTAAACATACCACAAAATTAATTCAACCCTATGGCAGATTATCGTTAGAAGCTGAAAATTACAAAAATAGACTCATTCTTATTACAGCTTTAAGACTGATAGGTAAATCTCATTCACAAAAGGAAACTATAATGACACTAACATAAATGTTAATGTGAGGTTCAAATGCAATTTTAAATATTTATCTTGCAGAGGTAAACAGCCACAGTGAATATCTGAAGAGTAAACACATATTAAATCAATTCAAGTGCTTGCAAACTAATCTATTCTCAAATGCATTTACTTAAAGGCAAAGAGTCTACATTGCCAAGAGCCCAGACATTCACTGATGTCAACATACTTGAAAAGCACCAGTCTCTTGTGAGCAGCCTTCTCAGCAGGTCAGCTCTCCCCAGCAATCTCATTTCCTGGACTCTCCCATCACAAATTCTCAGGACAGTTTTGTGCACTTTAAAATAGAGACTGAACATTTTTCCAAAAGGTGCACACAGGTGTCAAAAAAACCAAAACCCTCCTAACACCTCCCTGCTGTCTTTGAGATGGAAGACAGTTTAAAAATCCAAAACATGGATCCACATGTGCATACCACTTTTATTTCATTGTCAAAATCCTGGACTAGCACCCAATTGCAGCAGCAGATCTAAAACCCAGGAAACTCCCATGGGCTCTCCCTCACCCTGTGTGGAAATGTTGACCTTTCAATGGTTTTGAATAAGTTTATTTTGATGGCTGATGTTCTAACATCCCACAGCTCACAGCTTTGGAAACATGAATTTTTACCTTAGCTTCTTCTGAGCCACAGTTCTGGCAGATGCCAGAACAAAGAAGGTCGCATGAGCTGTGGTGCTCTTCTCTTTTAGCATTGCTGGCACATGTAGGGAAGAACCACCACTGAAGCAGACAGTAACTCCTTCAGAAACCTTCACCCTTCTTAACAAATGCCATGAAACCCTTAGAATGCAATACCAATTGCCAGGTACAGGGAAATGAACCATATGGGAAACTAACATCTCTTCATAAGGTAATGATCGTATTCCCATATAATAAAGCCAACAAGGTAAGCTTGTACCAAGAGATTTAAAAAAAAAAAAGCAATTAGGAACTGTCAGATTGCTCCCTCCACATTATACATAAATTGGTTTAGGTATCAGTAATTAAAACTACAGGATAGGAAAGTGAAGTCTCAATAATTCTCTATTTTAAATAAACACTTGGTCTGGACTTTTTAACACATGCACTTTTAAGCTTTCAGAATATCTCAGGACAGTAATTTCACACATTGCCAGAGCAGGACATTACCTACAAAACAGTAATTATGATATTTAATGAAGAGCAGTTAAAAAGTCAGAGCTCTTTGTAGCTTGATGACAGCATACCAACAAAGAGTTGGAAATAAGGATATCTAATTTTTTCTGCATAATGTAACTAATTATGCAACAATTCACAGATTAAACAAACCTTGTATAAACATAATGCCTTCATTTGTAGGAATTCCCTCAGTTTGGTTAAGCAATTGCTTTTCTAATTCTTGAGGTATCATTAAAACCTTCCTAATTTGAATAGACACAGATGTGTACCATAATACCATTTCCAAATGTAACCCTTGATACTTCCATAAATAAATGAAGGAAGAATTGTATTTTTCTCATGTACTGCTAATTACTTGGCGTAAGAGGAAACAGCAATTGCTAATGACAAAATTAAGGGTTTCAAGATGTAATTCTATTAGGTTTTTGCATACAGGAACATTTCTCAAGGTGATTTCCAATTGACATGAGGCATAATATATTTTTAAAGGAAAATAATCGAAACCCCTAGTACGTTATTTAAACTTGGTCACTTCTCTAAAACAGCAGGCAATTCCTTGCCTATAATACTACATGATGGCTGGATATAGAGACCACTGGCAGTTTGAGCCAAAGAGGAAGGCAGTTAATGGACCAACATCAGATGTTCTTAGATTATGAAGATGCTTATTTTACAGGGTGTTGTTATGCTAATATGTTGTAAAAGAGTTTACAAGTACCTGGCTTTAATGTGTTCACCCCTGAAGGCGATCCAAAATCTGCTTTCTAGACAATGCTCATGAATTCTGACAAATTTAAAAAACTATTTCTGTGGTATCATCTATTTCAGCTTTCAGGCTGCACATGCAGTAAAAAGAATGAGCAACCTAGTAAGAGATCACTTACAGACAAAGAATACAGTAATGTAAGATTGATTAAATAAAGTTAGGTACAATTAAAACCAGATAAATTAGATAAGCAGACACTTTCTCAAACACATGCACAAAAAACAAATGAGGCTTATTCATCCAGGAACTACATAATGTTTCATGAGCATTGGGCTGAACATTAAGCACCAAAGTTCACATCTAATTCAATGAGCCACTTTTCCCCCTTTACTGCCAGCATCTCCCAGCAGCTGCTCCGTACCTGGGAGCCTCTAGCAATGCCACCTCCCTTTTCCTTCCCAGCTGTTCTTCTTGCATGTGAGGAAAGGAAAACAGACTAAGATAGACACATCAGCCCAGGCTGGCACCATCTCTGGAGAAATCCATCCAAACCAAACCTCTTTGCATCTGTTTACCAGGTCCCTTGTGGCAATGAATCTCACTTGAAGACACCTGCCTGAAGACACACAGTCTTCACTCTGTGGCAAGTCCTGGGCCTCCTTAGGCAGACATATGCTCCCCATTCTTCTGCCACATTACTCCTAATTTCAGAGGTACAAGTCTCATCAGGCATTGAAAGGTGGCACACACAGGCAGCAGGTAACTGCTGGTGGAAAATGTGCATTTTATTTAGAAACCAGTCCACGGGTGCCTCACGACCTCACTGCTGCAGCAACCACTGAATCTGAAAGGCTGCACTTGGCAGTAGGGCAGGTCTTGATATAGCATTGTTAGGCACAATTTATGGCTATAATTTAAAAATTAAACTAAGACAAAGCACTGAACTGAAAAGAGCTCAATTAACATGCAGGAGGCCAAACTTCCTGCTGATATAATTTCTCCAACTTCAATGGAACCGGAACAGAAGTGAATCTGGCTCATTATTTCCTATTCTTCTGAAGACAGAGATGATACTATCTGTTATACTGTTATCACAGCAGGGAAGGAGTTCTGCTATAGTGACCACTAATGCTGAATGCTGGGGAGGAGATAAATGCTATTTCTTGCTTGCAAACAATGAACAGAGAGATTGAATCTGGTCTCAAATAAGCCAATATTCAGTGTAAGCCCTTATAAAGTACCCTGATAGCTGCCATACTCTGGCTAAAAACAAAGCAAGCCATGGATGCAGACTTTTGAACAAGCAAATTAAAAATGTTAAATACTGTTCACAGGCAAAAGTAAGGAAACAGAACCTAGGACAAATCCCTCTGTAAATGTGAGTGATCTCAGTGCTAGGAACTAAGGGTTTTTTTTTCCTCAGAGTTCAGACTTGACCCAGTTATGGAGTTATGTCTCAAACATAAATCTATCTTTTTTGTTTCTAATTTCAAAACTGTAGCCTATTTTGCCTATCCTAGGGTTGGGATTTACACTTTTTGGCTTTGGTGCACTGGTACTTGCAAAGCTCGGTGTTGGGCTTTCAAAACAGAGATTAACTTGTCCCATTAGCTCTTTCTATGCACAGACTTCCACTCTGTACATAGGTTCCCTATACCTGCCCTACAAACTACGGGTCACAAAAAAACATCTCCTGTGGAATGGGACACCAGAAAAGTATGAAGGCATATTACTCTGTGCTTTTATATTCAAGCATTTTTATTTTTTTACATGTGCAAACATTGCCACATAGCACTAATATAGGAAAAAACACTATATTTAGCCAGGCTTGGTGTCTTTCTAGCACTTAGTCCTTTTCAGCAATAGCAACCCAAGAGATTTCATTAGTCTCATTCTACTCTAGTCAAACATTTCCACTGAGGAACGGCAACTAATTAAGCACATCAAGATTAATGAAAAATATAAGAAGCAAAGATACTGCAGTTGTTAAATCTAAAATACCTCTTGTGCCGGTACTTAAAAAAATTCTATATCAAATTTCATTACAGACTCATTTGAAGAAATGCTAGGAATTAATATTAACAGCAAATCTTCATTTCTTAGCTAGTCACTAGCAGTTACAAGGCCAGATTCCAACAGTGGGATACCTTCCTTTATTTCTATGAAAAATTAAACACAGTTGCATGCTGGACCAGAAAGATAAGAGGATGTCTCAAGAACTTCCCTGAGAAAACAGGCACTGTTAGAAGACCCCTGTGGGTCAGATTTTACAGGCAGGCCATGTTCTGCCATCTGCTAATGCTATCACAGAATATTATCAACTGAGACAGCGTGCACCATTGCCTGGTGAGACACTGGACAGGTCTACAGCTGCTTTGGAAGAATTAGCCAGGACACATCAATTTGGTAACTTTACTGTAATGAAATGATAGATGGCCAGCTGGTGGGAAAGGCCACAGATTCCTGGACCATGCAGTATTACCTTCTGAATCAAATCTGACACCAAGACGGGGACATCTCTCCTCAGGTGGAACAAGCCTTCAAGGAAGTCAAGGCTCTTGAAAGAAAAATATAAGCTTAAGCTCAGGAGAGACTGAGTTGCAAAGAAAAGCATTGTGTTTAAGGAGTTCAACATGTCCTGAAATTGCTCTTCCTATAGCTTTTTGACAGCTGAAGCTGTCTTTTCCTAAAGGTGGCTTAGAAGTGGAAAGATTTGCTTATGATAAAATGCACCACTGTCCTATGAGTAACAGTATTTACATAAATAAGTTGTAACTGCTATTGCATTCCTGTCTTGGAGATGAGTTCAATGTATATTTCCATGTGTATTCCTGCCCAGATTCAAAACATTTTTACCACGGCCAAAGTGCTACCTAAGTTTTGCACTTTACAGTTCATTTTTTCATCAGCTTCCTAATTCTCTCATGCTGCATTTTGGATGGAAAACTGAAGGCCAGCCTTATTTAAATATTCTGCTAATTTCCAGCCTTCAGATTACAACTTTCTTGAAGCCAGAAGAAGTTTGGCATTGAATTCTGGATCAGGCCAAGGCTTTGCCATGGGATCCAAGATGCAACTCTAGATTCCATCACATTTTGCTTGAGCCTTTACCAGCATTTGGCTTCTAGTGTGGCTGATTATACACCAGCAACAATTCTCTGCTATTCACTGTCCCCACCAGATGTATCAATATCCCGATGAATTAAGCTGCAACTATTTTTCTCACACCTTTGGAATATGCTACAACCAATACATGAACAGCTTGCTTCCTTGTTTTATATTTCAGCCCAAAAGTGCTCACATAAAAACCCCTATTTGCTCATCATTAGAGGGGGCAATGTCTGACCCCAATTCTCCTGGGACACATAGGGCTGCCTTGGCAGATGTAGCCACACACAAGTGCCACAGTCACTGCTGTCATAGAATGTCCAAGGCTGCTGCTCAGATATTTTTTGTAGCAAGCCCATAAAACTGCCCATGATATTTCTGGCTAAGTGGGTAAGAAAAAAGAATGCTTCCTGCATGAGCTAAAAATGAAAAGAGCTAATTAAATCAACTCTGAAATAATACTGAAACGACACAGTAAATGTTCCTCTCTCTCACGCAAATGCATAAAAGTTCAGCCTGGTCTGACCCGATTACTGCAGCCCAGGATGACAAAAGCAATGACCCAGTGGAAGAAGAAATCTCTCTGGCACTTGCTGGCATGTGGTTCTGAGCAATGGGAAAGGGCTGACATGCTGTAGGCTCATCAGGAAGTCTGTGGGGTTGGTGCCACAAACCCATGAGCCACATCCCATTCAAGGCTCTGAAACCTGCTGGTTGTGAAAAGTTTATCGTTTCCTTTGGGAGCAGATGACTGGGTAATGCTGAGAGTGGATCTGCATGCAGGGCTGCTGGAGTAACCATAAGACACCACTGCTCAAAACTGGCCTGAAAGAAGAGAATGGCTTTTTTTTTTCTTTTTTTTTTTTTTTTTTTTTGGCAGACAGAAATGCAGACTCCTAAAGCCATTCATGCACAGCCGCAAGGAACACTGAGCTGCTGTGGTGTTCATCAAACACTTCTCCAGGCTTCAGCTGAGCTTTTTCCTCTGCTCCGAAGAATGACAGCAAAAATAGCAGTTTACCTACTTTGGAACATATTTTACTCTGCACTCACTGAGGTCAGAAACAAACTGGTCCCTTCAGCAAACTCTATTTGGCTTCTTCAGGTCTCCTTAAAGCATAAAGGAGCTCGAATTGTTACTGTCCAAATTCTAAGTTCTCAGTTTCCTTCTGATAAACCAGCAGAATGAGAATCACCTGGCATTCCAGAACTCCAACTGGCCTTGTCATCCTAGACTCTAGAGGACTAACAACATTTACACTTGCTGCTGCCAAAACCAGGACAGAGCAGACATAAACCAAACAAAAGGCTGTTAATCTTCAATGACCATTTTCCAGATTAAAAGTTCAATCATGCAGGTGTTACACCTACGGTGCAGAGGTGTAGTATTTCAGGCAGGGTGGCTTGTTTAGGAAGATTTTTCTTGTCTCCCACAAAAGTGAGAGGAAAAAATAAAAAAGGGGAAAAGAAGCAAAACAACACCCACTCAGAAAAAGAAAATTCAAATCACCTTTCAGTAGTTTTTCAGCTACACAAGAACTACACTGTATTTTTTATCTGTAGCTTGTTCGGATTTATCCTTTCTGTATTGATATAAACATGCTGCTTACTGATGCTGTTGTTTGCATACAGTCTTATGTTACTTTCCTAGGGAGGAGAAAAATTACCAACAAATGTGCACTCCAGCAGACGGTGCATGCCGTGTGCTCGTTAGCAAGGTATCTTTATAATAGCAAAGCAGTTAAATATTGATCATGAAGTTGAGCAAGGGCACAAATGCTTTATCTAAATTACCTAGAGGTTTGAGGAGGTTGCTGAAGATAAAGTAGTCTACAGGGCTTACAAGAAATCAGCCCACACACGCATCTGCTGTGGAACTATCAGCAAAACTGTTCTGAGACAGATTGCAGTCTGACAGCCCGGGACTCACGCGCTCTGTAACTGCTCTCTCAACCACCACCAAGGAATGCTGCCAGTGGCTCTTTATTCACAGGGGGAAAGGGCTGGAGCCACCTTAGCTTGCTTAATTCTGTAGGATAGCAAAGAGGGCAGGAGTGGACACGGGATCCTGAAGTAATGTTACAGCAGGAATTCAGCTTTGATCATTATGAGGGAAAAAAAAGGGCTGTGCAGAGAGATTCCTTCTGGTCCTAGCTGGAGACTGCATGAGCTCAGTGGGTATCCACACCAAGAGATTTCCAGACACCAGATAAAACAGGGACACATTGCAGTATCTCCATTCAGTAGAAGACTTTAAATAAATTGATTTTATTACATTTTTTCCAGATCTAACCTTTTCCTACCCATGTCCACACATCTTCCCCACATATACATCAGGGCCAGACCAGCCAGAAAGGGACAGCAGACACAAAGAGGTCTGAGGAGGTTTCACCTACAGCACCCAGAAGTATCTCACTTCTAATCCACACAGTCAGCACCAAGTTTACACACCAGCACTATTTGCAGAGGCGAGATTTTAAAAAGAGGGTCCAATAGAGCATGTCTGCTTTCAATAGGCACACTGAGCCAAGCTGAAAGCTCAGAACCCAGTGCTGTCCCAGGAGATCAGCTCCAGAGTGGACTGGCCTCTGCTCTGCTCCAGCCCCTCAGCACTCATGAGCTGGTGGGGGAAGCAGAGAGCTCCAGTTACTATGACATCCCAGACAGCAGCCCTCCAAGTCTTACACTAATGAGTCTGGATTCTGCTGTTTACATGCCTAGTTTAAAAGTATAATGATTTAGGAGTCGGCAGGATTAAATCAGAGTAAGAGAAAAACATTTTGCCTCGAGGCTTTCTTTAGAAATTAGACATATCACTTTCAAACGTGCCCAGTAGCATTTTAGTGTACCTTTGAGAGGTTTCAGCTCTGGTATGGCATCTCAAAAGCACGGGAAGAAGAAAATGCAGGTCTTCAACATGTAGACTGTATGAGGAGAGGGGAGGTTGGTGTCCCCAAGGAAACAGGGCCTATGTATGGAATCACTTTGTAATTCAGACTTTCTAATAAGACTCTCACAAAAAAGGTTCTGAAATCTCCATGCCTTTTCACTGAAAAAGTAGGAGTACCCCTGGGCAGAAGGAGGACAGCAGCAAACATGCTTTAAATTAAAGGGAAAGCAAGATGAGCAAGATGTGACCCAAATATCTGTGTGCCACCGTACAGGCAGCCTTTCTTGTCCTAGCCTCAGGGAATTCACAAGGCACTGCTCAAGCACTGCTGCTCCAGCACTACACAGACACCCCAGAACAAGTGTTCACAGTCACATTCTCATGTATTTTTGCTCAGTACCTCTCATTGTAGCACTGAGCCAGACAGACAAAACAGACCCAATAGAAGAAACAAAAATTGCAGTTACAGTTGATGGTGCTTAAGTGTCTAATTTTCACCATGATGGGGCTTCAACTTTTAAAATATAAGTCTCCCATAATTATTTCAGTATTTTGGCCTAATTTCAGTGGAGGCTTTAATGGGACTAGTTTTGACAAGAAATAGGATATTGTCCCAATGGAGTCTCATTTGGATATGGGCCACCTGCAATTACCAATGAGCAGAGCTATGCAAGATTAAAAGCACAGGCAGTGTAATTTCTACCTTGTGTCCCAGGCTCTGTGGATTTGTTACTCATACAGCCTGTCCATCTGGGGAGCAAACAGCATATACTCCTTGATGAGAAACTCTGGCCAACCGACCAGCTGTGAAAAAAATAGATTACTCTTGTCATTTTTTTTTCTCCTAGGTAATTTGCTGGGAGTAAAAATATAATTTCTTTGAAGGTTTGCAGTTAAAAGAAGATCCAAAGGATGGGTCTTATTTGTATTTAAAGTCCACCACCCTTTTATTTGCTAAATGCAGTTTTGAAGATATAATGCTGATTAAACAGTTTTCCCTGTCATATGGAACACTGGAAAAGTGAATTTCTGTTATTCAGAGTACACCAAAACCAAATTACTGTTAAAGGGAAAAGTCCCTTTTAAAAGCAATACTATACTCTCTGAGACAAAGGTTTTTTTCTATCATTTTCTCAATATCTTTTTAATAATCATATGTTCCTGCTGCACCCAGGAAACGGAACAGACAGGTTTTGTCTTATTCAAGAGGATTTGGGGCCAAATTCCATGGCAGTTTTGAAATTGAAAGTTAAGAACAAGTCAGTGATCTAGAACTGCTCTTAAAAGGCAGATTCCAAGTGACAGACTAAATTGCATTATAATATGAAAATTATTTTTTTTAGCTTTAATTCCATTGTAGTCACAGCAGTTCACACATCATGCTTGCTGACAGATTCACTGCTTGAGCTAAAAAGGCAGAGGGTCTTGCCATAGATTCTACCATTTTCTCCAGAACACATCACAAGAGGGTGCCAGAAAACCCACTTTTCTGAAAACAAAGAATGAGAAACCAAGCAGGTCCAGATAGTACCTTGGCTTTTAGATGTATTCAACCAATTTCTGCTCTGTGTTTCTTAGACCTTGTATCTGATGAGCCAAGACTACTTAGATGTGCATGTAAGACTACGGCTTTTAAAATGTTAACACATCTTCCTAACTACCAGCTCATTTTAGGAAGTTATTGGTGATTAGCACAACAGCTGGACTTACCACTCAGCACCTGTCCTAAACTACACCCAGCAGTTGTAGATTTAGGTGTATCAGTGCAGCAATCACCCTTTCAGGGACAGTAGTTCCGTGGGAGTAAATCGTGTAAACTTAAAAGCAGTGAACACAGTATGGCCCCTAAAGTGCATCATGAGAAGTGAAATGCTTTATATCATCCTGTCTTTTCCCACTGCCTACTACAGTTCTAAAATTAAAAAAAAATACTATTACTTTTTTTATACCTAAAGGAGCATAAGAATCACAGAAAAGTAGTCTGAAATAGACAAAATACTGTTCTCCTTTATGATTCCCCCATTATCTCTGTTCCACATGATGGAAATACCTTTCCACGCATACTGCACTTTCAATATTAGGTAATGGAAAGAGATGGATCTCAGTAATTACGAGGAGAGGAAGTCACAACAGGGGAATCAGTGCTTGCTGTGTCTGATGCAGCAATTGCTAACCTGACCTGACTGGCAGAGGTCATGCACAAGGTACAACTCCAGTGCTGTCTGATGCCTCTGACTTTACCCACAAACTCCCCCAGAACAGCCAGAGTGTGTGAGAGCAGCATCTTCAATGTTAAAATGAGAGAGAGAAGAACAGATGTGTTCCCCCAATTGCAAAAATTCTCTGCTAAGAGCTGAGCTGTGGAAAGAAGATGATGGCAGGGAATCTGCACTACAAGCAACCGTACAGACTTCCCCTATGATGTCAAAGACAGAATGTCTCCGTGGACAGCACTTGTCCAGCACTTGCAGCACTAAAACAGCAAGAGAGGTGCTTCAGCAGAGACAACCTCAAAGAATTTTCCATGAAAGTATGGAAAAGTAGCATGGATGCACCCAAAGATACACACTGAAGTAGTCAAATTCAATATTAGGCCTTTCTTTCTTACATATTAATATAAGAAGTCAATCCAATGGAAGTCATTCCAAATAAATGCTTACAACATTTTAAAAAGACCATATATATCAAAAAAGATACTTCTTTTTGTATCCTGGAGGGCCAAAATTCACAAGTCTGGTCATTTAATTATAAATATATTCCACACTACCCACAGAGGGATAAATATTTGAAATATATCTGCATAGAAAACATGTATGTATTCTTAACACAGTATTTCAAGTGTGTTCTAATCAATGATTTACCATAAATAGAAGACAGACTGTTCTCCATTCATGATGTAGACAGCTGTGGTGAACATTATAAAATACTGACTCAATGCACATTTGTTTTGTTTTGACTGCACTGAAATCTATCTAGTAGTGAACATCCCCACTGCAAAGAGAGCCTGACACTGAATTAGGAGCCATTTAAGTCTGAAAAATTAGTCTTTATCAGACCTCTGTGCACAGAACTAAGTTTCACATAATGAAGGCAACACGATTCAGCTGCGCAAGACTGTGTTTTAAATAAAATGGACAGAAGGCAACATGCCCAAAATGTACAGTGTTCTGCTGCTACACAAAATGAAAAGATATTTAGCCAAATAATCTGCTGGCATATGCCCATGCACTTGGAGTCAAAGCAGTCATAGTAGTTCAGAGTCTGTTAACAATTATCCATATTCTCACAGAAATGCATTGACATGGCTCTACACACACACAAGCTTATTCCTCATGCAGCTTCCAGATCACTCATCTTGTGGGTACAAAAAGATACATGCTCATATTTTATACAGTACATTTGAAGTTTGAGCTACAAAAAGACTTCTGCATGTAAACGTATGGGTACATTTCCTCCGAGTGGAGAGGTACGTCAGGAGAATCTGATTTCACAGCCAGATCTGCAGCAACCACCCCCGAGATAACCTCAGAGGCAGTTTCACAGCCAGCTGTTCCGAGTTCACAAGGAATTCAGGCAGTAAGCCAGAGCCAAGCCCAGATGCTGCTATTGGGAACTTTCCAAAGCTTTACATCTGGATCCTGCTTCTGCCAAATGCCCCATCTGCCTGCAAGGTGATAAATTCCACCTCTCGGAGGACAAGAAGCAAGAGAACACAGCAGGGAAAGAGAGCAGCAACAGCATCAAATCAATACGAGGGATCGTTAACATTTGGTTAGAATTTAATAAAACATTTTTTCAATATCCTCCTGCCCCACATTCCTACATCAGCTTTCCACAGAAGGCCTAAAGTCCTGCTTTTGCATCATTTTCAGCTACTGGAACACTTCATATCCAGGAGACCTAAAGCAATAAGGCATATGCCAAATGTGCAAGGGCAATACAAATGGTTTTTGAGGGGATTTTTTTCTTCCCCAAGATACCAAAAGATGGCTCAGATAAGTCTGAAGAGTGCAAGGATTTAAAACACTCCAAACACAGAAGCATCAATATGAGTCTGCCCAGAGGCAGGACTGTCCTTGGGAAGGGTTGTAGGTTTTGAAAAGACTGATCAGGAGACAGAATTAGTACTGTGAGAGTTAAAAACGTATCCCTTTATGCTCATGAACAGCAGGGAGGAAGAGAAAACTGCACAGGAAAAAAATATACTTCTACTAGTGGGGCAACATATCTTATTTTTGCAACTAAGGACAGTATCAGAACAGTCAAAAAAAGAAGAATTTAGTCCAGGGAAGTCACAAAGGATATTCTGTATCCAGAATTGTAAAGCAAGGAGAGATGAAAAAAGAAGGACAACAAACACTGTGGAAGTGGTTTCATGTGCTTTAGGGTTTCTATTGCACCCCTTTTTGGTACTTTCTCTTTTAAAACCAGCAGTAGCTCAAATCCCTCTGAATATCACAGAACTGTGAGCTCTCCTCTCACACCGAACTGCAGAAAGCTCAGCTTGGGGTGGGACCCTCAGTGAAAAGAACTTCTCTGAAAAAAAAAATCCATAGCATTCTATAGCTCAAAGCCTTTGTAACATCACTATTCTTGACAGCACTGGCTTGTACACTGCCCTAGAAAACTGCAATTTTTCAATAGGGAACTGAGCATTTGAGGAAAGCTTACATCGCATCCACACTTAAAACAGATTTAAGGGCCAAACTAGAAAACTGCAGAGCTGTAGCACAGGCAAAGATCCTAAACTCAGTGATAAGGCAAAGAACAGAAGACTGTTCAGGCAGGCTGCATAGCCTGGTCCAAGAAGACTTTTAAAGAGGAGTTTATGTTCAGCAAAACTTTTGTGAGCACTGCAATGAAAAGCTGTTGGTTCTCAAGCTAGAAATACAAGGTACTGGAAATAAAAGGTCCAGGAATGCTTTTTAGACCACACTGTATTACACTAGTATATAAAGATTAATAAGTATAGCAATGATGGCACAATTCATGGACAGGAAACAAGCTCAGCGCTACACCTAAGTTCAGTGATTAGCAACAGATGGGTTAAACTTGGAAAGAGGGAGAAGTGAATTGTGTTGCAATCTGGTTTTGTACAGAACCCAATTAATAAAAACATAACAGCACTGCAGAGGAAGCAACTAAGCTTACTTCCTACCTATACATTCATAGTTGGCCAAAGGCTTTATCAATCCTGGAAAAACAACAGTAAAAAACTTCTACATTTTAAAGACAAAAAGGTAATTTGCAAGCCAATGACTTACATATAGCAATATTTTAACATTAAATATAACAGAGAACATATTGCTGCTTAGAGGCCTATCAAGCTGGTAACCTTGGACAAAGTACCATGTAAACTGAATAAATATCAGCCCCCACTTCAAAGGCCTTACAAAATAGAAAGTACATGATGCAGTGGGTTTGACATTTCAAGAAGATAAAAATCTAATGGCAAACATGCTAAAGAATCCACAAGGAAAGCAGTCCAGAGAACAAAGACAAACAACAATTGGAAACCAAACAAGGGTCTGGCAGTGAGAAGCCACAGAATCAACCAAGATTGACAATAAGCAACCCAAAGAAACTCCCTCAGAAAGAAAGTCTTGCAAAAAAAAAAAAAAAAGAGGTCAAAAAGGTTCTAAAGACAAGAGATAGAACATACAAGAGGATACAGGTATGCATACACATACACATGTGTATATTGACATATATAAACAGACAAAGGGATGAGACCTTCCTGGAACTGAAGCAGAGGTGTGAGCTCACAGAGGCTGGAGTTCAGGACAGCGAAGGGAATAGAAGAATAGATCTGGACTTTCAGCACCAAATTGTGGCTTTTACCGTTGCTTTTTACTATTTAGTACAGCTACATTCCCTCAAGTCCTTTTGGTTTGGGGAACTAATATAGGAGATTTGGGGTCCTTTTAGGTCTGGAGTGACCTGCACTATTTTCCAGTGTTGAAAGCCAAAGATTTATGCACATTAGTGAAAAGTCAGAATCTTTTGTGACAAGGCAAGAACACAGCATGTTGTCAAAAGAGCAGAGCCTCTTATAGGCAGGAATGGAACACATTTCTGCAAAGGACTGGGCACATTTTGATTTAACAGAAGAGCAATGCTGCATTTCTGTCTATCAGCCAGTGTAAGATTAATGCCTTCTGATGTGAAACTAGTGCACACCAGAGAGAGCTGACTGACAGAAGCATTAACTAATGTTTGTAACATGATGGTTTTACAATCACTACCCACATATCTTTTTAACTAAGGGCTCTATAAAGTAGGAGGCGACACCACATGTCACTTTAATAAATCTCTAGAAACTAAATTCAAAATCCAGCTGTTTCTGCACAGAGAAATACATATGTGTGCATGTGCACATATATGTCACTCCATGATATTTCTTTTAATATTAGTACCTATAATTACTGGTACAGAATTGCACAAACTGAGAAGAATTGTTCCTTTTTAAAGGAAAAAATCCCAGCATTGTTGAATTAGGGGATTTCTAAATTTTAGGGAGAATATTTTTGGACCTAAAGGTATTCCTCTGAGAATTCTATTTTATTTATATCATTTTCTATCAGGGCACATTAAGTTGGCACAAAAATCCTACCTCATTGCCAACCAAGTAGTCAAGTGGATTTACTACAAACTTCAATGTGGCTTACAAGGGGGAAACCCAAATTCCAGCTTTGACTTTCTACAAAACTGATATTGAGCAATTTTAAAGTTAGAGATGAAAGAAAAAGTGCTTGTAGACTCAGGCTTCATTCTGAGAAAAAGCAAAACAAGAACAAAATTAGTATTCTGAAGCCTGTGGTTATCTCTGCTGAGCTGGAGACTTCTCATTTATCCATTGCTGGTTTGCAAAATTTAAGACATCCCCAGCTTCAGTAGCACTAAAATCAAAACTATTTCTACTTTTCCTCATCACTAATGCAGATTAATTCATTAAGAACTAAGCAAAGACCATCAATCAAGCTTCCAGGTAATCAATAATAAAGTCCTATAGGTTCACACTGACCCATCTCTATTTTCACTGGAAAACAATTAGCAGGTTGAGTGTTATTAGAGTATATTGGACCAATTCCAATAGAGATGTAATGAATGGAATTAAACTGATTTCATTAACACCTGCATATTGAAAGACATACAGAACAGGCTTGGTGAGAAACCAACAAAAAATGTGAAATGTGATCCCAACCGGAATCTTCTCTTCAAACTGCTCTCCAGAAAAAGACAAACCAGCTCTATTGAGTAAGTCTCTATGTTTCAGCCATATTTTTTTTTAGTTAATTTCTCATTCCCATCCAGTTGTCCTCTTTTTTTGCTTGCACATGAATAATAAAGCAGGGTTAAAAAAATAAAAATAGAGAAGGATCATTTGACAGCAATGCATTCATTCTTCTTTAACTCAAAACACTGACAACTCCAGCAGCTACCTCATATCTCCAGGTTCCAGCAGACTACTGGAAGGATTGATAACCAGCCTGCAAATAATTTCTATGTCTGTGAACACATTAAATACAGATTGTTTCTCTTCTGTGCTAAAGAATCTCTGTATCATCATCCTGGTTCTCCTTAAGACATTTCTACTGCTGCTTTTATGCTTCACTTAGGGTAGGGAGAAAAAAATTAAAAGATCTCTGTTAATCTTTTCTTGACAGGTACAGTTTAGAAGTGGCAATGGAGCAGTAACGAGTTTGACCTTGTGGGAGTGGTGGGGGCCTCAGGGTACCCTGCTCTCCTGCTCTCTTCCTTTCTTGGGGACCCTGCAAGCAATGGACAGAGGCTTATGAGGAGATGAAAAGATTCCTTTTCAGTTGCTGTTGAAATTAACTGATCAGACTGCCATCTGTAGGGTCCTGCTCTTCCTTTTCTTGTATTCTCCCTGCTGTGGGAATGAAACCGCAAAGAGAACAAAAGTGCCACTCAATTCAGCTAAAAGGAGTTCTCTGAAATAGCAAGCTGTTAATGTACATACTAAAGATCATCTCCCATTGTGCTTGTCAACCAGTTTGCCCATCATTTAAGCTAACACTATCTCTTTGCTTTATCTTGAAAGTCCATGAGTTGCCATGACAAGTCTGGGAAAAAAATCTTAAACATTTCTTCAGATAATTGATGACATGTTAAACTTGGGTTAATAAAGGCTAAATATCAATTCCTGTCCATTGCAGCAAGGTAGGGATATTTCAGAAAAGAGCTCTGCAGACTTCACACAAAATCCAGCTACCAAAGAAGAGCTAAGGAAGTCTCCAGAAGTTTGCATCCAGGATACTCTCACTGGGGAGCAATGCCTGGGATGCTACAGCAGTAGAAGATAAACCTAAGGACAACATTCCCAGATAACTCATTTGATAGGTAGCATCTAAACCCAAATGATGCACCCACTGCAGAACAGAGTTGTGCAAGAGGGACAGACTAGTTTTCCAGTATGAAGAAGAAGCAGACAAACGTATCAAGTGAAGACTGTCAGTGTTCTGCATAAAGGTCATCATTTTTAGGTGAAACTCCTAAAAGGACAGAGATCTGACCTTGTGTTAGGATTTGCAGGCAAAATTCAACAGATAATCAGCCTTCAAAGTTAACTGTTTGCACTGGGACACTTTTAGTTAAGTCAGTAGTAACTCAAGGAGATTCTTATAATGGAGAAGTAGTTTCAGGGTGGAATAAGTGTGATTTTCTGAAGGAAAAGGGTGGGGGGCAAGGAGAAACAAGAGCTAAAAACAGCTGATGAGCTAAATCTCCATGGGAAAAAAATATTACTACCATTTTAATTTTTTTCTTTATATCTCAAGATCACCATTAGAAATTAATGCTTGCCATGCAAAGGTGCAATGCAGCATAAATTTGGTGAAGACTATGGTTAGATCAATATTCCTTTAGCTTGGAAAAAGGTGTCATGATCTAAAAAGCTCTAAAATACCTGCTATCAATAAAGCAAAGTACATTTGCAAACTCTTAGGTTACATTATCTAGTACCTGATGCAAAAATGTTTATAAGAGCTCTCTACAAAGTTTGAGAATTTCTGCTATCTTGATGTTAAATTTGGGGGTTGAGCTACAGTACTTGAACACAATGTACATTGTTTGTGCAAGCAGCTTTCAAGCTGAGGGAATTTTAGGACACTGAAAATTCTTTGTGTTTCCTATTCATATGTGCATACACTGAATTACCTGGAAACCAGATGCTTTGAAAGTGCTGGGACTCCCTTGTAGCTTAGGCAGAAATTTTCTTGTAAGAGTTTCCACTTTTTTAGAGAACACCTTACTTTAAATTATCTCTTCTCTCTTTCATCAAGATCATTAATTGCATGTGTATTTGCAGTGCTATCTGAGACAGGTGTCACATATCTTTGCCCAGCTCATTTGATTAATTGCCTCCAAAGCCTGCCTCTGGCTAAGGGGCATGCCACCTTTTACTACAATCCCTGCCAGTCACCAGCAATTTATTTGTCACATGTACATACACAGCCCTGGCTAAGAACAGTAAGAACTCATGTTACCATGCCCATCTCATTCAATTAATTGCTTCAGTGGCAAGCCCCTGGCCAGGACAAATTTGGGTAACTGTAGTGTTAAATCACCCATACAAACATTTTCCACGTATATACTAAATCCATTTACTGGATTTACCACTTGCCCATTTTCTGTCACCATTTACCCCAGTCCTTGCCACTCATTTGAAGGTTAAATACCACATGCACAATCTCAGCTCCAGCTGTTGATCTTGACTCTGCCTGCCCTTTGCTCCATGTTCTGGAGTTAGAACACACAGGTGAGACCTTGTTTCTCTCAAATCCAAATGTATATTATTAGGCAGGAAGTGTCAGCATTTAGAAGGCAGGTGGTGTAAAATTCATATAATGGCACATTTGTATTTTGTGGAATTTACCTATATCCCCTGTTGATTCAAAATGCCCAGAGAGCTGCAGTTTATACCAGGTGTGCAATGACCAGGAACTTGCACACCCTGAGGAGGATATAACAGCCAGAATGGGGAATTCCAGAACGCCCAGCTCAATAAACAGCATATGTCATTCAGGCCAGCAAAAGTATTAGATCAGGGTACACACATCCATAGATTTTGATTGAGAGGATTCACACGTTAACTGCAGCTGGGTCCAAAGCCTGTACAGTGTGAATCAGGCACGGGCATGAGGAAAAGGAGGGAATACACAGGAAATACCAGATGAGATCCTTTCAGCAGAGCCCAAACCTCACAAAATCAATGGCGGATATGCAACTGTCATTACCTACAGCAGGACTCCATCTTAGTCTGGCACTCATAGCTGATTTTTAAAAGTCAGAATTAAAACTGGTACACATTTCTTCTAATTTCTTTGTCATAATGATTAATCACTAAACTCTCCCTCCCTCATAGGGTTACCCAGTAATGAAAAAGGATCATGAAAACAGGATTATAAATGTGTTTGATAAAAAATGCAGCCTGACTTCTAGTCATTCTTTCACAGTTTAAAACCCAACCAGCAGCCAAACACCACACAGCCACTCACTCCCCCAACAAGTAGGATTGGAAAAGAACTGGAAGGGTAAAAGCCAGAAAACTCATGGGTTGAGACAAAGGCAGTTTAAAAGGGAGACCAAAAACCATGCACAAACAAGGAATGAATGCACTGCTTCCCAGGGGCAGGCAGGAGTTCATCCATCTCCAAGAGAGCAGGGCCCCATCATGTGTATCAGTGACTTGGGAAGACAAACACCATCACTCCAAACATTTCCTCTTCCTCCTTCTTCCCCCCCACTCTATATATTGAGCAGGAATATCCTGCTATATATAAATATATGTGGTCTGAAATAACCCTTTGGTCAGTTGGGGTCACCTGTCCTGGCTGTGCCTCCTCCCAGCCTCTCATACTCCCCATTTCCTTGCCAGCATGGCAGTATGGAAAGGAGAAAAGTGTAAGCCCTGCTCAGCAGGAACAAAAGCACCTCTGTTATCATCATCACTGTGTTCAGCACAAACCAAAAACACAGCCCCACAGTCACTGGGAAGAAAAATAACCCTACCCCAGCCAACACAACCAGCATAATATTATTTAACTTCAATCTCTACAATAAAAGTGAGTCAAAATCATCTGAAGTATTAGATAAAGTAATTTATGGGGCAGAAAATAAAAATTTAGAAAAGAAACAATACTGGGAAAATCTTGTTGTTCTGGCATGGGTGAGCTGGTTCTGACAAACAGGCACCTGCTGCTGATGAGCCTTTCATATGCAACAGTCACACTCTGCATCTGATCAGTCATGAAAGCACAAATTCTACCCTCAGACTGAATCAGAAAGAAGCTACATGACAAGCAGTTATCCTCCAGGTTCACAAAATTACACAAAAGGTCACATCTACCCTGGCCATTCTTCATTTAAGTGTCACCCACACAGCCATGTGTTCACAGGAGATTTATAAACCAGTTAAGCAACTGCTGTTCATTCTGGATGCAGGACCATGCTCAGACTAGCTACTGCAGTATAGCTGTATGCATTGGGAATGATAGTATGATTTCTCTGGATATTGTCCACATTTATGGAGCCTTATTTATTGATCTAGCAAAGGTTTCTGATACAGTTGACCGCACATTTTTGTTACAGCAATTTAAGCGTGACACAGATTTTACTGTAGCTTGGTTTAGCAGCAATATAATTGGTCACTGGGTATTATGGGGAAGTTGGCATTGCAACAGCTCTGCTGTGCCCGTGCAACAAAGGAAGGACATTCCATTCCCCCAGACTGCTGGCCTAGCACCTTCTCCAAGTATGGCACTTTCACTCTGCACAACCTCCAGGAGCCCACTGAAAAGTCTGTGACAAACACTCAGTTTTCTTCTTCAAAGGAACCTGTCCACATCTGGCAGCCTAGACAGATCAAGAGACAGCAATTTAAAATACCCTCTCTGCTCCTCAGAAGAGAATGTCAGAACTCAGAAGCCCCCAGGGTCATCCTCCAGGCTTTCTCCAAATTCTGCAATTTAGTATTTGGTATTGCTCTCTCTAACCCTCATCCTAGCAGATGTCACATTCTAGGGCTTGCAGAAGGATGTATAAAATGCCTTACAAGCTGCAGTAAGTGATTTCACTTCAGCCAACAGCAGTTTATTTTAATATGTATGCTGTTTTCAAAAAGTACAAATGCAAAGGTAAATAGTTAATTCTGTGAAAAGAACTGCTTCTTGCTTTATTTACTGTGCTTCTCCTGCACCTCACAAAGCAGAAAAATACACAGGAGAATCTCAGCTACAGGAAGTCTGCATGGTGGGACATGAGTTTGGAGGAAAGAGGGAAGTTCTGGTCTCAGAAATCTGGCAGGATGAAGGCAGAGGACCAGTACAATTCCAGCACCCAGAGAAGCAATAAAATCACCATTGCTGGCATCATAAAACACCAGAAGTCTAACTAAAGAACAGGGTTTAAACCCACCACTCAGCCTGGAAATGGAAGGGAAGAGCAGGAGCAGGAATGCCTCTGGGCAGGTCCTTTAGCCACAAGGCACAGAAAGCAACAGCAGCCCTTTATTTTCCTCAGTACTCAGCTCAAATTTTGAAAAATTATTGTAATCAGCTCTTTCATTTCAGGGGCTGATCATCTCCCAGAGCTAACAAAGAATTTGTTTTCCTCCCAGTTGAGCAGATGTACTTGAGTTCTTAAGGTTTCTTCACCTCCAGCCCTAAAGCATCAGAGCACCCATGTGTTCCTGGGTGCTGCAGGCACAGGGGGAGGCTTATCCTTACTTTTCTGCCTGTGACACATCTGCTTTTTCCAAAGGCTAAACACTTCAGTCTGACTAAAAGCACTGGGTTAACAGTGCAGGCATCTGTGAGGGGTAATTATCCCTGTTATACAAAATTTACTTAATATTTAAGATGATGGTGTGTCCCCATGTCACCTTTAACCCTATGATGACAGCATCTTAAGTACACATAGCTGATTCCTCTTGATGTTCAGCAGGAAATATCACATCTCTAAACTGAGTAATTAATTTACTTTTTCCTACAGAATATAAAATAAATGGAACTTTGAATGATATATAGCACCTAAGATTACGGATCCAATTACCTTTCTCAAAATTCCTTAGCAGAAGCAATGAATTGTCCAAAGAGACAATCACTGGAGGGAGGAAGGCAGAAAACATTCCTCCACAAAGCCAAGGATATAGGGAGGTGGTCTCTCTTATCCCAGTGGATCCTGGCATGCACAGCATGGTCCTTGAGAGAACTTCAGACACGTGTGCCATATGTGTTCAGTGTTGCAATGTGAGCACACACAGCCAGGAGCTCTCTCAACCTCACAGGTGTTGCTTGCCCCATGGAAACAGCTGCTTAAATCACCTCATACCCTGAAGGAAACTGTAGTGTTTCCACTCTATAGTATCCTTTCTTTCTATTCCATCTCATCTCGGGTGATATTTCCATACCTTACGTGAAACAGCAAAGCTGATCTCTCTTTGACATTCTGATTAAAGGTACTGGAGTGCATTCCCTGTTCACTTACACACAAAATGGCTTAGGTCCCATTCCAAATTATATGCACTTACTGAAATGGGATCCAAAAATGGATAGAACTTGAGATCACACATTTATATTAATTTTAATGTTCTCAAGATTAGTCAGAATTTTTTAAGCAAATCATTCATTTACTTGAATCTCTGTTTCACATTAGAGAGGATGGTTGTACTGAGATTTTAAATCAATTTTGGAGTCCTTTTCTACTGAGGATTAAGCTTGATGATTAAAGGGACTTCATGTTAATTTCAATAAAATTTTGCTTCCCCTTTCATTTACTATTTCATCAATTCAGTAAGAGAATTTTGCAGTCCCAGAGCTCATCTCTTGAGGTCTAACACAACAGTTTCTTGGTAGGCTGTTCTTTCTCCGTTTTCCACTGACTGTGATAAAGCCTAACAATGGTCTCTCTCTCTCCTTTGACACTGACCTGATGGAAGACTCCTAATGTTCTCCTCACACCCCACTGTTCTCACTAAATGTATTTTGACAAAAGATCAAAAAAGGTCAATGACCAGCACATCCCTGTGGCTGCTCTGGGTTACCCCCATAGGTTGGTAAGAGAATAAATACAAATCACTCTGTGTGCAAAAAGCCAAGAATAATACACTTACAAGGCAGCAGTGCTGGTGCCCTTAGAAAGCTTCCCTCCCAATTATGAAAATCCCAGAAACTGCTAAACAACATGAGACCAACAAACCAACAGAAAATTTCAGCCCCATCTACAGTCAGTGTTACAGAAGCCCCGAAAGCCTCAGTCTAAAAACCACACTAGAAAGGGCAGGAAAAGGCTCCAGGTTCATCAAATCTATTCTCTATCCCAAGGCAGGAACATGCCTAGCTGTTCCTCTGAAGTATTTGCCTGTTCAACAACTCTGCCCCCTCTGTCCAGGTCTGCAGAGCTGAAGAAGAGCCACACTGGCATCATCAGGAGTTCCCCTGGGAAGGAACCGTCCTCCAGCACACACATCCCCAACACTCCACCCCAGGGGTCATGGGCTCAAACGGGACCTCTGTTCCATAGTCTCGTGCAATGAATCCAAACAAAATCAAAACAAGTAGTGATTGATTTGAAAGAATAGAGAATTTTTCTCTGCACTGTAGTAATTTTCCACCAATTTTCTTAAAGATTAAATTTTTCTAATTGTAAGAAAAATATTCACAACCACACAAAATTTTATTTTCTTTTCCCCATTTAAAAAAATGAATCCTTTCAATAAATGCTGATGGATTTTCAAATTCCAAAGTCTTTGTCACCATAAGTTCCTTTTTTTCCAAGTTCCTACCAAGTCCATAAAATATTGTCCAATTCCAAACCTGATATCAGCTTTGCAGAAAAAGTACTCAAGGTCAACCCAGATGTCAAATAGCTCAACAAATGGTGAAACTAGAAAACACACTCTCAGCTGCATGACCACCTCCACAGCACCTTGCTCCTGTGTCATCTTATCCCTCTCAGCTCTGTACTTGTATTAAGAAAAGCTACATAACTGACACCACCTACATACTGTCCATGACTATTTTTAACACTTCAAATCTGTTGCAAGTCGTTCCCTTATCCCTTTTTAAAGTAAACCTATCAAAGAAGTAAGTCCTTCTCTCTACAGAACATAGGTATTTTTTCCTCTCCAGAGACAGGATAAATTTAAGACCCGACACCTAATGACTGAGCAGAGATGGAAGAAAGAAATGTTTGGCAGTGAAAAGGGAAGGATTTCATCTTTTTACTCTGAAAAGCATACAATTTCCTTCTTCCCTAAGTGTTCCAAATAAAAGTATACCTAGAAAAGAGATCTGAAATAATTTTTAAGGGGTTTTATTCTCCACTGAGCCCTGTGCATTTGGACTCGTAACAGCACTATGGAAAGATTGCAGTGGATTCCAGTCATTCATTCTTCACCACACACATTTCAAATTCACCAAACAGGAGTGGTTTGCTCTTCCTGCTTCCAGTGGAAATTACCAAGCAACATCTCCAATGCTTTTGCTCATAGGTTGAGGACCAGTTTTGCTGTTGTAAACAGTTTCTGTAGGTCTACTACCTCAGATCATGGATCTCTTAACAAATGTTTGTGCTAACCTTTCTCCCAAAGTGTGGTTTTACTGGTATCTCAAACAAGACCACCGGGGTCTGTGTCTCAGGCTTTATCCAAGACCTTCTCACCTCTCATTTCTCCTGTCAAGGGAGCAGCTCCTTCCAAGGCACTGGCACTGGCTGCCCAGAGAAGCTGTGGATATCCCAGCCCTGGCAGTGTTCAAGGCCAGGTTGGATGGGGCTTTGAGCAAGCTTGTCTGGTGGAAGATCTGCCCTGTCCCTGGCAGGGGCTTGGAACTAAAAGATCTTTAAGGCATCTCTCAACTCAAACCATTCTGTGATTCCTCATCCTCACTCACAGCAAAGAGGCAGAAGCTCCCAAGCATGAACAATCTCAGTGTGCCCCTACAAAATTCTTCTCCTTAAAATTAAATCTGGAGTGTGCTGTACTAATCTGCTACTTATCCCTACTCTCTATTCCCTCTCAGGCTAAAAAAGGGTACAGGAGCTGCGTTGCCCTGTCCTTTAGATAAGCAATGATTCTTGTATTGCTTTCAGCAGTTTGATTAGCACAGCTACTGCTCAGTACAGACTCCAGAGCTCCTTTTGGGAGACATTTAGGCAAAAGGTTTGATTGAGAAAGTCGCAAGAATCAGCCTGGGTTTAAGAAAGTAGTTTAACATGTCAATGTCACTATTAAATGCACAGAAGCTTATGGCTTCCTTGCAGCTGTGAATGCAGAGCTGTTAGAGACCATCTTTATTATAACCAATATATAGAAATCCTTTGTGTTCATCTAGGGTTTTGAGCTGAGCCCAGGCTGCAGCCAACAGTATCTATTTCATGGTACACAGTTCTCAAGATGCCTCTGAAGCTTTTATCAGATACTTCAGCACACAGGTATTGAGCACAGGTGACAAAATACAAGAGTGCTTCCACCTCAGTCTGCACTCCCCGATGGAAGAAAACATGTTCTCTGTTCTGTGCCACTGCTGCCATCCAGAGCCAGTATGAATGGCTGGTTTTTTGGGAGCCTGACTCCAGCAGTAGGATATCTGCTAGAATTCATGCTGCAGCATTGCTACATTTTATTTGCTGCATTTGCAATGCCATCCTTCTTCCCCGTTAAACAAATTGACTGTTAGAGCACATCACAGAGTGAAAACAGCTCTGAGAGTGCTGGCACTTTGAATGTTCTGCTGGAGTATGGGAAATTTGTATCTTTTGATGGAACAAAGTCAGTGGCTTTACTTTGCTGTCGCATTTTGTTAAGCATGTGTCCAGTTTCATTTACATGGCTGTTAACATCCCTTTTTCCTTGCTTAGAAACACTGAGGCCAATAACACAGAGCTCACACTGGAAATGGAAATACAAGAATGCATCTCTCTATACACTCACAGCCATAATGTCAGAGCCAGGGGCAGCAAGAAGAAAAATACCCGCACATCTTTCCTATGAGAGCCAGGTAAACCTCAAATTCCTGAAGTTGATGCCCAAAATATGCATGTTTAATTTTCTAATTAAACAAAGCTGTATTTGCCATGTGCTGAGAGCTTTTTTTTTTTCCTTGTTGTTCTTCAGACTGTTGTAGGAATGTGGAAAAGGGGAGGCATGCATCCTGCATCTTACTGCTAGATGCTTTTACATGAATCTGTCCACCATATTTTGTTCTCTTCTACTTTCCCAATTAAGACAGCTTCACAGCAAGCTCTTTGGCATAACATTTTCTGCCAGCTAGTGCCAGAACTACACAGTATGTTACAGTTTTATATGTTTGATTTAGTTCCAAAGGGTGTCAGAGCTGTACTTGTGACAAGAGTGGACACTGGTCTTGGCGTTTGTAAAGCTGTGCATGTAGCAGAGGATGGTCATCAAACAAAGCAGCCCCTTCAGGCTAACCCTGCACCAGGTAGAAAAGGGATAAGGCAAGGGCATGTGTAGATTTAAACACAAAAAAAAAAGGTCTTTCCATATATGATATGATGCATAAAACAGCCTGGTAACATGCGAGGAGTGCTGGACTGCATATACCAGGTGGTGTCATGGAGGTTATTCAAACTCAGCAGTACCTGACACCCAGGACAGTCCTTGGGAGCAGGAGCTCATTTCAGCTACACAGACTCTCAACAGCACTGTCCTGCATCAGCATCCATTAAAAGGACCAGGAGCATTTAAAGACATATTCATTATTAATAAGGTGGGTAGAATTTAGCCTATAATGGCTTCAGAAAAGTTAAGTGGTTCTAGGCAGCATAGGGCTGTTCTATCAAACTGCTGAATGCAGTGAAGGCACTTGCTCACTTCCACAAAATGACTGCCTGTCTCAGTCAGTTCAGACTCATTTGACAGTGTTCTTGGTAAAATCATATACTTCTAAATTTAGAAATTCAACAGGGAATCTCTCTTTGTCTGAAACTTGAGAACGTTGGCATCTTCTAGACAAGTTACTACTAGCACTGCAATTCAAATTTTATTTCTTCTTATATTTCAGTACTAATAATTGTGAAAAATGCATCAGGCCAATTTAACAACAGACAAACCCATTTTTGGTATAATTTCCAGGGGCTTTGCCTTATGACACACTTAGTGAAACAAATCTTATGCTCTGAAGATGAATACCTAATTTGATTTTTTAAACCAGGTTGTACCATGTGTCCTACATAAGAAACAGGCAGGGTACTGCCTGTGCCTTAATCAAAACCAATACCATTTCATTAAGACTCACATTCCCTTTGAGAAGAAAGGTGTTAGGCTGGGATTCAGCAGGTGGCACTGTTACACATAATTTAACACTTTTACAGGCCAGATATACTTTTTGATATGGAGATGGATTATGCCTTTGTTAGGTTTTCCAGAGAAGTTCCTTTCTGGGGAGCAGGGAAAAGAAAGGACAGGTCTTCTAAAGTGTAGGAGGCTCTCTCTCCACTTTAATCTCTCTCACAGGAGTCAGCAGTTGAAACAGAAGTCAAGGTGTACATTGGAAATGCTGGGAGACATGATGCATTTGACTTTGAGACCATTTTTCTTTCAGGAACCAGTTGAACATTTAAATAAAGCTCACATCACTTTGAAGAGAGCCATCATCCATATGACTCTGCTTTTAACAGGGAGTCAACTCACAAAAAATCATGAGGTGCAAAACCTTTACATCGAGGATGCTCATAATATTTAGTGGCAGTTATTAAAAAAAAATTAGTACCTAATACTTTTTCTTACACTGAATGTTACTTTATTGTACTGAAATTGGCCTTTCCCTCTATGCAAGCACCCCAGGTTTACTGGGGTCACCAAGGGAAGAAATCTAGGTACAATACTTCACTCTCTTTTCCTGTTGTTTTTTTCTGGGTTAAGTGCAGCCCAGGTCCTTGGCTTGGTGCCCTCTATCATAACTATTCCCACGACTAGAAGCTCCCAGATGAGAGGCACTGACTTGTAGTTCCACACCAAGGAAGAGTTAAACATAGAGAAGCCTTCTAGCAGCTAGGAAAACAAATTTGCTACTATTTTGGCATATCCATCACTCTCTAGTCTACTCCTTAAGATCACCAAACACCTCCCAGCAATGTGCACTGCAGTTATGAATTTGTCTTGATGGCAGAAAGCTTTTCTCTAGGCTTTAGACTTGTTTTCCTAGATGTCCCTCACTCACCCACTGTCCCTCACGGCAGAATTAGTTACTGGCCTGCTCCCTCTCCACTTCCCACAACACAGCAGGGTCCACCTCTGACTGTCCATCAACTCTTCACAATAAGTTTGGAAATGGGACTTCAGTTTCAAAGAATTGATTCTTTATCACCTTTGGTAGTATTGCAAGGAATGAGAATTTCAACTGCTGCCTTTTCCTGCACAGCCAATGATGGTAGCCAACACCTTTGAATCAGATCTAGTGTTGTGTTATTTGTTTTGTCTGGGTTTTGTTTTTTGGTTTTTTTCTATCTACTTGCATGGATTCACCAAACACGAAACAAAGTACTTTTTTCTTGTGATTTTTTGAGGGGTTTTTGTTTGTTGGGTTTGGTTTCTTTTTAATCATATCATTTAAACCGATTTGTGCCAACATCAAAAGCTTTGAACTTTTATCTAGGAGGTTGAGCTGAGCAAATAACAGATATTGCTGCCTGAGCTTTTGGGGAAAAGCAAGGATGTGGAAGCATCAGGAAAGATTTATTAGAGAGAAGTTCAGTCTCTTTTGAGGCAAATCTATACTGAAATTACAACAGCTTTTAAAACAGATGTTTGAGCCAGGAAACCACAGGTGGGGAGAGTCAGATGGCATCTTCTTAGAAAGACTAAAGGACTCTGGAGAGAAGATCTATAAGAGGCAGACTAGTATCCATTACAAACTCTGAAGCTAGCAGTCTTACTGGCAGATGACATGTAGGGGGAAAAAATTGGGGAAGATGTAAAAAAAGGAAAGAAAATTATCAGATCATTCTATTCTACTTGTGAGCAGACTTATTTCTTTGTCAAGATGGTAGTCAAACACTGGGACAGGTGTCCAAGAAAGATGGTTGATGCCCCAAGCCTGTCAGTGTTTAAGGAGCATTTGGGCAATAGCCTTAGGAAACATGCTTTAACTTTTGGTCAGACAAGTTATCCCTTGAGTGAGAATGATTTAAATATAATTTGTTCCTGGATACTAGACAAGGAGACTGTACTTCCAAAGACATGCTGCTGCTCTGAATTACCATTTGCCTTTGAACTCACGTCCATTTGTAAAGTTAAGGCTTTGGCACCAAGAAGAGCATCAATGCTGTACAAAAGCTGCCTATTTGGGAATGAATTTTTCAGTGACCTTCACAGGACATGGCCAGTTTCCATGCCTGCAAGTTATTCTGATAGGAAACTAATATATGCAATTTCAAGACAATTCATAAGCTGAGGAAACCAGCAGAGAAGAAACTCAGAGACCAGTATCAGATGGGCTCAAAGAGACTTTTAATATGGCAGGACACACTGGGCTATTCTCTCTGTAAAACAATGCCATCTGCCTTCCCCCTTTAAAAATTAAAATTCAAATAGAAGCATAATTCTGACTGTTTCAGCCTTTATCAAACTCAACTGTTCAGCACAGCATTAAATAGTATGAAATAAGGACTCTTGGAGGACTGTGCATACTGCATGAAAGCATTCATTAAGTCTAAGTTATGGTTACTTCTGCTGTCAAGTCAACAATGCACAATCAGTGGTGGCTAAAATTTTAGGCTGGTATGTTAGACTAACAAATAGCTTTTGAGTCATATAAATTCTGGTTCCTGCTAATGAGGACAAATTATATGTCACCACAGAATTAATTTCTTTCTTCTCACTAAACAAAATAACAGGAAGAAACTTCTTACAGATCCAACTTTGTACAAACTTGTGATTTTTGCCAGAAGCAGCACTTCTGTTTTCAGCATAAGTGCATACAAAGATGAGGCAAAGGCAAAAAAACATTTGGATTCAGACTTTTAAGAAAAAGAACAGAAAATAAATTGAAAATTACACCTGTACACGATTCTGCAAGTGCCCCATGCTGTCAAAAATATTTGGATTCACATGAAAATGAAGCATCTCTGAAGTTCAGGCTGTACTAAATCCAAACACAAACTTTATGATCAGGACCATCATTAGTTAGAATGGCATCCTACAGTACCACAGACCACCAACCTGACCTACTAGATTTTATTGATCACTCTTCCAAAAGTTCACAGGCTGCTCCTTGCTGGCTTGCCAAATGCCATCTCAGAGTCATTCAAATCAGCACTACAAAACAAGGTCCCCATCCCATTTCTCTCTGACTGTATCACCACCATTTCCTCTAAACCACTTGGCAAAAGCACAAAACCTTGTCATAGACCTACTGAATGGTTTGGATTGAAAGGGATCTTAGAGATCATTTATCTAGAAAACATTAGGTATATGGTATTTAGAGTAGGATTTGGGAATAACACCACTGGCCACACCACCATGGATCATATTAAGAGCATATAACCCTTCATGGGGGACAAAGCTTATGTCTCAGGGTCAAAACAGGAATTACAGAAGCATTCTACAGTTACTCTACTTCCTCAGGATCACTAAAACAAAAAATGTTTTACAACATGTCTTGCAGTCCAGACCATGCAGCTGAATCAAGATAAAATGGCCCATAGCTCTGTAGAGCTCTATCCATCCACTGAGCAAAAAGCCCCAGAAAGCAAGTGCTGTATAGCAGCTACAAGGTGCACAAACTGAACTTGTGTCAAAGAAAAGGACTGGTTTTTCCATATAAATTAAGGTAAAGCCTGCTATAGATGGTTCAGAAAAAAAACCACAAATAAGAGTCTAAACCTACCTTAACCTTGTGTTAGACAGGAACAAAAGGGGAAACTTACACAAAGCAGCCCAACACCAAGAGCTCCAAATTTCCCTCCGAGGCACAAAAAAACTCACCTCCCCCCACAGACCCAAAACACCTGGAGGCATTTGTTTGGTATCTGCTCCTCAGACCAGGTGCACCTGGGAAGTGCAATTTAAGGTAGTTTAATGACAAAACCTGTGCATCTGAGGGAATTACAGACTGAGTTCACAGAATTGTGTATTCATATGTAAGAGAAATCAGTAACCCCTTGATTATAGAAGACTAAATCAAGTGTCTTCAGGTGAAAAAACCTAAATCTTTGGGTTAGTGCATGAGATTAAATTTCTTCTACAAAGTCACATTAACAGCATCTCAGAGTTGGGATAGAGTTATCATAGGAAAACATTCCATATACATTGATGTACTCATTGTTATATTTGACAGGAAGTTCTAAATGCTTAAATATTTTGTATGAAGTCTGCTAAGATTTTTAACTAAAAGAGATCTTTTTAACCAATTTTTGCATTTCTCCAGAAGTAAGCCTGCCAGTCACAATTGATCCCTGCTTTCCCAGTACCTCACAAGGATGTCACCCCTTCCTTTTTAAACCAAATCCTTTCTAGCATTTCAGAAGACAGAAATAAAATCATCTGCTCTCAGTTTTAGCTATAACAGTTCTGAATAATTTATATGTAGGAAGAGAAAGAGAAGAGATGTACAGCATATGACTGATCATATTAGTGTAGAACAGCCCGATAAACTGTTTTCCAGAGGAATGTCAGTCTAGTTGCATCTTTGTAAATTATCCACTGAAAACTGAACAAGAGGCCACTTCCAAAATGTAAATATTTCTAATGAAAGCATTGCATATAAGAGTAGCTTCCCCTATCTTATTGCATACTTTTTTTCTTATAAAGGCAGATAATTATTTGACTATCAAAATTCCCATTAGATTAGGAGAAGGTGCACTGAGGTATAGGCCTGAGAAGCAGGAATTCAGGTCTCATCTATCCAGTTAACTGTTCTTTCAGAGGCAGTGATGGATGGAGGATCTTGCTGAAAGGCAAAAGGCAAGTTCTGTTCCCAGTTCTGCCAAGTGATCCCAGATAAGACATTTGTCCTTTTACAATACTATACTAATCACAGTATAGCAATAGGCTTCTGTGACTTCTTTCTTTTAAGGTCTACAAGACATAAAAGTCTGCAAAGTCTAATGAGATCAAAAAATAAAAGGAACCTTGGCGCTTGTTCTGACATGAAAGAATTAGTGAATTGCCCAAATAATTAGCTATAATTACACACTCCAGTTAGCAAAACACACAAACTCTCACAAACAAAACCCACAACTCTCAGTCCAATTGGTCTACTTCCATGTGCATTTGTAGGCTGGCATCCACATTAGAACTAGAAATTTTCCACTATATGCCAAATAAAGGCCTTACTAGGAGGTGAGTATGTCCCTGGGTATGGGAATAGTCCTTTGCTCTTCCAGCACAGCCATACAGAATTAATGAAATGGAACATTCAGAGTTTAACAGGCTCAGCAGATGATGCAAATTTCACCCTTTGTCTCTCCACAGTATTCCCTGATTGTATCATTAGCAGAACAGCTCCCACAAGGAAAGAAGAAAAAGTGGGTGTGAGTGAGAAAGACTTTATGTACTAGACATATACGGAAAAGTACACAGAAAGAAGCTGATGTGAAAAAAAAATTAGTCAAATGACTGAAACAAGATGAGAACACAAGCAGAACCACTCCATAGGTTGCTATGTGCCCCTCTGCTCCCTAAAAGGATCAGTTCTGATGGTGATTGCTGTGGAGATGGTAGGAACATATTTACATACTTAAAAATCCCTTTCTACCATTGGGTCAGACTCCTGAGAGAGGAAATAGCACAGGAGCCACTTGACCAATTCTGCGGAAGGTTAAAGCATTGTCTTTTAAATTTAGACCAAAGTGACTGCTCTTCCTTTTCTGGCTCTCTATTCTGAAGCTGCTTGCTGAGAAGTGACAGCTTCCTCACCTCATCCTGGGCCCTACTTACAAAGTGGATTCTGGCAGGGAAACAAAGAGGTGTTCTGCTCCTGTTTGGACAAGGCTGCTGTGTGCTGGTAACCCAGTACAGCCAACAAAGCAGGTTGTATCAGTGTCACATCTTAGCCAGTCCCTCCTTAGCACACTGACCATGGAAAAGAGGGCAACATTCTGCTTTCTCATGTAATAGAGAAAAACAAGTTAAACTTAATAAATCACCAGTAAAAGTGCTTCTCAAATTGATATTCAACTTTTGAGAGACATTTTACATCCAAGGAGGTATTTTCTAATCATCTCTGATACTTCTTATTTTTCAGGCATCCTAGAAACTGCCATGAGGAAGCAGGTAATTGATTGAGGGCCCAAGATTTAATGTATTCACTGAACCTTGGTCTACTAAGAGCTCATATTCATCTCAATAACAATTGAATCAGCAGGTCACACTATGCCACCAGGATAATTACAGACAGAATGTATGAGATTTTTTAAATCCACTATTTTTTGTGTAGCTTTAGTTTATATCAAGCATGAATGACAAGGAAGGTCCAAAAGGTTAAAGTAAATGCTTAGCACAAGAATCAGACAGCTGTGATATTCTGTGATATTCAGAACCAGACCTGCTATGTTTAGGGAGGTAAAACACAGTTATTTTCACTTGGAAGATTGTTTTTTCAACGGGTTTGGTTTTTTTCCCATTATAACATTTGGCCTTATTCACATCTGAATTTAAAGGCACTGCATTACAATTTATAGTGAAACCCAGAGTGCAAATATGCATTTAAAAGTATTTATAAAAGCAATCACTTCTACACTCCACAATTTCCACACTTAAATTTGGATCTTATTTCTTCACATTTTGTTAGTTACACAGTAATTTCTGCTTAGCCAAGAATGCACTGCTCAGATGTAATATCGCGTTTTCAGCAAGGCCCTGCTTTTTACCCAATTTTTCACAGCTAAATTCACTGGAGTAGAAGAAGGTCAATAAGCAACTCTCTCAAGATTCTTAATATATAATCCAATTATTTTATGCATTTTTTTAACTTGACAACGTGAAGGGTTGATAAATCGAGAGTTAGGCAGACACACTGGGAACAGATGTTGGAGGCAAACTCTTCTGGCTCCCTGGTCTCTGGGTCCTGGCCATCAGCCAGATTATGAGACTCCTGCTCATCCATACCAAGAACACTTCATTTAGAAAGCACTTACACCCACCAACTGCATCTCAAGGCTAATGACTCTCCAGGCTAATGTCAGAGTTAGGTACCCACATGATTTTGCTGAATTGTGACCAGCACCAACTTTGCAGCAGCTCTTGTGAAGCTGCAGGTAAGTGCTGACATTTCCATTGTAAGTGTTGGGAACATACACACGGGAGAGATGATGCTACCAGGGCATTAGGAGCAGACAGAGGCTTCTAATACGTCCAGGTACTCCTCGGTATCATGGAAAAAGAATTTATCTGTGAAACTATGTTTAATATTCAGGACTTCAATGTAGGCAGGCAAAATAGTGCTTAGCAATGGGCCAGATGACCAGAGGTATGTCTTACAAGAATGTGAATGCTGCCAACAAAGAAGCTGGCAATTCCTCTTGGAATGACCAAGGAATGTGTTACTGGTGTGTTGATGTGGGAAGGCAGGTGTAGTAAGTGGGACAGTATGGGAGGGATTTGGAGATGGACTCAAGGACAGAAGTCACTTGTAATTGCCTCAGATTAGATGACAGCAATGGCTGTTTCCATCTAAGAACCATGCACATTCCCATGCCAGTGGAATAAGGGCTGTATAATAAGATGGAATCTATGGTGCTCTGACTGCCATAAAAAGTAAATAAACCTATTACAAATAATATCTCATAAATAATTATTATATACATAAAAATACTGCAGTAAGGTTAATAAGTGGGCAGTTGGAAGTCTTTTGAATGACTGAAAGAAATTATCACATTTAATTAAAAAATACATTTAATACTGATAAATTATTTTCAGATAGGGAAATTTCAGGCCATTATGCTGCAAGTTGCTGTTTGAAAGATTCAGGATGCAAATGTGGTTAACTTGGTATCAATAGCCTGGCTCAGTTAACCACTGCCAAAGTAACTGAAGTGTTATTGAAATTACCATCATAACACTTAGGACTCACAGTCAGGCATTACAAGTCCTGTATATTAAAAAGACAGAATAGAAAGACAGTACCTGCTGTGAGCAGCTTACAGACTGGTTTGTCATGTGAGACAACTGAGGAATGGATACAAACAAGCAGGAGAAAACACACACTGGCAATGCATAAAGCTCATAGCAGAATGCCCTGCAGAGACCCCCCCAAGTTTGTTGCTACGTTCACACCAGAAAATAGCAACATGTAAATGAGGTCCTACTGCTTCAGCACCTGCAATAGTCTGCACGCGTGCAGGCTGAATTGTGTTTTGGTCAGTAGAAGCCAAGGCTCCAGCAGAAGGTAACAGCTCCCATTCCCTGCAGGAAGAGAGGACCTCACTCACAAAGTGAAATTCATCTGAACTGCTGCCAGCAGTTCAAACTCAGCCCACCTTCCTTTGATACAAATGCTGCAATTGCCCTTGGCTGCCACCAGTAAATGAGTTGAATCATTACGATTTGTTGCCATAATTTCTTTTTCTATGATATTTTAAACAGTTTCAATCCTAAAGGCTGTCCTTTCCCTCCTTATATTGTAATTTTGAGATTTCTACTCTAAAATTGTCATGTGATGGAGCATTACAGTGTGTGCTGGTGATTAAAGATAAACAAACTCTATGTATGGTTCAAAAGTTCAGCTCCAATTTGAAGGCTCTGGAATAGAAAGCGATAAGAGGAGAGTAAATGAAGGGAGAAAATATAGGATAAAAAATGCAGTTGAGAAAAGGAAGTGGAAAGTTGAAAATAAACATAGAAGCAATTTAATTACTATATACAGCACACTTGTCAAATGCTACATTTCTCAGCTTTAATACCTGATCTACAGAGAAAAGCTGTTTGCTGCACCTTCAGAGGCAGTTTGGTTTTGCTTTATTGATTCAGCAGATACCACTGAATCCTCTGCTCTTGACCTCTGCCAAATGTAGCTCAGAGAATTTCACCAGTGGATTACTGCATGGAGCTCAATAACATCTTGTTGAACTGGGGCACAGCTTTTAGGAAGACATCTGTTCCTGACTGGATCCATAGGTGAGTTGTATCAATTATTAATTTCCCTTGCTTTTAAAAAAAAAAAATGACTTTATTTCCCATTTGAATTTGCCAACCTTTGTTCTAACAGTCACAGGTTTGTACCCTGATGACAGCTCATCTATCAGTTCAGCATTAGACAATTCATATGTGCCAACAATCCTGTCTTTGGAAGGACTTTCCTTTAGAGGGAGCAAGAAAAACAACCTTTAATAAAAACTCCTCAGCAAGAAAAACAGCCTTTAATAAAATCTCCTCTGTAACTAAAGAGTGAATCAGAAACTCCAGGGAGAAACGATACAGGGATCAATCAGTAACGGCTCTAGAAGCTGGAGTGACAAGCTTGAATGTTACAGCCTGAAAGCCTGCTGCTGATGCAAAACTAGAGCACCCTCTCAATGATTTTTTAATGACTCAGTGGTTCGCATTGAACTCTGCAAATCATCTCTAAAACGGAATGAAATTTTGGTGCCCAAAATTTGTCTATCTTTATCACCCAGACGGAGGCACTGTAGCAAAAAGTTACCATAGTTACATCTTAACGACAGCAAAAGGAGGTTTCAGAGTTGAGCACTGTTGCTACTTTTAACTCCTCTCCAATATTTGTTGCTACTCACAAATATCCAAATATCACTACATCAACACCATCTGCCCAAAGCACAGAAGTGCCAGGACCAGAGAAGGGTCTTCTTCCCTGTAGCACCAATGAATGAAACTCAGCTGGCTGAGGAAATCAGCTCTGTGATCCTGGTGTAGGGTTAACCCACCAAAGGCAAAGGGCTTGGCCGAGGAACATGATATTGCCAAGGCTGGCTTTGCAGAACATGCAGTTTTGACTGAAATGCACAGTCTTCAGGAACACAAATGACTGTTTCATGTATATACACCTTCTGCCAAATTCCAAAGAGAGAAGAGAACAAAGAACTAGCCAGAAAATAACTAAAATCACAATTTTTATAAGTAGTATTAAGTATTCAGGCACACAGTAATACTGGCCAGATGGAGATTTGTATTAAAGCAGCAGAATCTTGCCTATATCCTCTATTATCTCTCCATCTAGATTTTCCCAGTTCTCTGTTAGCAGTTCTCTGTTCTATGTACTTTCCTAAAACCCAAAAGCTGAAATCCATGCATCCATCAATTTATTCACTTGCAAGCTCTACATTATTTTTATATTTCTATTACTGTAAATAGACACACACATATGCAAACATAGCTCTGTCCAGTATGCATCTGTGTAGGTGCTAGTTTCATTATAGTCAACACAGCACTTACATTTCACCACAAAAGAATTACTTCTTGCATTACGTATCTTGCACACATTCCTTTATCTTCTCTTCATTTGAGTTGTTTCAAGTCCTTTTTTTCTGGCTACCATTGTTTTATGTTATATGGGTGGACATGTGAGGCAAACCAAAGGACTGGAATTGTATCACCATCTGACCCAATGTCAACCAACATTTCCTACATATTCCCCAATTCTGACATTCTCCATCTGAGAGATGTAAATGCACTCATGAGATGGAACAACACTCTGACCTTGCACGGAGAGCAGACATAGAGGATGCGATTTTCAGCCAAAACAGTTTGCTTTTCGCTCTGTGTATCAGGCATGAAATTAAAAAATCATCAGAGCCATGTCTTAGTAACTAAGTTTAAGTTCTCTTGCATGCATCTACAACTTTGTCTATGAGAGACCAGCAGGTAGATCACTGAGCACTGGAAGGGTTTGAATCAATATATGCTTCTGACTGACAGATGCTCAACCACTGTGAAGGAAACTTCCCTGTCTGTCAGTCCTGGAGCCACTCTGGCAGCCACAGTCACACCACCTGGCCTGGGGCTGAGGCCCCTTAAGAGCTACAAACCCTACAGTCACACAGTCAGACAAGTTTTCCTTTCCGGCTCAACCCAAGGTTTCCCATAGCAGAGCCTCAGATATCTCAACCTTTAAAATAATTTAATCATGCTGCAACAACAAAATAACACCTCAAGCTCAAGCTGGGTGCCTCTAAGGAGATATCCTGAACTAAGGAAGCCATAGATTTTACACTCTTACAGTCTAAGCACATGAAAGTCTGGGGTCATCAGCTCCTGTCGTGTCTCTGAGTGTCCAGTCACAGTTCTCAGCCTCTTGCCTGGGGCTCCTGTCACCCAGAGCTCAACCTGCAGCTGCACACTGAGCTACCTGCATGGAATGTATTCCTCAACACCACACAGTACAAAATCACTCCACAAAGAGCCTCCTGGATGCTATACCAAGGCAGCTAAGCAGCTATCCAGGTTAGTGTGGAAAACCAAAATGGGAAAGTCTAATGTCAAAAACTGTGAATAGCCAATTATTGCTCTCTCTTCTCTAGAAATCCTCTCCAGAAGGTTTGTAGATCACAGATGACATGTGCTGGGTTGCAAGCAGACTGCTGACTGTCCTGTGGGGGACACCAAAGCAGGATGAACGGCCATCATACAGCAATTCAACTTTTGCTCAGAGCACTCGCCCCGTTGTGCAGGCTCACAAAAGTAGTTGCATTGCTGTGAATTCATTGACATTAACAAACACAAAAATTATTATTATTAAAAAAGAAGTACTAGAAGGGCCTGTGCTGCTGCCATACCTCCTGATTACAGCTACCACAAGGCACGTGAAGTTCTCTAGAAGGCCACCCCAATTAATAAACTGGAGAAAATGCAGCAAGATTTTTTGTCTCTGCATTTGTAGCCACAGATCTCGTAACTAGAGAAAGACAGGAAAAGTTTCAGTGCAGTAAGATTCTCTTAGCTGCTTGAGAGCAGTTGCCTAGTGGAATAAGCACTGAGGTCTGGGTGGCAGGAATATCTTTATGCCTTTTTGAAGGTCTTCAGCCAGAACCATTTGCCTCCCCACAGCAGCTAAGAATGTCATCTTGTGTTACTGTCCTTTAGTTCCAGCTCTACACCCCCTTATTTCAGCCCCATCCATCCCTATTTCTATAGCTGGTGCTTTAGTAAAAATTAAACCTACTCACACTTTTCTGATGTTAACTTAAATTTCAGTTTCTGCAGAACAGGTGTCATGAGGAATTAGTACTATTGCATTTAGCAATTCAATTAATGAAAGTATATTAAAATTACAGTGGTAATGAGTAAAAAACTATTCAAACCATTAGCAGTGTCAGAACACCCAAATTTCAGTAAAAATATGCAACCCTAATGAATTAATGTTAACTCTCAAGCCTGAGAACAAAATTTGAACTCCTTGCCATCCAATCACATCTCTACTCTGGGCCTAACCAGTTATTAATAATTTCTCTCTGGTGATGAGGGCTATTTTGCAATTTTATTTCATCAATTTCTAGTAGAGCAAAGAGGAAATGTAGCTTGGTTCCATTTTTAATTTCTAAAGACATGCGTAAATTTGAGTTCCTGACATTTAAATAAATCATTTTCTCCTATAGAAATGACAATAAACAAAAGTCAAACTCTTACTGATCTTCATCCCATATTCGCCACACTGAATCACAGAATTGGCATCCAGAACCTGAGTGTATAATAGATATTTTTTAGCATTATAATTGTAGAGCTAAGCCTGAATTTTGACAGCAAAAAGGCATATGTCACTGCTGCCTGTCAGCATACGTGGACAGCTTGAATAAAGCTCTAGAGGTGTCAGCTGCTCTCCTCTTCTTCTCCCTGACAGCCAGGTAGACCCCACTGCTCTGCAGCTGTAGCATATGTCAATTAGCCAACATCCAAATGGAAATTTTTTCTTATGAGATTTGCCCTGCCCCAGCAAGATGTGACATGACTTCCTGCCAGACCCAGCTTTCCATCTTTCAGAGAGAAAGTCTTGGAACAACTTGAGGATGAGTTGAGAGGAAATGGAGCAGGCAGGAAGATTGCTGATAAAGCAATCTGCAAATGATCACATGTAGGAAAGGGATATTCTATGATGGATTGCTCAAAGAGCAGAATTATAGGAGAAGAATCATTAAGTTCTTCTGCAAACCATAGCAGGCAACCCAAACTGCAAAAATAATGACTGACAGAAACAATCCTATACACATGTAATGACATCTATTATTCTCAAATATAGGACTGTAGATGTGAAGGCTTTGGTGACACCACAAAAAGAGTGAGAATGACAAACACACCCTGCTAAGAGTAAAATTTAAGGGAGTAAAACATTCTGGAATTACTAATATCTAATGTAGGATTGAATGTTGAATAAAGTGATTCAATTTTGCCAGAGACCTTCACTGAACATAGCAGTCACACATGAATGGATTACAGGAGCTGATTAATTTATGTATTCACTTCGAGATTTTAAAAATATAGATTAAAAATACTTTGAATAAAAATGTAAAATTACATCCCATTACAAAGCCCTAGTAGTGATAAATTAAAGTGGTGGAAAATGGTGGTGTTTTTGAACATTTCTCCACACCCTCACACTCTTTCGACTATGTGGGATAAAAATATCTATTTTCTATTTATTTAACTTAGAAATCAATAGAAAAAAAAGTGCCCAGGATTTAAAGAACTAATTCTAATTAAAGCTCAGCCTTTCCAGAGTACAGAAAATGTTTCATATACAATCAGCTATATTCATTTCAGTAGGAAATTTCCCACTGATAGTTATGGAAGCAAGACTAGATCCTGAACTACAGAGAACATTTGCATTCTTCATTTTAGTAATTGCTCAAAGTTCTGTTTGACTAAGTGGCCACAAAGAGCCACGAGAATGTGGTGACCAAAGAGCCGATGCCAGGGAGGACTGCCACACACACAGGCAACTGCCATTCCTGTCACTCACAGCCAGCAAAGCTGCCAGCTATGTCAGCCTCCCTCCTCTTCCCCTCAAAAGCTATAAAATCTTCTTAAATACTCAAGAAGTATTGGCTAGTAAGCCAAGGCAGCTGAATAAATGATATCTGGAACCAGATTTTTAGCTACATAAAACAGCTGTCATGAGTCAAAGTCAGGATGTGTTGAGGCAAGATTCCCCCAGAGGGACAGAGCTTTGTGCAGGGAAGGAAGAAGGGCCCACACAAAACTACATGTGCGCTGTGTGCAACAGCATTCCTGAGCTGGGGGGACTCATTAATGCATGTGTAATTTAGCAGTCTAAAATGTGAACAAAGCTTTGCCCACCATCAGAGGCATTGTCTTTTCACAGAGCTTCTGTTCTGTAAATACTGTGGACCCTCAGTGAGATTTCCAGGACATTATTTTCCTCAAAACCGTTCATAACTTCACCTAGGTATCACCCAGCAATTAGTTTTCTTAAGCAGTTTTATAACGACAGTGCCATGACCTTACTCCAATGAAATTAATTCTATAGCCCTTTTTAACTTAATCCAACAAAAACCTACTCATCTCAACGTAGACTCATGAATCATTTTAATATATACATTTATACTAGTACAATTAGTGTTATTAATATAACTGAAATGAGAACCCTAACATTATTTTACACAGAGTAGTGATAGAATTATTAATGCCAGTGAGTATTAGGACAGTATTGAAAATTAATTATGCTGTAGGTCATAGGTGATTTTAAAGTACATGATCAGAGAAAATTTGTTCACTTTAAAAAAATGTAGGTTCTTTTTGTTTCATTTCATATAAATGATTTTTTTATCTATGCAAGTTAAACACATACATAGAGAATGGTTTTCACAATATCCCAATGTTAAATCCCTCCAGTGAAAATGAATATCCTTAATAGCAGACATAAGTACCATTTCCTTAACCTACTTCTGTACCTGCATGTCTTCACTCAAGCACTACCTTTTCTGGTAGGGACTAGTGTATGTTTTTCTTACTGTGAGAGACCTCCAGCAGAATATCTAAGTGTCATTAGAAACATGAAATTATGAGAAGAAAGATCTGCTTTGTCCTGTATTTAATGCCTACTCAATTAACAGAATGTTGAATTATTTTTCAGCTGTATTCCTCTTGTCTGGAGAAGCTTCACTCAACTTTTCCAGGGTCTCCAAACCTCATGTCTACAAAAGACAAGCTATTTTTATCTGGATTTTCCCCCCTTATATTTAAGGGACAGCCATGCCTTCTTCACCTGTCCTCCAACACCACTCTTCAGGCAGACCCTTCCTTCTCCAGAACACCAGCTGAGAGCCACCTCCTACTTTAATAGCAACAAGAGCAGTAGATCACCAGCAATGAGGAAAGATGGACCTTCTTTACAGAAGAGGATATTACCAAATAATATTCTCAACATCTTTACATTTCAACAAGCACAAGTGCAAATCATTTTCCAAAAAGTGGAAAATCATCATTTATTCTAAATAAAAATTCAAGAAGTATAAAATCATTAACTTTATGAGCTTGAGAAGTTCAGAGTACTCTGCCTGGAAAAAAAAAAAGTCTGAATCTAGACACTGTTATTAAAAATCCATTTTCATTTCATGTTAATTCCCAAAATAATGATGGATTTATTTTAATGAGTATCCAGATAAATTATCACACTAGAAGATTTACTGTATTTCCTGTATAAGAGAAATGCTGAAGTCTTTATTTAAACCAAGTGCAGACCCTAACTATAGAATCACCACCAGAGCTTCTGGAAATCCATATGGACATCTTTTCTGGTGTGGAAAGACACACACTATAACATTAAAATCAGCAGGGCCAAGAAAGTGTTTCTGCATTTGAAACAGCTTTCTGCCCAAAGTGTGACATCTTTGTAAGAGATGTGCATAGAACAGACCTTTATCTTAAAGCTTTTGCTGAGAGAAATGAAGTTTAAGGAGTATGATTTCGTTAAACCAAAAAGCAGGTGCAAATATCTAATAAGTGATACAACAGAGGTGCATGAACAGAATGAAGGTTGCCTTGTCAAGTATTGTAGAAAATGATATCTATGTTTATATTAGGGACAGACACCTCAGAAGGAAAAAAAAAAAAAGGAGCATTTGATTTCATGAGTAGAAAACATTCATCTGACAGATTAATTATTTTTGAAGCAACAGCAGCAATGAATTGATTAATACATGGAGCTCTCTATCTCCATGCTCGTATAACCATCACATTAAATAAATTCCATTTCCCTGAAAAGATTCTGACTTACTGAAAGGTCTTTATGCACTTATAAATGTGTCAACAAGCGACAAGGAGGTAATAGTTTCCAGGAGGTACTACTGCAATGTATATTTGATAATGAAATTTGCTGGGTAAATTAGCCAAAGAAAAAGTAGAAAGGTCTAATGGGCTTAGTCTACCATTCAATGAAGCACACACCGCTGGCTGTAGCAAAGATATGATGGATGCTTTCTGCTGTGGAGTATCACAACCAGCCAGGACAGAGATTAATTTATCTGTTTGCAAGAGAGATATTTTTACAAATAAATTTGACCATGAGAACAAAGTCTTTTCTCTGACAAACCATCCCCCAATACCATTACCATTACCATTACCCAAAGTTAACAGTTTACCAAAAAAAAAAAAAAATCTATCTTTTGTCTAGATCATTGCAACTTGCCCACTCCAGGAATCCTTTAGTGAATATCCACTGAGGGTCACTGATCACTTAAACCATAAGGTATCACTGCTGTTCTGATCCCTAAACAGATTGTTCAAGTGAGAAAGTGATAAACAGCAAACCAGCAGGTCCATTCTGAGCACTTAGATGCTTTCAGTTTGTACTTAAGTTAATATTTTTAGATTTGCAATATAAGGTGAAGATTCAGAAACTTCAGGGAGCTGTTCAGAGAGCACACACTGGGAATTGTATGCCCCAAAAAATTAATATAAATCAAACTCAAAGCTTCTACTCTACCAAAATAACTTAAAATCACTCTTGTTGATAGTTGATTAGTCATACCAGCTAAACAGGGCAATGAGTGCTATTTATTACATTGGTAAGAAAAGCTGCCTGAAAGCAGAAATCAAAGTCTCAAAGCTTTAAAGATGCAGAGCACTGGGGAAGCCATTTGACCAGCACTCAGTCATAAACTCAGATTATATGATGAGTGGCTTATAAGAAAGGATTCAAGTGTCAGAAATGTGTCATGTGCTATCATGGAATGCAATTCAATATATAGATTGCTTTTGTCACTTCAGCTCATTGTTTAAGAAAAGGAAAAACCCAGTGGGATATAGTAAAATGGCAATGGTATATTTATGTAAATGCATCCTTCTCATAAAGCTTCTCATCAAACAAGATGAATTACAGTTCATCCTCAACTTGAGACAAATTATAAAATACCAGAATATTTTACAGTTATGCAAGTCCTATCACCTGGAAGAACCCAATCTAAAGGGATGATGTGATGCAGCGGGGAGCTCTGGGACAGGATTTCCTTAAGTAAATACATCCCATATTTCTGCAGAGAAAAAATTCACATTGCAGAGTTCTATATTAATATAGAATCATGAAAAAAAATTGTAAAACTATATTGGTATGTTAATGGACTAGGTCTTCAATATAGGAGTCAGATTTATATTCCTTCTTATGAAATGCAACAAGTCTTTTCACATTCTTTCTGAAGTGAAAGGAATTAATGTTCATTTCTGGAAGTGTGAGAAATTATGTTTTATCTGTAAATATAATATCTTTACAGATTCTAGTGTGAAATTAATACATCACTACTACATAAAACGTGTAATTCATGTACTGATAGCCAGTCAGATGTAGCAGCCATGAAAACAGAGGCTTCTGCAAATCATCAGCATACATCTGCAAAACAAGTGTTGGCAACAATCCTCTAAAAGTGGACTATGTGGGGGGGGTTTAAGCACCAAATTTTCACTGCCTGTTACCTTTGCAAGTTAAGATGCAAAAATGGAAATTAAATTTAGAAAAGAAGATATGTTTTTGTTTGTGTTTGTATGTTTGTTTATTTAAAATCATTATGTATAAGTAGGAAGAGAATTAGTTGTTTTAGACTCTAGAAGACAAACACCAATACACAATGAATATAATTGTGGCACAAGCTCTAGGAGAATAGTAGGGGCGTATATTGAAAGAATGATGTAGCTTGTAAGTGTTGCTGAGAGCAGGATTTGGGAAATACAGTGAGCAAATCAGGAGCTAGTGACACAGAACGTAGGCAGACCTTCACAAACTTCCATTTACTTTAACTCCTTCTCTGTTGTGGACCAGAGTGTGAAGGATCCTCCCCTGCACATCCAGAAGGTCACAGATCTCTGATAAAGTCACCGTGAGCAGATTGCAGGGGACACCATGCAACATATAATATGTACCAAAAAAGTTAATAAAAGAAACGTGTAAAGTTATGCATTAGCTTGTCAGTAGTTTAAACAATGAAAAAGGAGATATCCTGAATATAAATGTATATATCAAGAAACAAAAAAATATCCCAAAAAAGCCAGAATCTGTACAACACATTTTCTGAGAGAAAGAACTGAGTGGATTTGAGAGTGTGCATAATAGGTACTCAGTGTCTGATGTAGTGGATATCACAGCCACAGAGTGAAAATGAGGGAACAAAATGCCATGCATCTGCCATGGCTGCAGTGCCAGAGTGTAGGGATCACAGCAGGAAACCCAGTGCAAAATGCCTCATTTCTGTAGCTCTTTACAGGGACCTCTTTCACATTTCAAGTCAGTGCCAATGGCCCCCACGCAACCAAAATATGGCCTGAAAGACAGTTGACTTTGCTGCCTGAACCTCAGAGTATTCCCCCAAAGCATTCCTACTCATCGTTATGGGAAAATGCTGACAGGATTTGCAGGACCTTGCAGAGGAGCCACAGGAGACAGAGGCCTCATTCTCCTCTCAATCACCCAAGGCTACACAAAAAGATCCCTCTCCCCACTGAGCCTGATCCCGCTTTGCTTGCCAGCTGCCATTCATTGTTCTAATGGCTTCAAGCAGCCCTAAAGCCCATTAGCCACTCACTGGCAAGAAACAGAACATTTCCAAAGCACCCCGAACGTTGTGCAGCCCCAAGCTGTCAGCACAGCCCCTACAGACACCGGCAGAGAAATGAGGGGAGGAGAGCTTTCACCAGAAGTGCAGCAGAAGCTGGTAGAAGCTTCAGGGTACTTGTGGCATAAAAGATGAACATTATCACCTCCATATGGAGACACAAATGAGGGTCTGGCTCTTTGCATGGGACTAAAACGTGAAAAGAAGAAAAGAATCTTTTAAAAGGACACAAGAGCAAAGAAACATTTTGTACTGGCTAGTCCTGTTCTCCCTGCTGTGATCTCCACACATTGGCACGCTGGCCTTGACAGATGCAAAGCATTTTTTGCTCCTTCACTCTCATTTTGCAGTGGTGGCACAACTACAAGAAGCACAGTGAATCCATTAATCAATTACTCTCAAATATCCAACTCCTCCTCAATCCAAACAGATGTCCCACAAACTTGTCACTGCATGTCTCAGGGTGCCTTTGTGAAAAAAAGTTCTTTAGTTGGTTTTACTTATATTAAATAAAGAATTAGCAGAAGAAGCTATGTGTATGGTTTGAGGAATAAGCAGAACTTGATGTCACAGAATCATAGAATGGTTTGGGTTGGAAGGGACCTTAAAAATATTCTTCTTCCAACTCCCCTGCCATGGGGGCAGGGACGCAGGGGCATCTTCTACCAGATCAGGTTGCTCAGATCTCTGTCCAACCTGGTCTTGAACACTTCCAGGGATGGCATATCCACAATTTCTCTGGGTAACCTGATCCAGTTTCTCACCATCTTAGTAAAGAACTTCTACCTAGCATATTATCTAAATCTCCCCTCTGTTAATTTAATTTTTCTTTGCCCCTACAATTCTCATGGGCAAACTGTTCCAGAATTTTACTTCATCAACAACTAAAAATGTCCTTCTAGTTTCCAAATTTAATTGTATTTATGATTGCTTTATGCTCATTTGTCCTTTTGCCAACACTGCTCTTTAGCTTCAGCACTTTTGCTTCCTCAGTCATTTCCCATACACAAGCTTGCAACTTATTAGTCTCCAAATGCATGACCTTGCACCACACAGCAGTGAATTTCATCTGATTTTCACTACTCCAGGCCTTAAGTTCATCCACTTCTTCCTAGCTGACAGGTTGCTCCTGTCGAGAGTTTTTTCATCTGTATATTTCACATGTACACATCTCCTTTTTGGGAAAATGATGTGAACAAAAATACCAAAAAATTAGTCAGAAGAACAGTCCTTAAAATTGTACAGTAACCTAGTCCTTCAATTAAAATTTTCTAGTGTCTCCTGTAGCTCTCAAACCCTCACATGATTTTTTACTTGCTCTGCAACTTTCCTTCTGATGAGTATTATCCCTAATTTCCCTAGGAAATGCCAGATCACATACACAACTACAGTCCAGCTAGAGAAGTCCAATTGCATTTTCCTATATAGAAAATGAGTTATCTTATCAACGAGGTCCCTATAGATTTCTTCTCAATGTATTCCATCAAATCAGTGCTGAGCAGTGGCCAAAAGGACAAGTTACTGAAAGATTGTTTGCAAAAGTGCCAGGTGCTGGATATTTTATCCAGCACAGGTCACCTTAATTTCTCATAACCCAAACCTCTGTTAGTGGCTAATGTGACACCAGTGCCAATGTTTGGCAAGCTGAACCAAATTCCATCATGCCTGGGACCTGAGTTTCCCTATTTATCTCAGCAGCCATCCCAGGGCACAGGACCTCCCCAGTCTTCCCTGTCTTTAGATCCATGTTGTACCAAGGTGCAGTATAGTTAGTCTACAGGAGCCTGTGGTAGAAAGTTACACCTCAAGCAGTAAGCTCCAAAAAGAACAGAAGGGAAGGGACAAGACAAAAATGCAATCCCTTCTCCCAGATTCATGACATTCATGACATTCATGAAAAACTGAGCCAATGAACACAGTTTCACATCATCATGATGGCACTGGGTGTGGGACTCCTAAATTATGCCAGTTTGATTTGCATCCCAAACTTCTCCAGAAGTGGAGGGTAACACGACAGAAATTGAAGAGATTGAAAAACTTTCTCTCTTTTGCAATTCCCTAAAGCCTATTAGCTCACACTTACTTTGCATCTGGCTTTATTCATAAGATCTAATGACGAAAGCATTCAAACTATATTAGCAGAGTTCTCTGAAAGCTCAGATCAGCACACACAAAAGCACTGTGTTCCTTCACAGATATGTATTGCTTTTAGCAATACATCCTGGTAAGAAGTAGATTAATGTACCACTCCACAAACTATCCTCTTTGAGGGGGGCTGCTGCTCCACAGGCAACCCCCAGAACTTGGTTCATTAATTTTAAAATGAAAGTCAGATTAATTCAAATTTTATCCTTTAAGAGGAATCAGTTAAAATCATACGGAATTCATGCTTTGGAAGGGAGCAATGTATTTATATCACACTGTCTACTACCAAGTCTTTGTAGTAGTACCGAGCAAGAATATAAATGTATAAAAGGAATACCACATTCATTTTGGTAGGTTTAAAGTTGTTCATGCTCCCCTCATGACAGAAGAATTTGTCAGCTCCCTCTAAGTAATATACAGAAACATTTGCTTTAAGTTGTCTAAAATTAACCTACCACAAAATTATCTAAGACATGGCTCCCCTCCTTTTCCATCTGCTTACAACAGAAAATAAAAGCTGGCTGTATCTGAAAGAGGATCACAGCTTTAACCTCCACCAGCTTTGGAGGTTTTGACAACCTCCAACTCAGTCAAAACACAGTAAATATTGATTTACATTTCAGACCAAAGATATGAACAAAAGACCAAAGACAGTCAACTTCTGGAATACACTGTATTACATAGAAATGTAAGACATTAGGTCAAGTACTCCAAATCTTCCTCTCAAAATTGGTGACATTTTTTCAGTCTTACTTCATATGGAATGTCCTAAGACATTAAGCTCCTGAAAGGTTTATGAGAATCCACAGCAGGACGCAGAACAGATGTTATTGATGCTGCCATTAGTGAAAGGTGGGAAGAAATGAAATCACTACTCATTTGCTTTGGCAGCAGCCAGGCTGACATGCACTCCCTGGCTGTCCACTCAGCAGCACAGCTCCTCTTGGACACACCACAGCACAGACTTTCTTTTCTGGCTGCTGAGCAAAAAAACACAGAAAGGAGCTTGGACATCTGGGAAATCTGCACTGCAGGAAGAGTTTCAGGAAAGCAGAAACTAGTCAAGATACAAGATAAATGGCCAGGGATGTAGAAATGTGAAAACATCATAGAAGAAAAAGGAAAAATAAGTGGAACTGTTCTCTTTAGGGAGTGACGAGAGACAGAGGAAGTTGAGGTTGTTAGACAGGAGGAACTCAGGACACAAATCTTCATGACATCTGTTTTTGTGCAGACTTTTTTATCAGAGAACAATTTTGTAAGTGCCAAAATTAAGAATGCAGCATGGAATCCAGTGACTCAGTCCAAAGGAATTAATTGAAAACTGCAGATGCTCTGTATTTCTCAAGATTTGTGTTTGTATGTTTATTTATATTCCAAATGTGCAAAGAGTTTTATTTGAAAGTGCTTGTATTTCTGAAAAAAATCCATTAATTTTAAAAAATTAATTTAAAAGATAAAACAACAGAGGCATTTATATGAAGTGCCTACTATAAGAAACCTTAAACCCTAACAATGTGAAAAATAATTGAATGAAAAAGCAGCATCAAAATACTAAACAAAAATCTGACAAGTTGGATGAGCAACATCAAACTATATATTGACTTCTTTTTTTATCTTGTCAGTAAAAATAAAATCAAAGGTGGAGAGAAAGGAAAATAAGCCCCACAGTTATCAGAACAAATAAAGGCTGAGTTTATCCCATCTCAGCAAAAGAGAACACAGGAAATGTCAGAATAGAAGATTCCATTTTGACCCACTGCAACCAATATCTTTCTTTCTAATATTTTATGCTGCTTCAAAGGAAATACTCCATGGTATTCTCATTCTCTGTACAAACTATGTGATGGAGAGATGAAGAAAATCCTCTGTAAGTCCAGACAGCCATCCATTTTAACAGTGGATCATGGTGCTGCTCCTGAAATTCCAATTTTTATTCTTGTCTGGGCAAGTTACTAAAACTTTTTAGGTACCATAAACTATCTGCCTTAAGAAGGTCCCAATAATAGTAAATTACAGTGGTTACATTTTTTTTTTTTTGTATATACACACTACAATCAATGGGATAAAGACCATTGCTCCATTTCAGAGGCAAAACTCTGTGCAGCACAGGACTGGTGCGGAGATGGTTTCATTCTGAGAACAGCTTGAAGATCATTTCACTCCAGACTGAGAACACTTTCCTCCAATTTACAACAGATAATGTGCTGAGTGCATAATACAGAAAATGTACAATGATTTCTTAAGAAATCATTGGCACCTTAATTGTGTTATAAAAATCAATAGTTTATCATTTAATGGATTTACTGGACAGAGAAGAGTGGCTCTGCTATTTAAAGTTCCCACCAGTCATCCACAGGCTGTTTTTCTTTAATCCTATTCAAAAATTCTCTGAATCAAAGAAGCATGACTGAACTACAAAAGGCATTACACAAAATATTCTTCTACACTGCAAAGCTGAAATGAAACAACCAATAGATTGGTATAGTATGGGGTGTGTGAAGACTGTAACTCCTGTAAAGCACAGTAGCAGGTACAAAAAGAACCTGCAAATGTTTTTCACTCCAACATAACTTGCCAAACTTAAGCACAGGTTGCTTCAATACTAAGGCAAACCATGGCAGGTTTTCACTTTTCCTGTATGCTTCCCTTGTTATTACATAGCTTTAATGAACTATCCTGAAGGAAAAACGGGATTAGCACATACCCTGCATAAAGCTGATGGATCTTTTAGTTACAGAAATTCACTGCCTTTCTTCAGATGATACCACATTTTTTTAATCTGAAAACAGATACAAGTTGCCTCAAAATAAACCAAACAAAACATAATAGAGGAATAAATGAATAATCTTTTTAACCCTGTGCTAATTGTCTTTCTACATCCTTGAAAGCTGGCTAACTAGTTAGGCATCCTCCTTAAATACATCTTCGTGATTTAAGGTTTTAATTGCCTGCTCTGAACTGAAATGAGACCAACTGATCACAGGGGTAGATTCCTATAAAACCAGACAAGACATAAGCAGCCAGTTTAAAGTGTTACTGTCTGAGGACTCAATGCTTTCTGGAGTGGCACAACACATTTATTTTAAAGAAAGACTACATTTTTTTCCATGCTTTGTCAACAGAATTAGCCTGGTGATGGAGAATTGTCTTTCCTCTCAACTCACCACTGTCCACTGTGGTGTACAGAACAGAGAGATGCAGAGGGAATATCTCCACAATTTTTCCATCCCTGCTGCAGCTGTGTCTATCCCCTTGTTACTCTCTTTGACCATGACCCTTCCATGTTTGAGGATCAGGACTACTCAGCAGTGAGAGGAAACTTCATGAAAGTCTAATCTTGGAAGTAGACACCACAGAAATTGGCCCAACTGTGTTTTGTCATAACTATCCACAACCCTCAAATAAGGGTTCTTACAGAGTGTCCATGATTAAATATTTGTGGGGCTTTGGAAAATAGGTTGTGAACTGATTCTCAATTTTAACACGTTTACCCAAGAACAGTCTTCTGCAAACTGCTGTTTTCTGAACCAAAGGTGTTACTCCATCCTTCTAAAAGCAAAGCCTTAAGATGAGGGAGAGATTATATGCATCTCTCATAGAATTTATTTTGTTCTAGAAGCTCAAACAGACAGTCATGCTAATTAATGAATTTATCTTCTTTATTTATTTGAACAGTAATTCTATCAAAAGACCAAGGTACAAATAAAAATGAAAAAAAATTCAGAGCTCATGTACATGGGTGAAGAAGGATGAAGCATTCTGCTGGAAATTGTTCAGAGAGCCACAAATAGCAGTGGATGCAATGGTGACTAGGCAGTTAAATGATGTAATCTTGGCAAACATACTCCTAGAAGGTGACTGGCTGCACAGGAATGTTCAGAGGAAATGCAGAGTGGCCTGGCACTGGGGCAAGCACGCCTTGGCTCCATGGCAGCTGTCAACAAGTGAAGGCTAAGCAGGCAGCAACACACATTGTGTCTCCCTTCCCTGCACATCAAGAATGGAATGAACGACAGAAAATTCCATAGGATGTCTGGTTGTCTTCTTTTTTTAGCTTAAATAGCATTTATAATATATATATAGATCTCAAGACAAAACATGGCATTTTACAAAATACAGCATGAACTAGAAAGACTTCCAGACTACATGAACTGACAGTCTTAAAAAGCACAAACCAAACCAAATCAGAAGAATACTGTACTGAACAGACTGGCAAATGGTCATTAGAGCTGAAATGGAGCTTTACGCAGAGGGAAGGGAGACTGCTCCAAGTGTGAGCAATGATATGTAATAAGGCTAAGTCAGGAAGGGATGAAGAAAAATACAGAACTATTCCTATGAATATAAACCCAAGCTATGTCAGTGGGGGTCCTTTAAAAATGGCTGGGTTTAATATCACACATCAGATATCTAATGCACATTGAATACTCTCCTAAATTAAATCAATTCATTTCCCAGCATGATGCTCCCAACTTCTCAGTATTTTAATTTAAGACAGGAGACCTAACCACACCTTATGCTTGGGTTATTTATGAGAAGAAGGGAAGTTCATGTGTTCCATTTTGCTAGTCCAAGACACAATAGAAATCTTGTCACTGAAATATGTTCAAACATGTAAAGGGTGAAGATAAATGTATTTGAGTTCTCACAGTTTTTCCCGAATTATTACCCAGCCACTTGCTGAACACTCTGCCTTTCCAGGGCTTTAGTAGTTGCACACTGCACAGAGGCTTCAAATATTTAGCCAAAGAAAAGTTCATAACCCAGCAGCTCAGGTACCAAGTGCAGCCAACCTACAGGTGCAATCTCAAAGAATTAATCATAACAAACACCTTGATTGTCTCATCACTATTTTTATAATATTTCCCACATCACCATAATTCCAAAACAGACTATGAAGTATGATATGCTCAAGCTATGAGTGGACCAAATTTAATGACACAAGATTCCTTGCCAGTCTTACATTACCTGCAATTTTTGGGTCACAAGTTATGAGTTTTTTTTTCTAAAACTGGAAAAAAACAGGGGAAAGAAATTTCCCTCACAGTATGCCTAAAACCAGTTTCCAGTGGTAGCTGGCAAAGGGTACTTGGGCAGCCCAGTTTTGCCCCCAGCAGGCAGGTAGCTCTTTACACCTTACACTCACAAATGGCTGCTTCATACCATTTTCAATTTAGGTTCTTCAGCCCAAATCTCAGTTTTTAACCAGAATTTCTAAACTACTCAGGCCTTAGCATAACTCCTGTCAGAAAGGGTGCAGGGTTTTTAGATACAGTACTATGTGTAATTAATTTCAAAACGACTTCAGGTTAAACCATATGTAATGAACTATGTAGTTTCTGTTGGCTACAGAACTCCACAATGGTTTTTTAACCTTTCTTTTCCTATCATAGTCTCTCTTCTGTCCTTGTTCTATTAACTGTTTTTATTTAATAATCTGTAGCTCTGCTTTAGTATTATTGTTTTCCTTATCTCCAATACCTAAGAACTCTAATCAGTGTAATCCAGTGTATGATAAAACAGCATTGGATTGCTTTGAAAATCCTAAGGTAAAATGAGAAAGCTAAATACATCCTAAAACTGATTTAACTCATTCCCTTCCTTGGCAAAATGGGGATGGTACCTTCAGGACAAAAAGCAAGGAAGGTAAGCACAGCAGGTCCCATCGGTGGCTCAGCTCTTCCAGTTCATGTATTTCATTATGCCATGATGGGTCACAAGGTTCTTAATAATTGTTCTCCACAGAAACATTAAGACACACTTTGAGGAAGAAAACGGTATTCCGGTACTTTTCTGTGAAAACACTACAAAGTTTTATGAAGAAATGCTGTGATCAAAAAAGCTGTCACTTCAAGGAAAGATCTTCTTTGACTAATACCTCATTATAAAACCCCAGATCAAATTGGTTCCCCATAACCTTGTTCCCAGAGGTTTTTGAAGCCATTGGGAGGTGTTTGCTTGTACTTGCCAGCACTGTTAAACTAATGGGGCTGTCCTTCTCACTTCCCTCTCGTAGGGAAAAATGCCAGAACTCCGAGGCCACTGTAATTCCTTAAAATCCTTAAAATCCAAGGACTTTGATGTGTCTGCTGCAGCTCACCTTTCATCCCTCTCAAAAGAACAAAACAAAATAAAACAAAAGAGGGGGGGGGAAGCACACATTTTTGAGAATGCAGCCTTAAAGGGGAAAGGGCGAATATGTTTCACGAGTTGACATGTCAACGACATTTGCGCTTGAGGCACCTGCACGGGCCCTGGGTGACACGCCGTCATTTCCCACACGCTTGGGGGCACCTGTGAGGGGCCGGCACAGGCTCCGCGACAGCCTCGGCCATTTGTGAGTGGCTTGGTGCGGGGCCGGGGACCGCGGGCAGCGCAGCCCCCACGGGCCACCAGCACCCCGCACCCCCGGGGCGCCGCCGCCGCCGCCCCCGAGCCGGCACCGGCCCTCAGGGGCCGCCCGCGCCGCGCCGCCCGCGCCGCCATCTTCAACGGCCCCGCCGCCCTCACACAGGTGAGACCCGGCGGGGACGGACCTCCCCGGGCTCGGCGGCCTCATCCCCGATCCCGACCCCGACCCCCGATCCCCGTCCTGACCCCGGCCCCGAACCCCATCCCGATCGCAGCCCCGGCCCCCGCGGCCGTGCCGCTGTGGCTGCGCAGCGAAGGGGAAGCCGCAGGTGGTCGCGGGTCTTGTGTCAAAGCGTTTTGCGGTCCAGTTTTTATAAAGTGAAAGCCTCGGTTTTAAGTTATTTTCCCCTTAATTCTGCGCGTTGCGCATAAAAGCTTCGCCCGTTGGAGCACCAGTAGTCTTGCAATAGCTTATTAATGGTCTTTCTGCTCATTTATTATGGTAACTTGTATTTTGAGAAAATATATAGTGGTGTTACAAACTCAGCTTTAAATATTTAATGTGTGGAATTCATTTGTCTGGGAGATACTAAAACCCTTCATCAGTGATGAACTGCTCTCCCTGGCGTGTCCCAGCCACCATAAATCAGCTCTGGCTTTGGGCCCATGATGGTGAGTTATATGTATGAACAGTCTTGGGTCTAAGCCTGTGTGCCCTGCCAAAAATAGTGTATTCGTGTCATTTTTCAATGCGAATTACTAGTATGTGCAAATTCACTTCATTTTGCTTCACAGATATGACTTTGGAATAAAAAAATCTTAAATAAACATTGCTTTTCCAACACTGGGATAGTGATCAGAAGCTTGTATTCTGATACTTATGTAAACAGTGTCTTTTAAGATAAGGGACTAACCATGCCTATGAAGGTTTTAGGTCTGCGTGAGTCTGTCCATCCCTGTCTCTCCTGGATTTAGAGCAGTGCTTAGTACTAATTAGATTAAGACAGCATGAAGGCCTGTTTGCATTTGCTGTTTGTGAAATACTCTTTTTGCTCATTACTTTCAAAGGACCAATTGTTGGAATCTGGGGCTACATAAACACCAGATATTATTGAAATATACATAAGAAGCTGTCATAGGATGGAGATATTTTTGCAGAGGCCTGAGTGGCTTGGGTGAATGGAAGGAATAAGGGGCTCTTTGGATACTGCAACTTTATTGTTGATGTAAGAAGCATGGTGAAGCCAGTGATCAAAGTCACTGCACACACCAAGACATCACAAGGTAAATTGGGATAGGAATCTATTCAAAGATAAATATCTTTCATTGTTGCTTAACTTTATAATTACATTCTTGATTATTTGTCACTGACTGATACGTTAGGCCTGTGTTTGCAGTTGGACAGACATACATGGTTCATGGTTCAGGGCAATAAAAAAAATAATTTTGATCTGTGACTGAAAAATGAGAAAGCTACGAATTTATGGCATTTTACAAAGATGTCATAAAAGTCCTGTTAATTTGATAACTATGCAAAAAATTGAGGGCTTGCATTTCAAATTGCTGTTGATTTTTTTAAATAGTCCTTCTGGATTTTAAGTATTCTTGAATTCTTGACTTTCTGGAGAGATTGAGAAGAGGAAAGGTGAAAAGAGGAAAAATACTACAACTATCAATTTTCCAGACTGTTCTCTCCTTTAAGAATAGCTTAATATAATTAAAGACAATAATACTTGATGCATAATGGAAGCACGTTTTAACATTACCTCAGGAATTATGTGACGAATATGTCATTCACTGAATGGTTTTAGTGGCTACCAATCTTAATAGCAAAGGCAATTTCTAGTCTTCATTTGTAGTAACAAAATTTGGTAAGTGATAATTAAGCAATATAGGAGCAAAGATGTGTTGCAATGTCACTTGCAGTAGTTCTCCTGCCTTAATGAAAAACAAACTGACATGTCGCTGATTTCACAGAGGTGTTTACGATGATCTGCTTTGTAGCTGAATGACTTGTCCAAACACAAATGCTTGTAAGCTTTGGGTCAGTTTACCTTCCACTGAAGTTAGGAAGAGCCACCTGGTTATGAATTTGGTACCTGCAGCAGTTTTCTGAGTCTGCATAGAGTATGTTCTGCAAATTAGCAGATAAGCTACCTTGTCCATGTGACTATCAGTTTGAAACACAACTGCACTGATGACAACTTTTAAGCCAGAATACTGGTAGTACTCTGTGAAAGAGATGAGCTGGTTTTTTTCAGTCTCAGAACTTAAAACTTTCTATACAGTGACTTTCAGATCAGAATTCCTCACATTTATTTAGTCCTAATGTTTTTTCCTGAGATGTAATAAGGCATAACAGAACTGCAGAATATGTGAGGGCTGTGCTAGGTGCATGATGCTTGGCAAGTCTGAAACTGACCTTTAAAGCAAAAGTTAGTGAAAGTGCTTTGACCCAAGGAAAAAACAGTGTACTCCTTTGCATCTCCTTCACTTAAAATCAATAATAAATAAAACCTTAACGATGGTAAAATCCTCAGTCCTAGAATGACAATTTGGCAAATTGTAGAAATAAATCTTACCCAAATATAAATTAGTCATCTCTTGCATGGTTTTTGAATATCCACAATAACTTTGCTTTTTAGAGAATGACATCATAAATAAAATAATTTTAAAATACTCCATGGTATTGCTCCAATTTTATCTTCTAATCTTCTAAGCCTCAGAGTGTGAATTACATTTGTAAATATGTTCTGCAGGAGGGCTTGGCTCCTGTCTCTCATTCACTACAGGTCCTTCACATTCTGCTCTGGCAAAGGAAATCAAAGCAATAGGTCACTGAAATTCGTTTCATGGTGCCACTACTGCTCACTAAGATGTGAATCACAGAATTTTGTGTAGTTCTGGCTTGGTTAAAGGCTGTAGATAATAACAAACATATATTTACATTATAAAAATAATAATGGCTGCAGACAGAAAAATGAACAGTGATTTCAGAAATGAGTGATCTTTATGTTAAGTGAATATTTAGAGAGAAGAAGTCAAATTCACTTGTTTTAGAAGTGCATTCTTCAAAAGGTAAAATGTCTCATTCATAATTAAGGAGCTCAAAATAACTATTAATGTAGTAATTTCAAAAAAATATGCCAACAAGTAGAAAATTTGTATAGAAAATGGTCTAAAACATAGGATAATGCAACTGGTGTTTTAGAAGTGCAGTGACCATATTAGTTAAATTTGATCATAATACTAATTAGAAGTTTTGACAGGCCTGTTACAAATGCTGTGGGTTTTAAATTTCATTTTCCTTATGATAAAAAAATTTTAAATGAACTAATATTTCTGGCAACAGCATGGGATAAATTTACAATATCTGATTGGTTTTCCATTTTTATTTTATTTACAGACAACTTTAAGATTTAATTGTAGCTGATTAAAATAAATGTGGAAAAATATCAATAGATTTTAACATGTTTTCATAAATGAATGATTATTTACTCTTTCAAATAGAACATTGCCCTAATCCTTCAGATGGGTTCATTCTTCATGAACTCATGCATATTGTCAATGAATTTCTAGTTCATTTGTAGTCATACATGTTTTCTTTCTTTTTTTTTATTTTTAACTTTTTCGTTGTGAGAGCTGAACTGCTCATTATTAGAAGTTGTATTTATAATCACCTGGCCAGCATACTGTTTCCATTTGTTAAAAAACTGGTTGCAGTCTGAAAAAATATCCAGTAGTTAAAAATAATTTAATTCTTATGTTGTTTGTACCCAAACTGAACATGAACAGAAGTATATCAAATAAAAGTGAGGCAGAGTCTTGTGAAAGGATTCCACTGTGAGTTGAGGAGCACTTTCAGTTCTCAGTGAAGCTGCTTGTTGTCTCGTGTTGCTGATTTCTCCCTGTCTTTGGAGTGACAACTTCCTTTTATGTTCAGGGTCTCTTCAGTTTCTCTGGATGCCAGGTGAGCCCCCAGACACTCAGTGTGATCAAAGAGGGACGTGGGAGCTTCCAGTGCCAGTCCCTTCCCCTTCCACTGTTCCAGTTCTCTAACTGCAGACATCTCTTAATTCACAGTGACTTGAGCAGCCCTCAGATAACTGGAGCGCATGGTTTGAGTATTACAGTAATCATCCTCAAAGAAGAGTAATGTGAAAGAAGATAACCTGTCTCAGAAGTCTCTGCCAAATACCTCTAGATGGAGAGATTTCTGTTGCAGCTGTTCCATGTTTCTGCTTTTCTATATTGAATGTTAAGCTCCTCTTTAATGGATTTTAATGTTTTCCAGTGGGCACTTGAGAACAAAGAACAATTTTTAAAAAGTGTTAAAGATTGTTTTTAAGCATTTTTAAAGAATGCGAAGGTCTTCATTGATTAAAAATAAGGACTGACATAAAATTACTAGTTCTACTTGGAATATAAGAAAAGACAGCTCTGAGTACTTGATGCACAAAGAGAATGTTTTCCAAGACAGTGTCAATATTAATATATTATTTTGGTGCTAATTCTTTTGCAGTAGCACTCTGATGCAGTTGATACATATTTCTGCTCAGAAAAGTATTTTATAATAGTATTCACATGTTTTAAAATATGGCTGAAGTGTCATTATAGGATTTTTTTCATGTCAAATCCTATGTAAAGTTGTTTGTTTGTTTTTCAGCATAGCTTGCAAGTGTCTTTACTGATTGAGAAGCTAAAATTATTTTCTGCCTATGAAAGCTGGAAAAATGTTCAGAAACCATTATCAGGTAAAACAGAAATTATTTTAATTTTTATCCATTTTCATTTAATCTCTGAGCTCAATTAAAATAGCTTATCCTGAGATGCAAAAAGCTACAGGAGTGTTTTGGAGTGTTTCATAATTCAGTATTTTTGTAGAAGTGTTATGAAGTAGTGGGTAGCTGTCTGGTCTAGAATGGGCACGTGAGTTTGCCAGTGGCTTTTGTTCTTTACCCTTGTGGGCCAGGGAAGGCATATCTGCTTCCATGCAGTCATGGAAGGAGTCCCATCTCCTAAGGTGTAGTCAGAAAAGGGGGTTGGTTTATTCCCTTGATCCAGCACAAGCGCATGACAACAGCAATCACATTATTTGGAGCTTCATTATCCCTTTTACTCTTTCCTGGCCTCTCTTTCCACCACACTTTGCCTTCCCTTTCTCTGCACCAGTCCCATCCCGAGACAACAGCCCACCACAACTACATTTTCCCCACTGGTCCCAGATGTGCTACTTCTGTACCCAAAATTGGTATTTCTGGTGCTGTTCTCTAGGCTGTCTCAGCTTTTCATGGAATTTCTGATGCCTAGCTGCCACTGACTTTGCAGGATTATGCTCCCAAAGATGCCCCATACTCGCCTCCAACTGATTGTGGAGTTCGGCAGTTCCTTGCCTAGCTTCACTGGGGCCCCTCATGAGACCTAACAATCCTCCTTTTTGTCAGCAAAAGTTACATCACTGTCTGTTTGACATTTTCTCATGTCATGTCTGGTATTTTTCCATGTCCTGTTCAGTTTAACCTCAAATCAGGGCCAACTCAAGGGCTGTGCTATTAACAAAATGTATTTGTAAAGATGGAAGAAAAAGCCACTTGTTTAGGATTTGCTGCAAGCACATACAGCTTGGCAGTTAAAAATCTTTTTTACGTTTTTGAGAGCTTGTTCCTGTAGTCCTTAAATAAATCAGGTAATTCAGAAATTGATAGTATACCATATTAAAAAATTGATCTATTGTAAGTTTAAAAATATTTTGAGTCCAGTTTATGGAATGCCATTTTGAATTTCTTTAGAATTTACTAAGTTCAGTCACTGGATCAGCCATGTGGCTGGAGCTGCCAGGTGTGTGTGGGCAGAGGAAAATACCTAATTCATATACAGTGCAGAGTTGATGTTCTCTGAAAAACTAATCTGAGGAGCATTTCTTTTGCTTGCCCCTCTTGCTCATTCTGACTTGCAGGCAATTGCTTGGGCAGCTGAGCATAAAGAGAATTGGGGAGTGCAGGCAACTAGAAATGAGAAGGGAATGGCAGAGTTGTAATGATTGATTAGGTCAACCATGATGCTGAAAAATGCTTAGCAAACTGTAGGCTGAGTGCATCAGATGTCACAAAAAATGTGACATCAAATGGCAAAAATCTAGAAGCAAGTAATTCCCTAAGCAGAGGTGATAAAGCCAACCTCCCCAAGAGCCTGTGTTTGGATTCCTTGATGTCCAGTAGGGCACATGCTCTGTGTCAGGAGTTTTCACCTGACAGGGACATCCATAATAATCTTTTTTTCAGTAGTAATTCTCTGTTCCCTCATGAAGGCTGTAGCCCTAACCCTTTTCATGGTGATACTGACTGGAACAGATCTACTCCCAGGCTGCTTAACTTGGCCCAGAAAAGTTAGTAAATTTTTGTTTGGTCAAATCAGGTTGAAATTTGGTAAGCAGAAGTTACTGCAAAATATGTAGGCAGAGCCATTCACATATGTAGACAAATGGTGTAAACTTCATTTCCTTTGGAAATCAGACAAAACATCCAATCTGCAACACCTTTTATTTTTCAGCAGCATGTTTTAAAACTCACTTCATTTAGCGAATTGTAGAAATAAATCTTATCCAAATAATAATTAGTCATCTCTTGCATGGTTTTTGAATATCTACAATAATTTTGCTTTTTAGAGAATGACATAATAGATAAACTAATTTAAAAATACCCCTTCAGTTTTATCTTCTAATCCTTAGTAAAGCCAAATATTGACTACATGAATTGATATGTCACAGTAGTCTAGAAGCTGGTATTGATATTCTGCTGTCTGTCTGATCAGTAGTACTGACTGTGGTAACAACATGATACAGAAGGATTCTTAGGTTCTCATCTTGACCCTTGAGAATTTAGTGCTGAGCATTTCACTGGCTGATGTATCCTTAAAACATTTTATCATAGGGGGGCCGGTTTGTTGAAATATTCAGTGCTCAAGGCAAGAACCCGGGAGCAAAATGGAAGATTTTTGGCAACCCATCAGCTATATCAAAAGTAAGTTTTTTAAGAAATCTATAAAACCTAGAGTATAAACCAGAAAAATGTGAATGAAGCTTAAAATTAGAAGGTAATGAGGGCTTTGACCTGACAGTGGAGTTGTCACTTGCAGTTCTGTCATTTTGGCAGACTAAATGACTACTTAAATTACTTCTATATGCCTGCTTGCAGACTGAGTTGGTCACAGTGTAATTTTACAGTTTAAATATTTAGAAAGTAATTTTGGCACTCTGGTAACCAATGAATTGAGCTTTGCTCACTGAATCGTGAATCCTGTTTGTCAGCAATATTTGTTCATAAAACATACAAGTAAAGGACATATTTGTGTGGATTATATTTTTGCCATCAAATGTGAGCCTGTCATACTTGCAGTGCCATCTGCATTTTCTGATATGTTATTAGCATGGTTGGTTAACAGGAGGAGAATTCTATCAGGATGCTTATGTTTGCTGTTCCTTTCTGTAGGAATACGACAAAGAACTGAAAGGCTTTGTTTTTGTACTTGAAGGAAACAGTCTAATCAACAAAATGAAGCTACCAAGGGAAACCAAACAAACTTGTGAGTGTCAAAGAATTAAATGTCTGTGATGCTGTTCTGATTATTACATCAGTCTTATATTGGAATGTTAAACATTATTCTCCCTTAATTCAGGCATAATTCATCATAGGAGAAGTTTTTTCATTAACTTTTTAGCAGGTCAGTGATAAATAAGTAAAATTTACAGAAATGAGAGTAAGTGCTGTAGGGAAGCTCTAACATTTTCTGGTGGTGCCAAGTTCACTTTGTACCTGATCCTGCTAAAGACCAATGTCTGATAAATAACCTCTGACTCCATTCAGCACTTACTAAAGTTAGTAATTCTACTGGCATTGATGAATGTGAACTAGGTTCCTGTCTCCTTTCTTATTTTACTTTTTAAAGGATTTTTACTTTTGTATCAAAGAAGCACTAGTGGTACAAGAAAGTTATACCCAAATTTCCCCTGTGTTTATGTAATCAGTGTTTAAGGGTGCTATGGAGTGTTTTCCCAGGATGTCTGTTGCACTACAATAATCCAGAATCCAGGCAGTCTGCAATACAGCAATCAACACATGCTTTAAACTCCATGACAGGGTGCTGTACCTTATAAGGCTTGTGGGAGTGAATTGAGCTGGCTTAGAATTAACTGCTTGCTTTTGAAGAAAAATTGAGATGGTGATTTTAAACAAATGGTATGGGAATCTTCTAGGGTGCTTCTAATGTAGGGTATACAGTAAGACATAAGTTTTTTTCCAATAAACACCAAAAAAAAAAGAATAAATTCTTTGGGCTGGTGACTCTGTAAGGCCTTGAAGTTTAGTCTGATTTTCATAAAAGAAATTGGCTGTTATCTTCATTAAAATTAATATTAATGCAGTGTATATTTTTGAGAAACCAAACTAATTTATTTTCAATGGTACAATAAACTAATATAGCAAACAGTAAACAATTAAAAGAAAAACAGTTGCTAACTGTTGCTAAATATTAAAATGAGGATTAAGAATTAATTGTGGGGGTAATCACTGCTAAAAATAGTTTGGTTTTAAATTTTGCTTTAGTTAATGCTGCAATACTGAAGTCAGGTTTCCATCTGTTAGCATTCTGTTTCCTTCTGTCTTGGTCTCCCCTTGAGGTGTATGTACCTCAAGTATTCAATTAATGAAGTATATGGTTTCCCAGTTGCACTGGAACTTCATATACTCTTCCAAAATAAAAGCTACTATATATGCAAATCTAATTTGAAGTTTTAAGGTGTCATTTGGCCCTCAAAAGAAGAAAGTTCTGAAGTGTCATTCTTGAGAGGAGGAGCCAGTGTTGCTGTTCAGGCTTGTCAAGTCAATGAAAAGCAGCCTGTATCGTCCCTGATGGAATACCTAAGAAAACAACATATGGTTCAATTCAGACAGCTTTGTACTGTTTTCCCTTGATAGGGAGCTACCTGATTTTTTTTTGTTTGCTCCCTCAGTCAAACTCCTTTCTTATTATTCTAAAAATCAGAAGCCTCCACTGAGAGGCATTGTCATGATCTGAATTGCATTCTTACCCAAGAGTTTTGTTGAAGTTGCTTAGCAAGGTGTACTTTGTCACCAACATGAGTGCAAATGTAACATGACGATAAGGTTATCTTGAGAGGACAGTATTACTTCATTTTAAAATTCTTATGGGATGTTTATTGTCTTCGTGCTCTTGGAGCACAAAAATTGTAAGCTTAAAAAAAAGGTTTCTTTTGCTTTCATGAGAATTCCACCAAAGCCACAGATGGGACTTTTAAAACAATGCTTTTATTGCAGTTTGAATTGGATTTCTTCAGGTTTTTTTCGTGTTCATATGTTGTGTGAACCTTGGGAACCTTGGGAAATAGTGTTGTAGGAGCATAGCATATGGTACAAAATCGAAATGCTGGATAGTGAAATGTGCATCTGCATGCACACAGCACTTTTTTTTTTTTTCCTGTTTCTAGTGGGACTGGTGCAGCAATTTCTGACACTTCAGATTTTTGTGCCATTGGGAAAAGACTTCTCCACTGAGTTACTGTAAGATGCATAAAATTTCTTTGAATACTTAAAGTGAATTCTTGATTGCGGTCATTAATTGTGGTGGCGTATTTTGCATTAAAGCATGGTGACTTGTCAAGTCAATAAAAAGTAATTAAGCTAATGAGATCATTATTTCTTAGATGTTTTAAATACTGACATTCCTTTGAAGACAGAACAAACTCCAGAAAATCCTCAAGGAAGATGATGAAAAATACGAAGAAATGGAGCAGAAATTTGTCAAACATATGAAAATGCTGGTGCATGAGGACTGCCTGAAAATTCATAAGAGACTTATTCATAAGTCAAAAGAGAGGGCCCTTTGGTCCAGGGCAAAAAGAAATATATATTCTAATAACTGGAGGAGAAAAACACAACCAAACAAATGCTAAAAAGCTAGAAAAGCAAATGGAGTGCTGGATTAGTATAATTTGTTCCACACTGTGAAGACAGAGAGATACAGTGGAAACAGGCATTTTATTAGTTAGGTGCGAAATTATTTAATAGAATTTTAAACTTGGGCAGTTGTCAGGCTTTGGACAACATTTCTCCCTTAGTGACACCATCTGTTTATTCTATATATAAACAGCACAACTCACTCAGCTTTGTAGCCCATAGAATATCTGAAATTGGACTAAGAAAAGAAATATTAGGCCATTAGAAGCCCTGCAAGCAAAGATGGGTTGAATGATATCAATTAAATTAGCAATTAAATTGCATAAAGTGAAAGAAGGGTTTTATTTTTGTTTGACTTTCTGTAAGTTTGCATTTAAAGGGACAAAGGGACAAAACAAACAGGATGTGTAATGCAGCACACAGAGACCAAACACCACGTACCAACTCAAAACTAGGATTTGCTTCTCATGTTCATTCTTTTGGCAGGGGCAGAGATTTAATGACAGGTGCAGAAATTCAGATTTTTTGGTAGTGTCATCTTCAGTTTGATTCTTTTGGGTGTTTGCCACCTTCTTAACAAGAACCTCTTTTCTACTTCTACTAATTTTATTTTTCTTATTGCTTGCTTTTTTTTGATAAAACTTTTTCTATCACCTCTCCCACCCTTATTTGCCTTTTCTCTTCCAGCTTATATTTAGACTTTACATTTTTTTCATGTTTTCTTTCTACTTCCTGTTCCCATCTTTACTATGTCTCTCTTAGAAAAGAAAATATATGTTCTTATTATATTCTTAGGTACTTGTATAGATTAAAATACAATATATTTTAATATATATTTTGTATTTTTTTGTATTTAATATATTTTGTATTTTATATATATATATATATATATGTATCATGTAACATATACTATATTGCTATATAACACATATAATATAAACTATATTAACTACATTTTCTCTGGAGCTCCAGTTACTTTGAATGAAGGTGTTTATGTCTTAAAAGCACAATATCAGTTGTTCCCCACTTAGTGCAACTGTATGAAAAAGTTAATAAAAACTCTTTAAAAATAGTTTTAATCTTGAGTTTTGTATTTGAAATCAGCTGTAACTTACTTGTATCCATAAAGTCCTTCAAGACTTGCAGAATAGATAATGCGTTATTTTATCCTAGCAGACTTAAGATAGTTCAGTAAATAATAAAGACAAGTCCTTCTTGCCATGTGACTGCTGTTCAGTTCCCTTCTTTTCAGATATTTTGAAAGAAATCTCTTGCTTGTTTGTGGACAGAGTGTTGATGGTGTTGTTGCTTCCTGAAGTTTAATGTTCAAAGATGGTTTCTTACACAACCTGACTACATAGTGCTGAATCTTTGAGCAGCTTCAAGTGAAAATTGATAGCATGCCAAGCTACGAAATTTACTTTATGTAAAAATCACTGACAAGTTTTGTAATAGCTGGGCATGAAGCTTTATGTTGCATTTCTTGCTCTCCCATTCTGCAGAGAGATGGAAATAGGAATTTAGTTTGAGCCACATCTTCTTTTGCATTCTGTTCAGTGATTGATTTGGTCAGCAAACAAGAATTTCTTTAAGACCATCCATCACTGCTGGCATCAGCAGAGCTAAACTTTCTAACTTGCTCCTGTCAACCAGTCACTCGAGATTCCTGCCATAAATACTGAAATGTGCAAACCACACGTTAGCTGGTTTATCTTTTCTTCAGAGCAAATCTTAATAGAATTTTAGATACTTTTTAATGTGGCATGATTAGATGAATGCCACCACACTAACAGTCAATGTATTAATCTGCGTAAAAATGTGTAAAATAGATTGTGGATGGAAAATTTGATGAAGCATAATAACATCACAACTAAGGTAGAGAGCATGTAATTTATGCAGCTTCTTTGGAGCAAATAATAGCAAAGCTATTGGTAATGCTGAATATAGCTGCCTGCTGCAAATGCAGTAGCCAGTTGTTAAATCTTCAGTGTTATGGATTTTGCTACTTTTCTGAAAAAGCAAAGGTAACTCAATGTTTGAAAAAATATTTGCATGTAAAAGAAAACAGCATCTGGCTTGTGTTGTCATTTTTGCTTTAATTCCCAATACATGGACATGTGGGTGTTAGTACTTCTGCTTGGCATTTTGACAAGCATTCAAACATTTATTCTTAAAGAACTGTAATGCCACTCATGGTCATACTTTGTTTCTGATATGGTTTTTCTCAGTGTTTGGTATCACATGAAATTAGCACATCTTGTAATGAAAAGTTTTACAGCAAATGAGTAGAGCAGTTGATGTGAAGAAACAGACCTTGAAAGTGTACCATAGCATAAAAAAAAAGAAAAAAAAAAAAAAAAAGAAAAAAACCAAGCAGACTGGTCTGATTTGAGATGCTCGATTTCTGGTTATGTTCTGAAACATTTTGTGGTCCTGTATGAGTCCCTTTGTATTGCTCAACCTTTCTTTTCCAAGTTCAGGCATGGTACTTACTCATCCATTGCTGCAGCTCTGAAGTCATGCTGCCTCTCTCACTGAAGGCCAATTCATGCTGCTTCAAACTTGTTTAAATCTTGGCATGGTAAACAGCTGTAAAACACATGTGGCACAACTTGTATCTGGGGAGGTCTGAGTTCTCTTAAGAGATGCCCTCAGCTCTGACATGAAAACCTGCAGAGTGAGCATGCCCGTTGTCAGTGAGAGCTGCTGCCGCCCCCAAGCCCAGACTTGGTGCTCAGCATTAATGTGCCATGGGGCTCTGCTGTGCTGTCACTTCCTAGAATCACTCAGTACCTCATGGACCATCTCTCCTGCCAGAGTGTGCTGAGGATTCACATGATTGCTCATTCACTCCAATGGTACCTGTCTCTTGATTTCTTAATTCTTCCTGGTGTTCCAACCTCAACCTTTCAACCTTTGCTCAGCTGGCAAAGCACTCATCAAGAGGTTGGCTCAGTTACTATCCCACTGTTCATAGTGAAATTAGCTTTGCTTGTCGCTAGCCTTAGCCAGCTCCAGAAGGCATCGGCTCTTGTTATATTCTGAATTAATGCAAACTCTATGAGAATTTGAAACTCTGGAACATACCTGATAAGTTTTCTGTTGAAGCTAGTTATTTATGAAAGAATCTGTAGGGAAAAAGGGGTCAACATCTCTTTATTCCTGAAGTAGTTGTGCCTGCTGATAAGAAATCTTATTGCAAGGCCTGTGAACAGTACAGTGGAATATATATTTTGGTACCATATTTCCTGTTTTCAGACAATTGTTTCTATAAATATAAGCTTATTACTTAGAGATTTTTAATAACCACAACATAATAGGTTTTACAAGCATAGCTAATTTATTCATAGATACCATAACACTTTGAATTTATGTGAATTACATGCTATCATAATCCGTCATCATTTTAGCTGTGCTGACAGAGATATCATAAATTATTCATGTTAACCTAAACACCCAGCATGTTTTCAGATACAGAACAATATGAATCTTGGTTAGTCTTGCAAAATTTAGACCAACCTCTTAAAATTCAAAGCAGGACATAGATGCTAATTCTATCATGTACATCTGAAATTACTGGAAGATTTTAGATAGAGAATGAAGGTAAACTTTATTGAATAGATTTAGCTGAGAGAATATTTGAAATTCTGGTATTTAGTAGCATGAAGCATGTTTGTTGATTTTTTGTGAAGCAGGATTGAAATACAGAAATATTCTTAGAAGTATTAGGGTATGTTAAATTTCATAATTTACAAAGGAGATTTTAACACATATATTTGAAAGTAAAAAATTTTAATAACTCTCCCAGTCATCACATCTTCTAGAACTTTAGATGGAAGCACTAATAAGTACTAAAGTACTAATTATTTATATTTTGGTTGGGACAGGTCAGGATTCACCATTTCTTCATAACTGCTCATATTTTGAAAGATTTTCTTTGTAACAACCAGAATTGATGATTCTTGTTTTGTGCCTGCCACTTGTGTTACTTCCTCTTTATGGATGCTGGTTAAGGGCACTTTGTGGGGTTTTTTCCTTAATGCTCTCCAGAAAAAAAAGCACTATCAACAGGAAATTCCAGTACACGATACAACTTGTGCTCTAGGTCTGGGTGACATATCAGTCTTCCAGATCTATTATTTTGTAGAGATTTGATGATTTTCAACATAACTACTTCTCTTTTTATGAGGGCAGGATACATTGCTCTGGATTGCAGATCCTCGGGCAGCCACTTCAGCAATGTATTATCTCCTACAAGAGCAATTTACAAGTAGCACATAAAATGTATGTGAAGTACAGGGTGCCTCTGAATAAGAATATTTGAGAATCTGAAAGCATGGCAAATCAGCTGACCATTGGTATTCCTTTGTTTTCTGTCTTTAAAATGGATGCGATGGTGATAATGATGCTACCATGTAATGTGTAGGAAGCACACGCCTTTCATGGAGAAAATGGCACTACAATTGTTAAGTACTAGTATACTAATGTACTAATAGTGAAGTGTTAGCAGAGAATTCTCTCTGGGTTTTGACCAGGATACAAAGAGATTTCTGGTTGTACTAAATTGCATGGAAGCTTAGCAACACTGATGAAATGCCTGCTTTCATGTTTGGTAAACTTCCAGGTTACATCATTTATGAAGAGAAAAACACTTTCATTTGAAGACCAAGTGATCCTGACAAATGAAGTATCCCTTCAACAGTTCAGTATTGTTTCTTCCTAAGTTCATTTTTAGCCTTGAATTGAACATTAACGAATGGTTATAAATTATTATCCATACAGAAGCAACGTGAATAGGCAATCTGAGCAGATGAGTCTATCTGTGCTCTTGGGTAGTTGCTACCATTCACTTGCAATCTCACTATAGTTACCATTGTGAGGAAAATAGTCAATCAAATTTGAAGATGTAAAATAAAATTGAAAATTGAATTGGAAGGTAATTTTACTTTCAAATGGCTTGCAAATGTAAATGTTAAGTGTGAAATGAATGCAGTTAATGACCATAGCTGGAAGAGTTATGCACCTGCTGATCACAGGAATATTATTATAAATGAGGTTGATTTTCTTGTTGACCACCTCATTTTTCTCAACATGGTCTCATTACTTTTCTATCACGTCTGACCCTTAGATATAAATACTCAAGCACAGACGTAATAAAAATACATTAACTCCCATATAGATTTTTTTAATTCATCTTTGAAATTAAGATATGTGCTGCAGATGTTTCTTGCTATTGTAGATTTAATGTAAGTTCTGCTTTTGGATAGAAGGAAAGAAAGTTGTGTGTCACCAAAAGTACTCTGGAGTCATTTTGCAACTGAGAGATCTGCTGTTCTAGCTCCTGTTGTCTGAATTATTTCAGAAAAGAGTTTCTCCAGACCATTTCTTTATTTTTATTTTCCAATAAGCAATGTAATTGAAAAGCCTGAAAGCTACACTAACTCTTAAATAATTATTTTCCTTCTCCTGGGAAATAAATTATTTTATATAATTTTAAGGCCATCTTTTTTTTTTAACTGCCTGTTTGAATGTTTCACCTACTTTTACCTGTGGAATATAAGTATTTTTATTATTTTAAATGTATTTACAGAAATAAATTACACTTCTTTAGGAGTGATTATATCTGTGCATCTCAGGTTTGCCCCTTTCTTATGGCACATCTATTGTCATAAAAATTCTTACTTTAGACTTAGCTGACAGAGTCTGATATAAATGTATGTCTTTTGATCTAAACAAATGTGTTCAGTGTTACATTCTGGAATGTAACTGAGTTGTAAATTTACCACTGGCCCTTCTATAACCAAGGTTCTTAATTTTTTTTCATGAAGGAGAGAGATAAACCTATTCATATAAGAAATAAATAATAAATTTTAAACATATTGAACTGATAGTATAGAGTGAACTTAGATTTTATTGCCAGTTGTTTGGAGATATGCATGACTTAATTCTGGGCTCCTACTGCTCTGTTATAGCCTCATTTAAAGCAGCATTCTCTGTTGAGAATTATGCAGTTTGAGGTTCAGCAGGGATAGTATTTTTGTTTCTCAGTACTCAGGTTATTGCAGCTGCCTGGTTTCTCAGCACAATTGCTCAGCTCTACACATAACCAGGAAATCCAGGGAGCTTCAGGCAACCATTGCTCCACTGCTTTGGACTTCTTTGGTGCACCGAATTTTAGCACTTCTGAACACCCAAGATTTAGAGTGAAGAGTTTCTGGAAACTGGATTCATAGGTTTTTCACCAAAGGCTATATGGGAAGTAAGGTGATGGGTGGAACTATGCCTTAATCAAAGGCTTAGCTTTGTGGCCCATTTGTTAGTGATCTTCATGGAATTATTTCACATCTTGCTTAAACTTCTTCAAAAGTAAGATCAAGCCCAGGTACCAGCACTCTAAGACACTTGGAGGTGTTCTGAGGAAAACACTTTTCAAGGACTTGGTATAATTTCTCCATTCATAAAAAATATGTGCAGCTGATTTTGGAATCTCTCATGTCAAACAATAGCAATAGTAAGGATATAATAGTTTTTTCTTGGCACAGTAGTGGAATTTCTGCTTTTCAAGTGCATGTGATTTATAAAAGTAACTGCCAGTCTTTAAAAATGAAACAGATTGTAGAGTCTTCCACTTTGTTTTCATTTGTCCACCCATGTTATGAGGATGAATAGATTAAAGGTCAGGTTATCTGCAAGGGAGAGGAAAGAACCAGCAAGTTCTGGAAAGCTGGTGAACAGTTTGCTTTGGATGATGGTCTTAAAGACTATGGGGGAATGAGAAGGTGCTTATGTATTTTTATTGCCTGTAGTGGTAGAACCTTTTGATGTTTACATAATTGCAGTATACTTTTTACTGTCCTTGCTTAAACTCTCAAATTGGCAAAAATAACTAAAGTATGTAATGTGCCCCAAAATTAATGTTCTCCTAAGTTGACCTAAGGAAACCTATTAATGTTTTATGGTGTTATTCTGGATATTTATAATTTCATTATTCAAGCTATGGGTAGTCCTTAGCTAATGAATAAATGTTTTCAGTAATAAATTAAAAAAAAAAAAGTCTACAGGACAGTCTTACTATTTTAAAGTAAAACCCAGCATTTGAATGATTATGAGTAATTACTTTTAACAACACTAAGTAGTGACAAAAAGTTATTTTTAATAAGTATTTGTCATCTTCTCAGAGGGGCTGCTAATTACAGAGAGATACCCATCTGTTAGAAATAGGGTTGTTCAAAATAATAGGTAAATTAATCATTGTTTCCCCATACATTAAGCATATTCTCCCAGACTGCAGCCTTTAAAGTAGTATCTGTGCTCTGGAGTGTTAAGGGAGGACTGTTGGGGAATGTCAAGGTTGTGCTGCTGTTGTGGTTTCACCCCAGGAAGCAGCTGAGCCACAGTGGCCCCTCTCTCTCCTGGGGAAGAGAATACACTAGGGTAAAAGTGCAAAACCTTGTGGACTGAGATAAAGACAGTTTAATAGGGGGAGCAAAAGCTGCACATGGAACCAGAATCTAAACAAGGCATTAGCACCTTCCCATGGGCCTGAAGATGTTCAGCCATCTCCAGGATCTCAGCACTTCATGCTGTGTAATGGCTGCATGGGAAAACAATGTAGCTCTGAGCTTCCCCCATTCCTTCTTCCCCACCATTCTTTCTGCTGAGCATGGCACTGTGTTGTCTGAAACATCCCCCAGGTCAGCAGGCATCTCCTGTCCTGCCTGTGTCCCCTCCCAGCTCCTCACACCTCCCAGTCTCCTGGCTGGTGAGGTGAGGTGAGGAGCAGAAGAGGCCTTGGCTCTCTGTAAGCAGTGCCCAGCAGCAATGAAAACATCACTGAGTTACCACCACTGCTTCCAGCACAAACCCAAAGCATAGACCTCTCCAAGCTGCCCTGAAGAAATTTAACTGAGTCCCAGCCAAAACCAGTACAGCTGCTAACAAGACTTGAAGGAAACAGAACATAAAAATTACCTTCTTTATCAGTTTAAATGAAACTTTTCCTTTTTTTGTTGTTTTTTCTTTTTTTTTTTTGTGACCATGGCTGTAGTCTAAATTTATTAGAAATGTTGAAATTCATTGTCCTTGGTATCATTGTGAGATTACCTGAATAGTGAGCAATAAATCTCTGCATTATAATTCACCTTTGAAGATAAGTCCTCATGAAGTAAAACAGGTAGACAATGTATTGTGTTTACCTTTAAGCTGAAAAAAATCTATATGCAGTGACAGAGGCATTTTTAGAAAAAGAAAGCAAATAATGTTTTTCTAGTTAGCAGGCCCCAAGATAAGACAAGCTTAAGGGGCCAAATACTTGTGATTATTAAAGGATACTGGGTTCTTAGTTCATACAAATTGAATTCTTTCATACTCTGAAGGGCTGTGGAAATCTAGCAAAGAGTGTAGACTGTTGAAATGAAATTAGCATGTAAAGTGATTTTATATATGCAGGGATATAGCCACGAAGTTTGAATTGGAGAAAGAAATCTCATTACTCATCTTGTAAAAGAATTTTTAAATTCCATATTTGCTGTCACTGACATAAAGATTCTGCACATGAACAGGTTTTTTTTGATTTCCCAAAGATACTGGATTATTGAATTGACAAAGATCTGTTCCATTCTCTCCCGACTTTTCTTTTATAGGATAACTGATTTTGACAATATTAAAAGAAGATTGTATTTGTCAACAGTCCACAAGGAGTTGTCTGTAACCCCTCTGCATGCCAAAATTCCTCTGTTTATGATCAAGCGCAAAATAGTAGGTACCTTGGGAATATTACCTGGACTGAGGTTGAAAATCTGAAATATTTTGTGTATATTATGACCTTTTTGAAGTTATTGCTTGTTTAGAACTCAGCTCCTACTGATTGAAGAGACTTGTGTGTGTCCCCTTTACCAAATGGCAGCAGAACCACTTTGTGCTGCAAAGTGTTCTTCTGTCCTTCTTCTTGTATTAGGAATTCATTCTCATTTTACAAAGTGTCTGCTGTTTGTGATGTTTCTTAACCTTTCCTGTTGATCCAGCCTCGATAAAATTTTGTGTCCCTGATACTTCTTCATGATGGCTCTCCTGCTGACATGTCCCTTCTCCTGTAGTGACCTCTGATGACATTCCCTGGAGCTAGGCTGTAGCTGATGGCTGCTTTCACATTCTTCAGGTTCTTCCAAATTCTGCATATATAGAACAATCTATGTGTCAGACTGATGAGAACAAAACAAAAACCATTTTCTTCCCCTTGTTCCCCACTCCCATGCCCAGCCACAACATATGGCAATAGCTGACAGGATACAAAGCCTGATGGTTACTGTATAACCATGCAAGGATTGGAGTCTCAAAAACTGCTTTAGAAAATAAACTTGATACTAGATTTCAAATATTTTAAAATATATATTTGCATGAAGAGAACTAGATAACAGTATACTAAGGAGTTGTGAATTTAAGGCTAGACATGAGAGAGAATATTTTACAAAAAAAACCCCTCTGAATTTATAACCTTTTTTGAGATAGGTTAAGTGAAAGCAACTGTTGTAACTTAAAATTGAGAGGTTTTCTGCTTTGTGGGAAGAAGTATTTGGATTTTTTTAATGAATGTGTATCAGATCATACCCCTAAAGTTGCTGTTAATTCAAAATCCAGTGAAATTAAATTATTTTTCTTCAGTGTAATTTCAGTTAGTTGGTGTCAGACTAGTACAAGTATTTCAGGATTAATGTGCAATAATGTACACCAAGTTAAATTCAAGCAGAAGATGAACTTCAGTTATGAATTTTAATTTAGATAATAAAGCATGAATCAGATATGTCTAGATGCTCTGATCATTTATAATGACAAAATATTTTAATAACCTTAATGCTTGACCAACCTTAAAGAGTAGATCTATATTCCTTAGTGTATCTGAATACATATCTGTCTCCCTTAAATGGTTATCTGCCTTTTTATCATTGCTTTTGCTTAAAGGAGGGAGCATGCTGCTTTCAGAGATTAGATAGATCTTTTACATGGCTCTGATAGTTCAACTTACTGTATACACAAGCTGATTGTTATTATCAGCGTGAGGCGTTGTGAATCAGGATATATAATAAGTTGTTTGTTCCATCAGCAGAACAGAGTTTGCATTTTCACATGCTAGCCTTCTGTATTGCATTCCTACAAATTATTCTATGTTTCAACCTCATCACTAGAAGTATCAGTTATAATTAAAAACTGAATTTTTCAGTCCATGGCTTGGTGTCTTCAAAACAGGTATTACTTTCCTTCCAAAATTTCAGATTTAAGACCTGAACAGTAATGTATGAACCTAAATTTTTTACTCAAAAATACTTGCTGTTTGTCGATTAGAAGCTAATATTTCTACCTTGACTTTATAAGGAAATTAGGTATGTACAATCATGTTTTTACATTTCTTTTCCCTTAAAATGTCAACCACTGATCAGCTAAATTTTGCACATGAGTAATCATATAAAATATACTACAGTTCTGCAAATTAAATGAAAATTGCTGCATTTCTACTCAAGGCCATCTGGTTTATTTGTATAGAAGGTGTGTTAGCCTCAGCTCATGGGTTTTACTAAAGAGTGTTGTTTCTCTTTTCCAGTGGTGCAATATGTGTATTGACTTGGTAACGTTTACCTATGAAATATTCAGAGGAGCTCTCTTCCAGTCCTTGGATGGAATTACTATTTCAGCCAACTGTAAGCTAAGAAAGGTCTTCACTTTAAAATTCAAGCCTCAAGTTACAGCTGAGGAAGATGGTGTGTTTTAATTACTGTCTAGTCTTAATCATAACTGCTCATGTTATAAAATCAAAAGCTTCTTATTCATCTGATTGGCAATTTGAAGGATTACATGATTTCATAAAAATTAAAGTGGTAATACAGCATATTGAGTCTGCTAGTGTTGGACTTAGGGCAACTAATTAAATACGTGTGTACTCCTGTGTTTTAAACACTGAGTTCCTTAGAAGTATTTTATTGAAAAATTCTGGCAAGATTTATCAAGTAGAGAGCTTGTTTTAATGAGGGTATCTTATGCTGATAGAAATCTGATTTTGGCCAGGAACAGAGTATCTGAGAGGAAAGAGAAGTACTGAAAACAGCAGCATTCTCTGTTTGCTTTCTTAATTTTGGATGTTAGCAGCTGATGAAAGATTTCTTTCTGAAATAATGCAGACAAAATTGTAACAAAACATTATATGAAACAGAGCTATGAAACTATAATAAACACTTCACATCATGTCCAGTTATCCTAATGTGTCCTTGTTTATTGGGAAAGTAATATTGGTGGTGAGCTAAAAAATTACAGGGTTTCTTTGTAATAGATCAGGATATTGGTCAAGTTTACCAGTCTCCAGCCTCGCATCATAATCCTGAATCATCATTTTCCAAGGAGAGAACTTCATTCCTCACTGGTATTTGCAGTAATACAGGAGAAATTTCAAAAGCACAGCTGGCACTTTCTTATTTTAAAGGCACCCCTAGGAATAACTCAGCTTCTATTTCATTCAAATTTTCATTTTTCAGCTTTTAAGGAACATACCTGAAAAAACGTTTCTGGTTTCAGAAGGAGGGGCAGTTAACAGTATTGTAAGTGTAGCAAAATGTATCTTCCAGTTGGAAACACTCAACCAATAGGGGAGAGTAGGCAAACCTTGTGATTACTCTTCTGATTTTTTGTTGGTAAGACTGGAAAAAACATTAATTTTAAAATGTCTACAGAGAGAATATGGTAAATTCTCAGCAGGAAACTGCAGTTCAAGCTCTCACTGGCATTAATTTAATTTAATTCCATTGGTGCATTGTTTTTTCCCTTCCATTCTAAACAGCTTCTGAAATGTGCTTAAATATTCTAAATGAGTTCCAAAATTCTAATGCAGCTAACATAATGAGTCAACAGCTTTAATAAACTGTAAGCATACTAAAATGTTACACTTTTAATTACTTCATTATCAATTCTATGATTATTACACAGCTGGTGGGCATTAGTACTTTCTGTATGCTTTTGAATTTCCTTATCTAGGCAATTCATGGAATCAGAATCATGGAATTGTTTAGGCTGGGAAAGACCTTTAAGGTATTTTGAGTCCAACTGTTAAGCCAGCACTGCCAAGGCCACCACTAAACCATGTCCTTAAGAGCCCCACCCGCATGGCTTTTAAATACGACCAGGAATGGACTCCACCACCCTGGGCAGCCTGTTCCAGGGCTTGACATCATCATTCACTTTGATGAAAAAAGTGTTCCTATAATCCAGTCTAAACATACTCAGGCACAACTTGGGGCTATTTCCTCTCATGTTGCTGCTTGTTGCCTGGAAGAAGACACCAACACCTACCTCTTACAAAGTCTCCCTTCAGCCTCCTTTTCTCTAGACTGAGCAATCCCTGTTCCCTCAGCTACTCCTCCAAACTTGTTCTCTAGACCCATCTTAAATTTTCATTACAGCTGAAGGTTTGGCTGAATTTAAATGATTCCATACTTAATCTTCATACCCAATTAAAGAAAAACAATAGTAAGATTTTTATTATTAATTAAGTTTCAGATAACAATTACTCTTTAATAAAGCTTTTTCCCTCTCAGAATGACTAGACCAGTTAGTTGAGCTCCACTGAATGCAGTGACATTGCAACTTGTATTGGGAGTTGTTGTGCTTTAACCTTGGCCACCATCTAAGCACCACACAGCCACTCCCTTCAGTGGGATGGGGGAAAGAAGCAGAAGGGTAAAATAGGGAAATGTATGGGTTGAGATAAGAACACCTTAACACTGCTAAATTGTAGTGACAAGGGAAAAAAAAGATAAATAAAATCCAAGAAGGACAAACATTTTTTATTTGCATAATTTGTTTGCCACCAGCAGCTCCCCCCAGTCAGCTTTCTCTCTAGCTGATGTGCTGAGCACACTGCCATGTGGTCTGGAATATCCCTTGGGTCAGCTGGGGCCAACTGTCCTGGCTGTGTCCCCTCCCAGCTTCTTGTGCCCCTCTGCCATCTGCTCCCTGGCAGGGCAGCTTGGGGAGCTGAACAACAAGTGACACACCAGTGTGTCATCAGCACTGCTCACATGCCAGATCCAAAACACAGCCCTCTACCAGCTACTGGGACAAAAATCAAATCTTCCCCAGCAGAAACCAGGACGAGGGTCGAGTTCTTTGCTTCAAACTCCTTGGTGTGGTGGAAGTACTGATTTCAAGGTGCAATGAGTGTGGTACTCTTTTCCAGTAGCAAGTATATAGTACATTTTGAATTTTTAAAATGATAATAAATGCAAAGGAGAAACCACATATATGAAGAAATTATTTCTGTATGAGATCATTGAGGTAGAAGAGGAAGTACTTCATCTTTTCTGCCTCATGACACTGAGGCATACAAGCATAAACTATACCTAGTTTCTTGTTTCCATAGTGATGCAGAACATATGTATGATTTTTTATCACTAAGTATTGCTGAACAGTGATAAATAATGTACTGGCTTGGCAAAAAAAAAAAAAAAAAAAAAATTGAAAAAATATCTCCTGTACTGAAATACAGCATGGGACATTTGATTTTTTTATTTGAATCTCAATATTTGATCCTTTATTCATGTTTGGGTTTCCAGTTGTATTTTCCTCTTCTTTTCCTTGGAAAATAGGCTAATTCATTTGCTATTATATTCAAGTCTTCTAAAATTTGCAATGAATTTGTGTTGTAACATCAGGAATGGTTCTGACATGCATTCCTTTCTTTGCAAAGAGCAGCTTTCATAAACTCAGTCTACATTGTTTATCAAAGGGAAAGCAGAGATAATCAGCTCACATTCTGCTAGTGCCTGCTGTCACAAGAATACATAGGTTGACAGCTTTTTAGTTTATCATTAAAGCATAATGGAGTCCAAAGTTTGGAATTAAAGCTTGTTAAATTCTTTATTTGCATATATGGGACTTCTTTGCTACTTCAGTCCCACAGATATGAATACCATATTTAGCTGTTCATTTTATCTGAAAATCACTGTATTGGTGTTACAATTAAAGCTGAGTTGTGATAAAAATTACCAAAATGTATTTCATTATTGTTTTGTTTGCTCTCCTGACATTTCAAAGAAGTTGATTTTTCCATGGCTATTCCAGCCATTAGTGGATATTTCTTTAACTGTATTCAAAATTTTTGGCCTAAAATTATACACAATATAATTTTAAACTTTGGAATAAAAAGTGACCAATTGCAGCAAATTTTTCAAATTACCATAATCTATTTCAACTTTATAGCCATATGAACTAAAGTATAGGTAATCTACCAAATACTATAAGTCAAATTGAATTCTATAGTGTCATGAAGTAAAGGCCATGTTTTCTGATTCTAGGTACATGCATTGCTACACCTGGGCCATATGAGGCCTCAGATGAAATTCCTTCAACCTGCCAGCTCAATTCTGATGTCCCACAAGTTACACAAGTGCTGGATCTAAATGAAATTCACAAGCCAAAAATAAAATGTAGGGAAAAGGCAGTGCAAGAAACAGGTATTCTGTTGTATTAAAATACTGTGAGTACAATCCATACAGTACGTGTACAAACAATTGATTGCTTTGTAAGTGTCCATGTTAAGAGTTCCAAGGTCTTAAAATGAAACATGACAACTCCTGCACACCTTTAGTTCCTCAGGCACATAGACACATGTCTGTTCTATAGTTTGAGGTCTGTGTGGAGCCTGACCAGTTCTAATTCAAGCATGAGATTTATAACAATATTTGAGATGTCATATGCATGTACATTGAAGCATTTTGCAGTGAAATTGTTACACTTCTTTTTAAAGTATGTTCACATCAATGAAACTTTGCTGGCAATATGAGCATGCAGTGTCCTCAGCTTATACTCTGAAAAGGGAAATCTTGTCTTATTGGTGTCATGTCTTATTTGAATGTTTCTTTAAGCTACAAAATAATAAACCATATAATTTAGACTTTGGCAGCATTGCATTGAAGAGATTTATTAAAGAAGCTAGGCAGTCGTGTGCTACAATACAAGCTATTGACTTGGATAAAAGCTAGGAGAAGGCAAAGAAAGGATTAAATTTAAAATTATTGTTACAGCTGAAGGCTAACAGCAGGAGACCTAAAAGATTTTTGTTCTAGTCTCTGTATTGTTTATCATAGTTATGAATAATCTCAACAGAGAAATGAATAACAGGGGAGCAAAATTTTGTTATGATACAGATACTGGTTTAATAAAGAGTGGGACTTCAGAAAGTTTTAAGCTTGTGAGACAGGCAATCCCATATTTAGTTTTTCTTGAAAAACAAAACAGGTAACATGCAGGAAATATCACAGTTTTCAAATCAAGGTTTTCAGTTTACTGGTTTTATGTCTTGTGGCCACTGTGTTGAAAAATTATGGTCTAGAGACCACTGTAGGGGGTAAATGTGGAACATGGCATCACATAAAATCTAGCTTTGCTAAATGCAGAGGATTCTACTCTGGGGAGAATGATAACTACAGTTAAGCTTTAAAGGATCAAAATTAAATGAATCAAGGCAGGCAGGTTATCACCAGAGATACAGCTCAGCAGAACTTTCAGATTTTAATATGTTTTAAAAAAACTAAGTAGCAGGAAATTCAAATTCATAGGAAATGAAAAAGGTATCAAACCTTTAAATCATTTTTGCATTATTATCTGAAATACTTTATACATTATCAGTTAAACCATCTCAGAAAATAGGTTACAGACCAAGAAGTGATTCAGGGAGAAGGAGCATGAATGATAATCTCTCACATAAGATATGCTGAAAACATTAAAAATTTACATAAGAGCCTGTATAAAGTAACCAGTGATACAAAGGATGTTCAATAAAAGCTGTTTTTCTTATCTCATGGCACAAAAACAAGACATCATTTGATGTGATGATGCAGTTGAAAATTAAAAACTCTTTAAAGAAAATGCCATGTTACACAGAATATTATTAAAATGTGGAATCTACTGCTAAAAGAGGCTGGTAAAGAAATTGGTATGATTCCAAAATCAGTTGCTAATTTATATAGGTAACAGTAATGTTGTATTTAGCAGCAGTAAAAATGTGGAGAGAAAATTCAATTTCGCACTTCTGAGTTTTTCCAACCTTACACTAAGAACTGTGTTGAAGGCAGATGATTTCAAAAATCCATACTGAATTATCTTGTGCTATTTCTGAAGCTTTGGGTTTGGCCTTTGGAACTGAATGTTAGAGACATTATTGGCCTGCTCTAGAGCAGCATTTCCTGTGTTTTTATGTTTAAGTTGGCTTGTCTGCTTGAGTAAGATCTGTAAGCCAAGAATCACTAGAAACTGAATTGTAGATACAAATGCCAAGATGTGAAGTTGCTTAAATAGACTTGGGTCAGACAATTGAGAGCTTTTTACTCAAGCTGCTATTTTGTTTTAAAACTGTGTATTGCTTCCTACCTACAGTAAAGTCAACAGCAGAATTTCACCAAGGCAAATATATTTCCAGTCCTTATTGTCTTGATTCAAAGTACTGATTATCTCTTTAAAGCAATTTTGTAAAGAGATAGATCATCATTAAAAAACAGCAGTATAGAGAAACATAGATTATTTATGTTCATTATTGGAAATCTGGAGTTGTAAAATTATTCATAAGTGGTGGTGGTGGTCTTCAATCCCACCTTACAAACATAGCATGTGTCCTTCCAGACATGTTTTTTCAATTTCAGAAGTTGGCCTGCTTGAAACTGGAAGCTTTGGTATGTTTAGGTACATTTTAATTGGAAAATCTTCTTTTAATCCACTAAACTTTTTGTTTATTTGATAATCAAAAGCCCAAATTATTTTTAGTATCATCCGCTTTTAATTACACATATTATTTCATTATGTCATCAACACACTGTTATGTGTAGATGTAGGTAATTAATTGCAGTCAATTAATGTGGTCATTAAGAGAGATTTTAATGCAAATCAGCTTTTCTAATTGGAGCTAACAACATCCCAAGGTAGCCAGTAAAAAAGAAATTGATGTTAAACCAAGACAGGTCATCTGATCTTGTGAAATGGCAGCTGTTAATAGCAACCAAATGTCACATCAGGAAAAGAGTCAGGTAATGGCAGTAAGTAGCTTCTTCTGTGCTTATTAGTACAGTAAATGATGATATTGGTGGCTAATGTATGATCTGTTTTTCATTTCCTTGATGACACTGTAAATAAAGCTGATCTTGAAATAAGGTTATGAAAAATGCTCAGGGGAATCGGCAGAATATTTTGTTTCTACTTTATTGCTTTATGAAGGTGTCACATCTCTAAAGTGAGATAGCAATTTAATACAAGTTGTAGCAAGAAAACATCTTTGGACATTGTAAACATTAAATATAAATTAAAGTGAAGATACCATTTTTATCAGCTCTGGAAAGGAGAATTCACTAACAATATTGGAGAATTATAAAAGGAAAATAGATAGTAAATAGATAGTAGATGCAGCTCTACAACCCCAATAGTAAAATTAATGTGTAACCATTTGACTGTCCTTCCTTTTTAAATTTTTTGGAGAATATTCACCTGCCTTCCATATGTACTTTTTGTCTTGAAGACTGGTTGGCAATTTCCATGCTTTAAAAGACTTACAAAATTAAATCTACAGTTTAAGCAGTAAAAAAAAAAAAATTAGTGAAAGGGGTAGAATATGTTAGCAGCAACAGAGTGCATTTGCAATATTAGGACTCAGCCCTGGTAATACAGTAGATTCAGTAATTTCAAAAAGGAGGGTACATGTAAATAGTTCTCTGAGCTGTGACTGATACCTTGACAGTCTTGTCTTCGTTGTTTTGTGTTATTATTTATTTATTCGGTATTTATTAATTAGAGTTCTTTTTTCTTCCCGTCAGAAGTTAGGTTTTCATTGAAGTTCTAAAGAAATCCTGCAAACCTTTTTTTTTTGTTTATAAATAACCCACTTTTAAATAAATCTTTAAAGCAAGATTAGAATTATGTCTCTATAATAGACCAAAAGTTTCTTGCTGATATGTTGACACACTTTTATAAAATGTGTATTTGCTATTCCTATATTTCTAGGGAGTGCGCTTTAAAGGAACATAACTCTTATATATGTTTAGTATTCATAATTTTTTTCCTTTAGTTGATTCTAAAAAAATGCTATTTTTTATTGTTTGTAAGTACTGTATTTTTTTTTAACTCCTAATTTTCTTAACTTAGGTATCTTGGGTAATAGAGGCAACATATGCAATGGTAAAACTCAGGATGTATCACATATTGCATTTGGGTCAAAGATCCTTGGGCCACCTCCATCTTCAAACAGAAGAACCAATGCAAAGATACCTGGAAAGGTAAGAAGGGCAAAATTCCACCAACACCATTGGCCCTTTTGCAAAGGAAGACATTGATAAGCAGAGGGGTTAAACTAAAGGTTTATTTCAGAGGCTGCCTCCAGAGAACTGTGATAGGTCTCAGTGCCAGAGATCCTGTAACATCCAGAGGAGGGCAAGGGAAATGCATGGGTGGCTCCAGCACAGGGCATGGGTTTATGAGCCCAGAGGAGAGAAGGCTAAGGGGAAATCCTGTTGCTGTTTTCAATGAATGCAGGGCTGTAGAGAAGCCAGGCCTCTTCTAAGAGGTGCCCTGAAAGGCCAAGGGCAGCGGGCCCTAATTGCAGAGAGGCTCTGACTAAATACAACAAAGAAGTGGTTCAGTACTGCAACTGAGCCACAAGAGAGTGGAGAATTTCAAAACTTAAATGAAACAGGCTGATTCAGAATCAGACATAAAGATGCCTCTTTCTTCTGAAATTACTCTTATCATTCTTTTCTGAATTTTGTTTTTCTAGACTGCTGAAATTTCTGTGTGTGTGCAAATATTTTGCCTTATGATGAGAGCTATAATGCAGAGCAGAAATTACATATCAGGATGCTGGTAGTCAGCCTTACAGTAGCTCATGTGATGCTGTCAATTGCAATGCCAGGGAAAACACCTGATCCCAGTCTGCGAGCAACAAATATGCAGGTTTTTGGAATCTGATCAGGACTACAGTTTTCAGTTTAACACTGAGAATGAGGGATCCAGCCAACTCTTGTGTAGGAAGTCACTTGAAAGTCAGGTTGTAAAATGATATTCCTTTCTTCAAAGAAGAAAAGACTCCTGAGGTCCAGAATAACTACAAGTTTTAGTCTTTTTATTCTGATAGTGAATTCTAATTTTTACCCTTTTCTTTGCATTGTTCCATTCACTCAGTGGAAAAAAAAAAAAAACTCTGCTTGCTACTTGACTGTAAAGATTGAAGATACCACACTGAATAGAGCCTACCATGAGGTTTTGTGAAAAGATAGTGTTTAAAAAAAGATTTAGAAATATATATTTGGAAAAAAAGTGTAATTCATAATCTGTCTTTTACCTTTAAGTATTTTGAAAGCTGTTATATTTTTGTCTTTCACCAAGAAATAATGTCTTTCAAGGTACCAAAGACCTTGGGTGGCAAAACATCATGCCAACTTCAAAATTCAGGAATGCCAACTGAAACCATACCAGAAAATGAGAGATTGGAGCTGCCATCCTGGCCATGCAATGATACTTTAGATCAAGGAGGCAAAAGAAGTACTCTCCAAACAACTGCAAATGAATATCAAAATGGTAAGAGCATAAAACAAAGAATATGTAGACTTCTCAAACTGCCAAATTTTTGCATGATTGTGCCTTTGAATCTAGGATTTAATTCTTTGTTTTTCTAATCCTTTATCTACTTAATTAATTACTGGAGACATATTCATTAAATCATGATTTATTCTCCTGTGTGAGGGTGAATAAATGCTCATTCTCTCTGCAGCTCTTTGTATTGTGAGTGATTGAGCCAGGGATCATCACCTGCTGGCAGTACCCACTATTGATACACATGCTCCTCTTTCCTCATGCTGTGAAATAACTGAGCTGCTGCAGTGGTTCTTGATTGTTTTGCAGACTTTTGCAAGCCTGTTTTTTATAATTACTATGGTTTGCCCTTTTTCCATACCTTGTGTTAAATTTTTCCTTCCTTGTGGCTGCCCTGTTCCTGCTGCCCTGCAAGATTCCCATGCTGTTCAGATGTTTGCATCCCAGTACAATACCCCATATGTACACAATATGAGTCTTCACAGGCATTTCATTTCTGCATTGCATTTCAGACCCTGAAATTCAGACTCAGAAAACACCTGTAAGTGGAGAAGCAGATTTTCAGCTCACCTCACCACAAGTACCATCACCAGACAAGGACAGTCAAATAAGATCATCTCTAAAAAATGCAGCCAAACCCACATGGGAGATAACCAGTGGTATGGTACTCATTTTATGTTATTTTACATTTCAGTTCTATGTGGTCTGAAGGACTGTTGTAAATTTCAAAGGACCCAAAAGCAGTTCATATAAAAATAAACATCTGGGCTGGGGGGGATTATGGAAATCAAGCATCCTGCAACAGAATTGCTTTAGAGCATTGATAAAGATTTGCAGGATTAAGCAGAGTACCAGAGCAGTGAATGAATATCAAAAGAAAAATTCCAAGCTCTCATGATTAAAGGAAAAGGACTAAAAATAATTTATTCTTTAAATCCCTAATAAATTTAACACTGAAGTCTCCAAATACGAAATGTACAAGAAATTTTACTTGTCCTGGATAAGAGTTTAGAATATTAACTACAGTACCTATGTAATATCACAAGGGGAGGGGGGAAAGGAGGGAGAAAGGGTTGTTTTGTTTATAGACATCAGTGGTGATTAATTTCTTTTGTTATTCACAGAAAGACATCTCAGCTTACATTTTGAGTTTTTTCCCTTTCTCACCTCTCTGCTAAAAAATGTGGGGTTTTTTTGTCGTACATTGTCAATCAACTTCCTTTGCATGAGTCTGGGAATTGCATTATTGGGGCAAAAGTATTCCTTGTCTCTATGAAAAACTTGTGTTATTTTAATAGAAGTCATAGCCACCAATTTGAAAAGTGGTGGCTTTGACTACTCAAAAGTGCTCAAAATTGACCAGTGAGATTTTCCTTCATATTGTGAGTGATTTCCTTTGTGTTTATTCTAGTGGGATATTTAGAAGTGCTTAAATACTCTGGCAGTTTCAGTAATTCATAATTGCTGAATTCATAATTTGAATTCGTAATTCAAATTGGGTTCCATAATTTGACTGAAAGAGATCCAAGATGTTCAGTCAAAATAGAGAATTCTTCTAGAGAATTTTTTAATTCCTTCTTAATTATCTGAAGTTTGAGAACTCTGGGGCAGGAATCACTGACTTAACTTTTTTTCATCTAGAACACCAAAACCTCTATCTAGTGCCAGAATTGAAAAAAAAAATAATCAACATTTGTTATTTTATGAAAATATAGGTGATACAAAAAGACAGTTTTAGGGCAGTAGGCTGGCCTGTCTAAAGGCCCTCTCATAAATTCAGAGGCAGAGAACTGAGGATGAAGAATATGTGTAAATTCTGGTTTTTTGCTGTTTGAATTTCAAAAAATGAAAACTGTTTCTTTATAATCTTAGTTGTGTGTACAGGCAGATAAATGCATTATGTGAGTTTGTAGGGTACAGTTCTACAACTTTTTTCCCTGTATTTTCATTGCTTGTCACTGTTGGCACTCTCAGTCTGCAGGTTTCTGTTTCTTTCAGGTATATGAAGTTACCTCATTTTATGTAGATGACTTAATGATTTCTTTATCCATTAGTGCTGGATTTATTTTTTCTGAAGAACTACCTATAAGCAACTTCTTCATCAGCAAAGTCCCCTTCTAGGCTTTGTTCTGGACGTCTTCCAAAGTGGGATAAACTTGACCTGAGAGAAGAGATAAAATGAGTGAACAGTGTTTATGCCAATCTTATTTACTCAATGCTGAAGCCTTCATTGTAATGTTAGGCTGTGATTAGAAGCTTTAGCATAAGTCTGACTGTGTAGAAGAGCTAATTAGATGTGAAGGTGATCATTCTTGCATTTATGTTGTTTGCTGCAATGCTGTGATTACGTAGGAGTTTGCATATTTTACTCAGAATGTACTCCAAATTATTCTTTACAATTGACATGGAAATTATGAGTTAAACAAAATTCTAGTATAGTTTTGGTTGGAGAGGTAATGGGATTTTGTTTAGTCGAAAACTCCCTGTATTTTTCACTTGTGGACTATTGAAAGGCTGCTACACTGACTAGAGGTTACAGAAGTTGCTGAACTCTGTAACCAGCATAAAATGTCATCTTCACATCCTACAGACATTTTTATCTGCCCCCTGGATATTTCATGAAGAATAAGTACTGTGCTATGCAAATCAGTGTTTGGGTTTGACTTATTCCTAACTCAAGTATATTTCCCTAACAACTCTAGAAATGAATGCAGTTCTTTACAGGGTGGCTTAGACTAAAAAGGCAGAATATTCAGGCTAATATAGAGATAGTAATCATTTTTAAATAGTTCTTTATATTTCTGAACTCCTTTTGGTCTGGGCAAAACATTATAATGGTGACTAAAGTGTAAGAAATTTTTGGATGTCTGAGGCAGAGCCAGGATTAGAAATCAGGAGTTTAAGGCTCTAATTGCCTCATGTTCTCTAAACACTTGATAAAAATGTTGCTCTAGGATTTCTTTTCCACGTTTTGATACTTCATTCATAAATGACTTAAAATCTTAAAAAGCAAGTGATTTATCACATTGCTTCCTTCAGAATTCATTACACAATTTTACCTGTAATACCCTCTGCAAATTAAACAGCAACAACTGCATTGGAAGTTATTCTAGAATGAGAATAGAACAGGTGAGATTGCAGTGTGGGAAGTGGGTTGTTGCAAAGTCAGTAGACCAAAAAAATGAGCTACTCCTCTCTATGCTTTCCCAGTTCTATGTGCATAAGAATTAGTGAATTCTCCTGAAGTGGGTTGTACACTAAGTGTATAACCATACCCTAGAGGGCTCTTCACAGTGGTCTGAGCTATTAGTGCATATTTGTAAACCACAAAGGCAGCATGAGACATGTCAAATCTAATTTTATCATGGGGAAAAGTCCTTCTGAATGCTGAAGGAGTGTATGTTGTGTATTTTGGTGTTAGTCTTGACACTGACAGGGAAACCTAATAAAGCGTGTCTAGATTAAACTGGAACGACAGGGGCCAGACTGGAAAGACTGCAAAGTACTGAGATAGGAAAAAAAACCAAAAAGTTTCTTAGCTAGGTAACTTTTGAAGATTTGTTTGTTTTGATAAATGCAGCAAGTAAAAATTTTAATATTTTTGCCTTAGGAAAAAGGGTAAACATCATTTTAGACTTAGCAACCAAAATAGCTGGGAAAAAGATTCTTCACATCCTGAAGAGTTGTCAGGTTGAAGTTTGGGGATAAGTAATATTTTTGAGTAATTTCTGTATAGCACTTTCTGGAGTTGTGAACAAGACATCTCCAAGTCCTAAGACTTTCAAAACAATCTCAGTCTTGATGGGCCAGATTCCTACAGGATAAATAATTGAATAATTGAAAATACTGATTTAGTGTGACAGAGTTTTTCAATCATGTTAGGTCTCAGAATCAGTTGGGGGAAAAAACAGTTCCTGAGTCCTTGAACATCCAAATACTGTGTTCAGCCTCACTTGAAAAGCTCATAAAAACATCCCTCTTCTCATTTCATTTTTATAGGGGATATAGGAGCTTAAATAAGGTAGCTTATATAGATATAAAGTATATCAAAAGTATAAAATCTGTGAAATTTTTATGACAGTGTTTTCTCTTATGATTTCAGTAGTTTTATTTTTGTACCACCCTTCACATGTAATTCCAATTGCCTATAAAAATACATTATCAGAGGAGTGTGACACAATCTTGAATGATAGTAGACTGGAGAATTCTGCCCCAACACCCTCCTTTGAAGAATCTGTAGTTATAGATACAGAACTAAAAGTCATTTGGTTTACTCATTGAAGGGTGTTTCCTGAAAGTTTTGAGTAGTCTCACTCATTTCTTGATGCTCTTGGAAGAACGAGTCCAAAATATTTGTAAAATAAATGAAATCACTTGCATGTTCAGCTTCCAAGGCTTATAATAATTAAAAGCAGAATCTACTACATTTTTTTAAACCAGAACAATTTTCTAATAGAATAAGAGTTTACTTCAAAAGCCTTGGGGGTTCTTACTAAAGATGGTCTTCATGAAGAGATTGAAAAATGGTCTTCTGGAACAAGAAGATGCAAGCCATGGTCATACAAGATACATGAAATCCCAGCCTTCCACTGGTTCCTGGATGTTAACTGGAGTTTGGTAGCCTTACTCTCTGTCTTCAGTAAACTGGAAAAATCACAGCAACCCAGTAAGAGGGCAGCTGTTTCTCCTGGCATCTCAATCTTCTTTCTTTTGCCATAATTTATGGTGATTTAGACTTCCTCCCACCCTCTCACTCCTCCCAAGCTGCTGAATGTGCCTGAAGCGGTAATTCTAACAAAACAAAAAGTAAAATATCACAGTAAAGCACAAAATACCCTACTAAACTTACTGTCTTCTGTGGTGGCAAGCATTTTATTATTGCAGTGGTACTTTATTATTACATTTTTAGTATTTTTTCATTGGGTTTTTTAATATGGTTGATGGTAACTTTGTTTTATGGAGCTGGAAAGTTTCAATATCTAGTGAATAATCCACACCACACTACCTTTAATGAAGATAAGGGAGTATTGCATACTTGAGCAATTCTCCTTTTCTTAGATGCTATTTGAGATTGGTTGTAATCAATCAAATTGACATTTTTTTCTATACCATCATTCCAAACAGTAAAATATAAGTGAACAATAAGAACATAAAAATGGTCTTTTCATGTGTATCTGGTGCACTCAATCTTTAAATCCATTTCTGTAGTTTATTGTTTGTTTTAAAATTGTCAGATTAGTTGTGGCTGTATTCCGGGAAACCTGGTGAAACAGATATCTTTATGCATTTTTCATGTCACACTTTTTTATCAGAACAGTAGTTTGAAATTGAGATTTAAACCATAAGTTCTGAATGTAAAAGTGTGGAATTTCAGCAGTAAAGAAGGAGCAGATTGTAGTATTATGAACTTCCACCAATGTGTGATTATTTTTTAAATGTCAGATGCAAAAAATGCCCATATAAAAAGATCAATGGCCATATTAAATAAAAACATGCTTTCTTAGAATAAAATTCAGTTGTGGGTTTCAAATCTTGATGGCTAAACCGTTTCAGGTTTGCAAATGGCAGATTTGCATGTCCTGTGCCAAAGTCTGTGCACTTTTTGAGCTCTGTTTTTTTATTACCTTTGCACTTTGAAAGCAACCCGATCTTTTTCATTGCATCCTCATCACTCTTATCCTTCTTTGATAGGCAAAATATTTCTGTATTAGAAAAACTTACTTTGCTGTACAACTTTCTGAGAAAATGAGAATTAGTAGAGTAGCTCACAATTTACATATTTTAGCATTGAAATTGTGTGTTTCAGATACATGGGTGTTTCCAGAGAGGTTCACTGAGAGCATTCAGTTGGATAGGAAGGAAGACTTTGAAGCTACTGGAAGTTCAGCCTGCTGTAATTTACCCTCAGCCCAGAATGCCTCTGTTGAACATCCGAACAGGGAAACAGCTGATCATCAAAGGAGTAAGCAAGAGGTTTTCACATTTTCATCAAAACCTCGATCAGCTCCTTTCGGAAAGTCTCCCAATATATCACCAGAAAGTTGCATTTTCCCACTGGAACTGGAGCTCAACAGTAACGCAGAACATGAGCCAACCAAAAGTGAAGATAGCTTTGAAGGAGCTGACAGCAGTGAGGAGGTAGGCCACTTTGTGCATGTAACTCTTGATAAAGCAGTCCTCATCCTCAAAGTCCTCGGATGAGATTCTGTCTTCAAGCCAGACAGAGAGGATAAATCATCTTTTCCCCATATACCAACGGGTAGATTTGTCTCTGTCAGGTTGCTGTGTCTGACCAGATACAGGACTCAGTGCAGGTAACCTGTGTAACAAGTTGACAAAAGAAACCCAACTCTGTCAGCCCCTATGCTAACAGAGAGATGCCAGAACTGTGCATCATTACTAAAAAAAAAAAAAAAAAAACCAAAAGCCTGCATCATAGAATTGAGTGAGATCCAAGTCCTTTATGGTTGCTCAGGACTTCAGTAAATAAGACTTCATTGCGTTTTTAAAACTGCAAATGGAGACTGGTTTTTCTCATTCACATTGTTGAAAGTGAATTACAAAATTCCAGCTTTTGAATGTCACTTGATTATTGGTATTTCTGCTGCACATCCTGTCTGAGCATCACCAACTTTAATTCTTTTGCAATGCAGAAATCTTCCAGTAATGAAATTAAAGAAATAAAACAAACAATTTTTAGTATATCTGTCTAGTCTCATTTTACAATATATAGAAATTTGCTGAATTGTCAATGTATGCAATAATTTCATTATGTCACTACAGTAAATACTAAAGTTCCTACTTTTATGAACATTCTCGTATATTTCACTTTTAACTATAAAATCTCTTCCTTAGCATTTGAACCTGCAGCTAGCTCAAAGCAGAGAAATGAAATGTAACTGAGTTGCATAATAGCAAGATGGGCTGAATTTAACTGTTTAACAACATAACTGAGGGAATCAAACTATAAATTTCCAAAGTGTATACCATTAATAAAACTGAGGGATTATCTTCTTGAACGTACATTTCATGCTGTGTAATCCTGGACTCACTGAAGTCAGTAACAATCTTGGATCACTTTCACGTGCAGCAGGATTGCACCTCAGCTGTGAGAGGCACTGCAGGTGATACTGCCTGACATCCTCTGTGGGAACATAGGGCAGAGGAGCAGCATCACAAGATGAGGATGAGGCTGCTCTCATCCTTTCTTTCTTGAGAATAAGAACACTGAGGCAAACACTGGAGGCACTCCTGCATTATTTCTCTTTTCATCTGTTCAGTCCTGCTGATTGCTGTTGAGATGGGGTATGAGAGAACATCATACACTTGATTCATGGGGTATTTTGCAGAGACTTTTTTAGAAGCATAGATATAAGGTTAATAAACCAACCTCTAAAACTCTTAAATTGTATTCAAATGGTAATGAATATGATATCCAGTACCATATGATAACCAGAGCAGAGCAAAGTGATCTCAGCAGGAGTTAGGGCTTCTACATTTAAGTTGAAGATGCAATGTAAAAATATGGAATATTAATAATTCAATGGAAAGACACTGTCATGGACACACTGCTTCATTTTGGTTTACGGCTGTAATAAATTCTATTGAAATTATGAATGTCAGGTAAGACACAGGTCTTGGACATTTTCAGCATTCAAAATCTGACCTGACATTTTGAAAAGTGTAATCAGCTTCAGATGTAAGAATATTTTTCTGGTATAGTCAGTGTATTTGCCAGTAAAAGCAGCTGTTTTTCAGAATCCTTGTAAATTTAGAAACAGGAGGCAGAGATTAAAGAGAGATTTTGAAGTGTTAAGGTTATGTAAAACTGAACTGTGTAATGATGAGAGGGAGCCAACCACTCTTGCTTTGTTTCCTAAATTTAGGATGACAACAGTGAACTCATCCAGAGTGCTGAGAACATTGAGAACAGCCACAGTAGACAAGGAACATCTGATTCAGCAGTTTTTAAAGAGATCCCATTAAACAAGATGTCACAGGGAAATGAGTACTGGAAGAATAAGGAACACAGCAAATATAACTTGGAAGAGGCCATCTTATCAAAACCACAGAGTTCCACCATGAGAAAAACAGAATCTATTAGCTTTCAGAGAAGTTTAAAGCCTATCCTTTCCCTTTCTCCAGTTCAAAGTAAATCCAAATCCTTTAGAGTAATTAGAAATGTATCTGAAGGAACTGAAAGATATGAAGGAGTTTCAGATGAATTCGAAAGATCTGTCAGTAAAACATCTCTCAAGAAAGTTTCAAATGGAAATTCATGTCTGACAGCACAGACTTGTGTAAGTGATTTTTACTTTGAAATTGAATTACTAGATTGTATAGAGAAGCTATATTAGATATACCCATTTGCATGAAGTGATTAATAGTACCTCTTTCATTCTGATATATTCTGGCTTCATCATAACTGCATTTACTGTGCTCAGTCTGTTGAAAGTTGATTTTGTAGGGGTTTGTGGAACACAAAATCATACTCCAAATACAAGAGAAATCACAAAGGTTTGTAGATAAAAAGATATGTCACTGAGCAGCTCACATTTTGGAAATAAATTAGTTAGCAAATAGTTTGGGGCTGAAAGGTTACAGAGCAAAATTGGCAGATTTTAAATTGCTGTGTTAACGAATGACCACAGAAGGACTGTTAATTTGGGTGCTTCATGGTCTCTTTGTGTGAGCCCCGAGCAATGATAAATTATGTGCCTGAGAGCCAGCAGCCAGGCAGCTTCTGTCCAGCAGTCAGCCCTAGATGGCTGGAGAGAATAACAGGGCAAGGACAGGGAAAGCACCTGGGGGTACCTCAGCAGCAGGGCCCCAAAGGCTTCCTTCCAGCAGTCCTTAGCTTAGCCATTTCTTCAGGGAAGGTGGTGTCTGTGGTTAATAACTGGTGGTAGAGGTTTTTTTCCCAGAGATTTGTGTGTTTGCTTTTTGCATCTATATGGCCTTTGCCTTTTGACAGTGAATTTCAAAATTTAACTGCTATTTGTGGGAAAAAATATGTATCTTAATTTTTTAATGCATTGTCTCATTCCTGGTGCTTTTTTTATTCTTCTCTTTGTTATAAAAAAGCAATCATTTTTTTAATTAATATTCTTACCTGTGCCACTTGCTCCTTCATGGCTGTGTATCATATTCCCTTGCAGGAGTCTCTTTTACAGGTCTAGGAGTTTTATGGTACTTTGTCCCAGGATTGCTGTTTTGTGAATTTTTGTGGATTCTTTTACCCAGGGATGTTGAATTGAACTCATGATTATTATTGTGAGCAATCATGGAGTTTGTTGTCTAATACCTTGGATATATCTTGAATTTCTTATAATATTGTTGGTCTCCAGGTATTGCAGCCTCTGGGGACCAAAAGAATAGACTCTTCTCTTTTGGGGGGCTCTGTGAAGTAGTTTTGCATTGTTTGAAAAAATGTTTTTACTTGATGTCTTGGAATATGACCTGTACCTCATTTACATAAGGAAATGGACATTATAATTTCTGTGTCCTTGTGGTTTGTCTCATCTGCTGTAGGAAAGGGAGTGTGCTGTGATTCTGCTGGGGGAATTCTGGTCTGCAGCATTTCTGTGATCTGTTGATACAGCAATTTTAGTTACCTGATTTGACAGTCTCTGAAGAGGGAAGCAGCAGTGATGACTTCCATGGGACGTGGCTGCTGTTACTGGGGCAGGGCCACCCCACTGAAAGGCTCTGCCTGCCCGGGGCTGCTGAGGCTGCTGGGGATGGACAGCCCTGCAGGGAACTGGGGTCTGGAAATCCAGGCTGGGAGCTGGGAGGAGCAATCTGAATTGGGCACCAGATTAAAAATAGTGTCCAGGAAAGTGTGTTTAGCTTTTCTGTGTGCCCTTGATGGGGAAATGCTCATCCTGCCCTGCCACAGATTCATTTTTGTGAAATGAGTCTCTTTTAGTAGTGGTGCAGGGCTGGGGTTTATGTGTCTCAGTGTTGGGAGGTTGTCTTTCAGACTGGGGATTCTGGAAATCTCTTCCTGTATCCTGCAAGTAGTTTATTGGATTGGTGAAGGCCCTGCACTTTTCCTGATGAAAACAGAACATCCTTTTCCATGAAGGTTGTGGAGACTGGTTTCCTTTGGGAAAGAAGTAGATTAGGAGGAAGCAAGGGGAATGAAACACTGCAGTGCAAGTGAAAATCAGAAACAGTGCTGAGACTTTATCATGAGAAGTATCAGTGGATGGTGATTTTAAAGACTATGAAAGCAAAAAAAAATTGAAAAGAAAATCCTTTCAATAGCAGCATATGTTCTATGCATTTATGATCTGGAAAAGACATTAGAATTGCCACTAGTGATGTAGAAAATGTGGAAGAAAGCAATGCATGGGTTCATTTCTATTTGGAAAGAAGATAATGTTTCTGTAATTTTCAGTGACAGGAAAAGCCCCAGTTGATACCAATAATCTTTTTCTTAGAGATGGTAATATGCAGCGAATGTGATTGATAAAATTTGTTTATATTTTTCATTCCCTTACCCTCCTAATATAGTTTATAGCAATTTAATCCTTCTTTTTTTCCAGTAGCTACTTACATCATTGCAATTAAATGTATTCCTTGTTTCCTGGCACTTTCAGGTTTTAGAGAATTGTTCCAATTACAGTTCAATTATGTTTATTACTTATCATAACTGTAACCTATTTGTCCATAATAAATGAAATTATACATGTGTTACTTTCCTTAAAGATATTATCTGTGTTTAATGCAGTCATCAACTTTGTCCTGCAGAGCACAGCTAAATGTAGACTCTCTGGGTGGATTGCAATACTTGATTACTAATTTAGACAATAAGGTTATTACCATACTGCAGTTGTAGCTGTAAATGTGTTGCACATATGATTTGTTGCTGGTAAGTATTTCTTTTCAAGAACAAATCCTATTATTAATGTATAGAAACTCATTTGCTACATATTTTGTTTTATTGCTACAGAACATAAGATTAAAGTATCTGGTAGATCTAGGTCTTACACTTGATCAAGTCTTGAAATTTTACAGGTCCCCTTCCTTGGAATTCTTTGACATTTCTTTTTGTGCTCATACAAGGGACCAGTAAAGGAAAAAAAGTGCTTAACCAAGTCTTCTGCAATTGATTTGCCTGCTGCTTAATATGCTTTAAGGACCTGGTTTCTTGCAATGTTTTATTCATGTTTTAATAGAGTTCTCTATTATTAAGTTCAAATATTTTTAATTAAGAAAGAAGTATAGCCCTCTGGGAAATATTGCAAGCATGTAGATAGCTGGTAATTAAAGTTTTCCACACATATAACTACATTCAAACAATTCTGAATAAATCATTTGAACCTAGAAGAATGCAAATGTCATTATATATGAAAAAAAATCCTTTAAACAACAGGTTTTATCAATCTAGTGAAATTTTTAAGTGCTTAATAAAAATATTTTATTGTAAGGGAAGGATATTCAAATGGACAAGATAAGCTTTTAATTACTAAATGAAATATTAATTTTAGACAAATTTACAAATATTGCAAAATTACTTCTTACATCAAAAGATTCTCCTAAATTACAAAGTTAACTTAATTTCAAATTCAGTTCTCAAATTCTCTCTTTGAAAACCAACAAAGACAATATAAAATTTTTGAAGAGGCTTTTTGGTAGTAGTCATCTGAAATTGAAGAATAAATATTCCAAACTATTTCTCCTTCATTAGTTTATTTTAGGCGATGTTTAACACAGAAAATGGTCATAGCATCTCTTCTCCTTCCTGAGTGTGGTATTTTCAGAGTGAGACCATTAGAGGAAAAGAAAACAGAATGACAATTTGAAATAAGCTGGGGAGGGGAACAGCAGATGTTTAGAATTATGCTGTAATAATTCCACAAATCTATGCATCTTTCTTTATAGATGTAAAGGAAAAGACAAGCAAGTCCTGGCAATTTTTTGTGCTTTTATTAAAAAGAGAATGAGAAAAAAAAAATTCTTTCAATAGTTAGTGCTTTTATTCTGCAGAGCACCAGTTCATTCTGTCAGTTTAATTACTGCATACCAATTATATGAAGGAAGAAAGATAAGCCAAAGCTTCTCTTATAATAATCAAATAACTGCAGAAGGCTTATAAATAGAAAAATTAACAGGAAATCAGCATGTTCAATAAGATCAATAAAAGTTACAGCAGCTGCAGGTCTGGTAGAATATTGATACATTAGAGCAAAGCAGGCTCCCCCAGCACAACAAAGAGCTTTGGGTGAGGTGAACAAATGACTAATAGTCACTGAGCTAGTAAAAGGCATTCAGAAAGGGTCTAGAGAAAACATCTCAAATTATTTTAGGATTAAAAATGTTAGTAGTCATCACAATATTCAGGAGCTTGGGCCTCATTAGTGAGGTTTGTAAAAAAGGAATGGTAAATGTACAAACTGCTTCTGTCATCTTATGCTTTGTATCTTTTGTCATCTTCTTGTTCTTTATATCTTATATACACAGGAAGAAAGCAAAGGAGTCATAATTTCACTATGAATTCTGATGTAAGGTGACTTCTGTACCCCTCGAAGACACACTAAAACATTACACACCACATTTCATAGCAAGAAAAGTTGTACTGGTGTTCAGTTTTCCAGTGCCTTCTCACAGCAAAAGAGACTGAGATCCTCCCTTCTGCCATGAATGTGATACGTTCCTGGTCTAAAAGCTCCATTCTCTTCCCTAGAATGAAAGCTCTGTCCCTCTTTGGGATGGTGTTATGTAGGGTCTCACAGCCCACAGGCCAATATTCCAGTGATCTAAATCCATTCAAGTCCTGGTCACGGCCTGGATTTACTTTTCAAGCAGAAATGCTTTGTACTTACATTTAGAACCAAAACTGAATGTCTCAAGTATTAGACTTGTTCCTTTGTGAAAGAGAAATCTGTGTGGACCCTTTAAAAGGGGAAGGCTTTTCTTAAAGGAGGTGGTCTTTAAACAAAAATAGTGCCAACAGCAGGTTGGGTGACTTTAAACTATCTTATCTTAAGGTTTTGAGCCAGGCTTAAGTATCAGCTACAAAATGGTTACTATGTGGTTGCAGCTTTTGGCCTGTGGATCAAGTTAGGTATAACAATTAGGGTTATACTAACAATTCCACCAGTGGATTTGAAGAAAAGTGAAAAGACGTTGAAGTTTACTTGAAAATTCATACACTACCAAACTGCCAGAATAACCTTTGAAATTTAGTGTTGACATGGCTTTCCAGAGAAATTTTATGCTGTGCTTGACCAGTAACTAAATGTTACATTGATGGTGTTGATGATACTGTGATAACTGTATCACAGTATCAACTGTATCAACTGGGATTGGCTTTAATTCAAGATTTGCATTTAACAGCTGATGGATTTTTTAACTTCTAAAGGCCTGGTTTTGTCTTCTTTTTTTAATTGCAGTGGAACAGCAACTTCACCAAACACCCTGGATCAAACATTAGAGTGCTTGTGGTGTTCTTCCTTCCTGTAATTGTTTATAAATATGCTTGATCTTCATAGATGAACAGAAATCTGTTAACTAATTTTTTTCTAGTAAACATTTTGTTTCTCTTTCAGTATTGAAGCTCTTTGAAGATTCTCTGAGAGATTCTCCAAGGTCTCTCTGGGTTTCATTCATCTATTCTGTTTGGTGATCCTGTCTGTATTGTTGACTTTTCCATTTTATTTCTCAGAAGTATGACAGGAAAAAGTACCAGTCAAATAGACTGAGTTCATCTGAACTACAGACGCTGGCCAGCATGAAGAGACAACAAAATGAAGAATTATGGGATGCTGGGATTTCCCATGGGCTGAGCGCCACACAGATCAATTGCTGCAATGTCAGCCTAAGTATAAGCAGTGATGATGATACAGCAGCCTGGAACTCTTGTTTCCCACCAGTAAGTCTAAACCCTAAAAGTATTTTCTCAGGGGTCTCAAATACTAATTTTCTTTGAGTAGAGTTAAAATCTAAGGTATCATTACCAAAGGCTCTTAGGACTTATCAAGGAAAACATTTAACCAAGACACACGCACTTCCAGCATGTTCTCCAGTACCACCATGGAAAAAGAGCAAATCTATTATATATACTCCTTCCTAGAATCCTGAATAATCATGTAGGCTGTACAGTTCATCACAATAGTGGCTGACAACCTGCAGGTGTGTGATATAGTACTTAAAAATAGTTCCAAAATGAATGAAACCCAGATATACCAGTCAGCAGCTGCATTACAGTGTGAGTAATGGAAAATAATTGCTTCTTACAACGATAAAGTCTCATTACTGAAAAGCTAAATGTTTAAAGAACTGAAGCAGGAGAAAGCAGCAAAAAGCTACAGTAGTTCTGAGCACTTAGTATGTGATCATTATGTATTTTACACCTTGGATCATTATTTGTCCTGGTACAAAGTGGTACAGAATCACACACAGCTGCACTATGTGACAGTACTGCTATAAGAAGCAGAGTATTTGTTGCATTCCACCAAAAAGTATTGAATGTATGAAATCACAGAAGAACATTTCAGGAGCTATATAAAGGTACTAGCAGGAGCTGCTGTAAAACTAGATAACCTCATACTCCATATATATATCAGCAATATAGCTGTTATTTTATTACAGTTGAGGCAATAATAAACAATGAATGTGGCTTAAGTAAAGCACACAGCAGAGCTCTGAGGCAAATCCAATGTTGGAAACTGAACACAGTTGTGTTGCCCCAATATAAACTATTGCAGAGTAAATGCTCTAAAATGTTAGGTTCAAATTACCTTCAAGGTTCTGTAGGGTCCAAATAGAGGCCTGAAGCAGGAACTTTCCACAGGGAATGATCAACGCAGTGCTGGAACTTTGGAGTACTCTGTTAAATGAAGGTTTCAAATGAGAAGAAATGCGTTGATAAGTGGGTAATTGAACAAATAAGAACTTGATTTACAGAGGAATATTTTGCAGGACATCAGAGAAACATTAGTTGGTATTAACTATTTGATATACATCTCCATTAGGCATTTTGTTAATTTAATATTTCCAATGTGTTTTCTCTGTACTCATTAAATAGGCTCAAACATGGTACAAATCTGCAAGACCAGACAAATGGAACTCAATTAAATATAGAGAATAGCAGTCTCTTTATTTTTTTAGTAGTTTAATTATAAGGAAATTGATAAGAATATTTAGACACGTCAGGTTTGCTTAATATAAATTACATGACTAAAACAAAACGAACTTTTCAAGTAAAATGTATTGCTGCAGTATTCAGTGAAGCACAATGTGATTGCAAAGACTATTCTTTGATCTTACTGCCTTGATCAACTTCTGTAGCTTCAATCTAAAATAGTGTTTATATATAATAGGTTAGTAATACAAATTGCAATTTATTGTACTTATAGTTTTTCATAACAGCCCTTTATGGCTATCTTTCTCTACATAATTCAAGCATAAAAACCAAGATTTTGTCTTTGAGAGAGTTATTCACATTTCACTCAGCTGACTGAAGAGTTTGGTGTGCCTTACACATTCAGCCTTGTCAGGTCTCTCCTCTGCATTTTGCAAGGTGGACACTGAGAGTTCAAGATACAATAGCAAGAACCTCATTTCCAAGGAGGGATAACTTAGGAAAGAAACCTAATCTTTCTCAGATAAAGACTACCACTTTTTCCCTCACAAAAACAAAGAAATTCAGCTTTCAAGGGCTTCCATACCCATTTACCTCAGCCTTGATGGAGAGCAGCACTGTACCAGTGCAGAGTCAGTCAGTCCCCAGACTCTCCTGCTTCACTTCATATTTTCCTTGCTATCAGCCAGAGCACCAGCTATTCATGGATACAATGGAAGTTTTTTGAGTTATGGGCTTGTGTGTTTAACACTACTTGATGTAATTCTGTTCCAAGATTTGGAAAAATGCAGAGTATCGATGTGAGGGTGATAATTCACTTTGTAGACCTTTGGTATCTAAGAAATCTTTAAAAACATTTGTTAATGGAGGTGATTATTTAACCACCCCACATTCTTTTAACACAGAAGCTTTTAAAAGAGTAGCTGGGGGACTTGTTGGTATGCTGATGTTAAATATCAGTCCATTTTGATATGCTTGCAACATTGCAGAAGGCTTGGGAGTAGCAATGCTGTGCCAGTATTCAAATGGTTAGCTGAAATGAAAGTCTTTAGTCATGCATTCTCGTTCTGTAAAACCTAAAATAATGGGTTCTGTAAAGCCTAAAATAAATGAAAGCATTATAGAATCCATCCCTCCTACCACGGGGCAAGGACACCTTCCACTAAACCCAGTTGCTCAGGTCCCATCCAACCAGGCCTTGAGCATTTGTAGGGATGGGCAGTCACAGCTTCTCTGGGAAATCTGTTCCAATGCCTCATCACCCGCATTGTAAAAAAATTCTTCCTATAATCTGGTCTAAATCTACACTCTTTTAGTTTAAAGCTGTTACCCTTTGTCCTACCACAACAGACCCTACTAAAAACTCTGTCCCCATCTTTCTTGTAAAGCCTCCTTTAGGGTCTGAATGGCTGCAGTAAGATCTTCCCAGAGCCTTCCTTTCTCCAAACCCCAACTCTCTCAGCCTCTCTCCACAGGAGACATCTTCCAGTCCTCTGATAATTTTTGCAGCCCTGCTCTGAGCTCACTCCAGCAGGTCCATGTCTTTCCTGTGCTGAGGGCCCCAGAGCTGCACACAGTACCCCAGGTGGGGTCTCACAGGGGCAGAATTCCCTCCCTGGACCTGCTGCCAATGCTTCCTTTGGATGCAGCCCAGGACACAATTGACATTCTGGTCTGACAGGTCATGTCTAGCTCTTCATCCCTCAATACTCCCAAATCCTTCTCCACAGAGCTGCTCTCAATCCCTTCATCCCCCAGTACTAGTAAACTCATCATTTTCTCAGCTTCCAGTTTTTATAAACAAGTGTTTCTTAGATATATATTTATTCCTTATATAGATTTCTTATGTAAAAAATATATGTGTGGAATAAAAGCAGATTTGTTTTTATGTCTCTGATCTTTAGTACCACTATCGTTTGAGTTTAGAGAATTTTCAAATGCTCAATCCTTCCAAAATCTGATGTACAAACTGCAGAAAACTTTATAGAGAGATACATATAGATATAGATCTATAGCCATCTTCCAGTTGCATAGGTAAATGATTTTAGCAGTGCAGTATATAGAAAAGAAATAGAAATAATCCTCATATTGGAATTTGAGAAATTAAGTACAGCTTGAAATTCTTGTCATGATTAAACTTTCATGCTTACATGTGTTTCCAGGTTTTATCTTTCTGATTCTTTAAATCAGTAGTATCAATTGCTTTCTCTTATGTTTTTCAAAGATAAATAAGGAGTATTTTCTTACAAATTTTTCTTCATTTGATACATTTGTGTACTTTAGGTGGAATCTATGACAACAGCACCACCAGAAGGCAGCTTTTTGTGTATCTTTAATTTTGGAATACCTTTGATGTTTTGCAAGGCAGGGCAGGGTATAATCATGTTAGATAGTGAATTTATGTATCAAAGTAATATTCTATATATAATCCACATTCTAAGTGAGTTTAATTTTTTCATCACTTAACTATTTTTAGCCTGATTTCTAGAATCATTGAAAAGTGCCATGTTACTGACTTTAATGAATCTGAGAAACTCTTGTGAATGTAAAGGCACATAGATCAATCATATTATTGAGCTACAGTTAGAACAGATGTCCTTAACAACTACAAAAACAGTGATACTGAAATAGTGGATTTATATTCTATGATAGTCTACCAAGAACTGAATACATGCTGTCAGGAGAAAATGCTGAAATGTAAGTGGTTTAGCTGCTGCTGTAAACTATGACAGCCAAAAAGGAATAAAATCACTTTGAGTATTATACATTAGCTAGTATAACCTCAGTTATAAATATGAAAAACTTCTACTTTAAAATGGGTTTACTTTGAAGGAGAATTGTAAACCCTTGTAAAATGTGTGTGGGGCACAGTTTCAATTCAATAATATGTGTATGTTGAGCTAAATATTTTTAAATATTTTATTTGACCATGTCTTACCTGAATGTTTTCTTAAATCTTAAGATCTATGAAAATCCATGCTAGATTTGCAACACTATGAAAGACACAGTTCTGTACATTGCAGAATGTACTGCGAAGTTTATACTCACACATACATACATTATCCAAGAAAATTTGCAAAGCTTACAAAGCATTTCTGTTTAAATGCCTTGCTTTATTCTAGAGATCTTGTAAGACTTTCTTGCCCTGTCAGAGAATTGGCCCATTCAGCTTCTTGGATAGTTGTTTCCACACTTCAGACACCAATTCAGACACAGCACAAACATTTTGGAGAAAGATCTATAGGAGAATTCAGGATATCTTACTACATATGGTCCCTGTTCCTCATCAGAAATTCAAAGGAGAAGGATGATTCTCCTGATTGCTCACTGATATATCCTGGAAGCTTGTAGTGATATAATAGTGATATAATGTTGCATTAGCAGAATTCAAATTATGCCCACCACTAAAACTTATCTTTCAAGTTAGGAATACTCACAGAGAAGAAAGATTACTTGTTCCACAAGCAATTTCCTAAATATAAATTCAGTCACATAAGTCTTGATCTGAAAAATATTTTACATACTTCCAGGTTCATACCTAATTTCTGGAAGGTCTTTTGGCCTCCTTTGTGAGTCTTCAGGAAAGAAAGCCACTTAACACAGAAATAGTCTGGCAGAACTGAAGTCTGACAGATCAGAAGAGTGTTATTTAAACCCAGAATTATGCCAACTGTGAGCTCAGTTTGACAACCCCTGGAGGGATCTGTTCACATCAAGTCAAATTGCAAAACTGAGGAAGAGTATTCTTTACTATGAAATGAGACTAAAAATTATTTAGACAGATATTCTGGTTCATAGACTGACTAATTCACTCTCTGTCTTGTCTTCATCTTCCACTAGCTATCATCTGGGAATTGCACTAGCCACCACCAGGCAGTGAGTCATATTTGGTAGTAATTAGGATGTCATTCATCCTGAACATATATTTTACAAAATCCCTTCTCTGAAACCAGGAGGCCATACTCATTTTTCTATTAATTTTTGTTTTAAAAAATCATCTAATAACACTTTTTATTATTTTAGCATTTAATGAACTAAACTGAACCAGTTTTGTCAATGTATGCTTACATTTTCACTTCTTTTGCATTTCCTTCAATGATTTCTTTAGAACTGCCTTTGAGGTGTGTGATAATGGCAGGGGGAGTCTCTTCTGGTAGAACCACATATATTCTGGGAAAAAATGTATTTGTGGATTTTAGAATTCTTGAATTTTTACATCAGTTTATGAATATTGATTTTGCTTGCAAATAACTCTTTTTAATGCCATAAACCAAATATAGTGTGAAACTTTTGGGGCATGTACTTATAATGGGCAGGTAAGATTTGACTGGGAAATTATCATGTCTTGTGTGAATATTCATACAGTCCACTGTTAGCTATTCATGAACAGCTTAATCTAGGCTTCAAAGCTGCAGTGCCATGGAGAATCATATGTGCTTCAGTAATCCTCATTTGGGACTGGTAAAATTACTGTTACTGCTTATAACCTGGTCTGCCAGCCTTCTCACCTCTCCCTTGGTGTTTTCTACTCTTAAAAATCATTCATTCTGCACAGATCCTAACAAGATTTTCTTCCTCATGCTTTGTACATGTGTTCAATCCAGACTCCTCGGTCATACCAGACTTTACCACCCTCCATCTCTGAAGTCTCCTGACTGTCCCAACACTCTCACAGGCAGCAGAGAAATAACTGTGTGATCACCTCCTTAATTCAGATGTATTTCCACCCAGACAAAAATCATCTTTAAAGTTGTATTTTTGTACAGTTAAGACCAGAATATCCATTTTTAATTTCACAGATAAGAAAAAAGACTGTAAAATTCTAATATCAGAAGCTGCAAATGTATGCGCTCATACCAGATCTCTGACATTCTTCTAAACAATCCATTCTTTTTGTTTTCCACAGCCCGTCAGTCAGGAGCATCACTATCAGAAAGAAATGAGCCCACTTTCTCATTCCAGCCCACGGTAAGATTCCATTTATAGCCCAGGCAGTAAGGATTCAGTTAGAGTGTTCTGAATATTAAATGTGACACCCTTTGATTTAATCTTCAATCTCTTTTCAATTGCAACCTCCTCTCAGAGGGCTTTATTGCTCGTTTTAGTCATTGTCTACAGTATGTCTGAGCTGTCTGGGAACACAGAACTGAATTCTGCATGTTTTGGATGTACCACTGTGTATTTAAAGTATCTGACACAGGCCTTGCTCCTGCATCTGCTTTGATGTGTGATTCAGCAAATCGTCCTCATCTCACATACATACACTCTCATCTATTTCTTTCTCCCTCTCTGCTTTGAAGGCTTGGAGCTAGAATTCTGTATGTGACTGTAGGTGTCAGGGAATCAATTGGTTCCAAAAGATTTTAATGCTACTTATTAAGTAAGGGTTTTTTTCAATAGATAGCCCAGTTAGGAGAGGGGGTTACAACACTCTGGGATAGAGCAAAAGGATCCTGTCTACAGCATATTTTGTGTGTCAGATTTTTAGCTTGATCTGTTTTGTTTGGAATCAGGAACAAAATCCCTGCGAATTCATTGTAAGGTGAGATGACAAGGGGAGAATGTAGCTAAGGAAAATTAATCACATTGAGACTGTTGAGACAATCAAGATTAATTGTCCAGTTTCAGACCTGCTTTGTACCTGTGAAACTCTAACATCACTTTGTCAATTTTTTAACTGCCTGAACAAGAGGGGTACTAATTTTTAAAAGCAGTCCTATTTCACTTTCACTTGGTGTCATTAATGTGGATTTTCTTGTCCAGGTTTTAACTGGATGATGTATGTGTGTTGGGGGGCAGGGATAGGAGGAGAGGACATTTCAGTTACAACTTCTTTATATTTTACCAGAAGTCTGAAATGTTTTCTGAGAGCTCGCTGTCAGTCAGTTGTACAGGATAATGTGTTTCTCCTCACACAGATGTTTACAGCCACTTGTCTCACTATCCAAGTTCACCTAGTTGCATCAGTTATTGCAAGACACAGCCATATATTTCCAATATATTACTGGAGTTAAAGGAATAGTCCTGGATTCCTGTTCCCTTTCATATGTAAATCAAGGTACTTCTGCTTGTCTAGAAGACCTCTCTGCCTTGGATGATGGTTGTCCAAGGAACCATCTCCTTTTACGTTGGATGGTGAATGGATGAAGTGGACAAAGATAACTGACTACAGTCCACAGAGTACAACAGGAGGTACCTTGAGACAGAACTTTGGACTCTTTATTCCAAAATTCACTTTATAGCTCTGATGACATTATAATTGCCTATATTTTAGTGCAAGCTACGTTGTTTGTCTTCTTTTTGCCCATATGTTGGTTAAGTCAGGTTTTATTAAGTTATTTTTATGCATGTGCTAAAGCAATTTGGTACTTGGTACATTTTATATACTGGAAAAACAAATAAACACCATTATCTGTAAAAAGAAACTGTTTCATCATATCAAGTTAATATGATCAACAATGAAAACTTGTATTTCCATATAATAAAATTTAAAACAAAATAGTATAATTTATGACTTAGTTCTTATGCTATTTTAATCCAGTACACACAGTAGACTTAAATTTCCCTAGAAATCATTTTCGAGAAATGCAGGTGGTATTCATAAAATACCTGACTTGCAAGTGCCTCATAAATTCAGTAACCCTTGTGAACTGCCAGAAAAGCATTATTGGGCTGTAAATACAGAAGATGACAAAATTATGAGGTCAGTTTGCATCATGATATAAAAACTGGAGAGGATGTGACTTGAATACCATTATTCACATCGTTACCTTTCGTTCATAATGGAAAATTGTAATGTTTTTCACAGAGGATGTGGTACCTAAATAAGGAGGAAATAAAATTAATGGTAATTCTGTAACTTAGTTCCTAAACTGTTTCTAAAGGCAATTTTAACAAATCCTGTATAAGCGACTAGAAAATGTCTAAAACTTTGTAAGCCTACTATAGCTTTGGAGGGAACACATGGAATATTTGAAACACAGCCCCTTTAGGTGTGTGGGTGTAAATGCTATGGTATGAAGACAGTTACGTGCATTTACTGAATGAACAAATAGTTTTTTGTAAAGAGGGGTAAAGAACAGGTCTTGAGAGTAATTTTTGAAAGTGTAGTAGTGATATCTTCTGGGAAATGAAAAGAGAACAATGTGGAAGCTATTGTCCAGTAAATGTAGGTTCTGTCCATAATAAGATAAAAGGACAAGGCAGGAAAGAAAGCCTGTGAAGGTAATGGAAATTCAGTCAATAAAGAGACTCAGCTCGACTCATTGTCCATTGGTTCCACTGGGTAAAGGTCATAACTCTGCCAAGAATATTGCTCCTGCCAGAGAAATCAGCCCAGCTGGGGCTGCTCTGCAAGGCAGAGAACCAGTTAATGAAAGGAGACAGCTGAGGCTGCAGGGCCAGGAGAGTGAGGTGATGTGGGTGTTCCTGCCCTGGCCCTGCAATTCCCACAACTGATGAGCTGCTGGCAGAGCTCAGGAATTGCTTTCTTCTCTGCACACAGGGAGCTGTTACTGTCTGTGCTGCTGCTTCTCCAATGCAAGGACTACATTTTGCTATAGAACCAGCATCTCCTTAGTAAGATTTTCTCCTCCAAACTATCTGTATGTCATAGAAGGTTTGGAAATTTCACTAAAGGAAATCCTGGAAGATCATAAGTGTTCTAGAATTTCAGCCATACTGAATTGTGGTATCCAGAGCTATTCTCTGAAAAAGATCACTTGAACGTAATTTCTTAGAAAGCTTTTATACACTTCTAGAGATGCTCTCCAGAAAATTTATTTCTGACAAAAGATGATTTTTCTGCATTAGAAAAAGGTTTCAACTTATTAGAAAAACCCTGTCTTTATAAACATTGCCTCACTAGATCCTGTCTTGGCATCCTACTCAACTCTTCCCAAACTACAAATAAAATTTGTTCCTCCTGTTGAAACAGTTCTTCCAAGAAACTGCACTGAAGTAGAGCACAAATATTTCAACATTTAATTGAGTATCCTTTCATAAGAAGTAGATTTTGCTTAAACAATTTTGTGCCAAATGTGCACGGCTAAATTTTCAATTAGGTTTTATCCAGATGTTTCTTTTTCAGTTTCTTCTATCTAAAATTAGCTGATAAGTTCTGCAGCCTCTGACAGATGATTAAGAGCCATTGACCTCCCTTCATGTGGGCTTGGTATGAGCTAACTAAAGCAGGTTGTCTTGTCATTGTAACCTACATTTATTAAGTTAGATTGATTGGGATGTCATCATTATTCTTCCCTCTACAATCAAAAAAACCCAAAAAACTAAACAATTCAATTGACCCAAAGAAAAGTAAATAACATTTTCATCCCTTTTATGGTAAATGTTATAGATTTGAGATTTGTCGCCACAAAATGTTTCACTGATATGGAGAGTGGTGTGTTTGAGGAGGACAATTAATTATTTTTTTTTAAAGTTGGTGGTTTTAACTTAAGGAAAAAAAAGATCCCAAATCCTCAGTTGCTACTTTATCCAACAATGCAATTTTCTTATTTTTGTAATGATATGCCTGCACAGCACTTCAGGTAATGAATCATGAGATACATAAACATGTACCTTTAACTAAAAGTATCTTTTAATTATATTCAACCTTGATGATTGATAAAATGCAGGTATGTTAGTTATAAATATAAATTATATGCAAATATAATGAACACCTCTTTCTGTGCATTCTGAACACTCTGTTGGTTTTAGAGAATAAGTGATTTCTTTCTCTTTCTCTGGAATTTTCTTCTAGAGAAGTCTTTTTTCAGAACCTGTGGTTACCATATGCATTGCCATTATCATGGTACCTGACATTTGCATAATTTGCATAATATCAGTGATTCCAGCATAAAAAGCACATCAGCTGTAAACTTTCAAATATTGAAAGTGTCTTGAGCTTTGAGACTACCATTCAAGTACTCTCATCCATCCCAGATGAAAACTAAACATTCCAATAGCTGGTGCATGTGTTATTGTACCGTTGAGAGATTCTGTAAAATTAAACTCACCCATGAAATGGTGCAGTAAAAGAGGGATTGCAGCTATAACATTTATTTGCACTGCACCAGAACCTCTCCCTCGTGCCGGGTGTGAAATGCAGGCACAAGAGGCCTTTGTATTTCCATGCAAAGGTTTGAATAGCAGAATAACTTAGTTAAGAAGGACATTTAAGACTGATTTTTTCAAACCAAGAAGCATATTTATTCTTATGATTCATTATAAGATCATACAACACCATTACTTCTGCAAAACAGACAATATTACATTATGAAGTAGCATAAAATTACACAACAGTTGTCAAAATAAGTGAACAAGAACAATGTATCACAAAATGTACTTTGGTTTTTATTTTACTTGTTCAGTTACTTACCCACAAAATAGAGTAATTTGCAGTAGATCTCCCAGTCGTTAATCTGAATTAGCAAAGTTCTGCTGCATTTGTCAGGCAATAATGTGCATGAAAAAGAACATGACAAAAGAAGCAAATGGCACAGGAACCATCTAATTAAACAGGTTACATTTTTTTAATCATGATGCTAAAAAGCTTAGCTGCATAAAGGGTATGGAGAACCAAGTAGCTAACATGTTAAAGCTTGTTAAAATAATCCAGAAATGGCTTTCCCTTGTATGGGAATCTAAGAACATGGAAATGTGACAGCATATGCACTAAGGATTTAAATATAAAACATGGCAAATACTTTCAAACATGCTGTTACATCCATGTCAATGTAAGGTAGTCTATTTTTTATTCTTCTTCTTCTTTTTCTTCTTTTTTATTTTATTTTTTAGCTTCAGGACTTACCAAGAATAATTTTATTGGTTGCACATTTTTCTGGATATTCTTGGGCCATTCAAACAAAGGCCATGTTTATATGTAAAGATGGAGAATAGGCAGTAAAAGATTTTACCTCTCAGACATGGGAGGTGGAAAGGACAAGATCCCTGTTCCCAGACTGTTACAGCCCCTCCATACTCAGCTGAGCTGTTGCTGTGGCCCTTTGCCCCTGTGGCTTTTCCCAGGGCATCTCCAGTGTTTATGGATGACAGGAGGCTTTGGTCCAGCCACAAGTCAGCACCTCAGGTTTTAGCCCATCTTCTGAAAACTCTGAAGGCCTTGGCAACTGCACAGAACAGTCAGATGCTGTTGGTGCCTGGTTATGGAAAAAGGAATTAGTTTGATTGCAAGACTTCTTAGTCACTAGATTCAGGTGCTTCCTGAACTGGTAGAAGAGTAAAATACAACTTCTTTTAAAATTTTTTACTTAATTGTTAAAAGTATGCAAAAAAATAAGCAAATCCTACCTAAGGGACACTTCATTAAATGTGCAAATCCATTTCATTCACTGATCAATGAGTAGCTAATGTAGTTACTAGAATTTACTTGCTTAGGTTAGATTAACACAAAGGAATTTTGACACACCTTTGCAAATTCATTACTTCCAGTTTATACAGCTGATCTTCTGATAAATGAATCACAAGTAGCAAGGAAGAAAGAGCTAGTACTTTACTTCTATCAGGTGTTAAAACACTGGTTTTCTCTACTAGTGCCATTTATACTGCTAGTGAATATCCAGACTGTAATCTAGCCAGCAAGCTAACATAGTGATGATCTAAAGGTTCAGTCTTTAGGTAAAATTAAATGTTCCTTCCATTTAACGGAAGCTATGATAGCAATTTCATGTATTTAACTACAAAACATACACCAAATAGCAAAATATATTAATTACTAAGCTGTTAAACCTCCAAATTCAGGTCATTTATATTTTTAGATGTAGATGATTGTGTATGTTTTAATAACCTGCACAAAGTTACCATTTCAACTTTGATAATGAAAGACAAACTGGAAAACATTAACAGGTCAGATTTTCTGCCAATACCAGTCAGCATGATTATAGTGTAGATACCTGTAGTAGCACCTAACTTTATCTAAGTATCTTGTTTAGTAAGTAGAATTCACATCTCCTCTGTTATCCTAGAATCAAATCTAGCACCCCCAAGATTGTTCATTTAGAGATTTAAGATTTTAAGAGCAGATTCAAGTGTTCCCTGCACAGTTGCACTTGTACTTTTTATGATCTCATGGACAATTAAATTATTTCGTTTTTAAGGAGGTCCCTGCCTCCATTTGAAGTGCAGTGTTTGGCAAAAAAGGACTTGCTGAAGTGGCTTGCAGGAAGGAAAAAGGCATTTTCTAAATATGCTTGTGATTTTCTCAATTTTACTGCTAGGAAAAAAAAAAATAATTTCCAGTAAGGCATACAGTAAATGAAGATATTATGTATTAGGGATGGAATGAATCTGTCACTTTGACGGATTGTGAGGCAGAGAACAGATTAACAGATTACTCATAGTCAGAATGCAGCTCACTGTGAAAAATGTGCAGGAAATGATAAGTGTTGCTTTGTGCTGATTTAATGATATCTTGAAACTACAGTAGCACTCCAGGAAAATAACACAATTTTAGCTTATGGCTTACTTTTTTTTTAAATCATCAATGTATTGCCAGATTGCCCTTAAATACTTTTGAAAACAGAACTTTCAATTCCTGCAAGTCATAGGAAGACATATATTTAGGTTATTTTTCTTTTTTTTTTTTAATATGCATTCAAAACTCCTTGATTTTTATGTGTAAGTATATTCTGTATTCTTTTTGTAGTGTATCTTCTGCTTCTGTGAACTCACTCAGTTTTTCATTTAAGAAAACACTGGTTTCCCCACCTGAAACTGAGTAGCACTGTACAGTTACTGATGTATAAATCAATACTGACTTTGTATTAGTTTATGGAATTTTTATGGGAAAACTTACAAACTTTCAAGAACTTGAATTGTTTAAAGTTTTTTAGATACAATAATGGACATCTTAAAGCTCAGGTGATTTCATAATTATTACAGTCATATGTAGTGGCAGGACCTGAAATTAGTTTCAACATATTTTCAAATAATAATTGCATTTCCTGCATCCATCAAACAAATCTCATCATTAATAGCCTACAAAAGTCATTGCTTCACTACTGAACCTATTATTGAAGAATTTATTTCTATGGAGGTACTCCTGTTAAAAAATAAACCCAAACCTCCCATTATGCATTCAGGACTTACATGTGACAAAGCAGAAACAAAATAGGTGTGTGTAGATAATTTGCCTTAAGTTAATAAAGTTACACATGTGCCTGAAGCTGATGAGATACGGAAATGATGGAAAAGAATTATGGAAAAATTATGGAAAATTTTTCCATAAGATGAAAAAATTCACATCTTTTCATCTAGAGGAGCCTAACCAGCAACTCATGCTCCAGAAAAGTTGGATCAGGGAATAGATGAGAGATCTTACAAAGCTCTAAGAACTGAGATAGTCTCTACTAAATTTTCTAAAATAGATATAACTAAAAAACAAGAGAAAATTAGGTCTCTATCTTAGCAGAACTGGAGCATCCTTTAGATGGGAGCTGGCACTCTGCATTCAGTGCATCATGGCAAGATAACACTATGCACTTTCAGCATTTGCAGCAGGATTTGCTTCTCCTGGTATTAAATACTGCTAGTACAGCAGAAGTATGCACTGAGATTTAAGTTGATAGCTACACAAGATGTCAGGAATTGGTCCTTTTTTGTTAAAATATTTTTACAGTTGATTCATACATTGACATTTTCTGGCCCTCCACAGTTAGTCAAACAATCCACTGTAAAAACACAGTTCAGCAAATGTGCTCCTCTTACTTCACCCAGGCACAAGTCCATTCTCCTCTTGAGTTCATAAAAATTCACTGAGTAATGCAGTTAAATACAATCTTTTGTGCTTTTAGTGATTGTACCCTTCAGGTGCTGAAGAGACTGTCAATCTGATGTGTTCATAATGATACAAAATTATTGCTGGTCTTTCATTCCCTGATTTGATGTAATGGAGCCCTAGCCTTGCACTTTTGCAGTGTACTGCAAGGCTGAACAAATATTCCTTTTAATTTTGGTATAGATTGTTGGACAAAACCATACTAAAACTTTGAAGCATTTCAGTGTTTTAATAAAGTGGATTAAATGATCCCATTGATTTAAGTAATAGAAATTAAATGTGATCCAAAAGAAATGCAGTAAAGTATGCTATCTCAAGACAGTGCAATATTAAAAATCTTTATACTGAGTGATTTGACATTTTCTCAGTCTCCTAATCTGCAAAAGTATCTGTGAAAAAAATCAAAGTCTCAAAGGTGTTCATTAAGTTTCACTGAAAAACTTCTAAGGATTTCTGTTGATGGTAATAATTTTAATACATTGTCATTGATAAGTGCTGCTTAATAAAGCATCATTAATTTTCTCAACAGACTTTGCTGATGGAAGCCTTTTTTCTGCAAAATTCACCATACTGTCATAAAACTGAAAATGATGTTCATAAGTCCAAAAGATTCTTTTGCTTTCCATCACAGTTCAGCTGTCATGTGACATTTCACTATATGACTACTATTATCTGAAATTATTTTAAAGAATTTTTTTAAGAAAAATGTAAAAAGATTATGTAACATTTGCATTATATTTTGGTATGCAGAATGGCTTTCAGAATAATGAAGAATTTTAGTGCAAGCTCTAAAGGTACATGATACTGTTGAGTGTGTGTGGAACCTATTCTGAGCCTCCCTACAATGCAGCTCACAATGTCAAAAGACAATATTTGGCATTCCACCTTGTTATCAGGAAGCTGGATGGTTTATTGCACATTGATTGTATTGATTACAGCTGGAGGCATTGATAGCATAAATAGAGTGGGTTTAATTAGTCAGAATGTGTGATTAGCTTTTCTGTTTTAATGAGATAAACTGGCTTTTTTAATAAAAAATATATATTCTCTATTCACTCAGAATAAAACCACAATTACCAGGAACACTGAGCACAGTCTGTGTTTCTCAGAATATTTCCAGTTGCCTCCATGCTGGTGCTTGACTTTTGTCAAGGTCTAACACATTTTTCAGGATGCTTTTTTAAAATTCACTGAAACCCTCTGTCCCACACACACACACACACACACACACGTGCTTTAGTTGCTTCCCAGAAGCAGCTGCAGGTTTTACTGTGGAAGTTTGGTGTGACTGCTCAGCTGCAGAATTCCTGCTGTAAATTCTGTCAGAATTCCTGCTGTAAACCCTCTCCTCAGAAGTTTATCCATAAACTGCCAGCATTTCACCTTCAGTGTCATTTAACCAGGAAGATTTCAGCACTCATGACATTTTTTTTTAATTTCTCTTCAAGTTTTTAGGAGGTTAATTTTGACTTTGCTAACTAACTTGCAGAAGTAGTAAACCAGTTTTTAATATATATTGTGTAAAATGTTTTATCCTTGAAAGTAATACTAGGTCAACAATGAAACCCTAATACTGGAATGTTTTGATTATATCTCTTGGTGGGAGAGGGTTGAATAGCAAAACTATTTGTTTTCCTTGGACATTGAGAGAAAAAACATGAACTGAATCAAGACTGTCTTAATAAGAAATAATAAACTTTCCAACACATCTCTGTTGCTTCTGCGATTGATAAAAACTTCTTTGCCTCCTTCTAGAACCATCAAAATCATTCAATCTTACACTTGCACCTCCTAGAAAAAGTAGTTATTCATCTACTGAGTCAGATTAATCAAAATAAATATGAATATGAAACTGAATACCTAATATAATATTTGACTCCAATAAATAAAGGACAAAATCAAAGATAAAATCACCTGGCTACTCAAAAAATCATCCCATCTCTGATTTCTCAGACTTAATATTTCATGTAGATCTTCCAGATATGAGACTTCAAACTAAAATTCATCAATTTCCTGAGAAATAAAACCTATTAATATAGCACAAATACTGGTTTTAACACCATATTATTAAATATTAACAACGTATTATTTCATTTTAACAACATATTATTACCTTGTTCCCTCATTGTTTTCTACATTATTTGCCTCTTTCTTTTCATTGGAGGTGATTTCCTTACTTTTCTTCCTTCCTGCTAACATCCCGTCTGCTTTACAAGTCTTATTTTCTTTAAGAATTCCATTATTTATATAAAAATTTAGGAATCCCATGTTTTATATAAAAAACCACAAATCTTTAAATGCTTCTGGTTTATGCCAGACTGGTAGAACTGCATATGTACTCCAAAGCTTTTATATTTTATGTTTGTTGGTCTGACTAAGATAATTCCCTTCAGAAGCGAGCGCTGTTTTTCTCTCTCCTTGCACTTTTGTTTCAGCAGTTGTTCCAGCAGAAATATTCTGGTTCTTCTCTGGCTCTCAGACATTGCTGCCTTTTGCCAAAGCTGTAGTGATTGTGGAAGGAGGGCAGCTTGGGAAGCAGAGGTGTTATTCAGCACTCACAGTACTTCCTTACCTTCCCCAGATTTGATGCAGTTCCTCTAAGAGATCACTTTTGCCTTTGCTGGCTTTGTTTCAGTGCAGTTGTAGAGAATCAGGTTGGTGCTGCTGCTTGGTGCTGTCAGCCCCCTCCTGTGAGGATGGGCAGAGTCTCGTGGTTTTGGGGGCTGATTTTCAGGCAGATCAAACCAAATGTGCAAGGGACAGCAATGGAAAGCACATCCCACCATGCTACTGGGTACAGCCTGCATTTAACTGTTATTCCTAAAAAATTCTGAGGCTTTGGTGTAGACACAGAGCCTTTGGCTGCATTCAGGGAATGCAGATAAGGTGACAATGACAGACATGGCTGTGTGCATTGGTTGTACCAACTCCCAGTGGCCTTAGCTGAACAGCACAAGAGAGGGATTGGCTGTGAAGTTGGCCATATATGTGAAAATAATATGATGCTATTAGAAAATTTTAAAGTATGTTTTTTTACATTTTCACATGATGGAAAATTCAATATCTCTTCCTTTAAATCTGCCATGCTACTTGCTGGGTTTCTACACCAACAGTTCTGTTTCCTGAAGCAGAAAATTAGTTTTTTCCATTTTGACTGCAAACAGATAGGTGGTTGTCCCCAGATTCAACCCAGATTATGCACACATGCCAACAGGAGATGATGTAGAATCAATAACAAGTCCAGAAGTAGCAGAAAAACTAAAAAAAAAAAAAAAAAAAAACCAGCAAAGCAGTCAGCATATTTTAGCAATTGTACCAGATGACTGAGCCTTGCCAGATTTCTCTGACAGAAGCAACTTGTACATGAGATCATGAAGGCTTTTCAGAAACTAGAAGTGCATTACCTGTTTCCTTGGTGTTGGACAATCAAGTTGAGACAATTACAGTCTGGAATGTAAAGAAATCTGCCAAGCTTTGAAAAATTTTATCCCTTTTAGACAAAGCCATGGATGTTGAAGCTACCTCTCCAACTCTGGCTAATCTCCCCGGCCTGTAACACAAGTTCACATGCATAGTGTTTTTGTGCCAGCTGTTGGAACAGCCAGACACAAGATAAACCAATCCCAAACCAAGTTTAATTTACTGTTTAGAGCTGCACTGCTCCTATCAGCAGGAAGCAAACATATGGGAATTTATCCCCTTCCCTCTTGCCTTGCAGTGAAAGAGGTTGGTCAAAAATGTTGGATCCAGCTCTGTCAAAATGAGGTGATTCATTGAGGTCCCTCAAATTCTGTGTTCAAGTGTTGACTTGCAGCTGTTCAGTCTAGTTAGTGATGATATGGAAGCTTTAATGTCTTACAGCTCTTTACTGCTGGAGAGGAGAGATGGGAATTTAAGGAACCATCAGCTATGCACAGTGTGCAGAGATTCATTTCATACATGAAAAGAATTACAAGACAGGGTCAGCTGAACAAAGAATGTCTTTGTGACATGGATGTGTCCTTCCAGGGCTGTCATTCTCTGATATGTGTGCCTTTGTCACTGCCCTGCAGTTTGCAACAAAAAAATGTGACAACAATAACAATAAAAACAGCTGTTCTGTTTTCCTTTCTCTGAGCTTCAACAATCAAAGACAGTGCTTCATAAAGTGGGGTATGTGAAAGGAACATTGACCTTTGCATGAATGTATGATAGCATGAAAATAATTTGTAGAAGTTATCACACTAGTGTCCAGGAGAGACATAATTTGTCCATGAACAGAACAAAGTACTCTCTCCTCTATGATGAAGATCCCATCAAAATCTTTTTGTTTACAGAAGTAAAATAGATACAGGACACCTGTGAAGAGTCCTCCATATTGTCTTGCCAGTAGCTAGAATCATGTTATGTTCAATAACAATTTTTTCTCTATTTCATACAAGATATTATAATAGGAAATGGATAGACATAATTATTTAGAATGTATCTGCCTGAGAATGTTTTCCCCCCCATATCAACAACAACACTCAGACTCAATCCAATGTTTCCTCTTCAGAAAACTGTTTGTGGCATCCATTTCTGTCTGAGCTCAGCTCTAACTCACCACCCATCCAGACAGGGAATGTCACAGCACATTCTGGGTCACCCTGCTGCAGGGGCACCAAGCACTGCCAAGTCAGTGGTAACCAAACCAAACACATCTTGTGATTGTCTTTGAGCCTCTTTCTTTAGAGGGGGTAAGGATTTTTAATCAAATTGCCTCCCACAGGTTGTTCATTCCAAGCTTTTAGTCCTCAAAAAAAGACTCTGGTGGTCCTGCAGGCTTTCAGAGGATAACTCTGTGTGATACCTGTACACCCTGTGCTGAGAGAGCCACACCAGCTGAAATCTGAAAAGCAAACCTGACTTAAATCACAGATTTTAATGTGAACAGAAGAGGTGAAAAGGCCTGAGTGGAGAAAGCCTTACCATTTAATAATTATATTAAATGTAAAGTTTATTTTTATAATAATAAAATCCAGCTTGATTTTATTTCAGAACACTTGACAACCTGCGATTTCTTCTGGCTTTTTTTTTAAATAATAAAAAAAAAAATAGAAAAAAACAGGAACCCAAACTGGGTTTTTATAGATGATATTTTGATTTGTATTTTTCAGGGACTTGTTAAATGTGTTCAGTCCCCCTGTCATTCCTGGAAGCCAACAACTAGAAGAGAATACTAAATCTTCAGCAAAACAGAGAACTCCAGGTAAGAATTTATGAAGACAATGAAAAGAACCTGGGTAGAAAGACACTTCTAAATGATCTTTCTGTAGTGCTGGTACTGCCTTCTCCTAGTTTTCTATCCTACGACTTTTTGGTTTCAAGTTCCCTTGTTTATGAGTCTCAGTTCAAGGTAGCAGAGTTTTTCATGTTGTGTTATTTGCATTTGCTAGAAGAATAACATGCATTTGCTGTTTCCTGGTGTTCTGGCTCTATACAGATTAACTCATAAAAAATGCATCTTATTTGTTAAAAATAAGGAATTTATGCTAATGGGGATGGCAAACCTACATGAGAACACAAGGACTAAACATTCTTATTCAGAGCCATGATTGTACTTGCATAAGAGATACTTCTCTTATGAAGAAAAATTGCAGATTTAGCTTTAAATGAAATCTTAGAGTGATTTCCTGAGGACAGTTGTCACCAGAGTTACAGGCTTCTGCTTATTAATGGTGTTTGCTTAGAGAATGGTAAAGACCTTAACTGAAACTGGAGAGTCAACAACAGTATAAAGAAAATACCTTCTTTTCCTCAAATTCCCTTTTTCCTATCAGTTCTCTTAGGAAACAGGGTAGAAGGATCATCATCATAAACTACCATAAAATGGTTTGGGCTGAAGGAGACCTTGGAGTCCAGTTCCAATCCCCCCTGCCATGGTCAGGGACACCTTCCCCCCACCCAGGCTGCTCAAGGCCACGTCCAGCCTGGCCTTGGACACTTCCAGGATAGACATTTACATTTTTCTTCGTCTCAGGAATTCACTGGGAGCTCTCATAAATCTGACCCCTCTATTCTGGCTGTCCAAGGGGTAAAGACGTCTCGGTGATTCACTGTCTAAATAAATTATGCCCCTCAAATTGGGAACATTTTCATACACGTAGACTTGTAATTGTTTGTGACAGCAAAATACAATTTTTCTGTCAGGAAGGGACCTTGCTTTGAAGAATCAAGTAATATGTTGTGTTAAGGGTCCTAAATAAGCCAAGCAGAATTGAACAGTCATCCTTGAGCTATAGGCACAATAGATAAAAATTCATGAAAGGTCCCAGAGAATGTTTTTCATTAGTATTAAGACATCCAAGGCTTGTTGCAGTAAACCTATAATATTTGTAAATGTTTTAATTGTGTTTTATTTTTAATTGTCTTTAAAAAGCTTTAAATATAAGTATATTTGGGGATTTGTATTTCTCCTGTTATCCACACTAGAATTTCCAAACTGTTTTGTGAATTGTTCCCAAACTCATTTTAATTTAAGCTGAAATATTTTACATCATGTGCCTGTGATTGCACATGTGGGGAAGAGAAATTGTCTATATACCTTAGTTTGTTATTTTGCCTTTTATTTTTGTACCTTCATTGAGTCAAATTCTGACTCATGTATATGTAGGATGTTTGTAATTTTGATAACTTCATACAGAAACTTTTCTATCTCCAGATACTCAAAAAACCCCACTGTACTGAAGCGATCATTCTTCCAAGAAATAAGAGAGAAGCACAAAGCCATTCCATGACCTGCCCTCCCCAAACAGGACATTTTGGATTTTTTCTGAGCTACTGGACACCCCTCTCTATGAAAGCAGCAGAGAAGCTGCAGTGCTGTGTGATAAAGGCCTGTCAGATTAGATCATCCCCATCAAACATCAGAATCTGGGAATTTTCCTAGATACCTTGGTTTAAAAAAATCCTGATGGACCATGGTAACTGGATGGTTTGGAGTATCATTTTTGAAAGAGGTGCTAAATAAATTGTGTCCTGTGATATATCTTGAGGACCTTGGGAAAAACTTTTTTTCCGTATTCATTTCACTTGAGGTCAGTTATTTGTGTGGCAAAAGAGCTGGTTCATTGCAGACAGTGACATACCAGAGCTGAACAACAAACTGAATGCTCAAATCCATGCCAAAAAAATTCTGCTGCTCTGCTCAGCCTCACCTTTTTTTGATTTTTTTAATACCACATAAGATAATTACTTCATTCTCATGTTGGGAAGTGTCCCAGGATTATTTACTCTGTCTGTGCAGTTTTCCAGTGTTCCAAGTATCACAAGATAACAAAATCATATAAACAGCCCTGAAAATATGCAATGAGTCATCATGTATTCCAGACAATTTTATCTAAAAGTATCCTTAAAGAAAAATAGTATTGCATTAGTAAACTAATAAAGATTGGTCAATTCTTATATTTTAAAAAATCTTTAAGTTGAGGCTTAACTTTGGGGGGGAAAGTGATTCCTTTCTAAGAAAGGTTTTCACTCTGTAGTTCATTTCTCAACATTTGCACCATCCATTAGTTAAAAGGTGAGATGCAATGAGAAGTAGTCTTCTATTCAACAGGCTTCCCAATACAATAAGAGGAAAATTTAGACTCATAAATATGATAAATTTCCATAGATTTTTCCATTCATGGGCACTGATGTTTCTGAGGTATATACAGTTTTGTTGATCTTGACATAGCAAGACAATCTCCACATTAAGTGACAGTGACAAAGCTATGAATGTTCTGAAACTTACTTTATGGTATCTTGGCCTTAAGACCAAGGGATAAGGTTATAAAAACTCTAGGAACCACACAGTCTTCTTTTTTGGGCCACAGCTGCTGACAGTATTCATATGGTAACCCTGCAGTACATAATTACAGGATAGATTTGAGCACTGTAGTTCAAGGATCACCTTGGAGAAAATATCAGCAGTGTTCTCTCCACCACACCATCTGCTGAGAGCTGATCCAGGGCATTCGACTCCCATCAGAGTCAGAATATGATCCATGTACCTTAAAGTGAGGTTTGCTACAAGATGTTTTCTAATATTAAAATCTAGAATATGATAAAAGTATATTCCTGTGAAAAGGGAAACTATTTATTTTAGTTCTCCAGACTGTGCTGACTATGAAAACACCGTTGACATAATCCAAATAACACCACAGTTATTTGTACATTCATTTCTGAGTTCAGAAAAAGCTGCTACATGCCTGCCTGTTCTTTGTTATCTGGGTTTAGACATCTTGATCAAGTCTTTCTCCAGAAAAGCAATGCCCCCCCCCCGATTTCAGTGGGACAGCATTTCATTTAATAGATCAGGTATTTACAGGTACTAGCTACCTTCAGTCTTCTTTCAGCTCTGTAATATATATCACAGATCTCAGTTTTCATTTAAAATCAAATTAGTTTCTCAACTAAAATACCATTTAATTTTGTAGTGATTTAAGAACAAAAGCTTTGATTTTGCTTTCACCATGAGATGCAAATTAAACTGCAAAGAGGTTTTTTCATGCAACTCTGAGCAGCTTCAACCCCAAAAGTGTGGGTGGTGGCAAGATGAACAACGATGGAAATTTTCTTTGGAAGTGACCTGTTGAGCAGTTAATTTGGCCACAAGCACTTCTTTCCTGTTTATGGTCAGGTTGCCCAGAATGTACCACTTGAAACAAGAAAGACACTTTCTAACACAACCATTACATACTACTGGAGTCTTTTAGAAGAATATCACTTAGTTTGCAGTACTTCTATTCAGGAAGAAGAACAGCAAGGAGGTTTTCATATGTCTGCTCAGAACTGGATACTCCATCCTGATATTGGAAATTTGTTGCAACACCTAGAAATGCCTTATAATGCATTTGGGGGTCTTGTGAGCTGCTAAAAGAAAGAAGCCTGACTTTAAAAACAAGATAGGTCTGGAAAACTAAGTTCTCCTTTTGGTCACATGAAAATACATGCAGGGAATTATTGATATAAAGGTATAAATCCAGCTAGTCCTGGATGCAATATGATTTTGATTTGGTATGAATTCAAGGCGTATGGGGGAAGAGGTATACCTCTAATGGGGCTGAAGAATTTCTTATTCCTAACTCAAACCAGGGAGTTTATTGAGTGGCCAGTTCCAAGGAAAAGAGGGAGAGACATTTAAGCTTAGGGAAGAAAAGTGAATAATTTTAAAGTGAAGCATAGGCACTGGAAAGCAAAATAATAAAGGAAGAATGCAGTGGAAATAACAGCATGGTTTCAGGTGAAATTGTGAGGCTGTGTGAGGGAGTGAGGCATGAACACTATTTGCTTGTGTACTGTGATCTGAAATGGAGAAAAAGACATTCAGTTCTTCCCTTTCTTTCTGCACTGCATCACTTTTCCCAAGAGCTGTCCAAACAAAATATCCCAGCTGACCTCATTTAGTTTCCCAGGCCTGATGAAGCACCCACAGCAGGGAGGGAAACAATTTGGCTTTACCTTCTTATCTTTGGTTAGGGTGAAGGACAGTTTCTTTCTGATGGTATTTGTTAGATGCTACCAAGGAAACAAAACAGAAATCTCTTCTAAAGGGATGAAGTGCACACTTCTGGATGCATCAAATGCACCAAGTTACTTTCTGGTCTCCAGATAATGTTCCCTATTTATTGCTGTGTGATCCTGGCTGAAAATAGACTCTGAGAGTTGTGAAACCATTGCTGTTTGCATAACAGGCCATTACTTGTCATGGAGCTTTGGGGTGTGCAAAGCACTCAATATTAGCAGGCTGAGGATGGCATGAACATTTATGATGAAATTCGAGGTACAGATTGCATCCAACTGTGAATTATCTCCTATCGAAAAGCTGGAGATCATTTTACTTAAATTTAGCTTATATGAAAGACACACAGGTTCAGAAAAGAAGCTATAAAATATAAAGCACCTCTAAGAAAAGCCTGTAGGACTTTATCAGTGTATTTTAGACTAAAGATTCATTTCTGTTACCTGAAAGTTTTCTTGCATTTTATATAACTTTAGACAAGTTAGATTTTAATTTTTTTCTGTCTGGAAGAATCTTTTTTCCTCTCTAATATTGAAAGATCTTACCTATCCTGGATATCTAAGTGACATATTGGATACCAGACATCCAAAATCTTTCATTCTTACAGGCCTTAAGTATGCACTGACTGTCTTTGTTCAAGCAAAAAAATTATTAAGAAGGTTATTGAGGAAAATACCACTTAAGAATACTTTTATCCACTATTAGTAAAGGTACTTTTAGTGAACTGCTCCATTGAACTTTGAAAAGTCCAGTTGTTAGGCAAACTCCAGCTGACCTCATTTCACCTCAGTTAAGTATAAGTCTTTAGAAATATAATAAAAATGTGAATTGCTGTTATCTTGAAGGCAACAATTCAGAAGTCAGAAGATTATCCATTTGAAAGAAAAAAATCTCACATCTGACAGAAAGACATTTCCATGTTATTGTTTGAGGGAATAAGAGTGATTTATTCTTACTTTCTCCACTTCACACAGGTGAAGATCACCCCAGTGCTGGAGAAGATGAGGAAGTTTTGACTCTTTTGTATGGTCCATTCCTGAACTGTTACTTTGACCTGAATTCTGGGAAATACTATGAATTGGCAGAGTCAGAACATCAGAGGATATTATTTTGTATTCATAGTATCTTCTAACTTCTTGCAAAATCTGACTGAGCCATATAATTTATTATATAACTTAAAACTTAAATTAAACAATAGTTTTGTAACAAAATTAATATATTTGCAAACAGTGTCTTATTTTTATAGCTTTGTGTTAAATTGTAATGCAGTGGAATATCATATAGCATAAAAGTTCCTTGTGTCTAAGACAGTTCTTTGCTGGTCTAATTTATTTCCAATATTCACAGCTTCCATATGAAAACAAATGAAGCTGAATCAAGAAGGTTGGTGGTGTTTATGTGTAAATCATGGTTTTACTCAAATAATAAAAAAAAATTACTTGTTTGCTGTGTATTTTGTGAGATGCTTGAGTCTATTAGCTACCAGCAGCTGTAACAACACAGGGCTGAAGAGTGGGGAGGGGTTGGTCCAACACTCCAAAAGTGGAGTCTCGTGTCAGGTAAGGCAGGAGGTGTGTTTGTGATTGGTGTGGGAAGCTGTGCTCGGAGGGCAGGTCCAACATGTGTGTGTGTGGTTCTCCACTACACCTTGCAATAAAATAATGCAATTCATTTAACACATCTGTATTGGGTTTCATTGCAGTTTTCAGTGAGGGGCCTAAATTCCAACTTGGAGTTTTAAATTTCCTGCATCACTGTGCATTTTGCCATGATGGTATGTAAAACAACTCTACACAGAGAAAGAATACAGATAAAAGCAGAACATGTGTAGCATTTGAAAATGAAATCACTATATAAAATTAATCAAATACCATGCATGCATTTTTTGTTGTTTTATTTATTCATGGATTTATTACTGTGCATGGATGCTTTGATCTAAAATCCAGTTAACCTGACCCTGATGTTTCTGGCTGCTGCTCAGCTCCAAGCTGTGCCCAACATTCCCAGCCCCAGAGCAAGTGCAGTGCTGCTTGCCAAGAGCATCCCCCAACCAGCAGGACACTTGTCTAAAGGGTAAATAAATCATTGAAACACCAGCTGCCAGGTGTAGGAGAAAAGGTGTTGCTTAGGAGTTGTCCATGACACAAGAAGTCCAAGGAGTTTTGCTTTAATGGAGTTGAGTCAGTGGAACAGCCCTGGAGTCCAAAACTTTCCTGGAGACAGCTGAAGGGAATGTGAAAGTCACATGGCCAAAGTGATCTATAGGCATTTCTGGTGATTCTTGTTCTAAGTTTCTACTTGATTATATCCAGTGCTATCCCACTGTAATTATTTTCAAGCTGACTACTCAGTGAATTTTTAAGAATAATGTATTTGAATGTCATAAAGCCAGCTTAGTAAGCTCAGTGCGAGTGATTTAAAATTGTATGCCTGTAAATTATATGTAATTGTAGATCCCAGTTAATGAATATCCTAGAATCAATTGAAAATGCAGTTGTTAATAGTGGCTTGGCATAAGATCAGATTGTGTATTTGGCTCTGTGGCAGGTACAAACATATCATCACAAATTGATTCAAGGAAGAGGAGCACTGAAATCCACAGGAAGACAGATACTGCACTGAGATAATTTACTTACCCTGCCTTAGCCAGAAAGATTTGTACTGTTCTTGCTAATGCCATAATCAGTTTAAAAGTTCAATGAAATCATAATTTTGACTTTCAAAAATCAGATGCTGGCTTGTACATACTTGTGCATATCTGGCCATTTCAGTATCATTAATGATCAGGACCACACTCCCTCTGTGTGTGCAAGGGTATTTAAAATATGTTATTAATTTTCTTTGATAGCCACGTGTCTCACAGGAGAGGCTGGGTGTTCCAGGGCACCCCTGTGAGTCCAGACTGGGTCCCTGATGCAGCTGAGGGAGCCACTCCCTTGGGAGAACAGACCCCAACTAAATCCTGGCTGCAAACTGGTGTCAGGGGGATTGTCTGCCAGGGCCTGTCTGGTGCTGTCCTGGCTTCACAGCAGGCACTCGCTGACCTGTCACACACAGAAGTGCACCAGCAGGCATCCAAAGCTTGGGCAAAAGGGAGTCCTTGGAGACTCCACACTCTTATCCCCATCTTCAGTGAGCTAAGGAGTCAGGTGAGCAGTGACAGTAGGTTCAGGGTGAGTCTGCTGTTCACAGTCAAGCACAAATAGAATCTGTTTCCTTGTCATTAGCACAGTAGTATTTTATAGGTAAGCAGCTGTAACCTGCTTTTCAAAATCAGCAGTTTGGGATCCTTGCCCTTTGTGTTCTAGTTAGCAGCTTTATGTCTCCAGCATCCGTGGGGATTGATTGCCACGATGCTGTGAACAACACCTCTGGCTTGAGCAGCACGAGAGGCTCACAAGGGCTCTGAGTTTTGCTCACAATGTTTTTCTTAATCATCATCCTGTGAACCTCAAACTAAAGCACTGCTGACACACAGCAGGTGCTTTGTTGAGCCAATTTGTCAAAGCCAGCAGTTATGGCAAGTGAAGAGGAACACAGAGATTTGCTCTTAGCAGTCATGTGCAATGTTTGAGGCCATGAGAATCACAGTTTTCACTAGAGCATGCTTTCCAACAGGTAAAAATACCTGTGTCTGGGCATAAAGTTTCATAAATAAAACTGCAGGGATTTATTTCTACAAACCTGGCATCAGTTATGAATTTTGGGAACAGAAATTTTGAAATGCAGTAAATGTTAGTAAGGCTTCATTAATGTTCCTTGGACCTGCATTAAAAATAGAGGAAGTTAGCTTGGTAGAGCTGCTGGAGTCAGCAGATCACAAGTCAACCAATTGGTCTCTCAGGCCTTTCTGTGTTCTCACACATGTGAGATGTAACTGATATCTTTGCTTTGTTTCTGCTCGCTAAGAAACAGTCAACCAGCTTTCACATAGTTCAGAAGTAAGAAGAAATCTTTAAAATACATTTTATTGCTTTAAAACACAGCCCAGAGCAGTGTGTTTCTATGTTGCTGGAACGATTCTCCTCACCTCTCATTCTTTTTGTCTTAGGTCCATCTTACCATGGTTTTCTCCAAAGTCCAGCCAAATTACCAGGTTTCAGCCTTCAGGGGTCTGTGGGGAGCAGCAGCACTGAGGAGCAGATCACTGACAGCCTGGGACCTTGTGGCACCACGTGGACTCCTCCCAGCAGCTCTAACACTTCATAATCTTGTACCCAAGCGTTGTCCATACCTGAGCCTCATTATGCCAAACAAAGAACACTGTCCTAAGGAGCTTACAGTCAGAAATCAATATTGATTTTTCTCCTCTGCTGCCTGGGTTACTAGGTGAGAAAATATGAAAAGTCCTGCTTTATTATTCACATATTCTTCTGCCATAAAGCATTCTGTTCAGAGACTCATCCTCTAAACACTGAGTCAAGTGGCAAGGATACACAGGCTGAAAAATCCTAGAAAATAATTTTGCATAATGCATTTCATATTCAATATTTTTTCCATAGGGTTTTTCTTTTTTTTAAAAAAAAGGGTTTAGTTTTTTTAAGCAATGGGCTACATGTAAAATGAAAAGACAATCCAGTCTTTCCTATGTGATACTGCTGATAATCACTGCTTTTCCCATGGTTACTATAGAAACTTGGCATCCTTATCTGCCACCTTTTTTGGCATCTTGAAAAAAACTATTTAAATTCACTTCCCTGATAAACTGAAAGCTTGGCTTCACGATACCCATGGGAATACGTAAGTGTAACAACAATATTTGTCATTTCTTCTTATTTGGTGTTTAACTTGCTCATTAGCAGCTGTAGAGGCATTTCTGACTGTGATGTTCAGGGATCCTGCTGCAGGCATTGTCACCAGCACAAGTGCAGAAGTCCTGGATGAAACCCAGGAACAGCCTTGAGCTCCCAAGGGCTCACACGCAGCAGCCCAGGGTGCAAAGACCTGAGCAGGATTTTGCTCCTATCACACCACTCTAAAACCAGTTCTTTTTCCAAGTTTGACAGTTTTCAAGCATACAAATAATCTGTGGGCATTAAACTGCATGGTAAGAGGGATTATGAAAGTTCCTGTGGTAAATCAGAGGTGAATCAACAGCCTTGTGATGCTTTTAATCCCTTTCCAAGCATGTGCCATCCAGCCTGCCTGGCAGACGAGAGTGGGCTTGGGCTGGGGATGCTGAGGAGCTCAGAGACATTTCTGGAGGTGAGTACAAGGCCAGTGCAAACACCAGGTGTCCCAGCTGAGCACAGCTCCCCAGCAGTTGCACATTTCTTTTGTTCTAAGGGCACCAGAATGATGCTTGTAACCAAGGTTGTTTTTCTAGTTCTGTCCAAACGTGGCCCAGATGGGTCCCTCTGCTTACACAGCCCCTGCACTGGTGTCCTTCAAGATGTCAGCACAGAAATCCCCTCAGCACTGCAAGAGAAAGGAGATGTCAACACCTGAGCAGCTGCTTTTGGCTCCCAGCCATCAGCACAATGGTCCAGCCTGGGCTGCAGGGGGGCAGAGCATTCTGCTAAAGCCCGAGCAGGTGGTGATCCATCCCTGCAGCTGGGGCGTCTTCAGCAGATCTCAGGGTTTTAATTTGTTATCATGTTCTTTCACCAGGAGTTTTGAAGAACAGACAGGTCTAAAATATTACAGAAACAGGTTACAAAACAGCAGAAGAAAAATGCTATCAGGAGCCATTAAATAAAATGCAATTTTACTTTTGCATTGTGGCTGGAGTGCTCCTGGGGACTAACACTGTGTTCTCATCCCAATCCTCACAGGTATCCTCACCTGGCCTCTGCCAGGGAAGAGGTTCAGGCTACACCAATGGTGGGCTCTCTGCACTGACCCACAGAGCAGCAGTAAAATACTTTTCATAAAGAAACCCAGCTAGGCTCCCAGTACAAACTGCTAGTGTACTTCAAAAGATATTTACATTAGACTGCTTAGGGGGTTCTTTGATGAAAAAGTTTATTATTGAATGATTGTGCATTTTATCTGCATGGGAGACCAAAAAACCTGAGGTCACAGAAATTACTGACGTTGTTTTAGAGCACTGCATATTTATTAGACCATCTGCTGCTGCAGCACTCAAGGCAGAAACCTTCATACAGGCAATCTATTCACAGCTACTGTTTTACCACCTGATGTGCAGAATATCAAAGCTCTGGATGCATTTTTTACAGCACTGAGTAATTTTCTAATGAATACATAAAGCTCAGCAAACATCCCATGCAAGAGTTTCCTGTACATTAGGCTGCTGTTTTCTCACTGGGGCTTGAGAGGGGCCTCTGAGGAGGAATACCATCGTGTCAGTGCTCTGAGATGTTAGTGGGGTGAAACTGAGTCATTCAACTGAGTGCAGCCACATCCTTGCATGGGGCTGCTCATCACACTGGGGGGATTGAGCAGAGGAAAATGGGGATGGACAGGGGCCATGTGGGACAGTCTGGACACCCACGAGGGGCTCCTGCCATCCTCAACTGTGTCACACTTCCCCAGTGCATCAAGGGTCCCAGGGTGCCCTGTCCCAGTGCTGCCTTCTCTGGGGTGATAGTGAAGGGGCCAGAGCTAAACACTTGCTGTGAGACCCCCAGACAGGAGCCCAGGGCATCATTCCTGAGCAGCAAACAACACTGAGGGATGTGTTTCATAAAGAGACCCTTCCCTCCTGCACAGTTAGAGCCAGCCTGGGACTACACTCAGCCCAGTGCAAAGCATGCAAAGCATGAAGAATCCTCCAGCTCTGTCTGCAAGAGCTTTATGCTGCCATGGGTGTCTGCCATGGCAGAGGAGCTGGGGGAGCTGAGGGCCTGGCAGCTCCTTGTGCCATGGATACCTTGCAGTGCCCCTGCTGTGCATTGCACCTCATTCAACAAGATCTATAAATCCTCACGTGCCAATAGAGGGAGTGTCTGTCAGTCTGTAAGGTGCTCCAAGGACTTTTACTGGTATCTCCTGTTATCTTTTACTGGTATCTCCTGTTATCTTTTACTGGTATCTCCTGTTATCTTTTACTGAGATCTCCTGGTAACTTCCAGCTCATAAGCAAACCAACCCACAGCAGGTTCAGAGACAGCCAGGAGAAGCGTGTCAGCTCACATGGATCCATCCTCCCATCTCCTGCTGCCACTTCCCCTCCAGAGCCACCGAAGAGCTGCACACACAGACAGAAGGTATTCAAGGCATTTATACAACCTCCTCCAAGTGAAACAGGGGGCTTGATATCACTGTGCACTCATCACATTGAAGGTCACCGTGGGAACACTTTGCCACTGTTGCAGGTTAATGATGCATTGTTTAAATGGCAATGAGCTCTCTGTAGTCGAATTTACAGCTGGGCTTGAAGCACTGAGTGCCAGGCAGAGCCCTGCTGCTGCCCCACGGTGCTGCTGCCACTGCCCTGGTGGAGCTGGTGGCTTAGGGGAGCTGCTGCCCCAGCCCCACTCCCTGGGACAAGCCTTTCTCCTCCTTTGGCCCTGCTGGCTCAGAGCCCATCCATGTGCACCCTGAGCCCAGAAAATCCTGGTGACACACATTTGTAGGGCTCTGCATAAAGAATCCAGTGAAATAAAAGGATAAGGGTGCTAATTCAGGAATTTGCTTTCCCTTCCTGGTCCTCTGACACCTCCAGCTCTGCAGCCCTCTCAGCAATAAACTCAGTGCCAGGAGATTAAAATGTACAACTACGTGACACCTTATAAACCACATAAATATGAACTGGCAAGGCCCTGTAACAATGAAGGATTTTGCACAAAATGTTCAGGCACTAATTCAGTCTCAAGGCTCTCTTTCCACTGCAGTGGGTATGCAGTGCCATTATGAAACCTTGACTGAATTATAACCCCTTATTCTTCTAGGGCACCTTTCTTTTCTATCTTCACAAGGTTTTGTTTTGACCCAATCATGAAAATAAAGAGCATTACAAACACAAATTCACTTAGTGATAGATTTGTTTTCCCTGGAAAAACGTGTTATATGCTAGGAAAACACCTATTAACTTGCACTTTATTTTAAAACTAATGGATAATTATTATTCCGTGGAAATTTTTTCCCAGTGAAGAGTTTAGTTTGCTGAATGGTCCCTTTCCATTTGCAGCACTGATGTTTCTCTCCCCCTGCATTAACACGTTACCAGATGTTATCAGAACGAATGGCTGTGCTTTTGGCTTGGAATTTTTCTTTCACATTTTTGACAATTGTTTTTTATATCTTGCATAAATCACCATAACACATGATAAAGTCAAGCAGATTCAATGCCTGTGAATTGTTAAGACTCTGTTTCTCCTTTATGCAATAGTAACTGTATTTTAAAGCAGTTAAAATCTTCTATCAAGCACATTGGCACATTTTGGTAGCTGGATCACTGAGCACACTCTAACAGCTCTTAAGAGCTCTCTCACAGGGTCGTGTAAATCCTTCTTAACTCACACTTTATTGACCACAGTGCTTCTGGACAAGCATCTGATGCCAATCCCCTCTGGGCAGGGGGACACCTGCTGCCACATCGCCATGGAAATTCCCAAAGTTCCTCTTGAAAAACCAATCCAGATGTTGGAGATCATCTCTGCTTCCATAGGGAAACCAAGCTGGGGAGATGACACCACTTGCAGTGGGCTGGTGAGTGGAACAGCCCAGGGCCAAGCAGACAGGAGCCTCTTGATCCTGGTGGAAGGAGCTCCTGGGAAAAGCTCCAGTCTTGTGTGGGATGAGGAGCAGGAGCACTTCATCCCAGAAGGGTCAGTCCTGGGGAACAGGAGGTGACACCCGGTGCTTGGGGACATTTGTGGCTGTAACCAGCTCGATGGCAGCCAAATCTGCACACCTCCTGTGTATCCCAAACACCCGGGACACCACTTGTGCAGTGCAATCTGCAGTCAGTGGGGCTGGAAGGGGGTTATTCTGCTCCTTTTATGAGCTGATTTATGACTTGTTTACTTGTATGCTTCACCCACACTGCTAATGTTGTAATTAAACCTTGTTAAACTGCTCAGGCCCCCCTCAGGCATGTGTTGTAACATATTTTTTTCCCCCAGACCATAATTATTGTGTAGGGGGAGGGGAAAACCTGGGTGGTGAGGAAGGGTGTCAGGCCAGCTTGGTGGTAATAAATACCTATTTAGCAGGCAGAGGATGTTTAGTCCTAAATCAGATTGTGTATTAAAAGTGGAAATTGCTGAGATTGGTATTTACCTGTGAAACCAAAATTGCTTCATGAAGAATAATTATAGATGCAGGCTCTCTAAGAAAGCAGTTCTGAGCCTTTATTAAATAGTTAAAATCAAGATGCTGCTGTGAAGCTCAGCATCAGCACATTGTGAGAGGGCTGGCTGGGAGGGGGCTGTGTGTGTTGTACACACCCCACAGAGCTCTATCCCACAGTTTTCCAGAGAACTGCAATGTTTCTAGGAGATAACAGCTCCCATGAAGTAATATTAAAGCAGGTGAAACAGGGCACAAGGGAGGTGTTTTAGTACCAGAAAAGGCTGATGAGTTCAGGGAATTATTAGGGAAAAAAATGAAATTTCTATTAATAATAGTCATTTATTAGCTGTAACAAGACAGCAAACACCCTAATGAGGGAGCACAGAGGCAGAGAGCTCTCCACGGCTGCGGTGCCTGTTCCAAAGAAGCCCCTGACTCTAAAGCAGCTTCAATTCAGTGCTGGATTAACTCAGGGCCTTCTCTTGTGAAGCAGATCCAGGGGTCACTACCAGGAGGGTCTCTCTGGATGTGTCCCTGCAGCTGGGGCTGTGTGGGGGCAGGTGGGAGCGCGCTGCCGTGCCCTGGGCAGCACCAGGGAGGTGTTGGTGGCCAGGTGGCAGCTGAGAGATGGCAGCAGAAAGCCCCAAATGCCCTGCAAAGGCTTTTGCAAGGCCAAGGAGCTGCGTACTGTCACCTAAAGCTGCTGTGGACACAGAGCCAGGAGCAGGGGGGCCTTTCCTGGAACTCTCCTCCAGCGCTGCATGACGAGACAGCTCTTCCAGGAACTCTTCCCTCGCGCTGGAGCTCCACAGCTGAGGCACGCTGGAAGCTCACCAACAACTGCTTGGATCTGGACTATTTTTAGTCAGTCCTGTCCAAAAGGAAAGTCTTTCCTGAAACAGGTGTTCCTCCTGGATGAGTGGCTTAGCACGGGATGTGGGAGAGTCACTGGAAGGACAAAGAGCCCTGGGTTTGGTGTGAAGCTGGAGCTGCACGTGGCGTGTGACCATCAGGGCCAGCACAGCTCCCCCCAGCACACAGCACTGCTGACCACCAGCTGAGGGTCTGCAAAATCAGATAATCTGGGAAGGAACTGCTGAGGTATTCAGAACAGCAGCTCACCACAGTGCAGGCAGTGTGAGGGTTTAGGGTTTCACAGGCTGAATATGAGTGTCTTTAGTCTGGATTAACAATCTCCCCTTCCAAGGATGGCAGAGCTGTGGTGAAGGACCCTGGGCAGCCCTACAGCCTTGATTCTTGGCTTCACCCTGACTCTTCACCTCAGGAACTGCACTGCTCTCTGTGCTGCTCCCGGATGGATTCTCAGTGACTGTGGGAGGTGGGAACAAAAAGGAGGGAAATAGATGGATTCTTCTTATGGAGCTGTATGAAAAAAAAAGTCTTTATAATGTTTTTCAGGTAATCAGCCAGTGGTACAAAATGGCACGGGAATCATTCCTAGAAATGAACTGCTGCCCTGCACAGAAGCTGATGGATATTAAAGCCATGCAGTTTTCAAGGAAGTACTGACAGAAATGCAAGGAGTTCTCACCCAGCTTGGTTCAGCTCTACAGTGTGTGTGTCTGGGTGTCTGTGTGTTCATAAAGTGAGTCATTAGTTATCAGTTCTCTTGAGTCAAACACAGGAGCCCAGCTATAAGAATTCTCACCAATGGTGAATTTTTGGATGCTCTAGAAGTGCCATTCATTGATGAGAGAACAGCATCATGCACTGCCTCAGTCATCTCTGTGATGTGTTACACATATGGCCCTCATGTTTGGCCAGTCTGGCTTGAAAAGCTCTGGAGGAATTTTCACTTTTTTACCATTTCAAATTTATTCTTAGCATTTCAAATTTTGCACAACTTTTACTATTTCCTTTGGGAGCATCAGCCATTTGCTGTGGGGCCAAACTGGCTGTGAACTACATCGTGGCTGAACATCCTCTGGAGCACAGAAAAGGCAAACATAAGCTATTGAAATACAGGAGAAAGACTTTTCACCCTCTAAAACCACAACGCTTGAGCTGATGGTGTGTTGTCACCATAAGGGACACTGGCTCAGGGCTCCAGCCTGGGCTTTCACGTTCTCAGGCATCTCCTTTGGCAAGTGAGGAAGGCAACTCCAGCCTCTCACTCATCAAATCCCTCAGCCTGCTTGTCTCAACCAAGAGTAAAGGCTAAATAAACACATCTAAACAACTGAAAAGCACGTCAACATCCAACTTCAAAATAAAATGCAGTGAAGTGTGAAATTATACCTTTTATTCCATAAATCTTCAGCAAGCAGCACAGTACTATAGCTTGTATCACACTTTAATACTGGCAGAATTTAACACACCATGCAAAGCCCCACAAGGTAATTACATTTCATCTCAACAAAGCAACAAAATCCCAGCTCATTCAACCCCCTCCATCCGAGGAAGGATTATAGACAATTCAGCACGTGTTGATTTTTCCTGGTGATAAATCCAAAGCAGGTCACCAGTGAAATGTGAGTGTGGGTTCCCAAGGCAGCTGATTTACAGGGGAAAATAGAGATGTTATTTGGTGTCCTTCAAGGCAGCGTCACCCTGCTTTCTGAATCTTCCTGAGGTTTATCCTCCACCTAAAAGAAGCTTAAAATGTAAAACTTAACCTTGAACAGACCACTTTGGCACTTGGCAATTGCCCCTGTGCAGGGTGTTTACATGCTTCACAGCTATCCAGCTTTTAAAGAGTTATTTAATTTTGCAATAAATGAGGTTGTATGAGTGAAGATGGAGATGATGACAGGAATCCAGCAGAAGACACTCACAGCCCTACATCCTGTAACACCAACCATCAATCTCCAGAGGTTTGGGCATTCCAGACCCACAGGCCAGGCTGGAAATATTTGTCATCAGACCGTGTGTTGGTTGCCCTTCTGCCAAACCAAGGGTATCTCTGTACACAACAAGCCACGATTAATTTAACTAATTTATCTATTAACTGCCCTCAAATAAAGCCACCAAACTTTAATTAGACCTTTGTGATTAAATGCAATTAAAACCCTTAAAGCAAGTCAACAAGGACTGCAGGCACTCTCATTCCCAAAGCCAGCACAAAGCTACAAACACAGGAGTGGATAACTGAGGGTGAGGACAAAAGCATCTTTCCCCAGGCACAAAGTAATATGACTTTCTATAATCCCTTACTCAGCCTCTGCAACAAGACAAGACCTTGGAAAGGAGACAGGACACAGTGGCCTCCTGAGGGATGGGGCGAGAGGCTTAAAAGTCCTAAAAGGGGAGAGGGATGCAATTGCCTGCCATGATGGGTGTTGTTGCACCAGCCCAAATAATGATGATGCCCCTCAGCAGCCCTGGCAGTGATGGGGTTCAGTGATGGCACAGACACAAGGGAAATTTGATGGGACACTTTTTTTTTTTTAAATTAATTTCTTGTGCTTTGTTTCCTTGCATCTGAACCAAGCAGTCAGTGATAAATGTTGCACAGTGATGGGAAACAGTGGGGGGAAGCCAGGACAGCTTCCCAGCACTTCCCAGCACTTCCCAGCACTTCCCAGCACTTCCCAGCACTTGGTGCTCTTGTATAAAACTCAAGGCAGACAATGCCAAAATTACTTGCACAAGCCTTTCCACACTTCTTCAGCTGATACACCTCATGAGTGCAGCTCAGTTCCCAGTTCCTTCCAAAAAAACCAAAGACTTGAAGTGGTGCATGCAATTGTGTTGCCATAGTTGAGTCTTGTGCGTGGAGAGGTCAGAGGGAAACCATCACCATTTCCAAGACAGAGGGAATGACACTGAGCAGTGGCAGCACAGAGGATTACATTGTGCTAAGAATCACCTGAACACAGAGTGGTCTTGGTGGAAGACATAAAATTTGATGGGAAATTTTTATATCAAAAGTTCACGACCTTTCTAGGAGATGATGAGCAGTGGAAGACCAAAATGAGGCAAAATACTGCAAGGCAAGCACTAGACAGATTGCACAGGGCAAAGAATTTGGTAATTTTATCATCAATTATAATGAAATAGGAAGACAAAACTAGAAAGGGCAATGAGAAACCAGGAAATGTCATTGGGGTGGGGAAGAGCAAGGAGGTGAGTAGCAAGCAATGAAAAAAATCAGATTTCTAAATATAAACCACATCCCGGTCCCTTGTTCCAGCTGTGGTCATTTCTCTTGCCCTTTAGACTTTTTGAAAAGCTGATACTGAGCTGTAACTTGAACAACCCCAAATCCTCCCTGCTAAAGGCAGCTGTATTCAGAATTATATTCTGTAGTGAGCTGGAGTAAAGGAGAGTTGCAATAGGCACCCTGCAGCTCCCCAGCCACCACGGCTCAGAGTGTGCACGGCGCCAGGAAAAACCCAGCAGGTGCAGGAGTGTTCCCTGAGTTATTTCCTATTCTCTGTCTGGCAGTAAAGACACAGCTACACGGGGTGGTAACTCTTAGCAGATGGTGACTTTTTAAAGTTGATTGCTGTATAAATGATACTCTCTGAGTTTGTTCGTTTTAATTCAGATTCTCAGTAGTGTGTTCAAATGTCAGAGAGCATCATATTTCTATCTTTTATTTCCTTTGTGAGCAGAAATCTTCTTTAAGAAGTCCAGGAATTACAGCTTGGGAGAGAAGACAGACTCCCTCGATGAAAGTGATCTACTTTACAAATGTTACAGAATACTATAAAAACAGGAGATGCAAAAAGCCCCACTGGCTTTGTTCTCAGTGGAGAGTTTGAATTTCTATTGCGCTTTTAAAGAGACATTTTGTCTGCACTGTAATGTTTTATTGGATCTATGAGGTCCATTAGCAGCACAAAAGCAGGATTTCCTTTGCTGGCAGCATGAGGAGGGTGGGGAGGGGGGGTGGAAGACATCTAATTAATTTACTACTGCAGGTAAATAAGAACAGGACAAGTGAATGAGAACCTTATTTCCCCCCCAGATGCCCTGCAGCCCCAAGCTGGGGTGGCCATGTGCCAGACCCCCTATCCTGCTCTGCTGTAACCAACCAGCAGCTCTGGCTGGCCCCATGTGCAGGATTGTCATGCACTCCTTCAAATATTTGCTTTTCAATGACACAGACGTACCAGAACTGGCTTCAAACAAACACCCCACCGACCCAGCCCTAAGGTCCACCACCTGATGATGTCAGTACTCTAAAAAAAAATGGAGGTGACAAATGGATGAAGCACCTGTGTGATTTGCACTACTGCAGACCCCCTGCCACCACAAGACACCCCCCTCCCCTGTCCCCAGCCTGGGAAAGATGCACCAGACCAGGTGCCACTGTGGCAAACTGGGGACATCCAAAGGGCTCTGGTACAGTCACTCATCTGCCCTCTGCACTTCACCTCCCCTCAGAGCCTGGGTCTCAGCCCATTTATTTATTGCACCTCATTGGCAAAAAAAGGAAAGACATCCCCTGGCCAGAGGGAAATGTCCCAATTAAAGAGCAAACGATGCAGTAAAACAGCAGAGCATTCTTGAGAGCCGTGGTAAAAGCGGCCACCTCTTGTCCTCAATTTATGCTGCTCCCATCACCCTGGGCATTATATTTGTGCTGACAAGGATCAGTTTAACCCCTGCCTGCAATCTAATAAAAAGCTGGCATGGTGCAAGCATGCATAATCTTTCTTCAGTGTCCTAGAATGGATGCAATAAAAAACTGCTGCTGCTGCTCGATGGTCACAGCCACTGACTGGAATAAATAACTCCCTGTCCAAAGCCAGCAGTGGGAAGGGCTTTGGACCAGAGGTTTTTCAGACCCCCATCCCTTTACAGAACTTTATAATCATGGGGTTGTTTAGGTCACAAAAAACCTCTTAAGATCATCAAGTCCAACTGTTCTGCCAGCACTGCCCAGTTCACCACTAAACCATGACCCATGAGCCACATCTACACATCTTTTAAATCCCTCCAGTGACTCATCCTCCTCCCTGGTCAGCCTGTTCCAATGCTTGACAACCCTTCTGCTGAAGAAATTGTTCCCAATATCCAATCTAGAACTCCCCTGGTGCAGCTTGAGTTCAGTTCCTCTTGTCCTGTCACTCATTACTTGGGAGGAGAGACCGACCCCCACAGTCACCACCACCCCTCAGCAAATACCAGGGGCAAAGCAAAAGGAAAGTCCCAAAGGCCTTGTGCCATCGACAAACAAGAGATTCTTCCCCCTCTCATCATTAATTGGCCAAGCCAGCACAGCAGAGCTGGCATTACGCTCTGCTACCCTTTGTAATGAAATCACTGCCTGGGCACAGGAAACAAATTCAACTATATGATACTAATAGGGTTAGAAATTTCCCATGCAAATATTAATAATTTATATCTACATGCCTTTTTTTTTTTTTTCAGTACTGCTTGCAGTCTGTAGCAAGGAAGTGCTGAGGTCTGCCAGCCTCTTGTCTGGGAAAGGTGCAGGTGTTACACAGCTGGAGACAGAGGCCTCCAGCACGATTTCACCAGGGGCTCAAATTAGCTTTTGGAAATCATGTCCCGGCCTATTTCAAAAAGGAGACAATGCTTATGCTTGCCTGGACCAAGCAGCAGGAGATGGATGTTGAACTTTGGTGTGCCCAGGCCCCTTCCCAAAGGCATCTTTGCAGCACCTGCACCAAGAGCAGGGCTGCTGATGTCCCTGCAGCAGCCCAGGGTGCAATGAGCCGTGGCCCAGCTGCCACACAACACACCAAGCAGCCACCTGAATCTTGAGGTAGCTGGCAGCAAAAGGAGCAACCTTTGGGCAGTGAAGTCAGAAGGATTTAGGGACTGAGGAGAGGGGAGAAGGGGAGGACATTTTATTTCAGAAGTAGGGATTTCTGTTGAATGTCCTTTTTTCAGCAGTAAAAGAAGTCTCTGGAAGGAAGGGCAGTGACTGGGAACCTGCAGGGTTGAAAGAGAAGCTAATTCCCACAGACAGGCATAATTGCTTCAATTCAGAATGGTAAAAATGTGAAATTAGGAATAATCAATGGCTGTTTATGATCTGTGTCTATACTGTGAATTCAGCTAATATGGAGTAATTACACCGCGCTAATTCCTGGTATTTGTCATCGTTCTTTTGCAGAGGAATCCTGCAAAACAATAAAAGCAGATTGGCTGTGCTGGGCCCGCAGACCAGGGGCTGAGCAGGGCTAGGATGCGCTGCACAACAGCACCCCCAGTAGCCGGCACAGCGATTATTCATCCCTGCCGGCCCCAGAGCACCTGCCTGCTCCCCTGGAACTGCCGCCTCGCCCTCCTGCCCGATATTGTTATATCAGCCCTCCTATACAACTTTGTCCTCCCGCAATTCCTCCCATCCGGCAGAAGGTAACTGTGCCGGATGCTCGGTCACCCGGGAAACCTCGGGGATGTGTCACCACCGCTGGCACGATTCTCTCTGGCCAGGGAACAGCGCTGGTCACTGACCTCTGCCGAAGCGCGGAGGAGAGGCGAGAGCAGGAGCGGGGTGGTTCAGCGCAGGGTGAACAATCCCCGCAGCAGCACAGGCGGGAGGTGCGGGCTGCAGGGACAGCCCTGGCCCTCCACAGCCCGGCATGTGGCACACGGGAGCTGCAGGTGTGTCTAACACAAGGCAAACACAGAAGGCACAGATCGTTTCTTTGAGAGGAGCTACATTTAACATCTGCAGTGGCTGGGCAGGAGCAATCTGAAAGCATACACCCACTGTGCTTATCAGTGGCCAAACCTTTCTTAAGAGAATTTGTCACCAGTTTGTCCCAGCGAGCTCACTCCTGAAAAGCAGCAGCTTTCCCTGGGCACTGCAGAGCCCAACGAGGGATCTCTGGGGGAAACCTCCTCCCAGTGCTGAACTTCCATATCCTGGGAGGGACAGTCCTGCAGCCACTTTCTTGGCACCAGGGTCCCAATGCTTCCCAGCACTCGCTGAGGGTCAGTGCACCCAGTGCTGACACATGGAGGGAGGAGGAGAGCAGCTCCTCACTCACCAGCTCACTCCTGCTGGTCTCCAGAGTGCTGATCACAGTGCAGTGAGTTTGCGCCAGTGATTATTCATTCCCCAGTCTGGCAGCTTTTTGATACCACATCTATTATTTTTTTTCTTAATTCCTCTTTTTCTGTCTCATGCAGAACCTCCTGGGGGAGCCTGAGAACAAGGCTTGATGCAATTTAATTGCACTGCACCAGTAAATTATTTGCTGAGTCAAAACTAAGCTGGTGCCCCACTCCCAGCACTTGACACATGCCCTAAAGTTAGGTGGGACAATTTTGCTGTGTGCCCCAGTGGACGGGCAAAACCTGGGATGGGCAAAACCACAAGATGCAGAGATGGGACATGAGGTCTCCCCACACCAGTGTGTGCCACAAGGAAAGCCCACAGCTCCCCATCCTTTCCTGTGGTTTTAGGCAAACATCTTGGATGAAATGTTCAGTTCCAGAGAGCTGAAGCATTTCACACAAGATTTCATTGTTGGAGGCCCGTGGCCCTGGTGATGGTTTTTGCTCACTTCTTCTGCAAGCAGCAGAAATGGCTCCATCTCCATGGAGGATTTGGCCTCAGGTCCCTTGAAACAGGAGGGAAGCTCACCATGGAACAGGGCTCCCCCAGGGTGTCACAGTCCCCGCGCCCTGGGCCTGCTCCTGCAGGGGCAGCAAGCAGGGGGACACGGCAGGGACGAGAGCTGTGGTGCTCCAGGGCTTGGGGCACTTTGTTATTGAGCTGAGCCAGTTATTGCCAGCAGCTAAACAAACTAATAGGAGGGATATTTCCCCAGAGAGCAAGAGGGTTTTTGATTTAGACTGTGCTGTTTAAGCTCAGACTCTCACCACAGCTAAAATTTCCTTCCGAGGGCAATAATTATCCCAACGCAGAGCCCAGGCATGTGTTTGCTTTTCTGCTCCCTGTATGGAAGGGTTTGGTTTAGAGGCTGTGATTTCCCGTGGTGCTCAGCACCTCCTGCACCTCTTGCCCAGCCCTGAGGACCAGAACTGGGGGAAAGCAAAGAAAAGCTCAGGGCACAGCTTTATACAGAGATCACCGTCAGGTATTAAACTAATTCTCAGGAAGCAGCATTGGTCCCACAGGGGCTCTGCTCCAGCCCTGTGCAAGCTGCAGTCCCAAAGGCAGCATTGTTGCTGCCAGCCCCACAACTCCTCCACTGGTTCTTGGATGAAAATTGCTTTAAAAGCTCTAAGAGAAGACATTTGGTTCTTCTAAGTGGTAGGAATGGGAAAGAAAAATGAAAGAAGGAATGGAAACACTTTTGTTCTCGGCTGCCAGGTAAATGAAGTGCAACTTTGAAAAAATAGAGAGCCCCTAGTGCTAACTTCAGGAGTGATTTCCTCCTTCAGAAGCATAATAAAAACAATGATAAATGATTAAAAAGAAAACAGCCTAAATCTATACCTTGAGTTAACTCAGGACTCCTTTTGAGTTCAGGACTATTGCTGGGTAAATAAATGCTTATTTGGAACAGGAGCCTCCAGCTTCCCGTAAATGACAGGCAGGGAAGCAGAACTCAGGGCCAGCCCACACAACGCGCAGCACAGCCGGGGGGAAATCCCGACAGATCAGGTTATTCTGGTTTTACCCCGCTTTGGGGAACACCACTGGTGGCTTCGTGCCCGCCTGTTCCCATTGCAGCACCCTGCCAGCCCAATGTGCAGCTTCAGCCCAAGAGCAGAAAGTCAGGCTGCTGCCCACCTGGGCGAGGCTTCCCAAAAGGCGAGGGCCGAAGGGAAGGAAAGCTCCAGAGGAAGCGCTCCCGGCCGCAGCAGCGAGCGCTGTCCGCCCGCGGGGGAGCCGCTCCCAGCGCTGCGGCCGCCGCGCCCCGCGGGCTGTGCCCGGCACGGGATAAGGCTCGGGGAGGTGCCACACAGGGCTGGGCAGGCCGGGCAGCTGGCCCGGCACATGGAGCTGCCGAGCACACGGAGCCGCAGCTTGCCGGGATGTCCCAGCGCCCGCGGAGAGGGACGGCGCGGCCGGGACACTGAGCGGTAACTGGGCTTGGCCCGCCCCGGCCGGGGAAACGGCTTCGGGAGCACGGCTGAAATAATGTGCTCCTGCAGAGCTTTTGCTGGGACTCGCCGGCACCTTAGGGGGTTGCCTGGGGAAGGTTTTAGCTGTTCCTCCTTCTCGTAGGAGAAGGGGAAGCCGCGGGCATCCTTTCCGTGGGGCACAGCTGGCTGCTGCCGTGGGCTGAGCTGAGCTCCCTGTGTCAGCGGGGACCGGTGACGGGCTGGAATCAGCTCTGTGGTCTGGGGGCCAGAGCATCATGGCCGTGGATGAATTTGCAGGGTGTTCACTCTGCAAAGCGTGGGGCTCGTCCAAGGTCAGGCTGCTGCTCAGGAAATCGTCTGTTTTCTCCTGCACTGCTGAAAGGGTTGGTGTCGGGACCAGGTCTTGCTGTTCACACAGCACCAGTAGGGACAGAATTACTTCCTTTAAAAAACTGATGGCATCATCTGGAATTTTGAGAAACCAGGCTAGATGGAAGGGTAGGAGGACACAAGGTACCAAGCACTTTCTGGTAGAAAGCAGCAAAACACCCCAGATAGCTGTGGGCTTGTGCCAGGGCCAGTTTTGCCATGAGATGCCCTCTCCAGCCATTTGGTGGATGCAGAAGCTGGCCAAGCATTTTTATGAGCAAGAAAATTTATAAGCTCTCTAGCATACAGCACCCTCATATTGATCAACTCAGCAAAGTTCAGTCAGACTGATTCCTTTTGAGACTGAAAATGGCACCGTGGCTTCCTCCATTCCCCTGTGGTGATAAACCCTGGGCACAGGGTGGATGTGCTCCCACCCTGCCAGTGCATCCTCTGCACCCCTGCATCCAGCTGTGCAGGAAAACCCTGGCTTGGGGGTGGGTGACTCAGTGGCTGTGGGCATCTGGCAGTCACCCTTTCGCATCCCCACTCTGCACCAAAATGGTTTTGTTCACAGTCAGGGACCTGTTGGGAGAGAGAGGGACATGTGGGGCTCAAAAGCAGGAAAAAAGAGGGGGGGAAAAGGGGGGGGGGGGGGGGGGGGGGAAAGGAAGAAGTTTGTGGGGAAGAGAAGTGAAGTTTTCCTGCAGCACTGAGGGAGAGCAGGAACACTGAGCTGGTGCATCCTGCAGGACTCCCCGGGAGAGCAGGGATGTGTCTGCTCCTCCAGCAGCAGTGGCTCAGCTCCGCCCAGCGGCACCTCAGGCCAGAGCAGCCTTGGGTGGAGCTTTTGCTTTACAACACCGTGAGCCGCTTTAGCAATGTTTGTCCAAGAACTTTCTTGTTCCTGGAATGTTTTTTTTAGCAAACAAGTTTGAGGCTTATTAGACAAATAACTCTGTTTAACACCTATCACAATTCCGTCCTTTCTCCCTCTCCTGCCAGCAGCTCTCTGGCAGATGCCAAGGCACAGGTGCCTTTTATTCTGGCACAAATTTAGAAAGAAAAAAAAATTATCAATGCAAACAATTAAAAAATAATATAATAGAAATCCTAGGACAGGGCCACTCTCTCCTAATGCAATCAGGTTCTAGGAATTTCAGCACCCAGGGACTCCACCCAATAAATTTTATCTGGGATTAAGGTGAAAGTAAATAGCCCAAAGAAATATATGACTTCCCTAAAGCACTGGCATTTATTGGTTTATTTTTCCATTTCTCTTCCTCTGCGATGAAATCAATATGTGCAAAGAATAAAAACCCAACTTTGGTGCAGGGGAGGACTGTGCAATGGCCCCAGTGAGGCCAATGTTCACTGTAGGATGGGGACCAACAGGGAAGGTTTTGCGAACCCGGCAGGGTTTTGCTCCACTCACTCTGTTCAAATCACACCCCAGGTCTAAATCCTCAGCAGATCCAGGCTCTGCTCAGGGCACTTGTGGGGAAGACAACAAGCTCCCAAGGCAAACCAATACCCATTTTGAAGTCTTCACAACTTGCCAAGGGGGATTGTGAGAACTGGCCCCATCTTCCAGCCCCATCATCAGATCAGGCACTGGGATGGGGAGCCAGAAATGGGAAGAGGGTTCCTGTCTTTATAGACTGCATGCTGAAAGGAGCAAAAGGCAAGAGCCTCGTGCTGCCCCTCCAGATCCAGCCACGGGCAATGTTTGTCCTCTAAAACCTTTAAACTCTCCTTTTTCAGATCTGTGACTCTTATACCAGCTCAGTGAAATGGGCTTGCTCATGCCATCTCTGACACAAGCTTTAAAATCCATTTCAGAGTAACTGTGCTGAGGGCTTGTGGCATCACAGACCCCCCTGCCACCTCCCGTGGGGACAGATTCCTGCTCACAGCCAGCCCTCCTCTGAGGGGAATAGCTGCAGAGAGAGGGGACATGCAGCCAGTGTGCTCAGCTGATACACTACCAGAAACACTTTGTCCCAGTACATGGGGGGACACAAATCCCTCCCGAGGCTTCCCCCAAAAGGCAGGTGGGCCAGTGTCCCATGGGAAGCTGGTAGCAGCTTTGGCACTGTCCTTGCTGCAGTGTCACAGCAGGAGCAGGGACAGCAGAGGGGTCTCACGGGGAGAAGTGCCAGGCTCCAGAAACCTCAGCTGAAACTGATGGGGCTGCCTAAAAACCCAGACAGGGATGCTGCAACCCACCCCTGCGTGTAGGGGAAGCCACAGGGAGCCTCCCCTCAGGGCACTGAGAGGGGACACAGCTCCATCCAGCCCAGGGCTGCTCCACAGCCAGGGTCAACCACACAGCCAGCCCTGGGAGGGGACCCACAGCAGGGCTGGGCAGGAGGAAAAGCTCTTCTCTCCTTCCTCATGACGCAGCAGCCTGAAATCAACATTCAGCCCAGCCCTGCTACAGCCTGCTGCTCCTATTTACCCTTCAAACAGGAAAAGCAGCTCTCAGCACAGCTCGCTGACAAATTTTCTGTCAAACATTACTGAAGGGCTGCTTTAGTTGGCATTAGGCTTGTGAACTCTCAGCACCCATCTCACAAGTGACAATTCACCGCAGGGCTCCAGCGTGGTTGCCAGCACAGAGGTTCAGCAGACTGCAGCCCCGAATTTCACAGGTAGGAGTGGCCCCAGCCCCTGGGGCAGCCCAGCGTGTGGGGTGGCAGTGCCTGTCCCATCGGTCAGGGTGGCAGTGGGACAGAGGGCAGAGGGCAGCAGGTGGATTCTCCAGGGTAGGAAACAGTTCATGCTCCAAATTACAACCATTCCCTGTCCACGGGGTGAAGACGCTCCAGGATTTGGCCAGGTGGAAATATTTCTGAGTTTAAGTCAGGTGTCCACAAAGCTGGCTGCTCTCCTCAGCACAGTGGTGCTGCCCTTCCTCCCTTCTCCTTTGGATTTTAAGGAAGACAAGCTTGTTCCCAGAGACCAGATCACAGCTTGTCCTCAGACAGCATTTTGCAGTGCCTAATATTTGAAATCCACCTTGCATCATACCAGAAGGAAATGTAGCACAGCTGCGATTGAAAGTGTCCTCATTGCTACCAGCAGAACAGAAAAGGCTGGTGCATGACCAAGAACAGGGCATGAACAAGGAGCACAAGGGGCAGCAGACAGGGGGAGGGTTCAGAGGCTCCAGAAGGAAGCGAGCTCGGGCAGTGCAGCCTGCTCCAGGACTTAATCAGGGTGGGACCTTCTGCGTGGTAAGAATTTGTATATCTTTGATGACGTCCTCACTATTGCAAATGTGACTGAACATAGCAATTATCTTCTCATCTAGAATCTGCCTGGCTGTGGTGGGTTACAGGCACTCTTTAAGGCATTGCCTTCTTTCCTCAGGGTGACCTGTGACTGTCAGTCCTTCCCAGCTGTGCTCTCTGCCCTCCACCATGCGGGTAACAAGTAAGGAGGGACACATTTACTTTTCTCTGTTTTTCTATGGTTCTTTATGCCTCGTTCTTATTTACATGATGCCTTCCAAGCCCAGCAACCCTGCCCTTCCCCTGCCAGGGACATGGGAAAGGGCCTTTCTACAAGCATCAGGTTTATACAAGATTTGTGTCGATTTCAGGCTGTTGTATTTTTCCCAGTGAAACCTTCTGTGACTGGGAAGAGATGGCTATTGAGACGTTCCTGGTTCCATAAGAGCCATTCAGCTGCAATAAAAGTACATTTTTCTGCTCTCTTTCCATGCAGGACTGGAACGTTTTGCTCTGATGAGCGCTGCTTTAAAGCCAAATGCCAATCACAGTTGTATCAGCAGCTGCTCGGCTGTAGCTAGTGACTAATTGGGGGATAGCAGCCTTCCCAGCACTGGGAACATAAGAAATATTTGGATTTACACAGCTTTCTGAGTAATTATCAGATTTACTTTAACACAGAGAGAAATATGAATAGTGCCTCCCAGCAGAGCACTAATGCCCATCTGAGCATCACCACATACTCTGGAGATGGTAATTAAGAGATCAGAATCCATTTGGAGGGTGAGGGATTGTTAGCTGCCTTTCCACACCGTGCAGGCACTGGCTGTCACCCTGTGCCTGGTGACCTGGGGACAGACGGATCGAATCCCAGTAAAGCAGGGGGATGATCCAATGCCTGCCCCGCGCTGCAGCTGCTGTTCTCACCCTGCCCCTCTCCACACCCAGGTGTGATCCGGGCCGTGGTGCTGCTCCTCACGCTGCTGGGCACGTGGCTCCTCATGCAGACCTACTTCCAGCACAGCTGGAAAGCCATCAGCCTGCGCAGCTGGCTCGGTGAGGCTCCAGAGGGATCCAGAGGGAAGGGTGGGAGAGGTTCCATGGCGAGCCAGCCCCCAGAGCTGGGTGTAGCTGCCCTGAGCTCTGCTATTTGCAGTCTCTGGCCCAGCCTTTAGCCACCAGCTCCGACCGCCAGGGCAGGGAGGGGACAGTGGGGTGTGGTGGGAAGCTGCGCTGGGGTGGTGGGCCCAGGGATGCCTGCAACCATGGGAAGCAGTTTTGGAGAGCTGGTGCCTAAACAGCTGCTCCTGGCTTGGGGAAGAGCCAGCAGCTCTCCAGGGTGTCTAATCCTCCTGCTTGATACCCACAGGTGCCTCGAGGAAGCCCAGCAGTGAGTATCGCTCTCGACTTCATCACACAGCTCACTCCAGGGTTCAGGGGGGTGGGGGAAGTCTGGGATCCCCTTCAAGAGCCCCTTCCCTGAGGCAAAAATCCCCCTCTCCCAAACACGGGGGATTTTGTTGCTGCACACAGCAGTGGGGTTTTGGCAAGCCCCTGCCTTGGCCAAGAAAGGGGAGACTCTGGGCAGAAAAGCCCCCGGGGTCTTGCCTTGGACACCAGCTCCGAATGCTCCTGGCGCAGCGCGTGTCACCCCTAGAGCAGCACCCGGCCTTGGCACCATACACCTCAAACAAGAAGCTGGTCCCAGCCCCAGGACAAGCCTCCTTCATGGAATAAATTGGTCCTGGTGTTGCCCCCTTACTGGGCCACTGTGTCCCGGTCCAGCCCCCTGAGCCCCTCAGGGACACAGCCAGTGTCTGCCCGTGGGGACAGAGCCATGACCTTCAGCTCCACTCCTCCCTCACAGGTGAGAAGCTGCCCCGGCACAAGTGCGGGAACCAGAAGAGCTGCCCCCAGAATTATTTTGCCTTCAAGATCATCAGTGGTGCTGCAAATGTGGTGGGACCCTCGATCTGCCTTGAAGACTTGGTGTAAGCAGCATATGGCAGGGACAAGGCAGCCGTGCCTGGCCTGGCCTTCAAGAGGGCAAGTTTGGCCTCTGCCAATCACATCAATGGCCATCACAGTGTATTTGTGGTGAAAAAAAACTTAAATAGAATTTTTGCTACCACATCTGGTTATTTTGCCATCTACAGCCACTTCAACCCACCACAGTTTCACTGGCATCAGCATCTCCAGGGCATCCTTGCACTCACTGGTGCTCTCTGCTTTCCTTTCCAGCCTCATGAGCAGCGTGAAAAACAACATTGGCAGAGGCCTGAACATTGCACTGGTGAATGGTGAGTCAGACAGGCACTGTGACCCCTTCTCCCTACTGCCAGGGGTTTTTCCTTCCTTCCCCAGGAAAGCACAGGCCACTGAAAACCCCGTCCCAGGCACTGTGGCTGAGCCAAAAGCACACCATCTGGTGTTGCACTTGGGAGCACAGCCAAAATGATGGTTGCCAGCACTGCCAGTGAGAAGGGAGCAAACGCACCTGGGTCATGCACAGCCAGCTCCACAAACTCCTCCAAGCAACACAGTCACCACTGCAGCAGTCACAACACACTGAGGGAAGAGCAAAGCATTTTGCTCATGGCCAGGCAAGGCCCAGAGCCACCCCAGTGCAAACTCACTCTGCTCTGTGTTCAATTTTAACCTTTCAGGAACAACTGGGAAGCTCCTGAAAACCGATGCCTTCGACATGTACTCTGGAGGTAAGCACAGTCACCCTGCTCCTTGGTGGCTCCCAGCCAGGGCTCACACCAGCACTGCTGGCTACTTCAGCTGCTTCTCTGTCATGTATTTAATGACAAAGTCAGGTGGGCTTTGACCAGACTTTCCAGTCTGGGTGGTAAAAGCCCAGCTTTCCCTGAGGCCAACAAGCCTGGACTCCTCACAATGCTCCACATCCAAGATTGGCTTATCGCTCCTTTTACAGGCATGTAATAGCCTGGAAAACATGATTTCACTAACCTGAATACACCAAGGCACTTTCTGAGATCAGGTAGTTACACTAATCCTGGTACTTGGCAACCTGTAACTCAGTTTTTGCGTGCTGGTGGCTGAGCAGCTTCTCATTCCCCTGCCTTTCAGGATAAATGAGGGAACTCAGGGAGACAGGGCCCCCTCAATCACTCCTTGGGTTTGCAGCCTACTCTCGGTAACTCCGGTTTTAAGGAGAAGCACCAATGTAATGAGATTGCCAGCCAAGGTTGTGAGTGAGAGGCACGGGGAAGAAGGCAGCAGTCAGCTCATGTGCCACTAGATGGGGCATTGGATTCAAGCATCCCACAGATGCGGGATGAGGAGTAATTCCCCCAGTACAGCCAGAGAGGCACCATGGCAGGGAAGGAGGCTCTGTGGCCAGGCAGGTTCATTTCATTTCTTGTGTTGGGAGGTAAATTCACACAACTGGATTTCAGAGTTAACAAGCAAAGCTTAGGAGGAATTTCCACCCTGCAGTTGTTCCAAAAGGAGGACATCAGTCCTGTGCACTGCAGGAGAGCCCAGGTGGGAACACAGGATGGGGAATGCATCATTTGGGAGCCCACCTTTCCCCCAAATCCTGGCTAGCACCAGCACAGTCAGGTTATTTCCCACATACCCAGATGAGGCTCCCCCAGCTACCCTGCAGAAGTACCTACTAAATCCCTTTTTCCTCTCCCTAATGCTCTTCTCTCCCAGATGTTACCAAGCTGCAGACCTTCCTCCAAGGGATCAAGCATGGCACCCTTGTGCTGACAGCAAGCTACGATGACGCTGCCACAAAGTGAGTTTGCCCATGGAAGCAACACCAGGCTCCCCAAAAACACACAGCTGGGGGGGGCTGGACATGCTGCTGCCACCAACAGAGAGGGTGAAAGAGGGGACACCCAGCTGGCACCACAGTGACACCCTCTTACTCTCTTTCAGGATGAATGACAAAGTACGGGCGTTTTTCACAGAGCTGGGCAGCAGCCACGTGGGCAAGCTGGGCTTCCGGGACAACTGGGTCTTCTTGGGAGCAAAAGGGCTGATGAACAAGAGCCCCTTTGAAAAGGTACCCAGCCCTCCCCTGCCATGAGCTCTGCAGGCTCCATCCTCTTCATGGCACCTCCCCAGCTACATCTCATCCACCTGTCTGCAGAGGACAAGGACCAGTGGCCTTATCCCCCACGCCAAACCCAGCTGCAGCTTTTGCCACCTTGCAAACTTGCACTGTTCCAGCCTCCTCATTCATCTTCTCTCTTTTTTTCCTGCAGCACATTAAAAATGATAAAGAGACAAATAAATACGAGGGCTGGCCTGAGCTGTTGGAGATGGAGGGCTGTGCCCCCAGGAAGATGGACTAGCACCAAACCAGCCTGCCATGGAGGGCAGCCTCACCAGTCACACAGGGACACCAGCCCCATCGGGGGGACTGCAGCCTCTTCACTGCCAGGTCACAGAGTCCAGCAGCTGCTGTCTGCTCTCAGGAACTGGCTGTTTCACAGCAGGAACTGTGCAGGGCTTGGAGAAGAGCTGTACAAGTGCCTGCAGAGCTGAGCAGACGCGTGGCCAGGCTGCAGCCAAGCCATCCTCATCTGTGGGTCAACTGTGGGTATTTTATTTTTCTATCTTTTAACTAAAAACTTTGTAGAAGTTTTTGTAAATTTCTTAAATGAGATTTCTGATTACAAAGCACTACCTTCTCCCTTCCATTTTCAAGCATAATCAACACCTTCCCCCACAGGCAGAGCATGCCAGGTCCTGTGCCAGCAGTCACCCATCCCACAGCCCTGCACACAGGAGCTCCCCCTCCCCACATGGCACAGGGTAAAGTCATCCCTGGGGATGCTCAGACTTTGGTGGTCCCCCCTTGGAGTTCTTGCCAATGTCCTGCAGTCTCCTACAGCCACAGTAAGGCCAGAAGTCCACAGGGATAGCATGCAGCAATCAAGGTTAATATTTGCAGACCAAAGTACCATTCCTGGGTGTTACTGGTTTAAACCCAGAAGAGTAAAGAAAACTAAGACTGTGTATAAAACAGAAGGAACTTTGAAGGTTCAAAATATTCCCAAAAACAAGATAAAAAACAAAGATTAAATGTTGATGCCAAAAAATTGATATATTTTGATTTAATAGTAAGAGAGGCAAAGAGAAAGAAAGGGAAAAGTTAGAAAATACTAAGGTTACTTTTAAAAGCACAGGATAGCTCACCACCTCACTGTGCTACCTGGGTTGCTGCTGAGACAGGGTGGGGGGAGTGGAGCAGGTTTTGCACTGTTTTATCTGCTGTTTGAAGAGTCTTACCTGCCCTCCCCTGATCTCGGGAGCAGTGTGGCTGGGATGCAGCTGCCCATCCTCGGGATGCAGGAGCCCTGCCCGGCCTCTGCAGCCGACCCTTGCTCGTGGTGCTCCCTCCCTGCCACGGGACACAGGAGCAGGGCAGGGGTTCTGCAACTCCCTCCTGACTTCAGTCCAGGGCTGTAGGATCCTTGGGAGTTCTCTCCAAGCAGCCAGTGGCAGCTCCCGGAGGCTCAGGGTGTCCCACAGCAGGCAGTGGTGGTGGAGGTGGGGGAAAAGCAAAGGTCAGGGATTCTGCCTCTCGCTTTCCCCTCCACATTCTGCACCAGTTTTGCCTCCCTTTTTACCGGCTTCAAGGCAGGCTACTCACAGTCCATCCCACACACAGTTTTCAGGTGTTCAAAAGTGATTATGATAAGCAGACATAATGACAGAGCACTTTCTGGAGCCATTCTCTTATTATCAGGTTCTTACACCGGGTTAAATCCAAGCTAAATCTTCTGTGGCACATCCCCATCAAAGGTCAGGATAATGCCAGTGTTGTGCCAGCCTTGCAATGGATGGATGGATGGATGGATGGATGGATGGATGTGCAGGTTTCTTGGGCAGCTGAAGTTGTGCAGCACAACCAATAGGTGGGAGCCTTTTACCAGTAGAGCCAGCATCGCTCTGGAGCGCTGCAACGCGCTCGGGTCAGCCACGCACCGGGAGCTGCAGCCCAGCCTGGGGCCAGCCAGCACCACCAGGAGAGGAAAGATCCCTGCCCAAAGGTGGGGCAGGAAAGCTCCACGGTGCTCCTAGGGCAGTCCCCACGCTGCTGCCCAGCACCGAGCAGGTCCTGGGGAGCATCTGCCCCTGCTCCTGCCCCGAGCAGGTCCTGGGGAGCATCTGCCCCTGCTCCTGCCCAGCACCGAGCAGGTCCTGGGGAGCATCTGCCCCTGCTCCTGCCCAGCACCGAGCAGGTCCTGGGGAGCATCTGCCCCTGCTCCTGCCCAAGTGCATCAGCCCAGCATGGTCTGTTCCCAGCCCCTCCCCGAGCCCCGGCACTGCTGGGATCAGATCAGCAGCACGGGTGGTGGCTGGGCTTATCTGCCATCAGAGACAGGGATGAATTTGCATCATGTACAGACTTTAATTTCCGATGATTGTATCTGGTTTTTCCCCACTCTCTGAAGCAGACCAGCGGTTTTGCAAAACATGAGGATGGAGTGTTTCTCCTGGAGCATTTGGAGCTGCATGGGATAACAGACTGTCCTGCACAGCCTTCTCTGCTTCCACAGCCCCTGCACAGCCCCTGGCAGGCAGTTCACAGGGTTATGGGAGCCCTTGGTCACCAAAGGGGAGCAGAAGTGAGGAGCACAGGCAGGACAGGGCCTGTCCTGTGCTGGCCAGCTACAGAATGAAACTCTGGATCCAAAACTCAACACCACCACAACAATCAATTGGTTTTCCCTAAACAAGGAAAAATCCCCACATAAACAGTGTAAGAACTTCCATATAAACCTGTAAGAACTTCCAAAGGCAGAACTGAAATAAAACCCCAAAGCAGCCGTCACAGAGGAATCCCCGAAGAGGTGTAGTATTTTATCCTAGCTTATCCTCCCATGCTCTTAGCACACACCTGAAGGCACTGAGGGAAACCTGTGCCATAAATCGATCCCTAAATCTGCTGCAACAACAGCAGTTAATCCCAAGCGCTGAATCATCCCTACCCGTGGCACAGCAAGAAATAACACAACGAGCAGACACAACAGCCCTGCCGAGCTGCCAGCATAAATATGCCAACTATTTTAAGCCCCTCAAAGGATCTAGATTCACTCATAAACCAAACTGAAAACAGCCCAAGAGCTGTAAAGGTGGCTCCACAGGGCAAACCAGAGCACAGCATCAACTACAGCCCCAAAAACAACCAGCCCCATTCAGCTGCAGGAAACTCTTCCTACCCCTTCTCAATGCACATTAGAAATCTGGTTTAAAGCCAAAATAAAGGAAATTTATGTTTCAGAATGCTACAGGCAGTTAAAACTAGCTCTGAATCCATCACAGAGCAGTTACTAAGGTACATCACTATTTTCAAGAAATAGGGAGAGCTAAAAGTGCAATTCCTGTGCAGGGACCTTCAGTAGCAGCCAATGTTTTGGAGAGCAATTCCTTCCAAAGTCCCTGTGTCCTGATAAATAAATCAGTTTTTTAAATGTCCAGACACTGAGAGGCAAGGAATAAATATGAATTCATGAGTCAAATTGAACTTGCTAATTTCTTTAAAAGGATCTGAAAAGGACAGTGGGTGCAGGGATGGCAATCTCCAAATGAGGTTTTGCAGTGCCGTGGCATTTTGAAAGCTGTGTTACTGCAGGGACAGACACCTACCTGGCTGCTCTGCACCGTGCCACATCCCCAGAGTCTTCACCAAACAGGAGCCTGAGCCGCCCAGGCTCACGGGATGAAGCTTCAGATCACCTGGGCTCACCTGGGCTCACAGGAGGCACCGAGGCTGCAGCAGCAAACAGGCAGCCTGGGCTGTTTGTGGGAGCAAAGTTTGCAAAGCCCAGTGCTGCAACAGGAGCCAAGAGCCAGGACGCAGACAGGCAGCAGAGGGATAATCTTCCTTTATTTTTTGGGGTCCATTTGGGCAAAGCACCAAAGGAGTATCTAGGAAAGATGCCACAGGCAAGGACCTGCGGGTGCCGGGCCGCAGCTGGGCGAATCCGCATCCTGTGACATCTTGCCCTGTCAAGTGCAATTACTGTAATCTTCCACAGCCTCTCAAAATACGGATCCCGGCTTAGAAACCGGGCATCCACAGCATGAAAGCTGCCTTTGTGCCCGGGCAGAGCCTGGGTGCGAGCCAGCCGTTAGGTGCATGAAGAAAATGAGTTCTCCACGTGCTGGAAGAAGGGAGGAAAAGCAAGCTTTCCCACCCGACCCCGCCGCAGACGGGCTGGATTTCACCCGCGTCTCCCCAGAGCAGGCGCGGAGGGGCCGGGAGCGGCGCGGCCGCCGGTGTCCCCGGCAGTGAGCGCGGCCCGGAGAGGGGAGCGCGGCCAGCACAGCCACCATGGGCGCGTCTCACGGCAAGAAGGTACAGAGGCACCGCGGCGGTTTTCCCCAGGGCTGCGGCGGGAGCTGGGATGGAGAAGGCGCCCTCGGCTCACGTGGGGCTCGCTGTGCCCCACGCGTGCTGGGGGCAGCCCGGGATTAGAGGGACGGAGCCGCTCCTGGGCGCGGCTGCCACTCGTCAGGGCCGGATTAAGTTATTCCATCTAATGGGCTCAGCCTCGGGGCCTGCCGGGGCTTTCGGGACAGCCAGGAGGGGATCAGAGCGCTGCAAGCGCGGCTTTAGGACGGACAAAGTTTGGTTCTCTGGGGAGAAATGTAAGATTTGTTCTGAATGCCTCCAGCAGCCTCTGGGATGTCTCCTGTAGGGAGACAGGACAGGGCAGAGCAAACCCTGAGTGTTTCTTGGCCTGGGAATTGGTGGCAGCTCCCTCCCAGGACAGGGAGGGACTGGGCCAGGTCCCACAGCACCAAGGTGTATCCCTGTCCTCCAGATCCCTGGAGAGAGGTCAAACAGCCCCAAATGGAAACAGTTTTATGGAGTCAGAGCCCTGCACAGTTGGCCGGAGATGGTTGTGCTGAGGATGTTGCATGTCATTTTGCTTCCGTGGCTGATGACATCAGTGCCTCGAGATGCGTCGTCCCTGCTCAGTTGCAATGCCCTGTCTGGAAAAAGACTTCCATAGCTCATCTCCCAGCTCTAAGAGAAACATACTTGTGCACCACACTAGGTAATAACTTCCACTGGAATGGGGGCAGCAATGACCCTTTGCCCCAACAGGGACCCTTCATGCTCAGCTGAGCATGACTGTGCCCTTCAGAGGTATGGGTACTAAGTGCCTTTCAGAATTTTGCCAGTTTGCTGGACTTTGTTCCAAAACCAAAGCTAGACACCCTTGCAGGGCAAACATGTGAAAAAGCAACTCACTGTCCAGTGTGACCAACACCCAGAAGGAAAATCAGAGCTGAAGTAGGACTAGTAAACATTTATCTATTTTTCTGGGCTTCTGACGAGTGCCAGGTGCAGGAGGTGCCGCTCCCAGCCAGCCCCGAGCTGCTCCAGCTCCCATCCCAGGAACCAAGGCCAGGCTGGCTCCAGCACACAAGGGAGCTCTGGCTGTTCCCGTGGCTCAGGACTACAGCACACCCAGGAGGAGCCATGCTCTGCCCACAGCTAATCCCCAGGCCCCTGCTCACGTGGCCCTGACCTTCAGGCCCCAGCGCATTTGTGGAGGCATTACTGGAAGCAGGGAAATAAGCTGGTTAGGTCAGGCTTGGCTCGGTGCCACCCAGTTAAGCCCCGCTGCATACAAAGCAGCCCCTGCCAGCCTCCTGACCACCAGACCAGAGTGCTTTTGGACAGCTTTCCCCAGTGTTCCCTCTCTCTGAAACACCAGGATCCCACCACAGCCCGGCACTGAATGGCCTGGCTTTGAAACGCTGCCGGGAGCTCGGGCTCTGCAGCTTCTTGGCAGCTCCTAAAAGCTGAGACAGTTTTACTTTCATAGGTACCAAAAGGTCAGAGATGTCTCTCCCATTTCAGCCTCCCAAATGTTGCCTGGCTTGACAAAAGCCTGTGCCACTGCCCAGCTGGCACCAAGCAGGGATGTCTGACTGGCAGCTCCTTTACCCTTGGGCTGATGCTGATGGGAGATGAAAACAAGACAACTCTTTCTGCTGCCTTTGCAGGGTGGGTGTGAACAGCAGGATCCAGCTCTCCTGAAGAGCAGGACGAGTCCAGGTGACAGCAAAGCCCCCCTTCCCCCAGCCCTTGCAGACCCAGGGCTCAGGGACTGAGGCGCAGCTCAGAGCACAGGGACCTGCCAGGGCTGAGCCCATCTATTAGCAAGAGCCCAGAGAGGACTCGCAGGGAGCACAGAGCAGGGCTCAGCCCCCCTGGGCAGCACAGCCTGCATTAGCAGTCTCAGCTGCACCTCTTTTAGGCTTAGTCCAGAGCAGCACTCCAAGGGGATTACAGTAGTGGATTGTGGAGTGCAAGGCAATCCCCAGCTCCACAACAAAGGGACCGGAAAGGCTGCCAGCATGGCTCCAAGGACATTTTTACTTTAAAAGGCTGCATCTAGTCCCAAAAAACCTGTTCTCGTATCACCAGTGTTCTGTGGGCCCATGCCAACAGCAGCGCTCCAGCGAGACACGGATTTTTGTTGGGCTGCCCTTTTCTTGAAGGGAAGGCAAGGACTTTGCCACAGGCTGGTTCGTGCATGCTGCAGAGCTGGTGATGATTCTCTGACGAGCTGGTGATGATTCCCTGCTGATTCCTCTGCTCTGCAGGGCTTCAGCCCCACTGGTGTGGCTGACATCCCTCTAACCTCAGCAAACATCCTTCAAATAATCTGCTAGCCCAGCCTCACCAGCAACAGGTCCCCAGGGTGCCAGGGCAGATGCTCCAGACCCTCTGGCAGGTTGTTCCCAGGCACCTGCACCTCTCCACTTCTTTTCTCCATGTTTTCTCAAGGCAGAGTTTGCATAGTGGCTGTTTCCCCAGGGAAAGTTCTCTGTCCCCAAATTCCCAAGAGTGTCAGTTTACACTAATGTCAGATGAGCCCGGATTAGCCCTGCTGCTGAGCAGGGAGCTTTGCTCTGTGGCTGGTTTAGAACAACAAGAGGCAGCACGCCAGTGCCAGGGAGAGAGGCTCTGCTTGTTCAGGCAAACCACAGTACCTGGCTGCCCATGCTGAAAACAGGGCTTTGAGAACATCCTATAAAACTCCTCCATCTGAGCAGGACAGGACAAGCACTTCTGGGAGCTGCTGGTGGGACTTCCCCACAGGCACAACTTGCCCCACTAGGGAGGGATCCCCACAGTCTGACCAGAGAAGTGTTTTAGCCTGTGCCACAGAAGGACAAAGAGGTCTGAAACAGCCAGCACTTTGTAACACCCCAATAAGTCCTGTGGTCCAGCAGCCCCTCTCAGCTGGGAAGAAATATTTCTCCAAGGCAGTGAGCCGGGACACCTCTGCTCCATCACGCTGCACAGAGCAGCAGGCACAGTGGGATTTTCCTGGCTCTCCCTAACGAGTATTTCAGAAAGCTGGTAGCCAGTGTCCCTGCCAGCTCTTTGAAAGCATCCCTGTGCCTGGGCAGCACAAGATCCCTCCAGGGACACTGCAGCCCGGCCGTCCCCCGCATCAGCCAGGGCTCCAGGGCTGCTCCCCTGCCAGCAAGAGGGGCTGCAGGAGCCAAGGCCCCTGAGCAGAGCAAATCCCACTGACAGCCACAGAATGCCAAAGGCTGTTTGGTGGCACTGGCCCCAGGAGCAATCCAAAAACCAGATGGCAACCAGGAACCACAATGTGTCAGTGTCCTTGAGCATTGCGCTTCTCAGGGAGAAGGGTTTGCATGTGCTGCCTGCAACAAGCCTTGCTCAGAGGGGCAGGGGTGAGAGCTACAGAGGCACAGCAGCAATGTCCCAAAGTGCCTCAAGAGTGGGGACATTAGTGATAAAAAGCCCATTTCTGGGCAAAAATAACACACACCCAGAAAATAATGGCTCTGCATCATAAGACAGCAAACATCTCTAAGTGCTGTCGTCTGACACAGCACAGTCCAGAGTGGGAGAGCTGGGCCAGGGCTAGTCCCAAAACCTCCACAGAAGCCCTCTACAGTGACTTTATCCTACCTCTTGCCTTTCTCTTCTTCAACTGTTTAAGGTCCCACAGGTTGTAACACATGGGGACTCTAGAGACACTGCTCTGGGCTTTTGTAGCTGTTAAAGTGAATAACATGCTGCAGCATCCCAGCTCTCGGAAGCCAAACGCATTACTCATCCAGTGGGGCTGCTCTAGCTCCTAGAATGAGATCACAGCTTGATTTCTTACCTCTCCATCCCAAGCATCTAGACAGCCCCAGTAAACCAGCTCCAACACCTAACATAACCCACTTCCTGCCTCCAAACAGGCTGACATTCTGAGAGAGTTCAAATGGGCTCAGAGCTCACTTGGACACAGCTAGCCCAGGCTGAAATTCTGCCTTCATGCATGACAAGCACAAGGGTTTGATCCATGGGTGAGGGTGCTGAGCAGGACACAGAGGAGTGTGCTGCCAGCCCCTCCAAGGCTGGAGCAGAGGTTATCCAGCACTGGGGTTGCAAAGGAGTCATGGAGAGGGCTCAGACTGAAGGGAGGTGCACGATGTGCTCATGGAGAGACCAAGAAGAACAATGCATGGGAAATGCTGCAGCTGCTGGCTCTGGGATGGCTCAGCAGTCCTCAAATAAAAATGGATTAAAGTAATTAAAGGCTTCACTGGTTCACTCTGCTCCTGGGGGGCTTAAGTGGCATCTGCTGCCTCCTCCTGAGCCCTGCATTAACAGGGATGCTTCATGTCTTCCTCCTCTGCCTCCTCCATTTGCAGCCCATGGTGGTATTTGCAGCCTGGCAGGTGGCAGCTCATCCCAGACAACAGCCAAGCTTCCTCCCTTTTAGCCCCTTCCTCGGGGGTCCCCTCCACACAGGACCCAGCTGGCACACGCTGCCTGCAGGGATCAGACCCCACTCTGCTTTGACCATTTGCTAACAGCAGTGGCTGGGGCTGGTGGGGCATTCCTGCCCTTGCTTTTCACAAACTCCATTTTTCCAAGGTAGGAGAATTCAAGTGACCCTGGGCAGATAAAGAGCCCAACAAGGGGGTGTCATAAGAGCAAATTTCTGATGGCAGCCCTATCCTTGGCCCCTAACATATGGTCCCTAGTTGAGAAATGGAGTGATGATGCCACTGCAGCCTGGCAGCTCTAGGACAGCATGACACTGTGCCAGAAATAAACACTCTCCCTATTAATCATGTGGCACAAGCCTCACTTTTTTGCAAAACAACATTCTTCAAGGCACTTTAGAGTGTCTTAATGGTCTCTCTGCAGCATGACAACAATTCACTCCAAAGCTGTTGGAGCCCTTTTGTGCCAGTAACTGATGTTCTTCCTGTGCAATCAGCAGCATCCCAGAAATAGTGGGGCAGTCTTTCATATCAGCAGTGGTATCACATCTCCAGCACAGGGCAAGAATAAGCTCCTGAGACACATAAAAAATGGTTTATCCATTGCAGCAAGAACTTTTAACTGCTGCTGACAACACTGAGGTGGGCGATACAGGAATTTCCAGCAGTGAACAGGGCTACAATTTGGCTTTGCCCTGGTATGCAGAGGTGGTGTGTGTGCTGCACTTTGCAGGGGACCAGATTAAAAAGCACTGAACTGAAGTGAGGATTTCCTTAGGGACCAAGGCAGAACAGCTGGTCCATCGGTGTGTGCTCTGCCCTCCTTTGTGCCAAGAGCCTCTTCATGCCCTTCTCAGTGGGATGTCAGGCTTCACAGTCAGCTCCAGTGCTGACAAGTGAGCCTTGTGCACTGGCTGCTGTGGGGCTGAGCCCTGTCACTGATTGCTCTCATTAATCTGCAGGAAATTTTCTGCTGTGGTCTGGTGTGTCACATTCCACCTCTCCAGCCGTGTGCTGGGGGCAGCCAGGGAGCAGCATTAGCTCAGCCATGGTGGGAAGCTCCACCAGGCTCCCTGCCCCAGGGCTGGCAGCTCCAGCCTCCATCCTCATGCCACTGCCTCCCTGCTTTAGTTGGGTTTTTTCCCTTTTTTGTTGACCGTCAGTGACATGGGACTCGATTTGCCAGCTTTCACACCACAGGAGGGCTGTGCTTGCCTTCTGGGGCCACAGGGATTTGGGAGGGGGAATGACATTGGTGAAAAAGACAGGCAGGGGTCAGCACAGCACTCATCTGTGTCAAAATGTGTGTTCTTTACAAAGAAAATAACACCAAGCACTGTTTGAAGCATTTACAATTTTCTACTCCACTAGGTAGCTAAGTATCCACCTGGCTGGTGCTCCCAGACACTGGCACAGGAGCTGAGTGTCAGCCTGACCCCACAGGCAGACCAAGAGCCTGATCCCCTTCTGTAAGCCTAAATTTACTAATTCCTGTGGTCAAAATATCCTTGAGGCTGCTGGCTGCTCTCGTGAGAGTGGCCACATGCATCTGCCCTCAGCTCACTTCAACCCAAGAAAGGCTGCAGACTTGTAGAGGTCAAAAGACCAGTAATGAAATCTTACACCAATAATTTGATATTTCTTAGAGTCCTTTGCAATATGATAGTGAAATCAGCTATGGTTGTGGCCAGGGACCAGGAGTAACACAAGCTCAGCTTGGTTTGAAAAGCCAGCTCCCTCTGGGCAGGTGTGCAGGGAGGGCTGGACACGGGCACAGGACAGGGATGGGGCTGGGCTGAGGCACACACTGCATGCTGTGGTGACTCCCAGACCCCTTCCCATGACAAGGGCAGCACCATGGCAGCAGATTTTATAGCTGCTGGCCCAGGAATGCTGGGATGTGCCTGGACACCGACTCCTGGGAGCCTGCCCGTCCCGACTGCAGAACCTGCCAATGTAGCAGCGTCCCATAATGAGCTGGGAGCACAGGAATGTGCACAGTCAAGCTCCCTGCCAAGGAGTAACCCTCCCAAACCCGGCACTGCTCTGCCTCTGCAAGAGACAGGAACATGCAGTTTCTCACAACAATCCCCAGAGCAGCTTCATCCTGACCACCACCAGGAAGGCAGAGCCCAGTCTGCGAGCTCCAGAGGGAGCAGGGTGTTACACTGCCTTTCCTAGCCTGCAAGAAAGTTTGGAAGCCCATCCAAACTACAGTGCTTCCTTTGGCCAATGCCTTCAGGGAATTAGCAGCAGTGTGAGGCATTGGGTTGTGCTGATTTTCTGTGTTTCTCCTTACCAAAACCACAGTGTCATCCCAGCAAACATGAGCCCCATCTTGCTGAATCAAATCAGCCTCAGCTCATCACATGGCAGGACTTTGCAGCAAAACAATCGAGCTGACAGATTTTTGTGCATTGACATCACAGATGGGGAAAAGTCTTACTAATCCTCCAAAGTTCCTTCCAGTGGATGACTTCATTGATGTCTCTGGATCACTCCCAGCTGCTCTAAATGAGCAGAAATAGACCAAAATTCAGCAATAACACAGGGGATTTGGGCAACAGCTCAGGTGGCATCTCAGAGTCCAGGGATGTAGACAAGATGTTTTCATACAGAGCACTGAAAACAGCAAAATATATTTGGGGCTTATAAAAAATAATGGTAGAGAACAGTTTAGTTAACCTCTAAACTACAAGTTTTGTGGCTTCATCACACAGAGAAATGCTGGCTTCGATCTTCCAGGCATCAATGAACTTTGTTCCAGGTCATGACAACTCCTTTCCAAGTCTCTGTGTTTAGCAATAAGACTATTTTAATCAATGGATGTGGTCATTCATTGCACGCCAATGTCAGGAGCTGTCACAGCACCTTAGGGACAAAGTACCTTTCTCTGAGTCCATCTACTCCTAAATAGGTTGAGCAATGTCTAACCCTGTTAATGGTGTCTCTCTCCCAAATCAGACCTGTGGGAAGTCACATCAGCCCGAGTGACATTTTGCCCACTTTTATACCTCTTTATCACCCTGATCAGATTGCAACAATTTCTTACCTAATTCATTAGCTCAGACTTTGGCTACAGTGCAATACAAATGCTTTGATACTGCTTCTTAATGGCACCTGTATTGATCTGAACCTGCCTGAAGCCATTCTCATCACCCTCTCCAAGGCTGGCACTCTGACCGTGCTGATGGCTCTTTTCCCTGCTTTCATCAGAGCACAGGGTCCAAAATTACTGTCAGCAGTGCTACAAGTAAACATCACAGCACCCACGCGTGGGACAAATAGCACTGATTAATGGTTTATTCAAATTGGCTGGCTTTAAGCTCCAGTAGGAGCACTGCAGTCCCCTAGTGGGGAGCCAGGGAGGAGGACAGTGGTTAGAGCTGCTGGTTCAAAGCAGCCCGTGCCTGTGATGCTGCCTCCAGACATTTGCTGCACAGCTCTTTGCTGTGCATCCGAGTCAAGGCCAGGAACAGTCCTGCCAGGACACAGAGGTGCCCAGGATGTTTGGGAGTAACACAGAACAGGGCATGTAAGGCATGGAACTACTTACTATTTATACCTTGTGTTGCTTTGTGGGATTTAACCCACTTAATCACCAGGCTAATTCCAGCTGAAACAGTGGCTGTCCTCACTGACATGGTCAAAGCTGGACAGGGATCCCAGGCAGGAGGAGCTGGCCTGCAGGCTGGAAGCAGCACCTGCTCCCATCAGCAATGTCTCCAGGACTGTCGTGCTCAGCTGCAGAGGGGCACAGTGTTACTATCTGGTACTAGATTTTATTACTACTTCTTACTCCTGGCAAGATGCAGTCACACTGCACACAGAAGTGGTTTTCACATGGAAATAGAAGGGTTTGGGAAATAACAGGCATTTTCTGCCCATTTACTGCAACACAAACTCCCCATCTGAGCCCTCGCTGTGACAAATCAAAGCCTCTGACTAACACTGTCCCTCAGCTGGCTGGGGACTGAGTGCCATAACCTGCTTTGTCCCATAGGGAGCAGGCAAAAGTCTCCCATCACCTGGGCAATCATTAACTGCCCTGGTGAGCTGGGGAGGTGCAAGGAGAAGCTGTCCTGCTCTGCAAATACACTAATGGCTCAAGTGGAGATTAGCAGGAGTGTGTTACCAACCAACCTGTGCCAAGAGGTGACAGGGTACCAGGGACCCAGCATGGTCTGACCAGCCCACACATCCCCTGCCTTTGGCTTTGCCACCACCAAGGTCACCACCAGTGCAACCAGCATGACTTCTGAGGTTGTACTGGGATTGCACAGAGTTTGTGCTAGGAGCTGGTGCCACAGGGTGGGAGGGAAGCCCGGGCTGCACAGCCAGTCCCTAGCACCACAAGCAGCACCTCGGCCCACATCAAGCATTAACTCAGCAAAGCAAATGTTTAACCAGCCTCCAGGGGCTCCCTGCAGCAGGAGGTGAAATGCCTGCCTTGAGTCCAGCCCTAGGTGACTTGAGCAGAGTAAAGTCTTGCCTGCAGATTTGGAGCCTGACTGGCAGTGATGCTGCCATCCCATCCCCTGCTGAGAGTGGAGATTGAGTAAAGATCCAGGCAGAGCTTTTGCTCTGTCTCTCACAGCTGCAGCCAGGCTCCTCAGTGGGCACACACTGTCACTGTCACTGCACTTGTATCAGTGGGCAGCACTGCACATCCAGGCTGGGCCAGGGTTGGTGTTGGGATCTGGCTTGACACATCTGGGGGTTTTTAATACACAGGACACATGTCCACACAAGAAAGCTCCTGGTGCCACAGCAATTGGCTAAAGAGATGACAGCCAGCAGCCAACATCACTAACACAGTAACTCAGCAGCTAAAAGTCCATCTAAGGAACAGCCCTGGTAACAAGAACCTGGCTGTGGGCTCCTCCAGAACCATTGTCCTGTTCCCAGTACTCATTAATAACCATACAGCCACCCACCAGTGACACTCCAGGTGCAGCATTATTTTCTCTTTACATGCACACTGAATGAGAAAACCATGTCATTCCCCCATCACTGAGAGCCCAAGTCCCAAGGGATGAGCCCTCTGTGCCACACGTGTCAGAGAGTTGTACCAGAGCTGTACCAGAGCCATGCCAGAACTGCCTGGGTGTGCCAGCTGCTGACTCAGGGACACCCTGGGCTCACTCCTCTGGGGTGATACCCCCAAAGAAGATCCCCCTGCAAACCCCTGCAGCATTCCCAGCCACACGGGGCCATCCCATGTACAGGAGATGGGTGATGCTGGAATGAGCTCCCCATGTCACCTTCTCCTAGGACATGAAGCCACTTCCACCAGGGCAGCTGGTGAATGATGCAACTCCTTGTCTGCAGGAGCCACTCCAGATAAATCTCACCCAGCAATCAACCACCCTCACAAAGTAACCTCTAGGGAGCTACGGGGGCAGCACAAAGGCTTTTTGTTAATCTCAAAGACCCAGGAGCACCGGGGGAGATTGCATACTAATTTTGATAGCAATTGAATTGTTCTGCAAGGAGCTCCCAGAGAAAGAGCTTCGCCATTGGCTCAGGGCAGCACTCCACAAACCAACTTCCTCCTCCTCTCTGCAGGAGAGGAGCCCAGATGTGCAGCTGGTCAGGCACCAGGGTGCATCAGATATACATCCAGAAAATTTAGCTAGCCTTTTTCTGATTTTACTCAGTTAAAAGCAGATGATGATGGATCACAGCCCTTTTTCACTCCCACGTGCACCAGCCATAACCACACTTCCTTGGGAGCTCAAACAGGTTTAGATCAATGCTCTTTTCCCCCTTTGACACGTCTCCAGTGAACTGACAGACCTGAAACTTGTTCAAAGGTGACCCAAGGGGAAGAGCACAGATGTGTATCTTTCCTTTTCCATTCAAATTGAGCCAAATGGTATTTTTGGAGTGTGCAATGAGCAGCCAGGCCATAGGACAACACATGATGTGAGATAAGTCTGTTGGGCCATGTAAATCTTGTGGGGCACACCTGGGCCGTGAGGTCACAGCTTGAGCAGAAAAAGTGCACAACCTCCCTACTTAAAGGCTTCTCCTTTGCCACAGCCTTGGTTTAGGTGCAAAAGCTCTGTGGGGTCTTCCAAACCCTGCCTGTGAGTAATCCACGGCTTGGATAGGTCAGACTGACTGCACTCACAAGCACACAGAGACACCACACACATTGGAGTAAGGACCAGCCTGTCTCTCCTGGTCAGGAGGTTAAAAATAATAATATTTTCTTTTAGTCTCTGGTAGCAAAGGACCAGCAACTTCTCCCATGTTTCATTTCCTGTGATGGAGCAATACCTGTATAGTCTTTTCTCATTTCTCTCTCGTCTTTTCTTCCAGAAAGAATATTCCCTTCAGTCCAAGGGCCCAAATGGAAGCAAGAAGCCAGGGAGTGGCAGTTCAGGTGAGTGCCACCAGCCCATGCTGGCCCTTAAAGAGCTTTGGAGGCAAACTGGGAGGGGCTGGGGCTTCAGCTCACACCTGGTGCTGCTGAGCCCTTGGCTGGGAAACATGGTTGGGATGGGGGAAAGTGTTGAGATTGTGGAGAGGTGCAAACTGTGGAAAGGTGCAAGTAAGTGAAAGAGCACACCTGTGTCAGTGAGAACCGGGCTTCTTTCTCCAGTCCTTCACAGGCCCAGGAGTGCCTGGGCAGGACATGGCCTGGGTTCTGCAGAGTGTGAAGGTGACTGGGCACCCCAGTGGTGCCCCCCTGCCTTCCCTGTCCCCTTCCTCTGTGTGGAAATGGTTCTGCTTCATCCCTGAGTCTCCTGGGCCTGGACACTGAGCACCTGCAGGCTGGCACTGGGCAGCCTGGGCAGAAGTAGACCACAGAACCCACTGAAGAGCTAGTGGAGTGGTTTAACCTCTCTTGTCCCCCACCTTTGGTTTCCCAGGCTGTGTCAATTCAGGGACAGCCAACATGGCACCTTCCAGCCACAGTGGTGATGGGGACAAGAAGCCCAGTTCAGGCAGGGGCTGCATCCAGCAGCAGCAGCAGACCTGGGGCAGAGATGCTGTGGCATCACACAAGCTCTGAGGCCACCAGGACACCCGTGGCCCCGTGTAGGGGCTGCTTGTCCCTCTCGCAGCCCTTACCCCTGGGCGGTGCAGCACTTGGTGGATGACAGGGTGTTGCAACATGCCAGGGAATAATCACGATAGCTGGAGCGGTTGCCCTGGTGCCGGCTTGGCTGTTGCAGTGGTTGCTAAAGAGAGTGGGCGTGCGGCTTCCTCTGGGGCGATCTGATTTCTCCAGGAGCGTGGTTAAGGCACGTTGAGGAGAAATCGTCCTCCGTGGAGCGGGGACGCGACCTCTCCTCCAGCAGCAGCGGCTGTGCCGAGCAGGCAGCTCGGTGCCTGGGCACGCACAGGGCGGCTTGCTCTGGGGAGGGAAGGCGAGCGGCGCGTTCGTCTGTCCTGGGAAAGCACCATCCGGCAGCAGAGAGCCAAGGGAAGAAGTTTTCAGGGCGGCGGAGGGAGCAGCACCGAAGAGCGAGCAAGGCCAGCGGCTGCTGCCAGCCGAGCTGCGGCGCCCAGTGAGGTCCCGGTGCGGTGGCAGGAGCAGCAGGGAGGGACCAGCAGCCACCTCCACGTGACCTTGTGTCCCTGCTGCCACCGCACAGACCGGGCAGGAGCCGGGAGCTTCCTCGGAGCGGCCAAAAGTCGCACGGGCGCCGGGGCAGGCAGCAGCAGCCGCATGTCGTGGGGCACAGGGCAGCCCCTGCCCGCCGGGCTCCCCAGGGCCTCGCTGCGGAAATCAGGTAAGCGCAGGGCCCCCAGGCTGCCCCGGGATCCCCGCTTCCCTGGTGCTGCCTTCTGCGGGGACGGGCTGCTTCATCCCCTGGGGTTGCTCTGCACTGTGTACGCAGGTGACTCGGGACCCGGTTTTAATTGTATTTGAGATATCATGCTACTTTAATACTTCTGTAGCTGGTTGAGAAGCTGCCCTTCTGCTTCTGCCTTTCCACGTCTGACAAGAAGTTCCCTTAGAATACCCATCCTGCAATTCAAACCTTCTTGAAGAGGCCCTGGGCTGGAAAGGGGACTAACGCAATCCCTACAAATCAGCATGGGAGGATATTTTCTGTATTTAACAGAATACCTTTGAACTAACTATAAGCATTCATTACTGATGTGCATCTCTATCATCGGCAGGCAAATGTGCAGAGCAAATATTTGGTGAGATATTAAAACTAAGTTTATGATTGTCAAGAGGGACTGCTAAGCATCTGCCACTGTCAAACAAAACCAAACCAGCGCTCCACATGCTGCTTGTAAAAGGCATGGGACGTCTTGGTGATTGCTAACAGACTAGGATCCCAGCCTTGCTATCTTTGCTTATAGCTGGGATCCTAGTCTGTTAGCAATCACCAAGATGTCCCATCCAAGGTAATTAAGTGGAATTATTAACCAGCACACCGTCCTGCCTGCCAGCAGAGAGGTGCTTGCTGCTGCCTGATGATACAAGCATTTCCAGCTGATAACTTCTACACGCCAGAATGCTCAGCAAGCCTCAGACCTGGTGGGATTTCTCTCTTCTAAATCTGTGTGCATGAATGCAAAGTTCAGCGGATGCCCATGGTGACATCCAGAGTCCTTTACCTTTGGGGTGATGGCCAGTGACAATGCGTGAGCAGCGGGGCTGAGCCCAGCACCTGCTCTGTGCTCCCTTAGGCAGGTGCAGTGCTGGTGCAAATGGGGGACCCAGCCCTGGGGACTCAGCAAGGGCAAGCGGGACTGGGGACAAACTGGGGACACTGGCTACACCAGTGAGAGAACACTGGCTGTACTGGAGGGGAGCACTGGCTGTACAGGTGAGCAGCCCCATCCCCAGCATGTGCTCAGCAGAGACACGGAGGTAGGGACAGTGGTGACACGTGGCAGCAGTGCTGGGAGCTGCAGAGATGTGTCCCCTAGCCCTGTTTTACATTTCCATTAGGGTTTTCTCTGCTTTTCTGACCTTGTGACCCCGTGGGGTTTATTTCTGACTGTCACGGCTGAGTGGAGGCAAGGGGACCTGGGGTGTGAGTGCCTGCTGCCCTGAGGCAGCCACTTGATAGCTGGGAACTGCTTCACACAGCAGCCACATCGAGTTACACTCACCCTATTGCATTATAAATACCAGAATTAGCCTTGCTTAATTATTTAAAACTATAGATTAAAAGCAGACAAAGGCTCTTTGACTCCTTCCCAGAGCGCACATATCATTTATCAGAGGTACGGTCGCCCGGTGACAAGCACAGGGGAGCGTGCCAGCTCTGCTGGTATGAGGTGCTCTGGCACAGCTGGAGCCAGAGGAGAGGAAAATCACGGTGAGGGTGGGAACTGGTGCCATCTCACCCAGGGAGGGTAATGTTTAACATCTGCCAATCTTTGGGCTCACATTATTACTATTATTATCATTATTATTATCATTATTAACGTCACCATCCTCCATCACCAGGGCAGTAAGCCACAGCAGTCATTAGGCTGATGTGAATTACAGGTATTTTGTTCCAGGTTGCTGTAACAGCAGCACACGGATCACTGGGGTGATAAGGCACATTTTGTGGGCTCAGCTGTGGGGACTCACCCACCAAAGGGTGTCCAGGCACTGCAAGCCTCCCCGTCAAGCTGCCCCCACATCCAGGTGCCTCCCTCTGCCCTGAACCCACCGACCATGCAAAAGGGGCTTCCTAAAGCAAATGCCCAACTTTGAGGTCAAACCTCCTGTCCCCTGGCAGATGATCCTCTGCAATGCAGGTGCACACCTGAAAGCTGCTGTCATCAGACAAAGCTTTGGGGCTTTCAGAGACTGACATGGAATTCTTTCCCATTTTGCCGACCCCAGGTATTCTGTATTTCTAAAATACAGTTAATTAACAGTAGAAAAATCATGCAAATTAGCAAGTGCCTTCAATTGAAGAATCCGAAACTAATGACAAACTTTCAGCTTCATTCTTTGTAGGACTTAACAAATAGCATGACCTTTTCTGCCATTACTCTCTCACAAGAAAAGCTGTAGAGCCAAACTCCAGCTGCACTTCAGACACTGGAAATGCATTGACAGAAAGCTCATACTCAAAAATGAAAAAAAAAATAAATTATGTTCTGGTTAACAGAGAGAAGCTTAAAAGTAACAGAGGCTGGTTTAAAGATCCCATACACCTCAACCTGCACATGCAAACTCTTGTGGGGAGTGAGGACAGGCCCTGCTCCTCTCAGCCTTCCCAAGAGGGGTGAGGGACAGTACTCTCACCGTGAGGAAAGGAGGGCTCCCCAGGGACTGGATGTTGTTGGGGCCTGAGGCCCAGAAAAGGGATGGTTTCCCCCCATAATTGCAGTTAAAAGTGTCAGAAACTTGCATTACCCCCCCAGACTCAGGTTCCTTGTGTCAATAGCTTTGAACTTGCTCTGCTGGCCCACGCTGATGTGTTGGTTTCGAGGCTGCCTGACTTGCAGGACGTGTATGACCAGCTGCTGTCAGCAGCCCTTCATTAATCTCATGGTTCTTTAAAAAAGACTCATTCATGAATAAATCCTGGGCATCCAGAAAATCAGAGGTTCTTCCCTGTAACCACAGTTGTAAGGGATCATTTCTGCTCAGGAAGTGGTCTCTTGGATCAGTGGTTTTACAAACCCAGATCCAGGGCTCTGACCTTGGACATCCTGAGGTTTTTGCCCAGCCTTATCCCTTCTACCAAGTAACAGGGTCTCACAAGGCTACAGACAGCAATGCCCTCTGAGTACACATCCCATTCCCAAAATAATGCCTTCTGACTGTTTTTATATGGGTGGCATTACACAAAGGCCCATTATCTGCCCAGAAATGGATGCCAATGCAATACTTTTAACAAAAGCAGTTTGGTCATCATCTGGCCCTACTGACAAAACTCTTCTGAGATGCTCAAGTTCAGTTCTCAAATGACACAGACAGCAGAAATAGAACACTGTGAACTACATTTGCTTTCTAGATTTCAACTGAAGTTGAACACTGACCTGTGCTGCAGAAGGCAGCATTTACAGCTTTGCAGTTTAAGGATGCAGGTGGCATGGTAAAGGGCTGAGGGATGTGCAGGGGGAAAATGAGATGTCACAGGGGGCAGGATGTCAGGAAACCTTGGCAAAACACAAGTCAGGCATTTCACACAGAAGCCTGCAAAAAGCAGCTGCTGTCCTGCTGCATCCTCCATTCTCCTCTACAGATGCTGGTTGACAGGTGCTGGGCAGGACCCCAGACCTCCCCTCTACAACTTTCTAAATCCAGCAGCTATGGATTAACTCCATTCCCAACCTGTTTAGCTTTTCCCTTGTAAAGAACAGCTGTAGCCATGTAAGTAGCCTAAGCAGAGCTGCATCCCTCAGGTTACCTGCCCTTTCCAGGACTGTTAATCCCTTTAACATTCCTGGGGATTATTTCCATCCCACAGGAAGGTGGCACAGGCTGCCAGCAGCAGTGCACCGTCGTGACACAGAGGGGCTCACACGGCAATCCACCACCAGGAGACAAGTTGCTTAATCCTAAATAAATGCTCTGTGAAGGGCATCTCCTCCTTGTGGGGGAAAACCAAAAAGCAGCAGCAGCCAAAGGAAGCATGACCCAGCTCCAGCTGAGGCCAAAGCCTCATGTCCAATGTCTGTCCTTGGGCATGAGCCAGTCCTCTCCCTCCTCCTCTTCTCCAGGAGCAGGCTAAAACCTTTCTCCTTGTTCTGGGGGCCTGCACAAAAGCCACTCAGCACCTCAAGCAGCACACCCTGTTTTACACTCCTAGTAGAGCATGTTTAAAATAAATTTGCAGCATTCATGCTTTCAAAAGTATTTAGTGCTGCACCAAAGCTGCCTGATATCCTGTTTCCCAAAAAGATTGTGGCTGAACATAATCAGAAGTGGAAACAATTTGTCCCAGGATTGCAGAGTGGTGATTTTATTGCAACTCTCCAAAGAACTGGGGGATTTATAAATATTTCCAGGTGGTCTGAGCAGGAATTTGGGCTTTGCTTTAGGCCAGAACAGAACAAATTATTAAAATGTCACTTTTCTCCTCCAGTCAGTCCCACACACTGGGGCAGGAGGGTGTCTGGTCTCTGGGCCACCTCAAATATGCTGAAAATTCCCTGTGTGGTCTCCTAGAAAACTAATAGAGACTGGAGGCTCATTTCACACTATGGCTGAGAGAGGAGATAACTCCGTGTGTGATGTCCAAGTACCTGCCAGGGGCCGTGGCATCCTCATCCTGGCAGTCTTGCTTTTTACTAACAGAAAAGCAGCTGGAAACACACATTCCTTAGAAAGCTTCGAGCTTCTAGAAATGAGGAAAGGGAAAATACCTAAAAGCAAGCAAAAGCCTGAGTTGTTGAAGCAAACAGAGTTACTTTCTATAAGCAACACTCCAAAGCCGACCTATTTAAAAGGTCACATTGTCTTCCTCAGTGCAGCAGGGGGTATTAACATCCACGTGTGGTTTTTCGTTTGTATCTTGCAAAGAACAAAGTAAAAATGTCCAACACTTTTTGCTGATTTGTGATGGTGGCCAGGGAAGTGCCAGGGCAGAGCCTTGTTCATTGATCTGCAGCTGAATCATGCAAAAACAGACATCCTGCTGTAAATCCACTGCAGAGACCTGGCTTGATTTACACCTCCAGCACCATAAATAATGGCAAAAAGCAGCCTGATAGCACTCTGTCTCTGTTCCATGGACATGCATCACCTCGGGTCTCAGAGATGATAGATCTACTCCCTGACAAACATTTTGCACTGGCTCCTATTTGCCAACCTGCAGGAGAAAGGATGCCCCATCCTTACCCTCAGCATAACCCCAAGCTGTGCTCCAGACACGCCAGTGTTTTTATACTCTCATTTTTCTTTTTCTGCTCAGTGTAAATGAAGACATTCCTTGAATTGTTCAGGCTGAGGGCTTCTGAAGTTTTACAGTGCTATTCTTGTAGAGAGGTTCAAGGCTCCTTCCAGTCCCAGTTAGGGCTTTGACTTTGTCCCCAGGGCAGCAGTACAGACACCCACGGGAAGCCAAACCCTCCAGGTGGGTTTCTGCACACCCCTAGGTACATCTGGTGCCATGAAAACCAAGCACAGAGGTACCTGCTGTGTCCTGGCCCCCACCGTTTACTGAGGCAAATTGCACTCCTCAGGAGGACTTTCACAGGCTGGTTCAACAGAACCAGCACAGAAAAGCTTCCAGTCCATTTCAGTTCCTCCCACTCCTTCCTTCCCAGTTTTTCTCTTAATTTGCACTAGTTTAAGGGGAAAGTTCCCTATCTGCCTTCACGAAATAAGCTGATAAATTGCTGTTTCTTTGCAAACCTCAGTCATGCAATGTTAGATTGCAGCAGTCTGGAAATAACCACATTAGCCCATCCAAAACCTCCAGGCTCACCATGGTGCTCCCTCAAAATGCTGCGTAAGACAGAAGGGGGGCCCTTGCCTGATCATCCTGGGTATCTGGGGAAACACCACAAGCCCGGACTGAAGGACTGGATGACACCATCCCATGTGTGTGCATTGCTGGGTGCTGCACCTGTGTGGATGTGGGGAAAGCAAATCTGCCCAAGGATCTGGGTCTGGGGGTAAGGAAGAAGGGACTCCCAGTGCTGAGTTGCAAAGGGAAATCCATACATCATGGAGGCAGGGAAAAACAGTATTTAATAAATAGCAGTGCTCATCAGTGCCCCAAGAGCTTAGCAACAGAACCCAGGAGCTAATTGGTCCAGAGAAAAATACCAAAGTCACTTGAGTTTCAGCCATTTACACACTCAGGTTGGCCCTTCAGCCTTGGTTGGCTGCATAATCCTTCCATGCTCACTACTCACAGCCTTATCCTGCAGCAGAGCACATCAAGTGGATTTAAGATAGACAAATCCAAGATGGACATGTCCCAGCCCTTCTCCTGACATGCATCAGGATTTGGTACCAACACACAAGCAGCTGTGGGCATCTGTGCCACTGGAGGCAGCTCTGGACTACACAGGAACAGCAGGAAAGGGCAGTGGAATGACAAGGTGACAGTGAGCCTAATCTATTAGCATAGCTTCCAAAAACAGTGTTTCTATTAAAAACACCTGGCATTTTATTGAAGTGACTCCATGGAGAGACCTTTTTGTTTGAAAAATGAAGACATAGCTTTGCCATTTGAAATAGGAGTTTAACCACTTCATTCATGCCAAAACAAACCTTTGTTTTTGTACCTACCTTCCTTCCTTGTCTTTTCCTTTTCTCTGCCTCTTCTGTGGAGAAAGAAAAAAAAAAAAAAAAAAAAAAAAAAAAGAGAGAAATACAAGAAAAAAAATGAAGCCATTTTACCCCAGTGAAAATTTGATCTGTTTTCTCATTGTTCCAAACCTGGCTTTCATCTAACAAAAATTAGCCATGAAATTGCACTGCCTTAACCCTTGGCTGTTCTTCAGTCCTTGCATCTCTCTGGAAGGCAAGGCTGAGTTCCCAGTTTCAGCCTGAGGAGTCCAGCCCTGCAAGGGTTTGAGTCAGCCTGGCACTTGCCACCAAACATCAAACCACACCACCTTCCCTTCTGCCAGCAGTGATGTGTGATCCTAGAGGAAAATAATGTGATACAAAAAAATCACTGGTTGCAGCTTCCAAGCACCCTTTAAATATGTACCGAACTATTCACCCCAATTACACTCCTGTAATGGGCTCTGATTTGTTTTGCTTTGTTCCCAAAGCAGTAGGGCACTGGCCACATTAACATTCAATGAGAACTTGTTTGATATTGAATCTTTTCTTCAGCAGTATTATTCCTTACACAATTTTGTTTGATTGCAATCCACTTCACATTTTTAAGTGCTTACTGACTGTGAAAGAATGACCTAGCCTGCTTTCTCTTGGCTTTTTTTATTGATTTCTCTTTTAAAAAGGTTTTATTCCTTTTATACATGAGATTGAAATAAAAGAAAGTGGCAATATTACTGAACAACTGTTTTTCTTCCAGCTCCATCAACCCATATAACTTCACAGTAGGCCTCAAAAATACTGTAATAATGAGACACTTAAAGACATGAAGCTGCCTACACCCTTTTCCTGGGACTTTTTTGGTTCTTGCTGGTAAACTTCCAAATTGTTCAAGTGAATAGTCAGGAATAAATTGCTCTTTCTGAGCACCTGATTAGACCATGCACTGAGTAATTGGAGGCAGACCTACTGTGCTCATTTAAAGACACAGCCCACCACATGCAGTTTGCTTTATAACTTGTGCTTTGCACTCACTTTGTATAGGAGTTTTTTGTAAAGAGAAAATGTAAAGGAATTGGAAAACACCAGCAGTGAGCATGCCCTGTGATTTGCCTGAAATCCAAGCTGCCATTCCTTCCAAAACAGTGGGCTCTTGTTCTTACATCCAGAACATACAAATTATTGCAGCATGATCACAGACTGCATGGGCGAAGGATGCTTTTCTTGGCACTGGACTCAATCCTGATGAATAGGTCAGCAGGATATCAGTAAAATCTTTCCTTGACAAGAGGTTTCAGATACAGCAGGAGTTCCTCAGGCCAGTGTTTCAGAAGCCCCTTAAATCCCACAGCATCCCCTTGTGCTGTGGGACCAACAGCCTCATCCAGAACGCCCAAAGCAGCAGCTCAACACAGTCTACACCCATGGCTGCTTCCAGATTTAGTTAGATCTATCTTGCATTAATTAATCCTTGGCAGTAAATTCTGCAGTCACTGAAGTGAGTGGCTGGCAAATAATTTAAGTGATCTAATTAATATGTGTCTCATCAACAACTCGAAGGGAGTATTTTTTAAAACCTCTAAAAATCCCACACCAGCACGTGAAGGCACGTGCACTCTGACACTGACATGGTGCCAAGCAGCCAGGACAAGCAGCAGCTCCTCTCCTCTGTCCTTCCTGGGGTTCTCACACCAAGCAGGGTGAGACTTCTCATGCAAACACCTCATTTTCTCTTCCAGCATCAATGTACACGGAAATACAGCGGGAGCGACCAGATGGTGGGAATATCCTGACTCACCCAGACTACATAGATGGAAACCCAGACCTCATCAAACCTAAAAAGCTCCTAAATCCTGTGAAAGCCTCGAAAAGCCATCAAGAGCTGCACAGGGAGCTGCTGATGAACCACAAAAGGTAAGGGGATGTTGCAGCCTGCCACTGGAGCAGCCCAAGAGGTGCTGAGCTGTCAGAGCTCAGGAGCTGAGGCACAGGTGTCAGTGACAGACTGCAAGCTGGAACAGCAGGATTAATCCCCTCACTTGCAAACACAGTATCCTGTCCTCTTTGGCTGTATCCTTTCCTCTTTCCTCTGATGTGACCATTTCTTTTACAAAAATAGAATGAGAAGCCATCCTGAAGCATTGGCCGGCACTTTTTAGAGTCACAAGCACTGGAAGATGCAGGGCATCCCTACAGCCCCTTTTTGGTGTCCCTTGGAGGTTTTCAGGTTTTTCTGTCTCCATCACTGATCTGCCAAGTCCCCAGCAATGTACAACATTTCTGTGCACTGGAAGGTCAATCCAAAGGCAGGAAGAGGCGCAGGCTGGATGCAGCCATTGAAAGCTGAGGTAGCAGTGGGGTGAGATCATCTGCACAAGGCTGCTCACTAACTCCCTAAATATCAAATGGGTAAAGACAGGCTAGAATTCATATTCCTGACTTCCTACCCCATCACCCCAATTTAACTCTCTGGGGGTACAGATACAACATCAGGAAAACCATACCAGTGATCAAGAACCTACAACTACATCATTCCATTATGGCAACTGTCTGAACATCAGTGCAATAAAATCATATTCTGCTCAGAGGCTTTTAACCACAGCAAAAAATCTGCTGGCTTTTTATTGACATTTTCTGAACACCCTGAAATACCCTGACACAATAGCTCTTTGGCTGCCTAATTAAAAGGAGCACAGACTCTGTTCTAAAGGACTGCAGTCGTCACAAGAACCAGACACGTATATTAATTCAGTGAACAATCAAGCCTGCCAGCAGGGTGCATTAATCAATACTGGCACTGGCTGGGCTTGGGTTTGATTTGATTTTCCCAGAATCAGAAGAATTATAGGGACCTTTCTCTGGCATCAAGGTAGATGTCACTATACTAGCCAGATATTTTTTAAAGTGTCTGGCTTGAGAGTGACCATCTCCTCCCTAGTGATACTGCCCAGTTTAAAGGGTCACCTACCAGCACTGTCTTTGACCTCGCAGAACATTATTCCGGTCTAACCATGATGGAACAAAGGAACAAGAAACCCCTGCAATGGAAGCAGCAGAGAGGAGTGGCAGTGAAGGAGGTGCAGACCCTGCAGCACCAGATCACACTGGCAAACACAAAGTACAGCACTCTTTGTGTTCCAGTTCTGTGCCTGCCACCATGTCACGGCCATGTGTGCCACCAGGTACTGGCAGGAGGCAGCTCCAGCACAGGCATCCTGCACCACCTACTCATGTGGGCCCTCTCAAGCATCAGTTTAAACCTGTTTTGCCTCTGACCTCCCAAGTATTTTTCAGCAAATATGTGAAACAAACCTTACTGCGAAAAGTAATCCATTGTTGCTGGTTTTTTGTCACTCTCAAATCTACCAATTTTGCTTCCTCCTAAATATTACCATTGAGGAAGAGAGGAGAGAAGGGGAGAGAGAGGGAATTATGACCTGCTCCTGTTTCTGCTTTGGTTGGTTTTTCACCCTCAAGCAGCAGGGAGAAGCAACTGAAATCAGCAGATTGTGTAACAAAATCCTTATCTTACTCAACACCTCTGGGCAGTAACATAGGCTGATTAAATCAAAGAATAGTAACAAATCTACAGGCAACATTGCAAGCTGTGTCTCCAGCAAGCCAAAGCAGGTTTTCCTTCTCTCAGGCCTTGGGAAAAGCAATTTTGCAGCATCCAAATTGTTCCTGCTTCAAAAACTACGATGAAAGCTCTGGGGCCAAGGCTATGGCTGCCTTCACTGATGTTGCTGTGAACTTTGTCCTGTCATTAAGCAAAACAAAATAAATTACAAGAGGAAGTATCATTAAAAGTGGTACTGGAAGGATGCAAGTGCTAAGCCCCAGCCATGCTGTGACAGTGCAGAGGTTTGCTGCACCTGGAGAGAGTGGCTCCTCTCTCCTGCCTGCCAGTTCAGCTTCTCATGATGTGAGGTACCACCTCAGCACCTGCTACCCTGCCAAGAAATCCACCGCCCACAGGGTTTGATGCCTCTACTTTCAAACAACCTTGGCCAAAACCAGCCAGCCTTTGGTCACCAGGGACCTCCTGGTGCCGAGGAGGAGCTTCACATTAACAGCACTCCCCAGCCCAGGGCAAGCCCTTAGCACAGGCATGGGGAGGTGCCCTCCTCTCTCAGCACAGACCTGCACCCGCAGGAAAACCAAACAACACCCATAACTACTTCAGGTATGGCAATATCCAAAGTGTGAGGTTTCTGAATTTTTTTCAGGGAACACCTTGCATCTCTTTGCCACACATTTACGCCCTGCCTGCACGGCCCTGCTGTGTCTCCCTTCCTGTGATCCCACCCCTCACAGAACCTGAGATGCATCAGGTGGCCAAAGGGGAGTCAGGCGCCTGTGCCATCAGCAAATCCTCCGGCTTCCAGGAGGAAAGGACAGTTCACTTTGGCCTCTTGATCCACAACTATCCATGTCAGCCGGGGGAGCGCCGGCCCTCAGCTCCGAAGCAAAGCTTCGGATGAAGGAAAGCTTCAGAGCTTCAGATGGGATGCGCGGGGAGGAAGGAGCTGCCAGGACAGTTACTGCAGCCCAATGACTACCCCTGCTGGTGGGAAGAAAATCGTCATTATTGCACATGTTCTCAACGCCGCTGAATCTACACCTGGCACGCTAAAACCAGTCACAGCAGGAGCCCACGCAAGGTCCCTTTTCCACACCCGACACAGAAAGCTGTGGCACCCCGGTGCAATGGGATCAGCCGAACTTCCAGCACCAAACCTGCCATACACGAACAGCAACATGTGCCCACCCCAAGCAGGCAGCCCAAGGCACCATCAAACACCCTCAAACCTTGTGGATGGATTTGTGGCTCAGGGCTGCTTCATGGATCTCCCATGGATCTCATGGAACACAGGTCTCCCGTGTTTCCACTTAGGACCAAGACAAGCTTTGGGGTTGCCAGGCTGGCAGTGGTTACACCCCAGGTATAGATGCTCTGGCTCTCATTAATCTGCTTTTTATCCACAGAGGTTTGGGCGTGGACAGCAAGCCAGAGCTGCAACGAGTGCTCGAGCACCGACGACGAGACCTGCTCATCAAACAGAAGAAGGAAGAGGAAGAGGCAAAGAAATTGCAGTCTCCTTTTGAAAAAGAGCTATTAAAGAGGCACCAGAGGCTGGATCAGGTAGAACTGAGCTTTCAGCCATCCTTGGCTTAACCTAACCACCTGACACAAGGCACAGGGCAGATGGGTGGGCTGAGGCTCAACCCAAGGTATAGCACTGCTACCCCTCCATAAAACAGGAGCCAAAGTGCATCTTCCACTGCTGCCCGACACAGCTGCAGCACTCTCATCCTCACACTGGGGTCTACCACATTTATACCACTTCACCCAGGACCCCATTACACACCACTCACCCTGGGTCTCCTCTGGGTCCCACACAGTGTCCATGGGGTTTTTTCCAGTTCAAAGCACTCTAAACTGCATGGGACAGTAATAAACTGCTTTGGGCAATAATAATTGGACCCAGCAATAATGAAGCCTTGTGTTTTAATGTAGCTGATGCCCTTTTGTCCTTTCATGTGCACAAAGAATTCTTTCTTACAGTTGGAGAAGGAGCAGGAGAAGCAGGAAGACCATGCACCAGAATTCATAAAAGTCAAGGAAAACCTGAGAAGAACATCAACAGTGACAGGGGATGAGAAAGCAGCATAGCTTCTGCCAAAACCCAACGGGATCCTGCCAAGGCCAACACCCCCACTGAAATCTCTGTACATGGTGGACATTCCCCGCCACGCCATTGGGGCTACTTGCAGTTATTAACACTTGCTCCAGCAGAAGGCACTGAAAAGGTTTTCCCAGACCAGGAGGGAATCACTGTGGGAAAAGTGCAGTATTCACCAAAGTACTCACACAAGTGGATGCAGAGAGAATGGTGTTATTTTCCCCCCAGACTGTGGGTGCACACTAACCACCAGCTAACTCTTGGTTAACTCTAGAGACACAGTGAATATTTCACACAGGGAAGTCCATGTGGGAACAGCTTGGGGTACTCCTGCTTCTTTGTGGAGGCAGGTTTGCCAGGCACAAGGGGACAAAAGGGCGGCTGCAGCTCTGGAGAGCCTCCTAGAAACCTGGTAACTAAAAGGGACAATCTGTGTATCACTGAGAACAGCCCGAGTGACCATAATGGCTTTCCCAAGGGTCACTGGCTTTGCACCAGTGTGCCAGTCAAGCGTGGCTGAGGCTGTGTGTGTCAGCAGCACACCTGTACTATCAGAAATACCAACCTCTGTGTGCCCTTACCAGAGCAGCACAGGCAGGTGCAGCTGTACTTCACAAGCACCTTTAAACAGCATTTCAGCCCTTTCAAAGTGGCTTTTTAGGCAGAAAATACATTGGGCTGTTCCATCAACTCCCCAGGTGGAAGGCAAATGCTCTGTGCAGAAGGCAAAGGCTGGCTGTTCCCAGCACGGGTGTCCATGGAAGTGTGCAGTGACCAGGCAGCAGATCCCTGTGCATGCAGCAGACAGACAGACAGACAGACAGCTTCTTGCCCCTGCACTACTGAACTTCATGCCCTCACCCAGCAGCTGGACATGTGCTACCATAGGGACCCCCCAGAAATGCCCTGTGATGGAGAGGGGGTGATGTGGTCATGTCCCACAGGTGCCAGGCTGTCCTGTTAACCACCCTGCATGCAGCTGGTACCTGTGGGCACCAGGGGGTACAGGGCATGTAGGTCCTGATGCAAAACTACTTGTCAGTGCTTCTCATCCCCTTTTCCAGAGGTCAGAGCTGCCTCATTGCAGTTGCCACTTTACAAAGCTTCTTCTTGCTGCTGGTGTAGCCAAGCTGAGGTGGATGGTGTATTTGCACCATGTTTGGACAGGGCCTGTCACATTTACAGGGCACCTGTGCCCTGGGATATCCACATCTAGAGCTAGAAGTGTGTTTTCAGGAATATCTCAGCTTCTTGCTTCTCACACCAACCCTGATAGAAAGCCTGAACAGCATAACTCACCAACTGCCTTTGGACACTGGCTCTTGAACAATCTCAGCAGACCTCAGCTGGGCAGGTAATACCTGGTTAATCAACGTTTATTATCCACATCTTCAGTGGATCTGTATGTAACTTAAGGGAAAGTGGGCATTTATACATATTTATTAAAAAAGTTACTAATCCATTCTCTAGTCTCCTGGTCCAGTGGGATGTTTCATTTCAGAGGGCTGTTGCTTGACCTGGCAGCTTGAGTAAAACATCTGAGCCACATCACGTGTCAAGAGCAGTGATACAGGTATGGGGTTTCTGTGACAGACTGGCCTATAAAAGCTCTTATTAACTCAGCTTCAACCCTTGATCATCCCATCTCAAGGCACTGTCTCTGATGTAGTTTTTAAGGCCCTTGCTCATCTGCTTATCTAAACATGATTTTATTTCAGAAATCCAGTGCATATTGTCACTATGGGTCAAAATTTGAAAGAATCTATTAACGGCCTTTCCAACTGTGAGGCTTTTTATATAGGTTACGATTAAAACCATAAGGAAGAAGAAGCATCCAGTATTTTTTCATAGGGAAAAAAAAGCCAAATTTCTCCAAGGATAAAAAAGTGTTGCTAAGGATGCTTGTATATAGCTGTAAAGAATGCTGCATGATACACCTTAGGTAATATCAGTGTGAGTAGCAAGCCAGAATTACTGTGCTGAGGTTTTGTGAGGAGTTATGGCACAGATTAAGTAACCTTGATCAAAGAGCTCAAAAAAAATTCAGCAAATTAATTTGTAATTTTGCCACGGATGGAAATGCGCTCCAGGAGAGGCAATCTGTCACTCCATATGCACCAGTGAAATCCATGTTACCAGCTCACCCTGGCTGGGACAGGGGCATTTATGCAAGTCCTTGGGTGGGAGCCATCCAGTACAGTCGGCAGTGAAGAGGCAGAAAGGATTTTGCTGCTCTTCTTAAGTATTCAAGTATTACCTGGAGGGGAAAAATAAATCAAGGTGTCTCCCTTTGTCCACCAAGCACAGAGAGGGGCCGCACACAACACAGTCCATTGTGGCTGAGGGTGCCTGGGTCATTTCCAGCAGAGGTCCCAAAGGGTGAGGGAGGGCTGGGTCACACTGTCCTAACTCAGGCTGGGCTAGCAGAGTCACAAGAAATCCTTCCCGCAGTGGAGACACAGCAGAAAGCCCCGAGCCAGCTGCTCACCAAGACCCCACAGGCTGTGAGCTGGGACCTTCCAGCAGGGACAGCCAGCACAGGCAGCACCCTGGGGCACACAGCAGGGCAGAGAGAGCTTCAGCCCTGACCAGAGCTCCAGGCTCCAGCTCTCAGTGATGGCACATGGGAAATAAATCCTTTTACTGCTGAAGTGTACTGGCTTAAACATCACAGCATTTTCCAGCACAGCTCTTCTCGCCCCTCTGAACTGGTAACCCCCAGCTGGGCTCAGACACAGAGCCTGTACAGCTTTCACCAATGCTCTTGAGCTTCATGGAACAGCAGCGAGGAGGTGGCACCCTAAAAATCAGTGTAGGTATCACCAGGAAGATTTTGGGGTATCTTTGTGTCTCGAATTCTTTTGCATTAATTTTTCCCTATGCCTCTAAAGCACATTCCTGAATAAAACTGGTGTATCCAGAAGGTATAGATTATCAGAGTATTGATGGAAGACAATTTTTTGCACTGTGTATGTTGGTTATGTGGTATATAGTCTGTATTCTGTGTTGGTGTTTATAAATTTATATAAAACTGTATGTCGTGCACCTCTACTGAATTAACTCACTGTTTAATGTGGACACTTCTGAAGAAATCATCTGAATGATGATTGTATATTTTGCTTTTTTTCCACAAGGAACTGAAAAAGCTCCAAGGATACAAACAGACAACAGCCAAATAAACTGAATGAACATAAAAACCAGTGAAGTCTTGTGTTAACTTGCTCATCAATGAGCTCTTTGCATCATCTGCACCCAACACTGCATCCACTGCTTATCCCCAGACATCATCTCAATTTGATGAAAGTATAAGGGCACACAAATTGTGAATCAGGCTTTGTGCACTAAAATTCCTATTTGATTTCTAACCGACTGTGGATGCCCACCTGCCTGGCAGGGTAAAATCCACACAAAGCCATGGAAATACATCCTTGGATTTAATTTAAAATATTTTTTGAACTGACAAGTAATCCTCACACTAGTGAGCCTATTTAGACATTTTTAAAATTGCTTTAGCAGCAACCAAAGACCACAGATTTAGTAGATAAGAAAAAGAGATTGTGCTTCACACATGCAGGTCACACACACCATGGCTCCTGAGAGCCAGGACTAAAACTGAATGCAGCAAAGCAAATGAAAAGGACTTCTCTGTCTCATTAGAAACGTCCTTATCAGCACAGATGCCAACAGCCCACTCAGAACAAGGCGGAGGTGGTGCTTGGATGCATCTCTCTGACACCAGGTATCTGCTGGGGTTGCCACACTGGGAGGTGTTCCCTGTGGCACTGGTGTGGCCAGCCAGCTCCTCACTAGGGGTGAGATCTTTCTCTAAACCTGTTCTTCAGGTCAGGTTTACAAACCATCTTCCCACCTCTTTGATGCTGACAATAACAGCTCCCTCGCTACCCTACCGTGGCAGGTTGTGTACTTCATTTCCTGGCACAAACCTTTCAAAGCAACAAATCTTCTCTAGGCCTCTGGTTAGACATGAGACCAGGGCACTCATGCAGGACTTTGTAAAATGCTTTATCAACCTTTCCCAGCCCCAGCAGTGAGGTTTCAATGGGCTGTGCCCCAAAACTCCTGACAGTGATCACACACCTCCTTCCATGCATGGATGCCAAAGGTAGTTGCTCATTGTGACAGTTCCTCTTCTGTGGAAGAGAGTGAGAACCAATCACTTCTGTTCTTTAAAGATAAAAACCTTTTAGCTATGCTCAAACTGCTCCATTGCCTGGGATTTCTCGTACTGCCAGAGTTTTCAATACCAGCTTTGCTCTTTATCCAGGTCATGCTGAGATCTCTTCTCCTATGCACTCACTCCTGAAGTGCTCCTAGATAATTTGCTGCAGTGAAATTTCCTGTCAAGGAACACTTACATTTTACTGCCTGTTTTACTCCTCATGACGGCCTCAGAAATGGGAAGTTCTGGTTTTCTTCCTCAAGCCAGTGGTACCCTCAGACTGGCCCTGGCTGAACACCCCTTCCCAGGAATTCACCTCTCCCTCTCCTAGGTATTTCTCCATACTTAGATCATTTCCCAAAATTATCTAAAACTGCCACAGACTGAAACTTCATCAACTTTGTGTTGATGAAAGCATTATATGAAATCTTGAATTGGCCATGATACTGGTGAGATCCAGCCTAATGAAAATGGGCAAAAATGCAAAATTATCAGCAACATAATAATGAGGGTGTGTTCCAACACAGCATGACCAGGTGCTCTTGTGGGTTTTGTTGGTTCTCATCACAGCCCATGAGATCTCTGGTCATCCACAGGCACTTGGAGCCAAGCTGGGAGTGCAGCTCTGGTGGCTCTCCAGCTCAGACCTCACTAACACACACTGGCAGTGACCTACTCAGGCAGTACCTGAGCCTGCCCAAATATAAACCTGCATGAACATCAGGTTGCTAAGAGATTCAGGGACAGGCTTTTTCCAATCTGTCATCCCTCACCCTCCCTTCAGGAGAGCCAGACCCACTCGCTGAATTACAAACAGCAGTCAAGAAGCACAAGGCCAAGCACTTCTGACTCCAGCAGAAGGAAATGTGAGAACAAATGGAAAAATCCCACAGAGCACTTCAGAAGGATGTACTGCCTCCCAACCACTCATGACCCCGAGTCACTGTGGGATGCGATACTGTGCAGTACAGACCAGGAAAGAGCACAGCCTTAGGACACCCTGTCACTCTGGGAGTGGGATGGAGCCACATGGCATCTTTAATCCACCAGAGTGATCCCAAACACACCGTCCACTGCCCGTGAGCCACTGACTGCATTGCAGCTGGCTGCTCTCATTGACCGCTGCTCCTTGTGGCTGCTGGGCTTGGTTCAACTAGCTCAGCTCCAGGCTTAAAATTATCATTACCCAAAACTACATCCGATGTCCCAGCATTTGCTTAACTTCCCAAGTTAAAGCAAGCCTTCCGTAATGTGAGCCCCACGCGTTGCAAAGCAGTTTCCAGCTGGGGCTGCAGCGGCAGCACGGGCCCATCGAAGAGCCGCGGGCAGGAGGGATCCTCTGCTGGGTTCCTCTCCCGCCAGGCTCACGCTGCTGTAGCCAGGGTCAGCAGGGTGTGAGGGATGTGAGCTCCCCTCTCCTGCCCACTGGGCCCCAGCAGGGACAGGTTCAGGAGCACATCCCCGTGTCAGGCTCCCCGGCACAGCCCCGCGTCCCGGCCCTGCACCCCGAGCCGCGGGGAGGGCTGAGGGCAGTGCCGCGACACAGCTGGGGAAACGCGGAGAGCACGGCAGACCCCCAGGCACGGAGCAGCGCCAGCCCCAGGCGTGCTGCTCTCCACCCGGAGCAGGCTACGAAAACAATAAACCAAAATTAAAAACACCAGCAGACGGGCAGGGTGTCCCTTGGGTGACGGAGCTGGAAGAGCAATGTCCAAAGCGCCAAGTGCCCTAGCGGATCGGAAACAGCCCCGTTTGGAGCCCTCCGAGCGCTCGGGGCTGTGGGATTTTCCTGCCTGCAGAGGTCAGCGCTCCCCGGAACACCCGCGGCCCGCGGCGCCGGCTCCGGGACAAGGTCCCCGCGCAGGGCTCGGCAGCCGCGGCCCGGGCGGGAGGCAGCAGCCGGACGGCTCCACGGAGGACGCCTGAGACGAGGTACGTGGGGGACCGCGTTTGCACGGAGAGAAAGGAATCGCATTTTCCTCCCGCAGCCTCACGGAAGAGGAAGCCGAGGCCGAGGCGTCCCCGGCGGTCGGCCCCGCGCTCCCCGTGACGGCTCAAGGGCAGCGCCGGGTTACCCCGACCGGGTGTGCCCGCCGCGCTGCCCCAGGCTCTGCTCTCTCCAGCAGGACACCTTGGACTAAAGACCTGCGTGTCAGAAAAAGCAGGAGTGAATAACACATTTGCAGTGGTTTCCAGAGTTTGTATTTCTTAAAGTAATCTGATGTTTGGGAAGGCAGCAGCCTCTTCAAGGGAAAAATCTGCCTCTTCAAGGGAAAAATCTGATTTATTTTCTACTCACTACGGCTTTTGTTTTTACTAATGGCCTGCGACCAATCTCACTAACACGGGGTTAGGGGTAGAGCCCCAAGGACAGAGGCAGCACAGGCAGAGCCACCAGTGCCTGTGAGCCCTGGGCCAGAAACTCCCGTAAACATTAACACATGGCAGTGGGATATTGCAGCATTAACTTCTCATGGAATACTGGGGACAGACTGGGAAAAGAAAAATATTTTATGTTTTAGAATATGTCATAAAATCTGCAATTTGAGTTCTTTGAAGTGCCATAAATCTCCACTGCCCATTGCAATGAGGACAGGATAGTGCCTAAATATTCACGCAACCCTTGTGCAGGTACATCTTGGCCAACCTACCAAAACCATCCTCGCTGTGCCAACGCCTCCATCAGGCATCCAGTGACAGGTGCCAGTGCCAGAGGAGCCCCTTCTCTTTGCAGAGCAGCGCAGGCTCCAGGATGGCTCTGCTGGAGACCAGCAAGCACTCTCAGGGCTCGGTGCTCGGCAGCGTGAACCCCGACCTCGCCAGCGAGCGGCAAACAGCCTCCTTCAGCGTGGAGAAGCTCACAGCCCTGCTGGACGGCGGCGCGGAGCAGACACGGATACGGAGGGCAGTGGGTGAGTGACCCTTACGAGGCCCTGCTGGGGGCTGGCACAGGCCATGCCTGTGTCCTGCTGCTCTGCTGCTCCTTTGCAGCACAGTGGGGTTTGTGCTCCTGGGCATTTGCTTATCCCCCATCTCTTTAAAAAGTGGGAGTGTGGAGCTGGAGTCTTCTCTTCATGTAAATCAATATGACTCCTCCGCAGCCACTCCTGCTGTCTGAAGCTTTTCCTCCTCCCTGCTCCCATCCCCTGTCTCTGGCAAGACCGGTTAAACTGGAATACAAGAACTGAGGGTCGAGGATCCATGTGTGAGGGAAATGCGTGCAGGGGCTGGTGCTGCTGTGCAGAAACACACATCACGTGTGAACCACAGCCAGCTTTCCTCCTTGGCATGTTGGGCTCATCCAGGTGGGGAATTTCTTGCGTGGGTTGGCTCAACCAGGCTGAGCTGCTCTCACTTGTGATGGGTGTGCCAAAAAATGACTGTTGCTCAGAAGAAATAGAGGAAAAAGCTCTCACTGTTGTCTCTGTAACTGCATCCATATTATACACTTACCAGAGGAAAACAGCACAGCCACTGGGATCGCCCTCTTCACAGTGCCACTGGAGTTCAGTATAACCTTCCATATGAATAGACTCAAGGTTTTAAGGCAAAATGGACAAGGAGAGTGTTCAAACTCACACAGAAATAGTGACTTTGAGTTGTGTAACAGTGCAGTGGGCTGGTAACATCCCGAGCAGGACACTCAGCAGGCTGTAGCTATAATCCACCCTCTGGCTGATGCAGCTCACCAAAGCCTGGTCAAAATGCAGCTCACCACAGCCCTTACTGCCCTCACAGCAGTTGGAGGCAGAGGGATCCTTGGCATCTTCTGCCAGAAGTCTCCTCTCCCACCCTGACCAGGGAGGGTGCCTTACCCTGCAGGGTCACCATTTCCAGTGAACAGACCCCTCTCTCAGGCCCACTCAGTTCCCCTTGTGCTTCCCCAAGCCCGCTGCTTTTCAGCGTTAGATGTGACAGCCATGGGAGCCAGAACTGGCAAAACAAAACCGGCCTGCAAGCACCCTAAAAATCAGAGCATCAGTATCCATGAGTCCAGTCCTGCCTGCTCTTCCCAAACATGGCTCGAGGCACTGCCTGCACTTCCCCAGCCCCAGGAGAACCAACTATTCTGTGTTGCTTTGCAGTGGAAGCTATCGAATCTGACCCTGTATTCAGCAGAGAAAATCAGTATTTCCAGACCCAGAATGAGAGGTACGAAGCAGCAGTCAGGAAGGCTGTTCATCTCCAGAAAAAGATGCATGAGATGGGATGGACTGAGGATGGACCTGAATATAAGTACATTTACAGGTGATTTCTTTTTTTTTGTTTTGTTTATGTACAACTAATTTTTTGTTAAAACCTTTTGTATGCCTACAAGAATCAGGTTTAGCAAAGGCTGGGAAAGGCCAACAGCTGACAGATTAGGTTTGGATAAAAATGTGCTGCAGGAAAAGGGAAAATGGTGGTACATGACCAGGAACTTCTCAGAGAGCAGCACATGGGTACAGTGTGATAGATCACAGGAGTTCACAACCACAACATGAGATTTCCATTCAACAACAACTTCCTTTCTTGTTCTGCAGCTCTCATACCACCCCTTAGACATTTTTAAAACATATAACTAGAATTGGAAGTGGTGCTGTTTCAGTTACATTATTGACTTCTAAATAAATGAAAGATTACATTTTGTGTATCTAGAAAACACATATTTTATTAAACAAAAAAAAAGGAAAAAACTCACCTTAGTTTGTAGGTAAATGAGAATAAAGTATTTTTACAGTCCTTTCCTTCAAAAGTTTTCTTAAGACTTCTTGTGGGTCTGAGCTCCACATTTCAGTTGCTTGCCCCTCCTTTCCCCCTTTGCTCAGTCAGTTCCTGGCTGGCTGTTGCCCAGGGCACGCTGTCTGCTTGGTGGGGTCACATACCAGTAGGAAGGTGCAAGTTCAGAAGTGTCACTCAGAAGGGCAGTGCCTGTTCCTTACACAGCACTGCTGACACTCAGAGCCACTTTTTGGCATTTCATAGACTCATAGCACAGTTTGGGTTGGAAAGGACATTTAAAGGTCATCTAGTCTAGCCTTCTGCAATGAGCAATGACATCTTCAACTAGATCAGGTTGCTCGGAGCCTTGTTCAGCCTGACCTGGAATGTTTACAGGGAAGGGGCATCCACCAGCTCTCTGGGCAACCTATGGCACTGTTTCACCACACTCATTGAAAATCAGCTCTTCATTATGCCTAGTCTAAATCTACCTTCCTTTAGTTTAAAACCATTACCCCTTGCCCTGTGGTAGCAGGCCCTGCTAAAAAGTTGTCCCCGTCATATGAAAGATGATAATTTTTTATGTGAGCTCTTCACCACTTACAGCGAGTGGAACTAATGAAGGGGGAAATGTGCCATCAAGAGCTCTTGGACCTGATCATTATATTCCCATTAAAAAGCGTCTCTCCACTGCTCCCTCAGAACAAAAAAAAAATCCCACCCAGGTGTGCTTTTATCAGGCCCCCTGATGCCAAAGGCTGTGGCAGGACCAGCCCTGTGTTGTCCTATTTGCTGGATGAGGAGCAGAGCTGTCTGGCAGGGCAGCTCTTGCCTGATGGAACTCCAGGTGAGCACCACGCTCTTATGACAGAACCCTGGCTCCCAGTGCCTGGCAGTGAATCACTCACACAATTTAAAATCCAGCTTTTCAAATCGCAGCTGAAGGAACATTATTTCTGGCCAGGCTGCCAAGGATTCATTAAGTCATTTTCTCTTAATCAAAGCAATTTTCCTTTAACTTCTTTGTTCATATTTCCCCCCCACACACACTGTTTCAGCATGATTAATTCTCTCTCAGGGCCAGTGTAATAGAAAGGTCAGAGTCATTTGTTAACAACAGAAGGTATCTATGTGAAAGGAGATGCTCCCTAGAGCACTGCAGTAAAGCAATGTGCTTACAGCCACTCAGCTGCTGAGAACAGCACAGGCACTACTTACTTGTACATGTACCTGTGTGTGTGAGGTGATTCAGCCTTGTTCTGAGGAATCCCAGGAAGAGGCATATAGTTATATTCCTCATGTTTTCTTATTATTTCCCACATGCAAAAAAAGCTGAAATAAATTTCTCATTTGCACCATGGAAATCACTGTACCCACATTTCCATACACAGTTTCTGGAATAGTGCTTCTTAGGATGTATGCAGATGGTGATGGTGAAAGACCTGACCAGATAATAAACCAGGGGTTACTTGGATGTATTTGAATTTTTCCACAAGAAAATAACATCTCAATTCAGGACAAATCTCCATGAACCCTGGTATTGTTCACTGACAGCAACAGGCAGCAAACAAACAGCAAAAAGCACAGCAACAAACCCAACATACCATGGTATTTCTCCAGAATAGGAACGGGAAGGGTCAGGAGATCCAGGTCCCAGATACCTACGTGTGTAATTCAGTCTAATATGCCTCACAGTGAATTGCTAGGGTTTGGGGTTTTTCAAGTCGGGTGCTGTTTTGTTCTTTCTTTTTAGTTCAGCCTCAAAATCTGACTTAAATAATCAAGGAAAAAATCCTATGAAGTAAAATAAAAATATAAAATGCTTACAGAGTGTCAGGAGCTTTGGATCTGGGTTGTGCTTTTAGCTCAACATCTGCTACTCAGAACAGATAATTCCTCCAAGACCAAGTGAAATGAGCAAGCAACACATATGCAAACTCTGTTATGAAAGAAGAGACAAAAGCAGCTTGGAAGGGCACTTTTCCTGCATCACTGTGCTGGTGCTGGGTGCTGGGCAAGGTATGACAAGGCAGAATTCAAAAGGCAGCAGGTGGTACTGTCTGGTGACCGCTGCAGTGCCACTGCCTCATTCATCACATGCCTGGAACTTCATCCCCTTAAAAGCTCCCCTTGTGCCTCCTCTGCAGGGCACTGTCAGGAGATGTGGCGTTCCTCCTTCACCGCGTCTTCATGAGAAGTATTTCAGTGCTGGGCTCGGACAAACAAATTGCCAAGTGGATTCCTCTCGCCACCCAGCACAAGCTCATTGGAAGCTACGCCCAGACTGAACTGGGGCACGGTAAGGCTGCAGGGAAAACAGCTTTTCTCTATGGCACAAGCCTGCAGCCCAGATTCCCATGGGAATTTGATTACAAACTGTCCATCCTTTACTGGGATGGGGGTGGTTGGGTTCTTGTTCATGGCTTTCATCAGAAGGGTAACCACAAAACCCTGATAATACCCACAGCCAGCTTCCAGGGATCCTGCGCTCTCCCCATCCCTGTGATATGCCAGGAGATAGATACATAGATAGATACTTTTTTAATTTCTTTTTTTAAAGGCACTTATCTTCAGGGTTTGGAAACTACAGCAGTCTTTGATACTGCTACTCAGGAGTTTATACTGAACACACCAAAGATCTCTGCCATGAAGTGGTGGCCTGGAGACAGTAAGTACCACACAAAGTATCTTGGGTTTTGCCTCCTTCAGTTACTCCATCTACCCTGGTTAAGTTCTGTGTTTGAGGGCCCAAGTGCTAGCAGAAGACTCAATAAAAGATACTCAACATGAACAAGCAAGTAAGAGAAAGGGGGTTGTCCAAGTTCAAAGGCCACAAAGGAGCCACCATCATCTGCAAAAACCCCTTGGGTTGCAGGCTGAAGAACTTCACTCAGGAAAGCTCTTGCCTCTGCAGGAATAAATCTTCTCTTCTTTTTAAAAAATACTCAGACAACCAAAAACTGCAGGGAGGTCATCAGCATAAAGGACTCCAGTCATCAGACAGTCTCAGCATAAAGGATTCAAGTGTGAAATTCTTTGCTCCCTTCAGGAAGGTATTTCACAGAAAATAACTGGAGTCACTGCAACAGCCACAGCACTTCCCACTCTCACCACTACATTAGCTCAAACTGTTTATTTTTTCTCATATTCTGTTACAAAACTGATAATCCAAGCCTCATGGGCAGCAACAGAGGCAGAATGATGGTGCAACTTCTGAGAGCTAAGAGCAGGCTGATTTAGGTTTCCAGCACGCACTTGTGCTGACCCATACCTAAGAGCCAACACATAATTAGTACTGACTTCTCTGAACTGTGTTTATGCTGTACCTTGTCTTAAGGAAATGGGGCTGTTTTTCTTCTCACAGTGGGAAGATCAGCAACCCACACAGTGGTCTTTGCTCAGCTGTACATCCATGGCAAGTGCTATGGCATCCATCCCTTCATCGTGCAGATACGCAGCCTTCAGGACCATTCCCTCTGCCCAGGTAAATAACCCCAGACACTGCAGCACTTGTGCAGGTGCTCTGCCTATTTTGCCCTTAAGTGTTTCATAAAACATTGGCCCCAGGACGAGTTATAATTGCCAAAACCAAGCCAAGAGAGATAGCCAAGGTGCAGTTATCATTAACCCCAACCTTTTGATCTGAAGGGAAATTTGACATATCTTCAGCCATATCCAGACCAAGCCCTTGACATAAGCAGAAGCCTGGGCTGCTCTGAGCACCTCTGCATTAACACCTCAGTTCTGACCCCAGTCAGCACAGATCCATCTGTCAATGGATCACAGAAACAAACTACTACAAGGCATTCAAATGCCTGTTTCACCCCTCGGGCAAGATCACCCATGCTGGGGAAGAAGCAGAGCTGACCTTGCCCTTCTTTGGAGGTTCCCATCCTGACACAAAATGGGGAGGAAAAAGTTCAAGTGGAAGTAAGCAGGCTGTATTTTCTCCTGCTGCAGGCATAACTGCAGGAGACATCGGTCCCAAAATGAATTTTGAGCACATTGACAACGGCTACCTCCTGCTGAAGAACGTGCGTGTCCCCAGGGAGAACATGCTGAGCAAGTTTTGTGAGGTATGTGTGGACTCACATCACAGCCTTGCTGTCAGACTCTCGTTCCACAGCCAGAGAGACAACAGGGACCTGTCTAAATTTGGGACAAAAATCTTCCTTGGAGTGTCAGCAAGTCTCTGAGGTTTTACCAAGGGCAGAAGGTACCTGAATCCTAAATGAAACTCAGCGTCAAGAATTCTACATTCAGAAGCTGGGGATCGTAGGGCAGGCAGAACCTACCTCTGCCAGAAACAGTAAGAGTTTGTCTCTTCAAATGGATGTCTTTCATCCATCATCCATAAAAGCATTGTTTGCATTCAGTGAAGGATTTTTATGTCCATTTTATTCCGTGCATAGCGATTACGCAACCACAGTAGTACTGACTAAGGCAGCATCTGACAGCCTCTCTCTGCTCTAGGTTCGACCAGATGGCACCTATGTAAGACAGGGGTCACAGAAGATTAATTATTTCACAATGACGACAGTGCGCATCTCCCTCATTGCAGACGAGGTTCTGACACCCCTCATGAAGGCGTGCACCATCGCCATCCGCTACTCGGTGGTTCGCCGGCAGTCCAAGCTAAAGCCTGGGTAATGCCATGCATCCCCTGCTGGGAAGGGGACTGTACACTGTGTTCCCCCACGCCAGTTTGTATTTCTTCTCTTCATCTTATCTTTCAGCCCATCACTGGCTGATTTCCTGGCCAGACAGGGCATGATAAACGTGCTTCCCCATTATTTACATTAACGAGCTTCAGTCAAAGTACAAGAGAATGTTTACAGTTCTTTCCAAGATAAGTTTCATACTTCAAATAGGTCACTTGCTCACACAGGCAACTTATTCTTTTATAACTGGCCTTCCCCTGTAATCCCATAACTGAGCAGAATCCAGACAAAATGGACAAGTTGCTGAATTCTTATTCCATAGTGCCCTACTAGTGGATGTGCCATTAAAATACCTCCCAACATCCAGAAATCTAATATCAAACTTTAAGCACTGAATTGTATTCAGTGTTGAATCCCCATTATTTTTAAAGAAATATGTTAATTTGAATGGATTACAAAGATTTCCATTTAAATATCCTTTCAAAAGCAGGAAGATCCTACTGAAAACACGGTTTGGTTCAAACAGAAACCAAACAGAAGAGCACAGCAGCTGAACTATTGTAATTACCAATTCCATTGATTGAAGTCCTAAACGTAGTAACCACAGAAGTGATGAAGAACATCCCAAAACAGCTCAGAAAACTTTAAATAATTCAGACTCAAATATTTTCAGGGAAACATTTCTATGCACGGGGCCACAAAGATTCCATTTAAAAAGCCAAAGTTTATCAGGGTGCAATGCCACTGCCTTTTCTGGAACACCTAGCAACTTGCTGTCCTTGAAGGCCTCACTCTCATCCTCTCCTGCAGTCCGTGTTCCCCTCTGTACTGACTGACCATACAAAGCCTTTTCTACACTGTAAGGCTTTTTTGGGGGTTGTTTCTCCAACAGCTCAGCAAACTGGACAGATTTGCTGCCACACTGTCAGCTCAGTCTTGTTCACACACTGCTTCTTGGTAATGAAAAATGCCATTTTCCTTCTGCAGCAGATAAAGTAACAGTAGCTATGCCCATGTCCACACTTCCCCTGCTTCATCAGCTGTCTTCCAACAGGGAACAAGAAGCAAAAATCCTTGACTACCAGACTCAGCAAGAGAAACTGCTGCCCCAGCTGGCAGCAGCCTATGCCTTTCATTTCACCAATGACTACCTGCAGGAGCTATTCAACAGGGGGTACAGAGAGATCCAGAGGAAGAACTTTGACATGCTGCCAGAGGTGAGCTGCAGCAGAATTAACTCACACAACGCTTCTGTTCCCTAAATGTCAAAGTATTTTAGCAAATTGGACGAGCATTCCTCTCACCACTAGAGAACTGGAGAAAGAGGAAGCACTAAGAGCTCAAAGGACGTGTGCCAGATCTGCAGCCAGTCAGCAACAGCATTCATTGTACCACCCAAAACTTTTTGTTTTGGGAACCATTGCAGAGTGAAAAGTCCTTGAAAAGCATGTCCAGAACCTCGTTCCAAGTAGCTGGTGGCACAAAGTGTTATTACACAACTTCAGCTCCAATGCGCATGCACGAACATCTCAGCCAAAACCAAAAATGTGACTTTTTAAACAGAACAGAATATTTTGCAATTAGGTGCTTGAAATGAAAACACACTCTGAACAAAGGTGGCCAAGGCCAGAACTGGCTGAGAGAAATGCAGAAATGCATAAACTGACTACAGTGTGCCCAGCAGGAGCATGTGCAGCATCCCAGAGAGACACCAAAGGTCAGGCTCGGGGAACTGGGTGCTACCAGCATTCAAAGGGAAACCTAACAGGGATTTCATGCCCAGATATTGCACAAAATTTAATAAAGGAACTTCTTCTGAGGATTCCAGTGGTAATACTCTGCTTTTTTCCTCTCTTTTTTTAACAGCTCCATGCATTATCTTCGGGTTTTAAAGCTGTGATCACTCAGCACTGCACAGCAGGAGTGGAGATCTGTCTCCGGGCCTGTGGGGGCCATGGCTACTCCCTGCTGAGTGGACTGCCTTCCTTGTATACCAAAATACTTGCCTCTTGTATTTATGAAGGGGAAAACACCATTTTGCTCCTGCAAACTGCCAGGTAACAATTCAAATGTGTTCATCTAAAAGCCTGCCCTCTCATTTATTCAGCCTTTACCACTTCTTGTCCAAAACCAGTAAAACCAGCTACTCCTTTCTCACAGCACCATCTAAAAATACAGCTCAGGACATAAACTATTCATGCCTTCAGTCTAACAAGCATGGAAGTGTGTGGGAACTGGATTATCTCTTCTATTTTTGGTTTGGGGACGTATGCAGGTGCTGTTCTGCATAACCTCATTTTCCTCTTTGCCTGGTAGCATAGCAAAGGTATTGCTGTGAAAGTTTTGTGGGTAATTTTTTAAGCAACCAATGTGCCAATGTAATGCACAATGTAATGACAATGGTTCCATGTAATGCAATATTGGTAAAGTGGAGTCAATTCAGAGGAAGCAAAGTTGTTGGATACTGAAAGTGGATGAGTCATGCTCCAAGATGTCCCTCCAAACACACAGACTCAGGATTATCAAGAGTAGATGAATTACAGGATAAAGAAACTACAGCTGCTTGAACTTTTAATAATGTTTGGTTTTACTAGAAGGAGAACACCAGGGCACTTCCAAGGGTCAGAGCAGCACATAGCTCCGTGCTGCCATGCAGACATTTCTGCACTCATCACTGCTTTTTGCAAGATCAACAGCAAAGTCAAGAGAAATGCTGTACCCTTTGAATTCCAGACCTGGTCAGTCTAGCTCACAGCAGAGGGACCAAAAACTAAGGGAGTGGGGAATGCTCCTTGTAAACTCTCTCCAGGGGTCTCATGTGTTAACATAATGTGACTGTGTGTTGGGGATCACAGAGGGTAACACCAAATCACAGTTAAAGCTCCAGAGCATTGAGACTCAGGTTGCAAAGTTGATTATGTATCTAATCACTACACTGCTGAGACTGCTAATAGCCACAGCAAGTTTCTGCTGAAAAAAATATCATTATGGATTGCTGTAGTATTAAATAAGGCAGACAGGCCACCCCTGAGACCCACCACAGATCAGGTTACTGTGAGTAACATGCAAAACAAATGGTCATGACTTGTTCATTCCGGGCCACTGATGGGATGGGTCACACCTTGCTGCTCCTCACCTGAGCCCACTTTACTTTTTGCATGTCTGTTTGCTGCGAGGAGATCACCACCATAGTGATCTGCTCTGACTGTTACCCTCTTCCCAGGTTCCTGATTAAGTGCTTCATGGCAGCCAGTGCTGGCCAGCCTGTGCCACCATCTGTCACTTACCTGGCTGCAGGGAAACACGGGAAGTGTCCAGCCAAGAACAAGTTGGATTTTTTGAGTCCAGATATTTACACTGAGGCCTATCAACACGTGGCAGTCAGGTCAGTACAGAGGGCGGGAGACAGAATTTCTCTCTTTGATATCAGAAATGTGTTAAGAGCTTAGCTTTTTCCTTGCTTTAAAGGGAGGTAAAATAAAATAAGTTAAACTAGGATTGGTACCATCAGTTCCTGAAAAAGAAAAGGAAGGCTACACAGGGTTAACAGCCATGTCAGATGTTCAGTATGAAGCTTTCACACTCAGAAGCTTTTAAGCCACGTGCTACCAAACAACTACATTTCACAGAATTGATGGCACTATTAAAGTAAATCCCAGACCACATCACTGAGTTGCCATGCAGTAAAATCTTTATTGGACCCTGAGCAATTCTATTAAAATCTTAAAATTTCACATACCTGAGAAAGTGATGTTTGTTTTCAGTTTACACCACAGCAAGAACAGAGCCTCTCATTCTGTCTGTAGCCTTTCAATTACACACATTCAGCAACTTAACATAGATAAAAATTATATCATGAGTGGTCTCAGAATTATGTACACAGTTATGGGCTATATAGGTGCTACCTCTGAAAATCAGGTAACAAGACAACCCTGCTGTCATTGAAACCAGTGTAAAACCAGCCACTCTTCAAAAAGCTTCCTCAATGGGAACAGGATTTGAATCCCTGTGTAGAAAAGGAGAAACATAATGTGACAGCAGTCCAGTATTACTGTTTGTTTTGCAATCTCTCCTTACACAACCCAAGAAAAGCTCAGCCAAATCCCTGGTAAACTACCCTGGAAGCTGAGAAGGCAGAAATCCTTCAGGACCAGGGTGGTCTGGGTTCTTCCCACAATTTATAGTTACATTTTGCATAATCTAAGTTCACTCATACTGAATGTAGATAACTCCAGATGTCAGAAATGCCAGTTTGCACTTCAGTCACACATAACTCCTGAGTGCAAATTCATGCATGGGGTATGCACATACAGGATGCTTTGTGCTTTTTCAATTTTCCAGGCTCACAAGCAGCACAGCAGCAAAACTACAGGACTTGATCCAGTCTGGAGTCAAAAAGCATGATGCGTGGAACCAGTGCACAGTGCAGCTGGTGCAGGCTGCAAAGGTTAGCACAATTTATCTGCTTATCTGATGTTAGTCTTTATGAAATAATATGCAACAGAAATGGCATGATTAGCTTAAAGCCTCAGTGCTGTTTATTGTTTCCTGTTGGCATCTAAGAGACACCACAGACACTGTCACTGTGTTCTGCATGGTGGAAAAGTTGTATTAAGAAGCGATTCCTTATCTGAAAAATGTGCTGTCTGTATAGGCCAGGTAGAAAGAGACCAGGAGAAATGAAAGGGAGAAAAAATACCTTCACAGTTATGCTGCCACTACTGGCAGAATCAGACCTCCCATATCCTGCAACAAAATCCCACCATCTCCAGCCAACACTCATCTTTTTATAAGAATCCAGTGTTTCTAGTGCCCACAGGAGTCTTCCTAAAGCCACTCCACTGAAAGCTGGTGGAGTCACACAAAAGATGAAACATGCCTGGTACTTCTTCCATCTGCTGGAAAGATAACTGCAGGGAAAAGAGTGAAAACCTAACCAGTGCTGAAAGAGAATTCAAATTTGTAAGAGATACTTTCAGCTGAAGTAGCATTGGGACAGCAGAATTTGTTCCCTAAAACAGCGGTGAATTAATACAGAATTAAGCAGAAAAGAGGGGAGAAAAGCCCTAAATATTAGTGAAAACTAAATCTGTTGATAGTGCTGTATCTCCAAAACCCAAAATTCTTTTAATATGCAATTAAGTGCAATTCCACTACAGTTATGGTGAAGGCCTGCTCTTCCTTCCTTCCTTCCTTCCTTCCTTCCTTCCTTCCTTCCTTCCTTCCTTCCTTCCTTCCTTCCTTCCAACTCTTCAGAAAATGGGATCTAGGCCCCCAAAGTCTCTTAAGTATTTCAGGGACAGGAAAAGTCATCCAAACCCCTTGAATTTTCCCCATAACTTTAAAATTTTGGTATACTGCTGCCTTCTTGGGGCAATTCTGTATTTACTTCTTATTCCATACCTTCCCTGGGGATTCACCCACACATCTGGCATGGCAGCTCTATGAACTGTTACCTGCCAGCTCTCAGCTGAGTGCCTCAGACACTGGGCAGACTCCACACAGGTTAATTGCTTGAGTGCCCACTCAGGGCCACTCAGCTTCTCAGGCAGGTTCTGCACTCCACACTGGCCTCCACCTCTGCAGCTTCACCGTGGCAGCAGGAAAAGCTGCAGTGCAGGTGTGCCATGCTTACAGCTGCAGCTGGAAGGGAACTGAGCAGTGGGGGAGTGAACCCACTCAGATCCCAGCACCACCAACCACCCCCAGCAGTGTCACTGCAGCCAGAGCCAGCCTAATTCATCTCTGCTCCTCTGCTAATATTTCTGTCATTTCTGAGTCAGACATGCTACTGGTGTGTGACCCTGAAATTACCAGTTTACTTAAAACCACAAAAGTGGGAGGTAACTTCTGTGACAATGGTGTTTCCAGAGCTGAAGCCTTGTAGACACTGATCCCAGTACCATGAGCCCAAGGCCTTCCACAGAAGTTTTCTCCTGTTGATGTACAACCAGCATTCACTTACAACACAAGCACATTCCAATGTGTTTCCTTCACATAAACTCTTTGGGATATTGATCAGAACTATTTAGAATAAGTACCAGCATGATTTCTGAAGCAGTTTTCTGGAGTTTACAAATACCATGTTGTTGACTGTTTGCACATTCTGTCTTCTGCTGTCGCTGTTAGCCACGAATGCGAATGGCCTGCTCACCCAGCAAACAAAGGATACAGACTGGAGAAGTGCCAGGGAAATGAAAAGGTTTTATATTCTTTGCGAGAACATTTGAGTCACTTGGCCTACTAAAGTGTTTGAGGTGCATTCACTGTTGATTGCATTTGTTTTCCAGGCTCACTGCCACTACATTGCCGTGAAAAACTTTGCAGAAACTGTGGAAAAACTCGAGACCAAGGCTGGCATCCAGAAGATTATGAAACATCTCTGTGACCTCTTTGCACTACACGGGATCTTCTCAAATACAGGAGCCTTCCTGCATGATGGATACACATCTGCAGCTCAGATGGACATGGTCACAGCATCCTACCTGGACCTCCTGGCTGTCATTCGGTGAGCTGCTTCGGCAGGACACACACAGCTCTCCAGTTTATCCCTGTGCTAGATGTAAAAGGGTGCTGGTGTACCTATGGCAACATCTCCACAGTCAATTCACCTCATTCAGTTTTTATTTCCAGTGCCTGGCAGTACTAGAAATTGATTGAAACATCTACTCAGAGCTTGTTTTCGTGGCAAAACGGACCCCAGTGTCCAGGTCCTCTGCACTCTCTTAAGTTCTGTAACATAAAGTCTTAAATTATAAATGAAGAAGTCATGAACACTTTCTACCATCTGCAGTAGAGTGAAAGCAGGAAAATATGTAGTCAGAGCACACTGGCAGGAGGCAGGCACAGCAACCCATCACACATTGCAAAATCTGCTTAAGCCACAGCTAATACAGCCTCCTCTGTTGCCATGGCTGAGCTGCAACTGGTACCCAAACAATCCTGCCTACAGCTACTTCAGATGCATCTGCTCGACACCATTTATTACCAACTGTGAATTCTGAGTTAAGGTTTTCACTTACCACAACACTCACAGAGACTTTTTGACAAAGGGTTCAGCTCTTTGCTTAGAACATAGTAACTTATGGTGCAGAGGAGTTGCTACTGTATCTAAAATTCTACCTAAGCCACCTGGAGAGAAACAAGAAAACTCTATAAGCAAGGGCAGAACAGGGCTGAGCCAAACAGCAAGGGTTTTCAGAACCTGGTAACAGAATCTGAATTAAGTGATAAGTTTAACATAACATTTTCAAAAGCCTAACATGTTGTCTTTGTAATTCATTGCAATTTCTGTGTTAGTCCATGCCTTGTTAACAGGATTCAAGAATGGAGTATTTACATATTTACAGTTAGTAGAAAGGATATTACCACTTCCTGGTCTGTAGCAAAAACCCAGTCTTTCCCAAACCCTCAGACAGCTCTTCCTCAAAAGGAACTGGAAGATAGAAATGCTGACATTTGAGCAAACCACTTTGCATCCTAGTACCTCAAGTGTGAGGCACAGCCAGCACAACTTCCTACACCCAGGATGATGGAAGGATGAGGAAAAAGAAACCATCTCCTGCTTAGGAGATGCTGCCTGTGCTCTGGCTCTCCATACTGGCCCCTGGACCAGATGGGCCCTCGGATGGGTCAGGGTTGTTTTGCTCTTACAGATATGAATAGAAGAGCTCAGCACCTCATGATGAGATAATAGAAATACTGAAAGGTGGATGAAGGTTGAAGATCAGCAAAGCAACTTCACATCAGTCTAGTAGGAACCTTATTCCATAAGACACACATACAGCACATGAAAAATAAAACAAAGAAAGACAAAAATCAAAAGAACAAACTGGCAGAGACTACTGAGAAAAAAATCTGACATGGAGTCCTGTACTAGGGATGGAGACTGGGTGATGGAGCCAGGGTAAAGACCCTGCAAACACCCACTCAGCAGTGCAGACTACTCAGGGCATTAGTAGAACATCACAGAATCACAAAATTATTAGGGTTGAAAGGGACCTCTGGAGATCACCTAGTCCAATCTCCCTGCCAAGGCAGGGTCACCTAGAGATGTCTTTGAGGAATCAGAACAAGCAGGATTTCCCCCCTCCCAGTAAAGACAAGGAGGAAAACTGGCACAAGCTTTCCAGGAGAAACCTGGAGACTGCCAAGTTTATCTCTGATTTATTTTCCCATCTTGCAAAGCCGTACCCTGTCAGTAACAGGAATGTCACTCCTGTGCTCTGTAGGAAGGATGCTGTGCCACTGGTGGATGCTTTTGACTTCACAGACCAGAGCCTGAACTCTGCTCTGGGCAGCTACGACGGGCAGGTTTACCAGCGCCTCTACGAGTGGGCTCAGAAGTCACCCACCAACCAGGTAGGGATGAATTACAGCTGGGCAACCTCCACAGCAGCCAGAAACTGCTTTTCTTCTAACAAAAGCAATACAGATAAGAGAAGAGAGCTTTTAAATTCCTCTTTGTATCACACTGTACAGAATAAAGCTGAAATAAAAGTCTGTTTACATATTATGAAACAACACTAAATGCAGGGTATTTTCTGTACACTAATGCTTCTACTAGTGCAAAACTTGGGGTTTTAAATATGTTTAACCAGAAAGAGTATAAGTGTTAAACAAGGCAATTTGATCCTTCATGGTATTTAACGCTTTGCTTTCTCAATTCATCCATACTGTAGAGTAATGTAAAAATTTTGTGTGATGTAAATATGTATTGCTCTGTCTGAAAACTCATTTGGCCTTGAGTGAGATTTTTATTGTGGTAATCAGGATCCCTTTGAAATTCCACACTTAAACACAAAATTTGCCTTCAGCAAACATTCAAGTCCAAGCATATTTTCTGAGGTTAAATAGTATGCTGTCCCCTTTGGGAGGAGTGTGGAGTGCTGGTTATGAAGGACAGCACATAATATAGGGAAAAAGATCTTGCACATAGCTGAAGCAGCTGCTGGTTTGTTGGTTGTTTTTTAAGTAGTGCAGTTTAATGTATTTCAGAGATTGTTCTTAAGAAAAAAAATAGCCTTTCCCTTCTTAATTGCCATTAATTCCCTTCCACATTCTCTTTCTGAACAGATAAGCCCAGCCTACGAGAGGTATTTGAAGCCACTTCTGCACAACACGCTATCAAAATTATGAAGAACGTGTTCGAAGTGAAGGGCACACATTTCCTCCTGTTCTTTGTGCACAGTGCATTTCTGAAGCATCAGTAATGACTAATCAGAATTAATAATCAGTTGCTTACTTGCAGTTACAACAAGTATGAAAGATTCTCAGCCAGCCATTTGCAATTAGGCAGATGCCAACAGCGCTGAGTGGTACCTGCTGCTGTGAGACAGTCTAGTCAGGAATGGTCCAGGGTTCATTGTTTTCTATCCTGACGTGTCTTGACAGCATCAAAACTCTCTCATTTGACTTTCTTATTCTCTTTGTAAATCCACTATATGATGATTGAGGAAAACAAAAAACACCACCACACTGTGAACCCTCCCTCAGTGTGTTGTAACTATATAGTGCCTTCAAAAAACCCAGAACAACCAACTTTACTGAAAAATCCATGGTGAAATCATGATCCTTTGCTTTTAGGAACATGTTGTTCTCTTCAATCAGAAACTATATTAGAAAATGCATCTGTTTTGACAATTAAAATAGCTCTTGATTTGCTCAGTACTGGCATATTCCTGCCTAATGAAGATGCAGACAAAGCTGATGCCAGCTCCAGTCTGCAGAATTTACCTTCCCATTAATAGAGCTGCTCATTTCTATAAATCTTGAGCTCCAATAAAGTGCATTATTTGGAATACTGCTTCTCTAATTATTATACTTCATAATTATCGAAAGGGCGAGCTGATCCAGGCCAGTCATTAATTTGCTCATAAATGAAGTGTTGCAAAGAACATCTTGTGATTATAATTCAATGCCAGTTAACACTAATATTTCTTACCACGTGTTGCAAGAAAGAAAAAACTTCCTGAGCTTCATCACTTCTGCTTCTCTTCCCTCCTTGCTAGCAAGAATAAAGCTCTCACTGCTGCCTCGTATTACATAAGTCAAAAACCTGCAATGTATGAGCAGGAAGAGACAAAATGTGAAGAGAAATACCCCCCAGGACAGCCTTTAGAGCCAGATATGGGATGGAAAGCTCCCACCTACATGGGACAAGAACTTCATGGGAGAACAGGATCCACTCCATGAAACAGATACCAACTCCCTTACTCCCAGCTGCAATCAAGTTAGATCATAACCAGAAATTCTATTAATAACTATGACAAAGGGACCAGGATAAGTAGAAATGTCTGTATGAAATTGAGTAAAGCCACAGAATTTGAGTGCCCTGACTTGAACATCACTAGAAAAAGCATTCTGCAGTTAGCATTATAAAGTCACTACATAAAGTGCTGACAAACCAGGCAACTCTATTAGCAGCTACAAGTATTTAGGCTCTGTGTTCCCTCCATCTCTATCCCTTCAGCCAGTATAAATATTTGCCATCTTTTGATCAATCTAAAGCAGTTTTCAGAACACAAGCTTTGTCTATAATAAAGACGTTTGAATCAACTGATTAACATAAAAAGGAACAGATTACATCATTAATGGAAGAAACCAGGGCCCTACCAGAACACCCGAACTACTCTGCAGCACAATAAAACAGGATTTGGGTGGGAGGTTTTATGTGTGGTTGGGTTTGATTTTTTTAAGTATGGGAATTCTAAAAGACAAAAAAATTACAAAACAGTATTCTGTATTTCACATTTTTATTAGCTTTTTCTGGCAGGCATTACACTTGGGAATAATATTGCACCAGGCATTAAAAATATGAATTCTACCACAGGGACATTTTGCATTTAGAATCCAATATAAATATTTGTAATCATATTTCCATGGCTACAGATAATATTTGGTTGCTTGATTTATATGCATAGAAAGAAACAGTTGTCATAACTGTAAGAAACTGTACTTATCAAGTACTTTTAAAGGGTGGGATTTGTTTTCCTAGGATATTACAATACTGTTTATTGATTTAGAAACTAAATTAGTCTACACAATAGCAGCTTCTTCCCAACTGCATTTTAAAATCTTTTTTGTTTCTTGCTCCCAGTGTCATAGCATTAGATGGATTAGAAACCATTTAAACAAGAGGTAATTTTAGCACTTTGAGTCGAGTCAGAGAATTGTGTTAATGACACAAAATACCCTATTGTACTGATTCTTCGGACTCCCTCTTTCAAACAAAAAGGTGTCTTGACTGAACAGGCACATGCACGGTTTTTTTTTCTGAACTGGACAAAAGAATAGAGCTGCTAGAGAATGAAACTCCTCCAGTCCTCACTGATAAACAATAAATAGTCGTATAAAAAAAGCCCATATTGTTGCCTTAGTCAAAATCCAGACTCTCTTGGGTTCACTGTCCAATTAAGTCGCTAATCACTGAAGTGGCTCCTGTGGAGTCAGAATCAGTCATCTGTTTTCCGTGCCAGTCTACAGAAAGTCCAGTTATGTTCCACTGTGTTCTCGTTGGCACGCTCGCTCATGTGATGGACTCTGGTGTTCCTGATCGTGAAGCCTTGCTTTGTGATGTACTCCATCAGATGCACTCGGAGCGACACTTCCTGGTGGTAATCACATGGCCCAAAGGTGAAGGACACCTGGCAGTCCCTGGTGTCCATCATGTGCTTATTCCACTTGGTGAAGTGGTTTGAAATGCCTTCCAGTAGTGCGTGGACTTTCGTCGTGATGGTGAGCTGCGTGATGATCACAGCCACCGGGTTGGAGTACTTGGAAAGCTTCCGGGTGCTGGACAGCTCCACCACCTCCTCAAAGGTATCCACAGGATACAGCGGCTTGGGGTCATTAAGACACTGAATTAAGGGTTCAATCTGATAGAAGTCTGCTTCCTTCCGGAGCAGGTCGAACTCCTTGAAGTCCAGTGGCAAAGTGAGCTCTGAGGTCCTTAAAAAGTTAAGAACATAACGGAAAAGTGGTCCATCTCTGTCAATAAAGTAATTGCCCTGAGAGTCCCTGGCAGTGGGGAAGTCTCCCCTGAACATGGCCCCGAGCATTGAGTCAGGATATCTCGTTAGAGTTGTGAGGGAGGTCGTATACATGTGTCCACCCACATTTAGCGTGACTGGATCAGTCATCTAGAAAGAGAGAAATTGCAGAGTTTATCAAGCCCCAACAAGAAGATTCGATCACCTTGCTGACACACACGGCACATACTGCTGGAAATCTGGGGGAATCACACTGCTCCCGTTCAACGCCTCTAAGGGCTGTTCAAACCTGAACAAATCCAAGCCACCTAGCAACAAGGCACAACTGGCAACTAGACAGGATGATACTTAGCATGCAGAATGCACATTTCCAGAATGCTTTAGAAATCTTAACGACTGAGTTGCTGTAGCAGGATCAAGTTTAGCATTCAGGCAGCAAGTTTTTTCCTATTCTACAGATGGGGAAATGAGAACAGAGAAATTTCCTGAAGAACAAGTTAGTCAGAATGAGGCCTAGCAATGTTCCTTCCTTTCACAATCTGTCTCTCATTCTAGAACAAAACCAAAACCAAAAAAAAAAAAAAAAAAAAAGAAAATAAAAGAATCAGCCAAACAAACGTTAAGCCTCTTTTTATCCCTCAAAAGAGGAAGACAATGCAGGTTTAAACATAGGACCAAGAGCTCACAATCAAAATAATCCATTGGCTCAGAGGCTTCATTAAAACAGGCAAGGGAGAAAAAGAACTTTCAGCTTTTAACTCTAAAAATAATATTTATTAACAAATTAGCGTGCTGCATAGAAGTGAAGAGCAGAGCACAAACCAGTCTGCATCAGATTCCAGATAGCACATGAGGAAGCAAGAGAGAAAGAACATAAATCCCATCTGGCCACCAACTCTAACAACCAGGACTGCAGCCAGCCAGAGAAAAGAGACATATGCATGGCAGCAGAATGAGAAGGGGAGGAAAATAAGATGTGCTTGTCTAGTTTGAGACAGGGTTTACAAGGAGAAAAATATTTTTCTCGATAAATAAAATGAGAGAAGTCCTTAAAATAATGAGCAAAAAGCATAAACTATTTTCGGCTTTTGTGTTAGGAAAATGGTAACAGTGAGCTCAAGGCATCAGTTCAGTCCTGGCTGATTGTCCCTAGCAAATGTGAACCTGGGCACTCCCCACAAACTGCACTGGAGGTGTTCAGCACTCCGGGGAAGGTGTGTAAGCTGTTGTAAAGCTGTTTGAACAGGCATGGTTTCCCTTCTCTCACGACTGAAGCTCTGGATCTACAGAAGGCAGATCTGGAAGGGTTCTTGCTGCAATGCCTTGGAAGCCCAGTTGTAGTGCACAGGGCACGGTTGCACTCACCATATATCCCCAGTCTCCATTATCCATCTGTTCACGTGCTTGAGCTGTGGTATTCCAAGTTTAACAGAAGGCTGCTGAAAGGATACACAATTCCTCTCCTCTTATCTCCCTGCAGGAAAAAGCACACACAAACACAGAACAAAACATGGCAGACCATCAGTACCTACAAGAACACCAAGGGAATGCTTTCCAATCAAAGGCAGGCTCTCTGCCAGGAAAGCATTCAGCTACAAAGTCACATTAGCAGGAGAATCTGCAAACCCTCTTTTCCCTCCTTCTCCCATCACATTACCCACAGGACTGTCTCTGGAGCACACGTAACCACTCCACCAGTTGCCTGAACATCCCAGTTTTCTTGAATAGCAAGCAATGTGCCTCTGAGGGCAACACATGTTCACAAGCAACCTTTCACCTGGGAAACTGTGAGTACTTTAAAAGACAGATGTCATTTTCCCCATTTAAAAAGTTGATTTAGCCACCTCTGAGGTCACACACGTGATCTGTTAATATTAGTCAACATTCCCATGCTCCAGTTTCAAACTGCTCAGAAAAATAAATCAAGCATGAAAGTCAATGAACACTAAGAAGAAAAAAACCCTCACTGCAGAATTAATAATTCAGTAGTGGAGAACTGCAACTGATAGCAAGAACATTAATCTACAGACAAAGAGTATGAAAGGACTTCTCAGACACCTGCTCTCAAAAGCAATCTCTGTAGGGACAAGCCGGGGGACATCTAACATGCTGTCAACACACTCCAACAAAAGCAATTTGAGAAGAGATTCATGCTGTGACTTCCCAGAAGATGCTGAACTGTTGACTTGCATAACAAGGGGACTGTCCACAGGAGCACAAGGCAAATCCACAGCCAGGCTGTGCAGCTCAAGAAGGGGGAAGTGAATGACCTCAGAGTCCAGCGTTGATTTGCCAAAGGTGGCCTGTCAACCTTGTCAAGCGATGGAAGGACAGGGAAGCCAGTCAGCAGTAAGCCTTTATCCCTACCCAGAGCCTGCCTCTCTGCTAGAATTGCTGAAAATTTAGGTCAGCCTGTTTTAAGTAGGGTAGAGCTTCTCAGCTTTGTTTATTTTTACATCTTAAAAGACCACACAGTTCCCAAGACTTCTGGTCCCATCCTCTTTACTAACAAACTTCAACATACAGCCACCCAGCTAAAGGCAGCACAAAGATTTAGCCAAGCCAGAGCCCCACGTTCCAAAACAACTCAATGTTCACTTAATTCCCAACCGAAAAAGATAACTTGCCTTTCTCATTCCTAGGAAATGAGGTGGGTTTCATTCACCACAAAACAAGGGAGCACATCCCACCTTTCTCTGCCCTGCCCAAATCCACAGCCTGGGCAAAACAGCGTTCAGCAGGTCAAGTCTTTGGGACCCAGCAGCACAAGAACAGCCCCGGCTGCTTCTCAGGTGGATTAAAGAGTGGAAAAAACCAAAATCAGTATATGAAAATAGTGAGGTCAGACAACAGAAGACTGAAGAATACTAAGATACAGAACAAGTCATACCAGGATCCTATTTTTACAAATTAGAGACAGAGTATGCCTCAAGAGAGTACATTAAAGCACATCCCCCAACAGCAGATAAACCTGGAACGCCAGCTCTTTTGCCAACCTCTATAATTATTTTTTTTAACTGCTCACAAATCAAGACATCAATTCTTTCAGAGTTTTGCTGTTTGTTTTTTTGTTTAATTTTGTTTTGTTTTTTGGGGGGTTTTGGGGGTTGGGGTTTTTGTGGGTTGTTTGTGGGGTTTTTTTTTTGTTTGGTTTGGTTTTGTTTTTTGGAGGTTTTTTTTTCATTTTCACTCAAGAACAGTTTGTAAATTTTGAGCAATAAACCAGACCTTTTAAATTCTAGCACTTGAAGGTGTTATTCTGGCCAAGTACAAGATGAGGACAACATGCAGATGCATTAAAACCATATGAGACTGGTACAGGTTTCTGATACTCACTTGAAAGTGAAATGATGCAGCCAGCCAGAAACCTCACCAGTAATCATGACAGAAGAGATCTGCAGTCCTAATAAAATTAACTCAAATTACACATCCAGAATATTTCAAAGGCAGAGATGTCCATCAGTGCTATTTTAACTAGTGAATATGATTTTATTTTGGTCAGCATGTAAGTCCAATACAGATGAATCAAGACTTCATCAGGGAAAGAAAGAGATGACACTGCAAGCCGGTGCAAAGGCATTATTTAATCTTTGATCACAGCACTGCCGTGTAAGACCAGAGTGAAAAATTTACAAGAGCAATTATCTGGAACAAACTTAGCCCTCAACATAGAAGGGGCATGGAGAAATCTCTGTGACCTTTGTGTAAGGACCCAGAACCACAAGGCACACACAGTCCTCCCTGGCAAACCAGTGCTGGAGCGAGATGTGCCACACAAAAGGATGATACCAGGAGGCCATCCCAAAATGCCTGAGAGTGATCCCAACTCTTCCCTACTTCCCTCGTCAGCCTGGGAGCTCTGAATTTCTGGACAACTTCACAGGTGAAAGTAGCTTAGTTTGGGTACAACCTGAGCTAAGGACTCACCAACCACATCACAGCAAGGCTGAGGATGGACACCCTTCATGACACATGCCCTTTCAATGATGCTTTAAAACCTCCTGAATGGGATACAGTGATCAGCAGGGGGGTGGGCAGACACTCCATCCAGCCCCCAGCACAGGCAGCCTCAAGCCAGCTCTGTCCTTGTGTCACACACCAATGGACTGCATGCAGGGACAAGCTTGCCAAGGCAGCTACTCTTGTCCAGACAGCAAATTACAGATGACATGCAGTCATATCCCAAGGCAGCCTACATTTGATAACCACAAAAAATATTTAAAGTGAAATTCAGTCAGACAAATTGCTGACACAGTTCAGCCAAAAGGGATGTCCCTCTCTGGTGGGAGCAGAAGTGCACGGACGGTGTCAAACCACAGTCCTGCTGTGGTGACACTGCTCTGCGTGCAGGGACAGGACACACAGCAGTGACACACAGCAGTGACACGGTCACTGGGGCTCCTGCCACAGCCCCAACTGGAATGGCACAGTGAGAAGCAAGAAAAGCACTCAGGTCATCACTTTATACTCAACACACCAAACTGGATACCTGCATTTATAAAACGCTCTCTCTTAGTTCACATGTTATGACTCAGAGGATTACAAGGCTGTTTATCAGCAACCCTGCTGCAACAGGTAGTGCCACTAACTCCAGCAGGGCTTCTCCCAGAACAGAGCTGCAAACCAGTTTGCAAGCTGAAATTCAAAGAAAGCATTTAAGAGTCAGATGAACGTCTGCACCTGTGAAAACACACACACAGACACACACAGACGCTCAGGCCAGGGATGGCAGCAGCCCTGCCAGGCATTCACACTGCTGGGACTCCAGGTCTCCTGGAGAGACCCCTGCAATGGTGCAGCATGCAGCTACTCAAAGGAGGAGCAGAAATACACCAAGCTGCTCTAAGTCAAAGAGGCACAGACCATTGATTTGCTCTGAATGTTCTTCACCTAGTCTTCCAAACAAAAGAATTAAGGGATTTACTTGTGGCAATAGTCTTTCATAGGCATTTGGTAATATTTGGTATCCATATTACAGCACAAGCTGTTTAACCTCAAGAGTTACCTTTGATTCCTACATCAATAGAGAGAGGGAAGGAATTCTAGCAGTGGCAACTTAAAAATGAAAAAGAGCAAGGTAAGACTCTGACATACACTTGGCATTTCAGCTACTCACCCCCTTTGAGAGCTCCCTGCCTCTCACACTTAGATTTCACAAGATGAGAAGAAACAGTTATGCTGTACAGGGACAACCTCTCTTTCCCAGCCAGTCAGAATATGTGAAAGGCAAGTTCTCACTGTAAATTACTGGTGACTCACCTGAACTGACAAACACAGAGCAGCACCAGCGCTGACTGTTCTACACCAAACTACAGTGAGCTGATGGTCTGCAGAGCACCCCTGAGTTCCAGCTCTGTGCCACCCTAACCAGGGGAGTGAGGAGGAGGAGCGTTCTCAAAACAACCAGTTACCAAATCTTCTGGCAATTCAGCAGATCAGCTTCACTAAAGAAAGCCCCTACCACCTTCTACACAAGTCAAGTTTATCATGACTAATGCAGTTTATTAGAAGTTAACTTAGCTCTTGCTTTTCTTGGGTTGTTCTTTACTAATTGTCAGTCTCTACCTCAGGCAGGACGGAGAAACGCTCACACTAGCCACCCAACATTTTCACTCCTTTATGTTTAATTGCTTCACTATAAATTCCAAGCTCCTAAGTTTCCATCCCTTCCCCAAGGAGCTCTCTGACATCCTGTTTTAAGTCCTGATTCCAAACCTTTATTTCAACTGCTTCTTGTTGGAAGAGCCCACATCCCAGAACGATTTTGCCCTCCTATAACAGACCCAAAGGAGGACTCTAAAATCCAGCCTGGTCCTGCTGAAGCAACCCAGGGCACTCAGGTTTCAAGGACCTGTGATAATAATTGGGGTTTATTGATGTACTTTGCTTCTGTGATATTAACCAGTGTTTTTCCATTGAGGAAACATGTCTCTGAACAGTTCTGACGGCTGGTGTCAGAAACACAGAGCCTCCCTGCACACAGATGGGGCTTAGCACACGTACGGACTAAGGAGTGACAGCAAACGGGACAGAAATATCCCCTGAAAGCCGCGAGTGGGGTCCAGGGCTTCAGCAGGAGCCGGGAAGTGCCCGTTTCCATCCCAGAAGAGCCAACGAGATCGCGGTAAAAGAACTCTCCCCCGGATCACAGTGATTCAGCAAAGATGCTGGGAATTAACTCGTTCTGCCTCTCTCCCCGCAAGTGACCCAAGAGTCCGCGGCCTGACCCCCGCCCCGAAGCAGAGCCCCCTGAGCTCTGCCGCCTCTCCCCGTGGGGAAGCGGGACCCGCTCCCCTCCCCGGCCGGAGCGAAGCCCACGGCTCCCAGACCCTCCCTGCCGGGGCTCCCGCCGGGCATCCCCCCCGTGCACGACCGGGAACGGGACCCCCGGAACAGCTGTCCCATCCCCACCCCGACTCGGGGCATCCGCTCCCCGCGCCCGGCCGGGCAGGGCCCCGGGAGCCCGCGCGGCACCTGCCCCGCTCCGCGCTCCCCGCTCCCCGCTGCGCGCCGTCCCGCCGTGACGCGCTCCCCTCCGCGGCCGCGGCCCCCGCCCCGCACCGCCCCCCAGCCGGGGCAGCCCCGGGGCTCGGCCCCGCGCCCCCCGCCCGGCCCGGCACTCACGGGCGCAGCTCTCGGCGCTGAGGCGGAGCCCGGCGGCAGCGGCGGCGGGGACCGTGCCCGAGCCCGGAGCGGAGCCGCCGGCGCGGGGGAGTGTCCCGGCGAGCCCCGCCCCGGCCGTGGGTGACGGGGCGGGGCGGGCGGGCGCGGCCGGGACGCGCGCTCCCGCCGCCCCCGGGGCCGCCCGGCGCTTCGGGCCCGTCCCCGCGGGCGCGTCCCCGCGGGGCTGCGCGCGCCCGGCCGGGGCCGCGGGCGGGGCGTTCGGGCGCGCGCCACGCGCGGCCCCGCGGGGGGTCCCCGCACGGCCCCGGTGCCGGAAGTGGCGCAGGAAAGCCGCGCGCTTCTCGCCGCCGCCCGCGCGCCGCGGAACCTCTCGCGAGAGGCGCGGAGGCGGGGCCCGGCGGCCGCAGGGCGAGAGGACACGGGCAAGATGGCGGCGGCTGCGGCGACTCTGCGGCACCTGGCGCTGGGCGCCCGCCTCGCCCCGCACGGCCCCAGCGCCGCCGCCCCGCTCCAGCGCCTCCAGCAGCGCAGGGGCTTCCGCCTGTCCACGGCCGCCGCCATACAGGTAGTGGGGAGGGCTGCCCCGGAGAGGGGCTCGCGTCCCCCGGGGAAGAGTCCGGCCCGGGGCGGGCGGGCGGTGAGGTGACTGCGCTGCTGGGCTGGGGTGACTCCCGGCATGCGAGGAGCGGGTCCCCGCTCAGCGCGCCTGCCGCTGTCTCGCAGGTAACGGTGCGGGACGCGCTGAACCAGGCGCTGGATGAGGAGCTGGAGCGGGACGAGCGCGTCTTCCTGCTGGGCGAGGAGGTGGCACAGTACGATGGCGCCTACAAGGTATGTGGGGGACGGTGGCGGCCCGGGAAGGGGCTTCAGGCGGGCCCTGACTCCTTTCTCCTACCCTGCAGATCTCCAGGGGTCTCTGGAAAAAGTACGGGGACAAAAGGGTGATCGACACCCCGATATCCGAGGTAAGGCTGCCCTCTCTCCCACGCTGGTGATCCCTCCATCAGCTGCTCCCTGGTCCTTATCCCTTGGTTTCCCTCTCTTTCAGATGGGCTTTGCAGGAATCGCTGTCGGTGCTGCTATGGTTTGTACATTTGCATTCCTCTACTTCTGGGTTTGAAAATTAGACTGTTTTTAAGTCAAGAAAACAATTTCATGTTTTTATATAAAAACCAATTTTCAATACATTTAATAGGCAGGGTTGAGACCGGTGTGTGAATTCATGACGTTCAACTTCTCGATGCAAGCGATCGATCAGGTGATCAACTCTGCTGCCAAGAGCTGTTACATGTCTGCGGGCTCCATCTCCGTGCCCATCGTGTTCCGCGGCCCCAACGGCGCCTCGGCGGGCGTGGCCGCCCAGCACTCGCAGTGCTTCGCCGCCTGGTACGGCCACTGCCCCGGCCTCAAAGTCGTCAGCCCCTGGAGTGCAGAGGATGCCAAAGGGCTGCTCAAAGCATCCATCCGGGATGATAATCCAGGTGGGCACCAGCAGCTGGTAGCAATACCTGGCACCGGATCCTAAGGAGTGTCTGGTTTTCCCCACAAAAACAAAGATTGGTTAAACCCTAAAGCACTCGAGGTTGACTTACTGCAGTTTTAGGGTACATAAAAAGACCCAGAGGGATTCATGCTTTCTCTGACAGTCCCCTGCCATGGTAACAGTGGACTGATTCTGTGCTGCTGCCAGTGCACAGTTTTAGTGCTAGTTTGGTATCAACCAGGAAACCTGGAAGCATTTATAAATCTATCATAAAAGGGGTTAAAAAGGGTGAAGATGAGTTAGGAGAATTATTATATTATATTCCTGCATATATAGTGCCTAGGTAACTCAATTTTACAGATCATGAAATTCAGATGATAAATTCAGAATGTCCTTATTCAAGAGCAGGGCAACCTTTGACTTCATTTTTTCACAAACAGTAATTAAAAGTATGAGACCTTTCTAAAACTAGTGATGGTACTGTCATGTACCAAAAGTAAAATAGCTCACCTCATTTCAGAGTAGTTGTAGAAATTTTTTAATAATTTATTATTGAAGTAAAGATTTAGATTTACTTTTTTTTTTAATTCCTTCTGAAACATAGTCCTCACTCCCTTGTTGCCCGGGTGGGTTTGCTGTCCTGAGCTGCAGGACTGTTAATGGTCAGCGCAGGGCTGTGCCTGCAGGTGTGCACACTAACCCAGTTATGTTTCCTTCCAGTTGTGATGCTGGAAAGTGAATTACTCTATGGTGTTCCCTTTGAAATGTCTGAACAGGCACAGTCAAAGGAATTTGTTATTCCCATTGGGAAAGCTAAAATAGAAAAGCAAGGTAAGCTGAGAATGCGTTTGTTTCCTTATTAATTGACATGCTTGGACTTTTCTTAACCTCTCGTCTATCCAGGGTACTGCTATCACGGGGCACAGAAAAGTATTTCAAATGTTAAGTGTTCAAATGTTCTTTTATCCAGTAGTGTGGTTTCATGTTCTGTTGCCCTTACAAGACAATATTACCTGATTGTCCATAGCTCAGCTTAAACTATTCCCTTCTAAAGGATTCCATGAAGGATTTGTTCTCTAGTATAGGTTGGGTAGGTGATGGCTGAAACAGTTTTTTCCTCCCCTAAGTATGTGATTTTGGTCAAAATGCAAAAAGAGATCACTGTAGTGTTTCAGCCCACTTGTTCATAATTTACTCTGAATTATTTGAACATTTGAATAGGATAATCTGAAAACTATATTAAATACCTCTTCAGTTCCCTGAATTCAAGGGCAAAATTTGTGTCTTAACATGGTCTTTCCTCTCTTCATACTGTGTCTGGGCATAGTATTTTAAATAAATCTAAGAACCTAAAATTTGCAAGTGAATCCTAATGCTACCTTGAAAGGAACCTGAGGTCTAGAAAAAAACTTTAAGTCTCAAGAAGTGTTTTCTAACACTTGTTTCTGTTCTAGGAACTCATGTTACATTAGTGGCACACTCAAGACCTGTTGGCCATTGTTTGGAAGCAGCTGCTGTACTTTCTAAAGAAGGTGTAGAGTGTGAGGTGAGTGGGGTTTGGATTACTTTTCTCTTTCCCTGAAGTGGGGGGGGGGGGAAAGTATCATCATCTTGTTCAAGTTCTGCAAGACTTGAGTGTATTAACTGCAAGAGTCTTAATACTTGCAAGTGCCCTAGCAGCACGTGCCTTTCAGTTTCTGAGTTAGAAATGTTACTAAGTCTCGTCTTTGGAGTCAGAAGAGCTGAAAGTGCTGAGGGGCCCTGTGGTGGCTGACAGGCTCAGGTCACAGCCAGGCTCACACTGTCCCTTTCCCCAGGTCATAAACCTGCGAACCATTCGACCCATGGACATCGAGACAGTGGAAGCCAGCGTGGTCAAGACAAACCACCTGGTGACTGTAGAAGGAGGCTGGCCCCAGTTTGGAGTAGGAGCTGAAATCTGTGCCAGGATCATGGAAGGTACTCAGTTTCACAGCACATTGATCTCATTCCCTACTCTAAATCCTGATTATTGTTGATGAAGCCGGGCAATAGCAGGGTTAGAGATTCCATCAGACAAGCTGGAGCTGTCTTACTCTAGGGATTTTCACAGGGTGGGTGGCCAAACCCCGGAGTGCATGAACACAAGCCAGAACACTGCCTTCTGGAATATTAGAGCTACAGGAACAAAATTGTTTAAACGGAGTGAGATTCAGAAATTGAATCAAGATAAAAGCATGGTACTTGGCAACCTGACACTGTCTTCTGTTTCAGGACCTGCCTTTAACTACTTGGATGCTCCAGCTGTGCGTGTCACCGGTGCTGATGTCCCCATGCCTTACGCAAAAATCTTAGAGGATAACAGCATACCTCAAGTGAAGGATATAGTATTTGCAGTGAAAAAAGCTTTGAATATATAAGTTGTAAATAGATGTTTTAAAATCCTGCTCTACAAGGCAGTCTTGGTGTTGGGCACGTTGTATGCATAATTTCTGTTGTATAAGCTCCATGACCTTTTGTACAGTGGGGAAAGTATAGTGACCTCCCAAAATATTTATATGGGGTTACCCTGCAAGCCACACTTCCTGTATGCAACAATGTTGCATGTGGTAATGCTTGTTTGTTCAACAGTACAGCTGGGTTAGTGCTACTGTTTGTGGAGAAACCCTGTTCTAAATCCAGAGTGAGGGAAAAATCCTCTGGTTTTGCTTGGCTTGTGAGTACCAGAGGAGCTGTGTAGAATCTGCTGCAGCAGTGATTGAGTGCAGAGCTGCAGAGAGCAAGAGCAGGCCTTGAATGCTGTACAGCTGCAGGAGCCTGTGGTTGCAAGGCTCATTAAAGAGGAATGATCAGGCTGATGAGTGAAGCCCAGCCCGTCAGTGCAGCGGTTCCCTGCAGCTCTGAGCAGAGGCTGTGGCTGCCCAGGGGCTGGGTGTAGAGACGGTGGCTGTGTCTGGTTGGAAGAGCACTCTGCACAGGCAGAAAGGCTTCTGTACAAGAGCTTAAATAAAGATCCTGAACCTTTCCACTATGTGATGGGAAACAATACCTAAATTTTCCTTACTAGCTGCTACGTAACAGTGATTAAAAAAATGCCCAGATGCTTTGCTTTTACTATTTAAGTTTTTTGTGGTTTCCTTTTTTTTTTTTTTTTTTTTAACTCCCCACCTGGGCTGACAACAGCACACTCTTACTATAGTTCTTGCAGTGCAAAATGAGTTAGTTTATTCAGCTGCACTGAGCTTAAGCAGCAGGTGTGTGGACTGTGTATGAAGAGCTGGTACACATTCAGAGCAGCCTTTAGGAGGTCACTGCAGCCCAGGGAGCTCTGCCAGGCTTCCCTCAGCAGCTGCTGGGCCAGAGGGAAAGCTGCCTTGAGGAGCCTGTGCAGCAGGGTCTGTTCTGCCCCTCAGGTAAATGGGGGGAGAGCATCTTCTGTAAGCAGACAGAAGAGCTTGGCTCCTGTTTCTGCAGAGCCAGGAATACTCCCCAGGGTATTTCCTTTAGCAGAGGTGCTGTTCAGTTCTTGGGAGCTCTGGCTTGGAGGTTGAATCCCACTGGAACATACCCACCACATGCTGCTGAAGGAATTCCATTAACATTTTAATAAAAATGACTGAATATCACAGGTTACATGAAACTTTGTACAGACATTCTCTGCATAGTAACAAACACTGATGTACTTGAATTTAAAAAAATGGATTATCTATAATCCTTTAAAGTGCAATTTGTTTAAGGTTTTAAATCAAAAAGGATCTTTCAATAAAGTTTAAATGATAGAATTAACTTGAAGTAACTTTTCATTTAATTAAATCAACAATAACATCCCAGTGCCCTATAACCTCCCACTTCAACTGCTTCCTCATTTAAAAACTTTCCCCTAGAGTTGCAGGTAGGATGTCCATTTAAACAAGTTTCATCAGACAGCATTTTAATCCACCAGCAAAACATGGTGGGAATAAGATTTAATTCTCCAGTTCCCTCACCTGTGCGGTATGTTTTAAGGGTTGGATTCTGTAAAACAAATTGTTGACTCCATACAGCGAGAATTAAGATGAGTTACAAGTGCACGAAAAGAGCTGAAAAACTGAGCAGACTAAAACTACATTCCTGTAATTTGGGCAATGGGGTGGAATGGAGCTAGGAGGAATGCATTAATTTAGCATCATCGTGGTCATTCCTATTTTCAGATTTTTTTATTCAGCTATATAGGAGTTGCTGTACCCCTGAAGCTGTAGCTAGAGAACACAGTTCCTGCAGCCAAGTAAAGACCGGAGTACTTATCCCAGCAGGGCAGAGCAGCTCGGGCAGGGCAGTGCTGCTGCTCAGGAAAGCTGAAACCAGGGAGAAGGGAGCTGCAGCTGCTGTGTGCTGGTGGGTCAGTTGCTGGTCAGGAGGGTCAGCACAGGAGGGGGAGAGGGAATTGAATCCTGGCGTGCGCAGTGGCCTCAGCTGATCCTGGGAGCACTGTAGTCGCACGTCTGTGTTTTCTTCAGAGTTCCTTTCTGAAAGTTTTGGATGGAGCTGAGCAAGGCTCCGCGGCTTGCGCTGACGTCGGGCCGCGCCGTGGGCGCCTCTGTGCTCGGGGGGGGAGCTGCTGGTGGCGGGGGCGGCGGGGGCGGCGCTGGGGGTATGGACGATGCTCCTGAGAAGTTGGGGAGAGAAGATGGAGTTTGGTTATGGCAGGCACGTCGTGCCCCAGAGGCCTGCGGCTGCGTGGCTGGACTTGGTCAGTCCTGCACTAGTCCCGTCATCCCTTGAATGCCAGTGGAGTGTGAAGAACACAACAGATGAAAAATGCCAAAGTGATCAAATCCCTCTATCTGCAGGTGAGATGTCATGTCATCTGAGATACCTCTGAAATGAAGCCTGAAGGGCCTCAGGACTCAGATGCAAAACATGACTCATATGTGATCTTGCACCAAGGAAAATAGAGATCGCTGAACGGGACTTCCCAGCTTCAGCTTCTCCTATTTCTCCCTAGTGAGGCAGTTTGTTCTGTGGGACATGAACAGCAACAAAGACTGGAAGCAAATTTTACTACCTCTTCCTACTTACATAACTCACTTTACAATCTTACGAATGAAGATCCACATCACTGTAGTATCTGTGATGACCATTTTGCTTGGCCAGATTATGCTTCATTTTTAGAGTACTAACTGCAGATAGAGTTTTCCGGAAGTGTTTCACACTTCCAAAGTTCTGTTTGACTTTCTCCAAATATGTTGTAACACGTGGTTGTTTTGACAGACTGAATGAATCACAACACTGTCACACACACCTCCAGCCTGCCTCTCCCGTTCCCACCTTTGTACTCTGTCCCTTGCTCTCTATGCCAGCCACATCCACTTTCTGCTTCTCACCCAACCTCAGCCTCCACGTGCTGACTCCCTGGGAAGCCGGAGCCCACGGTGGGACATGCAGCTGCTCCAGCAGTGAGGGCCTGCATGGAGCTGTTTCCTGGCAGTTCAGACCCAGGCAGGCATGGAGCTGTTTCCTGGCAGTTCAGACCCAGGCAGGCATGGAGCTGTTTCCTGGCAGTTCAGACCCAGGCAGGCATGGAGCTGTTTCCTGGCAGTTCAGATCCAGGCAGGTGGCCTCCCTCACGTACCCCAGGCACTCTCCCAAGCACCCTGATCTTGAGCAGCTCTGCTGCTGCACGCTGCACCATCACTGCTACACGAGTCAAACAATAAGGGGCCATCTTGTCTCATATTTTGGAAGGAGATGGGGCATAATGATTAATATCCTGGTACTGCTCAGCAGTGAATTTGAACTCTATCATCTAGACCATGAGTTATGCCACAGGAAGACTGAAGAGACAAATGGCACCTATTAACACTTGCCTCCAGTAGCTCTGACCTACAAAGAGGAATGTACTGTAAGTGGCAAGAACTGTGATACTGGGCAAGTAAAACAACATTAAGGCAAACAAGAGACTGTTGTTCCTGAAGTAGGACTGCTTGGTAGAAGTGAGCAAATATCAAGTAATTATGTGACACTGGCACTCAGACCCAAAAGGGATTTGATGAAGGATAAAGCTCAACTACAGAAAAAAAGCAGTCAAAAATTCTCTGTGCTCCATTTGTCTCTCATTTCCTCATCAACAATTGTTTTTAGGCTAACAAGTAACAGTAAAAACAGAACTGCTGTTATTAAAACAAGCAGTTATACTAGATGAAAGACATAATTCAAAATTCCCTCATTTTCTATCTGTACCAGTCTTTGAAGAAAGACTTTTCCTATATGAGAGCAAGCTCAAAATGCAGAGTATTCACACAAAGCATCCAATTTTGGCAGTGTACATTAATATGTGCTGTGCCTGTAGCACTTCCAGCTCTTCAGGAGAAATTCTCATTGGCACAAAAGCCTTCTGTGAAAACAAAGCATTGAAGTACACACTGAGCTCATCTTCACTCTCTTCCCTTCCAGAGGAAATACTCAAGTCCTAATAGAAACACCAGAGATCAACTGAAACAATTTAACATGCCCGTTGCAAGTGAATCAATTGCTTTCTGAGGTAACCAAAACTTCACACAAAGGCAGCACAAACTGAAATAAATTGCATACTGGGGCCTTCTAACTTATACAAATCTGCTTTTTACACTTGCCAAAGATGTACATCAATTTACTGTTAGAAATACTGACAAAAGATTCCCAGCATTAGAGTCCTGTTTCTCTTGTGGATGGATGCCAGGAAAGAAAAAACTTAGCACTTGGCCAAAGGAAGAACATGACAAAGAACAGTCCAAGTAGCCATTCAGTGGCTGAAGTGGTCAGGGCAGGACCCTGCAGGACTGGTGCACCAACCTACCTCCAAACAGATCATGTAAACTGCTGTGAAAGCACCAAGAGCAGCTAATCACAAAAGAAATGGCTTCAAAGAGATGCAAGAACTGCAGAGAACAAAGACAAGATTTTTGTCTGGAATTGCAAGGTGAGGCTGAAAGAGACTACGCAAGTAGTTGTTCCAAAGATGGAATAGGGAATGACCACGAAAGCAGTGGCCAGGGAATACAAATACAGTGGTGACATGTGGTGAAAGAAGGCACATGTTTGACACACAGAGGGCAAAAAGGACACAAAATGCTTGGATCACTATTAGTAGGCCAAGATTCCATGTGTTATCTTCAAATTTTGGGCTGGTTATTTTACAAGAATAGAAAAGAGATCACCTTTCCTCTTGGAAAATTGTTAAATCCCTCAGGACTCACTATTCTTGAAATTGAGCTGCTGAACAACATCATGTAGTGAAACTCTTGGGAAACTGCTATCAGAGAATTACACCCTTACACTTGAGCTCTGCTGTGAGACATAAATACATGCAGGGTTCAGAATGGCATCTGACTAGCTCTGAGCATTACATATTGAACCTGTTAATTAAGAGCATGATTCAAAAGTCTTCAAATCCATTCACTTCAGTTAGGTAATCAACACCAAGCTGTCCTTCCCTTCTTGACACAAGTGGTGCAAAAGAAATCTGAGTTCACACACATGCATTCATATACATTTACATCTACAGAGGAAATTGTTCTGCCCCACAGTGAAATATTTTCCTGTTTTTACTAGAAAAAACATTTGAAACAAGTGCTTAGCTATCACTAGGCCCTTCCAAAATATATGTTGAAGGACGTTGCCTGCAAACACACATTCATTCATGCAGTTGTAAGAATAAAACACTCAAACAAGAACTTACCAAGGGTTTTTACAGGGACATTTTTGTTAAAAGAGTGTGTTAAAAGGAATAGGAAGTAAATCAGATGCTGTAAACTTGATGCCTGAATTGAAACAAAAACTTAATTATGAATTTAAAGTGACAGCAATTGTGCAAATAGCATAAAAAACTTGGCTGAGAATGGGATGTGAACAAAGAAAATAATTTTAGTGATAGTTTTTAAAGATGCTGTATTTCATTAAAATAATCTGTAAGAACATTCAGATTTTTTTGTTCTATTCCCTCCCAATACTAAGCAACTTCAAGATTTGCATCCAACTTTCCCATTCAGAAACAGAGCATCTTTAAAGAGATAAATCAGCATTAGCTTACTTTTCCGAAAATTCACGTTCAAAATGATGCATGCTCTATTGAAGACAGCAGAGAAAGAGAGAGGACACAAGTTAATCATCCAGTTCTCGTGTCAAAGTGAGAAAAACAGACACTGTTAGCTGAAAAGTTAGTACAGAAATCAATACATTCTTACTCACTGACAAATATGAGGACAGCAGATTGACTATTTCATATTACACTTACAAAACTTCATTCAATTCTGAAAAATGAACCACAATTTTCCATGCTCTAAGCATTATTATACTTGATCAACAAATACAACATCCATGCTTCCAGTTGCACATGCCATAATTCAAGCTCTACAGGATTAAAGTGCATTTAGAGAGATTTAGAAAGAAATCTGCAGGAAGATTAGCCACAGAAGACTAAATCCATTCAGTTCAAGAAACACTTCCTGCTGTATTAACACCTGAATTCACACTTATGGTCAGAGACACTCAGGAAAAGCATTTCCTAAAGCATTCCAACTGTTTCACAGGAAGGTGAGGGGCAGGAAGGATGCACCATAAGGGTGCCAATGAAACGTGTGTCATACTGGAAGGATTCAGAACAACTGGCACAGAAAAAGATTGTTAAGTACAATTCTTTCACTATTTCTGCAGGGAAGTCCAGAGAAGCAAAAGTGACATCCTCCAAATTTCTCTCTGTTGAAAGAGATCTTGCTGGATCTTACAGGTTTATTTGATTTAGAAAATATTCAGTGAAATTTTAAATAACCCATACCACACTGTTCTGCACCCCTTCTGATCCTAGCCACTGCTCACAGCCACAAAGAAAATGAACAGATTATCACAGCAGAAGCAAAGAATTGTGGGGAGGAAAAAAGAACCACACCAGGAGAATGTCTAAAACACAAGATGTTACATTAGAGTCACTTGCATGATCTAACCATGCATTTCAAATATGTATTAAGCCAAGTACCTGCAACACCCCCAGCCCAAAACATTCTCACCAATGAGAACAGCCCATGAGAGCCAACATCTCCAGAGGAACCTTTCCCCTCAGAGCAGGCCATGCTCTCAGTCCTACAGCTGCAGCTGCCATCAGACAGCAGAAGCCAACCATGGTTTTATTCCTCACTCTGTTTTCCATCGACTCTCCCAAGCCCTCTGCTGCAAGCCAAGCCTCTCAAGGCCTTTTGTTCAGAGACAAAAAAACCTCTCAACACACATGAGAAACCCCCTGCATGAGGTTCCTTCCCCAGGGGTTCCTTCCCCAGGGCATGTCAGCCTGCTGCCCACTCCCCTTTGGTCAGTGTCTCTCTCTCTTCACACACCCACATTATGTAGGACTCGTTACAGGCCAGGGTGAGAGCAAAAGCTTCTCCTGAGGGCACTTTTCCTCATCAGCCTTAGTTTTGTCATGGCATTCTATCAGCAGGATGCTCTGAGAGGCCCCAGTTCTAACACGGCCATACCAAATCAGATGGACAGACTGAAAGCCTCAATGCCTTTTTGAGAATCATCTCACCACACTGACACCCATGAGCAGTTTTGGTACAGAGGTAAATATCCTTAGTAAGTACAAGGAAATCAGAAGAGAGAAATGCAAGCTACAGATGCATCACTTGTCACAAACAAAGTCCTAGCACAGGACCGGTGTGTCTTTCCTCAAGGCAGTAAAAGCAGGCTTGCTTAGAACAGCTGAAACTACAACACTGCTGGTGAAAAAAAATCTAGTTTTCTCTCAGAATTAATATCTGAAATTTCTTCTACGAATTCTACTCACAAAAGCATTCCTAAAAACGTGACACTTGGCTTTACAGCTCATAAACAGCACCCAAGCCACCAGCTCACTAAGGCACGTCCCAGTGTGAGGACAGGCAGGGCCACAAGCACTTGCTCAGACAGGGCTGATCCCCACAAGTCATAGGAGCACACTGGCACAAGATGACCAGCAAACACACTGTGACAATATGCTTTGAGCTGAGACAAGTTTTGAGCACAAACCTGAGCTATTTTGATCCACATCTGTGCATAAACCTGCATCCCATGCTTAAAACTTGAAAAAGCTTTCAACCAAGTTCCAAGAAGTCCAAGTCAGAACATAACTAAACAGTAGTTCTATAGGGGGAAAATGCTTTCTAAACATCTGTCCATTTTGGAGCCGCGTTTCAGCTGCTTCCTTATGGAAGCCCCGGCAGAACTGGCAACAAATTCTCCAGATGACAGTCAGTGCAGCCAGAGAACAGCACCGTTACTGTGCAACACAGTAACAGTCATTATCCTGCCTTGGCTAACTGGGAGAAGTTAGTTCCTACAACACACACTTCTCATGCCCTCAACTTGAAGGAGAAATTACTAATTTGAATTTCAGCATGACTGATTTGAATTACATCACACAGACTGCAGTGTCCTTTGAAAGACTATCCACAGCAAAGACAAATTTGATTGCATTGCTTTGGTTAATGAGTTGTGCTGCGGAGAAAGTTCCTGGGACTAGAAATCCTATGGCAAGAGTCACCATAAAAAAATTGCAATGCCATGGGCTGCTTCCCCTCTGGAAATGTATGCTGTAAACATCTTTTGTTATTAATATTGGCCAGTGCTCCTCTTCCAGTCTTTCAGACTGAAGCATATCCACTACTGCTGAATATTCAGATTTGTAATTAACTGTCAGAGCATTTCTATTGCCCACTCAAGCAGATTCTTCACCACTTCCCACACCTGTCTTAAACATTAGCAAAACTCTCTGCACAGCCACCCAGCAAACTGAAAAACAGAGCCGGCCAAAAATAATATACTATTTTTAACCCAAATCAATCTTGTTTCTAGATTTGTTTCTGTGAACTCTACCGGGTTATCAATGGAGTGTAGCAGAACTGGGGAGATTTATGAAGCTTAAGCCACCGAATTTGTCACACCTAAAATTCCTGAAAATAAATCACAGCAGTACAGGAATAAAAAGAACAAAGAAACAAGGGATGAACAAGCAGTATTTCAGAGTCAACAGACCATTAACACCAGAACAAATGCATACTGCAACACGAGGCCCAGAAAATGCCTGGAAAGTTGCAATGTGGGTAGGCCTGGAGTGACACAGACTTCAAAGCAAGCAGGTCCACCCTGGGTAAATCATATCATGTGTATCTCAGAAAGGTTATTGTTACAAGAAGGTTCTCTATGACCCTCAAAAGAGAGCACAAGCCCACACTCAGGCTGCCACAAGGTAACTCAGTGTTCCATCCTTGAAAACCATCGTCTCTTGATCATCCTTGGGAATAACACCACCACTGAGGGGCAGAGGGAATAAAAAAACAACATAAAAAAGATAAAAGCTGTAATGATTCTTGGACATACCTGCTGTGGAGGGCGGAGTGGGGGATGATGGAGATGTTAAAGGGGAACTCGCCCCAGAGCCTGCTGAATAAAACAACAGTCAAGTAACTACAGCTGTGACATGGCAGTTCAGCACAGACACGACAGATTGCTGGAAGCAAGCCAATTTTATTGACTGAAAATCCAATCCTGCTTTCACATCTTGGGAAATACACCCATTCACAGCAGCAGTGGCTTTACACTGAGAGTATGAGAGAAGCCCCAAAGGCACAGGAAATGCCCTCAGTATTTCTCAGTGGGAAACATTTCTGCTGCTTAGGCAGTTGGAGTACAGCATACAAACTCTGTTCACCTTAAGAGTTGTGCCAATGCATGGGTGGCACCACATCTCTCCTAAGAGAGGATTTTCAGCCAGTTGCTCTACTCCACAATAAGCTGGACGCATTTAAGGACACATTTTAGCCAAGTAAATCAACTCTGGTAATCTATTTGTTCCATAGTACCAAGCATACCTTTTAACTAAATGAAAATTTGTCAAAGGCTCTGTTGTTTTAAAATTTGGCACTGAAGCAGCAATTTAACACATAATTTTCTCATTCATCTTAACACTTTACTATGTAATACAGATACAGATCACCAGAAAGTCTCCCTGAAGACTACATTATTTAATGGCCCAAGTAATGGATGTTGTTGTTATTCAACTCAAATATCAAACAGAATGAAGAGACTGGTAATTTTTTTGAGGAATGGGGCACAGAAGAGAGGAGGCATTACTTTAAATTCAGCAGCTGAAAATATAACATCGACAATATTTTTAAACCCTCCATTTACTTATTATTAAATACCCAAAACAGTGATACCAGACTTTGGTATCCAATATGTAAAGTGTTGGTAATGCCAACTCTTTTCAGACAGAAAATGACAGTAACAACAGAAAAACTGACACAGCTGTATAGAAGCAAATTCCTCTCTCTGTAGTTACCTGAGTTATTTGAGTTGCTGTATTTGGCTGAGTGTTCTTCCCCACTTTCATTGGCAGAGCGTTTTGACTTCTATAAAAGGGAGCAGAGGAAATGGAAGATAGCAATGAATAATGACTTTCTATGGAAAGGACTGAACTGACACCCAGATTTGTGCCAGCCATCTGTATCACAGATCTGTAACAGCCATCCACTGTATCACACAATGCTTCTCAATGCTCAGCACCCCTCTGCCCATACCCAGCACACACTGATGTGGTTACAAGAGCAGCAAGGCTGTTCTGTGCTCAAATATCCCTAGCCAGGCCCCAGGGAACTCCAGTGCCCTCTGACCACAAGGGAAAGGAAGGAAACTGACACACACCCCCCTTCCCAGAAAAGAAGAGGAACACAGACACTGCTGCAGGCTCCAACTCCTCCCCAGGGAGTGGGACAGAGCAGAGCAGCTCAGCTGGGTATGAGCTGTTAACCAAGACTGGTTGGTTCAGCAACCTCAAACAGGCTGCACCAATATGCAAGTCAGCTACCACTGTAACTTAAACTTTTTAGCAAATCTTTTTAGCTAAAGAAGTGAAAACAACCAGGAAGTAGTGCAGAAAAACACAGGAAGGAGTAGAGTCACGTACATATGGCTAAACCTGTGCATAGTAAACATTACAAAAAGAAACACATCTTTTTCTGTGGGAGAAACCTATTTAAAGATTGCTTACTTTTCGTGCCAAGATCTTCCTTTTCTTTTTTTCTTCTTCAGAGCCATGATGAGATTGAGCTCTTGTCAGCCTTCTGTGCTGGTGAATCTGCAAAATTAGGGAAAAAATAGAAAAAGACCATAGTAAGATCTCAAATGTTTGAAAACAATGTTTGGGGTACAAGAAAACACACTGTAGTCACTTTGTATGTTTGGATTTCCTTTTTAATTTCTAGTTTTTCCTTTACTGATTCTGGTAGAGGATGCAGACTTGTACTGAAGTTAAAATGATTCTCTAACTTGGGAGCCACTACCTGTGAAACTGCACCTCTTAAAACAGTGAAATGCCATACAGTCAACAGCTGTTATACAACTCCTCATGTTGCATTTTTGGGAAGGCAAATCTGCTGGTGAAAGCCTTTATTATTCAAAATCACTTTTGAGTAAAAACTCACTTTCTGCATGTAAAAGTGACAAGAGGAAATGAAATGTCTGTAGGAAATAAAGAAATGTAGACCATTACCAATTTCTGTTCTTCTGTTAATCGCTTTTCTATGCATTCCTTGGAGATTTTCAGTGCCTCTTTTAGCTTAGTAGGAATCTAATACAGAATGGGGAACAAAATCAGAGCACGAAATGTGATAAAGGAAAGCACAACTTCACTGATCAAAATTCACCATTCATCTGATGACATTTCTCATCTAAAGCCCCAAGATGTGACACTACTCCTTTAGTGAAGCAGAAAAGAAGACTCTAGATGAATGTTTTTCAACTCCAAATCTAGCTACAGATCAGCAGGGACAAAGAAACCCCAGACCCTGGAAGGGATACTCTAAAGGCAAGGACAGATAACTACTTTGAGACTCCAGTCACATCCCCAAATTTCTATGAGGCTGACAACACAAGACACAGGGCACAAATCCTCCAGGAGAAGCACCCTGGGGCAGCTCCTCAGGGGGACCAGATGTGGCCCCTGAAATGCCCCAGTGCTGGAGCTGGCAGCAAGGTGCTGCTGGTCTCAGGTAGCAAAAGTGGCTTCCCCAGGTGCTTGCAATGTGTTTCCTGTCACTGCAAGGGACCAGCAGGGCTCAGAGCCTCTGCTCAGACACAGCATCACCAGCAGGCACACAAACGGGCTCCAGTCCAGCAGCCGCCCTTGAACAGCCCTGGGGCACATCGTGCTCCCCTCCAAGGGTGGCACAGCGTTCTCAGGGACAGTGTGGCAAAGGAATCCAAGCACTGATGGCAGCAGCCATGGAGGCAAATCAAGCCAGCTCTCCTCCACCCCCTCAGTCAATTAATATATAGCTACCCACATCCTGGCACTTCCACAAACATCAGCAAATCAGTGTTCAACTCTACCTTAAACTGTGGTTTCTCAGAGTTTGTTAGCAGGACATCACTGAATAATCTGTGAGTTGATAAAAAAAATTAAAAAGAGGAATATTATTCCCCAGAGACAGGCAAAACCAGAACAAGAATACTACTGGTACTGTTCACTTAAAGCCCCTTTTTCCTTTTGCTTCTCTGTCCTCAACCCTTGGCCACAGATTTCTATGTACTCCTTCTTATTTTCTAAGCACTGCTGTAAGATTAGCAACATCCAACCCTCAGAATGAAGCCACTACTTATGGCTGAGAAAACTGGTTTGTGTGAGATATTTTGAAAGTGGATAGAACAGGTACAGTTATCAAAGGCTGAGAAAGGCTCCCCCCAGAAGAGAATACCTTTTCCTTAAAAGGATATGGATTTTTTATTTTAAAAAAATAATTTCCAGGGACTTTATTTTAAATTTCACCAAAACAAAATCATAGCTGTTGTTAAAAAAACTTCTCTTAGCACAACCCTTGTCTTAGAATTAACAAGGAACATGTGAAAGATCAAGTGAACTTAACATTTGAAAATATCTGCCTTCTTGCCTGTCCTCTACAAAAGGCAATTAAAGCAAATATTGTAATATTTTTGCTCTCCCCTCTGTGATATCAGCAGAAACACAATAAATGATTAATCCTTTTCCATCCAAAACAAAGACACTAGAGGGCAATGGTAGTCTGAAAATAAACTGGTTAGCCCATTTCAAGATACTTTGTCCTGGAGAACATACTAGAAAACTGTCACAGAGAGATCTCAATCCTGGCTCCAAGATAAATATTTCTGAGTTGCTGTTCACTATGGAAAATTATCACAGGCTTATACTAGAGAAAATGAATTCCCATCTAGAGTCAAGTTAATTCAGGAGAATGAAAAATTCAGAAATAAAGCAAATTTCAAAATACTTCAAAAATCCATAAAAGTTCATCCTTGTTTACAGGATTTTCTGACCCTTTCAGATTACATGTTCTTATGGTTATAATAAATACATATTTAAATTATATTAATTGCTTTAAATTACATTAATTGCATTGCATACCTATGTAGAAGATTTTGTAAAGAGAATTGGTATGAAGGGAATGTAATATAGTATCTTACATATCAAATGCAGCTGGGCATAGATTGTTTATTAACATCTTTAAACACCTGTATATTTCTGTATTCACAGAGTTTTCCCACAGTATTTCTACTCTGCTTCCATTGTTCTCTCTACCTTGCCTTAAAAATCAGAGGAGGGGAGGAGAAGAAGGAATTGAAGGCTGCAGTGACTTTCCCAACCAAGAAATCTGAACCTCAGAGCAGGCTCTAAACGCACTGCAATCTGCTGTGAGAGCAGATTTAGGTATGGACAATCTGCCATTGAGGAGGCCCCAGCTACAGCATCTGACATTAGGAAATAATAAAAGAACCTCCCACCAGAACTGTGGTTCCATGCTCAGTGTGCTGGTGACATGTCCCAGCAGGGGACAGCAATTTCCCTGGAATGCTGTGCCCTAACTGCAGGCAGGGTGGCACTGCAGACAGGTGTGGTCCCCGCTCAGGGCACACTGACAGTGCTCCTGTTCTGCATCCTGGCCTTGCCCCCCCTGCACTGCATACTTGAAGGGCAGCCTGTAAGGAAATTTATTCTGTCTACACTTCAGAGAATCCCTAAGCCACCCCTGCAAGAAATCAGACAGAACTTCCATTCTACATATCAGACCCAGAGCAGCTCTGAATGTTGCTCCTGAGCAAAGCAAGAGATGCATTTCGCCAGTCCTAAGTGAACTGATGGCAGAACTTTCTGAACTAGGTCTGAAGGCAACATGCAAAAAGACTCCTTATTCTAAATCCTTTAAATCAATCTGTACATGATCTCAACCATGCTTGCATTACTTTAATGTCTGGATTAATTCAAACCATGCAAAATAAAGTGCATATATAACAGCTCCAACACACCAAGAGACAAAGAAACGTTAAACACACATATTAACAAGGGATGGGTTCTAGAAAGCCTATCAAGCTTCACCTGGGACACATCCCTCAGAACAAGAAGCAAACCTTTCTAAAGAGGAACAAGAGCAGAAAGTTTCTTCCTCCTAAAATAATTTAAAACATTGCTATGAGTATAAAACAAGTCAAACAGGACTTACGGCATCTGTAAGAGCCGTGAGACAGTTGGCATCCCATTCTTCAGAGCTTCACAAGTCAGAATGGACTCCAACACTGACACTACCAAAGAAAGAATAAGAATGAACACATTTTTGCACAGCAGGACAGCAAATGATTTAGAATTAACATTTGGCACTGCTTCTGATGCTCCCCTAAGTATTGCATCAACCAAGCAGTGATGAAGCTCTGTGTCATGTGGTTTTTATTATAGCATTACTATTACACACAGAAACTTTTCAAGAATGTTAGACATGAGGCAAGGGAATCCAGGCATCTCATTACTTGCTAAACACTGCTTTATCACTCAGCTAAAAAAGTTTTACTCATGCACTACATATATTTGATGAAGAACACATTTTGTATTTGACCAAATTGCTAATTCTTTCTGGTCACAGGGTGCAAAGATCTCAGGCTGCTATTTCACAGCACTTCAGCTTAGGTAAAGTCTAAGAGTGTATCCAGGCAGCTGAGACTGAGATGTTCTGCACTGCATACTAACCAACAAACACTGATGGAGCAGGGGGGAAGCTCTCCACTGGAATCGTGTCTGGAGGTCTCCCATAGGTCATTTCGTACAGTAAGTGTCCAAAGCAATGAACATCAACGCCCTCTAAAGTCTGTGAGGGAACAAAAAAGTAAAACCACAACTTGTTAGTTTTTCACAACTGGTTAACCCAGTGATCTTGCATGTAAAGACAGAAAAGAGGAACCATTAATGCAGTCCTAACCACAGCCATTTCCCGGCATAACTGTAGCTCAAATGAAATCTTCACGCTACAAGCTACAGCAGCCTCTGCTGTCTTTCTGTACAAGATGATACAAATGGGAGAGCAGTGTAGTCATGTTGTGTAAAAATGTGTGAAGTAGTAAACCCTTCACAAAGCAGTTTAGAGATCTACACACCAGCAGAAGTCCCAGCCAAGAACACTTTCCTAGCTAAGTCAAACAGCAAAAAATGAGACTCATAAAATGACCAGCTGTCACTTTACAGGGAAGTAGATAAAAAGATGGGAAAAAATGCATACCAAACAAACTAGGAGAGTCTCTTTTGCCCCTCCTTAAGTTTGGGCGAGCTGTACATACATGCTGAGCTCCCAGACAGCATATTTCCAAGATTTCTGAATCATGTTTAAACAGAAGAGGCTCCTCGTACTATAAGAGGCCTTGATGGCACTAACAGATTTGGACTAACCATGAACTTGTGATCACTTCTTTGACAACACAGTAGAACTTGTTTAGCAAGGTCAGCAAGCAGCTCTCTCGTGATGCTGCACAGAATTTATTACAATGAGAGCCTAAAGGCAGGGAATGATGTTGCCGCAACAGGGCAAATTTGTTTTCATATTTTTGCAGTTAGATAAATATTTTGCTTTGCAAGCCTGCAGTCAAACAGACACCCCTCAAACAAATAAAAATAATTTTTGAATAGCTAGAATCTGCAAGCATCTGATCAATTTTCACAGTCCCCACCAAAGACAAGGCTGATTACTGCTTCCAGCTAAGCACAAGTAAATAGCTGTGCTCGTTGTACAGACATAGAAGTGAAACTGTAGTAGACAATATGCAAATTCCTATGAAACACGGACCAAGGTGAAAAGAGATCTTAAAACAATTGCACTTTACCTCTATTTATGCTGGCACTGTTGTCATAAAAACACTGCACTCTCCCTCTACCTGCACTCTCCCTCTACCTGCTTCCCTTTGGCCTCAGCCTCACTCCAGTGTGCTGCAACAGAACTGCTGCGCAGCCAGACAGTGATTTGGAGGAAGCAGAAAAGCAATTTGATGGAGCAAAGCTCAGATTAAAAAAAAAGGGGCTTGAGAGAGGTTTTTTCATTCTAGTCAGTTCTCCACAAACAAAGATTGAGAACAAAGATTTGCATAAGAGTCAGATGCATTCCTTGTCTGAACCTTACATTAATTTTCCGAAACTGGGAAAAGTATGATCGATAAAATGATGGAAGTCCCAACAAGGAATTTTCTAGATCCAGTAACTTGCAGGTATCCCCATCCAGCATCACATTGGCAGAGTGAAGATGGCCATAAGGAAATCCTTTCTCATGGAGGAATTTTAATACCTGAAAACAATTGAATAGAGAAGCACTATCACAAGATGCTCTGATGATCTCAAGACTGTAAGATCATCAACTTAAATGCTCCAGTACTAAAGCAGACACATAATAAATGAGGCCCCCATTGGAATGCTCACTCAACTTGATCTTCTATCTACATCCTCTTTGACTGACTATTCATTCCAATTTCACTGGTAGCACTTTTCACAAAACAAATATTTGATGCTGATCCTCAAAGCAGGCTTATGAACACCTCCCAAAGAGATCTGGAAGCTAAAATTTAAAATTCTACTGAATATGATAGTTTGAGTAAAAAAAAATTTTAAAACACACTAACAACCATTAATTTATGGTACATGTTCTGCAGGCTGTGAGTTACTTCTTTCCCTTTTTACACAAGGAACAGGCTGTATTATCACCTCTCTCCCACTTAAACCCCACACATACCAACTGCATCTTTGGGGGGGGTCATAAATGGTCTTGCACAAACATATCTAAATCCAACTCAGCAGCAGATCTCAATTTACATTTAGTTTTGAAGTCTGCTGATGATATAAAGCTCATGTACTCAAAAGTTTGTCCACTTTCTGTAGTTAGACCAGTTGGCCTCCAAAATAATAAATGAAAAAAGTTGGTAAATAAAGAAAAAAAAATTACCTCTAATATTTGCCTTCCATATGTTTTTATTTGCTGAAGTTCAAGACCTTGAATTTTTTTAGGATTGCAATACTTCTTCAGGAATGGGTCTTTTGGCTTTGCCTTTAGAAGAAACACACAAATCAAGTATCATGCCCAGAAAAGTCATTATTTGTCTTGCTTTGCTTAGCAATTGATGGCAAACACTTTTATAAAAAACATGTATGGTCATTCCAGCATATGTTGTGCCATTTGACTTGGGGGTAGGGGGAAGATATTACCTTATAAATAAGGTCCTTTAGTGTCCCTTTTTCACTGAAGGGTCTAATAACCAGCGCTGAAGATTCGTTGGCAGTAGCAAAAGTGATTTTGTAAATATAGGGATGCTACCAAAAGAAGAAACTGAGGGTAAATTTGAGATGCTGGATTTTTTCAATCATTTGTGTTCAATTCACAAGTAAGAAAAGATCAGTCTGAATTGTATATTTAAAGTAGTAAATTGGATTCTGTCAGGGGCATGAAATAACTCAAGTTATTCAGTCTTAACCTGGAGTAAATGCAAAGAAAACTTCACAAATACATTATTCAATTAACATATAAATTAAAACAAAAAAAAACTATTTCAGCCAGTCTTTCACATGCTTAACATCCTTAAAGAGAGACTCCAGAGATTCCTTTTGTAGTCAAATGCCAGTTTTTCAGACAGAGATGTCTACTGGATTTATAGTGTGGCATTTCACAGGAGCTTAAACTGTACACCCTCCGTAGCAGCTCTACTGAGATGCTCCTGTCTTGAGTGCAAGGAACTGAAAAAATAATGATACTCGTTCCACTGCCTCATCCACTGCTGCCTGAGAAGATCCCAGCTCACAGGTTAGCAATTACACCTAAACAGCACTATCCTAACAGCCTGAAGGTGTTGAGGAGATTAAATAAAAGCTCATGATCTCACCATACTGCACAAGAAGAAAAAAAATCAAATCAACCACAACACTGAATCTCCTGTAATAATCCTGCAGGATTATTACTTGTGCTGAGAACATGTTACCTCGTAGTATATGGGAAATGTAATTAAAAGGTTTGCAAACCTTTAATGAAAGCAACTCTAAAATTACAAACTATGCCAACTAGGCTACATGTGCTTTTCCAGGATCAGTTCTCGGTACAAGCTTTCGTGCTAGCACAACTGAAAAATCTTCAGTACTCACAGAACAGGAAGAAAGAAGTTTCACAGCATACTGTAAGTCTCTGTCAGACAAGTATTTATCAGGGCCAAGATCAGCCTGGAAGTAAACAGGAAAAGAATGGCATCATAATACATGTTGCATTCCATACAGAAAATGTGATCAATGTTCTACCCTGGCAAATTAGGACACATGTTTGAAGGCATATTTTGAAGAGCAAGCAAGAAAATTACACATACAAAATGAAACCTGAGGAGGCTGAATAAGGCCATACAAACATCCTGACCATAAATAAGTAGTACTGCCTCTTTTCTCCCACCGACCTGACATGCATTACTACCACTGAATGAACCTTGCCAACCCTAAACTGGGGGACTGTGTACATTAGGAACTGATAAGGCACCTTCTTCCTCTGCAGCAAGAAAAACTTCCCTCCTCCCACTAAAGCCTCCAGGCTTTAGTGACCTCCGCTCTCCAGAGAAGTCTCACAAACAGCTGTGCTCATACAACCAACAGAGCAACACATTTCAGCACAGGAGCAAAAGCAACTCTCATTAAGGGAGCAATTCATGCCCCCCTCACCTATTAGTTTGTCAGTACAACTAAAGATCCGAGTAGGAAAACCCATGACTTTAAAAAGGTTCATCTCATTATTTTCAGTGAGCACATTTATATTATAGTCAACAGCCACATCATTACAAGTAAAGAATCCTGAGGTGCAGGTTTGGGAACAAATGACCCGGCACAGAAACTTCCAAACTGGATTTGCCACCAGAGGAAAGAAATACAAGAAATTCCACACCACACATCTACCTAAGGGCTCCCAAAGCTCCCTCAAAGCCTGAGCTCCTCAATCTCTCTCCCCATCACTCACACATGGTAGTCAAAATGAAACTTTGAGTGAAATTGAGAAAGACTTAAGTATGAAATGAAAGCATAGATACCCAGCTTAACACTAGCCGTTCCTTTGGTTGATTCTTAATTTTCATTAAGAAATATTTCTTACGTATTCGCCAGCCTACAAAAAAAAAAGGAAAGGAAAAAAGTCAGCAGGGGCTTTAATTAAACACTGCTAAATCACACAGCTTACAGGCAGGACAAGGTCTGTAAGCAAAGACAGTATTGGAATCTTAGGACAATTCTCACAGTTGGGAAAACAATCAGAGAAGTTTTCATGCACACATGCCCTTCTTACCAATATCTTTTAATGGTTCAACTACTTCCCACTTTGGCTCTGATCGGAAGAACATTGAAACGTGCTGTAAGGCAATTTCTGGAAAGAAAAAAAGGAGACAAAGAGGGAGAAAAAGAAGAAAAAAATTTAAATGTTTTTAAGACACTATATAATGTAATTATCCACATATGAGGGAAGGTCCAATGCCAGAAGGAAGCCTTCAGGAATTCAGACTACAAGTCAGCAAAATCAATTCAAAAGGAAATTAGATAAAAACACAGTTAGAGGGCATTTGCAGTTTTAACTTGGTAACTCAAATCCAGAGAGAAAACAGAGAAAGTACTGCTTGGAAAACTTAGCTTCCCAATCTCCATTCTATCTGTACTGGATCTACATTTCCAAGTCTAAATCACAGTTCAGATTTCCCACACTAGGTGTACACAACATTAGAACATCAAATGTTTCTGCTGCATCTGTAAAAGTGCTTTTATCTCTTTGACATCCATCTATGTTGCTATTACTAAGTGTAGTTTATGTAAACTAATTAGTTCTGTTTCACTATAGGTTATTGTGCCCTTTTCTGTGCAGGAAGAGGTACTTGGCCAGCTATCATGAGTCCTCATACATTTTGAGGGCCAAGGGGGAGGACACCCATCTGGTTAGTGAATTCTCCCACAGCTGGGAACACAACTGGTTTATTCATGAAGTGACTTGAGGGGAAAGCTCAATGAGAAGTGAGGGGGGGGAGAAAGGGAATCATGCCAAGGGAATCATGGCATAGAAACACAGCAAAAAGGTAAGGATGAACTGATCTCTCTGCACTGTATCTTCTTTCATTAGAAATATGCTAGAAAAAATGTGTACTAAATATCATCTCTCTGCTCCAGTGTTTAGGAAATGACAAACTGATGGTGTCTCTAAAGACCACAGGCAATGATGTGTGTCACCAGCTTCCCAGCAACTTGCAAGAAAAACAATCTTGATGCAAGTGCTCAAAATTAACACAGAAATCACAACGCCTCCTTGAGAATTTAAACTGCTTGCTCAGCATTAGCCAGACAAACTGCATCCTTAAAGAGTCACTAATAATTTACAACTCCTGTACAGCTTATCATACTGAGAAATGTTCTTTGCACTTTGAAGCTGAAGACACAAGAATGTTACATAAAGGGAGGGAAAAAAAGACAAGTGAAAAGGAAGCAATGAGCTCCTGCTTCAGTAGGCTCTGCTTCTAAGAAAACAAGCTTTGCATTTTGCAAATAGTTGGTTTGCCTATGAAATAAATTTGTGGAGTGGGTTTCATCACTAAGAAGTTGTTCTTTCAGTCTGTAAGACAAATATTTATTGATATCCAATGTCTGAAGCTGAAGTAAGACAAATTCAAAGAAGAAACAGTTAATAATGAAGACACTGATCACTGGGATATCATTTTAAGGAATGCAGTGACTTTCCAGTATCTGTGGGAAGAGGGTATCTGGCTTATTCTAGCCTTGAAAAAGTACTCAACCTAGCTCAAACAAATAGTTCTAAAAGTCTCACACCCCAAAGCAAGGATAGGAGCTGGACAAGATAACCACAATTCTTGAAAGATTCAGTGTTCAGAAAATGGGCTGTTTTAACAGAACACCAAGCTAACAAACTTAACTCCACCTTAGACTCTGACAGACAAATTATTAAAAGTGCAATTCTTTTCATTTATTATGAATTGTGAAAAGCAGATGTCACTCTCACCAACCCCCCTCCTCCAAGTTCTGCTTATACAGATCTTGACCCTCTTCACACCTCTGAGAAATAACTCAAATATTTATATTTGACAATCCCAGCAGGATCCATGCACAGAGCTGGAGAAGCATTATCATAAATAATCACATGCACAGTAGGATAATTTTGAAGATGGTTCCCCCCATGCTTCAGTGTAGATCCTGGCTGGCGTTCACAGAAGATAAGCAGCACATGCTGAAGTCAAAGTGAAGCTCAGTTTTTAAATTTCTACTTACCAGTGTAATTTACAGAATAGCTGTTTGGGTCCAAGAATTTCTTTACCAGTTCACAGTTGGACAGTATGTGATGGGTAGTGATTACATCCAGGTAGGCCTGGAGTCCCTTCTGTCTTTCAGCGATGAATTCACGCTCCATATTTCCAATCAACTTTTTTGGAGGAAGAGGTAGACTTAGAGTTGAGATCTTAAAAAGAGAGGAAAAATTACTAACCTTGCTCTCAAAATACCTCAAGGATATAAAACTAGCAACCCAGAAAGCAAAAGTTTCTCAGCAGCAAGCTAACTCTCTTTGTACTGTGTACGTACAAGCTCTTCTATTTTTCCTAAGTACCGTTATCAGAGTCAGATGACAGCTCACATCCCACTGTGAAGAGATTAGTAAGTGGAACAACACTGAAAATACAAGGAGACAAATTTCTGCTAGTGAGTCATACATTTAAGATCACTACCCAAAACTTTCAGATACTAAATAGCTACAATTTTCAGCCAGGTTCTTTCCATGACGTACTTCTGCTACAGCATAAAAACAATTCACACCTGACCATTTTTTTTGGGAAAGATTTATGCTTTCTTATTTCATCAAGTGCAGATTAGTAACTTTCATCTGCCTCTGTGTATTTGTAGGTAATATTAAGCCCTTTCTGTTAGTATTATAAATATGTCATTTCAAATACGGTGCAGATTTTAATTTTATTTTCTGAATTTGTTCCTGTACATTTTTTAAACATCTATACATCCTTCAACCCAGAAATAGCTGCAATCTACCAGGGGATGTACACTAATTGTATTATACTGACACAAGAGATCCAAAACTAGAGGGAAAAAATCAGAGAAATCCTTCAAAATAGGACAATGAAAAAATTCAAAGCCTTGTGTAAATCAGATCAAAGAGATCATCTTTAGTGTTTAGATTCAATTATGCCATGTGAATTGACAGAATACCTTTTTTGTGATGTTAACACATCACTGTCCTGCAGATCAAAGCACCTGCCTTGGCTAAGCTGAATCTCCATGGGAGTTATCTTTAAGAATTGTGTGTTGCAGGAATCAATTACATCAGATGCAATAACCTCATTTCTAAAGCAAACAGTTCACCAGAGAGAAGACTAGGACTTCTGATGTTTGAACAACTTTCATTTTAACTAGTGGAAAAAGTAACAGATTAGTTCAACAAACTGGGGCAGAAGGAGCATTCTCCTTCCTTTTTACCACCTTCATTTGAACACAGGGGTTTGTCCTCTGCTAACTTTAGCACTTCTCCTACTTCTCATTTTCTGACTTCAAATTATGGACTGGAAAAGAACTATAACTATGTGTGAATTACAGAAACTATTAATAAAAACCAGGAAAAAACTAAAAGCAACCATGTATCACTTACAGCCAGTAATTCACCAAATTAGTTTTAGCAGCAGAGGCAAACAGAACTCTCTTTTGGCAGACCACTCATTTAGATTAAAAATTTAGTTTCCAAACAGGAACTGAGCCCTTTTCTAGGATTATTCACTTAAAAAGGATGTCAAATCATCACCTTTACCTTCTTGACCTGACAACTAGCTACCATCAGAGAGAAACTGACTCTAATTCACATGTTTTCCAACCACTATAATTTGTTTTCAAAGTTATAAATCAGACTTCTACTATTTTTCAACAGAAAGTAACATTCAGGCCCAGGTTTTTGCAGCTATCTGCCAAAACACACAGCACAGCACAGCAAGAACACTCCAGCACAGAAGAGCACCTCACTGAGGGCCTGACCTTGCAAAGACCTCACATGCTTTCAGACACTACTTCTCAGTGGCTCCAGCTCACCACTGGAGCCAGGATGGGAAGAACCTGGGAATTAACATTCTTATCTTCAAACCACAGCCTGCTCAGGAATGTCTGTTCAAAAGCTGCAATAAAATGCTTCACAAAAGCCAGATATCTTGCTGTGAATTCCAGTACTTCCAGTACCAGCACTTCACTTGACAAAACAGAAGAATGATCTCCACTGATCTCTGTCAAATAAGTAAAGAGGAAGAAATGCAGAACTGACTGGAAGAAGCTTTTCAATCTGGTACAACTGAAGAGTTCAGGGAACCTGTCTTGAAATTTTCTGATACAAATCAGGCTTACATATATATACTTCATTTTTTTCCAAGGCACTTGGCAGGACTGCATTCCCTAGCCTAGACAATTTTTAAATTGTCAATCCTTGCTATAGGTAGTACTAGCTTAAGAAGACAAAATTTGCATTCCAACTCAACGGCAGCTGTGCTCAAACACATCCACACAAACAGATAGAGGGGCCAAGTATGCCACAAGAACCTGGACAACTTGGGCTTTACACCCAAAAGAAGCTCCAGCAGATCTTTAGCTTTGAAGGAAAAAGATAGGGTTTGGTATCTTCTTATTTGTTTGGAGTTTTGTCTGTTTACTCTAATTTCAATACACGCAAGATGAGAGCCTAAAGAGTTTTGAAATACATCACGGGACCTGAATATTATGAGGGAATATTGTTGCTTAGAGTTTTGGATGGAAACATCTGAGAAGTGTTGCATTGTCTTAATGGATGAGGAAAGTTCAGCTTCAGCATCACAAAGAGTAGTTTATAAAAAACTCTGAAACAGTGGGAGAAAAGAGCCACTGGAGGAGACCAACTGCTAAAGCACATGGCCTGCTAATTTAGCCACCCTCTCCTATACTCCCATTAGAGTCAGAGGTACATTTTGATAATTCTTTTTAACATTTTCCAGTCATCCAAGCAGCTGACATTCTTACCCTGGATCTTAGTTTCTCTTGTTTCAAATTTCCCTTTTGTGCCACTCTGCAAAGTTGCTGTCAGATAATTTCCTGGACCCTCCACTTCTATCATTCACCCCTATTTCAGATAAAAAGGTTTTTCCTTTCTAAACTCCATCACATAATCTATTTACCTTCACTTAATAGATTTTCCACATAGGCCTAACTTTGCAGTACCTGCCATTTCTGGATTTTAAGTCTTAAAGGTCCATTGCCTTCTCTACTAAAGCTGCCTCATTTGAAAGGTAAATGAGAAGGCAGCAAAGCCTTTTCATGCCTTAACACATTCTGGTCCCCCATGGTTAAGAGAAGCTTGTTACAGGTGGCTGCAAAGTGAACTCTTCCTTCTTTTTAAAACTTTCACAATTTTTTTTTTCTCTGTGATCTCTATCAAAACTATGGTTAGACCACAATGACCCCAAGGTACTAGCACCATCTCACCTCCATGATTAGTACCATCTCAACTTGTGTTCCCATGAGTGTTTGCCTAATTTTAGATCTTGGATGTCTCTGGTGCAGGAGACACCTCTGTATTGCATTTATTCAGCACATCACAGAGAAGGTTTCTAGGTCATGATAAAAGTTCCTACGTGCTACTGCACATTTAACAGAATAATTCCACAAGGCAACCAGGCTGCATCTGTTGAATTATGACTGATTTGCCCTGATCCACCTGCAGCAGAGGAAGCAGTTACAGTGGGCTCTCAGAGCACACAAATCAACACCCTTGCAGGGTTTTGCTCACCGAGGTTCATCAAGCAGAGAGTTGATTTGATTTGGGGAGGAGGGAGGAAGTGGAAGCAGCATTAAGCTTTTGAATTCATGAAACACTTAACAAGGGAAAAAATTTTTAAGTCACAAAAATCCATCCTCAAATCGTGTCATTCACTCTTTATCCTGTTTGCCCAGTATGGAAATCTCAAGCAACAAGTTTGTCTCCTGTAGCTGTTAATCACTGCTGCTTCCCCCCTGCTCCTAAACACACTCACACTTCTGCTTTTTCCCACACAAACTAAAAAGAAATAATTGTCCTAAAAAGCAGAAGAAAACGCACAGTAAGTCCAGTGTCTGACCAAGGAACACTCCTCAGTGACACAGAAAACCATCACATGAGAAGCAGCATCTGGTAGTGCTTTTAGAGGAATATAAATAATGAGACACATAGCACTTCAATGCTGAATTTATAAGGTTGGTATGTGCCTTGGCTTTCTCCAAATCAAAGGAGGAACAAATGAAAACACACAAAACCGGAACAAGTCACAGGACTGAAGGCAAAGATTCAGTATCTGCCAATTTCCTCCATTTCTATATAAATTGATCCTGTTGATGCTAAAATTCAAATTTTACAAGAGAAAACTTAAGGTGAATAAGTACACATTCATGGTACATTTGAAGTCACAGTTTCTCTTTATAGCTAGGCAAATTCTTTTATTTTTTTTCACCACAATATATAAAAATATCACAAGACAAAATATCACAATTCTGAATATATTCTTCTAATGACATTTTTTATTCATATATGAAGAGTGAAAATTACCTGCAGGCTATTATTCAACAAGTCAAAGTCACTATATCGCCTCACAATCTGTAAAATAAAATACAAAGTTCAGGAAACAAATTACTTTTTCCATTAGAATTTTACTCCTCAAAATCCCATCAGAGAAAATTAATTCCCATTTACAACCATCTTCTTTTGCAATTTTTGTGCAAATGCCTAACTGCTGGATTTATGTCACATTGCCAGAGAGCAAAAAAGAGTCTTTAATCACAACTTCATCAGACAGAAAATGCATTTCTAAAAATTATCTTAAAACAGTATTTGTGAGCAAAGTTGTCTGCAAACGAGGCATTTTTGCCTTGTTAGATGCCACAACTTTTCACACTCATCTTCATTACTACTTCTTGGTTTCACTGGTCTCGTATAAGCAGAGCTGTGATTTTAGCACTGAGAAAGGCAAACTGGAATTTGAGATTTTAAATTTATGGTTGTACCAAAACACAGTAGAAACACATGACAGGCATTTTTCCTGGAATATTCAGAATAGCAGCAGACAACATGCCTTCTGTAGCTGGCAGCAATACTGTTTTTCTCTTAGTTTTGACCAAAAGAATTCAAGCACTTTATGTTCTCAATTCCAAATCAACATTTCTCTTTCCAGCTCAAAATTTAAAAGCTAAGAATAGGCAATTTTCAAACTTTTCCTTAAAAAAGAATCCTGGTTACATGAACTACAACTTAAGAAATTACCTGCCAACTGTTCTCTGTTGAAACTCCTCTCTGGACACGGATTATGTATTCCTAATAAAAGGAAAAAACCATTAGAAATGAGAACTAATGAGCTGAAGAAAGTTATTAGGCACTTCTTCAAATAAGACAAATAACACTCAAATGCAGAAAATTCGGATCCAGCACCTTGGGGAAGGTCAGAGCTGGGTTTGCTCAGACCATCCCTAACAGTTGCTCTGCTCTGCTCTCCCAGCATAGGAGACAAGGAGAGTTCCAGGAGCTTGCACACCTGTGGAGCACTCGAGTGGTTTAATTCAGTTACAGAAAAAGACAGAAAAGCAGACTCAGCACACATCTCTACCCACAACAGCTGAAGAAACCTCTCTCTTCTCACCTCCAATATCTAACAAGTACCCCCAGGAATTATTGCCACCACCATAACAAAGCAAAACGCCAGTAAATACACACAGCAAAAGTGTCTATTTTCAGAAAGTCAGTCTGACATGGTCTCTCCATATTCTTTCTCTTACCCATTTGAAATCCTAATTATGGTATCTTCCTGAAAACAAGAAGCCCAAATCCTCATAACTACTAACATAAACCCACAGAGCTGATAACATTTAACCAGTGTAATTATCTTTGGAAACTGTGTGACAGAAATCAATTAATGGGACACCTGGAAACCCATATTCACCACTAACGTGGTTTTTCTTGTTTTGTGACCATTGCTGCATATTGGGAAGAGGCTACTTCACACACAGGCAAAAAATTGCAGCAACTGCTTACTCATCAAGTCTCGAAGGAACATTGGCTGTTTCTCTGAAAAACCACACCAGTGATGATTCACCATATGCAGTCATTCATCTTTTCTAGGATTTTGGAAGAAGTTGAGTTGTTGCTCAATCCCTTGTAGCACTTGCTCTTTATCCAGTGATGGTCATTTTCTACTGAGCCCCAAAAAAATGCTCCAAGACAGGCAGAACACAAATTCATAAAATAACCATCAAAGCATCTTATCGCACACGACCACACTGGTCAACACAGCTCTTCTGGAGAGCCTTGTGATAAACAACTCGGGACACAGAGCTCACTCTCACAGTAAGATTATATTTTAAAAAAACATATTTGGGCCACAACTATTTTTCCCAACACCTACTTGAGCATTTTCCCATCCTATCCATATCTGCTTTTGTGGCCTAATGCACTAATCAAGTCCCTTTTTTATGTCACAGGGTTTGCAACTGGAAAGAGAAGAGCAAACACTCTCCAGGTGTGGCCATTAGCTCTGCCTGTAAGGAAGAAGTCCCCACCACACACTCTCCATCAGCACTGACCGTAATGAATTATTGTCCAGCTCAGCACTACCCTGTCAACACAACTAAGGAAAAGACCTAAATGGTCTTCTGAGCTGATTGAGGGCCTTTTTCCCCAAAGCTGCTAATGAGATTGAAAGTCAAAGAACAGCAATAGTAGAAAGGCCAGGATAAGAAATACAATCCCATTCCCAGTATCTGCCATGGCTACACATAATCAGCAGACCACAGTATGCTGAGTTCCAGTGAGAAGTTGATACTTCCTATTGCCTCCGTGTGGCAACAAGCTTGTCGTGGGATTATAATTAGCACCACTGATATATGCTTCCCATAGGACCAGAGAAGAGCTTTCAACTCTTCAAGTCTAAATGCACAAAAGCCTTTATTACTCTGCCAAATTCTGGTTTAGTTAGGAAAAAAAACCCTGAATTACAACAGTCTTCTTCTGAGACAACCTGATAGTGGGACTGAGACTGTACCCACAGGAAATAAATGAAAGCATAAGGAAAACAGAGGCACACTCAGGATCATTTCTGTTTAGCAGCATCATCAAATGTAGGAAAACAGTGTGGAAATGCCTTGAGAAAAAGCTAGTAATTACCAGAGTTCACCCCTACAAACTATTTTAGGCATCAGCAACCAGGCTCGGGGAGGTCTATGTTAGCAACTCTCATGTAGAAATTCCCATGGCATCTTTCACTCCTACATGAATAGCTCGGGATTTTTCCTATGACTCAGTTTACCAAATAACTTCAAAGGAGCCCTAACAGCTGCTGGTTGGGAAAGAAAGGTCTCAGCTTGCAGCAGAGAGACAACCTGCTTTGTCCACAGGCAGCAAGGTCACCGTCAGCAGGAGCTCCAACAGGACAGGCCACAAAACCATTCCTAAATCAACCACCCTGGCTCCCTCCACACAGGTAAGGTTTGTACATCCACTGCTCTTCCTATCGGTACTGCCAAACCACTTCATGATATCACAACCTTGATATTCCTTCAGCAGCTCAAAATATATTTTTAAAGATGCCAAGCAAAGCAGTTTTACCTATGGGATCTTTTCCAGGCTGCTCCAATTAGTCAAAAAAAGCTGAAATGGGTGCTGGGAGGAGGAGCTGGGAGCAGGGAAAGATGCATGACCCCAGCTGTGCACTGTCATTTCCTAAAATCTTCTTCCTACTACTACAGAGTTCTGGACAGAGTTTCTGAAAAGGAATATTTTCCAAATAACCACATGGATCAGTGACAACCACACTGCACTTCTCCAATCCTTTGCTGATAACAGTTTCACACTCACTGCGTGGGATTAATGTTATCCTGAATTTACCCATTTTCAGGCAGAGCCAAGATTTAGGTGGTTTGGTTTTTTGGGTTTTTTTCTCCCCAGCATTCATCAAGATTAGTCCCTGGTGCTCTAGCACTTATTAAAACATCATCAGCAACTCAGAACTGCTCAGCAAAATTTTGTTAACATTCCTGGGTGAAAATTGCACAGCAAAGCACTCCAAATGTTTAACAATTGCTCTTTATCATCATTCCTAGTTTTTGAAACAGGAAGCAAACAGGAAAGAAGGCTTTTGCAGAGACAAAATAGAAAAAAAAAAAAAAAAGTGGTGAGTTAAGAGATTTTTACAATAAAATGTGGAGTCTCAAAAATATTGGGTAATACATTCTGTTTCCCCAAGCAAATAGTCTCTAAATTTCCAGTTCAGGATGGTCAGTCTCTTTTTCCACAGATTTCTGCTTTACATCTGTTTAATCCAACAGGCTTGAAAAGCCAACCATTATAAAGATCCAGGTCACCTTTAGGTCACATCAACTAAAAGTTTGAAAGGGCTTTATTTTATAAGCATTAAAGAGAGGAAAGCCTAATTAAGCATGAATACAATCCCTGCTTAAGTAGGCTGGATTGGAACAATTTCTAGTAAGAAGCTCTTTTAAATGTTTATTTAGAAAATCTCCCATGTGAAAAGTAGCAGCAACATCAGGAGAGCTGCTCAGCCTCAGAGGCCTCTCTGTTACAGGGCACAGGATTTATCTGCCATTGCTCAACTGCCATTCAGCCCATGTGAGGCAGGAGCAGCAGCAGTGCTTGGTGTTTCCCCTCTCTCTAAACAATGCAGGTGTGTGTGTCTGTGCTGCACCATTCACACACTCCATCCTTCTGTAGTAATGAGTCAGCCATTCAAGAAGTGAAAGCTATGAAGTAGGACAACTGCAGGGAAAAAATAGGACACACATTTACATGTAATGAAACATAGTGAACACGAAAAGCTTTGGAGAGAGATGAGAAATCACAGATTTTCAGTGCTCTGCATCACTGTGACCTTCACCAGAAAGGCAAATTACTCACTATTTTTCAGGAAATACTCAGTAGCCAACAAAAATATTCTAATTAGGGTTTACTAAAGTACAATATTGAAACTAATATTTTGACGACAATCTTCACAGGACCTACAAATGCAATACTAATTTAGTAAGATCACCAGTAGAAACCGTAAGTTTGGAATATTTAAAATTAAGTGTGATGAAAGAGCCATCTTTTGTGAGCTCAGGCTGGAGGAGAGGTCTGGAGGAGAGGTGGGAGGTAATCAAGTTTACTGACTAAATCCAGAGGAGGAGCTGCATTTCTGGAACCTCAAACAAGTGAACTACGACAGTTCCCAGTGTAATACCATGTCTAAAAGCAACTTCATGTTTGTTTTTGTCCAAAGTGAATGCAGCCTTGAAAAGACTGAATTCCTTGTAAAGCAGATGTGCAAAATCTTTTACAAGCTTAAAAACTAAACCCTGCAGTCCTAGAAATATGTGGTTCCATTTTTCTATTTGGAACAATAAAGGAAAAATATCAATGCTTTTTCAACGTTCTTCTAATCTAACAGCCATGAGTGTCAACATTCATCATCGCTTAAGGAAAACTAAAAACCCTGAAAGATTGTTAGGAGAGGGATTTATTTCAGCTGTTCATTTCCAAATGCCTTTAAGACAACAATGTACTGTATGAAAGCTGGCTGTTTCACTACTTCGATTTCAAAATATGAAACACATTAAAAAGTCAAATTACTTCAGAAATGAATTGAGAAACGTTCAGAAGAACATGTACAACTCACCAGTAGTTTTACTGCAGAACAGACTTGCAGGTACAGTTCTTAATAAGGAAAATGTCTAGGTTTTCATGGAAGAAAATAACATCCTATTTTAAGGCTTCGAAAGAAACCACTATTAAATGGTGAACACGCAGATGAAATATTGCAATATGAGGCAAGTTTAACAGCCAAAATTTATTAAAGCTTTGGTGCTGAAATTGCCTCTGTTGTCAGAACACAACATTTGGCATCAAGATGAGACATTTGCAAATGGCTTATATTGGATGTAATCCTGCTTCTATTGAAGTCAAAGAATGCAACAAAACTTCATTTTCTACAGAAGGGTTGGTACACAGACCTACAAAGGGACTGACTCATGGCTATGGAAAGGTGCCCAACACACCCCTGGAAGTTACACAGTTACTCTCCTGACCCAGTGCTAGTGGCTGAAGCATAAAGAAGGAGACTAAATGAAACTGACTGGGCTTGGTCTCGTAATTTCAAATCTATGAGGTGAGACGCCACTGGAATGCACCTGCAATGCAGATTTTTTTGGCTTTCAAAATGAAAAGGACTGTAAACACCACACTGTAGAATTAATTGTATTTAAGTGCACATTCCAACAAAACTCAGACTGCTTGTAACACACTTAACCAGGGAAACAACTTTTGCAAACACAGAAAGGCATCGTTTTCCTCTTCCAATTATGATTGGAAATAAATACACAGAAAGAAAACCTCAGTGAACAATTTCTTTGTTGCAATTCAAAAACATGGAGATTATGTTCCAGCTCAGATGTACTAAGTCCAGTAAGAACTTCTGAGCTCTTCTGACTTGAATGAAGCAGGCTGAGCCTGTGAGCCTATCAGATAATTTGGCAGTTGGTGCCCTAACAATCTAAAAACCCATTTATGGGGGGTTTGACATACTCTTACTAAGCAAAAAGTGCAAATCCTCAAAAGTCCATTTTCAATAGTAGCTTAATCCCCTCTGAGGTTTCTGGAGAATTCAGGTAAGAACATAGTAGTGTCAGGTTTTGTTTTCAGTTTTGTTTTTTTTCAGTTTCACCTTCAGCCTCAGGAAACAGAAACTCAGCCTCTGCCAAGTACAGCCCTTGATTCAATGCTATGAAGTTTACACTTACCCAGTCTGTTGTACTAAATTTAAATTAACAGAAACTGCTTAGAACAATACACAAGCAAACTATTCATAACTATTCATTAGACACAAGCTTTGGTCTTCTGTGTGATATTTCACCATGTCTACAGAGCTTTTCCTGAAATTCTTCACCTTTTCCTTAGCTGTTTTTTCAGAAGACTGGCTATTTTCAGCACCAGCAGAAGGTTTACATAATTAGTAATTCAGTTGCCATGTTAAAGTTGCACCTAAACTCAGCCTAAGCCATCTTCATATGAGTGCTTTTAGAAGCTATGATCTACAGGAAATAAAACACAAACTCAAGTTTAAAACAACTCTTTCAACACTAAACAACATTTTAAAATCTTAATATATACTGCTGACAAAAGAATAAAAGAATTTGGCTTCCTTTGCTTTAGAACAGGCCTAGTTCTCCAGACATTAGTTTGGGATAAAGGATTTTATAGATCTGTATCGTTTGAAGATACCACTTTGAGGTGAAATGAAGAACAAAACTGAAAAGCATTCATTTAATGTCAATCTACTTTCTTCTAACTATAATCTAACACAGTAAAATACAGTTTTCAGGCCCCACAAAAACACTTCACCCCTTATTTCTTAGAAGGGCGTCATTTACACACCTCTTCAGAGACAAGGATTTATTTCTGAGGCTTATTTTGCATCAGGAAAGTTCAAATCAGGGACAGCATCAGCCACCAATAAACAAGCTATTCACACACCAGGGACATAAGATGAAGTATCTGAAATGACAGAATAGTCCACTTACATCAAATAAGAAACCAAGTCTCTGTTAATGGCTTCCTGTATTTTGTTATCCCACACTGGCTCTGTATAAACCATCTGTGCTACACACACTTCAAGCCATCTTTCAGCTATCAACAGGGCTTCTGCAGCAAAACAAACAATTACTAATAGATGTATCTTAGAGACAGATTTAACTCAAAAGGCACGGTGCTCCAGCATTGTTATTAAGAAAAGATCAGAAGAAAACAGAGACTTTTCCTGTACAACTGTTAGTAACAGAATACAGAGATGAAAGACAGGGCTATTGCACTCCCTCAGACAAGATGAACAAGGAGACTGGATTGCAAAACTTCTTCCAAGGGATCATTCTAAAAGAATCTTGTGACTTTTTCTTTTCCAATCAGAATCATGCAAACCAAAGGAAAGAACACAAAACACTATTGTCATTTGCACTAACAAAAAAGAATAATAAGGAAACAAGCTACTAACGAAACATAATCTCGTCTGCTGGGGAGAATTAGGAGTTACACAACTTCTCACAGGACTTGGCACACCACCCTTCAGCTATTGAAACAGGTAAAAAGCATCACTCTTGCCAGGAAATAAGCTTCCTTAGTCTTACTTATAAGAGGAGGAGTTGCACCAATTGAGAGCCTGTTGGATTCACAAGACCTTCTAGACAATTTCTTATGGGTAACTTCTGTTCAGAGAAAGACTGGAACATCAGTAAATGTGAGTTCCTCAGACAAAAAATAGACCACTTCTTAGTGTGAATTATTTATATGAAGAGTATTTAATAAGTCAGTCTGTAAATTAGTTGTGTACCCCATGGTGAACCTGCAGTTGTTGTCGTTCAGGTTAAGGGTATGCAACAGATGCAAGGAACCAGGAAGCAATCCACAACGCAGGAATCAGAGCTGGGTAAGGGACATAAGGAAACCCTCTCTCCATTTAAAGCAAGCTTCCCAGGAGTACCCTGCTGCTGAGGTACCTCTGGCCTCCTCTCCAGCATCCCTGCTCTCAGCTAAAGCAGGAATCAGAAATGACAGCCAGTTCTCTGATTCACACTACTGCTTGGTCATACTATAATGAAACCCGGTTTTCAAAGTGGAAAATAACTGCAAACAGGACATTCTAGAATTTGGATTATTACTGCATGCTGAAAGACAGTTCTTATGGAAGCACTGTGCATGTGTCCTAGGCATCCCAAAAGATGGGATTCCAAGGGGGTTCCGAGTCACGCCAGGGCTTGTTCTGCTGAGCGCCACCGCTCCCCAGAGCTAAGAAATGGGGCTGGGGCTGCGGGGGCTCTGCGGTTCGCAGCCTCCGCTCGGCCACACGGCAGGACCCGCAGGCAAACGCAGCCCATTCACGTGGAACTTCATCACCGCCACCGAACCGCGGCAGCCAGAGCCCATCTCTGCTCCACGGGCTGCACCGCCGCGAGGAAAGCAGGAATTACAGAAAGCCCCAGGGCCCCGCTCAGGCAGCGCGAACCCCGCAGCGGCCGCCCCCGCGGAGCCCCAGCGGTCCCTCCCGGGGGTGCCGCCGGCTGTCCCCGGGAACCCCGCGGGCAGGGAGGGGGCGAAGGAGCCGAACGAGCAGCGGCACCGCCGCACCCCACCGAGAGGCTCCGGGGCGCTGCGACCCGCGCCGCGGGGTCGCGGCGCCGCTGCCTCCCGCACCGCTCCCCTCGCCCCTCGCCCCCAGCCCGCCCCGCGGTGCCCCGCCGCACCGCCGCCTCCCGCCAGCCCCGGCCCCGCTGCCGCGGGCTCGGCTCAGGCCCCCGCCCAGCCCCGCTCCCCCGTGCTCCGGCCGGCCCCCGAGCACCCCCCGGCGCCCCCCGTTACCGGCTCCCTCCATTCCCTCCCCCGGCCCGGCCGCTCCCGCCTGCCCCCGCGGCCCGGCCTGCCCCGCTCACCGTGTGCGAGTGCAGGCTCTGGCTCGCCTCGATCTGCGCTGTCAGCGGCACCGTGTCGTCCAGCAGCACCTTGCCGGCCGGCGGCTTCTCCATGAAGGCCATAGCGGAGCTGGGAGCGGACAACCGGCGCCGCCAACCCGCTTCCCGGGGCAGCTCCCGGCGCGGCCGCCGCTGTCAACACGGCAGCGCCACCGCCGCCGCCGCGGGGCCTTAGCGCCGCCGCCCGCCGCTGCCGCCGCCCGCCGCAAGGGGGCGCCGCGGCCGCCGCGCCGAGCCGGTCCCGCCCCGGGAGCGCGGGACAGGGAAGGATGGGGGACACGGAGAGACGGGGGACACGGAGACATGGGGGACACGGAGACATGGGGGACACGGAGAGATAGGGGACAAGGTGGGGATGGAGGACACGGAGAGATGGGGGACACGGAGACATGGGGGACAGGGAAGGATGGGGGACTCGGTGTGGATGGGAGACACGGAGAGATGGGGGACACGGAGAGGATGGAGGACACGGAGAGATGGGGGACACGGTGGGGATGGAGGACACGGTGGGGATGGGGGACACGGTGGGGATAGGAGACACGGAGAGATGGGGGACACGGAGGGATAGGGGACACGGCCGGGATAGGGGGACACGGCAGGATGGGGGACACGAGGAGGTTCGTCTCCGGGGCAGTAACGGGGAAAGGGGCTGGAGGGGAGGCCATGAGTGCAGGCGGGTCGCTCCGCCACCCAAGCCCGCCGTGCCTGGTACCCCCGGTAGCATCGACAGCGGCAACAGCAGCTGCAGCCCCGGGGAGTCAGCCCCGAGACACTGCTGGTCCTCCCAGAGAGACCGGGAAAATTGTAAGGGCTGGTGCACTTGCTGCTCTTTACCTTTCAGGGTGTTTTGTGTTAATAAAATATTCAGAGTATGCTGTATATTTTACTCAATTTCTAGAATTTAGGGTTTGTAGTTGATCTTTTGTGGGGTTTTGGTTTCTGGTTTGGTTGTTTTTCAAAACACAGATTTAAAGTCGTTAACAACTGAATTCCTCAACATGACTTTGATTGTAGCAGCATAAGAAACTTTCTATTTGAATACTGCTTAGTGCTTGAGAACCTACAAGTTGGACACCTGTCTGCACTTCCTCTTTTTACACCATACACAGGAATTACTCTCACTTAAGATGTTGTAAGACTCCAGAGCTGGAGTTTGTCATAGGCCTGGAGCAGGTGTCACGAACAGCTTTATCTCTCTGTCTTGCAGCTCCATGATGAGAGGAAAATGTGTTGCTGTGGTTCAGCAGTCAGGCTGGAACAGCAACCCCAACTCCCCAGACTGCTACTCCTGCCGCGACCCAGGAGGTCAGGCACAGATCTGATTCATTTTGTTAACAGGCCTTAACAAGACAACTTCCCAGCAGGAGAGGCAGGGGAGCAGGGTAAGGAGCGGGACTGCTTTGATGAAGTGCTTTGTCCAGCAAAAGCCAGTGACAGGCAGTGACCTGAGGCAGAAGGAAAGGAAACCTGAAGTGAAACAGCTCCTACAGACAAGAGATAAGGAAACCTCTTCCTAATTACTGCTTCCAAGTTGCAAACAGGCCAAACTCCAAGCTTTGGAAAGAGAAGGCATGGAGTCAAACACCTGAAACATTACCCCTCCCTCTGCTCCAGTGTGACTAACACCTGGGGTTAGAGTGCAGCACACTCTGGCAGTGCAGCTGTTTCACCAGTAGCTTTCATCACAGGCTGAGGAGAAACTCTCTTTTCTTAGCAACTTCTGAGGTTATTTGCAGTCAAGGAAAGTTTCAAATGCATTTCTGCTGCAGAGAAGACAGGGGGATAACAGACACTTTGCCAGAAAGTTATATGAGCCACCAACTGGAGGCCTTACTCCTGATGGCCTCAAGCCTTCCTAAAAGAAGTTTCTTAATGTATAACAATCTTATACTAAAATAATTTAACCCAGATGATTTACTAATGAATTTGCCAGAAGTCAACTCTACCAAGGTACTTTCAGTGGACAAAGGGAAATCCATGTTCACACACACAAAGAGAGAGAAGCCACAGTTAGTACTCAAATCATCTGCCCTTGCTTGTCTTGCCCTCAGGAGCACAAATACAATAAGTACAAGTAGTGACAATATATATATATTTTAAAGCCTCCTTCACTCTCTTACTGGGAGGTAAGTTTCAGAAGAAACACCAGCTGGAGCTGCCATGCAGATTACAACACATCTTGCAGTACATGTGTGGCAGCACCTCCACTTCTGTTCCACTTTTGAACAAGCACTGTCCCCTCCCCTGGTGCTTGTTGGCAGTACAGCTGCTTTGTACAGAAGGAACAAGTCTCAACTGAACTTTGCTGGTGGGGACTGCAATTTTACCAGAAAGAACAGCCTCACTGTGAGCCCCACCAGTCCAAACTTCCCACTGTGGCAGCACAAAGGCTTGTCTGAATGTGCCACTTTGTCACAGCAAGTGCCTAGTTCACCTTGGCAGAGAAACCCGTCGTGGTGAAAAAAGGAAAAGCTCTAATTTTAATGCAGTTCTAGTAAGGTTAAGTTTGTGCACTTTCAGACATTTTGAAAGGCTTCTGTTGCAAATTTACTGGTTTTAGTGATGTCACATAAAAAGAGACTCAAAACTAAGCGTACATTGGTTCTGGCTTTATGCTGAAGTTGCACATGATGAACAGCTCTAATTCTCTGGGACCATGACTTTCACCATCCCTTCCATAACAGTTTTCCCACTTTCTCTGACCTGACATGATACAGAAATGTGTGCAACAGAACCCTTCAGTCGTTTCACTTCTGCTGCAGCTGTGACTTTTTCATCAACATACAAAGGAGCCGGAAAACGAATCTCCTGGGAAAGAAATATACATCCTTGACCAGGCATTTTGGTACCCAGAACTGCAGAAATAAGTCCATTGATCAGAACTCCATGGACAACAGTTCTCCCAAACCTAGACTTCTTTGCAAACTCTTCATTTAAATGCAAAGGATTTGTGTCACCTGTTAAATAAGAAAAAGTAACTACATCATTCTGTGTAAAAGCCTTGCTAAGTTCAGCTTTGTCTCCAACTTTTATGTGTAAGTTCTGAAATACAGGATGTCCAAGCAGTGAGTTGATAAACATTGGCTTTGTCAAGGCTCTTTGTTGGAAAATCCCTCCAGAAATTCCACGCCTGAAGGGCCACAACATTTCCAGGAACTTCTCCTGCATGCAGCTGAACCAACAACTGCATTCAGTCCAAGACTAATTCTCTACTGTTGCCGGATAACGCAAGCAGAAACGGAGATGTCTGGTTTGGGGAAAGAAAAAACAAACAAGAACTGAACAACTGAAGCCTTTAAAAAACCCACCATCAAATGCTCTCAAAGTTGAAAATACTTCCATTTTCTCTTCACATGATAGATTAGAAACTTAGAGCTATGCCTGAGCAGACTTTTGTCTAGCCATGGCTTCAGAAACAAAGAATTCTCAGAACTCATTTTATTAAGCAGCATCCTCTGGAAAAAAATAAGCTCTGGAAGTGCATGTTCATATATGCATTGTTAAACAAGGTCAGTTAACAGTAACCATTAGAAAGGCAGAAAGTGGAGTACGGAAAATAAAACCTGGACCAAGATGTGGGTCATGAACAGCATGTGCCAGAAATTATTTTCTTGCAGATGTATTAATGACATCAGGACTTGTCACTGGAGTGAAACCATGAAGTTACGAGACAGCCACTACTGTCACATTGTACAAGACTCATTTTAAAATGAGAACTGCTCAAACATGGTCTCGCAGACCTGCACTGAAAGGCACTTCTTTCCCAAAGCAAGGCATTTTTGCATCTAGGTCATCTTTCTATGAAAAGGCAGTAGGCTTAGGCAGCCTGCCAGGCTTAGAGCCAGAGCTGACACCTGGGGGAAGCCACCCAGCCCCAGAGGGCTTTACCTGCAGCACCCGGAAGGCACACCTCCGGTTCTGGTAGAAGCCCAGCAAGGTTAGAGCACTCCACAGCTTGACAAGGCCACTAAATAAAAAGAAAACAAAATATATTATTAAAATGTGGGGGTTTCTGTTTTCCTGCAGCATAGACATCTCAAATAGAAAGCATGTTATGCAAAGAGCAAAAAACCCTTAATAGTTTAACAGCAGGTAATTTCACTAAAGAGTCCTAGTAGCAAAACTGCAACTTGAAGGATTATTGCAGTGGCTGCAGACTCTTGTCTTTGACACAGAGATATGTACTGCAACCTCAAGATCACTCAAGTTCACTCTACCAGAACTGTTCTTGTTCTCAGTGTGCATTTAAGCTCGTTCTTCACCCAAATCACCTGCAGTTGTCATCACCACTTAGAGTAATCGTTCTCATCTTTACTATAGAAAAAGATTTAAAGTCACTACCTCAGTAATGCTTAATTCCTATCTTAAAACCATTAAAATCATTCTGGTTTAAAGCAGGAATAATGTACTGATGCACAAAGTTACTAAGACTCAGTGATTATTTTCTGCAGGCTGTATACAAATATCTGCAAGTTAGGCTTAATTCTTCACAGGCCATTCTAGGTTTAAGAGGTCTATTTTCTTACAAAAAATACTTTCATGGCATGGAAGCACAGACTGACTGCACCTTACCTGCTAATTACTCTTAATATGGCAGACAGAGTTTTTTCCTCATATGTTAAGACATCAACAGGCAAAGCTGCTCCAACCTGTGAAAACAAATGTTATTTAGTAAGTATCACCCTATGTTCTTATCATGGTTTATAGGCAACTGATTTAACCCCCGGCATGTTACATCATTAAAGGTGTTATAGTTACGCTCAAATCTCACCCAAGTGTTTCAGTTACAACATTACTGGATTTTAAACAGCACCCTTCCTCTCAGAGTTCTTTAGAAACCACTTTTATTTCCACATTACAGCCGGAGAAACACAGACCAAGAGGTGATGTGACCTGCTTAAAGTCAGCCAGCAATCGAGTAAACAGAGCAAAAACAGCGCTGTGCACTTTCCCATCCAAAAAGCTGTTCCCTTTCCACAGTTCTCCTTTTAGAGCCTCTCTACAGCAAAAGCATCAATACCACAAATTCCAAAAACAAGTATCAAAGAACGGTTTGAGCTGGAAGGGACCTTTCAGAGTTCACCCAGCTCCAGCCCTGCTGCCATGGCCGGAGGTAGCTCCCCCTAGAACAGGCTGCTCCAAGCCGTGCCAACCTGACCTTGAGCACCGCCAGGGATGGCTGAAGCCCCTTGGCTGCGGGCACTGAACTGAACCGCACGGCTTCACTAGCAGCGAGTCCGGAGAGCGGCAGGCGAGCCTGCACCGGGCACCGGCGGGCAAACCCGGCCCATCCACCCCGCCCCGCCGGCTCCTTCGGCGCTCCGGCCCCGCTGGGACACGGCTCCCGCTGGGACACGGCTCCGCAGCCAGCGCGGCTGTCCCAGGGCACAACAGCCCGCTCCCGCAAGGCTCTCCCGGGCCAGCCCGGAGCCGCCAGCCGCGGACAGACCGCAGTCCCGGTGCCGGTCCCACCTCTCCGTGCAGCTCCCTCAGCGCTGTCACCACGAGCTGCTTGAACTGCGCGGCGTTCGGCCGGGCCCCGCCGTCGGGCAGCTCCCTGCGGGAAGGAGAGCACAGGGGTCGGGGGGGGCCGGGAGGGCTCTGAAGGGGCCCGGCGGGTCCCGGCTCGGGGGGTGTCCCGGCTCGGGGGGGGTGTCCCGGCTCAGGGGATGGGTGTCCCGGCTCAGGGGGGTCCCGGCTCAGGGGATGGGTGTCCCGGCTCAGGGGGGTGTCCCGGCTCAGGGGATGGGTGTCCCGGCTCAGGGGGGTCCCGGCTCGGGGGGTGTCCCGGCTCGGGGGGGGTCCCGGCTCAGGGGTGTCCCGGCTCAGGGGATGGGTGTCCCGGCTCAGGGGGGTGTCCCGGCTCAGGGGATGGGTGTCCCGGCTCAGGGGGGTCCCGGCTCAGGGGATGGGTGTCCCGGCTCAGGGGGGTCCCGGCTCAGGGGATGGGTGTCCCGGCTCAGGGGATGGGTGTCCCGGCTCAGGGGGGTGTCCCGGCTCAGGGGATGGGTGTCCCGGCTCAGGGGGGTGTCCCGGCTCAGGGGATGGGTGTCCCGGCTCAGGGGGGTCCCGGCTCGGGGGTGTCGCTCACAGGCGCACGCGCAGATAGTGGTGCTCGGCCGCGCGCCGCAGCACGCGCCGCTCGAACGCGGCCGCCGCCATTCCCCGCCCCGCCGGGCCGCGCGCGCCGCCCGCCCGCCCCTTCTACGGCGGCCGCGCGGGGTCATCGTCGCCATGGCAACCGCGCGGCGCCTCCCGCGTCGCCACGGCCCGGCCCAGGCCCGCGGCACCGAGCCCCGGGCCAGAACGCGCCGTGCGCGGCCCCGAGCGCTGCCCTGCGGACGGAGGAGAGCCAGAGCAGTGTCTGAGGCAGAGCAGAATCTCTGGGAAGCGGCAGGAACAGACCTAGTGAGGCACGCAAGCCTTTAGCTTCACGAAGGCAACCACCACAGACGTGCTGCTGCAGGCGGGCACACAGAAACGCTTGGCCTCCAAGCAAAGGGGCTGCTCCCGAGGCAGCTCCTGGCACCAGGTTACAAACACTGACGAGAGTCTGCTGCCCCAGCCTCAGTTTTGCACGGACACACAGCTGAAACGAATTGGAGAAGTGCACAGAACGAGCCTGGCAGCCTGTCTTTGCACTCACCAGTCAACAGCTGATTGAGATGATAAAATAACACCATTTTAGTATCTTGTACCTGTTTTAAAGATTGGCGTTAAATGTATCCTTACCACAGAAACAGCAGAAAGGATGGAAGTACATTTGCTCTGCTGAAATAATTAAACATTATCCTCAAAAGAACTTCACAGAATCGTGCTTTTACCAAAGGTTGATCCAGGAATTAGCACGGACCCCGGCAGGGTAACACTGCAGAGCAGCCCAATATACATCCCACAAGCTTGAGTCAAAGCTACCAGGACGCCTTTTGCCTGCACCTTCACACGGCTCAGTCTGGGCAAAGGTCCTGCATTATTCCAGCAGAGCTTCCTCAAGCTTAGCACCACAATCCACGCTCCTGGGCTGACTAAAGATGGTACATAAACTGCCAAACGTTCAGAAACAAAACTTCAGCAAAAGCAAATAGAGCTTCACATGTACCAAAGTAATTTTCAGACCGTTAGTTAGGTTAAAGAAAAGGCAGCTTGCCACATAAAATTCAGTAGCTGTAAGTGTAGGCCAACAAGATACCTTCAGGAATACTGTGTTTCTGCTGGGAACTGAGACCCAGTTAGTGTAGTGCTGAATAAATCAGTTCCACAATAATTTGGCAGACTTATCAGAGCAGCCAGTTTTACTGGGACCAACACTAACTACAGAAGTTTGTATTACTTTTAAGATATTAGTAAAATTTCACTACCAAGCAGCAAAACTTGGGAGTCAGGTGCTGTATAAAATCTCTTTTTGTTCCCGCAGTAGGGCAGGTGCTGCTGTCCGTGAGGATCTGGCAAGAGGAACTCAGTCAGGCATTCCCAGTGTATCCAGGGAGCTGCTGGGGCTGTGTCAGCTGCAGCGAGTCAATAACGAGCACACACAGGACTGTACAGGAAGGCTGGACACAACAGGTCAGTTTTTTATTAACCAAAAGTGAAGCTGAACCCCAGAGTGGTTTAACTTGTTAAAACCATATGTTTATATGGCAGATATTTTTCTTTCATGTTCAACACTACAGTGCAAGAATCAAACTTGGCAGCTGTTCATCCTTTGAGAATCAAGTAGTAAAATGAATTAAAATAAGGGTCCCTCAATGAATCAATTAAAAAAACCCATTTAACTCAAAAAACCAGACCAATTTTAAGAACGGTCTTATTAAATTCTCCCAAGTGAATGAAAGACCTTTAAAAGCACTTGGAGCCTTGAGGTAGCAACTTTATGCAGAATTTAATTCCCCTCCTGCCCCACAGAGGAAAATTAGTAGCACATTATTAGCTCCAGCCAGCTAAGCTGCGTTGAGTGTCTCCTGTGAGGTGACTTTCTCTTGCCTCTTGAAAGAGCAGTGTAGTGCTGCAGGGCGCCAGGAGGAAATCCACAGGGAAGGCCTCTCGAAATAAAATGTATGGTTTGAAAATAATTAAAATGATCGGCAACGACTGTAACAACAAAAATTATCTGAAGTGAAAAAACCCAACGTGTATTTTGGCAAGACTAGTTTACAAATACAAGTCAAGAACAAGAGTCTGCTTTCAGCAAAAGAAAGAAAGAATGGAAGTAACATTCAAAGGGGTTTCAGGCGGTTTTTTTGCCCTCTGTGCAAAACTGCACTTTGTTTTCCAAGTTTTATTTTTAGTTTTGAACTTTTGTTTCTAAGAAGGGAGCACTTCCACACTTTTTTGTTCTCTTACATTGTCAAACCTGTGCTGTGACGTTAGACAGAAATATCAAGTGCCAGGATATTTAACCACTGAAAGCTCCTCTCACTGACTTCACAACAATCACAAGCAGGGAATCACAAACAGGAGATGTCTTCCTCTAAGCCTTGAAAACACGATCCTCTGTGCCCACTTTGCTGCTGAGTTGTTTTATTAAAAACTAAATCTCTCTTCAGTGCCAATTTCAGAGACTCAGTGGCAGATTTACTGAACACTGAGTGGTAACAAAACACCTGGGCCTACTCTCATTGCAACAACTGCAATGAACAGAGTGCAAAGGAAAGAGCTGAGATAGAGGGATGGGGCAGATGGTCACAAACAGGTGCTGTACTTGCTCTCTGGACTCAGTATCAGCACTTGCACATCGCCCACTTTTGCTCACTGCTGGTGCTCTAACCAGATTCCTGGCAATATTGAGTATCTTGCTAAAGAAGCTTTCTTTCCACTAACTTCATGCTCCAAAACTGTACAAACAGGTTGGTTAAACTACACCAAACTAATCAGGCACATTGCACATTATAGTTTTTAAATGGATGAGCCTTCTCAGCAGCTCATTCTCTTTCAGCTCAAAGCCAGCTGCCTCTCTACCCCACAGAATGATGCTGCACAGACCCTGGATGCAGGATGGCACTGCCCACTATGCCATTGTTCCAGGGAGCCCAGAGAAAGGTAAAACTTCAAAAGCTTGTTCTTGTTCACATGGGATTGCAATACTTTGATTTTATATTCTTGTCTTTTCCTTTGACTTTTAGAAGCCATCAAATTCTGCCTTCAAAGGCCGAAATATCTCAAGAATATGACATCAGCCTTGCCTGGGTTTTGGTTAAGCTTTGGAACAAGTGCCTGTGTTTGCCTGTGCTGAGGTTACAGTCCTGTTCTGCACAGAACCAAAGGCATTACAGAACCCATCTGTAAGGCAGCCCAACCTGCCAGGCTCCTCTGGATAAAGGAGAGGATATTCTGCCTGGGAGCAACAAAGGCCAGCTGGCGATTATTCACAGCAAGTTTCTCTTTAGCTCACATGACAGTTTAGGCAGCACAGAAATTCAGGCTGGTTCAGAGACCAGTTCCTGTTTGGTTCACAGGACAGTCATGAGCTGGCTTCAGAAACTCTTTGTCATGGAGCCCAAAGTATCTTAAAGTTATTATCTGCTATCACTGCAAGGAGCTGATGAGTGGGGTTTTTAAATTTTTTCAAATTTTTAGTTGTCTTCTTCCTTTTTTTTTTTCTTTTCTTTTTTTTTTTTTTGTGGTTTGGTTTGGGTTTTGTTTGGTTTTTAAATTCTGTGATGAAAACAATTATTTTTGTCTTTGGTGTTAAACCTTGGAAGCATGAGTGAAAAGTACCTGCTGCTTCTTTGGCTGTAATTTATGACCAAGAAACAGCCCAGGAAAGCAAGTGAAATTCACTGTTCTAAAATACATGCAGTTAGAACAGCCACTAGACATCACGACCAGAACTTTAATAATATGGAAACACCAAGTTCAGTGGTGTCCATTACAAATCATTTGCATTATATAAAAATATGACTGAATTACAGTAACTGGACAACAGTCATTCAAATTTATCAACTTTCCATCTTACTCATATTGCAGGAAATGGGAGGAGCTCATCCAACTATGGGGAAAAAACTGTCCAGAAATCAACTTAGAGTTGCTGCTAAGCATCTCATGCCTTAGAGAAATGTCCACCGTGATAACTAAAAGCAGGAATTCAACATTAACATCCTTCCATTCTTGCTTACATGGCCATGAATAAAAAGAGCAAGTTCTGTTACACTAGCAGTCACTATTAAAATTTTATAACCCCATAAAACACCAATATGTTTTGCATGAGCTGTGGAAGAATGCAAACTCAAAGGGTCACTAGATTTATTACCTCCAAATTCAATGTCTTAATATATATATTCTGTTTGAACACCATAAAAATGTCCTTCTCATGGTCTGATTCTTATTTAGATAATACCCTGATAAAATCTCAGCCATATGCCAATTAAGGTCCTTAAAGCTATAGAAACAGAATCTACCTAATAAATGCTGCAAATTTAACAGGTATTTTAGATAAACATCATTAGCTCAGTTATCACCTAAACCAAAAAGACTCCTCAAACACACCAACTGCGCAGTTAGCAAAGACATTTGCTTTACAAAGTCAAATGCTGCCAACTTTTGAAAGGTTTAGCAAATCAACGTGGTATTTGGAAGCATTCAAGTGTCTAATGAAGTTAAAATACTGTGAAATGTTAGGACTAGGGGAAGCTCCTGTAAACAAGTACAGAAGTAGTCTTCATTTAAATTACAAAACATTCACCTCCTTAAAAAGCTTTAAAACTGACCCAGCGAACAACTGCACCCTGGGAAATGTAGCAGTATAAAGGATCTCTGTAAGCAAGAGAGGGTCATATATTGTTATCTCACCACCAAAAAATGTACTCAGTGTCAGGAACAAGGAGCAAATTTGGGGAGATGACAATTATGACACTTTCAGGCCATTTGATCTGAACCACTGCACTTTGTTGGACAGCATAGAGTAAACCAATTTTCTTTGCTGCTCAGAAAACACTCAAAATACGTTTTCTGCATCTGGTTGCTAAGCAGACTCTCCCATGTCCCCAGCTCAGTTTACTTGGTTTAAAGAGATCTCTATATTTATTATCTGCTGCTTTCAGCAGGTGGACCAAAACTTCAGTGCCATCTTATTCATTGGCTCCACTGATACTTTAAATTCAAACCCAGATGCTACAATTAAAAGCAAATTTGACATTGTGTAAGGAAAGCATCAGATGAAGGTAATCAGCCCATAAAAGGCTTGTATTCCACAGGCTGCCTCTGCAGAACAGGCAACCTCCCACTACAGAATCTGAAGGGACAATTTACCCCAACAGTGACACCCAGAAGGAAGGAGGCTTCTATGTCTTGCACACTTTGGGTTTCGTATCAGGCACTTGAACTGTTGGACAGACGCCATTCTGAACCAAGTAAGTGAACATAGGGTTAGAATCATCTTTAATCTATGTCTAATAATGAAGTATCAGCAGCAAAGTGGAGGCAGGGAGGAGTGAGCAATCCATCTGTGCTGAGACTCGTTTATGGTTTCTAAAATGCCCAAGAAAACAGCAGCAGTAACTGTTCCGTAGTGTCCGTTGTCCTTGTGAGTTGTGTTGCTGATAGGAGGCTTTTCTGTGTCTTGAACTAAGAAGGCATTGAGGTACCCTGTGCCTAATTCCCTGGATCCATCAGGTCCATGCTAGAGCCAAACATTGCCACCAGCTGCTCCTCGTAATGTGTTATATTCCTCTTCATAATGTCCATGCAGGGTCCAAGCAACCTCTCAAATGCTTGCACATCCATGACTGTAATGGAACACAGGTGAAAACAAGACTGTTTGTCAAAAAGGACTCCAAATACCAATCTGGTTTTTGAACTCAGAACACAGACCTTCAGTTCAACCCACTTAGGGCTGAGGCTTCAAAAGAAACCACAGAAACAGAAATCATGTTTCTGATTTCTCTCTGTACTGTTACTTGGTGAAGCAAGACTAATGAAATTCAAAACTGATCTCAAGGATAAACACAGAAGCAAATACACCCCACAGTGGTATTAAAATATGACCTGAAGACTATGTGTGATAAACAAGTCCAGGCCAAACACACACAGAAAACAGAAAATTGGCCATGAGGAAGCAGCAGTGCTTCTCCAGCTTCCATCTGGAGCTCCCCTCCAGCCCATGCTCCCAGCTTCTGGAATCTGACTGCCAGTTACCAAAAGGTTGCTGGGTTTTGAACAGCTGCTCGCTCAAGCATGGTCCATGAGACAAGCAAAGAACAGAAAAGGATGACTAGAAACACAGACCACCTGCTTACCTAAACATTTGACCTCCCCAACAGCATAGGCAGAGGCTGCTCTGGGTTTGTTGGTAACAAGTGCAAGCTCTCCAAAGTACTGCCCTCTGTGACACCTGGCAATCTCCACTTCTTGATTCGCTTCTTTACTCGTCATAGTCTGTCAAACAGTGCAGTTGCATTATTTGCACACAGCTCTGTCCTTGTACAAGCCTACAGTTAATAATCCCAGACACTTTACAACAGTGCAACAGCTCCTTGGTTTCAGGCCTTCAAACTAGTGACTCCCAAGTCATGGTAGAACACCTCAATACCATGTTCAGTTGGAAGTTGGGTAAGAAAAATGTGTGCCAGCCCACAAGTTTTGAGACAGGCAGGTATCTACTGCTACAGCTCTGGGAACTGCTGCTATTTAGCCTTACACAGGCTTTATCATGCACCACATGCTGTTCCCCTGGCTGCTTCAGACTGTACAGAGACCCATGCAGATGCCAACATCTAGTGTGTCACTAAAGATAACAGACCCCGTATTTTGTAATGTGCAGTCTTCTACAATCATGGAAGAAAAGTTTCATCTCCACCCTCTAGGCCAGGGAAAGTGTATCAGTGTGGGAAGAGATGGGATGGGTTGAGCTGCAGGCTCTCTCAGTCTCTCACATATCAGGTTAGTTTACAGAGCAGCAGGCAGAAGCAAAAGACTTTGTCACTTCAGTAAAATGAGTTCTGGCTGCTTCAGAACAGGTATGGGAGTTTACAACCTGCATCACATGAATAATGATGATCAACATCATAAAATAATATATTAACTCAGGGTGGGCTTCTTCACATCTCTTGTATTAATCAGTCAAATCAGGGATTGATTAATACAAAGCCTAATCATTTAATTTGAACTCACCTTGCTTTTAATCAAGATTTTTACTTCTCCGGATTCTACAATGTAAAAACAGTCTGCTTTGTCACCCTGTGAAGAAGAAAAGCTAAAATAAGTTCTTTTTTACTTGACTGTGAAAGTATATATAAATGGTATTCATGCATTCACTTTGAACTAGGCCTTCTGCAGAAATCTGCTAGAACTGACAAACACTCAGATTCTTAACATTAAAAGGTGACTGGTTGGGTAATACACCAGAGGAGCCCACAGGGAAGGAAGTGTTAGTGCACATCATTCAGTAAGGGGGCAGGAGGAAAGGAAAACACAAAGGAAACTGATGATATATAGCACAATCACTTGAATGAAAATCTTCTGAACCTGATGGAAGTAGGCAATAGTTAGTGAAACTAAGCGGAGCCTAGAATTTTCAGAAGCAAATTTAAATAAAACAGGGGAATGGTCATAAGCCATCCAGTACCAACTTTTCATTCACCACTGCCAACCATCACAGCATGAAATAATGCTCTATGCTAACTTCTGAAAGAGTAACTGCTGAAAGAGTATTTTATTTTTAAAAAGAGTGGAAACAATCTGAGTGGGAGATACCCTCATAACACTACTAACAATTTTCAAGTGCTTTAAAGCTTACTGCCCTTAACTGAAGGGTCAAATTTCAGAAAGGTAATTAAAAATTTGAATTACTCACAAGGGAAAAGAGGTTCCTGGTATTGAAGCAACTGCTTTAATGTCAGAGTTATCCTATCTTTTCCAAGCCCAGAATTTCATCATCTCTAGCACTGTACTACCATCACCCAGACCTATTCAAACTATTAATCCTCCTTTTAAGGATAATTACATCCTTGCCCTTAATTCAGTTATTAAAAAAGAATAAAACCAACTGTGTAATTGGATCACTGATGGTATGAATTCCCAGTTTTGATACTGATTTATAAGCTCTGATTTTGCTGAGAGTTCAGTTTTCTCAGGGTCTTAAGCAAAAAGAGTTTCAACTTTAAAAATTGAGGGTATTTTTAGAGTTAAGTAATTTGACATCTATCACCAAACTTGTTTCCTATATTCAGTTATGTACCACTCAAGATAATTAAGATCAATTATTCAAGACACAATCAAGGAATCATATTCTGTCTATATAACAAAAACAACACTGTAACCAAAAATCTGCAGTTTCAGGTAAGCCCTTCTTGCATTAACTTCTACTTGAACTGGAGCACTTTTACAACACAGCAACCCACAGCTAAATTTGATGCAAAATTCCAGTGTCTGTAACAGGGTTTCAAAAAGTTATTTCTGTCACAGCCAAAAAAAAAAAAAAAAATCAAACAGCTCTAGCTTGAGTTCATCCAGTTTCATGTTCTACCACCCAGGCCTTGATCTACTGCAGCAGACAAAACATTCCCCAATCACTAAAGGACTCAACTGAAACCAGACCACTGAAATACCTCAGGAAAGCACAAGAAAAAACAATGGTTTCAGTTAACCCTGACAGTTTCTTAGAGCTAGTGACTCCCTGTTTAATCTGGTCATAGAGGCCTAGGAAGACTCTACGTGGGGCATTTAATGGAAAACTGCTTCATTTAATTTCAGCTTCTGAAGGCACACTCATCTTGAATCCTTGCAAAGACTACTTATAAAACATAGATGAGAGAAGAAATACCAAGAAGCTAAAGTAATAGAATAAATTTGCAGCAAAATACATACTGTCCATTCCCCAAGCATTCAAGAAGTGGTCAAATAAATCCGAAATAATAAAGAATAAATGCCAAGTTGGTCCAAGTAATACAACTCTGCAAGTCAATTCCAAACAGAAAAAACAGAAGCACAGAAAGGAGAATGATAAAGGGAACTTTAGATTACAAGTACCTGAGAAATGATACGTTCCCCATCTTGATACACCTTCTCTCCTATAACATCCACTATCTTCATTCGCTCTGATGCCTGGAACAAAGAGGACAATTAAAAACAATAATCAATTATAGCTTATCTCTGTGAACTCTCCTGAATCTCTACAACCCCTCCTGAAATGAACAGACATTCACTAGACACACAAACACACAATTTATAAATATAGCCCCAAAATGACATTGTCATAGTACTGCAACACAGGTCTTAAGACTACCATAATCAACAGGGAAATAAAATTGTTTAGTGTCCCATCCCTGTGTTTCTCTGACCACTCAAAAATATCTGATTTGGCTGGTTTAGAGCAAAGGAGAGGGGGGGGAAAAATCACTTTCTTTAAGATTCAGTTAAAATTTGAAGAAAACACTCTGAAAAACATTATAAGCTTCCTAAGAACAAACCCTAATGAGGAATACCAGCAAAACATTTTAAAAATATTTTAACCACTATATACTTAAACACGTGTGTGGGAGGAATAGTGTCCAAGGACTCATTTCTAGAGTGAAGAGGAAGGTGACGTGACAAGAACAAGGGCTGCAGTAGGATGCCCAGCAGCAAAGGCAGGAGGCAGCACCTGGCATGCCAGGAAACTTGCCTGAGTCTTTACAAACAGGAAGGGAGAAGTGAATTATCTCCAGTGTTTCCCACCACCCATTTGGAACCCACAAAACAATTTCGTTGCTTCAGAGCAGCACAAAAAATCATACCAAGAAAGGAAGAAAATCCTAACAGTTAAAATTCATCAGATGATTCAGTTGCAATCAATCCATTCATTCCCCAAGTGCACCTTCATCTTGCCTATCTTTGAGAAATCAAATTCTGGTCCATGCATGATTCAACTGCAATGTGTCATGCAAAAATCCATCCAGTGCTAATGAGTTATTTTGCTGTATCTTTAAATATTTGAGTCATTTCTGTGCTCCAAAAAAGTCACATTGATGGAACCAGTTTAAGCCAGGCACTAAGAGAGAAGGTGTTGTAATTTATCCCTTCCACAGCTACATCTGTCCAAAATAATACATAGTAGAGGCTGTTGTTCACACCTAATGATTTTTGCAATTTTGTAATCTTCTCCCAAAGGGATTAAGAGCTCAAATACTAAAGATTAATGCTGGAAAGTATTTTTTTAACGATAAGGAAAGTTAAATTATGGTTTAAGGCAAAAACAGATTAATGCAAAAGCAGATTGGTCAGTTCTAAAAGCCCTCTGACAATCCAGGGTGAATCAACAGAAGTGATAATTTCCACATTGTTCCTAAATTCAGGCACCACACACCCCAACAGGACAGTGTGACTGCATTCCAGGCCACAATGCTTCCCTTCAGCAGTTTAACTCCTGAATATTAAGTTAAGCTTAAAGGAAGACTACAACAGCCCACACCTTTGTCTCAAATTTAAAACCATTCCTGGCTAATAAAGAACAAATTCACAGTGACTGTATCCTTACTTCAGTATCACACCCTCACAGGCAACCACAGCCCTGACTACCAAACTGCATTTTGATACCTATTCCCTGAAATATGTATGTTTGGTTTGTGGGTTTTTTTTTTTTGTGTAAAGAACTTTTAAAAAATCAGACTGAGATAAAAATCAGCAAATTGCTATTGTGAATAAAGGATCTGGGGAAAAAACCCTAAAACTATTTCAGCAATGCAAATTAATTTGTGTAGTATATGTGATACCAAAGCAGCGTTTAGTATTTTGTTCTAAGCAAAAACAACAGATTTCTGATATAGCTGGAACGCTCACTGGAGCTGCTGCTAATGCAAGAATTTGATGCAGATGTCTCTGAGAGGTTTTACCTCCAAGGATTTGAGAAGGGGCACAGACTCAATAAATAATTCATACGTCTTCCTCTTCTTTGCGTTGTTTTTCAGTATAATTCTTCTGAACGTCACTCGATCCTGCAGGAAACAGCACAGAGAAATACATTATTCCTCTTCACTGAAATGCTCCCTGTTTAAAGAACTGACAAACATGAACAAGTATTTACAGCAAACGCTAGGGCTGGGAAAGCAGCTGCTAAAGTGATACCACATCCACCACAATGCTGACTGCAACAGCTCCTCTCAAGAGTACTTCTGGCAATAACAAATTAAAAAACAGGGAGCTGTAAGACCTGATCCTCCTCAGACAACCACTTAGGGATTCAATTTTTATTCTATCTTACACAGTTTTTCTGGGTTGAGTTTTGGGGTTTTGTTTGCCTGTTTACTAATGTATCTTTTATGCTTCTGCATCAAGTGAAGAAGTTTTGCTCTTCCTGCTGAAGCCAGTGGAAATTGGCATTTCCAGCACTTGTTATGGCAACTGCAGAACTAAGTCTGATTGGATTCTTCACTACTTGAGTCACAAATTTCAAAAGTTGAAGATTTATACTGCTCTCAGGTCAGGAACAGAGTATCAAACAGCAGCAAGCTTGTTCACTCCATCTTCTCAGATCCAAGAGCGAGCTTGTGGAAGGACCAATTCCTTGCTGCCAGCAGTGCGCGTTCCGCAGGGAGCGCTGCGGGCTGCGCTGGGGAAGCCAAGCGCCAGCGGGGCAAAGCCCCGGCCCCGCCCGCGCTGCGCCCCGCGGCCACGGGGAGGCGCTGCGGGGCCAGCGGCTCCGCCAGCCCCGAGCGGAGCGGAGCGGCACCGGCACCGCACGGCAAAGGCACCGGCACCGGGCACCGCACGGCAAAGGCACCGGCACCGCACGGCAAAGGCACCGGCACCGGGCACCGCACGGCAAAGGTACCGGCACCGGGCACCGCACGGCAAAGGCACCGGCACCGCACGGCAAAGGCACCGGCACCGGGCACCGCACGGCAAAGGTACCGGCACCGGGCACCGCACGGCAAAGGCACCGGCACCGCACGGCAAAGGCACCGGCACCGGGCACCGCACGGCAAAGGTACCGGCACCGGGCACCGCACGGCAAAGGCACCGGCACCGCACGGCAAAGGCACCGGCACCGGGCACCGCACGGCAAAGGTACCGGCACCGGGCACCGCACGGCAAAGGTACCGGCACCGGGCACCGCACGGCAAAGGCACCGCACGGCAAAGGCACCGGCACCGGGCACCGCACGGCAAAGGCACCGCACGGCAAAGGCACCGGCACCGGGCACCGCACGGCAAAGGCACCGGGCACCGCACCGGCACCGGGCACCGCACCGACACCGGCACTGCACGGCAAAGGCACCGGGCTCCTCTCAGCGTTGCCCCGCTGGGATCTGCCAACAGAGCCACAGCTGCAGCTTGCCGTGCACAGCTGGGGCTACAAGTGCAAAAAACCAAAAAAAGTCAGAGGGCAGGAGCAGAAATTTGTTCAGGAAAATGGTTAAAAAAAAAAAAAAATACAACCCTCCCCCCCCCCCAAAAAAAACCAACAAAAAAACCCCAAAAAAACCACCAAAAAAACCACCAAAAAACCACACCACCAACCCCCGCAAAACACCAAAAAAAAAGCCAAAACAAAAAACCAACCAAATAAAAAAAAAAAATCACAAAAAACACAAAATGAACCAAACGACAAAAAAAACCCTCCACACGAACTGAAAAAAAAACCCCAGAAACATCCTGAGAGCCATTCCTCCAGTTCCCAAAACCATCAGCTGGTACCTAAGCTGCAGCATTTTGAGGTGAAGAGGTATTTTCAAGTGGACATCTTTAAGGGATGCAGGCTGCAAATACTTGTAATAGGGACTAATAGAGGTGATATCAATGGAACATGAAAGTTGAAGGATGAGAAAGATGAAAGGCAGGATGGTATTATCGTTACCCAAAGTAGAAAAACAGATGATAAAGCATTAGGGATTTTTCTGTTTTTAAAGGAATTCTCCAGTGGTAAAAGTGTCTTCAAATGTTTGTGTTTGGAGAAGCAGAAAGATGCAAAAACTGTGGGGGGATTGTAAAAGCATAAAAAATCAGAATTCACCTGCTTGAGAGTATCAGTGTAGGAGGAGAAGCAGCAGTATTTGAACAAAAAAAAGCCAAGCTGTGAAGGCAGCGTGTGTGACCATGAGGTTTCCCCCAGACACAGTCAGCAGCAAAGGCTGAGGACATTTCCCTCGTCCAGAAGGGACCACTGTGATAACTGCTTTGTGCCTGAGCCTTCCAGATTTCTGTTGGCCTAAGCCTGCAATGCAGCAGGAGTAATCCACACTTCCCAAAAGGCAGATAACCAAAGAGCTTAAGCAATGACTTCTGCATACTAATAAAAATATGTTTAAATTACATCAGGGACAAAACAGTACAATAAAATACGGCAACAAACAGAGCAACTGGAAGAAATAACTGAAATTCGAGAGGAAAATGCAGCCTTAGTAATAAAACATTTACAGGACAGAGGATTAGCAAGAAGTCCCTGTTCATCTACACCTTGCTAATTAATCGAATATAATCACAGCAAAACTAAATCCAAAATTAACCCAATTTGTGCAGTTCTTTTCAAAGGCAAACTGGAACAAAGAATAATCTTCTCATTTTCCTCCTTTTATGAATGAGCTCAGTTTGTAGCTAGCTGCTTTGTTCTGCCTTCCTCCAGAAATGAGCTTCTGACATTACTCCCTGGTTGATTTACCAAACTCTTTCACATCACAAATAAAAGGGAAGTCAGATGTCCCAGCAAGCAGGAACAGCCACGTGCAGCAGCTTATCAGTCCTACAATCAAGGTCACAACGCCGCAGCCCCCAGCGATGGCTGCGAGGAGCGGGGCACAGAGACTGCACACAACACTTGTGCCTTCAAAGCTCTGCTGATGGCACAATCCACTCATTATGCCAACCCTCAGAGATGAGTAAGAGAGCGCTGGGAAAATAACCCCATCCAAATAGTGCAGAGAAAAGAACTAAAAAAGGAAACTAATGGCTACAGCTTCACATTCAGCACTGCTGGGCTAGAGACAAAGCAACACCATCATTTAGCTCGGCATCTCGTAGGTCATGCCGACCTGAGAACCTCTTCCAAGGTAATAGAACCACAATTTATTGTGAAGGAAAACAAAGCTTTGGGCAGTTTTCTGACCTCTTTAAATTACGAACATCATCAAGAAGATATTTAACACATTCCCATTCCCTTAAGAGGCAAAATGGTAGGAAGGTGAGTTGAAAATAAAGAACATAATTTAGATATTGTTTCCCCTCCAAAAAAAAAAAAAAAAAAAAAAAGTGCTTTAATGGCTCCACTGTCCTCTGCAGGATGAAAACCAAACCAGGAGGTTTTTCTTCCCTACTAACAAAAGCCACAATTACAGTAAAAGCAAAACTATAAAGGGACAGATAGAACTAGTGATACAGTTTTTATAGACAAGTTGTTCCAGAAAGTCAGCCAAAAAGATCTGCACAATGGATCTGTCAAGCCAGGAGATGAGATAGCAGATCTTGATAAAATACCTGTGAGCAGAGGAGCCATATCAAGGGAAGCTCTGGACACGGTGAGGTGCTGCTTAAAATATTATGCATATGAGAGCAACTTCCTTTCCTTACCAGTCCCCAGAGGGCTCCTTCTGTTGTGGCAACAATGGTGGCAGCTCTAGGAGTGTTGTACATCAGTGCCAGCTCCCCAAAGCTGCCGTGGTTATCGTAGCGGCCCACACAGCGAGACTGGTTGTCCTTTGCTACAACAATATCATACAATCCTCTGGAAAACAACAGAATAAACACTTTTTATTAGACAACATCCCAGAACAAACCTTGAGAACGGCTTTTTGCTGTTATACAAATAGTCCTTTTATTGCTGTGTGAGATGGAACTTTTTGAGCTTTCCAGCTGCCTGATTCTCGGCTGCTTCTATCTATACTATCTTCACAATAATTGTCTCTTAGTAAAGCATTTCTAGCTATACTATTTTCACAATAATTGTCTCTTAGTAAAGCATTTCTAGCTATACTATTTTCACAATTATTGTCTCTTAGTAAAGCATTTCTAGCTATACTATTTTCACAATTATTGTCTCTTAGTAAAGCATTTCTAGCTATACTATTTTCACAATTATTGTCTCTTAGTAAAGCATTTCACTCCTGATAGACACAGGCAGGATCTACTTGGTTTCCTCTGCACAATATTTTGACATTGCTGTTCTGGCCAGGGTGAGAAGCATTTTCATCATCTTTAACAGTGACATTTCACAGCATGTGTGTTACCCAGTGAGGCCTCTAGAGTGACTCAGATCCATCTCTACCCATTTTCTCAGTGCCAGCATTGCTGCAGGACCTTTGGGACACACTCAGTCCAACTGCTCACCTGCTGCTATGGGTTTGTCTCAACTCCAGCTTCAGGGTATGTGTATACCATAACCCCAAGATGCTCTAAACCCACTGATATCCAGCCAAGATCTCTGAACAGAAAATGTTAAATGGTAAATGGTATTATAAAAATACCAAAAATGGTATTATATCCCACAACATCACTAGGCACATAAGTAAAAAAGAAAACAAATGAGCAGAAATGGTACTAGGTGAGGAAGGAAGGCACATGAGATTGCACAACAATCCTACCAGACACCTTATACTCTACTGCTTATTCACACCTAGGAGAGTAAGAAACCAACAGCACACTAAAGGTAAACCAGAAAAGGATTACTGTTGATGGAAGGTGTCACTAATTCTTGTAATGTCTGATATCTATTTAATGATTCTCTGAGAGGCACCAGAGGCAACAATCTTCAGAGGTTTTTTCTTTTTTGACCTGGAAGAGTCAGATGTAAACACCTTAAGCAAAAGCAACAACTTCTTCCCATCCTTCAGCCTGAAAGTGACTTACTAGTGTTAGTGCCATTTACTTCCAAATAACTATAGCCACATAACAACCTTCAGTCAAGCATTTAGCTCTCTTTGGCCCAAGGACTAATCTGGTGATGCAACACTGGGTGACCTTGGCTCGGCTTTATTGAGAAAACTGTTGCTGAGCTGTGAGAGAGTCCATGAACTAAAGCCCTGCAAGATAAGAAGAATAAAAACAGAGCGAAGTGTAATTGTTGAGATGGTAATCGTTACGAGCCCAAGGACTCAAGTGAAAAGTACTGACATGAAAAAATATAAAACCCTCAGGCAAAAAAAAAGCAAGAAAGCAGAAGAGGGCAGCTCAGCAAGATTGTGGATCAGTCTGTGCCAAGAGGCAGCAGAGGCTGCCCCTCCTGAGTGATGACTGCTCAATCAGCACAGCCCCTGCAGGTGCCTCCTCAGCAGCAATGAGTGTCCCATGTTCAGCCATTCAATAAATAAATCCCTCTGAGCTCTCCCCTCCATGCACAGGGCACTGAACTCCTGCTGCATCCTCAGGCTGGACCTCCCCTGCCTGCTGCCCCTCCGTGCATGGCGAAAGACACTCGGACACGAGCCACCTGGTGAGGAACTGCTGCAAGCAGAAGGTTACAGGGAAAACAGGCCTGTGCCAGAACACAAAGTCACTGCTCATTTAAGACAGAAAAACTAATATTCAGGAATATTTAGGCATTAATTACTTGGGAGTAACAAGACATGCCTACTGATGGAAGAGCTGGAGTCCTTCGAACTCGCACTTGCACACAAATGGAAACATTGTGGTTTTCCATAAGGACCAGTACTCTGCTATTCTTTTGCGTGGAAAATTAGGTGTGTGGGAGGTGGAGGAAGACTAGAAAGGGAGAAAGGACTGAAAATTCCTAACTGCAGAAGCTATTCCTGATAACCAAATAGCCAATAAAAGAGTTGCAGCCGAGTTACTGCTCACAGTAGAGGCTGCCATGGTGTCACTAGACAACACCAATTTAATCTCTCACTGCACAACCTTTCTGCCACATACTTTTAACTTGGGAACAAAACAAAATAAAAATCTAAAAGCCTGAAAACTTCCAACACAACTATCTCAACAGAAAAAAACTGTTGTGGAGGTTTTTCAACACTGCATCAGTAGAACAGAGACCATAAAAGCATTTACCTGAGTATCTAAGGTAAGGTTCCATTTCACTTCTTCATTTTAGGTTAAAGCTCATAGCAGAGAGCTTTTAATAACCAACAGGGTAAGAGCCTTGCACAGAAACAAATCAAGATAGGCTGATGGTATCTAACACTTTTAAGAGGTTCCCAAACCGAGTTTAAGGTTCCTCAAAATTAGGAACCACTTCTCTGCACAGATCTCATCTCTGCAGAGCTGGTGGCTCTGGCTCCCACAAGCTCTGATCTGCAGTACCCTCCTCTTACTTGTAACAGCCTTATCTCTCTGGTGAATGTGCAAGAGAAGGAACTCAGCCTGCCTAGCCAAAGACGTGGGGTTGGATGGAGGGAGAGCAGTTGAGGAAGACAACAGAGTGCAGAAATGGGGCACTGGTTTAGCTAACGGGCTGGCATAGCAGAGGACAGGGAAGGGCATATGGCTGGAATATGTTTGATGCAGTCTTATGTTTTGTAATTTCATTAACCAGAAAGAGGAATGGCCTTAAAATGAACATGAATCATTTCAAACAAACAATTTCTAACCTAGAAATTCTTTTGCAATTCAAAAGGCAACAACCTGTCTTGAAGAACTGCTTTGAAAGCATTTCATACAATATTAATGGTGCCATTACTTCAGTGATAAAAAAGATAACAGTGCACCAAAAAAGCAGTTTGCTAAGATCATGTTCCAACAGACATTTATAAATCACTCAGTAATATTCTGCTTAACATTACAGTTTTGCAGAAGGAAATAAATCCATGTTCTTAATTACTCTTTGGATATGGTTATTCCAGTAAAGTGACATTAGCCAGATTTTTTTTCCAAAAGGGTAAAAGATACTCAAAATGCCCATGCACACATGTATGTATTATATGCCTGTTACACATATATGTGATCCCCAAAATTATGTGACTTTGCTTGATGGAAGAAATTCCAAAATGGCACCTTAAACTCTGCAAATACAAATCACAACCAACAGAGGCAGAGCAACCCCAACTCTCTCTGAAGTCAGACATCAAAATTAATTGAATAAAGTCTAGGTTTTTCCATGGCAGCCACTACCATGAATTTTTATTTCCTATATTCTCCTTCCTGAAAATAATATCCTACCCCTTCCCCCTACCACAGAACTACTTTTGCTGCTTTCCCCCTCCTTCCTTCAGAAAAAAATTTAACCTGGTCTAGAGACAGCATGTCATATAGCTGGTTTTAAGCTGTGCTTATGCTGATAGGCACAAAACCTAAACTGAACACATAATTTTCCTTCAGAAACTGCCCTGTAGTAAACAGTCCCTGCCATTTCTAAGAAGCTGAAAAGAAACATCCTCTACATATCACAGGCGCAGCTGCTTACCGCTCAACGACATAGAAGTTATCTCCATCATCCCCTTGGTCAATCACATGTTCCTGAGGTTTCACCTTCCTCTCAAACATGGCATCAAGGACCTGAGACAGCTGCTCCTAGAAAACAAGCAGGAGCAGGGGGAAAAACCAACTATCAGAAAACACACCTTAGTGTTACTGTTAGTGACGAGGGTGAGCTCATTTCATTTGGTCTGGACAGTGAACTGCAACATGTACCACACTTTTGTACATTTTACTGTACAAAAATACAAGTAATACTGATATTACATGTTGATTTCTACTAGCAGCTCACTCCTTTCCAGCTTATTAATACAAATTCAATAATGCAGACAACCAGACACAGGCACAGAAGAGCCCTTATCTCAAATTTATGTTTAAATGGCTCAACATTCACATTTCAGTGCCAAAGCACACACATACCTTTGGTATCATCTGACATAGTTACACTGCAGTGGACACACATCAATCCTTATCAACAGTACACAAATTTCACTGTATGTATGTCTGGAAATGGCACCATGATCTATTCTATTCACCTATATCTATTAATTAGTAAATATCTGTACTGTCATCATCTAAGAGCCCCACTCATGATCAGGACTATACTGAACAAGACTCTCCATAGACTTATTTCCCTGGATAGTCTGTTGTCTTAGAGCAGCTGCAATTCTAGCCCAAGATGAGACAGGACAGGTACAGATGTGGAGCCCACACAGAAAATGGGATAAAGCTGGTCTGCACAGCAGGCTCCAGCTGGATTTCCCTGTTCAGCCACAACTAAATTTCCTTTTTTTGCAAGCAGCACAGCCAGGGAAACTGTGAAAGCCAAGAAAGATGACGCCATATAAATGCCTTGCCTTGATGCTGACCTGCTTTACCATCTTTGCTATTCCCAAGCCCATTAACAATATACTTTCACTGCATTTTCAATGACCAGATGTTCAAAGTTGAAGATGTAGATCACAGCTGAGTTTCTAAAAATACTCTTCATCAACACGCAAGCCAGTCTTCATGCTGCTGATACACTTGAAATATTTACTGCACTCCTGAACTTGGGATTTATCACTGCAGCATCTCTTGGCAACACTACACTGAAAATATTCCTTATCTTTTAAACAGAATTCTATTTTCTTGTCTTTAAAAACTGTACCTGGACTTTTAGATCATATTAATTGTACATAACAAAAAATAAACTCCGTTTAAGATTTCCTTAAAATGCTATTACCTGATCTAGGTTTTTGAAGAGCAGGATATCTTTACACGCTTCCTGCAGTCTGCATCGCTGTTCATCAGTTTTTGGATGAACTACCTTTAAAACAAAGTAGAACAGAACAGTCATGACAACAAAGAAATATGATTACAGACTAAACCTTCACTTCAGCATGAAAAAGCAGAGCACAATTTAAATGTCAAAAGTATACAGTCCTTTTTTGTTTGCATAAACAGTATTTATATATAAACATTCATTCTGTCTGGCATTGTAAGACACATAAGAAAAATACTATGCTGACAATTAACATATGAAAAATAACAGTGAAGAAAGACAAAAAAGAAGAGGATTTTCCATTCCATTCCCTTCCCTTCTAACACAGCCACAGTCAAAGCTTGAACATACCAAACAGGGGAAGAAGTGAAGAGTTTTCTTCCTGAACTCTGGCTCTATTAGTCCCAGTGCAACTACTGCTGGCACACAGGCAGTTTATATCCTATATGATACATGAGTCTCAGCCCATCCCATAAGAAGTTATTGAATAAGCATGGGGTTTTTTTAACAAGATTACTTAAGTAAAAGCTTTGTTGTTTGAGATATTTTGTTACTTCCTTCCATTTACAAACATCAGGTTAAAGGAACAATACTTACTGTACCATGAAAATGTTCATATATGTGCTTGCTGGGGGCTAATAATGAAAATATATTTAAAAATTAATTACCTGACATGCACCACATAAACATTTCTTATTTCTGGAATAACAAGGATTCCAAAAACCAGTTATATTGGTTGGCATTTCTAAAAAGTTCTTTTTTAATGTTAAACAGGTCTCAGATCCTTGTTTTAAAAGAAAACAGAATATTGAATCATCAGCCAAGAAAACTAAGACTTTTGATGGAATGAATGTGTCCAAGTTTACAAACATTTGAATAACCTGACATAGTCACAGTAATTTTTTTTCTTTTTATAGCACATAAAAATTATTTACAAAGCATATTTATGAAGTATGTCTTCTTTTTTAAGAAAAAGTATATTAGACTTAGATTTTCATTGCAGAAGTGTAAGCATCTTTGCAATGGAATCTGGAAAGGAACACCACAAGTCCAGGGAGAAAACAATGATTCTCACCAACCAGGCTGCAAGATTTGCTCACACAACCCCGCCTCTGAAGAAATACAATTACAGTATCTGGATTTGAAATTCCTAGAAATACCCAACTTTCAAGAACAAGAGAAAAAACAGGTGTCCACAGACTTAAAATATTTCAACCAAGCATTTCTCCTACCCAGGCAGAACTGCTCTGACAAGAATGACAGTAAAAAGCATGTGAGGAATTTTAAGCGCCCATGAAGAAACAGCTGTGGTAAACCTTAACTAATTCTTCTTAACAGCATCCATGATCTAGGAATTGCCTCAACAAGCCTTTAAGAGAATTAAGAAAGGAAAATAGCAAAAATTTTAAAGACCTTAGACTTAAGCACAGCTCTCGAGTCCTTTGAAGTAAAACTGTATTAAAGCTGTAGTGACTAAAAAAGTCCATGAGACCAAGTGGCTCTGAATTTCACAGCAATGTCACTTTGCCAGTGCACCACGCCACGCTCAGCATGAAAAGCACAAGTGGTAAGAAAAGGCAATGTACATCTGCCTGTCAATTTGGAGAGAGACCCCTGCATGGAATGATTCCCTCACTCTTACCCTTTGTTCTGTATCTTCTTCCTCTTCATCTGGATTGAAAGCTTCAGCACAAACTTGGAAGAAAAAGAGAGAGGAGGTAAGTAAAAAGAAGTCATTACATGAGAACAGCAAACAAAGCTGTTTAAATACATTTCTTCTATTTTCCTACAGGAAAAACAAAATCACTTTTCATTTTTTCATAGTGTCAGAGCTCAAATCCTGTCTGCTCTCTGAGTAGGCACAGCACGGCTGTTCTCAGACTCTCATGTAAAAAGTCTGTGACTTACTAAATCATCTTGCCTAGTAAGTACTCAAGCATGGACACAGATTTCCTTTCAACTGGTATCAAAGCATAACAATCTCTATTCGGATTCATTTACAAGCATCTTCTCTAAAATGCAGGGGGAAAACACTGCTGCTGCACTGCTTTGTTCTTTGCAGTGCAATGGACAGAGCAAAACACTGAGAAAAAGGAGCACAGGGAAGGATGAGGCACTCGCTCCACCTCAACTCTGATGTGCAAGTGAGTATCTCTGGTTTGGGAGTTTTTTTGATACAGAGAAATCATGTTTTCACAGAAATTAACCTGGGAACTTAACAGTTAGCTTCACCATAGTACAGTCTAGGAAAAAGTATTTAGTCCCATCCCTCACCCGATCCTCTATCTTACTACATTTTAACCAAATTAATGTCAACTGATGATACAAAAACAACTCTAACATTTACAGAGTGTTTTTTTTAAAAAAGGATAAGAACAGTTGTGGAAAATTACACACTAGAGTGCACTGGGACAAGGCTCTGCCAAAAATGTCATTATACCTACAGGATCAACTGAAAGAGAGGCAATAAATGCAGAGCTGCTGAAATTTCAAACCCTTTTTGTTCAGTCTTAATTCTTCAGAAAAGGCTTATCTTCAGTTATCTTAGCATTTACACACGGTCTTACAATACTAAACACAGACACTTTGGCCACCAAAAGCCCACAGTTCCAGCTCAGATTTTCTTATTAGTTCAGGGATATTTACAGTTCTTGCATGTCAAAGTGATCTGCACATTCTAACCACCTGTACTGAGAGTCAGTCCTGTTTTCCTCTAGCTGTGCTCTTACTTTAATAAAGGTGGTCTCACTTCTGAGGTAATACATTACTTATAAAATTTTACAAGGAAACATAGACAAGCATTTTCCTTTGTACTTTATCCAGCATCCTGACAATAGTGAAGACTTGGCAGAATGCCCAGAAGCTCACTGCAATGACATCTAACTGCTGAATGGAGTGCGAAAGTATAAATAAAAATCCGGAATGTCTAGAATTCAGCAACTTGTAAATAATTTGAAAATGCACACGTGTCTATTGACCCTGTCATCGTGCACTCAACAGGACAATAAAAATGCAAAACTCTAGCACAATTTACTAGGAAAGATTTGTTGGGTTTTGTGTGTCTTGGTTTTTGGTTGGTTGGTTGTTTTTTTTTGTTTGTTTGTTTGTTTTTATTTAGTATTTTTTTTTCCCTACCTAAAAGATACAAGTCTTTCCTAGGAAATTGGATTTTAATTCGTTTTTTTTCCTGGAGAGAATGAGGAGACTCAAATACAACAACAAGCATTCCACTTACCAAACCCCAGTGTAAAAATGCAATGATACAATCATTAGGCATCAGGCATTTAGAGGGTAAGTACTGCTCATACAATAAACCCATTTAACAATACAGAAAGAGTTTACTGACAGTGCACCTACCACACACATGCTTTTAGTTTAACAGAGCCACCCACGCTTAGGGCAGATCCTCAACAAAGGATAAACAGCATTCTTCCCCAGCTGGAAAAAGTACAGTCCATAGCAGAGTCCAAAGATGGCTGTTTTATGGGAAGGTGGATGCCTACACAGCTACAGAACTTGGACTGATAGGCTGATCCACTTAATATGCAATACAAAGGCACTAACAAAGAGAGCATTATTAGCATTTTGGTGTGAAAGCTTCCTCCTCCTTCCATTTTACAGTAAAGATCAAAGTCTATTGTGAATGCTTTGGATTTTCAAATAAGGAACAGTTACTAAGAAGAAAGGCTCCGTGGTTTAAACAGTATGGTGAAACTGGAGATAATTAACTCTCTTCATTTTTTACAACCAGTGTATCTTATGACTCCAAACTGGAGTCCAATTCTCTATTAAGCACAATATTACACACTATAAATGGTCACATATCTATGAATTCAGAGATCACTGTACCACTAGACCATTCTATCATTCAAATTCTAATATTAAGCTGCAAATTTGATTTGGCTCCCACCTCAGCTGCAGGGAAGATATTGCTACACATGCTTCAGAATTCAGGAAATTTTCTTCAAGATTCCCTTGGAAAAACAGGTTTTATTACCACAGCTAAAACTAGAGCATCAGAGCAAAACCTTATCTTAAAACACACATCAAAGCAACACAATCGTCTGTCATTTCAGTATGAAATGGCTTTGGTTAGGGTTTGTAAATGTAGGTTTCCCCCACTTCATCTTAGCCAGTAAGGGTGAAAACAGCTCCTAAAGCCCACCAAGGACACAGACCAGGACTTAGTGCCCTTCCCTTACATATGGAAATCACTTCAGTAATGCCCACGAATGGGCACCACAGAAATGCAATCAAAACATGGCAAAATACCACTTCTTCCCATGCTGTCACATGGAATGCCTTCCCATTACACTTTCCATTCTTCAACCTCCTGCTGGGATTTCTTTTTCCATGGAGAAGAGTAGGCCAGACGTTTTGACTTCAACCTTGGCCAGCTCTGACTGACTGGACTCCACTTGCAGGCAGAGCTGTAACATTTAATGTAACAGTTCTGTTGTGGTGTGCTTTAAAAAGGGGAGAGACACAAAATTCTCAAGCTTAATTAACATTTTGATACACTGGAAAGGCAACAGAAAGCTTTTCAGCCTACTCATAACAACCAAGAGTATCTTCCAAATACTTTAAAACGTGACTAATGAAAAGCAGCATTATGTCAAACCCATCCTATGTTTTATGGTCCAGTATGTCCAATTTTTCTTTCCACTACTGTTAATTGGTAAATCACTTGAGGAAGTCTGTACTGTTGAACATATGACCTGTCAGTCTTACCTTCAAAATGTTTCATGTTATCTGTGCTGCTTTGCTATTCTTCTGGCTGTAAAGAACCCCCATAACTACCCTAAGCTCCGCCAAGCCCTGTCAGAAATCCAGGGAATTTCAGGACTCCTGAAGGTTATTCATTTGTGTGCTACAGTACAGCCAGTCCTAATGAAAAAACATCTGATCTTTCGTCGTGACAGAGTGAAAACACCCTTGACCCACTATTTGATACGTGACTGAATTCACACATTAACTATTAGAGTGTCCCAACAAAACACGCTCTGAGGCGAGCTTGTTCTCACAAGATTCTTCTGAAATGTGTTGTTTTTTTCAGACTCATTTTAAAGGCAGTTGGAAGGGATCTCTCTCTGAAGATCATCCAGTCCCACCTAGCCCTCCAAGAGGAGTTATTTGGAATTGTGGGCTGGCTACATTGGGGCTGACCTGGAAACCTCCCAGGGCAAAGATGGCACATCTCTCTGCTAACCTGCTCCAGCACCCACGGGGGAAGAGGTTTTCTGAGTGCAACCTAAAGCTCACTAGTATCTTCATATAATTTGAAGTGATTTCTGAAATCACACCTTGCCTAGCTGAGATTTTCAGCCCAACTCTGCCCTAGAGCAAGTGCTAAGCAAGAATCCATCAGTGGAAGATCCACAGCAGTGTGACACATCTACAGCTCTATCAGCTCACACCATGCAGACCAAGCTTCCTTCCAAATCCACCCATACATAGTTCAAATAGCTTTGGAACATAAAAAAACAGTTTTCAATTTTATGAAGCTTTGAGATAAAAAGAAATTCAGGCTTTTATCCTACCATCTACATTTAGTCTCGCTTAGCTTCTGCAGCTCTCATGCTGCACCTTCTTTGGCTTTCAAGAACATCTGTTAACACTTCTGAAGGCTCAGAAATGATACAGCTCCATCGCTGCTTTGTTATGCAGGTGACAGCATCTGAAAGCAACCGAGATCTTTGGAGCTGCAGCAATGACATCAGCAGTGGATGGGTGAGGGGGAAGCAAGGGGTGGGGAGAGAGGGAGAAGTAGCAAGACAAGTTTGCCAGTACAAACACCACCTTTGTTTATGCAAGTTTTAATCACTCTCGAGATAACATTGTTCTGCAGAATATGTGTTTTGTCAAGATCAAAGTCCCTGCACTCTACAGAAATCTGTATGCAAATAAGAGTTGAGCTTTTAGCTCTGGCAAGTTAATTCAGCCTCCAAGAGAAATGCGCACCATCCCTGCCCCTGAGAGATCACTGCTTTTTCAAAATAACAGCCAAGAGGCTGATGCCTGAACACCTTCAAACACATACAAAAGAAGGAAATTTAACTTCTATGTTTTATGTAAGGTGAATGCATTATTAATATTTCTGTTGCTACTGAAACAAGTAGCAAATGGATGCCCTGTCATCCTCTCTTTTCAATTTTGGATCCCACCTGCAGAGTGAAATCCTATTCACTCTTCCTTACTTATGAGGATGCATCACCTCTAATTGATCCTACCAGACCCATTACTAAAAATCCGCTCAGAGCAGTACACGTAGAACCACTTTTCCAGTTATTTATTCAGATGAGTAAACTATGTTTAAGGCAGTGTTCTTTGCATTTGAGTTTGTCAAAGCTTCAAGCATTTTTCAAGTCTGTCTCTCAAGGACAGATGCAGAGCCTCTCCTGGGAGCACTACGCCAGCTGGAAAGATGACCAGTGCCAGTGTGGTCATCTTTCTTGTCATTCCCTCTGACAGCTGAGCTGCACTTCAAAACCATGCAGTCAGATGAATTAGGAAGCCTGAACAGCACTTACACATAGGTCTTTGCTGGCACAGCTAAATGTGATTTTCCACACTTGGAAAACAACTTCCAAGTTTCCTCTCACTTCTGCTGCTGGTTAGCTCAGAACTTTTTGGGTTAGAAATTGCACTTTGTTTCTCAAGTGAAAGATCTCACCATGTCAAAGCAGACGACAGATTCGTACCTCGATCCAGCAAGTGGGAAACAGAACCTGCAACCATTTGCACCACCTGAACCATTTTCACATTTATGACAGTTGGAAAGAAAAGCAACACTGAAACCCAAAAAACAGTTAATATGTTCAGGAAAATCAGCCACTTCAGCTTTCAATTCACTAGTGAGAACTGACTGAAATTAAGGGTATTTTTTTGTTAAAACCAACGTTATTGCATCAGTCCAAAACTCAAATCTTGGGTCTTAAAAGACTGGTCTTTCACTTTATGTGCCACATGGCAATCTCCAGATGAAGGGATAGCCCACAAGAATACCACCTCCTGACTTCACTCTCAATCCTCATAGAGGTATAACTGAGACATGATTTACAATTAACCAAGACCTGAGCAAAAATCACCCCATCCAACCTTAGTCAAATACCAAAGCAGAATATTCAAACATGCAACCACTTGCATGACCATATATGTCAAATCAAGTGTCAGATTTTTTTTCAGTGGAGAAATATTTAGAAATGATTCATTTCAGGGGGAAAGGAAAAGAATGGATTTTCAGTTCTTGAAACAGCTTCAAATGTCATTTAAATTAAAAGGAAACTAAATCAAGTAGGTTTTTCACAGGCAGAGTTCTTCTGTGTTACAGATTAACTACAAAGGCACAGACTCAGCACAGCTGTGCCAAACCAGCTCTGTCCAGTCAGGATTACAGGTTCAGGCACACTCCACACTTGGTCCCAAAGCCTGCTCAGGCTGAAAAGCTGCACAGATCACTCTGCCAGGCAAAGAAGCCTATGAGACACTGATGGAGCCCCTAAGACCCTAACACCCTGCACTGTTTCACCTAGCTCTGCAGAAAGCCGCCCTGGCACAACAGGTTGAAGTGCTCACCTGGCTCTACCCAAAGCCTTGCTCACAGCCCAGAGTCCACCTGAAAATGCCCAGCTCTGATGTGGACATTACCTACATTCCTCAAGGCCCATGACTCCAACAGAGCAGCAAAACTGAGGTCCAACGTAGAGCTCGGAGAGACCCCACTCTCGTTCACCATTGGATAAACATTTTTACCAAGAGAAGTGCATGATTTGTTACAGTGCTTGCTAGCCTTGCTTTTAGAAATCTCTGATAACCATTTCCTCACCATGATTATGTACCTTCCAACAGCATTATCTAAATCAGACTTCTCCAGCTTGTTCTCTTTCCATCAAAAGAAAAATGCAACACTTCCGGTGACAATGGCTTGTGACACTGTCACACACTCCCACTTCATACTACTTTTCAGTAACAAGTTCAGAACAGACTGCACAATCAATTATAAATGCCACCTTTTATGATAATGGGGTTTTTTCCTTCGCAGGAAATCCAACTTTACATGCACAGACACCTTTTCTCCCAAGATGCATAAGTACAGGCAACACAATAAGCCCTTTAGAATCATGACACTTGGCTGACAACTATTTCCATAAGTGCATTTGCTTTATGTATTCTGAATAATGCAGTTTTCACATCTTCTTATTACATTCATGCAGATTAATAAAGATCTGATTTAGTGTTTCTTTAAAAGGCTTTATCATCATATGTACAGTAAAACAACTGAGACAATGCCTTACAGCAGAACAGCCATTAAAATATTTTTTCTTCTACTACAGAAAGATTTGGCAAAGCATTTAAAATTACATTTCCCTAGGGGCAAACGAGAACTTTCATGATGAAAGAACTAGAATAATAAACGGAAAGTAAATAATCACAGTCGCTTTTAGATTCCTATCTTTACACACATATAACGAAAGCAGTACAAGGAGACAATACTGCTTCAACCAGATTTTAAAGACAAGCATAAAGCACTTTTAACAAGATACACTGTGTTCCTACTTAATTATTATTCCTAGGTAGGCTTTGTTCAGGGTTGGTTTTTTGTTTTGTTTTGCTTAACTCTTTCTGCAGCCCGCAGGATCTGGCCTGGAAACCACCCCCAGCTCAAGTGACTCAGGGACACAGCACCAGACAAACCACAGACCAAAGGCTTCACAGCACCTCTGCTCCAGGGATCTGGTAGGAAAGGACTTTCCCTATCATACTAAGAGGCAACTTGTTGGGGGTCTTACTGAACTGCAACAAAACTTCAGAAGACAATCCTCAGCTTGTATATCTTTATTTAAATCCTCCTCCTACTCAGGAGCAATTAAAATTAAATACTTGTGCCAGTGTAGGACTAGAGACAGAATTCTCCTAAGCACTTCTCCTACCTCTCTGGCATAACCAAATGAACATGACATTTGCCTTTTTTTTTTTCCCAACTAAACCAACAGCTGTTTTTCGTTGTATTTGCTTCATACAGTTGCCTATTTAATTGTATCAAGGCACAACTTTTACTTAATGCCCTTATGTATGAGTTATGCCAAATGTTTTAGCTTACCCTTCCACTCTGCACGCTCACACATGGGAGGGTTTTGCTCTCTCACCTCACTGAAGCCACATGCTGCAGGGGAATAATGACAAACTCACGAGGCTGTAATTCCTAGACTATAATTTTTGATAATTTGAAAATTTAGAGTTTCCAGAGGACCTATGATGAAAGCATTCTGGTGATAAAATAAACACTCTGCAGGTCTCTCCTGTACAGCTGGAGGAGCCAAGGGACAATACTGCCTGATTTCACAGAACCATCTGCTAACTAAGCCACACCTGGGGCTCCTGCACTTTGGGCTTCCACGGCTCAGCTCACAAGAAGAGAGCCCAGCATCCCATCAGACACTGGGGTGCTCTGGAACTTGCAGTAAGAGGTAAGTCTGCATGAAAATAACAAAAATACTTCCATCATGGTTGAGGACTAACAAAAATAAGAATGTTTTCTACGTGGCGGCTTGTTGGAGTAAACAGCTCTGACACTGATAGTAACTACCAAAAGCAAAATACTGCCCTTTCAATCTTAAAACAGTAATTTACAATTTGCTACTTCTGTTTCCAATTCCCCTCACTACATTTAAATAGAAAACTAAAATGGAAGCAGGGTATTTTGGGGTTATACGTTATTCCATGTGGTGAAGCCTGGGAAATTCAAATGGAGCAAGCTTTATTCTTGCAAGTCAAGAAATCAGAAGACTGAAATGGATAAACATGTTGCTGACCTTGTTCAAGCCTTCTAAGAGAGCCTTACTGATGAGATAGTCAGCCATAAAAAAGGTCTCCTGGAAAACATGATGCTACTACTATTTCAGAGCACACAGATTCACAATTGTAGAAGAAAGCCTTCTGCTTTAATGATTCTGGTTTAGCCCATCACACAAATCTTAACACATTTCCAAATGTGTTACGTAAGCAAGGCAGATAGAACCAGAAATTCAGCACCAATAATGCTTATGTGCCTGAAACAGTGATTCTTTCTCCGAGTTAAAAACAGCACAGAGAATGTTCACTTTCCATTCAGTTCACATCAGAACACCACAAGTTCCAAGAAATGGCTCAAATATATACATTCCCCCAAAAAAGGCATGTAGCTTACAGGCTTTTAGTTACAAACTGTAGATAGAAAAGACAATTTAGCTGAGGAATAGAACAGGAAAAGTGGTTTTCTAGCATAGAAACAAGAAATTTTCTTTCAGTTTACAGATCGAGACTTTTTTTTTTGTTTTAGAAGTGCAATTGTGCCATATGAACCACTAAACCTGCAAGAAGGCAAATAATATTTTAAAATAATCTTGACAAAAGTGCAGTAAAGCACTTTTTGCCTTAAAATTTCATTTAGCAATAAAGATTACCTACTTCCTTCTGACATCTCTTGTGACAGACAACCAAAGCATGCCAAAGTGTTAAAAGGCACTTCTGAAATCAATTATATGATACGATTTTCAAAGATTTCTAAAGAATGTCCAAATATGTTAAAAACCACATTACCCTGAACAGAACAACTAACACCTATTAACCTGTAGCAACCAGGAACAATCAAAAAATTAGCATGGCTTGGCACAAAAGGATTGTGTGCAGAGGAATTACGTGGAAGCCCCCAAGTCCCTGTGCTTGGAAACTGCTGCTTCCTTTCCTGGCACACTGGAAAAGCAGGAAATGTGGGAAGTTACTGTTGGACCCCTTGAAGAAAAGCCTGGCAGCTCCCCCCATTCCTGCGTGGCTACTGAGCAATTCCAATGCCCTGGTGAGCACCAGCCATGGCAAAGGTGTGACTCCTTCTTCACTCATTCTTTTCCAGGATCAGCCAACTCTGGACTTCAGCATCTCACTGAATAAATGATTGTCTTTGCAGGAAATGCACACTTGAAGTGTCCAGCAAAAGACTAATATTGGATAGAAATTAATCAGCTGGAACTTGTGTGCTTTATATTTCTGACCATTTTTGTGTTTTTCCATTAGAGAAGATTAGCGAGTTAAAGAAAATTAGGGTCTTTCCTCTCCTAATGTTGGAGACATGGGAAAACCACATCAAATCAGGTAGGTGCTTCAGGCAGCCAAGTACCCACACACAAGCCACCTCCAAAGTCAAGCCCTGACTCAAGTCTCTCTACAAATGAGGGCTCACAGCAGTTCCTTACACACCTTTAATATTTCCTGTAGTGAGCTTTCATTCTGCCATTATATTCCTCATAGTGAGTTTTTTGTATTCCTATAAAGTTTTCTGTTAATTTGGGCTACACACAGACTCAGCAAGGTGGTCTGGTGTTAAAAATTACCAAGTAAAGTTCCTGAAAGTACATCCTTTCAAATTTAAATCAAGTCTGTTTAAACTTTTCTGCTCTCCATGGATGGACTATTTGACCTATTTCACATTTAAACTGAAGTTACAGCAACTTAAACTTGAGTGAGTGTATTAATCAATATAGAGCATAACAACATCTCTGACTCTGTCTAAAACTTCATATTAAAATAGGGATAAAGTGCAGCCTTATATATTCACAAGAAAAATACAATCACATCTGACTCTGAGGTCACTCTAAAGAGACATCACAGCACCAGGTTTTGCATCAAGTATAAAACTGCCTTTTTTTAGCCTGTATTTTAGACAGGCATTTTGAGATGCGTGTGTTTGACCAAAAAACCATGGTGGAATATTTTCATTTGGGCTTTAATTCCCATGTTAAAAATCATCCTGAGTTCAAACAAAAAAAAACCACACCAATTCTCTATCACATGAAAGAGAAAAGTCAAATTCCAACCTACCAAAGGGAGAACTAAATTTTATTTCAATCATCAGCTGAAGGCTGATATTTTCAAAAGTATTTATGTATCAAAGATATGGACCAACATTTATGTAGGCTTGTTAAAGACCTTTAATGTAAAACAATAAATGGAAGTTAAACACTTGCACCTTTTGCTTCCTGAATACTTTTGGAAAACTGATCCATACTGCATTACTTGCTTAAAAATGTGCATAACTAAACTTATGCTTCCAACTCCTAAGGGCTAATTTCAGTTAAAACACTTGACTTTGGACAAACAACTATTAATTCTTATGTAACACTCTGGCCATGAACTATTATTAAGAAAGAATAAATAAAAAAGATGAAGGGTTAATTAATTCTACTCCACTGTAGCACTTCTGTGCATTAAGCAGACTGGATCAGATTTCTTCTGACCAGGTATGGCACTGATTTATATTTTAATTACAGATGCTCACAGTGCTGTATTTCTCTTTATGTCATTAAAAAAAAATCCTGCAGAATTGTTCACAACATTGTGAAATCCAAGTAATTGTGAAGTCATGACTATTAATTTCCAAAAATAAGCTTTTTATTATTCACTGAACGTCAATCACATGCCAGGAATTTTTAAATAAGTCCCAATATTGCAAACAGAGAAAACAAGCTTTTTTTGTTAAACGAATAATGATTCAGACACTTTCTTACAGGAGAGCACCCACACAATTTATCACCACTTTCATCTGTCATCCCACATGCTTGGCTTTTGCTCATATCAACATTTTTTTAAATGAATTCTTTTCCCTGTAGTTATGATACTGGTTTTGCAATCATTAGGGCTAGCAAAAACCCACAGAAGCTTCAGGGTGTTGATATAGGAAAACAGTGCCTTTTGTAAAAATTTGAATTTTTAAACTCAGAAGTCTCTTCTCATTTATCACCTGCCTGAAAATCTATCAGCAGAAGTTATTATGCCATCAGTGTTGTAAGATGGTGAATAATCAATATAGAAATTAATTACATAGCTTCAAGAGAAGAAACCAGATCATGATTTTCAAGTCAACCTCTGATAATCAGATAAATGCACAGCAAAGAGAGCAGCACAGAGAAAGTCAGTCATCACTCAGTCTTCCTCCCTTGATGATTTCAAGTGCTGAGATTTTTATCACTGAAGTAGTAGATAGTATTTTGCAAGAGAAAATACTCAAAACAACCTCCCAAGAGAAGTGTTGCCTCTTGCTTCATTGCTGCCATTTAGATGTCATAATTTAACAGGGTCCCAAAACAGTCTTTTTTACCAAATACTAACCTGCTGTGTGGCAATAATTAACAGAAAAGCTTTATTAGGAAATGATTTTTGTTAAAGCTGTCATTTTAAAACAGTAGAAGCTACCAAAAGGAATTCACTATGTGTAATATTATCATATCCTGACATCTCAACTTGGCTGGGTGTGAAGAAAATGCTGTATTGCACTAGAAAGCAGAGGAATATCAGACTTCAGCACCATATGTACATTATGAGATGACTGCTCATCTTTGGCAGGAGCCAGACTAATGAAGAGCTCAGGGTAAAGAGTCCCCACCACCATCAAAATAGAGAAGAATCAATGAGTTGGAAGAACCAATAGTCAAGACCTCTTATTGAAGCTTATGTGATGAGGGAAGAAAAAGCCAGAAACTGTCAGGGAATATTGATTTACACATTATTAAAAAAAAAAAACAAAACAAAACAAAAAAAAAACAACCAACACAAACCCAAAAAACTCCACAACACCAAGCCATAGTGTCACATCAGATTGCTAGAGACAAGAGAAACATGGAAAGTACCGATTCTGAACCCAGCATCTGCTGGACACAGACAATTGGCAACTGTCAGGGTTCCACACCATGCTAATGTTTGTTATACACAGGAACACAGGATTCAGTCCCATTTCAACAAAATTAACCTCTACACACGAAACCTTTATTCAGCAGCCCCATCTTAGGGGAGGGTTTAGCACCAGCTCCAAGAAGAGATTTGATCCTTCTCACTCCACTGAGTCTCTGCTGAAAGCTGCCCCACCAAAGGGACCAACTGAGGCAAGTCTTGTTCTTTTGATTCTTTTTTATATTAATACGAAAACAGGCACAGATCCTGAAAGTCATGTTACTATTGAGGAAACAACTATTATATATTGCTTCCCTAGATCATATAGCTCAATTATTCTGCTTACAGTTATTGAATGTGAAAACTGTAATTTCATTCCACTGAGGCCAAAGGAAGGCTCATGAGGGAGTACAGGCACAGGCAAAATAGAGATATTACATCAGGTCACTCAGATAAACAGAAATAATTGTACAAAAAAGATGAAAACTTTTTGTGACACGTGTATGGTACGGGTGTCATTTCGTCAGATTCTCCCATCCCAAGAAGAAATCAGCAAGTCTGCTGGAGAGTGGGTGTTCTGTGGAATGAATCAAAAGTGTCTAGAAATGGTAATACAGAAATCTATCGAAAAACTTGACTTTTCTGAAATATGCTAAAACTAAAAGAGGAGAAACTATGCACAAGAGAGACTCTAGTGGGCGTCACACTCTTCCTTCCAAAAACACAATTAACGTTTCATTCATATCCTGCCAGGAGGAAAATTCTCCTCAGTGTTATGTACCAGTTCTTATAGTGGGACAAATATCAGTGCTCTCTTCCTCTAGTTTTGAAACAGCTTTGATATAACTGAGAAAGGAGGTATCACTGATTTCTGCCACCTCCAGCACCGAGTCAGTCCCCAGCCAGGGACACAGATACTGGCCTGCTCTGCAGCCTTCCATGACTGAAAATGAAGTGACCAACATAATTAGGTTTGTCAGGAACCCCTATGCTTGGAGGAAGATCAAGAAATGTAATGAAGCAAGTATGAATTTCAACCCAGTCCAGTTCTTGGGAGGAAGGAATTTAGAAGGGTTTCAGGCCATTCCATCCAAGCCTGAGTCAGTCAGCGATCCATGAAACACAGGTTACCCTGGCAGAAGGCTCAGATTTGCTAACTCAGAGCAGCAGCAAGACAACTGCTCTGCTGGGTAATCAGCACCGAAATTGCACCACAGCCCGTGGCACCCTAGAGCTAGGAGGTTTTCAAATCAGTGAGCTGGTTTTTCCCATTTTAGTTTCTACCACCAAAATAGCTTATGATTTTACAAACAGGATTATTTTAATGAAGTCTGCCACAAGCTCAGATACAAATTAGAGCTGACCAACTGTTTGTGTGCACACCGTGGATCTCAACACGGTACGTGGCCAAACGTGCCACACACAAGCCAGCTATTCACTAGATGAATTTACAGAGGAACATCAAGCTCTCATTTCTCCTTCTACCCCCAAGCATTCTGTGGAAAAGGCTGTTTCTCTTCATGAGAACACTACCACTCTGCACTTCTATAAATAATTACATGAACATGATTAGATAAATCCCCCTCTTCCAGGATGACCCTCCTGCACAGTCCATTTTGAGTAAGTCTTAAAGAATGACAGCTAAATATTTACAACATTGGTTGTATTTGCCAAAACAGTTTAGATGTTTCATAACCAGAAATAAACACCTAAATGAAAATTTAGTAATCATTAGAACAGATTTATTCTATGGGTTTATGTATCCCTAGAACTTTCAATAGTGCACCAGGGGAATCAGGATCATCCTGTTATCTGTAGGCAACTACTCACAACCAACTAGAAAACACTCCAAGTTTAATATTAAAAAACTAACAAAGCAACTAAAAAGAGATTCTCTAACTGCTGTGTGTAAGAGAGCGTAAGAAACACTTGTCAGCCTCCAAGAACACATCTGTAGTTGAATGGTTTAGCAGAACAATCATTAGCCTGTCATAAACTGTATATAACATAGACAATCACTTTATCAACTTTTCCTCTAATTAAAATTTTTGACCTAGTGAACAAGGACAATGCTGTAATTCCCTAGGCAGCCAAATACTTAAAAAGAACAATTCTTGCTTGAGTTTACCTCAATACATCCCATCTTAGCTTTAAAATTCTCTGTAAATATATGATTTTGTGCATGTAAATGTTGATAACAACAAGCAACTGTGCTCTGCTCTTCACTCCCCTTACAAACACACACTGCACTGGAAACACAGAAATATTGGTTGGATTTACAAGGTTCAACATGGACGAGAGCAAAGAAAGCTCTTCTGAAGAGAAGACCACAAAATGCAATTATAAAGAAGAATTACGTCCCAGCTTTTCTTCTCCATGGTTTGTTCTTGCTTTACTTTTTTAGTTAAATCCAGAAACATGTAGCTACTATGCTGAGTAATCTGTAAGGCAACATTAGTTTGGTGTTTGCTGTTATTTTTTGGTTTTTAAAGACAAAAGCTATCTTACAAAAATTGCAGAATAAAAACTTGCTTAAAACCTAATGCATCAAACACAAGTGAAACCAAATTCAGAGCACCAAACCCAGGAAATCAGTCACTGATTTTCTGCAAGGGATTGTAAAATGTGGTTGCCTATGATGGCAGGGGGCTGAGCTCAGCACCCAGCCTCATTCCTATTCACGTCTTGACAGAAACAGCAGATATGGAGTGGAATAAACCACCCCAGCAAACACCCCCCACCCCAAACCAGCAGTTTCTCTGCTTTTCCTGCCAAGAGAAGGAAAACTGCATCTCTTTGTGTGCACATGGGTGGTGTTTGCATCGCCTTTGCATTTTAACAAATCCCACACTGATCATGACCTATACAGTGTATACAGAGAGAAAATTGATTATTCTTTTTTACTCTGGAAAGTATTTAACACAGTAGTAATATACACATATTCTGTTATTGTTTGTTTCCATGACAATTCTAACATGAACTGTAAACTCTGAATATTTCTAGCTCTTCCTGAAGCAGGAGCATTATTAAGCAACTAAAGTCCTCCTTAATCTAATTGCACAAGTTAGCAATTCAATTTTACATTTGCTTTTTAGTTGTTCACATTAACCTTTAGACCCCCCTAAATGAGAGAAGCTGTTTTTGACTAAGAGCAGCTCAGTACTGTGTGAGCACCAACATCGCATTTCCGTTCTGCAAAGTCAAAAAGATACAAACGCTTTCTGATTAAGGCTTGATTTTTATAACTTTGGGAATAACTCGGCCTTTATTTCAATTTAAATCTAAGACGTATTCACTCCTCATTTCTAAAATTTTTCTCCATCAGCAGGTTCCAGGATGGATTAGTTTAATTAGCAGAGAAAGTGTCTTGGGCCTCTCCAAATGCTCTACAATACATGACTCTCAATATTTACTACCAGAGCATCAAATTCCACCATCCAGGATGCAATTTTGTCCTGCCTAGATTTCTCATGTAATCATATCTCAAAACTACAGCACTGTCAATTTTAAGGAATTATGAAATTCTCATTATACTCGGTTATTTGTTTGTAGTGGCATAAATAAACAATCATCTTTAATCATATCCAAGCAACCAGCAGAAAAGCAAATAAACTGCATGAGTGTAAGGACATTTTGCACATAAACGTGTATTTATCTCATATATATGTGGTATATAAATAAATGTATTATCAACAACGCCCCACCATAACTAAGAACATGTCAGATTATCCACATGAATTACAAACTGAGTAGACTTGAACTCAACAGTAGAGAGAAAACACTGAATATATTGGCATTTTCATAAAGATAATGGTTAAATCGGAATTACAATTTTTAGACCAGCTAAATATTAGTAAAATATTGGAAGAAAAAAAAAAGTACCACATATAAAGCAACTCACATTGCACCTCAAATGAAAAAAAATGCAATACCTTCTCATCAACACATAACATTTTGTTCATGTGATACTCTTCAAAATCGACTTATAAAGGAATTTTTTGGGAGTTACAGTTCCTCCTTAAAGCATTTCATATTGGTTGAGATAGAAAACAAATAAACAAATAAATAAGTATACAAAAAGGGAGCACCCTCCTTACTTCTGTTTTCACTTACTCTAAATGTGTTGACCATTGGCATCTACAGCAAATTAAGGAACCATTCTCATTATTTCAAACAAAAACAATGCAAGAATTATGAGACATAAGGCAATAAGAGAAGGATAATTTTTAATGTAATTAATTCCTTTAGTCGGATACACATTTCAAAATTATTTCAGATACTCTGAATGATTAAAAAGAAACCATACCTGATACTCTTCTGTTGTATCGGTTAACAACCGGAGCTGGAAAAAAAGAAAAATAAATCAAAATTACACATTTGTATTTATTATTACAAAGTATAATGAATTAATTGAATAATCATTATATACTTCTAATACACAAACCCCATACAAATATCTTAAAAGTATAAAGTATTATACATAAAGTATTATATTATATATATTATATATAATATATTGTATATAATATATATTATATTATTATATAGAAAGTATTATATAGAAAGTATTATATAGAAAGTATTATATAGAAAGTATTATATAGAAAGTATTATATAGAAAGTATTATATAGAAAGTATTATATAGAAAGTATTATATAGAAAGTATTATATAGAAAGTATTATATAGAAAGTATTATATAGAAAGTATTATATAGAAAGTATTATATAGAAAGTATTATATAGAAAGTATTATATAGAAAGTATTATATAGAAAGTATTATATAGAAAGTATTATATAGAAAGTATTATATAGAAAGTATTATATAGAAAGTATTATATAGAAAGTATTATATAGAAAGTATTATATAGAAAGTATTATATAGAAAGTATTATATAGAAAGTATTATATAGAAAGTATTATATAGAAAGTATTATATAGAAAGTATTATATAGAAAGTATTATATAGAAAGTATTATATAGAAAGTATTATATAGAAAGTATTATATAGAAAGTATTATATAGAAAGTATTATATAGAAAGTATTATATAGAAAGTATTATATAGAAAGTATTATATAGAAAGTATTATATAGAAAGTCTTTCAGTATAAAGCTTTCATCCATTTACTTGCCAGACAGTAAGTATTTATTCAAAATTAAATTTCATATTCCTGAAGGCTAAGATGGATGGTAAGTAGTTTTGGGTCGGGTTTTTTTTTTTTTTTTTTACCTAATTCTGAAAAAATATACCTCTACACCGATTATCCAATCCTACCTACCTATTAATTACCTACCTGATGGTAGGTTATTATCCTAACCTACCATCAGCTAGCAGCCTCATGTACTTGGTATTATTGCCAAGCATTGCAGCACTTTAGGTCAGCTGTCCCTCCTCAAGGTGGATCAAAAGCCAGAGAACCCTGGGCCAGCCCATTCTGTGTCCCCACAGAGCCCAGCTGTGCTCCCACAGCCCCTGCAGCCACCCAGCCCTGGCCAAGGCTGCCTCACAGATGGAAACTGGAACAGGCTGAGGCGGAGGATCCTTCCTTGCTCAGGCTGCAGCCACACCAGGCACTTGGGCTTCGGGCTGGGATGAACTGCCTGGGTTCCACTGTGCACAAGGATTTGGATTTAACCTTCAGCAAGCAGCACCTTTCCCCCTTTTACAGTAACCAAGGTACCGCCTGTGAGAGTTGCTTCAGTAACAAAAGAAAACCAAAACAAAACCAACCTGTAGAGTTTCACCCGGAACAAAGCCAAAGCACTCTCTTCTCCTTCACCTCTACCAACCAACGTCATTTTAATCTGACTGCTTCATGTTTTCCCACTTTTCTTCCCTTCAACAGGTAATTCTATTTTTCCTGATACAACCTTTCTATTCCATTCTTTCAATATTTAAGAATTAGAGGAGCCTTTATACCCCATCAAAGCACATGCATCACAGAGCCAGATTTATTAAATACCTGCCATGAAAATCTTAATGACCCCATCATTTCCTAGAAACTTTTCAGTACCTCAGCACCACCAGAATACAAAAAAAAAAAAAAGATTACTTAGCAAAAACAGAAGAGCTCAGCTTCTTTGGAGCACTTACAACCACCCTACATCTATATGACAATGCAAAACTGAGACTAATACCACAAAAACGAGATCTAAATTATTACTGTGTATTTTTAAAAAAATATAAAGGAAATCAGAAGAGGTTGGAGGGGAAAGGAATAATCAGACTAATTCCATAGTTTCCAGCTAAATCTATTAACAGGGAGACAATGCTCAGCCTCAAAAGCAGCTCAGGATTAAAAGCAAGATTATTATGAATTTTACAATTTAGATCTGAACTTCTATAATATGACATAATCCTTATAAAAATAACACTGACACAGTGTTTCATACATCAAGCTTGAAGAGGTTCAAAAACACTGAATATCAAACCTGAGAATTCAAGCAACTTTCTCCTCAAACCTCTAAGTGATTTACGACAGCAGGAACCCTTCCTGCAAATAAGGGCAGGATTTATCCCACTTGCCAAAAGACACCATGGGTGGGAGAAGTTCACCCCACCTTAAGGGGAAACAGGCATTGGGAATACAGATCCATGCAGGTTTATTAAACAAAACTCATGCCACTCCCTGATCGGAAAGTGTTCATACATTTTGCTCTGTTCTTAACTTTTGGTGGTGACACAAAACTGCTCTGGACAGTAATTTGCCCGGCAAAAGTACACTCTCACATCTCATCTAACTGAGTAGCTACTTAAAACTGGCCAATTTGGACCTGAAGAAACAGGAAAATGCACTACTTTTGTCCAGAGACTCAGTCAAATGCCTACCAGCTCTCTAAGGTTTTCAAGAATGTGAGGACCAAACAAATTAGTTCAGTTTCCACTACAAAGCCACTTAGTACAAAAGAAAATACTAAATTCAAAATGTAATTTGATATGTTTGCTGTACAAGCACCTCGTCAAGGTCATAACAGTTTTCAGTAAATGATTAACCAGTCTCATGTATGGATTCAGATACTTTTAATCAACACCACTAGTGAGTAAATACATTATTTCGGGGTCCATCTTGCACATACAGAATTTTTTTCTCCACCTTATGACTTCTACACTCATTTCTTGCTCATATTTAAGAATAACATTTTCATGTCTTTGAACAGAATTAATATACTAGAGAATACTCTGGTGTACTTTGGGTAACATAGAAAAAAATCCAACAACAACGTCTTCTTTTAGAATCTTGATTATTTTATCCCATAGCAGGGTTCAGTGTCATCAAAACTGCATCAAGTTTTCCAGTATTAAAAATGAGAAAAACACATAACCTTTTAAGGGCAGTTAAGAGACTACTATTATTCTGCCTCCACAAAGCTTTTAAGATTAAAATGATAGTTTGCATCTCTTACACCAGTGACAGTTCTAACATGTATAAAATTCACTTTTACGTGTTGTCAGATGACTATTTTTATGCTAAAGAGATAAAAATCTGACATTTCCTAGTAGAGAAGATTAGTGGGGCTTTTTTTCCCTTCTGGCTTACCAATGAAAAGCTCTCTTTGCTTATGACTATTTTCAGTACTGCACAGTCATATTGCCACTCCTGTGGCATCCTTGTGTTTTGCCATTAGAAGTACTCGAAGGAAAAGCCTGGCATTGAGCACTGCTAAGAGAAACAGCTCCTGAAGGTCCCACATACACCTACACTGGTCTGTGGACAGATTCCAAAAAATCAGATGGGGTGGAAGAGAATAATACATTTACTGTTAACACAGCCTTCCTAGGCTGAGCACTAAAGGGCACCTAATTTAAAGCAATGCTGATGGACACACCAATAGCAAACTCCTACTACACCAGAGCAGCCCCCAGAGCACAACCCTGTGACAAGAATCCAGTGAATCCAGCACACAGCCCTGGTACCACCCAGAGATCTGCAATCTACAGAAACAAGATTAAACTGCTGCTTTGAAAGAGGAAATAATTATTTTCTTTTTTTTTTTTTTTAATCTCCAGTTAGAACTCCCCCCCCGCTGCACACTCATGGGCCATGTTCAGTTTGAACAATGGGCCATGTCCCTGGTAATGATATGAATGTTATTATATGGTAATTGCAAAAACTATAATGAGATTAAAAGATTTTGTTGTGAGATGATTGCATTGTAAACTCCCCATTATGTCAAAACCTCAGGTGCAGCAATATTCCAGTTCAAAATGTCTCATACCTTTGGCACAGCTCCTGCTTTTACTTGGCTCGTGGGAACCAAGACACAGTAATTGGGTAAACACAACAAAAACTGAGGTAAATTAAACCATTGTACCAGAAGAGAGCAAAACGGCCCAATTTCCTCCCTGGCAGCCAAAGGCAAGTGATTCTGGCAGTGGAAAGGCAGATCAAGCTGTGCATTCCACAGTTTTGCCAGAACTGACTCAGGACAATGATCCTACTCCACTGCTCAAGAAAAATCAGGAATGTCTGCTGAACATGTACTGAGATGAGGCACAGACTGAAGCAAGCACTAGACAGGAACACTTAACAGGCTGCTTCAGACTGAAAAACCTTTCTTCCTCAAAGTAAAGTACGTCATTACATTGATTTGATGAAAAATATTTTAACAAATTGCATAAATAGGTCAATACTGTACATTCCAGAACTTAAATTCAAAAATGTACATTACATCAAACAGCAGTAGTGCCATGCAGGTAGTGGCTACTACTAACTATACTGCCACTTGCTAGTGGCTCCATTTCATTGGGTTTTCTCACTTGAAAAATTAGGGATGTAAATCAGACACTGGGATTTTTAAATTTTTTTAAATACTTTCCATAAGCAACAAAACAGGAATTTCTCCAGTAACCTTCAGTTTGCTTTGGCATTGAGATTTACTTTGAAATACCTGATGCTCAGTTGTGGCTCACTGTGTTTAACTTAGAAGAGTTCTGACTATGGTTATAAGCAGGTATAAAATACAGCCCCATGGGTGAAAAATGGGCACAGATTTTATTTTGACTGTTTTTAAACCAAACCAAACCAAACCAAACCAACAATTACAATACTTAAGGCAAACAAGTGGCAGTAAAACCACTCTTTACAACCAGACCTAAAAGCACACTTTTCCTGCAGTGCGTGGGCTCCCTTCTCTGTCATTGACTTTGAAAAGTGACTGGTAAAAAAAAAAACCATCAGGCTTTTTTAGATGTACACTACTACCATAACAGGGAAAGCTGTTCTTCTACACTACTCACAAGCCTGAAATGAACAGAAGTACAACCATCATCCTTCCAGCTACTGCCACCCACTTATTACACATCCTAATTTAAATTCTCATAGAAAAAGACAAAACTCAAAAGATCAATTCAGGGTCACAGGAAAAAAAAAAAAATTCAGGGACAAACAAAGGACTGGCATTCCAGGCATGACAGTAGAGTACAACATGCTACTGCTCTGTACTGGATGGATGTACCTTGAAAACTTACTTCTCTTTCTTCACAAGCACTTTGCTTTTCATTGTATCTGTGAACATTTCCTAATTTCAACTAGGGTGAAAAAAGTCACACTGTTTGTGATTCTGAATACAATTTACAGCAGCATACTAAGTTAAACTATTGTGCACACAAATATTCAATACAGATCGTCTGTGTAATCCAATCACCAGTTTTTGAAGGTTTCCTGATGAAAGATGGAACAAAGCTCATAGTAGGTGGCATAAACGTAGTATAGTACTCAGAGCTCAAAGAGCATAAGCACAAAACACCAGCTTTATTACAAACAAGTAGCACAAATCAGTGATTTACAGAGTACTTTCCCATTGGATCATGGCACAAAATCATCCTGTGTGAAGAGAGACAAAAAGAGAAACAGAATGTAAACGGTTCTAATTTAACAAGTCAATTAAGTTTATCCAAACAACACATGAGTTGACACTATAAACCATTAAAGCTGAAATACCAGAAGCAGAGTGGAGTATAAATCTGAGGCGTGACTGTCTCTCTGGAATGCTGTATCAAGTTACGATAAGGAAGTGCCAGACTACAGCTGTCAAACTGTTTTTCTACACACCAAGATGTTAATGGACTTACATAAATAGGAACCATCACAACTCTGAGAAAACTCATCGATTCGAGTACCAGCCTTTTTAGGATTCCTGGCAATTAAAAAATCATACTAGAGCAGAAGGAACTTTCATCATCAGATATGCAGCTGTACTTCAATAAATACCAATCTGAACCTTTTTTTTTCAACAGGTAAGTGAAACAGAGTTCCCTCTGACTGTTACCAATAGAACAGTTGCATATCCATGATTTCCTTCAGGATGTCCTTGCTGGATAGTGGCAAATTCTCACTTACTCCTTCCCCATCTCTGCTTTATAAGGTGGGGACCACGGGGAAGGGCTACAAACTACTTAGGTTTTTTCAGAGGCAGCTCTGGACCCAAGAGTTCTCCTCAAGACTTCTCTCAGAGAAGCAGAAGAGACAGAAACAGATCAGAGTTTTACAGACACCCTTTTATTTTCCCTTCTATTCCTCTGCCCACCCACCCCCCACAGAGGAGGATTGAAACTCAGAACAGTTAGACAGGCAGGAGAGACCCTGATGGTGTCAGCTGAAGCATGCCAGACACTTGGAGGAAGACAAAAGGTCAGGGAACATCAGGGAAGAAGTGAGTTTTCAGAGAACAAACAGGGAGCACAGAACATTAAAAAATCAAAAAGGCAGAGAACTGGAAACTATGATCCACAATTGGGTACACACAGGCTTTGCTTTTCTGTAAAAGACTTTCACATCTATTAAGTTGGAAAACAATAAAGAAATTACATTTCTATTAAACATTGTTTTCCTGTCTGCTGTTGTAAAAATAACAGAGACATAGACACCTTGTTATTTCTCAGTATTGAAAAACAGCTGTCATCAATAGCAAGAGAACAGAACAAAAACAAAGTCACAACACATCCTGGTCTCCAATTTAATTGCTTTTCTTTTATTTTGTATTTCAGAATTGACAAAATGGAGAAACATTGTCTGAAAGCCTCATTTTAGAAGAGTCTCTGACCCTTGCTTTCCAAGTTTTTTAGAGCCCTTCTGATAGAAAGAATGTAGTAACTTCTGAAGGGAAAAGTTGAGTCAACAAGCAAAGCATTTATGTCAGTGAAAGAAAGATGTTTATGAAGTTAAAACTGTTGTGCTATTTTGAGTTGGCTCTTTTTTGGTTTTCAAGTACAGTAGAAAAATGAGCATGCACTCTGGAATGGACAGACTTTAAACAGCTAATCAATCCAAGAAAGAAATCATTGCTTGACTAACTGAAAGGAATCTGGGTGAATCTCTGGTTATGATGGCACTTCTTGACTAAGGCCTTCAGAGTGTTGTTTGGTTTTAAATCAAAGATCCTTGTTCCCAATGTATCACTATTTCAATATCCCCTTTCCACAACCGAACCCGAGCAGTCATGCATGGTACCACTTTCATTGCATTTCTCAGCAGATATTCATTCTCACAAATAAAGGACCAGAAGCCTGCTCCCAGAATTCAGGAGTTTGTACAGCCTGACTGAAGCCTAAGCACAGCAGAACAGCCATCAAGCAGCACTTCCCTTTATCTGACATTGCAATGGCATGACCCACACAGCCCTCTCCTGTTTCTTGCTGACACGTCTCAGATCAAGCCAAACACAGCACTTTTTTTTTTTGGTGTTGATTTTTTATGAGTGTAATCTATATTATGAAGATCAAAGAGATAGCAACAGGCATGCACTTGCTTTACAGACATAAAATTAGAAAAACTCCTCGTGCTGAGGTACAATCTCAGCTAAAAGGACACATTTCACAGTGATTAAAGATATAACCATATGCTGATACTACAACCGAGATTGTCAGGGACTGAAATGAAAGACTTGGGAATGTTTTCAAGTATTAGAAAGACAAATCTATGCACTGCACAGAGAAAGAAGGATGCTACAGAAAGCCAGGAAAGTTAAGAAGCAGATGACAAATCTTCAAAGGATTGTCAGAAGAGGCAAGGCACTGGAAGGTACAACAAAGCAAGTGAAAAATGGCAATTTGCTAGGCCTGTAAGAGTAGGCTTAGAGAAGAAGGCATTTCAGAGAGGGAAGCTAAGGAGCCACATTAGCAATACCAGAAAAGTTTAGCTTACAAACCAAACATTAAGTAGATGATAAAAGGAAAAGATCCTAAACATATTTGAATGTGACTTTCACTGGGATTGTCTGACAATGGAAAAGCCAAAAAGGGTCAAAGATGAGAATGAGACTGTGGAGAAACAGAAACATCACATCAAGAAGAAATAACTGCAAGTTTCCTTAAAATAAATGCTTCATACAGAAAAAGATAATGGCCTCTTATCCAGGGAACCATGAGGCATTTCCCAATCAGTAAGAAACACAGGCAAATCACCCCCATGACCAGATGCAGTGGCAGAGAAGAGAAAGCCTCCTCTTTTTCCAAGGCTCCTGACTAATCCTTCCTATTCTACCAGTTCTGCTTTCAAACCTCACCTCTTTATTTACCAGTCTCCTGATCCACAAGAGATCAGAGATGGATGAGGAAGGAGGATTAATACCTCAGGGTACTCAGGATTTTTGAAACATCATGAAGACAAATTTTGTCTGAAATCTTTTCATTAGAAACTTCAGAAGTGCTGTTTAAAGCAACATTCAACTCTGACACACACAGTTCTTTTAAAGCAACACTTTCTGTATTTCAATTGGTTTTTACTATGGTTTTGATTTCTAAGGCTTAACTCCATATCCTCATACCTTTTAAAACATCAAATCCCAAAGACTTTTGATCAGATTTTTGTCCTAGTTGTAAGGTGCAATCATTGTTCTATATTACAAAATAACAAAACTTAAACCTCTTTTGCGTTATTTGGAAAGCTGAGTTCCACCAAACATACTTGGAAGTCCTGCAGATAATTCCTAAATGAGTCATAAAAAACGTCATTTAACTATATCTAGCACATCAGTCTATTTTTACTATTTCCAACTGCGCCGCTTGCATAAATCTCTTTCTACAAAATAATTAGCTGTATACAGGTGAATGCAGTCTGAGTAAGCTCATAGATGTGAACAAGCAAAAAGAAAAAAAAAATCCCAAACCCAACACAATAAACCTGAGTCAATTTTTTATACATTTCACAATTATTAAATTTGCATTCTATCACGGCACAGAGCCACTGCTAAGTACAAGTCTAAGGTGCATAAGTCATTGCTCCAAAGAGAACACTAGAATCAGTCAAGGGAATTTGTTTTTCCATTTTCAGAAGCCTAATTAAAAGTCCCACCATTATTCTGAACATCTGAGTGCAGTAAATAACTGTAAAAACTAACAAGAGCAACAACCCACTGGGGGCCTCTCACAACAGGAGGTTAGACTCACAATGAAATTCAAAACTCCTCCCTAAATGAGAGGGTCCCCACAGCAGCAGTCTGGGACATCCCCATCCCACCCAGCTTCAGTGAGGTCCAGACACAGCTCTGTCCCACCTGACAGTGCTGTCCTCTCCCAAACCTCATACACAACTCTGTTCTCAGTCCCAATGTGGTCTAGATTTTCAAAACACCCTAACCAAATTAATATTATCCTCAGGAATAGCACAGAGCCAGCTTCTCTGAAAGCAGGCATATATCAAATAAATACCATCAATAAAGGCAGGAACTTTTTCTTAAGTCTGGCCAGTAACTTTGAGAGAAGTATTAGCCAGGCAATGTAATTATAATAGACAAATATAATCCAAATGCAGATCTGGGGGGAAATCTTCATAAGGTAATAGGGATGAAATGGAAAAGGCTATCACTGGCACTGGCTTTAGTGTTTATACAGCCTCAGGTATAAGCAGCTGTAAAATTAAGTCTGAAAAGAGTGGAAGACAAGCATGTGACAGCTATGGTAATGGCACGAGTGAAGCAGGGCACTGGCTCCAGGTATTTCACACCTCCTGCCACTGCCTCTTCTGTAACCTCTTCCCCCTGTACCCTCCCCTCACACAGCTCCATTCTGCCCCAGAGGAGAAGACAAATGCAGCTGCAAAGAGGAGAGGTACAACTCCCCCTCTCACAGAAACTCTTCTACTGTCAGTCTCCACATCACACCTACCCTGCTTGTTTCTAAGGCCTTCGAGCAATTCCTACAACCAAGGCTTTACTTTGTGTTTCATGCACTGCCACAGAAGATAAATACTAATGCACGCTTCCCCAGCTGGATTGCTGCTCTCCTCTGACAGTGAGCTTTGGGGTTACAGCGCACCACTGATGTCCTTGTCATTCTCTACACTCCCCAGTTTTGTTCTACCCTACCTGTGCAGGATGGACTTTTCCTGATACGCTGCACAGAACACCTCCAAATCCCAGTTAAATACACACACACACGTGTATATACACTTCTAGAGAGTCTTTTCCAATGAGCAACTCTTCAAATAACTCGTAGACATCCTGTATTTCAACTATTATCTGTCCTCTAGGCATACGCACATTTTAAGGCACAGGAAATGTTGCAGTATTTCTAATATTTTTCTAGGTACATCTGGCATTTGAGAAAACTTCAATATGGCATAATGCTGTATTTTGATTTGAATGCATAATGAAGAGTTTATTTCCTCCTATATGTAAAGAAATATGATGATGATGCACAGATATTCTTGTGGGTTAGCAATGAAAAAGATAGAAAAAAGAAAATTTTTGACTGCCTATTAGTTTTCACCAGAAACACAACCTTAATTTTACATTCACTGCATTGTATTTTAAAGAGATTCCATCTGCTCTGTCTTTACTGCACATTAATATTCAGAAGACATCTGCAGTGTGCAGACCAAGCTTTTAATTGGAATCATGTCACAGCTACGATCACACAACACAGAATGTAAATGTTGGCTATCTGCATTTGGCAGCTGCTTGGCAGGCTCAGCATAAAGTCCTACTGAGACTGATAGTGTCTTTAAATAATGCAGTATCAGGATATAAAAGCTATCTTGAGAAATCAAATATTGACTATCATATCCATAGCTAATATAATTTACTAGCACCCTTAAATACTTACAAGCAAAATATGGTTCATATTCAGCCATAATTTTCAAAGAGAGACAACAAACTGATACAACTGAGCATTCACATCTTTCACTATGATAGATACTTAAGCAAATTTAACTTGTACACAAAAAGGGACAATGACAACTGAACCTCAGTACAAATGAAATGGTACAAATAAAGCTCAAAGAATTCCTAAAAATCTAAAACTCAAGCATTACTAAGGACATAAGAGCACCTGAATAAAAATTCAATTAACAGGTGCACTCAGTGAATTAAGATACTTTCCTACAATGTCAGACTAATTATTCTAGAATGAACAATATAGTTCCCTTTTCTTGGAATTAAAAAAAAAAACAAAAAACACCCAGCCCTGAGTCAACAGCATTATCACTTGCTTCAAATTCTTGCCAAACCATGGTAACACAAAATTACATTTTCCCAGTCACCTGCATATTTTCTGCTTGTACTCAGCTGTAAGTTTCTGACAAATGGGGCAGTGAGCAGCAATCTACAGAGAGAGAACTCTCTGCGGGTGTGTGCAGTTATATACACACAAACCAAAGCTCTGGCCAATGCAAGCAACTGGTTGTTACACTGACAAACTGATCTTAGATACCTTGCAAGAAATTTCAGTCTAATCAGTATGTAACAATGACAAAGGAACTCTAAGAACAGCAACACTTGCTTTTCATGAAATACACATTTCCTTGGGGAATTTATATTCCACCATCTTTGCCACTGTACTGTAACAAACACAAAGCCAAAATTCAAGACCACAAGCCATTAAGGTACACATTTATGCCACCACAAAAATAATTATGCAAGTAGAGGCAACATCAGAAGAGAGTCATCATGATCCAGTGCCCTCCTCTGATAGACTAATTGGATTACTGGATCCTCTTAGCTCCAGAGCAGCTCCCAGCACAGATAAGGGAGTTACACAGAAGGGGAAGACACAATTGTTTGTGTTCAGGGCATGCATACACGCTCAGTCTCCAGCCAGCACCTGCAGATCTGCCACCATTTGATGGAAGGGTAGAAAATTAAAGAAACTGAGAAGGCAGAGTTAGGTTTCAGTCCCAACCTGAGAGCACAACAAACCTATTGCTGACCACTGATTGTAGCAGCACTTCAATCTGTGTCGATGTCAAGAGGAAAACGGGCTGCTCTCAGCCTTTTCCATCAGTGATGTGCAGCTGGTCTGCTTAAGTTTGGACTACAACAGAAAAGAAAAACTAACATGGGCAGCTACGGATGAGATACAGCCTAAGAAGCTTTTCCTTTCACCTCTGAGCTGTTTAGTCTCAGACAAAACAGGTTGGAGTCACTCTCCCAGTCGGGTGTATCTCATGTGACAGCATGAAACAACTGAACTACTTCTACAAAACAGCAATTTATAAGAAAAATATGGAACAGGAGATTTGAAGCTCAGCAGAAACAACCAGCAGCACAGAGAGAGCCTGGTGTGTCACACACCCAGCAGGCATGTTCTATCTGCCAGGTCAACCTGAGTTCAGAATTGATTAATTATAGGGATCTAGGTAAAATTTAAGAACAGCATCCTACAGGTAAAAAATAGGCACATAAAAGTCCACAGTTCTTTGCCTGGGTCACTTCATTACCAATGAAATATTGGCATTTCATTACCAATTCCTGCTGACATTTGAATGATGAAACATACTGTGTTTTTACATAAGACAAAACTGCAATAGGTTGTGCTGTCATCTGATTTGATCTGAATAAAAGAGCACAAGGAATTTCAATCAAGTGTCACTTCAAGCTGATTCAGAGCTTAATCTCACACATCCACATTTAACTCAAGGCAAAAGCACACATTTATCTGCCAGGCAAGGCAGGCTGGTTCCAGGGTACTCTGGACAGCTTCTGATGCAACATTGCTATGTCAGGGAGATGGTCCTTCCCTCCTACCCAGCCCTGGTAAGGTCACACCTGGAGTTCCCTGTCCAGTTCCGGGCTCCCCAGAACCAAAGACTTGTGGACATACTGGACAGAGCCCAGCAAAGGGCCATAAAGAAGATGAGGGGATGTGGAGCATGTCTGGTGTGAGGACAGACTGAAAAAGCTGCACTGTCAGCCTAGAGAAGATAAGGCTCAGAGGAGTTCTTATCAATACCTGAAGGGCACTGAAGGACAATGGGGGCAGTTTCTCCTCACTGGCACTCAGTGACAGGACAAGAGCCAGGGGCCACAGAGTCCACCTGTGGTCCACCTGCACATGCTGAAGCACTTTTTTACTGTCAGGGGGACCATACGCTGGCATAAATTGCCCAGAGAGGTTCTGGAGCCTCCATCCTCTGAGATACTGAAAAGCCGCCTGGACGTGGTCCAAGGCAACCACGACAGGCAGTGCAGCTTCATAAAAGGGGCCAGACAAAATGACCTCCAGAGGCACCTTCCAAACTCAACCATTCTGGAATTCCACAAAGATCCTCAACAGCTTATTCAAATTCATGCTTTGCTTCCAGTTTAACTTCCAATGCAAGCAGAAGTAAAATTCATCTGCAGGTAGATGCATCTAGTTTCAGGTATCCTTTTTCCAGGTAGGTAATCATAAATTCTGACACAGCCACTGCATAGATTTGGGGCTGTTGGGGTTCAATTTGTTTGGCTGAGTTTTTTTTAAGGGAAGAAAGGTAGGAAGAGCAAGTCTGAGAAATAGCCTGGGTTTCTAGAGGTTCTTACTATGAGCACATGCTTCATAACTGCAAACTGAGACTTTCTTGGGCATTTTTAAAGATGTTCTGTATTGACACTACTGCAATACACCAAACTACTTCTTGTTCTAATAATGCCACATAAAAATCAAGGAGTATCCACATTCTGGACAAACCTCAGCAGGATTATCAACCAGCTTAGCCAGTGTCACAAAAGGCATCTATTATCAGCTGATCAGCTACGACCTTTCTAGGATTTAGCACTCTATCCTGCACAAGTAATCACCTCTGAAGGCTCATTCTTGCATGAACAATTCGTAAATTACCTTCCTCAAACCAGTCTTTCTCAAAAGAACAACCATTTTAAAAGCTGGCTCAATTGTTCTGGAAGTCTGATTTTTACAGTTTTGGTGGATTTATATTAAGTACTTAAAAAAGACTGATGATATGTTGTTGATCTGTGAAATTACAAAAAATTTATTCAAAGAACTGGTGTTCCAATATGATGATATGTTTAAAAAATTGCAAAAAAAAATTGTATAATACATCACACCACATTTTTTAACAACCCAAACCAGAAACCATTGGTCAGGTGCTTATAAGAAGTTCTGTATATACTTGGAACTGATTTTCTTTCCAGTTAAAAAAAGAAAAAGGCAAAACAAAAACCAACACACCAAAACCCCCACACCAACTCACAATTTGTGTCCTTGCTATATACAGATTTATCTACAGAGGTACACTGGATCTACAGGATTTTATGCTGTAATGGGAGCTTCAGAGTCACAACACTGGACACCAGGTTTTCTGCCTTGCTTTGCCTCATCTCTAAGGTGCAGGATCCTCCATGTGAGCACAACTGACTCTACAATTCATGACCATTTTATTGTTTGGTGCTTCTCCAGTGACAAAATGTGAACTGCAGCCAGGGCTTCCACACCCCTCCAGCAGCCAGCACAGGCGGAGGGAGCCCTGCAGGAGGGGACAGAGGCAGCCAGAGGACTGAGAGGTGACACAAACTGATCAGGCAGAATGCACACAAGAGTATGAGGGATCCTACAGAAGCATCATTAACATCTCTGGCAATTTTGTGATATTATGAGCACAGAACATGAAGTACTACTTCACTGCCAGTACAATATATTCATCAGTAATTCACAACTGAACCTTGTTTCATTGAGATATAATTTGGTTACAGCTTCTTTTAGTAAATCAAGCATAAATAAATTTGAGTAGATTATAAATATGTATGTTTTAAAATTTAAAACTGTTGAATCTCCTAATCTGGTCAATCTTGAGGCTGCAGTACACAACCAAATTAATGAGCAAGAACAACTTCTGTACTGCATCTCAAAATAAAGTGTTTCATAGCTTTTCTTCCATCAGATTTACACTTCTAACAACGTTATATCAACATTCAACAGTCACTTACAACATATAGCTGTAAAAAGATTCATCTCCATGTGAAAATGTATTTTGACAAGACAGCCCCCCACACACACTTCCAGTAATTGCATCCTGAGCACTTTCACAGGAAGAGGATTTTTGGGAAAGAGGAAGGGTGAAGGCAGACATATGTTCTGTATCCTAAGCAGGGATAATAGTAAAAATATCAGTGTGTCCTACCCAAACCAGGGAAAATCCTCTTTATAGAGGCATTTAGGTTGGAAGAGACCTTTAAGATAATTGATTGAGTCCAACCACAAACCCAACACTGCTACATCCACCACTGAGCCAGGTCCCTGAGCACGATGCCAAATCTGCTCACGGATGTCCAAAGTCTCAGCAAGAGGCTTGGATAAAGAACCTTCATTCTGACAGTATTTGGATGCAATGATAAAAAATTCCTTGGCCAAACTGAGGCACAGCAGGTGGCAAGAGCTGCATGGTTCAGCTTCCAGATGAATTGATTTCTAGGAGCAGAACTTCTAGGATACAGCTCCCCCGAGTCACACAGTGCTTCACAACAAATGTACACACTGCAGATCTTCCAGCTACGGAAAGCTAAGAAAAGCTAAAACCACTAGCAAAATCAGTCACATCATGCAGAGTTATATTATTTCGCAGTGCTATGAAAAAATTGGTAAAACAGTTAATAATTACATGTTTCCAGCAGTAAGAAATTAAAATTACTTCACAGGGATTTAAGAGATGCTCATAAAAAATACAAGTCGTGTTTATGGTTTTTTATCATAAAGTTACAGGATCTCAAGATTAGAATTAAAAACATTGTATCCAGTGATATTTAACACTACAAAAATTGGTCTCCAAATATCCCCACTCTGAATACAATTAATTTTTAGGATTTTATAACAAAACTACACATGGAATCTTTCCCCCACCCCTCCCCAAAGGTGTGAAAGACAGAAGACTAAGTGTTAATCTATTCTAATATTTTATCTTTCATAATTTATTAACCTGAGAACCCTGTGAGTCTTACAAATACCAATTTTAATCGGAAACACTGGTAACATCAAATGTTTGAAATCTGTTTCTGAACAATCACTTTTTTCTAAAAAAAACCAAAAAAATTAAAAAAGGGGTAACTCAATCTTAGAATTTTCATTCCAGGGCTGTACAAGAGAAATCTTTCAGAGAGGGGTACCCCCATACTCATGAGAATCGGAGACTGGCCAGCTCCTTCACTACAGATGTCCTTGAGGAAGCAATTCTTCCTGAATGATCATAATTAGCACAAGTGTTGCCACAAAAATAAGTGTTTACTGGAGCCTCACCAGGAAAAATAACACAAAAGTATTTGTGGGTTTGTTTTGTTTTGTTTTTTTTTTTAATTTCTTCTGTGGAACACAGTTTTCTCAATAGGAAGCAGAAAACAATATGCTGTCCCAAGGGAGGAAGAACCAAAATGGAAATGAAGAGCCATTGTGACATCCTGCTTTATAGCAGTTTGTCAATATGCAATCACCAAGAATGAGGAAATTGGCACCACGGTTGATTCAAAAATACAGAGGAAAACTACAAAGCAGTTTCTCAACCCTCATCCGAAACCCACATTTCATTCCCCACACAAGCTCCACACAAGTTTTTACAATGTTCTGTGACAACAACGCTCAGATCCAGAAGGACAGAGCAGTGACTGGTGGGAGAACATGCACTTTCCCTCCGACCTGCACTCCTAACCCTTCTTCACACAACAGCTCACAGTGGCATTTTGTGACAATTTGCTCAGTTCTGCTGGTCAGGCCCCTGATCTGTCCATCCTGGTGTGGACTTCACTAACACCCAGAAAGGAATGCAGGGTTCCAGACTGCTGTAAGATGACCTCACACCAAAAGCTGAGATCAGGCCAGCCCCTGCAGGCTAGAGACCATTGATGAACAGAAGCAAAGCTGTTCTGCAAGCCACCAGGAAATAAAAGGAGAGAACAGAGAGTGCCTGAAGGTTTCTCACAAAATAAACCCCAAACTTGTTGTTGGTTTTAAATGACAATGAAAGCAAGGCTACAGAAGGAATACCTCCAAGTCCCTACCTTATGCCCTGAAGAGCTGCTCCTAAAGATGATTTCTCCCCTGAAGGGAATTTCCACATCTATGGACAGAGAGCTGCCACTCTCAATCATTTGCTATTTCTACAGAGAAAATAAATGTATGGAAAGGACTCACAGCAAAACTGCTACTAATAAAATGCTGGCCTTTATTTTACATGATTTATTGTGTATTTATGAAACAGAGGCCAAATCCCAGCAGTGTGAAAACTGTAAGACAGGGTGCTTTCCTCTAAAGCTCCTCTCACTTCTAAGTACCTTTCCCACTCCAGCAGAGAACACTGCCATCATCTCCACAGTTCTCACAGGCAAAACACCATGACCACAAAACAGCTGCTTATTCTGCACAGTAGATTTCTGGAGTTTCTATCCAATGGCCCCTCTTTTGGATCCATATTTTTAAAAGAAAAAAAAGCTTTTGCATTAAAGGATCTCATAAGTACACAACCTTTATTAGTATTACTATCATAGTAAGACTATGCAAGTCTTTTATGCAAGAGCATTTTGTCCACACTCAAGATTTCCCAAGTTTCTCCACAGTTGCTTTTCTAACCAAGGTTTGTTTGATTTATTATTTCCCCTGTCTGTTTCACAGTACAGTGAGGTATGTAAACTGCAGACTGGAGCAGAGTACACACCATTTGCCGTGGAACTGACAGTACCTCAGGAAAAAAATTAAATCTACATGAATCAAAGAACCTTGATGGATCAAAAACCACCAAACAATTGTTACATACCAAAGAAGTACTGATGCAAAGACAGGCATGGAACACAAAGAAGCACAACTAAAGGAATCTACAGGACCATTAGAGAGGAAGGAATAACATCCCTCTAAAAGAGGAACCAGCACGTTTGTTGAGTTATATTCATTACTGTCTGCCTCTCCTTTCACAAGAAAATATGAATGATCATTCATGAAGCTGAAAACGTTACTGAAGCCAGTGGGAAACACTCATAGCTCATCTTGGCTACATTTCCAGTCTTCATTTGAATAATGAGCAACTGCTCTGTCAGACATTAAGGTTTTTAATGAGTGACTGGTGAATAGCTCGAAGTGAGCTTGTTCTCTGCTGTCTCCTCCTCTTCCCCGAGATCTCCATTGTTCTATTTTAGGTAAGAGGGTACAAGAAAACTTCAGTATTAGCATGGGGGAAATACTGACACAATTGTCTCAGAATTCTAATATTAGTTTATTAAATGAACAAAAAATAGCACAGTTAAATAGAAGCTAATGTTCAGTACAATATCTAGTACTGATATACAATATCTTCCTTTAGCTTAATTTTAGAACCAGCTAGAAGAATACAATTTCAGAAGTTTCATACAACTTTTCTTACAATAAACCACTTCAATATGGAAACACAGGCTTTTAAGAATTCAGCAATTATTTATAATGGCTGGTTACCCACTTCATAGTTAGTTATGCTCTTTTAGAAGCTAGTACACAGAGTAACTGCAGGATACCAACAGAGCAGAAACAGCCAAGAATTTATCTGTTCAGTTATAGCAACTATCTAAAGCTCTTTCAGAAAGTAACAAGCTTAAGAGTTATGTGAAAAGTTACTGGTATGCAACAGACCACAAATACAAATTTAAATGAAATTTTAAACAAACAAAAAAATATTGTGTGCTTCCTCACATTTTAGGACATAGATCACCTAAAGCAGAACAATTATGTCAAGCCACTAACTGCAAACTGAAGTAAGAGGGTATCTTTCTCAAGAGATCGTAAGGAATTTCTAATAGATGTTACAGGAATATTAACAGTGCTGAGGGCAAGACATTACAAATAACTCAAAGTGTACTACGTCAAAGTTGCAATAAACTTAGATTTGATAATTAATATAGAAGCTCATCCTTCCTGATGTAAACCATTATACATTTAGCAATATCCAGGGATATCTGAATTTCAGCCAATCCATTGTAATTCTCTGTTTCTCAGCCAGTCAGCACCTTTTATCCCTTTACTTCACACTTCTGGTTCTTTTACTGTCTCAGGTAAGGATGTATTAGAGACACACTCTCATTCAATTTCCTTTGTACAAAGGACTACTGATGAAACATTCCTTCAAGCCCCACTGAGCTACAATTGGTGGCTTCCTTAAACTACATTACTTAGTTCAAAAAATTCCTAGTCTAACCTTGTAATACAGTAATTGCAACCTTAAGAACAAATGCTGAAAAGCAATTTCATTGTGATAAACAAATACAGAAACAAAAAGGCCTCCAGAGGGAAAAAAAAAAAGTGTTCACATGCTCTGTCCAAACAACTAAAGAGGAGTAAAATCAGTCTTCCTTAATACTTAGTTTATCTTCAAAAGTCCCCCATGAGAACAAGATAAATAAAGGGAGTGAAGTTCCATTAGTACTAACAGCAGCTACTCTACTTAATTCTTCAGATTTAAGTCATGGAGAACTGCCTCTGTAAAACCAAAGGCATCTGCAAGTATAGCAGCTGCACAACAGTATTTCTTCACTTCATATTTATGTTAAACACATTCAGGATACTGTGCTGCCAAAAATTAATACAATTATAAAATTAAATGCAGAGGTATATTCCTCTTAAAACACAGATGCATCATGCATACTTTGCTTTACAATTGATTTCATGTCATTGATGGAGACCAAAGAATAAATAAAACTCCAAAGCTTCTTCCATACCTTCTGGTCACTAGGCTTGTTTGAACATACCTTTTAGAACATAAAGCAAGAGTATGCATTTCTTTTCCTTGTATACCAAATTCAAAGGTTTAATGCAGTCAGATCACAGAATTGTTTAAGGTGGAAAAGGCCTTTAAGATCACTGAAGCCAACCATTAACCCAGCTTTTTCCTCTACCTCCGTAAAAATCTAGAGACTACTTAAGGAGAGCAGAAAACACCTTTGATATAACCATTATTGAAAAAAAGCTATGCAGAACTAATATGAGATAACTAATTATCAGATTATGAGAGTGCTCACTGTCCTACCTAGATTTTAAATACAGTAGTCACTCTTTGGACTGAATTTATATTGCACATTTGAAGAGAGAGCTATTGTGCTTTATTACCAGTTAATTAACAGTTAAGGATGAAGTACATAAATGAAAGCACTAGTAAAAACTTCAAAGTACTTTAATTTTGAAGATGGTGTCTCACAGCAATATGTGCAATACTCCATGAATCTGATTTATATCTGAAAACTTGAACAGTACTTTTCAAAAGGACCACTATTCTTCTTATGCTACACTGCAAAAGTTTTAACATCATCCAATTCCTGTAATTCAGTAAGTTTCATTGAATTATTTCAGGGAAACAGCAAGGAGTTATGCCTAACCTGTGAATTGATGTAGGCAGAGCATAAATGCTTTGTGACTGATGTAACACAGTGATTTCTGAGGAATTCCACAGGACATCAGTTCAAAATAAGAAAGCATAAGCAAATGATAACTAAAAATAAGAAGATAAGCAATCTAAAACAGGTTAAATTTAATACCAAGTGTTTCCGTTAACAATCAAAAAAGTTAAGTATTTCAAAGATGCACTGAACTCTTATTCTGTACCACATTCAAGATCTAACAATGTAAATGAGCATTTCTCTACTCCCTTCTGCTCGGATATTCTACTGATGTTTTAAAGATGACATTTAGCAAATCCTCGAATTTTAATTGAGGATTTCAGTGCAGAGCTGAAGAATCTTTTCACCTGCCCATCCAGATTCATATGCACCATTTCCCATCACAACAAGAGAGCATACTGAACAGGATAATTTCAAAAGCAAAATACTAAGAAGGGCTCTCTTGCTCAGGGAGCAGCTGAAAAGCACATCATCTTTCCTTCAATATCAAGGCAAAATCCTGAGAAGGAAAAAATTTATTTGCAATAAAATACTTGTAATTAGTTGAAACATCTGAGTTGCTCAAATTAGTATAATCCCAAAAATATTTCGGTGCCACTGTTAGTTATAATTGATATCCCCAAGAACACATAAGGTTGGTGGTTTTATTGTTACAAAAAATAAGACAAAACAGCAAGTTAATCCTGCAGTGCTTTGCACCTTTGTGCAACTGCCTCAAGGGACAGGGAAGCAGAGCCTGTGCCTTCCTTCAGGTGTGCTCCTCAACAGGAGTTTCCCAAAGCAGTAATTCAAACAGTGAACAGACCATTTCTGTGGGGTTAATTTCAGTCTTAACACATCCATTCAGAGCCTGCTTGTTAAAAGCACAAGTGTTGTGGTCAAGGACACACTTAAAGGATACGTATCTGTCCTTGGTTACATTCTCAGGCTGATTTTTGAAGGTCTTGCTTTGCACCTTTGCCAACCCTCCCAACTTCTCAATTTTTCAGTTAAACCCAACAAATAAAGGCTCTGAGTAAAGTGTTGCACCTCTTAAATTCTCTGCCACAGCCTTGTGGATAAATGTTTCTGGGGGATCCCCCACAAGTATCATCATTTCATTTTCACACGTGCCTTACAATGCACTCTGCTGAACAGCCACATCCTGATGCCCTTTGAACACATGTACAAAAGTAGTTAAAATGAAGGCTGAAACTCCAGGGGGGTCAGACAGGAAACACAAACCTGGAAATAATTTCCTAAGCATCACCTAAGAGTGATCATCCTAAGAGAATAAAAGTTTGGTTGGGTTTTGTTTTTTTTTTTTTGTAGCCTAGCTAGTTTCAGTGACTTTTACCACATGGATGGAGTTTCACTATGGCATCACTATGGCTACTTGAAGACATTTGCCACAAGGCTTACAGCAAAGGCCAGGACCTCCTTCTGACTTATTCTTGCTTCTATTACCATATGCACTCAGCATACAAAAACCCCACATAACTCATCTGAAATGTTATCTCAGTCGGAGTGTGCAGATGCAGCCTAGTGACATACACAGATTTCATACTGGGCCAGACACACACACGAAGAAAAGCACATTATTTCTAAAGATCTCTCCTCCTCCCAACATACACAGTAAGGGTAATTATTTAAACTAGCTTTAAGTTTCCTCAACATAGTAATTTACAAAAACAACTGCTCAATTTCATCTTCTTATTTATAAACAGACATGGAAACATGTTTAAAAGATCCATTTGACCTGTCACAGCAAGTCAAAGGTAACAAAGCACGACCTAGGAAAGCAGAGTGAAATTCACCAAAGTCTTTCCTAAATTGCCCAAGATGAAAATCTGCAGTCTTTACAAACAGTATTCTGGTCCATCCAATGAGATTATCTGACCCTCTCACAGGGAAAGCATACACAATCTCCACATCCTCTTTAAATACTAAGCAGATATAAGCACCCAGGATCTTGTCTTCCACAAGGCCCAATATCGTCCTACCTATAACAGTGATCAGGTACCAGAACCTGAAACTTAACACTTTTCATTGATAGAGACAACATTACAACAGAAACCTGAGTAACACATAGCCATGGCTACTGGCTAAATTACATGGTTAGCCTAAATTACACAGAGCCACACTGCCACTGCTAAACCATGCAAGAAAGAATCATTTCCCTGACCCTGCAGAGGGATCCTCACCTGCTGTCACAGGGAACACGGCACTGTTCCTGGGAAGCCACAAGGGGGGAACAGCAGGGTGTGCAGATAGGAAGCAGAACAGCATTGCTGGCAGTGGCACTTGCACAAAGGGCTCTACTACAAGAAGTGACAGTGCCCAGCCTTGTTAATTTAATTTTCTCTCTGACTAAGATAGAAAGATGATAAGCAGAAACATGAAGCACAGGAACCACCCTCCTGCTTTGGACAGCCTCGCTATGTAAAGCTGCATTTGAAAAGCTGTATGCCACCATTAATTTTTTACGTTTTTATCTGAAAACATTTAACTCCAGAGGATCCCTCCAGCTGCAGTTGCAACATTCAGAAAGAAAATTTTACACGTACTTCCCTGAAGACGGTATTTCAAACCCCTTATCTAGGTAAACTGATCACAAAATAGCAAACCCAAAAACAGACTTTCTGGTGGAGTGGGTTTTTTGTTTGGTTTTGTTAGTTGGGGAGGGGAGGGGGTTTGTGGTTAGGGATGATTTTTTTTTTTTTAAGGAAAATATCAAATACAAAGACATTGCACATTTTTAAGAATTACATCAAACTATCTACTGACATTTTTCCAACGTGAAATTTAATTTTAAAATACATTCTGAAACAAACTCTAGCTTCATTCATTTTTTAGAGATGTTTGAAAATACTGCTGACTTGGCTGCAGGGCAAAAAATCACTTGTAATCTCCATAAATCTGTGGAACATTCCCTTAAATCAATTCAGTCACCACCAGTGTCCACACCTTTGCCCTTCACCTTTCATCTGCCCTAAACAGAGCTTCTCTCTCATAAGAAAAAACATCCAAACCCAGACGATGACTGCAAACTGGTCTTCAGTTCAATCTGACTGTCCATTTCACTCTTGTCCTCTCGCACATTCCATGCCCTGTTTGTCTATTTTCAAGAGCTTAAGATATGTTTCAATTCGTGAAGTTCCCAGCCTAAAAGCGCTGCAAAAATAGCTGGTGCCTCAACGCATCCTTAATTAAAACAATTATTTGTTTCACAGCTTAATTCCTTCCTGTTTCTCTAAAACTGTCAACCAGGGAGTAGATTTTAAGAGCAGACTTCATCCACAAGGTGACATCTAGTAATTGGTCTAAAAGAGGATCCTCTATCAATAAAAGTCAGAAACCTTTACGTTATAGGTCAAGGGCACAAGACCTTCAAAGGAGGGCACCGAAAGTTCAGGGAGAGCACGCCTTTTCTCACCTTTCCCTCCCCTTAAGCTACTTTCTAATAACGAGAAAGCATTCAGTCCAAAAAATTCTGGGTGTGCCAAGTACCACCATTCACAGGCATTTTAAATAACTTCTCACACGGAGGCTCAATTGCAAACACTCTGCACAGCCTAAAACCCACAGAACAATTCTGACAGAATAAAAATTTCAGTATCACAAGTGGCATTTCATTGTCCAGCCCAGATGGATCTTTTCCATCTTCGAGACTGGCAGTATAAACAGCACTATACAAGCGGCTTTTAATTTTAATATGTTGCTAAATAGCGGAAGTTATTTCAGTGCTTTATAAGAGCCACTTTAAACACACGACAGCGGCAACAAACCACCCCAGTTTCAGCGAAAAAATCCCCACCACACTCGTCCACAATGATTTAAAGACAGAAATGTAAAGATAAGTACAGAAGAGGTTGCACAATAACACATGATCTTCCCTATCACATGCTTGGCAGCGCGCTCGCTGCCCGGCGATACCCGGTCAGACCCCGGGGCACTCCGGCCGCCCGGGGCAGCGCCGGGCACCGCCGGGACGGGGCAGCGGCCGGGGCCATCCGGGGCTCCCGGAGCGCGGCCGGCAGCCCACGGGCAGCGGGAGCGGCGGCAGCGCGGGGCTGCGGGAGCCGGCGGAGCCTCTCCCCATTCAATCCCTCCTGGCTGCCGCCCTGCCCAGCGGCGGGGCCGCGGCTCCGAGCACGGCGGGGAGGCGGCCGGCGGCCCTGGGCTGGAGCCCCGGCAGGACCCCGCGCTCCCGGCGCCCCTTCCGCGGCGGCGCCGGCACTTACGCTCGAAGTCGGAGTCGGACTCGTCGTCGCCGCGGTCGGGCTCCTCGTCGCCGTTGGACTCGGTCTGCATGGGCTCCCCGTCGAAGCTGACCACCCTGCGGCCACCGCCCGCCTCCTGGTCGCGGGCATCCCGCAGGCGGGCGAAGTACTCGGCGGCGAAGCCCAGCAGGTCGGACGGCCGGTGCCGCAGCACCTCCACCGTGTAGCCCTGCAGCAGCTCGGTGAGGCCCGGCGGGATCTCGATGCTCATGGTGCCGGACGCCCGGGAGGCCGCCTCGCCTCCCTGCCTCCCACCCTCCCTCCGTCCGTCCCTCCCCGCGTCCGCGGCCGGCGGTGCCGGTGGCGGTGGCGGTGCGGGCTCAGGGCCTCCCCGACGGGCGCGGACCGACTCCCGCCGCTCCGGTCACACGAGCCGCGGGGCGCGGAGGGGAGGGACGGGACGGGGCGGGAGCGGCCCCGCGGCGCAGGCGCGGAGCGGGCGCGGGAGCGGGCGCGGGGCTGCGGCCGCGCGTGCGCGGGGGCGGGGGGGGCTCGTGCGTCACCGCGGGGCGCGGCGGGGCCGGGGCGGGAGCGGGGAGCGGGCACCGGGCACCGGGAGCGGGAGCCGGGAGCGGGCACCGGGAGCGGGCACGGGGAGGGGGGCAGGCTCGGCAGGAGACGGGATGGTTCACCGGGTGCGTGCCTGGGTGGTTCCGCTCTCTGGAAAACTGATGGGCGCCCGCCGCTCCGCGCCCGCCGCAGTCGTTGAACGCCGGTCACGGCGCGTCGGGCCGGCTGTGAGCGGCGCTGGGAAGGCTCCGGGCCGCAGCTGGCGGCGGGATGTGCGCGGGGGCGGAGGTCAGGCAGGCGCCTCCTCGCCGTCGCTGCCGCGTCTTTATTTTTCTCTCATTTCCCACCGGTGGCCCCGTCCGCTCATTCCTTGTCAGAATCACAGAACAATTAGGTTGGAAGAGACCTCCGAGATCAGTGAGTAGAGCTCTGACCGAACACGAGCGTGTCTAGACCGTGACACTGAGTGCCACGTCCGGCCTCTAATCCTTAAACACGGCCAGGGACGATGACTCCACCAGATCCCTGGGCAGCCTGTTCCAATATCGAGTCACCCTTTCTGTGAAAGAATTCCGCCTAATGTCCAACCTAAACCTCCCCTGGCACAGCTTGAGGCCACGTCCTCTGGTCCTTTTGTCGGTGTCATGGGAGAAGAGACAAATTCCCACCTGGCTACACTCTCAGCTGTCTGGAGAGCAATAAGATCCCGCTCGAGCTTCCTTTTCTCCACGATAAACACCCTCAGCTCCCTCAGCTTCTCCTCAGCAGACTTGTGTTCCAGACTCGGCTCCGTTCCCTTCCCTGGGCTCGCTCCAGCACCCCAATGTCCCTCCTGAACTGAGAGTCCCAGACGCAGCAGTCGAGGTGTGGCCTCCCCAGTGCCAAGGACAGAGGTTCTCCTTCCTCACGGAGCGTGTGAGGGTGTTCCAAAGCTCCCCCAGGAGCAGGAGAGTGAGGTTTTTTTAGCTTGGTTGAATCCAATTGAACTTCCATCCAGTTCTTGGTTGGAGTTAGATTTAGGACCTATGACCCTTGGGTTGTTGTCAGAATTATGTCATTAGAGAACAATTCTTAAGTCAGTGCAAGGTCTTCAGAGCTTTTGGTAGACACTGAATAGAGCCATGATACAGTCTGAAAGGATGGCAGTAGTATGGATCTGATGATAATAAAGCATTGCAGATAAGAATTGCAGAAAAATTAAACACAGGATCATAGAATGGTTTGGCTTGGAAGGAACCCTAAAGGTCACCTAGTTCCAAACCCTCTGCCACGGTCAGGAACACCTTCCACCAGACCAGGTTGCACCAAGCCCCATCCAATCTGGCCTTGAACACTTCCAGACGTGGGGTATCCACAGCTCTGTGCCAGTGCCTCATCACCCCATCATTGCTGATACGTGTGAGCTTTGGAGATACCCTTAAATGCCCTTAACTGCACTTTATTCGGGTTTTTGCTTGTGTTTGTTGAACAAAACCTGTTATCTGTGTGTACAAGGGAGGTTTGGCAGATGCCCAGGGGCTGCATGGAGTGGAGCCATCAGCCCTTAAGGTTTGACGTTGCTGGGAATCTCGTCTTGGGACAAAACAGACCTGTGCAAACATGACTCAAGGAGAATACGGATGTTGGCTTAGTGACACCACTGCGTCTTGTCGGTGTACATATTTTTATTTCATTCTTCTTTTGTTTCAACAACAAAACGGCAAAAATCAACTCGTTCTCAAAGTATAAAATTTCACTTAGAAGCCCAGAATTGGCTGAGGCGGCGTGCTGTGTGTTTTGGTGTTTGCTCGCGTGCCAAAGAGTCCCCTGGCTCGTGCAGATGGTTCTCCCTGCACTCCCAGATAAAGGCAGCCTGTTCATCCCTGCACGGGGGCACAGCAGTGCCAGAGCACCACATCCAGGGCTGTTCCTCGTGGCTCTCACTGAGGGAGGCCGCTTGCAAATCTCATGGCACATGAAGGTGTTCTCTGTAATGCAGCTCCCACATTTGCATGCGGAGTAAGGTTACATTATGTGTCCATACAAAGTGAAAAATAAGCTTTTAAAAGCACTGAAGGTAGATTTGCCACCTCTCAGCAATTTATCCAAAGATTTTGTATGGAGCCATTTCTCTTAATTTCTGTTCTTTCCTACAGCAAGAACAACAGTTGCTCTATTGCCTTTTTCAAAAGATAATTGATACTGATTTTTCATTTGCCATCCCTACCATTATTATCTGTCTGATGGTCTCAAACGTTACAAAAGCTCATTTCACTGCTCAGTATATGTACTTTGGCTATTGACAGAACTGGTACAGAGAAAGATTCTGATCAATGAGAAAACTATGGTTTGTCCCCCCACAAAATTAAGATTCCTGACAAGATCTTCCCTTTGCTGATTGGGTGCTGAAGATATTGCTGGTGATGAAGAGGTAAAAATGACATTTTAAAAATTTGATAAAAATGGTAAAACACAATATCAGTAAAAAACACTGGCAAGAAGGTCCAAAGGAAGAAAGGGAAAGTCTAATTACAAGGGAGTACACTTATTTTTCTTTCCCACTTTTTTGCACAACAGCCAGCCACTTTACAATTGCCTGCTTTTGGCATCAGTCAGCCCTTGTATTAACTTTTAATGTTTGTTGATAATTTTGTGTCATTTGTGTCTGTGAATATTAATCTAGTTATTTATTTGGAAAAAAAAAAAGTGTTACCAGTAAATATTAAGCCCTCTGAAGGGCTGCATTGTATTGGCCTTCTGATATTTATATGTCCACACACAACTAATCAGCTTCAGGGGAAAGTAAAGAGCACAGCTCTGTTTATTCTCTTCCTGAAGGTCAACGGACAAAATCAAAAGCATCCAAGGTCACACAAAGTGCATTTTCAAGTTGATTTACGCCACAGTTTATCCTGTTTCTTTATATACCTTTTTTTTCTGGTAGACATCAGAACTGAAGGCACAAATATGCAAGAAGCTTGTAGGCAATGAAGTTAATTGTTACAGTGCCTGCTGTGCGAGCACATGATGTGCTTTCTTTCTCCCTGGATTTGCATAACTTTTAAAATTATTACTATAATAAGCATTCACATTAAAAAAATGTTATAAAATAAATTAGAAAATGCAATTGCAGCCTCAATTTGATCCTCTTTATAATAACATTTTTAATTCAGGCAGCATGACCAATGCAATTTCCTTCCTCTGGCTTCATGGCATGTTCAGCACCCAGCATGGAGTTAGATAAGACTTGTGTAGCTGATGAAGGTGGTCCCCACAGCATTCCTATCAAAATATATATATATTTCAGTATATAGTTCTTCCAATAATTTCTTAGTGGCTGAAAGCTATTCCCATATATACCACGTGTCTGTGCTCCCAAATGGTGAAGTCTCTTCCCTTTACTCTGCCTGTTCCACCCAGATCTGTGTGACTTTGATGTGTCAGTAGTGAAACTGTTGTGGAGCTTCAGTGCTTGTCCTGCTCAGGCAGGAACTGCAACGTTGCCAGCAGAAAAAGCAAAATAGTCTGTGTAGTCTTGCACCGGGGAAAAATAATCAGATTAAACTTCCCGACTGGCTCCTTAAAAAGTAAAATAAATCCTTTTATAACGAGTAATAATTCACTTCTCATAAACCTGTCAGCACCAGCCAGAGCTCAGACACTATGTAAACATATGTGCATCTTGGATTAATTACACTTGCCTTCAAATTCCATACAGGGATCATGCAAGAAAACACTAAATATTCTGATGACAGTTATTAGTGAACACAGCCTCACGTTTTCCACATCCCCCTGGTGCTGAAGGCAGCAACCAAGGTTTGTCACAGTGGCAAGTTCCAGAAGTTTAATACCTGTTAGATAAAGCAGCACTTCTTCTGCTAAGACCTGGAGCACTCTCCCCAGATTTACCAAATGCCTCCTACTCCTGGTATTGCAGGATTTGGCAGATTATGTTTCTGCCTGTGTTTTATTTGCTACTCTGGGATTTTGTAAACCTTGATCTTACCTCAGCCCTGACAGTCCTACTGGTCTCTCCTCCAAAAGCAGCTGCTTCCCCAGGGTGACATGAAATGCTCCTTTCTGTAGTTGCTCAGCTTCTCTGTGCCTTTCACGAGCACTGCGTGCAGTTCTGGTCTCCACAGCCCAAAAGGTGGGCTCACCCTGGTTTTACACAGCAGAAAAATGATTCTGTCTGTTTTGTTCTCCAACACTTCTTAGATTTTTTGGCTGCCACATCATTATGAACTGAATGTATCCAGTCTTCCTTTTAAGATATAAAGAAATGAAAAAAAACCTGCTTCCCTTGCTCTGTTGCTCCCATGGCTGACCACCCTCATTGTAAAAAACATGCTGAGTTTTGCATTTTACATTTTCTATGTTTAACATTCAAACGTTTTTCTACCCACTGCTCGCTCCAGTTGCTGCAAATGTGCATAAACATCATGTAACCTTGTCAATAATGCGCACAAACCTTCTGAGTTTGCATTTTACCAGGAGTTATAGTGACAAACAAGTGATCCTGGGCTTAAAAACCAGGAGGTAGAGATCCTTGAACACCATGTGCTAGATGAAACTGCTTCTCCTGCCTCTCTGTGGTTCCTTCTCAGGAAAGTGCTAAACCTCAGAAACCAAACTTAGGTGCTCTAACCAGTAGGTTTGCTTGTGACAGTTAGCAAGATTTAGTATGTATTTTGTTAGCCTTAGAGTGAATAGCCTGAGTACTGTATACTTCAGCAAATCATGTGGGACTGTCTCAATTGTACAAAGACAGGAGGAAAAAATCAACCTTTTTTTTAATAAATACATGTAAATACTTGTGTCAGCTTGAAATTTGTTACTTTGACGCTACCTTTAGTCCATCAAAAATATTTTGGATAATTCTTAGAAAGATACCTTGCTGCGTTTGTTGATAAATGTCAAAGCATCAAGTTGGGAGAAACATCTGTATAAATGTCCAGATTTTCATTGGTATATTTTAGTTTATGAACACAGAAAGCACTGATTCTGTTGGTAACAACTACAAATTTTCAGGCAGTAGAAAACTCCAGCCTTAAAATACCCGATTTTGTAAATCATCTGACCTAGATGTTACCTAGATGTAAAAAGAAATATCTCTGACTATCCTGTCATACTTGTGATGTAAAATGGCACATGTTTGAATCCAGATAAAAGTAGTATCTGTGACATAAGACGTGTGGGATGACCATGTTTTTTGAGCTCCCCTGAGTAACACTATATAGCAGATGTAGAGTTTATGGTTGCCACGTCAGAGCAGCCCTGAGCAACAGCCCTGCTGTGTAAACAGGGGATATTCAAATAAGGACTTAGCCAAGCCAAGCCCTTGCTTCTCTTGCATACAAAGTGGTAGCTGTACCCATTTTGGTTGTACTTTTGTTTCTGGCCCCAGCACTAAAAATATTGCATTAAGACCTTCTCTGCAGAGGTTGGTATGAATTCTGGGCAGAGGGAACTGCTGGGAACTGACCTTTGTGTGTGTCCTGTTGTAGCCAGTCGCTCTCTGAGTACCCCGATCCTGCTCGAGGGCTATGCTGCCCTTAGAGTACACAGACATCACTACTAAATAAAGATAGAAGGTTTTCAGATTGCTTTGTTTTAAGAGAAGAAAGAATATTAACCTCCCTGTGACTTGTTCAAAGACTAATCTGAATCCAAGCTATCAATTGCTGTCTGTGTTTTCCAGCAGAACCTGTTCAAACACGAGCTGCTTGATGTCGAGGGGTTTGTCATACAAAGAACTCTGAAATTTATTTCTTCCTTGAGCCTTTGCTTGAAAATCTGGAATTGTCTTTTGCTGTCTGTACAAACTTGTCCCGTCCCCATCTTCTCCCATTTCCACCTGACACAGTTCAGGTTGTGAGCATTTCTGTGCTGGGTCCCAACCTGCCACTACCCAGACATTCCTGGCTTTGTCACTGTAGCTACAGCTCCTGTTTTCACATCTTCTGTTGTCCCCTTTGTAGACTGAATGTTATTAACCATTTATCACACCTGGCACTTGCCCATTTGTCATGTATCTTCACTAGATGCTTGTAAAATAACAATTGCCCTTCCCTTCACCTTCAAGTGAAGGGAATTGTCCAATAATTCCATTGTTATTTTACCCTGTATCCACAATCTGTCCCTCACCCCATCTTGCTTCTCTCCCCTGGGGGGCACCTTGAGCCTCCTTCCAGATGTCTCTCTCCTCTTGCAGCACCTGATCTCTCTCTGAGACAGAAGCCACAGCTCCTTTGCTCTTTGGCCATGCTTTTGGTGTCCAGCAGAAGCCATTGACACATTTCACTGTTCTCAGTGTTTGTGTCCTGCCCTTTGGTGTTCACAGATCCATCCCAGGCACAGAAGTGCTGTACACAAACATTGGGCAATATTATGATGAAGGGCTCATTTTACAGGTCTGCATGGTGTGTTAAGTAATTCCAAGTGCTGAAATTGCAGTATTAAATGTTAATTGCAACAGTAAAAATTAGTTTTATCCATCAAATCCCCAAATTTTTATATTTCCCTCTGAAAACACTTTTGTTGGCTTAATTACAGCTGTTAACACTTGTTCTAATTAAACTCATAGCACAGAATGAAGATGAGTTAACCAGTTTTCAGAGAAAACCAGTAAGCAGTTCCTATTCTATTTTACTGTCATTCTTCACATCCTGTGCTGTGGTGTACATTATGAAAATACTGGTAGAGAATTCTGTATCTCAGGGGAGGATAATGGAGATATGAAACTTCTCACTCCTAGGCTGGTTTTCCAATTCAGTTTTGGTTCTTAAGTTTTATAGAAGTGTTTGATGTTTGACTGCAGCTTGGATGTCTTTATTCAAGGGAACAGGTGGGCATATCATCCAAGGCAGAGGATTATAAGGCCACCTCACCATGTCCAGATCCCTCTTTGTCAGTCTCAGCAACAAATGATTGGTTTGTAGAGCTGAAAAATGCTTGCTGCCTTCAGCTATGATTTAAATCACATCTGCATAGGAAACTAATTGAATGGGTGTTTCGTGTAAAGTGCTGCTCCTGGGGGAGGGTTTGACTTTAATTCCCAAGGCCATCAGCCCAGAAGAGTTGCATTAGAAAAAGAGGGAAAGAAGAATCTGGTTTTAGAGAATGCAGCAGCACTGCCTTTTGTTGCAGTTGCTTTGAAGTGTCTCTCCATTGACATCTAGTGTCCGTGCAGGAAGATCTTTAGGTACCTCACAGCCGTGCTGGCAATATTTATCTATAAATTTTTAAAGATTTTTTTTCCCTGTGTAGCTATTAAGAGCTCTTATTCATCATACCAGGTCAGCCAGTAGGTGAGACTGATGGTGCAAACACAGCAATCTCCCTTCTCCTGATAGTGACATCAGAGACATCCCTGTATGTCTGTGTTCTGAATGGCTCCAGGAACCCTTTCCAGTGCTTTGCAGTGCAAAAATATTATCCCTTTTTATTTTTTTTCTGTAAATACCTGCAAAGTATTTTAAGTCTGTATCTCTTTCCTCAGAGCATGCAAGCAATTGTGAACCAATGAATATTCAATACAGGTCTTAAGAAGTATTATACTTTGTAGTCAGGCATTATTCTAATTGTATTTAATTAAAGAAGAGTCTTTTGAATTATAGAAATCTCTTTTTTTACACTCTATTTTATCACTGAAAGATACTTAATAAAGAAGTGTCTTTATTCTTTAAATGGTGAGAGCTATTTTCATATATATTTATTTATACTGTAGAAATCTCAAGTTTTTCCAATACCATTTGTTGTTCTGCTTTTGCAAAATCTTGAACAATGGCAGTGAGCAATTAATCATGTCATTACTGTACACTTTGCTCTGTGAGCAGCTCTTCCCTTGCAGTACTTCCTCCTGCTCCTTCAGTCAGCCTGAAGTGTTTCTGCTGGGGTGTGCCAGAGTCACAGCCACACCATGGTTGGTCCTAGACTGATGTGAAGTCCTTCCCTACTCCGAAAACACCCTGTACATTCATACTTGGATCATTTCCGTTGTTATCTGCTCACAAAGGCAGTTATTCCAAATAAATTATATTATGAAAGCTCAACAAGATGTGTTGTCCTAATATTTGTGTTGCAGCTTCAGGAAAAGACAACTGGTTCAAGGATGCACACCAGACCCAGCTTCTGTCCATGATGGACTCTGTATCCAGGGGGCTCACGGGCTCCATCACTTGGCAGTGAATTTATGATTCATCCCTTTCCAGCCTTTCCTCCATGTCTCATAATCCCTAGGGGAGCTCTCTCTTGAACTGGTGATACCTGACATAGTAGGGTCCTGTCCTTGCTGGCTGGTGGAAGTTACTAGTGTGAAAATAATAGATCTTTGCCTTGGAACAGCAGGAAACATGCTGGAAAAGAGCTGGAACAGCCTTGATATTCCCCTGTGAAAGTCAGAGGAGTGAAGCAGTATTTTCCACCATTTCTGGAAAAGGAGCAGTCATCAGTTTCTATGGATGGTCACATATTTTCCCTCTTTCTCCTTTCAGTGTTCTGTTCTTTAAAAATGCTCATTACATTAACTGTCAGAGAGTCTGTGTTGAAAGAACCTGCTGAATCAATACATCCAGAATAAGAATGACAGCATCATTAAGATGTATCCTGCTTGGATTATTCATAATTTAACTATAAAGCAAAGCATGTGATCATGAGTAATAAAGGAATGTGACATAAATGATTTCATTCAGAGCAGTGCATTAATGCAGGCACTGGCAGAGCTGCTGCAACAGCAGCTGGAGCCTTTAACTGCCTATAATTGGGGTCACAAATAGGTGTTCATGTCTGGTTTGGCCATGATCGTTTGGCCACCCCAACCTTTCATCCCCGCTAGGACTCGGTGCTTCCAGCAGCCCCAGATTTTCCCTCCATGGCGTCAACGGAAGAGGGCAGGAGCCAAGAGCATCCTGTTGCTATGGCAACGCATCCCACTTCCCTGGGGATGATGTTGCCTCGGCGACACCGAGCGGGCAATGCCGGGGGATCAAACGGCCTGGGAGCAGCTGCCCCCTGCAAAGCAGGACAGCTCCGGCTCCGGGAGCGTGGGAGCCCAGGGGCGCACGGCTGCTGCGTGTCAGAACCTGCACCCACTGCATGGCTGCTGCGTGTCAGACCCTGCACCCACTGCATGGCTGCTGCGTGTCTGACCCTGCACCCACTGCATGGCTGCTGCGTGTCTGACCCTGCACCCGCTGCATGGCTGCTGCGTGTAGCACCCTGCACCCGCTGCATGGCTGCTGCGTGTAGCACCCTGCACCCGCTGCATGGCTGCTGCGTGTCAGACCCTGCACCCACTGCATGGCTGCTGCGTGTCTGACCCTGCACCCGCTGCATGGCTGCTGCGTGTCTGACCCTGCACCCGCTGCATGGCTGCTGCGTGTCTGACCCTGCACCCGCTGCATGGCTGCTGCGTGTCAGACCCTGCACCCACTGCATGGCTGCTGCGTGTCTGACCCTGCACCCACTGCATGGCTGCTGCGTGTAGCACCCTGCACCCGCTGCATGGCTGCTGCGTGTCTGACCCTGCACCCACTGCATGGCTGCTGCGTGTCTGACCCTGCACCCACTGCATGGCTGCTGCGTGTAGCACCCTGCACCCGCTGCATGGCTGCTGCGTGTCTGACCCTGCACCCGCTGCATGGCTGCTGCGTGTCAGACCCTGCACCCACTGCACGGCTGCTGCGTGTCAGACCCTGCACCCACTGCACGGCTGCTGCGTGCAGGATCCTGCACCCGCTGCATGGCTGCTGCGTGCAGGATCCTGCACCCGCTGCATGGCTGCTGCATGTAGCACCCTGCACCCACTGCATGGCTGCTGCATGTAGCACCCTGCACCCGCTGCATGGCTGCTGCATGTAGCACCCTGCACCCACTGCATGGCTGCTGCGTGTCTGACCCTGCACCCACTGCATGGCTGCTGCGTGTAGCACCCTGCACCCACTGCATGGCTGCTGCGTGTCTGACCCTGCACCCACTGCATGGCTGCTGCGTGTAGCACCCTGCACCCACTGCACAGCTGCTGCGTGTCTGACCCTGCACCCACTGCAGGCTCCGGGCAGGAGAGGCTGACCCGTGCGTGTGGTCCTGCCGGTACTGAGACGAGGCTGCAGCCACAAGGAGCTTCCCATGATCAGCTGGTGTGTTCAAATGAGATGGATGGCAGGAAAGGCAGTGTCGGCGGGAGGGTTCTGCTGAAGGCAGCAAGTGCTCGGGCCGCTGTCCTTGGTTTGTATGATCGGGACCTGCAAACAGAACACAACATCAGAAGTCATTGCTGCACAATCCATCTGTGAATGGAGGTGAACTTGTACATTGATTTTAGGGTAGTCCAATGCTGCTTTTCACCGTGTCACATCCATTCCCCAGCACCACACAGGCAGAGGATTAAAGATGAATTTACATCGGCAAATGCCTGCGTTAATGCTGTGAGCACAGAGCCTCCCTCCTGTGTGCCTGCAGGCACTCCAGCAACCACAGCAAAGCAGTGCAGCATCTCGAGAGCCCCCAGACCCTTTGTCACAAGAGAGGTTTTGGATATCTGCACCAAACCTTCTCTGGACTTCACTGGAGCCCTCTGTGTAGCTGTCAGTAAGAGGAGGGGGTTCCAAGCTCAGTGCATGGACTCCAGTTATGGACACCAGTTATCCACAACTCTTGAAGAGCTATTTGAGAAGCAGGAAGATGATAAAGGGCAGACAAAATTGCACAAGACAGGTAAATTCCTTGTAATTTGTCTGTTCCTACAGCAGTCTCTTCTCCCTTCACACTGTTGCATTAAGAAGCCTCTTGCCTACTGTAATTAGCCCTTGAATAAGCACCATGTCTGCAACACAAGCCTCTTGTCCTGATTTTGTGAGTTAGCAGTGCTTTGTTTTTTGGGTTTTTTTTAAACCTTACACTAATTATTGCAGAGCAGAGCCTGCTCCAGGGAGTCTGGTGTTACTTTTTGCCTGTGGAAGTATTACCATATGCTGCAGAACTGTGCTCAGTGGTGTTAACATACCTGACTTTGAGTAGATATCATCTGCACTTGCAGCTACACCCTACTACTTGCTCTGTCCTTGTATTTCTGTATTTCTTACTCTCTCTGAGCCTTTCTGTGTGCATTTTCCACACAACATTAGCTCTCTTTCTTCTCAGAATCGGAGCTATGGTTAATTGTGTTTACAAAGGATTCCTGAACTGTGGGAAATATTCCTCAGAATGTGCAGTTTTGCATCATTTAGCCTTGAAAGGATGCTGCTTCCCCTGACCTCTTGTTGGTTTTTTCTCTATGACTCTGGTAATTACATCAGTAGCCTTGGGAGTCACATTTTCCTTTCACATCTAGGAAAGATCCAACCTTTCCTTACCCTTTCTCAGTGGAATCACATGTCCAGTCCCTCCTGTTTTCTGTGGCTCAACCACACCAGCTCTTTTTCTGGCTTCTTGTTTCACCCTTGTCCCAAATAAACTCTGCCACTTTCCTGGGTCATCATTTCCACTACTCTACTTTTCTATGAAATTCTGAGTCTTTCTTCTCCTCTCCTGCATCAAACACATTTCTTATCTTCTTCACTGACTTCCTTTACAGCCAATCTTCAGTCAGGTCCCTCAGCATTTGTTCTGACAGCAGTGTCCCCAGAATCCTGACAGCATTTTGACACCACATCAAGCAGATGTGTCAGTGTTGTTTCCACACTTCCCCACCACAGCTGGGCAGAGCTCTCCAGAAACATCTGCAAAGAGGGTTTGGGGCACAAAGACCAGCATGGTCCCACATGCTGCCTGCTGTTGAGGGGATTCATCTGCTGTGTTTCACTTACACTTAAAATCAAACTGCCTTGAGAAAGGCACACTGAGAAAGTGAAAAATGGCAGCCAGGAGTGCACCTCAAGCCACATTTCAGGTTCTGATGTCACCTCACAGCCCCTCAGTCCCCACACTGCTGTTCCACGTTCTCTGCAGTTGTGTGGGGGGCTCCCTTTCAAACACACATCAGCAGTGTCAGGTCCTTGAGGCTGACCTGCAGTCAGCAAGAAGCTGTAGGCAACATGCAGAGAAAAAACTTGTTTCCTCTCTCTCTTCACACCTCTTTAAAGGAGACTGTTTTCTCTGAGTCACAGCTAATGCCAACCTGTTGGAAAAGATTCAGTCTAGATTTATACTACGGCTCAGAGGAACATGAAAGACCGTTTAGTGTTCAAAGTATTATTTTTCATTATGAATCAAGCTCCCTGTCTGGCTGAGCTCTGGCAGGCCCTTCTTTGGATTTCGTAGAGTTTGTTTCTCTTGTCATCCTGAGCAGACTTTGAGGTGCAGAGCACGGGCTTGCTGCTGAAATGAGAAGATTGCTGGCAAAGTTTGGCTCTGTCTCTGCATTTGCAGCAGGAACTCAGTGCAGGGGAAATGCAGTGCAGTAGTTCTTTTGTTCATATTTAATCACACAAGAAAGAAGAAAGTAATTAAGGCCTGTCTCCCTCAATCTCCTCCCTGCCTCAGAGTATTTCAACCCTTTGAGATAAAGGAAATGGAGCTTTTTCTGACAGCAAAGTGCAGCCCAGAGCATATCAGGATTGATTCTGCCCCCATCACTCCACAGTTTCCATTTGAAAACGTTTTCCCTCTGAGCAGTTTCCTATAGGAAGGAACACAGCCATTAGAAACAGCATTGCAAGTACCAAAATCTGATCAAAGCTGGAAGCACAGGGTTTGCTCTTGGTTTTCTTTGCACCTTTGACAGCCCAGCTTGTTCACTGTCCCTCTCAATAGCTGACTGATTTCTCTTTAGCTGAAAACACCCTTAGGCAGTTACTAGATTTCAGGCTGCAGCATCAAAAGGGGTCTTGGCTCAGAAATAGACTTTTTTAATATATATTTAGCTGGTTTAGCTGTTTATTGTCTGCTTAGCTGTGTATCTCAAGTTAAACTCACTTCATTTGTGCTCTAAACTTACCAAATGCTTTAAAGCCCAGCACAGGGTTATGAAAAATTTACTGCTGAAGAATCCTGAAAATTGGAAATGTCCCGTTGAAAAGGGTGTTTTGAGCCTGCAATTTCGGTTGGCCTTGGGCTGAAATGAAACCACATCAGCAAAGACAGGAGATGGCTGGAAGGGCAGAGAAGGATGAGTGGAAGGGGACCCACCTGACCCCAGGCTGAGGCTTTGGGCAGGCAGCAGGGGAAGGTGCTCCAGGATCCTGATGGGGAGGGATGGTGTTCCACCAGACCAAGGAGAAACGTTCCAAGCCTGAGTGAACCCTGCCAGAGAGCTACAGAAACATAGTCAGAAGCCTGTTGATTGATGAAATTGCCTGAAATGAGGAAGGAGGGAGGAGGCTCCAATGTGTAAACACTTTAATTGCAGTGTTGTTTATTCTGAACTTTCCTAAGAACTGACAGGGTAAGTGTTATTGCTGCTTCCCAGGCTTTGTAACAGGCACGGAGACTGCCAGAGAAGTTTTCCACTTAGTGGCAGGGTTATTAAATTATAAAAAAGATAAGAGTTTATCACAAAAGCAATAAGCTGCTATTCTCTCAAGACTTTGCTGCTGAACTTTAGAAGAAATACTGTGGAAATCAAAGCAGTGCTCAAATGGGAGAAATCTGCTACAGAAAAAATGCTGATTTAAATCTTGTTTCCATTTGCAAAACTGTTTTTATCTACAGAGAGGCTTTAAAAAGGGGAAAATACATTCCAGTTGCTTGGGATCAAAATTCAAGTCTCAGAAACACAAGGACTAGTCCAGGGGGAGAAGCTGCTGAAAAAAGCCACGGTGAATGAGGGACTCGGTGGGCATGTAAAGTGGAGAGGGGGAAGGAAAAAACAATAGAAAACATTCTTGCAGTAGCAAAAGTGCAGCTAAAACTTGAAATTTGACTATGTGTGGAAGAAACAAATAGTTGTATGGGAGGATTTCTTGGGAGTTAGAGTCTGAAGGTTGCACAGTGGCAGTGCTGGTGCTTAGAAGCTGCAAGAAGGTTGGACTGGGAAGAGGCTATTCCCATGGTGGAGGAGTACAGGCATGATGAGTCCAGGAAAGATGAGTTAAATAAAATGGAAAGGATAAAATGAAATGGAAGTAGGGGCCAGTGCTGGGTGCCTGCAGTGGGAGTGTGTCCTGCTGCAGCCAAGCTCAGGCAGAGAGCATGGCCATGACTGGGTGTGCCTGGGGCAGGGGTCACAGCCCAGCCCAGCAGGGATGCACAGGCAGCTGCTCCAGCCTCTGCTGCTCAGCATCCTGCCATTGTCACAGCCCTGCTGCCTGCTCAGACCTCCTTGGACCCACCACAGGCATGGGGCAGCCCCTTCCCTCACAGGGGTTGTCTCTGTCCAAAGCAGCACATCTGAAGCTTTAAAAAAAAAACCCTAATAATTGTTAGTTACCATTAAACTGAGATACTAGAAGATGAAAAAAAAAAATGACAAAACACAAACAAACAAACAAAAAAGAAAACCAAACCAAACAAACAAAAAAACCAACAAAGGCAAACATGACAAATCTGAAAAACTGTTACCCTATTTCAGGAAAGTATTTGATCAAGTGGCAGACAAGGAGGGTCTGCTCCAGCTGCTGTTTTCTGCAGCTTGAGCAGAGGAAAGGCTTGCACTGGTGGCCTTCAGACTGCGGCTGTGTGTAAGAGGAGGAAGTGATGCTATCTCATGTTAAAGGACACAGTTTCTTCCCCAGTTATCCCTATCCCAGGATTCAGGTTCTGCTCACAGTCAAAAGCAAATAGTTTAAAATACACCTTAAACCAGGCCAGCACTTTGGGAAAGGTCAAATTCTTTTTGGAATTCCAAGGAGTATATATTTTTACAGGAAAGGACCCAGTAAAGAAGGAAAAATAGAGGAGGCAGCAGGCACTGACTGTATCAGCAATTCAGGCTCCCAGAGTGCTGAGATGAACTGCCCTCAGGGAAATGAGATTATTCTTTACCTCTGACATACATGGAATAACAGATTTCTCATTCATCTCTAAACTCATATTCAAACCGATTAGGCAAGAGCTACTGGAACAGGAGGGAAATCATGGCCAAGCCTTAGAAGCAGTATTTGTTTGCCAGATGAAGTCTCAGGGAACATTCTTTTGGAAATGAATACTGCGGTCCCTGGAAGAATTTAGAGAAATTCAGGATGACTGCTTCATGCTTTCAGTAAATGGAAACCTACTTATTTACTCATTTTTATGAAGACAAATTGCTTAAGCAATATTTAGGGTAAAGAAGGCCCTTATTTATTTTAGAGAAAAAGAGTAATCAAGAATAAGTAAAAATTGAATATTAAATAAATTATTAAAATCAGAATTTTTTTACGTATATTTAGAATTAATTTCATTTGAACTTCATGGCATATGACAAGAAAATCTGGTCTCTTATGAAAATGGAAGTCGAGTGGTTAGGATCATTATTGTCAACGTTGAAAAGCACCAGTGTTTTCAGTAACATAGTTACATATTGTAGCAAAATATGTACTGGTGTTGATTACTTACTCAAAAAAAAGTTTATATTTGAGATATTTTGACATAAACAAAAAAGATGTAACAGTTTGTCAACTGTTACATTAGTTAAATGCCAAAAGAATAAAAAAATCTTAGAGGAAAATAAGAAAAAAGCCCCAAGTTTAGAATGCTGTAAGAACACAGGAGGTTATGGATTATGCCTTCCCAGCTGGATTCTACCAAGCATTTTAAATTTTGAGGGGCACTTGAGTTGCCATCCTGTGTGCACCAAGCTTACACATGAAAATGAGCCTTTTCCCCCCCAAAATATGTCACCTCCTTATTGACCCGCAGCCCTTCCTGGAGCCTGGGAAGGTGCCGTGTCCTGCCAGAGGCAAATGATGCTGCAGAATCCCGGGGCAGGGGTGGCATGTGCCCTGCAGAGCTGCAGGCTGTGCTCCGGGGCTGAGCAGAGCTGCGCAGGGCCGGGTCCTGCCCGTGGAGGGAGAACCTGCAGCCACATCTCCAAGGGCTGCTTCTGACATTGGGCACAGAAAAGGCTCTGAGGGGCTGGGGCAGAGCCCGTGGGCAGAGTCCCCTGCAGGGAATTTCCTCCTCATCCTCTCCATCCTTAAATGATGCAGACAAAGTGGGTCACTGGTTGACAAGGCTTCAGCCAAATGTTCTGTGGATCTAGGGGTTTATGGATTTCAGAGTTGTTATTCGTGTCCCATTGAAATCATCTGTGTACATAAGAAAGCTGGAATTCCTGTTTTCATCACCAGGTCACCCAGGTGGGGTTGGCACTGCAGCTCATCCTCACATTCCTGAGCACATTCATCCCAGCATATCAGTGACTTTGGAAAGATCTTTCCCTTAGAAGCTAAATTGTAGGAAATTTCAGAAGTGACACCCAATTGCCAAAGATCTTACTTGGGAAAATACTCGTGGGCAAACATTTAAGTTTTCAAGGCTCCCAGCAATCATGTTTCAGGGATGGTAACACAGCCATGTGACCAATGTGATCAGCAGCTCTGTCAGCAAGTAAAACAAGACATGAGAATCAGGATGAGCCTCCTCCATGGGCACCTCACCTCAAGATCTTGCCATTATTCTGAGCAAAGCTTTAGCAGGTGAGTTGAAGTGCAAATAAAAGGGACACAAAGCAAGAAGGAAACACCCTAAATGCAGCAGGCTGGACACTGTCAGTTTTGCCATCACCAGCAACAGTCAGGATGGAGAAAGGCCAGGCAGTCCTTTGTTCAGAAAAACAGAGCTTGTTTATTGATGGTGTAAATGTTGCTAAGCAATATGGATTGAATTAAACCCTCATCCTTTCCCAATGTGTACACCACCTTCAGCAAAGAATGCCCTGTGAATACAGTAAAAGTTGGGGGGTTATTCCAGTCAAATTTAATTATAGAGGAACCTATAGAAGACAGGTTATCAGCCAGCTACTCAACAAAGAAACTTTTAAGCATATTTAGAGATCAATACCCATTTTGTTAACCAGATGTGCCTGTGCAAGAGGAAACTAATAGAGAATAGAATAAAAATATCCATATGGCTGACAAAAATTATATTTTTATTTAAAAATTGTATGTAGAAGAAATACAAAATAGGGAGAAAGGCATTATATAAGGATAGGCTAAATAAGACATCAGCTTGGAAAAGAACCCAAAGGAGAAAGGCCCAGAAAGTTAAAAACTATTGCAGGAAAGACAAAGAGAAACAATGTGTTATTATTTCTCACAAGACAAAATTTAAGTAGTGTCAGTGAAACCATTCAGCCAATCTGAAACAAAGCAGCACGTAATTAAACAGCGCTGCTCACTGCCATCAGACGCTGGAGAGGCCAAACCCAGAAAGGTGTCTGGAAGGTAATTGCATTTAAAAGAAGCCCAGAGCTCTGGGGGTGGGTTCAGGCTGCAGCCCAGTGGGTCCCAGCGGGTGGCTGTGGGAGCAGAGCTGATGGCAGCAGCCCGGGGGTGCTGGGTGCTTTGTGCCCCCTGCTCTTCTCACTGCAGGCAGAGCTCTGGGCTGAGACCCTCGGTCTGAGGCCCAAACCCATTCCTAATGACACAGCCTGCTTTTGTCTTTCCCAGAAAGAGTACCCTGAGCTGTGCTAAACTCTGTTCGCTGAGGGAGGGAGCGGAGGAGCCACAGCCCAGCTCCCTTTGGGACAGGTCTCTGCAGACATTCTCACCCACCCCTGTGCCCGGAGGAGCGTGGAATGAAGCAGGGGGAGAGGGAGAGGTCAGCACAGAGCTGGCCTCGGGAAGGGCTGCTTTTCTGGGAAGGTCTGCTCTCCCAAAGCAGCAGACAGCTCTGGCATCTCTGGACATGCCCACACTGGAGAGCGGGACAGCTGCAACTGCATTTTGTGAGCATTAATGACAGAAATGCCAGGAACAGGCTGTGCTTTCGTGGCAAACTCTGTGGATGCTTCGTCCTCTGAGCCGCACCCATAGGGAAGAAAACGGGGAAACCCCCAACGATTTGTCATCAGCACCTGAGAGATTCATCCACAGCGCAAGGAATTGCTCATGTTGGGAGAGACAGACATTTCACAGCAGTGCCCTGTCACCCTGCCTCATCCATCACCGCCAGCTGGCACAGAAGCGCCCGCAGGTGCCTCCCCAGCCCGGGCCAGCTGAACTTCCCTGAACCTCCCTGAACTTCCCCGTCTGATGGAGTTTTGGGGGGGATCTGGGCCAAGCCCCTTCCTCCCGCAGCGGGTGGGCAAGGACAGGGACACCCGGGGTCCCAGGGCAGTGCCGCTGACATTCCCCATCCCGGCAGATGCCGGCCCGGTCCCCGGGATGCCGGCAGAGCAAAAGGGTCCCTGCTCCGGCCCCCTGCCCAGCGCAGCCCCGGCTCCTCCCGGAGCAGCTCCGCGGCGGAGCCAGGGCTCCGGGGCGGGCCGTGCCTCGCAGCTGGGCACGCCGGCTCCCCGGGGAAATGGGCGCCGGGAGAACAGCGAGTTCCCTCCGCCGGGTGATCTCCTGCCATCCTCTGCCAGATCCTGAACTTTGGCTCCGGCCAGGAGGCAGCAAGCGGAGCAGATAATTGCTTGGCAGTGAGCGATAGCGAGTCAAGGGTGAGCGGGCCGGGAGGGGCGGGCGATGAGCGCGGGGATTATGTTTCAGAGGGAAGTATTTTTTTAGGATTTGTCTATGCAGGCATTCAGGAGCTTTTCTGAATCACGTGGGCTTAGCCCCAGGAGAAGGAGGACTCGCTGAAATTTTACACCTTTTCAGCATTTCAGCTGATTCTGCTGAAATCTGTGTAGGGATTAAAGATGGGGAGAGACAGAGAATTGATTTCCTTGCCTTTGGTATCCAGGACAAACATTCAAAGCTAAATCACAGTTTAGAATTTTTTGATGGCATGAGTAGAGAGAGGAAGGAGCCAGCAGCTGACAGTAATGAATAACTATTAGGAAACAGTATTAGGAAATAGTACCAAGGAGAAATGTCTCTGCTGGGATATGCTTTCAGCCTTGGGGAATCCACATCCAGGCGGCTCAGCATTTGCTTTACTATCCAGAGCTTGTGTGCAGCTTCTCTGAGGCCCAGCAGCGCTGAGCCTGAGCTCAGGTCTCCGGTGAAGAAGGGAAGTCAGCTCCTTGCACAGACAAACATCTCAGGCTTCCACCCTCCGTGCCAAGGGTTAGCAACAGCCCCGTGTCCTTCAGCAAATCAACACTCAAACTGTCACCTGCAAAGGGAAGTGGCGCTTATCTGTGGCCTATTGCTAAAACTTTGATACTGATCTTTACAGCCATGTAGGCCTAGGGACAACCTGTGCATCATAAACTGCTGGAAAGGATCTGTCTGAGCTTAAACCGAGCTGTCTGAACTCAAACCGGTGTCTGAATTCAGAGACAGATGCTAGTAAAAATCCAGTCCAATGTCTCCTTAATGTTTACATTTTTACCAGGTTTGAGATACACTTGCAGAACTATTGTAATACATTGAGGTAACGGAAAATGTCCTCAGTTTTATACACAAATCTCCCTAAATTAGAAATGGTTTTCCATTTCAAGCGTCCAGCACCAGGCAGTCTGTTTCTCCCCTTCACTGGACAGTTTTCTCAGGGCAGGGTCTGCTGGGCAGAAGGACAAAGTGTGGTGTAAAATGGGGCGAGAACAGAGCCCAACGCTGTGAATGAGCACAGCAGTCCATGGTGCAATCACCCAAAAGGCATCCTGGAGAGCAGAGGAGGCAGAAATCCCAGCAATCCCTACACCCACCCTCCTGGGAAGCCCCCAGCTCCAAGGCAGGCATCTCCCTGCCATCATCTGAGTCAGGAGCAAAAATCCCCAGGATGCAGCTGCCAGGGCAGCCGGGGCTATTTTCAGCCAGCACCACTGAAAGCCTTGGGTGCAGAGCACACAGTGCCACTGTCACAGTGCCACAGCATGCATGGCTCCATGCCACTGACTCTGCAGGCATTTTAGCCTGTGGCCTGGACAAGCCCGGACCAGCAGTGCAGTCACACGCTACAGCTGGAAGCAGGATGTCATGAGGAGAAGAACACAGGCCACCAATGTGCCCTTGTGGCAAAGAAGGCCACCAGGCTGCTGGAGGAACAGCATTGCCACCAGCCTGGGGGGATGAAGCTTCCCTGCTCCCAGCAGTGCTGAGGCCACAGCTGGAGTGCAGTTCTGGGTCCCCCAGCACAGGAGAGGCATTGATATACAGTCCAGGACAGTCCAGTGAGCACTGCAGAGAAGGGGAAGGGACTGGAGCATTTTGCAGTATGAGGAGACCAGGAGAGATGGAATTGTCCAGCATGGAGGAGGCTTCATGAGGATCTTACTGATGTGTATGGATCCCTGATCAGAGCAGGTTTAGAAGGTGGAGCCAGACTCTTCTCAGTGATACCTAGTGACACGGAAATACATGAAGTTCCTCTTAGACGTAAGAGAACTTGTTTTTTTTGTGGAGCTGGAACTGGTTGCTCCAAGAAGCTGTGAAGTTTCTATCCTTGGAGCTATACTGAACCTGGGCAACCTGCACTAGTGGGCCCTGCTCTGAGCAGGAGGGCTGCCCTGGGCTGTGTCCAGAAATGCCTTCCCAGCCTCAACTGCTCTGTCATCCTGTGAACTACGTGGTGGTGAAAACCACTTTGTTCAGGCTGTGCACAAGGCTGGTCTCTCACTGGCACAAAGAGGATATTGACACAGCAGTCCTCTTATCCAAGAGGCAGCAGATGAAAAGAACAATGTAGAAATGGAAAACTGAACCATTAGAGGCCAACTGGGCACATGCAAAGCTATAGGTGGTGCTGTGTCCTAGTATATGTTGTTATTTGCAGGTACATAGCCAGCCCAACCTCCTCGGTGCAGACCCCACAGAACTAGTCATTGTTTGCCCATAATTTTGTAAAAACACCAGCCAAAGTGATAAAAATCAGATTTGAAGCCTGTCTCTGCACAACAGTGTCCAGCAGCAGATGCTTACAGAAATAACACAAGAAATAGAACACTAGTAGTGCCTTCCCTAGCACACCCTCCAAATCCCATCAACCAGCAATTCAGGAACACCCTGTGCCAAGGCTTTGCAGCCCTATCAGTTTTCAGTAGATCTGATGAACTGTTCTTCTGTGATTTTTTTTTTTGCATTCTGTTTAAATATTGCCTGATCTCCTCATTGTATATCTTCTCCTGTGAGAAATATGAGTAAATGCACCCTCTTGACATTGCTCACCATTTGTAAGATCTACCTTGCAATGCCCTTTTCTGAACTGGAGAGTCTGTACTGAATGTGCCTCCCACAGGCAGCTCCCTTTAATTAGACAAATTTGATCAAGACTGACTTGTCAGGGGTGTTCCAAGGACCTCTCTGTCACTGTAGCAATGCTGAGTGTGCACAAAAGGCACTTGCCCACAACGGGCAGAGCATTGCAAGCACAGAAGATTTATCTGTCATGGATTACTTCTGGAGTACTTCCAGACACCTTGAATCACCACTGGAAAAATCACTTGCATCAAAGCAGAAGGGGCCAGGAGGATGCACAGCACAGGAGTCTCGGGGCACTGATTTTGATACAGCAAACCCAGATGTTATCAGCACAAGGAGCATAAAGAAAATTATCATTGGTATCACTGGCTGGCACCAGTGTACCAGCTGCTGCTGTGTGCCCTTAAACTGCAGATACGCTGCCTGAATTCCCACAAGAACCTGGGCAATTAGAAAATAACATTTGAATGCAAATCTAGGCCTCCGAAAGCAAAAGAGTCCTCAGGGTATAGAAAATTTTGCTTGTGTTAAAATCCTTCTCTCTTTCTGAGGCTGCACACATTAGAGGCAAGGAATTGGCAAATCTTGTATGGCAGAATCTTTAGAGATATGAGCAGCTTTTTAAATATTTCCAGGGTGCCTGGGTTTCAGTTTTTGAATAAGCAAGCAGATGCGTCTGATGAGCCTTTGCAAAGCTCTTCTTCTCCTGCCATTGCTGTTGGAAAGCAGCCCCTCATTCCTGATTGTCTTCTGCCATATTTTACTTAACTAAAAGCACCAAATGAAATCAACCATGGTAAACAACAGAATGTGATCACACAAAATACAAAGCTCTGCAAAAACCTTAGAGTGGGGAGAATATAGAATATAATTAGGAGAAGTCAGGATCTGAAATGTTTAAGAACAAGTGTTAAAAGGGATAGTTTGGCAGAGGCAAAAGAGTCTACAGTTACTGGTAACAACTGAAGTAGTAGAGAGTGAAGGGAATATTTCAGTCTTCAGAGCAAGTACTGCTGAAGGCCACAGACAGGAGAGGCTCAGTGGTGACAGCACAGCCAAGGTAGTGCTGAGCACCAAGCCAGAGGCCAGGACACAGACTGAGAGTGGGCTCCTTGCTGCTCAAAGGCAGGAGCTGTGCTCTCAGACCCAGCAGGTCAATCCAAGGCATTACTTGTCCCTGATTTGGTCTCCAAGAATTTTGTGTTTTTCACGGTCTGCAATACTTGGGATTGATAGGACTGGGGTAGGAGAGAGCACTAACCATAGTGCACAGCTCATGACCAAACCTTGGGAATCTCAGCCTTCCTCTGCTCCAGCTCTTCCCAGCTTTCTGGGAGCTTGGGAGGTCAGCAGGATGCAGTTGACAGGGCAGCTGGAATGGGCAGCTTCAAGCATCACTGTCTGGAACTTTATGAAAGAATATGCACTTCTGTCCCTCCCAAGAAGTGTCAGTATTTCTGAGCACATAAATAGAATTGAAAACAAAATTCAGCTATACAACACTTCCTAAAGCTGGAGGTTGCTCCTAGGTACCACAGCCTCAGCATGGAAATCAGAAAGAAGCCAGAGCAGCCACCAAAGCAGCACAGGGCAGCATTTTGTGGTGAGGCAGCACAGAGCCATCAGAGCAGTCCTGATCAGCTTGAAACTAGCTGGGATTTGGCCTCAGTAAACCCAGAACTGTGTTTAGAACCATTTGAGAGGCTTATATCCTGTAATCACTTCCCCAAACCAGTACTAACTCATGCTCACACTAAGTATTGCATTCATCAGAGGAGGAATAGCAGCCACTCCTGAGCACCGAGGAGCAGGGAAGGCCCTTGGTGGGTACAGTGGCAGCAAGATGCAGAAGCAGCTCCATGTGACTGAGACTTTCCCACACCAGGGCCACCCCTCCTACCCTGTAAAACAGCAGAGGTGGACTCTGAGGAAGGCAGGTTCCCTTCTGGTCTTCCCAAAAATAACTGGGAAGGAAGGTAGAATTCAAGGCTTCTCAGCAACATGGGGTAGGAAGTTCCCAGGGCTGCCCCTGCCTGTGGAAAGCTGAGGTGAAGGCTGTGTCCTCACGATACAGGTCAACAGACCACCCCAGGTACTTTCCACAATGTGTTATTTGTTCCAAGATGTGTTATTTAGTGTGTTGCTTTATAGCTCAAAATTTGCATCCACAATGCAGCACCTAAAAGGACTTGTATGGCAAACATGCCAAGTGCAGAACACTCCTTTCCATAGCTCATGTCAGAAATTGAAAAGCTAAAAGGCAAGGGGTTAGCAATCAAAGACAGCACTGCACAGCTTATTTACCAATCAATCTGAGAATTAAGAATTGGAAAACTTTTGCAAAACTTAGCATGCATGCCCATGCAAAAAGTAAATGAACCAAAGCACACATTCTAGCCAAGCAGCACCTAGTTTATTGAGTTCCAGTAACATTGCATCACAACCACAAGAAATTAAAATTTGCTTTTTGCTTCTCAGTATTAGTCACTTCTCAAATGAAAATGTGATCATGTTTAATAAGAGTAGGAGAAAACCAAGGAATAGGAGAAAGAATAAAGTTAGACAAAACTGCAGAGCCAGTGTCCTCTTCATGTGTCCCCCTTGTGTCAGAGAAATTCAGTTCTTGGAAGTGCTATTAAATTTTCTCACATCAATGTCAGGGATTGAATCCCAGGACACAGTATTTGATTAATCAAATATACCACAGATTGCAATGAGCTGTGCTGTACCTTTGAAATCACATTTGGGCACTCTTCAATGGGACAGAAAGGATTTGAGAGAAAAGTTCAAGTTAATCAAACACATTTCCCCACTGGCTCCCTCAGTAAAGCTTAGTACAAATGTTAAACATAATGCATTTTGTGTCCTAGTTCCACAGAAAAGCTCAGCGTGCAAGACCTGATGTGGTACCTGCAGCACCCCTCACCCCACTGGGACATAGCTCTGGCCTCCCCTGCTGAGCTGCCTTTGCTGTTGTACATGCACAGGAGGTTAAAACCAGTGTTAACACAGAAACAGCCACAACTGAAATTACAGGAGATGAGAACATTGCCTGACACTGCCTGCAGACCCCACCATGTGCAGCTGCTGACTTATGCCCTGAGAGTTAAGTACATGCTGCCAAAAAATTATTTTAAGGAAGTTTTTTCAGCATGAATAGCTACATGTTTCTTCAGTAAATAAAGAATTACATTTTAAGATGTGTCCCCTTCTTCCATGAGGAAGTACTTAAGGTAGCACGTGTGATAGTGACAGCTGTGTGTTAGCAGTGTCACTGCTGTGGTTGGCTCAGAAGATTTGTCACCCCTAGCTCCTCACCAACTCTGTCAGAGTTACAGCTTGCATTTCTGACTGGCACATAGCACCACCTAAAGAATGTGAGAAAGGCAAAAAGGTATTAGGCAGACAATTATTCCTGAAATATTAAGTGATCATTAATTTATTCCTCTGAGGCAGATTTGCACTCTCTTCCTTCTCCTCTCTCATTTCCAGACTTCCTAGTCTTCATAGACCAGGTGCAACCCAGTTAAGAAACTTCATAGCGACTTCAAAACCAAGAAAGCATGCCTAGAAAAGAGAACACAGAACAAATAAGGCTTCTAAAAATCTCTTTCAAACAAGCTTTTGAACTGCTGTACTATGAACACCTAACGTGGTTTATATGGAAGGAGGAAGAGGACAAAAAAAAGTCTTGACCCAGAAGCAAGAATTCTACTGTATCCCTCCATACAAAGGCTGAGCTTTGGCTCTGTTAGGCTCATTATTTATTGAAGGGAAAGTGAGTCCAAACTTATTCCATCTTCTACAGCTGGATGTACAACCAGTAGCTAAAAACTATCAGAGAAAGTCAACAAAGAGCTTTCACGCAAAGCTTTGAAGAAAGATTTACTTGCTGCCCCTAGATTTACTTGCTGCCCCTAGATTAAAGCAGGTTTAGAACCTGGACACCAACAATCAAAAGTACCTGCAGTGACAAGAACCTCTCTGAAATGGTACAGTTGTGTCCTCTCCAGACTGCAAACACTCCCTGTGAGCACCACATCCCCAAAGCCCGCCGGGATCCCGGCGCACTCACCGCGTTGGCAGGAAAGGCCCTGATCATCACAGCTGTGAAGCCCTTGTAGAGAGATGCAACTCCCTCCTCTCTGATGAGCTCCCTCAGCACATCTCTAAAGCCATTTGGGTATTTTCCTGCAGGAGCTGAAAGGGATGCACAACACGTTAGCCCAGATGTGTGGCAGGGAAGGGGGCTGAAGGATGGGCCATAGGTAACAGCCCAGGATTTTCAAGAGGGTCACACTGCTATTGCAAACCAACAGGAGAGCTCAGCGAAGGCTCAGTGAACAGAAGTTGGCTGCTCACCACAACCAAAGGGTTCACATCATCAAGTCATTGCAGGCAGGGAAGAAAGGAGAGTAACTTTTGCCAGGGTTCAAGACTGAGCTGTTACTTGCACTGCTGATCACAGCTCTCCCAAGAGCTGCACTTAGGTGATGGGAATGTCAGATACAAAAACTGATGAAGCTGGTTAATAAGAAAATGATCCTATCACATGCCCCAGCCAAGAACACCAAAACACTTCAAATGAAAAGCACAGGATGTTCTACTGCTGATGTTACATGGATATGCTGAGGTGTTTTTTAAAAGCTACTCTATTCAAAACACAATTTCTTCCTTCTCCTGACACTGCCCTGGGAAATACTGCCTCTGCCAGCCCTTTGAAGAGGTAGCCCACAGATCAGGCCAGCTAAAAAGAACCACCATGAACCCACACCATCCACACAGCAGCACTGGGGACTGGCTCAGTGGAACAGGATCAAAGCTGTGATGGGTTTCCCTCTCAGCCCTTGCTATGGTACAAACAACCACAGCAGCCATTGCTCAGAGAAAAAGAAATGAGGTTTCCTGCACTGATTATCATCATTTGTGACTCAAGAAAAATGGTCACTGTCCAGTGGAGAGCTGAGTCCACAGAGACCATGGGGAGCCTTAAGAAAAACATTCATTGACAGGACTGGCAGAGAAACCAGCAAAAAACCTGTCAAACTCTGCTGAAGCACAAGGTCTGGGGTCATCCTAACTGTAATTAGGCCACAGACATTAAAGAGCAGAGCTGCCAGTCCAAAAGCAATGCTCTCAGCAAGTCACACCCTGTGACTATAAACTGCAGATAGCACAGGCTACAATTTATACAATTATGTCTGAAGTGAAATAATAAAAACTCTCAAAAATTACATTTGTAATAAAACAGCTATGACAATTCTATTATTATGAGTTCTATGCTTAGATTTCAGATCAGGTACCTCAAATCAAGATCATTATATTATCACGGAGGCAGAAACAGAGCAGTGCAGCCTGATGTACCAAAATTTGGTGAGGAAACCAATTAGCATGCTAGGAGCACCCTTGGGTTTGTCATGCACTTGCCTCAAGCAGCACTCAAGACCTGCTGCCTCCCAGAAGGCATCTTCCATCCCTGCCCAGCCCGTTCCCAGGAGCACCACAGCGAGTGTAGCTGTGACACTGGAATGCAACTCACCAGTCTGGAAACGTGATTTCAGCACGTCTGGAGGAATGGCAACTGCCCAGTTGAAGATCCCAGCCAGGCCCCCAGCAAAGAGGATCCTAGGCACACTGAGGTCACTCACACTGTGGCAGGATCAGAGTGGGGTGGGAGCAAAAAGTGAAAAAAAGATTTAAAAAGGAGAAAGAAGTCAAACTCGTTGTTTTGACTCAGGTGACAATCAAAAAGACAGCCTGGCTGGCAGCCAGAAGGCAGCACAATGCTGCAGACAGAGATAGTGCAGTATCTGAGCAACCTTTCCAAGATGGACCAACTCCACCCTAAAGATCCAAATCTTTTTATTTGGCAGCACACACACACATGCTCTGGGAAAAAAAAAACAAACCAAAAAACAACAAAACAAAAACCAAACCAACCAACCAAACTCCCCCAAAAAATCCAACCAAGCCCCCCGGCATTTTGTGCACGTACAGGGTTGAAACTGCTTTAAGTATTCCTTACTTGGCTAATAAGATCCAAACTGGAATCTGAGAGAAACTCAGAATATTATTTTAATTGTCAGCTGACCCCAGACCGAAACAGTTCAACTCACTAGATGAGCAACCATTTTTCTCTTTTTAAAATTTGTTTTGATGATATGCTCTAAATCTCTTCGTAGCTGGGGAGATTATTCAGCAGTGTCTGGGAAGTTCTGAGAGTGATGACTGTGAGATTTCACTGACCTCTTTCCCTGAGGGGTCAGAATGTTCTTCAGCCACTCGTACGTCATGAAGTACATTCCGCTGGCCGGGACGTCTGGTGGGTAAACAACAAAGGCTGTGAGGAGTGGGAAACCAAAGGAAGCCCAGAGGCACACCAGCCCCATGCCAGCCCAGCAACACCACTAAGTACATACAGATTGCTTTTCTGAACCTCTTCTACAAACAAAATAAAAATCTGCTGCTGCCTTAGACAGACGAGTCTGAACTTTCCCATGGAGAGCAGGTGCTAACGGCAAGAACTGGAAAATGACTTCTCTGTCAGCAGCCTTTCAAACCAGGCTGTAACCTGGTTACATTACACTAATGATAGACAGCTCTAAACTGTCCAAATTTCTGCACAGCACATCACAGCAGCACAGGAACTTCATGAATTTTGCACACTATTAGTTCTAATGATTCTATTTGGGGATTTTTTTCTGCAGCTGATGGGTCTTGTTTTGGTTTTTTTTAAGCTACTCCCACAGCCTATTCTTAACCCATACCTAAACTGGAGAACCAGCCCCTATCTAGGGACACTGCCAGAGTCACACTGCAGGCTGCTACGCTTGTGTGAGAAGCAGAAGATAGAACTAATCCCTAAACTGAAGAAACAAAATACAGAAATTTCAGTTTTGCAAAGGGGAATTACTAAAATACGTAAAGGATTTTGGGTCTGGCACAATTACTTAGTTTTGTTGTATTTGAGAGAGAGGTCATGACATCCCAGTTCAAAATAACCCAGACTCAAAAGGGTAGAAAGCATAACTGCTGCCACCACATTTTTTAAAGCAGTCAGTATTATACAGCAACAGTCACAGACAGGCACAATCCTTCTCTCAAGGAGAATAAAAAGGAAAAAAAGAAGAAAATAATTTTTTTAAAAAGCCCACTTCTGTATTTTTCTCTTCTCTTTGTTCTCTCTGCTCCTCTCCTGAAGTCTCTCATTCCTCTTGGCTTCTCAGATCTTAATTACTTCCTATATCCCTCTGATCCTTGTCATCTAATCTCTTCCTCACCCACTGAGAATCTCATGTTTATTTCTCAGGCCCTTTGAGGCACTGGAGTAGCTCTGCAGACTGAAAAAAAAAAAAAAAAAGAAAAAAAAAAAGAAAATGGGTGACACAGCCCCTCCAATTGCCTAAAGGGACAGTGAGATCTCCCATACTGCGTCTCCCATCCTGCAGTCCCCCAGCAGGGAGTGGGACAGCCCTGTTCCTTACCTCTCATGAGGGTCAGCACCGTTCCCTTGTACACGCCGCGGATCCCAGACTCGCGGTACAGCTGCTTGGCACAGTCCAGGGAGCCACTGTACTTGGTTTCACCTGTAGCTGCCTGGATCTGCAGGATTAAAGTGAGAGTTTCTGACCACTGAAGGTTTCTGGTCGATGCAGAATCATCCAGCCAAGGGTTAGAGAGCCCCACATGTGTTTCCAGAGAGGAAGGAGCACACGCTCCTGCCTAGGGAGCCTCTGCCTCACTTCCTCGAGCAGCTCTCATGTTAAAGCTGAGGCTGTGGTTACTGTTCCATGCAGAGAACAGATTCTCCTTTCTTTTTCCACAGTGTAAGTCTGAAATAACTCAAGTCACTTAGGTAATTCCACACGGACAGAAGTAGTCTTCAAATAGTGAAATTCAAACCATTTGCATGGTATAAAATCTCCCATGATAATATCCTGTCTGTCAGAACTAACATGTGACCACCCATCACTGTATTAACAGAGTTAAACAGAGTCTGAAACAAGCAGAGCTTCCCACACCTGCTAAAGATGGCATTTCATTTGTTCAGGTTTACATTTTCCAACAATACCTTCAAACCCCCGCAGGAGGTGCAGAGCTAACAGCCACCCAAATGTCACAACACTGTTTGGAAATGCATTCCTTAGCTCTGCATGGGGAACTGTCAAGGCAACAGAACTTCTTTACACCAGAAAGAGTCTCATGATCCTGTAGGCTTACACCTTTTTTTTTTTAAGGAAAAGTGTCATTCAGAAAAAAACTGACTTTTCTATACTTTGAAGTGGACTGAGGCACCCATGGATGCCTCGTATAGTGTCCCACAGCATAAGGCTTGAGCTGTGTAAAATGAACAGAGCAATTAATGCTGTGTGTACTTATACTGCCATGGTGAGTTTGTTTAATGCTTCTTCGTGACACAGCTGCATTAAATGACAGTTGCCTCAGTCCTGTCAAAAAACAGAACAGAGTAAATGCACTAACCAAAGAAATTCCTGCTATGGAAAGACAAGACTCCTAAAATTAAATTCCCATCACCACCATCCAATGCCTTACCTGTAAAAGGCACTTGATTCTCTCTCCTGGAGCCATGATTACTGTTGTGAACACTCCTGACAACATGCCAGCAGCAAACAGCTGAGGATATCTGCCCCAAGGAAACAGAAAAGACCCTAACACAACACAGCACACAGGAAATGAAGGGCAGAAACAGTCCTACATCCCCACGTGATGCTGTTCAACATGAACATGGCAGTGGAACTTGAAATGCATCCAATGCTTTTATCAGTGCAGAAGTGCCTTGTCAATGCAGAGCTAAACATTTAAGATCTCAGGGACTCAAAGCACTGGTTCCTACAGCACCACAACTCAGCTCTTCATATCCATTCTATTTGCTAATACCCCTTCTACTTGAGTTTTTTGCTATAGCATTCCCCATTCATTTTCATTCCCTTTCACTTCAGTCTCTTCCTCCTCCAGACACCCATACTCTTCTCAGTGTCCCCAGATTCCACAGACATTCCTGCTTGTGCAGCCAGAAGCCTCCTTTCCTTAACCTCTCACTCCCTCAGCCTCTGCCAAAGTCGAGTCTGTCCTACCAACCTGTCACTATCCCAAACACTCTGCACCTGCTGAGTGGCAAAGTCTCCATGACAAAAATCCCTTAAACAAGCTGAGTTTCTCCATCACAGAACTATCTTTACATCCAGCCTCCTACTACCTCCCCTAGTAAGATGACCTAACATCTCAATCAAATTCCAGTTTCCACTTCTCTCCACTTGCCCAAGAGATGGCATTCTATTCCAATTCCTGCACCTTTCTCTACTCTAATTCCCATGAAATCTTCCAGACCATTCAGACCTCCCCTGCCACTCCACGTGCACCTCCTACTCAAACTAAGTTTAGAGGTTTTTAGTTCACTTTGGGATTATTCAGCCCCAGAAAAAGCAGGACAGGCTCCTCAGGTTTCTCTCCATCTTCTTCCTTCCACAACTTCCCTTCAAAACCAGCATGGGAAACACAACCATCCAGCCTGCCTCTAGACCCACAGCACCAGGACTCTGACCTTTATGTTTGGGTCTCATGTCCCAAGCTCACTGTACCTTCCCTGTGTCATGTCTGCACCCACAAAACAGCACAGCTGAGCACAGTGGCACCACATACACTATTTGTTCTTTTCCACTGCTCTGCTTAAGAGGAATTCTACATAAAGACTCAAAAAACTACCCTGTTCTTCTCCAGCTTGCTCTTTAAAACTTCCTATTGGCACCACGTGTATAAAACACAAGGCACTGAGGTGATGAGGCTGCTGGGAATAAGTTCATGGTGCACTTGTTGTTCAGTCCCTACTGTTCCCCTGGCCTTTCCCTTCAGTCCTGCCTGCATGAGGACACTGCTGTGGTGTAAGAGGGTAAGTGAGCAGTTCCCCAGCAGCTCAGCACTGCTCCCCTGAGCAATGGGAGCTGCGTTGGCAGCAGCTCGTGTTGCAGGGCCAGGTGTGCTCACACCAGCCCTGGGCAGACAAAGCTCCAACAGGAACCACAACACCCCACCACGGCTGGCCCCACACTATGGGCTCCTGCTTTCTGACAGAGCTCCTGCCTAGCACACAAATAATGGGATAAAATGTTGCTGAGCTACAGCCCAGTCCCTGTAGAGCTGTAAATCACAGCTCAGCAAACCCATTACAGGAGTACTTTATGGCTGGGGGGATCTCTTCATGCATAGGTTGGCTTGTAGAAAGCCCCACCAAGTTTTCTGAGCTTCCTATTGCTGTTTCTGAAGGTCAGACACGCCTGAGAGGAGGGCTGCTCATAAACACCTCTTTTCAGAAATAACAATAAAACATTTTTATGGCTGTTTTCATATCCTAATGAAGGGCCACAAGAAGACTCATAACTAACAGAGAAAAGAGAATCAGGGCTGTGAATGCTATCAATTCAGGCTTGACCATGAATTTACTGCTCCCATAGTTTCTGTTAATAGCAAGGCTGTTGGCAGGCAATCATTATATAACTCTCACTGTACTCATCCACACCGGAATTGCTCCTTAGTGGCTCCTTCTTGCGTAGAAAGGGAACTGCATGGCACCTGCCCACACAGTGCCTGCTTTTAGCCTGTGCTAGCAGTCCCACGCTTCCAGAAGCATTCAAACATGAGTGGTTTATCTTTCAGAACTATATTTATAACCCAGGAGAAGACACAAATTTACACCACAACTCAACGTGTGACAATGCAGGATGCCTTTCCCAACCCTCTGATGCCTTTCCCAACCCTCTGATTCACCAGGAACTCACGTCAAGACATCATCAGGTTTGTTCTGCTGGAGTCTTTTTCCCAAGCCAAATCCAAAGAAGCACACAGCAAACATGGGTGTCACCCCGATGATAGGAGCTGCCATTCCTCTATATAAGCCTTGGACTCCCTGCAAGAAACATTATCACAGGAATTACTTGGTTTGGCATAAACTTTGCACACATTTCAACTTGTTGAGAAGGGAAAGGCAACAATCCAGGATAGGATCCATCTAACAGTCAAACTGATCAGAGGAATAAAGGGGCTTATTGTTCATTTGCAGTTATACACATTTAGCTGAGGCTCAGGGACTGCTGCAGAGGAAAGTTATCCTTCCTGGGAAACACTGGCACCACTGATGCCCTTCTGGAGCAATACTCATCACCTGCCCATATATCTCAAGTATGAGAAAATGAAGGTAAAAGCCTCCTGAATAAGAGCCTGAATAAGAGATTATGTCAAGAGAGAACACTCTCAGCTGCACACAGAAATGCACCTGTGTTTTATTGGTACCTTGTCAAATGCAGTAGTGTAAAATCCTGACACTGAACCTGAGAACGCTGGAATGAATTCACTTTAACTAAAGGAAGAGCCAGGGAGAGCAACTGGAATTCCTTCACTCCCCACATGAATTCACTTTGGAACAGATTCAAGAGCAAATTATTTTTTGTTTCCTACCCTAAATCCAAACTTTTTGAAAACACATATGAAAAAGTTCTAATGCAGACTCTAGCAGCTGTATTTATTTCATTTCTCTTGCCTGTAAGTTGAACTTTGTCCAATAAAAAGGAGAGTTATCTTCCTAGATAAAGGCTAGACACATAAATTAAATATTTGCTGGTCTCTGCATCCCTTTCCTCCCCCTGTCCCAATAAACCAGTTCATCCCAGTACATGCTGAAGTCTTACAGGCACAACCAGCTCTGCCATGAAATTGCACCTGGCTGAGAGATCAGCCCCTGCTGCTCAGCCTCCCCTTGGGCACTGGGGAGCAAAAGGCCTTGGCAGAGAGCTTTAGTAGGTTTCCTCACAGAAATGGATGAGTATTGAGTAGGAGTAGAGAGGCAGCACTGCTTTTGAACTTCCCCTCACAAGGCTGTTATTATGGCTCAGCTCTGACGTCCGTGCTGCAGCAGGGGTGTTAAAAACTGCCAGGGATTCAGAGCTGGCACAGCATTCCACTCCTTTGTGGGAGAGACCAGGCAAACAAGATTTGCTTTGGTTATATAACAACCTGTTAATACCACAATGGAAGGAGATTTCAGATTTTGAGGCAGATCTCTCATTCAACAGGGAGTTACCTAACGAGATCCAGCAGTCAGAAATGAGACTTCAGGCAAGCAGATGAACAGCTGGGCTTTACAGCCAAAATTCCAAACTATGAAAGAGCTGCTGAGAAAACTTAAAAAGCAGAAAATTGGACTCTCTGTCAATTAAAGACTTTAGATCAAGGCTGTGTGCCTTTCTAAAAACAAAACAGACTAGCTCAACAGCATGATCATGATGACTCAGGAGTAAAAAGCACTGTCCACCTTCTAGAGAAGCTTGAACAACTACTATAATTGACACTCTGCTCTCGAAAAAAGAAAAAGAGAAAAAAATCTATAAATTAAAGATCCTCTGCCTTCTCATAGGTGGCATAACACCTTCTAGAAGAAAGTTAAAGTACTGTTTGTATGAAGCAAAGTCATTACTCATTTTAGAATTCCCAGAGGTGACTCCAAATACCTGCAAAATCCCAAGGCTAAAAAACAACTGCCAACATTCACTCCAGTCTAACTTCAGACATTAATTAATATCATGCTCTTTAGAACTAAAAACATTTCTTACCAAAGCAAAGATACATGTACCAGGAGCACTTAGCATGTCTCCTAGGTATTCCAGAAGCTTTGTAATCTGCTTAAAAATATTAATTAGAATCAATTTAACTGACAAGCCAGGAACTGTATGGTTTCTCTGCAGGATTCCATTCCTACAATGTACAGAAACAACTGATATATCTGGCAGGTGTCACAGTACCTCTCCAACAAGAGTCTTTCTGAAGCAGTCAAAGGTCCCAGAGTAGAGTGGGGCCTGGCCAGGCTGTGGCTTAGGCTGGGTTTGCAGTCTGACCTAGGAAGAGGGAGAAGAAAACATTATTTTATTACATATTACATTCTAAACTTTGATTGACCCAACACCTCTGGCTGTTATGGAGTATGTTTTGTGCCTGGACCTGAAGATAATGACAGAAACACTGACATCATTTTTTCCCTTTGCAGAAGAGAAGAGGTTGAATTTCAATGTAATGAGCAGTTAATGTATTTCACTAATTAATTGCTGGGATGACGTCCGGATGAGGACCCCACAGGGTCACTCCTGGCCTCCCCCTGGCGCAGAGGCGCGGGGTCGCAGCCCAGCTCCCAGCTCCCCCTCTCAGGTAAGGTGACCGAACGCTCTTTTCCCGGATTTTCACTTAAACCGGGACTGCGAGACGCCCGGCCGCCGCGCCGCCAGGGGGCGCCCTACGGCACAGCGCAGCCTCCCCGCGGCGACTCCCGAAGCCCCGCCCCCGCGCGGTACCTGCCGGGAGCTGTAGTTCTGCCCTAGCGCCCACCGCGACCCGCGCCGCTCCCGCGCAGTTTCTGCCGGGAGCTGTAGTCCACCCTCCGGTGCCCCGACCGCACCGAGCACCGGGCGCCCCCCTCGTTCCCGGGCGCCCCGCGCCACCTTACCTTGATGGTGTCCAGCGGGTGCCCCACGAACACCAGGCAGACGCCCCCGAAACCGCCAGCGAAGAAGTTCTTCAAGGGGCTGATGGGCTGCGGCTGCTTCGCCATGGCGGCGGCGGCGGCGGGTGAGAACCGGGACCGGGACTGGGACCGGGGTCGGGGCGCTGCGTCCCTGGCGAGCCAATGCCGCCCCCTCCGCGCCGCGACCTTTAGCCCAGTGCGGGGCACGCCGGGAAGCGGGCGCGGGGCGGGCCGGGACCGCGGCGGTGCGAGGGGCCGCTCCCGGCGCGGCCACTGGGCGCTGTCACCGGCCGAGCCCGGCCCGGGGGCCGCTCCTCAGGGCGCGGGGCCGCTTCCCCCCGCCCATCCGCAGTGGTTCAGCCGCTCCCCCCCGCCCCAGCGCCGTGGCCCGGCCCGGCCCCGCCCCGCCCGGCGGAGGTGACGCACCGGCCCGGCGGTTCCGGCGCGCTGAGGGAGCCCGGGGCGCCGCTCCCGCCGCCCGCCCGGTAAGTGCGGGGCCCGGCCGTGCCGGGGCTGGGGCGGGCCCGGCGGGAGGGATGCGGGGCCGCTTATCCGTGCCCGGTGCTGAGCTCGGCGCTCCGCCCCGGTAGAAGCCGCAGCCCGAAGCTCTCGGGCGGTCGTGCGGGGGCCCCTCCTCGCCCCGCCGCCGCCCGGGCTTTCCCGCACGGCTTCTCTCCCGCCGCTCCTCTCATCCCGCGCTGCCCTCCCACGGGTTTGCGGCGCTCCGGCTGCGCGGGACAGGCGCGGGGGCTGCTCTGGCTCGCACTCCGAAGGAGCGGAGCCGAGGGGATCTAAACGCGCTGGGCACCGCGCTGCCCGAGCCCAGCCGTGCCGTGGAATGCGCAGGCATCCGTGAAACAACTTGTTAAAAGTGACCATAGGTTAGAAAGGACAGGAGTGAAATGGTTAAGTTGGCAAAGACTGGGCAGCCGTGATAACGTGAAACGAGGCTGGCAGGAGGAAGGGAAGCAGGTATGTTCCCGGGGAGGGGTGATACAGCTGCGGGGAGGTCCCTGCAGAGTCATCTGTGGTGAAAAGGATCGGGCATCTTCTGGTTTCTCGGTCTTGGATGAAAAAATTCCTACCTAAAAAACAATGGAGAAGGAACAGCGAGGTGTGCACTGCATATGCGAGGAGGCAGTTGGGCATGATCCACAAATTATGGGTTTGGGTGACATAGATGAAGATGCAGTTAGCATTGATAGCCAGCATGGAGCTGAGGCTGTGGATGGTTTCAGGGAAAAGGGAGAGTGTTAGCCTGTCTAAAGGTTACATGGATAAGGAGTCCAGGAAGCAGACCGAAGTTGCACTTTCTCTGTTTCAGATAAATAAAGAGGTGAAGGAAGAAAAAAACTTATGAAATGGTTGTGAAATATCAACAGGAAAAGAGGAGGAGCATTCTCCAATTGGAGGAGTCTCCACCAAAAGGGTTATTAGAGAAATCCCACAAGGGTAGGAATAAGAAAAGAGTAATGTAGTTGGACAGGGAATGAGGTGGGATCACATAATGTGGTGGCACGGTGGAAGGCGTTTTGTTTCAAAAGGCCTTGTTAAGAATTGTGTTGCAAAGCAGGAGTCAGGGAAAGGGCACTGGTGGAGGTGACAGACAGCAGAGGCTAGGGGTGGGTGTGTTTGGGAGTTCCTGCAAGAGACTGGAGCAAGAGAGGTGACTAAATTGTATCAGTGTTAGTGAAGATACAGGAGTATCCCGGATTAAGGTGATGAAGAAGGAGATCATCCTCCCTTGGATTAGAAAGTGATCTAAGTATGGTTTAAAATTTTATAATTTGGTCTTGGGAGTTAGGGTCGTTATTTAATCTAAATGAACCTGGCTTTTTGACCCTATCTTTTGAGCTTAACATCTTTATTGTCTTAAAAATTAGTGCTATCAAGTAGTAGCTCTGTCTTGTCTTTGCATTCAGAGAGTTTGATTTGGGCATTGGGCTGAGCATACGTGAGGTGAGTTTTGTTCCTGGTTTTCTGAGTACCCTCCTTTGCTTTGTCCACAGACCATGTGCCTTATGCTTCCTTTTCCTTCACTTGTGTCAGTGTGGTGTCCAGTTATGCTGGAAGCGAGCTCTTTCCTAGAATGTTGGGACAGGAGTCACAGAAGTCACCCAGTCCTGCAGACTGCTTTCCACTTGATAAATCCACGTGCCCATTTCCTGTGCAGACAGTTCCTCTGTTTGCTCACAAAACTGTGCTAGTGGCACAGAGAGACATCTCTGCACTCCTGAGCCCCTCCCCAGGGACTGGTGAGAACTGGGAGGTACTGGGCAGGCCCCTTGTTCTAGCTGGGTATCTACAGACATCTCAGTGCTTGGATGTGACTTGCCATGAGTTGGGATAGCAGAGGACCCAGTGTTTTCATGGGTTTTTTCTGTCTCTAGAGTGTGGAATGATCTGAGTGAGTTTGAGAAGTCCCCTGCCCTGTGAAACTTGCTCAGGCTTTGTGGTGGCTGAGCAAAGTTGTTTCACTCTGGGCTGTTGATGGTCCCCACTGGGGTTAGAGGCTCAAATAAGTAATTCTTTTGACATAAGCTTTAGCAGGTAAAGATCCATTACTCCTTTTATGCAAGAGCTCAGTGTCAATGCAGATTAAACCCAGACTCTCAGCAGGGCAGAGGGAAGGACGAGGGTTTGCCTTGTGTCTGCCAAATCAGATTTCACATCTGTCTCCCTCCAGTGTGGAGAGACTGTGTCTGTTCCCCTGAAGTCCCGTGGAAAGCAGTGCTATGAATTGTTTGTGTGCTACCCGTACTGTGGAAAGCTGAGGAATCAAGAAGCAAATGAAAGGAATGAAGACCAGAATTCAGGAGGAAATTTAATTAGGTGCTAGTCTTGAGCCTCTCTGGAGGTTTGTATCTCCTGAACTCAGTGAAGCCCCTCAAATTAATTGTACATCACATCTCTTCCTGGTTATTCTCTGCTGCCTGGTCAAATGACTGGAAACAGAAAAAAAAAGAGTTGAGGAAAAATAATGAAAATTTGTGGTTGAGATTTCCTGTACTCTAATGTCAGCATTATCAAAGCTTGATTATGGTTTCCCCAGCAGCTACAAATTGCAATACTGAGGAAATATATTTGAGTGGCAGAGCTGACAACATAGTAATGCAGAATGGGAATGTTTTTAAGGAACCAAATACACGCTGCTTGTGGAAAATAAAGCTTTGATTTTAATATATGCTTTTATATGTAAAATATGGTTACAGCATTGTTTTAATTCTTGTGTATTTAATATATTCTCTCTAAATGAAATAATTTGGTTAAATGGAAATTTACAACTAAATATGAGATGACTATAATTCAAGGTTGATTTATGCTTTACTGCTGAATCTTTTAGAGCTCAAATTCATATGGTTGTTACACAAGCAGATTTGTAGTTCAGATAAGTATCAGATGTGTGAATTTTCCAAAACAAGTGAGAATCTTTAAAAAAAAGTTAGAGTTAGCTGTTCTGATTCTTCTTCAATAACAGCTATCAACACCTGAGGGTAAATTTGTACATTCAAAAGGTAAGAAATATATATATTGAAAAGGCAATAAATAATAATATTATTTCCCCCTTCAGATATGAGGTCTAAGCCACATCACATCCAGTAGAACCAATTTAAAGGGATGAACTAGTTTCACAATTTCTTTTGAGATGATATTGAAGGCTGTTAAATTGTGTGCATGTGAGAGAGCTGTTTGCTGATCTTATTTTCCTAAGTCCCACTGAATGTCTGTGGTTCTGAAGCAATATGGATTTGTACAGGATATCACAGGTTGTACAGGATGTCACAGGTTGCCTTTCTAGCTACTATGGCCAGAGGTAAGGGGTTTGTGTTTTTCCTGTTAATTAAATCGATAGGATGCTACAGCATTTCAGGCTGTTGATAAAGAACTTTGTCATAAATTCAGTTTTTTCTCTGAGAAGATCTGTAGTGAAGGCTATGCAGCCAGTTTCCAAATGTCAGAAGTCACGGGGCCTGCACTGGGGACTAGGATGCAGTGTAATAACCCGATCTCCAAGGATTTGGACCTGTCCTGTAAGAGCAGCCTTGCTTTGGAGGTGCAAGAGTCACAATGGATCCTAACCAGGGACATGCACAGCAGAATCCTCTTTACTGGGCCGTTGGGTTGGTCTGTTCCTAGCTGCTTGATCACCTATTTGTTGTTGACGTGGCGCCTCTTACAATTTCTTAGGCACAGAAAAAACTGTTTTTCCTCCCTTAGGAGACAGAGCTCAGATGAAATCAAAAGAACGATAAAGTTTGGAGGAAAAAAAGAAGCTGCACTTGCTTTCCTGGTCTGCAGTTGGGCAGGGCATTAAGATGTCCGTGGACATGAACAGCCAGGGCTCTGACAGCAATGAAGAGGATTATGACCCTAATTGCGAGGAGGAGGAAGAGGATGAGGATCCTGGGGATATTGAGGATTATTATGATGGGGTAGCTAACGACGTGGAGCAGCAGGGAGCAGATGCCTTTGATCCTGAGGAATATCAGTTCACCTGCTTGACTTACAAGGAGTCGGAGAGCACTCTCAATGAACACATGGCCAGCTTGGCTGCCACGCTAAAGGTGAGGAAAGGTTTCTGCATTCACACAGCTGTGAGAAGTCTGTGGTTGAACAGGCAAACGCTGAGGATACAGTTCTAATGAAAGCTGTGGCCACGTTGCTGTTATGGGGGGTTGGAGGAGCATTACCGAAGGCCCCTTGTTCAAAACTGACTCAAAGGTTTACAGTTGTTACATACTGGGGCCTGATAAGTCTTCCTTACTGAATGTTGATTCTTTTTTTTTTACAGAGCTGAGCTTCATGACCAAAATGCCTGAGTTATAACTCTGCATTAATACAATGCAAAGTGGGTATATAAAAAAGAAACAAATCAAACCATAGGTGGTGCAGTTTGGTGCACCTGTGTTTGAGAACATAACTGACAAATAGGAAGACATGCTAAAACTCTGTAATTCTAACAAAAACACTTTTCTTGGTTGGTTCTGAGAGAATAATCATGGACTTCCGAAGACAGATCAGCTGTCATGCCAGTTCTTAACCCTAATGCTGCAGTGACAGCAGTTGAAGTACAATGAGCTTGCCACCTCTTGGGTTGCTTAATTCATCACAGAAAAATCACACTCATGGTCAGCTCCATGGAATTATGCTCAATAGGACTTTTGTGATGTCTTCTTTCTCTTTTTGTAACTGATTGCTGTAGTGTCAGTCAGAAGAGGAGGCAGGCTAGAGGAAAGCAGAGTTTTCTAAGCTCTAGATGTGGACATTGGTTGAAATAACTGCTGCATCTACTTTGTAATGAACCAGGTCTTCTAGTGCTTGCTCTTGTCTGGAAGAGCCCCTGAAAGCAGGACAGGTGATGACTGCAGCATGTTAAAAAAAACGTGCTGGGTTGGTTTTGATTCCAATTCATTCTGTCTGAATCAAATCTAATTTTAAAAATGGGAGGGATCTCTTGATCTTCATTTGCACATCAATGTCCAGTAGAAAGAGTATAACCATAAAGCCTGAGGACTGTGAACCATAAACAACAGGTTTTAAAAGATACCCATAATTTGGTGATTTTGCCATGTTGTGCTCGTGCCCAGCATTTACCACCTCAGAAAATGTACTTTTTGTTGCTCTTAAACTTGTCTCTGTAATTACTTCAAAATGTGCATCCTGAGCTCTGAATGACTGCAGTTCCCTACAGATTGTCAGAAACTGGAGGCAACAGAAAAGTACAAATGAGAGTAGTTGGTCAGCACTTCTGATCCAGCTGCCAGTTGCTTTTGGTTCTTACCAATTAAGGTATAGAATGGCTTTTCTGTATCTTATTTTCTGCCTTCAAACAGAACACTCTCCTAAAAGGTGATCCCTGCCATATTGTTCTCTTGAATTAAATTACAGAAAGCAATACTTTTAGTCCTTAAAATCCAGTGTTAAAATAAAATTTTCAGGAGTTCCGAAGGTCTCATTGAGCATATATTATGGTTGCCCAGACTATACCAACCTGCTAGCTCAAATCTCATCCCAAATAGTACCCAAGGAGAGAAAATCTAGATTTCTTTTATATCAAAAATAGGCCTGCATATTTACTGTTAAAATTAAGTGCTGCACACTTTGGTTTGTGCCTAAGAAGATGAAGTTGAATTTGAGTAGCAGTTTGGAATGATGTGATCTTGTAAGCCACACACTCAGGCTTTAGCCCTTGAAGTGCCACATTAACTCTCTTTTCTCCAGCAACTGTAGTCCCACAGTTGCACTTTTATTGGATATCTCTTGTGTATCTGCAGCATTTGCTTTTTGCTTCCTGGCATACTTGCTTACAATTCTTCAACTTCCCTGTCTTACTTCCCCTCTCTCACCCACCAAGGAAACTTGTGATTTTTTTTAGTTTTGAGACAAAATGGAATAGAAAGGATTAGTATGGAATTAGCAAGCATAGAGAAGAAAGAAATGGAATGGAGCATGCTGGACTATTGATCATCATTATTTTCAATGGACTTAATGGATATGAGTAAACAGGGGTAGACTTTTTAAAAAATTGTATTAACTTCTTTTCTATTAATTTGCTTGAGCTGTAAAAACTGCTTTTTCTTTTTAAAACTGCCTTTCACAATGTCTCAGCTTTCCTTGGATAGTGATGATTGTTCTTCTGGAGCATCTAGTTAATTTTGATTCATCTCCTTTACTCCTGTATGACAGATACTGATTACATGGTGCTTTTTCAGCATTAGCCTGTATTTAAGGCAGAGTGGTTGCCCCAACAGGGAAGGCTAAAGGTAAATTAAAGATTATCTTCAGGAGGTACAATGTTGAAGCCAATGGATGAGTATTTGAGTGATTTACTATCACAGACTAATAGATTAACACAATTCCCTAAAGGAAATAAAAAATAAATGCAATGAATGGGCTTAAAGCTGAGTTGGAATGTTCTACCACTGTCTGATCTCATGAGGTGATCCACTTTCTGAAGGTTAAACTCCAGGACACGTACATGGGTATTGAGTGGCTTTTTTCTTTGTGACATATTGTCGACACACTTTAAAGACCAGAAACAGAATTTTAGAGTTTACATCTTCATGTTTGCTATCTGTGCTGTTAGTGGCTAATAACAGTTTAAATAGATAGTATTTGTTTTTCAGACTGTTTTGCTCAGCTATTTCAGAGTGATTGTTAAATTCCTGGTTTATTTTAAAGTGTTGTAGTGAAAGGTGGTCTTTGGATACCTTCTTGGCTGTTTGCATTCCCCATGACTTATAGCTGACCTTGTTCACATTCTTGCTGAAGGCACTGAACTGAGCAAACCTTGCACTGGCTGGTTAATGTCAGGTCAGGTGTGAACACCCTGCACTTGTTTAGAAGTTTTCATGCACTGAAAGAGAATCTCTCTTAAACAAAATGCTTGTGTTTTGTTTACCTCAGTTAGAAACAGCACTCAGTTAAAATCTGAAGTCTGATAAAAGAAAATGACCCTGCATGTAGCTAAAGGTATGTCCTTGTATCTCTTACTGTTGTAGGAAACTTTTGCCTCAAATTCTTCTGACTTGCTTTTTGTCAGGTGGGGAAATCTGAATAGAAACACTGGTGCAAACGAGGCAGCAGTAGACTAAGCCAGCTGTGCTGTGTGACAGGCCTGCAGCTACATTCGTGGTTATTCCAGAACCATAGAGAAGCTAGAGAGATTTAATACTTGTTACTCTGAGAGTTTCTCCTTAATTTTGGTTTTAGTAAGAACTGTGAGTTCATTGGTGTTCAAGGAAAAGAAGAGGAAATCTTTGCTCCTTGGTTAGTGCTGTTAATATGAAGATCTAAGGAAAATTCTGTTAATACCCTTACTAAAATTAGGACAGGCTATCTCTGTTGAAACATACCAGAAGAAAATCTTGAATGAATACCCAAAACCGTGCTTCTCCGACCAAAAGGCCTGTGAATTGAAGCAGGTCACTTTTAATTCCTCAAAAGGTCACTTGCCCACAGTCAACACTTGCAAAGGACAATGCTCTCAAAAGCAGAGTGGCCTGTATTGCCTGCAGACCAGCAAGTGAATTCACAACACTTCTTTTTAAGAACTAAATATAATTATAAGATACAGTATCTTTCAAAAATAATGAATTAAAATGGTATAGTAGTAACTGTGCATTCGAGATAACTCTGTCAGTTGTCATTGAGTGATTGTGGGTCCTGGAGTGGCTTATCAGTACATGCAAACAGTGTGATACTGAGCAGTTGTGCAAACAAAGCTGAGCCTGTCACTGGCAAGCAGTAAAGTGTATGATGATGTCATATTGCTTTTATTTGTTGATGCTTCCTGGCTCTGCTGAGGGTCTCCATACATGTGTGGAGTATCTGTAATGTTTCAAATAACTGGCAATGGTTTCTCTGTTTCAGTGATGAGGTGGATTTTTCTAGCGTTACTTTGTTTTAATAAACCACTAGATAAAACAATTGCAATTAGAATTTATGAAAAAAAGTTTACCTTGACCTCAGGTGTTAGCTGATTGTCAGTCATGAGGAATCTGTGACCTATCTGTGATCTTTTCCTTTCTGCTAACAAGGGAAGATAGTCATGTGGTCCTACAGGCAATTGGAGCTGATGTCTTTCCACTAAAACCAAAGGAATTGTAAGGCTGAAGAACTCACACTTTTCACTTCACTAATTTGAGTGATCTGCTAATATTTCTCAGAGAGCAAAAAACTTACTTCCTCTGCTTCCTGAAATTACAGTTTGTGATGTGGGTTTCTTTAGCTCTGTCCCTTGAAGAGTAAATCTTGGTAGATGCAAAAAGTATTTGATATCATGACATAATTCTGTTAATCTATGTCATCTCTACTGATCTTTCAGAGACAAACCAGTTTTTCATGTGTTCTGGCTCAGCATACTGATGTTGCATCTTTTCATGGAGCTAGATAAGTTTTTACCCGTGAAAACACAGCCCTCTGAGGCTGCTCCACACATTCCAATTGCCCTGACCCAGAGCAGTTGGTTCGTAGAGCTGCTTGGTGAGAGCTGGCAGAGCTCCTTTGCAAATACCATCTCCAGCACCCCAGGGTCATGTGCATGGGACTGGCAGCCCTCCCTGAAGGAGCCCGTTCCCTGCGAGCACAAAGGGTCTGTGAAGAGCCATGTGTCAGGACCCCGCTCTGTGTGTGTGTGCCCTGCTGTTCAAACCATGGCCCAGAGTGTGCTGGGGGTGCTGCTCATCTGAACCAACCTGCAGTGCCATCCTTTCAATGCCACGATGACTTCATGGAACTTTCTGCAGTGTCAAATGGCGCTGTTAAAGCCTCACTGTGCCTGGGTACCTCAGGTGCAGGAGAGGGACTAAAGGCTCTTAATGTATTAAAATGCATGTACATAAGAGCAGTGTTTCAAAAATTTATGTTCGAAGTTTAAGTCCATAAGCGCCCACATTGGTAAGCATTAGTAAGCAGTAAATATTTAAATATAATTTTTTATAAATGGCAGAACCTGATAGGCAAATTTGACTTTTTCACAGAACCCCTGTGGTGCTGTTTGGCAAAGATAACACGTTGTTTCAAAGTATCCATAAACCCCCAGATTAGTCAGGACGTGCAGGTTTATATATATAAAAATATATAAATAATATTAAATTATAATATTTATTAAAATATTATTAATCACAAATAATATAAATAGATATAAAATATAAATAAGAAATACTGTGTTCTGTATTTTAACACCAAGCCAACATCATGTGGGACATCCAGTCTGAAGCTGTAACCCTTAGGAGCACTCATGTTTGAGTGTCCTTTACCTTGTCCTTCACCCATTTTTTGTTCCTGAACAGAAAGATCCTGGAAGTTCTGCAATGCAAAAGTTGTGGTTTTGCCTACACATTCACAGTGCCTGTCCTTCAGTAGTATCAAGAGGACATGAGTGTATCGAACTTCAGTGTGACTGTCTTCAGTATGTTTTGTTTTGGCTCATAAAAATATTTTGGTTTTTTAAAAGTGTATTAGATTTTTTTAAAGTTCCAGTCCGCAGAATAAGAGAAGTGGCTGGAGAGCCCAGACCTTGCAACCTTGTGACACTTCCCTGGAGTCATTTGAGGAGAGAAAACAATATTGTTACTTATTGCCTAGGAATGCTGAAATTCTCAACTCGACTGAAAAAATGAGCACAAATGTGGAGGGTGATTATAGCCCACACATTTCTTTGTGATTCACACCTTAAGTGTGTCTTACAGCCAGTATGACTCTGCAGTGAGGGGAATAATCTGTTCGTAGCTGTTGATGAGCGTGGTCTTGGTGGGAGGTAGGGGCAGAACGCGAGTCAATAAAAATGCCAAAACAATCTTCCAGTAACTGTTTCATGTTGCAAGCTTACAGCTGGACATCGTGATTACAGGAGCAGCATGAAGCAGCTGAACACTTTGCCAAATTTGTGCTGTGCCTGTTAAGGATGGTGTGGCAGAAAGGAGCTGTTGTGCACTGTGAAACACTGTTGTGCAAAGCAGATGTTCCTCCTCTTCATCTTTGTATAACAAAAGTAAAATGCCCTTAGAGCTGGGGTTGTTGAGTGAAGGACTGTGTTATTTGGGGCTGAGCAGGGATTACTCACTGCAAAGTTACCTAAGCCCTGCTCCACTGTGGCTGTGTGCACACACCAGTGCTCCCAGTTTGGAGTTGGCTGCCCAGTGTTCTGAGCCACTGGTTACAATTATGTGGGTTCAGGTTATTACCAGACCTTTGCTTCTGCCCTGTGCACCTTCTGAATCCTCCTCTGTCAACCAGAAGGAATTGTCCACTCGCGCTGTGCTTTGCTGGGCGAGCAGCTGGGCAGGGGCTGTGTTGCTGGCTGTTGGCAGCATTCGGGGAGCACAGTGCAGCACTGGTGCTCTCACACTGTGTTGCTTTGGGAGGAATAACTGCAGGGAGGACAGCTGGGGAGTCTCATGTCAATCTTATATCTGTGTGCTGCCTTACAGCTTTCATGCTGCATTTCTTTCGCTCTAAATCTTTCAAAGAAGGGATCTCATAGCTGTTTTGTAATAATGCCTTCTGGCATACCAGCTTGCTTAAATGTTTCTGTTCTTTTAATATTTATTTCTGAATTTCCTCAGGAAGAATAGCCTAACAGCTTGAGAAATACGTATGTTGAGATTTCCTAGCTGAGTCCTACTGATCCTGTTTGTTGGCAGCTGCAGCTGAAATTGTTGCTGTCCTTGTGTAGGAGAGCAGATGGATTAAAGCCATGTGTAAATGTGGGCAAAGATCTGGAATTTAACCCCAGATCCCCTTTCTTCAGTACGTGGCCAACTAGGTTATGCACTGACAGCTTCACCACAGTGGTGTAACACCAGCAGTGTTTGTCATCCCCAAACTGCAGTCTGCCTCCTAAATATGCTTCTAATCTTGCAGACTGGCACCAGGTCTCTGCATGCCAGAAGGTGAGTGACAGGGTACAGATTAAAACCCTGTGATGAAGCAGAGCTTATGAAGTGCTGTTTGACAAAACCTTTCCATGATATTGAGAGTGCAGCTACAGTCTCTTAAATGGCATTTCATACCTGCTGCAGCCTGCAGTCTGGAATCAGGAGAGGGCCTGAAATGTCAGACAAATCATAATCTACCCTCTGTGTGAAACCTAAAGGTGGAAGGCTTTTTCTCACCTTCTAAAAATAATTTGACTAAACTCAAGAAAAAAGGAAATACAGTTATATATGTTTTTGTTTTAAGACTGTCTGGTTTTCCTGTTGGAAGAAATTAATTAGAGTTCAATTTTAAAAGCAATATTCTTATGCTCAGAATGTAATAGATATGAAGGATTTTGCTACAAGACTGAACACTTGGGTTGTTTATGGCAGGTGATGCGAGTCCTCATGAGTTTTCTACTAGGATTGCATACAGGAAGTAATTTCCTATATTATATATAGGAAGTCTGCTTTCAAGAGGTAAATCAAAAGACGAAGTATGGTCCAAAAAAAAGCTTTAGGTTGCCCTTGCTTAATTCTTGATACTGCTGCAGTTTTCTGAAAAACCCTCCAGTAAAAACAGGGCAGTCACATAATTTTTCCACTGGGGCATGGAGGGAGTCAGATCTACTTTCCACAAGAAAAACAAGTATAAAATGAATTTTTTTCCATTTGTGGGTTACTTTCCTTACCTCAGCATACTGAAGTAAAGCATGTCTGAAGGGATTTTTTTCTTCAGTGAAATTACTCAATACAAATTATGGTTTCTTTCTAAGGTGTTGCTTTACTGCCAGCTCAGCTCAGTCTCTGTTCTGCCATAGTTTCTTACCAACAGAAACAATTTTAGAGGCTTTTGCTCTGTGTGCCTTTCCTGTTGTAAAGAATTTTAGTGTGTTTATAGAGGTTTGGATGCAACACACAAACCAGTATCTTTTGAAGTTCATCCTTTCATTGTGGAACTAACAAAAACTATTTGTGGGTTAAAACAAATGCTTCTCAAGATTAATGCTATTTGTTTAAATCTATTTGTATAAAAACCTTTGATTAGGGAAAAGAAAAGAAATGGAAGCTACATTTCTTTATGCCAGATTTGTGTTCTTCTTGGGCAGACATTTCAGTGCAATCCTGATCTAACAGGAATTGTCAGCTTGGTGCAAAGCCGTGGGATGTCAGCTCCAACCAGACCCTATCATCTCCAACTCATTCTGAACTGAATCTTTTCAAGAATCGTGTGATGTTTTAAATTCCTGATACCATATCTCTGCAAAAATGAGGGTTGAAATGCACCTCCAAAAAATAGGCCTTCTCTTTGAGAAAAATGAACTCATGAGATATGCATGTGATACAAATATGCTTGAGCAATTTCTGTAGAATATAAGCTCTACAAAAGGTGGTGTCTTTTTTAGCTTTTAGGAAACATTTCTGTCTGAATTTGCAATTGTCAAGGTGGCATGGTTGAAAAGATTTTCTGCTGTAAAGAGATGAAACATCAGCTCTCTAAACACCTTGGCTTATCTAAGGAAGCAAGTTGAGACAATTGTTTTAGAGCCCTCTGAACACAGCAAGGGACCTGCAGAAATTCTTTGCAAACTCTTTTGATATTGTCTCACCCTAAAGAGTGCCAGACTCTCTTTCACACTTCAGAAGTGTGAGAATTTTGCTTATCTTGGAGACTAAAGAACCTAGCAGATAAATTGAGATGGAAATAATAATGAAAAAAAATACTGTGTACTCTTCCAGAAAATGGATACATTTGTGTTTGATGCAGTGGCATTACAATTTTGTTCCACTTTCAGAATCTGATTTTGTTCAGCACTGTGTAAAATATTCAGACATTTTTTACAACCTCTGTAGAGTCCTTTCCTTATGCAGAACAGCTTCCTCATGGCACCCTTGCTCTGCACATGGGTGCTGTTCCCCTTTTCCACTGCACTGATCAACATTTGGTGCCATTCCTGGCAATCAGCAGCCCTCCATAAGTCAGAGTTAAACTGGTGGAGGTTTGGAAGAGGGTTTGGAGGTAATAAAGTTCCTGTTTTAAAATAAAGCTGGAAATGGCAGATTGGATGAGATTCTGTCTGTTCAGTTTTACTACCACATCATGGAGAAAGAAGTCTGGTCTTTGGTCAGAAATTTTCCAGGTCCAGATTTGGACTGGGCTTATCTTTGATATTAACGTTCTAAGCTAGTGGTGGAGAAATGAGAATGAGGAAAAGAAAAAAAAATAGCATTGACTATTGCTTTCAGCTTCTAAACTTTAATGAATTTAATCCCAGATAGAGGAGTTTGGGAGAAGTCAGGCTATACAGAAGCACTGGCATAATTGATGGGTTGCAAGCAAATACTGAAATCGTGCAACATATAGAATATGCATTCCCTTTGCACTGGGGTCTGTAGAAGTGTTTCACTGAAAGAAGCTGCTGCCAGCAAGACACCAAGTGGGCTGTGTTACTGCCTTTTTTGGTTCTTAGGATTCTGAAATGGGAACAGGAAAGTTTAAACAAAGCAGACAATTTATCAGAGGCGTAATTTTTTTTTTTAATATGTTTTGTGCCTGAGACAAAGCATTACTGTTGCTGAGATCTTGTGGCACCCAGTGACTGATAGGGGACTGAATCAGTGCTCTTTCTGAAGTGCTTTGTAAGTTTGAGATACTTCATTGGGTGAAACTTCTGCCTGTCAGGGAAATGCTTCATTGGACAGTGTGCCAGCAGTGTCAGCTTCTGTGCGTTGCTTCTTCAGTACTGAAAGATAATGAATATGTACACATGGACCAAACTTCTGAGTGCAATGGTATTTTTCTGTGCTCAGCATGTTTTTGCTCTTGCTTACAAAGAAATACTTCAGCTGCTCTGGGGTGTTATTGTGGAAGAACTGGCTGACTTGGTACAATCATTCAGTCATTGTGAGTATGCAGTCATTGAAGAGAGGCTGGGGAGTGCAGCTAATCAATAGAAGCAGGCTTTTGTTAAACATTTGTTTTTCTTCTCGTGCTTGTTTTCTGGAATCTCCTCAGTAGTGTTGGCCCCTGATGGTATTTACATTTGTAAATTCTTCTGAGTTCCCAGCCTTGCTGTCGGTGAGCAGGACATAGCATGTGGTGAGACTCCACTCTGCAGGCACAGCCCCAGCATCAACAGCTGTTTGCTCCTCTCTTATCCCTCTTCCTTACAGTCTGAATGTTACCTGTCTTTAATCTGTAAGAACTGGTACTTCTGTGCTAAGGAGACTGCATTTGTTGCTGCAACTGTCTGACTCTGGGACTTCTGTTTTGCAAGATCACATGCGCTCCGATCAGGTAGTATCAAAAATTTTTCTGCTTCAGGGCTTTTATGAAAGTGGTCTAATGTCATGGATCAGGCTTTATGAATTGAAAATTTCTATTTCTTGTATTCTTGTGTGCTTTTATGATGAAAGTACTAAAATTAGCACTACAGCTGATCCAGTCAGTGTTTGTAGTTGGAGTTAAATAGGAATAGTCACAGAAGCTTTGTTACTCTTCTAGATCTGTTAGTCTGGAATCCTTCTGGAGCATTAATTGCACAATGTGCCTGACTTATAATTTAGCTCAAAAGCATTTGATTGTGTTAGGATAGTTTGTTAGATTTCAGAAATGTCTGCTGGTATTTGTCATTCTCTTTCCATACATTTTCAGTCTTGAATGTACTTGACTCCTCCTCAGGGAACAAGTTACTCCATTGAATTGGGATGCTGCAACAAATTCTATACCTCAGGCTCTGAAAATCCAACTGAAAAATACTCATTTTCCTATGTTACAAATCAACTTCCCATTTAAGTCCAGCAGTTTGTTTTCTTCTGTCAGTTCTTCCTTACTGCTACTGAGAAATAGTTTCATTACTACTAAAGAATGATTCATTAGCATGTGGTTTGCATTTGTAGGAAGCCAGTCTTGTAGAGACCACATTCCTGGTGCTTATTTGTTTTACAGACTCAAATGCAGATGTTTTCCTTGTACAGACAAGTCAGAGGTGTCTGTCTGGGTCTGCCAGGCTGGGGGCTTAAGATAACAACCCATCCTAGGCTGGCAGTGTCACTTCATCCATGCAGACTGTGTGTGTTGGCAGCAGCAGCCCTGTGTGCCACGCTCCATCTAGTCACAGGCTTCTGTGCTGGGAGGGAGGGCAATGCTGCCTGGCAGCCTTTCTTTTCAGAGGGTCACATCACATTGCTGCTAAAGTTGAGGAAGGTGACGTGCCAGATCTTGCACTGCATGAGCTAATGCTTTGGTTCTCCTAGAAAAAGGGTTATTTGTATATTGAAAATTGCTCTTTTGTTAGAGGGATTTCATAGTGACCAGCAAAGTGGGCACATCAGAATGTAGAGATTGATAAGAATCAGTTAAACACCACATCTGCTTTGTGTGTTGGTGTTGCCCTGATTTAATTCACTGACCCAACTGTCCAGCACTGAAAAATGCCAGTGCAGGATCAGGGCAGTATCATGTGGCAGCAGTAGGTCAGTTGTGTTGTGAAACTGCACCTCTTGAGCAGGCTTGACTTAGGAGAGTAATGAATATGCTGCTTCTAGGTGTGCAGAGCCTGACTGTTTTTGTAGGAGTGACCATTGCTTGTTTTTCCTTCCAGGATTGTGTTGGTGTGCTGTCTGTACTTCATCACATGCTGTGATTCACCTGTAGCAGGGTTCAAGAGGGCTTGTGGCATTTCAGCCCATGATTGGGACTGACAGCTTCTCTAGGAGGAAAAAAAACAACTTTTCCTGCAGCTAGAACAGAAGGAGCTGTTTTCTGTGGGCAAAGTAGAGGGATGCCTTGGTGACAGCTCATCTTGGAGTGTGGGAGGCAGAGCCCTTTGGTCTCAGAGGGTGTTTGAATGCAGAAGTGCAGACACTGAACTTGCCCAGGTGCTTCCTAGCACAAATAGCAGTGAGGAGACAGGCATTGTCAGCCCTCCGAATTCCCCTGGAAAGGGTCTGTTGTTTGGAGGACACCTGCTTTGTTTGAACTCTAGGACCTGAAGGTGTTGAGAAGCAGGGTGAAGGTCTATCAGCTCAGCAGATGTCTGTCATCTTGGTGGGTAGGAGTCTTTTTGTGCAAGCAGAGAAGTCTATTTTCTTCTGAAATAAACTAATACATAAAATGAAGGAGAACTTGTTTGCTTGTACCCTTGTAGCATGACTTTAAATGTCATGTTGCATACTCTGATGGTGCTCAGGCTAGCACGGATTGTGCTAGTGTTTGCCAAGAGTCCACGTAATGCCAGCAGCTCTGCATGGAAACAGCCCTGTCACTGTAGTTTTCTATCTTCCTCTCCACTCCAGACTGTAACTTTCTTCTCCACAGTGAAGGGCTGGCAAAATGTTTTGTATTTTCCCCATACCCTTTGCTGTCACAGTTTGCCTGCATTTGCAGCCTGTTGCTGCTTCTCCACCTCAGTAAGGGATTTTTGTCTGCCCTGAGGTTCCTCTTTTGCATTTTTGGTGAGGACCCTGATTGCAGTCTACTGTGGCCCTCTGGAGTGGTGATGACAGTCAGGACTGGACGTGGGGCTTCCATGAGCAGTTAAGATAACCCAGTGCATTCTTGATTCCTTCCTCTCTGTGCTATTGTAACAAAGTACGTGAGTTAGTTTTTGGTACACCCATGCTTCATTTCAGATTTTGTATTGCAGATGTGAGCATCATGCCTAGCAATTTAATGTGAATTGATTATCACTGGGATATTGTACTGAGATTGTACAGTTTTTATATGAAAATCATACTCCTAAGCAGAGGTGTGGCTTCAAAATGTGCAAAGTTTGACCTTTTTTCTTTTATTTTCCACCTAGGTATCACATGCTGTTGCAAAGCTAGTATTAGTTAGTTTCCACTGGCAAATCTCAGAGATTTTGGAAAGGTAAGTATCTCATCTCATCTGTGCTTAGTGCTTTCCCCCCTGGCTTTGCAGAAATGCTCAGGGTGCTCCATAGGTATTTTTGGCAAGTGTCTCTGGACCTGGAAGCAGGACACACAGTCCATTTTAGGGAGCAGAGGAAAGCTACTGATTTTTTGAGGCTACACTGCCTGTAAGAAATTTTTAAGCAGGGAGAGGGTAGTAGTGGTGAATGTCTTTCAGTTTAGGAATTATTGTCATGTTAGGAACCCTCTAGATAATAGCAGATTGAGAGTGCTGCATCTATATTTATTTAATAGACCTTAAGATAACATGTGTTCTGCTTTGAACACAGGAGCCATAAATCATAAAGGAGCACTGACCCTATACTACTGTAGTCTTTAGTAGTACATTCACACTGAAGTTTTTGTTCCTTTTGACCTTAAGTGATGTTCTTTCCCAAGCTGGCCAGCATTTGGGGAGCAGGAGAGGATAAAGTGAGAGAACTGAGCACTGCAGCTCCCTTGTTTGGGCAGTGTCACTGTAACAGCCTTCCAGCTGATTTCAAAAAGAGGGTTTGGGCTTTTTTTTATTATTATTTAATTATTTTATTTATATTCTGAACCATATGCAGGAAGTGCATTGGGAGGCACTGCTGGCTGTAGCCCCACCACAGAATACTGGCTCAGAACTGAACATTGTCTGAAAATAGAGAGCATATCAGCTTGACTCATTCTGCCCAGACATTTTTTGCCCTGTAGCCAGCAACTTTACCCAAAGAATGTATGGAAAATGCATGCTGTCTATGCGTGCTGTCTGTGGATGCTGTTGCCTCCTTGGTTACCCTGTATCCTGTGAAAGCTTTTCTCTGGGTTTAAGGAGGGTGAGATTCCTGCATAGCAGCTCTGGGTGATCCTGCAGGTTAACTAATGAGACTTAAACAAGAGGAAATTTGGGGGAGGGTTTACTCCTAAAGTGATGAATTTGCAAATTGTTCTCCTGTTGATCTAGTCCTCAAACTTCTCTCTTGGTAAAAAATGAAATTGTCAAAAAAAACCCTCACTAGTACAACTAAGAAGTGCTGGTGAGGAGGGAGGACTTGCAGCAAGGCCACAACAGTGATGCTGCTGTTTCTGAATCAGTGAGATATAAACATTAATCTACAAAGGAAATCACAAACAGCAAAATATGTTTAATTCTATGGCTGCTGATAGACAGCTTCATATGCCTAAAGGGTGATAATCTGTCACAGAGTAATGACTTAAATAGACAATAGTCTGGAGTTAAAGTGAGACTTAACCAGGACGGCTTAATTTTACAGAGGAATAGGAGACAGTCTGGAGCCTCACTGCTGTGTGTTATTGTGGACAGTGGCTTAGGACTACTCCAGGAGTATGGATGGAAAATCTTAGCTTAAAAATAATTTTTCAGGGGAGAGAGATAGTTGTAGAAAAATATTCATCAAGATATTATATAAGGGAAATGTTAATACATTCCCAGGAGAAGTAGTATTCCTGGTTCTGAATAAACTCTTGTAAAGTTTTGTTGATGGAAGCTCAGCTCTCTGTATGAAAGAGCCTCACACAGGAGACATTTCCACTTTCCTTGTTGAAACCTACCCTACTATTTGTGCAGAGACAACTGTTTATTCAGGCAAGAAGGATCAATTTAACGATGCAAAATGTGTTCAGAACTTGATTTGATCATTCTTCAATTGCCTTTTCAGGCACAAGTCTAATGCTGCCCAGTTGCTAGTAGAAGCTCGAGTTCAGCCCACCTCATCCAAACATGTAAGTATGCGAACCATCCCGTCTGTTCCCTTGGCAGACACCTCTGACCCCCCTCCTGGGGGATTGCATTACTAATGGCATCCCGTGTCCAATGTTAACCCTTTGCAAACTCTGGTCTGACACCCTGATTCACTGCTGGGTTTACTTCTGAAATGAGAATGCATTCAAGAGGTCTCTAATATTTAAATAGCAGCTTTGCTGTTGGCTTGCAGGTAGTGTTCAAGAATTACTTTCTTCAAGAAAATTAGGATCATTTTTTTGGCACAAGTGATGGCAGACAATGGAAGGAACAGAGTGCATGGGCTTGGCTGCCTTTTCCAATTCTGTAGAAAGACACTGAAAGGAAATTCTGGCTGCACAGAGTGAGCAGAGCGTGTCTGTCTGGAACAGATTTTTTAGATTTTTTTGTCTTATCTTTTACCTTTTTTATCTGTTTGCACTGCTCAGCTCAGAGATGCTTAAGCTAAATCTCCCAGTGAGTTGTGTTGCTGCTGAGTCAGTTAGTGCTGATATTTGAACCAACAACTTGTTTTTCATAGCCAGGGCTATGCAGATCTTCAGATACTTACCCCCCTTTAAATAGAAACTTCCTGTTGGATGCTTATGGATTTCATTCACGGTGGGTGTCTTGGTACAATGAAGAATTACCCTGGGAACACATTGCCACGTGTCAGATTATGAGTGATAAAATACTACATCTGGGAAGCACTCAGGGTTGTGGGGGAGAGGAGATCTTAAAAGTCTGATTTGGCATCTGAGCTCTCTTGTAACTAGCAGATAGTGAAAAAGCTAAGCTGACAGAAGTGTAAACTTCATGGGCTCAAATTATCTGCCTAAAGTCCAGAAAAACAATCTTTCTAATTTGACATACCTGCAAATTAGTCTGTGTAGTTCAAGATTTATCCAAATCTTGTATCAGCTGTCACTTGATTATTCCCCCTGCAATGGGCCATTTCAACCTCCTTGGCAGGCAAGGTGAAGACCACCAGCACATCATTTCAGTCAGGGTCCTGGGTTTGGAGCGAACACTTCCCCAATTTTTATTTACAATAACTTTATATTTTGCTCCAAGGAGGTAGGAAGTGGTAGAGGAATCTTTTTTGCCCGATGTAGCAACCCAAAACAATGCTTGAAGCAAACTTCTATACATACTGCAAAACTGAAACAAAACATTACACATGTAAACATGACAAAACTACTGAGACAAAATGCTTGCAAACAATCGATGCAGTGAAGAACAGTGTAACTCTTCAGGCCTGTTGCCACTTCATCTTCTCATGAAATACCTGTAAGAGGAGAGAGAAAAGAAAACCCAGTCCCACTTGGACTGGTTTTAAAAAGAAAGAACTCTCCATCTGGTGTTAATTTTGTGTTCTCTGCCATGAGCATCTGTGGCTACCCATGGGATCCCTGAGCTTTGCCCTTTGTTCAGCAGTCTGACTCTTCATTTGCAACAAATCCTACCTGTCTGCCACAGGTTACCAGCTGCCCCCATGTAAGAGCAGGTCCTGCTTGCAGTCCACCCCCACAAGCAGCTCTAAGCAATTGAGTTGCCTAAAGCTTCAATGAGTCAGGTAGTCCTTTAATCAGGGGGGTTTATTCTCTGGCTCAGCAAACAACAGCATGAGAGAAGACTGAGAGGTTGCAAGACCCCTCTCGTGTAGGCAAGCAGCCTATTGCACACTCTTGGTCAGATTACCCAGTGCTGGAGTGGGGGTAGAGATGGGTTCTCCCCTCTCCAAGGGGTCTAAACCTCCTGCCCAGTGGGCTGTCCTTTGGGTCAGAGACCAGGGCTCTCTGCCATTATGCATTGTGAAGGACACTCTGGGACCCCAGGGTCCTTGTGTTTCATCCTCCAACAGCTTTATGCTGTCTCCCCCATCAGTGAAATCCTCCACACATACTGTTGCAGTTTCCTTTGCATGCCTGCTGTATTTTTCTTGCAGCTGAGCCAGCTCAGTTGCAGAATAAGGCATTTGTTTAGTTGTTGCAGTGGGTGCTGCCTCCTCACACTCCATCTCATAAACAGCATCAGTCTTTATAAGTGGGCAGAGTGTAGGGAGAGGTTGGGGGTCTGGCTTTGCTGTATCAAGCTCCTCCCAAGGATCAAGGCAAGTGACATCATTGTCAGTAAGGTCCTCCTCTTAAGTGAGTCTGGAAAGCCTCACCTCATTCTCAAATCCTCCCCCTTCAAGCAGGCAATCTGCAAATGTAATTCTCTTTCTCTTACAAGGGATTAATTAGTTAAATATGGAAGTTTTCTGTTAGTCTCTTTTCAGCCTTTAACTCATTATGTGTTTTCTGCTGGGCACTGTGTTCTGCCTCCAAGGTCACCTGCAGTGTTTTATCCAATTCAGTCAAAGACCCTTCACCACCTTATCTCATTGCTTACCTCTGTCCTTATCTCTTTGAGCAGCTATTAAAGCAGCTCCCAAAAGTGTGCAGACTATGATTTGCCCTTACTAATTTTTTTTCTTCTTTTTTTGCTAAATACTGTATTTTTTGACACAAGACCAGCCAGAGAATGCCAGTTTTCCTCATTCCAGCTCTATCCATTCAAAGCTGGACAAGCTTTATAATCCTTCAGCAAGTCTAGCTGAAGGTAGCAGTTGAGATTGCACTTTTCCCAGGTTACCACCATCTCTCTGCTGGAAAATTTGGCTTTGACTGTATAACAATTCTCCTTTTTCCAGCACTCTGTATGTTGTCCCAATAGAAAATAGCTCCTCACCACGCTAAAAGGCTCCCTGCTCACTGCACCTGAAAAATTGTCACACCCTGAGCTCTCTCAATGAGTGTTTGAGAGGGGCTTAGGTACTTTGATGCCCCTGGGCAGAGTGCAGGAGAAGACAACAAACTTCTCAGGAGGTCGAATAGCAAACTTTTACTTACAAACTTTGGACCGTAAAGGACTTGGCAAATATTAAAGCAACATCCAGTTAAAGTAAGGCAAGGCACTGAGTTAGTGAACTCTAATCCATCCAGATTTCAAGAAAAGGAAGGTGGGAGAAGAAAGAAAAAAGAGAGAGAGAGAGAGATAATAGTCACCCCCTTGGATCCAATCAATCTTAGCTGCTGCAAGGTCCAAGGCAGTGGGACTCAGTTTAGTTTGCACCCTGTTGTTATGGCCTTTTATCTGTTCTGGGTGGGGCTTTCAGCCTTCCAGTGGCTTGGTCCACTTTGGGTCTGGACCAGAGGCTCCAGGCTCCAGTGGCTGGGATATGGAGCAGTGACCACTCCACCTTCACAGAACTTGTTCTGCCCCCACCCAAACACACACTTTAGTTGTTTTGAGCTATTCATAATTTCTCCAGTCTCCCACAAACTGTGATTTTATTTTAGGAAGAAAGATGATACGGTTTAAAGGTTAACTTAAACTTGATTTGCTAGGCAATTCATTACAGTCTGTGTGTGCCAGAGCAAGGTGCTCTGTGCTTCAGCTTGTAATGCAGAATGATTCTGGGGACACATGCTCATAATGAGTGTCTGTAGAGGGACTGATGCAGGAGGGAGAAGCTGCGGTGGTGAGCTCAGGGAGGCAGTTGAGAGGGTTTGAGGTAGCACATGAGCTCTTCAGGCTGAGCAGCTGATCCAGGCAATCAGTGCAATTAGGACTCAGTGAATCTCGTTCTGGTCTGTCTGTAAGTGAGGCCACTTAGAATAAATTTGCATTATTTCCTCTTTGATGTGGCCCTGCCATGAATCAAGCTCTGTCAGTCAGCAGCGGATCATGGTGCTGCTGCTCCGCGTCTCCAGCACACAGAGGTCAGCCTGGAAGCTGATGGCAGGCTTACTCCAGCTTCTCCACGAACAGCAAAGTGGCTTCTCTGTGAAAGGAAAAACTGGAACATAAACTGCAGCTGACAGCTTTGTAGAGCCTTGGTTTTGATGATGCTGGGCTAGACCTAGTTCTGCAGGTCCCAGGGGTGAGTGGAGATGTGTTGAAGGCTGGATCTATTGTCCAGGGATCGGCTCTGCACTACATAGGGGGAAACCAGACTACTTTCAGTGGTTTGGTGAGGCAATAGCGGTTCTGTCTGATTTGAAACAAACCCTCTTAATCCTTTTCAGCTGAAGGGATGATTCCTGTTTTGCCAAATGTAGCATAGGCAGAAGATAGAGATGGGAGGTGATAGTTTGTGAATTCCCTTTCCTCTCTGTATAAACACTCTACAATTATGTCTTCCATTACCCTAAATTACTGTCTGGTAAAAGGGCATTGCTAAGTCTGTTTGCAGTGACAGCTGCTCTCCAGAGCCTGTGGAGATAGTCTGGCCCAGCTAACGAAGGATATCAGTAAATCCAGGGAAGGACTAACGCAAAGATGTATTTCAAACAAGGCAAGAGTAAGAACCAGAAAAGTAAAGGGGAGTTCTGGGCAGCACTAGAGGAGAGGCAGAAACTCTTCAGTGACTGTCAGCTTGTGGTCTGTGAGATCAGAGGTTCTTGAGAAGGACTCACTGTTTGGGGCAGTGCAGCACCTAAGCACCCCAGCTGCTCATGAACCTGTTCTGGCCTGGACCTCCGTGGAGACCATTGTCACAGTGAGGGTGATGCAGGTGTGTGTGGATGAGCTGAAAATGCTCTGGGAGGTCTGGGATGCTTTCACTGCACTGCTGATTTGTCTCTCCCCCAGGCAATGGTACATTCCTCCCACCACTGCGCGGTGTGCATGCAGTTTGTCCGGAAGGAGAACTTGCTCTCCCTGGCTTGTCAGCACCAGTTCTGTCGCAGCTGCTGGGAGCAGCACTGTACAGTGCTCGTCAAGGATGGGGTTGGAGTCGGTGAGTTCAGGCTGGATGTGGTGCTGGGTCTGTATTTGCCCCACTGGCCATTCTGATGAGTCAAGAGTATGACTGTAACAAGTTAAAAACTGCAAATCTGTTGAATAGAATTTGCATCTGTGATGATGTACTGTTGCAAAGCCCCTGGAGTGCTTGTGGATGCAAACATCTGTTCCCTTTGTCTTGGGGAGGATCCAGTAGCTGCCAGAGTTGCTTTGGGCTTTTCCAAGCCTGTCTTTCATGTTGGCATGGCAGTAACATGTAATTTTCTAATTTAAGTATCTGACCTTGTGAATACTGGTTAAAGCACTCACTGGTCCTGGATGCACATGTGCCCTGTCATTTTTTGGTGAAGACAGTTGGGCTTCAGCTTTTCAGCAGCCCTGGTTTGTTTCACAGTTGTATCCCTCTTGCCACAACAACAGATGGCACTGAGGAAACTGTGCTGAGTGCTCTCTGTGCATTCACCCCTTAGTATAAGCTGCACTGTTCTAAGATGCTGCTTTTTCTTCTCAGGGGTGTCCTGCATGGCTCAGGACTGTCTACTCCGGACACCAGAAGACTTTGTGTTTCCATTGCTGCCTAGTGAAGAGCTGAAAGACAAATACAGGCGCTACCTCTTCAGGGACTACGTGGAGGTAGTAGATTTTTTCAGTTTTAAAATACCCTGGGTCAAATCACCAATGACTTGCAGAAATTTTGTTTGAAGTGTCTTGCATTTTTGATTAGAACTGCAGTAGCTGCAGCAAAATTGTCCTCAATAGGCATGATGTGGCTGCTTCTGTAGGACAGCCTTGTTGACAAAATGCTCTAGCAGGTTGCCAAAGTAAATTCTGCTGTAAGGTCATCCACTAACTCCTTGGCTGGGGCTTCAGAATTCTCAAAGTGTTGCAGCTGAGAATTTCAAAACTTCAATCTGATTATTCTAGTCCTTCTTGTTCTTACATAAATATTTTTAGGCTCGTAAAAATAAGTCCCTCAACTTAGGGCAGTCCAGCTGAATTGGCTTGCTCGATTACATTTTATGTGAGCTTTCTTGAAATTGAAGCAAGAGGTGTTAAGGTTAAATATGCAGGAGTATTCTGATAACTGGGAACAGACAGGGAACACTAAAAAAGCAGCAAAGCAATATGAAAGCATGGTGTCACCTCTTCTCAATAAGAAACCCTTTGGGAAGAAATGGCCACCACAGGAGAGCAGCTGAATAGCTTTTGGGAGATAAGGAGAAGATGGGGAAAGAGCTCAAATGGAGTAAAATAGTTTGTTCAGTGTTATTGTGGGGTTTTGTTTGTTGTGCTGACTTAGTTTGTAACTGTCCATTTGAATTCCCTGTTCTAGAGAAGCTGTAAGTAACTAACAAACCTCTTCCATACTAGGAAATGCAGGATCTGCTCTGATAGCCAAGACCTGGTGACACTTTGCACTCCTTTCTTGATGGGAAATAACTGCTTTTGAGGATAGGAATGTTTTTGAGGCTAGGAATGGTTAAAGTTGAACAGATAATGGTCTCTTGCACCCACTGCTGATCTTACTCCCTTGTTGTGTCCCCAGAGCCATTACCAGCTGCAGCTGTGTCCTGGTGCAGATTGCCCTATGGTCATACAGGTACAAGAGCCAAAAGCCCGGCGAGTGCAGTGCAATCGATGCAATGAGGTCTTCTGGTAAGCAACAGAGAAGGTTACAGATCACAGGGAAAGTGTGTGCTGTCCTCAGAGCCAATACTTTTGCTTGCCAACAGTTTTGGTGTGTAGAAGTATCTGAAATGCTTTGCTAGAGTTGCTTGTAATTTGAGTTAGCCTGAGTAATTGGACACTTGTGATCTGACTTCTTCAGGTGGTCAGACGTCCTCTTGCTGCCTTAACTCCTGGGAACTTGGGTGTTCTGACAGCCAGGGAACACAGCCTGAGTAACCAAGGGGTTACAAATCTACCATTCCCACATTTTGGCTAGGTTAAAAATTTTCCTCAGAGACAGTGATTGATATAGATTCTGGTAGTAAACATGGAGTCCTTCTTGCTATCTGCTGGTATTGAGTTTTTGAGTTTATTAAAAACATTTGACTCCCAGTTTAGAGACCCAGCTTTCTGGTATCTCCGTGCAAGTAGCCCAGGGTATAAGCAGGTGTTGTCAAGTCATGCTAATACAGGTGCCTAGTATCTGCCACTGGAGTCAGGCTACTTGTAAGTGACTGATCTACCCCAGAACTCTGCAGTCATGTTAGAGGAGACATAGGTGGGCTCTAGGAAGGGACAAGTCAGCCCTCAGACATGTCAGGCCTGGGTTCACTTCCATCCTCACTCTGGCTTTTACACAAGAATGGGGAATTTGAGTTCAGTTTTCGTCTTCACACTCTACTAATACACAAGAACGTTTCCATCCCTTACTGGGCCCCCAGATTTTGGTCAGGAAAACCTCAATCCTTGAGTCATTTCCGTAGAAATTGATATTTTTTTCTTTTTTTCTCCCCCCTTTCAAGCTTTAAGTGTCGGCAGATGTACCACGCACCCACAGACTGCGCTACCATTCGGAAATGGCTCACCAAGTGTGCAGATGACTCTGAAACAGCCAACTACATCAGTGCTCACACTAAAGATGTAAGGACAGGCACCTGCATGCTATTTCTTGTCCTCTAGCCCTGCCTGGAAATCAGGATATAATTCTATACACACGTAGCATTGTGTTCTTTTTTGCAGACTACAAATCCTTACAGCTCCCTAGGGACTGTCAAGAAGCTTCTGTCAGAAGCTACTGTCATATGTGAGCTAATTACATCCCTATGGCAGTGGTACAACTCAACTGAATGCCTTGGGAAAGCTTTGTGTGGGAGGCTCAGCTGCCCTCCTGCAGTAAGGACCTGGTGGTCCTTATTCCAGACCTGGTGTGGATGTCTTTGACTGCCAAGTGTGCTGTCTTCCCACAGGCAAAAGAACTGTGGGTACTTTGAAACTATCAGTGGAGATGTATTTAAAATGGAAGGAGAGGCTGTCATAAGTGCAAAGTCAGTACCAAATAAGGCACCAGTGTGTTTAAGCCTACAAAACTTTGTGCAGTACTGTGAGCTGGAGGGTGAGGGAAAAAGTTTTGATCTGGCAAGGACTGCAAAATGGAGTAGTTGAAGTCTCTAAATTAGACATTGGAGTACTTCTAGTAGGTTTAGACCAAGACAAAGAAATAGTATTACATACTGTGCACACTAGCTTACCTACTGTAGAATTGTTGTATAAATATACTATCTTTATCCTCTAAAGTAGCCATCTGAGATTGGAACTTTTAATGTCTTTTGGGCATTTTGTGGCCTGACTTCAAAACAGTTCTTGGCTATATTTGTGCTACCATGGCCAGTGGCAATTGTGACAGTGGTGATTAGCTGCAAGCTTCAGTTATATTAGGAAAGGGGGTACTTACATGGACCCTTCCTTCTCTGGAGAAGGTGTCAGCATGTGATGGTATTGTTTCTGCTATGCTTTTTTGTAGAGTTTTTATTTTATTGAGCACTGTCCTGGCATACATTTTTCCTGACATGAAAATTTATACCAATTAGCAAAACTCACTTCCTTTTTACCTATGCAGCCCAAAAAATATATCTGGACACTCCAGGGTATCTGCAGAGTGGGGGTATGTTCCTGTGGTTAGGCAGATTCTCTCCAAGTAGCTGAGATGTCATTTGTTAGGGTGTGCTGAAGGCAGAATATAGTGACAATTATCTGCAGCCAAAGTAGCTGTGATGCACTGTCATACATGAACTAATCATGTCCCTGTGTCTGAGTAACTGCAGTGGTAACTCAGCAAGACCTTCAGTTTTACATGGCGTCACAACAGTAAATTTTTCTTGAGCAAACAGTCCAGTGCTGCAGTGCAACCTCCTGACTTTGCCTTTCTGCCATCTTTTAAGTGGAGCTGTGAGGAGCTGGTGGGAAGCAGGGTATAAATGCTGATATTCTCACGTGAGAATATTTCTCATACGTGAATGCATATTTTTGAGAAAAAAAGGCAGAGAGGAATAATCACACAAGTGCTGTCATTCTTCAGAAGGCTGCTAGAGTTGGATCTAACAATTGTGTCTGTTTTCTCAGTGTCCCAAGTGCAATATCTGTATTGAAAAGAACGGAGGCTGCAATCACATGGTGAGTAATTCCCTGAACACGTCAAACCTCCCTTGTTCTAAGTGGAATTTTTTTCCCACACTTTCTGCTAACCAAATGCCTCTTGTCTCTTCTTTTTCAGCAATGTTCCAAATGCAAGCATGGTAAGTTGGGCTTGGAAGCTGTTTTCTCTGCAATGTTTGTCAGTGATGATGATCCCTTCTCTTTTATTTTGTGATATTAAGACAAATTGTGAACACAGGCTGAAATATTTTCTCCCTAGTAAAAGCTGAACAGGATATTAATTACAGATTTCAGTGTGATAGCTTTTTTTCCCCACTGGCTGTGATCTCAGCTGAGTTCTGCAGTGCTGGTTTGGATTTTGCCCCTGACATGTCTATTGGATAGACAAGTCTCTAGAATATTAACAGTGGAATCCATCTCACAGGAGAGCTTTCCATATAATTGTATTTTTAATCAGCTGAAAATATTGTCAAACATAGCCATTTACTCAGATCAGCTTAAGTCCTTCTGCTTAGTGATGGAAATAATGAGCTTCAACTCAGATGAAACTGCAGGAGCTGTGAATTGTTATATGGAGCAGCAGATGTTGAACTTCTCAGTCCACTCCTGTGCAATTAGCAGCCTGAGTGTCTTTGGCCCATTGTGTGGCCCTACAAAATGACAGCCTGTTCTTGCACTTACCTTTTCATGGCAGAATTAATTTCTGTTGCCTTGGAGTGAGGTGAGGTAGTTTTATTCAGCCCTCTGAGTTAAGTGTACCACTAGAAACCATTGTAATATCAGAACCTTATTGGGAAGGTGATTAAAGATGACTGTCCTCTCATTTCCTTCGCTTTGGGGTTCTCAGCAGCCCTGGATGTGCTTTGATGGAGCTCTGTGACAAGGGGGAGCAGGCAAGTGCCAAGATACCATAGTGACTTAGCACTCAAGAAGGCTGATGAACTTGGGAATTACAGTTTTCAGTCTCATTATCATAAGTAACACAGAAGGGATTCTTACTGTAGCAACTCAGTCTCCATCTTTTTCCTTCGCAGCAGAACACTCACAGCATCACTCTGAAATCAGAAAATTGCCATGTTTATCTATTTTTATTGTTGCTCTCTTTACTCTGCCTTCTTCCTATTTCAGCTGCTTCTAACTCGAAGTGTCATAAGCCACTGACATCTGACGTTACCTGGGTTGGTCCCTCCTGGAGAGAACTGAGGGCAGGCTTTCTTTTGCATTACTTAGTTCACTTTTGGATCCAATTGTTTGTGTTTTATTCAGACTGAGGTTTGCATGGGGCAGTGTGCCCGTGGTGGGGAGGGTGCAACTCACAAAAGAAACTGGCAGCCTCTTCTCTAACCCAGAGTGACAGTATGTGCAGGGTGCAAGTGCAGTTCTGCCCAGTGGTTTTGGTGTACAGGATGCAGAACTTCAAGATTTATTTTCTGTAAGGCTGTGCAATTAAAATCTTCAAGACAGGCTGGTATTTTTGGCTCACTGTTGAGTTCTGTTTTGCAAGATGATACAAAACGTGTGTGTTTCTTGGCTTAGCAGAAATATCTGAACACAGATGGGCTCTGTCTCCTGGAGCTTTTCTTTCTCAGAGGTTTTTTTTCTGTGCATCACAGTGGGTTTTTTGCTGTTTTCTGCAGACTTCTGCTGGATGTGTCTGGGAGACTGGAAGACTCACGGCAGCGAGTACTACGAATGCAGTCGGTACAAAGAGAATCCTGATATTGTAAACCAGAGTCAGCAAGCACAGGCCAGGGAGGCCCTTAAGAAGTACTTGTTCTATTTTGAGAGGGTAGGAGACATCTCCTTGGCCAGAGCTGCTGTAGCCTTTTAATGCTCCCTGCCTGGTGCAAAGGTCATTGCCAGCAATCTCCGTGCAAGAAACTGCCCAAAGAGAATCTGTGCAGAATTTTCAGGCCCTGTTGTTTTTCACTCAAAATCCTGCCCTGAAAGTCCCATCCAAACTGGTGATGTCATACCCAAAGCAATTAGTATTCACTCCTATATTCCCTTGTGCTAAAGAAAATCAGTATTATCTGTGTGCCACTGTACTGTGTACCTGCAGGCTGAGTGCTGCTGCAGTAGATAGATATTGCTCCAATCATTTCCTTTCAGGACCGGGGAACTTATGTTCCTTGCAGTACATCTTTATACAGATAAAAACAAAATAAATTTTACCATATTCAAAGCTCCATTGGCTGTAGCAAAGTTTTTACTAAAATTTCATGTAATCACATTTTTAAAAGTTGCTATCAGAGCATGTCTGTCCACACAGCAGGCTCCATGCACCTGGCCATGCAGAGCAACTCCACAGCAGTATCTCTAGAAGAGAATGTGGTAGATGTTAAATACTGCTGTGTTTCAGTTTCCCCATTAAAATGAGTTTATTCTTCACAGCATGAGCCAAGTCCTGTCATAAAATAAATGCCTTCATTCCTGGCTCTCCAGACCAACAAGCTTTGGGAAATAGCCATGTTTACAATGTGCAAATGGATACTGGAGTTCACTGAGCCCATGTCAAATGTTAATTTAATCTCTTGACCTTCCTATAGAAATCCTTTAAGTAGAGGAATCACCATGACTTTCCCCCTTGTTAGACACAAGGTCACTGTGTGACCAGAGGGCATTCCCACTCGGAGGAGCTGGGTTTGCTCCCTGTTCTTGCTGCTGTCAGTCTGTTGTCTGCAGCCTCTGCCACTTGCTACTGGAGGTGCTGCCTTGCCATTCTTTCCCACAGCATGTCTTGCCTTGCTGGACTCCTGCCCCACTCCAGTTTCTGCTTGCTAGAGCTTGTGCTTTTACAGCAGTAGTACTCTGTTCTCATGCTGGTTTTTTTCCTTTCCCTGTCTCGCCACCTCTTGCAGTGGGAGAATCACAATAAAAGCCTACAGCTGGAGGCACAGACATACCAACGAATCCAAGAGAAAATCCAAGAAAGAGTTATGAACAACTTGGGAACATGGATAGATTGGCAATATCTACAGAATGCTGCAAAACTACTTGCAAAGGTGAGTAATTGCCTCTTGTTTGGCGCAGTGAAGAGAATACATTCCAGAATACTAAATTCATAACACCAAGTGAGGAAGGAAATTTAAGAGTTGTGTTTATGTGGGATAGTACTTCTGGTGTAGGACATGAACAAACCAAAAATCATCTAGAAGTGACCTCTGTGAAGTCATACTCCACAATACACAGACCTGCACAACTTCTTCCAAGGAAGGTGTAGGATATTCTATCAGGAAGTCTCCAGTTGTCAGGAGGTAGCTTCTTAGCCTGTAGTGGTTGCATAAATATGACTGTGCTGACTTCCAAGACTGAGACTCCTGTCTTTTTCTCTCTCTCTTCCTCCCACTCTTGGATAGTGTCGTTACACCCTGCAGTACACATATCCATATGCCTACTACATGGAGTCTGGTCCCAGAAAGAAGCTGGTAAGATGTTCTGCTCTTTTTTTGCTGATAACTTTTTGGGGTATAGCTGGCAGCATGCTGGGCTGAATTCCAGAGGTGGGCAGTGTCTGAAATATTAGTCCTGAGTTTGAGGTAAGGACAGGATAAACAGGTGGGTTTGCACCTTTCTTCTTCACTTCAAGTCGACCAGCAGCTCTGTCCTCTTATACATTACATTATTTTCCCAGGGGACTTCACTGCACTTTCACTAACAAGCCATTTATCCAGAATGTTTTGAGGCTGGAAGTGTGCATTTATTTCTTGGTAAGATTTATCACAATGCTGTGGGCCATATTTCCTGTGAAGAGCTGCTGGAGGAGAGCTTTTCCTTGGATCATGGTGTAGCTTTGCTTTTTATTCCTGCTATAAGTTCCTTGCTGGCTTGGTGCATCTCATGGGCTGAAAAAGTACAAAAATAAACTTGAATTCAGAGAAGAGTTTTTTCTGTGATTCAGCTGTCCTTTAAAACCTGTTCTAGAATCTTTCTTCATGGCATCATGTGTTCTCTAAGGCTGTGGAGAGATGTTCTCTTCTGGATCTGACTGTGCCTGTGGAACAAGTTGCTGCTCCCAGCAGTGGTTTAACAGTCCCTTCACTCTGCCTGCAGAGCTACTTATGAGAGCATCTTGTGACCTGTTTATGGCAAAATAAGCTGAATTAGGAGATACTTGTCATGTGCAGTGTTTTTAGGCTGACTGGGTTAATTTTGAGTGATGCAGGTTGGGGAGTGCTTACACAAGAAATGTCCAGAAGGGATGATCCCATCTAGGTGAAGCTGGATAAGGAGGAAGTCTGCTCTGCCAGCACAGCTGTCAGCAGGACACATTTGTCTGCTCCTCAAGTGTAATGAAACTGCTCCACTAAACGAATTTCTTATTGATGTCTCTTATTTTGCTCTTTGCAGTTTGAATACCAGCAGGCCCAGCTGGAAGCTGAAATTGAAAATCTCTCATGGAAGGTGGAGCGAGCAGACAGCTATGACAGAGGGGTGAGTGTTCTGCTTGCTTCAGCTTGTTGGCCAGATTTTGTTTGTTGGGCTTAACACTCCTGCAGGAGCACTAAGGCTGTCAAGTGAGGGTTCTGAGAAGCTAGATCCAGAAACCACCTTTAGCCAGCAGATGATGTAGAAGCAGAGTGCTCACTGCCTTGTGGGAGGGGAGGGAGGGCTGCAGGGATTCCTGCAAAATGAAACAAGTCCCACGGAGCTTTGGAGGAGACTGCATGCAGCCTTCTGGTGAAAAGCAGGTTTCTTAAGTGTGTAGCATTTTAGACAGAGCAGGTGCTGGGTAACTGCAGAGGGAGCCCACATAAAAAGGAACAGGATCTGGGATCTTGAAATCCAGAATGTGCATGAAGTGTGTGATGGTTGGTGCTTCTCAAGCTGGAGTTTAGTGGCCCCCTAAGGAAAATGAGGTCTTCTCCAGGGATTTTATGCTAACAGTTTGTACCTTCTCTTTTACCAGGACTTAGAGAATCAGATGCACATAGCAGAGCAGAGACGGAGGACCCTGCTGAAAGACTTCCATGACACATAAGAGAGGAGGAAGTGACAGTGCAGGGGTGAGAGCAGCGAGTGAAGTGATGGTAGCTTCACTGGGATAAGCAGGCACTGCCTCTGGGAGAACACGGCCAAGGACAAAGCCACCCCTCCCCTTGCAAGTCAGACACATGCAAACACCACCTCTTAGTCCAGTTTGTTCTCTTATCTTTCTGTTTCTGTTTCTGCCAGGCTAGAGGCCAGAGCTCAGATTGGCATATTCCCTGGGCCATTTCCCTCCTGCCCTTGATGGTTTCAGAAGGGGAGGGAGTTTTTTTCTGAATGGCTGTTAATAGTGTTAGATCATTACAGTTTATGTAATTTTCAACGGTTGTACAATTATACAGACAAACCTTAGAATAACACAAAACCCTTTTTAAAAATAAATTGGCAGTGGAGTGTTTTTCCTTAATCTGCTTGTAAATTTAATGGGCTTTTCCCCCTCTCCTTCTCCCTTCCTCTGACCCAAAAATCCTCCTAGTCATTGAAGGAGGTTAAACAATCTCTCAGCTAGATTTTCCGATGCTCTTTTAACCAGGGCGTTGCAGCATTGGCATTGCATGAGGAGAGTGGCTGGTGTTAAGGGTGGCTGCTGCTGTGTCTGGCCTGACAGTACCAGCAGTGGCTGTGATTCAGTATGATCACATGTGACATCTCTTTTTCTTGTGAATCAGCTGTGCAAAATCCAGCTACACAAACAAAAGCAAACAGAGGAATTGTAGGGGACAGACCGGGTTAACATTGGGGGATATGCTTGAGTTTGAGAGAAATTGAGAAAAATCAGATTCTGCATTTGATGAATTTAGGTCTTCCATGTAGATTTTTGCTTTACTTGTTTTTGTGGGGAGGATGTTGTATTGCCAAAGTGAGTGATGAGGGAGTAGTAGCATACAGTTGTTAATCAAGGCTTGGGGCTTTTGCAGTGTGAAAGGATCCATGTTATAACAGTGCCATGCAGCCTGATAAAGATTATTTGTGCCTGCTGGGTAGCATGGCTGAGAAAAATTGATCTCATTCATCAAAGTGAGACTAAACACCACTACATTATGAGGAGGAAAGATTATGTACAACACTCCCTGGCCTGTGTTGGCAATGTGGACGGGCACTTGAATACAGGTGCACTGCTTGTGCAGAGCCTGCACCAAGCCAGGCAGAAAACTAACTAGCAAAATTAATTTATTTGTATATTAGTATTGACGCTGGTGGGAACTTATAAGAAAACTGATTGTTAGGAGCATGTGGAGCTTTTTTATTAACATTCTCTTTTCTAATGTAAAATATACACAAAAATAAAAATATGAAAACCTAGTTCATCTTAGTAGGGGTTAACATGAAAAAGGTTACTTAAATGCTGTCTCTTGCCTGTTTGCTACAGGAAGCAGGCCATATATTAGGATTTCACAGATATCTGTGTCACTTGCACCAGGAGCTTGTTGTTTGCAGCCAGTAAGGTGCAGCTGGAGTCTGATCTGACGAAATTTTCACCTCTGTGGGGAACTCATGGGATTCTCTTCTATGCTGTATTTGGAAGTGTTGCCTTTGATGCGTCCCTGTCTTGTTCTTATGCAATGTCACTTGATAAAGATTAAACTGGAGGGGGGAAAAGTGCTAAATTCCTGCGTGTCAGAATAAGCTAACTGCTGTTGGAGCCTCTTTCATGTACCTGAGACGTGTGACCCAAGTATTTGCAGCAGGTGTAATTGGGCTCATAGATTTTATCAAGACTGATGCATTAGTTTAAACAAGGAGTAGCTGTCATAGGAGCTAATCCTGTGGCCATGCTTGTTGTACACAGCAGAAAATTTCAAACTGAGAGGCCTTTTCCTTCCTCCCTCCTGTCCCTGGTGTGGGATCTATCCTCAGGGAACAAGAGAATGCACTGCAAGGAGCTGCTGGCCATGGAGTGAGTGTTACAGCAGAAGCAGCTGAGGGTAGGGCAGGCTTGTGGAGAGATGGCTGCAAGTCAGGGAGCAGGGCAGGGAAGGGGGCTGTGGTTTCTGGGAGCAGCACTGCTTGCTGTGCCAGAGATCTTCATACCCATGGCTCCTTATGTTCCTGCTCTGTCCTGCTCTGGCTCCCCTCCAGGCTGGAGCTGTAGAAATGGCTTTGGCCTTGCTCCAGCCACTGTCTTCATTTCATTCCTTACTCTGCACCCAGCAGCAGCCTCTCTGTGCCCTCCTCGTGATATATCCTAGAGGTCAGTCTCTCTTCCTCTCCCCTTCCCAAATGATTGTCTTGGTATGCTGCTTCCACAGAGGGGATAGTGGAGGGAGGAAGGTTTGCTGAGACCCAGCAGTTTGCAGTGAACACAACCAATGTTTAAACTACTCTTTAAAAATGTAATGTGCAAAGTACTGATTAGGATAAAAGCTGGTGTTCTTGTTGTCTAAACATAACTATCTTAATACCTAATCCTTTTGCAGAGCAGGTATGTGGAGTTTCCTAATCCCAAAGATTTTTCACTTCTGTTACATAATTGTCCAGCTTTGAGCTAAAGGAGAATGAGGTTTTGTCACTCCTTACTTCCCTCCCTCCCTCTTCTATGCCCCCACAAAATATTTTGCTATGAATTCTTGTTTGTAGACAAGCCAGACCATGTAGCTGTGGCGAGGCTTACTGAACAGGCTGCTGAGATGCTTGGCTGGGGAACAGTAATAAAGATTGCACAGTGCACCCACTAATTCTTTCAAATTTTCTGAAACTAGAGCTTTGTTAACAGTTCCATTTATTTTTAAACAAAACATCCTTTCTAAAAATGGTGAAAGCCCTGGGTTGTACCCACAAATCCTATTGCCGTACTCTGGGAAAACAACAGGAATTGCTTTTGCAGCCCAGGCAGGACCACTTCTGTCTTGGTGTTGTACAGAAAGTCATGGCCTCCAAGACAAAGTGTGCAGGGCACAGGGGCTGCTGGCTCTGTGTGTAAGGTGAATGACACTGCTCAGGAGACAGGTGACAGGAAGGAAATGGGGGTTCTCAACGCCAGAAGAAGAGGCCATTTTTTCTCCCTGTAATAAATACATGGCCCTCCTTGAGTTAGGAAGGTTACATGGATGTAGGTAATAAAATGTGGCTCAGGAGTTATTAATTCTGAGGTACAAGTTTCCCTTTGATGCGTTACTGCTACAGATGTGGAATGTTTGCTCTCTTTTTTCTTTTTTGCACTTGTTTCCAGCTCCTGCGCCAGCCCGACACCTCTCCATCCTTGCACCTGGTACTCTTTTATTTGGGCCTCGCTTGTGTTAGTGCATTGGCTGCCTCATCTCTATTCGTCCTCAGGCTTCCCAGACTGTAACAAAACGTTTTCTACTGACACCATAAACTGCATGACTGCTGCCCTGCGCAGCGAAGTCTCTGTGCCCGCCCGCAGACGGGGCAGCAGGAGGTTTCTGTACTATAGTCTTGCACTCTAAATTTTAGACTTTTTAAGCAGGTGAAAAATAGAACTTTATTTTTAAATGAGGCACTTGTTCTGGGAATTCCTTTCTCGGCCCCGGTCTGGTTGGGGTTGTGGGGCAGCGTTGAGACGTGTGGGAGGGCACGGGACCACTCCCACCGCTCGCTTTTCTTCGCAGGCACCAGAGAGGGGCAGGGGCGGCGCAAACCGCCCGGGAGACGGTTGCCAGAGGTGTGCCCGCGGTTTATTTGAAATAAATTGTGACTTTCTAACTTGGGCGGTGTCCTGGCTGTTCTTGGCGGTGGGGCGGGGAGGGGCGGCGGGGCCCGCGTCGCTGTCTCCGCCCGCTGCCGCCGTGCCCGCCCCGCGCTGCCGCAGCGCCCGCCGGGCCGTTGCCGCGGTGACGCGGGGCCGGGCGGGCCGGGGCGATGGCGGCGGCGGAGGCGCGGGCCGAGGGGCCCCCGCTGCCCGGCCCGCCGGGGGGCCGCCCGCGGCCCGTCTGCTCCCGCCCCTACTTCCTCGTCCTCATGGTCTTCGCGCACCTCTACGTCCTCAACGTCCTGGGGCTGCTGCTCTTCGTGCACCTCAGCGCCGGCGAGCCCGGCGGGCCGCCCGCCGCCCCCCCGCCGCCGCCGCCGCCGCCCGCCCGCGCCCTCCCGCGCCTCGAGGGCATCAAGGCAAGGCCGCGACCGGGGGCCGGGGCCGGGGCCGCCGAGCGCCGAGCGCTGACCGCTGCTCTCCCCGCAGGTGGGCCACACGCAGCGGGTGGAGCTGGTGCCCGGCAGGGCCCACGCTGTGCGCACCCTCAGCCTCAAGCCGCTGCTGTTCGGTGAGTACCGGCCCCGCCGGGGGCAGCTGCTGCCGGGCCCGGGCACGCCGGTAGCGGGGGGGTTCCGCCCTGACGGCGGAGCGGGGCGTGTGTGCGTGTCTGTCTGACACCCGCCGCTGTCTTACACCCACTCGGGGGAACGCGACTCCCTGTGCTGCTGTTCCTCCGGGCTGCGTTAAAGACTGTGGTATCGCTTAAGGTATGTTGATGTTGATGCGAAATTCGCAGAGGTTACGTGTTCTGGATGGCCCACTTTGAAGAATTTGGAAGATTAACCTTTCCAGGTTTTTCAGGTTTCTGTAAAATACTAGGAATAGACAGCAGGTCGCTGGCAAGAACCTTGAAGAAGCTGCTCAATACAAGGAAAGGACAAACTTTTGTTAATAAAGAATTAAAAAACAATTTAGTATTGATGCTTCAGCACTGAGGAAATGAGTAACAGGAGAATTGATAGATCTAAATTCTTCCACCATTTTGTGTCCTGTTCTAGATTTATCTCTATTTTTGGCTTCTCTGATACACAACCACACAACATCTGCCTTTCACATATTTTAAAATCTTCTTTACCTTTCTGTGATGCTTTGCTGTCACTGGTCAAGTCTCACTAATTGAACTCTGTGTTCTGGAAAGTCACTCACAATATGCTAGACAATTTGAGGAGGAGGAGTCAATCATTACAAAATTCCTACTATTGCACAGTCAGAGAAAACCTGTTGTTTCTGAAAAGACAGCACAGAGAATCTTTCAGATGCTTTCTCAATAACATAAACAGAGGCATATTTTCTGATTCCGAATAGATAATATACACTGAAAACCTCACCATTAATTTCTTAGTGGATTTCTGTCTGACGTTCACTAAACAGACACACCAACCTGAACCCCACAGCATCACAAAACTGGTGATGAACCATTATCAGAACCACGGTCTGTGGCAATTGCTCTGGTTCTCACTGGGGAATCTCCTGTTTCCTCTTTCCCTGCCTTTCCAGTAGCACTGAGGTGAAACAGTTGGCCCTGGCCCCCAAGGAAGGTGCTGAAGATGATAAAAGGCAGGTTTGTCCTGGCAGCAGTAGTCCTGCAGTTTTTAGCTTCTTGTTCCAGCACCTCCACTGGTTTTGAGGGAAGCTTTGCTCCCTGAGGATGCCATCACAGGCAGTGACAGACATTCACCATTTGAGATGCCATGAGTCTGTTCTCCTTTGTCCTCTGATAAGGAGTCCCTTATTTAGAAACTGCAAGTTGCAAGACAATTCTTATCTCCTGGATGAACCTGCCAGGAGCCAGCTCTGACTTTAAAAGACTTTCAGAGATTTCTCTATCTTTGCAAGCAGTACCAATCTAATTCAGCTGATTTAAAAAAACTAATTCATTGTATCTCTGTTACTTAAATTAGTGGAAGTGTGTATTTAACTTGGTTGTGTTTGGTGAATACAGAAGCCCTCAGCAAAGACTGATGAGTTTCTGGGGGTTTAACACAAAGTGCTGCAGCATACAAGAGCCAATTTAAGGAAACAGGAGAGTGCCTGATCTGTCCTCTTTGCTTTCAGCTGAGGAGGTTGCAGTGGGACCACAGCAGCAGACACTCATGAATGATTTAATGTGTTCTCTGGGCTTCAGAGCATGGGCTGGGCACCGTAGGGGAGCTTTAGGTTTGGTTTTTAGTTGTGGGTAAGTCACATCTGCATGGAACCCAAGCGTATTTTATGGAGCTATGAAAAAATCCCTGCCCTATTTTTTCCCCCCTCTGGCTACAAGGCATCATTTCTAAAGCTTGTAAATCAGACCATCTGTGCAGTTTTCAGTTGGGAAACTCTAGTAATCAAATAACCCTACTAATGGAAAACAAATCAGACAAAGCCTTTTCAACCTTCAGAGCTTTTATGTGTTTTGCTTTCCAAACGCAGTCTGTTCAGAAGATACTGCCATTGCAGGGACCACCTGACAGCAGATTCAGTGGATTGGGCAGCAGTTTCTAAGACAAGACAGTGGAGAGGAATAAAAATAGGAAATTTGGCTATGTTTTTCCTCTGAGCCTCAGGGAAGAGAAGTAAGCACCGCTCAAATGTCAGGGCGCAGCTGAATTGCAGCGTGTGTGTGTATGTGAGCGCTCCTTCCAGCCCACACCAGTGTGAGGAGGAGCCCGCAGTGTGGGTTGTTGGTGTGCCTTGTGAACACGGGGAGGCAATGTGTCTCCAGCAGACAGATGTGTCTCCAGCAGACCAGGGTGTCTCCAGCAGACAGATGTGTCTCCAGCATACAGATGTGTCTCCAGCAGACCAGGGTGTCTCCAGCAGACAGATGTGTCTCCAGCACACCGGCTGTCTCTGCATGGCCAAAGCTGCAGGCGTCCCCAGCAAGGCAGAAAGCATTCCTCCCAAAGGCTGATTTTTCCGCTTGTTTTGGTTTTTTATTTCAGCCACAGGTTTCAACCAATGTAGAAAACTTTCCACGGACAGTGCTTTGTTAGGCAGTAGAAATCCAACTTGTTTCCTTGTTTGGGGATTTGCTGTTTTCTGCTCTGTGGTCTGGAGCGCTGTGTGTGCCCCTGCAGGGAGTGACAGTCCTGCTTGAGTGAGATAGTGAGCTGCAGAGAACTTGGTGAGACTGAGTTTTCCCATATTTTCTATCTTCCTAATGTACAGGTGGGAGGCCAGGCAGCTGTGGGAGGTTTCTCCCCTGCTCCTGTATCAAAACTGCAGTATCCCACTGTGCTTGGGCTGGGACTCGCCTCCCAGTGCTGAGCAAAGCTGCCGTTCACACCAAGCAGAGCTTTGAACAGCTGATGTCTCACTCATGCTCTGCTTTTCTCAAGGTTCTTGTGATATCCCCAGTTGCCAGAATCTTCTGATCCACACTGAATTTCTGATGTTGAAAAACAGTTTTCTTCCCTGTTATGTAGAAACCCTCAGCTTTCTGCTCTGTGCCTTTCCTGCTTGAGAATGGCTGCTTCCTTTTGCATGTGTGGGTGCTCATCAACTCTCAGTGCAGGGAGCTGAAGGGACAGCCTGACTCAAGAGCAGAGTTCAGCATGCAGTTTTTAAGGGGCTGGGCATAGCCAGGGTGGGTTCCTGTCCTGTTAATTTACCTCAGACTGTTGAAGAGTAAAGTATTTCCTCCATTACATAAAAAGTATCACTTCACAGTCAGGGAGACTTTCATCTAATCTCTGGACAGAAAGCAAGCAGGCACTTGGACAGCATCAGTGTCTCAGGGTCAAATAATGAATCTGAAATACCAGCTCTGATAATGAGAACTAGAAGGAACTGTTAATAAAGGTCCTTGTCCTCGCCTGCATAGTTTTGTTGTGATGTTGGATCCTACACAAAGCTGAACATAGCACGTCCTGGATCTACAGAGCATTGTGAGAGGAACATGTTAAACCTGCATCCTTAAGCTCGGTCTTGGTAAAACAGGGATCCGTAGTGAAGCCCTATCTGTGCACTATGACTGCTTCAAATCACCTAGAAATATCACCATACATCTCCAAAACACCACCTGCCAGGGAAAGGAGTTTTCTAGCCATAGGGAAGGGAGCAGTTTCTTATTGCTGGAGTTGAGCTTTTTCAGACCTTCCATCCCGCCTGTTCGGGGCAGCGGTGATGCTTCCACCTCCGCACTGCCTGGTGCAGGTTCCTGTTCCTCTTCTGCCAGGCGTAGGCCTTGTTCACCACCACTTTGTCACTTTTCACTTCACCACTTACAACGAAGACTCCTGCCTGAGTGCCTCGCATGATGTTGTGGGCGCAGGTGGCGTCTATGTCCAGCCACTGCTGGAGCCTGGCAGGGATTTCAGTTCTGAGCAGTGGGCCGTGCTTCAGCACCTCCACTTTGGAGGGGTCCAGGTCGAAGTCCGAGATGGTGGTGGTGGTGTTCCTCCTCAGGATTCGGATTTTCACTGCTGCAGGGGTTGGAAAAAGAGCTGTGAGTTCTGTTTACTCTTCATAGCTCCCTCCTACTTCAAGACACAGAGCCAGCCCAAGGCTTCTGTGCTGTCTCTGTAATGTGGGGAGGTATCTGCAAGCTTTTACAACTGCAGTGAACTTGTAAAAGTTCTCATTTGAGGTTAGTCTACAGTACTGAACACTGTTCTTAGAATCACAGAATTATTTAGGTTGGAAAGCACCTCAAAGCTCAACCACTGACCCAGCACTGCCCAGTTCACCACTAAACCACGTCCTGAAGTGCCACAACCACATGTCTTTCAAATACCTTCAGGGTGGTGACTCAAGCCCTTCCCTGGGTAGCCTGTTCTAGTGCTTGATAATTCTTTTGGTGAAGAAATTTTTCCTATTACCCAATCTGAACTTCTCCATTGCAACTTGAAGCCATTTCCTCTTGTTCTTGTTACGTGGGAGAAAAGGCCTCCTTCTCCTTCTCAATCCATTTCCCTTCTAAGAGTGGCAAAGATGTATCAGTGCCACTGCAGAAACCAGGAATCATGGGCACAAGCATGCAGATGCACCAAAGTCCTCATCTTGTGCAAATTACATGACTTTTCTCTGAGCAGGGATTTCAGGAAGTGACATGACTGACAGCTGCTCAGGATTTATAACCTTTTTTATTGAAAAATATCTTTATTTTTCTATATGTGTCCTGAATTCAGGACAGTATCTTGAAAACTTCTGCCATCTGATTGAGCAGCACCAGTGCTGCTGCTTGCTTGGGCTAGGAGAGGGAGAGTCACAATACTAGAACAACACTATTAAAGTTTGAAATAGCTGGAGTGGAATTTGCTAGAGATTCTTATAGGCATTGATTGAAATGTTTGTCTGCAAGGGAAAACCAGAGTACTGCTTGTTTTTAGCACTCACAGACCAAAACCAAACCAGAGCCTAACAGAAATAAATCAGGACTTCACTTTCAGTGCTGCCAGGAGCTGGGTCCTCCTGCTACCTCACAGGTAAGGTGGAAACTGAAAATCCCTGGGATCTGCTGTAAAAGCTGCAGGTTCTCCAAGTCAGTATGTTATGGCAAAGCTATTTTCTGTCCATGGCACTGCTTGGCTGCTGGAGGGAATGGTGGCAGTTGAGAGGAATAGGAGTGTACTCACCAAAATCATTTGCACAGAAGCTTTCCAGGATCTCCCTGGCAGTGCTGGCCTCCTCAAGCTCACAGTCCTTGCAGCTGGCTCGGGGCACTGCTGCAACAGAAATGAGGTTATAACACCTTTGTCAAGCTTCATGGAAAAGGCACAATGAAATTTTGAGATCTGCAAGTGGCGGCTTGCTGTTTCTTAGTGATGCTTCTTCCTGAGCTACCCAGGCCCTGGAGAGGTACCTCAGACAGGCAAGGTGGAAAATGTTAGACTCTCCTTCCTGTGGAGGCAGACACTGCCTGTCAGTGCTTTGTTCAGGCTTGTGTGTGTTGCTGCATGTTAAAGCAGCAGTGGAAATGCTTAATGAAGATCTCCTAATTTGGATGAAACAGCAAAACCAGTGGTATGGCCAGGCTCCATCCAGTGATGCTGAAATGATGTTGAAATGTCTGTTCTCCCCTTAACTGCTCTTGAATCTCCCCCAGTGTTCATCAGTATCTGGGTGTTAATTAAGTCCTTCAGACAGACTTTTTTCCAGCGTAACTCATGTCTGCAGAGGCTCATGTCCCTTCATGGTGTTTCTAATGTTTAGAGAGAAGGCTTGCAAAACATTTCTTTTTGCATGTTTTTAAGGCCTAGACACAGCTGAAAGATCCGGGCTGCAGCTCCATAGCTGCGCTGGAAGCACATCTCACTGCTGGGAGCCTGCACTCCATGAGCTCTCCCACTGTGCCTGGGCTGGAGGCTTTGCAGCCTTTCCTCCCCCCTGCCCCAAACCCTGCGGGGTCTGATGGCACCCAGGGAGCTCATGAATACAGCAGAGAGAGGAACAAGCCGCAGCAATGTTATGCTAATTTTCTATACACGGTTCCAAAGAGACAGAACAAAACTAGAATTTTTTTTTTTTAAATACAGCTTAAACCCAGAAATATGCAGAATAGAAACAAGTCATAGGATCATCCTTTTGAGCTTTCAGTGTTATATATGGGAAAATACATTAAGAAAAAAAAAACTCTTACTTCTCCTGCTTGAGGAATTTTCATCCATGGAGACTGCTGCAATGCACAGTTCATGATCTGCAGGGAACTTGTTGCAGTTGAGGATCTCGGGCCAGGGATAGCCGTAGCAAGCCATGACGGGCGCACAGCTTCTCTTGACGGCTTCGCAGAGGCTGCGGCAGGGGTAGATGAGCCTGCGGAGGGGATGGCTGCTCAGCGCCTGCCAGGAGGCTGGGGGTCGAGCCCTAACACCACTGCTGCTGCACAGGGCTGTGTTGAAGGGTTAGCGGGCAGTTCGGGGATCTTTGACTATTTCTTGAACATTCATGTCCAGGAAGCAAGCAGGGAATTTCTGAGGACAGGAGGGATGAGGGAAGCTGCCAGAAGCCTTAGGGATCTCCTCTCATTGTGCAGAGACTGTTTACCTTTACAGGTGCCTGATTACTCACCAAATTTCCTTAGCAGCTCTGTACTTTGAGAACTGCACCTGAAAACTGGGGATTTCTTTCTGCTGCTGGAACTGTTGGGAAACTGAGAAACCATGTGTTCGGGGCAGGAGCTGGGCTGAGGGGCTGCACAGGAGGCGGGAGGTGGAACTGGTGTGTGCCAGCAGCTACTGCAGTGTATGAGGGGCTGGCCAGGGCATGTGGCAGCAGTGCCTGGGGTGAGGGAGCAGAAGAACCCCAAGGAGGGAACATATTTCTGCTCCTGTGATGTGAAATGCTCGTGTTTTTCTTTCAGAGGGATGTTCCCTGCTGAGTAATCCAATTGTCCCTTGCCGAGAGCAGCAGCACTGCTTCTTGGGGATCACATCGAATGCATTTTCTCTCGGGAGGCACAGGGAGTTGTGCTCCCGTGGGGAGTTAACTGTTACACTGAAATAACTCATAAAAGCATCTTACCTGTCCAAACAGATGGGTGCAAAGAGGGAGCAGAGGAAAATCCTAGCATCTGGGTGGCACTCCCTGGCTAGCAAGGGCAGCCAGCTGGAAGACTGCTGGATGACTTCTGTCATGGTCTCGTGCTCCAGCAGGTTGGGAATCCTCATCTCGGAGTAGCCGATATCGTAGCACAAGGCCATGCGGTGTGGGATGGGCATGCAGCTGGAGGATCTCCTCAGGTAGCTCGCCCAGGCGCCCGGAGAGCCCCAGAGCAGCAGGCGTGCCAGGAGACCCAGTAGCCACGGGCCACCCAACCTCGAGGGGTGCCTGCGAAGGGACCTGACCATGCTTGGAGCAAGTGAACCAAGAGCACGCCCGGACTGAGCTGCTCCTGACTGTGGAATGCCTTTTATAGCCTAGGAGCCACCTCTTTGTCAATCCATCCTCATTAAGTTCGGCCCTTTCAGAGCCCTCATGGGGAAGACAATGCTCCAATTTTCATTTGCCAGAGGCCCCGATTGTTTGTATTTTAGCAGGGGTTTGGCTTAGATCAGCAGGTGTGGAAATGAGGGCAGCTGGGGAGGGGTGAATGACTTGGCCCATGTGTCTTGGGGCTCTTTCAGCTAAGATTGAATCTCTGTTTGACACCAGTGCTCCAACCCATCTCCTTTCTCTTGCTCCAGGATTAGTCATTATTTCATAAACCGTAATGGTTTCCTCTCTTTTGTTTTTTGTAAAAGCAATCAAGTGTTGCTTAAAGTCAATTAGGAGGCATTTGTTTAGCTGGATCTATTGTTGAGCAGGCAGGGAGATAGGATGGTCTCACAGCCACAAGTTAACTGTTTGGGAGAGCTGGGGGCAGAGAGGAACTAATTTGCAGCTGTGGAGCCAAGTTGTTTGCAGACAGGATTGGCAGCACTCAGCAGGAAACCCCCTCACCTTGCAACCTGCATGACCACATGCTTTCCAGTTAACAGAATTCCTGTTTCATTCTGAAATCTCCTTGCTGCCACTGAAGAATGGAATTGTCCTTCCTCCAGCACATAATTAAGGTTCCATAAGCCGTCATTATTGTAGCCCAGTTTGGGAAACTGGAAATACTGGGGGTGTTTTGTTGCCAGTGCCCATGATTCACTTGGACCTGGTGCTGTGCCATGAGATTCAAACTGGTCAGTAGAAGCTCCAGCTCTGAAGCATCCTCTGGCACAGGGACCCTGTGCTGCCTGTGGCAGAAATTGTTTCCTTGGAGCGTGTTATGGATACAGCTGGCTGCATTGTGTTCTTAGGGCTTCCCAGGAACAGCTTAATTTCTGCAGGGCTGGTTCTGGTCTGTGCTTAGCAGGAAGCCAACTGCTTATTGACAGCTTGAGCTGATGGGGTTGATTTCAGGTCATGAAAGTAATTAATTTTTTCCCTCCATTTGAGGATTGCTCCTGTAGTTGATCTATAACATGTCCTTGGCACATACCTGCAGGAGCTCTAGGGAGCTGCAATTCGGAGAGCAGGACCTTGGGTCTAGGAGCACTTAACCTGTCCTGTATTGGTGGTTTTTCTTTCCCTTTTCAAAGGTCTCAGCAGCTGGTAACAAGGTCACCATAGCTGTGACAGACACCAGCCAGGAGGATGCTCTGAACCTCCTGGTCCACAGTGTAACTGCTCTGGAATGGGACCTTGCCAGTGCTGTCCAAGTGCGTGCCCAGTGTACCATGCAGCTAGAATTCTCACAGCCTTATGGTCATCCATGGATTTCTCTGCACTTTAATTTGCTTGGGATTGTGGAATTGCCTGATTCCTGCTGGGTTTGTGCTGCAAAGGAAAGCTGGAGATACCTGGGTATGGAGCTTGGCATCATCCATGTCCAGTATTTTCCTCTTTAATATTGCATTTGAAGACCATTTTTAGTGGGGGAATCAAGAGAATGAATGGGAGTAAGTTAGAATTTTTCTTCTTTGTGTTTGAGTTTCATAATAGAGCACTGTGCTATGCTCCCCTGAAAGGGATTTGGTTTTGTGCAAAGTGCCATCCTCTCCACGTGAGAGCAAGGAAGTCTGAAACCCTGGCGATTGCCACTGCCCACTGTAATGATTTTTGGCCTCCCTTCCGGTAAAGCAGCAGTTCCCAGACTGTGATCCACATGGCACCTTTGAAATGGTAATATGCAGAGATATGCACGTGTTTGTTCACTCCTTTGTCCATTGTGCTATCTGTGAGAGAGTTTAAGGGCTTGACCCCAGGATCCAAACATTTAGGAACTGCTGCTATAAAAATACCTGCCTCCAGCAGCTCAGGTGTGTGGTGTGCTCTTTGAGAGCCCTTCTGGTAGAAGGGTGGATGTTTTTGAAAGTCCCAAACTTGGTTCCTAAATTTTCCCCCTACGTATTTTGATTTTTTTTCCCGAGACTCCTGCTACCAGCATGGGATCCCACTGTAACAGTTCCTCAGTCTCTGTTCCTGCTCACACTTTTGCTGCAGAAATCCCTGACTTCCTGACAGAGGAGGAGTGCAAGCTCATTGTCCATCTGGCAAAGCTAAAAGGACTACAGAAGAGCCAGATCCTACCAACAGAGGACTATGAGGAAGCCATGGAAATGATCGAAATCAGCCAGATGGACATTTTCAATCTGCTGGATCACAATCAGGATGGGCAGCTGCAGCTCAAAGAGGTAGAGTGTGGGACAGACTGGGGAAGGTTTGCCAGAGACCCTCTGGCACATCCCCTCATCAGATGCTCTCTTGGTTAGTCATGTGCTTGGGTGGGACCAGACCCCAGGATACACCAATCATAATTTGCTTAATTTTATGCCTCAGAATTTGTGCTCGCCTTCAGAATGGAAGTTTCTGGGCAATGTGCAGCAGTTGTCATGCTATTGGGAGGCAGCAGCAGTCCTTGGCAGGACATGTGTGCTTTGAATATGCTGGATAAAATGTTCCTGTGCTGTGGGTTGTTGCCTCTTGCTGTGTGTCCTGGGAAGTGAGTTTGTCACGTAGGCCCTGCTTTGTGCAGCTTGTGGGGAACTTACTGTGTGAATTCACAAGCCCCAGCAAAGCCACCCCTGTTGATGAGACGAGGGGAATAATAAGCCTCTTGTCCACAGCTCTTCAGCACCCTTGCCCTGTATGGCAGGGTGCATCAGGGCAGGTACTGACAGTTCAAGCGTGTCCCTCCTCAGGCTCCCGTTCCAGGTGAAGCTGGGAGTCTGAACCGTCCTGTGTACCATGAGTGCTGTGGAGGATGGGGAGCTGTGCAGTGACAGCCAAGGGCAAGGCTCCTTTCTCTGAAGGTCAGAGCACGCTGAGAGCTGTTCAGGCTTCTGGATCTCTCTGTACATGCTGAAGGGAAGAATTTTGTTCCAAGCCCTTACCTTGGACAAGTTAAAGCATTCACTCATCAATATCAATATTATCATCAGTAACTTTATTTTCCCTTCAAGAGAAAGCTGTGCTCTCTCCACCTCAGGGATGGTTAACCAAGTCCCAGCAGTCATTTGCCATGACCTGAACTGGAAATAACAGCACTCATAAGCAGCACTCTGTGTGTGGCTGCCAGATGATTCTCACTGCAATTGTCTTTCTGCAGAAATGTGCTGATGCCCGTCCGGCTGATGTGCTGTGGAGGAGATCCCACCAGGCCTCATGCAGGGAATCTATAGGGTCTCAGCAGTGCAAGAAACCAGTGCTTTTTTTTTTGATCCATTTATGAATTTTAGGTGTTGACCCATACCCGACTTGGAAACGGCAGGTGGATGACCCCTGAGAACATCCGGGAGATGTACACAGCAGTCAAAGCTGATCCTGATGGGAATGGTAAGAGCAGCTCCATGGGAATCCCTTCACCCTCAGCACCTTGGACACCTTGCACAGCCGTATGGGGGAGAGCAAGAGCTGTGTCCCTGCCCAGGCCTTTTTTTCTAACTGAATTCTTTGAAGGGAAGTAGCACTGCCCTAGACACCTTCTCGGGGAAGTACATGCAGGGTGTAACCCTCTCACTGCAGCACTCCTGCATCACCGCTCTAGTGGCTAACTGGTCCCACTGTCTGGGCTTGGATCTCGCTGGAGCAGGACCAGACCACAACTCTGCACTCCCCTTCCCCTGTCAGACCTGCCTTGGTTCATGCCCTGCTGTAACAGGATCTTAGGATCTTCTGACTACAGAGCTCTTGTTACCTGGGATGCAGGTGTTCAGACACACATTGCATGCTCCCCCTGTTTTCAGGGAGACTTTTGCAGCAGGCCAAGAGGCCCATGTCACTGTGAGGGGAGAGTGGAGTAAGTGGAGGTGGGGGTGATCTTGTCTGTCAGCCTTTGGTGCTGACCCCCCCTCTCTGCCACTGCAACCTCTCTGTATTCCATGAGGCCACTTCTGCCCCTCCTGCCCCCGGTCTCCCAAGGGCTCCTGCTGGTCCGGACATACACTCTAACCTCTGCTGCTCTAATTAGAGTGGCCTCAATTAAGCGACACTCAATTTCCTAATCAAATTAAGTGAACGCACAGTCTCTTCCAGTGAGTGACCTGGCATTGAGAGCTGCCCAGGAGGAGCTGCTTTGGAGTTGAAGCAGTAGCAGTGTGAAAGCATAAATATCCGGAGGGCACCCTGTGCAACTCTCCTCCAGGCTGGTGGCATTCTTGGCAGGAGTATGACTGAGTCCTCAGTGGCTTTTCCACCATTCTGGACATTAACAAATGAAAGGTCCTGTTAAAGGGCTATTGGCAGGACCTTGCTTCCAGAGTGCTGCTTCCCTCTGTTGTTAGATTGGTACATGACACTGAGAGACCAGGTCACAACCTGGATGTGGCACTGCATCATCAGAGACTGTGGGGAGTAAGGGGAAGTGCAGACAGAGGGACACTAGGAATAATAACAGTGGATCATTTGGTCATGACCTGAGGATGTGGCACCTGAGGAACTGTCCCTGGCTGACCCTTGTGGCTGGTCCTTCCTCCTGCCAGGGGGTGCTCGTGCCCAGGGAGCAGAACTGGCACCCAGCAGCACTGGGTTTGCTGCCTGAGCGAGCTCCTCTCCCAGCCCATGGTGTGTGCAGGGCAGCCCAGGGCAGTGCACTGCCTGCTGCTATCAGGGACCTGTGCAAGGCTTCCCTTCTCCAGAAAGAGGAAACAACAAATGTGAGGATTCTCCTGAAGCTGACAAACGCAAGAGTCCACCTCTTGCTGATTCCAGTTAGTGCAAACAAGAAATACCTGTTTTAGGAGAAACTGCTTTATACCTCTTGCTTTTCTGTTATTTCTATTTACACAAGACCATACTGTCATGCATTCCTCATTTATGTTTTGCAGTTACACAAATGCAGGAGAATGTACTGCTTGTTTTGGGTTTGGCTTTTTCTTAATTACCCTGCAAGGTCATATAGAAAATGTGGTCTGAGGTCCCTCTCTGTCCTTAAACATGTTGATTTAAATATCTAAATCCTAAGCCTCAAGACATTCACAGACTTTCTTGTGCATATCAGAACTGTAGTACCTGTTGCGGGTTTCAGGAGCTTTTTAAAGTTCAAAATGGTGTTTTTCCTGTCCCAGTTCTGACCCTGCACAATTCACTTTGGCAGGTTGCTCTGTGTCCTCTGCTGCAGGCGAGAGCATTGCTGGAGCCCATGATCATGGGCAGAAGGGGTGCTGCCTGTGCTGGACACAGTGTGCCCTGACTGGGGTCTGTGTGAGGAAGGCAGTTTCTGCAGTGCCCTCAGCTGGTGTTTCTCCATGTACAGGATGCAAGAGCTGTTACCTGCACCAGAGTCAGGTGGCTTTTCCTGTGTTCCCATAGGTGTGCTAAGTTTGGAGGAGTTCAAGCAGTTGAATATCCGTGATTTCCACAAGTACATGGGAAGCCAGAAAGTGAAGATGAGTGACTTGGTGCGCAATAGCCAGCACACCTGGCTGTACCAGGGCGAGGGGGCACACCAGGTCATGAGAGCCATTCGGCAAAGGTAAGGGCCAGGGAGCTGAGGGGAGCTTGGGTTTGGGTAGGCACAAGCATCACCTATGTGCTGGGAGAGGCAGTGGCAGACTTGCTAATATTCACACTTCCTAATTGTGTGAAAAGTCCTTGGAGTATAAAGAGCAATGAACACAGACACAAAATGGAGAGAGGAGGTTTTCATTAGAAGAAGAATTTGCATTGTCCTGTGGAAAGGGAAAAAGAAAAATCGAGCCTTTCAGCATCTCCATTCACTTTTGGGAACAGCCCTATAAAACCAGGAAGATTTGGCAGTATATGAAATCATTCATTCTAATTAGTAACTGAGCTTACTGGGAGAAACTGCCCATTTCCAATGCTGTCTGGGTGCCAGCAGTTAACTGTCATTTGCTTTAGTTACTCATGCATTTCACTGAAATCTGTCTTTGCTATTCAGAGCTGACTTTTTAAAAAGCACGACTTCACCTTAAATTAGTCAAGTTAGTTTAATCCTCCAAGCACACATATTGTAGGGCAGCTCATGGCAGACAGGAGAACCTCTTAACCTTTCTCTTCATCTCAGATTTGGTACTGGGAAGAGCTAAAGCCCAGCATGAAGGCCAAATCATGTAGTTGTAGTGAGTTTCAGATAATTGGCTGGAGACTCGCATGTTCTTGTGGTGCTGGTCCTCACCCAGAATGTGGGTGGGTAAAATCTGTCCTGAGGCCTGAAAAACAGCTGTTGGCCACTCCTTTTCTTCAGTGCATTCCAGTGGGAAAATGGGGTCACATATTGCCTTGATTAGAGCCGACTGTGGCTGTCACCTTCTCTGTGCCAGCCAGCCAACACACACGGGCATCGGCATTCCGCTTGCACGCTCTGCATTGGCCACTGTCAGGAGGATGTGAAGACCCAGCACTGAAGGAGGCTGTTGGTCCTCCCTGGGACCAGGCAGCGCCTGCAGGGGCTTTGCCGTCCTGCCCAGGTGCCACATTGTCCTTGCACCTGCCCCAAGGGCTTCACCAGTCCGGATTCTCAGAGCTCTGAGTGTTCTTTGGCAGGTCTCAAGACGTACCTGCTTGCCTTGGGGATGATCTCAGATGTAGCAGTGGAAAAATCCCAGAGCAGGAGGGCTCCGGTCTCCTTGATCACTTCCAGTGCCCCTCTGCCCTGGGGGAGGCTGCTGAAAAGGCAACAGGGAAAGGTGAGTTAGGTGACAAGACTGTTCCTAGAGCTAGTCTCTCGTTCACTCTCAGCAGGGGTCCTGTGCTTTGCTAACTGTCCCTGAGGTCTATAGGTGGTGTGCAGGAGTCCAGAGAAGTGATGAGATGGCACATGAAGGCTCCAGGGACATGCACAGAAGGGATCTTGCTGAGCAAGAAAAGGCTTCCTGAGAGCAATCCTGCTAGAGATACTGCCTTCAGTTTTGTTTTAGTTTTTTATTAACCTTGATGAGGTTTTCTGAGCCGATGCTGATGGTCCAACAGATGAGTAAGGACCTGGTTGTCTCTTGGCATGCTCGCTGCAGCCCATCCGTCTCTCCGGTCTTTTGGGGAAGGGGGTTCTCTTTCTCTGGGTTTATTCACTGTTTGGGAGTAGTGGCTGACTGGGGTGAGGGTGGCTTTTCACTCAGCAGCTCTTCTCTTCCCCAGGGTAATGCGCCTCACTCGCTTGCCCCCCGAGATCGTGGAGCACAGCGAGCCCCTGCAGGTTGTGCGCTACGACCAAGGAGGGCACTACCATGCACACATGGACAGCGGCCCCGTGTTCCCTGAGACTGCCTGCAGCCACACCAAGCTTGTTGCCAATGAAAGCGCTCCCTTTGAGACCTCCTGCCGGTAAGCTCTGCCCTGAGTACGTTAGACAAGGGGTATGAAAAGCCATTTCACCTCACCTCATCTCGCCTGGGACTCGGTGCTCGGGCTGTGGGCTCACAAACCAGCTCAGGACATCACAGGCATGAAGGGGTTTTAAAGGGGAGGTGGGCAAATCCCACTTGGATCCATGCAAGGAAGGTGGAGTGGGTGGGCCTGCCCCAGCAGAACCCACAAGCATACTCATTACTCTGGGTAGGGGTTTTCTTTGTTGTCCTTGTGTTACTCTTGGAGAAAAGCTGATGGTGTAAATCATGTGCAGTGTGATGTCTTGGAGGAGCCACTGTATTTATGGTGGAGCGGCAGGGCATGTGCATCTCCTGTGCCCCTGTGCATCTCCTCCTGCTCCAGGTGTGTCTCCTCTCAGCAGCCATTCACCTGACAGTCTCTGTCTTGCAGGTATGTGACTGTGCTGTTCTACCTGAACAATGTGACTGGGGGAGGTGAAACAGTCTTTCCTATCGCTGATAACAGGACGTATGAAGAGATGGTAAATGAACCTTGCCTATGTGTCACCCCTGGGGATTCTGAGTCCTTCTTGGAATGTCTTTATTCGTTGTAGCTGCAGAAGGGGTCCGGTGTGTTAGGTTGGTGTGCATTAGCATTTGCAGCTAGAGCATAGGGGAGACCATGCTACACTTACAGTCTTTTTCCTCTTAGGACAGGGGAGGAGGCACAGAGCTTTGACAGCTCAGCTCTCCCTGCTCAGAGGTGTGAGGTGTCAGGCAAAGTGTTAAGAAATGGCAGCTGCTCAGAAACAGGTTATGAACCTCCTGGGGCCTGAAACTGGCTGCTCCAGGTGGGTTATGAAAGCTCCTGCATCAACCTTAAGCCATCCTGTGGAACACTCGGGCAAGGGTGAGGGGCAGGGGCAACCCAATACGTGTGCCTTGTTCCAGCCCTGTTTGTGACATCTTCCCTACGGTTTCTGTCCAGTCTTTGATCCAGAATGACATTGACCTGCGAGATACTCGGAAAAACTGTGACAAGGGCAATTTGCGAGTGAAACCTCAGCAAGGCACTGCTGTCTTCTGGTACAACTACCTGTCAGATGGAGAAGGTACAGGCTCACTTCAAAACTGCGCTCCTGGGAGGGGTGGGACTGCAGTAGGTGACAGCCATCATCTCCTTGCTGCAGCTGGGAGCTCAAAGAGCAGCCAAAAAAAGGGTGGTAGCTGCCTGCTAGTGGGAACTGCAGAGTCTTTTTGTCAGCAGCTGAGTAGGAGCTTCCTGACTCTGAAAGGCCTTTGTTTACAGGCAGTAGGTCAGTGGCTCCTGATGTCTTTGGGGGACAGGACTAGCTAGCAAACAAAGACCTTGGCTGCACTCGCCATTACCAGCTGCCTTCCATCCCACTGTGCAAGCTGAAACTCCTGCTGGAACTTGGTCTGCAATTCAAAATGTGTCACTGATGTGGTGTTGCCCAAAGGGGTGGGGAGGGGAGGTAGACAAAGGCACGACCATCAGCTCTGCAGCATGAGGACACATGGGCCACCCCATGCCACGCTTGGGGCCAATGCCTGCTTTGTAGCTCAGCCGCAGCCCCATGATGTGTCCTTGGGGCTGTTTTTGTCACGAAGCACAGTGCGGTTTTCCCTGACAGGCTGGAATGAACATGAATCTTTAAGGCTGCTGGTGAGTATGGCTCCAGAGGGTTTCCATGGCAGATTTTGAGCTTTGGTTGGAGGAAGGAGTGTAGCATCCTAGGTCCCCTGAGAGCAGCCCATGTTTCCATCTCTAGAAAATCCACAGAGGAGGTCACAAGACCAGTGTTTGGGCTGTTGGGTGATAATAGCAAGAATTGTCGCTCTCCTACTAGAAGAGCCCTGTTGTGTTTTTATGAGCAATTTGTTCCTAAATGGAAAGTGGCTGCTGATGCAAATCTGCCACAGAAAAATGATAGGATCGTTGTAAACAGGTCATTTAGAACTGCTGAAATGCAATCTCTAAAATGGCTGCAAGCCTCTGGCTTCCTCAGCCCTTCTAGTGGCAGTACCCATCTCTTCTATGCCAGCCTTCCTTTTTCCAAGAGAGCTGAGAAAAACAGGCTGTGCTCTGGATTGTGAGAGCCACTTGTGCTGAGTGGAGAGACAGAGGCAGTGGGCATTTTGCACTCAGGGAGCCTGCCCTGATGAACTCCTTGTAGGCGCTAGGGTGGGATAGATGGCACTAAGATGGAGGGGGTGCAGGAAAAGTAACTTCTGGAAAATGTATCTGAGCTCAAATCCAAGCAGGTAGTGCAGGCAGGAGAGATGGCATCGGTGTTTGCTGGCCGTGTGCTCCTGTGTGGTCCCAGCTGTGCCTGCCCTCCTCTGCCGCTGTCTAACGGGGCTCTGCTCCGCAGGCTGGGTGGGGGAGCTGGACGACTTCGCTCTGCACGGGGGCTGCCTGGTCACCCAAGGCACCAAGTGGATCGCCAACAACTGGATCAACGTGGACCCCAACCGCCGGCGGCAGCAGCAGTTCCAGCAGGAGATGGAGCGCTTCGCGGGGTCTGCGGCGGGGGCCCCGGGCGAGTGGGCGGTGGACCGGGCGCACGGCGGGGCGCACCTGGAGCTCTAGCGCCGGGGCTGCCGCTGCGCGCGCGGCCTTCTCCCGCGCGGGGCGGGGGGGCGGGGCCGCGGCGCGCGCCAATAAAGCGTGGAGACACGGGCGCGGCCTGCGCGTGCTCGGGGCGGGGCGGCGGGGCCGGCCAATGGCCAATGGGCAGGGGGCGGGGCGGGGGCACGTGGGACTCGGCCAATGAGCGCTGGGGAGGGGGCGGCGGCGGGGTCGGTGCGGGCAAGATGGAGTCGGTGGCTCTGGTGGCGCCGGTGACAGCGCTGGAGTTCGCGGGGGATGTGCTGCTGGCGGGTGAGCGCCGGGACCGGAGCGGGGCGGGCGGCGGGGCCGGCGGCAGCGGCTGACGCGGTGTCCCGCAGGTACAGGCCCGGAGGTGGTGGCGTTTCGACTGAGCGGCGGCGGGCCGGCGGCGGCGGCGGGCCGGCGGAGCGTGCTGCGTGAGGCCAGCGTGCAGGGGCTGCGGGCCGAGCCGGGGCCCGGGCCGGCGGCGCGAGTAGCGGTCTTCGGCGGGCGCTGGCTGGCAGTGCTGGCGGTGCGGCGCGGCGGAGCGGGCCGCGGGCCGCTGCTGGCGGCGTGCGGCGGCGGGGCCGCGCGCGAGCTCGGGGCGCGTGTGTGGGAGGCGCGGTGGGCGGCGGGCAGGCGGCTGGCGCTGGCGCTGGGCGGCGGGACCGTGGCGCTCTACGAGTGGTGGGGCGGCGGGCGCTGGCTGCGGCAGGCGAGCTGTGGCGGGGCCGGGGCGCTGCGCTGCGCCGTGCTGGCGGGGGTGAGCTGGGAGCGGCTGGCGCTGGCGGCCGGCACGGCGATGGGGAACGTGGTGGTGTGGCGGGCGGCGGCGGCCACGGCCCCGCGGCGTCAGCTGTGCGGGCACCGGGGCGCGGTGCTGGCGCTCTGCTACGCGGCGTCGCGGGGGCTGCTCGCCTCCGCCTCCGAAGACCGCAGCGTGCGCCTGTGGGCCGTGGGCGAGTTGGGCGGCGGGGACGGGGCCGGTACCTGCCTGCTGGTGTGCTACGGGCACGGGGCGCGAGTGGCCGTCGTGGTGCTGCGCGGGCCGCTCCCGGTCAGCGCCGGGGAGGACGGCGCCTGCCTGGAGTGGGGCGGCGGCGGCGGCGTGCGGCGGGCGCGGCGCGGGCACCGCGGGGCCCTGCGCTCCCTGGCCCTGCGCCCCGCCGGCGGCCGCGTGGCCACGGGCGGCGACGACGGCGGCGTCCGGCTCTGGCAGCCCCGGCGGGAGGCCGCGGAGGCGGTCCCCGCGGTTGCGGCGCTGGGGGCCCGGGAGCGGCCGCGGGCCGTGCTGCTGGTGGGGCCGCGGCGGGTGCTGGTGCTGGACGAGGCGGGCGGACTGGCGGCATTCGAGGTGGCTGAGAGGCGCTGGACGCCGGTGCTGCACCCTGCTGCCAGCGGGCCCCGCGCCGTGCTGGCGGCCGCCCCGCTGCGCGGATGGGACGAGACGCTCTGCGCCGTGGCCGGCGGCGACGGGCGCCTCCTCGTTTTCGCCTTGAGCCGCCCCGGTGCCGCCACCAAGCTCACGCTGTTCGAGGGGGCCGTGCACGGGCTGAGCTGGGCCCCCCGACCCGGGCTGCCCCCCGACACCACTGCTGCTCTTCTGGCCTCTGGTCCCGACGGGGAGATGCTCTGGCTGGACGTCACCCACCGCCCCGGGCAGGCTCCCTGCGTGCGGCTCATGGCTCGGTACCTGCTGCCCCCCTGCAAGCAGCGCTGGCACACCTGTGCCGCCTTCTTGCCCCAGGAAGGGCTCCTGCTCTGTGGGGACCGCCGGGGCTCCCTCCTCCTCTTCCCTTGCAGCAGCTCCTCCGGGTGGGCTGCAGAAAGCACCAGCATTGTCAATGGTGGCACTGACCCCGTTGTTGAGGACTCCAGCAATGAGCTGGAGCCCTCTTGCTTGTTGCACAAAGGGGCTGTTCCTCTTGAGTCCCCACTGTCAGTGCTCTTTGGACTCCATGGGAAGACAGGAGTTAGCTCGGTGACCATCCACAGGGGCTACATTTACAGCACGGGCCGGGATGGCGTCTACCGCCAGCTCCGCCTGCGGAACCAGCAGCTGGAGGTCCTGCAGAAGCACAGGCCTTGCAAAGGGCTGCAGTGGATTGAGGAGCTGCATTTCACCTCGGATGGGGACCTGCTTGTGTTGGGCTTTCACGCTGACAACTTCGTGGTGTGGAGCAGCAGGACCAGCGCGAACATCCACTGCATCCCCTGCGGGGGTGGGCACCGCTCCTGGAGCTACTGCAGCAGCCCCTTGGCCGAGGTGTTTGCCTTTATCAAGTCTGGGGATGTGATGCTGTACCACCGTGAGGCCGAGCCCTGCGAGCAGCAAGTGCTGCTGGCATCCCTGCACGGGCGGGAGATCACCTGCGTGCGGCGCCTGGGGGCCGTGGAGGTGCCTGGCCATGCCACCGTTAACGTGTTTGTCACCGGCAGTGAGGACACCACAGCCTGTGTCCTGGTGCTCAGTGAGAACTCTCGGGCAGCTGTGCCCCTTGCCCGCCTCAGTGACCACATTTCCAGTGTGAGGACGTTGGCACTCGCCATGGGACCTGGAGAGGAGGGCTTTGGTGATGAGGGCTTGTCTGCCCTGCTCTTCTCTGCAGGCGGCCGCGCACAGATCGAGTGCTACCGCCTGCTGTGCGCTGGGGACACAGCGGCTCCCAGTGCTGTGGCCTGCCAGGTCATGCACGTGGCCTCCCACCGGCTGGACAAGCACTGGGAGCACAAGAAGAACAGGCACAAGCTTGTCAAGATGGACCCAGAGACGAGGTGATGATCCGGGACTGCCCAAGGCAGGATTAGTAGTGATCCCAGTGTGGGGGGGTGTTGGGAGCTGCACGGGCCTCCACTGGAATAGCTGCTCTGTGCAGGTTCAGCTGCAGCAGACAGGGCCAGCGTGGCTTCATGTGTGATTCATGATGGTGTACAGTGCCCTGTGGGCCTCAAGGGGCTTCTGGTGTTAGGGAAGGGCTCAGGGCTGCTCTCCTGGGCCACCCACCTCCATGGGGCCACAGAGGTGTTGGTGAATGTTGTGTCTTTGCTGCAGATACATGTCCCTGTCAGTTGTGCCTGGGACGAGCACCAAGCAGCTTCCCACATCCTGGAAATTCCTGGCTGCTGCCTGCAGCGATGGATCAGTCCGGTGAGGAGCCATCATGGGGCCTGACAGGGACAATGGAGCTGGAGCTGGCAGCAGAGTGGGCTCAAAACAGGAGGCTGTTCCATGGGATGTGGCCTGCTCTGAGCTGGCCATAAGACAGGGCATGGTGGGCAATGGGGCAGTGGAGCCAGAAGCTCCTACTCTCACAACCAACTGCCCTCTGCTCCATTACAGGATCTTTGGGCTGCTGGAGGCTGCTCAGAAGCTGGTGCTGGTGGCAGAGTCATTTCACCATCAGCGCTGTGTGCTGAAGGTGGAAGCGTTCTTGCACAGATGGGCAGGAGGAGAGAGGTGAGCCCTGAATGCTGGGCTGCAATCAATGGGCTTTGGGGAGAAATGTCTGTCCTCACAGGGATGGCAGCTCAGCAGGCAGAGGGAAGGGAGAAGTTAAGCGCTGGGGGCTGTTCTGCCACTACATCTCAGTGGGGACCCTCAGGGCTGCAGCCAGAGACTCCCTCTACACCCCCCATTCTAGGAGGCACCTCCTGTGCAGTGCAGCCACCGATGGCAGCATTGCCTTTTGGGACATCACCGGGCCCATCATGGATGCAGCAGATGCCCTGCACCAAGCAGAGGGAGAGATGCAGCCCTTGGGTGAGTGCTGCTGTCCAGCAGCTCTTCTGCTCCCCCTAACAAGGTGAGCATTGCTCTCCTGACCGAGCCCGTTCACCCAGCCCTGGACGCCCCGCTGGTCACCGTCACAGCCCACAGCTGCGGCGTCAACAGCCTCCACATCCGCGAGACACCCGAGGGACGGTACCTGGTGGCCAGCGGCAGTGATGATGGCTCCATCCACGTCTGCCTGCTGGAGGTAGCCCTGGGCAGGGGTGAGGCCACGGCAGGGACCTGCCTGCAGGTCCTGGAGCGGGTGTCCAGGCCCTGTGCCCACGCTGCCCATGTGACGGGGATCCGCGTGCTGCGGCCAGACCTGCTGCTCTCTGCCTCAGTGGACCAGCGCCTGACGCTGTGGAACCACTGCCCAGGCGAGCTGGTGCCCCTCAGCACCACCTTCTTCCACGTGCCTGACCTAGCCGAGCTGGACTGCTGGGAGGTGGTGGAGGCCGGGGGCGAGCTGCGGTACTACTGCGTGCTCTGCGGGCAGGGCCTGGAGATGCTGTGTGGCAGAGCCTCCTCCAAACCTCCTCCACAAGAGGCTCCTCGGTAATGGGGCAGGTGTGTGACACATCCAGGGCCCTGCCTGCATTCAGAGGGCACCCTGCACTTGGGCTTTGCCCATCACTGTGGTCCCTGCCTGCAGCCTGCACAATTATGTGTCTTGTCCTGAGGAGACAGGCAAACTTGTCTCCTTTAGGTACATGTTCGAGGCCAGTGGTCTCCGGGAAGAAGGCAGATGTGATCCCTCCCTGACAAGCCTAGGGCTTCCCCAGGCAGTAAGGAAGTGGGGCGGTTAGCCCCCGCTGCCCAAGAGCAGCTCTTCCTCTGCAAGGTGTGAAGGACCCACGTCAGCTTTCCAGTCTTGGTCCCAGAGAGGAACCCTGCTTGGGAGGGCACTGAGGACACGGCCCAGCCCTGGGAGCTTGAGAGCAGCAGGAGGCCAGGAAGGGTCAGGGACTGGTGTGACACATGGTGGGCTGCAGCCTTTTGTGTCCAGGGACAGAGCCCTGTGTGGCAGTCCTGACCCTGCAGAGCTGAGGATGGAGCTGAAATGCAGAGGGACACTGATCCTTCAAGGCAGCACTCTTGTGGCATGGCGGGTGGCTGGGCTTCCCACAAATACCACCCCCCTCAGGCCAAGGAGGTTTTTCCTGCATTAGCAGCAGGACCCAGGACAGTCAGACCGAAAAAAGGAAGGAAGGACAAACAACCCTGAGGTCAGACACATAGAGGGGTTGTCCAGCAACAAGTGTATTGGACCCCAATACTGGGGCCTGGCTCGGAGCCTCAGGAGCTCCCTGCCAGCACGGAGCACCTTTCAATAAAGTTTTGAGGGAAGTGAAGTTGGCATTTGTCTGTCTTTGTGGTGACTGGTCCCTGCTGCCACCTCCCCAGTACTCCCAGCCCAGCTTATGGGGTGCCACAGGAGCCCTTTTCCCTTCTACTGGTGTGGATGTGGAGGGGCATCCATGTCCCACACTGGACACAGCTGCAGAGAGCACAGACCAATCCCCAAACACCACGGACCATGGGAAGGGAAGCACCTCCATGGGGCTGAACTGTGCCTTGCCTGCCACTGGAGCAGCCCCTTGCCCTGCCAGGAGAATGTGCCCCGTTCTTCCCCCACAACGTCCAGTGTGTAGGTGACTGTCACGCCACAGTAACAGCTCTTCAGGGGTGGCTCAGATCTGGCTGAGAGGAGGGAGGTGTAGGGTTGCCAGGGCGCTGTGGAACATATCCCTCACTGCTCCCAGCAGATGGAGGCGAGCAAACATCTGGTCAAAGAGATGAGGGAACGGCTCCTGCAGGGAGAAAGGCAGCTTGGGACTGGGGGCCAAACTGCCCCTCGGCAGGCTGGCCCAGCAGGCACTGCTGCCTGTGCTCCCTTGGAGGATGGGACAGGAGGCCATCACACTCCTGGCACCATCCCCCACATGGCTGCCCCCCAAGAGCAGTGCAGCCCCAAAAGGCACAGGCACAAGGCTGCAGGCTGGGACACCTAACTCACCCCCAGGATGTGCACCCGGTTGTAGTAGGAGCTGAAATCCATGCTGAGCTGGATCAGGAACTTGCACACCTACAAGGCAGAGACATTCTCATGGCACAGTGAATTCTGGCTGGTCTTGGGCCCTCACCCACCCCAAGCACAGCAGGAACTGCCCCGGGGGCATTGCCATCTATTCTCTCAGCACTGTCCCTGTTGCTCACTGATGGGCAGCACCTGCTGGCCTGAAGCCTTGCCCTGGGCTGGGACTGCTGGAGCAGCATCCACGGATGCTATGGCACATGGCACTTACTGTCTCTGTGCTGGCAGTGATCCGGA